>NW_022681455.1:14161677-16728343 GCF_009764315.1 Trachypithecus francoisi
TATCTGTGTGTGTGTGTGTCTGTGTGTGTGTATCTGTGTGTGTGTATCTGTGTCTGTGTGTGTATCTGTCTCTGTGTCCCTGTGTGTGTGTATCTGTGTCTGTGTGTGTGTGTGTATCTCTGTCTCTGTGTCCCTGTGTGTGTATCTGTGTCTGTGTGTGTGTGTGTGTCTGTGTGTGTGTGTGTATCTGTGTGTGTGTATCTGTGTGTGTGTGTATCTGTGTCTGTGTGTGTGTGTGTGTATCTGTGTGTGTGTGTGTATCTGTGTGTGTGTGTATCTGTGTGTGTGTATCTGTGTCTGTGTGTGTGTGTGTATCTGTGTGTGTGTGTGTATCTGTGTGTGTGTTTGTGTATCTGTGTGTGTGTATCTGTGTCTGTGTGTGTGTGTATCTGTGTGTGTGTGTGTGTATCTGTGTGTGTGTGTATCTGTGTGTGTGTGTGTATCTGTGTGTGTGTGTATCTGTGTGTGTGTGTGTATCTGTGTGTGTGTGTGTATCTCTGTCTCTGTGTCCCTGTGTGTGTATCTGTGTCTGTGTGTGTGTGTGTATCTGTGTGTGTGTGTGTATCTGTGTGTGTGGAGGGGGGTGGTGGGTATGTGTGGTGTGTTTCTCTATACTCTTCTTCTTTTCTCCCTAAGTGACTGCGCCCAGATCGTTTCTCTACTCCTTCATATAAAAAGCAAAGGGCTTTGGGGAGGCTGAGGCTCAGGTTCACTTGAGCTCAGGATTTAGAGACTAGCCTGGGCAACATAGTGAGACCTCGTCTCTGCAAAATACTTTAAACAAAAATTTGAAAAAGCAAAGCGCCTTGGGTAATACTGACAGTAGTCACAGCTAGCGTCCACATGCATCTTCCTGTGTGTGCGTCAGGCAGCTCATCACCTGTGTATCTGTGGACCACTTTAATCGTCATCACAACCATACGAAGGTGGAACTATTAACCTCATTTTACAGATGAGGAAACGGATACGTAAACTCTTGTAAAGAAATCCAGATGAGGCCGGGTGCACTGGCTCACGTCAGTAATCCCACCACTTTGGGAGGCCAAAGCGGGTGGATCACTTGAGGTCAAGAGTTCAAGACCAGCCTGGTCAAAATGTTGAAAACTCGTCTCTACTAAAAATACAAAAGTTAGCCAGGCATGGTGGTGCGTGCCTGTAATCCCAGCTACTTGGGAGGCTGAGGCAGGAGAATTGCTTGAACCCAGGAGGTGGAGGTTGCAGGGAGCCAAGATTGCACCATTGCACTCCAGTTTAGGTGACAGAGTGAGACTCAGCCTCAAAAAAGAGAAAAACAAACAAAAAGAAATCCAAAGGAATGAACAATGAAGAATACACTGTCCCTCAAATGTGCTCTCCTCTCAGGCTCACGTTCTTCAGTATACACACATATGCTTACTATATGCAACTACTCTAGTACTATACATTACTACCGTATCTTAGCTCATTCACCTTAGAGACAAATGGATAGTAAAATTGTTTTTTTTAGAGTTAGGAAAGGAAAAAAGAGGAGGAGAGGGGTCATGAGTTGATTATATAAACAAAGCTTGTTTTGAAGAAGTAGCTTTTCTTTTCCGTGTGTGTGTGTGTGTGTATGTGTGTGTGTGTGTGTGTGTAGAGAGAGAGAGAGAGACAGAGTATATATAGAGCACAGGTTTGGAAAAATCCCTCTACCATAAAATACTTCATTGCATCCTTCCTGTAATGTATTCATGAGCCTGTAGCTTTCCTTCCTTCCTCCAAGGTAGTCCCCGGGGACAACAGTCGTGAGTTGACCTGCTCACAGAGTGTCTAGGTGGCACTGGCACCCAGTAATCACATTAAAATTTTCCTTAAGATTCTCTTCCGCCTCAAGACTTGAAACTTGGCAGCCGGCTACCTGGTAAAGCACACATCTTCATGATACATTACTGCCACCTAGAGCTGATATATTAAAACACAGATTCTAGGTAAAGCAAAACAGAACAAAGCAAAATAAAAAGTCACGCCCAGCCCTGTCCTAAAGCAAGCCGTTTTAGTCCAAGCAGTTTAGATTAAAAATATAATGAACTTTAAGATGAAATTCCTTTCTTCAAGATGTCCAGCTTCCCATCTCTGAAAGTGGGTTACCATCCAATAATACTAAAATTAAAAAGCTCAAATTTAGTAGCTCTCAAAATAAGGAAGAAGGAATTTAGAGAGAGAGACAGAGAGGGAACATGTTTTGAAAAATAAACCTTTGCAGTTGTAGCCATCATTTGAAAGATGAAGAGACTGAAGTTCAAAGCTGTAGTGCATTTCTTTTTTTTTTTTTTTTTTCTTTTTTTTGAGACAGAATCTTGCTCTGTCTCCCAAGCTGGAGTGCAGTGGCGCGATCTCGGCTCACTGCAACCTCCACTTCCCAGGTTCAAGTGATTCTCCTGCCTCAATCTCCCAAGTAGCTGGGATGACAGGTGCCCGCCACCACGCCAGGCTAATTTTTTGTATTTTTAGTAGAGACAGGGTTTCGCCTGTTGGCCAGGCTGGTCTTGAACTCCTGACCTCAGGTGATCTCTCTGCCTTGGCTTCCTGAAGTTCTGGGATTGCAGGCATGAGCCACCACACCCTGCCTGTACCAGATTTCTTGAGTTCAAATCACTAGCAAGCAGTTCTGGCAAGATGGAATACAGGGTTCTGGTTTTTTATTCCAAAATGAAATCATAGCATAGAATCAGTGTAAGCCTTAACATAACTCCACAATTAATGGTGGCCTTCCAACTGCTCCACCCACAGTCCTGGGGGGTTGTGTCCATGTACTGTTCTGTGTGAAGGTCACCCTTGGTAAAATCTAGTGGCTTTGGAATTCTTTCCTGGGAGCAACGTTGGGTATACACCCATCTGTGCACATCCTCTCCTCCATCCAGCAGATGCTTGTCAGATAGTGACTGAGGTTAGAGGGCAAAGTCTGTGATAGCAGAAGTGAGTGGAGACCCTGATCTACAAGGGCAAAGACCATAAAACAAGCTTTATTATACCGTGTTGTCACCCACCATTCCTCAATCTGGGAGGTGTAAGGAAGTTGTTCTTATTAAGAGAAGATGTGGCCCAGATGCAGGAAAGGAAGGAGAGTCTGTTTTGTGATCTTTCTTGTGCTTGGACCTCACTGGAGAAGTCTATGGACCTATTCTTAAAATAATGGTTTCAAATGCATAAAAGGAAATACATAGGATTGTAAAGGAAACCAATTATGTGCAAGTGAAGTAACCACATTCTTAAAAAATATGTGATACTGTATTATATGTGTGTCTTAGTCATCTTGCTACGATAACAAAACAAACTGCCCATAGACTGGGCAGCTTAAGCAACAGACAATGATTTCTTATAGATCTAGAGGCTAGAAGTCCAAGATTAAGATGCTGGTGAGAGACAGGACTAGCTGGATTTCCTAGGCTGACTAAGAATCTCTAAGCCTAGCTGGGAAGGTGACCACATCCACCTTTAAACAGGGCGCTTGCAACTTAACTCACACCTAACCAATCAGGTAGTAAAGAGAGCTCACAAAAATGCAAATTAGGCAAAAACAGGAGGTAAAGAAATAGCCAATCATCTAATGCCTGAGAGCACAGGGGGAGGGACAATGATCAAGATATAAACCCAGGCATTCGAGCTGGCAATGGCAACCCCCTTCGGGTGCCCTCCCTTTGTAAGGGAGCTCTGTTTTCACTCTTTTAAATCTTGCAACTGCACACTCTTCTGGTCCGTGTTTGTTACCACTTGAGTTGAGCTTTCGCTCACTGTCCACCACTGCTGTTTGCGGCCATCGCAGACCTGCCACTGACTGCCATCCTTCCAGATCTGGCAGGGTGTCCACTGTGCTCCTGATCCAGCAAGGCGCCCATTGCCGCTCTCGATCGGGCTAAAGGCTCGCCATTGTTCCTGCACAGCTAAGTGCCCGTCTTCATCCTAATCGAGCTGAACACTAGTCGCTGGGTTCCACGGTTCTCTTCCATGACCCATGGCTTCTAATAGAGCTGTAACACTCACGGCATGGCCCAAGATTCCCTTCTTTGGAATCAGTGAGGCCAAGAACCCCAGATCAGGGAATAAGAGGCTTGCCTCCATCTTGGGAGCTCTAAGAACAAGGACCCCCGGTAACACTGGCAGATTTGGGTTTTGGTGAGGGCCTTCTATCTGGCTTGCACAGTGCCACCTTCTCCCTGGATCTCCACATGGCAAGGAGAGAGAGAGAGAGAGAGAGAGAGAGAGAGAGAGAGAGAGAAGGAGAGAGAGAGAAGAAGAGGAGGAGATACCAAAGCACTCTCTCTCCCCGATCCTCTCTTTCTCTCTCCCTCTCTCTCTCTCTCCTTGCCTTCCTTAGGGAAACAGTTAATTTCTAGTGTTCAAGGGCAAATGAATCCTTTCGTAAGTAGAGTAAAAGTTAAAATTCAAAAGGGGAGAGGTAGAAATAGTTAGAAGGGTGTCAAATCTCAATGGAAACATCTTTCTAAACTAGAAGCAATTTTTCTTGAATATTTTCAGTATCTAAACTAGTAAATGATGGCTCAAAATATCTTTTCAACCTTGCTAAGGAAAACAATTGACCAATTCTAGAGGGACTATTTTAAAGCCATTTCTTTGAGTCCATCCTGAAATTAAAACACTCAGGGAGATGTTCTAATTAAACTTTCTAATAAAAAAGAAAAATGCTCTATATCACTTCATTTAGATGCTTCTCCAAGTTAATAGTGTCATTGGTACCTTTTCAACATATGAGAGCTTAGGCTTATGGAAGGCCTCTAGTGCATGTACGCCTGATGTTCACTGTGGTCAGATGTCCACACTGGAGTTTTTCTGCAACAGGCATTCTTATGTGCCAGGGGGTGGGGAGGGAAGATGATGACTATGCTGGGAAGGAAGGTGGGCTCCTAGCTGCAGGCACACTCAGAAAACTCTTCCCCTCCATCACCTTGCCAACAGCCAGGCCTGCTTTAATGAGGTGGGAGCAGGAGGGAAGTGAAGACTTATCACAAGGGAACAGATGGTGGACGGAAGAAGGCAGAGAAGGGCAGTTATGGAATGCATTTGGAATTATAAAAAAGTTAGTTGTCACTGGGTATGGTGGCTCATGCTTGTAATCCAGCACTTTGGGAGGCCAAGGTGGGCAGGTCGCTTGAGCTCAGGAGTTCAAAGCCAGCCGGTCAACGTGATAAAACCCCATCTCTACAAAAAAAATACAAAAATTTAGCCAGGCCTGGTGTTCCAAGCCTGTAGTCCCAGGTACTTGGGAGGCTGAGGTGGGAGGATCACCTGAGCCTGGGGGGTTGACTGCAGGTGATCCTCACTGTGATGTCACTCACTGCACTCCAGCCTGGGCAACAGAGCAAGACTGCCTGAAAAAAAAAAAAAAAAGTTGTGGCCTGGTGCAGTGGCTCAAGCCTGTAATCTCAGCACTTTGGGAGGCCGAGGCGGGCAGATCGCCTGAGGTCAGCAGTGCGAGACTAGCCTGGCCAACATGTGAAACCTCATCTCTAATAAAAATACAAAAATTAGTCAGGCATGGTGGCCCATGCCTGTAATCCCAGCTACTTGGGAGGCTGAGACAGGAGAATCACTTGAACCTGGGAGGCAGAAGTTGTAGTGAGCTGAAATTGCACCATTGCACTCCAGCCTGGGTGACAAAGTAAGACTCTGTCTCAAAAAAAAAAAAAAAAAAGGTGGCCCCAGTGCTTTTTTATGAAAAGGGAAATTCTCAGTATGATGCAGACACACCTACTGATTCCCCTAATTTCAGCTGTTAGCAAGAAAAGCCAAGGGGATTTTTAAAAGCACAGAAGCCACATTCGGTGAATACACTGGGCATGTGCTCCAGTCTCCCCAGCACCTGACTCATGTTAACACAAAAATCAACAAATTCTCCACCCAAAGCAAGAGTGCAGCCTGACCACAATGCCTCTTGGTTTTTAAGGGACTTTATCTTTTGAGAGGATAGACACTAAAATAATTTGTACTGGCCGGGCACGGTGGCTCACGCCTGTAATCCCAGCACTTTGGGATGCCAAGGCGTGTGGATCACCTGAGGTCAGGAGTTCGAGACCAGCCTGGCCAACATGGTGAAACCCTGTCTCTACTAAAAATACAAAAACTAGCCGGGCTTGGTGGTGTGCACCTGTAATCCCAGCTACTTGGGAGGCTGAGGCAGGAAAATCATTTGAACCAAGGAGGCGGAGGTCGCAGTGAGTCACGATCATGCCACTGCACTCCAGCCTGCATAACAGAGCAAGACTCCATCTGTAAATAAATAAATAAAATAAAATAATTTGTACTAAATAAATGAAGTCTAGCTCAGAGGATGTAAAAGCATAAACATTTCATTCTGGTAAACTCTTTTAGTTTTTGTTTATACATCAATATTTTAATGCAAATATAAACAGAATATACCTTTTTATATAATTTATATTGTTTCAGTATAATATGTACATTTTCTCATGATGGCCTATAGGCTTTGTAATTATCAAGTAGCTGTATACAGGGAGATAATATACCATAATTTATTAATTATGCTGCCATTTTTGCATGTGCATTTCTTTTCCAATTTTTTACTATTTTGATGTTTTTCCTTCATAGACCTTTTTCCTTCACTTGAATTAAGGAGGCATTTTTGGGATAAATTCTCAAGAATTGCATAACTGGAGCATGGGGTATGAATATCTTGTTTAAATGAATATATGTTATCAGTTTGCTTTGCCAAAGAGTTGTATAAACTGACAATATCAACAACAATGAAGGGTGTCCTAATTTTATCGTAAATTCACCAGCATAAGGTCCTGTCTTTAAAAACCTTTTGCTAATTTAGAAGATAAACGATGATTTTTTAAAAAATTTACATCAGCTCACTGATGAGATTGGACATTTCCCCGTATATCTGTTTCCTATTTGTATTTTTACCCACTACTTTAAAAGGACTTCTTAGTATATAGATACTAACCCTCTGCTATTCCTATTTGAGGTAAATAATTTTATTTTTTATTATAAAGTATATTTTGCATGTTTGAATGTGTTAATTTTTTAATTAAATTGTTACTTTGTTACCAGAAAGGGGTCCCAATCCAGACCCCAAGAAAGGGTGTATTAGTCGGTTCTCACACTGCTATAAAGAACTATCTGAGGCCGGGCGCGGTGGCTCAAGCCTGTAATCCCAGCACTTTGGGAGGCCGAGACGGGCGGATCACGAGGTCAGGAGATCGAGACCATCCTGGCTAACATGGTGAAACCCTGTCTCTACTAAAAAAAAATACAAAAAACTAGCCGGGCGACGTGGCGGGCGCCTGTAGTCCCAGCTACGGGAGGCTGAGGCAGGAGAATGGCGTAAACCCGGGAGGCGGAGCTTGCAGTGAGCTGAGACCTGGCCACTGCACTCCAGCCTGGGCGGCAGAGCGAGACTTCGTCTCAAAAAAAAAAAAAAAAAAGAACTATCTGAGACTGGGTAATTTATGAAGAAAAGCGGTTTAATTCACTCACAGTTCCACAGGCGGTACTGAAAGTATGGCTTGGAGGACTCAGGAAACTGACAATCATGTCAGAAAGCAAAGCGGAAGCAAGTACGTCTTACCATGGTGGAGCAGGAGAGAGAGCTAAGGGGATGTGCAGGAGAGAGAGCTAAGGGGGATGTGCCACACACTTTTTTTTTTTTTTTTGGAGACAGAGTCTTGCTCAGTTGCCTAGGCTGGAGAGCAGTGGCATGATCTCAGCTCACTGCAACCTCTGTCTCCAAGGTTCAAGTGATTCTTGTGCCTCAGCCTCCTGAGTAGCTAAGACTACAGGCACGTGCTACCATGGCCTGCTAATTTTTGTATTTGTAGTAGAGACGGGGTTTCATCATGTTGCCCAGGCTACTCTCAAGCTCCCAAGCTCAGGTGATCCACCCATCTTGGCCTCCCAAAGTGCTTGGCTTACAGGTGTGAGCCACCGCACCCCGCCACTACGTACTTTTAAACCATCAGGTCTCATGAGAACTCACTCGCTATCATGAAAATAGCAAGGGGGAAATCCACCTCCATGAACCAATCACTTCCCACCAGCTCTCTCCCGCAACACTGGGGATTACAATTCAGCATGAGATTTGTGTGGAAACAGAGGCAAACCATGTCAGAGGGTTCTTGTACCTCTCACAATCTGTCTTTCCTGGGATTCTAATGTGCAAGTGAGTTTGATAACCACTAGGCTAGAGGAAATGTACAAGAACACGCACACACAGATTTAGTGTCTCAAAATGTGTCTTCTCAAAAGTATCATCCAATAATTTCATGTCTTTTTGTATAAAAGGTCACAGGGATAATATTTACCTCTAAGGAAGATGTCTTTTGATCATGGGAATGATCCAGTTAGAGGGAATCACTCAACTAAAAGTCAAGGTCTAATTTATAAATGAGGTTTATACTCCCCTTTTCCCCGTGGTTTCTTCTTGCAATTTAAATCACATAATGGATTGTCATAAATGGGATCATAGTTTCCTGCAGGGACCCTGATCTAATTATTGGTTGACTCTTGATTAAGAACCAAGCATGACATAAATTAATCAGAGATACAAGTAGCAGTCTGTCAGAATAACAGCTATTCTGTGGTTAAAATCTCTTTATTTCATATAATAAAACCACAGTTCAAGTCCAGAACTAGGGCCTCATGTGTTGTGTATTCAGGTTATACAAGAGATACCTAAACCTACATTAAACGAAGAGGCAGCACACCAGAACATAGCCCCACTGTGTCATAAACTTCATCGAAAACTAAACTATGCCAGCTGTGATAGTTACCTCAAAAGATTGTTCTGAGAATTATGATGGGATTATGTATGTGAAAGAACTTATTGAAAATCACAATTATAACCACCGCGTTTTTAGTTCCATTATCTGCCAGACCCTGTACCTGGCACTGAACAGACCTCATTTCACTTGTTCTCATGGTAACACTTTGAGTGAGGAATTAACTCACCCCTGGTTCAAGGCTCCATTGCCAGGGAGCCGGGATACCAGGGCTGAACCCGGCCCTTCCTCCCACACATGTCCTTCCTATAAACCCTGCTCTGTCTTTTCCAAGTGCCATGCAGCTAATCACAAGTATTGTGATTTGTGTTCTCTTAGAATACAGAAAGTTACTCACAGGATTATTTGGGAGGCCCAGATAACTTCAACAAATTGCCTAAAGAAGTTCAAGCTGATGATTTTATTTTCACTTAGGAAGAACTTCTGACACTGATTGGGGCATTCCGTCTTTCTGTTACCCTTGCAGTTGTTGTGATAGGAAAATGTTTTTGTGTTTGATGATGAAAGTTGTTATTGAAAGAACTCAGATTTCAACTCTTTCTAGATCTCCAGGATGTGAGTGAAAAAAGCAAGGTTGCAGAAACAATAAAATGCCAAGCTATATATAAGAGGGAAAACACACAGAGTCCTATTTGCCTAATTTTTTATATGGTAGGATAAAGCAGAAACTAATAAAAACAGTTACTTATCAGGGAAAAGGGACAGGTTGGAGAGGTGAGAATGGAAGCCGGACTCTCTGAGTTCACATTTTGTTGATTTGACTTTGGACTTATGTAAATGTTTTATGTAATTACAAAATAAAAGTGAATAAAAATAGAAAATTATCCTTCAAAATCGAAAGTAAAGTGGAAAAAAATTAACCTTGTTAATTTCTTAACTTCTACTCAATTTTGTTGAGCAGAAGGGTCAACCACATATAAAGGAAATATATCGTGTGACTTTAAAGTACTGTAATATAAATACATCCCCAGTGGATTATATCTTAATGGACTAAACAACTATAAGCAAATTTTAAATTGTGTTCAATAATAATACTTATTAATTACATCTTTATTTGGTAATTATATTGGTATTGTTCATTTGAAACATATGTCTGTGTATATATATATGTGCAAATATATACTCATAATAATTATGTTAAAGTTTTTAGGAACCAAGGTTTTCAGTTTAAAAGAGTTGCAAGAATAAAATTAAACAGTTTACATACAAACCCTGTAACTCTAAATTTAAGTTGATAATATTGGTATGAACTCATGATATATCTTCTCTTATAAAGCTATTTCTCCTACAAACTCATACTTGTAATCCTATACTTTGGGAAGCTGAGGCACGAGGATTGCTTGAGGCCAGTTCAAGACCAACCCGGCCAACATAGCGAGATTCCGTCTCTAAAATAAAATAAAATTTAAAAAAAGTATTTCTAACCACTGTTCACTAAAAAGTCTATAAATAATCTAGCAATGAGCATTCTTAGCACTCAGCTATTTGACTCTAAATGCCAATTTCCAATAAAAGAAACCAACATTCTTTGGATGAATAGCTGATTCTAGGTTTGGGACAGGAAGTGAACAAGATGAACCTAGAGCACGTTGATTTACTAGAAAGCAAGGAGACTATCAAAACCTCTGGAGTTGCATCAGAAGAATTCTGGATTGGGAGGCTGAGGCAGGTGGATCACCTGAGGTCAGGAGTGCAAGACCAGCCTGGCAAACATGGTGAAACCACGTCTCTACTAAAAATACAAAAATTAGCTGGGTGTGGTGGTGTGTGTCTGTAATCCCAGCTACTTGGGGGGCTGAGGCAGGAGGATTGCTTGAACCCGGGAGGCAGAGGTTGCAATGAGCCAAAATTGCACCACTGCACTGCAGCATGGGTGATAGAGGGAGACTCTGACTCAAAAAAAAGCATTCTGGAACCAACTTGAAGGGACTCTCACTGGGCAAAGATGGAACATTTTGAGCTTCAAAAAGAAGAATAACCACAACAAATAGAATAACTGCAAGAAATAGTGTATGTTAAAATCCACAAGTTAATTATAATACTCAAAAATTGTCCTCATTGTTCCCTTTGGGAAGATGCTCAGAAACCAAGTCATTATTTTGAAAGCCAATAAAGAAAATGAGTGAATGATTTATCCTGTCTTGCCTGTGTGAATTGTACTTCAGGGTAAGCAAGTAGTTGTTACAAGAAAGTTCTTTATGAAAGAATTTCAGATAATAAATGCCAAAGAACTAAGAATTTTAAATTACGTTTTTCAATCTCTAATGAAATAATGGAATCATAATAATGGATCAGCAATGGCTATTGATGTCATTATGTGAAAAGCTGATGGAAAGCTTTATGTGGTTGTGTCAGAGGCATTGGAACCAGAGCGACTCCATCTTGAATAGGAACTGGGTAAAATGAGGCTCAGGCCTCCTGGGCTGCATTTCCAGGTTAGGCATTCTTAGTCATAAGATGAGATAGGAGGTTACAAGATAGAGGTCATAAAGACCCTGCTGATAAAAACAGGATGTGGTAAAGAAGCTGGTCCAAACCTGCCAAAACTAAAATGGCAATGAAAGTGACTTCTGGTCATCCTCACTGCTTATTATACACTAATTATAAAGCATTAGCATGCTAAAAGATACTCCACCCAGTGCCATGACAGTTTGCAAATTACCATGGCATGGTCTGGAAGCTTCCCTATATGGTCTAAAAGGGGGAGCAACCCTCAGCTCCAGGAACTCCCCACCCCTTTAGCAAAAAACTCATGAATAATCCACCCCTTGTTTAGCATATACTTGAGAAAAAACCGTAAGTATACTTAGTCAAGCTGCCCATGCTGCTGCCCTGCCTGTGGAGTAGCCATTCTTTTGTTTCTTTACTTTCTTAATAAACTTGCTTTCACCTTACTCTATGGACTCATCCCGAATTCTTTCTTGTGCAAGATTTAAGAATCCTGTCTTGGGGTCTCGATCGGGACCCTTTTCCAGTAACAGTTGGATGAGGGCGACAGTTCTTGAGCCTGTGACCAGTCAAAACATCACAAAAAGGGAGAGACTCCATCCCATGCTGGCTATGTTTGGTGTTCCTTGACTTACAGATGCATCACCTCTAGCTATACCATAATCTCCACATGGCATTCTCATTAAAGTCCTGGTGTATTCTTGCTGAAATGGTCAAACCTGAATCTGGTCATAGGATTAGGTCTACCACCCAGTTTACAGGAAACACAGGAGGACAGAGAAGCATGTTACAAATGGGATCATATGGAAGAAATCAGCAAACTCCAGAAGAAACTGGACAGTGTCCTGGATACTTCAACAACTAAATTGCAAGGAAATAAAAAGAGAAAGAAGGAAACTACTATGGGTTTAACTGAGTCTTCCCAAAATCTGTATGTTGAAGTACTAATCTCCTGTACTTCGGAATGTGACATTATTTGCAGATAGGGTCTTTGCAGAGGTAATAACATTGAAATGAGGTCATTAGAGTGGGCCCAAACCCAATGTGCCTGGGGTCTCTATAAGAAAAGTTTGGAGTCAGATACAGATGGGGAGAATGCCATGTGGAGATTATGGTATAACTAGAGGTGATGCATCTGTAAGCCAAGGAACACCAAAGGTAGCCAGCATGGAACGCAGTGTCTCTCCCAGCCCTGAGAAGGAGCCAGCTCCACCGGCCTCTTGTCACAGACTTCTGGCCTCCAGAACTGTGAGATAATCCATTGCTGCCATTTAAACCCCCTGGCTTGTGGTACTTTTTGCTTGTTTGTTTGTTTTGTTCTTGAGACAGGGTCTCACTCTGTCACCCAGGCTGGAGTGCAGGGGGGTGGTATTGGCTCACTGCAACCTCCACCTCCTGGGTTCAAGTGATTCACATGCCTCAGCCTCCCGAGTAGCTGGGATTACAGGTGCACGCCACCACACTGGGCTCATTTGTTTGTATTTTTAATGGAGACAGGGTTTCCTATGTTGGCCAGGGTGGTCTCGAACTCCTGGCCTCAGGTGATCTGCCCGCCTTGGCCTCCCAAAGTGCTGGGATTACAGGTGCACGCCACCACACTGGGCTCATTTGTTTGTATTTTTAATGGAGACAGGGTTTCCTATGTTGGCCAGGGTGGTCTCGAACTCCTGGCCTCAGGTGATCTGCCCGCCTTGGCCTCCCAAAGTGCTGGGATTACAGGTGTGAGCTGCTGCGCCCAGCCAGGTTTGAAACCGCCTTTGCAAAATTATGACTGGGACAGTGAAAGAGTTTTAACTTAACCAGCTCCATCTTGCTTCTAACCTCCAAGCTGTCCTCGTTCATTCCTGGGTGTAGGCTGAACTAACTTTGAGAGAAACTTAGTTTATAGTTTAAACAAAGACTTTAACAGCCCTTTGCCAAAGCAGACCTCCTTCTTGCCTGGGGACTAGATTGCCTTTGTAGGACTAACATTAGCCACAAGATTAGAAATTATGGTTTAGGAGTCATGCAGCCAGAGGCTACAATATCCTGACCCTCCCTAAACTGTTCCTAAAATCAGTGCTTGAGATATTTTGCAGACCCTGCACTTGACGGGTCAGCTGGTACCACCTAGTTCAATAAACTGGCTCATCTGATCTCATGGCCCCCACCCAGGAATTGACTCAGTGCAAGAGGGCAGCTTTGACTCCCTATGGTTTTATCCCTCACCAATCAGCACTCTTGGTTCACTGGCTCCCCTGCCATCCACCAAGTTATCCTTAAAAACTCTGCTCCCCGAATGCTGGGAGAGACTGATTTGAGTAATAATAAAACTCTGGTCTCCTGCCCAGCCAGCTCTGCGTGAATTACTCTTTGTCTATGGCAATTCCCCCGCCTTGATGAATTGGCTCTGTCTAGGCAGCAGGCAACTCCCTTGGGCGGTTACAACCCCAGTGAACTAAAATAGAAACCTATTGAATTAAAAGAGACTCAAGACATATTAACAAAAAGCACTGTGTAACCCTAGTTTGGATCCTGAGCTGAGCAAATAATTGTATAAATATATTCTGTTAGGTATTTGATGATATGAAGAAACTGCAGAGTTATTTAGGCATGGTAATGTCATTTTAGATATGTTAGAAAAGGAGTCCTCATCATTTAGAGATATGCATTGAAGTTTGTATGGATTAAATGACAAGATGTCTAGGATTTGCAGCAAAATAAGCCATCAGGGACAAGAGCAATAAATGAACATTAGCCAGTTGATAATGATTCTTGAAGCTGGGTGACCGGAACAGGTAGTGATGGACTGGGAATAAGGCTGGGGAGTGGCAAGTTCACATTTGAACTGTTTGCCAACTTCTGTGGGTTCCCACCATGGCTAATTCTGAGCTAGCCACGACTTAACAGGCATCTTGCAACATTCCTGAACATTTAACGCTTACGTCTCAGGAACTGGTAGTAAGAGCTGGTTCTAACACAATGCTATTCTAGTCTTTCTATTTTGTGTATTTGAAATAGTCCATTTAATTAGGAAAAAAACCCAGAATCTGCCTGACATTTCTGGTTTTATTTAATTTTTTTTGAGATGGAGTTTTGTTCTTGTTGCCCAGGCTGGAGTGCAATGGCGCCATCGTGGCTCACTGCAACCTCCACCTCCAGGGTTCAACCGATTCTCCTGCCTCGGCCTCTGGAGTAGCTGAGATTACAGGTAGGCACACGTCACCATGTCTGGCTAATTTTGTATTTTTTTTTCTTTTTTTTAAGACAGAGTCTTGCTCTTCTCCAGGCTGGAGTGCAGTGGTGCAATCTTGGCTCACTGCAACCTCTGCCTCCAGGGTTCAAGCAATTCTCCTGCCTCAGCCTCCTGAGTAGCTGGGACTACAGGCGTGTGCCACCACGCCCAGCTAATTTTTGTATTTTTAGTAAAGATGAGGTTTCACCATGTTGGCCAGGATGGTCTCGATCTCTTGACCTCGTGACCCACCCGCCTTGGTCTCCCAAAGTGCCGGGATTACAGACTTGAGCCACTGTGCCCGGCCTAATTTTGTATTTTTAATAGAGACGGGGTTTCACCATGTTGGTCAGGCTGGTCTCGAACTCCTGACCTCAGGTGATCCGCCTGCCTCGGCCTCCCAAAGTGCTGGGATTATAGACGTGAGCTACCGGGCCCGGCTTCATTTCTACTTTTTACCCTGGAGGTTGGTGTTGGAAAAGGGGACATCCAGCCTTGGAAGAGTAAGGGCCAAGGGAAAGCTTCTCCTCTGCCCTCTAAAGGTTTGCTGCAAATGAACTTACAGTAGGCAGGTTCATAAGAGAAAAAAGCATTCAGAATGCATTATCGTGCACATGGACATGGGAGCCATACCAAGGCATGAGACTTGAAGAGGGGACAGACGGATGAGGCTTGAATACTCTGTAGAAATCCGGGAGGCAGACGTTATTTTGCAAATGATGATTTTTGGAAGCTGGATAGGAGTGACAAATTTCAGAAGGTGAGAGGCAAAACTGCACAGGAACAAAGGTTGTCTTATTATGCAGACAATGTCCTCCAGATAATCCAGGCACTTCCCTCGGAAGAACAGATGAAAGGATGTCTGGGTATGGTGCTGACCAGCAGTCCTTTCTCTTCCTGGTGATTAATCATTCCTTATTAATCTTCCTGGTGATTAATCATCCATTATTTGATGAGATTCCTAGGGAGGGGTTCTTTTTTTTTTTTTTTTTTTTTTTTTTTTTTTTTTTTTTTTTTAGAGGTGGAGTCTCGCTCTGTCGCCCGGACTGGAGTGCAGTGGCCAGATCTCAGCTCACTGCAAGCTCCGCCTCCCGGGGTTCCGCCATTCTCCTGCCTCAGCCTCCCGAGTAGCTGGGACTACAGGCGCCCGCCACCTCGCCCGGCTAGTTTTTGTATTTTTAGTAGAGACGGGGTTTCACCGTATTAGCCAGGATGGTCTCGATCTCCTGACCTCGTGATCCGCCCGTCTCGGCCTCCCAAAGTGCTGGGATTACAGGCTTGAGCCACCGCGCCCGGCCGGGGAGGGGTTCTTAAGACAATCACGTTTCTTTTGGAAAGTTTTTTTAGTCAGATGAGAAAATTCTAGGCTGGGTGGTGTGACTCATGCCTGTAATGCCAGCACTTTCGGAGTCCAAGGCAGGAGGATCGGTTGAGCCCAGGAGTTCAAGACCAGCCTGGGCAATGTAAGGAGACCTCGTTTCTACAACAACAACAAAAAATTTAGCCTGGCATGTTGGTGCTTACTTGTACCCCAGCTACTCGGGAGGCTGAGGTAGGAGGATCATTTGAGCCCAGGACATTGAGGCTGCGGTGAGCCATGATTGCACTACTGCACTCCAACCTGGGCAACAGAGTGAGATCCTGCCTCAAAATAAAATATGAATAGATAAATAAAATAAAATTCTAGACAGAGTGCTTCAGGAAAGAGGCTCAGAGAGGCAAGAAATTGGGGCTATGTCAGAGAGAGACCCTGAGGCTGCTTCTTTAGTTCAGTATGTCAAAGTGCCACATGATAGGGTATTGTTTTCTGAGCCCCAACAGAGGACACAGTCTCAGCTGAGTCCCAATTCTGCAACTTACTTACTATGTGACCTTAGGTAAGTCACTTAACTTCTCTGAGCCTTGTTTCTCAGTGGTAAAATGAGAAAAATACTACTTCATAAGGTTGTTGTGAGGATTAATTAAAGTAACATCATGGCTTTTAAAAATGTCAAATATTGTTAACATGGTAGTTATAGTTGTTGATTATCAGACCAAAGACTAAAAGGAAATGAAATTAAGAACTGACAGTAGACAGCTATTAGAATATTCTATAATCCTGTGAAGGCCAAAAGAATCATTACTAAGTCATTAGCAAGAACTTTAAAAAGGGATCTTCCAACCACCTTGGGAAATCACTGAGAGAGGCATTGGCAGTGCGGCAAGGACATTCAAGGGACTGTAAGTCCTTTGACAGTGGCGGCAGGAATGCTGTCCACTAAGGATCCTTGAATAAATGGAGTGTGAAAGAGAAAAACATGGGGGAAACCTGAGCTGAAAAGTGTCTTCCCACATCAAGAGGCTGGGGTGGGAAAGAGGTGGGAAAGAGGGGGGTTTGGCGAATCCTTTTTGCAATGCAACTGACAGCAATTCCTGTGCACATGCATGTACTTGGGTTAGACTTAGCAGCGGGTAGCCCTGGTGAGTAGAGACGTCAAACAGAAGTTGCAGGTGAATGAACATGGGCCTTGAGGCATCCATTCTGCCGTGGACATTGACTGACACCTCTGGGAAAAATTTGGAGTTGACATTTCTCCTATCTGGGCCCCCAGTCCTAAGAAATGCTATTTTTTTTTTTTTTTTCTGTAAGTAAAAGACACAATTACCAGATCTTCAAAGTGGATACTGGGTGGAGACTTCCCTGGGAGGAGGTGAACAAGAACCTGAGACTTTGCTTCTCCCTCACGTTCACCTTTCCTGCATTGCTGCAGTCCTTAAGGGAGCTGTCTGGAGGGCCCTAGCTGCTGCATCCCTGCTTACCTCAAGGGGAGCCATTTGCCTTATAATACTCTAGGCCAAGGTGGGGTTGATGGGATGAATGAATCAGTCCTCAACTTTCAGCAGCACCGTAAACCCTCCCCTCATTTTAACATGTGGTTCCTAAAGAAGAAAAAGCCTCTAGGACAAACAAGAAAAAAACCAAATATCCCCAGACATAATGGCAGAGTGGCAGGTGAGGCACCGTGAAGTTTTAGGGTCAAGATCTTGTCACTACCATCTTAAATTACAACTGTGTGTAACACTGACTAAAGGCCACCCAGAGGGTGTCGATGTCTTAACAAATGAGGTTCCATTCCTTCGTTCATTTATTCAATAAAAGGATACTGATCATTTCCTCTGACACAGACACTAGTGATGCTGAGATAAATAGAACATGGCTCCAAGCTCTGAAGACGACAGCAGAGTGTTTAAGTGTGTGGGTTCTAGGACCAGGATGCTGTGTGACCTTGGCCATATCACTTGATGTCTCTGTGCATGGGTTTTTGTATTGATGACATGAAGAATTTAATAGACTCTCCTTTCCAGGGAGATGTGGTGAGGAAAAATGAGCAAATACATGAAAATCACTTAGATTGGTGTCAGGTACCTGACATACATGCTCATACTATTGTTATTTATATTATTACTTATGTGCCAGTGCAATTCTTCCAGATTTCTGGATATCAGAGTAAATACATAAATAAATAAAACCTCCATCCCAGGAAAGTAGTTTAAAAAAAAAAAAAATCCACACACTGTCCCATTGCAGTGCCTGGAATGTGTCCCCCGAAATGATTTCAGAATCTGCTGCCTCTGTAGCTAGAAGATGATTTGGTTCCAGATTGGGTATTTTCCATTCATATAGCTCACTTTCCCCACCAGCACTCTCCCCCAGCCCACTCTGCTTCCACTGACACACAGAAGCAGTGCTGCTGGATCAATTTCTCTCTCAGTTTAGCCAGCATAGCACATCTTGGCTTAGCCTTCAGCTCAGTACAGAACATGTGTGTGTCCTCACTCATCCACAGCCCATGCTCTGGTCCTGGTTTCCTGACAACAAGACCGAGCAACTCATCTCTTCTTATCTTCTGCACACAATACCCAAGATTCCTGTGCATCCCTGTTCCTAAAGTCCTTGAAGCTCCTGCCTGGGAGGATTTCCACTGAGAAGAGGAGAAATCATGCACTATCATGGTGTAGTGGTCCAAGTTCTCCCTCTCTCTCTCTCTCTCTTTTTTTTGTGACCGAGTTTCGCTCTTGTTGCCCAGGCTGGAGTGCAATGGTGTGAACTCGGCTCACCACAACTTCCGCTTCCCGGGTTCAAGCGATTCTTCTGCCTCAGCCTCCCAAGTAGCTGGGATCACAGGCATGCGCCACCACATCCGGCTAATTTTGCATTTTTAGTAGAGACAGGGTTTCTACATGTTGGTCAGGATGGTTTCGAACTCCTGACCTCAGGTGATTTGCCCACCTCAGCCTCCCAAAATGTGGAGATTACAGGTGTGAGCCACTGCATCCGCCTGCAGTCCAAGTTTTCTAACAGTGGCATGCTTGGGATTTGAACAAAGAGAATCTCATGAACTGGGTTTGCTGAGGAAGTGGCTCTGAGTTGGGAGCCTTTGGATTTCACCAGATGAATGAGACAAGGGAAGTGGGAAGGGGTCGTCCTGTCCAAATGGAAATTGTTAATACTCTCCCCGGCAGCACCTGCTCCTCCCTTTGTGTTCTTTGATATGATAGAGAATTGTATTTGTTTTAACCACCTCTTCTTTGCCCCATTGCTGAAGGAGGGGTTCCCACCCTAGGATTACAGGGGTGGCCAAACATGCACACTGGGCAGATGAGGCCCGCAGCAGTGTATTAGTCCCATATGCTCACAGCATGGACGAGGAGGACACTGTGTGCCACACAGGGCCACAGGGAGGTTGCACTCCAAGCAGAGTGAACAACCAAGGGCTATGGATGAAGGCAGGCTTTGTAGCAGCAAGAAGGTGGAGTGCACCTGGTTCCCTCAGGAGGCTATGACTGGCTTATTTGAATAACTCCATGGACTGGCAGGGAACTGAAACCCACTACTCACAGATAAGCAGAAATGCATCTGGTCCCCTTGAAAAGGAAGGCTGTTTGGTTTGGGGATCTTACTTATCCTCAGGAGAACAATGAGGAGGGGATTTTGCAGTCAGGCCACTTAAGGCCCTCTCAATTTGACCAGATGTCAAGGCAGCACATATGTGAATTTTAGGCCCTATACCACATCATCATCCCCTCGGTTGCACAAACCAGAGCATGGGTCTAACACTTGACCCCTTCCTCTTTCTCATCACCCACAGCCAATCAACCACTACATTCTATTGTTCGTACCTTTTCAGTATATGCAATCCATCCACTTCTCACTGTCTCCATAGTTCCAGTCACTTTCATTTCTCATGTGATCTACAGACTTCTTCCCCCCCAGAGCACCCAGCTTGTCAAGCACAGAACCTGCTGTTTCCACTTTACTCGCCATCTGGGTCAGGCGCTATTGTGCAGTGCACGCCTTGCACACCTGTGCGGCAGCCTTTGGTTTCATCTCCAATCCTGTTTCCCCTCTATAGCCAGAGAGCTTTGGGAGAAAGAAATATGACTGTACCATTGCCTATTTGCTTCAGGATAAATCTAAACTCACTGCCTTTGGTGTGAAAGGTCCCTTCCTTCCTGCTTCACCTCTTTCCCTCTCTCCTCTTGTACATTTTACCTGCACTGGCCACAGTAAGCTGGTTCCAGTTTCTAAATAGTCACTGTCTACCTCTGAGCCTTTTCATGTTCTGGTCCCTTTGCTGGGCTACTTTTCTTCCCCATGCACACTCACTCTCCGAGTCTCAGGGGAGCCCTCACTTCTCCCATAAGCTTCCTTGGCCCTGGCTGAGCTTGGATTGGGCACCTCCAATTCACACTTGAGCTTAATCTTGTCATCCACTTCCTATGTGTTAGTATTTGCCCCTCTCCCTACTGAGCCCATAAGACCCTGAAAGTCAGGAACTGTATCTTTTCACCACCACACTGTCAGCATCAGGTATGGTGCATGGCACAAGGGAAACACACAGTAAATCTGTCAACCAAAGGAGGGCCATTCAGCTCAGAGGAAAACCATTGACTGTTATCAGTGACTGAAGGCTTACTATGGGCCAGCTTTAGTTCCAAGGAGAGAGAGAGAGAGAGAAAATGAAACTATATATACATATAGTTTCACTATTGTTGCCCAGGCCCATATATGTATACATATATGAAAATAATGTCCCAAGTGGGTTTGAATGGGAGACAGGAGTTTTCACTTTTCTCACCTGATTTCAGACCACCAGCCTCTCATTGTAAGCACATTGGTTCTTTGAGGGCAATTTTAGTGTTCAGAGATATGCGTTTTTCATATGAAATGCCAGCCAACTGCTCTCAGCCAAAGAAAGAGTGATCTGTCCCAATGCTGGCTGGAAGAACAGGCCTGGTGGCAAGTTTGGAGAGATCACAGATTGGTCTCCAATAGGGTGCCTGCCTACATGATTTTTCAAGGGTAATTTTGAGTCACTGCTTTCATTAAATGTGCGGACTTCAGACCTATCCACTGCCTCAGACATGATCCCATAGCCATGGGCTCTGGCTTTGCCATTTTGAATTTGGCTATTTTCAAGACAATTTATCAGGTAAATTCCGATTCTAAGTCCTTTTGGTTTCAGACAGTTTTCCTTGCCTGAAGTGTATGACTCATTCTTTCTTTGCTGATGACTATTTTATTAGTGATGGCGAGGAATAAAGGAACCAGAAATACTGAGTTATAAAATTTAGAACTAAAAGTAACTTAAGGATTAAGAGATCCAAATCCCGCATTTTTCAATGATAGAACTGAAGCCCATGAAAATGTACAAACGTGTGAAAACCACAGGATCGATAAAAAGAAATCCAGGTCTATTCCTTTATTCAGTGATTTTTGAAAGGAGTTTCAGATCAGGAAAAGCCCAGTGGATGCAGATATCTTTGTGTTTGCTCTTCACTTGGTCATGAATAATGCTGCTCACTCATTGTCTGCATTAAATACCAGCCTTGGAATTAAGGCTTTGATAGAATGATTAAATTTGTACCTTAATGAGTTTTGAATTAAAGTTTGTGAATAACTGAATGAACCATCTTGCCTCGGGGGTAACGATGAGATGGAAATCCTCCGTAAGGTAGATTTGGTGTCACAGGAGTACAGATTCCAGAAGTTTCCAGTGGAGATCTTGGGATTCACATCTCAATGGGTTTCAGAACTTTTTTTTGAGATAGTTTCCCTCTTGTTGCCCAGGCTGGAGTGCAGTGGCACGATCTTGGCTCACCACAACCTCCACCGCCTGGGTTCAAGCTATTCTCCTGCTTCAGCCTCCTGAGTAGCTGGGATTATGAGCATACACCACCACTCCTGACTAATTTTGTATTTTTAGTAGAGATGGAGTTTCTCTGTGTCGGTCAGGCTGGTCTCAAACTCCTGACCTCAGGTGATCCATCCTCCTCAGCCTCCCAAAGTGCTGGGATTACAGGCGTGAGCCCCCATGCCCGGTGGGCTTCAGAACTTTAATTGTGAGGTTTTGAAGCACAGTCCCAAAAAAGAAACTGTTACTTGAAGCCTATGTTTTAGGAAACTCAAAAGTAATATTGATGCTCGCAGCCACTTAAGAAGTAATTCCGCGCAGGTCTCCCAAGCGATTTATTGGACAGGTCTAGAGGTTTGCAAAATGGATTTTATTCCATTGATATTTTGGTTCTTAATCCTCTTTTAGGCCAAATACTTCACATTTCAATTTGGTATTTCAGAATCTATTTAAATAAATCACTAGAGCTTAATGGAAAATCAAAATCAAATTAAATAAATGGGCTAACTATTCAGATGCTAAGTTTTACTTCAGCCATTACAAGGTTAGGAAAAACCACAGAGCAATTTATAACTAACCCGACTGCTCAGGGAGAGATCTCTACATCAGCTGTCCCCTCCTGAGCATACTGAACCCATCTCAAATGACACATGGAGAAAACATCTGTTCTTTGACAAATACCTACACAAGAACCATTTAAATTGCAAACCCAAATCAATATCAAACACATTTCCTGCTGCATTTTAAGTAGAAAGAGGGGAGGTAGCAATGTAGAATTCATTGCAAATCATACAAGTTTATTTACCAAGCTTAATGCTCGGAAGGGAGTTAAACTCCTTAAAATAGAGAGAGTGCTACATAACGCTGAGAATTAAAGGAGGAGTAGTGAATCTGAGTGAAGAAACCATGTTTTCCTGAACCCATCTTAACCTTCAGGGTCTCTAAGGTTCACAAGCATCTCTAGAACTCTGTTTCCTCTCCCACTTTCTTCTTTATTAGCAATGCTGCTATTCCATCTTTAGGACCACTGCTGGACCAAAACTTCCTGAAAAGGTAATTTCCCTTCATCTCTTAAAGCTTTCTTGTCCTTTTTTTCCCAATCCATCTTCCGTTTCTTCTCTTTCTTTACTTCAATATACTGAAGGCACTTTTAGCTGGTGGTATGTTAGGCAAATTTTGTTGCAGTAACAACCCCAAATTTTAATGACTTATGAAAATGAATAATTTCTCGGTCCTGGGACTGTAGGTCAGCTGTGCCTCAGCTGTGTCTCACCTAAACTTTTTGGCTTCCTCTAGACTTGGTGGAGTTTGGGTGTAAGCTTCAGGTCAGGTGCAAGTCTGCTTTGTGTGTTTTTCATTCTAAGACCCAGGCTGAAGGAGCAGTGGCCACCTGGGGCATCCTTTTCTTATGGAGAGTAATAGGAGTGCCAGACAGGAAGTGAAAAGACACAATGCTTCTGAGTCTCTCTTTGTGCTGGCATGCCACCATTGTGCCACATTCCATTCTTTGGTCAACACACATCCTATGGCCCAGCCCAAAGTCAAGGGATGGGGAGATGTGATCCATTCAGGAGTATGGACCAGGAGCAAGAAGACTGACTGAAGAATAATGTAATCTACAATAGACCGGAGAAGGTGGAATACAGCAATCCCCCAATCACTCATATAAAGAAACATAAAATAGCTCTCCAACATTTATTATGCTAGGGATGCTCTGCCCTTATTTCGGCACTCAAGGTTGCCTCAACTTCTCAGGAAAGAGAAGGCAGACAGAAATATAACTGGTCAATAGTCATCATAATAATGCTTGGAATTTATTGTGCAACTGCCATGTGCACAGGCACTTTATATATATTCATGTAATGAGTACCCATATTGGACTGCAACAAATGTAACGTTCTATGACTAAACTTAATTTCTATTTCAGTTTCTGTGTAGTGCTGTCGTTCCAAAGCGTTTCAGAAATCTAATCTTTTTCCCTGCAAGGGTGGAGGTGGTGGGGCGGGGCGTGGCGTGGTTATCACCTGTCGGTGCCGGCGTGGTCCTGTGCGTCCTCGCTCCTGCCTGGCCTCCAGTCATCCATGTGTGTAGTACTGCCGCTGCCCTCACCTCATCCTGATGAGGCCCTGTGGACCTGGCTGTCTTTGTCACTCCTTTGCCCTTGTGGGAAGCAGGGACAATATCTGGCTGTGTTGGCACAGTCCCTTTCTGCCTTGCTACGCCACCCAGCAATTTCTGCTCTATTGCTTCCCACCATGCTGGGCTCAAGGGACTTTGAGGTCTTATGGTCTTCGAAGGTTTCACACGTGTTCTTGGGTCTTTAAAGCTGTTGGGGTTCCTATCAGTCATCCTTCTCTCAGTTGGCTTGGCCCAAGAAGGGGTGGAGAGGGGCAGGAGGCAGAGCTTATTCTGGAACCATATTGCAATGATTAACCCTCTTGATTCTTATTGGTCTCTTCTCTCAACCTGTGGAACTGTTTCTGGGTTCAAATGGGGTGATATGGCTTTATGGAATGTCCCCAAATGTGTGGTTTGTGAGATAATTTTATGTCCTGATACCTTCATCTTTATTGCAAGTGAAAAAGTTCATTTTGAGGCAGATGAAGTCACTCTCCAACCTTGATTTAGTGAGGAAGTGGAAAAAGGAGAATTTGTAGGATTCAAAAGCTGAAACTTTCTCCTCTAGGCTAAACTGGCTCTACAAAAAAAGCGTTTTAAGCAGAAAAGGGCAAAATGGGGATAGTTTTAGTCTGTTTGAGCTGCTATAACAGAAATACTAGAGACTGGGTGGTTTATAGATGACATCTGTTGCTCACAGTTCTGGAGTCTGGGAAGTCCAAGATCAAGGTGCTGGCGAATTCAGTACCCGGTGAGGACCTTCTTCCAGGTTCATAGATGGCATCCTCTTGCTATGTCCTCGCATGGTAGAAGCAGCAAGAGTGTGCTCTCTGGCCTCTTTTATAAGGGTACTGATGTCATTCATGAGGGCTCTCCCTTCATGACCTAATCGCTTCCCAAAGGCCCCACCTCCTAATACATATTGATATATGAATTTGGTGGCAAGGGGAGAGACACAAATTTTCAGTCCCTAACAGGGATCTTCTGGCATCTCAACTGTAGTAGGAAGATTGCAATAACTTGTGTGGGACCAAATCAAAGAGAATTTCTAACAGGATCTTCTGGTGGGTGTTGGGGGGCAAAGTGGAGATTGAGCATTTTCAGCTCTTGTTTTTAAGTCTACAGAACACATTCCAGATGGAGAGAGTTTGAGGCAAAATCCAACCTCTGCTCCCAAAACTGGATCCACAGAGGTCCAAGACAGTGATGAGAGGCTATACTGAACTCACTGATTGTACAGTCTTGGAGTTTGGGAAACAGACTTAGGTTTCTGTGTGCCTAGAAAGCATGTATAAACAGTACGATCCCTCTCAGTTTCTGAAAAGATCTGATAAACGTCAAATAGCCATTCCATCATCTCTAGTCCTGTCTTAAGTAGTGCTTCTTCGATTTCAAGAGATGTTACTCCATAGCTGAGCATTGGGGAATAAACTTTTGTGACTGCTAATAACAGGCATGTTCACACAAACACACACATACACATGCACACACACACACATGTTGTCTACATAAATGATTGACTTGGGCAAGACATCTCATTCTCTTTATTCTCTGTTGGAACCACATAATTTTCTTTTCTCTCACTCTTGGTTTCTCTCTCATTTTTCATGCATTGTGGTGTTATAACCAAGTGGTATTCTTGCTAGTATAACCAAGGAATAGGGAATAGAAAATCAGGCTTTTTTTTTTTTTTTTTTTTGGTATAATTGTTCACCTTTTTTCAGCCTCAATGCATTTTGAAAGAAGTTGGAAGTTAGAACACTTCCTGAAGTATGACTGTTTGCTTGTTACTTAGCTTGTCTGATCCTTGCAAAATAGGAATAATGGGAATATTGACTGGGGAGAAAAAAGGGAAGATGCAAATCTGCACACGTGACATCACCCTATTTGCATTAAAATATGTACATAGACACTTACTGGAAGAAAATATGCCAAGACGTTGATCGTGGTTATCTCTGGGCTGTGAGATGATGGACAAATCTGAATTTCTTCCTTATATCACCCAGCTTGATTGCTCTTTTTACTAAATTTGTTTCCAAATGACTTTTTCTGTTTCCAAAATCACATTCATTCCCAAAGGACAAAGAGTTGCTGCCGTTAACAATATTTTTTTAAATGTATAGTAGGCTTTGAAGGAAATCATAAAAATATTTTCAGCACAGTTTTGACTACCGGCAATTCTTTGGAATAAATGAATAAGGTGACTGATTTGAAGGAACAAGATTCATTTGGCTGTATAATTTCTGGCATATTGCAAAAGCAGTTGTAGTGCTTTAATAGCCATGCCCATACCTGGGGGGAAAGCAGGCTTATTCCATTGTTCTTTGGTAGTTTTTTGAACTCCAGATCAATGTACTATGTGAATGTAGTAATCTGACCAGTCGTCTGGAAAGTTCCTGTATATGAAAAGTAGATTTGTATTTAAAAAAAAAAAACACCCTTTCATTGAATGCTTTAAAAAAAAGCAAACCTTCCTGACTTGTTTTATAAAAAGAGGAACTATACTACATTTGAAACTAAACTGTGGGAAAAAAAATGTGGTTCTGAAGAATATTCTCTGGTCTTAAATATAGAATATGAAAATCAAATATGATCAGCTGTCATACACAAAAGTGTATTTTATTAATAAAAATGAAACATAGAGCACTGTCAAATGGGAAGTAAACATTTGCTTTACATAAGGTTTTACTTCATAGGCCTTTTAAACTTAATCTTCACCAAAAGCCCGAGAAGTGATTCACAGGCCTTTTAAATAGGTGGCTTCACTCTCTCTCACTTATTTCTATTGATATATTTTGGCTGGGAAAGAGAAATGCTTATATTCAATATCTTGTGGAATTGATAATTTCAATATTATCTTTATCAAAAAAGATAAGGCATATGACATTGAGTATTAATAGATCAGAAATATTTATCTGATTGACAACTCAGTTACTTTTGCTTTTCCAACGGACACTCCATAAATATTTGAATGCCTCTTATGTCTACTGTGTGCATAGCTTATGCTAATTCCATGAATACAATGGTAATGTGTTTCCAGCTAACATCTGGAAGCCTTATTCTGCCAAAGATGAGAGATCATAGTACAGAATGTTCCTAATAAGAGTATTTTATTATCCATCCTGTACTTGCATGGTCCCCATTCTCAATGACTTTATAGTCTTGTCGATAAGGTTTCAAACATGCAAGTATCGAGTAATATATCAGGCTGAGTTCTAGAAAACGTTATATTAACTCTGAACAGGGGCCCAAATATAGGACACAAAAAGAAGGATTTGGGGTGGTTAAGTTGTAGAGAGGCTAAAGGAACCAAGGAAGATGTCACAAAAGAGGTGATTTGAGGAGTGGGTAGTAATTGATCTCTAGTCCAAATCAAACCTATTTTGGCAATTTTATTAGTCATCGACTACCGCAATAATGTATAACAATGCCCCAAGTCTCACTGGCTGACACCACAAACATTCATTTTTTTATTCACAGGTCTGTGGATTGGCAGGGACTCAGCTGATCTTGGCTGGACTCTGCTGGGCATGGCTCCAGGCTCCAGGTCTACTTTGGGCCTACTTTATATATTTTGTTCTGGAACTGGCACCACCTGGGGCATAGTCTTCTTATGGTGATGGCAGAAATACAACAGGCCAAGTGAAATCATGCAAGCACATTTAAAGCCTCTTTTACATCACTTCCACTAGCATCTGTTATTCAAGGCAAAGCCTATGGCTGAGCCAAGCTTCCATGGGGTGAGGAAAAACACTGCTCTCATTCTAGTGAGAGCTACTGCAAAGTCACGAGGCAAAGGTCACAGGTGTAGAATTCTGTAACAGGGAGAGAATGGAGAATGGGAAACAAAAATTCAATGTACCCCAGTCACATTTTTGAAAAAAATAGTGAAAAGTTGCAAACAGTATAGATTTACAAAAAAAACAAAACAAAAACAAAAAACCCGCACAGTACAGGAACCAAGTGAAGGATGCAGGTGGAGATAACTGTGTTTAACTGGCCTGAAATGAAAAGACTAATAGTCACTTCCACCACTATCTTTGAGTTTGGAAGTTTGTGAGGGGTCTAATACTGACTAGTGGACCTTCCTGGCTGAAAACAAACAAACAAACAAAACACAGTATACCGGAGTTAAATGAGAACTCGAGTTGGGAGAAAAATCTTCCCTCTTTGGGAGATAAAGCCCTGGCAGCAATAACTGAAGGAGGTAGAGTACTATTTCTGCATCTTCAGGGACTGCTGCAAGGAGAGGGAGCTGTGTCTTGTCTCACTGAGATGTCTGGACAAGATGAACATTTCAAGTCTTTTTCAGTTCTGGGTTTCTATGACGTCAGTGCTACTTCCCTTTCCAAAACCCCACAGTGGCCAGGCATCACAGTGCCGCAAGTGAAAAGACCCATGACAGCCTTTATAAGTTCTTCTTTTGGTTTCTCCAGCAGGAGGCAGATAGAGAAGGAGCGAAAGGCCAGAGGTCTGTTTTGGGGTTGTTGTCTCTGGTTGTCTAATTGATGCCAAGACACCACCCCTTGGAGCCTGGTTCCTGACACCCGGCAGCATGGCATACTTGAAGGGCATGATGTGGGTATAACAACAGAGCCCTGGCTGAGCCCGGGGGCTCATGCCTGTAATCCCAGCACTTTGGGAGGCCAAGGCAGGCGGATCACCTGAGGTCACGAGTTCGAGAACAGCCTGGTCCATGTGACGAAACCCTGTCTCTACTGAAAATACAAAAAAGTTTGCCAGGCATGGTGGCACATGCCTGTAATCCTAGATACTTGGGAGGTTGAGGCAGGAGAATCACTTGAACCTGGGAGGTGGAGATTGCAGTGAGCCAAGAATGCACCACTGCACTCCAGCCTGGGTAACAGAGCAAGACTTCGTCTGAAACAAACAAACAAACAAACAAACACAACAACAAAAAAACAGACCTCTGATTTGTGTCAACTGCCCTCCAAACAAAGGCCAGCTTCTACTTGCAATGTTCTCCTACAGATCACAGGGCCCTTAGAAGTAATCAAGGTGAAGCTAAAGCGTTATAGAACCTCACTATGTCCCAGTATCCTCAATGTACAATGAGGATAATACCAGCTACCTCAAAGGGTTGTTGTGAGGATTAAATCAGAAAATACATATAAGTTCCAGTACAGTATCCAGCACAAAGTATGTAATAAATGGTAACTTTACACACACACACCCCATAAGCATCCCAGTATTTGGAAGCAATCAGTTGATTTTTTTTTCTTTTTAGAATTCAGTTTGGTGTTATAGGGACGCTGCTAGCCTCAGGCAGTGCCACAAGAGCAGATCAAGGCCCTGATTTAAAAATTCCTCAGTTGCTCCCAGCTGGAGACGTCTGCTTACAAAGTCCTTACAAAGAAATGTTTTTCAATAGGCAACATTCTCTGGTCGGGCCCCACCAAGAAAGAACAGCAGGGAATCTCACAGGCATCGGGATCCCCATTGCCCTCCTGCTCCCGGACACACACGTGGCCCCAACTGGCCTCTGACTTGCTCTACAGGGAGCAAAATGGACTTGCTCCATTTTGTCCATTGCTGTGGGCTCCACGGTGTTACACATAATGGCTTGGAATCTCTATATACCCAGTAAATGAATAACCAAATGAACACACCCCATGTCGTCCCATCTCCTCAAAGCACATCCACCATCCACCTCAGCTCAGGGACTGTGCTGATTTTCAAAACATGGGCTAAAAACTACCATAGGGCATCTAATTATAGCTTCTGGTGTAGAAGGTGTTCTCTCATAGGAGGCCTTAGCCAAGCTTGAGAACAAGGGCTTTGTATGGAATGAGCTGCGTAATGGACAGCTCTGGCTGGACCACCCACTGGGGATGTCTCTGGCTGAAATTTAACTAAGTTTCCATAGACCTTTTACCAGATTTACTGAGAACGTTGATTTCCTCTGTTAAAGCTTAAACGTCAGTTCAGGGGAACTTCCCCATAAATGTTGCGAGACTAAACGTGGCTTCTTGTGGGTTCCACATGGGAGCTCACCAGGATGTCACTCAGCCTTTGTAAAGGTCTGCCTGGTTTCCTGTACCTAGTGGTCAATGTCAGCAGCTGTACCTGTGCCTAGCACTGGGAGGCTTGGCCTCAGCGCTCAGCCACAGGTGGTCAGCATCGCTAGTTCCCCTGCTTGGCAACCCCGTGGCTGCCTTCTTGGCCTCTAAACTTACTTCCCTGTGTTGATTCCTGAAGGTCACCATTGGTCCACCCGCCAGTAACTCACTTTAATCTTATCTGAGTAGATACCCCAGGTTTTATATTTCACCCAACAGAACTTGAGTCCTAATTCTCATTTCCTCCTTTCATCCATGAGCTTTACGGGCCAATTTGCATTTACAGTTATGCCTGTGAATTCAGAGGCCCCCCGGGGCCAGGCGGTCCTGTGCCGAGAGAGGTGGGTGAGCAGCTTGGAAGCTGGGGCAGGAACAGCACCGGCCTCTGGGTGAATCCTTTGCTTCCCTGTTTTGGAAGACACCTGGCTGCAGAGCAAGAGTTCTCTTGTGTGCGGACTATGGCAGTGTGGGATCCTAAATGGTCACTGGAACATACCCCCAGGTTTCTAGCTGCACTGGGTAGGGGCGGGTGAAGGAGAATTGAGGGCATGTCAGCCTCTCCTGCCTGGACAAAGAGGCATGTGGGTCACAGTTCTCCACAGGTGTTCTCAAGGCTTGCTTGTTTGTTGTCAAGAGAAGGCAGAATTCTGCATTGAAAAAAACCTCTGTGATGGCCAATTAAAACAGCCTGTGGATTGTCTCCAGGCCTGAGCACTGCTGGGGGAGGACGCTGGCTTACAGAGGACTCTCCAAAGCGTCAGTCCTTCAACTCCCGGGAGCACTATTATTAGCCTCCCTTCACATGCAGAAGCCCACGCATCCACGCAAGTGGGTGGATGTCAGGGTCTGGACCCACATCTTCTGACTCCCAGTCCATGTATTTTGCTGCCATGTGGCTGATTTCCCAGTTGCTGAGTTTCCTCAGTGCACATCTTGATGGCTGACACCTATAATAACAGAAGCTTCATCCAACTCTCATAAACCCTGAGTCTGGAGGTCTGGGACATATTAGGCCACGGGAGGGGGCCTAGCTTGATTTCTCTCTCTCTCTTCCACCTGGGACATAAGCTGTCCCCTGGGTGAAGGCCGTCTGCCACACTGACTGTGTCATCTGAACTTGGAGCCAGAGGTTCTGAGTCTTAGCGCCACCCTTGCTATTATCCTCCAGCATGATTTTGGGCTTGTGCTTTCACTCTACCGAGACTCAGATTCCACACCAATAACAGGAGAGGTTTGAACTAATGTATCCATTGAGATGGTTTGAATGCATGTTACAGAAAACCTAACTCAAGCAGGCATAGGCAAGAACTTGAAATGATTAGTTTATGCAATTCATTAAAACGGGCAGGGGCTTGATCCAGGGGCTTGAACAATATTTGCAGGAACTGGTCTGTACCCCTCTTAGCACTGCTCTCTTCCTTCCATTTCGGCTTCATTTCAAGGCTCCACATGATGCCAAGAAGGCTGCTGGTTACTCCAGATCTGCTACCTCCCAGATGCTAGCGCAGGGAAAAAGAGGAAGGTGGCCTCTCTTTGAACAGTGGCAGCCAAAGACTATGGCAAATCACTGACTCAGTTGTGTTATGCGCCCACTCCTAGGCCAGGCCCCACGGCCAGAGAAATGTGGCTCCGAATGGCCAGGACTGTCACATGCCCACCCCACATATGGGTGAGGCCCATGAAACACACATGGGAAGAGGATGTGGATGAGTGCTTTCCCCCCAAAAAAGGCATGGTTGCCCAAAGAACGGCAAATAGTACTGGGTGTTAATCTTCATTATTGATTTAATTTTATTGTTTGCCAGGTAGAATGTGACTATGCTTTCGAAAGTCAGAACAATATAGAAAAGCATGCTCAGGCTGGGTGTGGAGGCTCATGCCTGTAATCCCAGCACTTTGGGAGGCCGAGGCAGGCAGATCACCTGAGGTCAGGAGTTCAAGACCAGCCTGGTCAACATGGTGAAATCTCGCCTCTCCTAAAAGTACAAAAATTAGCCAGGTGTGGTCGTGGGCGCCTGTAATCCCAGCTACTCGGGAGGCTGAGGCAGGAGAATTGCTTGAACCTGTGAGGCAGCAGTTGCAGCAAGCCAAGATCACACCATTGCATTCCAGCCTGGGCAATAACAGCGAAACTCCGACTCAAAAAAAAAAAAAAAAGAAAGAAAGAAAGAAGAAAAAAGAAAAACATGCTTAGAGAAGCATCAGTCCATCCTATGTTTTTTCCATCCTATTCCCTCACACTCCTTAGAGGAAAACAACTACAAGACTTTTTGGATTTTTCTTCCCGTGTTTCTTTTTGTAGAGAGAAGCTCAAGAAGCTTGTCTTTGTAGAGGCAAGGTGGGCGGTGAGGAGATTGAGACCATCCTAGCTAACACGGTGAAACCCCATCTCTACTAAAAATATAAAAACAAAAAACTAGCGGGGCATGGCGGCAGGCGCCTGTAGTCCTAGCTACTCGGGAGGCTGAGGCAGGAGAATGGCGTAACCCGGGAGGTGGAGCTTGCAGTGAGCAGAGATTGTGCCACTTCACTCCAGCCTGGGCGACAAAGCGAGACTCCGTTCAAAAAAAAAAAAAAGAGCACTCAAGTCTTATTATTTCCCTTCTTTCATCACAAAAGATATCACACTCTACATACTCTTTTGTACCTTTCCTTTATACGCAATACCGTCTCCTGGAAATCATTCCATATCATTTCACAGAGATCTTCCACGTACTTTTATATCTGCTTACTACCTCATTGCGTGTGTGTACAATATTTTATTCAGTACTCTATACTGAGGCATTTAGGTAGCTTCCAATATTTCGCAATTATAAAAAATTGCTGCAATGAATAACCTTGGGCATTTGTATTTTTACATAGTGAAAGGGATATATTTGGGGCAAATTTACAGAAGTGGAATTGCTGGGTGGAAGGGTACATGCATACGTGGTTTTGTTAGATGTAACTGAGTTCATCTCCACAGGAGTTGCACCATATCACAGTCCCACCTGCAATGTACCAGAGAGTCTTTTTCCTTAGCCTGACCAACAGTGCGTATTGTTAAGCTTTTGAACTTTTTTTTTGGCCAATTTATGAGTTAAAAATGTGCATTTAATTTACATTTTACTATAAGTAATTTTTTTTTTTTTTTTTTTTGAGGCAGAGTCTCACTCTGCCACCCAGGCTGGAGTGCAGTGGTGCAATCTCGGCTCACTGCAACCAACCTCCGCCTCCCGGGTTCAAGCGATTCTCCTGCCTCAGCCTCTCTAGTTGCTAAGATTACAGGTGCCTGCCACCACCACGCCTGGCTACTTTTTGTATTTTTAGTAGAGACGGGGTTTCATCATGTTGACCAGACTGGTCTTCAACTGCTGACCTCAGGTGATCTGCCTCCCTCAGTTTCCCAGAGTGCTGGGATTACAGGTGTGAGTCACTGTGCCCAGTCCTACTATAAGTAAATTTGAACACATTTTCATATGTTTAAGGACCAGTGTTATTTCTCTTTTAATGAATTATCTGTTCATGTATTTTGTCTATTTTTCTTTAGGATTTTTGGTCTTTTTTCTCAATTTTTAGAAGTTTTAAAATTTTAAAACCTTATGATCAGCATCTGCAAATAATTTTCTGTCAGTCAAAACACAGTCATCATGTTTTGACTATGTTTATGCCTTTTTTAAAAAAAGTTTTTTGTTTTTTTTTTAGTGATATTTACCAGTATTTCCTTTGTAGCCTCTGGATTTTGGTCATATTAAAAAATCTTTTCCTATCCAGATTATACAGGAGTTCACCCATGTTCTATTCTAGTACTTGTATAGTTTCATTTTGCATCTAGGTCTCTGATTCATTTGGCAATTATTCTTGTGATAGTGTGAGAAATAGATATTAATTTATTTTATTTTTTTAAAATGACTATCCAGTTGTTTGAGTGCCCTGTATTAAGAAGACTATCTTTGCCTCAGTGATTTGGGGATATTTGGAGATAGCACCTTTACATAACCTGGATTTTTATAAGCATTTGGATCTATTTCTTGACTTTTTATTTTATTTAATTGATCTTTCTGTATTTTTATCAGTTAGTACCACACTGTTTTCATTATAGGTGCTTCACAGTGCATACTAATTCAGTGTAGAACCACTCCTTGTTCAGATAGAATTTTTTTTTTTTTTTTTTTTGAGACAGGGTTTCACTCTGTCACCTAGGCTGGAATACAATGGTGGGATCTCAGCTCACTGCAGCCTCAACCTCCTGGGCTCAAGGGATCTGCCCGCCTCAGTCCCCAGAGTAGCTGGGACTACAGGCATGTGCCACCACGCCTGGCTGATTTTTTTGTAGAGATGGAGTCTCATTATGTTGCCCAGGCTGGTCTCGAACTCCTGGGCTCAAGCGTTCTGCCCCACTCAGCCTCCCAAAGTGCTGGGATTACAGGCATGAGCCACTGCATTTGGCCCAGATAGAATTTTTTTTTAAAGAAAGGAGTTACTGCAGAATATATGTAGACTGATGAGAATAAGCAAGTTGGGTCAGGAGAGAGAGGAGATCATTGCGAAGTCCTTTGGTAGGCACAAGTGGAGAGGTCTTGGAAAGGAGCCAGAGAACACAGATTCAGGAAGTTGGTAGATTTGTTGATAAGAAGAATTCTCTTCTGATTTTGTTTTCTGGTGAAATAAAAACCAAGGTCAACAGCTGAGTGGGGAGAGGAAAGAAGATGAGAAATAGTCATCTTGCGCAGGGGGATTGCAGAGTGAGTTGACCAGGGAACTACCCAGATGGTGCTGGGGCCCACTTGAGTTTTACGGTCATACATATAAAGGAAGAAGTAGGCCTAGTTATGTGTTTTCCACCAGCCTTGTAGATGGCTTAGGTTTGGGAGCTGAGTAGGCAAGGAGGTAAGTGTAAGCAGACTTGGGGTGTTAGCCTCACAAGTATGACAGATGGGACAAGGGGTTAAGTGTGGAAGGACATGGATGCAAGGGAGCAGAATGATGGGCCCTGGATCCAAGCTGGGTAAGAGGGACAGATGTGAAAAAGATGATGGTGCCAATGGATCAGAGATCCCAAGAAATGCTGGAGTCTATGCAAAGGGAAGCAATGACCCCGGATATTGATCTAGGAAATGATCTTGGGAGTGGGTAGATAAAGTGGAATAGAAGAAAAGATGTCAACAAGGAGATAAGAAACAGAAGGGCCAGAATGTAGAGTGGGTCATCTTTGTAGTTATGATGATAGTGGTGGTGGCAGAGAGACAGTGAGCCAGATCCTGAACTCGTGATGAATAGGGGCAGTGGCTGGAAGGCTAGAGATGACTGCGGTAGCATCATCATCATGTAGATGAGAGCAGGTAGACAGCAGCATCTGAATCAATCTTTCTTCAAGGACCCGCAGAATTGCAGCACCAGGAAGTCCTAGTCCTAACACTCCCAGAAATCTCCCCACACCCCTTTTCAGTCTATTTCCCTGGTAACCTTCCAGGATTGGATTTAGTTGTGAAGTCTAAGTCTAAGAGGTTTGTCTATAGAGCTTATCATTTCTTAAAACCCAGAGGCAGAGAACCTTGAGGGCGATCATAGAAAGCCCTTTGTGAAAGACTGGCATGAATTTCATTGTGAAAAGAGCCTGGGATTCCTCTGCAGTGTAGACCAGATGAATGAAGAGTATATTCAGTGTCATAATGGAACTCAGAGCCTCGACCCTGAAAGAGTCAAATAGGCAAAAACCTGGATCAAACCACAGGGATCCCTGCCTACCTGAGCAACCTGCCCTAGGTCCCAAATCAAAGCCTCAGCTCTTTCTCCAAGAGCGAGCAAGGGTTGAAAAACACCCTCCTACTTTGAGCTTCCTTTTCCATCCAGACTTCCTGAGAATCCCAAAACATTTGAAGCCAGATTCTGAAGACTGTAGGTGTCCCTGCCAGGTGAACTTAACCTGAGCACCTTCGGAAGGTAACACATTCCTAACGAGCCCTATTTAACCGGTGACTCCAGTGTTGCTTTGGCTGTGCCGCTGAGGGTGATCTTACCTGGGGTCCCTAGGAAGGAAGGGTCCCCGGTCGTTCTGAAGGGAAAATAGATAGTATCAAGGAAATCAGTCTTTCAGGGAGCAGAAATAATTAATGGACTTAGGATGGGGTCCATGTATGAGGTGACAAATGGTGTGTATGGGATGTAAGAGCCGGATATTTACTAAGAATTAAAGATGATAATCTATGACCATTTAAGATGTTAGAAATAAAGGTCAGATTTTTTTTTTTTTTTTTTTTGAGACAGTTTTGCTCCTGTTGCCCAGTTTGAAGTGCAGTGGCACAATCTTGGCTCACTGCAACCTCCGACTTCTGGGTTCAAGCAATTCTCCTGCCTCAGCCTCCCAAGTAGCTGGGATTACAGTCAGATGCCACCACGCCTGGCTAATTTTCTTTCTTTTTTTTTTTTGTATTTTTAGTGGACACGGGGTTTCGCCATGTTGACTAGGCTGATCTTGAACTCCTGACCTCAGATGATCCTCCTGCCTCGGCCTCCCAAAGTGCTGGGATTATAGGCGTGAGCCACTGCACTTGGCTAGATTCATTTTTTAAGTCATAGTTGTATAATAATAATTTGGAAATTGACATCCATCTTTTTGGGGTAGAAAAAAAGTGTGCCCTGAACTTGGGATCCCCTGACCTATGCTCACACAGGAAGGAGAGGAGAACAGGGGAGAAAAGCCACCTCTGTTTCCATGCCATGTCTCAGGAGGTCTTTGTGTGAAGGAGAGGCAAGGTCCCACCACCAGCTCTTAGTCTCAGGACTGGGTTCCAAGGTTGATGGACAGGGTCTGATCATTGGGGAAGAGGGTAGTGGTGACAGAGGTGAGGTTGGAGACATTCACACATTCCTCCAAGTTCCTCTGCTCACAGAGAGAGAAGTGATGCTTGGGGATTACCAGTCCTGAACCCCCATCTGCAAGAGATGCCTCAGATCTTGAGGAAACACGCATACACAAACATGCACAGAGAGACACACACACGTATCCATATGTCCACAACCACACATATACCCACCCTCATAGAGGCATGTCCTCAAATGCACAGACCTGGAGTTGCAGCTCTTCTCATCCAGACACAGGCAGCAGCCCAGGACCCTCCTATTGCTCAGTAACCTGAGGTCGTGGGTGGGATAAAGGAGTCTCATCACTTAGAGAACATATTTTGAACCTAAACACTGTTTTAAAAAAAATGCCAGCCAATGGATAAATAAAGTATTTTATTTAAATTCCAGTCCTTTGATAAATAAAGGCTATCAAAATCAGCTTGGGGTCTTGGGGACTGAGTCTGACCCAGACTACCCCGTGGGAAGTCCTCTGGCTCAGCTGCGTGGTCTTGGTCCTGCCTGACTCTGGCTTAGTTGCTCCGAGTCCTTAGGGTCAGGGATCTGACCTCGCTCCCCGGCCTGACTTTCCTGTCCCCAGTCTTAGCCCCTGGCACACACTCTCACATCCCTGATGCTGGTCTCCTGCCTTCCTGGGCCCTCCTCGCACCCTCACTGCCTGCCCCACTCCTTCTTGGACCAAATGACCACACTCAGAGCCTGATGAGATCTTGGCTTCTGCTACCAGACACCTGACCTCTCTCTTTCCTGGCAGGCTGGCCTCCTTGTACAGATCTACTTTCTGGATTTGTGTCCCCACACAAACCTATCTTTGGAATGGTAGAGAGTTGACTGTGATATCATGTTTGAATCTTCAGGGAAGGTCTATTCGGCTAGACATAAGACATGAGAAAGGCTGCCTTTACCTTTGCGACATCATAATCTTCTCATGTAAGCTACTGAAAATACCGTTGTCAAGGAGCTTTCAATTGTTTGCTTCCCTATCATGGAAATGACCGGAGACAAAGTTGAACTCAACTCTTCCCTTTTGGCTTGATGCTCACCTGTGGTACCTAGAGGGCATTTATAGAATACCTTATAAAATTCTGTAGGATATTAAAAGAGCATGGGGATAGGGGACTCCTCACTGGCCTCATGACATAGTGACATCCCATGGGGAAGAAGGTGTACTGTGGAACACAGTACTCAAAATCTGGAACGTTCAAGATGTATGCCTACCATATCTAACAGTGGTCTCTTGGGTCAGGGATATCTGGGCATCAATTTCCTCATGTATACTAGTGGACATTTTAATATCACCCATCAGAATCATCATCAGGATTAAATGGTGTGATGTGTATGTCTGGTGAGTATCACTCAGTGGATGTTTGTTTCTTTTGTCTTACTGGTACCAGCAGAATGTGCTTTCAGTGGCGTTGCTGATATACATTCTTAAAAATAAAACCCTTAGGCAAGCTTAGGTGCTTTTGCGTATGAAGTGGCCTTGTTCCCATTGCAGGAAGAGATAAATGTTCTGTCATTTCTGCTGTTCCTGCCGGCAGCTGCTTTCAGGTCTGCGCATGTGGGGGAGACCTTCCCTGGCCTTCCTCAGAGCCATCATGTCTGCAGCGTCCCCGGGCTACAAGACAGTAAGGAAATGAAGAGCAAGAAACAACCTGGTGCTAAACAAATATCAGGTTACAAGTGACTTGTCTCAGGAATAATTCTTGCACCTGCAGAGTAGACAGAAGCTCACATCAGGACCAGTGACTGGAGAATAAACACCTCAAAAGGCAGTTGTAGGACTTACTGACAGCTCTACTGTGTCTACAGCTGCATTCCACCTTAGAAAAAAGAGTAGGTGCTGATGTCCATAGCTGTTAGTCACCAACGGAAAAGAAGCCCACCTCTTGCTTTTCTGTTTCGAAGAGCAAAATTCTGCAAACACGGTGGAAGGTCAGTGTTTGGGGCAATACCTAGTGAGGGGCGAGCATATGGAGGGGCTATGTTAGCACCTTCCACCTTGCCCCTGAGCCCTAGGCAGAGGTTACTTATGTTGTGCTGCCGCTGATGTCGCTCGAATTCCTGAAACATTCTGCAGCACCCTACGGAGAGTGATGCATGTAAATTACTTTGCTTCTTGCCTGATTATTATGGGTGTTACACCCCCACCATCGAAAACTGTTAACCAATAATTTCAGAACCCTCAAGTGGCTCCATTAAGATGTGATAGGAACAGCCACGGGCCAAATAATGGTGGAGAAATTTGTCTTTGGTATCCACTTGTTATGCCTGCTCTCCGCTTTGCATGATTTTTCCTCTCCGAACTAAAACCCATCATCCAGCTGCACACAAGGCAACTGGTCACCTCATGCTGACCCTGGCCGTCAAGGGTCCTCTCCTTAAGGTCCCAGACAAGCCTGCTGCCACCAGATGTTGTACATCATGACACAAATGAGAAGTTGCATACAGACAGTCATAGGTGTGTTTGGTTTGTCTTGCAACAGTGTTTTGAACAAAAATCAACCATTTGCAGCATTTAAGAGATTTCATGTAATATCTATATCCACTTCTCTGAAAATAAAAGCTTGAAAGATTTGACACTGGTTAACATTTTCCTATTAGCAACAATTGGTGGGAGCTAAGTGGTGGCTTCTCTTAGATGGGCGATTACTGTTCAGTTTGCCATAGTCCTCACTTCTCTATTGCTTTTCTTCTCACATGGATCACATTTATTGCCAGGCTTTCTTTGTTCCCTCACATAACCCTCCTGCCCCTGTAGGTAACTGTGTTTGCAATCACTGCTTTAGACCTTGCAAGCTTCCTCCCTCACCACCTGCTTTCATCCAAACCACGTCAACTTGTGCCCATTTTCTCAAGCTACCCTGTTTCTATGAAAGCCAAAGGAGTTCTAATAGGATCAGCAAACTTATAGAAAAATATAAGTGGTCCTTAAGGGTTTGATGCCTTTATTAGTTAATTATACCCATGATAATGCTGCTTAAAAACCAATCACACAATCTCAGCAGCATATAGCAGAAGGCATTTGTGGAGTTCAGATAGTTGGCCCATGAGATGAAGGCTGACTCTAGGCTGGGTTCAGACTGGGGGTGGGGTGGCTTTGCACCACATGTTTCTCATCTTCTTCCTGGCACTAATGGGCTAGGCTGGACCTGTTCTTCTCATGATGATGGTAGAGATGAAGGAGAGAAAGTGGAATTAATACACCTTGATTTGTGCTTCATTCCATGAGCAAGAAGTCACACTACAAACTGTATAAAGCACCCTTGATATAAGTGACTCAATCTTAGAAAAAAACTCCATCTTACGTTTCATAGGGCACTTGCCAACAGGGACAAGATATTTTGCGTAATAAATAAATTAATAAATAAAGACTGCATCCAAACAGATAAGGACATAAATAAGCACAATCTTCCACTATCATTCTTCACTAGAGGACACTGCAGCCATAAAAAGGGCAGGAGCAGGACTTCAGCGCTTGAAACAGTGGTTTTTTGTTTGTCTTGTTTTGTTTTGAGAGGAGTTTCACTCTTGTTGCCCAGGCTGCAGTATAGTGGCACAGACTCGGCTCACTGCAACTTCTGCCTCCCAGGTTCAAGCAATTCTCCTGCCTCAGCCTCCTGAGTAGCTGGGATTACAAACATGTGCCACCATGTCCAGCTAATTTTTGTATTTTTAGTAGAGATGGGATTTCACCATGTTGGCCAGGCTAGTCCCGAACTCCTGATTTCCAGTAATCCACCCGCCTCAGCCTCCTAAAGTGTTGGGATTACAAGCGTGAGCCACCACACCTGGCTGAAACAGCTGTCTTAATCAACACTGTCTTGCTGTCACTCGAGGTAAGCTCCTTGGCATCTGCCATGAAAGGCTCTGGCATCTTCCATGAAAGGCTCTACCCACATCAAAGGTGTTCCTCGCAAGACCACTGGACTGCCTGGCCCAGACCAGGAGATTCTTTTTGTCTCTGTTGCTCTTCATGGGCTGGTTCTTAATCCTTTTTTCCCATTTATTTTCTCTTGATGGTAAATGTTATTTGGTTTGTTTTAGATGTTTAACCCGTAACATTTATATATTGATTAGGTGTACTATTTTGTATAATTTGCAATATAGACTGACTTGTGGAGTGGCTTCAGCCTGTATGCCTGTGACTCTGACTGCCCAGTGAACAGGAAGTACTAATGAGAATTGCCTCCTTGGGGATTTGATGTAGCTAGTGGCTTTTGTGATTGAAATAGCATCAATAAAAGTCTGACATTATGAAAAGACACAAATGTGCATGGACTTGGTTACCTCTGATCTTGCACTGCTCATGAGACAAACCCAAGGTCAAGAGCTGGGGGAGTTATTCCCACCCACAGCTTAAGGGCACAGCAAATTTATAAGGCATGTGTGAGTCAAGAATTAACTTTACCCAAAGAGAGGTCTGACCTTTGCCCTTCACTACTGGGAGGTAACCCCTAGGCTCCTGGAATATCAAGACTGATAGAAATGTCTTTGTCTAGGGGCATTGACCACTTGACAGTCTAAAAATATGATATGCAATGGAGGCATTTGGTGGAGGTAGTGATGTCTGCTTTGCCTGTGGAGGAACTAGAGAATCATGTCAGCCATGTGGGCAGTAGTGATTGAGCTGCAATAAAAACTCTGACCACCGAGGCTCAGGTGAGCATCCCTGCTTGGCAGTATTCCATGCATATTGTCACATCACGGCTGGGAGGAGGTACCACTGTCCATGACTCCATGAAAAGAGAATGCCTGGAACCTCCACATGGGACCTCTCTTGGACTCTGCCCTAGGTTTCTCTTCCTCAGCTGGTTTTAATTTGTATTCTTTCTCTGTAATAAACAGTAACCATGAGTATAACAGCTTTCAGCCACTTCGTGAGTCCCTTCAGTGTATTATCACACTCAAGGGTGGCTTTGAGAACCCCTCAAACTTGACGTTGGAAGTGCGGGTCCCCTGACTTAACATTTGGCCTCAACTTTCACAGCATGAAAACAAGGAGGCGTGAAAATGAAAGCTGATAATGCAAATTGCCACAATATTTATCTCAAGTACATCTGTCTTCATTGATACATCCATTCAGCAAACATTTATTGAGCACCTACTACATGCCCAGTGTTATTCTTGGACCTGAGACTAAAGGAAGTGAATAAGACATGGCATCCCCATTCTAGTGGAGGAGACAAAATATAAATAGGCATACAAATATGTGTGATAATGTCAGATTGAGAAAAGTGCTGTGGGAGAAAATTAAGGCAAGGTACAGCGAGGGTGCAGGGCTTAGATCTTTTAGATAGATGGTCAAGAGAGACTCTTTTGGAAGAGTGACATTTGAACACACTTGGGTGAAATGAATGAGGAAGTTGGGCTGTGATTCTGGGCAGGAAGTTTCTAGAGAGAGGGACAAGCAAGCTCAAAGGTACAGCAAGAAGCATACAAGTAGGAGATTTCAGCATAGAAATTCCTGCCATTAAAAAAAAAAGAAAAAAAAAAAAAGCAGCCTGGTGTGGTGGCTCAGGCCTGTAATCCCAGCACTCTGGGAGGCCAAGGTGGGTGGATCACCTGAGGTCGGGAGTTCAAGCTCAGCCTGGTCAACATGGTGAAACCCTGTCTCTACAAAAATTAGCTGGGCATGATGGTGGGTGCCTGTAATCCTAGCTACTTGGGAGGCTGAGGCAGGAGAATTGCTTGAACCTGGGAGGTGGAGGTTGCAGTGAGCCAAGATCACACCACTGCACTCCAGCCTGGGCAACAGAGTGAGACTTCGTCTCAGAAAAAAAAAAAAAAAGCAAATGCTCTCTTTACATGGTCCTTGAAGGACTGTGTTGTGCCTGTGGAAAGACTTTCCACTAAAGTGCCTGAAATCAAGCCTGAGACCAATATCTCTGTGTTTTGTTTTTGTGCCACTTGCTGGATTATGCGGTTTCTTCCTCATGTTCAGCAAAGGAATTGTTTCACCTCCCTCTTTCCTCCTTGGCAGAGGATGGGCACTCTCTCTACAGGCTTTTAGTTTCTTTTTTTTTTTTTTTTTTTTTGAGTTGGGGTCTCGCTCTGTCGCCCAGGCTGGAGTGCAGTGGCGCGATCTCGGCTCACTGCAAGCTCTGCCTCCCGGGTTCACGCCATTCTCTTGCCTCAGCCTCCTGAGTAGCTGGGACCACAGGCGCCCGCCACCGCGCCCGGCTAATTTTTCGTGTTTTTAGTAGAGACGGGGTTTCACCATGGTCTCAATCTCCTGACCTTGTGATCCGCCCGCCTCGGCCTACCAAAGTGCTGGGATTACAAGCGTGAGCCACCGCGCCCGGCCGGCTTTTAGTTTCTAAGAGAAAAAAAGAAAGCAAAGATAAAAGTATGAGAAATAAGAGTTATTTCTATTTATTTGGTTCATTCAGTGAACAAACAAGCCCATAGCTGGAAAGTACAGGGTGACTAAGAAGTAGCCCTCAGGGAAAAACCTGATGGGAAATTTTATTTAAAAACACAATTTATATAGCCACACTTTGGGCTTTCCTTCCAGTCCTTCTGTGGTTCTCAATGGCCCATGGGTGTTCAGGTCTTAACGCTGGGGAGCGCCGGGAGCAGTGGAGGGTGTTCGCGAAGGTTCTACCGGCTTGAGGGAAGGGTTGTGGGAATGGGGACCCGACACCTGGAGGCCAGCATATAAGAGCTCTCCACTGGGGTTGCTGGGGAGAGGAGAATCAGAAGGGACTGAGCACACAAGGCTTGACTCTCGGCCAGAGCTCAACAAGGGGCAGCTGCTGCGGTAGTCCGTGGGCGGGCCTAGGTTAAGTGCATTCCTTTCACTCAAAAGCCCTTCTCTGGAAAGAAGGCTCAGAAGGCACACTTGGGGCAGAGGGGAACCCCCGCCTTCCCCTTTTACAGAACTTCCTCATCCTGCAGATCAGTCCAGCCAGGAAGTCAGAGGCTGGGTGGAGAGAGCTGGGTGCCTGGGGAGTACCAGGGGTTTTGTCCCTATCGCTGGCAGCAGTCATCAGGTGAGCTATTTTCAGCCCATCACAAACTTCTTTCTGCCTATTTATGATCCATTCAGCATCTGACAGTTGTCTAAGGCAGACAGCAGAAACGTGTTTACTGGCCCCCCTCCCTCGGGACTTTTTCTTAAAGGGCATGCCTTACTCTCATTTCCTTTTTCTACTAATCCTCTCTCCTTCCCCGAATTCTCCCACCACTAATTCTCTCCCTCCTTGTAGAACCACCTTCTGCCCCGGCATCCCACTCCCCACAGACCCTCAGAGAGAAACTGTAGAACTCCAGAGAGGCAGGCAAGGCCCACTGTGAGAAATGGTATTCAGTGGCCAGGCACTGCGGCTCATGCCTGAAATCCCAGCACTTTGGGAGGCTGAGGTGGGAGGATCAGTTGAACTCAGGAGTTAGAAACCAGGCTGGGCAACATAGTGAGATGCTCCCCCTCCGCAACTCCAGAAAAGAAACGAAACCGTATTCTACTGTGTAAACTTCTTGAGAATGGTCTTTTTTTATGCACCACTTACCAGCTGCTTAGTAAATGTTTAATAGTGAATTAAAACTTCCCTCTCTCCACACCTGTTCCCCATGAGTCCCTGCCTTGGTATGGGCAGGTGAGAGAACTAATAAAACATTCTAGAGCTTTCACCCCGGCCCCCAAACTCTGACCAGCTTCTCAAATGTCTAGGTTCACAATGTTCTGCCACGCTCCGTCGGGACACTCTCTGAGAGAAATTAAACGACGAAGCCCTGGCCGTGATGCAAATTGCAATCAGACAGGAAGGTTTGAGGGTCAGAAGAAAGGCAGGGGGCCCTGGCTAGCTTTGTCTTTGCGCAAGGTTACCAAATGCTTGCCTTGGCAGTGAGAATGCGTAACCACAATGTTTTCTAATGATTTTGGGTTTTTCTCTTTTTATAGTCTCAGCAGAGAAAACATGAAGGTGACAACTAGTGGTTTCAGAAAGACAAGAAGTTCTTCCTCTGCATTCACCTTTCTTTTCCCTTTTCACTGAAAGCGAAGATCAACATACGGGTAAGCTCCTTTCATACTTTCAAGGAAGAACCCAAGTCAGGACTCAGAGCCACTGAATTTCCACTCCCACCCCCATGCCAGACACATGCTGCGAAATACTGTCTGTTTTTTTTTATGGTAAGGTAGCTTGAAAATGCTTCCTCAGGAATGGCCTTCATCAGAAATCTCTTCATACTCAGTATGAGGACATGACGAAGTATATGCTATGTGTGAAAATATACCTTGGTGTTTCAGCTCTGTGGGTTAAGAAGGGGTTCCTGTGACGGCAAGCTTTTAGGTTATTGAGCAGCCGATTGGATACTTCTATTTTTCAACAACATAGGTTTCCATGTAATATGAAAAACAGCTGTTGCAAATTTCTAGAAATGCTGAATCCAGTCTAATAAATGCCTAGCTGCACCTGCAAAAAAGTAAGGGAACACTGAAGGGTCAAAAATGGAGGAAGAACTATGACCAGCCTGAGCTGCCCTGGGGCTGCTGGGGGTAAGGTTGGGGAGGACAGTTGGCCAGGCTGGGAATCTGGTTTGGGAATATGAATTCGCTTTAGAATTTATTAAATCAAGGAGCTTAGGCTTTCATGACCAGCAGGCACACAAGAAGGGGCTTGGGTCCCAGAAGAGTAGGGAGTTGGAACTGAGACCCTGGTGTAAGGATGAACTGAAAACCATTGCCTGCTTACACAGGGAGATGACAGGGAAGCTTGCTTGAGAAAAAGAAAAAAAGCTCCCCTTAAAATTAATTTATAATAATTAATATGCCCTCACATGGATATGATATTAAAATTTATATTACTAGAGTGGTCTAAGACATGTCCCACCAAGAAATTAATACGAAGTGCTGCCACATGCTGATAATATCTTTGGGAACCTGGTTGAAACAAAAATAAAACCTTTCTGGGAGGCCATACACCCATCCTAGGCCTCCTAGCATACCCTCACATGAAGTCCCAATTAAAGATTAACTTATAATTAAAAACTACCATACAGTCCTGGCATGGTGGTTCATACCTGTAATCCCAGCAGTTTGGGAGGCTGAGGTGGGCAAATCACCTGAGGTCAGGAGTTCGAGACCAGCCTGGCCAACATGGTAAAATCCCATCTCTATTAAAAATACAAAACTTAGCCGGGCGTGGTGGCTCCCAGCTACTTGGGAGGCTGAGACAGGAGAATCACTTGAATCCGGGAGGCAGAGGTTGCAGTGAGCCAAGATTGTGCTGCCACACTCCAGTCTTTGGGACAAAACCAAAAAAAAAAAACAAAAAAAAAAACAAAAAAACCCCAACTACCATACACATGAAAAAAAAAATCCCCCAAAACCAATAGTTAGTGAACAAAACAAAAAGCATATGAAACCGCCAACAACTTCAGATAAAATATGATTATCAGGTAGATTAAAAATAAGCATGTTTAAAATGAGAAGTCATAAAAGAAGCATAATAATAATAAAGAACATAACAGAATAAGACATCACCAAAAAGATTAGACTGAGCTAAATAAGAAATCAAATATAACTCAGAAATTTAAAAATCATTTAAAGCTTACTAAGTCAAAGATTATATATTACCAAATAAATAACTAATGAATGGAAAGAAAGATCTGAGGAATCTTCAGAAGCCAGTGCAGGAAGATGAAGAGGCAGAACATGCAGAGGAAGGGCTGACTGACAACGAGTGTGGACTGTGAAGGACCAACCACACCTATTCGATGTTCAAGACATGATAAATGAGGACTAATGAAAGTGATGAACCACAGCAAGTTCAATAACATGGAATCCTCTACTGGACACAACACAGTATAACTAAAAGAAGACCAGCCAGGTGTGGTGGCTCGCCCCTATAATCCTAGCACTTTGGGAGGCCGAGGTGGGTGGATCACCTGCGGTCAGGAGTTCGAGAACAGCCTGGCCAACATGGCGAAACCCCATCTCTACTAAAAACACACATAAAAATTAGCTGGGCGTGGTGGCACGTGCTTGTAGTCCCAGCTACTCAGGAGGCTGAGGCACCAGAATTGCTTGAACCTGGGAGGCAGAGGTTGTAGTGAGCCGAGATCACACCACTGCACTCCAGCCTGGGCAACAGAGCAAGACTCCATCTCAAAAAAAAAAAAAAAAAAAGACCAAGTAGAAACACCAAGATCTTAGAAGCTCTCAAAGACAAAAGCATTGCCTACAAAGGAATGAGTTATCAGGTTGTCTGGAACTTTGCAGTAGCAACAATAGAAGCCAGAAGACCAATGGAATAATATATTCGAGTGCTGAGAAGAAATAACTGTCAACTTACAACTACACTATGATTCAAGGATATGGCAAAATAAACATTTTCAGACAAAAACAGAGAGCATTTTCCACTTGAAGACCTTAGCTAAAAGAATGAAGAATACACTTCCGAAGGAATGGACCCAAGAAAGAAGCAGTGAGATGTACAATATGAGATAAATTTCAACAAATATCTAAGGTAAAAAAAAGACTGCTTAGGGAGTATAAAAACAAAGTGGAATGAGGGTACTGGTCATAATAGTAGATGAGATGGGCAGAGTGTGGGCATTTGGGCATTTTAGGGAAAAGGGTGGCAATGTTAATTAACTCTAGCATTTATTAAATCGAGTATGCTTCTTAAAAATTATAAAAAGGTAATCACATAAGAGAAACAGTATTCATGACTTCCAAACCCGTAGAGAGAACACAATAGAATACATATTTTTATTTTTATTTTATTTTTTGAGACCGAGTCTGGCTCTGTCGCCCAGGCTGGGGTGCAGTGGCACAGTCTTGGCTCACTGCACCCTCCTGGGTTCAAGTGATTCTTGTGCCTCAGCCTCCCGAGTAGCTGGGATTATAGCCACGTGCCACCACACCCGGCTAATTTTATTTATTTATTTATTTATTTATAGTAGAGATGGTGTTTTACTATGTTGTTCAGTTTGGTCTCAAACTCCTGACCTCATGTGACCCGCCTGCCTTGGTCTCCCAAAGTGCTGGGATTACAGGCATGAGCCAACATGCCCGGGCTAAAATATATATTTTTTAATTTTTTAATTTTTTTTAGATGGAGTCTCACTCTGTCGCCCAGGCTGGAGTGCAGTGGCATGATTTCGGCTCACTGCAAGCTCCGCCTCCCGGGTTCACGCCATTCTCCTGTCTCAGCCTCCTGAGTAGCTGGGACTACAGGCACCCGCCACCACGCTCAGCTAATTTTTTGTATTTTTAGTAGAGACGGGGTTTCACCAAGTTAGCCAGGATGGTCTCCATCTCCTGACCTTGTGATCCGCCTGCCTCAATCTCCCAAAGTGCTGAGATTACAAGTGTGAGCCACTGCGCCCCGCCGTAAAAGATTTTGTTTAATGGTCAATAAAAAGGTGCAAGAAAGGAAGAGGCAGAGAAAAATCAGGTTAAGCATAAAGTGTAAAGCAAAATGACCAAAATAAATCCTAATACAGCAGAATTCACAAAATAAGTAAAATTCAACCCTCAATTAGCAAGATAGATTGTCAGTCATACTGGATAGAAGAAAATCTAACAATATACTTTAAAAAGGACACACTAGAATGTAAAGACAAAGAAATGTTGAATGTAAAAGTATGGAAAATGCCAGCAAAAAATTAATCCAGAGAAAGGAAGCGGCAGAGGATGGTAATATTGAGAGTAAACAGGCTGGGCATGGTGGTTCACGCCTGTAATCCCAGCACTTTGGGAGGCTGAGGTGGGCAGATCACAAGGTTAGGAGTTTGAGACCAACCTGACCAACATGGTGAATCTCTACTAAAAATACAAAAATTAGCCAGGCATGGTGATGGGTGCCTGTAATCCCAGCTACTTGGGAGGCTGAGGCAGATAATTGCTTGAACCTGAGAGGTGGAGGTTGCAGTAAGCTGAGATTGTGCCACTGCACTCCTGCTTGGGTGACAGAGCGAGACTCCGTCTCAAAAAAAAAAAAAAAAGGTAGACAAGGTTGTATTTCAAGCAAAAAGGAATATTAGAAAAAAAAAAGTCAAATAAATGAAGAGAAAAAGGAACAATTCACTGGAAAAACATAACTTGCAGACACTAAAACATAGCATCAAATTATACCAAGCCAAAAAATGGTAAAATTTCAGAAATAAATGGACAATTCTGTAGTCACAGGAGAGAATTTAACACATCTCCTTCAGTAATTGGTAGTTTATGATTACAGAAAGGATATAGAAGATCTGAGCAACACCATAACAAACTTGATCAAAAAGACCTTTCTTTCCAAGTACCTGCCACTCTTACCAAAAGATCACTTGTGAGGCTACAAAGCAATCCTTGATATGCAACAAAGAATCATACAGACTGTTCTTGAGCAACGTCAACTGTTAGACACCAGTAGCAAAATAAAAACCAAACCATATATCAGGAAATTTTTTTAAAAACCCTCTAAGTAATTCATAATTCAACAAGTGACTTAATGGAAAGTCTAAGAACACATTGTTAACATTAATAAGAAATGAAGTTTCTACTCGCTGGCTATGGAACCCTAGAAAAATATAGTTTAAAAAGATATATATATGAAAGTAGCAACACAAAATGTGAAGGTATCCAGGAAGAAATCAAAAGATGTGAAAAACCTATATATATATAAATATATATAGAATTTAAAAAATTCTTGAAGACCTAAATAAATGGAAAGGTACACAATATGAGATGAATTTGTAGAACTGACTTCTAAAGACATTGATTTTAGGCAATTTATAAACTGAATATATTCCTACTAAAATTCAAATGAGTTTTTTTTGAGGTTCATAAATTGATGTAATTTACATAAGGTAGAACAAAGAACCAAGAATGCCAGAACAGTTTTTTTTTTTTTTTTTTTGGATACACGGTCTTGCTCTGTCACCCAGTCTGGAATGCAGTGGCACAATCTCGGCTTACTGCAGCGTGGACCTCCTGGGCTCAAGCGATCCTCCTGCCTCAGCCTCCCGAGTAGCTGGGACCACAGGCCCAAGCCACCATGCCTGGCTATTTTTTGTATTTGTTATTTTTTTGTATTTTTAGTAAAGACCGGGTTTCACCATGTTGCCCAGGCCAGTCTTGAACTCCTAATCTCAAGTGATCCACCCACCTGGGCCTCCCAAAGTGCTGAGATTACGGGCGTGAGCCACTGCACCTGGCCACCAGAACAATTTTGAAGATGAAGTTCAACACGTGAGGACTCACTCACTCCCACCACAGCAAGACTTAAATTGTAGTAATAAGAAAGTGTGATATTAGCACAAAGAGAGGCAGAATAGAGTCTAGAAACAGGCCCACTCGTACATAGAAATTTGTATAAAGCACAGATGTCATTTTAAATCAGTAGGGAAAGAAGGACTTTTAGCAAGCAACATTGGAAAAAATGGTTATCCATATGGAAAAAATAAGATCACTACATTAAACCATATTTAAATGGATTATAGACCAACATATGAAAAAGCATGACTTTAAAAATTTTGGAAGAAAATGAAGGATAATATTTTTATGATCTCAGGTCAGGAAAAGATTTCTTAAACACAATGCCAGAAGCACAAATCGTAAACAAAAAGATCAATAAATTTAACCACATTAAAATATTTTTTAAAAACCCTTTGGTAGATTAAAGATATCATAAACAAAATGGAAAATACAAATCTTAAACTTGGAGAAGAGATTTGGCATGGCTATAACCAAGGAAGGATTTGGCCCAGATTTTATAAACAGCGCTCACGGAAAAGGCCAAAGGATATGAATGACAATCCTCAGAAAAGGTTATCCAATGTTCTTGAAACGTATGTTATCATTGTAACATAAATTAAGCAAAAAGGATCTAATATTTCACACTCATTAGATAGGCAGAAATTTTAAAAATCTGGCTGGACATGTTGGCTCACACCTATTATCCCAGTACCTTGGGAGGCCAAAGTGGGAGGATTGCTTGAGCCCAGGAATTTGAGACCAACCTCGGCAACATAGTGAGACCTTTAAAAAAAAAATCTGATCATGATAAAACCTGCTGAGGGGAGTGTAAATGGGCATGTGCATTTTGGATAATAAGATGGCAATACTTAACAGTGCAGTGTAATTACTGAGCTAGAGTGTTGGAAGACTTTCAGCTCCCCTGCAACATTGTTTGTAATCAAGAAAAACTGGAAAGAAGCATAAATGCCTAGGTATGAGATCTGGCAGAGGACACACCAGAGGGTCTCAAAAGACTATCCTGGCTAACACGGTGAAACCCCATCTCTACTAAAAATACACACACAAAAAATTAGCCGGGCGTGGTGGTGGGCGCCTGTAGTCCCAGCTACTGGGGAGACTGAGGCAGGAGAATGGCGTGAACCCGGGAGGCGGAACTTGAAGTGAGCTGAGATCGTGCCACTGCACTCCAGCCTGGGCAACAGAGCAAGACTCCGTCTCAAATTAAAAAAAAAAAAAAAAAAAAAAGAGGGTCTCGAAAATGTTAGTACTGTTTTATTTCTCAAGTATAAATTGTATACAGATGTGTTCAATTCTATATTTTCTACACTTATTTTGTATGCTTAACATTTTCATACTTAAAAAAATTAGTTTGGTGAGGCTGCTGGGGAAAAGGTACACAAGCTGGTAGGACTGTACATTTGTACAACCACTTCCAAGAGCAGATTAAAACTGGTGGTATAGTGATGCCACTCTTTTTAACCTCTTGGATGGACAAAGATAGAAACGTTGGATAACAGTGTGTGTTGGCAAGAGTGCTGGGAAACAGGCACTCTCATTGCAGATGGGAATATAGATTGAAGACACCTCCTTGCAGGTAATTTTTTGGCAATATTTAACAAAATTGGAAACTCCCCTTCACCTAGCACAATTTCCTTGAGGTATTTATTCTAAGAAAATAAGCAATTTTAGAGCAAAGATTTATCTACACTGAAGTTTCCCATAGCAATCACAGCATTGTTTCTAATATTAGTAATACAAAAAGAAACGACCTGTATGTCTAACACTAATCGATTCTAATTTATGGTGCAGCTGAACGATGGACCCAAATGATGCTGTTGGAAGTTTTTAATGATGTGGAACTGCTTGCAAATTATTAAGCTAAAAGAAAGTAGGTTACAAGATAGCAGGAAGAATAAACCGTTAAAAATACCAATCTGTGCACTGACTTAAATGTTATAAATATTTTTATGTTATGTTATAAACATTTCATAACATAAAAAAATGTTAACTGAAGTTACTTCCTGGATGGATTACAGGTAATTTCATTGTCTTCTAGAATTTTCTTTTCCAAAAATGTTGTGTATGTGTATGTGTAATTATTACTTTAACAGGAGACACTCTCTTTTGGTGATACAAACAGGTAGGACAGTACTGACCGACAACCTCCCAGGGAAGGCAGGGAGCCAAGTACTACAGACTTGTATGTTCCTATGGAAATCTAACGTGCCTTTAATTATCACAGATTCTGGAGAAGAGTGAGGACTTGGGTTCACCAGTGACGTTCCCAAGGACAGGCTGGGGCTTTTGAGGAAGTTGCCCACCCTCTCGGAATCTGGTTTGGCCTCTGTAAAATGGGCAGATCCCGCTCCAATGGCCAAGTTCCCGGCTTCCTTTTGCGGGTCAAAGGCAGCGTCACGCGCGCGAGCGCGGTCTGCGAAGCCCCCAGCGCTGGGCGTCACGCGGGGATTGCTGTCGCCGCTGCCAGCCGCGGCAGCGACGCGAACTTGGGGCGCCCGACCCGGGCGCGCGGGGACGGGGACGCGCACGCGGCAAGGGCGGCGGGGGAGACGGGGGCGGGGACGGGGGCGAAGGGGGCGGCGACGGGGGCGCCCCGGCCTAAGTGGTACTAGGAGGGCGGGCCACCCGCTTCCGCTGCCTGCCGGGGAATCCCCGGGGCTGGCGCGCAGGGAAGTTCCCGAACGCACGGGCATAAAAGGGCAGCCGGCGCCAGCGCGCCACAGCCCTGCAGCTCGTGGCAGCGGCGCAGCGCTCCAGCCATGTCGCGCGGCCTCCAGCTTCTACTCCTGAGCTGCGGTAGGGCCCGCGAGCGCCTGTCGCCCCCCGCCCCGCCACGACACCCCCTCCCGTCGGTCGCTTGCTCACGACGCACTCTCTCTTTCTTGTAGCCTGCAGCCTGGCTCCCGCGACGCCGGAGGTGAAGGTGGCTTGCTCCGAAGATGTGGACTTGCCCTGCACCGCCCCCTGGGATCCGCAGGTTCCCTACACCGTCTCCTGGGTCAAGGTAAGTGCTACGATGCCCGCGGGCTGGGGTTTGGTGGACTCATTTGAAGGCAGCGGGAACCATCTCCCCGAGGCTGGCGACCCTCTGTGGCTGCCGGGTGGGGGCGGGGGGCGTCTCCCGCCGCTGATCTTGGAGTACCCAGTCTCCCGTCGCGCCTTCCCCACCCTGTCCGCATCCAGGTACAGGGCCGACTTAGGTTTTGCTCTCCACAGACCTCAATCCCCTTCCTGCCCCTGAAGGTGGCCTGAGATGAATGATCCACTTAAGACGTTTTGGAAGGGCAGGGACTCTCTCGTTTGGATTAATTCTGGAGGCCACCTGTGGTTGTGGGCCTGCAGGTCAGGCGGAAAGCAACAGGGACCTAGATTTGGGCATTGGACAAGGGGAATGTCTCCAGACTTCTGATTTCTTGTGTTTTGTGACTGTGATGCCCATGATACATGGGAGGGGGAGGGGGCAATTTGAAATGAAGGGCTAAGACACAGAAGTGACTTAGGCCATTTCATCCGTGGTAGTTATCAGTGGTCATCGCCTTTGTGGGATACCCTTGGCTTCCTCCCGTAGCCCTCCTCCTCCTTCCTCTGGCGGCTGTGAGAGAGGCAGCCCTGAGGGCATCAGGTGGATGCATGAATCGGAGACCGTATGTGTAAGAACAGGCCTTGCTGCTCCTGCTGTAAGAGGACTGAGTGGCAAGGAGGCTTTTTCAAGGTTTCCTCTTGACTGAAACATTCTCAGATTCTAAGATGGCAATGATGGTGTCATTCTAAAGTCAAGCAGCTACTGTTCGATATCACTGGTCCTTCTTTAAGTCAGGCCACTGCTACCACTGCACCTCCATTTTAACCCAAATGAATATAATATTCCAACCTCACTCTGTAGCTCTTACTGATTTGCTGTCTTACGGTGGGGGCAAATTTGTGCACTTGTAGCTTTCCCCAAAATGCAGGGCTTTCTTCTGTCCACCATAAAAGATACTATAAGAACCTGTACGTGTCTCTGGCCAGTTAACAGTACAAGGCATCATTGCGGTGATCTCTTTGTGTGTGTGTCTCCTAACCGGATTGTCAGTTCCCTGGGGGGCAGTGGCTGTACCAATACTTTTGTGTATTCATCACGGCACCTAATTTTTGCCCTATAAATTGCAAAGGTGCTCTGTGAATTCAGCCCAGCACCTCATGAGTTATGCATAACAGCGATGGTGCTGCTGCCTCAGAGCATTGTATTGTATATGAAAGTAAGGTGTTGGCCGGGCGCGGTGGCTCAAGCCTGTAATCCCAGCACTTTGGGAGGCCGAGACGGGCGGATCACGAGGTCAGGAGATCGAGATCCTGGCTAACCCAGTGAAATCCCGTCTGTACTAAAAAAAAAATACAAAAAACTAGCCGGGCGAGGTGGCGGGCGCCTGTAGTCCCAGCTACTCGGGAGGCTGAGGCAGGAGAATGGCGTGAACCCGGGAGGCGGAGCTTGCAGTGAGCTGAGATCCGGTCACTGTACTCCAGCCTGGGCGACAGAGCGAGACTCCGTCTCAAAAAAAAAAAAAAAAGTAAGGTGTTAAGTATTCTTACTTCATTTGTACCTTACTGTAGGATCAGCAAACACAACAATTCCAAAATTGTTCTCATAGTCAAAACAATAGTATTTTTAAAAATATTGTAAAAACAATTTTTGAATGCTCACCACATGCCAAGCTCCAAGGTAAATATTTACATACCTTATCCATTTCCATCCATCGGAAGAATGGACTTAGGGATCAGTACTGTTACTGTTCCTACTTTACAGGTGAGGAAACTGAGCCTTAGGGAGGGAAATAACCTGTCCACTGTTGCACTGGCTAAATATTGGACTTGGGATTTGAACCAAACAGTCTGATTCCAAATCCTGAGTTGTTAGAGGTCTATCTTGATATCTCTGTTTTCTACCTTAATAACTTAAAGTAAAGAAAATCAAAGTGCCCCTGGGCTAACCAGGCAGGGACTTAGTTATCTCAAAGAAGGGGGAAAACATGAAACCACTATCCCTTCCAGAGAGTAATTATTTAATAAAGAAAGAAAACATTATTAATACCCCCAGGGAGTAATTAAAAAGTACTCATGAAACAAGTAGATGAAATTTCCGACTGTAGAGTTCAAACAGTTCTGGGGTGAAAGCTTCTTGCACAGGGTTGTTCGGAATGGTCCACTAAACCATAGCAATTAACCTTGGACTTCAGCTTGGATGTCAGCTGGTGATGTAACTCTGTAACGCATGAGCTTGTTTATTGGACACAATTCTTGCAAGATTGACCCTGAAGGTCTTTCAAAACTCTGTCAAGAAAAAAAGGGACGGCAGTCTCTAGCATTCTTTTTTTCCTGCTGATCCATGGAATAGTGCCAATGAAAAGTCATACTGTAGTTACTTTTTGAGAAATAAATGGTGATTGAGATTCGTGGATAAGAGAGTTATGCTAGACCAATAAATGAATCAGGTGCCTCGAGAGTGACATGTAATGTTCCTTTAAGCATTTTTTTTTTAAAACAGGTCTCAGCATATTCTGTACGTATTTATTATTTTCCAGCCCAATAATTATACTTTTGCATTGATTGTGCTTATATAACAAAAATGGATAGAGTGTTCTGGAGATAAGGCCAGTGTTGAAATGCTGAAATATTTCATTTTACAGAAGATTAAGCATCTGGTCATTTTTCTACAAGTTTCTTGTAAAATGTTTCATCAAAGTGGAGGGGTAGTCGTAAAGGGAGGAATTTCATTTTAGTGACCAGAGCCAGCTTATCCCATCCCGCCTCACTTCATCATCACTACCCTGGCTTTGTAAAACCTGTTTTGCCAGCACAGGAGGGGGCTTCGTGCTGAGCAAGGAAAGCAGAGTCCCTTGCAGTGGGTTTTCACCATCCCCCAGATTTAAGTACATTCTACAGGCTGTCTGCGTATCATAAGTATGGTTATAATGACTCATAATTTAAAATTCCATTCACCACTCAATCCTCCGGCACCATGTAGCATCTTGCCTTTGTCCATTTGGCACTGATTACTTGTAATTAACAAAAGGACCCATGTAAACCATGTGTTTTTTATCAATGCCTTTGACCAGAAAACTCAAAACAGACAGCATCCAATCTGTTTGCAACATTAGGGTTGGGAAGGAAGAGTGTTCATTTTATTCTCTCTGTTTCAAAGATGCAATGAGATGGGCCAGAGGGGACTTAATGGAGACATGCGCAGGAGGGTAAAGGTGAAGCCCAAAGTGGACAGAGATATCCCAATTCCTGTTGGCCCAGCTCCTCTCTTCTATGGACCATGTCCTCTTAACTGGGATCCAACAAAAGGTCCTCCTCTCATCCCTTCCTCCCTTATACTTTTTAAGGCAGAATGGGTGATTGAGAAGAAATAGAAAAGTTAATAAATTATGTTCATTAGGATAGTAGCTCAATTTAGCTTTATTTTTATTTTTTGAGACAGAGTCTCACTCTGTTTCCCAAGCTGGAATACAGTGACATGAAGACGGCTCACTGCAGCCTCGACATTCTGGGCTCGAGTAATCCTCCCACCTCAGCCTCCCAAGTAGCGTAGCTGAGACTACAAGGGCATACCACCACACCTGGCTAATTTTTATGTTTTTAATTTTTTGTAGAGACAAGATCTCAATACATTGCCCAGGCTGTTCTCCAACTCCTGAGCTCAAGCCATGCTCCCACTTCGGCCTCCCAAAGTGCTAGGATTACAGGCATGAGCCAATCGATTTATCTTTTAAAGTTGTAATAAGCTGGGTGTGATGGCTCAGGCTCATGCCTGTAATCCCAGCATTGTAGGAGGCCAAGATGGGAGGATTGCTTGAACCCAGGAGTTTGAGGCCAGCCTGGGCAATGTAGTGAGACCTGTCTCTACAAAAAAAAAAAAAAAAAAAGAAAAAGAAAAAGAAAAGGAAAGTTGTAATAGATGTGGTTCTTTGAGGAGGTATTTTGAGAAAATATGCTAATAGATTTTTATCCATGACTTTTCTTCCGCTGGCCATGACCTGTGGTTAAATTCTGGCATAAGAGGGCATAGCACAATATCATGTCTCTGAGGAGTAAAGCCGTGCATTAAAGGGCTGCATCTGTACTTCATGAAAAGCATTGCTGTGTCTACACTCATTAATGTAGGTTTGGAGAGAGAGGACGACTTTGGATGGAGTACTTTGGGCTTGGTTGATATTCACTAAGGTTAATAACGAGTGGTCATTTATCCCAGAGATGCAATACCTTCTTGTATCATGCTAGGAGCCCTGACAGCCTACGGGTGATGCAAAACGAAAGAGGATATATGGTGTTGTCTCTGGGTGATGCTGTGGGGGTGAGGACAGTGAAGCATCACAAGACAAGTGCCCTTTTCAGATGATTTCCAAAGGAAGGGAGAAAAGGGAAGTAAGACTGTGACTTCAGATAATAGTCTACTATAAATAGACTTTATAATATTGAGAAGAGCCCCAGCTGGGGCAGACCATGGGCCATCCATGGAGTATTCTGCTTCTGACATTAACACTAAGGAAGCTGTTGGAGAGCAGGTTAATGGCTTGCATGAGACCACTTCCAAAGTTCAAGGCTGTCTTCCACGCATGTCGCTAAACTTCTTTTTGGTGGAGTTATGTTTTCTGTCTCTACCATCTTGTGTGATAATGAGCTACAGAACCAGGGATACTGAGGAGAGCAGAGTGCCTTAGGAAGGCCTAGAGTTGATACGCAGTTGGGGCAGATGTAATTTATATAGCCACAGACCCTCATGGCCCACGGAGGAGCCAGTGCTGAACACTGTGCTTCCTTGATTCTAGAATGATTCTGTTGTAAGATGGATTTAAGAACATGTTATAGGACAAAAAGGAAACATTTCTACATTAAATGTAGAACCACTGAATTATGAAAACAATGTATGTTAGAATTAAAAAAAAAAATCTTACTGTCCCCATTGGCTCCTCTAGTACTTGACCTGGTTGAATCACTTTTATGGGCTCCTCCCTAGGTCAAACCATGAAAGATGTAAAGTTGCTTTTCAGATGTCTCTCATATTTACACTTTCACTGTTTAGTAAATATTTCTAAGTCCCAAATGCGTGCCCGTCCTGGGCCTGGCATTGGCCATCTCAGGATCGATGTGGAACTTTTGCCAGAGGACCATCTTGAGCAAAGGCATGGGAATCCACTAAGACCTTCTGGGAACCATTGAGGTAACCAGTGATGTAGAAGGGAGACTTAAACAGCAGATGGCTGAGAAATAACATTAGAAAGTAGGCTAGAGACAGATTGTGAGGGGCCTCCAATGCCCAACGATAATGACTTGAACTTTATCCTTTTGGTAGGAAGGAGCTACTGAAGGACCTTTTTTTTTTTTTTTTGAGATGGAGCTTTGCTCTTGTTGCCCAGGCTGGAGTATAATGGTGTGATCTCGGCTCACTGCAACCTCCACTTCCCAGGTTCAAGCGATTCCCCTGCCTCAGCCTCCCGAGTAGCTGGGATTACAGGCACCTGTCACCATGCCCAGCTAATTTTTTATATTTTTAGTAGAGATGGGGTTTCACCATGTTGGCCAGGCTGGTCTTGAACTCCTGACCTCAGGTGATCCACCTGCCTAAGCCTCCCAAAGTGCTGGGATTACAGGCGTAAGCCACTGCACCTGACCCCATTAAAGGATTTTAAGCACGGAGAATGGCATAATGCAAAATATGCCTAAAGCAAAACATATTTCTCCTGGTGATGGATAGAATATGATTCCTCTTAGAAGATGAGTGTCAGAGGGAGACTTCATTCTTTTCCTTCTTTTCTCTTGGTCACCAGTCCTGTCCCTGTGGTTCTGAGGAAGAGTGGGCAAGGAAGAATGAGGCTGCCTCCGAGGGGCTATAGAAGAAGTCCATCTAGATGAGAATGGTGGATCACTGAGAGTTTTGGACTATAGTGGAACAGAGCACAAGTTGCCAAAATCTTTTAGCTTGACAGTGGGGAGGGAGGAAGAAAGCAGCTGAAAGGTCAATTGGAAAAAAAAAAAAAACAAACTAAACTAAAGAAAAAACCCAACTTGTTTTCCATTAATAAAAGGGGGAACCTGAGTCACATGAGGACTGAATTGTCTTAGCTAAGTTCTTGGCAATGTCACTACACAAAGAAGAGGAAGTTTGGAGAAGGTCTCAGTGACATAAGGGAAAGTTTTATGTAGGGCAAGACTAAAAGCAGATTGATTACCTAAAAAAAGTTTCCTTCATCTAAAGCTGTTTCCATAATCCCTTCCTGGCTGCTCCTGGAAGAACCCTAAATTTTGTTATCAACAATCATTAGCTCAAAATAGAGCTGGACAGAAAATACTTCCCTAAGATTCCTTTATACTCATAAGCATGTTTTTGTTTTTCATTTTGTTTTGTTTTGCACTGAGGTATATTTGGGTAAAAATTCCCTGTGTGTCATGTGGAACTAGTAAAGACTTGGGAGCCCAAGGCTTGTTAATATCACTTGATGCTTTCTTGGAGGACCAGTCTACTGTATGTCCCAAATTGGGACAATTTGGAGAATTGTTCCAGTTCTTAGCTTCTAGTGCTTGCCAGCAGTCCTCAGGGTTATGGATTAGGATCGGTCTTACTGATAGAATCAAGGTTACCGATTCTAGAAGAGCTGGTAGCTGCCTAGGATTAGGGGTCCACATAGGGAAAACGTTTAGGAAAAGAAGGATGCTGGTTTCCATAAACAGTTCATAATCGCCTTGGACTAGCAGTTCTGGAGAACAGAGGTTCTGATTCAAATCAGGCCTTGAGATCTCATTCCCCAAGGAGTGGGAGGCATGTGAGCCCAAGGGACAAAGCAGGACTGACCTCGAGTCTGGAGCCATGTGCCGATAGCCCCCTATGTACCACCCTTATTTACATGGTGGTGCAGGGTGCGTTATCATTAGGAGTCTTTCAGTTGTGAGGGATTGTAAATCCAATCAAAACTAGCCTAAGGAAAAGGAAATATATTGGCTTATATATAATTGGAATGGGAAAAAATTGAAAAATCAAAATGCAGTTCACATTTCAGATACAGCTGGCATTGTGGCTTGAATTATACCCCCCCCCCAAAAGATCAGAAGTTCCTATTTCTGATGCTTGTGGTTGTGACTTTTTTTCGAAATAGAGTCTTTGCAAATGTAATCAAATTGAGATGAGGTCCGACCTGACTAGGGCGGGCCCTACTTCAGTGTGAATGATGTCCTAATAAGAGAAAACACACACTGACACAGACAACAGGGAGAACGCTACGTGAAGACAGACACAGGGATTGGAGTGATGTGTCTACAAGCCAAGCAGTGCCGAGGACTGCTGGCAACCTCTAGAAGCTAAGAGAAAGGCACAGAACAGATACTCCCCTAAGGCCTTCACAGAGCTTGGCCCTGGCAACGCCTTGATTTTGGACTTCTGGCTTCCTGAACTGTGAGAGAATACATTTCTGTTGTTTCAGCCACCCAGTTTGTGGTGCTCTGCAGCCCTGGCAAATGCACATAGTTAGGCGTAGAGGTTCATGAATGTCCCCAGGACTTGGTGACTCTTCATCTCTCAACTCTGCCTTCCTTTACATTGGTTCTGTGTCCAGCCTCCACATAACAGCCAGATCATAGCCAATAAGTACAGAGTTGGATAGGTTGCACATCCCTTACCTGAAATGCTTGGGAGCAGAAGTGTTTCAGATTTTTGGATTAGGGATGCTCAACCTGTATAACCTTCCAGAAGCAAGTGCAAAGGAGAAGACTGTGTTTCTCTTCAAATATCTCACCATATGTCTGAGTATTCTCAAGGGACTTTGACTGGGTCACGTGCCTATCAGAGCCAGTCTCCATGATCATGGGGTACCAGGCCTGAGTTAAGTTGCCTCCTCTAGAACCTAGGTGTGGAATTCTTCAGAGGACGTGAACTCAGAGCTTGTCATGGTACCTCTTCCAGGTCCAGCAGGCCCCACGGGACGCTAATGGAAGAGAGATGATCGGCATGAACAATGAAGGGTCCAACATTGCCTTCAAATCTCAATTCCAAAGGGGCTTTGCTACATTATTATGATGGTGCTTTAAAAAATTCAGAATGTTGTGGATATTTTGAAGACACTGTATGTGGAAAAAACAGTTTCTCCCTAGAGCAGAGATTGGGACTTCTAGGACAGCTTTCCTAGAGGAGATGGGAAGTGTCATTGGTAAGGAAATGACAGAAGGGTGGATGGTGTGGAAAGCTATCACATATAAGAATAATTTCTATTACCAGCATTACCGATTATATAGCACTTTTCTGTGTTTTCTCACTTGATTCTTATGATAACCCCATGAGCAAGTAAGGGAGCTCCAGATGACGAAATGGCTCAGAGGTGAAGTGACGTATGTAAGATGACCCAGCTAGCGCATGGAGACGCTGGGATTGACCTCAGTGCTTTGATTCCAAAGCTAGTGCTCTTGTAACTTTCTCATTGTTTTCTAAAGTGCATGCATTCATTCAGTAAATACTTTTTCCATACTTCTTAATATTCAGGGAACTATTTAGTATGCAGAGTGAAACCTTGGCTATAAAAAAGAGAGAGAGAGAGAGTAGTAACATCTTTAGGGCTTTCTGTGTGATCGATACGGTGCTTAGGGTCTGTATACATCATCATAAGTATCTTGACGCCAGCTCAGTGAGATGTGATCACCCCCAGACTCCAGTGGCGCTATCCAAGCCTGAGAGTGGTTCAGTCAGTTGGCCAAGAGCAGAGGTAGCCGTGGGAGGGCTGGGGTTTGGTTCCAGCTCAGTGCAATGCCAATGCCTGTGCTCTTAATTATGTTGCCTCTGCTATACTCATAACTCTGTTAACAGCCATAAATCCAGCTCTGCCTGTTAGACCCAGTAAATTTCAAAGTGGAAAATCATTTTTCTAATAAAACTACGCATAGAAAAAAAGATATTAATGCTCATACATTCTACCCTCATTATGACATCAACCTCCGAGCCAAACTATTTTGCACATTATAAAGAGCTGTTTTTATGATGAATGGGAATTATATTGGCACTTTAATTGAGTTAGAAACGAAGGTACATGAATGTTAGTGCACAAGAAATGCAATAAAAAAAAGCTGCTCAATGTGGTTGGAATACATCAGATTAATTCAATACTAACTTTAAATCCTTACAATCTATACCCTTAAATATGTTTTATCAAATCATTAGATGAAGCTTTTATACTTTTTTTTTCTTTTAGGTAGGCAGCTATTGCATTCCCCCCCACTCTCCCCCCTTTTTTTTTTGAGGCAGAGTCTTACTCTGTCACCCAGGCTGGAGTGCAATGGCACGATCTCGGCTCACTGCAACCTCCATCTCCTGGGTTCTCTTGCCTCAGCCTCCCAAGTAGTTGGAATTAGCAGATGCCCACTACCATGCCCAGCTAATATTTTGTATTTGTGGTGGGGACGGGGTTTCACCATGTTGGCCAGGCTGGTCTTGAACTCCTGACCTCATATGATCCACCTGCCTCGGCCTCCCAAAGTGCTGGGATTACAGGCGTGAGCCACCGTGCCTGGCCCTGCATTCTTAACAAATCTGATGTATGATAAATTTAGATTTCAATTTTGTGATCAAAACTCTTTTTTTGCTATAAAATGAAACTGTCACCCTCTTAGATTCAAATATGGTAATGTAAGAGATTGGCATATATTTGGATAAAATTATGTAAACTTAAAAAAAAAAAAACGCTTTCCACAATTGGATGTTTTAATATTGGTTCAGTTTCAGCCGTAATTGATGATTTATTTTATGTCTTTTGTTTTAGTTCAAATTCATTCATCATTAAAAAAAAAAAAAAACAAAAATGACTCCATTCACGTGCCCATAAAATTAGTACTTGTGTTTGCTTGATTTAGCCTTCTGCAGATGAAAGAGAGTTTATTTTAATTTAGGGCTTGTGGTTTCCTTAAGGTCAAATCTCCATTTGAGAGAAAGAATATGGTATTTAAATGATTTAGTCAAATTGGAGGCCTTGAGACAAGTCACAGTCCCCAGGCTTTCTGAAAATGAGATGTCTCACGTTTGCACTTTTCCAGCTCAACCAAAAATGATAGAGTTGTCAGCATAAAAGTTAATGCACAACATGTGGATTTTTAAAACATGATTGGGATGAGTGTTTTGAGTAATTAATTTGCTGAAATTGTGTTGTGCTTTAGCGCACTGTACTACAATATTAGCGTTGTGAAGGGTGCATTAAATAGTTCCTGTCAATTATGGTTGGCTGTGAATGAATCTGAGGGTTCCTTTTGTTATAAATTACTATTTCCTAAAATGCTTTTGCAGAGAAGCGATGGAACACTTTTAGATTTGGAATGTTTAAAGAGCTGTTCTTGCCAGTGGTTGATTTTGAGCCAGCTCCAATGTTTATGAGAACTCATAAAACAAAGCAAAGTGAGGATGGCCCATTTGCTGTTACTCCATTTTCCTCCCACTGAAATTTCTCCTTCAGTTTTTGGTGGTGCCTCTGCCACAGTTAGCTCATCCGATAAAGCAGGGTGATAGCTGCCTGGCCATGTATCTGATGATAATGATTTGAGCTTCTGCATATGGTCCCTTGGTCCTGCTAGGGCCCCACCCCCATTCTGAGTATGCAACATTAACAGAAAAACGACTACGACTTTTGCAGCTGTGGACAAACCCCACGTTCTACAGCTGGGGGTCACAAGAGAAAGTTTAGCTGAAAATGTATATCCCTAAAACTGGAGGTTAGAGGGAGGGTTCTGAAAGATTTCCAGCTGCAGTGTGTGAATTTACAGGGAATTCTTTTTGCTGTAGTTGGTTATTAGGCACACGGTGCTGTTCATTAGTTTGGCAGGAGTTCCCAGGTTTTGCCGATAGTTCTCTGGGTCATTTAGGAAAAGGGGTGTTTGGAAGATGACCCTGTGAGAATTGAGATATTTTGCCACGATCCCACTGATGGCAGTGATGTTTCAGCTCATCAGAATTCTGCAGGTTGCTTTGAGGGTGCTTTGTCTTGCCTTGTCCCTTGGTTCTTTCTGTTCTTATGGCTCACCCTGCCTTTGTTTTGTCATTTAAAAATAACTAGCGGCCCACTGACGGTTCTGCCAGAGGCCCGTGCAAATCTAACCATCAAATACACTACATTTTATTGGTGTTGCTGCTGATTTTTAAAATGAATTCTCTGCAAATAGGCAGAAGTCACTGCCAGCCGGTTTTGATCACCAGCACCTTTTTGCTTCAACAATTCCCAGCAGGTAACACAATAATGGGGCCATCTTTATGTAAATAGACACAATAGTTTAGGTTTCTCCCAGGTCCAGAGGGGTTCACAGTTTTGGTCTTGACTTTCAGATGGGCCTCTCTGAGCTGAGGGAGGGGTTGCTGGATGGGAAAGGAGCTCCCCAGTAGAAAACTATGGGTGAATAATCTCAGAATGGTTGTTGCAGCTATGCTCACATTTGGAGGTTAATTTAAGAAAAGAAAAGCAAGACTGGACATTGGAATGGGGACTGCAGGGACTGGGCTGAACTAATAATTTCAAACTGACCTTTCAGGCCATCCTAGGCACAGATTGGCCCTGGATGGGCCTCGGCCTCTGATCTGTGAAAGCCCTGCCTGGTAGGAAGAAGCAGTTCTGCCAGGGCAGCGGAAGGGAGAGGGGAGTGGTGTGAGCCCATAACGAGGCTGCAGTTTATGGTTTACTTAGGCTTGAAAAGGGAAAAATGGTGCTAAATTAGATGTGTTCTGGAATCAGTTGGACACCGTTAGTTTCCTTGGCCCCACCTCCTTTTTGTGCTTTATTTTTGCATACCAAGGGCCCCAGTCTTTTAGCTTCCTCCCATAGATTCTTGATTATTTAGGAAGGAATCTTTCCACACAAAAAGGACCACCAAGAAATGGGATTTATGTCCACAGACTTGGCCTGAGAAGAGCCACTCGTCTCAGCTCAGGGCTAGGAGGGAGCTGGGCAGGTTTTCTTGCAGGAGCGATCAATCTGCCACCAGATGTCTCTGTAGCCCACTCTGCAGGGACGCTCACAGACGCCAGGGCTGGAGCCTGAGCTTTCTGGTGACCTTGTGGTGCATGCCCTGAGTTAATAAAAGACGCAAAAATGACTGTGTGTGTGTGCGTGTGTGTGTGTGTGTGTGTACGAGTGCACACGTGCCTGTGTGTGTGTATTTTCTTTCCTGAGTCGCTTCTCAGACTATTTCCCTAACTCCTTGGTTATCTCTTTCCCTGCACTGAGTCCCTTCCTAAAAGTCAGAGAAGAGTTGTAGGGTGCTCCCAGAACAGGAGATTCCTCATTGATAGGTGCAAGCAAAGACAGTGGCAGTGGGGCCTGATAATCTCTGTCTCCTTCCCTAAGGTGGCTCTTGGGTGCAGTTATCATGCTAGGGACAGGTAAGGAATGTCACTTAATCCTGGGCTCCCTGCTGGTCCCCAGCCAACCACAAAGGGAAACTCAGGTACTGCTAGGGGATGTCAATGTTGAAGGGCCACCCAGGCAGGCTGAAAACAAGGATTTGCTTTGCTGCATGTGTAAGTTCATTTTAGAAGCTTTAAAGTGTTTCAATGGAGGAGCAACTTAGCAAGTTAATTAGGCAGATTAAAAATATGTCTAGGAAAGAGAGAATTAATGGTGAATGTGGTATGAACCTAATCTCTGCAGTGGAAGATGCTGAAGACACTCCACCAGTTTGATCACAAAGAATTCACAGAAAGCAAGCTGGGCGCAGTGGCTCACGCCTGTAATCCCAGAACTTTGGGAGGCCGAGGCAGGCAGATCGCTTGAGTCTGGGAGTTCAAGACTAGCTTGGGCAACAGAGCAAGACACTGCCTCTAAAAAAACAAAAAAAAATAAATCAAAACTAGCCATGTATGGTGGCACATGCCTATAGTCCTAGCTACTGGAGAGGCTGAGGTGGGAGTACCAGAAGGTTGACTCAGGAGGCCAAAGGTGCAGTGAGCCCTGATCAAGCCACTGCACTCCAGCCTGGTTGATAGAGCGAGACCCTGTCTCAAAAAAGAAAAAAAAGACAGAAAGCCAGCCAGATGAAACGTCTGGCTAAATTGGGCATCTACCCAAGTCTGGCTGCTCTGTCCTGAGTACAGTGAAGTCAGTTATTACTGCCCTTCCACGCGGAGTTTGATATGACCAACAAATGATCTGACACACTCACTATAAAGCATGCTTCTCAGCTGTCTCGCTGCCCTAGTACAGAGAAAAGGTGTGGCACATTTGGCAACGTCAGGCATGACCACACAGAGACACAGCCCTTAAGGAACAAGGTGACTCTTTGCAGGAGGCGTTGCTCATCTGCCTATCTGCCTATCTGATTTTAGTTGAATTGTCTGGCAAGGATCATAACAGATGTAGGAATTTTTCCAAATAAAAGGCTGGGATACAGAAATAGGAATCATTCAGTGGCTAAGTTGGTATCTGAAGAAAACAAGAGAACATTTAATACAGAACAATCCTATCTATACATGTATACATAGACACAAAATATAATCCAGCAAGATTCACACACAGCATATCACTGTCATGTCAACAGTGACTCTCTCTTACATAGGGTGGAAATTGGAATACTCATGATAGAATCATGAGATACAGTACTGATATATTCCGAAGATGTAGCCTTAGGAATTTTCATAGATCTCTCCTCCCGCAGAGGTCACACACACACAAGAGCATCATGTCTTGTTTTACAAACATAAGTTGAGGCTGGATCTTCTGAAAACAAAATGGAAACACTGATGTCGAGTTGGAGTGCTTGCAGTGGACCGTGATGCGCTATGATTCCTTCTTCACAGCTATTGGAGGGCGGTGAAGAGAAGATGGAGACACCTCAGGAAGACCACCTCAGGGGTCAGCACTATCATCAGAAGGGGCAAAATGGTTCTTTCGACGCCCCCAGTGAAAGGCGCTATTCCCTGAAGATCCGAAACACTACCAGCTGCAACTCGGGGGCATACAGATGCACTCTGCAGGACCCGGATGGGCAGAGAAACCTAAGCGGCAAGGTGATCTTGAGAGTGACAGGTGAGCTGACCTGCTGCACTTGTTTTCTTCTTGCACAATGCATGTGTACTTCCTTCAGGTCCTCAAATCGATCCTCTCTCTTGGAGTGTAGCTCTAGAGCTTTGGATCACATCTGTGGCTGAAAGTGAAAATCCGCTGCAAGCATGTCTCCATTTTCTCTTTCTGTGGCTTAAATGATGCCTTTTGTTTGACTTTTGCCCAACACTTGTTAGGGGCTGAGGCTGGAAATGATAAAAGTGTGGTCACAGAGCCCCTGATTCCGTACAACAGCTGATTTCTCCTTCTGTCCAGGATCTGAAAGGAATCGGACTTAGGGTGATATTATTACCCTGCAAGAGTACAATTCCTGTTTAGGGGCAGTGTGTGCTTTTTGTTCAGTGTTGTATGCACACACTTCTCTTAGGCCCTCCTGGATCTCCAGCCCTTCAGCCTGGCTTCCTTGTTTCCTCGTACTTAGTACAACTGGCATGTTATGGATTGATTTACTGTCTGTCTTCGCAAGAGAACAAGAACCTCTTTATTTTCTTCTCTGATGTATCTGGGCACATAGTAGGCCCTCAATGAATATTCACATGAATGAGAGGAACCTTGCAGAGGAGAGTGGAGAGGGGAGGCATGTTTTGTGGGGAGTGGATAGAAAATGAAGAGAACAGCTGATTTTCTCTCCTTTTCCTCTTCCAAGACAATATTGCCTGTAACTTAAGGGATCAGAGTCTGCAGTCCCTTAGATCTGGCTCAAATATTCACTCTGCCTTTTGTTAGCGTGTGACCTTGAGCAAATCACTGGTTGACTCTAAACCTCAGTTCTCTAACCTCTAAAATGGAAGCAATATCTACAACATAGGCTTGTTGTGAAGGTTAAATGAGAAGTTGCATTAAAATGCTGAATGTGGTGCCCGGGATAAACTGCATGATCAATATGTTAGGGACCATGAGGACGATGGCTCTTATTACCCACGGCTGTGAGAATCCATCCCTAGACTGCTGCACGAAATGTTGAATCCATTTTCAGGGGTCGACAGCTCTCTGGAGATCCAGCCATAGGCTCCAATGGCAGAACCCCCTCCACTCACTTGCACTCCACCTGTTCCTGCCTGGGGCATCGAGCAGATTCTGCTTGCAAGCACACTATAGCCAGAGCACAGCTTGCTTCCCCAAACAGCACATTGGGTGTTGCACCTGAGTGGGGAGAGGCACCTCCCTTCACGTCTGTTCCTGGGCTAAAGGCCTCGCTACTCTTACCCTCCCTTAGTGCTGCACCACACCCTTTAACAACCCTGAGGGAGCTATTCTTCCAACCACCCATGCTGGCAGCCTCGCAGAAAGAGCTTGACCGATTCTACAAAAATCTGTTGACGTTTTTGGCAATAGCAGGGCAGCTCACCTTCTTCCTTTCATAGTCCCTGAATCCTCATGAGGTGAGCACACACCACAGTCTACCCAACGCTAATGAGGTTAAGATAATTTATGGCTTAACAAGTGGTGGTTCATCTGGTAGGAGGACAAAATAAGCCAGGAAAGGCTTGACATCCGAAGTGGAGGCAGACAGGCCGCAGGATAAGCCTGGACCAGATGCCTGGCTCAGCCGCCTTGGTCCTTGGCCCTTGGTCCTTGACCCTCTCTGAGCCTCAGCTCTTTCATCTGTAAAACGGGAAACCCAGGCCTGCTCTGAAGATTTGGGGAGATGCTGTGTGCAAGTCCTGTTGCATGCAGCCGACACAGAGCAACAGTGCACACTGGCTGCTGCTGCTGCTGCTGTCACCATCCCTGCCACTGTTACTGTCGTTCGTCCTGGTGGTGGGAAGAGGAGACAAGCAGGACTCCAGGACTGAGGAACAAAGCATTCTTAGCTTTTTTTCATGGTAGAAAAATCCTGTTAAAATGGCTTCCCATGTCACTTACTTTTTTAAAGGATGCCCTGCACAGCATAAAGAAGAGACTTTTAAGAAATACAGAGCGGAGATTGTCCTGCTGCTGGCTCTGGTTATTTTCTACTTAACACTCATCATTTTCACTTGCGTAAGTATCTTTTTAAAACATCTTCTGTTATTAAAAGATTACCCAGGGCACCATCCGAATATCTTTTGCAGACAGTGTGAATCATTTAATAATGGTGAGAGAGATTATTCTTTGAACCCTGGACTTTTGGAGGCCCCTAGACTGGGAGAATCATTACAGGAAGCTACCTGAAATATTTCCAGCATTTGTCTAGTGGCTACATGTAGAGCATTGTGGAAAAAAGAAAAAAAAAAACAAAGTAAGATATAGGAAGGGCGTTTGGGAAGTGGCAAGGGGTTCTGTGAAAGAGCAGAGGCCCTGTAGGCTCAGTGCTAGAAGTTGCAGCGCTGAGGGCCCCCCATCCCAGAGCAGAGGCCTCGCTCTTCCTGCGGCTGAGGGAGTGGGCCCCACTGCCCCAGGGATGCCAGGGGATAGATCAGCCTCCTTTGGCTGCCTTCAAGTTATTTTCTCATGGGGGTTCTCCCCTTTTATTTTTGGTATTTCTGCCCATGCCTTACGAATTAAGCCCAAGAAGCCAGAGCAGTGGGGCATAGCAGGAGGCTTCTGGGGTGGAGGATGGCTTGGCCGGTACTTGGGCACCTAGACATGCCCATGAGCTGTTGGTTGCAGGCTCCAGCTAAAAGCCCTCAGAGATTCTTTCTGCATGGCTGCTCACCTGCGTTGACCACGGTTGTGGGAGAGTAGGGCCACATGTGTGTCTGGCCCCTCTAGAAAGTGATCTGCCCCCCTTGTCTCCATCCACCAGGCAGGGCTGGCTACCTAGGGGCCAGGACAGACCTCACCCAGGAGCTACCCCAGGACAGGTTCTTGCTGTTCACTGTGTCTCTGTATTCACTTACTTGCCTCTCTGGCTGTGCACTCATCTCTCTGCTTTCTGTTTGAGATACCAGTCAATCAAAGACTCCAGTGAGCACCTACTATGTTCAAGGCATTATGCTAGGCACAGTACAGGGCATAAAAAGGTGTAAGACATTGTTCCTGCCCTCAAGGAGCTTACAGTTAGGATGTTAGGGTTATTTGCATATAAGAAGATAAGTAGAGTTACCAGGCAGTATATTTTAAACATGAATGACTTTAGTTTCTTGTTTGCAAATGCCTTCTTCTGTGGGCATTGACTTTCCATACAGAGACCTAACAGTAGGGGGTTGAAATGACCACAATTAGTGAATCTCCTGGTCCAAGTTTGGAGACGCCAGTGACATGGTTGGTACAAATCCCTTGTGGAGTGAATGAGGCAGTGAGTATGGGAGCTTCCATTATGGGTTGTGTAGCCAGCTCTTAGTGAACAGAGTTTAAAAGGAGGTGGCAACTGCTGAATTTTTCCAATTATTCACTTCACCTTTATTTCATTTCTTTTTAGAAGTTTGCACGACTACAGAGTATCTTCCCAGATTTCTCTAAAGCTGGCATGGAACGAGCTTTTCTCCCAGTTACCTCCCCAAATAAGCATTTGGGGCCAGTGACTCTTCACAAGACAGAACTGGTATGAGCAGGATTTCTGTGGATTCTTCCTCCCGAAGCTGAGGCTCAGGGGTGTGCCTGTCTGTCACACTGGAGGAGAGAAGAATGAGCCTACGCTGAAGATGGCATCCTCCTGTGAAGTCCTTCACCTCACTGAGAACATCCGGAAGTGGACCCCACCCCATTTGCTGTGAGCAGACCTCAAAAACCATCACATGACCACATAGCATGGGGCCACTGCTGCTTCTCCATGGCCACCTTTTCAGCGATGTATGCAGCTATCTGGTCAACCTCCTGGACACTTTTTCAGTCATATAAAAGCTATGGTGAGATGCAGCCGGAAAAGGGTCTTGGGAAATATAAATGCCCCCAGCTGACCCATGACAGACTCCTGAGGACAGCTCTCCACTTCTGCATCTTGGGGACATCTCTTTGAATTTGCTGTGTTTTGCTGTACCAGCCCAGATGTTTTACGTCTGGGAGAAATTGACAGATCAAGCTGTGAGACAGTGGGAAATATTTAGCAAATAATTTCCTGGTGTGAAGGTCCTGCTATTACTAAGGAGTAATCTGTGTACAAAGAAATAACAGGTCGATGAACTATTCCCCAGCAGGGTCTTTTCATCTGGGAAAGACATCCATAAAGCAGCAATAAAGAAGAGTGCCACATTTATTTTTATATCTATATGTACTTGTCAGAGAAGGGTTTGTGTTTTTCTGCTTTTGAAATCTGTATCTGTAGTGAGATAGCATTGTGAACTGACAGGCAGCCTGGACATAGACAGGGAGAAGTCGGAGAGGGTGACAGGATAGAGAGCTATTTAGTGGCCGGCTGGAAATGCTGGGCTGACGGTGCAGTCTGGGTGCTCGCCCCATTGTCCCACTATCTGGCTGCATGATCTTGAACAAGTTCCTTCTGGTGTCTGCTTTCTCCATGGTAAACCACAAGGCTGTTGCATGGGCTGATGAAGATCATCTACGTGAACATTCTTTGAAAACATATAAAGCACTATACAAATTCGAAACTCCACGGAGCCATTATCCTTGCTATGATGGTGGTGTTGTGGGGATGAGGGGGTGCTGTCCATTTCTCATGTTTTCCATCGTGTGAAACAAAGAAGATTACCAAGAAGCCTTTCCTGTAGCCTTCTGTAGGAATTCTTTTGGGGAAGTGAGGAAGCCAGGTTCGTGGTCTGTTCTTGAAACAGTAGCCTAACGCACTCCAAGATACGGACACACGGGAGCCACTGGCAGAAGGGACTTCACGAAATGTTGCATGGATGTTTTAACTATTGTTGGCTTTCTCTGATCAAACTTGGGCCCTTCCCTTCTTGGTTTCCAAAGGCATTTTATTGCTTGGGTTATATGTTCACTGTCCCCCTAATATTAGGGAGTAAAATGGATACCAAGTTGATTTAGTGTTTTTGCCTCTGTTGTGGCTTTCATGTTATTAAACGTATGCATGTGAAGAAAGGGTGTTTTTCTGTTTTATATTCAACTCATAAGACTTTGGGATAGGAAAAATGAGTAATGGCTACTAGGCTTAATACCTGGGTGATGACATAATCTGTACAACGAACCCCCATAAGTTTACCTATGTAACAAACCTGCACTTGTTCCCATGAACTTAAAATAAAAATTAAAAAAAAAATACAAATACAAATAAAAAAATCCTGACTTTGGGATGAGTGCTAGGATGTCTGTAAACCAGTTTGAGAATCAGAATCCAAAATGAGAGCTGAAAGATCGGCTGAGTCTCTCTTGGAGGGAGGGCGTGCTGGCACACAGAGCTTTGTAAGCAGCACCCTCCTTCCCAGAGATGCTTCTGCTTCCATCCTGGGGCCACGTTGCTACCCAGTACACGAGCAGCTCATACTAACATGCATGGTCAGAGGTGGGAGGGATGGTGGGAGGGTTTCTGCTTCAGAAAGATGTGTAACGTCAGGGGCTTTGTGCCTGGGATTCATGGGTTTCACTCGAGATTCTCAAATAGGTCCCTTCCCCTCAAATGTTAAGAGCAATGTGGTCTAATGTAGTTAATGTAATGTAACTATTACAATGTAGTTGTAATAGTTAGAAAAGCATCATAGGTGGGTGGCTCTTTACAAAGATGAATACACATAAAATGTCTCTAAAAGCTGTGGATTCGCTTTCAATGGAATCAAGTCTGTTCTCAAATGCTTTTCCAAAAGTGCCAGGGCATGGTAATTGAGAGTTCACAGAGCTCCTAGTCACCTGAGTTTGTAGCGCAGCTTCAAGATTTGGAAGTTATATTTCCTTGGGCAGAGGACTTACCCCTCTAAGCCTTAGCTGGCCGATCTTTAAAATAAGAATAGTATCTGCCTAATAGGTTTATTGTGAGGATTAAATAAGATAATATATAGAAGCACTAAGCCTAGTATCTAGCAAAAGGTAAGCCTTTGATTGATATTAGAACAAGAAAGGAGAAAAGGGTAGCAGAGAAAGTATCAGTAACTGTAAATCTTCAACAAAGTGGTTTTGTTAAAAGGAATGAATTGGCTTGGTGAAGGAGTCATGTTGCTTTCGGAGGATTAATACTGGGTGTAGTAAATTCTTCATGGCCATTAGAATTACAGTACAGGACACACCAGGAAGGAGGGTTGCCCTTTGTCAGTTTGGACTGAATTAAGCTGGAAACATGATGGAAATTTGAGAGCAGGTGGTCTCAACGTTTCAGACCTTGTCTTTGGTGTAAGAAAAAGTTTGTGCGTGGCCAGGCGTGGTGGCTCACACCTGTAATTCCAGCACTTTGGGAGGCCAAGGCGGGTGGATCATGAGGTCAGGAGTTCGAGGCTAGCGTGGCCAGTATAATGAAACCTGTCCCTACTAAAAATACAAAAATTGGCCGGGTGTGGTGGTGCGTGCCTGTAGTCCCAGCTACTCAGGAGACTGAGGCAGAATAATCGCTTGAACTTGGGAGGCGGAGGCTGCAGCGAGCCGAGATTGTGCCACTACACTCCAGCCTGGGTGACAGAGACTTCATCTCAAAAAAAAAAAAAAAATTGTGTGTGTGTGTGTGTGTGAGAGAGAGAGAGAGAGACATGGAGAAAGAAGGGGGTATAGAAGAGAATGGAGGACAGAATTTGTCAAGGAGAGTGAACTGGTCTCAACTGCCTCGATTGAGGCCTATGAAGATGTTTTGGAGGAAGGCAGATGATCACGGACCCTATTTATTCTTCATCTCCACTGCCAGGGAAAGCTTTGTATTCAAGGTTACCCCTTGTCTACGAAATGAGTTCTACAGTTATAGTAATTTTGCCTTGGGATGTCCCAGGACACAGATGCAGATGTGGCTATCAGCTCCACATTCTTCCAAAAGAAAGCCTGTGTTTTTTTTCATATTTATAATAATACTTAGGAGATTTCCTCATAGAATATACTGAGCCACACTCATGGAATCCAGCAGAGCCCGATTATTTGCTGGGGTTGCAAGGGAAGAGATATAACAGCGACTTCTGGATATAGAGACAGCAAAGCAAGGGCTATGTATTCAACCTCACAGCACAGTGAGAGTCGAGAGTCTGGAATAATTCAATCTGGTTCCCAGCTCTTTCCTCACTGGCAACTTTATTTGGTGGCATTAACTGGATCATTGTTTAATACCTCATCTTTCCTATGTCAAAATAGCCAAAGGCCTAAAAATCTTAGGATACGAGCTATGTGCTTAATTCACCAGCTATTGTCCCCCATAATTTTGTAACCGATTGTCTGCAGAGGCAGATGGGATCAATTGGTTGGTTGAATGCAGTCGGTTATTTGGTCGCGGTCTACTATTGCTATTTATTGTCTTCTCAAGACTAGATGTGTGCAGTTTTTAATGTTCACCTTTAAAGTACATTTAAAGTATGTACGAAATTAAGATTCTACCACCTGGCATTCTGTGGTGTGTGTGTGTTGAATGGGTAAAATTAAACACAAGTTATGTTGGCTGAGTATGTACTCCAGATACAATACTGTTGTAGACACTGTGCAATACTTAACCTAGTGGGACACATTCTTTCAAGGAGCTTACAACCAACTGGAAAGAGAAGTGAGCTCAGAGCCATGTGCATTGTTACTTGTTTTACTAAACATGAGAGCGATATATGAAATATGAAGATTACTGGGAACACAGAAAAAGAGCTGTGGCAATGTCTGGATTCTTTTGGGAGCACCTTAGGAGGCCTTGCAGAGCTGATTCCATGTGAGCTTGGACTTAATTTTGAATGGTAGCAATGGAAAGAGCAGTGAGAATGGTGAGGGCATAGTCTCTAAGGCAAGAAAAGAGAGAGCAGGCTGAACAGAGGGTCGTATGGGAGTTTAGGTGGGCATGGAGTGGCTTCCGCTCAGGTGGAGGAGGGAGAAGGCAGTAAGGGAAGATGGATATTGTAGAGTTTGTACACTGGTAGTGTCAAAGGATTCTGAGTTTGGGAGCCACATTGTCAGATCCAATTTTAGGATAATAACCAGGAAAACAAAGGATGAAAGAGCTGGAAGAGATGGGAGGTGGGAGGACCGCATAGGAGACTGAGGGGAAGCCTGAAGAAGCACCGCATTAATGGAAGAGAAGAGGAGGGCTGGGCCCCAGCTGACTCCTGCACCTGTCTTTTCAATTGCCAGCCTTGGGTTTTCTTATGATCCTAGCTGCTGCTTGTATGTTTTTGTTATTATTTTTTAAAACTCAGCACTTTGGGAGGCTGAGGCAGGCGGATCACGAAGTCAGGAGATCGAGACCATCCTGGCTAACTGGTGAAACCCCGTCTCTACTAAAAATACAAAAAAATTAGCCGGGCGTGGTGGCGGGTGCATGTAGTCCCAGCTACTTGGGAGGCTGAGGCAGGAGAATGGCGTGAACCCGGGAGGCGGAGCTTGCAGTGAGATCGCCACTGCACTCCAGCCTGGGCAACAGAGCAAGACTCCATCTCAAATAAATAAATAAATAAAATAAAATAAAATAAAATAAAATCTTCCAGCAATTGGCTAACAAACACTGCTAACAGCATAATGATCAACCAAAAGATACCTTCAAGGGAACGTGACGGGTTGTGCCTGAGTGACATGGGATGGGTATGAATATGTCTTAGGGAAAAGGAAAAGGAATATAACATTGTTTATTGACCCTGGAGCTTGATAAATCACACACGAGCCCCACTCTGTCCTTCAGAGACAAGACATTTCACTTGTAGGCATATCTTTCTTCTTTTCCACTTTTTTATTTCATTCTCCCCATGGGATCCCAGGCAGCGCACAGTGAGGTAACAAAGGACTATCAGGAAAACATCATCTAGGTGGGGTGTATTTGTTTCCATGGTTCCTGAGAAGTTAGGGTGAAGGAAGGCGGCAAAACATGGGCACTGGAAGCACATCTTCTATTCTTTTCTTCTTTTCAATGCATAAACACGTACGGTATCCCTCTGGGCAAGGGAGAGAGACCCCACTTAGTGGTTCATTTAGATTCTGCATGAGAAGGAGATATTGTTTTATTCTTCATTATAAGAGGAGCTATTTCTTCAAATTGACCATTTCCCCCCACCTCCCCCACTCTGCAAAAGTAGCCTGTTTACAATCTACTCTTGTAGATTACAGTACTTAGTAGAGACAAGTAGAGATAAATTCAGACATTGAAAAGCTTTGAGACGTCCCACAGAGTTGGAATGCTTTTTTCAAAGGGGAAAAAAATCTGCAAATGTGTATGTACTTGCCTATGTACCCAAAAGAGCCAGCTGGACAGCCCATAAAACGGCTCCCATTCAGGAACAACAAAAGCCCATGTCAGAAGTCAAGGGACAGGAGGCTGAGAACTAATAACAATTTTGCACTTACACAGCAGTTTTTATCTGAAGACCTCAGAGTGCTTTATAAACATTAATTAAATTGCCCAACAGCCTTGTGAGATGGCTGTGTATCACTATTTCCAATTTGCAGGGAGTATAGGAAGGAGAAATGTATGCGTGGAGTGAAGTTGGAACCAGGCCATACTACAATGCATGTGGATTGAGAACTCAGAAAAGGCAGCAGGAATGTCTCCCTTGTGAACCCAGGGCTGTGGTCAGGCGTACATAGCCCCTGCCAGACCAAAGAGACGGTGTGATGACTCCCTCCCCAGCAGGACTCACCTTATGCATACAGTGGACTGGCCACCCGCACCCAGGCTTGAAGGATGCTGGCACGATCTCCCCAACAGGCTCGTCACATGTTAGATTCCTGTCGTTTCACACTCATTCTTTTAGTGAGAATTGTGATGGCAAATCGGCTTCACCGCAGGCGTCAGCTCTGATTGCTGGTAGGTAGAGCCAGGCCGGCTGCCTGGAGGATCGCTGTATCTAGTGTGCCCACCAGAATAGGCCGTGATTGATTATTGATGCCTGGAAAAGGTAGTTGTTGTAGATTAAATTGTGTCTCAAGAAAAGATGTGAGGAAGTCCTAATCCCTGGTACCTGTGAATGTGACCTTATTTAGAAACAACGTCTTTGCAAATGTAGTCAAGTTAGGATGAGATCATTCTGGATTGGGATGGGTGTCTTTATAACAAGAGTGAAATGTGGAGACAGACACACAGAGAAGAGGAGGCCTTGTGAAGACAGAGGCAGAGATTGGAATGATACATCTGCAAGCCAAGAAATGTCGAGGATTGTTGGCAACCACGAGAAGCTAAGAGAGGGGCCTGGAACAGATTCAGAGGGAGCATGGCCTTTGCTGACTCCTTGATTTCAGACTTCTGGCCTCTAGCACTAAGGGAGAATATATTCCTGTTGTTCTAAGCCATCCAGTTTCAGGTACTTTGTCATGGCAGCCCTAGAAACTAATATAATGGTCTGAATATTGGAAAGCTTTCAAATGCAGGATTGTTAAAATGATCATTCACTTAAAAACACATACTACCATCTTGATAACTGAAGGAAGATTTCCTGGAGGGATTGGGCTGTGGCTGTGGTGTGCTCCAGCTGGAGATGAGGTCAGAGTGCAATGGTGATGACAGGGACATCACAGCGGTCCTCTGGCATTGCAGGTGTTGATGGTTCTCAGACACTTAGATGTTTTGGCAGGTCAATCCTGTCTTAACATGTTGAATTGCACTTGTGCAAATGTATTTAACACATTGCATTTCTTGATCCCTACAATAAATCAGAAAATCAAAGAATGCACCCAGAAGCCAATGGTGCTAGATCAAGTGTAGCAAAAGGAAAAAAATCTATAGACATTAAGACCCAAAGTCTGGAAATACCATTCATCTGGCATGGGTGAGGTTGCAGACATTCGTGGCAGGAGATTATATGTGATATTCATCTTTAGTCTTACCCCTTTCAGGCTCCTTTTAAAAAAAATGCAAACGGTCCCCAGAGGGGGTAACACATAAAACGATAGAAAGATGATGGCTTACACACTGGTGTGAAAAAAATAGTCTTTGGAGTCACTCAATGTGAATTAGAATCCAGGTGACTCAATTTACTCATCTGGTAAGTGGGTATGATATTCTCATAGATTTGTTGTGAGAACTAAATGCGTTGATATTTGTGTAGAGGTGTGGTGTGCAGTACGTGTTAAATTATCAGTAGCATTTGCTTCTGCTCAATAAGTAGTTTTGTTCTTTTGGAGCATGGAAGCGAATAACATAGGCCCGGCAAGCTGGAGTAGGGGCAGAAGGCGAGGCTAGGGGAGATGGCTCCATTGAAGGAGGCTGCATAATTGAGCCTGCCATTGGACTGTGGCTTGGCGAGAAGTTGCTTCCTACTCTACATGGCTTTAGTTAGCCCCTCCCAGGATCTCCCTGGGAAGATTCTCCTTGTCTAGGGTCACCCCCGAGAGCTCCTGGCAGCAGCAGCAGCCTGGCCACAGTGGGCCCACCGTATGCAGTGGGGCTTCTTCCTTCTCTGCCTCTTCTCTCCAAGGTAGGGTTCATCTCCTGGGGAACCAGAAATGGGGAGCAACAGGGAGGCAGCTCGAGCTGTGGATGGATCCTCTTCACAGGCTAAGAGCAAAGCAATATAAAGAAAGCAAGAAGTCACTCCTCTCAGACAAGGCCAAACATCAGCCTCAGCTGAACCCAAAGGAGGTGAAATCAGCAACCTTACTTTCTTTGAAAGTGATTTCTGGGCTGGGCATGGTGGTTCATGCCTGTAATCCCAGCACTTTGGGAGGTTGAAGTGGGAGGATCACTTGGGGCCAGGAGTTCAAGACCAGCCTGGCACCATGGCAAGATCCCGTCTCTACAAATAATAATAATAATAAATTAGCCAGGCAGGGTGGCATGTGCCTGTTGTCCCAGCTACTTGAGAGGCTGAGGCAGGAGGATCCCTTGAGCCCGGGAGGTTGGGGCTGCAGTGAGCTGTAAGTAACAGTCATAATGAACTATGATCATACCACTGCACTCCAGCCTGGGTGGCAGAGTGAGACCCCTGTCTCAAAAAAAAAAGTGACCTCTGAACCCCCATTATGTTTTTTAACCCGAATTTACCCAGACAGAAATGATCTTTGCCAAATAACTCATTATGCTTTCATTTTTTTGAACAAATCCTAACAAGTTTTGAGTATAATTTTATTTCTCCAGGCTCTTCATGACCAAGGAATGAGTAACAACCCTGTTAAAAATAAAATTATCCTTGACACTGCATTTCCCCACCAAGTAGGGCTGGTATCCCGCGCACCGGCGGTTCCTGTGGGCCTCCGAGGCTCTCCTTGGCCCTTGGCCGCCGTCAATATTGTCTTCTTGGTCCGGCCACTGCTGCTCTCTGTGCTGCCACCTGGTGGACTGGCTAAGCAACTGCTTCCCCCATCCCTCCTGCTCAGGCCGCAAGAAGCTGACTTGCTGCTCCCAAGACTGCAGCCGCTGGGCCCCTGGGAGTCATAAAGGCCCCTCTTGCCAATAAAACCTCCCTACATAATAACTTCTTGTTGTTGCTTTCAGTTCCTGGAATTGGGGCATTTTCCACCACCCCAGTGCCCTATTCAAAAACATCTTGCCCCCAACGTTAGCCAAAAACCACAGCAGGGACCAGACACAACTGTTGTCACTACAGGAAGATGCCCCGCCCATATGAGACTTCGCAGGTTGTACAGCCTTTCTCTGTCGTCTTTGTGACTCTTAATCCCAGGATGGGCCTGACCCATCGGGTTCAGTCTCCCGGTAATCTTCCCTAGGAAGCCTGTGGAGGTTGATGGCCATATAGCTTAGATTTGGGGTGGCGGGGGGCGTCTGTAATTTCAAATTTCCTTTCCCACCGCATAAATCTTTTTGTTCAAATAACAAGGTCAGCCTATGTTCTGCTCATGTGCACTAGAGTTCCTGATGAGCCTGTCGCTTGGGGCAGTGTTTTCATTCCTTCGGGCTCCTATAACCTCCCTTCCCCACAAGGATGTGGGAGAAAGTGTCCAGCCACCTCCTTCAGCTTCAGTCTCTGCGTGTCCTTCATGGCCCTCCTGAGAGCTAGTTCAGAATAGCAGCAGGTCGACTGGGATGCAGCCCAGTAGGCCCGCTCTCATGGTTGCTCTGGTCCTCAGGACTGGGTAGGAGCAGAGGAGAGAGGAGAGAGGAGAGGAAGAGATGTGCCTTAGTTTCCTCTTCTTCTCCCTGCCTCCTTGCCTAAATCATGCAAGCTGGGAATGGGATGCTCTCACCTGGCTCCTTTATTCTCATAAAAATCCCATTGTCCCCCATGCCAGATGCTTAGTAAAGAGAAGGCTAGGTCAAGCCTCAACCATAATGAACAGGAAGAAAGAGCAGCCTGGCGGTTCTGGGCACAGAAAAGGGATTGGTGCAGAGAAGGGGAGAAGAGGTCCTATGTGGCAGGTCTTTGCTGGGGAAAGGGCACAGTACACACGTGGGGATCGTGGGCTTCGCACCAGGCACTTTGCATCCGTCAGCTTTTCCCCACTTTATGGATTAGGTAACTGAACCTCAGAGAGGTCAGATAATGTCCCAAGGCCCCATGGCGAATGTGTGGAGCAGGATCCGGACTCACATCTGCAGATCTGTTTGATTTCCATGCTCTGGCTTTTACCGCTGAACCCTCCTCCTCGTACTGGGCGAAGAATGCGTGTGCTTCTGGGAACATGTGTGCAGAAGAAGCCTGGCCACCTTCTCCTGACTACTGCCCCTCCGTGCTTCTGATCATGTTACCATTGTTGTGCTTTCCAATCAAATATTTGCAGTCATCTCTGAGGTGGCAGAGATGGCACCAGTGTGCCGACATCTGGAAGGACTCAGGCTACGTGACCACTGGCACAGGATCCGGGCTCGGCCCATGTCCACTGCAGACCTCACATGGCCTGAATCAGATGCTCTTGGCAGGGAAGAGCGTGAGCAAAATGGCAACCGGGCCTGAGAGGTTCCCCCGAGACACAGCCCTGAGTTCTGTCTCTGTGGGAAGGCCGATTTGTGCAGCAAGCCCTTCAGGAGTAGACAACCCAGTCTGACAAGTGACCTCGAAAGAATTACAGCAATAATATTTTCAGTTGGTTGGGCCAATCTTGGCCAATTTCTCCAGAGTGTTAGGTGCGAGTGCGAACGTCAGTCTGGGACTCCACATTGCTCGTGCATGTGTTTGCCGTGTCCCCTTCGCTGTTTTAAGTGTTTATCCTGTGGCTTGTACAAGCGACATCGCTCTCTTCCCTGGTGAGAGCCAGTCTTCAGGCCTCCCTCCCCCACTCTGCTAGAAGTGCAGCGAAGCAATGAGAACAAGGATCTTGTTCCAAGCCCACTGAGCAAGTGCTAGCATTTAGTGACCTTCTGCACCAGTAATTCTGTCCTTCGGGGATTGAAATTGATTTTCCTCCTTTCTGTGTGTGAGCACAACCCGAGTGCACAGCTCTGTTACGAATGCTGATCTCAGGTGTGTATTTAAAGGTGAACAGCAACACTCTTGAAAAAAGAAGTGAGAAAAGTTGTTTGCATGGACGGGATGTCTGCTTCAATTTCCAAAGACTGGCTTTTAATTTCTCCGAACCCCTTCGTGTATATGTCCATACGTGCGTGTGTGTGTGTGCGCGCGTATGTGTGTGTGTGTGTTGGGGTGAGGTGGGGTGTCCGAAGCTGTAAGTGAACACGTGTAAAACTATTCAAATTACTTCCTGCGAAGCTGGGCCAAGAGTGGGTTGTTTGTCTCTGGCACGAGATTTAAGAAGGTGTCCAAAGAGTCAGTATTCAAGATTAAAATGTTTTAATGTTATATTTTTAAAAAATCCAAATGAATGCAATGATGAGCAAAATCTGCAAATTTTAAATAAGTAAACAACCAGCATTACTGATTTTTTTCCTTTGCTTCAGGTTCCAGAATGGCTTGGCAGGGCATCTTTGTGTATACAATTTTGATATTTTATTCATCATGGATTTTTCTATGTTCATTTTAATTTTTGCAATATTGGAAATATTCTAAATATTTAGAAATATTGGAAATATTCTATATCTTGATCACTGAGTTTTCTGGGATCCCCTCATGGTTTGCATCCCAGGTGAATTGCCTCTTCCTAGTCCCAGCCCCTTTTAAGCCTTGCCTGAGTCAGGGGTAGGACTGATTTGAGACTGGCTAAAGACACTAGCTCCGTTATTTCCCCCTAGTCGAAAGGCGTTGTTGAACTATTGCTCTAGTTAGTAACTGTTAAAGCCCAGATGGCATTCATATTTTGGCATTTGCTCTGTCACAGCTAAAGTCATCGTCAGTGCCAAGTAGAAGAAGTAAAGGAGACTTAGTTCTCTTGGGGAGAGTGCCAGTTTTGTAGACCATGATGGTCCAAGAACTGCCCAGGCCATGAGAAAATCCAATGAGGGCTGTGGTAGAGGCACAAGTGTAATTTTGATGCCCAGCCCTAGCTGACGAGGTTTGTAGAGGAGCCTCCACTTCGTCTCCCATCTTGTCCAGCTCACAGCACACACTTGGCTGTGTACCCGACGTACCCTCGCATTCCCAACATTCGTGAATTATCATCCCCAATGTGTCCCCCAGCGACAGGCTGCACAGGTGTGATATTCATAGCTGCCCTTTGAGGATGTAGACGGGTGACTGCTGGTGTTTCTGGAAAACTAGCTATTTCATAATTGTAAAATTGACCTCTACTCCACAGCTTCACTGCACACTGGAGTATTTCCTGGCGGATCCATCTAACCCAAAATGAGATTACATTTCCTGGCAAGAAATGGGCAACTGGTTTAAAATCTCACAGCAACCACATGGCTCAACTTGCAATATTTCTTTCCATTCACTTAGCCAGGTCTTTCTGGGTCTATTAATTGGCGAGGTTAAAGGGGTAACATTGGGAACTTGGGCTCCTACCTTTTGAACCAAGAGGTCAGTGAGAGACAGTCTGACTCTGTTAATTTTAACTTTTCCTGTGCATCCTCTCCATCTCAAACCTATTCTCCCTCCTGCATATGCCTTTCTTCAGGAGCTGTCACCCTCACCTGGACCCAACCATTCATTCCCAGTGTTACCTCCTTCATTATTGAGAGCTCCTCTGCTGCCAGAGCGACCCTGTTCCAGTGCTGGTATGGCCATGCCATTTAAATTTTTTAGAGCTTTCTGGTCTCCCACCGCCACTGGGACTCTGCCCACCACCCTGCTCAGGGCTCATGCTCTCCCTGCCTGGTTGTTTGCAGTTCGGTCGGTCTCAGCCTCTGCGGCTTTGCACACATTATACCTCCGGTCTCGCTCCAGTCTCCTGCCTGGTGATGACTGCCTGAGCTCTGCCCAAGCGTGGTGGTGGGGTCTTTGGGCCCAGCATCTGGGCTTTTTACTCCTTGCCCTGATGTCAGCAGGGCATCAGCCCCTGCCCTCCGACCTCCCTGGTAGCCTTGAGCCTGGAGCCATTCTTGTCCATGTCATCTGCCAAATAAGACCCCTGCATATCCTGGTGGGAGTGGGCATGGGGACCACTTACCCCGCTGGACAAGTTGGGAAGTCTGACCGCCTCTTTTATGACATCTAATCAATCTTCCTGATTGATTCAGTGCCCTGCCTCCCACCTTCAATGACTCTCCAGCGGCGGGGCGTCTAATTCCTGAATCTGTCTGGGGTTCCAGAGAGCAGATGAGCTTATTTAACATCGGCAACCCCTTTGTTGCAAGCACTCACAGCTCTCTCAGATTTGCTAACATACTTGGTCTGACTTCATTTTTCTCTTCTGTAAAATGATAACAATTTTACATTATTTTCAGTTCTATTAAAGGAGTGGAATGAGCTAATCTCTCAGCTGACTTTTAAGCCCAGGATTATTTTATAATCAGTCAAGGAACTTAGGTTTGGGGAAGTGTTTTAAGTTTCTCTTTCTTTTCTAGTTGACTTTGGTCAGAGAAGGATTGGGGATTGTTGGCACAAGGAAAACCTGGCAAATTAATGTACATTTGTTTTTAGGTTAAAGTCAAATGTTGGTTGTAAGTATTAATCTTTTTTACGATTCTCCATGTTAATAGGCATTTTAATTAGTTGACTAATGACAACGATAGTGTGTTGGATAAGAAGCTTTGTGAAAGGAAGCAACTAGGGATTGACACTGGAGAAGAACAGAAGGACCCACTTAGCAAGGTGTCAGTGATGTCACTCTCTGGTGGAGGCAGTAACCGCATTACCTGCATCTCCTCCGTGACTCGGTGGGTAATGGTATAAGGTTCAGGGACAGATGTTATTTGGACCAATTAAATAGCTTAGAACCCTTAAAAAAGACCAAGTTTTCATTATGCTTTCCAAGAGTGGGCTGTAATTTTTATTTAAGTACACACAAACCGCAGAAGTCTGAAGTGTACTACTAGTCAATGTATGTAACTGTTCTTTGGCAAATGGGACATCACCCTGAATTGCTACTTAGGGAGCCATGTGCGGCCACTGCTGGCAGCAACCAGTTACCCGGCAGCGCTTTCCTGGCAAGCATAGGAGGGATCTTAGCACTGCAATGATTTTGGAAAGGAAAATGAGCAGATGTGCCCCCGCCTGACTCCCCGCCTGCCTTGGGACTCGTTTGCACATTCTAGGGGCTTGGATGCCCTAAGGCACATGGTTGCTTTTGGTTAATTGTTATTACTGCACGTGTAAGAAGAACTCTGGGTAAAATTGCCAAGCCTTGTGCTTGGTCCCAAACTAGAAAAATCTTTCAAACAGAAAATGAAGTTTAGTTTGGCAACCTCATAGATCATTAGCCTGAAAATGTACACTTGGCCTGGCTGGTAGGTTGCAGGAAAGGAAACAAGACTATGCAGGGTTTGCACGCTCTGCCCAACGAGGCCAGCCTCCTGGCCCATGGGTCCCGTAGAGCCCAGGCCTGGCCGAATCTCTGCTTGGGACCAGGTGTTCCTGCCCCATTGTTTTGTTGTCAGGGGAAGGGCTGGTCCTCCTTGGTGGTATTTTATTTGCCCAGCATGAGCATTATGTTCTGTTGGATGGTACACTTAGTCTATTCAGTTCATGCTCCCCCCATGGCTGTGCCAGCTCCACCTGACTGCCCCATTGCCCATGACCTTGATCTCCCTTCTGACTCTTACTACCCCTACACAATCAACACCAGGACATTGAACATGGACACAGCTGTGGTTTCTTCTTCTGTCTGAGTCCCTCCTTCACAAGCCTGGGACCCTGGAGGATTTTATCTGATTTGTTGCATAGCTCTCATGCATGCAGTTAACCTAATTTCCAACGTGGCTCAATTTCATCCCACGTGGAAAGAAATGTGCCGATTTTTGGACCTCCATAGCTAGGTTTGGGAGCATGTTGATATCACTGATGATGTGTGGGTTACTCAGATTTATGTGGCAAGTTTGCTTGGTAAGTCAAACCACTGGGGGCACAACCGCCTGCTCTTTCCAAACTGTGACCAAAACTTATCTGCATCTCGAGGTGTTCTTTGAGCAGAGGTTATCGACTCAAGTGAGGGTTCATGCAAACAAAAATGTCAGTCACAATGTTGACTCTGTATGAGGGAAGGGGGGAAGTAGGGGGAGATGCTAGGGTCTTGGAGGCAGAGCAGATGGGGACTGACAGCCTGAGGAATAAGAAAGGAGAAGGGAGAATTCCAAAGAGTCAAAACAGACTATTCAAAAATCGATTTCTTGGATTTTGTGTTGCCATAGCTCAAAGGGGAACTGAAAAAAGTGGATGAGGGGTGGATGTGCCTTTGGGGTCAAATATGTGGAGTCTGAATCCTAACTGTGCTGGTCACTTATTTTGAGATGTGACTCTGTACCTGGTTTCTTCTGTTGTTGCCACCATGAAGACTGAACAACCCATCCTCACGTTTGCTCACTAGCGATTCTAGGAGTCTGTTTCAAGGTGTGGAGTGGAAATAATTGCGAGATCCTGATAACAAGAGTTTGAGTCCAGGGTTGTCTGAGTTCACTGGCATCCCTGGAGGTGAGATGCTAGGACTTTAGGAGGCACAGAAGGGCGTCATGTGCCTGTGGACTGTAATGAATAGAACATGAGCAAGTAATTTGAGAGAAAATAACCTAGGAGGAAATCCAAGTCGAAGCCAGGCAAGCTATCTTTTTCTTTCTTTCTCTTTCTTTCTCTTTCTTTCCCTTCCTTCCTTCCTTCCCTCCCTCCCTCCCTCCCTCCTCCCTCCCTCCTTCCCTCCTTCCCTCCTTCCCTCCTTCCCTCCTTCCCTCCTTCCCTCCTTCCCTCCTTCCCTCCTTCCTTCCTTCCTTCCTTCCTTCCTTCCTTCCTTCCTTCCTTCCTTCTTTTTCTTTCTTTCTTTTGTGAAACGGAGTTTTGCTCTTGTTGCCCAGGCTGGAGTGCAACAGCATGATCTTGGTTCACTGCAACCTTCACCTCCCAGGTTCAAGCGATTCTCCTGCCTCAGCCTTAGAAGTAGCTGGGTTATAGGCATGCGCCACCATGCCTGGCTAGTTTTGTATTTTTAGTAGAGATGGGGTTTCTCCCTATTGGTCAGGCTGGTCTTGAACTCCTGACCTCAGGTGATCTACCCACCTCGGCCTCCCAAAGTGCTGGGATTACAGGCATGAGCCACTGTGCCCAGCCCAGGCAGGCTCTCTTAAGGAGCAGAGTATATTGCGTTTACTGGATCTTTCCAAATAGGGCCCCAGCAGGTAGACACTGGATGCAGATGCCCTCTGAGCAATGAAGAATGGAGCACCACACTTGGATCTGGACGTTTAAACATTTATTAATGCAGGACATACCCCCTTCCCCTCCCCTCCCCCTCCCCTCCCCCTCCTCCTCCTCCTCCTCCTTCTTCTTCTTCCTCCTCCTCCTTCCTTCTTCCTTCTTCCTCTTCCTTTTTCCTCTTCCTGCTCCTTTTCCTCCTGCTTCTGCTTCTTCTCTCTGTCTTCTTTCTTCTGTTTCTTCTTCTTCTTCAGCAATTGCCTTATCCTTAGGGCCCAAATTGATTAGAGATCCTTAGGGCCCAAATTGATTAAAGCTATATATGAGCATATAATTGGCCACTTCTTCCTGATGTGCTAGTTGTGTGTTTGAGTTTAATAATTCTAAATACAATATTTTATATTCAGTCCCACTAAATTTAATCTTGTTTGTTTTGGCCTCTTGTTCCAACTTGCCAAGATCTTTTTGAGACTCAGGTCTGTCTTCCAATATATTATGTCACCCCCAACTTTCTAATAACTCAAATTTGATATTCATGTTTGAAAAACTTTAATTGACATAAATGTTGAAAAGATAAGGTTAGGATCTTCTACAAAATCTGTAGCAGTCTATTAGATATCTTCCAGTTTAATATCAATCTTGTAATCCAGTCTCTTTGGGTAATTGCAACCAACCAGCTATTGATCATCTAACGCAGTATGTGAGATGTACAATCTACTCCTCTTTAATGGTAATGGGCATGCTGTGGAGGCCAAGCCTTTACCTTCCATTGTGTCTGCACCACATCCCTTCCAAGGAAGCTTCTTTACCTAATCTCCTTCTCAGGCAGCCTGGCTTTACATTCTGTCATCATGCCCCCTTGCTAGCTCACCCTGACTCCGCAGCAATAATCCTATTACCTTTGGCCTAATGTAAAAAAACTGGATCAATCGTATCCTCTCATTTTAAAATCTGAACTAGGAAAATAAAAAGAATTTTGTAATTTGCAATTGATCAGGAAGTGAATGGATATTGTGTGGTTGAGGTGGGGCTGAGGCAAGCCAAAGATTCCTTCTTTCTGGAGAGAGAGAGGGATAAGGAGGTTTTAGGCTTCTTTTATATCTTAGATTACCCTGAGAAGCCTACAAAAGCTACAGACTCCCCTTGCAGAGAAATGCATAAATGAATAATTTGCTTACAGTTTTAAGATGTTTATAGACCTTCCAAATTTTGGAGAAATTGGCCCTGGAGAAGAGATAATAAAGCCAATGCTGTGAAAATGAAGAGGATATACAGAAATAAATAGGGTTGGAGGGAGGTGGACACCCCCAGACCTGCCTCATTTGCTGAAGTCTCCAGGTCTGGTCCAGACCCTTCCACAAAACCTCTCTTCTCTTGAGATAAATTGAGTGAGTCCCAGTTCCTGCAACTAAAGGTGCCTGCCTGAAATAATCAGGTCAACATCTACTCAGTCACTGGAGTCCTAAACCCTAGAGTCCTATCTCTAACTCTAGCCCTCACTTTCCAAAGCTCTGTGCTTGATGCATGACCCTTCCTACTGTGCTGATATTCTGGGGTGAACCCATCCCTCTGTATCATTTATTTGCCTATATCCTAATGATTTCTATGCCTCTAGCCCAGAATGCGTCCCAAATCTTAGACTCAAGTATCCAGCCACCAGCTGAATATTTCTACTTGGTTGTCCAAGAAATAATGTAAATGTAACATGTTTGATACTGAACTCATAGCTTCCTTATGGACAACAAAAGAAATAGAAAGCAGCAATTTAAAAAGGCTCACACAATGGGTCTTCTCTACATATGTTTAGTGTTTTTTTTTGTCAACAGTATCCATTCCAAGAAACCTAAGAAACATCACAGAAAGCCTTCCCTCACCTAACCTCAGTCCAATCAATCACTCTATTTTGCCCATTCTGTCCTTTGGAGAGTTCTCATACCTGTGTATTTCTTTTCTCTCCACTACCCCACGATCCTTATTCCACCATCCTCATCCATCACCTGGATGAGGTTTGTTGCAAAATAAAACCCTAATTTGTCTCCCTGTCTCCAGTCTTGACCACTCCAATCTGTCTTCCAGCTGCAGCCACATGCTCAGTTTAAGTTACAAATCGAAGACCCTCCCATTTAAGGTTCTTCGGTAGTTCCAAGTAATCTATGAGATAAAGTCCACAAGTCCTACAAGACATAGGGACCTCCAAGCTGTCTCCTGCTGATTGTCCATCAGGTCCCATCTCCTGTCCCTCCCTGCCTGATGCTTTATGGCTCCAGCCAACGGACCTTCTCACACTTCCGGTGGAGACCATCCTATTTCCTGTCCCAAGACTCTGCTGGGGACATCATTCTCCAGGTGGAAGTTTTCACAGGTTCCTGTTCAGCTAAATTTCTTTGGAGGGAGGGTATTTTGGAAAACTATATATATATATACAAAGTTACTGATGCTTTCATAAAGAAATGAGGAAGAATTGTACACACACACCGTATGGCCAAGCATACCCCCTTTGAAGATACCAATTTATGGAATTTATCTAGTGTTTACTGTCTAAGGTCCCCAGCATTCGTCTGATGGTCTCTGCATGGCTCCTTTATGCTCCAGTGACCTGTACCCTGCAACCTCATCAGCAATGCTATCCAGCCTTTCCCTTCTCTTGTATTTCTCTTCGTCCACCCTAGTTTTTCTTTTTAAAAATACAGTTTTCTTTTGAATTTTTCCACCAGCTTCCTTCAGCTTAGCACTCTATTAGCAGAAGCAACATTTCTCTAGGGATGCGTCTTTGTTGGAAGGCAAGGTGAATCTGAAATAACACGTGAATTTTAACGAATAAGTGAAGTTTAAAGAACATATAAATTTTTAAATAACAGTTTTTTTGGTTACAAAAATAATTTCTGCTCAATGAAAAAATGTTAGAAATCACACAAAAATATAAAGGGGGTTATAACAATTACCACATTGCTAACTACCACCGGTGTAACATACAACATATTTCTCTCTCTTTCTCTCTCTCTTCCTTCCTCCCTCTCTGTCTCTATCCCTCTCTTTGTGGTTTGGTTAGAATCCCCACAAGAAACCAGGAGGAATCTCTCCTAGGACCTCCTGGAATGCTGAAATCAAGTCTAAATTGCAAAAAGTTCTGATGAAAGTTGAGTGTTTTCTTTTCTTTTAATAGAAGTAAACCGCCACAACTTGGAAACCCAGTGCTACTCATTCCCTTGTTTTTAAAAAAATGATGGATTAAATATTGAATAGGTGGTATATTCATGGGGTTCAGAATTTTAGGAGTATAAAAACTGGTTTTACATATGTCTGCAAATTCTTTGACACTCTTCCCATCAAAGATGGAGTCTAATTTCTCTCCCCCTGAATGTGGCTTGCTCTCAGGACCCAGTTTTTTGAGTAATCCGTCCAGAGTTTCATGCACTTGAAAAAGATACATATTCTTTTCTCTCCTTTTCACTCATTGTTTCATATCTTGTTTTTTCTTTGTTTGTTTTTTCAGCTAGCAGCATATATTGGAGATCTTTTGTTCTTTTTTACACCTTAATAATATTTCCTTGTCCGGGTCCCTTTTTAATGGACATTTAGGTAGTTTCCAATTTTTCCCTCTTATGTTGTTGCAACAAATAATCTTGGACATACATCATTTTGCATATGTGTGGGTACAACTGTAGGATAACAGCTGTGAAATGAATTGCCAGGTCAAAGGGCAGGCACATTTGTAATTTTAATAGATATTGCCATATTGACCTTTGCGGCCGTCCAATTTATTTCCCCTCCAGTGATAAATGAATTCCCTTTACTCTAAGCCTCACCAACTGAGTATGTTATCGGAGTTTTGGATCTTTGCCAATTTTAGCAGCAAAAAAATAGTATTTCAGGGTAGTTTTAACTTGTGTTTTTTTATGAGTGCTGTGAACATTTTTCATGTTTTAAAGAGCTTTATTATATTTACTTTTCTATGAGCTGTTTATATCCTTTACTCATTTTTAAATGGATTGACCATCTTAAAAAATTAATTTGTATGGTAACATGCATGGTGGGGAACTTAGGTCTTTGTCTGTGATGAAGGAAGTAGAATTTTCCCTGATTTGTCATTTGTCTTTTTTACTTTGCTTGTAATGTTTATTGCATAGAGAATTTTCATTTTATGTTTTCATGATAGAATTTTGTTAACCTTTTCTTTTATAACATCTGAATCTTATGTTGGATAAGTTGTTCCCATCTCAACTTATTACATATCCTCTCATGCTTTCTTCTACTGATTTGGGGTTTTGATTTCTTACATTTGGAATTTATCCAGGTGTAAGGTGTGAGGCATGGATCCAACTTTATTTTTTCAAGATGGCTTTTTCTGCGTTGATCCAACACCACTGATCAAATAATCCACTTTCTCTTTATTCATTTGGGATGGCATCTATATAATGTATTACATTCCCAGATATGTTTCAGTTTATTTCTGGATTCTTTATTTTGTTCCATAGATGTGTCTGTCTGTTCTGAGGCAGTACCATACTGTTTAGTTACTGCCATTGTAGAATACAGAGTTGAGTGTGACAATTCTTTTAGAATTTATCTAACAGGGTTTCCAGTTTTCACTGGATACCATCCTTACTCCTCAAAAAGAGTACGTACAGTGGGCCCTCTGTATCCACAGATTCTGCACCTACAGATTAAGCCAACCTCAAATTGAAAACATTCAGGAAAAAAAAAAAAAACAATAAAAATAACAATACGATGATGAAAAATGTACAAATTTTAACAACTAATTACATAACATTTACATTGTGTTAGTATTATAAGTAAACTAGAGATGATTTAAAGTATATGGGAGGATGTGCATAGATTATATGTAAATATGGCACCATTTTATATCAGGACCTGAGCATTTTAATATCCATGGGAGTCCTGGAACCAATCCTCTATGGACACTGAGGGACTACTGTATTTTAATATCTTGTATATATATTCCCCATTCATTGTTCTTCGTATTCACATTTGCTGAAAAAAATCTTGTTTGTTGGCCCATATGAAATTTTGAATCACTACATCTGCATTTTCAGAAATGCACATCTGAGGTGCATGTTTACCAATACCTTTAAAGCTTGGATCCTATGGCTCCTTTTCCCTTTCTTCCTTTCTTTCCTTCCTTCCTTCCTTCCTTTCCTTCCTTCCTTCCTTCCTTCCTTCCTTCCTTCCTTCCTTCCTTCCTTCCTCCTTCCTTCCTTCCTTCCTTCCTTCTTCCTTCCTTCCTCCTTCCTTCCTTCCTTCCTTCCTTCCTTCCTTCTCTCTCTCCTTCTTTCTTCTTTCTGAAAGGATCTTGCTCTGTCCCCCAAGCTGGAGAGCAGTGGTGCAACCTTGGCTCATTGCAGCCTCAGTCGCCTGGGCTCAAGTGACCCTCCCACTTCAGCCTCTCAAGTAATCGGAACCGCAGGTGCATGTCACCATCCCTGGCTAATTTTTTGTAGAAATAGGGTCTCATGATGTTGTCCAGGCTTGTCTACAACTCCTAGGCTCAAGCAATCCTCCCAACTCAGCCTCCCAAAGTGCTGGGATTTACAGGTGCGAACCGCCATGACTGGTCTGGCCACTTTCTTCCAAAGGTTTTTTATCTCTTTTTTTTTTTTTTTTTTTTTTGAGGCGGAGTCTCGCTCTGTCGCCCAGGCTGGAGTGCAGTGGCCGGATCTCAGCTCACTGCAAGCTCCGCCTCCCGGGTTCACGCCATTCTCCTGCCTCAGCCTCCCAAGTAGCTGGGACTACAGGCGCCCGCCACCTCGCCCAGCTAGTTTTTTGTATTTTTAGTAGAGACAGGGTTTCACTGTGTTCGCCAGGATGGTCTCGATCTCCTGACCTTGTGATCCGCCCGTCTCGGCCTCCCAAAGTGCTGGGATTACAGGCTTGAGCCACCGCGCCCGGCCGATTTTTTATCTCTTTCACCTTCAATCCTAAATGGTTCTCACTGGTTGCTGAGAGACAATTCTAAGGGATACAACTTCTGTTACTCCCTGAAGGTGAAATTATTAGCATGATAAGTCAAAGAAGCCATGTATTTGGGGTACACAGTCTTTATCACTGTCTGGAGACTTTAAATCCATCATTAGTAATGGGCAGATGTTAGGAGAGCATCAGTAATACCCTCCGTCTGGTGGGGCAGCCTATGGTATATACTCAGTCTCCACTCACACACTCTCCCCTGGGCTTTCCTCTTCATATGTATGGATTTCCATACTCATTTATTCATCAGCTATTTTGGGGGGACCCACTATGTGCCAGGCACTGTTATAAATAATGGTGATGCAATAGCAAACAAAACAGATAAAAAATATTCCCTGCCTTTGTGGAGTTCACTTTTTGGGTAGCTGATAGGGTTTGCTATAATATATATATATCACATTTGCATGCACAGATATATGCTATATATATATTTATATTATTTTTATGTGTATATATTTTGTGTATATGTATTTAAAAATAAAGCTGCACTCTTCCTTTGCCAAAGCCAAGTCAAGAGCTCCAGGCCAGCATCGTAGATATCTGTCCTTCTTGGCTGCTCAGCATTCTTTCCTCTTCCTCTGACTTTCCTTTGGGGAACCATCTTTCCAACCTCTGGGGATGAGGAAGCTCAGTGATAGCACTTCACACCCTTGCTCTTTGTGATTGGAAAATAATTGTGTGCTTCATTAAACCAGAAGGAGACCCCAGGACTTTTTCTGGAATAATTTAGGAAAAGGAGTTTTTTACACTGGGTTTACTAAGCTGATTGATAGAAGGTAAACTATACTCTCTAGTGACCATCTCAGACATAGTTCAAGTTTAAAAAGTTTATTGAGAATAAAGTCAACACAAGAGAAAGCAAGACCAAGAGATTTTACTTCTATTTTATTGACATAATTTGAGCTCCTCAATCTACCTGATACGGTTTGGATTTGTGTCCTCGCCCAAGGCTCATGTCAAATTGTGATCCCCAGTGTTGAGGTGGGGCCTGGTGGGAGGTGACTGGCTCATGGGAGCAGATTTCCCGTTTTGATGCTGTTCTGGTGATAGAGTTCTCATGACATCCGGTTGTCTAAAAATGTGTGGCACCTCCCACCCCCACTGCCCCTCTTGCTCCTGCTCTGGCCATGTGATGTGCCTGCTCCTCCTTTACCTTCCGCCATGACTGTTTCCTGTTTACCGAGACCTTCCTAAAGGTAGATACTTCCATGCTTCCCGCACAGCCTGCAGAACCAGGAGGCAATGAAACTTCTTTTCTTGATAAATTACCCAGTGCCGAGTATTTCTTTATAACAGTGGGTGGATGTACTAATACACTACCTATGTTTATAACTAGCTCCACCTCTGGACTTTTTAGTTCCATGAGTTCCTAACTCTCATTTGGACCCATGAGGCCAATTTATTTTCTATTCTTAGAATTTCAAGTTCACTTGGTTTGTTACTTATACTCTGGGAATTTGCATGTGAAATTGTGAATATGTCAGCATTGTTTTTAACCCTCTTCCCTATTACTCTTTCCTGAGAGGGACTGGAAACCTCCCTTACTGTTGTTTGTTTATGTTATGTGGTGTTTGTTTTGGCCCTGCCACTGAAGATGAACTAAGATTGGGTGAGGGCTGCATGGAGGCACTCTGCCCAAGGGTGGGTGCTCCCTGGGCTGGATTGGGCAACATGGTCATCACAAAGTCATGTATCTGGGTTGCCATGATGTAGGAACACCACAAAAGCAGCATCCAGAAAACTGAGCCATGGCCAGGAGCTGGAAGGTAGCTGATCACTGGATGAAAGTAGAAAAGCAAGCCAGAGGGTGAAATGATGAGCAGGCAAGGTTGAAAACAAGGCCTATGAGGCCTGGAGCAGGGCATAAGCAAGCAGGAGTTAAGATTGCTTAACTCTGAACACCCAGTATGTGTTCTATACTAGAGTAGACACTTGAAGGGGGCCTACTGAGATAGGCAAGGGTATAGTGCATATTTGAGTTTGTCTCTGTTCCACACTTGAATATCATTCAACGTTGTCCTGAGCACATCGTCATTCTGCCAAGCCTGTTAGATATTTGCAAGACAAACTTTATCCTTTCCTAAGCCATTTATTTTTGCATAGTGTACTACGGTTCAGAAGACTAGATCCAGTTCTTTGAAAGCATCCAATGTTGCTCACCTGGAAAACATTCCCCAAGAGGGCAACTGGAACTGTGTTGGGGCATTTTTTGGTTGTCACAATGACTGGGGTGTGTTCACTGGCATTTGGTGGGCAACAGGCAGGGCTGTACTATTGGCCTACAAAATAAAATATTGTCCCTCCCAAAATAAAGGCAGTGCCCACCCTTGACTGAAAAACGCTGGGTATGCTCTAGAAAATTCACTCCCTGTCTACTTTGTAAAGGTGTCTTGACTTTCAAAGCCATGAGTTTCAATGGAAGAAGAGCTGAAAACACTACTTCTGCCCACAACTCAAGTTTGCTTCTCATGTGGATGGCATCTATTTACACTTGAATCACATAAGCCAAGTGGCTGTCAGTAAGTCTGGAAAAACCTGAAAATGTGTCCATCTTGTTTCCTTTACCTCCCAATTATCCATGCCAAGTGTACTCACAGTCACCTCTACCCCTGGGGAGGGGAGACATCAGTCACCGTAATGAGAATCTTCCCTCTAGGGACAGCATGAAGCTTTAGTTGCCCACGGATTATGAAATGTTTGCTTCCGTCTATTTTCAAAGCTCCAGATCCACCATCTACGGAAAAAGGCTATTCCTAATACATACAGTGGATTAAACCTTTCCCATGTATTCATTTAGTGTTTTATTCTTTTATTTATTCAATAACATGCATGGAGTAAATGGCTTTTTGTTTGTTTGTTTGTTTTTTTGAGACAGAGTCTCACACTGTCGCCTGGGGTGGAGTGCAATGGCGTGATCTTGCTATCTTGGCTCACTGCAACCTCTGCCTCCCAGGTTCACGCAATTCTCCTGCCTCAGCCGCCCAAGTAGCTGGGATTACAGGTGCCCACCACCACGCCTGGGTAATTTTTTGTATTTTTAGTAGACAGGGTTTCACTCTGTTGGCCAGACTGGTCTTGAACGCCTGACTTTGTGATCTGCCCACCTTGGCCTCCCAAAGTGCTTGGATTACAGGTGTGAGCCACTGCGCCTGGCCGAGTACGTGTTATGTACCAGACACGATGCTAGGCCTTGGGTGCATTCCTTCCTTGTGCCTTGTGTTTTCCATTCACTGGTTTCTTGACATTCTTTGTGATTCTAGCTTCTTAGAGTTATTTTTCCTTCTGCTGCTTTCTGCAATCATCTTGGCCATTACATCTAGGAACTCTGTCCTTTCTAGCCAACCAGAATTTAGGACACTGTCCCCAACATGCTTTTCTCTCTAGCAAAATAGCTTGCATTTATAGCATAACCAATCCACAGGAAGGCAAACACGTGTGTGCCCTGCATGTCCCTAAAACAGCTTAATGTCCCCAACATCCTACTCCCTGGGTTTTGGGTTGGGCTGAACTATAGCTCTTCATGGATTTGTTCTGGACCCTGGCCCTATAAACTGTTGTGATATGGGGACTATTAGCCACACTTGTTTACCAGGTCACATTTGTTCTTAAAGAATTCCTGGAAACTGCTTGTCAGCTATGGGCAGCTCTGTATCTGCCTCATACTTAAGCACAGCTGTTTGGCTAGGTGATTGTGTGTTTGCTTGATATGCAAATTTTATAAACCATTGTTATTTACTATTAAAAAAATCCCTCACTCTGCTGATAGCAATATTGCCAAGTATTTCCCTTAGTTCACTGAGCTTCTTATGTAAAGACTATGTTCATTCTCAAAGGCTTCTGGTTCTAAGACTACTAAATTTATTTAATTGCCAGAATGTATTAAAAACCTCCTTGTCAAAATAGCACAACAATCATTGTTAGGGAAAAACTTTAACTTATCCAGCCACTTATCTCTTTGTCTATTTGGTCTCAAATCTTCCTCCATGTGTTCACATTTTATACTCTTCAAAAAATGCAGAGGTTTGAGGATGCATTGGATTGTCAGCTTTTATGGATGGCAGAGTTAATTTAATTCTGCAATGGAACTCCACAAATTCTACCTCTATGGGTAGAAGGTGTTACAGGGTCCACAGGGACCCAACTTCAACAGCAAGGGATCTCATGGTTCAAAAACATGAAATTGGCCAGCGAGAGTATAAGAGTGTACCCTTGTCTGTGTTGTATATTATATACACAATCAGATCCATCCCAAGCATATGGCCCTTGTGAGGGAAGATGCAGTCATTAAAGGCATTGGCTGAGGTTTGACCTGCTTCAATCTAACTTTCCATGTGCTCATAAAATTGGACTCTGCTCTGAGATAAAAGAGTTCTGCTTTCTTCAAAGAGAATGCCCAGCGCTCCTGCTCCACTTTCAGGAGCAGCCTTCTGCTCTGCAGCCTCCCAGATCCAGGCTATAAAGAGTGCTTTTGGTTCTCACTTGAAGCAGCTATATGTGAAAGAAGTAACTTCCTAAGGCGAGTTTCAAACATCCACCCAGTGTCTCTGGAAGAAATCTATGTCTCTCGAGGCCTTAGTGGGAAAAGGTGGAGACATGGTGAGGACGAGGGAGAATTACATGCAGGGGCCAGGAACTAAAAGCAAAGACTAATGGGGAAAAAGGGGAAAGAGAGAGAGACATCAAGCTCCATAAAAAGCAAGATGGAAAATCTTAGAGAGAGGTGGAGAGAGAACTGCTGGAAGCTGCACAAATCAACAAGATAGGGAGGCAAAAAATAAAAATAAAAATAAAAAAATTTAAAAAAAGAGAAAGCAATAACAGTAAAAAGGAGTAGAAACTACTTTTTCTTTTTTTTCTTTTGAGACAGAGTCTCACTCTGTCACCAGACTGGAGTGCGGTGCCACGATCTTGGCTCACTGCAACCTTTACCTCCCGGGTTCAAGCGATTCTCCTGCCTCAGCCTCATGAGTAGCTGGGACTACAGGCGCGTGCCACCATGCCCAGCTAATTTTTGTATTTTTAGTAGAGACGGGGTTTCACCATGTTGGCAGGATGGTCTCGATCTCCTGACCTCATGATCCGCCCTCCTCGGCCTCCCAAAGTGCTGGGATTACAGGAGTGAGCCATCACGCCCGGCCAGAAGCTACTTTTTCTGGTGTCCCCTGAAGTATGAGTCTTCACTATAAGTAATTGTGCAGCTGATTACTGCCTGATTCTAAGGAGTGTCACAGTTTATTTATTTATTGCTTCCATATATTTTCTTGAACATCTGAATTTTCAGAATTCTCCTCTCACTGTGGACATACGTGGCTAAACCTTGCTCTGAAATTCACAAAACAAGGTGGAGGCACCCTAATTTCTGATTCATACTGATGGCCTTGAAAGCCTGTAACTCAAGGCCTTGAAAATGCAGGGGACCCGTTTATTAACTGTGTTCTGAATAAATGAACTAAGAAAGTGATGTCAATGTCATTTCCAGTGATGATAAAGTGAAAACACCCTTACGTACCCTGCAATCATGTAGCCTGGTTTAATGTTTTTTGCTGGTGGTTCTCACAAATAATAAGTGACATGGGCAGAATAGATGGACAAAATCTTAAAACAATTTCTCGACTGGAGAATCATTGTCTTTGGATCTGTACACATAGCCAAACATAATTTCAATGGTCTCTTTTGAGTCTGGTTCTTGATAAACTTGTTGGGTCCCTGAACTAACAGTGGATACTCTCTTCCTCTGGACACCTCAACACGAGAGTCAGATTTCTGCTACTTGCAGACAAAAGCTTCTTCACTGGACTGATTGGACTGAATTATTCTCCCCAAAATTCATAAGTTGAAGTCCTAATTCCCAGTGTGGCTGTATTTGCAGGTAAAGCCTTTAAAGAGGTAATTAAAATTAAATGAGGTCACAAGGCTGGGTCCTAATCCAATAGCACTGGTGTCCTTATAAGAAGAGGAAGAGACCCAAGGATGTGTTCACACATTAAAAAGGTCACGAGAGGACAGGGAGAAGGGGATCATTTGCAAGCCAAGCAGAGAGGCATCAGGAGAAACCAAACCTACTGACACTTTAATCTTGGATTTCCAGCCTCCAGAACTGTGAAGAAATGAACGTCACTGTTTTAAGCCATTCAGTATATGGTGTTTTTTTTACGGCAGCTGTAGCCAAGTGATACCACTGGTAACCCTACCTTCGTGACTTTCTTACCTCTGTTGGCGTTACAGGGGCTTGACCTACACTTTAGGCTGTTGGCATTAGATTTTCTGCATATGAATGAACTGAGATTCATGACACAAGGGAGAAACCAGGGCCTGAGCCCTGGCTAAAGACCTAACACACACTAGGTGCTCCATATATGCTTATAGACTACACAGAGAAGTAACTAGTGGGGAGGACTTCATAAAGGGGCCTCTGGAGCTTCTGAAGAAGCAACCTCATGTCTCGATCCAAAGAGTAAAGCAAAACTTCAAGGAAGGATGGGGAGTAAGAGAGGTGAGGCAGTAAGGGAGAGCAGAGGTGTCTCAGAGGTCATGACAAAAGTGGGTGGAAAACTTTGGAGGTTTTTGCCGTGAGTGGGTGAGCTTGCTAGTGCCCAGAAAGAAAAGGCAGTGGAGCTTGGGGACAAGGAATCCTGGTGGCTGGTCTACACAGGGACCCTGGAGTCTAAAATCATTGTTACTGTGAAACCGCAGGCTTGGCATGGGATGACTTGAGTGTGGCTCACTCAAAGGAGGGAGCAAGTGTTACACTCACCTCCTCCAGCACAGAAGCTTCAATTTTCTCTGTTCAAGGCCCTGCTTAGTAAAAGCCACTCAGACAACCCTCCATGTAGCTTCCCATTTTTCCCATGCCCATCTCTGGGCGTAGTGATGATGGACAGCAAGGGGGCCAGAGGGGCCCAAACGCTGGAAAAAGGACCATATTCTATGCCATCATAACCACCCTGTTCCTGACCTCAGGGTAAAACATTAGCAACCAAGGTAGAGAGAGACTTTAGTTATCATCAGGGCTGTCTTCTTCCCTCATCTGTTCTCTGGCTTACCCTAAGTCATTCCATGGAAGATGCCTGCCCAGGATTTCACACTTCATCTTTCAGATAAAATCAACGTAGCTTCATTCTTTAAGGAGTTATCCACACCACTTTGCTGTCCTTCCACTTTCCATCCTTGCTCAAATTCTCTATTTGCTCCTTTTTGGAATCCTTCTGGTTGCCCCAACCATAACTGCTGACTGCCCCTATTGCCAAATGCAGCCTTCACAGGCAGCCTGTGTTGCTACTTGGAGGAGTTTCTGGGTGGAAGGTCAGCCAGCTGTTTTCTCCACACCAGGAGAGGTTCCAGCTCTGAAGTCATTTTCCTTATGCCACTAACTCACTTCGCTTGCCTTGCAAACACTGGCTGCCCTATTTCGTGGCATTGAAATGTCATGAGCCATACCTTGTGTCCTTCAGAGCTGGCTTCTGATGCTTTCTGCATTTGATGCCTTATCTGTGGAAGCTTCGTATGCCCTTGGTATTGTTGCACTGTGGCTGAAAACAGTGTCGTGGTATTCCAGAATACTTTGTGTCTCCTGTGACTAAACACAGATAAGATTGTCTAATTCTAGCATCATAAGGAAGGATGAAAGAATGTAATTTAATAAGAAATGGGTTTGTTAGAAAGAAAAGCCCGTTAACACAAGAAGCACAGTCTTGTGTTAAAATGGAGATGGGCCGGGCACGGTGGCTCACACTTGTAATCCCAGCACTTTGGGAGGCCAAGACAGGCGGATCATGAGGTCAGGAGACTGAGACCATCCTGGCTAACACGGTGAAACCCTGTCTCTACTAAAAATACAAAAAAATTAGCCGGGTGTGGTGGTGGGCACCTGTAGTCCCAGCTACTCGGGAGACTGAGGCTGGAGAATGGCGTGAGCCCAGGAGGCTTAGTTTGCAGTGAGCCAAGATCGCACCACTGCACTCCAGTCTGGGCAACACAGCAAGACTCCGTCTCAAAAACAAACAAACAAACAAACAAACAAACAAAATGGAGATGGTGGAGAATTTGAGAAGACTTTCTGGAACCACAGAATTTGCTATAGTTTCTTAACATCTGAAAGAACAGCTTTAAAGAAAAATAAAAATTGCCACATTAGGGGAGAAATTCTATGTATATAGCAGTTTTAAAATATGCATTTGTTCGCACACACAAGTATGAAATCTCTTGGGTTCTTCTTCTTACAATTGCTTTCTATTTCACTCTAACTCAACAGCTGTAAATGGCTTTGGTAAATCGTGCTAGTACATTTCCATTAACATTAGCAAAACTTATGTCAACTGCACTGACAACAACTGTCAGCCTTGAAAGACCCTAATCTTCTCTTGCACAGAGAACACACATCTGTGTCACACCTACGGTTTCTCATACATCACAGAACCATTTGTCTATCTCGTTTCCACTTTGTTGTCCTCTGGACTCAGAAGGCTCCTTGCTCATCAATCAGCTTTAGTGTCAACAAGGTGTATTCTGACTCCTTATAGGCTCCCCTGTTTACTCCCTCCTCTGGCACAGCTGGCTTTTTATATCAGTGAATGAGGTTTTCCTCGCAGAGCAACTACATTTGTGTGCTGCAAAGATAGATGATAAATTGGTTTTGAAACTGCACCATACTGCATAACTTCAGGGAAATGTCCATTATTCCATCAACAGAATATTTTTTCCTCCTGAAGCATATGCAAAGGGCTTATGACTCATGGGCATCAAGAATCATTACCCCAGGTTGGCAGTTTTTCTGCAAGTCACATGGCACAGAGTCTGTTCTATAGACCGGCTGGGCCTTCTCTACATCTGACCCAGCTGAGACCCAGCCCCCACACTATTTGTAGATGAAGAATCAGTGATTTTTATTTCTGATATATCTGTTATGGAACATACTTTTATAAAATACAAAATAAAGTGCTTGGATGCTCTGGCAGTGTCAGTAGCACATACAAGTTTGTAAGTGCTTGTTCTAACGTTCTGTACTTATTCAGAGAAGTGATGCAGTTAACTCACGGGCCAGGCCAGGTCCATGGACCACACTGTGAGTAGCATTCAGTCTTGGCCTGCGGGTCACACTATTCTAAGACTCATCCTGTAAGATGTGCTCTTTTCTGTTTCCTAGAGTAGAATAGTTTTAGATCGACAAAGAAGGAAACAATTTAAACTTGTTTCTTAAAGAACAGGTGCTGAAAGCATCTGCCTTTGTTGGAACCCTGAGTCGCTGTGATCAAAGCATGATGATGTACAGCATTCATGTGAGAAAAAGAAAACAAACTAACCCTCAGGGTAGCAAACAAATCCATTAAATGGCTGCTCAAATTTGGAAAAGGGAATCGTGACCAAAAGTATGGGTAAGTTAGAAAAAATGGAAACATTTTATTTTAAAGTTCATTCATTCATTCATCCATCCGTCCACCTATTGTCAAATATTTGGGTACCTACTCCAGTCTGGCTGTTGGACATATATAACAATAAATGAAACTGATAAAGGTGATGCTTTCATGGACTTTGTATAGAGAACCTGAAGATGGTTACTAGAAAAAAATGGGCATTGAGATTTTAAAAGGCAGATTTTCTCCAGAAAAGCCTCCTTTATGGCTGTCTAGTAGAATAAAAGAACTAATCCCATCAATATTGGAAAATGTTGCTTGATGAAAGAGATTAAGAGCATAAGCCTGCACTTGTCAGTTACAAATCAATACTAATTAGGAAGAAACAATTTAAGGAGACTCATTATTACAATGAACTCAAAAGCCAAGAGTAAAAGTTTTTGCACAAAAAAAGAGGAAAACGACTACAGAATCAGAAGGGCCACTTAATAACCATGTTACAAAAGATGGTTTGAGACCAAAGAGAATCATAGAGAGGCTCAATAACACCTCGTTTGGATTTCCGTATTGATGAAATTCATAACTCTACATTTTCTTTTGAAGCTAATCGGGCAAAAATATTAGAAAAATAGTTGTAAGATCATAGGCTGTTCTAAAACTAAAAACCTGGGTATGAAAATAAATTCTCAGGCTCCTAAATTACCCACCCAAGAGTTTAGACATAACTGAAAGACGACATTATGAAATTTTTAGCCATCACGTATAATATACAGGAATCAGTAGCCCCTGGGCACTGACTGATTAGCTGAGGAGTGGCAGATTGTCAGAGGGACTTCCATTTATAAGATCTCCAAAGGATGCCCAGGAACTGCAGTGAGAGAATCTCCCTTCCACAGCTGGCCAGATAGTGAGGAAAATAACAGAGAAACAGAGAAAGCTCAAGGAAGCACCATCATTTAGAGGGGAGGATGTGTCTGACCTGTTTGTTAGATGTCATTAAGGCATAAAGTTCTGACTATCCTTTTTAAAGTTCAAAGAGGGTCCTCTGGAGACCTGATAGATACAGACTTACGTCAGCCAATCTTTTTTTGAGATAGAGTAGTGAACTCTTTGTTACATCAGGGTGTTAGAGACTAACTAGAATGTAAGTTCCATGAGAGCAGAGATTTTTCTCTGACTTGTTGCCAGGGGCTGTATCTCTAGCACCTAGAACAGAACTTTGCATATATTAAGTACTGAACTAGTATTTGTTGAATAAATTAAACAGGTTAAGGAGAGTCAAGACTCATTCTTCAGCCAAGAAAGAGAGGTGCAGCAAAATCAGCAAGAACAATAGGTGGAAGCTTGTCCAGAGGAGGCAGGTAGGTTAGGAAGCAGTAGGTGGGTTCCATAGATTTAAGTAGGCAGGAACCAGAGTGCAAGAGAGTCAAGAGTCAGCTAGGATTTCAGCCCTCTGACCTGAACACACACATCTTAAGCTTTATATTGTTGGGTCCTGACCACAGGTGTAGACAGTTTGGCTCAAACAGCTTGAATGTTCCCGGAGCAGGTTGTATGTCTCAGATGAGATCTGTCTCTGTAGGGAGCAGAAGCAGATATATTTGCCTTGTCTTATACACATGGAACAAGTAATTATACACAAGTAATCCCTCATGAGGCAGAGCTAAAACACACAGTTCTAGAAAAAATAAAAACATAGGTAAAGCCAGTTTATCACCAGAATTCACTATTTAAGGGAAGTTAAGGGTACCAGTTGTATCTCAGGGAGGGCCATGAGGTGACAACATTACATTCTGCTATTAAGCATCCCTGGATGATACTCTAAGAGAAATAATACTGGTTTGGATGGGCCACTGAAATAACCTAGGGTATAATAAGTAGCATGTCCTGACTGCAGATGTAAGCTCTTTTAGAGGCAACACATAGTGAAGGGCGAATAAAATGATAGTAACAATAGTAACCCATCAGTCAGCAGTGAAATGGAAGCCTGCCCTGTCCTGAGACTGTGAAAATTGAACAATGATTTATTGCTTGCCTTCATGCCTCATTTACATTATTTCGTTTGATTCTCACAATAATCCTAATAGTGGATATCATTATATTTCAAAAATGAGAAAACCAGCTAAAAAATGACACAGTTGGGGTTAAAGTTGATGTTTGCATCACACCAAAACCACTGTCTTTTCCACTATACTGATTGTAATTGCTAATCAAACTGTTGAAGCCAAAGACAAAAGGAGAATCTTGCAAGCAACAAGAGAGAAGTAACTGATCACATACAAGAGATTCTTAATAAGACCTAGAGCTGACTCCTCATCAGAAACCATGAAAACCAGGAAGCAGTGGAATGCTAATTCAAAGTGCTGAAAGATGAAAAACTGTCAATCAAAAATTCTATACCCAGCGAAACTATCTTTCAAAAATGATTGAGAAATTAAAACAGCTCCAAATAAACAAAATCTGAGAGAGTTTGCACTACTAGACGTGCCCTACAAGAAATGTTACAAGGAGGCCTTTAGGTTGAAATAAAGGGACACCAGAAGTTTAATCCACAGGAAGACATTAAGAACACTGGTGAAGGTAAATAATTACATAACAAATTATACAAGACAATATTAATGTATTCCTTTGGTTGTAACTCCTCTTTTTCCTATCTGATCTAAATGACAACTACATAAAGCAATAAATATAAATGTCTGTTTATGAGAACATATGCACAAAGTTGTGATCTGTGACAATGGTAACAACATAAAGTGAAGTATGGAGCTGCACAGCAGCCAAGTATTAGTATGTAAATATTTGAAACAAAAACTGCCAAAACTTATTAAGGAAGAAATAGGAACTCTAGATTTTTCAAAAAAGAAAACTCAGCACAAGATTTCACTGGTGAATTCTACCAAATATTTAAAAAAGAATTAACAACACACATTTTTAAATACTTCAGTAGAAGAGAGAACACTTCCTAACTTAATCTAGGAAACCAGTATTACCACAATTCCAAGGAAGACAAATACATCACATGAAAAGAAAGCTACAGACCACTATCTCTTATGAATATAGACACAAAAATCCTCAACAAAATACTTGCAAACAATCCAACAGCATGTTAAAAAGATTATATACTATGGCCAAGTGGGATTTATCCTAGAGATGCTTGGTTGTTTCAACATACGAAAATCAATCAATGAAACATACCATATTAATAGAATAAAGGGGCAAAATCATAATCAAGTTAGATAAAGCATTAGAGAAAAATCCATCCCTTTTGTGATAAACAAACAAACAAACAAACAAACACATAGAAAGCTACTAAAAATAGAAGGAAACTTCCTCAATATGATAAAAGGCATCTATGAAAACCCCACAGCTGGCATCACACCCAGTGGTGAAAGACTGAAAAGAAAACTTTCCCCCTAAGGTCAGAAGCAAGACAAGGTTGTCAGCTCTTGCCAATTTCTATCAAAATTTCAGCTGCCTTTCTATCTTTCTTTTTTTTTTTTTGAAGAAATTGACAAACTGATCCTAAAATTCATATAGAAATTTGAAGGATTCAGAATAGCATAAACAATCTTGAAGTGGAACAAAATTGGATTACTTACAATTCATGATTTTAAAACTTACTACAAGGCTATGGTAATCAAGATGATGTGGTACTGGCATAAGGATGAGCAAATAAATCAGTGGAATAGAATTGAGGGTCCAGAAATAAACCCTCACACTATGGTCAACTGATTTTCAATAAGACTGCCAAGACAATTCAATAGGGAAATAATAGTCTTTTCAACAAGGGTTGCTGGGACAACTGGATATCCACATGCAAAAGAATAAGTGTTGATCCCTACTTAACAACATATACAAAAGTGAACTGAAAATGAATCACAGACCTAAATATAAGAGAGAAAACTATAAAGCTATTTGAAGGGGTGTAAATCTCTGTGAACTTGGGTTAGGAAATAATTTCTTAAATATGATATAAAAAGCACAAGCACCAGGTGCGGTGGCTCACGCCTGTAATCCCAGCACTTTGGGGGGCCCAGGCGGGTGGATCACCTGAGGTCAGGAATTCGAGACCAGCCTGGCCAACATGGTGAAACCACATCTCTACTAAAAATACAAAAATTAGCCAGTCGTGGTGGCACACGCCTGTGGTCCCAGCTACTAGGGAGGCTGAGGCAGGAGAATTGCTCAAACTCGGGAAGCAGAGGTTGCAGTGAGCCAAGACTGCGCCACTGCACTCCAGCCTCAGTGACAGAGCGAGACTCCAAAAAAAAAAAAAAAAAATTCACAAGCAACAAAAAACAAAAGGAACAAATAGATGTTATAGTTTTTAAAATTAAAACTTTGGTACATCAAAAGACACTATCAAGACAGTGAAAAGATAACCCACAGAATGGGAGAAATGTTTAGAAATTCTGTATCTGACAAAGGTTTAGCATCTAGAATAAATATTTTTTAAAACCTCTTACAACTCAACAATAACAACCCAATTCAAAAGAGATGAATAGACATCTTTCTAAAGATAACACAAATGACTAATAAGCACATGAAAAGATGTTCAACATCATTAGTCATTAGGGAAATGCAAATCAAAACAACAGTGAGATACCACTTTATACCCCCTAGGATGGCTATAATTTATTTAAAAAGGAAAAATAGCAAGTGCTGGTGAGGATGTGGAGAAACTGGAACCCTCAAACATTGTTGGTAGGAATAGAAAACATTGCTGGTGCAGCTGCTGATGAAAACAATTTGGCAGTTCCTCAAAAAGTCAAGCATAGAGTTACCACATGACCCAGCAATTCCATTTCTAGTTATATATACAAGAGAATTGAAAATATACGTTCATAAAAAAGTTATACACAGATATTCATAATAGCCCCAAAGTGGAAAAAAACCATTCAACTGATGACCTGAAATGAAATACTGTAATGGAATATTATTCCATTATCCGTTCCATACAATGGAATATTATTCAGCCATAAAAAACGATGAAGTCCGAATGAATGTTATAACATGGACAAATCTTGAAAGCATGCCAGATGAAAGAAGGCAGAACAAAAAGCCACAGATTGTATGACTCTATTTATATGAAGCATCACAAAGAGGCAAATCTATAGAGACAGAAAGTAGACTACTGGTTGTCAGGGGTTGAGAGGGAGAAATTCAGAGGTATGGGGTTTCTTCATAAGGCGATGGAAATATTCTGGAATTAGATAGTGGCGATGTTTGCACAAGATTGTAAATATACTAAAAACCAGCTGGGTGTGGTGGTGCAAGCCTGCAGTCCCAGCTTTGGGAGGCTGAGGTGGGAGGATCACTTGAGCCCAGGTGTTTGAGGCTGCAGTGATCTATGAGTGTGCCACTGGACTCCAGCCTGGGCAAGAGTGAGACTCCATCTCTTAAAAAATATCACTTTACGAAATTATACACTTAAAATTATTAAAATGATATGTTTTATGTTATGGAAATTTAATCTCAATTTAAAAAATTTTAATGCAACACTTTGCATTGAACTTGATGGATTGTAGGCAAATTTGAATATTCAGGTCCTCCGGCTGCTGCTGGAGAATGGATTGCTGAGGGTGGCTCTTTTAGTTTATCTTAAAATCAGAATTTAAAATAAATACAATGATGAGCCCAAGTTAGATTATATTTGACTGTATACCAACAGTCATAAATCATAATTTTAGATTTTTTTTTTTAGGGCGGAGGGGCCCATGAAGGCAAAAGTGCCTTGGAGACCACTGCAGTCATAGTGTGGCTCTGGCTCCATGAGCAGAGGTAAAGTGATGTAGATGCATTTGAGAGCTGTCTAGACGATAAAAACTGATAGGTTTGGTGTTGGATGTGGGGATTACACAGCTGGGTGGTGAATGGCAGTGTCTGCTGCTGAGATGGGAAGCGTCAGGAGAAGACTGAATTTGGGGAACAAGGATGAATTCAGCATGGTCACGCTTAGTCTTACGTGTCTGTGGTGCTGGAGGATGCAAATGGACAACTGTGTGTAAACCCTACTGTGGTCAGGTTAGCAACTTAGCTCTTCACAAATGGGACATGAACATTGCTTTACTAAACGGAAGCTTCTCTTGATATGGCATTCATCATGCTGGAATTATTACCTATCCTACATTTATCATAGTAATCTAAGGTCTGGGAGCTGTTTGGAGAGATCTGAAGAAGCATCATTCTTTTGCTGAAATGTGCAAACTCTGCTGGTTCTGATTATATTTTGCAAGATGTGGGAAAAAAACATGTTGAATTAAAAATGTTTTTTAAAAGAAAGAGAAGAAACACAAAAACAGTTATTCTTCCAGCTCCTTTTTGCACATTTAGGCAGATAATACCATGAATACTGAAACATAAACAACAAATTATATTAAACAAGCCATGCTACGTACATCTCCATTGGAAACACATTAGAAAATGAAACTCAACAGCTGCCAAATGTACAAAATGATCAGATCAGGAAGAAGTGAATGTCTTTTTGAAGCTCTCCAAAAGGATTTTACAACTGAAGCATTAAAAAAACAGAGATAATATGCATTTGACAGTGACCTTAGAAACATCTTAAATATCTTTTGACATCTTCAGTTCATGTTTCAGAAAAAACTTTGTTTCTTCGATTATATCTGATAATGTGGTACATTTTGTAAATTACAGAGAAACCATGGCTTTTGCAAAACGCTTATGTATAGAAAAGATATGGCACGCGATAGTCATTTTTGTAATAAAATAAAACCTGACCCAACGTGTCGTAATAAAAGAGCGGCTGAAGTAGACCAGATTAATCTGTCCCCGAGAAATGCCCGACTCATCTTTTTCCTGAAGCACCAGCAGAAGTGTGGTTTTCTTTTGTAAAATTAACTCCACGTTAAGAGTCTTTTATCTTTAAATTTCTTCCTGACAATTATTAATTTGGGAGATCAACCAGAGCCGTAAAAATCTCCATGCATTTAGATCTAACCATCGCTTTTATTCCTTTTGACTCTGATGCCTGGGGTAATGGTCAGGCCAAAAACAATTAAGCAGAATGTAGGTCAGTTCACCAGGTGATAAATTTACCCATCCTTTGGATCCTCACTGAAGTTTCTGAGGCTAACACAATGGCAGGTACTATTTTGAGCAGAGATGAAAGAAAAGGATCTTCAAAGAACATGACTACAGAATGCCCTGCGTGTAGCGAGTACATGCTAGAGAGGCCTGAAGCAAGGGGCGCTCAGCTTCAAGAGAAGCCTGCTGTCCCAGAAGCAGCCGGGAAACTCAGAGGCTCCATCAGCCAACATGGCTCTTTTTAAAAGCAGAAGGAGAGAATGAGTAGTGGAAAAGACTGACTGATTTTTGAGTTTGATTGTTTTGTGGAGAGCACTGGACTGTGAGTCAAGGGCTGGATTCCAGACCCCACCAGGCCCCTGAGCTACTGTGTGTATGTGGCAAGCATTTTGCCTCTCTGGGCCTCAGTTTCCCTCATCTGTTTATGAGGGTGTTAGTTGATCTTTCAGGTACACTTCCTAGGCATCCATGAAAATCCTGATGGTCTAAGAATCTGCAATACTTTCTATTAGATGTTTATTTTTTTCAGTAGGATAGCAGGCAGAATAATGGCCTCCCAAATATGTTCCCCTCCTAACACCTGGAACCTGGGAATATGTTTCCTTACATGGCAGAAGGACTTTGCAGATATAATTAAGGATTTGAGATGGAGAGATGACTCTGAATTATCCTGGGGGTGGGGGAGCAGTGTAATTACAGGGGTCCTCACAAGAGGGAAGCAAGAGTGTCAGGGTTAGAGAGAGAGAAGAGATCTGAAGACACTGAGCTGCTGGCTTTGGAGATAGAAGCCAACACATGCAGCTGGCCTCTGGAAGCTGGAAAGGGTAAGGAAATGGATTCACCCCTAGAGCCTACAGAAGGCAGCTCTGTCACCCCATTCGAGACTTCTGACTTCTAGAATGGTAAAATAAGAAATGTGTGTTGTTATAAGCCTCTTAGTTCATGGTAATTTGTTACAGCAGCACTAAGAAACAGACCTAGCCTGCAAGAAATTGAGTTTCTGTATCTTCCTTTCTGGTAGTGTGGTTAAGTAGTGCAGTAGCAGCTTGGCCTGCTGGAGTCCATCCCTCCTTAAGGAAAGGTTGCTCATTTGCAGGAGAGATCGGAAACCAACTGAGAGGACGAGCAATGGACAATGGAGGGGAACGAAACTCTCAGCCAAAGAAGACATCTTTCTGTTCATCTAAAGCCAGGGAAGTCTATGAAGGTCCCTTCTCTGCAGAAACAGGGGCCCTTAAGTGGGTGATGTGCACTAAAGGCTGACACGGTGCAGGTAGCTCCGTCGACAGTCCTACCTTGCTCAGCTTTGTACAGTATCAATTGGAACAGGAAGAGCAAAAGCGATAGAAAGGGAACTGTCAACTTGGTGTGGCTGCCACAGGAAACATTCCTATTTGGGGATGAACTTCAGAAATTGTAGACAGACAGAGACAGGCGGAGACTATACCTGGTTCATGTATCAGTGTCAGAAAAGGTCTATTCTGGCAGGCGCAGAGTGCATACGGAGATGGCCGACACAAATGGGGAGGAACAGTACAAGGAAATACGGGAAAACGGACCAGACAGGAGAGACATAATAACCTAGTACTACTCACTAAATGACTGCAATAATGCGTTCATGAGAAGGGATCAATGGTTAACACCTGGAAGTGTTTTAGTTTTATCACTGTTGTCATTATTTTATAGGTTCATTATATTTAGACACGGAATGCTTCGGTTAAGCTCCAGTATAGTTCATTTAGAAGTGCGTGTGCTCTGTTCTTTTCCACTGGCTCCATCTTTTGTATTTATAAAGCTCTGGATCTATTCTGCCCTTTGTTTTGTTTAGTAGAGACATCTTAACCGCATAGACCCAAATAACATGAGTTGTTTTCAAGAAAATGCCCTAATTAGGCAGATGAGGTGAAATGACACCCACCTAAGGGATTAAAACTGTTTTTCTTGTCAGGCTAGTAAGTTTGGCCAAGATTATTTCCAAGGCTGCGTAGAACACTGGGGTGTGTGCAGAAAGCGGGGGTGCTGGGGAGAAGTGACTGGCAGGGTGTGGGGAGGAATGTTGCTGCAGAGGGGCAGCAATTGAAGCAAAATCCGAAGTGACCACCAGGTTCTAGCAAAGAAAACAGTCCAGTACTGGGTCGTTACCCACGTGGGCCAGGCAAAGATAGGGCGTCAACTGAAATGGGGCAGAAAGCAGCCAGAAAGAGGAGAGTCTTGAAATATCCTGCAGCAGCCACACCAAGTTTGCAGTTGTATTTCTATTGCTGTTTCTCTTCCTGTTCCAATTGATGCTGTACAAATCTGACCAAGGTTAGGCCTGAAGACGGAGCTACCTTCACTGTGTCAGCCTTAAATGTCTTCACTGAAGATGAAGCTAATGTCACTGTGTCAGCCTTAAATGCAAAGTCAGGCTGCAATGTTGGAGAGTGGACCTTGTACATGGCCTTTAATTTGGTTCTAGTGTTATATGGTTGTGGGCAGGTTGGGAATACTGAGAGGGCTCAGGGGAAGGGACAAATGATTTTTTAGTTCAGTGTACCAACACATGCGGTGATCACAGAACAGGTATTCAGTAGTAACTTATTGATGGGTAATACACCTGAATAACAGAAAGCCAGCTTAGGGTGTGTCCAAATTCATTGAGTTGGTTTGAGACAACAGGGCAGAGGCCCAAGGAAGATCTCTAGCTAAGGATTTCTTGAAGCCCACCTGGCCTAATGCACTAAATAATTAAACAGTCCTGTGTACCAGCTGTGGCTGTCAAAGAAACAATTTTTAATGGTGTTGCACAGGAACTGTCAAGGCTAATGGCCTTCACAAATCTTCCCAAGAGAGTATCCCAACAACTCTTGTTCTAGCAAAGAAGACTCCACACTCCCTATTTCCTGCATGGCCACAGCGTCTGGAATAACATGCCCCCAGGGAAGAAGGGCCCACCAAGAGAACTCAGATTGCTCACCCACCCAGGCTTTGGACAGACAGACAGGAAGTGTTCATCTATTGAAGGCAACACTTGGCAGAGTGTATCGGAGGGAAGCAAAGATTTCTGGAGAAATCAATTGATATTGAGTCAACATTTGAAAGTGCTTAGTGAAAGGGCTTAAGCAAAGCCTAAAATTTGTTAGTAAGAAGAGCCTTGATTCAAGGAGGCATTCCAGAGCAGACTGCGTGCTTACACAGGACAAGGAGTGCATCTGGGATTATTTACATAGCCATCAGACGCTTGCAGAACATCAGTGAAATGATCGGAAAAGGAATGTCAGAGTCTACCCTAAATTGCTTAGATTCTTCTATTGTATGTAAACATGTGTAGTAAATTCCATTATTCTTACTGCATCAGTCTTTGTTAATTGAGTCTTTTTGTTGGTTTCATGAAATGCTAAGTAGAAGTACTCCTGGTATTGATAAATATAGACCCCTAAACTGTGGGTGCTGCGGACTCTCAGATTCACTAGTCTACTCTTTAAGTGGATGCTGCATTCTCAGGGAGGCACTGTCATACAGTGCCATAGCACAAAAGCTTGGGATGCAGAGAACTTTGATCCATGGTTGTCCCTCCCTCTTCATAGCTTTGTAATGCTGGGTGGTGCCTTCACTTCTCCACGCTTCAGTTTTCTCACTCTTAAAAGGGGAGCTGATATAGTGCCACCCTCTGGGATGCCTATGAGGAAAAGCTCAGTAGAGGCATACAAAATTACAAGGAAAGTATGTGGCCAGCTGCAAAGAGGCACTCACTGTTTCCTCACTGTTTTAAATAACTAGCCTGAACATGGATTGTTTCTGCCTTAGTGTTCCATGTGATAATCAGGTCACTGTAAGAAGTTGTGAGTTCAGGCCGGGTGTAGTGGTTCACACTTGCAATCCCAGCACTTTGGAAGGCTGAGGGAGGTGGATCACCTGAGGTCAGGAATTCGAGTCCAGCCTGGCCAACATGGTGAAACCCCATCTCTACTAAAAATACAAAAAATTAGCTGGGTGTTGTGGGGGACACCTGTAATCCCAGCTACTTGGGAGGCTGAGGTAGGAGCATCACTTGAACCCAGGAGGCAGAGGTTGAAGTGAGCTGAGATCGTGCCACTGCACTCCAGCCCGGACAACAAGAGGGAAATTCTGTCTCAAAAAAAAAAAAAAAAAAACAGTTGTGAGTTCAGAATCCTACTCCAGAATGGTTGCTTTGTGGAAGAGTTGAGCATGACAATGGAGCCATAACTACCAGATACTCAGTAAGCCTTAAGCACCTGTCCCTCTGCTTTCATGGCTTGGTAGCTTTCAGCAAGTTCTCTGGCAAAAGCTGCCCCTATTTTGTAGGAGAGGCTTAAACTACCTCCTCATCCTCTGCAGAGCCAGAGCATGCCCTGGGGTCTGTGGAGTGATTAAATATGGAAAATCCAGGAAGGAAAATAATTCTTTTCTTTCTCACCATTGTGAAGACACCACAGGTGACTTCCCAAATGCAAAAGGGAGCTGATGTCCATCCTTCCGCCCTGCTGACAATGTCAACAATCCTCAGGAGTACAGTGTTCACCTCCCAAGGAAGATGCTGTCCTTTACAGACCCACGGAGCCCACTGGCTGTGAGGACAGGACACTCCCAAGCTGCGGACAGCGTCCAGCGCTCTGTGACGGGCAGAACACTTAGCTTTCCATCCCCCTACCCTAATTTTGTCTCAAACAGGCCTTATCCTACTCTTGCAGAGCTGGGTGCTGACTTCCTCTTCAGTGACCCTCCAGGAGTGCCTTGTTTGTGTCTCTCTCCCTTCTGGCAGTGGAGTCCCACGTGTACTCACAGCCAGGTGAGGCCACCAGAGGGAAGACAGCAACAGCCCTGGCAGACAGGAAGGGCCAGCTCTGCTTCCTGGGGAAGACTGTTCCTTCCTTGAGAACTCTTCTGAAAGATGGTGCATTCTGTCTTCTAGAAAGCAGTAGAGTTTAGCCAAAACATGGGAACTTTTCACTTTTTGTCTCCGTGGGGCTAGTGGGCTTGAGTAGGAAGAGGCAGATATGGTGAAGCTCAGCATCAGCCTGGCTTATCCAGGGCGGCTCTGGCTGCCCCAAGGGCCTGTTCGCTGACTCTCCCCTCTCTCTGCCACTGCCAAACCCACCCCTTTCATTTCAATAACTCCTTAGAACTCACCAAGCAGCTTCAAAATTCTTACCTCATTTAGCCTGCAGATGATCTTGTGGACATGGAAAGAGAAAAGAATAGTTACTGCATCAATTACACCTCACACTCATGCTAGGAACATGCACCAGAAAAGAACAGTTAATATGCACTCAGTATTCCCCATAAGCCAAGCATTGCTCTAAATGCTTCTCAATATATTTTTTTCTTGCTCCTGACAACAACCCAGTGAAGAAGTATAAGTATCATTATCCAGCCCCACCCATTTATTTATTTATTTATTTATTTATTTATTTTTGAGACGGAGTCTCACTCTGTCGTCCAGGCTAGAGTGCAGTGCATGATCTTGGCTCACCACAAACTTGGCCTCACGGGTTCAATAGATTCCCCTGCCTCAGCCTCCCAAGTCGCTGGGAATAAGGCATGTACCACCAGGCCCAGCTAATTTTTGTATTTTTAGTAGAGATGGTATTTCACCATGTTGGCCAGGCTGGTCTCAAACTCCTGACCTCAAGAGATCAATCTGCCTTGGCCTCCCAGAGTGCTGGGATTACAAGTGTGAGCCACCGCACCCAGCCCGTTATCCCCTTTCTACAGATGAGAAAACTGACGCCCTTAGAGTTTGAATCACTTATCCAAGGTAACTCAGCAAGCAGGTGTCCAAGTGTGATTTGTTCTTTGTTGTTACGATAATGCATCTCTTAAACAGGGTTTCAAAGAACCTTTTTTTGAACTCAGAATTTCAAAGAATTACAAGTTGGTGATATAGGAAATCATTATTCACATTGTACAGATGAATATCTAAGTGCCTTTCAATCAATCATAATCTTGGTTTATGGCTCACTTTCAGTATTGGTTTCAAGTATATCTTCATGTATTCATTCATTTATTTACTTTTATTTGATCAGCAGCTGTAATCTTAGCACCCGGGATAAAACTACGACCTTGACAATGACTTTTATTATGTCACTATCCCAGGACAGCTCATATCTCTTCCACTACCCAAGGAAAAGGCAGCCTTAACCCTGTATTCCTAATTTTGTTCCTTTAAGCTTTATATAGTTTTATCACATCTGTATAAATTTATAAAATGTGTATTTTTAAATTTAGGGGATTTTTTTCTTAATATAAAAAGATACAAAGCTGTAATAAAATAAAAGAAAGGAGAGAAAAAGGCCTTTTCCAGGAGGCACTAACTTGCGACCAACACTAGGTAAAGCTCAAAGGGAATCTGGTTTCATGGCTACATATTTATAGAATTATGTTTTACTGAAAATTGTTTTTCAAATATTTTGGGAAGCCACTGTGGGAGACTTCAGATGAGTGGGAAGGAAAGCAACTCATGTCTCAGTGAAATTTTTATTAATCGAGAATTACTGTTGAGAATTTGGAAGACCTTATGTAAGATTGAGAAGGGAAAAATTGAAACATTCACATGAGGGCTCCATTTGAAAGTTTGAAAGGGCTTGAAAAGACATGTTAAAAATAATTCAAAAAAAGAGAGAAAAGGTAATTGCCAGATATGGAGGCTTTTTATATGGCCAGGGTGATAAAACAGGCTGGTTATTAACCTGGCAGGTAGAAAGAAAACCCATTGATGGTAATTGGGGAAATTAGTGCTCAGGATGTAATTCTTCCACTTCCACCATTCTTTGGAGGAAATAAATGCTTTATTGAAGCAATTCCATGAGAATCTTTACAATTTCTTGGAAGAGTTGGTGAATCAACAGGCTTTTGTGACTGCAAAACAATTATTTAAATCATTTCCTGAGGAAAGAAGTTTGGAAGAAGGTAAAAATAATTAATGCCAGTTTAGCTATTAGTGTGGGAATGATGGGGACTTAAAGAAATGTTTACCAGCTGCACTCTACTTTCTGTGGCTCAAAAAACAATGTCACATCTTGGCAAACTTGAGAGCTGAGTTTCATGGTGGAAAATAGGAACTATCCTCTTCCAAGTTCAATACCATGATGTGATTCTAGGAATGTTGCAAGAGATAGAACATTGTGTGTCAGGGCTTATGGTAGGAAAAGAACTAACAACCAAGAAAATAGAACCTGAGTCAACTACATTTCCCTTCCTGAAGGAATTGTATTGGGAGATAGAGTTGTTTGTTGTTGTTGAGACAGAGTCTTGCTCTGTTGCCCAGGCTGGAGTGCAGTGGCGTGATCTCAGCTCATTACAACCTCTGCCTCCCGGGTTCAAGTTATTCTCCTGCCTCAGCCTCCCGAGTAGCTGGGATTACAGGCACCTGCCACCAAGCCTGGCTAATTTTTCTATCTTTAGTAGAGATGGGGATTTCACCATGTTGGTCAGGCTGGTCTCACACTCCTGACCTCAAGTGATCTGCCCGCCTCGGCCTCCCAAAGTGCTGGGATTACAGGCGTGAGCCACTGCGCCTGGCAGAGATTTGTTTTTACTAATGGTTTGTTGGTCGATGCTTTGAGTCTAACCATTTTGTACTTCGGTGTCCTACTTCAGGAGAGAATCTGGGCTCATGACAGTGAACAGTGGAGAAGCAAAATCATTTTAGTGCAGGACTTTAGTAGAGTGAATATGCAATAGTATAAAGCAGACTGAACACTTCTGAGAAACGGTAACACAAACCATGGCTGGACTGGATTTATGTGATTTCTTAGGTATGTGAAATAAGTAATTGTGACTTCACAAGCTCATTGCGTTAAGTCACAGAGTTTTCACTCTGGACACAAAATGTAGATTATCATGATTTTTTTTTTTTTAAAACAAATGCTGCCTGAATTGTGAGCATTTGTAACTTTGCTTAGCTTTTAAAGAGCCCATTCCTAATTTTCTGTTATACAGAAAGCAACGATATGCATGGTTGGTATTTTTTTAGTATGAAGTGCATACTGCCGGGTTCTTTTGCATTAAATACTAGGATGTTTTCCTTTTCATATCAGTCTGCCCTTGTCTAATCTTTTCAGTGGCACAATATTCTTGTGTGTGTGTGTGTGTGTGTGTATGTTTGAGAGTGTGTGTGACATCATGCCTACTTGTAGAGTGATAAATTAGGTGTCACTTTGAAGTAGTCACAATGTATCATGTTAGTAGTTTGCATTAAGTTGCCAGTTAATTAAATAACCTCTGTCTTTTACTGCAAAAAACTTGAGCCTTATTCAGTTAGAAAATTTACAACCAATAGCATAATCAATAAAACATTAATAAACATGTCACCCCTGACAAACCTTTTGTATTGATTTTCACATTCTTACAAAGCTTGCCCATAGCCTGAAATTTTAAAAAAACCCACCACCAATAAAATGGGTGTAACATTAGCCAAATAAGCCATTCCATAAGGCACTTTTGAAACTTTTATAGTTGCTATTGGTTCTAATTATCTGGAAGTCTGCTTTCGTAATGGCTTCACTGCTGACAGAGTTTAATTCTGGAGTTCACTAGTGAGAGATAGAACTAATAATAGTAGGATGTCACTGTAACCTTCATTCATAGGTGACTGCAGATTACGGGAAGAATCGAGACAATTTTCTTGCTAATCCAAATAGCAACCACAGCTTCGGCCTTAGTCGTTTGAATTTTCAGGAGGCTACAATTATTTTCCATCTGAAATATCCAAATGACAGCTTTATGTTTCTACGTCTGCATGTGGAGACATCCATTTTTTGGACTAAGTGTTGGGGAGTTGGGTTTGAAGAGATACTGGGAGTGACTGACAAGTGGTTTCTCCTGCATGGTCCCTAAGTCAGCCAGTGAGAGCAACAAAGGTATTCCTGAACATGCACGTGAAAAGTCTGCATCACTCTGTGAAAAATTTGTGAGTTTGCAGTTGAGAGATCGAAGGCTGCTTAGGAAGGCTCGAAGAAGGATTCTGTCTTGTGTCTCCCCTTGTACTGTTATTCCAGCAGACGGGGTGCCATGTGGATGTGATGCCTACTTTTCCGGAAGAGGCAGCCCGTGGGCAATTAGGCACCTCCCACCCCACGTACACTCAAGAAGCTGCATTGCAGATTCTCTGCTTAGTCCTGACTCTAGAAATGCATCAGAGGGCAGACTCACTGCCTTTGGCAAGTAGTGGAAACGATTTACCCTCCTGGCAGTTCAGTTTCCCATTTAGAAGAAAGCCTCTATTTTGGAGGAAAAAAAAATCATTTAGTTGAAGAATGTACATAACTTGTCTGATGAAACTACAGTCCATGAATTCTAAAGTTTGACTCTTTCCAAGTCCCAAACACATTCATTCATTCATTGAATAAAACATGAACCAAGCGCCTGCTGTAGGCCAAGTACTGCACTTACTTTCTGATGCAAAACTTTATATGAATCCTCACCCATACAAAGACCTGAAATGGTTACAAGGAAATATTGGTATTTCAGCACTTTAAAGTCAAGTTGGGATCTTGGTTGGTGGTGACAGCAATCTCCTTGGCCGAGTCGCTAGCAGGCTGCCCATGAAGTCCGGAGGACCATTCAGATAGACGTGGTTGTCTCTTTGTATGAGTCATCTTCAGAGGTGCCCTTAACGAAGGCCATCCTGAATGATAATCTGCTCTACACCTAAGATCAATAGTTTCCTGTGCTCTTTGTGGAATAGTTATTTGTCATTTGAATGTAAAGTGACTACCTGGAGAACGGAAAAATGACCTGAATTATGTGTGAGCTGTGAGCTCACTTTTACTAAGTATTAATATACTTAATATTTAATCTAGAGAGGATTCCTTTAGGATTTTCTGATGCTTCCCTCGGCCTCTCTATTTTCAGTGGTAACTATGGCAAACAGAAATGCTGGGCTCTTTAAAACTATGATTCTTGAGATGGAGATCATTAGTAACACGAATAATTCAGTTGGTTTGGACACTGGAAATCAAGAGACTTATATCGAAGCAAGAACCTTTAGAGAATATTTTATTTTATTTATTTGTAGAGACAGTGTCTCCCTATGTTGCCCAGGCTGGAGTGCAGTGATGCAATCATGGCTCAGTGCAGCCTCAGACTCCTGGACTCAAGAGATCCACTTGTCTCAGTCTACTGAGTAGCTGGAAGTATAGGCATGTGCCACCACACTTGGCTAATTCTTACTTTTTGTAGAGGTGGGAATCTTGCTATGCTGCCCAGGCTGGTCTTGAACTCTTGGCCTCAAGTGATCTTCCTGCTTCAGCCTCCCAAAGTGCTGGGATTACAGGCGTGAGCCACCACGCCTGGCTGAGAGAATTTAGAACAAAAACTTCCCAGATACTTGGAACTGAAATGGGACAAAATCTACACTTGCTATGTGTCACGTGTTGTTTTAAATTGAATTATATATGCTGACTGACAGGTTGAATAGTAGCTCCCAAAAGCTATCCCCATGTTCTAACCCCCCATACCTGTGAATGTGACCTTATTTGGAAAAAGAGTCTTTGCAGATGTGTCTAAGTTAAGGATCTCAAGACGAGATGATCCTGGTTTACCCAGGGATGCCCTAAGTCCAGTTGGAGTGTCCTTATAAAAGACAGAGAGGAGAACACAGGGAAAGAAGAGAAGTCCCTGCAGAGATGGAGGCAGAGATTGGAGTGATGCAGCCACAAGCCAAGGGAAGCCTGGAGCCACCAGATGCTGGAAGAAGCGTGGATTCTCTAGGGGTTGGATTCTCCCCTAGAACCTTTGAAGGAAGCATGGCCCTGCCCACACTATGATTTTGGACTTCAAACCTCCAGGAGTGTAAAGGAATGAATTTCTGTTGTTTTAAACCACCCAGTTTGTGGTCATTTGTTTCATCAATCCTTGTAAGGTGATACACCTAAGCTTTGGAATGACCTTAGATTTTAGGTATGATTAAGATCATAAGTTATCTTACAGCTAAAGAACCTGAGGTGCAAGGACACTGAGTGACCTGGCCAAGGTTTCCTGGCTCCTAAGTGGCTGGCACTGGGTGGCACCAGGCCGCTGGGCCTCCACAATCCATGTGTGTAACCATTGCGTCCCAAGTCCCCAAACAGACACAGCTTTCTAAGCTATTGACCCAAACCCCTGTCTTTTTTAGACTCTAACTTCTGCTTCAACTTATTTTTTAAATTGCTAAATGCAGAAAACTTGGGCAACTCAGAAAAGAAGAAAACAAAATGCAGAAAGTGTCCACAGCCCCACCTCCCCAAGGGAACCAGTGTTGACATGTTTGTAATTTACACCCCCCTCCCCGAAAACGCACACCCACACATATTTTACTTGAAAGCGGTGTGTTTTAGTATTCATCATGATTCTCAGATTTCTTAGTAAAATTTCAAAAACAACACATAGGATTACCATACCAACTGTTTATTTTGCCAACTAAGGCCACTGAAACAACAGCAAAACAACCAAGAAAACCTACCATCCAAAAATCACCATCATTGTATAAAAGAAAGCAAGCTTAACTTTATAAAAGCAAGAGTATAGTCTCAGAATAAAGAATGGGACTCTAAGTTAAATATATTTCACTGTGTGAAAAACTCAATACATTGCCCTTATTTTTCTCACAATGCTATTGACCAGCAGAAACTTCATTGTAGACCCGTAGTGGTCCATGGTCTAACTCTGTGCTTCTCAGGCTGTAATGTGTTCAGAGCATTCGGGCCTCTTGTCCAAATGCAGGCATTTTTTTTTTTTTTTCCTTGGAGATGGAGTCGCCCAGGCTGGAGTGCAGTGGCGTGATCTCAGCTCACTGCAACTCCCCTCCGCCCCTCACCTGCCCCGGGTTCAGGCAATTCTCCTGCCTCAGCCTCCCAAGTAGCTAGGACTACAGGCAGCCACGCCCCGCGAATTTTTTGTATTTTAGCAGAGACGGGGTTTCACCGTGTTGCCCAGGCTGGTGTCAAACTCCTGAGCTCAGGCAATCTGCCTGCATTGGCCTCCCAAAGTGCTAGGATTACAGGCATGAGCCACAGCGCCCAGCCCCAAATGCAGGCTTTAATTCAATACATCTAGGGTGGGGCCTGAGATTCAGCATTCTAACAAGCTTCCTGGAGAGGCTGATGTTGCTGATCCATGGCTTTTCCTTCTATCCATGGATGGCCAGGCCCTAGACTGGCCTTTGTAGTCTGATTTATTTTTCTTTCAGGACGCTATTGTGAACATTTTTACATATCAAGAAACACTGGTCTACAGGATGACTTTTAATGACTGCATTTATACTCAGTCATGTGAGTGTATATCTTGATTTAGTGATCCAGTTTCCTACTGTTGATTATCTAGGTTGTTTTTAAATTTTCTTCTCATTCTTTTCCCCTTTCTGTCCCATTACAAATAGAGCTGAGATGAATATTCTTGTACCTACACATTTGTGCACTTGTCTGATTAGTTCTTTAGGAAATATTCTAGAAATAGAGCTACTGGTTAAAAGGACAAACATATCTGATAAGTACATTTTCAAGGCATTTAACATGTTTTCCTTTCATCCTAAACAAGCCCTTAAGTCGTAAATTATTCTTCAAGTCTCAGTGAGCCTCGGGGAGCTCAGTGCTTCATGAAAGTCTGAGACAATCACAAGATAGTGTGGGAGGTGCTGGAATAGGAGAAGTCCGGGCAACGAGAGGAAGGCGGGTCAGGAAAGGCTTCTGAGAGGATGCCACATCTAGACAAGGACTTCCTGAGTCTGTCTGTTCACAGCTGTGCTCAACAGTGCCACATTAAACACATGCATGGGAAAGAATTCCTAATAGATGTTATAGCTAAATGATTTTTGCATGACTAAATAGCATCATCTGAAATACAAAACATAAAACAAACTCCTCAAAATGAATCAAAGCAAAATAAGAGAATTTCTAATAATTTATGAAGCCCATTTATTTTGACACCTTTTAAGTAGGCTTAGGAAAAAGGTGAGGAAATGATGGTATTGGTAGCAATTAATGAGATCAGGTTATGAGACTCTGTCATCAAGTTTAATTTATATCTTCTTTCTTCAAAATTGGCATTTTTACACTTGACCCCTTAGAGTGGCCTATAGGAGAGTTGGGAGAAGAGTAGAATATTCATTTTTTTATTATGCTAAAATTTTGTTTTTCAGAGACAGGGTCTCACTATGTGGCCCAGGATGGTCTTGAACTCCTGGCCTCAAGCAATTCTCCCCCATCAGCCTCTCGAATAGCTGAGACTATATGCTTGTGCCACCATGGCTGGCTAAGAATGGAATATCCTAACATGGTCTTAACTCTCTCTCATGGGCCAGCTACCACATCTGAAGGAACTTCTCTCAAATACTGTGGCCTGCAGTCAGTAGGCTGGCCGAAGGACTCCTCAACTGCAATCCTGTCAGGTAAAAACAGATCCTCGTTCTGGGATGTGACCCTACCAAAGGCAGCAGAATGACCCCCAAAGACCTCTTGAGGTTCCTTCCACCCAAGGATTCAAGAATTGTCAACGGACGCCTCTGTGAGAACAGCTAACAGCTATCCAGTGAACAGGTAGTTGGCAGTAGAAGGGAAATGACAGAAATCAGAGTACAGGAAATTCCACTATGCCCTGGTTTTTGAGAAACATCATGGCAAAACATTCAGGAGCACCAACATTATTCTGTTTCCACGATACTAAAGAAGGACAATTCTTTCATTTTATTATTACCTTCTGCATTGCCCTGCCCCAATTATTAACATTTTCATGACACAACACTGGATTGTTCAGATGAACAAGGTATGTTAGTTTGTAACGTAGTAAAGTGGGCATATTGTTGATGGTTCTTCACCAGGGGTGACAAATATATGACACAAATGTTGCAACATACAGCAACCTGCTGCCCTCCCATGCTGGTCTGATGCCCTGGCAGACATTGCTAATCGGTCACTACACTCTTCCTAAATCCATCCCAGATCCCAGAGCCTCACTGAGATTCAGGGTTGCTGGGTGGTACCACTCCAGGAGGTACCAGTTGTATTATACTCTATGGGAATATACCCCGCTGTCATAAAACGGGGTAGCCCTGCCATTGTGCACAGAACATAGTAGACACAAAATAATTCACTGAATGAACCAGATATGACCTCTGAATCCTTCTCAACATAACACTTCAAACAGCCACTACAAATTGATTGGATTTGGCATGCAAGTTGAACCTATTTGCTATTCCTGCTTTAAGGAAACACAGTAAGAGGCTGCCAACATGAAACATATTTAATCATCTTTGCACAAGTGTGTGTTGGGTACATGCATAATGTGTATGCAAATACAGTTTGCTTAGAACATGCAACTCTCTCCTCTCCCTCCCTCCTACTCCATCCCTAAATATACAATTTCATAAAAACCACACCTGCGACTGCTTATTGGAATGGGAAGGGCTCCAACTTATGTTCTCAAATTTCTAACACTTGCCTGTAGATTTCTAAACCGCGGTTCCTGTGATAAACTACAGTGCCTGGCAGAAAGGTGCAAAATATTTATATCTGGGCCTAGCGAAGTTTTCCTTGGCTTCCCAACCCAGGTTGATTATACCCATGTTTGTGGACACTGCTCCTTTCTTTCTCCCTCCCCGTTTGGCTACATACCTGTCCCTCTCCACTGCTCCCATCGCATTAGAGTAAGAGAAGAATCAGACACGATTGGTACCAAAGAGGTCATCGGCAAATTCCAAAATTTGTTAAAATTTTTGTAAAGATTAGTTGAAAAAGTAACAGGAAATAGAGGCAGGGTGAGTACATTTTGCATTCGTCTCCCAGGGTTTGCAGCATTGCTCAGCTTCATGATGAAATGGGAGATGCACTATTTCACTGACCAAGAAATAGAAAGTTTCAAAATCCTGTTGTAAAGACAATTACAAAATAGACGCCCCTCAATCCCATTCCCCATTTACCGTTTTTGAAAAATAGCATTAATTTACAAATGTGCTGTTCCTAATCAGTCACATGGAAAACCATCCTGCCTTCACATTTATCCTTTTCCCTTATATTCCCCGCAGAAACCATTGCGCTTAGGGAAAAAGGTCTTAAAACAATTCCATTCCATTACTTTCAGAAGCGTATACTGAGTTTACAGTTTTGACAGTGTAATTGTCTGTCCCTGAGCCTATGGCCTCTTTTGCTAAAGAGCGGAAGGAAAAATCTTATCTTGACCAAAAAGTAAACAATATCAGGCAATAGTAGAAGGAAAGATAAATATTTGGGATAGATAAATGTTGGTTTGATTCAGCTAGGACCATAGCTTTGGGTTATGAAAAGAGCCTCAAGTGGATAAAATTTGGCCCTAAATTTTGTAGTGAGGTTAGCACTACCCTATGGGAAATGCAAAACACTCTTTGCTTATTCTAGTTTTGGAAAATGTCATAGGAAACACATTTAAAGTCCATTAAATGTGATTGGAGTTGACAAGATTCCTTCTGGTGAAAGGCTGGGTAAAGCAAGAACTAAAAGTTTCCCATCAGCTCAGACAACCTTAGCTAGTGGTTGATAATATGTGTTAAATTAGTCAAAATGGAGACAAAACTAGTGACCCCCTTGAGAGCCAAAATAGCTCCTTAATGAAAGAAATGGAGTTTTAAAATTATAATAGAATATTGGCTGATGTACATTTTGGAGATTATAAATTTGCAAAATCCCCGTATGTCATTATTAGTTGAAGTTGAATTTGCCAAATGGGCCCCTGGAGGTGCGATAGGAAGGCACATGTTGGAAGATCTGAAATCTCGCTCCCTCTCTGAAGGAAGGGTGGCTCGAGCCATGAGCGGCGTGAGCTGGAGGCTGGATAGGGTTGAGTAAACTTTGGGTTGGTTTTCTCACAGTTTTTGTTAATACGTGTTGAGTGTTGTCTTTCTTTCTCTCCGATTTTCAGACACAGGGCTCTTGGAAACAGTAATTCTCCAGCCAGGCTTTCTGAGAAGGTTCACATCCAAGTAAAACATGAATTTTCTGAGCCAATTTGATAGGCAATTGGTCTGATCAGAGCTCTTGTTTTGCCAACAGATAAAAATGAAGCTGGGAGTATTACAATGCCCAGGGCAGGGAGAGGATTAAAGCTATGACAGATACTAAGAGGCAGGCAACTTCACATAAGCAGAGGGTAGGGAGGTGTGAGGATGGGAAACCGCGTTCCCAGGAGTTGACAGGCAGCTGATGGTGGCTCTTTCATTACGACCTCACCACCAATCATTTAAGGAATTAGGAATTATGGCAAAGTGGTACGTATAATCTGTGAGATTTAGGCGCTTCTCCACATCATCTCTTCTGTACCCCCAGCACCTAGAACACACAGTAGGCTCTCAATACTGGGTACTGTTGAGTGTTGGAAAGAGCACAGGTATGGTTTAGCACAGCCCCTCCATCGCCATTTATAAGTTGAGAGGCCCTGGGTCCATTACTTAATTTCACAAAATGTTTTTCAATTTTTTTCTCCTGTAAAATGCAATTGTTGTTTCCACCTAGTAGGGCTGTTTGGAGGATTAAACAACACAAAGAAGGTAAAATGCCTGTCACAGCCACTCAATAAGTATTCCTTATATTTATGATTACAAATTAAATAAATGATTGATAATCATCAAAATGCATCTATACATGTGCTAGGTGCTGTCCTAAGTGGCTAGAGGTTGATACTATTGCTATCCTCACTTAGTAGATGGAAAATACAGTTTTAGAGATGAAAAGTAGCCTAGAGGGAATGGCACATGGAACCTGTGGCTGAAAAGAGGCCCTAGGAATTCTGTGGCTGTCAGAAGTTAGACCTAGGAGTGGACGCGGGCTATTGGGCTTGCTCCTTGACCGGATCCGGGCCCTCCTTGCATCTCAGACAGTCAGCCTCACACACTTCAGGACTCTTCAGAGTGAGAATCCAATGAGCTGCCTGAAGCTGGTGCTCACCAAGAATTTATGGAAGTTTTTATTGCTATTTCCAACTGAGAACTTTTCTTCAATCATTTATGGAAAACATAAAAGCCAGTGGGAATCAACGAGGATAAAACAAGGTCAGAACCACTCTTCCAGATGCTGAGCACAGCTGGTTTTTGCTTAAGCAGTGGCAGCAAGAAAGAAGGATATTCATTGGCTATTTGGGTCAGAAACAGCACCTTAAAATATCTCCTCCATAATTCATCTCATCCCAAATAGAATGTGGGGTCAAATTGCAGACCCTAAACCTTTTCATCCCTTCTCCTCCTCCTTTTCTTCTTCTTTCTTCTTCTTCTTCTTTTTCTTATCTCATGGGATTGGTATGAAAAATAATAAAGATTTTATTCTGCAAAGGAAAAAAAATATCTCTCTGGGGTGGTAGATATCGCAATTCCAGAAACAAGCTGGAATGCACCGAGAGCTCCCTTATATGCCTAAATGCAGGCTGCTCTTCCTCTGCCTCTGTTTTACAGCCGGGGGAGCCCTTGCCCTGGGAACAAAGACGAAAATGGGAACAATCCTAATTTTAATATTCATAACTCATGAGCAGCCTGAAAGTTTTTTTTAAAATAAGTTAATGGTTGTTCTTTGAACTTTTAATACTCCTTTTACTCAAGGGGCTTTGGAGGGGTTTGAGAAGAGCCAACCAGCCAAGATCACCCTTCCTACTCCATGACCCATAGATAGCGTCCTGCCTGGGAACTCGACAGAGAGAAAGCATCGTCCATCCCACACTGGCTATCTCCAGGAGTCCAGAAGAGCATGACTCTTGATGCCAGGAATAGATCGAAGGTTCCCAGTAATCCATGTGTAACTATAGAAAGCAACACTGGTGGGGGTTAATACCAGATTGGCACAGTCACGTTTGGCATTCTCATATGCTGTTCATAACACAAATCCACCAATCTTCCTTGTGGGGATACACCCTGGAATGGCCGGAAGAGACAGAACGAGGCCCACTGCTCTGAAGCTTGGTATGGTGGTGGTGTGCCTGGGAGGAGGTACCAGGCACCATCTTCCTAATAGGAAGCCACCTGGACTAATCCCAGGGTCCCCGCCTCCTGAAAGCAGAGGAGAAAGCCTGGGTTTGTACTCCGATTGTCAGTGTGCCTAAGAGTCTAGAAGAGATTTCAGTGAGATGGAAGAATGATTATTTAAATGATACAAGCATTTGCTTTTAAAGTTGGGGAGAAGGAAAGCGTGGAATTTAAAATGCCCTTGAGTCTGCCCATGGGAAAGAGTTTAGGGAGTGACACTGAGCAGAAAGGAAGGCTTTTAGGGGAGGACCAAAGACTATTAGAGTTCTTTTTGGGAATGGTAATGAGCTATCGAAAAAGTGATCCCTGAGAAGAAAAAGCAAGAGGGGAGAAGTCTGTGATAGAAAGGTAAATGAGTCATTTGATGAGTAGAGTGCATCTCAATCTTCAGTGTGCATTAGAGTCGGGAGGGGGGGGAAGGTGACTATAAAGTGCCTTTCCCTAGGACCTCTTGAGGCTCCAATGCAGTGGGTCTGGGTCATGGTTTGATCATGACATCAGCACTCTGCAAAGCATGCCTTGAAATGCACTAAATGAGATATCTAAGGACAGGGCGTAGAATCAAGAAACCCAGGAAAATTCCTAGTGGGTGCCTAGAATGAGTGGAGGGGGATAGTTGGAAGAGCAGCTCCTGAGGTGGTAGGTCCCTGTCTCCTAAGGACAGGTTTTAGTGTACAGGAGAGACTGAAGAGTCCCAGGGTGGACTGAGGACAGTGGAATGCCTGAGAGGCTGGGGTGTGGAATGCATGAGAAAGTTGCTCCAGGACTCCCTGCTCCCCCAGGGTGCAGATCATTTAATGGTCTGCAAATGATTTAACATCCCCCCTAGTCAGGGTTCCCAGGGTAAATTGTCTCCATTCCCACCATAAAGAAGCTGTGCTGTCCAACAGCTAGCAGGCGGGGAGCCACTGTGCTGGGTGGGGTGCTTTGGCCAGAATGTTGCTGGAAGTGGCACTGTAGCAATTATTGCTTAAGAACTAACTTATTAATTACGACCCTAACAACAGTTGAGGTCCTGCATAATTCTTTCTGTGGGCTGCCTTTTGCCTGCAGAGCCTAATTTCTCAAACATCTCATTAGTCTTAAAATAGTTTTTTTCTATATAAAATTTTTTCTTCCAAAGTCAGTTGTATATATAAAAAAGGATTATAGTTGTATAAAAACAGGATCTATAGAAATAGATTTATTTTTAGCCAAGAGGCAGCAATACTCAAGCTTTCCTTCTCAGTGCAGGGCTTATTTCTCTTTCTCTATTTAAATATTCAGATCTATTACTATATTGAACTGAGATTTGGTTTATTCTGGTAGAAGTAGCTAAATAAAGGCACATACTTAGAAACTCGTAACTTCATATGTTTAAGTGCTGGAATAAGGTGTAAGTTAAAATTGGGCTTTTTGATTTTCACTGTAGATAGAGTTCAGAAATACTGTCATAGTTTTAAAAAATCAAAATGTTTCAACTCCGGGAGAAAATGAAAGTCTGTGATACAATAGATGGTGCTTGTGATTTTATTTAACAGTTTAATCTTTGCATACAAACAAAACCACCTGAAGAGAAGCTGGTTTCTTAAAAACAAGAGCGGCGAGTATGATAATAAATGCCCTGAACACATCTCTGCTCATCTAATGGAATCTCTTTGTGAATTCTCATGTAGCTTTCCCTAATATGGAGCAGGGGGCTTTAAGTCACACTGCTACTCCCAACTGCTGTGCCTAAATTGCTTCTGGAAGCACGGAGCCCCTCCACTGCTGCTGCAGATTTGGCTTTGGGCTGGGGAGAATGTGGGGAGAAGTCATTTGCATTAAAAAACACTAGCTGTCTATTCCCATTAGAAAAAACACTCGGTGTTTTAGTGCAAATTATTTTAAAAGGGCAGATAACTTATGGATGCAGAAAGGGTAATCCACAAAGATGTATGCAATTTTGTTCAGTTGATGTCCTCGGGGCGAAAACATCAAGGATAACAAGTGTACTAAATACAAACAGACACAATCATAAAATATGACACCCATGATTAAGATACCCTTTTCAAGGGTCCTTTGCACTTAGGAGGGAAGCTGCCTTGTTAATATCAGGGCCCATTATTTCCTACCATTTAGAGGCAAGTTGAAACAATGATCTCTTCTTTTTTGACTGTATTCTTAAAAGGTTGTGAAATTCTGGGGCTTTAATCAGACTAGCCTAGAATCATAGCGCTGGGTCAGAGAGGGGATTAGTGTTAAGGGTTATGAGCTCAGTCTTCGGAGCTGGACAGATCTGGTTTTGAATCCCAGCTCTGACACTTAGATATCATCTTCTCTGAAATCTAGGGGTCTTCATCTGCAAATGAGAAATTGAGATTGTTGAGAGGATTAAACACAACAAAACAAAACCAAAAACCCAGATGTAAAGTGCTTAGTGTAGTGCCTGGCATAGAAAAAAAAGAGTGTGTGTTTCCTTCCTGAGTGCCTGATTACAGAAAAGATGGGAGAATTTTTAAAATGCACTATTCACTAATATATGAAGGAAAGAGATTTTTATGGTTTAAGAAAATTTGCACCAAGATCTTGGTAATTTTAGGTAGTAAGAGGACAATGGAAGCTCATCACTATTTGCTTTTGTGGATGGCACTGATACAGTAACTGTTCATAGCCAATGCTAAGGCATATCCCTTTCATTTATCGAGTAAGTTAACAGTTCTTGTGCATTTGCTTGGTGCCAAGTGCCCTTTAAGTGCTTTATATGTGTTGTTTCATTTAATCTTCAAAACACCATCTACGATAAATGGTGTTTATCATAAATGATGATGATAAACATCATCATTAGATTAGGCACTAATACTGTTACAGGAAGTAGCCAGTCAGGCATGAGCAGGGCAGGAGAGGGCTTCCCCGCCACCCCCACCAAACATGTCAGGCGACCATCAGGTGATGGTCAGGGTGTTGTTAACTGTCTCTCTAAAATAATAGTTGTTCGCAGCCAGCACCAGGGAAAAGGCAGTCTCCCAATAAACACAAACACCTGAAACCGGGGATCAGCAGCTTCCTGATAACACGTCAGGAGTTGGGCGAGTGGGCTCAAGCATGCGCATTAAGAGGCAAAATGGCGGAGCTTAACTGGTATATGACCTCCTAGGTACATTAGACTAGTGAAAGAAGAGTGCTTCAAGTAAACATGCGTGCAACTCCAGTAAACACACTGCACAGGCTCCCCTCCCAAGTGCTGAGAGGGCACTGTGATTCTTCCCACCCCAGGGGAAGAATCAGGAGAGAAGGACACAAGACCCTGGAAGCATGCCGACATGGAAAACTCCAAGTCCAAAGGTCAAACCATGCACCTGATCTCTCATTGCCCACTTGGGCCTCTTCCAAGTGTACTTTATTTCCTTTTGTTCCTCCTGTAAATTTTTTAATAAACTTTCACCCCTGCTCTAAAACTTACCTCAGTCTCTCCTTCGGGCCCTCAGTTGAAGACTTTCTTCTGAGGAGGCAAGAATTGAGATGCTGCAGACTCGTATAGATTTGCAGCCGCTGCTAACAATACTATCCCCATTCCACAGGGCAAGAAACATAGGAACAGAGAAGTTAAGTATTGATAAGTTGTCCAAAGTCACAAAGCTAGTAAGAAATGGAATCTATATTCAAATTCAGGCACTTATTCTAGAGTATACTGTCTTTCCTCCCCCCCCAAATTTTTCTTTCAGCTTTCCAAGGTTGAACCGAGTCTACTTTCTTAACCACTATACTGTGTGTTTTATTTATTTGTATATCTCTCACAGCATCATAAATAGTGCTTTGCACCTAGAGGACACTGAATATTTATCCAATGATTTTTTTAAAGAATGCAAGCCTTTGTTGTGAATGTGAGGGAGAAGGAAAGGGTTAAAGTGTTTGTATCAGATTTTAGAACAGTAAAGTCCAGTAGATAGATGGTATCTTACCAAAGAACAATGGCATAAAACTATTTATGGAGCCCTGCAGGCGGTGAGCAAGTGAGTGAACATGATTTAAGTCCTAAATTTGGAACCAGAAGAATACCGATAGCAAATGCATACTGGTTAATTATTTCCCTCTGCACAATACCTACAAAATCACCTAGAACATTAAGACCAGTATAATCACTAAACTTTTGTGAAATTATCATGATCTAGTGGAAAGGCGACAGAGTTGGGTCTGACTAGACCTAAATAAAACATCAAATTCCACCTCTTCCCAGCTGTGTGACTTTGGGTACATTATTCAGCATCTTTGAGCCTTAATATGCCCAATTTGAAAGGAAGCGGGTGTGTAACAAAAATACTAATTCCCAGCTTCCCAACATGAGATAAAGTATATGAAACTGTTGTGTTAATAAGGAAACACTGGAGAAATAAGCATTCTTAAGTAACATTAATTTTTACAAGAGAAAACTCCCACATATCTACAGTGTGATGCAATAGACATTTTCTTTTTTTCCTTTTCTCAGAATGGGTCTTCCTAACTGGCAGGTAGGTAGCTCCAGTGTCTGTGGTAATTTAGAGACTGAAGTCGCTTTCATCTGTGGCTCCTCCACCTCTACAGGTTTGCTGTGGAAGGGGAAGAAGTGTGGTAAACTCCTGTAGGATGTTTCTGTGGACCAGAAAGTGTCTCAGTCCCATGGCCACCACCATGTGCAAGGGATATTGGAAATGCCATCTAGGGATGTCTGCAGGCATAAAAGGAAATGGCTTTGGCCACTGACTGGCAATTCCAACTCCCAGTTTTTCACCAGGCTGTTGTAAGATTAAATGAGTGAAAGCAGAGGAGACAGCTCTGTTAATCATAAAACACTATGATATTATAGCCAATTCCTAATGTAGATGCCCAAATATAGGAATACTCCAAATAATAGAAATGTAAAGCTGTCATCCATTTGTTTTCTTAAATGCCAATTCCAAGAACAGTTTGCTAAGGCACATGGTGCCTGGTGATGGTCCCAACAGGTGAGCAGGCTGATGGCAATTCAATGTGGTCAGGTAGAGTGGTCGTGGTCACACGTGACTCCATTAGAGGCTGTTTGATCTTGTGAAAGACTTGCACATTCACAGGACATTGGTCATTGGCTACTGTGCAATAGACTTATCCGATAAAAAAAGCTGAACAGGAAATTTGGAAAGAAAAGCATAGGAAGGGCCAAAAATGATACAGATGGATCTTCGTGAAAGAGCCGTTGTGCCCTCTTCCCTTTCTATCTGAATGTGCTAACAACTTCCGAGGGTAAGTGGATTTGCCATTCCTCCCTGTGCAATCAAGAAGGATTTCTCAGTGAAGAGCAATTTCACAGGTTTTTCATTATAACATGATTTTTTTGTTTGGGTCATCTTTAAGGAAGTGGATGTACACTGAATATCCCAATTTTCCAGGAAAGAATTGTTAAGTGACATGTATTCATTTGTTTGCATCACTAAATGTTTTGCATTTCATTTGTAATATATTATTTTTGTTTTAAGATAGATCCAGATGTATTCAGGGGATACAGAATGATTTTTTTGTTTTGTTTTGTTTTGAGACAGAGTCTCACTGTGTCGTCCAGGCTGGAGTGCAGTGGTGGAATCTCAGCTCACTGCAAACTCCACCTCCTGGATTCACGCCATTCTCCTGCCTCAGCCTCCCGAGTAGCTGGGACTACAGATGCCCACCACCACGCCTGGCTAATTTTTTGTATTTTTAGTAGAGATGGGGTTTCACTGTGTTAGTCAGGATGGTCTCGATCTCCTGACCTCATGATCCACCCGCCTCAGCCTCCCAAAGTGCTGGGATTACAGGTGTGAGCCACTGAGCCTGCCCTACGGAATGATTTTTAATACTTTTTTCGGTGGATTCCAATGATATATTATATAATATGTATATTATATAAAGGGTTTTCTAAGGCATACTCTTTTTAACTCTTTTATGTCACATATTATGTGCCATTCTTTACCTGGTAAAAGACGTTTTGTTCAATGATTATACTTTGTAGAGTCAATAGATCTAAATTCTGAAAATAAAGTTAGGCAAAATGGGCTATCAGGCCTTCTCTGACTACTTGATCTAATACAGTGCATCATCTTGACATTCTACTTGGGTTGCCTTATTTTTCTTCTTGGCCTAATATATATGTATGTGTTTATTGCTGGGCTCTACCTACTAAAACATAAGCTCCATGAGGGTAGAGATTTTGGATGTCTTTATTCCCTATTGTATGCCTGGGCCATGGAATAGTGCCTGGTACCTAATGGATGTTCAGTGATATTGGCTAAATACATGCAAACATGAAAATTAGGTCTTAAATATCCTGGATCAATGATCTACTGTATTATTTTTCCCCTCTATATCAGGACTTTATCCCTCTAATGCAGCATCTGAGAAAAACCACTTGTCTCTGCCCGGCCACTTCCATTTATGTTTGAGTGAAGCTCATGATGTTTCCATCTCCTGGCACAGAAGGGGAGCTACTCTCTGGTGTTGCTCCCCAGACCCAGCCTATTTAAGAGCTATGCTGTCTTTCCACATGGCTTGGACAGAATGAGGCATGGGAAATTACAGCGACAAGGATGAACTTCTAAGGATAAATAATTCTCACAGGAAAAGAGCACCGTGATCTTGGGTAGATCATGGGGAAAGTTGGGAGAAGGATTTAAGGAATGGACAGTGCTTTACAGCTATTTAAAGTTTTTTCTTTTATTATCAAGAAAGAATAAATAGATACATAAATACATATATAGATAGTAGAACAGGATACAAACATTCCATTTCTTAAAAGAGTTACTAATAATTTTTTTGGAGAGAGAACTGCCTTTGGGAACGTCTGCTTGGGGCAGGTGAGACTCCGTAGACATGGACAGATGACAAGGATTAAGAAAGAGAGTTCACTGCTTTGAGGGAAGAGCTGGGTGAACAGGAGAGAGAAGGAAAACTCAGTGACATGGCTGGACTAGGAGAGTGAGGGCCAGGAAGGCCCCATGGAGGTTGTAGCCGCCAGCCTTCAAGATGGTCCTGTTTCCTGGTATTCACACCCAGTATTCACACAACATAACTCTCTTCCACGTTGTACCGGGGCTGTTTTATGTGGCCAATTAGAATATGACAGGAATGGCAGTGTGGTACTTTCAAGATTAGGTTATAAAAGAGCATGGCTTTTTCTTGGGATCTCTCTGTCTCTGTGAGCAGCTGTGGAGAAGCTCATGTAGCAAGGATCTGAAGACTCTGGACGACAGCCCATAAGGAGCTGAATTCTGTCAGCAACTACGTGAGTGATCTTGCAGGGAACTCCATTGGTGCTAGGTAAGTCTTGAGGTGACTGCAGCCCCATGAGAGCCCCTGAGCCAAAACAACCTAGAGGAGCTGTGCCTAGATCCCTCAGGTGGTACTTTAATACATTACCATCTCTTTTAAGTTGGTAATGTTGGGGGGTAATTTGTTATGCAGCAATAGCTAACGAATACAGTGGTAGAGGAGACAAAGAGCACATTATTCACAGTGATGTCTGTTGTTCTATGGAGGGTTCTGGGTGGAAAATTGACTCTGATCCTGTTTTAGTCCAATCAGGCTGCAGTAACAAAATACCATAGACTTGGTAGTGGCTATAGTTTGAATATATGTCCCCACTAAAACTCATGTTGAAATGCGATCCCTGGTGTTGGAGGTGGGGCCTGGCGGGAGGTGATTGGTCACAGGGCAAATCCTTCATGGCTTGGTGCTGTCCTCACGATAGTGAGTGAGTTCTGCAAGACCTGGTCATTTAAAAGTGTGTTCCTCTCTCCTTCTCTCTCTTGCTCCTTCTTTGGCCACGTGATATGTTGGCTCCCTCTTTGCCTTCTGCCATGATTGAAAGCTTCCTGAGGCCTCCCCAGAAGCTGGAGAGATGCCAGCTCCATGCTTCCTGTGTAGCCTGCAGAACCGTGAGCCAATTAAACCTCTTTTCTTTATAGATTACCTAGTCTCAGGGATTTCTCTATAGCAATGCAAGAATGGCCTAATACAGCGGCTTATAAACAACAGAAATGTATTTCTTACCATTCTGGAGGCTGAGAAGTCCAAGATTAAGGTACTGGCAGATTCAGCATCTGGAGAAGGCCTATTTTATGGTTCATACATGGCACTTTCTTGCCATGTGCTCACATGGTGGAAGGGATGAGGAGTGTCTCTCAGGCCTCTTTTCTAAGGGCACTAATCTCATTTACGAAGCTCTTGCCATTATGACCTAACAATTCCATAGACCCTTCCTCCTAATACCATCACCTTGGGGGTTAGGATTTCAACCCATGAATTTTGGGAGAACATAAACATCCAGACCATAGCAGATCCACATCTATCTTTAGACTCGGGGACACACTTTGTGCACCTGGGCAGCAAAGAAACCAGGAGAGGGAGACCTGAGTACCTTGAAGGACCTGGGGCTTTGAATTTTCTCTGAGATGATTTAGATGGGTCTGAGTTGAGCTGAGGATAGTCTTCTTGAAACAGACACGATCACCAAAAACTCTGGCTCAAATTGGCAATGTATCAAAGTGTAAGGTGTAAGGTGGTAAGTAAGGAGCATCCTTCTTGCAACCAACAGAAAACCTGCTCAGACTAACTCAGGCACAACAGGGCTTTAATTGTCTGCTATAACTGAAAGGGCCAGAGATGGGCTCGTTTCAGGAGGGGTTGGATCCAGTGGCTCCACAATATCCCCTGGTTTGGCTCCACCTGCCTCTCTAGCCTCCTCAGAGTCAACATCACCCCAAGCCTGGCTTCCAACATTATCACAAGACGGCTACCAGCCACGTAGGGGACTGTTCACAGGACGGCAGCCTCCTTATTCATGTCCAGTCAGCATGGACAGTTTCACTCTTCTGACCTGCAAACTGAAGTCACATGCTTCACATTGGCAAGATGAGCTGAGGTCATGATTTCAATTCTGGACCTGTGTTCTCTCGTCTGACTGGCGGCTTCTCCCTATCTCCCTGGGCAAGGGGGCTGGGTTTTACAGGTGGATTAGTCCTGGAGCTGGAGGTGGGGTTCATAATGGAGCCGTGGTGGAAGGAAGGCTGGAACTGAGGTCCTGAGAGGTTCAGGGACTTGCACAAGGCCAAACAGTGAGAAAGGTGAGAACCAGGTCTTGATGCAGAGTCTGTCTGGCCCCCAACTCCACGCTTGCCTCCTCTTGCCACATGGCTATCACCCACTCAGTGTTCAGAAACCAAAACATATGATCCATGTGTCTGGCACTGTGCTTTTTCCTGTGTTCACACATTCGTTTTTCACTCCAGTCCTGTGCAGTGGGTATTGGTATTATTCCCATGTCGCTGATGAAGCAGTGGGTCTCAGGATGTGCAATCATCTCACAGGAAACTGGCAGAGACCAGAGGAGTCCTCTGAACAGGCAGCTGAGTGGGAATCTCTGTGGGGTGCTGTGGGGCCCCTTGCTGAGCAGAGCTCCGAGCTGTGGGGCCTGGGGTGTCAGGCATGCAGCCAGGTGGCAGGAGCGGCATTCCAGTTCGAATTTTCAAGCATTTTGTAAATTTTTGAAAGCCAACCTTCAGCTCAGAGCATTTCTCAGTCTTGATCATCTCCCATTAGCCCTTACCATTGCCGCTCCACTGCCCCTCCACCCCCGACACGCACAGACACATAGACACAAAGACACATAAACACACACACATACAGATATGCAGACACACAGACACGCAGAAACATATAGACACATAGAAACACAGACACACAGATACACACACACATATACACAGAGGGAAACACACAGACACACATACACACAGACTCACATACAAAGACACACATAAACAGACATACATGCAGACATACACAGACACACGTAGAGATTCACATACACACAGACACACGTGCACGCGTATGCACACACACTGTCCTTCCTTCTCTTCAGCTCATGCAAGCCTCCTGATTCCTCACTCACCCAGCTTCTGCTTTCTTTCCAGGGTTTTGTCTCTTGCCTGGAGTGAACAGTCTTGCAGCTAGTTCCCTGCCCTCCTGCTCCAGTAAAAAAATACCCCCTCCTTCTGAACGTTTTTCTGAGCACTTTACCATTAGTGATAATGAGACACATTCTAGAAAGTTCCTGTTTCACAGGGATGGCATGCAGAAAGCCAGCATTTGGGAAGAACATGTAACTTAGCAAAGCTCCTTCATCTTTCCCCATGAAGATGCAGCCACTGGGGGCTGAGTGGTGAGAAGAGAAGCAGGGCCTGAGCGCTGTGTGGGAGCCTCATACAGGGTGAGGGCTTGGGTCCTCTGGAGTGCTGTGGCTTTGCCCTTCTCTCTTTTCCTTCTTGTCCCATGGCACTGTCAGGATCCTTCTGGGCTCCCCTTAGCTCCAGGATTGAATGAGGCAGGCGCTGGTGGACAGGAAGACTCCAAGGAGCGAACATTATGAGAATAAGATGAGAAGATGAAGAAAGCCCACAGGAGCAGGATGGGATTTCCTGAGAAACAGCTCTGTACCTGCCTTCTTTATGTTTCATACATAAAGGATGCTCAGATACAAAGAATGTCCTTGTTTTAGCCTGTCTGTCCACATGGCAAGTCATTACACACTAACTCCTCACTCTCCGATGCTGTTGTAAACTGCCTGCACTTGCCACCCCTTTGTCTGTAGCCTGCCTCCTGAGCCTTCTTCTTGGTCACTTGGTTTCTTGCCTACTGTGGGGTGGAAGGAGACCACAGGTCCTGGAATCAGGAGAACTTGCTGTAGTTGTCAGCTCTCCTGCTAAAGGAAGGCACTTTACCTCCCAGGGCCTTAGTTTCCACTTTTGTAAAACTAAGATAATGCTATGTTGCCTGGTTGTGTTGAAAATGAAAGGGGGTGACGTGTATAAAATAAATAATGGAGAGTGGAAATTCTCGTCCCTTGTGAAATGTTGTCATTACAAACACACGGAGTAATACCAAAGTAACTAGCAAGCTGCAAGGAGAGAGGCTGCTAGAAATAGCACATAGGACTTTTTTGGGTGAATTTAAGTGATTCCTCATTTCCTGGTACACTTCAGCTGCTGAGTACATGGATCTGTCATATAGGCATAGAAAGGCTACAAGTCCTGGTATTTTCTTCAGGTGATGGGAACAAAATGGGCTCTAGCCACCTTGACGCCCATGTTCAAATTGGAAGAAAACATTTTCTCCCTTGGATGTTCAAATCAGAGGCAAGTCCTAGAAGGTGGAAGAGATGTCAACATCAGGCTGGAAGCGCAACAGTGGATGACAAAGCCCTGCCAGTGGGTGACTGGAGGAGATGCTGGCTTTAGCAAAAATCCCTTCTTTACCAGGCCCCAGGAACCCAGGGAAGGTGAATCACAAATAGTAATTATAGGGGGAGTGAGAACAAGCATTGGCGTGAATCATCCATGCACCAAGTCACTGGCACCCCTCTTTCCTCTCCTCCAAATCTCCTCTCTTGCTGTAGCTGGGATTTGAGGACTCCTATGTTGCCCTCGAAACTGTGAAAATTTTCCTGGGTCCATCTCTTTGGTTGCAGTGCTTCTGTTGCTGCTACTACCTTACTTCTCAACACAGACCTTCCAAGGGATCAGACATTGCTGTTGGCACACATGTTGACGCTCTGCTTCTATCACAGCCAATGGGAGTGCAAGAATCCAGCAGGTAGCTTCTACTGCCACTGGGATGGGAGATGGGTATTTTTTCACCATTTGTATCTTTCTTTATTGAGCTCTTCAAAGGGTAGTCTCACTCTTCCTAAATTAAAAAATGAACAAATAAGAAAAAAAACTGTCCTCTCTCTGGATGAAAGTATCCTTGGCTGACTCAGAGGACAACAAACAGGTCTATCCAATGTCTCACCCCAAAGTGTCCAGCGGTCTCAGTCCCCAGTGTATGCTCCAGGATAAAACCAGAATGTCTCCTTCTGTCTGAAATCCATCCAGGGTTTCCTGGGAACTGGGGGGTAGTCCTTGTCCCTGGCATTAGTTTGTGTGCTTCATTCCAGAGTCTCTGGCTCCATCTCCAGTCCCCAGAGTCCTTTCACCATTCCTCCCAGTAGGCCCAGAGTTTTCATGCAGAAGGAATCCCTGTTTTTGCTCATCAGAGTTAGGCAAGGACAGAATTTTAGAGCTACAAGAAATCTAATTTTGCTCCTTTACTGTATGCAGAACTAGAGAGGCCATGTAATTTGTCTGTAAGTTCACATCTAGTTAGAGGCAGAGCTAGACTCAATTCTTGGTCTTAGAGTGTCTAAGTCAGACCTCTTTCCACTGGAGCAGTCACTCCTTCCTCAAGCGGGAGTCCCCAAATGGCGGTGATAACCTCAGGGAGCTGACAAGGGGTTCATAGTATCTATGTGTGGTCAGCAAAATGTGGGGCAGTTTTCAAGCAATTAAAAATAGATTGGAAGAGAAGTACATCTACATCTATAAAACTGAATGTATTGGAGGAAGTGTAATTTACATGTGAAATACAGATTCAAGATTGATCTAATATAGAACAGACATGGAGAATTGTTATTTTTGAGAAGACTTCTGACTGTTATTTTTGAGAAGATGCATAATTGCTTCCTTTTTCTTGATAACGGGTAAGATTATTTTTATTGTTCCTGACAGCTCCAGTATTTTCTTTTCCTTTCTTTCTTTTTTTTTTTTTTTTGAGACATAGTCTGTGTCACCCAGGCTGAAGTGCAGTGGCAACCTCCGCCTCCCTGGTTCAAGCATTCCTCCCACCTCAGCCTTCCTAGCAGCTGGGACTGCAGGCGTGTGCCACCATGCCCAGCTAATTTTTGTGTTTTTCATAGAGACAGGGTTTCACCATGTTGGCCAGGCTGGTCTCAAACTCCTGACCTCAGGTGATCCACCCACCTCCGCCTCCCAAAGTGCTGGGATTAGAGGCGTGAGCCACCACGCCCAGCCAACATCTCCAGTATTTTCAAGACAAAATGTGAAATTTCTTGAAGTTGTCATTCCTCAACTGATTATTTTCTATTTAATCCCTTAAGTACATGTTAATAACTTGTGTATTTTTATAAAACACTCATACGTATCTCTCGTGTACTTTTTTTCTTATCTTGGGATAACTAGACTAACCCAAGCAGTCCCAAAGGGGTGCCCTGGTATACCCCAAGAGATAGTGAGTTTTTACAAGAGCAGGGACTCTGTGTAATCTGTCTTTGGCTCCACATTGTCCCTCTCAGTATAAAGTGCTATTTTTTTGTGGAAGCCAAAACATTCCTTTAGGACTATGGACTACAGAGTATCTGTGCAGATACGATCTTTAGATCCTATCTGCATTAATGGGATCCTTTCATTCCAGAGGCTCCGAGTCTTTGATCACTCAGCACGTAAGCCCTACGTAGTGTTTCGTCTGTTGGAGCTCGTGAGCACTCTGCAGGCATCCATGCAGCAGCAGTGACCTCAGTTGTGGGGACCAGAAATCAAATCGGGCCATGTCATCCACTGTTCTGGACACCCCAGCTTCCTAAGCAGGGTTCAGCTGCTATTTCCTAGCTATACTCAGGTACATACCTGGCCCTGTGTTGATTGAACAGCTATGGGAAATTCAGAAGCCAGGCTTGGTCTAAGGGGTCTGTGAGAAGAAGTGACAGAAAGGTCTTTGCCAGGCATCATTGGTTTCCCCTTTTCCCTCCTACCTGTCATTTCTGGGTGCCCATTTCCTTGTAGATGTAGAATTCTGGGGCACACTCACTAAGCAAAAGTCTAGTCTCCTACTCAATCCTCATAGGAGTGGGTACAATGTTTCCTGAAGCTACCTCCTTTCTCCCCGAGTAGCCGTTTCTACCTTGTTTTCCTTCAGCATCCATCCACGTTTAAGAGAGTTTCTGAAGATCACATCATGCTAGCCAATGGAGGGATGACTTCTATTTGCAGCTCTAAGGGAGTCAAGGTGAAAATCTGAATAAGTGAAAAAAAAAATCTTATCTTCTTCCTAAACTCTGAGGCAGTTCAGTATTGTGAAACAGTTGGGCGCAACTTGGGAGCTGGGAAAGACTAGCTTCAATGTCAGATTTGCCACTTACTCACTGTGTGACCTTGGTTAAGTTTCAAAACCCAGTTTCCTTATCTGAAAAATGGGGGAAATAGTAATGCATATATCATAGGGTTCTTATGAGGAGTAACTGATAAAGCAAAGTGCTTGTCTCAAAAAATATTGGCTACTGTCATTGTTAAGCTTTGTGATATGGACTATGACCCAGTTCGACCTCCTTTGTTTTTCACATGAAAAAACTGAGCCTCAGAAATGTGATGTTCTGTTCAGCTGCCACACAGCTATAGATAATGATATTTAAAATGAGCTTCTTGGCCTCTGAAACTCAGCTCAAGGCTTTTCTACAGCATACTTTGAGTGTAACTTACAATGCACCCCCCTGCCCGACTTCCCACCACCAAGCTTGAAAAATAATTAAGTATAAAACATGATGTGTATTTTTTGAAGCATTTCTGGCATCATCTTGTTTTATATTTATTGCCTACAACTTTGGACTCTGTAACACTGGATATGTGCAAGTGTGTGCTTAATAAATAATTGTCGGCTAACCAAATGACACTAAAGTTAGAGATGATGATTGGCTAGAAGTTAACATTGTGTACAATTTGTTTTCCCAAGAACAGACATAGTTAAGAATAGCAAGTATCTATGATGTGTTTATTTATTTTTACCTTAAATGTTCTGCTATTCCCAAGAACAGCAAGGTTTAAGGGGGGGAAAAAAAAAAGCCAGTATGGTGAAAGTGAAAGTGTATCCACTTGCTTGGATACGAGGATTACCCCGGATGGTGCAGATAGTCTTGTGGGATTAGAGGTCAGAGAGAAGGCAGATCATATGCAGCAGTTGGACACCATATTGTTTACCACTTGGAGTAAAATCCCTTCTGTCCTGCCCTTAAACACAAATTTATACCAATTACTCAGGTCCAAAGTTGACTTCCGATCCTAGCCTTAACAGACAAGTGCTGAGCCTATCAAGTTTTATTGCAGTCAATACATCTCCCTTCCAGAAGCAACTGGTCACAGCCATTTCCAACACAAAGCTGCTTGGGCCATCCTTTCTTCTTTTTATAGTCTGTTTCCAGACACTCAGTGACCCATAAAGTTAACTTATAACCAAGTCACAGCCATGACCAGAGCTGTTGTTCTTGCGTCCACCCCTAAAGTTGCCTTTTCCCAGGATGTGTTTACTCGGAGGCAATGAATCATACTGTTTGTCCTTTGTGGGGTCACTCCTTTTGATTCAACCCCAGGTCCTGGGTCCTTGACCCAGACGGTTTCCTTTAAACATTCTCCAAATTCTGGGGTTTTTAAGATTTCGTAGTTTGCCCTTATGAACGTGTATACTGCATGAACCCTGTCTTAAAGGAGATGTGCCTCCTGCTTGGGGAGCTGGGGTCAAGGCGTGCTGTGGGCTTGAACCATCTGTGCAAACACAACAATGATTGAGTTGATATTTCTATTTTGATGTCCTGGTGGTGTCACTTACAACCTAATTTGTCTTCTCACCCTTCACTCCCTCTGGAGTGAGGATATATATATTGAAGAAAGGGTGATAAAGCAAGTCAGCCTGTAGGTTGAGTAGGAATTGAGTTATTTAAGGAAACCCATGAGGGCACAGGCTCCCGCAATGTTCATGTGCATGACTGTGATTACTAAGTCACCCAACCTCTTAATTTTCTGGATTTAGATAGGTTAATAAGATTCCTTGATCAACCTAACTGGTTATAGAACCAGTTAAAAGCAGGACCAGGGTTAGAACTAATGTCTTCTCATCCTCATTGTGGTGTTTTTCTCATTACACCATATGTGTTCCATCAAAATCTTCCCCCCGCCCCCGCCGTAGCAGAGAGATTGGCTTTACAAATAGTGAGGGAGTAATGAAAGATATTTTTGTTTTAGCTTGTGACTGTCTCCTATAACATAATTAAATAAATGAGGAAAGAAAACGGGTTAAATCTCATCACAGAAATATACAATGTTAGGAGATTTTGATTTATAGAATTTTAGGAATGGAAGGTACTTTAAAACAGTCCCTAGCACAGTGAGTTTCAAACTGTGTTCAGTGAAACCCCAGGGTTCTGCACAGATGCCTCAAGGCCTTTAAAAGGTAGGAGAAGAGAGTATGTAGGTCTCAGAGCCTTCTCCTTCAGGGCCATTAAAGCAAGTCTGTCTCTATCTGTTTTACATGTTGGGGTTTTATGTTGGATTTTGTTATAAATGGGGAATCCACTTCTAAGGAAAATTTGCAAACTGTAAATCTAGGTCAAACCCCTCAATTTACAGATGAGAAAACTGAGGCCTGGAATCTTGAACCTGTTGAGTTGCCAAGTAAGACTCTTTATTCCATTCTAGGGATCAGGAAACTAAGATACCAAAATTCAGGTCTTAAAGTTTTGTAGAAAGTTATGGATTCTGTCAAGTGGCAAAGCCAGGGCTGAAGCTAGCTGTACAGTATTTTCCATTCCTAGTGCATGACTTTTCCCAACATATCATGTTATTTAACAATATCCAACATATGGTGATCTTACTGCTTCATGATCAAAGAAGTCAGAGAGAATGAAGATCCTAGAGGCAGGAGTTTGACGGAGCCGATTAAGAGAGAATTGTCAATAGTGTGGGGGAGGTGACTATGGAAACAGGGTGATTTATTTTCATTTGCTTTCTTCAAGGTTCCATTTCATTCTGCAAATTTCCTCCTGCAATGCTGTATCCCCAGTATCTAAGCCCAGGCCTGGCACTTAGAGCACAATACATATTTGTGGATTCAGACTTTTAAATGCACGTCCTCATGACATCCTTCAAACAGTGTACTGGTCAGGAACTCAAGCGTATGGAACATTTAAAAATCAAATATATATCGAATTTGTAGAAGCATAACCATTAAGTATGGTAGTGTATTTCGACACTGGTAGGTGCACAAAGCCTGCTCTCTAAAAGAAGCAAGTGGCTGGGTGTGGTGGCTCATGCCTGTAACCCCAGCACTTTGGGAGGCTGAGGTAGGTGGATTACTGGAGGTTAGGAGTTCAAGACCAGCCTGGCTAAGATGGTGAAACTCCGTCTCTACTAAAAATACAAAATTAGCCGGGTGTGCTGGTGGGCACCTGTAATCCCAGCTACTCGGGAGGCTGAGGCAGGGGAATCGCTTGAACCTGAGAGGTGGAGGTTGCAGTGAGCCAAGATTGCACCATTGCACTCCAACCTGGGCAAAAAGAGTGAAACTCCCTTTCAAAAAAAAAAAAAAAAAAAAAAAAAGGAAGCAAGTTACTCAGCTGGCAGAGTCTAACTCAGAGTGGATCACTTTCTCTGAGCTGCCTGGCAGAGCCCACTTGTACCTGTGTGTCAGGCATGGTCCCTAGTGTCAGCAGACACACTGATCCTGATGGAGGGAAGTGCACATCGTGCAAGCCATTCCCATAAGCCACCGGGCAGGTGTTCAACTGCCCTCTGGGGTAGCCTGACCCTGAATGAGTTTAAATAGAAACAAATAAAACCTAGGATCAGAACGTTCTTATATTGTATTTAAAGTGGTTAGCATTTGTAGTAGGTTATCAAAGAATATTGTACATCTTTCCCTAGGGAACTTCAAGAATAGGATGGCTAGATCCTGCAGTCTGAGATATTTTTGTCTCTCTAACAACACCTTACCACGGTATCACAGCTTATAGTAAGTGCCTCGAGGTCGGGCATGGATTAGATACCCTACAGCTTATAGTAAGTGCCTCGAGGTCGGGCATGGATTAGATACCCTACAGCTTATAGTAAGTGCCTCGAGGTCGGGCATGGATTAGATACCCTTCTGAGGCCATCTGCTGTCTGGATTTCTTTCAGAGGAATGAAACACGAGAGGGAAATAGAGAGAGAGCTAGAGAGAGAGGAGAGAAAGAGAGACCGATCCACGGACCCTATTAACAGGGTGAAATCTACTCAAACTAGGAAGCCAGAAGAGTAAGACCCCGATGGAAACCACGCCTCCCTGTCAGTTCTGATTTTGCCCCAGTCCTTCAAAACGCTTCTCACAGGTTGTGCTACAGTCTTCTGTGCGTTCAGGGGTGGGCTGCTTTATGTCAACACGGTGGGATTACTGTAAAAGTCATTATTGGTACTTTTGGACGTGGCTTTTCTATTTAAAATAATTAAAACCAACGAAGCTTTTTCTTTCTGACCCAATTCCTGGCTGTCCTCTGCTTTGGTGTCTTCGTCCCAGACTTGGTCTCTGGGAAGCTCTAAGGATGGAGCCTGTCTCCTCCACCTGCTACATGCAGGGCAAGAAGGCCAATGCGCACCCCACCACGGCCAGGAGCCTCATTATCTTTTTGTTTTAATTCCCCTATGTGGATCCAAATGGCAGTCTAAGGCCCAAGGATTTGGCAAAGCAACAAGTGGCTGAAGTAGGGACAAACCGGACTCCCGGCGTCGCTCCCGCCTGCTTCCTACCCGCGCCGCCGCCCACTGCCCCGTACAGGGGTCACAGCCGTGGAGCGTGGGAATGGGACAGTCCCATTTTACAACTCTCGTTCATTCCGCCTGCGGCAGGCGGCTCCTGACAGGGAAGAACAACCCTTTTGGATTTCCCTACCCGCGGCCCCACCGAGCCCGTGGCGCGCCCACGCCCCCTCCCGGGCCCCTCACCTCCCGCGCGCGGCGGGCGCACGCACCACCTGACTCGCGTTCTCATTGGCTGCTGCCTGTTGCTAACCCACGTGACCGGCGCCGCGCGCCCCGCCCCCGCGGGCTCCCGCTCGGCCGGCGCGTTCCTGCGGGCGTGCGCTGGCCGGCGTCGGGCTCCGAGCCGCGGGTCGCTCTCCTCGCCGGCTTAGCCCCGCCGCGCCGCTGCCGCCGATGCCCACAAGGTGGCAGTGCCGTGCTGCGTGTCCGCTCGCCCGGGTCCGCGCGAGCCGCGCCGGGCGGCCGGTGCCAGCGCAGCCTCCAGCAAAAGTTTCCCTGCTCCGGAACGGACCCGGGCGTCGCACTCTCCGGGCGTGCTGATGACAGCCCTCCCGTTCGCGGGTTGCCTTGGGGCGATCTGCACTTCAGAGCCCCGCTGGCGTCTCCTGGCGTCCCGAACTTGGGGCCTGTCACTAATGCAAGTCGATGTTTTTGTTTTGTTGTTTTGTTTTTTTTGTTTTAGGATCTGTACGCTAATAATTGATCCTAAAGAGGCAGGCACACACCCAGACAGCGGCGCCTCGTCTCTCTTCTGGGCGTCCGGCTGAGCTTGCCTCACTGCAGAAGCAACCTACAGCCTCCCTTTGCGCTGGTGCAAAACACAAGCCAGCAGCCCTTCGGAGGGGCCTCCCCGCACGCGCCTCCTGGGATCCTGACTTGCTTAGGAAGAGGAGGGCACGGGGAGCCTCCTGCTCTGCAGCTGTCCCCAGGATGCCCTTAATTCCCGGGACAGGCGCGATAAGCTCGTCTGACCTCAGTTGACCTCGCCGCAGGCGCCAGGCGTCCTCATTTACTGCGAGGCATTGGAGAGTCTGCTTTTCTCTCTGCTCACTGGGATTTTTTCCTTACCTCACTTTTTTTCCTTGTTGGCTTGTAGCTGGTCTGATGTCCCTTTACTGCTGTCTAAACCGCCTCCTTCTACTCCCTGCTCACACCTAGGCACGCGTTTGCCACTCTCTCTTTTTCCTTTAAAGAAAACATTCTGAGAGCCCTTTGAACCCAGCTGACCCTGGGAAAGGGCAGGTCCGTGGATGTGAAGGCAAGTCCAGGAACCGGGTCTGCACTTACCTACGTGTGAAAAGGAAAGAGAAACACACCTTGCCTGCCCATTGTCTAAACCACGAAGCCCGGATTCCACTCCCTGGTAGTCAGGCCTTTCACACTGGGCCACCCTCTAGGTAACTTCCAAAGATGCCCCTAGTCTTCTCCAGCCCTTGAAAGGACACTAAAAGGAACTCTGTGTTCATGACTGCTGGAATTTCTGCTGAGACCCTGACACAGAACAATCTATGTGTCAAACAACTCCCACCTCCGCTCTCAAGTGAGGTATGGACTTTCTCTGGGGTATTAAGGGACTGACACCAGTGTCGCCTTGGGGCAATACAATAGGAGGCTAAGGATGCAGGAGAGGCCAGCAGTGAGTCTTTCTTTTTAGAGGGGTGTCTGTTTGCTGTGCTTCTCCACCTACCTCAAGATAAATGACCTGGGCTCCGGAGAACTCCCTGGAGAGCTTTAAGTGTCTCGTGGAGTTTGGGAGGTGTAAGGACTGAGGTGACCTGCAAAGCAGACTGCTGTTTGCAGTGGCGAGAGAAGGAGGCATTTGGAGCTACCTCTTCTTCCAAGAGTCAGTGAGTCATACATGCACTAAGTCTCCCTAGGGGTAGGGTGGACCCACGTCCCCCCACCGGGGCGAGGTGAGCAGGACCTGAGGGTGACGAGTGAGTGCCAGCTAACAGGGGCTGCCCATGTCCCGGAGCTGCAGCTCGTGAACTGGCAGCAATAGAGGAAGAGGATTGAGAAACCCCACAAAAGCATCCACAGAAGAGCCAGCGTGTGCACATCTACCACTCCCAAGGGCGCCAACCCCAGATGCAACTGAATCCTCCTTGAAGAGCTTTGTTCTTTGGAACTTGAGAAACTGCTATGGTCTGAATGTTGATGTCCCCCCCAAATTTGGTTGTGAACCCTCATACCCAATATAACAGTATGAAGAAGTGGGACTTCTGGAAAGTGATGAAGTCATGAAGGTGGAGCCCTCATAAATGAGATTAGTGCTTTTATAAAAGAGATCGAAGGAAGCTGCCTTGCCTCTTCCACCATGAGAGTACCCGTGGAAGGTACCTTCTGTGAAGAACAGGCCCTCCCCAGACACTGAATCTGCCAGCACCTTGACCTTGGACTTTCCAGCCTCCAGAATCGCCCAGTGATTGGAGAAGGTGGAGGATCCCGGAAGCAAGAACAAACACTGACTGGGTCCCCCTCCCAGCCACATGCTTCCAGACTTAAGCCAGCCTCCAGGTGTTGAAGGGAGGAGAGAAGTACTGATTTGAATGAGATGGTCACATTTCTCAGTTTGATTGGACTATATTTTGTAATAGTTGAAAAATGAGACAGTTTGTGAGATTAACCAGGAAAGCTGGTCAATGAGATTTCATTCTGCCATGGGGATAACATAAAAATATGGATAATGGCAAACATTGACATCACATTTAGTGTCTTACATTTATTAACTTATTAATTAGGTTTGTGTGCTTCACCAACTCTTATAATTCCCATTGCATAATTGAGGAGGCTGAAGGCCAGAGAGGTTAAGAAATTTGTCAAGGTCCACAGCTAGTAAATGGCAAAACTGGGATTTGAATCCAGACTTCAGTGTCTAGTTGTGGAATTAAAATGCTTCCCCATCGCTGAATCCTTATTTCCATTCTTAACCAAACCTCGCCTGACTTCAAGCCCAACTCCAGCCTCCCCAGCTCAGAAGCTTCCTTGGCTGTGTCAGCTGAAGGAGCCTCTCCTACTGTCCTGTGCTTCCAGGGGTGCCATCGTGGCTGCAGAGTGGCCGTCACCTTAGACAGTGGGGGCTTCTTTTGTGGAATCATGTTCAGAACCTGCAGTACATCTGTTAAATACATTCGATCCCGGAACTGCTCTTTTGATAGTGGATAGAATGTTTGGAGCCATCCAGACACCACTTGGAGTCCAGTGAAAAAGCCAGCAATCAAGCTTTGAGAAACCATTTTTGGTAAAATGAAATAGGGTGCACTCTAACTGAATGAGACTGCTTTTCTTCTATGGTTTAAAAGATGGAACTAAATGTAATTCCCAAAAATGTCCCCCCAAAAGTATGTCTTGGCAGCCTTACTGGAAAGCATGTGCAGTGTAAAACTCATTTGCAAGTATCTGTTCTTTTTTTTAATCAATTTTTCTAATCATGCTCATCATTGTACTCAGGTTTCATTTATTTATGTTCTTTCTGTGCAACTAGATTATGAAATTGTGAGGAAGGAGATTATCTTCTTTTTCTTTTCTTTTCTTTTTTTTTTTTTTTTGAGACAGGATCTTGCTCTGTCACCCAGGCTGGAGTGCAGTGGTGGGATTACAGCTCACTGCAGCCTCGACTTCCTTGGCTCAAGTAATTCTCCTGCCTTAGCCTCCCCAGGAGCTGGACTACAGGCACACACCACCACAGCTGGCTAATTTTTGTATTTATTTGCAGAGATGGGATCTCGCGATGTCACCCAGGCTGTTCTTAAACTCCTGGGCTCAAGCAGTCAGCCTGCCTCAGCCTCCCAAAGTGTGTGGCCTGGATTGTATCTTTTTATGTTTCTCATTCCTTTTTACAACTTGGGGACTTGTACATAATAAGTACAAAATAAATATGGCTTTCATTAGACTGACAACAATTGGGGAAAGTTTCTATCCAAGCAGAATGAAGAGGGGGTTTCCAGCCATGCAGATGAGCTGAGGTCCGAGGCTGGAGAGAAGGTGCAATGCTGGAGTAACATGAGAAACATTCGGCCTACTTGGCTAGAGCATCTCACGGGAGCAGAGGTTACTTCGTGGGATCATGGGAGATAGATTAGAAAGGGATTTTTATGGCAGATTAGATGCTTATCCTCTAGGCTAGTGGTTTCAATTTTTATTATCGTTAAGATTTTCCCCTGCTCCCTCTTCCCTGCCTCAAAATTCCCTAAACCATATATAGGAACACAATTTGTAAAGCAGATAAAAGCAAAAGGGCTCTGGTTAAAATCATGGGGGAGGGACCCGGGTATGACTTCCTCGATATGGTTCCCTATATGCACATGCCAGGCACCTCTGAGGAATCCTCGGGCTCTTCCAAGGCAGTTTGATCCACTGGTGTGGACACTGGGAAACACTGGATGGCATGTTCCTTTTGTCTGTCTGTCCACATGTAGCCCCTGGCTTCCTGACAGTCCTCCATCAGTATCTGGTTCTCACAGTGTCACATCTCAACTCTCCCAGGAGTTTTGGAGCCACCGTCCCTGTGGCAGGCTCTATACATAGCCATTCCTCTTTCTTCTTTGCTAATAAAATCCAATTTTAGTTAGGACAGCCAAGTACTCAGTGACATGGTGACTGACCTAAGGCAAAGATTGACCAAACCCAGCAGCTAACTCTTTTGGTAAATAAAGTTTTGTTGGAACCCAGACAGGTTCATTTACTTCCTTAGCGCCTGTGGCTACTTTTGTGCTATAGCAGCAGGGTTAGGTGGTAGTGAGAGAGACTGTATAGCCTCCTAAATTCTTTGCTGTCTGGTCCTTTGAGCAAAAAGTTTGAAGACCCTTGTCTAAGGCAACTATGGCAATCCATTCTCCTTTGCTAAGATTGGGGGTAGTCATATAACCACTTTTGACCAAGGAAAGGTAAGGTAAATTCTGATGGAAGCATCTGAGAAATATTTCCCTCCCTGATAAGACAGAGGAATATAAGAATGTTCTTTTTGTCTCTTCTTTTCCATTCTGTCATATGAGGATGTGCTGTCTGGAGCTGTGGCAGCCATCTGGTAATCATGAGGGATAATACATGAGCCTGATTCCTTGATGGCATCATTCAGCTCCCAAATCTACCTTTGGACCATCTACTTTCCAACTGTTTGTAAACAATAAACATCCTGATGGTTTAAGCAATTCTTCACTGGGTTTTTGTTAGTTGCAGCTGAATGTAGAATAACTAGGGCATTTGTTTAAAAACGCAATAGGAAAAGACAAGAGTGTTCTTGTTGACGTTGTGTCACAGAATGAAACGTAGGAAATCTAGTAGATAATAATAATAGTGATGAAAGCTAGCATGCCAGTCGTCACTAAAGCAAGTACTCTATAATCCTCTTATGATCACAAAACCCAATGGAGACACTATTGTCATTATCTCCATTTCACAGATGGGGAAAGTGAGGTTTAGAGAAGTTTAACAATTCGCTCAGTTCCACAGTTAAGCACAAGAGCTCAAGTTCGCACCCACGTGTGTTGACTTCGAAAGCCAAGCACCTATCTGCTGTTTGACACCTCCGTTTCTGACGACAGAGCCGAATTCAAATCCCAACTCAGCCACATGGAAGGCAAGTTACTTAATCTTCTTAAGCCCCAGTTTTCCCACAAGAATGTGGAGATACTACCTTCAAGAGAAAATGCTGCCGCTACAATGCCGGAAACGTGGTGTTTCATTGTTTTTGCTTCGGTGCTTGTTTCTTTAACAGGGAGTGGATGGCTGGAAGTTAGCTATAGGAGTAACCAAGAGGTGTGAAAGAAAGTAGCAAGGGAAGTAAAAATAGACTCCAGCTAGCAGAGAAAGGCATACCAGCTCCTGATGAATTAAAGGAGGCTGCCGCCGGTCCTGGAGTGGGGTTCAATGAGAAGAACGCATGGTACGGAGAGGGCCATGAGGCTCACTCCTCACGAGTATGCATTGTGTTTGACCAAGAACTTGGCGACTTTACGGTCAGCTGTGGCCTGAGAGCACTTTCTAGTCCATTGTCCTGTTTCAAGGAGCTTTGAAAAATTGTAAGGAACTAAACAGAAAGGAATTGCTTGAGTTGTTGGTACGATTCACTTTTGTGTAAAACTGAGCCACTGTGCAGAAGTGAGTGTTTTTCAAAGTGAGGTCACTGATGCCTATGAACATTTCGCATGTCGGTATTTTCCTCGCTGTGGTAAGGCCCTTTACTCATGATGAATGGAAATCTGAAGACTCGGAGGAAGGGTCAGAGATTACCTTTGTGGCTGTTAGCTCTATTTGAGCAGTTTCCTCTCTGAGCATTCCTGTACAGTTTTTAATGGAGGAGAATAATCAAGACCAGCCCGCTCAAAGAGCTTATGAAAAATAGATGAAATTTAGAGTTTAAAATCCAGATTTAATTGTTAGGCCTACTTTTAAAAGAGAGCAAGAAAAACGACCCCAATGGCTTATTGTATAACATCCAGATGTTCGGCATCAGCCAGACCAGATGAGGGATGACTTTTTCGCTTTTCATCTGGATGCTTTGGCCTCTCTATAGACACAGCGAAAGAGGGCAGTTATATAAGAAGCTTGCTGGAGTGGCCTTGTCCTCATTCTCAACTTGCCCTTCAGGAGACCCATGAACATTCAGTTGCATTTTTAAGCTTCGATGTGATCGATTCTTAATGAACGCATTCCTTAGACCCAGTGTGGGCTTGAGAAGCTTCTGGAAATCATTCGATCTGATCATTGGCTCCAGGTAGACAAAGTACTGAATGAGAGAAATTTTCCCTTCTCATTCAAATGTTTGAGGCTCAAGCAGACTTAGACTGGCTTTATCGTAAAGGAACTAATATAACCTGTCTAACATATCATTAAAATATGTTTGTGGGCTTTTCAAAAGTGACAGCTGCTCTTCAGAGTGACAGACAGGTGTCCACATTTCAGCTTGCTTTGTTTGTCACTGTGTATGTTTGTTCTTACCAGCAACGCCTGGGAAGGGCAGCAAACACTGTTGTGCTTGGATATGAAAACCAAGGCCTGATTAGCGTAAGCGTTTGTTGAAAAAGCATTTTCTCCGCACGCTAATCTCTACTTATCCTGTGGGGAAATCCTTTCAATCCCATACCTGATAAATAAATCTGGCAAGTGAATAAACACTCTCAAGTCTCTTTCTGGTATATAATTCCACCTGTTCTGTGAGTTCTGCCGGCCTCTGAGCTCGGGCAGTATTGTGTACCTTTCAGAGCCACATGGAACAAAGCCGGCTGGGGAAAAGCAATGTTTGCTGTGACCCTGCCTATCACTGAGCACTCAACAACCTTTCACAAGAACCAAGCGGGTGTTCAGGGCTACTGTGGACTTCTTGGATTATGGTAGTTATTTTTTGGTGCTTTTGTTGACCTTGAACACTTCACTAGGCATTGGCTAATACTGCTGCTCCTTTTCCTTCTGATTTTCCACCCAAGAATAGGGGTGCTGGAGCTGCTGCAAAAATCCTTTTTGAAAGTGAAAGTCAGGTCTCAGTGCTAACGTGCTCTCTTTACTGCCTGTGCAGTCTCCCTGCTCTTCTGCAGGAGCCTTGGGCTGCTTCTCCACTGCAGTTCCTACATAACAATATTATGTGATTATAGTGTGGGATCATGGGGGCAGGGATTATGTCTTTTTGTTTTTGTAAAGACAACAGCCTGGCACATTCATTATTAATTAACTTTATTAATAATTACTTAATGTTAAATGAATGAACTTTAATGCTTCCTAAGTTTGTGTATATATTTGTGTGAGACATTGCCGGAGAATGACAGGCCCGATTAGATTACGATTTTATTTAAAAATGAATTAGAACAATTTTCTGAAGTCTTTGATAGGATCCTTAAAAATGACAAAAGGTTTGATGGGCACCTATAGTAACAGGGCACACTACCCCAGTACCATCCAAATAATTATCTTCCATATCTGAGACAGGGCATGCAAAGAGGACCCCTAAGATATACCCATGGTTTTCTAGAGGTACACATGCACACGTTGAGAATGCCTTTACAAACCCTAAAGGATTCAAGTTCACTGCCCAATGTGTGAAATTGGGCAAATATGCATGATGTTGAAACAAGTTTTAAGATGATACTGGTAAAAGAAGTAGACTGGTTATTTGATAGCTTATCAACAAAAGAGCTTCTCTTTGTTCTCTGTTGCTGTGTAACCAATGACCCCCAAACCTAGTGATTTAGTACAACAAACCTTTATTATCTCACAGTTTCTGTGGGTGAGGAATCTGGGAGCTGCTTAGCTGGTGATTCTGGCTCAGGGTCTCTCATGATGTTATGTCAGGATGATCAACAGGGGCTGCAGTCATCTGACGGCTTGACTGGTACAGGAAGACCTACTTCCAAGATGGCGCACTCACATGGCTATTGGCAGGAGGCCTCAGTTCCTCACGACCTGGGTCTCTCCCTAGGCTTCTTAAGTGTCCTTATGATGCAGCAGTTCATTTTTGCCATAGTAAATTATCCAAGAAAAGGACCAAGAAAGACACCACAATGCCTTTTATGATTTACTTTCCAAAGTCACATACCATCTTGTCTTTTGAGGACATATTTTAAATCCATCAGAGCTGTTGCTTTGATGCAATTTGACAGGTATGTTTTGAGCAGTAGCTGGCCTTTCCAGATGTGCTTGTTAAATTTGTAAATCCTGCTTGCTCTGCACTTTGGAGGGAGTCCACACAGACTTGCCTAATATGAGAAGCAGGTTGTCTGAAAATCAGGACCTGTGGTTCAGAGTGTTTGACTTTGTACTTTCTACTCTCAAACCATTTTTATTTTCTCTGTATGCAGCATGGAGAGGGTTCTCCCTGAAATCCACTTCAGTCTCTCTAAAGAATAATAACAATAGCACTTACTATTAGCTGTGTTAAGTGCTCCATGAATACCAATTCATTAAATACAACCTCTCTATGAGTTAGATACTTGTATCATCATCCGTATTTTACAATGGGGATACTGAGAGATGAAATAATTTTCCCAGGGTCACCCAGCCAGTAAATGGTAGCACTAGGGTTTGAGCCCAGAGACTTGGCTTTAGAGTCTGGACATCGACTTCCTTCATTGTGTTACAATAATACAGTGTCTGAACCTTCAGCTGGGCTCTTGTGCAGTTTCTACTTTAAGTCAGTCCATCTTAAAAAAAAAAAAAAAGACTACAAAGAAAGAAGAGATTGAATTCTGGCATTTATTGCCACCACCACTGGGCCTCCCACCACCTCCCCATCATCATATTGCTCTCTGGGTTCTAGAAACAGCTCCCTTTACCGCCCCTTCAGGCCTGTGGATAATAACAACTCCCATTTGTGGTAGACAGAATGATGTGTCCCCTAAAGATGTCCCCTAAACCTGTGATTGTGTTACCTGACATGGCAAAACGGACTTTGCAGCTGTAGTTAAGAACCTTGAGAAGAGAGTATCCTGAATTATCCAAGTGTAAGGGAGGAAAAGTTTCTTTTCCTCACCCATTTTAGGCTCACTGGCTGGGACCTCTGTCACAAAAGATAGATTTAGAAGAAAGAAAAGCATACAAGTCTATTTAATATAATTTTTCTGTGACATGGGGACCTTTACAAGGAAATGAAGACCCCCCCAAAAAGCAGTTAAACCCCGGTGGTTGGTTGGTTGGTTGGTTTGTTTGAGACGAGTCTCAGTCACCCAGGCTGGAGTGCAGTGGCATGATCTCGGCTCACTGCCACTTCCGCCTCCTGGGTTCAAGCGATTCTCCTGCCTCAGCCTTCCGAGTAGCTGGGATTACAGGGGTATGCCACCACACCCATCTAATTTTTTGTATTTTCAGTAGAGATGGGGTTTCACTATTTGTATATTTTTTAGTACAGAAGGGGTTTTGCCATGTTGGCCAGCATGATCTCGATCTCCTGACCTCCTGATCCGCTTGCCTTGGCCTCCCAAAGTGCTGGGATTACAGGGATGAGCCACCATGCCTGGCCAAACCCGAGTGTTTTTATAGTGGACTTGAAGAAGAATGGAGAGTTGTGGAAAAATATGATTGAGGGAAAACAAAAGGAGTATAAGCTCAGGGTGAGAAACTGGGGGAACAGCAAGACCCGTTTGCTCAGATTCCTCTCAGTGTCCCTCATCTTGGAGATAAGAATGTCCCCTTCCTCTAAGTGTAGGGAGGGCTCCTCTCACATGAGGTTCTTATGACCTGCCCCAGGGGAGAAGGGCAGGGGGAGTCAGAGAGACTTTTCTGCACATGCTATTTCTCAAGTTCTTTTGGCTTAAAATATTCACTCCGACATGGTGCCCTATTGTAGGGTAGAGTGTCTTGAGCCCCATTACAGGTGTCCTTGATAAGGATCCTTATAGGGGAAAGAGGAAGGGAGGGGAGTGGGAGTTGGAGAGAGGTGGGGAGATGCTCTGCAGCTGGCTTCTCAGATGGAGAAAGGGATCTTGAGCCAAAGAAAGGAGCAGCCTTTAGCAGCTGGACAGAGCAAGGAAGCATGCCCCTCTGCAGGCCCCAAAAGGAGTACTGCCCTGCTGGCATCTGGACTTTGTCCATTTTTATTTTTTATTTTTTTGAGACGGAGTTTCGCAGTTGTTGCCCAGGTTGGGGTGCAATGTGCCATCTCGGCTCACTGCAACCTCTGCCTCCTGAGTTCAAATGATTCTCCTGCCTCAGCCTTCCTAGTAGCTGGGATTACAGGCGCCCACCACCATGCCCAGCTAATTTGTTTGTATTTTCAGTAGAGATGAGGTTTCACCATCTTGGCCAGGCTGGTTGTAAGCTGCTGACCTCAAGTGATCTACCCGCCTCAGCCTCCCAAAGTGCTGGGATTACAGTCGTGAGCCACTGCGCCCGGCGGGCACCTGGACTTTAGCCCAATAAAACCCGTCTTGGACTTCTGACCTCCAGACCTGAACGCTGATAAATCCTTTCTTTTTTTTTAAGAAAACAAAATCTGAAACTCTGCAAAGATGATGAAAATCCACCCTGCTGTTTTTATATGACACAATAACAGAAAAACTACATCTTATTAGAGATTTTAAAAAATTATATAACTTAGCACATGCTTGAGTTCCAGGTTATGGGAGACTAGCCCTGCCTTCCAGATTAGCAACTCATTTGGAAGGAAAGGTATACACCCAGAGAGCATGCAAAAATAGAAGACAGGCGACTGAAGAGCAAGTGTGTGCAGTACTGATAATGAATGCTGGAAAGGCATGGAACCAGGTACAATCAAGGAAGGCAAGGGCAGCTCAGTGTCTTCTGGAGCCCTGCTATTAACGTCTACTATGTCTCAAAGTCACATGGGATGCAAGGGCATAATCTTGCTGATAGACAGCTCTAGACACCAAATTCCAGAAGGTGTGAGACAGTTGTCCGCTTTTTTCATTGGGTCACCCTTCTATTGAATTAGAGCAGCCTCAGATGAGTCCCCACTCCCCTCATTTTTCTATTTTATGCCCATCTCCTTCACCCCCTGTCTCTTCTGGGTGGACAGTGGAGAGTCTTATACTTACTGGTCCTCCATGGCGTTCCTGTGCATGGGACTTAGGCTTGCCAGATAAGCAAGCACCCACAAAATAAAAAAGCAATCCTTTTCTGATTGCAGTCACCTCCCCTCAGCCTCCACCCATTGTCGGTGAAGAGAGCTGAGTGGGGTGGGACGATCAGACAGCCAACCCACCTGTCCAGGTTCTGAACAGGGGCTGGGAGGTGAGTGAGCTTGTGGAGAGGGGTAGAGAGCACCCCAGGCTGGGAGAAAGCATCCCCCGAGGCTAGGAGATCGAAGCAGCCTCGTATGATGGAAGGGGCAGGGAGATGGACTTCCTTTGGGCATGGGGCTCTTCTGGGGAAGATGAAAGAAAATGCTGGAGGTGAGAATGATAAAGTCCAGGCATGCTAGGAATACTGTAGTGACCAGTACAAATTTGGGGAGCTATTCAAGGGAGTAACTGAATTATTCCATTTTCTATTTCTCAGCCGGGTTGGACATGATTTAAATGTGGCTAAAGAAATGGAAGGTGGTTGCTGGAGGGAAGCCTAGGGCCACACGTGGGAATATTCCTAGTCCACCTCCTGCCTTCTCTGACAATGCTCAGAGTGCTGTCCTGGAAATTCTGCTACAGAATTCCTAAGAGTTATTGCCAGGCCTTGGACATAATTAGTACACTTACTAGTCATAATCGCATCCTGGTGTACACAGGTATGTCCCAGGGTGGGCAGCTCGGCTATTTGTCACATTTTCCAGGAGGCTGCCCGGAGCCCCACGCCTGCTATGATTTTTGCAGCTGATCGCACAAGTGTCTGACCACGTTAGTGTTGATCCTGGGCCTGGCTGTCAGATTGCACTCCCCCAAAGAAACATTTGTCTGGTTTTTAAAAAAATATTTAGAGCTGAATTCTATACTCTCTGCTATGCGGACATCAAATGTAAATTATTTCAACCCTGTTCTTTGAGTCAGTAGAGGCTGAACTGTGAGTGCCTTTTTCTAAGTGAGTATTTCATGAGGTCTTTTCAGAAGGACTGGTTCCCACTCAGCTCCTCTTCCATATATCATGATATTTCCTTGGTTGCCCGCAGTCCTAATGTGGAGAAGATGATCTATCTTGGTGGTAATATCTCATCCAGAATTTCTCTCATTTTTTTAAGTGGGAAGAGGGATATTCACACATTCTGTAAATGTACTGGGTCCTTATAAAAATATTTTAAAATTTTCAGTGGAATTTAGTATAAGAAGATTCCGTCTTAGACCCTAGCCAATGAGATTTAGGGGATTACCCAAAGACTTCATAGTAAGACTGGGATACTTAAAGATTGTTCCTATGGGTAGGACTCAGGTGACATAATGTGGCCACAGTGTAACTGAGAAATGAACACAGAATCTGAAGAAATCATCCCAGTCTATACTGTAATAGGGAGGTAGCCTGCTAGGTGGAATGGGATGTGTTAGGTAAAATGGATACTGATTTTATTTCTATTTAAATGGTGAGCTTTCTGTTCTTCTGCTCTTCCACATAGCTTCCATAGTGAGACACCAGTTTCCACTTAAGAGTATGAGTCCTGGAGTCAGATGGCTGTGATATGAAACTCAGCTGTACTCCTTCTTAGTTGTGAGACCCATGCACAAGTTACTTAACATCTCTAAGCCTTCACTGTACGATCCAGAAAATGATAGCTGTACCACCACCACCGCTAACAACGAACAATTGTAATCTAGCTCATAGGATTACTTTAACACTTAAATGTGTAATTCATGTGAATTGTTTAGTCTAGTATCTGGCATATATTAAGCAGTCAAAGATACTAGCTTTTGTTATTAGTAAGAGCAGTGTAATATTTTATATTGTTTGTAATGAATTGAAACATTCGGAGTACTTCAATAGGGATAACACTGATGATGGCAAAATTCTTAAAAAGAGTCAAAAACACCACAAATTTTGGATGATAATCAGGAATGAAGTGTTTGCTTTGTCCCTTCTAGACATCCTCATTGTAGTTAGCTCTACAGCTATTTATTGCTGGCTCACAGAAGAAGCCCTTCATCCTTCTTTGGTTTGGATACACGCAAAAGTGTGTATGTGTATGTGTATATGCTTATTGATCCTGGGCCTGGCTGTCAAATTGCACTGTTCCCTGTGTACACTGTTGCAAAATGTAGAGAGAAGCATTCTCTCTGTCAGTGAGAATGTCACAGAAAAAAGAGAGCTCTCTTCAGTCCTTTCAGGTAAACCACAGTCCATTGAAGGACCTTTTTCTTAACTCCAAAGCCAAGTAACCAGCACTGGAGCCAATCATCTTTCAACAATCTGGCCTTTCTTCTTCTGCGGGGTGAGCTCTCAGTATGGTCCCTAGGGAATATGGAAAATTAAACAATGGAAATAAAATAATTTATCTTTTTCCCCCCTTGAAGTCAGAAGCTGCAGAAATAAAGGGAACCAAGATACTTATAATAGGACCCAGGTAGGTTTTAGAGGACAAAGTGACAGCAATCATATGTACAGCTTAAAATAGCACACTTCAGGTTAGAACTGTTACACAAGGGAAGTGATACTGGTGCTAGTCCCAGCTGCTTAAAGGAAGGTAAGATCTCCATTCCTCATTGTAAAAAGATTTGCCTTCTGATTACTCGTCACTCATTTTGGTCACACAGACAGAACCAGACAGAAATCTGGAGGAAAACTGAATTGGGAAGAGACAGAAAAGATGGGGAACAAAAAGGCGTGCTATTGAAATTAATTGGGATTAACACCTCTGATTCATGGAGTGGTTTTCAACGATACTCGGTGAGGCCTCTTCAAAAAGTGGACATAGCAGTTATCTGGAGGTGAAGTTTTGGGAAAACCTAAGCAAGGGTGGGAAGAGATTTCCCTGACAGTTTTCTCTGCTTTCCTGTCTATCCTGAGAGTTGACAAGTGCTGGGGCTGCTGCTGGGAATATGGTGCTCCTAGCACCTTTTCTCAGGGGAGCCCCAACTGTTCAGCCAGGTCTTTTATGCTTTGGAAAATAAAATAGGTGAAGAGTCAGGAATGTTCTAGGAGAAAGAAACAGTCATTGCAGTCCCTAACCAGGGAAAGATATGGATGTATTTGGGAAACTGAAAGAAGACCAGTACAAATGGAGAAGAAAAAGTTAATGGAGAGAAAGGCAGGCAGTGGATAAGAGGGCTAGGCAGGGGCCAGTTCAGACTTGTGAACTCACAAGGTCATGTGAAGGAGTTTAGATGCTGATTGGAAGCCTATTGGTAAACTGCTGGGGACTTTTAAGCTGGGAAATTACAAATTATCTGATATATACTCACATTTAGGAAGAGCTCTAAGTAACCCCAGGAGATTTTCCATGAAAGGCTAAGTTGTCAATACTCAACCCAGAATCTGGGAAGCAAGTTGGAGTGATAGCACTCTGTCCCCCAATATTCTCCAGTCTGTTGGAGGGCGCAGCATTTCAGTGGCCCATCTTCACCACCCTGTCATGGCAACAGGTCTTCATTCAAAATTGAGCTCACTATTTTAAGGAAGACTGGGAAATATTCTGTATCCCTGGTGAAGATATTGAAGGGAAAGGTCCAAATGAAATTGCACCTTGGAGATTTTCTGGATTAGAAAATCCCAAAAGTGTAACCTGCAGAGAACATAGGGACTTCTTGAAACTTTAACAACTCTTCTAAATGCCACTAAAGTTTTCTTCAGGTCCTTTTAGGTGAGTCCAAATCTGGCTACAATAAACTGTAAGAAAGCAACAGATCCCACTCTAAGGTTCCACCTATTTGGAGCAAAAATAGGTAAAAAATAGGTTTATGACTTTATCAATCAGCTTAGGTTTAGTTATGCTGCAGTAACAAACAGCCCTCAATTCTCAATGTCTTAACAAAAACGTGGTCTTTTCTTTCTCAAGTCATAGTTTGCAGGCCATCTGAGCTCTGCTCTGTGTCGTTTGATTCCAGAGCCTAGGCTGAAGGAGCAGTTCCTATGTGTGTCTCTGTCAGCCTCATGGCAGAGGGAAAGAGCAATGGTGAGACCATGTGTTAGTTTTGAAAGCCTCTGCTCAGGTATGGTACAGGCTGCTTTCACTCACATTTCATTGCCCAAAGCAAATCAAATGGGCAAGCCTCATCTTGGCAAGCAGGGAAGTATAATTGTTCTGCAGGCCCTGGTCTGTAGCAAGAACATTGGATATTATAAACCAATGATGCAATGTCTAACAATGCCATACTTTGCTTTCTCCTTTTTTTGTGTGTCAACTCTAAGGTGGAGATTGAGTGATGATCTTACATTTATAGACCTGAAAACTGTCAGATAACGTGATTCAGAATATGATTCAGTCCCTGAAAATTAGCATCATAGGCATTCCTTTTTAAGGATAAGTTTCTGAAAGTCTGATGTAACCAGTTTAGAAGTTAAATTTACTGGAATTTACTGTAACCAGATTAAACGCAAATTTACTGGAAGAAAAGATCATGTAATAAAGCAGAGTTCACAATTTCTAATCTGATGTTGTACCAATCTCTCAAAAATCTGAAACTTACTGCTAGGAGGACTTCTATGCAGGAAAAGAGAGAGAATCTTTTATTTCTTTCTTCAAATTAGAGTGAATGAGATAAAAAGAGTATACTGGTACCATAATTTTAGCCAACATTATGTTTTATTTAAGAAAGTCTGTATTTTCTGGTTAGCTATGACATATGAAATTTTATTTCCACCAAGGATGAAAAAAAAGAACAACAAAGCAAAGCAAAACACAAACACAGCTTATGGGAATCAAGGAAAAAAGATGGCAAAGATGAAATGCACGCCACATTGAGTTGAGGACCTGTCAGCTCATGCCTGGATGGTTGCGGTGGCCCCTCCACTCCGGCCCTGACCCTGCTTTCCCCTGAGGTCTATTCTCCACATAGCAGCAACCAGAGTGGACCATCTGAAACTTAAATTGTATTATGTGCTTCTCAGAACTCTCTAATGAGACTCTCAGTTCACTCTGAATGATGTCCAAAGTTCTTCTCATGGACTGTGCGATCCTGTGTGATTCATTCTCTTGATTGCCTTTCTGACCCCTTCTTTCACCACTAACCCCACTCTCCCACTCCACTGCATGCACACCGGCTTCCTTGCTTCTCTTCTTCCCAAACTGCCAAGTCTCTGCTTTCTCGGGACCTTTGCACTGGCTGTTCCCTCTATCAGGGTCTCTCATTTTATCAAAGAGGCCTCCGCTGGCCACCTGATTTAAAACAGCATCTGGTCCTTCTCTGTTCCTGTACTCTGCTTTATTTTTTGTTCTCAGCATATATTACTACCTGATTTACCACGGACATGCTCATTCTCCACCTCCTTTCACTACATCGTAATCACCGAGAGAGTGATGACTTCATTTCATTCACTATTTTATCCCCGATGCCAAAAACAGTGACTGGCACCTAGTAGATGCACAATAAAATAAAATAAAGGAACAACTGCCGCTGTTCCTAATATCCTCAGATGCATGTAAATATTGATTATGCCATCATACAGAAATTGTACAGAGTACAGAAATTAACAAAAATGTACTTCCCTGCCTAAAAGATTAACTACATAAAAATAAGATTAGAAGAAAAACCCTACATAGTGAATGTTTTAAAACAAAACAAAAAATGCAATCGCCTACTTTTCTCTGCTTTTTGTTAATTTTCTTCTGCAAAGTATTGGTGTTTCCAGCACCTGGAAGTGTGACAGAAGATCACAGAGTCCTGAATCATGGGTTGATGACACATGAAAAAGCCATTGGATACATTTCCATAGGAATGATTGTCTGTTCTTTGTAAACGGAACATAGGAAATTATGGTTATAACAACAATTATGAGAGTTAAAAAATATAGCAAATATAGGAAACATGGGAAAACAACTAGTTGAGCTGCTTAAAAATGAACCCAGGCCAGGCGTGGTGGCTCACGCCTGTAATCCCAGCACTTTGGGAGGCCGAGGCGTGTGGATCATCTGAGGTCAGGAATTTGAGACAAGCCTGGCCAACGTGGTGAAACCCCATATATACTAAAAAATACAAAAAAATTAGCCGGGCTTGGTGGCAGGTGCCTGTAATTCCAGTTAACTTGGGAGGCTGAGGCAGGAAAATCACTTGAACCTGGGAGGCGGAGGTTGCAGTGAGCCAAGATCGTGCCACTGCACCCCAGCCTGGGCGACAAGACCGAAACTCCATCTAAAAAAAAATAATAATAATAACCCAGGGCCTAAACAGGTGGATCAAACAACTACCAGAAGGATGACTATGTGAAGGTAGTAAGCAGTCAGGCTAAGATCAGATCTGCTGTCAAGCTGTACACTCTGATGTGGGCCGTGCAAATGAGTTGCAGATCAGGACTTTAGTAACCTTGGAAAGTCATGTCCTGAGTTCCCCTGTTCTTCTATTGCCATGAAGACAACTGCAACCACTTTTCTCCACTTTGATGTCACTCTCTGGTGAGCTGCCAAATCATGCATGAGTTGTTCCATCCAAGCTTTCGTGCATGTGGAGAGCTGGTGACTCATGGCATAAGGTACTGGATGCCTGGCTTCTCCATGTAACTCTAAGCACCTGCAGGATGCTGGCCTCACTTAAATTTGTCTTCTATCTAACTCAGCTCCCTATAGTGACACATGGTGAGTCCTTCCTATATACTCATTGAAAGAATGACATTATGGAAAGATTGAGTTGAATTTTCTCTGGAGATTTAACTAATCCTTTACAGTGATTGTTAGTGATCAAGATGCTTGACTCTATTGCTTGAGTGTAGAGATGATTGGCCATGACCACAGAGCCCTTAGCTTAGTAAAGTTCTCCTCATCCCTACAAAATGGAAGCCCTTGGCCAGGCTGAGTGCCTTGGTCCTGCAGGATGAGTGGATCTCACAAGCCGAGCTGGCCACGGCCACCTTCCTTGCTAAAGTAGAGAACTCTGTGCATGTGTACAGGTTTTATCTTTGGCTGGAATTGTTAGCAAGGCCCGTGTCACACACATGGAGCATATCATGTGCTTCCCCTCCAGTTGTGAGACAATGCAGGCATCTTCATCTTCCACCCAAGCTGTCAGACCCTGTAGCTTCAGAAGGTTAGACCCAGACGGTGAGCTAAACGTTCATCCTTGCTGTTTTCTTTTAGACAGTCCAGGGACAAGGTATTGCTTGCATGTTCAAAAAGGCAGAGAGGAGAATTCATGCATGTAAAATACATCATATAGTGCCAGGCACATAATGGATGCTCCACAGAGGTCATCTCACATAACCTTTGTGATAACCTTGCCAAGTAAATATTCTCATCCTGATTTTAGAGGCAAAGAAGTCAGTACTCAGAGAGGTTAAATAACTGTCCATGTCAGTCATGGTCCTGGCAGGACAATTACGATCCACTCCAAAGCGTTTAATAGAAGAAAGTTTAATGAAGGGCGCGCTCTGTAGAGGTGTAGTCTGGCCTACAGGTGCTGTCTAGGGATGGTGAGACACCTGGGGATGAACAGTCCTGGGGAGCTATGACTAGCCCTAGGCCTGAAGGGCCAAAGGCGGGGATGAAGTTTTCAGAGCCTATGAGTGCAGGGGCTATGGAAGAGGGATGCAGCCTCATTCATGCCACACACTGGCCCACGGGAAGGCCCAGTACAAGGAGTGCAGGTGATCCAGTCTGTCTCTGGAGTTCAGCTTCTCAGATAAGGCAGCAGGGAGGATGGATTTGGGGGTAGGCGGTGATCTGAGAATAACAAGCACATCTTCCAGTGTCTCTAGCTAGTGGTACTGTGTGCAGGGGGTGGGTTTGTAGCCAGCTATGACTCTGAAGTCTTGCAATCTTTGCTAAAAAGAGAAAAGGAGGAGAAAATCTTTTCTTCTTTTCTTCCCTACATCTCAAGTTCCCCTTTTGTGTTTTTTCCCTCCTTTTCTCCCTTTTTTCCTCCCTCCTGTCCTTCATCTTTCTCCCACTTTCCCTTCTTCCCTTTCTTCCCTCCCTTCTTTCCTCTGTCTCTTCCACCCTTACCCTGCCACAAAATGTAAGACTCTGGAACACAAATAAATACGACCTGACTCCCACCTCTAGGTACTTAACAGCAGCATCATGTTAGGATGGAGCCTGTTCCATTGAGGGCACTCTGTTTAAAGCTCTGAGCACAATTTTCTTTACATTTTCGTTTTTAAAAAGGCTTCATATGTGACGTCCTTGGCGATCCCCCACGCAAGAGTGCAACTTAAGTGTACCTGCTCTTTCTCTAGAGCCTTCGAGGGCTCACACATCGGAAGCTGCCTCGCTTCAACTGACCAAGCCCCAAGCTTTGGCTGCTACATCCATCCATTTACTTTTCTTTTTCTGTTTTTCACTTTGCTTCGTACCTCGAAAGACTTAGATCTTTATGTTGCCCTATTCTGGGGACACTTACCTCTGAGAGTTTTCTTGGGAAAATAGGGTGCTTGGGACAAAGCCCTGTAACCAGCTCCCTGCTGTCTTGGCCAGGGAGACCCTTGCCAGGTAAGAGCATGGTCAAAGTCAGAACCCCACCTTGGCTTTCCTACCTTCTTGTACTCTGAACCGGGGCAAAACACTTCTTTCTTTTGCCCCTCCCCCATTTATAAAAGGAACATAATGGCCCCTTTTCCTTGGAATGGGGGTGCTGGAGGCTTCTGTGCATTTCCAAAGTACTTGGAGCCCTCCCTGGGCTGCCTGGCTCCTCGCTTGATGAGTGGAAAGTGCAGGGCAGGCTGCTGTGCTCTTTATATTGTGCCCCTTGTTCACCAAGCACATCCACTTCAGGCTGCTGCACACACTCACCATTCTCCTTGGTATTATTGACTTAAGTACTCTTCAAGAAAAATTTCTCCAAGGCTCCCATGTTGACATCCTGCTAGTGTTTTGAGAGGCAGCCTTGCTAGCTGTTTGTTGCTTTGGATGAAAGCCTGCAATCGCTCTATTAAACATTCTCCGTTCAATGGGAGGAAGAAGGAGAAGCCTATCTGCACAACAGGAACTGGATTTTTCCACAGTGCAGGTTGATGTGGGAAGCATTCCAGTGCTGGGTCAGACTTGCTGGGCAACTAACTCCTGGGTCAGGTCAGGATACTGGGTCGCAGTGACTCAGTGTCTCTCCCTCTCTCCAGTCTGCCCAGCAAAAGCATTTGGCCTTAGGACTTACCTGCCTTCTCTAACTCTCTGCCACGTTTCCCACATCAGTTCTTGCCTCTTGCCTTGTTGCCAGAGAAACCAGCAGAAAGAAGAAACTTGGAGATGGAGAGAGAGCATCTCACGTGCTTCGTGGGGGAAGAAGGACCAATATTGGTATGAATGGAATCTAGACTTCTGTGTATATCAGGGCAAAGTAACAATTTTTTTTTGTTTTTTGTTTTTTGTTTTTTTTTCTGGCTGACCAAGGGCATCCTTGGTGGGCAGCCCAGGAAGGTAGAACAGGTACCTGTCAAAGAATTAGAAAACATGGATTCAATAATCTGGACTTTGTCCAGAGCCAGTTTTGTGACTTTGGATAAATCACTAAACATCTCCAGATCCCAGTGTCCTCAGTTATAAAAATAAGAGATGAATATTAATGTCCCAGGGTTTTTCGTGAGGTTCGTTCATTGATTCAGCAAGTATCTATTGGGTGCTGTCACAGCAGTTTGAGAGGCTGAGGTGGGTGGATCGCCTGAGGTCAGGAGTTCGAGACCAGTCTGGCCAACAGGGTGAAACCCCATCTCTACTAAAAATACAAAAAGTAGCCAGGCGTGGTGGTGCATGCCTGTAATCCCAGCTACTCGGGAGGCGGAGGCAGGAGAATCGCTTGAACCTGGGAGGCAGAGGTTGTGATGAGCCGAGATCACGCCATTGCACTCCAGCCTGGGCGACAAGAGTGAACCCTCAAAAAAAAAAAAAAAAAAAAAAGGAAAGAAAGAAAAAAGAGAAAAGTTACTTAAGCTGCTTAAGCTGAAGTATGGAAACTGAGTTAGAGAAGACGTGCCAGGGATTTTTCGTTTGCCACTACAGACCCACTCGCTACTTTTCTTCATTCTTCTCTGAGCGCCAGTGAGCTGATGTTTCTTGGACCGCATTAAGTGGCTGATCTGCCCTCTGGTTTCCAGGCAGTTTCAGCCCATAGGAGGCAGGAACAGGAGATAGGAGGGTGGGAGGAGAGAGAAATTGGGGTATCTCTTCCCCAGCTCCTTCCCTGCCATGGCTTCAGATTGGCAGTGGCTCTGTTCCCCTGCTGTGGGCCACAGTCCTGCCTGGCAGACCTTTCCCCTAGCCATGGCTTCCTCTCTAAGTTATATGTAACAGTAACAGCTCCCTTCAGGTTCAGGTGCCTAAGGCTTCCCACTGTTGCTAGCCCCAGGGTGACTCTCCATCTTTGTCGGCTTCATTAACTCTGCAAGAACCTTCCTAAACAGGGATTCTTCAAGTACTCATACCATGTGCCTTTTGCTGGGACCGTGCCCACAACAGAGAGGACTACAGCTGGAGCAGGAGGAGGCTGTTACAACCACATGCAGGCAATACGGGGGACATGGCAGAAGGGAGTCCGTGGAATCTGAAGATATTGAGGAGACATAAACAATAGGACTTAGATGTTAGGTGGGGGTGAGGGAGGGCAAACTGTGAATAGCTTTGGGTTTGGTTTCTGTACCTGGAGGATGGTGGTGGTATTCATGGAAATGCCAGCAGGACTGGGGCAAATAAGCTTGCGGGGCAGAAGGAAATACAGAGAGGCTTTTAAATGGAGTAACTGGCACTAGAATATAAAAATCTGGCATTTAGAAGAGGAATCTAAGCAGGACATTCATCAGCATAGAGATGGTAAAGGCTGTAAAATACAAACAACTGGGCGAGGTGCCGGGCGCCTGTGGTCCCAGCTACTCGGGAGGCTGAGGCAGGAGAATGGCGTAAACCTGGGAGGTGGAGCTTGCAGTGAGCTGAGATCCGGCCACTGCACTCCAGCTTGGGGGACAGAGCAAGACTCCGTCTCAAAAAAAAAAAAAAAAAAAAAAAAAAAAAAGGTATAATCTCCTAGGCAGAATACACAGACTGAGAAGAAAGATGAGGGAGTTGTTCTGAGGAAGAGAAATTTGGAAGGGCTGGGCTGATGGATCTACTGGGACTGAGAATACATGGAGAACTAGATGGGAAATCCTCCCTTATAAAAAACTAAAGGGGCCGGGCGCGGTGGCTCAAGCCTGTAATCCCAGCACTTTGGGAGGCCGAGACGGGCGGATCACGAGGTCAGGAGATCGAGACCATCCTGGCTAACACGGTGAAACCCCGTCTCTACTAAAATATACAAAAAATTAGCCGGGCTCGAGATGGCGGGCGCCTGTAGTCCCAGCTACTCGGGAGGCTGAGGCGAGAGAATGGCGTAAACCCGGGAGGCGGAGCTTGCAGTGAGCTGAGATCCGGCCACTGCACTCCAGCCTGGGCGACAGAGCGAGACTCCGCCTCAAAAAAAAAAAAAAAAAAAAAAAAAATGAAGAGAAGTTCAGAAAGTAGGAAGGGTCATTGAGTTTAGGAGCAAGGGCGTGGTTGACCTTCGTCGGCCTTGACAAAATCCATTTCAGCAGAGTTGCTGGAGACCCAAGGAAAGGTTCATTGCATGTATGTTAGTACCTTAGTGGGTGGGAACGTGGTGGTTTGTGTGCCCTCTGGGAAGTCGGAGTTGGGGTCTGCTGAGAGCGAGGGAGGAGAGGAGGATCACCAAGGCAAGTGCCACACAAGGCTACGCATTTCCTTTCTTTTTTGCTGCTTATATGCAGAGTCTGTTTTCTAAATAAGGAGGGCTGAGGCCACAGAAGCAGAGGCAGGAAGGCTCCAGAAGCTGAACAACTCTGTAGCAGGCCCAGAACTTCCCCTAAGATTTTTCCAATTATATGAAAGGTGGTGTGGCGGGGAGCCTTATTGTCCTGTCAAAGTCCTTCTCTCCGGCCACCAGAAGGCTTTTCCTTTCATGAAACACAGATAGGAGTTTCAATTCCATAAATATATATTGAGAACACAGTACACAAAAGTCTCAGAAATGGCTCTAACACAAAATTGCTTTTAAGAGCACATGGATGCACAAGGCATGTGCCTCCTATTTTTTTTAATGATGTTAAAATTCACAGAAACAAAAAAATGTACTATCTTAGACATTTGTAAGTGGTAGTTTAAGTTTGGTAGTGGTAAATAGATTCATATTGTTGTGTTAGCCAATCTCCAGAACTCTTTTCGTCTTGTAAAATGGAAACTCTGTACCCATTAAACAACTGCCTATGCCCCCTCCCTTGGCCCCTATTCTGCTTCCTGTCTCTCTGAGTTTGGCTACTCTAGGGACTTCATGCAGCGAGATTACACAGCATGGTTGTCCAGCATTCTCCACAGTTTTGCTTTCTGCAAGTTCACTTACCCTCAGTCAACTAAGGTGCAAACATATTAAATGAAAAATTCCAGAAATAAACAATTCAGTCCCTATGCATGGCTCATGCCTGTAATCTCAACACTTTGGGAGGCTGAGGCAGGTAGACTGCTTGAGGCCAGAAGTTTGAGACCAGCCTGGGTAATATAGGGAGACCCTGTCTCTATTTAAAAAAAAAAAAAAAATTCATAGATTTTTTTACTGCATACCCTTCTGAATAGTGTAAGGAAATCTAGCACCATCCTGCTCTGTCTGGCTTGAGACCTGAATCCTCCCTGTGTCCAGTATCTTCACGTTGTATACTTACGTATGTATAGGAAAAAACAGTATATATAGTGATATGGTCTGGCTCTGTGTCCCCACCCAAATCTCACCTTAAATTGTAATCTGAATTATAGGTCCGCACATGTTGAGGGAGGGACCTCATGGGAGGTAATTATATGATGGGGGTGGTCCCCCCAAGCTGTTCTCTTAATAGTGAGTGAGTTCTCATGAGATCTGATGGTTTTATAAGGGGCTTTTCCCCTCTTTGCTTGGCACTTTTTCTTCCTGCCGTCATGTGAAGAAGGACATGTTTGCTTCCCCTTCTGCCATGATTGTAAGTTTCCTGAGGTCTCCCCAGCCATGCTGAACCGTGAGTCAATTAAACCTCTTTCCTTTATAAATTACCCAGTCTCGGGTGTGTCTTTATTAGCAGTGTGAGAACGGACTAATACATATGGAGTTCAGTACTGTCTACAGTTTCAGGTATCCACTGGGGGATTTGGAATCTAACCAGGAGGATAAGGGGCATCACTGTTATTTGTCTTTCTGGGACTGGCTTATCTCACTGAGCATAATGTCCTTCCAATTCATCCATGTCATAGCCTGTGTCAGAATTTCCTTCCCTTTTAAAATGGCGTATTCATATTTATTGTGTTGTAGCGTGTTTCCCAGTTCACAAAGGCACTCACACTTTTCTTTGTTCCACACTCCTTTTCTCTGCGTTGAAGCTCTGAGTGGTTATTGCCCCTTGGCTACAGCTAAGGAAAGAAGCCTCAAGCCTGCAAGACCACACACAGAGCCTGGGACCGGAACATGGCCTCAGGTCACTGGGTGCAGCACGTTTCCCTGAAGCTCAGCTGCATGTGCAGAGCCCTTGCTGAACCTGGGAGCAGTTCACAGGGCACAGGCAAGGGGAAGACGTCCAGGGGTCAGAAGACCCCTCAGGCAGGGAGAACAGATCCAGCAGCAAGTCAGTAACAGGACACAAGTGGAGGGAAGGCCAGGTGGCAGAGCCCAGCTCTGGTCCCAGTCCAGGTAGTTGGCCCCGCTCACCCTGGCCACTCACTGTGTCTCTAGACACAGGAAATGGGATTACCAGGCCAGTCTCAGGAGTTGGGTGAAGGCACAGCGCTTCAAGGCTGACCAGCCCTAACAAGGCGAATCCTCCCGGTTGTTCATCAGTGATTAGAGCAGCTGTCCAGGAGGGACAGGTAATGAAGTAAGGATCTGAAATATGCAGTGGTGGCTGTAGGCATGCTGCCTGTGATTGCTGCCAATGGGAGCCAGGAACTTCAGTGAACTGAGTAAACTCCCTTTCCTTAGAAGATTTGTATTGGGGGCATCTTGCTGGGGTGGTGAGGCTCACCTCTGAAGCTGGCATCTCACCTCTCTCAGCATTCCTGGCCAGTCCACCAGACAGTTCTGAAGAAGAAAAGACCTTGTGCTTTGGGGAGCTCACCACCCCTCCTGAGCTCTAGCTGCTTTCTGGTTGTCACTGGCAGTGGTAATGCTCCAATTCCTGAAACAGCTAAATAAACCACACCACCGACATTTAAATCATGTTCTCTGGGACCTGGGCTTGGTCAGAGCACGAAACAAGCAGGGATTTGCTACCTCTGGTTCCAACTGGGAAACTGCCTCCTATACTACGCAACTCTATCCTCTCATTTGGGGACTGTTCTGGGACACTTGCTATTTGTCATGGGTGGGGGCTGGGTTATCCTAGTTAATCATATATTCTGGTTAAAGGTGTGCAATTAGCTATTCACTGAGCACAACTTCTCAAAAGGCTTAGAATGCTAGAAAATATGCTCAACAGTAAATTACAAGTAACGTAATCCAATCTAACTTTTAAAACACTGAAGCCACTTTTACATCTTCAGGAGCATCAATATGAACTCTAAGCACTCAAGAATTGAGAAAACATGCAAACCCTAGTTAACAGAATGCTGGATAAACAGCTTCTAATGAATTTCCCATGTCTTGATTCTGTCATATTTCTTTTTGAAAAGGCACTGGGTATGTATGAAGACGATTAAGATTGTGTAAACTAATAGAGGAGAGTTGACTTTAGGGGCAACTTTAACCAAATCTGCATTCAACACAGAATTCCCCTCTTTAAACTTTCTGACATTTTTTCCCTGCCTTTGCTTTGGTATCAGGGGCTCACTCCATTCTATTTAGTAGTTTACTTCAGGAAAATCTTTCTTTATTCTCACCTTGGAAACCATGGGGAATAAGTCTCATCTCCCTGTTTTCATAGAATCAGAACATTCATATATCTTTGTTTCCAGTTTCCTTTTAGCTGAACCTGTCAGTTCCTGCAAACTTCCTCAAATATTTGTAGACACTCTTTTGAATATTCCCTTGTTTGTAGGGGTTCCAAAGATAACTATGAAGGCACATATGGTAAATCTGTTGCTGAATGTCATGAAACTATCACCGTCTTCCTTCTGGATTGTATGCTTCTATGATAGTGCCTGTGAGTTCTTTCTGGGATCATTCTCTCTGAGTTCAAATCCTGGCTCTGCTACTTTCTACCTCTTAACCTTGAGCAAGCAACTAAACTCTTTAATGCTCGGTTTCCTCATCTATGAAAGAGGCTAATTATAGTATCAACCTCACAGCCTCACAAGGTTACGGCAATTGACATCATATGTGTAAGTGCTTAGCACAGACTTGGAAGACAGTAAAGGCTCAATCAGTGAAGCTGCTTGTAGAACAGCTGCATGAAATCAGACAATGAAGCCTGAATGGCCGGGTTCATATCCAAGCACAGGTTCAAAATTTGACCCACTACCTATGAGATGAATTTGTAAGTGGCTTAAATGCTTTGTGCCACAGTTTTCTTATCTGTAAGATGGAGATCTAGGGTTCATATAAAGATTAAATGGGGCTGTTATATGTAAGATAGTTGAAAAGGAGCCTGGAAAGTAAAAAGGACACCAGAAAGATGTTATTATTATTATTATTATAGCTTGAAAATGCATCTTATTTTTAAAAGAAGTCACATCAAAAGGTTGCCTCACATTGGAGCTATGGTCACCAACATACTGGTTCCCATGGTCCCTCTTCATCTGTGTGTGGAGAATTCTCATCTTTGTGTGTGTGTGTGTGTGTGTGTGTGTGTGTGTGTGGCTCAAACTTCCCCCTTAGCAGAATGTCTTGAACATGTTAAGTGTTTTCAGAATTCTTGGCCTTTGGAATCATGTCTATCTTTCCTCTGTACTATTTGAAATCTGCTTTCCTGGATTCTGGATAGTCTGATTGCATACTTTGTCTCTAGACTGTGCTTAAGAGCTGCTACTCCTGAAACTGCTTGGATTCTTCCTGGTAGAACCAATTCCCCGTGACATTGCACCCACCACTATACCATATATTTACATAGCCTCACTTCCTGTTAAACTGTAAGTCCTCAAAGCAGGACTGTGCTAATTCATTTTTCTATATTTACTACATCCAGGCCTCATCCCTCCATGACTATAAACTGGGGGCACATTTAGAGTAATACCCAACTTCTTCATGCTCTTGGCCTACTGCCAATTGGCAATAAAGTATTCTTTTTCCAGAAGCACTTAGCATAAAGGAAGGCCTAAAAATGTTTTGGAATAAATGCTATGCTTAACCTAGCCTGGAATCCCCACCTGCAACAAAAGTGATAATGTTGGAGAAACTTGTCTCAACTGAAAAATATTTCCAAAATGATTATTATCATTACTACTGAATTAGCAGAGTTACTTTTCCAAGAGCATTTTCTTTTCTATATCCCTGCTAGCATTTTCAAGAAATTTCAGAATTAAGTCAGCAAGAGAAAAGAGGGATAGCTATCTTTATTTTTTTCGTTAGAGACTCAATTGTTTCTTAAAATAAAATACAAACTTATCCTTTGTTTTCAGCAAAGGGAGACTTACAGGAGGTGTGTAGATTAAAAGATTTTCATTGCTTCTATATGTTGCGTTTAGGCCAGTTTTGTTACTGAGGGAACTTATTGAACTAGTTCTTCCTCTTGCCATACCTGGCTCTAATTTCCAGCCGCAGCTTCTCCAAATAATTATTTTAACCTGATTTGTTTTTTACCTGCTATTAAAATATTAAGCAAAGATACCACAAACAAAGTCAAAAGCAAACAACTAGGAAGAATATCTGCAGCATGTATTATTATGGACAAAATGTTAGTATCAAGTTAGTAAGGTAAAGACAAATACACCAATATAGAAATGGGCAAAGAACACGAACAGGCAATTCACAGAAGAAATGCAAATATTCAGTCCATAATTAAAAGCTGCTCTATTTCGTTAGTAATCAAACAAGTGGAAATGTAAAATGTAATGAGTTTTTTTGACCTATCAGACTGACAAGATTAAAATGAATAAAAATGGTTAGTGTGGAATTAGGGAATGGAATTCTCAAGAAGTAGTTGAAAGGAACATAAACCTCATGTAGCGTTTTAACAGTGTTCATTGAGAGCTTTCAAATGTTAGTACTTAATGATGCAGTTTTACTTTAGAAATATATTTGTAAGAAAAAAAATCTGACAACTGGGCAGAATTAATATGTAAAAGGCCTGACACAAAAGAACTCTGAAGGATCATAAATCTCTGTGATTAAGAGATTAGACAAATATATTGCATAACATTCATAAAAGAGAGTGCTATATATTCATTAAAAAGGATGAAGTGGAGGCATATCTCCAAAATATACATTTAAGAGAAAAAAGCAGATGTCAGAAAATGATATTGTCTGGTATGATATATCTTTATGTTATAAGAAAAACAGAAAAAAAATGGCTGAGAATAAGAGTACATTTATTTGCTAGTATATATACTTCTGTTCTATTTGATATTTTAACAGTATGTGCTACTTTTATAATAGAAGATAAAAGCATTTCTACCTTCGAAAAAAAGTATTGGGAAACTTGTTTTTCTCTCTGTGTGCGTGTGTGTGTGTGTGTGTGTGTGTGTGTGTGTGCATCACTTGCAAATAAAGGAATCAATGTCTGCAAGGCAGAAAAGTACCGTGATGTTGATTTACTCCAAGAAGACATGGAAATGATGGGTACAGAAGAATGTAGAGGACTGTTAATGGTCATAAGAGGTCAGGAACTTAAAAGCTACGGTCAGATGGTTCATACACAAAGAACTCGTAGCTGAGTCCTTAATGTATACTGAGGAATGACTTGGAGGTTGACAGAGAAAGTATAGGCAATAGCATTCCCAAATACTTGAAGTTTCAAAAGCTTCAGGGGATGCCTGCTTGCTATGGAGACCATCCCTTTCTTCGTATTAGAGCGTCTGTCAATACAGAAGTTCACACCATAAGTTTTTCAGAATATAGTAACCAAGGCTTTCTATTAACTCAAACTTGCCTTGCCCAATCAATCTTCTTCATCTCTCCCTTCTCTACCACCAGCCTTATATCTCTAATGTCCTTCAGGTCATCTCATCTTGGATATCCCACCAAAATGCCAAACATAACATGGAAAAAGCTTATTAACACCCTCTCTGCACAAACGATCCTTTCCCACCTATCTCTCATTACATTCTCCTTATCTGCTTGGCCCGTGCTGTCCATTGTGGGGGCTACCAGCCACGTGTGGCTTTTGAGCACTTGGAATGTGGCTAGTCTGCATGGAGGTATGCTATAAGAAGAAAATGTACCCCAGATTTGGAAAACTTAATATGAAAAAAAGAATGTAAAATATTACATTAAATGATGATATTTTGGATATATTGTGTTAAATAAAATATATTATTGATATAATTTTAGTTCTTTCTTTTACCTTTTAAATAGGGGTACCAGAAAGCTCATAATTACATATGTGGATTGCATATTCCATTACAGTCATGTGAAGACTACTCTAGACTGTGCTACCATGAGGTTATCCTTTTCCTGTCCTTGGGGTTTCATATGAAATCTATCAACAGGTCCTGGCACCACCTCCTGGTCCTTTATCTGTCCTCTTCATGTCCTGACCACTGGGCTGAATAAGCCCTCTGCTTTGTAACAGCATCGCCTGTACCTGCCTGCTTCCATCTCCTTTCTACTCCAGTCCCAACTCAGCTGCCAGTGAGCAAACTCGATAACCTGAATAACTGAGAGCCAACCTCATTCAAATGCCCCTTGAGATAAAGAAGAAAACAAATAACCAAATAAACTCCCCTGAATAACTGCACTGTATATAAAGAACCAATGTGCTAGAAACTAAGGAACCAGCCATTCACTTAATTTTATAGGCTACCCTTAATATCAACAAACACCTCTCACCAACAAATGAAATACGCCTTGAGAAAGAAACAGGATGCCCTTTGTAAGCACAGGTGGAAGGAAATGCAGCCTCTGACCATCCAAACCACAAACAGACACACAAAAATTCTCTTTGTAGTTTTGTTTCAGTTCAATCTTAAAGACATTCAGGGTCCTGGCCTCCTTTTGAGAAGGGTTAGGGATAGCACAAGCACCGTTCTGGTCCTGGACTCTCAGCTTTGGGGATCATGACTTGAAAATTTCCATAAAGTTCAAATTCTTCCTTATCCAGCGAAATAGCCAATGGTAAGAAGGTAACAGTGGAAATGGCCATTTAGTAGATTAGATCTTGGAGATGACTAGGAATGACTGAAGGTAAAGATGATCTTCATCAATTCTAATTCTCTTCGTCCATTCCTGCCTGTCCCATGGCAGCATCCAGCACATGTGAGGGGCACACATGCGCTCAAGCAGAGGCTGGACACCCTTTGCAAGACAGAGCACCTCCTTTCCAGCCAGAACTGCTTCACTTCTTCTGAAGGGTTGACCAGTCCTCCTGCAGTCCTGCCTTGCTGCTTGGTGAAGGCTAAAAGTTGGCATAGTCTATGCAAGGAACCTACACACAGGAGCCTCTAGTTCCTGGTGGACACACTGACTACAACCACTTCAGAAAGAAAGACAAGCCTCTCAACCAGGCTATCAAGAATGATTCTCTGTTGGGTCCCCATCTGATGACTATAGAATAACAGATGATTTTGACAGATTGTAAAGCCAAACTGATCTCATTTTCATCTTCAGACTCATACCTCATAAATGTGTCCTCCTTGACTGGTTGAACATGCCAATTTGGAGAGCAAGGTTGTCACCATGGCAGTAGATCTTCTTTCCAATCATAAATACCAAGTACATTCAGCACCATGCAGAACTCCAGAAAAGAATGTCAATGGATTCCCTTTGCTGTGTCCTTAACATGAATTTCTGCACACACACACACACACGAATACTCCAAATTTCCACAGATGTGAAGTTAAGCAAAAATGGAGGCCCAGGTCAGCCTGAGGGGAGGGAGTGTTCATGTGGGGAGGATCTAGAATGCCTGCCTTTTGTGTTTCTAGCAGAGAATTTACAGGAACCTTATTTGTCCTTTCTGTTTTTCTGAAGCACCAGGTGGCAAAACTAATTTCTTTCTCTTGAGGGCTGGCTTGTAAGTAACCGCCCATCTGCCAGCAGCAACAAGGAGGAGGTCTCAGGCCCTACTCCACACTCACCTCCTCATGCCACCCCAACAAAGACAGTTCATTCGTGGCCCACAGTAGGTCCCTCTTGAGATTGGTGTGAATTCCTCAGGCTGATGAGAACATATTTCAGCTGATGTTGGATTTGCTCTGATTGTATCATACTGACTAAAGTGTCTGGTAGACGTAGACTGTGAAAGAATAAAATAGACTTAGAGATCACAACGGCTTAAGAATAAAGAAATGATGAGATTGCTAAGTTGAATGGTAATTCAGCTTTTAGCTCTCTGAGAACTTCCATACTGCTTTCCACAATGGTTGAATTATTTACACTCCCACCAACAGTCTATACTCAGATGAATATAAATCATTCTACCATAAAGACACATGCATGCTAATGTCCATTGCAGCACTATTCACAATGGCAAAGACATGGAATCAACCTAAATGTCCATCAATGACAAATTAGATAAAGAAAATGGGGTATATACACACCATGGAATACTATACAGCCACAAAAAAGGACAAGATAATGTCTTTTGTGGAAACATGGATGGAGCTGGAGGCCATTATCCTTAGCAAACTAATGCAGAAACAGAAAACCAAATACCACATGTTCTCACTTACAAGTGGGAGTGAAATGATAAGAACTTATGAACACAAAGAAGGAAATAACAGACACTGGAGTCTACTTGAGGGTGGTGGGTGGGAGGAGGGAGAGGAGCAGAAAAGATAACTATATTGTATACTGGGATTAATTCCCAGGTGATGAAATAATATGTACAACAAATCCCCATGGCACATGTTTACCGACGTAACCAACTTTCACATGTACCCCCAAACCTAAAATAAAAGTTATAAAAAAAAAGAAAGCCAATAATAAAGACATGATAGTTCTTCATCAACTGTCTCTGTGACAGGTACTATGGAAGGCATGTAACAGACGTTATCTTATGCATTCATGACAACAGCCTTATCAGAAATGTCTACCCCCATTTTACAGATGAGGGAACTAAAGCTCAGAGAGAATGTGAACCAGAATAAACCAAGTTACATTAACACATCAATCTCAAAATCTCAGTGGCTTAAGGCAACAATGTTAGAGGTTCTCTGGGGACAACTGTCCTTTGCGTGGTGATTCAGAGGCCCAAGCTGTTTTAGTACCACTGGATCTGTCATCTCAACTCAAGGCTTGTAAATTTGCCTCAGCAGGGGAAGTGAGAGACTGGAGAATCTTGCAAGGGACTTTCGCTGCCTCAGGCCAGGAGTGGCATATGTTCCTTCGAGTCAGATGGCCTTGCTTAAATGCAACCGGCTGGGAGACAGTATCTTCCCAGAACACATATTGGTGAGGGCTATAATGTCCACCAGGGAGAGGTTAAGTCTCTTTCACTGCCTTTCTTCCATCTCTTATTCACCCCATCCTGCCTCTCTGTATAATTTTTCTCTCTTTTGCAGACTGGTTCCCTTGAATTTTGTGGTTCATATGTTGAAAACAAGGTCACCAACAGGGCGTGATGTTAGTGTCATAGATTCCGTCACTGAAGTATCTCATTTCTCCCTCTCTGTCTCTTTCCAGTTTCCCAGGGAGAGGACAAGTTGGGATGCCTGTCCTCTCGAGAGTCAACCATGCCTGGGAGAGAGGGCAGGAAGGCCACATGATAGAAACAGGGCAATTCCTGCTGCAACCTTGCAGATGAAAAGTGGGTAAAGGCGGTTGATCCTCTAAAAAGAGGATCATTCAAAACTATAAGTAGCAGAATGAGGATTAGGACCCAGGTCTGTCTGACTCCAGACCTTTTCTTTAACTGCACTTACTTTACATATATATATAGCTTCCTGGACATTTTAAAAGTCAAAGAATTAGGAGAAACAGCCCCTGTGTATACAAAGCCAAGGATGCTGCAGAAAACTATATATTTTCAGATAAGACTTACTATGGCATACACAAGTCAGTCTAAAACTAAGGGAAATATTAATAGGCTTATCAGAGTTTCCAGTCCTCAGTTTGTGATATAGGCATCCCAAGGCTATAAGATAATGATGACTTCCTTTCTCAGGAATCTAGCTCCTAGACCTGCTCTCCAATATAGTAGCCAGTAGCCTCATGTAGGTATTTAACTTTAAATTTGCTTATATTGAAAATTCAGTTTCTCAGTCACATGAGCCACATTTCGAGTGCTCAATGGCCATTGTGGCTACTGGGCATCCCATTGGATAGTTCAGACATAGAACATTCCCTCATTGCTCTGTGTTTTCTTAGACAGCACTAGGTTAGCCCTTCAACTCATGGGTCTCCCCTACAGAGGGAACACTCTGAGTACAGGAAAAAACTCAACATTCTCAAATGGAATCAAAAAGTTTTGTACTGGCTGGGCGCAGTGGCTCATGCCTGTAGTCCCAGTACTTTGAGAGGCCAAGGCTGATGGATCATGAGGTCAGGAGTTCGAGACCAGCCTGGCCAACATGGTGAAACCCCTTCTCTACTAAAGATACAAAAAATTAGCCGGGCGTGGTGGCACGTGCCTGTAATCCCAGCTACTCAGGAGGCTGAATCAGGAGAATCACTTGAACCCAGGAGGCAGAGGTTGCAGTGAGCCGAGATCTCACCATTGCACTCCAGTGTGGGCGACAGGGTGAGACTCCATCTCCAAAAAACAAAACAAAACAAAAAAATGAAAGAAAGTTTTGTACTAAAGAAAGTAAGTGGCCTTAATTATAAAACCCACTGAAACCACCTCAAGACTCCAAAAGAAAAGATGGCAGGAAAGGTAAAAGAAGAAATAGGACTTCATTGCCCATGGTTGTAGGAATGATTCAAACAGGCTGCAGTGAGAGTTAAGTAACAATAAGTCTCTTCATAAAGGCAGTTGGCTCCATTGCCAATGAACTCTTGCCTCAGCCCTCAGGAGTGAACCACACAAGAGACTGCACAGACTCCTGCAAGGAGCATATTTTCTCTAGAGCCCATGTTCTCTTGTGTCTCTCCACGTTCTTCCCCTTTATCCTTCCTCCACCTCCACTTTCACTTCATCTGTGTTTTCTACTGCAAGACATTCACCCTCCTTCCACTCTTAACTCCCTTGAACTCTCAAGCCACGTCACAGATCTAAATGGAACCTTTTCTCAAATGGTACTCTGCTATCCAGGCAGCCATGAAGTCAGGGCCAGATTGAAGGGTTTTGAAAGATGATTTTGATGATCAAAAAACGACTATTGCCTTGAGGGGTGCTTGCTTCCCTTTTGCAGGATGCAGCGCTGAGTATGTCTAAGGCTGGGTGAACATATAAGCCGCATTGCAAAGCAGTGTCCAAATATGTTCTGTGGAATGATGGTTAAAAGGTATTCGTTAGCCAAACCAAACCAAACTGAACCAATAGTTTCCAAGGTCCAAAAAATTGAGGGCAACACTAGGTTAAATTGTCTAGCGAAGAGTTTTTAATATGCAAATGTGTCTTGTGAATTTCCAGGAGGATGTCATAATATGCTACCTTTTCTAAAATTATTTGACCCCAGATCCCTTTAGTTTTGCCGGGTTTTCTCACTGGATAAAAACTCAGGCCTAAAGTAACAAAGCCGGTTTCCATGGGTGACTTGGCCCTGAAAATAATTTCAAAGGAATGCTTGTCCTAGAAATTTTGAGATTTTGGAGTGTCATACAAATGTTCCCAAATTGACTATGAAAGACAAGCCGTGTGTGAACATATATTCTGTTGTAGTCTTCAACAAAAGTTAGTCTCTAGATACTTGGTATGTGTTGTTGGCATAGACGGTTGAAAGTAAAGAAAACAAAGAGAAGAAGAAATAGGTATAAAGTATGAAGCCACAGAGAGAACAAAATAACTCCTCATCTGGATTAGGCTTGGCTTCAAACATTTAAATTGTCATATCTAATGATATTGTGAATACCTTCTTTTGAGACTGAATTAAAACTTTTTAAGGGACTAGTATAAGAAGGTTTGGCAATCTTTGGGAGTGAGGTAGTTCTTCTTCATTGCCAAATCTAGGCTGGCAGGGATGTAACTTTCTCTCCAAACTGTCCACTAGCATATGTAGTTTGGTCTGGTTGACCCACAGGTAACACAGTACTTGGCTGTGACGCACAGCACTCCCCTTGACACACCTCAAAGTTTCATTTCCTTTCTAATTTTTTGGGCTCATGGCCAAGAAAGTGGGGAGCCTATTCCATACTTCTGCATGTTTTCCTTCCGATTGTGAATTGATTCTGATAAACAAGCCCAGTTCCAAGGCTTCTAGCAACATTAGTCTCAAGAAATGTGGCACGTGAAAGGAAGTCTGCAGTAAGTGTTTCTAATAGTCAAATATGTAATTATAAAATAATTTGGCTCAAAATTAAGAACATTCCCATAATGAACAGTATTTGAGTTAAAACAGCAACTACGAGATTTCAGTCACACCATGTAGATCCAGCTTTGTGCTGAGACAGAGTCAACAAAGTTGCCTGGAAGACCACACCTGCTAGGGCACCCGTGATGGCTGGCAGAAACATTTGAAACCTCAGGGTAAACACAGATAAAAATAGGGAAAGAGATGACAGAAGAGCACCTGACAAAATTCAACAACCATTTAAAGATAAAAACTCTTAGCAAAATAAGAGTGAAGAGAACTTGTAAATCTGAGAACGTGCAAAGCAAAAACCCTACAGCTAACATACTTACTGAAGAACTGTTGAAGGCATTACATATAAGATAAGAAACAGGACAAAAACATCTGCTTTAATCACGTCTATTCAACATTGTGCTGGGAGCATGGCCATTATAATAAAGAAAAAAAAAGAAACAAAAAACCCCCTAATAAACAAACAACATAAAAATTTGAAAGGAAGAAATAAAACTGTCTTTAGTTACAAATAGCATGATTGTATATGTAGAAAATAACTGGTAGAAATAACAAATGAATTTATCAAATTTATAGGATATAGATACAATAAATAAAAGTCAATTTTTATATGCTAATAGCAAAAAATCTGAAAAATGAAATAAAAACAAAGCATCAACACATAAACTACTTAGGAATAAACTGAACAAAATTACGAAAATTCTAGGAGAAATTTTTTAAAGTTTAAATTAAGAGAGACATACCATATTAATTGACTTACTTTCTTGATTCAAGGCTCAATATTGTTAAGATATCAGTTCTTCACAAATATAGCTGGGCATGGTGGCTCACACCTATCATCCCAGCACTTTGGGAGGCCGAGGCAGGAGGACTGCTTGAGCCCAGGAGTTCAAGATCCGTCTGGGCAACATAGTGAGATCCTGTCTCTGCAAAAAATTTTGAAGAGTTAGCTGAGCATGGTGGCATGTGCCTATATTTCCAGCTACTTGGGAGGCTGAGGTGGGAGGATTGCTTGAGCCCAGGAAGTCAAGGCTCCAGTGAGCTATGATTGTGCTAATGCACTGCAGCCTCAGGGACTGAGCAAGACTCTGTCCACGTTCCCCTTCAAAAAAAAAAAAATCCACAAATAGATTCAGGCCATTCCAAGTCAAAATCCTGGGTTTTTTTTTTTTTTTTAATACAAATTGACAAACTGGATCTAAACTTCATATACAAATACAAATGAGCTAGAGTAGCCCAAACAACTTTGAAGAAGAAACAAAGTTAAAAAACTTAATACTATCTGACTTCAAGATTTTTTGAAACTACAGTAATTACTATATTGGCATCAAGATGAACAAGTAGATCCATGTTCTCACTCATAGGTGGGAACTGAACAATGAGATCACTTGGACTTGGGAAGGGGAACATCACACACCGGGGCCTATCATGGGGGGGGGGAGGGATTGCATTGGGAGTTATACCTGATATAAATGATGAATTGATGGGTGCTGACGAGTTGATGGGTGCAGCACACCAACATGGCACAAGTATACATATGTAACAAATCTGCACATTATGCACATGTACCCTAGAACTTAATGTATAATAAAAAAATTAAAAAAAAAAAGAATAGTAATGGCCTCTAAACACCTACTCCCTAAGTCCTGCTTAAATCTTTCATAATGCATTTTGGTGGTTGCTGCTGGTGGTGATCTTTTGACTTGAAGAAGAAATTCTTAAGAACAAACACTCAATTGTGTGAACAGTTGTGTGCTCTATTATGCAAAGGAGTCACTTGTGTACACCAGTCTCCTTTCGTTATGGACACCTCTCATTATGCATAGAGGGAGCAAAGTCGCTTGGCAGTTACATTGCCATCAAAGCAAATGACAGAGCCAGTGAAGAGCTGAGGCCCTGGGTTCAAGCAGATGTGGGTTAGAATCCTGGTTCCAGCATTCTTCAACCATTTGACTTTGGGCAAATTATGGAGCTTCTTGTCGCCTCGGGTTTTCACCAGTAAATGAGGAACACAATGCCTGGCTCCTGGAGTAATTGGGAGATAGATGACAAAATGCTACAGACTGTCCACATGGTGTCTGTTGATGAGATGAAGAATAAAAGGAGGCTTCTCCTTAGTAGTTACATAGTATTCTAGAGGATTTGGGCATTTTATTTAGAAATCTGTCTGAAAGTCTCCAGAAACATTCCCTTAGAAATTTTTTCTGCTAAATGAATGAGTTGGTCTGTGATAAAGAAAGAGAATTTGGTCCCTGGGTTCGCACCTCTTACCCTTCCACAAGATTATTTTCACCTCTCACTCCCAATTTAAGCTCCCAGTCTCACCTCTACTTTGCCTCCCTAAGCAGGACCAGGTTCTCAGGTTCTGGTTTCACACAGAGGGGAAGCAACACTTTTATTTGTTTTACATATCATTTAGATCTGGGTTACTTCAAGAAAGCTTAAGCCTCCAATGGAAAGAGCATGAAAACTTAGCATCCATCTCAAGTGGGTGTTGGGTGTCAGGGTCTGTGCCAGTTGAGGTTGTGCCAATCTGATACTCAAGGGGCACAAATATAGCCAATCAAAGAGGCTTCTACCAAGGGGACAAGCTTCCAGGATGGTCTGAGTTGCATCCCGAGCTATACTGTGTCCTTCTCTGACCCCTGTCCCCAAGACAAGATTTGGAGAGCATCTGGTTGAGTTACCACATTTCACAGCTCAGGGGTATGTGTGACAATGCAAAAGTCACTTACCTTTCTGGGTATCCATCAGACAGATCTGAGAGTAGAACCGAAGTTGCCCAGAACTCACAACTCCCCCACATCACCAAGACCAGAGCCAGCTGCCAGAGTCTACTCTTTACTTGGTCCCAGTTCCAGCCAGACCATCCGTGGTATAATACAGTATACCATTCTTCTACAGCCTTCTCTGAGTGTTCTGGAGCTCCGTATTCTGGCTTCTCTGAATGACCCCAGCACTTACTCTCTGTTCCTCTTATTGACACACGTGAGGAGCTGGGGAGTGCTTAAGTAGCCTGAAGTCCAGCAGATCTGACTTCATGTCCTGCTGTACTCACTACATGACCTTGGCCCAGTTCAAACCTCTCAACCTCTAGTTCTATAAAATTACTGTCATAACAGTACTTACCTGTTTTCCTAAGGATTTAATGAGATAACATACCCAAGGGGCTGGTACTTAGTAAGCACTTAACACATGTCAGCAGTTGTTCTTATTGTATTTACCAATTATAATAATTTTTTGTATTATTCTCTGATTGTTGCCTCTAATGAAATCTTGAGTCCCAAATTAGTTATTTCTGTGAGGGTCAAGAGAGCTTATATATTCTTTTTATGTATCTCCCACTGTACCTAAGGTGATGCCAGGCATTGGGGGCAGCATTGATAACAACTTAATAAGTGATTATAAGCGACTTGATATAGGACTTGCTATGCCTCTCTGTATACCATATGCATATTTATATACCATTGTATTAGTCCGTTTTCACACCGCTATAAAGAAATACCTGAGACTGGGTAATTCATAAAGATAAGAGGTTTAATTGGCTCGTGGTTCCACAGGTTGTACAGGAAGCATAGTAACTTCCTGAGGGAGGCCTCAGGAAGCTTCCAGTCATGGCAGAAGGCAAAGAAGGAGCAGGCACATCTTACATGGTTGGAGCAGGAGGAAAAGGAAGAAGGAAGTGCCACGCAATTTTAAACAACCAGATTTCGTGAGAACTCACTCTCTATACAGTACTAAGGGGGGATGGTGTTAAACCCTGAGAAATCACCCCCATGATCCAATCACTTCCCATCAGGCCTACCTCCAACACTGAGCATGAGATTTGGGTGGGGACACAGGCTGAAACCATATCAATCATATACATATACATATACATACACATGCACATATACCATACACCTATGCAATGAATAGGGGATCTGATATTGATTATTCTTGTATCGTGATGCTCTTTCCCCAAACCGTTCTTTGGAGTCACACTTTCCATATGCAGATGAATATTCACATGTCTGACTGGCTCATATTACAATTTTATTTTCTTTAAAAAAAAAAATTGATTCTTCTCAGTAAGCCCAGGTTAAACCCTGTTGAGCTATTAGTTGATCTCTTTCTTTCTGAAAGAGGACAAAAGATCGAGGCATTAGTTCACAGATTACAAGGATCTTTTTTAAATCCTCCTAACTAGTTCAGTTTCAGTGTATTTGCTACTGTGGAAAGATGGCATCGTTCCTGAAGGGAACACGGAGAATCAGGTGACGCGAAGACAAAAGCCCGCTGGATCGCTGCAAGAAATGTCCTCAGGTGACCGAGGCTCTTTTGTGAGGAAACAAGAATGTCCTTGCTGCTGAAAACAACAGAAGGTGACATGGTTTATGTCAGGCGATGAGGTGACTTCAGCAGTTGCTCCAGGAGAGTCCCTCTGCTCTTGCTGGTTTCCCTCCAACCTGCTTGTCCGGGGACTGCGAGAAGGGCTCCTGTGAGGAGAGGCTGGGGGCCCGTCGTTCCTGGACCTTGACTTCCTGTTGATACCTTGTTCCGGCTGGAACTAAGCCACTGACCCCACAGCCTTTAAGACCAAATCCCTGCAGCAAAGATGCTGCTACCGATTCTTACATGCTTTTCATATCCTTTTGTAGGAGGCTGGGTGAGAGTGAGAGGACAGGATAGAGAGCTCGAGACAACACCTTCTCTTTGGCCTTTCAACATCACAGGCCCCTAAGAGATGCAAGAGACCAGGATCCAGAATCTCAAGATACACATGAAACACCCAAGAATTCCCAGAGTCCGTTTTCTTCTGTCCAGCCATCGCTTGTGTCTCAGGGACAAAACGGCTCCCTGGGGCTCTTATCCATCCACACACTCCAGGATTTTAGCTGCTGCTTTTCATTGAGCCTCTCGTAGTAGGTATAATGCTACATCAAAATTTGAGATGTGCAAAAAGTAGAGGTTTTTTTTTAAATTTCTTTTTTGTTTTTGGTAACTATTTAATTTCTATTTTGAGCCCCTGTTTAGCCAAATGATGAAAATCTAGTCAGACAAGGATCCTCCTCTCTTTCTTCAAAGTGACATCTGCACCCTAGGAGGTAGATAGTACTGAAATGTAGAGGGTGTGGGGAGGAGGAGAGCAGGGTCATCTGAACCTGGGTGTCGTCATGGCTCTGTCCTGGCCTCTGCAGAGAGGTCCTTCTTCCTCACCCAGCTCTCTGCCAGGATGCCTTTGTTGCTGACTACTTCTTAGGGTTCTGTCTGCCTCTCTCCTCTCTCTTTCTCTCTGCCGCGCCTGCACCCTCTTGGGAGCATAAAAAACATATCACTGGCCCAGCACACCCTAGGGGAGAGAGCTTCTGAGAGGCTGCCTCCAGCCTGCCCCCCAGACTCACCTCACGACATTTCCTCTGCACCTGACCTTGCCAGGCATGGTGAAAACAGGTAGGGAGTGGGTGGGACTTACTATCCCTCAAGGCTTTCCCTAGGTCCAGGAGGGTGATCCTCTCTGCACGCAGGGTATTGTTCCTTCTTCTCTTTCCTACAAAACTCAGGAGCCAGGAGCATCTCAGTCTTCCCTCCCTTCCCTTCCCTCCCATGCTCCTCTCCCTCACTTTCGGACCCAGGGAATCTATCCAGTCCCAGGGTGGGAAAACCTTACATTTATATCATCATATACATTTTATGCTTTGAGTCCCCAAGATCATATTGACTTTCTTCCCCTTCTTTGATCTGGAGCAGTATTGCCCCTAGGCCTGAATAAACAGGACTCCCGCACCAGGCCCTAACCCTCTGGAGACCCTACACTTTGAAGTATTTTCTCTGAACATTTCTAAGTCTTCTTCCGGTTCTTGAAGCATCCGTAGGCCCCATATTCATTTTTCCTTTTTGGGGCAATATCTGATTCTGTTTTTTTGTTTTTTTTTTTTTGGAAACAAAGTCTCCCTCTGTTGCCCAGGCTGGAGTACAATGGCACAATCTTGGCTCACTGCAACCTCCGCCTCTTGGGTTAAAGCAATTCTCCTGCCTCAGTCTCCCAAGTAGCTGAGACTACAAGCACACACCGCCATGCCCGGCTAATTTTTGTATTTTAGTAGAGACAGGGTTTCACCGTGTTGCCCAGGCTGGTCTCGAACTCCTGTGCTCAGGCAATCTGCCTGCCTCAGCCTCCCAAAGTGCTGGGATTATAGGCATGAGCCACCGCGCCCAGCCCTGTCTGACTCTTTACTGCAGGGGTCTATCATACACTTGAAGGGCCCAGACCTCGCACCTATAGGGTTGTCCAAGGCCACAGTGCTGGGCTTTGGTTCTAGAAATATTACCTGTAAGCAGATTCCTCCCACCGAATGAAGCAGAATTTATTTTTCAGAATTCTATGAGATAGGACTGCCATACTGCTGCTGCAGACATGCTGATTTGAGGTGACCCAAACTGTCTGTATGGACAGTTCCCTGTCCCCTGCAAAAATATTTACCTGGCACTCCTGTTAAAAGAAAAACATTGGACAAATTAAGTTTAACAAATTTTAATTGAGCAACGAATGATTTGTGAATTAGGCAGCCCCCAAACCACAACAGGTTCAGAGAGGCTCTAGGCCTCGTTGAAAAAGACCTGTAGAAAGTGAAAGGAAAGTGATGTACAGAAAATGGAAGTGAGATACATAAACAGCTGGATTGGTTACATCTCGGTGTGCACCTTATTTGAAAAGGGTTTGAGCATTTGGTCACCTGTGATTGGCCGAGAAACTCAGCGATTGGCATGAGAGTAGGTTATAGTCTGTTTACACATTCAGGTAGGTTACAGTTCACTGTGCATGAAGAAACCTTTAGGCTGAACTTAAAATATGTAAGGAGGCAGCTTTAAGCTAAACTTAGATGTAACACCCCACGTACCCTCTCAGGTGATTTTATTATTTTCTTCTTCCTCCTTCACTCAGGCGATAAGCATGACATATCGAGCTACTTCTAGAATAAAGGGGAAGGACACAGGTAACAGAAAACACAAGGAAAACGTACATTAGCAAATTTACCCAAAGATCATACTGCCATTCTCATGAAAAGTGACCCAGTATATAGTCAGTATTGAGCATCAGAAGACTTGAGTTTGGCCGGGTGCAGTGGCTCGTGCCTGCAATCCCAGCACTTTGGGAGGCCGAGGCTGTAGGTTACCTGAGGTCAGGAGTTCGAGGCTAGCCTGGCCAATATGATGAAACCCCATCTCTACTAAAAATACAAAAATTAGCTGGGCATGGTGGTGGCTGCCTGTAATCCCAGCTACTCAGGAGGCTGAGGCAGGAGAATCACTTCAACCCGGGAGGCGGAGGTTGCAGTGAGTTGATATTATGCCACTACACTCCAGCCTGGGCAACAGAGAAAGACTCCATCTCAAAAAAAAAAAAAGAAAGAAAGAAAAAAAAAAGATTGAGTTCAGGTTAGTTTTAGTCCTGACTCTGCTATTAAGCAGGTGTGTGATCCTGGGCAAGACATTTGACCTCTCTGGGCCTGTTTCTTCATCTTTAAAATGAGACGGATGGATGGCTATCTATAATAGATGGATGGGCAGATGAGGGAGGGAAGTTTCCCAGATAGACTGGGGAGAAGGAGGTGGGAGCTGGTGGTTGTCCAGACTCTGTCCCTACCTAGTGCTGCAAAAATTCTCATTTGGGCGCTATCATCCCTGTCCTGCCTCTTTCTCCACTGCTTTGTTTCCAAGAGCAACTTGGTGAGGTAGATGAAAAGATCGCTCCAACAGTCAGAAAACCTGAATTTTTCTTCTACAGTGTTTGTTGTGACCTTTTGGCAATGTAGAAACTCTCCAAGTGTTACCTTTCTTATCAATAAGATGCAGTTAATGATACCTGTTTTGTGTATCATGGTGTTTTGGGCATCATGTATGATAATGTGCATGGAAGCTGCTCTGTAGCCCTGAAGCCCACATGCAAGATCATGTCTTACAAGGCATGACTGGGACTGCTTCTCTTCCGTGTTCCCCGCTACAGCTGCCCATGGGATTCCTATACAGTGTGCACTAAACATTGTTTCAGGTGACTTCACAGTCCCAAATGAAACTTTGTAACAGAGATCACCAGATAAGGTGGTGTTACCGTGTTGTGTTCACCGTGTGTCAGGGAAAAGGACTTATGTGTTGTTTTATTTTTGTTTTAAGGCATCGGAGCCAGAACATGTACAGTTTTTACAGGGAGAGTAAAAACTAAGGGCTTATCTGTCTGAGTAAGTGTGGTTTCCCTCCCGAACTGAATGAAACAGTGGGAGGTCTCCCGCTAAATGAGACAACAGGAAGGAAAAGCAGGCTTAGAAGCATGTGTGGGATAGATCTATGGAGACAGGACAGTGCTCAGAGAAGAAGACAAAAGTTGTCCTTCTGGTAAATGCCTATATGAAGTTAGTGAGAGAACTGCCACATCTTATCCCTTCAACCTGAGCCAATTACTCTCGGTCACTTCTTAAATAATTCTCACTTGATGGTATTTGGGGAAAACCTGTCTCAGAACATTTTCCCTCTGCTCTCACACCCCAACGATCAACACAGAAGAAGGCTTCTGTAACCAAATGTGTGGGTTTTCTCCCCACACCGACAGCAGACACCAGCTGGGTGTCCTCTAATTCAATTCCAACACTCCCTACCTGGAAACTGTCAGATTCCACAGATGGAGGGCTCACTCAGTCCCCAAGACTGCCCCTACTTCACACACCTGTGACGTGAGCAGGCCTCCGGAACTTCTAATCTACTCTCTTCAAGTTGGGGTTCCCATAGTCCCCTCTTAGGATTGGATTAACTTGCTGGAGCAGCTCACGGGACTCAGGGAAACACCTGTGTTTACCGCTTTATTATAAAGGATAGGAATGAAGAGAAGCACAGGGAGAGGTGTGGGGGAAGGGGCGTGGAGCTTCCAGGTGTCATCCCTGGGCGTGCCACCCTCCAGGAACCTCCACGTGTTCAGCTATCTAGACGCTCTCTGAACCCTGTCCTTTTGGTTTTTTATGGAGGCTTCCGATAGGCATGATTGACGTTACATAGGCATGGTTGACAACCGTGGAGAAATGTGACTAGATAAAAAGCCCATGATCTAAACCCAGCAAGGCCTGTCTGTTGAGACTTTTCTGGGTCTCTGCATAGCATTCCTTCCTCTAGGATATGGGGCAAGACCCTCTCTGGAATGAGGGTCTTTTTGATCCACAGTCAGATTAGAGTCCTGCCTTGGGCAGGTAAAAGGAGGACAGGAGGAGGTCGGAGAGAGAGATTCTATTTCCAGAGGCCTGTTTCTGAGGTCTAAAGCACCCCAACATTATAACAAAAGACTGCAATAAGGGTTATGGGTGTTATGATTCAGGAACTGCAGATGAAAATCAATATGTGTGTGTGTGTATACACACATATATAAAATCATAATATAAAATTATAGTATCACACATGGCATCATAAAAGTTTAGAGTAGGAGGAAAGCTTTAAATGACCTAGACTGACCTTCCCCTTAGTTCAGTGGCTCTCAAAGTACCCATGCCCTCTGGCCAGCAACTGCAGAGATCTTGTTAGAAATGCAAGCTCATGCCTGTAATCCCAGCACTTTGGGAGGCTGAGGTGGGTGGATCACAAGGCCAGGAGTTCGAGACCAGCCTGGCTAACATGGTGAAACCCTGTCTGTACTAAAAATACAAAAAACTAGTTGGGCGTGGTGGTGGGTGCCTGTAATCTCAGTTACTTGGGAGGCTGAGGCAGGAGAATCACTTGAACCCAGGAGGCAGAGGTTGCAGTGAACTGAGATTGCACCACTGCACTCCAGCCTCGGCAAGAGGGTGAGACTCCATCTCAAAAAAAAAGAAAGAAAGAAATGCAAGCTCTCGGGCCCTGCCTCAGACTGACTGAATCGGCAACTCTGGGTGGGACTCAGAAATCAGTAAACAGCCTTCCAGGTGATTCTGATAGAACTAAAATGTGAGAACCGCAGTCCTCATTCATCCCTTCCTAAAACAGCATACCCGACACCTAACAGACAGCCTTTCGGCTTCTAGCTGAATATTTCTAGTGATGGGGAGCTTACTACCTCACAAGACATCTAACAATCAGATAGTTTCTCATTTTAATGAGAGAAATCTGACCTCTTGTCACTTTCATCCTACTTTATCCTCTGAATGCAATTCAGAGTTATACTGACTCGAGATCTCTGGAAACTGGGCTAATTATTCACATAGTAGGAAGTTGGTAAAAGAGAATAAACTGGGAGGGAGGCCAGGGCTTCACATTTTCCTTTCAACCAAATTAAATAGCAAGATTAAGGGCTGTCCCTGCCATTTGTGAGATTATGATAAATATCAGTATTAATAACAATAGTGACAGTAATAATTACCCACAGCTCGATTTGGATGCAGGTCAAGAAACCATCCAAATCAAATTACATGTAAGAAAAATATGTGTATTCGGTGGGGGGAACATTCTCAAAGAGGAAGAAAAATTGACACTGTGAAAAACGTTTCACCTTCTAATGGGGATAAGTATTCCTTTCCATTTCAAGGAGGTTATAGGAGAAAAATCTCCTGGCAGGACAGGGATATTTTATGGATGAGGTTCCAGTCCTGCTTTGGCTCGGTGTGTGCACAGTAAGAAAAGACTGGTGGGGAAAAATGCGCCTTTACCTGGGGACCCCTCAAGCAGAGATACTTTGACTTGAGTATGCTTGTTTGGCCAGTTTTTATTGGTGGGGGTCTTTTCTGTTTGTTCCTGGTGGGTGTTTGGTAGAAGGAACAGGAAGAGAATGTGATATTCTTTCTCACATAGGGAGGCAGAGAGGGGAGGGATGGGACTGGGGAGGGGAAGGAGGAAGAGGAGGAGGAGAAAGAGGAGGAGGCAGGGTGAAGTTATCTGGGCTCTGGCCTCAGCCTCCCTTCCCTCAGTCTAGCTAGAATCTCTTCTTCTACTTTCTTGCCCTCACAGCTCTAAGCAGTACCAGGGTACTCTTACAAATATTTTTTTCTCCCCCAAATTGGAGTCTGGAGAGTGTTTACTTCCTGTCAAATCCCAGGGACCTGCTGATTTTTCCCATGACTGCAAATTGCTGCTCTGGGTGCTTTGCATTTGTTATTAAGATGCAATCAGGGCTGCCGAGCTGATTACCAGCCTCACCTCAGCCCCAGTCCTCACACCTGACTTAGGAGTGAACTGCAGTGGAAAACAGAATCCCAGTCTCTGGCTGCTGGGGGCCGGCAAGGGCTTTCTGTTTTGTCAGGGGTGCAGGGGCCCGGGTGGGCAGCTGGGCCAGAGGGAGCACCAGGAAGGAGACAAGAGGTGCTGGGCTCCTCCACAGATCCTGAGATGCTGAAAAGCAACTTCGTGTTTCTCAAGTTCCTGGGAATTGTGGTGGGTGTCGGGCCGTGTGACAGGCCTCTGGAATGATGACGGCTGATGGCCGTGGCGGCCTGCCCAATGAGGCAGAGGCCAGCCCGAGCCAGGCCTTCCACATGAATAAGCACAGTGTCTCTTAAGGCTGAATGGCAGGATGATGCGCCCATGGGTGATGGCCTGCCTGGAATCATGTGTCAATCAGCATGCTCCCAAACAGCTACAAGCTCTGCCACAGACACAGCTCCCGTCTCTGCCTTCCACCTGAGGATCCCTCCTCCTCTGGCCACCCTTGTCAAATCCACCCAGTCCCTTCTTTGGTTATGTTCATGACTGCAGCCAGCAAAATGCACACAAGCACGTGAGCACACACTTCCAGCGGCTTCTGAGCACACACAAAAACCAACTCCTGAGCCAGAGCTCGCTTTCTTCAGGCCATCTGTGACCCTAACTCCTCTCTCCTCTTGCTTGCTTTGTAAAAAGTGTCTCCATTTTTATTAAACAAGTGTCTTAGCTCTTGCCCTCCCTGAAGGTTCATTGTTGCATGAAAAAAAGAACAGCTCCCCTGAAGATCACAAACACAGAAATTGTATTGAATCACTGAGAAGGGAAAGGGTGAGAGAATCGGAGGAGAAGCTGCAGCAACACAGCTGTCACAAATTCAAGCAAAAGCATCAAAACCTGATAACGAGAGAGACAAGCTAGAGCTCTTTGTGTGCCCCTCCACGGACATCTTTTTAAAATCCAAGTCAGATCTACGTGGGGAAGCTTGCAGCAGTGTGATGCTTGTCCTGTGTCACCTGATTTTTATTAGATCTACTGAATATGTTGATGGAAGAAGAAATGGAGAGTGGAGAGGAAAGGGAGAGAACTAAGGAGGTGGGATTTTTGCAGCACTGAAAGTGCCCAGACTTGAAAAGAGACAGGCAATCCTGAGTTCAAACCCTGCCTATTCCACTTACTGCCTCTGTTACTTGAGCCTGTTTTTCCCATTCTAAATAGAGATAATGAATCTGTATCACAGGGTTATTACAAGGAGAGCACAAGGAATAAACAAAATATGTAAAATTTGCTTACTTTTTCTGTTGTTTGGAAAAGAAGATGGTTAAGAATTTTTAAAAAAATAAAATTATTTTTGGCATCATTTAAAGACCAAGATGAGACTCTACTCAGGACCAAAAGGGATTATAGTGCCTTATCCTCCCATGGAGAAAAACGTGCAGTTCTTAAACTCCAAATTTGCATTATTCTGCTCTCCTTACTAATTCTATTTTTTTTTCCTGGTATGCCACTTAGATAGCCTGAAGCTGACAAACACAAAGCCTAGACCCGGGGTTCTACCCAGTTGCTCAGGGAGTCTTCTTTCTGGGCCCAAGTTTAAAGGCAGGTTGCATTGTGGGGCCCAAACAAGAGACAGCAGAACTGTCTTTGGTACAAAGAGGCATTCCAGAGTGTGGTTAGGGAGAAACATAAAGGGTTGACCTGGGTGAAGCCCACGATAGAAACCTTATGAAAGAACTTCCCAAGGAGGCACATGGTAAGGTGGGCTGTGAGCATGCCAATTGGTGCGTTCCCTTGGGGCAGCTGCAGGCCCTGAAACTTTTCTAGTTGTAGGCTGTGAGGTGTCCAGGGAAGGCCTAACGTACTTGGAACTGGAGTCTCTGACTCTCATTAGAACCACAGAAGCAAAGGAGAGAAAGAGAATGAAACAGAAGCAAATTTTGAAGAGATAATATCCAAAGTTTCCCTGAACAGAAAAACAATATCCAGACACAGATTCTAGAAGCCTAATAAACACCAGTAGGGTAAACATAAGACAAATACATCTGGATATCTCATGGTCTTCTATATTATTGCTAAAAATGAAAGACAGTAAAAAACTTAAGAGTAATCAGATTTTTAAAAGGATATTACTTTCAAAGGAGCAACACTAACAGCGAACTTCTCAAAAGAACCGATGGAAGTCAGAAGATGATAAAATGATGTGTTTAAAATTCCAGAATCATAGTGGAAGGTTTTAACAGTATAAATACATGATAAACAAACAATCAAAAAGTCAGGAGGGCTATAGAATGCCTGAACAGCAGGCCTAGCAATTTGAATTATTATAATACAGTGGAGACTCACCAAACAAGCACAGAACATGCCTTCTTTTTAAGTACACATGAAACGTTTTCCAAACTGATTATGTGCTGGACCATGAAGTAGTATCAACCAACTGTAAACTATTAAAATCATAGTCTTTGACTACAGTGAAATTGAGCTAGAAATTAATCACAAAAATGAATGAAATGATAATAAAATATGGCCTATTAAGAAATGTGCTTAAAGGAAGTGCATAGCCTCAAATGTACATGTTAGAAAAGAAGAAAGGCTGAAAATAATGATGTGACTATTCATACGAAGAAGTTGGGAATATAAAACACAATTAAACTTTAAGATAGTAGAAATAGGAATTTAATGAAATAGACGACAAATGTATAACAGAGAAAATCAACAAAATTAAATGTTGTTTTTTGAAAGGGCTAATAAAATATGTTACCCCCGAGGAAGGCTATGTATTTAATATTTGTGTGTGTATGTAGTGGGGGGAACACACATAAATTATCACATTAGGGATGAAAAAAGGGACATTATTCCAGATTCTCCTTACATTAAAAAAGTGAGAAGATATTTCAATAACTTCATGCCTATACATTTCATAATTTATAAAAATAGATCTTATCAAAATTAATAGAGAGAAATAGGAATTTTGAATAGCTCAATAGCTGTTAAAATTGAATTCATTATTAAAAACCTTCCCCTAAAGACAACTCCAGGCCCAGATGGTTTCACCAATAATTTTTTCAAACTTTAATAAATAAATAACTGATTTTATACAGTTCTTTCAGAAATAGGAAAACAAGAGACATTTTAAAATGTGTAAAGCCAGATATAATTCAAAATTATGCAAGGAAATACAAGACAGAAATTACAGGCTGATCTCTTTCATGAATATAAATTTTAAATTATTTTTCAAAATATTAGCAAATCAAATCTGTGATTTATAAAAGGTACAAATTACAACCAATCTGAGTTAATTCCAGAGATACAGGATTGGCTTAATAATCAAAAGACAGCAATTGTAATTTATCACATTAATAGAATGAAGGAGAAAAACCATGTGGCTATATCAAAAGATGTAGATAAAACATTCGATAAAATTCAATATACATTTCTGAGAAAATCTTTACTTATCAAAATGAATATAGCATTTCTTTAATCTGACAAAAAGCATCTGTTTAAAAAGATCTGCTGCAATCACTATGCTTAAAGGTAAAATACAAAAGCCATCCCTTGAGATTAGAAATGAGTCGAGATTCCTGGATGACTTTTCTTCAATGTTTTCCTAAAGTATAGCAAGAAAAAAAAATCTATGAAGTCTCAAAAGGAGGGTACAATACTATCAGTATCTGTAAATGTGTGCTTAGAAAGAGACTAAATAATTTATAGCAAAACTATTAGAATCATTAAGTAAATTCAGCAAAGTCACTGAATACAATGTTGACATACAAAAATCAATTGTATTCCTATATATGAGCAACAATTGAAAAGAAAATAAAATCATACCATTTATAATAGGATCCCCAAATAGCAAATGCCACCATAAGTCTAATGAAAAATCTGCAGGAAAGTATTATGAAAGAAATTACAGAAGGTCTAATAAAGAAGGAATAGACTATGTTCATGGATTAGAGATTCAATATTATAATAAAGCCAACTGATCTAAATATTAAGAATTTAGGATACTTTGTTTGGTTTTTGCTTTTTTTCCTTCTGTGAAAAGTGACAGGTTGATTATAAAATGTGTATGAAAATGTAAGAATAATAACTACATTCTCCTAGAATAAGAAAATAAAGTTAGAGGGCTTATAATATTAAGAGAGATTATAATGCTACAGTAATTAAGAGAGCATAGTATTCATGTAAAATAGAAATATTAAGCAAAGTATCAGAAGAAAGTATTAAAAATAGAACCAGTCATATAAAGTTATTTGGTTTATGCCAAGTTAACATAGCAGTGCATTTTTTAAAAATGACCTTTCTCCTAATAGTTTGAATCAATGAAATACATGTATGAAAAAAATATTGATTCCTGTCTTACAGCATATCTTAAAAAACTAGTTCCAGGAAAATTACAAATATAAATATGAGAGCTGAAATAATTCAACTTCTAGTTGAATAATCAGGCTCTTTCATAACATTAAAGTGAAAAATTGTTTCTTAACTAGGGCACACACAAAAGAATAATAACTATAAAATAGGTGATTAATAAGTTTTACTACACAAAAAATAAGAATGTCTATTCACAAAAATGACTCTTAATAGAGACTGAAAGTCAAGTCTGACAGGAGGAAAAAGATATTGGCAATACATCTACCTGAGGAAGGTCTCCTATCTAGAGTAGATAAAGATACCCTATCAATCAATAAGAAAAAGATGGCTCAATAGATAAATGTGCAAAAATCCTTGTTGAGCACCTCTAAAAGAAGACGTCCAAGTGGCTAATATGCATATGGAAAGGTGTTAAATCTCATTAGTTTCAGGGAAATGAAAATTTAAGCCATAATGTAGCAACAACGCTACATATCCACCACAATGGCTAAAATTAAAAAGATCAACAATACTCAGTGTTGGTGAACATGTGAGGTCCAGCTGAAATTCTCATATCCTGACTATGTGCTGTGGTGTTATACAGTATGAATTTAAAAACAACACCTTGAAAAACTATATGATGGTATCTACTACAAAAACTATATGGTGGTATCTACTTTATTGTGGTATATGAACCCACATATACCACAAGACTCAGCAATTCCACCCCTGCTGTTTGCTGGGCGGCTATCTCTCACCCACATCTTCCAGGTCTGCCCTCTTACTGATGTCCAGTTATTTTGAGGGCACAAGGCAGTGCCTCATTGTGGTATGAGGGAGAAGAAACACTTTCCTTCCTATCTTAGGTTCATGACTGAGGCCCCAGAGAAAAGCATATAGGTTTATTTGCCATAAGTTTTATGTAGCATGGGAGCCTTCATAAGGAAAAGGAGCTCCAAAGAAACAGTTCAGCTTGTGTATTTTTATGCTAGACTTGATGAAGGGTTGACAGTGATGGAGAACGTAATTGGACAAAGCGGTATGACTTAATGGTAATAAACTGGGGGGGAATTTAACGAGGCCTGTTTGTTTAGATTCTTCTCTGTGTCCCTGTGTCCTTATAGGTAAGAATGTTCTTGGGCCAGGTGCAGTGGCTCAGGCCTGTAATCCCAGCACTTTGGGAGTCCAAGGCAGGTGGATCACCTGAGGTTAGGAGTTCGAGACTAGCCTGACCAACATGGAGAAACCCTGTCTCTACTAAAAATACAAAAATTAGCCAGGCATGGTGGCACATGCCTGTAATCCCAGCTACGTGGGAGGCTGAGGCAGGAGGATCGCTTGAACCTGGGAAGCAGAGGTTGCAGTGAGTTGAGATGACACACCCCAGCCTGGGCAACAAGAGCGAAACTCCATCTCAAAAAAAGAAAATAAATATTATTTTCCTCTGGGTATAGGGAGGGCATCTTTCTTTCTTTTTTTTTTTTTTTTGAGACGGAGTCTCGCTCTGTCGCCTGGAGAGCAATGGCCGGATCTCAGCTCACTGCAAGCTCCGCCTCCCAGGTTTACGCCATTCTCCTGCTTCAGCCTCCTGAGTAGCTGGGACTACAGGCGCAGGGAGGGCATCTTTCATATGAGGATTTTATGATCTGCTTCAGGAGAAGGTCAGAAAATCCTTCCCAGGTTTTGTGACCTGCCTCATGGGAGAAGGGCAGTGGGGAAGGTGAAAATTCTTTTCCTGCTTCTGCTGTTTTCTTAAATGCCAAGGTGCCACATTTGGGGATAGCATGTCCTGTAACCAATCAGTGGCCATTCTTTGCCCAGGGAGCTATCTATAGAAGCCCTCCTGGTGACCAAACAGTACTACAGTTTCTCCTATCTCAACTGGACCTGAGCCACACTGAGCTCCTCACAGATACAAGGAGCAGATGTGTGCTGTATTTCATAACAGAGGTCTAAAGCAGTTTTTCTTGTGCCCCCATTCACACAAAACCCCTTGGATTTTCAACTACTCCTGCCTGCTGGCACTGTCTCCATAGACAAAACCTAGTCCATGGGTTCTGTTCAGGAAAGAGACCCCGTGCTGTCCCTTTCATCTGTGTCTTGCCCCTAGGCCCCTGTCATCAACCTTCTGTAAGTGCAAACTGATGCCTGCAAGCTGCTTGTGACATTCATTACTCAGACACCACAATTCTAGCTCTTGCTTTAGGCCCCTTGGGATCCCTGCTATGTGGTGTGTCAGTTAGGAATTCTTTGGGCTGCAAGTAAGAGAAATCCCAGCCAATGGTACCTTAAATCAATAGGCATTAGCTTTTCTGATTAATAACTTGGGAGGCAGGTAGAGGCTGGTATTGGTTCAGTTGCTCAGTTGAATCATCAGGGAGCCGGATGTTTTCTATCTGATCACTGTGACATCCTTAGTGTTGGCTTTTTGTCCCTTATCCTTGCCATCTCATAGTTACAAAATGGCTATGTAGCTCAAGGCATCATGACCACATGCAGTACAGAAACAAGGGGAAGAGATAGTATAGCTTACACTATGTCCCACCTGTCCCTTTTATGGGAAAGGAAAGCCTACCTTTCCCCAACCCCCACCCTCAGCAAACCCTGATGTCTCCTTGGCCAAACCATGTCACATGGACAAGCCTAGATACAGAGGACACTGGAAAGTGAATATTCAGTAGTTCAAAATGGCCTTTGCATAGCCAGCTAACAGTGCCAAACAACAGTCACTCAGAATCACAAATCGAAGGAAAACTGTTGTATAATCCACCTAGAATGGAATAATTGGGAGCTGGATTTACCTATTCAGCTTGGCTTTCTTTGGGGACAGATATGTACTTTCATCTTCCCCATGCTGGCTTTGAAATTACTTGCTTGGTTTTTCTGTGTTTCCAGTCAAAATAAAGTTTTCCTTTGGTAAATGTAACAATTTCCTAATAAAAGTGCCAAATTATTTTATTGAGTGGTGACTTTAGACTCTCCTCCCTGCTACTTATTTGAACATCAGAGTCAATTCCCCCAGTGTCATTCTAGACAATTTGGTAGAGTAAAGGAATGAGAAGCCTCTGCTCAATGAAGTGTCTGATTAATACAGGTGCAGTATGCAAATTGCTAACTTTCTAAAAATTAGAATCAGATAAAACATGCTTACAACTGCTCTTACAGTATCTCTTCTCTTTTTCTCAATCTCTTAACATCTTCTTCCCAAACATTACCCGTTATGTGTGGTAGGATGTTACCTTTTTGAGACTGTTGTTAATTTTCCCTCTTTTCTTAGCCCTAATCACTTTCCTTTAGACTCCTACGCCTCTCTGCCACTCTTTGCTGATTGTCTTATATGGGCAAATCATAAGTCCAGCTGAGAAAATGGCAGGTTGCAGGGTATTTACACCAGTATTAAATTTAATCACAATACACACCCTTATCTGGACATGGCACCTCCCCACAAACAACAGATACTCATTTATCCATAAGATGTTTTTCCGACCTGCTTCGTCTGTCATTGCTAGGTGAGTATTTCCAGTCCGCTTTCATATTGCATTTATGGCAAATGCAGTGTGTCAGGAATTCTAGATTATCCTTCTCAATGTAGTGTGAGGGGGTGAATTGACAAATTGTTTCTGTTTCTTTGTGTCTACCTGTACTTTTTATGTACAAATAGAGAGCGTATTGAAAATTGTTGCTGTTTAATGATTCTTTTCTTCAAAACATCCTATGACCCTGCTCACAGCTCTCAAAACATCAAAGGCAGGATGCAGTGCAAAGCTAAAGACTTAATGGAAAACCAGAAATAGAAGAGTTGGTTTGGAAAATGCAGGATGTGCTAATTAAGATGGGAAAGGCAAAGGGAAAGCCTACACATCGAGTTTTAGGGCACAGAAAAGAGAGAAAATGGGAGTTTTACCATCAGAGTCTGAGAGGTGGGCAGCCTGACTGATGAGCTAAGTGGCCAAAGAATCAGCATTCCAACACGGAGGTTCCTACCTGTGGCTGAACATTATCTCTTGCATTGAACAGCCACCAAAAGCTGGACTCCACGAGTCAATGGCCAGTGAAAGACAGAGCAAGCTTTGTGTCGAGAGCCTCTGCTAGCACACACAATTTCTGAAAACATTTTTTTCACAGAATGAGTTTAATTGGAGTCTTCAGTTTTTTCTTTTTGTAAAATGTGTTTTTTAAGGCTGGACATGGTGGCTCATGCCTGCACTTTGGGAGGTGGAGGTGGGTGGATTACCTGAGGTCAAGATTTTGAGAGCAGCCTGACCAATATGATGAAACCCCGTCTCTACTAAAAGTACAAAAATTAGCTGGGTGTGGTGGCAGGCACCTGTAATCTCAGCTACTTGGGAGGCTGAGGCAGGAGAATCGCTTGAACCCGGGAGGTGGAGGTTGCAGTGAGCTGAGACCACGCCATTGCACTCCAGCCTGGGAGACAAGAGCAAAACTCTGTCTCAAAAATAAAATGTGTTTAAAAAATTTATTTGCATCCTTTAAAATGGCTTCATTAAGATATAATTCACATGCCATATAATTTGCCCACTTAACGTGTGTAATTCAATGAGTTTGGTATATCGCATTATTAACCTTTTTATAATTGTGGTGAAAAATATAACACCAAATTCATCATTTTAACAATTTAAATGTACAATTCAATGACATTAATGATATGCACCATGTTGTACAATCATTACTACAATCTATTTCCAATTTTTTCATCATTCCAATAGTATCTTTCCTTGATTTTGAAAGATGCCATCTTCAACTGGGCAAACTGACAAAAAAGCCACTGAACTTTGGGCCGTCAATTGTACTCTTTGGCTGCCTGGCATGTTGGCTCACCTCTATAATCCCAGCTACTTGGGAGGCCAAGGAGGATTGCTTGATCCCAGAAGTTTGAGACCAGCCTGGGCAACAGAGTAAGACCCTGTCTCTTTTTAAAAAATTGTTGGCCGGGCGCAGTGGCTCAAGCCTGTAATCCCAGCACTTTGGGAGGCCGAGACGGGCGGATCACGAGGTCAGGAGTTCAAGACCATCCTGGCTAACACGGTGAAACCCCGTCTCTACTAAAAAATACAAAAAAAGCTAGCCGGGCGAGGTGGCTGGCGCCTGTAGTCCCAGCTACTCGGGAGGCTGAGGCAGGAGAATGGTGTAAATCCGGGAGGCGGAGCTTGCCGTGAGCTGAGATCCGGCCACTGCACTCCAGCCTGGGCGACAGAGCGAGACTCTGTCTCAAAAAAAAAAAAAAATTGTCCACTCTTGGTTTGGTGAATGGGGCGTGGTGGAATTCAGCTCCCACGTCCCCCTTGGCCAGCCACCTGGTGCAGCACACACTCCCAGCCTTTCTCAGCAGCCCTGTTGATGCTATCACTGAAGCACTAGGCCCAGACAGGACAAGAGCTTGTCATCCAATGGGGAGAAGTGATGGAGGGGAGGAGAAGGAGGATATTCATTGGTTGCGTACTGATGCTGAGCTAGGCCCTATGCTGAGGGCTTGCATGTCTCTCCTGAAAAAAACTGCTTCATGCTTTAATTCCATATACAGGGAACTGAATTATATACCATACCTCAAAGTATCTCACAGTTCTTCCAGTTCTTTTGGAGACTCGGGCACCTGTGTAGCTGTACAGAGCAGAGGAGGTAGAAGAAAGGGGTGTTCGTGGAGACAAAAAGAGGACTCGTGATGGGCAAATCTCTGATGGGCAAATCTGTCCTACTCCTGTGCTAACTTCCTGGGACTACCATAACAAACTACCACAAACATAGGGGCTTAACATAAAGAAATTTATCGACTCATGGTACTAGAGGCCAGAGGTCAAGGTGTTGGCACTAGAATCAAGGTGTTGGCAGGGCCATGCTCCCTCCAAAGGCTCCAGGGGAGGATCCTTCTTTGCCTCTTCCAGCTTCTGATGGCTCAAGGCATTTCTTGGCTTGTGGCTGCACCATTCCAATCTCTGCCTCTGTTTTCACATGGCCTCTCCTCTTCTCCATGAGTCTCTTCTTTTTGTGACCCTTATAAGAACACTTATCACTGGATTTAGGGCCTACCTGGATAATCCAGGATGATCTCATCTCGAGATCCTTAACTATATCTGCAAAGCCCTTTTCCTAAATAAGGTCACCTTTGGAGGTTCTGGGATTTAAGACATGGACACGTCTTATTGGGGGCTACCATTCAGCCCATTACACTCCCACGTGCTCTTGGCCAACAGCAGTGAAGAATAAACCCTTCGATCTACCAAAAGGTGAGACCCAGTCCTATGTCACCGCTCTTTATTATAACAATGGTGGCAGAACCAAGGCCCAAGGCTGGTGCCAAATCTGCCATTTTGGAATGATGCCACCATTCCCATTTTATGTCCAGGTCACAGGACACAATCTCACACTAATGGGTAAGCTTCCTATTGGGTATATTCACCTACAGGGACTATGGCACCCTCAAAGAGAGACACTCAATTTTCTGGTTTGCTGTAGGGCCAGTGAGCTGAGGAAGCTCCCTTGGTGGAAGCTAGAGGTTGCCTGACCTGGAGGGAATTTGCAACTCTTTGTGCTGCTTCTCTTCCCTCACTGATAGCTGAGGCACAGGTGGAGGAAATGCTTCTTCTTTAAACAGAGGACTTCATTTCCCTCAGGGCTTTAAGAAGTGAGGGGCCTGGGGTGGAGACAGCAGGGCCTGCCTTCCCTGGCTTCCCAAGATAGCTTTCCTACTCACTCCTCACTCCTTTTCTTCAGTGAGACAAAGCTCACAGGCTGGAGGAGAGGTGTGGGGAGAAGGACACTACCACTCTGCTTTTTTCTAGATGTTCTCATGTGCGGAGAATTGGGCAGCTTCTTCCTCCTGACACTCCCTAGCTTTCTCCTTTTCTGAGGACCCACTTATAGATCAGCAGTGTCTAAGTAAAAAGGAGTCACAGGTTCCTGCTAAATGGTTTGCTAGGTGATTTGTGCTGCTTATATATAATTTATTTAAAAAAAAACCAAAACTTTGGAAAGATTGAAAGGAAGGAAGGCAGTCATGGGCTCTGCATACACTTGGAAACAGAAATGAGATGTAATTTCAAGACCTCCCTGATGGGCAGTGTCAATATGGAGAATTCCCTGGAGAGTGAGAGCTTGGGCTCCACCAAGAGGGAGGAGCCGTGGTGGACAACAGGAGGTCAGCTTCCCAGCAGGTGAAAAGAGCCTGGACCTGGAGGGGAGGATTGGGGGACGAGGGAGGTGAGAATGAAGAGGGTAACGAGAGGCACATCATGCGTAGAAAGAAGACCAGGGCTCACCGAGACTCTCACAGGGTGGTCTACGGGAAAGGAAAGCCCGAGCACAAGGGTGGGGCTGTTCAGTGGACAGTGTGGAAGGCTCTGAAGCTCTGGTCTCCACTGCACCGGTGAATGCTGGGGGAAACCAGCAGTGATGCATTGCGAAGGAAGGCTGCACACATCTGGGAAGCCTGTGGAATTAACTATTTATATTCTTGCTTCTAAATGGATGGGTAGGATTCAGACTTGTACTTTGTACATTTATCCTATAAATGAAGGTCTTTCTGTCAGGGATCCCTGCTCCGAGTGGTTTCACAAATGAGTGAGTAGGATGCAGGGTGTGACAAAAGAACTAACATTTATTGAGTACCTACCATGTGTCAGGCACTGTGCTGGGGCATGTATGTGTGTGTGTACACATATTGTCTCATTAAATCCTCACAGTGACTATCTGAAGTTTGTTTTTGTCACTTTTGAGGAAATTGAGACTCAGAGAGGTTCATCTATTTGGCCAAGGCCACACAATCAGGAGTCACGACTTACATTCCAACCTGGGTTTTTTGTTGGACTCAAGGCCTGTTTGTTGGACAAGCTCTTACTGAGGTCAACGCAAAGCCTGATGTTGGTTCTCTCCCCTGCAGAGTGCCCAGCTGCCCCACCTCTGTAGGTGATCTTTTCCTTTCCAGCTCTCCTGTGGCTGGGTGTGGCTGAGCTGACACAGCATCTGGGTTTTTTTCCAGACTACACCCTTGGTAAGGTTCCAGTCTGGCTTATGGTGATGCTATTTCCTTTAGGGCCTGTCATCGCTTGTGGCTTTGCCTGTCAGCCCTCCAGTGGGTGGCGTGCTGCCTTTGGTGCCAAGCAGTCACTCATGTGGAGAAGCCCAAGGCAGGGTGGCATGTGCTGGCATTCCCCCACTAGCCACATTGGGCGGTAGGTGCTTTGGAGTGCGGTGCCTCAGTGGGCACCATCAGCTCACAGCAGCTGCCTGAAGAGCTGACTCACACCCATTCTCCACACCTCCCTGATCGGAAGGACCCGGACTAGCTTTTGTTTTTTAGCTTTAAGGAACTGCCTTTGAATTTCAAAGGTGCCAACCTCCTGACCACGTGGAAGAAAGTCAGTCCCCTCTGCAGCTGGTCTTCCTGCTGCTCTCCTTGCCTGGTAAATTTGGAACTAGGGCTTTTGGGACAGCCTAGTCATAACACTGCCAACCATCCATTCCTGTGATTGGACTGTGGGATTGGGTCACAGTGTGATGAAATGGACACAGTAATTGGAGTACAGCAGATACTCAACGAGAGGAGAGGCCAGGTAACCAAATCTATGCGCTTCCTAGAATATTTGGATCTGGCATTTACTGAGCAGGTTTAGGAGCCTAACTCTTTCCTGTTAGAACAATAGGATGTTTCAGAGCTAAGGTCACACCCTCTGGGGTAATCTTTATCACAAAGGTTGTTAAATAATTGGCCAATTTTTCAAGTTACTCTAGGCAACCTCAACCTTGAACTTAAAGGGAAGCTAGAGATGAAAACTCATTTGCAAAGATTATGACAATGAGACAATCTAGTGTGGCCAGCTCCATCTTGCTTCTAGTCTCACAGGCTGTTGGTCCTCATTCTTTCATGGGTGTAGGCTAAGCAAAACATGAAAGGAATTTAGCTTATAGTTTATCTTTGAAGCAAGAATGATAATAGTCCTTCCGGAAAACTAACCTTCTCCTCGCTCGGGGACAAAACCACATTTGTAAAACAATTAAAGGCTAAAAGATTATGGTTATGGGAGGGGCCTGAATTCTGCTAAAATGTAGGCACAGTTAAACAATAACCAGCCATTGTTCCCTAGCTTGCTTTTTTATAATTCCTCTCTACTCAGGAATTATGTGGTCAAAGATTACAAAATTTCTGACTTCCCCAACTGTTCCTATAGATAACATCACTATTGCATAACCCAAGATTGGCCTTTGGAGATGGTTTTCAGACTTTTGCATCCTGACAACTTCCTTCACCTCGACCCATGACTCATGACTCCACCAGTCCTGTGGCCTCCACCAAGACACTGACTCAGCACAGAGGGACAGTTTTCCATACTCCTGAGTTCATCCCCAAACAATTAGCAGCACCCATTCCCTAGCCACCTGCCTAACAAACTGTCTATAAAATCCATAGCCTCTGAGTTCTGAGGGAGGCTGATTTGAGTAGTAATATCTCCTGTCCTTCTGCTCAGCTAGCCCTGCAATTATTAATCCTTTCTCTACTGCAATGCCGCTGTCTCAGTGAATTGGTTTTATCTGTGCAGCAGGCAAAAAGAACACATCAGGCGATGCCACTAGAAACTGGCACTAAGCTGGATGTGGGTTCTTAAATTTTGTTTCCTGCTTAATAAGTTATAAGGATCATTCCAAGTCATGGATAGACTCATCCAGGATGGGTGTACTGATGCCACTGTTAAGCCAGTGGGCAGCTGTGACAGAGGGGGCAGAGTCAGTAGACCTGGAAGTTTGCCTCTAATGAGGCTTGGCTGCTGGGAAGGTTGTAATGGCTATACACTTGAGCTTGCCCGTCTCTAACATGGCAGTGACAAGACTTCCTTCTCAGGGAGGTGACCTCAGGTCTAGCATGGCCCACCGGACCCTACCCTCCTTGAGAACAGGCATCTCCCTTGTTCTTTGTTACATCCTCAATGCTGGGCATGATAGGGGCTTGATAAAGGTTTGTCCAGTTGATCCTTCTAGGCTTGCCAGCCTTCCTTGTCTACACCACAGCCATGGTCTCGTATCTACAGGATCTGGATTGAGATTTGTGTTTGGATCATTCCAATCTATCCCACATCTCCACCTATTGTGGGAATAGCTCTATTTCCAAAGAACAATCTACTTTTCCACTAAGTCACACCAGTGCAGTACATAAGTCGGAAGCAGAAATGAAAAGGGGAAGAACGTTGAAATATTAAAAGTGGGAGGAGAGAGGGAGAGTGTGGGAACAAGGCTGGGACCCACCCCCAAAGAGATTGAAATACATGTGCAGCTTTAGTTCATGGCCTGCCAAATACCTCGTGCTGCGCCTCTGAATGGAAAATGGGGTAGAACAATGAGCTGGAATTAACATTGCCTTTGAAAAGCAACTGCTGACAGCAGGCGTTCTGCATATGCCAAGTATTGCCTTCAGACCAGAGAAGCCTTTTCTGGCCCACATGAGCCCCAGGACAGCCTGCAGAAGGCAACACACCCTAGATGGCTGTGACCTCCAGCCCTCTGTGCCCTGAGCGTTTCTGTAGAAAATGTGTGTGTTTAAAAAGGCCATGTGTGTTTCTAGAAGGAAGGTGAAAACAAGATAGGTATTTGAGGAATTATTTATCGATCAGGTACACATTTTGTGGCCTGGTTTAGCAAAGATGTATTCACAGGTCTCAATCAAATTGCTCAGATAGAGGAATGAGAAATTTCTGATTTGATATTATTTAGGAGTCAAGCCATGCCATTGCTGAGATTGTGGTACTTAAGGGAAAAGTGCACTTTTACATATTCTTGACATGTTCTTGATTTTGGTTAATGGTGTTATTCTCTAGTTTTGAGCCAGAAAAATCTGGAGCCACCCATAACTCCAGGCTGTCAGTCACCTGCCACCCTCATCCACTCGGTTCCCTAACCCTGTCCACTTCCTTCCCAGTCACATTACACCTCTGTATCTTCATTGCTCCCTCACTGATGTTGATGATTGCACTGACCGCTCTTGTCTTCTAGAATTTTCTTGGTTCACTTTGTTAAGGATGGCACAGCAGACTTTATTTAAGGGGAACCGTGGCGATAGGATATGGGGACCACAGCAACAGGGTCTTGCAGTGAGGGAGAGAGATCAGACTCCACTTCAACTCCAGCGAGGACAAGTGGGGATTTATCAGGGAGCTGAGTGGGGGTTGAGGGGGAGGTGGAAAATGACTAAGAGGAAACATCAAGGATGAAGGGTTTCTGGCTAAACTGACTTGATCAGTTACTGCAAAAGGCAGGCCAGGGTGATAAGGCATTGAGGATGATCAGGCCTCAAAGAGAGGATTTTTGCTAAACTGAGCAGAATTCTTGCTCAGAGTGGATTCTACGAGGACAGAGAAGGAAGCCCAAGGTCTGTTCATTTCAACCTCTGTGATTCTGCCAGATTTGACTTTCTTTCAGAAAGTCCAGTTAAACCACTTCCATTTCACAACCTCCATTGTATGCCACTTTACACAGGGGAAAACTGGGGAGTAAGGTGTTTAACCAGCCAGACAAGGCAGAGTGCAGTGGCAGAGCCCACAATGGGGTACGTGCCTCAGCAGCTGGCCTGGGTACTGCTTTGAGCCTCAGTGATGAGTCACTTTATTCATTCATTTATAGGGCAAATTTTATGAAACGCCTGTGATGTGTAGGCGGTGTTCTAGGCACTGGAGATGCGTCCTGGTCCTCCTCCAACTAATTTTGCTGTGGACCAGCCTCTGTGAGAATCAAGCACATAGGCAGAGGTATCCAGGGTCAGGGGAGGAAAGGCTGATCACAGAGCTAAGGGCAAGAAGCTCGCTGAGGTCAGCCCACGTGGTGTCAGGAGTGGAGGTGGAGAAAGACCCCAGCTGCAGAAACACAGGCACCTCCTTGCTTGCCGAGGTTTGTTTTAGGAGCTGTCAGGGAAGAAGGGAGAGAAATGGGGCACTAAAAATACCCAAAGATGTTTCCAGAAACCTCTGATGTCTGGGCTCCCACTCTAGATAGACTGCCAGATGGCTGTGTCTCCCTCAGAGCTGTGAAACCCACCAGTGTCAGGGTTGGATCAAAGGCGCTTTACGGCAACCAGTCAAAGAATCAACCAGAACAGCTTGGCATGTAGGCAATCAGCCCAGGCCTGACCAGCCATGCCCCTCATGAAGAGGCCACATTGCCATTAGATATCCAAATTATAAGTGACTTCAAGATGCAACCCCAATGAGCATCCTCTTCTGACTGTCCTCTGTTGCCACCTTTGGAGCTCTGCTTCCAGCTCTTTTAGCTCTGTGTGGAGCTTGGCAGCCCCCAATATGCTCTTGTGCCTGGAGAGACTCTACACAGCTCCACACTTGGGCTCCCTTGTTCATCCCAGCAGCGGCGAGCTTGGCAAAGCCAGGAAGTCTGGGATGAGGCCCAGGAGTGTCTCCCTCAGTCTGCACGCAGCAGCTGATAGGAAACCACAGGGACCAGGCAGCAGCGGCTGCAGAATGCTGTGAGGGGCACCCTGCACATAGCCATGGCTCCTGGGACGGGATGGAGCATGAGCCTCCAGCAGAGGTGGGTGGGGGTGAAGGCGAGGGGGCAATAATGCCTGCCCCGATGCGCAAGGATGCAGGTGCCAGGCTGTGCTGGGGAGCTGTTCTAGGAGCCCAACCTGGACTGGAAAAGCCCTGCCTGTGGGGGTCAGGGCAGGATCAGAGGAGCTGGGCAGGCACAGCTTTCTCCTGGGGAAGCACAAGTCAGAGGCGGTGGATGGGTGTCTTAGATAGATCCCTCCGAATGCAGACACTGAGGCAAGACTTCAAGCACAAGTCATTTATTTAGGCAGTGAGGCCAGGAAGCATGGATGGGCGAAGGGAGACAGAGAAGGGAGGGGAGCACGGGGATTTATTGAGCCATTTGTCACAGTGGGCACCTGGAGTTTGATCCCACAGGGAGCTCCCGGAGACACTTTAGAACATGCCTTGGATTTAATCCATCTGTGGGATGAGGAAACTGGGCATTATCCAACAGCTCCCTGCTCACGATTGCTTGAGGCGGGCTTTCTGGGCAGTGACCTGGCACTCTGGATTCTCTGCAGGTGGACCTAGAAGTTTCCCAAAACCGGGCAAAAAGCGGAATGCCAGGGTTGAGAGTGAGCAGCCTCAGACATTGAGGGAAGTGTGGAGGGGATATGGGCTGAGTGCCAAGGCATCTTTATTAGGGAGTCTTGGCAAATAAGAGAACCTAAACATGGTGCCGCTGGGAGGTCAGGCCAGAGAGGGAGCCCAAAGAAGAGACAGTGGCGGGCAGAGCTTGGAGGAATTCCTGGAACCGAAAGATGGCAGTTACTTCCCTTTCTAATGGAGCGGCTGAGCCTCTGCTGTCGAGGGGAGAAGATGCCCTGCCAAGGTGATTTGCTGGTCACTCTGGTCTCAAGGGAAGCAGGAATATTTTCAGGGGGGCCATGCCTTTCCTCCTGACCCCTTCCTAAGCACTTTCAGGAGTATCTGGAGTATGGAATAGGTCCTTTTACCCACAGAGCTGTGAATGACTTTTAATTAACAGGAAATGCTGTGGCACGTAGCACATATAGCAGACGTTGAGTCTGTCTCTAACTAGAGACATTTTGAGGTTCTGAACAGCTCAAGTCTGCAATTCTCACTCTCTGTACACACGGCCACTGGTGATAGAGGGAAGGGCCAGCACTGCTCCTGGCTCCTGGGCTCCTGGCTAAGGATCCTCCTCCTCTTCCTCCTCCTCCTCCTCTTGCTCCTCTTTCTCTTTTTCTTGCTCCTCCTCCTCCTCAACCTCCTCTTCCTCTTTCTCCTCCTCTTTTTTCCCTTCTCCTCCTGCTCATCTTTTTTTCAAACTGGTTGCCACCTCTAAAATTATAATTTGCTAAAAATCAAAAAAACCCATAAATATAAAAAAATAAAGTGGTGGGAGGATGTGGTTTATTTTGGTCTGCCTTAGGTTCTGGGTGCATGAGCCAGTGCTTATTTTCAGATCTGTCTGTTCCTCTTTCTGTGTCTTGTGATCTCACTTAACTCATCCTGCTAGAGTCAACAGATCTCTCCGTGCACAGGGATGAAGCCAGACTATCAAGGCAGCAAAGAGTTTTAAGGCAGCTAAGTGAACAGTTTTTGTTTTTTAAGTGGAAAATTCTTCAAACATGATGCTACATTTTACTTTTGATAGGTGACTGAAAAAATCCAGGAGATGGGAAATTCCATACCTAGTATTTCCTGAGGCCTGCCTATCAATGGATCTGACTGTTTCTTTCCACCTGTGTGCTGTCCTCCTGCTCTGAGCTGCCATCATCTCCACTGCTGTGATCACTGTCATAGCCTCCCTCCTCCACTTTGCCTCCCTGCAGTCTGCTCTCAACATAGCAGCCTGGGTAACCTGTGAGAACATGCAAGGTCAAGTTTCTGCTCTGCTCAGAATTCCCCCATGGCTTCATGGATTGCAGAGGCTGCTCAGTGGGCTGTCCCACCCCATCTCTCTGGCTTCCCTCCTACTCTTCCTTGCTCTTGCTCACTCACTCCCACCTCTCCTGTTGACCAGTCCCTTTGCTACATGCCTCAGGACCTTTGCACTTGCCATTCCAGTCTCTCTAGAATGTTCTTCTCCTGTTTTCTAGGTGGCTTATTCCCTCAGGTTCTTGTTGACTTGCTGCCTTCTCACTGAAGTTTTCACCAATTTTCCTCTTCAAAAGTGGACCCCAAACCACCTTTCCTATTGTCATCTTGCTTTGTTTTCCTCCATAACCCTGTGGACTATCTAATACACTGCACATTTTCTTCTTACTCATTTTGCTTACTGTCCATCTCTCAGTGAGTGTGGCCTATTGAGAATAGGCATTTTATCTGAGTTTTCACTGCCTTATGTCAAGCACAGAACAGTGCCTGGCACATATTCAATGTCCAGAAATACTTGTTGGATGAATCCGTAGCAGGCTTCAGGGTGGTAGGACAGAAAAGAGGAACACCTGCTGGGCTTCCCTTAACCCAGAGGTTGCAGCTGGGAAGCCCACAGAGACATTTTCTTTAGCTTGCACAGTGTTTTTCAAAGACTCAAGTTAGTCATCAATGCTTAAGAATATGGTGACTATGGCTGGACGCAGTGGCTCATGCCTGTAATCCCAGCACTTTGGGAGGCTGAGGCAGGAGGATCACAAGGTCAGGAGATCGAGACCATCCTGGCTAACAAGGTGAAACCCCGTCTCAACTAAAAATACAAAAATTAGCCGGGCATCGTGGCAGGCACCTGTAGTCCCAGCTACTCAAGAGGCTGAGGCAGGAGAATGGCGTGAACCCAGGAGGCGAAGCTTGCAGTGAGCCAAGATCGCGCCACTGCACTCCAGCCTGGGCGACAAAGCGAGATTCCATCTCAAAAAACAAAATAGTGACTGCATCTCAAAAAAAAAAAAATATATATATATATATATATGATGACTTCACACAACACCCAGATAACTGGCATCACTTGAAAAATATAGAAAGATCAGAAGTGTCCCTTGTGTGGGGCAATACTGAGCAGTAGCCACTCGCTGAGCCACTTTGATGGCCACCCTCTCCTGTTTCACTCATTACCCAGCCCCTGGTGGGCAGGTGAGTTGGAAGAGGGGGAGGAGGAGAGGGAGGCAGAGGTGGGGGGCAAAAGATGGGGAGGAGGAGAGGGAGGCAGAGGTGGGGGGCAAAAGATGGGGAGGAGGAGAGGGAGAGGAATGTGGGGGCAGGAACCAGTGCAGCCCCCAGATGCTGCTTTTCCAGGGAGTGGAAAGTGCCCCTTGCATTTAGCTGCCCAGGTTCCCACTGGCAGCTGCTCACAGCATCCTGGTCCCTCTGATCTTTGAGCTACAGAGCCCTTTGTCACATCCTGGCTCCCTAGCAACAGCAGCTCTACAGGCATGTGGTCAAGAATGGATGGGCACAAATGCAGCTTAGGAGAGGAAAGAAAATGTATCTGTTGTTAAAGTGCAGACAATTCTGTACACACATGTTAGAAGTTTCAAGCGGCTTTACATCAGTTTTGCTAAAACTGGCAATCCTATAGTGTCATTGGCTGAGTACTCCTGAGCACATCTTACGCATGCCAACCAGGGTGCTCATGGAACAGAACTAATTAAAGAAGAAGTAAAAAAGACAAGAAGACATATTTAAGCTTCAACATCTGAGTTATTATAATTAACAAGCAATAAGAAAAATGATATTACTTGTTCCTCATCTTGTATTTGTTACATCCTTTTATTCTAGGCACCTTCCCCACCTCCTGCTTGGTTTTGCCTTTGAAGGAGCTTGGGCAGAAGTACTAAGTCAACAGCCTCTGCTAGTACATTTAGAAATAAGAAAAGAGGCCGGGTGCAGTAGCATATGCCTGTAATCAGCACTCCGGGAGGCCGAGACAGGTGGATCACTTGAAGTGAGGAGTTTGAGACCAGCCTGGCCAGAATGGTGAAACCCTGTCTCTACTAAAAATACAAAACAAATCAGCCGGGCATGGTGGCACGCACCTGTAGTCCCAGCTACTCAGGAGGCTGAGGCACAATAATTGCTTGAACCTGGGAGGCACAGGTTGCAGTGAGCCAAGATCGCACTACTGCACTCCAGCCTGGGTGACAGAGCGAGACTCCATCTCAAAAAACAAAACAAAACAAAAAAACAAACAACAAAAAAAAGCCCACAAAGAAATAACAGAAAGTCTGTCAATTAGTTGAATTATTTATAAAATATTTCTTTTGCCTTATATGTTTGCAACATTGAAAAGATGCAGATGTAACCTATCAACAGATGCAGGTTGCTATAAAATTAAGTTTCTTTAAAATTTAAAAACCACACCTCCCTCCCGTGTCCCCATCCATCATGCTCAACAGTTCTGATTTAAAACATACACTTTGAAATATGACTACTTCAAATTATGAGAACCATGAATTTAGGTAATTGATTTCTTCTCTCAGATTATTCAGTGTATACCCTGGAAATATGATTAATTAGGCTTGCATGTATAACAACACATACTGATTTGAGAAAAACTAATGCTGTGTTAAGTAACTTGGACCTTTAGTTTGGTTCTGCAAAGAAATTTCTTCACACTGCTTGGTGTATTATCTTTCCCTCAGTAGAAGCTGAAATTGCATTTGCTAACTAATTGTTGCTTCACTGTTTAATGGCAGGGGAGAGACCTCAGTTGATCAGTGAGCAAGTTTGCTAAGCACCTATAATGTAACAATCACGGTTCCCCACTGTCTTAGTCTGTTTGTGCTGCTATAATGAATGACCACAACCTGGATGGTGTAGACAACAAACATTTATTTCTCACAGTTCTGGAGGCTGAGAAGCTAGAGATCAGGGTGCCAGCATGGCTAGGTTCTGGGAAGGGATGGCTTCTGTTATGTCCTCACTTGGCCTTTCATTGGTGACTGCAGGCAGAGAGGAAGCAAGGGATCTAGTGTCTCATCCTCTTGATAAGGGCACTAACCTCATCATGAGGGCCCCACCCTCATGCCCTCATCTAACCCTAATCACCTCCCAAAGGCCCCACCTCCTAATATCAGCGCAGTGAGGATTAGGGCTTCCACATATGGATTCTGGGGACTACAAACATTCAGCCCCATGGCACAGGCCATGGTGAAGCAAAGATAATTGAGGACCAGGAGGGCCTCTGGGACTCATGGTTCATAGAGAAGCAAGTACAGTGTTTGGAAAACAAATAAAAACCTACAAAGAGCTCTAGAGGATTGTAGAGGGAATGACACTTTTCATAAGCAAAGATCAAGGGGCTGGAAGGACGTGTGACATTTAGGAAATGGTGCCCAGTCCGACTATAATGGTGGTGGCTGCTGCACCTTCGGCCCCCCTTGCCTATGCCGTTGCACAGTTGCTGCTCCGATTATGATTGTCACTCCTGGCCTCACTAACCAGTTGTCTTGAGACATGGTTCTGCCCTGAGAATGCAGCCTCTACAACCTGTACTTTTTCCGAGATCTTGAGGAGCCAAAACAAGCTCCCCAGAGACAAGAGAAGAGGGTACACTGAGGACCGCCTGCTTCCTCCTGGCTACGTATCAGACTGGTGTTTGAGGAGGGTGCTCTCTCCTGCCACCTGCAGGATACCGGGCCACCTTTGGGATGTGCCCAGTGCAGGAATGCTGGGGCAAAGGGGACTTCATTGGGCAGAGGGAGTCTTTGGGTGTGGAAGGGTCTGGGGTAGAGGTGGTGGACCCCATCAGTCATCACAGACGCGCCCTGGGGATGCTGGCGCCACTCCAGCCGCGTGGTGGGCAGGCATCGGGGATCCGTTCTAAAGAGATAAACAAGGCATGGATTTGGGAGTGTGGGAGGCAGGAAGGCTGCATTCCGAGCCATCAAATACAATGGCGCCTTGATGTGAAGTTGGGGAGACGGAAGGCAGAAGTGCCCCCTCTGCTTTGCTGAAAACTGGAGCTGCTGGGTGAAGACAGGGTGATTACCCACGTCTGACTTTCCTCTTTACATCTGGGGTGCCAGGGCCTAACGATCCTTCCCCCTACCCCCATTTCTCCAGGAAGCCTTGAAATTCTTTACCAAGCAGGGTGAAATTCTTTACCAAGTTCCTGGGGCTTGCCTGCAAATTAGGTCCTCACCAGCATCCTCCCTTCATTGTGGGACCTTCTCATTTCTACAGCATTTTCCATCATGCCAAAACCTAAGACTAAGGACCCTCAGCATCCTAACGTACCCAGTGATTGTCTACACCTCCTGAAGTTTCCTGTCACCTTCTCTTCAAGTAGCTTTGCCATTAACCGGGCTCTTTAAGCAGGTTGCTGAATCCCAGTTGTCACCTCTATAGCAAGAAGGACTAGAATCAGATAATTTCTAAGATCCCCACCAGGCAAAGAGGAGAATACCAGCATCCACTCAGACTTTTCCTACACATATCGGCTCCTGTAGAAAGTAAATTGAAGGGAAATGGGAAGGAGAGACGGCATGTATTGAATTTCTCATTAGCCCCACTGCCTGGTTCTCATTAGTGAGCCTTCCGGGTTACAGGCACCAAGGGCCAGGACTTATTTTCATGGCTGAATAGCACATGTGAAATGTAGGCGATTTCTAATCCATATTATATGAGCTCCACACTTTGCTATCTTATAAAGTAATGGGCAACGCTCAAGGAAAACCCCATCAGAATGACGGGCTAATCCTTCAGGGGGAAAATATTGCTGTTCTGCATAAGCTTTGGCTCTCTGCTTAATTAATCCCTAAAACTTTCAGACCTTAATGAGAATAATTAGACTTGACAGTACTGAGCTTAATGCACAACTACAGACAACAAAAACCGTGTTCGGTTTATAAGCTTCCCAGAGCTTGCTGAAAGACAGGCTAATGTTATTTACAGCGGCCTCAGTGAGGGGCCGGACGAAGGTTCGGACTGGAAATGTGCCTGACTCTCCCTGAGGACAATTTCTCTGAGGAACGGGGTACTATAGCCCCCTTTTGTGGCTTTCCCTCCATAACAAACCGTGGTCTAGACAGGACCTGGCTAGAAATTCCCTTATTACCACCCCAGCCAGACTCCATTTATCATCACCTTGAATGTAATGCTCGTGCAAAACCTCCAGGCCTTTCCTGTTCACATAACGAATCGAGGGAGGCAGAGCTCTTACGGCGCTCCAGCCAGTGTCTGCCCGCTTCTGGAAATACCTCATTTTCCAGAAAAGCATTCATTTGTCAACAGAGGGATAATGCTAAAACCTTAAAGACAAATCGGCCAGAAGGCAGGGGTGGGAGAAGCAGGCAGGGTACAGCCTGGGAGAGATGGCGGCTTTGCCTCAGTGCAGTTTATTTGATTTGTTAGCCTTGTGCCAACCTCAGTCTTCTCCAAGAAGAGGTTTAAATCTCTTCTTGAAATGGTTTGAGCGCACACTCCCCAAACAGAGAGTCCAGAAGTTTCCCTCTGGCGCTGCAGGGATGACCAAATTAATTTTGTCTGTATCCGTGAGAGGCTTCTCAATGAGGGGCCAAATAACCGCACAGGTTCTGGGTGTTGGATGAACCCTGTCCCCAAGCTTGGGCGAAGCTGTTGGAGTTGGGCATGCAGACTCGAGCAGGAAAACCATCCCACCTGGTGAGATGACATTAGGAATCCTTCGGAATAGGGGTGGATTTCCGCACATTCCATTGGTTCTGATTATCGTAGGAGATAGGAAACTGGTGATCAAAGCTACCTGAACCATTCTCAAGATTATAACAAAAGTGATAATGTCCATATGGAGAGAAATTCTTCTCAGAAATGAGAAACTGCAGATAAGCAAAATGACTGTCCAGTGCTTCTCAGTTTTGACATAATCTATGAGTCCAGAGTTCTTGCAGATCTAAGGAGATGAAAGGAAAGGGGTGCAACATCGAGATTCAAAAGCCAGCATGTTACCTTTTTAAAAACAGAAATCAATACACACACGTGCCTGTGTATACACACATACACACAAAGCAATGTGAGGACAGGAACTTTGACCCTGGAAATGGCACTAGGCTAGAGAGCTTTGTTTTTAATTTTCAATCAAGGATCTAAAACAGACTTCAAAGGGCATTTAAGCTGACAGTTTTATTTGCTCCTTGAGGAAGAGGAAAGATGAATAAGCGTAAAGACAGATCATTCGCAGAATAATTGCAGCCCTGACATATCTAAATGAGTTTGTAAAAGAAAATACAGTGGCAATTGATCTTATTAATTAGAGATGTACCAGGATGGTAATACCCACTTATCCACAGATTGCCTGCAGCTACAAAAATAAAATAAAATAAAATAAAATAAAATTAACCACTTTCTCCTGGAGAACACAATTTCTTTCCCTCCCTGCTACAGAAAGTCAGCTGGGAAAAAATCCCTTGTGATCTCCTCTTCTCTCTGCAGTGGGTAACAGCCTTTAGAGGGCAGTGTGGATGGCTTCCTTTCTGCCCGTGGAGCTTTCGGTTTATGCTGGATTGCACGATGCCTCACATGGTGCAGTGGCTTGTCGCAAGTGATTGAACATGTAATCTGACAAACAAACAAAAATGGGCTACAAAAAAAGGGAGAGCTGCTTTGTAAGCCTGTATGTGTCATTTACCTGTGAAGAACGGCAGTAAGAGCCGTGGCAGGCCCGACTCTGCCCAATGCTCATTCCGTCTCTGTTCTCTCCATTATCTTATTTCTGTGAACAATTGCTTAGCATATGGAATACACTTGAATAGAATAGCCCAGTGATAAAATGCTGAGTGACGATTGGGTGGCAGCCACCTCTGAGTGCCGTCCAGCCCTGTGCCATTGGAGGTGAATCTTTAGGTTGCTGGATTTGAAACTTACATAAACACTCACTGTATTATTACAGAAGAGAGAGAGAGAATGGGAGAGAGAAAGGAAGAGGAAGAGGATGAGAAGAGGAAAGACAGGAGGAAGGGAAGAGGTGGGTAAACAGTAAATTGTTTAGCACTGGAAGAATCATCTAGTGCTACTCCAGTGATTTCAAAGGGGGTGTGTGTGTGTGTGTGTGTGTGTGTGTGTATTTTGGGTACTTGTGGGCAGGGGGATCAAAGTGGGAGTACGGGCACAACAGTGTTTATAAGGCAAGTAGGAACTAAAATCCAGCCTTTGGTGTCTCACCAAGATGGACACAGTGGCAGGGCCCTGTATATGCCCCTCAGGAGGGAGATTTTTACTAATTTGCACTAAGGCCTAGTGGGGCCAGAGGGTGAAGAGTGGTGTGATGTGAAAACAAAGCAGGGCAACAGGTTTGATATTAAAAATGACCCATGTCACCCTGACCTTCCAACTTGTCTGGAATAGAAACACTCGTGGCCAGCAGACTCCAAGTACATATTGATATTACCCACACAAAGTTAAAAAAAAAATACGTGAAGTAGTGAGGTATAGTGGTGGTGTGCATCTGTAGTCCCAGTGACTTAGGAGGCGGAGGCAGGAGGATGGCAAGTTTGAGGCTGCTGTGAGCTCTAATCGTCCCACTGTACTCCAGCTTGGGCAGCAGAGCAAGATGCTGTCTCAAAAAATAAAAAAAGAAGGGCATGATTCTTTCAAAAGCAAAAGACATTTAATATCGCTGTGACTGTGCCTTGACTTTCCTGGAGTAACAAGATTAAATTTATTATGAAATTTCAAATTAACTTTAAAGTAGAACTTGACAGCTTTTGCAGGATGCAGGAATGCCCAAGCCCATCTCACTTTTCTCTTGCCTCCTGGAAGCAGGATCTTTATTGAGGTGTGAAGAGCAAATGTGGCTCATTGGTTCTTGGTGTCACCTGCTACAGGGACTCACCAGTTCTGACCTCCAAATTAACCAGGGTGAACGCAGATGCAGGAGATGCTGTGTGAATGCTGGGGAAGGCCGTGGAAAAACACAGGCCTGAGTAGCCGACAGGCCCCAGTCAGGGAAAGAAAAAGAATGCTCCCAACAGATCAAAGCCCACAGTCTCTTAAAATGGAAATGAACATTTAAAAAAGGCCTTTCTCAAGGGAGAAATATGCAGTAAATCAGAGCTTTTGAAAGACAACTGGGGCCTGTGCCGGTTTTTGAATAACTCGTCGTTTAATAAATGTTCTATTTTTGACCCTTTAGGGAAATATACAACTCCATCTGAAACTTATGAGCCAAAATAATTTAACTTTTTTTTCCATCTCATTTTTATAAGTTTTGTGATGGAGACAAATGATCTGGAAGCTTTCTTTTTAAGGTTTTATGATGAGGCGAGGTCATTTAATGAGAGAGAAGTGGTTTTCTCTGCACACCAGCTCTGACTCGCTGAATGTTTGGCTAGTTAGTCCTAGCATTTGAAGTCAGGATCCACAAAGAGGAAGCTGTGCATGGAGTTTTGAGGAACTGTTCTTGGTTTTCTTTGTAAGGGCTTCATGATAAGCATGTAAACATGCTATACTCATTGTAGATCATCTCTTCTAACGTGTGTGTGTGCATGTACATAGAACATTTGAAACTGTATATCAGTGACTGTGCCTTGACTATATGAAACTATATGTCACGCATCCTCTGTGCTGGTGAGAAGGAAGTACTTAATATATGCTGGAATTAAGGTGTTGGATGTTCCACATATTTTCTAATCCCTAGGATCCTGGGCACACAGTTTGTCCACAATATATTCCTGTTGCCTTGTTGTGCTGTTTTATAAAATCTTACCTATCTTCAACTGCCTTTGGACTGACGCATACGGGACCTGAGAGATCAGCTTCCTGTCCACCAGATCCTTGAATTGTTAAAAATGTTACAGGCTCATTTTACCTCCGATGAGTGGGTGCAGCAAAATCCCGGGAGCAGATGTCCCTCATTTACTCACATTGCTCCATCCCATCCCTTTCTGCTGGGTCCTGAGAGCAGCCTTCTCCCTGGCACCCAGCTGGGATTCCCACTAACCCGACTCAGGTTCAAGGGCTGAGGGAATTCAGGATCTGAGGGATGGCTCAAAGACCACATGGAGTTCGGTTTTGCATGTTTTCTTTGAGTGCCGGCCAGCAAAGACCGTGGCCTCACATAATTTCTCTGCCGGCTGTGGAATAGTGCCATAGAAAGATGATTCATGAGAAGAAATTGTCAAGTTTCTGCCTGGAACTGAATGGAAAAAACTTGGTTGAAAAAAATCCCAGACATGCACACAGAAGATACATAGGACCAAATTTATATCTTTAGCTTTGGGAATCTACATTCATTATTTCTCTAAGTTGACTTGAAAATGGGTAAAAATCTGGCCACAGTGCTCTTGTGGGGTTATAAAGAAAATTTTTGTTTTTATATTAGCATCTGGCCCATAATAGTTGCTAATATTTGCTTTGTGTTGCTCAGTTTATAAGGTGTTTTTTTTTTCTGTGTATTTAAATTGTATATTAGACCTGAATATAGGTATTTTTTCTTTTACAATGAGAAAACTAAATCTTTGTGAGAGCCACATGGACAATACCAGTGTAAGTAATTTAATCCAAGCCCTCTGCATTCTGCAACCTTTGTTTCAGTCTCAAGGTGATTCTATTTGGTGGTTGCATTTCAACAGCAAATCTCTGACACCAACTGGGTGTCCTACAATTCAATTCAATACATTTTGACATTAACTACCCTGATGTAACATCAGAACTCACAAGTTAAAGGGCAAGATCCCTAACAATACTGCCCTTACTCACATTCTAGCTACAAAGAGGGTCCCCAGGCTACCCTCACTTCAGTCTGACTTGGCAACAAATTTGGGGGTTCCCACAACTCCCTCTGGCTTAAGAATTCAATAGAATGGCTTATGAAACTCAAGCAAGCACTATCCTTACTGTTACCCTTTTATTATAAAGGATACAGACGAATAGCAAGAGAAAGCGATCCACAGGGCAAGGCCATGGGGGTAGAGGCGGGCTGCAGAGCTTCCACGCTTCCACGGACCCCTCATGGGATCCGGGTGTGTTGCCTTCCCAGCACATGGATGTGTCCACAGACCAGGAGCTTCCCAGAGCCTCCCTGTTTCAGCATTTTATTAAGGTCTCATTATATACGCATGATTGATTTAAATACCGGTCTTGCTGACTGAGCCCAACCTCTAGTCCTTCTACCTTCCCCAGAGGTTCAGAGTGGGGCTGAAATTCTAACTCTTCAGTCATGTGGTTGGCTTATCTGGGGACCAGCTCCCATCTTGAAGCTATCTAGGAGCCCTGTAATAAGTAACCTTCTTAGCATAAACTCAGGTATGGTAGAAAGAGGCTTGTTATGAATAACAAGACAGTTCTATCATTCAGGAAAGTCCAAGGGTTGTTGAAACTGTGTGCCAGGAACTGGAGATAATGACCAGTTATTTTCTGTATAATGTTGGTAGTAGGCATTCCAACTAGGGCCAATAACACCACCTTCCTTTTTTGTAGGTGCAAGCTGTCCCCCACTTCAAGAGGTGGGTTTATTTTTCCCTCTCTTGAATGCGACTTGCTTTGACTCACAAAAGTGACATTCTAAAACTTCTGAGCCCAAGCCTTTCAAGAACTGGCAGCTTCTAATTTTTCTCTCTTAGAATGCTCCTTTTGGGAGTCAGCTGTCATGCTTTTAGGAAATTCAGATGTTTGGAAGATGAAGAACTGTATTGAGAGAGAGCCTGAGGGATGAAAGACCATCTTGGAAGTTCCAATCTCTGCCAAGCTCCCAGCTGAATGCAGCCAGATCAGTGATGCCAGCTATACCATATGGAGTAGAAGACCATCCTAGCTGACCTAAGTCAACTTGCCATTCGGATATGCCATAAATTACAGTTTTAAGCCTAAACTTTAAGTTTAGGACGGTTTGTTGCACAGCAACAGTTAACTGAAACATGGGCCCATCAAGATCCTTCTGAAAGTTTAGTATTTTGGCAACAAATTATTACAAAATGTCCTTCCCAGACGCACCTCAGTTAGGTAGGATTCTATTATATGCAGAAGAATGTAAAAGTGAGGCAGAACATAAAAAGTTTAGAGCAACATATCCTGTATTAAAAAATTACAATATTGGACCTGATTAATTTTGATCGTGTTTTCTCCAATGTTTCTTTTACCTGTCTTCCTGTCAGTCTTTTCCGGGTACTGTTCTGTGTCCTTCTGATTCACTCACTTGGTGAGCCTAGTACAATAACTAACTATAAATTAATGAAACTCCTTCCTAAACATCTACCCAAGGACTTACTTTTCCAACTAGGTTTTGTTTCTCATTAGAGATATCATTTTCATGACCTACATGTTTTTTGGAACTCTGTACCCAAAGACCCAACAGTGCAGTGGTATTTACAGAAAAAGGAAACTTACATTCTTGTAACCAGTTCAAAAAGAGAGAACCCGGTTGGCAGGGTGGATCTACTTCATGCAGTCATCCAGGGACCCAGGCTTCTTATATTATCAGCGTAATAATCAGAGTAGCTGCCATCTTCTAGGTCAGTGTTGGGTTCCTATGGTTCCTGGGAGATGGAAACAGTCATGGACAGCTCATGTGCAATATTTTGTACCAAGATCTGGAAATGACCCACAGCACTTCTATTTTCTGTTAAGAACCTAGTCACATGGCCACGCCTGGTAGTCACCAGCTGGGTAGCCATGTGCCCAGATGCCATTTTACTATTATAGAAGCCACATACTCAGCTTCCACATAATACAAAAGAAGAAAGAATAAGTTTTGGTAAATAATTAGAAATATGTGCCACAGATCATACACGCCATGGAATACTATGCAGCCATAAAAAAGGATGAGTTCATGTCCTTTGCCAGGACATGGATGAAGCTGGAAACCATCATTCTCAGCAAACTATCACAAGGACAGAAAACCAAACACCGCATGTTCTCACTCATAGGTGGGAATTGAACAATGAGAACACAGGGACATAGGGCGGGGAACATCACACCCTGGGGTCTGTCGTGGGGTAGGGGGGCAGGGGAGAGAGAGCATTAGGAGAAACACCTAATGTAAATGACCAGTTAATGGGTGCGGCAAACCAACATGGCACATGTATACCTATGTAACAAACCTGCACGTTGTGCACATGTACCCTAGACCTTAAAGTATAATACAGATAAAAGAAAGAAATATGTGCCACAGACATGTCGCAGTCTTTGAAAGCAGTTTTTTAAAAAATGGAAACTGGCATTCAAACATCTGAACAATGGCAGCGGGATCATTGTAATAATTGCTTTGGCTAACAAGGGTAATACTTTAAAGTATTAACAAGGCTAATCCTTTAAAGGGACGAATCTTTTGTTTTATGTGTGTATAAAGTCTGAGATGTTTGTTTCAACAGTTCATTAAAGTATTTTTAGTCATAACTAATATTCTACCCCTTCGTGAGTTCTATCTTCTTCTAGGAGCCAAGCCTAAGAAGGCATCAACTCAACAGGTTCAGGTCCCAAGGAGATGTGGTGTAATTGGCACACAGCAGTTCCCATTCTGCCCGCTAGCTACTTCAAAACACTCCTCAAATAAGTATGCAGCGCCATTTCCTCCTATTTTTGACTTCTCACAGCCCTATTCCACCCTTGTATTTTCACCAGTGTTAACTTGTGAGGAAAAACTAGCACCTCATCTTCTTATTTTGTGTGGCTTACAAATTGCCACATATTAAATGGACATATTTGATTTAGTAGCATACATTTAAATGTTTAAAATATGAGGAGTGTTCAGGGAATGCCATTTCACTTAGCAGTCAGTGCTAACATCATTTTTTGAAATGCTCCCCATTTCTACGATGTAGCCAAAGCTTTATTTATCATCAGATTTGCATTTTGTGATGTATTCTTGAGCCAGCCAAACTCATCTAAAAGCAAGCTCATTTAATGCAAAGTAGATTTAAATGTGACTGCTTTAAAATGGACCACCCTGTTTAAATGATCCTCCGGATGTAATTAGAAGAAACTCGAGTTCCTTAGATAGGAAAAAAGGGTGAACTAAATGATTTCTCTCTCCCTGGGTAATTTTTGACCACGCACCAATAAAACTGCTGATCATGAAATGATTTATTTTTAATGTAACTTTCCCACAAACGGTTTAACAGGAGGTGGTTTAGAAATGGTGCACCACATTTGAGCAGACATCGAAAGTGTGTAACAAAGCATGATGTTTACAGCCTTCAGCATCCCAGCCTCTCAGACAAGAAAGAGAGGGACAAAAAGAGAAAACAGAAAGAAAGATGAAAAGAAACAAAAAACGGTAGAGTTGTGAGACAGTCTACACTCCAATTTTGACTTATATTCAGAAGCATCTTATTATCTGATGGGGGAACTCAGGCTCTGTTATCCTAACTCAGTTTCCGTCCCAGTATTAGTGAGTGATGGTAGTGTTATTTGGGAGCTATTCACATAAAAGCTTACCATCCAAAGAGGATCTGGTAGTATTAGCATGCTTGTCAAATCTCCCGCCCCCTACACAATGAAGAACCTCGAAACAGAGCTGCCTCTTCCCAAGCCCTGATGAGGCCACGCTTGGTGCCAGCCATTAAAAATAAAAGCCCGTTAAACTTTCAGTACATGCTTGCACATTTTTGGGCACCGCCAAGTTTTCGAGATTTGAGCCAGTTCAGTGATAGTATCAGCAGACCAGCATCTCCTAGGCAATGAAAGTAGTTGCCATGGAAACCCCAGAGCTGCACCCATCAACAGCTTTACAATTTTGACAGTTCAGAAAGTGACTATTTAGGAATTTCAATTACAGCAGAAACATACACATTTAGATGAACAAAATGCTTAAAAAGTCTATAGGAAATGATTTAGATATGTATAAATATATATTTTAAATCAGAAGGCAGACTCCTAAATATATTCTGCGTGTAGAAGTGAATTTCAGGAATAATGTAAAAAGCACTGGGTAACGAAAAAAGATGTTAAAGTTCTTTTATCCCTTTTCCCTTCTTGGAAAGGAAATAGGCACCAAGAATAAATAAGTTGTGAAAAATGATCAGCGGATTTTTTTAACAGGGTAGTCACAATATGCCATGCTTGTTAAGTCAGAACTTGTGCATATTATTAAGAAATATTTTAGAATTTTATATTTGCCAGTTCCTCATATTTGAACAGTTCTGGCAGGGTAGTCTTTCTTACAACTCTGCTGTAAGAGTTATAACTCTTTTTTTCCTTTTTATAATAGAGGAAATTGAGGTTCCTGAGGATGGATGGGCTCCACACAGTGGATTGCAAATCAGGACCAGACTCCAGTCGCTTTGAGCCCTGGTTACTCTTTAATTCATTGGCAACAACAGCTGCTCAAATGAAAAGAGCCACATCAACAAATCCTTCAAACAGAAAGTCAGGCCCCATTAAATAAAATATACACAAAGCAGAAAACTCAAATCTATAATACAAGAAACAGGTCCTATTACTAGAGATACACAATGGTAATAGCAATAATATTAATTTGCAATGGTTAATACTAATATTAATACTAATGCCAACTTCACTCCTAAGAATAGCTGTGCTAGTTATCTTGTTTTTTCTCCTCCATCAGATCCAAACTCTATGCCCCACAAAACTGACCCCATGGACTGCTTCATGTGGGCTCAGTTGCCCTCTACTTCTGGCTGGCTTGGCAATGGAGACACAGAGAGGAGATCAGAAGGTGGGAGGAGAGAAAGCTTGGTGTGTTCATTCCCCCAGTCCCTGCCTGGCCTCTTGCGCAGCTCCAGCCTCAGGCTAGTTCTTAGTCCTTTCACCATGCTTTGTTGATTCCTGAAACCTGCTACCACCTGTGTAAATAGTATCAACATTAAATAACTCTTCAGTTAAACTCTTCTCTGCACTATGCGTGCCCCGCCCAGACCCGATTGTTAAATAGTGAATGCTTATATAAATCTTATATAAATGCTTATTCTCTTTTTTTTTTTTTTGTGCGAAGGAGTCTCCCTCTGTCGTCCAGGCTGGAGTGCAGTGGCATGATCTCGGCTCACTGCAACCTCTGCCTCCCCGGTTCAAGCGATTCTCCTGCCTCAGCCTCCTGAGTAGCTAGAATGACTGGCACCTGCCACCATTCCCGGCTAATTTTTTTGTATCTTTTGTAGAGATGGGGTTTCACCATATTGGCCAGGGTGGTCTCGAACTCCTGACCTCATGATCCACCTACCTCGGCCTCCCAAAGTATTGGGATCACAGGCCCGAGCCACCGCGCCTGGCCATAGATACTTACTCTTAACTCTGTCCCTATTCTAAATGCTTGATGTATATTTAACCTTTGCAATAACCCTATGACGTAGATGCTGTTACGCTACCCATTTTATAGATTAAAAAATTAAGGCAGGAACTTTGGAAATGCCTTTTGCATGGATTATTCCTTTGATCCTCATGTATCCCCCATGGGGTGAGGGTGGGGAACTGTGAAACAAGACAGAAAAGTTAGGAGACAACTCAAGGGCGCTCAGCTACGAAGCCAGCCTCTGTGCCTCCTTGCTCTGTGGATGTCCTCTTGCCCCATTCCCATGCTTTTCTCTGGTTTTGTCCAATTAGAGGTGTAGGATTCCATGCCATTGTTTGAATCTTCAGCTCTGGCTTTCTGTCAGGGGCCCTCACTCGGGCAACAGGAGGGAAAGGATTTGCCTGGGTAGCAGTGCTGCTGCCGATGGCAGAGAGAGGAGACGGGGCTTCCTGGCTTCTTTTGGCTCCTGGGTCCTCTCTTATGGCTGAGGAAAAGGAATGTTCAATCCTGGTCTAGGGGTTTTCTGGTGCCCTGGGATGTTTTAAAACCAGGCAGTTAAAACCACTTTGGGACGAGGGGACTGGGGAAAGGAAGTGGGAGGTACTAATTAAAACCTGTGGAAAGGGTTTTAAAGTTCCCATACCAAGAAAAGTTAACATACCCAGAACATCATTACTGTTGGTCGACAACAACCTCTTCTCCTTGCTTGTCCCCACACCCCATGCTCCCTCACCTGCACTTCAGGTGCAAGCTGCCCCTTTGGATAATGTCCTTCTGTTTCTATCCTAAGGTTTTCTTGTTGTTCATTTTGGTTAGATGTTACCTTCTAGGGAAAGTGAAGGGGGCAGAGAATGAGTCTCGTAAGGCGTGAAGTGTCCTGGGTCCACTGCTCCATGCGGGTGGGCCTGGCCACTTTCATTAGTAATAACAGAGACGCACTGCACAACTACTCAGGATCGGCCACCATCCTGGGCACTGCAACAAAGAACTGAACCAAACAAATAAACAAACCAACTCACAAACAAAATTCCTGACCTGGAAGGACCATGAAGGCAAAGAGGCATCTATCTCACTGGGCACTGAGACAAAGAATTGAAACCAAACCAAACCAAACCAGACTAAACCAAACAAACAAAACCAACACACACACGCATACACACACACACACACACACACACACACCACACACACACACACACACACACCCTGGCCTGAAAAGATCTTGAAGGTAAAGAGATATCTCATTCACTATTCTTCCCCCAGAGTCTGGCCTGACACCTGAACACAGAAAGAGTTAACAGATAGTTGATAAATCAGTGGGTAAATAAATGATTGAATATTCTATTCACACTGTAGACAAACATGATGAGTGATAGAGCATTGAAGAGGAAGAACTTGAGACAGGGTTCTACTGCTCACTCCAGGGAGTCTCTGACTGCCTGGGAACAACTGATACTGGTCTAGGACTTCCTTCTGTGTCTGCAGGACTTCCTGGAGCCTGGAAGTGGGGCTTGGCTGGGAGGCTGAAAAGGTGTGAAAAGGTCATTCATAACCCTGTGTGCCTTTCTCCAAATACCTTAGAGCTGCCAGCATGAGTCATAATTCCTCTGCCCTCCTCCAGGATCTAGAGTATGAGGCTGAAAGAGGGAGAGCCCACCCCTAAAGCAAACGGATACAGCCTGGTACATGCAGCAGCTTTGGGCTCCAGTCATCAAGCTGTGTCTAAGGTTGATCCACAAGTTATAGCTATGAGGAGAGCCCTCCATTTCTCTTAATGTTTGTCCAATGAAGAGGTCACATTTAGCACCTTGTGTATGGATGACATGGCCCTAGATATCCCTCCTTCCTTTCAGTGATGGCAACAGAAAGCAAGAGGCTCATTGTCTCTAGGGCCCACTCTTCCTGCTCTTCCCTCTACTTCCCACAGGCACAGGAGCCTCACCCTATGGCCACCACCACAGGCCCACAGGGAGTACTGCAGGCTTCCACTGGTGTTTGCTTAAGGCCCAAGGGCTCTTCAGTCAGATTGTGTGGATGTTGCCAAACCTCGGACTCACCACTTCAGAGCAGCAGGCTCCCGTCTGGCCCAGGCCAGGTCCGGAAATGCCATCCAAGAGCCAAGGCCTGGAATCGGGGCCCCAAGAGCCCACCTGATGCTCTTCCTACCTGTGGCTGAGCTGGTACCTAAAATGCAAGTCAGATACACTGATGACTAGTGGAACACAATATGCCAGCCTGGATCTTGGCCATGGCTGGTTGATGCATGGGAGGTCTGGGAGCCTCTAGGTGGGCACACCAGGGCAAGGATTTGAAAACTTAGGCTGCTCTGAAGGGCTGGAATACCATTTCCTGCCTTGGGGAGAGATTACGTTGACCCCAAAATCCTGGCAAGGGGCTGGGATAGGAGCTCAGATGTGCTTTATTTTTCTCTCTTAAGAAAAACAGAATGACATTTAGAGCTTTCCTATGGTATTAGAGAGATAATTGAAAAAAATACATATTTAGCCAGAAAAAAGAGTGAAGAAATACAGCACTACTTTTGCAGCTGATGCTGGCCACAGACCTCAAAGCTGCTCAGCTCCTGTTATCAGACTCTCCTGTGCAGTCCTCATGCCTGTTCACCAGTGTGTTTTCCAGTGTAGATTTTTTAACCTTTCTATTTTCAATTGAGAAGGGAAGAAATGATTAATTAATCATTACTTTTAAGCAATTGTGAGGCTTTTGGACTTAAACAGCTATGACTTTTGGTTAAAAATTACCTTAGGACATTTATTATTTTGAAACAAATTGCTTCCATTATTTAAAAACTGCACATAATTCTCACACTTATCTCTAAAATGTTTACAATTATATAGTGCATTTAAATGTAACTTTATTCCCAAAGCACGTTCATATTCTGGTTCATGGTCACACCACAATGCTGCGATGTAGCTCAGCAGAGGAACCCACCCCGTCACTGAGACACAGAGACAAGATCACAGAACTACTGCCACCTGCTTTCCTTGTATGAAGCAGGATTTGAACCTGAGTGTGTCTGAATTTAAAATGTGTGCTCTCGTCAGCATGGTTGCATTGAAGGTTTGGTTTCCTCTAGACACATCTGGTAAACCCCATTCTTTAGTATCATTCTAACCCCATTCAACCAGCATTCCCTCTGCCCTTAGTAGACAACAGGCCCTGTGCTAGCTAAGTTAGGGGATACAGAAATCAGTAGGTCACAGTCTACTCAAGGAAACAGGCACATAAAGAAATATTTACCAATGAGTCTTCATTCTTCACCCAATTTAGCTTTGCAGCAAACCTCCAGAGCCCATATTAAAAACATCCATGGAAAAGCCCACAAAACACACACACGCACAAATACACACACACACACACACGCACTCACACATGCACAGGCACGTACACCAACTATTGCCCACTGGGGGAAGATGAGATCAAGTAAACTTATATGAAGCAAAAGAAAATAATTTCCTGGACCTTGTCTAATTGATTTCAAGGTTTGTGGTCCACCTTTAGACGTGCAATAATTCCATCTCTCCAAGGAGGAACTTTGACGTAAGTAAAATCATTATGGGGCTCTTCTGGTATTCCCAAAGCAGTTAATGGAAGAAGGATGGACACCCAGCCTCCTCTCTCATTAGTGCCTTCAGGGACTTCAGCCAGATCAATTCCTCAGCCTTCCACCCTTTCTTCTGTAGCCTATTACTTAGTCCTTGAGTGGGACCTGCTACAGGGCTGAATCTTTTTAACTTTTTTAAAAAAGACTTCATTCTTTTTTTTTTTTTTCCTGAGATGGAGTCTCACTCTGTCACCCAGGCTGTAGTGCAGCGGCATGATCTTAGCTCACTGCAACCTCTGCCTCCTGGGTTCAAGTAATTCTCCTGTCTCAGTCTCCTGAGTAGCTAGGATTACAGGCGTGTTCCACCACGCCTGGCTACTTTTTGTGTTTTTAGTAGAGACGGGGTTTCGCCATGTTGGCCAGGCTGGTCTCAAACTCCTGACTTCGTGATTCGCCTGCCTTGGCCTCCCAAAATGCTGGGATTACAGGTGTGAACCACCGCCCCCAGCTAAGACTTCATTTTTTAGAGCAGTTTAAGGTTCACAGCAAAACTGAGCAGAAGGTACAGAGATTTTCCATGTGTCTCCTGCCCCCACAGATGCACAGCCTCCTCCATTATCAACACCCACCCCCAACTACAGCGGCGCAGTTGTCACAATTGGTAAGTCTGCATTGACATGTCATCATCACTCACAGTCCACAGTTTATATTAGGATTCGCTCTTGATGTTGGATATCCAATGGGTTTGGACAAATGCATGATGGTGTATATCTACCGTTATAGGATCCTACAGAGTAGTTTTACTGCATGAAAATCCTCTGTACTCTGCCCATTCATCCCTGCCTCCCCTCTAACCTCTGGCAATCATTGATCTTTTTCCTGTTTCCATAATTTTGCTTTCCCAGGATGTCACAGTTAGAGTCATAAAGTATGTAACCTTTTCAGATTGGCTTGTATCACTTAGTAATACGCATTTAAACTTCCGCCATGTCTTTTCGTGGCTTGATAGCCCATTTTGTTTTAGTGCTGGATGATATTCCTTTGTCTGAATGTGCCACAGTTTGTTCGTCCATTCACCTAATGAAGGACATCTTGGTTGTCTCCATGCTTTGGCAGCTATAGACAGCCCACTATAAACATGCTGTGTGGGTTTTCATGTGGACATACATTTCCAACTCATGTGGGTACATACCAAGGAGTGTGATTGCTGGATCATGTAGTAAGAGCATGTTTAGCTTTGTAAGAAACTGTCAAATAGTCCTCTAAAGTGGCTGTACATTTTTGCATTTCCCCCACTGATAAATGAGAGTTTCTATTGCTCCACATTCTCACCAGTATTTGGTGTTGTCAGTATTTTTTGGCTATTTGAATAGGTGTATAGTGGTATCTCATTATTGTTTCAATTTACATTTCCTTGATCCCATATGATGTGGAGCATCTTTTCATATGCTTATTTACCATCTCTATATCTTCTTTGGGGAGGTGCCTGTTAAGGACGTTGGTCTATTTTAAAAATTTGATGGTTTGTGTTCTTACTGTTGAGTTCAAAGCATTGTTATGTGTATTTTGGATAACAGTCCTTTTTCAGATATGTCTTTTGCAAATATTTTCCCCCAGTCTGTAGCTTGTCTTTTCATTCTCTTGACAATATCTTTTGCAGAGCAGAAATTTTTAATTTTAATAATGTCAAGTTTATTATTTTTTTCCTTGTGCCTTTGGTGTCATTATATAAAAAGTCATGGCTAAGCCCAAGGTCATCTCGATTTTCTCCTATGTTATCTTCTAAAAGTTTTATAGTTTTACATTTAAATCTGTGATCCCTTTTTAACTTTCTATATTGAAAAATTTTAAATATGCACATAAGTAAAGGGAAAAGAATAATGACCCCGTGTACCCATCATCTGTCACCCAGTGTCAACAATTATTATTATGCCAGTTTTATTTCATTTATCTTTTCCCTCCACATTGGTGTTTTTGTTTGTTTGTTTAATATGATGTAATTTCACTCCTACCTGCTTGGGAGGGGTAACCTTTTCAGGCAGCAGTTTGACATGGGGACCTTACCCTGTACGTGCTGGGTTCACTAAGTGTTAGTGCTGGTTCTGCCTACACTTTGGGGGCCCTGGTTCCTACAAAGTTTCCACGATGGCCCAGCTAGCTTAGTTAAATTACGTCTATTAATCTGAGTTGACTTTTACAATTCCTTCTTGATAGTTCTTATGTTTGCTTTGAAAATCTAGCTTTCGCACTTCCACTTAAGCACAAGCCTGAATAGCTTCATTTGCTTTGAGAGAAAAGCAAGTGGAGCCAGTCAACCTTATGAATGAGTGGAAGAGAAAAACAGTCAGTGTCCCTAACTGCAAGACACTGAGTAAAGATGAGCACAATGTGAAAAACAGAGGCAAATTTCCCAAACTGCACATCCATTGGTAGTGTGGAATCACAGAGTTTTAGTGCCCCAAGGAATTTAGCCACTGTTTGGCCATAACACCCTCATTTTATGGATCCAGATATACTAAGAAATTTATTTGAGGTCACACCGCTTGCTTTCTGATACTAAAGGCTGAGCCCTTAAACCACACTGCTCCACAGCCTCTAGGTACTGGTGAAAGTACCAAGACATGGAAGAGCGAGGAAGGGTGACTGTCTGAGACCATGGTAAGGGGTAAGCCTAGCCCTAAGTATCTTTAACTGTTGACATTTTCTTCAAAGAAGTCGTTCGCTTTATTTGTAACCAACACATATTAGATTAGTGCTAGATATATACTAGATGATAGCATAGAATGGCCCATGATATAAGAAAATTACCATTTTTAAGGAAAAGGCCCTCCCAGTGGCACGGTTAGCTCAGATGGGAGAGTGAGGCCAGGATGAACTGGGAAGACCCGAGCATCTCTCTGTGCTGGGAAGAAGGCAGGCCTGACAAGCCACAACTCCCTCACCGGTAGAAAACTCACTCAAGGCATGTATCCGCACAGTGGTAGGTAAGGTGCAGCATCCAGAAAGGTGAGAGGAAATAGGCTCGCTCACTAACATTCAAGGGAAGCGCCATGCAAAAGCTCGTAGCTGTAAGAAACTGTCTTTGCAACCCGTGTTGCCCTGACTCATTTCTTGTTCTTCCAAGTTTGAACAGTGCCCAGGTTGATGACAGGAACTAGAAATGATGTCAAGACTTAACTCTCATTTACTCATAAAGGTGTGGCAGGGATGTGGGTAGCCCCTAGGGTGAGTGCTACCCATGGAGGAAGAGGAACCATCCTTATTAAGCCCTCCATGTGTGGGGCATGGGGTGCTGCTGTGTGAGAAGAGAGAAAAATAGCTCTCTATAATATGGGTTGTTGAACATTATGGACTTCTCAGAATGAGTTAAATTCTCTTCTGTGGCTGACCATAATTCACCACAGAGACTCCTCTCCTAGATATATATTTTTGAAATTCCTAGACATGCAGAGATAAGTCCACCCTGGAACCTGTAGTGGGGTTCCTCCCTGAATCAGCTCAGGCCCCAAAGGGACCAGGTGCTATCTGTGACCTGTGCCAGGGAATACTCTGTACCCTGAAAGCCAAGCCTCAAGTATTCATTGCTTGCCATCTCCAGGGTAATTAAAGGGGAGAGAGTAAATCACACACTGAAAAACAGCCCTGAGTGCTTAAGTACTTGTCAGTCACCGAGACTGGCATATACTCAGAGTAGAGGAGACCTGGGGTTTGCATTACACACAACACCCCATGAGATCATTAGGGCTACTTCAAGCACATGGCTTTCAGGGTTGCCACAGCCCCTCCTTTTTGCCCAAGTAAATGCAATCAGATTCAACTGGGAACAAATTAGGGAGGCAAAATAAAGCACACTTACTGAAAACCAGCAAGAAACTCTACTGTCTACTATTAGAAAAATTAGAAACCATTTAACAACAAGAGACCATTTTGTGTTGGAAATAAAAGAGGCCCTGAATGAAGAGTGCCAGGCCAGAGCTGAGGGCGGCATCCAGGTGAGATCAAACGCAGAATGGGGGGCTGGCCCGGACTAAGCTGGGTTCACCTAAGTCCTTATTAGCTGATGAGCAAAGACTGCCCATCGAACCAGATGTGTGAAAATTGGCGGAGAATCAACTTTCCGTGGCATGTTTTCTTGGTAGATTTACTTGTATAATTTCCCATGTAAGAGGAAAAATAGCTTGGGCAGCATTTTCCAGAAGACTGGCACTAAGTCAATTTCAGTCCTTGAAAACTTAGAGGTCTAGCAGGCGTCCATAATGAAGTTGTGGCCAGTCTTTTTTTTTTTTTTTAATATGTTTTTTCTTCTCTATTTCCTTCTAGACCTCACAGTCACACCTCATATATTGAGATTCTAATTTGTTTAACATCTAGGTGCTGAGCAAAAAGGCAACACTAAACACTGATGGATAGTGTCACTACTGAGTAGCAATAAATGGGGGTGGGGAGTTGTGTGAAGAGCGAGAAAGTACACAGCTGATTTTCATTTCCTAATAGGCATTCTGCCTGGAAACCTGTATAAAGACCTGAAATATGTATCGCTCTAAAGACTGTGAATGTTTAAAATGTCATCTTAAATTAGTAAGTGTCTTTAAATCTTCACTCTTTTGTCACGTTTTAGTAATGTTTATTACACACCGTAAATCTTATTCATATCCACATAAATTGAGCCCCTAACCATGAGGGAAGCAAGTACTTCTACTCACGGATATAAGATTCTGGAGCAGTGGATGACATCAAATACTATGATTGCAAAAAGGAAAGCTCCCCCGGGGAAACCGGTTTGGGGAGAAGGAATAATCATCTTTCTACTTTCGTTGTCAAGAAAAAAATGTTAATATCTCTGAAATTCTGTCTAGCAATTTTAGGGGTTCAAAAAAGTGGTCATGTTCTGATGAAGGTTTAAATAAGTCGTTTCAACGGTGCTTGCATTCAGATTGATTTCAGCAAGTATAGTAACGGTGAATAAGATAAATCGAAAAGAAATCAAAGTTTGTTAAGATAGTACAAAAAAAGAAGAAATTTATAAAGGCTCAGGGTTATCTGCAGTGGGATTTTAGTGTATGTAAGGACAAAGAGTGACAAGATAAGAGTGGAGGGAAAAAAGAGTTCTGTTTAGAAGTTCTGGACTGACTGTCCCCAGACATCTGGGTTTCAAAGACCAGTAAAATCTTTTTTTTTAATTTTAGAGACTGACATATGGTTGATAGCTTTTAATTTTTCCAAATAAAGGACATAAAAAATGTTATTAACTATCATTTTGCATTCTTCTAAACAATAAAGATCCTTTTACTCAGAGTTTTACAAACAAAATCAGTTCAACTTTAGGGAAAATTCACCTTATCATCCTTTATTTTCTCATTTTGCCATGACTTTGCAATGGAACGCAGACGACTCTTTAGGAATTGCTGCAGGTTCCAGGGAGACCTATTTTTAATGCCAGCGAGGTCTTCAATATTTTAGGAGGAGATTTCTCCCACTGCCACACCTTGGTCCTGTGAGCTTTCCCCAGGTGCTTTTCTCTGCTGACTACTCAGGTTCCCGATCAGAGAAAAACCTTCAGCTAGGGTGTTGGGTATGGTCACCCATTAGCTTTTGTTCTGCAGGGATTGTCAGAGATGGCCTGGTGGGGACAATGACTGGGCGAGGAACTCTGGACTTAACTAGGTCTAACGTTGATATGTTTGGGATCTGTGTCCCCACCCAAATCTCATGTTGAAATGTAATCCTCAGTGTTGGAGTTGGGGCCTGGTGGGAGGTTACTGGATCATGGGGGCAGATTTCTTAGGAATGGTTTAGCACCATCTCCTCAGTACTGTCCTCACAATAGTCAGTGAGTTCTCATGAGATCAGATCTTTTAAACGTGTGTGGTTTAAAAGATCTCTCTCTGGCTCCACCCTCTCTCTCTGGCTCCTGCTTTCATCGTAAGACACCTGCTCCCCCTTCATCTTCTGCCATGATTGGGAGCTTCTTGAAGTCTCCCCAGAAGCAGTTGCCCTATGCTTCCTGTACAGCTTGCAGAACTGCAAGCCAATTAAGCCTCTTTTCTTTACAAATTACCCAGTATCGGGCATTTCTTAACAGCAATGTGAGAATGACTTAATACAAAGGTCGTCTCTGACTGCCTGGAAATGCTTTCTTTAGCTTCCAAATTTTCATGCAAGAGGCGTCTGCTCTTATAAATTCTTCCTGATCTGCCAGCCACCTTAGCCCTGGGTAGAATACACAGTGGATGGCAAGTTTGGCTGAAAAGCAGAACAATGTAGAAGCATTTTTAAAATGTAAATTTGGTTCTCCACCTGCTCTGGAAATTCTAATGTCGTGGTTCTGGGATATGCCCTGGAAGGTGTATTTTGATTTAAGAACTAAAACTCCCTGGATGATTCTGAAGCCTGAAGCCCACCTTCTTCTGGGTACCCTCCTTCCCTAGGATAGACTTTGTATGATATCCTCTATAACACTTCAGTGTACTTCCTGAATTGCTTTTCTCCCTTGGCAATTGTCTTTCTCAGCCCCCATGCCCATCCCTGCACCAACACACACACACACACACACACGTGTGCATTTGCACACCCCAAATTATAAAAACTTTAGTCAGGGAAATGATTTATGTTAGTTTCCATAATAACTAACACAATGCCTGGCACATAATAGAGGGTAGCCAAATAAATACTTATGCAATGTATATCAGTAAATGGATCTTTTCCAACTCGAAAATTCTGCATTTTGCTCCTTCCCATTGGTAAGCAGTAAGATAAAGTAATAGAAAGTGTAGATGCACACAGAATGATAAGCAGCTAATAGTCTGTGATGGCATGGAAAGAGCTGCGTTCCAGCACAGGTTGTACTGCTACAGCTGTACGCCCAGGAGCTACCCACTTACCTCCTTACTTCAGTGTGCTCAATCGTTAAGTAGACCACAGGGTCTCTCTGATCCTTTTTAGCTCTAAAATTCAATGCCGAGTAGACACAAATAATTTTCTTTCTAAAATTATAAACTGGCTTACATTTTAAAAAATACTTAATACAATTTCAAGGAAAGCAGAATTCCAGCATAGACAGCTGGCCCCTAAATTAACTCTTTTTATGGTTACTATTTAAAAACAAAAAGGTCTTCAATTTTTTTAAAAAATCTGCTTTTGCCTTACATAATCCATTCCTCTATTGATGAAATAGTTAGTATAGAAACCCCACACAAGACAACAGCTTACCTGAGTTCTTATTAAATATCTTCTTTAAAAATATATTCTGTAGCTGGTGTTACCAGCTGTCACTAAATCAGCTGACAACCTACCAAAAGAATAGTAAAAATGCCAGTCAAAAAATTAAAGCCAAATTGCTCACCATTTTAAAATGAGGAGACATTTTAAGACTCCTCCTAGCATTTGACATATGCCCAGACCATAATCTGAACCCTGTCTTCACTTAGTGGAATATTTTCAGCATAAACTGAAGTTAATATAGATTGGTGTCAACTACCACCTGTCACACAATGCTGAAAAGCCATGTCACCATGAGAAATGGACCAGTGGAAATAAATAACCTGCAAAGTGGTAGTCTGCAAATATTGACACACATGACCAGAATTGCAGATAAATGATAGCAAACATGGCACAGATCTAAACTTAAGGGCTTGCACATCTCTGTATCCTAGTCAATCTGCTTTTCATAAATCTGCTTAGCACTAATGACTGGAATGCATTTTTAATAAATTAATTTTGAATAAATGGGACTCTGGAGGGAGGTTGGGACTTGCCTTCATGTTATTAATAGTTAAAATGGAAGCATCAATTTAGGAACACATCTGCAGCTGTTGTAATACAGAGTCCAACAAAATGACCCCCACAATAGGTGACCCTGATTGTGCTGTGGATTTGCGTGGTCCTTAAAACTATTCAGTGGGTTCTCGAAGACATTATCAGTTTTGAAAAATGACCCATTATGTCTCCAATATGTGTTTTAAGCTGTTTATCCTATAGTCATGACAAATATAGCCTTATCCACACCCTGCCTTTATGTGTTCTGAACTGCAGACATGCAAGGCAGCTAACTGGGGCTGGGACTAAGTACTGCCTGTGACGGTGAGATAGAGAATAATAGTTTAACTGGGACGGAGAGGATCAGGGGCCACGTGCCTGCTTTATCCAACTGACCTAGAAAGAACAAAGTCTGCATCAATGCCTGTAGATTAATCCCTAAGATCCCCAATACTCAAACATAATGTTTACATGAAAGTCAATACTTTTCTAGGTCACCAGTGCCTAAAATTGGGTGACCCAAGTGTAAGAAGTAGTCAGACTTGGGTGGCAGAAATTGCTGCTTTAAAATTTTTCCTGCATACAAGAGACCTAATTGGGTCTCCTGAGACCTAAGTCCTCATGGCCAAAAGAACATCAACTCCCAGAGGGCAGGAACAGCCTCTGCCTCATTTAGTATTGAATGGCACAGCACCTAGTGGAGTGCCTGGCACTTAGTAAGTACTCAATACATTTGTGTTGAAGGAATGATTGATTGAATGAATGGATTCTATGGTTTCTGCTACAAGCAAAATAGCTTCATTCTCCCACTTCCTATGTTACACCCACTGTCAGTCCACCCCTTTCTTTGCAGTGACCTATCTTCTCCGACAACTGAGACTGGTGTGATAATTACCATTTGCCTTACAAAAATAAGAGATAATTGTTTCCCCTACATGCACCAAACTCTTAGAGATATCCAAGGAACGTTTTCTGCATAAACATGCAGGCCTCATCATATCACCATCAGCCTTGTATTGAAAATTAATGACTGTTTCATAAAATATTGAGACCTAAGACTGGCACTTAAAACAAAATTATCCTTTTCTTTTCCCTTAAAACCCCTCCTGATTAGATAACTGCCAGACTCCAGTAATGTGAAATAAACCTGCAAACACTCCACGATCAGAGTGACACAGCGTGCCTCACTCTCACGCTAGTGGGCTGGTGACTGGTTGGTTCTAGCACCCATTAGCATGAGTTAATGAGTAAGCATTCCCTTCCCTGTCACATTCCTTGCCTGTTATTAGCCAAAACCTGAACTATAGCTTAATTGCAGAAACCAGCCCGCCCATGGCAGATGAGGGCATGGTCCCTATTGTTGTGATTGCATTCAAAGTGCTAATTGGGGGAACCGTGACAGATAACATGCCCCGGCACTGCAGAGAGCAGCAGGTGGGGTGCTGGGACTATGGGTGCAGAGAAGAAAAATGGCATTTTCCAAGCCCCCAAGATTTGGTTTTCCTTGCACTTACTTACTCAGCTGTGCACAGTAAACTAGATTTCCCAAGTATCAGATAATCTTACAGATGTAGCTTCTTAGATTTTACTTTAGACCCTTGCTGGCTTTTCTGAATTTGGAATTGATCATTTCATAGACTCCCTAGAGCTACCCCTTCCACCTCACCCTGAATTCTCTGCTGCCTTCCTGAAGCTTCTGTTTGTCTACTAGGAGATTGGGTTTCTCTGACACTGAATCAATTGAAGAATCAGACATATTTGAGATTGCATGTGTTCAGAAACTCTGGCTTTTTAGTTTTAAATTTTGTTAAAACTCACGCATTTATAGGGCACTTTAGTTTTAGAATATTTGGTATCTTCAGCCTCTGTATTTAATTCACACAGCTCTTTTACTGACTAGGGATCATTTCTTTATGCTCACATTTCTTTATCTTAGAAACAGACATACTCATACCCAAAGTCTGCTGGCTGCCCGTATAAATTAGGATTATTTTGGTTGTGAGTGACAGTAAACAGCCCAACTAGGTTAAGTAAAATGGGATTCTTGACACACATATAATTGAAAAGTCCAGGAAAGGGGCTGGTTTCAGATGTACTGTGATTTAGAAGCTTAGATATCATGATGGCTTGTTTCTCGACTACCCTGGGTTTAGCTCCACTCTCCTCATCAGGATTGGGACTGTAGCCTCATAGTGCCTTTCTCTGAGCCTCATACCCAATGGAGAAACAGAAATTGTGATTCCTAGGCTTGAATCTCGTTGACCTTGACTGGCCAGACTTTGGGTCACATGCACACTCATGAACCAATCGCTGTGGACACGGGGCAGGTAGTGTGGTGATTGAATTATCCTAGATTACATGCTTCACTCCCGAGCGTAGGGGATGGAGTTGGCTGAATGAAAACAATATAGGCTAACAGTTGGGTGGGTATATGTCCAATAATATTAGGGCACTGCTGCCTCTAGATGGGAGAGTGGATAGTGGGTGGTATAAATGGCAAATATCCTCTAAACTACCACAGAAAAAAGAGCAATAATTGAAAACAGTAAAGCACTTTGAATCTCTTGAATTAAAAAGCAATATGAATTTACAAGATGCAAAACCCCCCCTTTTTTCTATGCTGACACAGGGAGATAGAAGTGGCACGCTATACAAACTCAGTGTTACTTGGCATTTGTCTCAGTGATAGTGTTGTGATTCGATTGATGTGACCAAAGCTAAATTCGGAATTGAGAATCTGTTCATGCCATATTGAGGTCCTCTTTTGCAACTTTATATTTATCAGCATGGGCTATTGTAAGAAACAAGATGGTTGTCATAAATTGATCAACACTCTCTGGTCTTCTGTTGTTCTTGCTTATTATGGACTTTGGGAAGAAGTCAATTAGAGAAGTTCTTTAGCCAGTATCATAATGAGTAATGGGAACATTTACATGATTGCTAATGGCTGAGTTTACACGATGCCTCAAAGCAGCAGTGGCGATGTTTGGCAGCAGCACATTACGACGGTGATTATCACTATAAATTAAGTTTATGTTGATATAATTAGCAGTTAAAAGCTAAAGTAATATTTATACTGATACAAGTTCTATCAAAGCCATACCAGTGCAAACAGGCTGTGAATGTTGATATAGTGGGGATAATTTCATCTTGCAAGAGGGGATGTTTCTAGAATTGAGATAGCCTATTGGTATACAGTTGCCCCTCCCACTCCTAGCCAAAAATAGAAAGTATAAACTTGACCAAATTGCTTCACAAATTCAGAATCTATAACTTGGCTCAGCAATCCCCACTGAGGAGAAGTAAGATGCATCTTGGTCGTTTTGGCCTTGAAACACTGAACCCGGAATGAGAGAGGGAGAGAGGGAGGAGGAATTGAGAAGGCATGGGATGCCTAGGTAACTGGTTGTGAGCACAAGCCCACAGTGACAAAGACAGGGTCTTGCCAGACAGGATCATTTGTCACAAGGGAAACCAGCTAGGAGGATCGGGAGGTCTCATTAAAAGCACCTGGCCATGAATTTATTACATGAGCTTTCTTGAGAAACTGCGTTTGGGGCCAAGAATTGTGAACCCACAGTCTTCCTTCTCTGCCCTAAGTGGCTGAAGGTTGTAGCAACACTTTACACTTTTGAGGTCACCAGCATCAGATGACAGTTCTTTCCTCAGAGAGTGGGCCAGATCCTCCCGACTCCAGGTCCTCAGCACAGTATCTAAGGGTGCCAAGTCACTCTGATTTCTTCTTCATGTCACATGCTTTGCAGGTACAGTCCCTAATCCATAAAACTATCCCCATCATTGGTAGGATTCTCTCTACCTTAGGGATAAGGGAATAGAGTAGGGGAAAGATAAATGACTTTTAAGAAGCCCCACAGTGAATAAGTGGTAGAGAAGGTGGTCAGGCGGCCTGAGGCTGGCTGGTTTTGGAACCATTTTGCCCCAGAAGCATTCATTCAGTCAGCAAATATGTATTTATTCAACACATATTTTTTGAGGGCCTGCCATCTGCCAGGCACTTTTCTATAAGATATATATATATATATACACACACACACACACATATATATACACATATATATGTGTGTGTATATATATGTGTGTGTGTGTATATATATATCTCTCAGTGAACTGAATAGGCAAAAACCTCTGTCCTCTGGAAGCCTGTATTTCAGGCTGCACTCTGGAAGTGTGTGATCTAGGGAGGAATCCTAGAATGCTCATTACATGCTTGCTCAAAGCCCTCACCTGCAGGGCTACTTGGGTTAACATGCTCTCTAGAGGGTTCACAGTGGTCTGATGTCTCTCTCTACCTGCAAAATATCCGGCAACTTAGCACTTCGAATACAAAAAAGAAAGAAGTTGGTAGCTTTTGCAAACTGAGAGAAATAGGAAATGATGGCATCAACTGGCCTTTAGTATCTTCTTTGGACAGGGAAAGTTGTTTGTTGTGCTTAAGATGGGAAGATAAATAACTGGCATCTCCAACCCTGAATTCAGTCTTGCCAGCTCTAGGTGACTACCTTGGCCTGCTTGGACTGCTATAATGGATACCATAGACTGGGTGGCTTAAATGACAGACATGTATTTCACACCGTTCTAGAGGCTGGGAAGTCCAAGATCTAGGTGCTGACAGATCTGGTGTCTGGTGAGGGCTCCTCATTTCCCAGTTTACAGGGACACAAACATTTAGTCCATAACAGTTACTAAGAGAACTGACATTTCCTGAGGACCTATTAGTTGCCGCACAAGTTATTTATGTCATCTCATTTAATCATCTCAGCAGGCCTAATGAAGTGGGAACTATTTTTCCAATTTTATAAATGAGGAAACTGAGGAACAACTAGTTAAATAACCTGTCCACATAGATTTTAGTAACTGAGCTGGGTTTCAGACCCTGGCCCATCCCCTGCCACCACTGAGGTGCCTGCTAACACCCTTCACCTAGGCGGGGGGCACTCAGAGGAAGAAAGTCAGCAGCCCATCTGTCCTTCTCCACCGTGCTCCCTCAGGATGCAAGCAGGAAGTCCTGTGCAGGAGGAGGTGGCTCCCCTCAGAGGGACACAGATGACTAGACTGTCGATGAGAAGCAAAGAAAAACCAGTGAAATCTGCAGAAGGGAAGGTCCCTTTTATGCTTTTGAAAAATTGTGTGGGGTGCCAGTGGCCTCTAGAGTGATAGGGAAAGTTTTCCATCATCCAGACAAAGGAGGTTAAGAAGAACAGCTGCAGACGTGCAAGAATAACTACAATAATTAGGTAGGCGAAGATATATACTCCTAACATTTTAAGCTTTACCCAAACTGGCCATGCACAGTGGCTCACGTCTATAATCCCACCATTTTGGGAGGTCTAGGTGGGAGGATTGCTTGAGCTCAGGAGTCTGAGAGCACCCTGGGCAACATAGTGAGACCCTGTCTCTACAAAAATAAATAAATAAATAAATAAAAATTAGCCTGGCATAGCGGTCCTGGCTACTTGTGTGGCTGGGGTGGGAGGATTACCTGAGTTCTGGAGTTCAAAGTAACAGTGATCCATGCTCATACCATTGCATCCCAGCCTCGACTATAAAGTGAGATGAAAGAAAGAGAGAGAGAGAGAGGAGAGAGAGAGAGAGAAGAAAGAAAGAAAGAAGAAGAAAGAAAGAAAGAAAGAGAGAGAGAGAGAGAGAGAAAGAAAAAGAAAGAAAGAAAGAAAGAGAAAGAAGAAAGAAAGAAAGAAAGAAAGAAAGAAAGAAGAAAGAAAGAAAGAAAGAAAGAGAAAGAAAGAAAGAATTTACCCAAACCAGCAGTATCTGAGAGAGAGGGCCTAGCACTATTCATTACTAGAGATCCTGGGTGCTGAGGCTGAGAAGGTTCTCTGTCCCCTCTCCAAGGATTCTGAGTAATCCCTGGGGTGGGGGTGGGAAGGCAGATGACAAGCAACATTCGTTCTTGGACTTCAAAGAGCTGGGAAGACTGGGACTTCCAAGCACCACTGGGGCACTGCCTATGCAATATTTGTCAACGACATTTTCTGCTAATTAGACCCCTTAAAAACAAGCAGAGTTCTAAGTGAGGAACAAGGATCTATCCAGAAGGGTGGGTGGTCCATCATCCTGTGTAACGATGGGGCGCTCCAGTCTGTGAAGCATGACACTCCCTTCATGTTCCTTCCCTCTGCCAAGAGTAACAAGTGTGTTTCCTGCACGAGGATTAGAATTTGCTGGAAGACTGTGGAAAGCCCCAGCACCAGAGACTGTCCAGCTAACACGAATTCTCTCCTGGACTGGTCTAATTTGGTCTTTTCTGACACCCGGAGCAAACTCTGCCCCTACCTTTCCTTTTGCCAAAGGACCCTCTGTAGTCAGAAGAGCTCTGGACTGAGCAGGAGGCCTGGGTTGCAGTCTCCACAGAGGCTGCGTGTGAGATGGGCTGTGGACAATCACCTCGTGCTTCTGGACCAAATGCCTTCTCCCTAAAGTCCTTTCTCTTCAGTTCTTATGGCTATGGCATCAAGCATAAAGAGCAGACATACAATGCATAGCCTTGTGCCATCACACGGACACACACTCACACACTCCAATACACACACACAAACACACACACAGACACACACACACAGACACATGCACACACACACTTCCTTTCAGGGCCCAAGTAAGAGGACAAACCTATTTTCAAGGTGAAAAATAAAGGCTCAGACTATTCTTTGCTTCAAATTCATCCAGGCTGCCCTCTCTTTTGGCACATCTGCAGCAGTGAAAGGAGAACAGGCCGGGCTTGCTGGCTGTGTGGGTGCAGCTTCAGTGCCTGGCCCAATCCCTTCCTCCACGCCACGCTGCCTGCATGTGTCCTTCGGCAAGCCACTCTCCAAGGGCCTCAGCATCCTCTGCAGTAAAAGCCGGGTAGCAGCAGTTCCTGCCTTGCAAGACTTTTGTTAGGATTGCTGGTGTCCATACATTGGAAGCTCCTAGAACAGGACTCGGCACTTACCAGCAGAGAGAGTGATGTTGTTAGCTCTCATTACCTCACCAAGCCATCTTTGGGTAAACCTCTGACTTTTTTTTTCTGCTGAGATTTCTTTCCTTTTCATCTCAGCTCTTGGTACTGCCAACTTAGGCTAAGAAATGTACTGACAACAATCTTTGAAATTTCCTAGCAAAAGCCTCTTCCAGCTCTGCATTAGTAAAATCACATTTCAGTCTCTAAAACAAACAAAAGCGGCCAGCCCAAACCTCCCCCGCCCCCAAAGTCACTTGGAAACACAAACAGTAAGAGCGTGTACTCTGGTGTTGGAGGTGATTTATGATTTAGGCCTAGGGCTCTCCTCCCCCAGTAATAAGCACAGAAGAGGAAGGGGTGATGGCTGGCAGGAGTTTTTGTTGGAGAAGTTTCTGCTAACAGTGGCCTTACTGTTAGGGTGCTGCCCGTTCACCAGAACTGGGGGATGTCAGCCCATCGCAGGAAACCACCCGGAGAAACTGCCTGGGACAGGCGCCATCTGTCTGCAGCTCTGTCATTTAGATAGTCAATAGATCAATCCACTGGGGCTGAGCCACAAACAGAGCTTGACTTTGATATTTAGGAAGAGAAAAGATGCCTGACAGCTCCTTTCCAGGTTACATTTGCACTCCTTGACTGTCCTTTGCTATTGTTTCTAGAAAAAAATATACTGATTGTGAAGTGTTCCTTTGATGGTGTTTTCTGTTAGCTTACAAATAAATTGGGTTTGAATCTAGTCTCACATTCATACACACACACACACACACACACACAACCGCCCCCCCACACACACACACAAAATAAAGCCCTTCCAACAAATTGCTTGCATGCTGAGGCTCTGTGTTCCAGCAAGCCTTCAATTTATTTTAATGGACAAATAATAAATCCTTCCAAAGGGGGTATTTAGAATGGAAATGCTGATAGGTCCTTTAATTGTGACATGCTGCCAGGCGCTGCTTTGACATGGAGCGCTGCAGTGTGCCTGGGGGATTGGATGGCATGCATCAGGACCACGGCATTGGGAGGGGGCCACAGGGCTCAGACGCTGTGCCTGGGCCCAGGAGTCTCACATTAGTGCTGGAATCAGCAGCACGGAGCTGTGGGTCCCAGGCTCATCAGAAACAACATGTACAACTTGTTTTCAAGGAACTGACATTGTCATGGCGTTTTAGGTGTGTGTGCTGACTGATGCTCTGCCCCCCAGGTGGGTTCCTCGGTCTTTCTTGTACTCTGTGGAACATTGTTAATATTGCTGCTTCGAGTCATAGGATGATAGGGGTGGGAGATACTATATGATTTCTAAAAGCATCAGCCTGTGGGGATAGAACGGTCCAGAGAAACAGCACAATAGCCTCATGTCTCAGCTCTTACCCCTCTCATGCAGGTAGGATCGCTGTCAAGGTCTCACCCCTGTTAGGTCTGGAGGGCCCCCGTCTGTAGCAGCTTGTCACTAGCACCTGTCACTGTCTTCCTCTCTAGTTGCTCCTAGGTGGTGACAGCCTCTGCTCCCTAAGTTTCCTGAAGATACCTTCCCACTTCCACTGCCCCCTGCTCCCTGGAGAATGCCACATCGCCCAATGCTCCCTGAGGCCTGCGGGTTTAAGATGCCAGAAGAGAGCTTCCTCCCTTGCCTTCTACTGGGGACATGGACTGCAGGGTGTGTGCCCTGTGCCTTTATACAACTAACCTCTACCAACTCACGGCCACGCTGACACAGTTGTGCGCCCACGTATACCCTCACTTGAGTGCTCTATCCCCTGCTGCTTCTTCCCCCTTAGTTCAAAGCAAAACCTATGCAAGTAAAATTCTGCAAATAGAATTATTTTGGACTTGCTCATAAGTGATCACACACACTAAATTCTCCTTTTGGGTTCACAATAGTATTCCTGAAACATCTGTAAGGAGTGCAAGGCCCAGAGAGGTTGAAATGTCATCTTAAGTATCAGGAACATCAAGTTATTTTTCTTTGGACTGGTCTCAATATCCCTTTCCCTAAGCCCCTGGTGGCCTGCAATGCAGGGGGTGAGAATTAGACACCTGTGCGCCCCCTTGGGTCTGGTCTCTCCGCTCTGATCCCAGGTTGACGCATGGCTTTGAGAGTGAAACCTCTTTCCCTCCTCCTTCAAGGTAGATCCCAGTGTACAGGCATGCACGGGACTGGTTTCCTAAGTTCCCGGGTTCCTCCCCTTTTCCCTGCATGCTGAGGAAGGGGCATTCAACATCTTGGAAGTCTTTGGGCATTCGTTATTGAATTCTTGTGAGTTTCTGATTTAATCCCTCAATAGAAAACATCACAACTGATGATGAAAAAGAGATTGTCCCCAACATGACTTGATATCTACAGAAGTGCAAATGCTGAATGGACGTGGATTGCACTGAACTAAGGGACAGAGGGAGAGAGTATGGCCGATAGACATGGCTTCACATCCCAGAATCACCACTTATCCGGGAGTATGATCTTAGGCAGGTCATTTCTCTGAGTGCCAGTTTCCTTACCTGTAAAATGGAAACCTCTGCTCCAGCGTTATCGCAGAAATCAGAGGTAAGCTAGATTTATACACTCACATACCCCCATGTCCACACATTTCTACATTCATGTTCACGTAGCCTCATTCACAACAGCCAAAAGGTGGAAACAACCCATGTGCCCACTGGCAGATGAAGGATAAACAAAATGTGTGGTCCGTACACACAATGGAATATGATTCAGCCTTAAAAAGGAAGGAAATTCTGACATGCACTGCAACATGGGTGAATGAAGAACTATGCTCTGTAGAATAAGCCAGTCAAAAGGACGAATATTGTATGATTCCACTTGCATAAGGTGCCTTATGAATTTGACTTAGAATAGTCAAATTCATAGAGACAGAAAGTAGGATGGTGACTACCAGGGGACTGAGCTTGGGGAAGAGAGAGTTATAGTTTAATAGGCACAGAGTTTCAGTTTAGAATAATGAAAAAGTTCTGGAGATGGATGTTGGTGATGGTTGCATAGCAATGTGAATGTATTTAATGCCACTGAATTGTAACTGAAAAAATGGCTAAAATTGTAAATTTGTTATGGATAGCTTACCGCACATATACCCATACACTGAAAATCTCTGTAGGTGATACACTGAGAGTGTCTGGCACATGTCTGGAAGCTCAATAGACGGTTGCTACGATCATCATTTGCAGGAGATTGGACACAGGTCTGAGTCCGCTGTGAACCAGCTGGAACCATTTCAATGATTCTCTGTGTTGCCCTTGCTCCATTTGTCAAAAGATGCGACATTTCTCTCCTTTGTGACCTCCAAATGAGACTGTTGAATCTTTACGGGATATTCAGGAAATATTTAGTTTAATAGAATCATTGAAAATAATGGAGCTAAGATCAATTTAAAACTGTGTCAATTTGCTCTTTGGAAAGAGAAATTTCTGCCCCTCTTCCATCTGCCCCAAGCTGGATTTCTTAGACTTACTTTAAGAAAACAGTAAGTGGCCGGGCGCGGTGGCTCAAGTAATCCCAGCACTTTGGGAGGCCAAGACGGGCGGATCACGAGGTCGGGAGATCGAGACCATCCTGGCTAATACGGTGAAACCCTTTCTCTACTTAAAAATACAAAAAACTAGCCGGGCGAGGTGGCGGGCGCCTGTAGTCCCAGCTACTCGGGAGGCTGAGGCAGGAGAATGGCGTAAAAAAAAACCCGGGAGGCGGAGCTTGCAGTGAGCTGAGATCCGGCCACTGCACTCCAGCCTGGGTGGCAGAGCAAGACTCCGTCTCAAAAAAAAAAAAAAAGAAAAGAAAACAGTAAGTAGCATTGGGACCTCCAGGAGGACAAGTTACTTGGCCTTAGCTTGGAATCTGTGGCCTCTCCTCGGCCTGCAGAGGCCTTTTTCTCACAAAAAAATGTCCTCCGAAGTGAGAAAGCAGATTTTCTTCTGTCCTAAAAAATGTAGTTCCAGCCTGATCCTCCCTCAGAATGGTCACTAAGAAAGCAAAATGTGTCTAATGCTAACAGAGCCCCGATTCATTGCTTCCAGAGCCTGTAGCGTTTTATACTCACTCTGCAAGCATAATCAAGGGAGTGATTCTGAACCTTGTTAATCAGAAAGGGCCCTTTAAAAATGTCATGCTGTCAATATAAAACTTTGCTAAATTGCATTATAAATGCCAGATGCAGTCAACTAACACATTTAACACCGTTTCTTAAGTACAGTTTAGATTTTATCCGTGCCAGGGAGAAAGAGAAAAATACCTCAGGAGAGCCCAAGCCTGCGGATTCATTGTGCTAAGCTCACTTCCCCCAGAGAGGGATTAGAAATATTTATTCCAAATCCGAGCTGTACTTCTGACATTACTGTCAATAAGGTGTCCCCCTACCTCAACGTTGCTGGCTTTAGAACTGGATGATTCTCACAGTTATGAAGGTTAGAAGGGGTGAGCCTCTTACATTTGTTTTTTAATTAGCGGGCAATGCCTAAAGCTGTTGTTTTATACCAGAGAGGAATGGCTTCTTGCAAGTCAAGAGCTAAACATGGTGTGCACACCTGTTACCAATAAGGCCCTATTTTTTACATCTGCAGAGTCCAAAATAGCCCTTCAATGTGAAACGACCTTGTTCCTTGTTTTGGGGAGAATTCATTGTCAAGTTAACGGAGAACTAACCTTTCTCTTCCCCTCCCACCAAATGAGGCTATTTCTACATGGTTTTGACTAATTTGATTATGTCTTTTTCTCTATGATCCTGTTCAGAATAGAAAAGGTTTAATTGAAAACTTATAGCTTGAAGTTTGGCTAAACAGCACTTTAAGGATCTGAAGATGGTGACCAAACATCGTGATTTCCAATTTAAAAAAAAAAAAAATTTATATCAAGATAATGAGATGACTTTTTCCATGTTACATGCGTAAGCTTATTCCGAGATGAAAGGGTCTAAGTACACACAGCAGGATAATATTTTAAAATATTAACCAATTTTCCCCCTTTCCTCCTGCCTGTTCTTCCTTTTACCTGTTCGCCTCTTTCAAGCTAGACTGTTCCAAATTCATTATCTCAGGAAGCAGTGACCTAGGGGAAGCCTGGAGTTTTTTCCTGGCTTTTGAATTTCACAAGTCTTGCCCTGAGAAAAAATGCAAAGAACTTGTAAGCATTATAAAATAGCTAGCATTTCCTGAGAACTTTCTGTGTTCTATGCACCATTTAAAGCATGCTTTTATGTGTGTGTGTTTGCTTTTCTCTACAACTCAGTAAGTTAGGTACTGTTAATACCCCTATTTTATAGATGAGAAAACTGAGATAGAGAGAAATGGAGTATTTTGCCCATCACAGCATCTCCGGGGATAGCAGAATTGGCTCACTATTCCAGTAGTGTGTCTCCAGTGCTCACATTTCAAACCACTGCACCAAGCTCCTTGTTAATGTGCAGGAAGTTCTTGGGAATGTACTCAGTATTTCCACCTGTGAAAAGGAAGGGACTTTAGCAGCACTAGATAGGAGAAGAAGTTGGGCTCTGGGGTTATGTCAAGAAAGCCTTTGGCTGACCAGAGGAGAGATCTGAGGCTGCAGTGACCCTTCAGAGCCATCTCAAACTGGGGCAACCCATTTAGGTCTTCATATTCCTGCATGGACCAGTCATTGGATGCAGGCTGCCCTGAGACAGGTATAGCTTTGGATGGAGGCTACTCTCTTCAGTTGTGGGAATTCCCTTGTGGGCACCCAGCAGAGGGCTGTCTTCCAGCAGCACTCCCAGTAGCTGGGGGAGAAGTCCTTCAGTCCCCAGCCCCGATCTGGAGGGCACACCAGTGTCCTAGTACTATAGAAAGGGGAGCAGCCAAGTGGGGGTGCAATTCCTCGCTTCAGCCTCATCCCTCAAGGGGATCTGAGTATAAAGGATGCCTCAGAGTGTGTGCCAACCCGAGATAAGAGATCTGAGCTTTTAAACTCCCTCACCCATTAGTCTAAGGCTAGACACCACCCCGGGAGTAGGGAGATTGGGATCTAAACTCCGAGACACTTCAGGCTCTCTGCATGTGCATGTCCAAGGGTAGATCTCAGAGGAGAGTCACAGGTGCACACCATTAAAAGCAAATGTACACAGAGGCCAGGGGACTGGCACAAAGGGGCAGTTGAAAGAATCCACGTGATCATCTGCTACAGCTTCTATAGACCCGAGAGCATTCCCTGAGCCGGAGGTAAGCAGTGAATCGGAAGAGAGAGATGAGTCGCTAAGAAAAGGCATACATCTACTAAGAGAGCACTCGGTCCCAGGCGGGCTTGAGGGACAGGAGAGCAGAGGGGACTCTCACCCTCCCTCTCAGGGAGAGCCTTGTAGGGGAGGTGGACTCCAGAGGCAAGAGGGCTGTGTGGGGTCTACATGGGGCCTTGTGGAGCTTGTCAGAGAGGGGTGTACCCAAAGATTCCCATGTGCCTGGGAGAGGAAGGGAGGTGGCTGGGGTGTCCTAGAGTTCTGAGTGTCCTAGGGTGGATAGGAGCAGCAGGACAGTCCTGTAACTGGAGGAGGACAGAACATTAGAGCCACAGGGGAGAGTGCAGTCATCTATGTGCATGGATCTCTGAGGATCAGGCCAGGCAGTGGCATGCAGTGGACACCAATGTGAACACAGAGCAGTGGGGACCCATATCTTGCCTGGCATCTTGGTAGAGGACATCATTAGCCCCGAATTCATAAGGGAGATGAGGGGACCCTGAACTGACCAAGAACACGTTCAGTCACCTGTACAGATGGAGGCTGAGAATAGAAATTGAGTTCAAGGAAACTAAAGAAAGCTACATTTCTCATCCACATGCATTTATGGAATGAGTTTGCCACTGCCATAGGTAGTAACTATTAACAAGGTCTTGTGAAAACTTCTGAACTATATACACGATGCTTCCGATGACAGGTGTTAGCTCGGCCTGTTTTAGCTCAGCATAAGTACTGCTTTGTTGAAATTTTCTCTTTCTTACATAAAGAATGAATTAGACTCTGATACACTGTGCCAGGACTGAATCAACTGACGGAGGGACAGATTACACAAGTAAAACCCAGGGCCCTAAGGAAGAGAATATACTCTATAGACATCAGTTTGATTCTATGTCTGCGGTTTTGACATCATAACCCATGTGCCCAACACATAGAACCTCAGGGGCGTGCACACACACACACACACACACGACACACCACACACACGGACACTGTCTTCTGAGGCTTTTCTTTCTTTTTCTTTCTTTTTTCTTCATGCTACAGTGAACTGGGAGAACAAAAAGAAAAGCTAAAGAAATACATGCCCGCTTAGAGGCATGTGTGCGAGTGTGTGTGTGTGCACCGTGCCTTTTCCACCCAGGGTCTCTGAGCTGCAGTTTCCCTCTTGGAGCTTTTCTTGTCTATTTCAAAGCCTCTTCGCAAGTTTGACACTGACAGAGAGAACAATGAAAAGTGAGCCGCAGCTTAGAAATGAACAGAAAGAAGTGACTGACTTTGGGCTACTCTGCTGGGGTAAATGGACTATAAAATGCAATTTTAGATTAAATAGGTGTTTTATGTACAACATGATATTGATTTTGTTTCTGTAGGCAGAGGCTGAAGAATTGTGTGCCGCCCATTTGGGTGTATGAGTGTGTGTGTATGGGTGTGTGTGTGTGTGTCAGAGAACCTGGGCAGATTATGAGGGTGAGTTTTAATTTAACTTAACTGCCCAGAAAGAACCTGATGACTAATATCTTTGGCTTTCAATTCTTCTTAGTATTGAAATAATGCCTATTCCTCTTTCACCCTAACCTGTATGCTTTTATAGCCTTTGTCAACTCCTTTTAAAAAGCTCCGCTGTCTCCCCAGCACTGGTGACTGTGACAACACCCATCAGCTCTATACTCCGCTGTTCCAGCCTCACACTTTCATCTTTGTCCTTAACGGAGTGGCGAGAAAGGCCACACTGATCTTCAGAAGCAGGAACATATGGATGTTCTTCCGTCATTTTACCACTAATATCATTTCCACCTCTCCAGAAAAAAATAATAATAATAAGATGTACAAGGTCATGTGGGATTCTTCCTCCAAATCACTGTTTGAAAGTCACCTTAAGTGATGTATTGAAGAGATGTGGGAACACCCACATCCTCAAGGTGGAAGGGTCAGCATGGCCATAGGCACAGCTGAGATAAGGGATGTTTGCCTTCACCTTCCTCCATGTGTATACCTCCTTAATCCTTGTAGCAAGTCCTGTGTGGTCCCCAAACTCAGGGCCTAATATTTTCTAGCATATTCCATGGAGCAGGATAGTGATCTGATTAACTCATTTACATGAGTAATTTCATGCATTTGAAGTTAAGGAAAAAACCCTGAAAGATATTTTGTAATTGTTGGCAAGGAAGAGGAGAATAGGTATTCTCTTTTATACTGCGTTATGGGGAAGAATTTGGTCTACAAAAGTCTTAAAAATCAGTCCACCCATTGATTCAGTAATTCCCTTTCTAGGACCTTATCTTAAGGGAATAATTGGAAATGTGCACTAAAATGTATGCACTTGAATGTTCCCTGTAGTATATAATCTATAATGTCCGCAAACTGAAAATAACCTATTGTGTCTGTTCTTCTTAGTATAAGAACACAGGTCATTGGATTTAGAGCCCACCTTAAACTCAGAACAATTTCATCTTGAGATCCTTAGCTAATTACGTCTGTTAATACTCTCTTTCAAAACAAGGCCATAGTCTGAGGTTCCAGGGGAACACAAATTCTGAGGAGGCAACACTCAACCCAACACCGGACTGAAACTGGAAAATGAAAAATTGTAGGGAGTCTAAGGAATTTCTTTCTTTCCATCTCTTATCCCCACTTCTCTCTAAAAATCTTCTCCAATTATCCATATCTACTGCTTCTTCTTTCTCATGGGAAGATATGGCTGTTCCACACCTCCCCAAAATTGTTTATAACTCCACAAGAAACTGGGAGTCTATAGGCTCCAAATTTCATTTCCTAGGAAGGAGAATCTTCTTTGCTGAGTTTAGTTTATGGGTTCATTCCAGGCCAATATATTTTGACCAGAAGAATCGAGCCACAGTGCTATCATATCTTTGGAGCAAAGGCTATTAATTCTCTGGTTGGCTTGTGAGCTAAGCAGACACCCAAAGAATATCTTATACACAGAGAATGGGTTAAATTAATGTACAGTCATATAAAGGAATACCATCAAAAATTATTTTGCAGGCCAGGTGCCGTGACTCACACCTGTAATCCCAGCACTTTGGGAGGCTGAGGCAGGTGGATCATGAGGTCAAGAGATGGAGACCATTCTGGCTAACATGGTGAAACCCTGTTTCTACTAAAAATACAAAAATTAACTGGGCATGGTGGTGCACGCCTATAGTCCCAGCTACTCAGGAGGCTGAGGCAGGAGAATCGCTTGAACCCAGGAGGCAGAGGTTGCAGTGAGCCGAAATTGCACTGCTGCACTCCAGCCTGGTGACAGAGTGAGACTCCATCTCAAAAATTGTTTTGCAGAAGAAATGCAAATGTCAAGGGAACATACTGATAATTAAGTGAGACAAGCAAGTTATAAGAAAATGTATGTATATTATTCCCATGTAATATGCACACACACACACACACACACACACACACACACAGAGTTAAGGATAGAAGAATGTACACCAGAAAATTTACAGTACTATCACTAGATGATAGATTATGCATAGACTTTAATTTTTTTGTTTTTTTCCCCACCAATTTACTTTTAAATCCCATTTAAAATTCTTTTAATTATATTTGATAAAGGATTTCTAACACAAAATAGTGACTTACCAATAGTAAAATTTAAGACATAAATTAGGTAAATTTGGAGGTAGTACCATAGGGGATATTTATGGGATTATCTAATGCACACATATTTCTCTTTCCCTGAATTTCAATGGCACCATCTCCTATAAACTCTGGATTCAAAGGGGTAGGCATATTCCACCATGTGGACCAGGGATGCAGGGAAACTCAACCTGCAGAGAAGAGAAATGATAATAAAACTGACGTCAAAAGAGGTACAAAGACAAAACCACAGAGGGTCTGGACAACCGTTCAGATATGATTTAATCCCTTCCTAGATCTCTTGATATTTCTGCTCCTGGGTTCATTCCAACACTTCTTTATGTTGATAGCAAACGTCTTTTTGTGTTTACATGAGCTTGATTTGATTTATCTTTCTTTTTTTTTTTTTTTTTTGATGGAGTTTTGCTCTGTCGCCCAGGCTGGAGTGCAGTGGCCGGATCTCAGCTCACTGCAAGCTCCGCCTCCCGGGTTTACACCATTCTCCTGCCTCAGCTGGGACTACAGGCGCCCGCCACCTCGCCCGGCTAGTCTTTTGTATTTTTTTAGTAGAGACGGGGTTTCACCGGGTTAGCCAGGATGGTCTCGATCTCCTGACCTCGTGATCCGCCCGTCTCGGCCTCCCAAAGTGCTGGGATTACAGGTTTGAGGCACCGCGCCCGGCCAATTTGATTTATCTTTCTTGTGACCAAAGTGTTTTGACCAATATGAGACCCTTCGCAGTTTCTGCAAAGCTTAACTCGCAGGTGACCACAGATGGGTATTTCCAGTTCTAAGGAGAGTTCAGTAAGCGAAATCCTCAGATATGAGGACCAACTTTCTGGAGAGAGCTATGCCCCTGAGTGCCTAAGGCACAAGCCAATGAATAAAGAAAAAGTCATAAACATAAGCTAATGATGAGAAGGAAGAGGTGAGCAGGAGGCAGATGAAAGAGGAAGCCAGTAGAGGGGAAACGAAGCCTAGAGGATGAGAGGGCCCTAGAATCTACAATGCCAATAGAAATTCCTTCAAAAGGCACTCCTGACCCTGGGCCATATTTCATTCAGATTAGGTCACTGTTCAGCTTGCCTTTTATGAAGGTCAAATTAGTTCCAAAATTAGAGAAGCCTTTACTGACCTGATCTTCATGGCCATTAGGTCGACCAGCATACCCTCCAGCTCCTGCTTTCTGACTTCCCTTAGGTACAGTAACCTTTTAAAGGCCCAAATACTGGGTTTCTGGAGGAAATGTTTTCTCCTAATTCCACTTAGTATGGACAGCTCCAGGCTGGGCACATGGACTCAGTTTCCTTCACTGACCACAATCCAAACCAACATCTCACTCGTCTCACGACATCTCAACATCTCCCAAGATCCATTTCCCAGTTATCTCTAAGGAAACTATATCCCAGGACTCTTAAACAATCAGGCAACCCTTCTGTGTGGCCTTCCAGATCCCAATGTTTTACTGTCACTGTTTAAAAATCAGTACCACATTAACAGATTATTATCTATTGAATAAAATCAGAATCTATGGGTCCACACTGATATAAATAAAAATAAAAAATAAGAGAAAAGGAAGTGGAATGCCAACTAATAAGTGTCACAGGAATAATAAAATTAGGAAATTATCATTTGACAAACATCATGGTTACAGTGGATTCAGAGAATCATCATCAGTGGGTGTTAAAATTGGTGAATGAAAGTTTGATGACAAACAGGATATTGACCTAGTTGTGAAGTATCTTGCCACAAGATTATTATTAATTATGAAGGCCCAATTGTAACTTTATAGTGGAGAAACCCTACAGGCTGAGCTTTAACCAAATGATCAAAGTCAACCTCATCACTTACCCAGCAAACAGGTGTCCTGTCCTCCTGACCCAACGCATGAGGAAGTCACATCTTGTGCAGTGGCATCCCTGCCCAAAGCACATTATCTTAATCTAATCACAGGGAAAACAGCAAACAAATCCAATTTGAGGGACATTCTACAAAAATTTCAAGATCATGAGAGACAAAGACTGTAAAAGACTCCAGAACTATTCTAGTTTAGAGGAGACTAAAAAGACAAAACAATTACATGCAACACACAATCCTGGACTGAATCCTGAGCCAGAAAAAAAAATTATTTTGCTATAAAGTATATGATTAGGAGAATTTAAAACTTTGGACAAGTCTATGAATTACATGATATTAACTGAAGAATTTACGAGTAAAAGGACATAATGCCTGTGTGTTAGTCCGTTTTCATGCTGCTGATAAAGACGTACCCGAGATTGGGTAAGTTATGAAGAAAAGAGGTTTAATTGGCTCACAGTTGGAGAGGTCTCACAGTTCATTGGCTCGGAGCTGGAGAGGTCTCACAATCATGGTTAAAGGCAAGGAGGAGCAAGTCACATTCTCCATGGCAGCAGGGAAGAGAGAACTTGTGCAGGGGAACTCCTTTTTATAAAACCATCAGATTTTATGAGAGTCATTCACTATCACAAGGACAGCATGGAAAAGACCCACCCCCATGATTCAGTCACCTCCCACTTCTCCCACTTTGTCCCTCCCATGACACGTGGGAATTGTGGGAGCTACAATTCAGGATGAGGTTTGGATGGGGACACAGCCAAACCATATCAGCCTGCAACTTAATCTTAAACAATTCAGAAAAGAAAATTATATACGGCTTCTCGGCCTTTTGGCTAAGATCAAGTGTAGAAAAGAAAATTATATATCTTAGATATATTAAAATTATTTATATATACGTATGTGCACACACACAGAGAGAGAATACGACAAAGAAAATGTGATAAAGGCAAAATATTAACATTCGGGGATGTGGTGTAGTTATTTTGGAAATATTTTGTTCTGTTGCAACTTTTTTCTAAGTCTGGAATTATTTCAAAGTAATAATAAATAAATACCACTCATTTTTCTTAGCACCAAGCAGTAGTGGCTTATTTTTCCAATAGGTGATAAACTGTCATTTTTCTCCCTGCAAAGTTTTGACTTCAGCTTTTTCATAGGAGTTACACAGGTCCTTTCCCAAGTCCCTTTCTTCTCTTCCAGCTGCTTGGTGTTTGTTACCACTGGCCTTGTCTTGGGTTGTGAATGGGCCCAGGGGTCTTTCTGCTGTGTCTATGTAGAAGGTCACCCGGAACACAGCTATGGCTGGTGTGCATGGGGCTGGGCGTGTCTGCAGGAAGCTGGGAAGTGGCTCAGGAAGACAGGCTGTCTCCTTTCATCTTCCTGGCACTTTGGTGACAAGCGGCTGTCCTGAACTGGTGGGCGCAAAGAGCACTCCCTTCCAGTAAGTGTGAGCTGAGTGTGACACTGAGGGAAGGAGATGTGATAGAAGTGAGGGGACATCTCCGCTTTCACCCTCCTCTCCAGGAATAGCGTGGTGACCTTTAGAACCTTTTAAAGAGTTTTTTTCCCTAATCATTGTTATCAGATCTGTCTTCTCCTGGGTTCCCTAGCCCTTCTGAAGAATTAATCCTTCCCTGCTAGAATACTACCCCTTCACACACACACACACATGCATCTGTACCTGCACACACACAACACACACATATGCACAAACACTAACAGAGACCATCTCCTTACACAAGATTTCGCTGGGCCTGTCTTGGTCTTACATTACCCAGTACCCAGTAACTGAACATCAGCAGTTAAGTATGACATCTGGGTACAATCGCCAGTCAGGAACACTCAGCAGGGCTCCAGGTGCAAGCAGGGCAACGCTGGCTTTCCAGGAAATGATAAATGCCCAGTATAAGATATCTGTGTCTGGTTCTGTCAGACACATCATAAAACCTCGGAACTTCCATGCTGATGGTAAATGTCCTTAACAGTTAGTTGTCTTCCTGTAGGCGTTTCAATAGGGCATTCATTGAAGGTAGGAAAAAATATATTATTGATGTCCCTGAAGGAAATAAATGAAATACTTCAGATGTGATACCAGACTATGTGGTCATCACGCTGCGGCACACAGTTTAATTGGGGCAGTGTTGCAGAATGGTCAGGAGCCAGCTCTCAGAAACTGAGGGATTGGAGTTCAAAGGGGACCTCGACGAGTCACTGTCTGGAATGAGGTTTGGCTTGAGATGGAATTGGCGGGGTGGTAGAGAGATGGTCATGTCTGGGAGCACGCTCAGTCATGAGATGGAGCCTGCTGGTTGGTGAGGACTTGGTCGTCTATAAGCGCAGCAATAAGGGGCTCACTGGGGTGGAGGTGAGAGGAAGATGCTCAGGGACCAGAGATCTCACAGGTCATTTGTGAGGATGGTTGTTTTATAGGGACCTTCGAAGAAAATGCTTTTCCTTCAAACACTGAGCTCACCTAGAACCATGAATGAGTGATTAATTAGCATGCTCTTCTGCCTGGAAGATGGCTGGGAACTGGGACAAAAAACTGCCTCCTAGGAAACCAACTACAGTAGACACGGATGAAGAAATGTTGTGCTTGGCAGCTGGGAACGAATTTGGTTTCTTCTGAAGACCAACAGGGAGAAACTGACTACTGATTAAAGCTATGTGACGTACTGCAATTGCGTTCTTAGGAGGTCTTCCAAATCTTTTCCTAATTTAGGTTTGCATAGGTTTCCCTCCTGGTCATTCATTACATAAAAGCAGTTTGTTTCAAAGACAGACTCGGCAGGCCCGGCACAGTGGCTCATGCCTGTAATCCCAGCACTTTGGGAGGCTAAGGCGGGTGAATCACGTGGTCAGGCGTTGGAGACCAGCCTGGCCAACATAGTGAAACCCTGTCTCTACTAAAAGTACGAAAAATTAGCTGGGCGTGGTGATGGGCGCCTGTAATCCCAGCTACTCGGAAGGCTGAGGCAGGAGAATTGCTTGAACCCGGAAAGTCAGAGGTTGCGGTGAGCCCAGATCACACCACTGCACTCCGGCCCGGGAAACAGTGCGAGACTCCGTCTCAGAAAAAAAAAAAAAAAAGAAAAGGAAAAAAAAGAAAAAGACAGACTTGGCAAAACTGTTGGGGTCTGCACCTTCATCCCTGAACATCATAAAATCCCATCTTGGTGCCAAAAGTGGACGATGCTTTCACAGGATTAGATGAAGTTTCATTTTGAAACCTGGCTTTGAAATGTCTGAAAATGAAAAGCCAGCTCAAGGGAAAGTTGGGAAATGCTAATGCTGCTAGCGATTACGCCAGATTTTGTTCACAAAGATTTAGGCCCAGAGGTCTTCCTGGTGAGCAACTTAGTTATTCCTGAAGAGAGATCAAGCATTTGCCCAAACTGCAAAATCTCAAAACAGCAGGATACGAAGTGAGTTCTTTAACTTAAGAATAATGTTTCACAATGTTTGAGTAATTTGTCATGTATTTCCTCATCTCACCCTCAGGATAATCTTTAACAAACATTTACTGTCTTTCAGCCAATATGTCTGAGTGCCTTGTAGAATTTGTAACTAAAGCAAGGTACTTGGGACATCGTGGGGAAACAGACAGATGTGGTCTCTGGCCTCACAAATTTAGCTTGTGCTAGAAGAAGACACTATTTATAGATGTTACTTAATTCCAAGGTAGAATGACAATTTCTTTCCTTTTTTTTACCAGAGAGAAAACTGAGGCTCACTGAGATTCAGGGATAATTCCCCATCCCCAGAACTGCAAGCAAGAGCTACTGCTTTTTCCCATTGTGTCTCCTATTTCTTATGATACATAGTTTTGATTATTAGGCAACACTTCCTTGTCACACAAATGTAACTTCAGGTGAAAATCTGCTGTGCAATAATAACTAATATTATGGGAATTTATTAAATCTCAACAATTTCCCCTACCTCTTCTATGTTTTGGCCCATTTTCATTGTACTGGTAAATTCTGGTAAAATATCAGAGCTCTCATTTCCTTTACATATAGTTACACTAAAACTTTAAGAAGGCATGACTGAATGTAACTTCTCAAATCTATTTTTCTCTATAGTATGCTACCTATATCATTACAAAAAATTCACAAGATTAGATTGTTTTACTCCTTTCTGTCTACTCTGCACCTAGAACAATGCTTGGCACGTAGTAGTTGCTTGATAAATGTTGAAAGAATAAATGACTGGTTGTAGTATTTTTTTAAATTGTGCACTTTCTCTCTCGCCTTTTCTCTCCCACGCACCCCACTCTCTTCCTCTCTCTCTCTCTTTCTCTCTCTCTCTCTATATATATATCCTGTATAGCTTTACTATACAGAGTACAGATTTAGAATTTAGTATTGATCAAATTAGGTTTTAGTATTGTTTTAAAGAGAGGAAACCCTATTTTCCGTCTTTCTTCACATAGAACATGAGCTTAAATTACACAAACTGCCCTGCTTATTCACTTGAACTTACACAACCTGTAAAACCCAGTGTCGAGGTGAACATTCTTAATCTTACATAAGAAAATTTCAATTAGCCAAGCTAATTAAGGAGAACTGATTATCCAATAATTTCAGAAATTAATAGTACCAGAATTGTTATAATAGGATGTCTCAAAAGATCTTCCCCAAAAGGAATGATTTAGGCTGGGCACAGTGGCTCACTCCTATGATCCCAGCACTTTGCTTGAGCTCAGGAGTTTGAGACCAGCCTTGGCAACATGGGAAAACCCTGTCTCTACAAAAAATACAAAAATCAGCCAGGTGTGGTGGCACAAACCTGTAGTTCCAGCTACTTGGGAGGCTGAGAGGGGAAGATCACTTAAGTTTGGGAGGTTGAGGCTACAGTGAGCCGTGATCATGCCAGTGCCTGGGCAACAGAGTGAGACTCTGTCTCCAAAAAACAAGGGGGAATAGTTTAGTTGAGCATGAGTTGAATGGTATGTAAACATATTTGGAGTCATCTTGAAGCATATTTCAATATGCCTGTTGACTATGTGCTTTTATATGGGTTTCATTTTCATTAGGCTGACCACAACATTCAGAATATATAGTCAATATTATCTGTAATGACAACAGTGCAATTAGCAAACTTCTTGCTTCTACTGGAGGAAAATGAAGACATGGGCAGAAAGGCATCAACTAAACAAATAGGAAAACTGTGAGCAAAGAGCTTCAACAGGAGTTGGACAAGATAACTTTGGGCAGAAAATAATAAATATATTTTGCGGACCTTCCAAGGGGTTCTGTACTTCCAAGTTGTTTCACGTAGTTGTGCATGAATGCTTAAGCATGTACATGGAGCTCTAAGTCATCTTCACTTGGCTTTGGTCCATCTCAATGACATGCTTTTCTTGTTTAATAATGCCTTTCATGCCATATGGTTGATCCACTTGGAAATCCAGGAAAGCGAGAGGATCAAGGTCCTGCACATACAGTGGTTGGCCAGACCTTGGGGCATCACACTGGGATTGGTCCCCACTACTGGATTCCTTTTGCCATGGATGGATGGCAGCTAAAGACATTTGGGGAAGTTGAAGCACCATGCTGTAATTTTTTCTAAATCCAAGAATTGGTTCCACTGCCAGCAGGGACTGCTTGGTGAAAGATGACAAGAGTTATTGAAAATGACAGACTGTATTTTGCAGAACGACCTTGTTTTCTTCTACTTATTTATTGCCTAGTAAACTAAATGTTCATGGGAAAGAATTTTTAGGCGCCCTCGTGTTTGTCTTTGGAATATATTTTCCTACATATGGTAGGACACAGCTTCTCCATAAAGGATCATCAACAGAGATCATTTGTTGCAATCGTATGGTTACAAGTACGAGGAAATAGGGACAAATATGAAAAATATGAGAACTTAAGTAACTTGTTCAAGGTCATCAGATTAGTTAGTAGCCAAAGTTAAACCCAAGACTCAAGATTCCCAGTGAATTGCACATGCCGCCGTAAGCAAATACAGACATTTCAAACCAGATTTCTCCCACCTTCCCTCCCAAACTCATTTTTCATGAATATCTTTTTTTTTTTTTTCTGGGACTAATTACAAACTTAGAGTTTAGGCACTGAGCCAAACCCAACTATTATTGCTTCAGGTTCTGTCAGGGTAAATATTTAAGGCAAAGATTTTCTTACTGTGCCCTGCAAAGCCTCCTCAGGAGCCACTGCATGGTTATAATCACATGTGAGTGTGTGCGTGTGTGTGGCTCATATGCACATGTATGTGCATGTGTAATGGGGGCAAAGCTTAACATCTTGTCCCCGAACTTTGATAAGATTGCCTCTTTGTAACCCACTTACTCTGGTAAGATTTTGTTGGAAAAACAACAACAAAAATGTCTATGATGTCAGGTGTTCCTGGAAACACTCATCATCATATCCCATCACTATTTTTCTTTGAGTCCCAGAAGAAAAAAATTCTATTTTAATTGTAAAATTATCATTTACAGTATAGAGTCCAATACTGTTGACACTTTTGTCACTTTGGGCTTTCTGGTTTTCATGCTCCATTCATTATTTATTGGCTGGTTTTTATTTGTTGGCTTGCTTTCTGTTTAATGATCAACATGGCTAGCAGACATTTTATATGCAGTATCTTTTTTTTCATATGCATACTTGACAGTCAAAACTTTGCAATAGAGCAATATGCTGATGCACTAAATTGATCAATTTGGGCTACAAGCTTGGATCTTTCCGAAAGAATACAGATACTCCTTGACTTATGATGGATTACGTCCCAATAAACCCATCGCTTTATAAGTTGAAAATGCATTTAATATACCCAACCTACTGATCATCACTGCTTAGCCTAGCCTCCCTTAAGCATGCTCCAACACTTACATTCGCCTACAGTTGGGCAAAATCATCTGACAACACAGTCCGCTGTAGAGTATCAGGTGTTTCACCTCGTGTTCACAGGGCTGACTGGGAGATGCGCTCACTACCACTGCCCAGTATTTTGAGATAGTGTCATACCACATATTGCTATCCAAAGAAAAGATCAAAAACCAAAATTTGAAAATCAGTTTCTACTGAAGGAGTATTGCCTTCACACCATTGTGAAGTGAAAAAACCAAAGCCAAACCATTGTAAGTTGGGGGACATCTGCACAACTGATAAAGGCACATCAGAATACTACTTTTGATCATAAATGTACAAACTGTAGTGTATCCCCATGCCTAGTATGTAGACCTGAAATACTGTGGGGGGAATCCCCTGTCCTCTCTTCCACATCCACAATACAGGCTTTGTCCTGAAAGCAGGACATTTGGTGGAATAGAAAATGTAGAAAGTGTTAAACTTCAGACTTAGCTGCAAATTCAGATGGAAATGATTTGGTAGCTGTGGCTTACTCACAAGTAAATAATATACCTGAAGGTATCTGAAAATTATCTTTCTTTCATGAGCATACAGTTTTGCTGGCTTTGCCTCAAGGCAAATAACCACATGAGAGTTAATACAGAAACTTCTTATTAGAAATTCCTTATAACCAGGGTAGACTAATTAGCTCTTCCTAAGAGTTCATTTTGAGGTTGGAGAAAGCATGAGAGCAGTGGAAACTGACACGGGAGATGGAATGTCACTGGGGGCACAAACAGAATCACGTGGTGGTATGCAAGGGAAAGATGCTGAAGACCAGCTCTATGTTATGAACTAAAAAGAAGCAGGGGGAGCTAAAATTTGGAATCTAAAGCCATTATTTTTCTGACTTATCCAGTGCAAATAACCCAATACAGACATATAATATATGCTACAGGTATTTAAAGGCAAAATTGTCTTACTCCTTTCTGCATATCCAACGCCTGATATAGAACTTGACACACTGTAATTACTCTTTAAATGTTTATTGTTTTTAGTAAATAAATGAGTGTTTAACACACACGTGTATATGTGTTTCTCTACCAGAGAAAATAATTTCTTGTTTCTTAGATTGATGTATTCCATGGTAGTACATAGGAAATTAGATGCCCTTTTCATATAATTTGCATGCCATTGACCATTTTGAACTAAGAAATTAGACTTCTTTGAATTCTGATGCTGTCAGACAAAAATAGAGATAAATGTTCAACCATCCTTCTCTGTGCCCTTATGGAACTGTGTGGCCTCCTTGGGCTGGCTCATTTAACATTGAATGTCTAAGTTAGATTCCTCATCTCTCAGTAACAGAAGACGCTAGAGTTAGTACAAAAATATTCTTCCTCACCTGTAATGTAAAGCAAAACAAAAATATGCAAGAATATTTTGAGATATCAGGTCTATAAAACCTTTGACATATGCATACTAATTTTGTGATGAATCTATCATGTTTCTGTGACTATGAGCTCATAAAGTTTTCTCAGTGACTGTTTAAGACAGCAACAAAAACCACACAGACATTTTGCTGTTTTTAAAAAAATAGATCGTGTTTCCTAATCCATGGAGTTTCCATTCACAGAAAGAGCTAAGTCAGGAGAGAAAAAGCCACAGAAAGAGATTATATCAGCCAACTGAACCAAATCAGAAAAAGAGAATACTATTTGCAATTTAACCAGCCAAGTTAAATATGACATGATTAGAGCCAATCTTTGGGGACCAAGTTAGCAGTAATTGTGCCTTGTTTAACTTGGCCAATTAAAGGCCAAACTTTCCTAAATTGGCTATTTTCAAAGCAATCACACCTTTGCACTTGGAATTTTTTTCAGCTTGCCATTTTTAATTTAGGTATTTGACTAGTGAATGGGTATATGTGTACATGGACCTGTGCCTAAATATTTGCACATAATGCAAAATTAATACACATTTGTATTGGGCAGAATAATGGACTTCTGATTAATACGCTGTTTAATAAGATCAGGGTCATATGTATTTTTTCCTGTTCAATAACTTCCAACATCTGGAGAAAGTATTGACGCTAAGGGAAGAATTATTAGCTAAGCTAAGGAAAGAGTCCTAGAAAGTAACTATTATAACTATAATAGGAAAAAATAACCTAAGCAACTAGGGCTTGGATAGCTAGCAAAAGTAGGCAAGAAGACTACTTGTTCATTTTTCTACCAACCCTGAGTACATCCTCATTTACTCTATCACCGTAGTCAGCTGATATTTATTGAATCCTCATTCTGCACAGAGAACTGCTCTTGACTAGGCCCTGGGTGACTCCAACCAAAGCTCAAGAAATTATCCCTGTCTCAAGAAGTATCTACTCTAAGAAGAAAACAAGAAGAGAGTCAAATTGTGTGAGACATGAATACAAGGTATAGAAAGCTGGAATCAGTTACCCAACTTTCCTTAGTGGGATAAAAGTATATAAATGAATACTAAGACTTAGGACACAGAAGAAGAGAAACGAGATGGGCATGACTCTGTGAATGAAGCTTGATAGAGTTAGCCAAAACAGGTTTCCTGGGGAAGCCCAGTAATCACTGGAAAAAAGGGTAGGAGACCTCACAACTAAAGGAAATGACAGAACAGTAGTTTTATAGAAGAAAAGCAATATGCGCTCTTCCCAGTGCCACCAGGAAATAGGGGCAGATGTGTTTTTGCAGGAAGTGTGGATTCATATATACAGGCTAGAGTAGACTTCGAGATCTAAGAACATTTTCTGCCTAACAGAATGAGCAGTTGCTTAAGTATTTCAACACCATGTTGTATGCATTATGGTTAATTTTGCAATCAGCTTTTCTTTTTTTTTTTTGAGACGGAGTCTCACTCTGTCACCCAAGCTGGAGTGCAGTGGCGTGATCTCAGCTCACTGCAACCTCTGCCTCCCAGGTTCAAGCGAGCCTTCTACCTTAGCCACCTGAGTAGCTGGGATTACAGGCACCTGCCACCATGCCCGGCTTTTTTTTTTTTTTTTTTTTTTTAGTAGAGATGGGGTTTCACCATGTTGGCCAGGCTGGTCACAAATTCCTGACCTCAGGTGATCCACCCGCCTCGGCCTCCCAAAATGCTGAGATTGCAGGTGTGAGCCACCACACCTGGCCGTGATCAGCTTTTCTACACACACATTCCATTCTTTCTCTGTGGAGATAGAAACCTTAATACCGTCACTTGCTTTGATCAACAGAGGTAATTGATTACAAAGGGAGGTAACCAGAGTGCATGGTAAAGGTATAGCAGAAGTAAAATTGCATTAAAACTCCTAACCTGAGGCAACATGGTGGGTACTGGGGCAAACTAGAAGGAGCACTCTATCCCATCTGCTTCCAGAAAAAGCTCAGAGCTCTCCCATTCCTTTGAAAACAGAGATATCCCCTTTTCTTTGAGGGGTGGAAAAATCTTCATTCCCCACAGGAGGTGTTGCTGTCATTGGTCACATTTTGTGATATTTCACTGGCCAATGTAGGAGTGGGTGTCATGGATGACGACATTGTACATTCAAAGATAGGGTTGTCACTGTTTTGGCACTTCCTTCCTGCTGGCTGAAACAATCCCTCTCTTACTAACAATTCTAGATGTTTTTTCTTTCCCCATGGAATGGGAACCTGGCTGGCCTAAGAAAGCTTGGGGTGGAAATTTTAGGTCAGCTTCATTCTAGCATTGGGCCAGAGCTCTCACTTACTCTCTGGCTCTCTCTGGAAGTTTGGATTGGCTTTTCTTCTCTCCAGGATGATATAGTTGAAAGCTTAGGTTTGGGGGAGGAAACAAATGACACGAGGACTGTCTGCTTTGATTCTAGGCAGAGCTCACTCAGACAGGACCTGGCCCAGCTCAGATAGGTGCATTGTGTTTTAGGGGATGAAGTCTCGGCTAAAAACAAAACGTGGCTTGGCTGTGCATGTTATTTCTCCATGCATATATTTCTTCTGGGGGTCTTGTGGGGAGGTAAGACTACTTGAGGACAGAATGTGCACGTTCTAAAAAGTTCTGGCCCAAATACCATCAAAACACCCAAGGGAATAATCACAATGATCATCTTTTCATGTCACTCCAATCTATAATTTCTAACAGGCATAGATTCTAACATTTCCTCTTCTATTTGCTGTGCAGCCTCATGTAAATTGTTTTTTTCCAAAAGATTTTATTTTCAGTGATAAAGCTAGGTGATTGGCCAAAAAAGAATCTTGGCCTGAAATTAATAGATATGTTACTTTGTCAACACTTATTTTAACAGACGTGTATTAAGTCCTGACTATGTGAAAGGTACTGTGGAGAGAGTTGGGGTCACCAAAACAAACAAACCATGGCTTCTGCCCTCAGTCTAGGGAGAGGCAGGTCTGTAAAATATGGTACCTAAACACAACCATAAGCAAATTGACTCAGTGGGCCCGTGTCTCATTATAGGGAACATTCAACAAGAGGTGGCTGAGTGAAGGGGGTCATGAGTTGGTAGAAAAGAGACCCTCTAAAAGAGAATTAACTTTGTGACTAGTAAGAAAAAAATTAGAGAAAGACATGGATACCCATGGGGGAAAATGGTGCCCAATAAACTCTTTCTATTCCATGAAGAATATGGCATATGAAGCATGTCCTTTTATTCTCGTGCTTTGGTATCTTGGGGCCTTGCTTGTCCTGAAGAGATTGTCCCTTCCAGGGCCAGCCAGTTCCTAGAGAGAGTAAAGGACTTGCCTGTATGTAAGTGCACTTTTCAAATGCAGACCAACCGATCCAGAGCCCATGCTCCCTATATTGTTCTATCACGCTCAGGGCCACTTTCCACCTACCCTGATCACCCCAAGACCAGCCACCAGACAACTAGGGAGAGCCCCTGTGTACCAGAGCCCACGGAAATTATTCACACTAGCCAATCCTAATCCTGCTTACAATGCCTCCCACAAAACCATAATCAAAGTTGTCATTTGTCACATTTCCCCTCACTCCCTCCACCCCCGACCCACCTAGTGCTTCTCTGTGTGCCCTCCTCTCCCATGGCATAGTGTTCCCCTCCTCTGGGCTCTGACTGTAAAACAAACTATCTTTTCGATGACAATTGTCTCCTGATCAGTTGGCCTCACCATACCTGAATGATAATAAAACTTGCATCTTAAACATCCAAGTGGAAGCTTATGAAAGGCCACAGGGAAAAGAAAACACAAGACACTGAAACCTCAGGAGAGAGAAAGAGTTTAACAGTGCGGCTGGAGAGAGTGTGGGCCAGGGGCCAGGTGGCAGGTGCCTGGACAACACAGGCCTCAGTTGCAGTCACTGTGAATGAAGAGGAAAACATTTGAAAAAAGGAAGTTAGGTTTCAAGGGTAACTTCAGCTTTTACACTTCTTTTACTGCCTTAGAGTTTGTTTTATGTGATTTCCTTTTAAGTATGTTTCTGTCTCTTAACCTTGTGGTCAGAGTGCTGGCAAGAGAGTTAGCAGGCTTATTTGCACTATGTTCCAGATATTCCTGGGATTGTTAAGATAAAGAGAAGAGACAGGGCTAGAGAAGGAAGAACATGCTGACAATGCAAGTTTCCTGCCACCTGTCACTCTATGACACTAATTCCATATTCTTAAAAATGAAATCAGAACATGGGAGTCTCCTATTTTAAACACACTGATTCCCACCACTGCAAAGTCTGGACTACAAAGGCATTTACAATTTAGTTTAAACCTACCTTTCCAGCACCTCTACCCACTGGACCTTACTGAAGCTTCGATGGCATGAAATTTCTCTCTACATCTTAAGCAAACTGTGTCTTTATAACCAGGTGAGCACTAATTCAAGAACAACAGAGAAATGGAAATGTAACCCTGTATTAATAGATGCACAAAATCCTGCTCACTGCAAAAGCAGGGCTCTCTGATAAAAGCATGATTGGAAAACATGGTTCCTTTCGGGGCTGAATCTACCCTTATTTTTCATTACAAATATCTGATTGGTAACTTACATACTCAGGGGGCACTTGTGTACGGAGAAGAATATAGCTAGGCCTGCAGAGCCAATGCCAAATCCCTTTAAGGCAGCTGCCTTTCTAGACACAGGCAACATCCTTCACCTAGTCACTGGCAGGAAGAGGAGGCGAGGCGAGGAAGATGGCCAGGCATGCCTACACAATTTGCTATAGGTAGGCTTATGTGCAAAAGTAGTTAGGACTTACTTACAGAACTTTCACCGGTCAGTCACCCTGCCCAGGGCTACGGCATTGCTCAAGGAATGACAAGTTCTGACTTATTGGGACACAGAGGGAATTTGTAAATATAGCTGTGGTCCTTCATCCCCTGTGTCTGGTAGGTATGGTAATACCTTTCTTTGAGTCTAAGAGTAAAACATGAGAAGGAATGCAGTGCTCTCCATTATCCTCATCAAATTGGACTTTCATTATTTTTTATATCTGTTTTCCCCTATGGCTCTCCTCCTGGATCCACTAACACGTAACAGAGTTAGTGGTTGGCAATAATAAATTTCTGTTTAGTAAGCAATGAACAAATGAATGAATGAATGAATGAATGAATTTTCATAGGTGATAGAATATATCTGGACTTTTACAGTTTTGTAATAAAGGCTAAAAAATAAAACATAATGATAAATAATTCTTCACACAAAATCTCATTAAGTCCTCATAGCAACCCTGGGAAGTAGGGTTATTCCCATTTTTCTTATAAAAAAACAGAGAATCATGGAGATCAATCAACTACCCAACTCATATGTGACAATATTAGAACCAAGGCTCCAAATCTCAGTTCCAAATAGACAATACCAGAGCTGTCTGGCTAGTCTCATAGAGAAATTCATCACATGAAAATGAGAATACAGTTAGGGAGGAAAAGGCAGGGGCATGGCTCTCAGATTTTACTATACTTAAGAATGAATTAAGATTTAGTAGTCAAAGATATAAATGATGCCTACCCGTTAGTAAGAAAAAGACATGTAACATAAAAGAATGATGAGCAAAAGGTATGAACATGCAATTCACAAAAAAAGAAAGATTTTCAGCTTGTCTAGGAATTAGGGAAACACAGATTAAATGAATGAGATGTTCTTAACCCATGGTTGGTAAACATTTAAGAAGTTCTATAATATCAAGTGTTGGTGGGAGAGGGCAGAAATGCAACGGGTGCCATCCTACATTCTGGATGGGAGTGTCATGTAGTGTAGCCCTGTAGGAGGCAATTACCAGTTTCCATTAAAACTTTTTTTTTTTGAAATAGAGTTTCACTCCATCACCCTGGCTGGAGTGCAGTGGCACAATCTCCACTCACGGCAACCTCTGCCTCTTGGGTTCAAGGGATTCTCCTGCCTCTGCCACCTAAGTAGCTGGGATTACAGGCACCTGCCACCACCGCCTGGCTAAATTGTGTATTTTTAGTAGAGATGGGGTTTCACCATGTTGGCCAGACTTTAGTAGAGATAAGGTTTTACTATGCTGGTCTTGAACTCCTGATCTCAAGTTATCTCCCCACCTTGGCCTCCCAAAGTTCTGGATTACAGGTGTGAGCCACCGTGCCTGGCCCCAGTTTCTATTAAAACTTAAAATGTGCCGGGCGCGGTGGCTCAAGCCTGTAATCCCAGCACTTTGGGAGGCCGAGACGGGCGGATCACGAGGTCAGGAGATCGAGACCATCCTGGCTAACACGGTGAAACCCCATCTCTACTAAAAAATACAAAAAACTAGCTGGGCGAGGTGGCTGGCGCCTGTAGTCCCAGCTACTCGGGAGGCTGAGGCAGGAGAATGGCGTAAACCTGGGAGGAGGCGGAGCTTGCAGTGAGCTGAGATCCGGCCACTGCACTCCAGCCTGGGTGACAGAGCGAGACTCTGTCTCAAAAAAAAAAAAAAAAGAAAACTTAAAATGTATATTTTCTATATGCTCAGCATTGGCCTAGCCCAGCAGTAGTCTAAAAGGTAGATTCTGTATATCTTGGGGATATGCAAGATTTATTGATTATTGGAGAAGATTTGATAACTTCTGTGTATGTTTAACTTCATGCCAGCCCTTTGAATTTTTTGTTGAGGGTCTGTTTTTGAGGAGTTAGCTATAAAGCACCATCTCGATGCCCTTTAAGGACTTAGCTGGCAGGACAGTTGACCACCAATGGCTCATGGTTGAGCAGCTCATAGGAAATTGCCTTTGGCCAAGGAATCTGTCCATCCTGGGCAGTGTGAATGCAATGACTGGTCAGTGTGTGGGTAGAAAGCCCAGTACTGGCCTCAATTCTGGATGGCTCTGAAGGCCATCCTGGCTCCTGTGCTCCTGAACTGTGGATCCTCTGAGCTCTCTGTGGCATCTATACTGCAGTTCACCTTTCTCTCTACCCCATTCCGCTCTCCCCAGTAAAGTTTCTGCATACAAATCTCAATGCCCCAGTGTCTGTGCTCTGGAGAACTGACCTAAAGCAGTTTCATAATGTACACATTAATACAAAAACACGTACGTATAATTTACAAATACTTAAATGCCATATATTTTGGTGCATTGGCAAACATATTTTTTACCAATAGGGTGGCAGGATCAAAGAAGTTTAGAGACCAATGTCTGTCAAAGGTTGAATTGTGCTTCCCCGCAATTCATATGTTGAAGTCCTAAACCCCAGTATCTCAGAATGTGACTTTATTTGGGAATAGGATCATTGCAGACTTAATTAGTGAAGTGAAGATGACATCATACTGGAGAAAGGTGGACTCCTAATCCAATATGATTGGTGTCCTCATTAAAAAAGGGGAAACTTGGGCATAGACACACGCACTGGGGGAATGGGAATGTCATGTGGATGTTGGAGTTATGCTGCCACAGTCAAGGACTTACTGGAAGCTAGGAGAGAGGCTTGTAAATGACCCTTTACAAGTAGATTCAGAGGGAGCACTGCCCTGGTGACAGCTTGGCCTTGAACTTCGGCTTCCAGAATTGTGAGAAAATAGATTTAAGCTCCTCAGTTTGTGGTGCTTTGTTACAGCAGCCCTAGCAAACAAATACAGTGCCTGAGAGCAGCTCACAAATATACACAGGGATGTGTTCTTTGCAAACGTATAATAGCAGAATAAAGTTATAAACAAGGTAAATGTTTATCAGTAGCCAAATAAAATATCACGTATTCATATTACAAATACTTAGTTTAAAAAAATGTGGTAGATCCCATTATATTGACACTGAACATTCACCAGTAGCTTACAGAATTACAAAAGGAAGGTGCTGAATGACAAGCATAGAACAATATCATTTAACTTATGTTGAAGAACGCAAAAGAATACGATATCCTTCAATACATTTGTCTGTGAATATGAATATATAGAAAAACAACTGGAAGGATGTGCTCTAAACCTGCAACATTGTTTGCCTCTGGGGAAAGGGTTAGAAATTGAAGAGTTGTTAAAGGAGTTCTTTCTTCAATAGTGATATTTAAATTTTCGGCCAGGTATGGTGGCTCACAGCTGTAATCCCACCACTTTGAGAGGTTGAGGTAGGCGGATCACAAAGTCAAGAGTTTGAGACCAGCCTGGCCAACATGGTGAAACCCTGTCTCTACTAAAAATACAAAAATTAGCTGGGCGTGTTGGCGGGTGCCTGTAATCCCAGCTACTTGGGAGGCTGAGACAGGAGGATTGCTTGAACCTGGGACGCAGAGGTTGTAGTGAGCTGAGACTGTGCTATTGCACTCCAGCCTGGGCAACCAAGCAAGATTTTGTCTCAAAACACACACACACACACACACACACAGTAATATTTAAATTTTAACAAGAGAATATATTCGTGTATTTATTTTATAATTAAAAATCAATTTAAAAAATAAACAAAAATCATCTAGGGACTGTAACATGTGATCCTGGAGGGAATTCTGGAACAGAAAGAGACATTAGGTGAAAACTAAGAAAATCTGAATAAACTATGAATTTTAATTAATAATAATGTATCATTATTAGTTCATTACTTGTAACAAATGTACCATACTAAGGCAAGATGTTCATAATAGGGGAAACTGCACAAGGAGTATGTGAGAATTCAGCACTAGCTTTTCAGTGTTTTTGTAAAATCCAAAATTGTTCCAAAAAGTAAAGTCTATTCATTAAAAAGAAATTCATCTAGGGCAGTTGAGTTAATATGGTGTAGATCCCTGGGCCTCATCTCCAGAGATTCTAACTCAATAGATCTGGGGTGAAGCCCAGTCATTTTCCTTCTTATTAAGCCTCCCAAGGTGGTTCATTGTTTTGGGTTACCACAGGCAAGGAAAGAATCAAAGAAAATGCAACCACACTCATTTGGTTAACACAGCTGATTACTAAAGTCTCTTCCCAGTTCTGATGGAGAAGGAAGGAAGGGGCAGCAGTGGTGAGGAGCCTGTTTCCACTCTGGGATGGCTGGTCCAGAAAAATCTAAGCTCTAGTGTAAGACTGGACTCAGGGGAGCAGCCCCAAGAAGCCACCAGGACAGGAGGCAGCCGTCCTCACTACCCATTGCTATCATTTGGTGTATAGTCATCCTGTGGTTTTTAGCTGTATTTAGGGAATTTGTATTACCCTAGGTTAAAATGTTTTCCTTTCCGTTAAAATTTGTATGTGAGACTTGAAAAGATGGCCTATTTTGTCATCAGGTCTGTCTGTCCAGGAGGTAAATTCTGGCCTCTTTCTGAATTACATAAATGGTCTTTCCCACCCTCCTCAGTCCAGTCCGCACACCAGTCAATTCATTGCTCCTCATTTGTGTCTCCAAAAGTCTTTACCCATCCACTATTATGATAGTTACTATAACAGATTGTAGGTGTGTGGTTATGTGAGCCTCCATTACCAGCCTTCTCATCTTAGTAAACCATGGAGTTTGGCCTCATATAAAGCACACATTATTCTCTTATTTATTCATTCTACAAGCATTTTTTGAGAGACTCTCACCTGCTGGGCATTCAGGAAGTACTGAGAAGACAGTTTTCTAACAGTCTCTGCCCTTAGAAGTTTATACTCTGGTAAAACAGGTCATTGTTAGTTGGACTGAATTGTCTCTTCAGCCTCTATAATCTGATAAATGAAATCACAGTAAAGTGTGGTAAGTTATTTTAATTGTAAAATAAGACCCCTCCAGAACAGTGTTTAATATAGAAGGACTCAATTCCAAGAGTAGACTTTTAGATACTCCTCAAAACATACTATATTGAGCACTAAGATTTTGACTATGCCTAATGCCAGCCCTTGGAAACAACTGTTTCCAAATTGGTCTCATGCTATCTGAACTTCACTGCCAGCTGCCCCCATTGCCCAGACAGATTTGGGATCCCATGGCCATAGAGCACCTGGTGGCACTATGACCAACATCAACATGTGTGTGGCTTCAGGGACCCCAGCCTCATTTTGGGAGAGTACACTGCACACACTAGGACCTTTGCTTTTGAAGCAGTTAGCATAGAGTTTCCAGAAGGAAGGAGGAAAAAAATCCACCATCTGTACTCTCATTTATCTTGCCCTTAAAATGGAAGGAAGTTGGTAAATAAGAAAGAAAGCCAGAAAACTAAGGAAAGAGGAAGCAAGTTAGAATATTGATGTCAGGGGATAATTTTAGATGCACGACACAGCTGGAGTCTATGGGAACCGTTCAAAGGCCTGGATTCAGGAACAGAAAAGAGGAGAGAGAGGAGGAGGAAGGAAGCAACAAGGCAAAGGGGCTGGAGTGGAAAGAGTTGGAGGTGGATGATGAATAGTGGAGGGAAGCAAGTAATAGCTGGCACTTCTTGAGCAGTATGGTCATAACTTCCTCACATCTCACTTAATACACATGTCAGTCTTTGAAATGAGAACACTGAAGCTTGACTACTCTAAGCTGCCAAGTCCCCTGGGAGGCCAAGCCAGGATTCACCTCAAGTGTGCTCAATACCCGAAGCCACAGTCTTAAGGACTGCAGGCACTGCCCCCTGGAAGGGGAGAGGAGAGCCGCTCCTATCTTCCCTGCTTTATGCTAACACAGCTTGGGGGCCACCTGCGGGCTGGAGCTCTGCAGTCCAGATGTCAGTTGCATTCAGGTATTTGCAAGACCTTTGCAGCTATGACCCACAGAGTCTATGCAGGGACATTGCCAGGCCTCATATTTTCCCAAACTTTTTTACTTAGTAGCAAGACCTTTGCTAGTCTAGACAGTGACTTTGTGTAAATTTTAAAATGGCAGCTCCTGGGGGTAGACCAATTAGGAAAGACATCCCTTCCTTGGAGTCTGGGCCCTCAGCCCCAGGCAGGGCACAGGGCTGGAGTAGTCCTCACTGGGCTTTTATATTTATGCACAAATTGCACAGCCATTTGTGGGACTGGTAGTACTCATGTGAGCAGGAAGAGGGAAAACACGGATGCCAGGTGACTGGACTGAGATGTCCTCCAGGCTGTAGGGCAGCTCTCATTTCTCTGCAATGGAGAAAGTAAACCACGTCAGGCAGCGAAGCTCCTCTTTTAATATCGGGTATTGCATTATTCAAAAGCACTTTGACTGGGAAGCTCTTCTCCCCACTCCTATAAATCAAATGACCAGAGCATAAATTGACTTTCAAAAGGTAGTTAGAAATGAATTTTATCCTTTAAAAAGGAAGAAAAAAAGATGAAGTACTAACCACAAATCTTCACAATGGAATACTAAGGAAAGATAGATAGTAATAATAAATAGTTAAGCCTTTGTATCGATATTATGCCTCTCCGTGAGTGGTTCTAAACCTCTTTCCGTATTTTTAAATGTGCTTGTGCCTCTTAACTGGCCTGTGAGACAGGGTGGGCAAGTATTATAATCCCCATTATTACAAGAACAGACACAGAAAAAATGAAATGCCTTGTGTAAGCTCACATAACACATTAGCCTCTGAGAGAGACTAGAACTCCAGCCTCCTGGTGCCCATCCCTGGAAAGATCGTGGTGCTGCAAAATGACACAAAATGGCTGAGCAGAAACCAAGATCTAAGACCCTAGTCTGTTTGGGGATGAGTGTGTTTAGCAGCTGAAATGAATGTTGTTCCATTTATAATTATTAATAAACTTAGTATCTCCATTGCAGAGGTTTCTCTAAGACAGACTTCACTGCTCACCCTACAGCATAGCAGCAGCTCCCAGCAAAAGCAGATGAGACAGGGCAATGTGTCTCCAGGGAGGGCACCTCAAATGCCTGAATGCCCATTAATAATAATAACTATTTCCTTAGGAACTTACTGTTCCTGGGGAGCTGTGCTAAGCATCGCATGTAATTTACTTTTCAAAGCTCTTATCACAACCTTATGAAGAAAGCCTCATTATCGCCATTGAACAGGGACCTTAGAGAACTTATCCACGTCTGTGCAGCTGCTTAAACAGCAATGCTGAGACTCAAACCTAGAGCTGTTGCTGAACTCCAAAGACAAGCATCTCAACCACTGTCCTATGCTCTCTCTGATCAGTGTGTTGCTAAAATGTAAACACGCATCCTTCTCCATACCTTTGGGAATACTAACAAATGCTGCTGTCTATGAATGAAATCAATTTAGTTTCCAACCAACATTTAAAATGAAACAGACCAGGCTAGACTAGACAGTATCAGTGCACCCCAGGTAATAAGTGTAGTTGTTATTTTTTGAAATGTGTGTATGTACACAGACTACTGGGTGGTGATGTAAAGTGTATTTACTGCAGGTCACAACAGAAAAGCCTGAGAAGCACTGATTTAAGGGACCACTCCTCTATCACTCCGTTTCCTCGAGTTTGCCTTCTCTCCATTCACAGTCACTTCAAAAAGACACCGTGCATCTTGGGTTACAGCTAGGTGGTATTGGTGACATTTTTCCTAAAGATGACAGCAAAAATGAAAAAATCTTCCTTTCAATTCCACATGCTTCCTGAGATTTCATTTATTTCATTTTTGGGGGTTGCGTGTGGGCCTTGTGTTGTTAGAGCTGCTTGTAGGGTCTCTGTGTCCTGAAGTTGAGGAGGCAAACCTGGAGACCACACATAGGGTCGGTGGGCAAAACAGGGAGAGCAAGAAGCTAAAGCATCAGTAATGCAATTATTTTCACTTAGAGAAGGCTAGGAACTTGCAAGAATGGAAGGAAAACTTTCAAACTTTTAAAGTGAGGACATCAGAGGTATTTGGCTTTGGTGAGCAGATTTGTTTCTGAGGTAAGATGACTGAGAGCTCAAAATCCACTGTCAATGTGATTCAAGGGTGCCCGGTGTATGCCCAAAGTTCTCTCTCTCCTACTGTCGTCAAATTTAGCAGCGCTGGCCCCCAGCTGCAGAAGACAAAGGAGAAGCAAAGGTCCCAGTGTGAGGAAAGAGGCTAGGTCCAGACACATATGTCTCTAAGAAGACACTCCTATTACCCCCACCCCGTCCTCCATTTTCAGAGTTCTAAGGACAGTAGGGACAGTAGGGTGACAGTAGGGAAAGAAATGTGAATATATCAATATTGGGCAGAGGCAAGGATTGGTGGGGGGCAGCTAGACCTCGTACAATACTCCCCACTCCTTCACCACTTCATTAGTCAGCTCGTGTTACCATAACAAAATACCTCAGGCTGGATGGTTTAAATAAGAGAAATTTATTTTTTGCACAGTTCTAGGGGCTGGAAGTCCAAGATCAAGGTGCCAGCATGGTCAGTTTCTGGTGAGGGCTCTCTTCCTGGCTTCCAGATGGCCGCCTTCCTGCTGTATCCTCACATGCACCTTCCTGCTGTGTCCTCCCATGGTTGAGTGAGTGAGCTCTCTCCTGTCTCTTCTTAAAAGGACACTAATCCTATTGAATCAGAGCCCCACCTTTATAACCTTAGTTAACCTCAGTTATTTCCATAAAGGAGCCATCTCAAAATATAGGAGAGTCAATGCTTTAACACAGGAATTTGTGTCACAGTTCAGCCCATAGCACCCCATTTCAGAACATACCCTGACCCACACGGACCCATTTGTCCTTTTTCCACAGCAGCCGAGATTCCTAGGTACCCTGCCTGCTGAAAGTAGGTATTTTTCTGAGTGGAGAAAGTTGTTACAGAGGCTAAAACTGTCCCCATTTGCAGGGAAGGAGGCTCAGTGTAGTGTGCTGAGGAGAAGCACCTGATTCCATTTGTGGATTTCCTGTTGATTTCCCATCCAGACAGCCACTATTTTGTTTTCCCATGACTAAGATGGAAAACTAAAATAAAATCTCACACACATACATTACACAGGTGTTGGGAAGGTAGGATTACAGGGGTCTTTCAGTTCCTAAATCATACATTTCATGAATGCTTGAATTTTTCACCAATGTCAAGTATGATTTTGTGATTTAAAAAAAGGCAACACTTTATAACAACAGCATACAAACACGTGTAGTAATAGCACAAGGATTCACTGAGTAAATATACCAGGGTGATGAAAGCTCTTGGCTCACATTCTATAAAGTGCTATCAAATGGTGGAATTTGGAGAAGGGCAGACAGCTAATAGGGTTTCATTTCTGTTTGACTGCATGATTTCAGAAAGGAGAGTGAAGAGACAGCTTCTCTACACAGGAAAGTCTGGAGAACAAGTTAACGATGTTTTAAGGCAGGGAAGTAGCCCAGCTGGACTTTTGACTAAAGGTGAACTTGGACATGATCTATGCTAGACATTTCTAGAAACTTCCAGATGCTGCAAAAGTCCCTGGATGTGCTGTCAGTTGATTAGGTGGGAGCTGGGTTCTCAGGACGCAGTCCCACACCTGACTCTCTTTCCCATCCCACGAAGGGTGGCTGAAATCTGTGACCACTCTCAACTGCATCCTAAGTACAAACAAAGCGTCCTTTCAGTTGAGAAAGCCATTTGCAGACACTGGGGTGGAAATGCAGCCTGGAACGATGAAAGGGCTTTATTAGAGCCCTAGTGTGGGTAGGGGGAGGCCGCTGGGCCCTGGCTTTATTAAACTGTAGCTCTTCCCTGCTGCCACCTCGATATTGCCAGGGCTATTGTTAGTCTGAATGAAGAGCACACAGGGCGGAGGGGAAAGCTTTAAAGAGGAAAGATGAGTCCAAATCAGGGAAGGAGAGCCTCTGCCTACCAACGCACAGAAATGCTTATAACTAAGGTCATATAAAGCATACACATCACAAAGAAACGCAGACCCAAGGGCTGGGATTGATGGGGTTGCTGGGGAACTGGGCCGCGCTCAGCTGCAGCCGGCACTTGAGTCCCATGTCTGAAAACAGGGCTCCCTTGTGGATTTTGAGAAATAACAAAGCTCTGGCTTTGAGGGGCCTCATTCCCTTTGAGGTTTCCAGCACTTATCTGCCAAGAGCTGTGGATCCTTTCAGCAAGGATTCCACTGGCAACCCAAGGCACCTCTTGGGTTCTGGGGTGTTGTCCTACAGAAAAATCCTCACTTTGTTGCTGTGACCTCCTCACCAAGCAACAAAGAGCAGGAGCCCATCCAAGTGCACACCCCCAGGCAGGGAAAGGCTCTGCAAGTCCTGAAGGATCCAGAAGGGTCTCACTAGCCATCCTATGCTGTCCCTGTCCCTTGGGCTCCTTTGACTCTTTTCTTCTGGTCTGTTGGCTCTGAGGAGTCTGTGAACTACATATAATCCAGGACTGTATGGTCTCAGCATCCCAGAGCAGCCCTGCAACAGGGTCATGGACGGGCCAGGGCGAGCACCAGCTGTAGGGAGCTTTCTCTGCAGGCAGCATGGCCAATGACAGCACAGTGGGGCCCCAGGGATCTGGCTGAGACTAGAAGCCCAATGATTCCTGGACTCCGGCTGAGAAAGCCAAGCATGGCCAGAGCATGTAGGAAAGAGGAATGGAAACCATGAGCTTTCCCAAAGGCATTAGTTTCCTGAGGCTGCTGTAACAAATTACACCAAACTGGGTGGCTTAAACAACAGTCACTTATTCTCTAGATCTGGAAGCTATTCTATTCTCTGGTTCTAGTTCTGGAAGCTAGAAGTCTAAAATCAAGGTGTCCACAGGGCCATACTCCCTCTTAGAGCCTCTAGGAGAAAATCCTTCCTTGCCTCTCCCAGTGTCTGATGGCTCCAAGGTTGCCTTGACTTGTAGATACGTCACTCCAATCTTTGCCTCCATTTTCACATCACATTATGTGTGTGTGTTTGTCTCTTCCGTGGTTCTCACAACACTCTCTGCCTTCCTCTTATAAGGACACTTAAGGGCAAAGATTGGAGTGATGAAGCCACCAGTCAAGGCGAGCCTGGAGCCACCAGACAACTAGAAGAGGCAAGGAAGGACATGTCTCTCCTAGAGGAAATGTGGGGAACCCTGCTGTCATCATCCATTTGTGCTGCTATAACCAAATACCATACATAGGTGGCTTGTAATCAACAAAAGTGTATTTCTCATGGTTCTGGAGGCTGGGAAGTCCAAAATCAAGGCACCAGCATATTTGGTGTATGGTGAGAGTCCTCTTTCTGGTTCATAGATGGCCTTTTGGCTATGTCCTCACATGATGGAAGGGCTGATGAGTATCTCTTGGGCCTCTTTTATAAGAGCACTAATCCCATTTATGGGGCCTCCACCTTCGTGTGTCTAATCGCTTCCCAAAGTCCCCACCACTTGATAATGTCACCTTTAAGGTTAGGTTTCCACATATGAATGTTGGGAGGATCACAGATATTTAGGCAATAGCATCTGCTATGGTCATTCTGTCAGAAGGTGGGGACTGTCTCCCAGCTTCACAGGGAAGAGAATCAAGTGCACTTGCTCCTGCTTGTCAATGTCCTCCTTCCCAAGAGAGGCCACAGAGACAAATGAAACCAACCAAGGAACTCCAGGGGCCACAGGTGAGATTTCAGAAAGAGGCTGGCTAGAAGGGAATTTTCTGGGTCCATCTCACTCAAAACAGTCCAGCAATGTAAACACCCCTTTTCAAATCTCATGGTTATGCACTCCAGAGGAGCCTCCGTGAACTGGCTGGGGTAGAGTCAAGAGCTCTGGACTAATTAGCAGTTAACAGACCTTGGTTCTAGGTCAAGTTTTGCCACTCTGTCATTCGTGACTTTGGACAAGTCATATTACCTCTCTGAGCATCAGGTTTTTTCATGGCAAAATTGAAGTAATAATGCCTGAAAGAATCATGCTTCCTTCAGGTGCCAATGGGGCCATGAAAGTGCTTGTCAAACTGTAAGTGCCAAGGAGACATGGGAGCATGGAGGCCGCATGGTTTCTAGGGTCAGGCGGGTGCATTTGCAGCCTGAGTTTGCATCTTCCCTAAGCTTGCACGTTAAGCGTGGGCTTCTGCCTGCTAGGAGCTAAACAAGTATAACTCTTCTGACAGGCTTTCCCTGTGGACTCACTCACTGCTGCAAACTGTTCCCTCTGCTTTGATTTTAAATTGCTTGTTTGAACCCATGTTCGCAAACAGGGAAATGGTTCAAGCAGTTGCAGAAGATGGCACTTGGGGGTGTGGGTGGGATGGAGCTGTGGTGAGGTTGGTGCCTCAAGTATTACCCTGGTCACTGGGAAAGGAGTACCAAGCTGCTGAGAGGTTTGCCCCCATGGGCCTGCCTTCTGAGCAGAGCTCCAGCACTGTAGCCTTCCCCCTGAGCCTCTCCTGGCCTGGGTCCCTACTGGAGACAACTAGCTTCAGGGCCTTGCTTCTATATCCACACTGGGCTGAAAGGATAGAGCCATGGCTGTCCCTTTGGGACTAGAGGGCTGGTCCTTGGCTCTGCCAACTCTCAGTTTTCCTGATTGTATGGATTTTCAGAGACCTGAGCTAATGGAGCACCCAAAACCTGAAAAAAAAAATTGAGAAGAAGCAAAAGGAAGGGAGAAATGGTGGAGACTGGAGACCACCTCCTGTTAGGTCTAAGGGCAAATGTGCTGGATTTGAATTGATGTGGGGAGGCATCCACAGTTTGCCAGAATATAATGTAAGATGAAGCTACTTCTCTGCATGCACTTAAAACCCAACAGGACCCTGTTTACACAATATCTCCTTTCTTTTTGGTCTCAGTTATATTTATTGAACTCCTAGCCTATGCTGGGTACAATGCCAAGCAATTAATAAATATTATCATGTAATCTGCATGAAACTCCATGAAATAGACATTTTATTCCATTTGACAGTTGAGAAAAACAAAGTTCAAAAAAGACAAGTAACTGCTTGTCCTGAGTCATTGGATAGGTAGTGGTGAAGCCAGGATAGGAAACCCATTATTCCTGGCTGCCTACACTCTGAGCTTTCTACTTACGCTATATCAGCCACCCTCCCCCACTGCCTTGCTTTCTTTCTTTGAAAGTTAGCAAAAGGTCATAATCATTGCATTGTTTAAACTAACAAGATTTGAAAGTGTGCACACAAAATTGGTTCAGTCAAGAATCACTAAATTCTTGCTGTATGTCAGGCACCATGCTAGCATGGAGACATGGTGAGCCACACAGAAAACTAGAGGGTAAGCCCCCTTCCCCATTACATGCATTTCCTCTTCTGTTAGGGCTGCCTCCTGAAGCACATAACCTGGACAAGTGTAGGCCGAGACAATTAAACCTAAATTTCTTTCCTATACCATCAGAATAATGATGGGCCTTTTAGGAAAATATTTGATATCACTACAGATGAAATACAGAATTCTCCAGTGGCCAGAGTGCCAGAAAACCTGGGTAGTGGCACTAACTTTGTCAGTAAATAAGTGATATGACTCCCTGGGCCTATTTCCCCATCTGTGCCACCAGAAGTTTAGGCCGTATTATGTATAGGTCCTTCTCATCTCCAGCACTTCATCAATGCATTTGAGTTCCTTATTTCAGTCCTGTTTCCAGACAAATGAATCCTGAGACCCATTCTGAAAGTTTCAGGTGTTGAGTTGTGTTTCTCATCCTAGGTCCTAGGTTCTCCCAGTGATACACTGCTTAATCTGTTGTGCTTGTTTCTTTGCCCTGATTCATTTGTCATTTGCAGACACTTTACCTTTGTCATTATTAGTAATATTCAATTCTGTAAGAGACATGCCCACATCCAAAATCTAGAGGTATACTTAATTACAAACTATATGTTTCCCTTGGAAAACAATAAACAAATCAAGGAACTGCAAATTGAATCCTTCTTTCAATGTAGTAGGCAGCTTGTATTTTTACAAGGAGAGAATTAAAAAATGGATGCAACATATTTCTGTTTGGTAAATCCGTATTTTTATACATTCAGATTACTTTAGCGTGAGCTGCAGACAGTTTTTCAAAACCTACTCCAGTTGGTACGGTTTGTTTAAGATAGGGGCCAGGCCCAAAAGTTTTGTTTTGTTTTATTTTCCTAGAAACTTGAAGAAAGGCATTTCTCTCTTCTTGGTTGATTTACTGACTACATGTCTATACTCACTCTTTGCCAAGTATATAAATTAGACCATTTTTAATTCTTAAACAATCCTTCAGGAACAGCTATTGTTGCACCCATTTTATGGATGAAGAAATAGGAACTTAGGGAAGGTACAGCATTCAAACATGGTCATTTGGATGGAAAGCAGCAGATGTGAGATTCTTCTTTTTTTTTTTTTTTTTGAGACGGAGTCACTCTGTCGCCCAGGCTGGAGTGCAGTGGCGCGATCTCGGCTCACTGCAAGCTCCGCCTCCCAGGGTCACGCCATTCTCCTGCCTCAGCCTCCTGAGTAGCTGGGACTACAGGTGCCCACCACCACACCTGGCTAATTTTTTGTATTTTTGGTAGAGATGGGGTTTCACCGTGTTAGCCAGGATGGTCTCGATCTCCTGACCTCATGATTCACCTGCCTCGGCCTCCCAAAGTGCTGGGATTACAGGCGTGAGCCACCACGCTCGGCCAGATGTGAGATTCAATCTGAGTTTAGTCTGACTTCAAATAGTCACACTTTCTCCACCACAAACACTGTACGGAAGGAAGAAAAAAGGATGGACTGATATCCAGATGGGTTAAAGCATGCCAGGGATATACAAGGAGAAAGTGGTTTCTGAAAGGCTTCCTCCACGAAACATGGAGGAAGAGTAGGCTAACACCAGCTCACACCATGATGCCTTTGTATGAATTAGAAAATGGTACCTTGGCCGGGCGCGGTGGCTCAAGCCTGTAATCCCAGCACTTTGGGAGGCCGAGATGGGTGGATCACGAGGTCAGGAGATCGAGACCATCCTGGCTAACACAGTGAAACCCCGTCTCTACTAAAAAAATACAAAAAAAAAAAAAAACTAACCGGGCGAGGTGGCAGGCGCCTGTAGTCCCAGCTACTTGGGAGGCTGAGGCAGGAGAATGGCGTAAACCCGGGAGGCGGAGCTTGCAGTGAGCTGAGATCCGGCCACTGCACTCCAGCCTGGGTGACAGAGCGAGACTCTATCTCAAAAAAAAAAAGAAAGAAAGAAAAGAAAATGGTACCTCTTCCTGGTAGGTGCAGCCCAACATGCAAACAGCTTGATGAGTGCAGAAGAGGCTGACTCTACCACCACTCACCCAGCCACACTCTGACATAGGGAACAAATTGCACACAGCTACCCTATGCCTGGAGGAAGGGAGGCTCAAGAACCTGGATGTGTGTGCAGACCAGAAGAGGACTGCATTATTTAGTAGTAGTAGTATTTATGATCTTCCAGTATTTATACTTCTCATTCTTTTTTCTTTTGTAAATAGTGTAATGGGCAGGGGAAACACTTCCTACTGTCAAAGAGGTTTAACTCTATTTCTGGAGCCAAGTTGGGTTAGAGAGACTGACCGCACTTCCCAGGACTGGCCTGGCTGAGAGCCAGTGCAGAAGTAATGCATCATTCTTATTGTGACTAACTTGTCCCAAAGAAGGTTCAAGCTGACTTATCTTAACAGTATTCACTTCTAATAACTTGGCGCCAATCTGATTTGCACCTTTGACTGGCTGCTGATTCTCTGTTTCTTCACTTCCTCCACTGCTTTTGCCTCTTCCAGGTCTCCGTTTAAATTAATTAACCTGTGATGTTGGACGTTGGTTAATAATAATAATAATAATAATATAAAGATGAAGATGAAGAAGGAGGAGGAATAGAGGAAGGAAACAAAATCATTAGCACTAAAATAATATAGCTCCATTACAAATGGGGGGATGAAAGAAGAGAGTAGGGAGTGCTAGGAAAGAGAAAGATATATTTTTTAAATTTTAAATTTTTAATTTTTTTATTATTATACTTTAAGTTCTAGGGTACATGTGCACAATGTGTAGGTTTGATACATAGGTATACGTGTGCCATGTTGGTTTGCTGCACCCATCAACTTGTCATTTACATTAGGTATATCTCCTGACGCTATCCCTCCCCCAGGCCCCTATCCCCCGACAGGCCCTGGTGTGTGATGTTCCTCGCCTTGTGTCAAAGTGATCTCATTGTTCAATTCCCACCTATGGGTGAGAACATGCATGTTTGGTTTCCTGTCCTTGTGATAGTTTGCTGAGAACAATGGTTTCCAACTTCATCCATGTCCCTGCAAAGGACATGAACTAATCCTATTTTTATGGCTGCATAGTATTCCATGGTGTATATGTGCCACATTTTCTTATTCCAGTCTGTCATTGATGGATATTTGGGTTGGTTGCAAGTCTTTGCTATTGTGAATAGTGCCGCAATAAACATACGTGTGCATGTGTCTTTATATATGGGATTGCTGGATCAAATGGTATTTCTAGTTCTAGATCCTTGAGGAATTGCCACACTGTCTTCCACAATGGTTGAACTAATTTACAGTACCACCAACAGTGTAAAAGTGTTCCTGTTTCTCCACATCCTCTCCAGCATCTGTTGTTTCCTGACTTTTTAATGATCACCACTCTAACTGGTGTGAGATGGTATCTCATTGTGGTTTTGATTTGCGTTTCTCTGATGGCCAGTGATGATGAGCATTTTTTCATGTGTCTGTTGCCTGCATAGATGTCTTCTTTTGAGAAGTGCCTTTTCATATCCTTTGCCCACTTTTTGATGGAGTTGTTTCTTTTTTTCTTGTAAACTTGTTTGAGTTCTTTGTAGATTCTGGATATTAGCCCTTTGTCAGATGGGTAGATTGCAAAATTTTTCTCCCATTCTGTAGGTTGCCTGTTCACTCTGATGGTAGTTTCTTTTGCCATGCAGAAGCTCTTTAGTTTAATTAGATCCGTTTGTCTATTTTGGCTTTTGTTGTCATTGCTTTTGGTGTTTTAGTCATGAAATCCTTGCCCATGCCTATGTCCTGAATGATATTGCCTAGGTTTTCTTCTAGGGTTTTTACCCTTTTATGTTAAGTCTTTAATCCATCTTGAATTAATTTTTGTCTAAGGTGTAAGGAAGGGATCCAGTTTCAGCTTTCTACATATGGCTAGCCAGTTTTCCCAGCATCATTTATTAAATAGGGAATCCTTTCCCCATTTCTTGTTTTTGTCAGGTTTGTCAAAGATCAGATGGTTGTAGATGGGTTGTGTTATTTCTGAGACCTCTGTTCTGTTCCATTGGTCTATATGTCTATATATCTGTTTTGGTAGAAAAAGGTATTTTCACAAAGAGAAGGAGGCATCTTTGAACTTCAAAGAAAACTCACATTTGGCACATATTATCACATGTACCAGTAAGAACAGCCTTGTCAGATACGTGTTAGCAGATGCCCATTTTACAGAGGTGCAAACTGAGATTAGCAGGGTTAAATAACTTGCTCAAGTCACCTGGTATCCAGGTTTACACTCAAGTGTTCTGATTCTGAGTGCAATGAGTAGAGGAGGAAACAGAATTCAGGGAGACTATGAGATTTCCTCAACCGTAGAAAGTTGAAGTATTGGTTCTCTCTCTCTCTTTCTCTGTCTCTCTCTCCACCTTCCTTTCTCTAATAACAGTTCTGTTGTCCAATGTGCATGGCAAATCAATACAATGAGACACTAAGTTGCAGCAGAGATAGAGATTTAATTGTAGGGCTGCCAAATGAGAAGACAAGAGGAAACCTCAAAACTGTCTCCCAGAAGAGTTTGAAGCTAAGGATTTTAAGGGTTTTGGAGTGGGCTGAAGAGTAGTGTCATTGATTGGCCGAAGAGTGCAAGATGACATCTTGGGATGGGAGATGAAGAAACTGTATCCTCTCGCTGATTCAGTTTCTCTGTAGGGGTCTTCAAACAGGTTGGGGTCAGCTGTTCCATGGGAATTCACAATCTGTTTAAGCAATTCTTAAGCAAAAGCTCTTATAATCCTCCTGTCAGAAATCCTAACTGTAGGAACAATGGGGATGCAAATGGACAGCATCTAGTGTATTGTGACTTTCAGTTACAAGGAAGTGTCTCAAAGTGCAGCCTGATTAATGCTTAATTATTACCATATTTCTTTTTTTTTTTTTTTTTTGAGGCGGAGTCTCGCTCTGTCACCCGGACTAGACTGCAGTGGCCAGATCTCAGCTCACTGCAAGCTCCGCCTCCTGGGTTTACGCCATTCTCCTGCCTCAGCCTCCCGAGTAGCTGGGACTACAGGCCCCCGCCACCTCGCCTGGCTAGTTTTTGTATTTTTAGTAGAGACGGGGTTTCACCGTGTTAGCCAGGATGGTCTCGATCTCCTGACCTTGTGATCCGCCCATCTCGGCCTCCCAAAGTGCTGGGATTACAGGCTTGAGCCACTGTGCCCGGCCAATTATTACTATATTTCTGTACAGAATTCTTGAGGATGGCTTCCATGAGGATGGCTTCAACTGTACACAGCTGGAGAGACAGGAATCTGCAGTCAGCCCACCCAGGATTGAGGCTGATGACACCTCTACCCATCCACTTGCAGATTTTTAGCAACTTGGGGATAGGACTCAGTGCAGAATTTGGCATCAATAGGTGTTTCATAGGTGTTTGTTTAAGGAATAGGTGAGTAAAGTTATGCACTGAAACAAACAAATAAATTGTATTGTAAATATGGGGAAGAATAGTTGTGTGAGTGCCAACAAGCAGGAAAAGGGTTATGGGGAGAGGAGGAGGAAACTGGGAGCCATGAAACCTACGGGGGAAATTAGCTCATCTGTCCAGCTGCAGAAAGTGCCTCATGTAAGTAAGAGATAGGAAATAATCAGAAACTTTTGGCATCAAATTGAGATATGTGGAAAAACCTATCAAGGACACTGGGTTAGAGTTGTGGCTGAGATGGAGGCACAGTTCTGATCACTGTGAGAAAAATTCCATAAGTAGTTTGGAGGACACTAAGCAATTTGTTCCTTCCCTTCAGATCCCAGTAGAAAGGGCCTCACCTTCTTACGTAGGAGGTGTGTGGGTCAGATCGCTGGACAAATAAACTGTGTGGGAGGACACAGGCCTGGGAGTGGGGATGCAAAGAGGGTCCTCCTTCTCCATCCTTCAACTCTCCTTATCATTAAGCTGGGAATTGAGACTGGTTTAATCATTTTAACACGATTAAAATAAGGTACTTTTAAAAGCAAGTTCCAGCGTGGAAAGCATTGGTTTTTTTCTCTCTCTCTTTCTCTGTTTTTCTCTCCACCTTCCTTTCTCTCTTTCTCTTTCTCACCCTCATACTCCTCCTCCCTTGTATTCCTTTCTTTCCCATTTATCTGTGATCCCAGTGTGCTGTTTCAGCCAAAGCTGGAGCCCTTCTTGATGGATGCATACTTCAGGTTCTATCTATCTGTTTACAAAAGCCTGATTTTCCCATCCTTGATATTTCTCCTAGAAACTGGGTCCTGGAGAGATGGTGGGGGAATTCTAAGCCATTGTTACTTTCTGACAAGATCACTCCAAAAGATGCCTCTTTGGCATAAGGATTATTTTGAGCTGAAAGCAATTGAGAAGAAGCAGACGAAAATCTCTGTGCCTCCCCCATTTGCCTAAAAGCAGGACATCCGTTTATAAAGACAACAGTGTCCCTTCTCCCCTTGCTGCCAGTAAGAATAAAGGTTGATCACTGAAGACAACTTTGGATCCTTACCAATGAGAGGATAAAAATAAGGATCTCTAATGTGGAGACCACCACTAGAGGAATCTACATGACGAACTTCACTAACTAGCCTTCGGCTACCATATATAGTAATGCTCCCCATAATGATACTTGGTCCACACATACATAATGGTGATCCCATAAGATTATAATAGAGCTGCCTTATACAGGTGTACCATTTCTTATCTTTCACATGGTGTTTTTACTGTACTATTTCTATGTTTAGATGCATAAATACTGCCTGTTGTGTTCCAGTTGCCTACAGTATTCAGTACAGCAGCAAGCAGCACAGGTTTGTAGCCTGGAGCAATAGGCTGTATCGTACAGCCTGGGTACGTAGTAGGCGCTACCATCTACATTTGCATTAAGTACCTTCTATGATGTTTGCACAGTCAGGGAATTGCCTAGTGACACATTTCTCAGAATGTATCTCTGTCACTAAATGCTGCATGACTGTATTTGCCTTCTCACACTTTGCTGCCCCTAGAGACTCAAGGTTCTTTTCCTTTGTCTTGCCACTTCTCTAACAATCAACTGTTCTTCGCAGAAGAGGCTATATAAGCCTAAAATCAAAGCTCTCTGTGAAAATGATTCATTCCTTGGGTATCTCCCATGCATAGCTGAAAGACATGTTAAAAAACTTCTGTTTGTTTTTCTCTTGTTAATTTGTCTTTTGTTACAGGGGTCCATTCCAACTAAAAACTAAGGGTAGAGAGAAAATTATTTTTTCCTTCTCTACACTTTCTTTCAGTAGGATATTTTATCTCTCTGTCCAAGTCCAGAACTCACTCTCCAGGGAAAATGGGGCCATAGAAAAATGTGGATTGTGTGTTGTATATGCGTTCAACATTTATGTGTGTGAGAGGCATATGAGACTCTAGCACCTTAATGATTAGGCCATACACATATGTACAGACTTGATTACATGGTAGGCACTCAGGGGCCAGTAAATAAAATGTTAAGTAGTCCCAGGGCAATTAGGGACTTCTGACACAATACAGCATATGCACCAAATTTCCCCTACTGATTTAAAATTTTATTTGATACCACTATTTTAAGAGATCTTTCTTCATATTAGTACAACGTTACAACAACTCACCTCATTCTTTGCTGTATAGTAAAATTTCCCTAATTGGGCCCAGCGTTTTGGAATTTGTATTAATTACAACACAAAGATTGTATTTGGTGAGAAGTTTGAAAGAAGAGTTGTAATTTAGAAATCTGTACTTTTATGAGCACTATACATAAGCCACAGGGTTTTTATAAATTGTAATCTCAGGTTCGTTTAGCCAATTTTTCTTATTAGCACCCCATTTATTTCTGAGTTTATAGCATCTGTAACATGTAACGTAATTATTGGTGTTTCTTTTAACACATCCTAGAGTTTGAATGTTTTATAAAAATTAATTCAATTGGGACTCACAATCTCCCATCTTTCAAAATAGTAAGATTTTACTGTATTGATTTTGGACTCTGTTCCTTGGTAGCTTTCTTTAGCCATGGACAAGTGAGTCAGTGGATGCTAATTCGGGAGGGAGGTGTGGTTGTTCAAAGTGTCAGAGTTGACTCGATATGGTTGTAGACTGTTGGCTACTACCCACCGACAGCCCCTTCTTTCCAGGCCCACTAAGGCCAAGAGATGTTTCACCTTTTCTCCCTACCGCAGCTGCCTCTTGAGCCCACTGTGCCTTCTTGCTGGTTATTATCTTTGTTCCTTCCCTGACCTGGTTATGGTTTTTCTATAGCAAACAAAGAAAGCTGGGATTGTCACCTTTCTCTTCCTACAACTTGGAAGTCTGGGCACATTGTTATGAGGCTTTGTCTAGAGTCATGGGGAAGGGAAATCTCTCCCCTCCCCTGGGCTCTCTCCTCTTCCTCCTTATCTCCTTTTAAAACCTCCCCTGAGCCCTCCCTGGGTCAAGATTAGCTATCCTTGCCCTCTGTGGGTGCATTTAGGAGCAACATGCAAAGAACAGGAGTTTTAGCACCTTCAAGACCTGAGTTTAAATCCCAGTCCTAATGCCTGTAGCATTGTAACCATAAGCAAGCTTCTGAATATCTGTCTATTTCCCTAAAAAAAGAGACAGCAAAACTTCTTGCAGCGTACTAGGAGGGTTAGAGATAATACACATTAGCATATGTAGTACCAAAAAAGCAAATGTTCAAGAATGGTAGCTATTTTTATTATTCTAGCACTTCCCACACTGTACAGTGATCATGCTCACTTGTCTGTCTTCCCCTCAGGACTGTGAGCTCTTTTTGAGACTATTTTTGTATCCCTGAACTTTGGAACAAAAGAGTTGGCATGGAGTGGACATTACATAAATGTGTTTTGGATGAATGGATTAATGGGAATTAATGGACATCCTTAAATAGCCTGACTTGGTTTGTGCATTATTCAGCGGGCCTGTTTCTTGGGACCTATTAGAGATTACAGGCCATTCTAAACAATGAGGCAATCAGAACAGGGAAAAGAACAAAGTAAAGAAATTGGATTCAATATTTTGGTTCTTAAAACATTGCATGCCTACAGATAATGATAAAACTCACCATATCTAAGACTGAAGGTAACTGGCATGCTTGGAATGTCATTCTCAACATTAGAACGACACATTACAGGTTTTCTTTCCCCCAACTACTGGGCCTTCGTCATTTATAGGCAGGACAATCACTATTTTCCTTCCAGATACCATTCATGAGAAATATTCAAACCTTATAGGAACTTGCAAAATAAACAGCTGTTGGCATCTCCTTGGGAAGAAGAGAAAACCGAAAGCTTTGATAGATATTAAACTGGAGCCCTCCTGGGAGACTCTAAATGGCTCATAAATACAACTGGTAGAATATTGCCTGCATGTATTTTCCACTTACACTCACCTTTGAGGTTCTGTTCTGGCCCCTTGAGAATCAATACACACAATAACAGAATTGCTGATATATTAATCTTTCTGCTGATCTTAGCATTTCTTTCTACCAAAGTGGGAATAAGGCTGGGAGAGGAAGGAAATCCAGAGCACTGTGAAAGTAATGGGGGAAAAATTTCATTTCCAGAATTCAGAAAATATATGAAGTCGTTCTCTTTCTCTAAGCTCACAAAGGCACCTTGATAGAGTGCCCTGGCTGGCCCAGAGCCATGGACTTCAGTTTATCATGAGCACCCTGCACCTTCCTCAATCCTGGTTTCATGACCTTTCAAGAACATAGTCAACACTCCAGGTCACGTCTGGGCTACAAGTTCTATTAGAACAATGAGCCACCCGCTCCAGAGCCCTCACTGCACCAAAAGGTTTTCATTCCCAGGCTACAGCTTATCACAGTAAAGGGGAGGGAAAAATAATGCTTCCTCTGCCCTTTCTGAGTTCTTAGTTGGGACAGACACCTGTAAAGACAGACTAACAAAAGAAAAACAAACAGAAGTTTATGAACATGTGTATCTCATGTATACAAGAAACATGCAGGGAAGATGAGTGGGTTTCAAGAGTAAATCTCAAAGCTATGGCTTTGACTTCAGGCTCAAATATCATCATTTCCTGAAACAAAGAAAGAAGTGGGTAGGGAAAGCCATTTGTGGGAAGATGACCAGAAAAGTACTGTAAACAAGAGTAAGGTTTGTTATGCACATTTAACTTGGTACCTTCTCCCTTGATCAGAGTTTCTTTTGACTTAGTCACTCTTCTCTTCTTTGTGCAGAGAGGGAGACACCTTTACAAATGGAGATTTCTCTTACATATGAATTTCTCTCTCTCTTTTTTTTTTTTTTTTTTTTGAGACGGGGTCTCACTGTCACCCAGGCTGAGTGCAGTGGCGGAGTGTAGTGGTGTGATGATAGCTCACTGAAACCTTGACCTCTATCTCCTGGGCTCAAACGATCCTCCCATCTCAGCCTCCTGAAAAGCTGAGACCACAGGCATGCACCACCAAGACTGGCAAAACTTTTTAAAAAAATTTTGTAGGAATGGGGTCTTGCTATGCTCCCCAGATTTGTCTTGAACTTCTGGAGGCAAGCAATCCTCCCACCTCGGTCTCCCAAAGTGCTGGGATGACAGGCGTGAGCCACCACACTTGGCCAAATTTCTCTTATAAAAGGGTCACTTCTGCTGTTTCCAGAACCTCTCCTGTGGCTACTGCTTCTCAAAATAATGAGCTCAGAATAATCCTAATGCCAAAAGGACATTTTTGGGGGTGGCATATTCTGGTGCTTATTGTTATATTTTGGGTTGACACATCCTGAACCCCACCATTAGCAAAGGGGTCGTATTTAGGTATTCAGGACTGAATGCACTCCATACGGTGAAACTGGTAGTGAACATCTAAGATTTACACCAGCTGCAGAAGGAGCCCCGGGTTTAGGAGGTAGGAAGGGGATTTCCCTTGAAGATGAGCCTGAAAGACTAATACCATTATCTAAATTCTCCAAGTGAAGGTTATCAGAAGGAGGGAAAAAAATCAATTCGTTTATTTTTGTGTGGATTTTTTCTCCTCCTGTCCCCCGCCCTCACTTAGAAAACACAAGACACACAGATGCGTGGTGTGCAACTCTCTCCATGGCAGGGTGAAGAGTGGCGCCAAGGGCTAGGAAGTGGGGAAGTACAGGCTCCGGGGTGAGACAGTGCTGGGTTAAATGGCTGTCCCTTGGCTTCCTGGGCAAGTCACCACACCTCCAGGAGGTCCAGTAACCTATTCTTTAAAATAATAACAATTATAGCAGCCTTTCCAGTTTGGTGTGAGAATTAAACGAGGTAATGAGAAGTGGTGGATCTTGTTTTGGATTCCTGTATTGTGTGAGTCCTGATGGGGAGGTAGGATTCTGGCCACCATGGAAGCTGAACCTTTCATATTTCTTCTTCCAGGTTCTCTTTTCCAGGGGACAGCTGCAAAATTACTTGTGGTGGCTGTGTCAGGAGTCAGAATGCTATACCCTAAAGTATGGCACCTTGGGGTGCTGATTGTTTTTGAGCTGAAGGGGACAGGAAAGCCTCAGAAGCAAGGAGGTCTCTCGCACCTTCTCCCACCCTCCTATCTTTTGCCCCTCCCTCTCCTCAAAAGCAAGCCGTAAAACACAGAAAGGTCACTCTCCAACCTACCTCTCCAAAAATAGGTCATAAGATGCTCATATGACAGGTGTCCTGCCCTATACCCGGAGGAAAGGAATGTTACGTGGAGAGATTGAGTAGAATATGAACAAATAATTTTGCTGGCATTCCCACTCAGTTGTATGTCATTAGATCATACCCTTCTTGTCCAGCTGAGTTTCTCCACAACTATCCACTTCTTTCATCAGACTTAGCATCAAAATACAGTTTTCCCTGTGTCTTTGGGCCTTCATTTCTGAGGGATCCTATGTCATGTAAAACTTGATAAATGTGTTTTGCATTTAATCTGTCTTTTGTTATAGGGGTGTCAGTCATAAATCTTGGAATGGATAAGGAAGAGTTATTACTTTTTCATCCATACAGCTGCATCAGGGATCCAGGTTCTGACGGTGATGAGGTTGGAAGCAGATCCTAAGCAGAGAGAACCTGTGACAAAATCCACACACTGTCCCCACTCCCCAGCTCTCCTTGGTGCTGACTCATGCTAACAGCTTGGTTTTCTAGCCCTTGGGTCAATTCTATGAATTACTGACACTTTTCCAACCAATTCCTTTTCTGCTCAAAATTAATAGGTATTGTCTTTTGCTTGAATTCAGAAGTTCTGACCATTATCGAGGGGAGAAAAAGTAATATGTCCTCTCACCTATTGCAAGGTTCATGGCTGAGACATCCGCAATAAAAGATTAGCAAGAAAACAATTATACAAATGTATTTACATTTTATGTAACATGAGAGGCTTTAGAAATGAAGACCCCCCAAAAAAACAGAAAAATATGTGTATTTTTATGCTTAGGTTTGATGATGGATGGACAGTTGTGCAGAACTGTGACTGGACAAAGGGGATCTGATGTAATAGATAGGAGGGAACTTAGCAAGGCCTGTTTGTTCAGATTCTTCTCTGTGTCCTTGTGTCTTCAGAGATAAGGACATTCCTTTCCTCCAGATATAGGGAGGGCACCTCTGGAATGAGCAGGGTCTTAAGACCTGCTTTAGTGGAAGATCAGGGAATTCTTTTTATGACCTGCTTCAAAAGAGAAGGGTGGGAGAGGGTCAGAGAGACCTTCTTGCTTCTGCAGTTTTCTCAAATGCCAAGGTGTCGTATTTTGAGGTAGCATGTCCTGAACCCCATCAATTACGATATGTAAAGAACATAATACTGCCAGAGCATCTAGCAGAATGCTCATGAAAGTAGACACGCAACACAAGGGAACTATGGTTATTATTAGCATTCCAGGGTTTCTACTATTAGTTTTGGAATTCCAGGATTTCACATTTGATTCAACTACAGTCATGCATTGCTTAATGGTGGGGCTACATTCTGAGAAATGCATCCTTGTGGGAACATCATAGAATGTACTTACACAAACCTAGCCTACTACACACCTAGACTATATGATATAGCCTATTGCTCCTAGGCTACAAACCTATATGGCGTGTTACTGTACCGAGTATCATAGGGAGTTGTGACACAATGGTATTTGTGATATAAACATGGAAAGGTGAAGTAAGAATATGATATTTTAATCTTATGGGATCATCGTCCTATATGTGGTTTGTTGCTGACTGAAACATGATTACATGGTGCATGACTGCGTTCAAATATCCATGAAGTGTAATAATTTGCTGAAATACAAATTTAAATTGCCTTTGGAATAATATGCATCAGATTATTTCCTGTTTGCTTTTTTACAAGAAGCACATATTATTTGCAATCATCAGTAATAGTAAATGTATTTTCATTTTAAAAAAAGAAACGTGGCTTTGGCTTGAATTGTGTATACCCAAAGGCATAAAAGCTTTTGTGATTTACTGATCTCCAAATTATTCTGCAATTGTATTCAAGAATGGTATCCCATGGATGGTCAGGATCTTCTATTAGAATAACCAACTCTAAAGAGACTTCATGGATAAAGAAACTCTAAGAAAATAAAATTTAATAATCTGTATGAAGGCCTGGATCATAATCTATGTTCAAATAGTAATCAATGTATTAATAGCCATTTGCCCCATTCACAAGCTTGATTATGCATGCTTCAGTGCTAAAGCATTTTGTTGGTCAGCAAAGTCTTTGTGACTCAAAGGATGGTCCCTGGACCAGCAGCATCAGTATCACCACGGAGCTTGTCAGAAATGCAGAATCTCAGGTTCCATCCTAGACCTACTGATTTAGTATCTGCAGTTTACTTAGCCTGGTGTGGTGACCCAGGTCTGTAATCCCAGCACTTTGGGAGGCCAAGGTGGGAAGACTGCTTCAGCCCAGGAGTTCAAGACCAGCCTGGGCAACGTAGCAAGACCTTGCCTCTAAATAAAAAAAGAAATAGAATCTGCATTTCACAAGATCCCCAGGTGATTCATAATAGCAACAAAGTTTAAGAAGCATTGATAAGTAACTTGGCCATTAGCAGTTGGAAGAGGTGTCAAGGCATTTCCTCAAACCAGATTTGAATGAAATTTGTAAATCCACTTTCAAGTATCAAGGATTTACTTGTTAACCAAAGTGAGTACTATATTCTTTAAGGGAGTAGCCCGGGGAAATTTCTGTCTTACCCACTGTGAAATTATCAAGGATTTTTGCTTGTTTATCAGATTGAGGGGTTGAAGGGAACAGAAATCTCTTTTTCTGCTTATCTGCCTCTGGCTTAAACTAAGACTTTAGAGGACAACAGAGAAAATAATCTTAAATTGTCTGCATTGCTGAAAGGTGTTGATTTCATCTTTGGGCATTGGATTGGGTCAACTTGCATTTTGCGCAAGCCATTTGTTCACGGTGAGAAGTTCCTGCACCAGAAATAGTGAAGTGTAATCAGCAGAATGGATTAGATCCTGAGGAAGCCATTATCATGGTGTGTCAGTGAGTAAAATTAACATGTATTTTTAATAAGTTTATAATTACTTATCCTACAATAGACCATATGGTCTATTCACTTTTTGTGGATTCAAACACTTAAGCCTTCAAATGCCATTTAGCTTGAAACACACACAGACATACCCACACCCCCTTCCCTCAAAGAAAACAAAGGAATTGTATTTTGAGCTCCAAAATAGTTCCTTAAGGAGGAGAAATTTGTATTGCTATCAAAGGCAGGAATTTACACTTGCGTCTAGAAACACACGGTGACACAATTTTGCCCTACCTCGGACCTTTCCTTTTAACTTGTTGGCTCAATTATCTGAGCTGAGGGGAGCATGGCTATGCTGAGTTTTCAGCTGTAAGTGTTGATTTCCTTGTTTTTGTGAATTTTTGCAGCAGACCTGGTATTGTTATTTAAATAATCATTGTATTTTTTGTGTGTGTTAGAATTCCATTAAATTGAAAAACAAAGGACCCTGTGCTGCTTTCAAGGGGAAAATGCCTCTATTTTCCCATTTCTAGGCTGTATTTCAGGAAGGTCTTTTGATGATATTCTCTTGAACTTACTTTTAGAGACATGCATGCATTTTATGACTTCATTTGGGTCTTTAAAAACTGCTGATTAAGCAGTGCCCCTAAAAACAATTTTTTTTTCTTCACTAATAGGCTACAGGAAGTCTCATCTTGTTAGAGTTACCTTAGAGGGGTTCCACATAACATAAAATGAGTATCTTTCAACACACTCTGAGGAATGGAATAATATAAGCCAGGCTTAGGGGGACAAATCAGTCAATTCAAGATACCAGTGTACTTTTAAAATTTATTAATGGAATTTTTAAAAAGTCAGCCTGGTCACTTGGAAAATTCTACCTTTTAAATAAGCAAGAGCTATAGCTTTGATCAAGAAGATGCAGATCACCCAGACTCACAGCTTGCTCATCTCCATCTCCAACTTGCAAATGTAAGAGGAATTATCTGCAACTTGGAAAGGCCAGTTCCAGAAAAGCCATAGTGGACAAGGCCTCCATTCACCTTTCCTAGCTTTTTAACCCAATGTTTTCTGCAATCAGTAAACGGAATTCAGACTTAGGCTTTCCTGTTATAAACTCCTTCTTTCCATAGAATCACATAACTCCCAGGTAGGAGGGGACACTAACTCTATGTATACCAACTCCTGGGTGGTGCGCACCAGGGGCCCTGACGCTTGGGCTTTGTCTTTGTGTCCTCAGCACCTGGGCAAGTCCGGAACTCATTGTATCTATTCCCTGTGAGCAGCTAGAGCATCAAAGTTGCAATCTTACTTTAGTGACCTCCCTCTTCTACCAACTTTCACTGAGCCCCTAACTTGATGTGTGAGCTTTGAACGGGGGTCTGCTCACCCAGCACAGTAAAGCCAAACATCCACATGAAGCTTTTGCAGTGGCAGAAAGGAGGGCATTTATTTGTGGGACACCAAGGAAGAAGAATCGACCAGCTCACAGTTAAGACCCAGCCGTCCTGATGGCTGACAAGAAAGGCTTTTGAAAGGCAGGGATACATTTCAGGGAAGCAGAAGCTACCAGTAAAATCATAAATCAACACATGGAGGTTATATGTTGGTTTGAACTAAAAAGGTAAGATATCTGGAAGTGAGGATTTACAGGTCAAAGGTGGTTTCAAAGTTCTCTGATTTGTGATTGATTAAGGAAGCAAAAGTGTCTAAAAACTTGGGGTCAGCAGAAAGGTATATTAAGGTCTGGCCTGTGGGTCCTCAGGAAGAAATTTAGTACAAAGAACAGCGGTCCGAGTTCAGTCATCGGTTCCTGTTATCTGAGATCTATGTACCAGTGGATACATTTGGTGGGTGTCTAAGTTTCTGAAAGGCAAATCAAGAATATGTGTTAAGATGTTATATTTAGTTTCTATATGGAACAAATCTCTTGTGCCTCTTTCTTGGTTATTTTTTAAGCTATCATTACCTTCTTGCTTATCAGGTTGTCATTTACTTCTTAGGGCTAGCTAGGTACCTATAATTTGCCTTTAAGGAACTCAAGGTTTTCCTTTATTTCCATGCTTTAGGGGGCCTGGAGGCCCCTAAGTGGGGTCCCTGCTCCATCTCAACCTCCCTTTATACCCAGCGAGAGAGGTTTCAATGTATCACTCAGAGAGCTGGACACAGCTTCTGTAACTGGGAGGTAATGAAGAATGCTGAAGATTCCCCCAGCACAGCTTTAGGGACCAGTGGTCCCCAGAGAGAGGGCTGTGTCATTGCACTCCCCCAAAGGCAGGTCAAAGTTGCATGACTCTTAGGAACCAGCCCGTTTTGGCAATATTGGCCTTGGGCGGTTTTAGAAGACATCCTGAAATCATTGAAGAGGTGAGAAGAGAGAATACATAAAGGTGCCCACAAGACAAAATCAACTTGAAGCATTGATAAGGTCTGGAGGCCATGGTGTCATCTTATGGCAACGTCAGTCAATTAAGAACCTTACTATCCCCTCTAGTGGAGGAAATATCATTTTCTTTCTATCCTCCATAGTTCTTAGCTTCAACTCCCAGTAATGAAAGATAGGTGGGCCGGGCGCAGTGGCTCAAGCCTGTAATCCCAGCACTTTGGGAGGCCAAGACGGGAGGATCTCGAGGGCAGGAGATCGAGACCATCCTGGCTAACCCGGTGAAACCCCGTCTCTACTAAAAAATACAAAAAAACTAGCCGGGCGAGGTGGCGGGCACCTGTAGTCCCAGCTACTGGGGAGGCTGAGGCAGGAGAATGGCGTGAACCCGGGAGGCGGAGCTTGCAGTGAGCCAAGATCCGGCCACTGCGCTCCAGCCTGGGCGACAGAGCGAGACTCCGTCTCAAAAAAACAAAAAAGAAAAAAAAAAAGAAAGATAGGTTAACAAAAGGAGGACAAACAGAAGTTCATAACATGTATACCTCTTCTATAGATGGAAGAAAGTCCAGAAAAAAATGAGTAAATCTGTAGAGTAGATCTCAAAGAGTTATCTTAGACTTCAGGCTTAAATGCCATCGTTCTCTGAAACAAGGAAAGAGGGGTGTGGGGACACAGGTTGAAATGGCTGTGACTGGCACCTTAAACGAAGGGAAGGTTTGTTATGCAAATTCAAGTTGATGCCTTCTCCATAGATTAAGGGTTTCCTTTAGGCCTCCTTCTCTTTCTGGTGCAGAAAGGGAGAAATGCTTATAATAGAGATTTCCTGTAGAGGTGTAAGTATTTCTCATAAAGGGGTTACTTCTCAGAACTTCTCCTTGGTCTACAGTTTCTCAAAATGACAGCTCAGAATAGTCTTTATGGCAAAGAGGCATAGTTTGGGGTGGCATACCCTGAACCCTATCCCCTCCTTTCCATTCCTTTCTATGCAACCATTTTACCCCTCGGGTTAAAAGCAGCTGGTGAGGCCAGATGTGGTGGCTCACGCCTGTAATCCCAACACTTTGGGAGGCCGAGGCAAGTGGATCACTTGAGGTCAGGAGCTTGAGACCCGCCTGACCAACATAGTGAAACCCCATCTCTACTAAAAATGCAATTATTATTTGGGAGTGGTGGCACACACCTGTAGTCCCAGCTACTCGGGAAGCTGAGGCAGGAGAATTGCTTGAACCCGGGAGGCGGAGGTTGCAGTGAGCTGAGACCATGCCACTGCACTCCAGCCTGGGCAACAGAGTGAGACTCCATCTCAAAAGAAAAAAAAAAAAAAAAAACTGGTGGATGGAGTAGAAGATTGTTAGGGCTCAGAAACTAATACTCCAAAATAATGATGCTTTGACATATTGAACTGAAGAAGGCTCAGTTTCCCTCTCCCACTGTTTCTTCCAAAGAAGTTGAAGTTCCTTTATCTGCCAAAGATCCATACTCACCAAGGACAGCAACTGTTTTTCTCTTCTGCTTCCAAGGCCAAGAATATAACCATACCAGAGCAGCACTTTCACTGTCAGAGAGCTATTTACAAGTTAATCTCTTATTCCTCTTATCCCATTCCTTCTCCCTAGTAATCTTTTATTACCCCCTCAACAGAATCCTTCTTCTCTCCTTCCCATAACCTGCTTTGTCAGGATGGTATATTAGCTTCTGAACCTCAATGTGGGGTTGGGTCTTCATTCTGAAGGTTCCTGTATATACACGTTAAAGAAATTTGGATGCTTTTTCTCATATGAGTCAATCTGCCTCATGTTAAGTGATTTGTAGCAAACCTCCAGGGCCCTCACAAGATTAGCCAGGAAAGCAAAAAAGCCAACCATACCCTCTTCCCCAAAGAAAGGCAATGTGACTTGTGGAAATAGGGACACTGTACCTTCCTATGAGTATTGAAGTTTTGCTTGATGTATTGGGCTGTACATCGTTCATTTCTAAATTAATTGAGACATGACTGAAACTTCAAAGAACTGTTTGACTTTTCTGTTGCCTACGATTGAACAGAAAGTTGTGGGGAATGGCCTAGTTTTTATTCCGAGACAAGGGAAACATTCCCTGCCAGACAGTGTAAAAGAGAAAGTGGGTGTCAAAAATACTACGCCCCATGAGGCCTGGATGATGGATGGGCTGGTTACAGTCTCTATTTTCCACTCAACAGAAACTCTTGGGCTGACAGCAGGTATTTGCAGATTCATTTAACAAATACCTGTAGTTGTTGACATACTTGGCACTCGACAGCACTAGAGAGCAACCACTCAACAAACCTCATGCTTTACCCTCAAGGTGCTGATGGTCTACTGGGAAATGAAGACAAGTAAGTAGAAAGTGAAAGTGACTTTTCAACATGATAGGTAGTACTAAGGGTACCGACATGCACCTGATCTTGTCTCAGAGGCCTTCCATGGGAAGTAAGGCTTAATTTGAGACCTTAGGGACCAGTAGGTATTTACTGGACAAAAAGAGGAAGAAGAGGAAGGAAGCAGAGGGAAGAGAAGTGTTTTTCAGACAGAGTCGACAGCAGGGGATAAAGGCTGCAGAAAGATGAACAACGGAGAAACTGGAAAGTGGAATTGAAAGTGAGAATCACAAGAAATTACAATTGAGAAATAGGCAGGGTTGCATCTTGAAGAGCCCTGTAAACCACATTCAGTTTGCATTTTAATCTTAGGACAGTGTTGATTTTTAGCAAGGGAAGAATCATATTTGCACTTCTGAACAATTTTCTCCAAAGTAAGGTAATAAGAAGAAACTATTAGAACCTTTAATTACATTGTTTAAAATGTAACCTTTAAAATTTTCTAATAGATTTATTACCCGTACACTTAATATAGTCGCAGGAGTACGTGCATGTAATTTATAAATATACACATATTCGGGAGTGTAGGGGTGATTGCTTTAGAAAAGTCACTCTGGCTGCAGGCTATGGCAGCATGGAACATGGATTGGAGGACAACGAGGGCAGAGGCAAGGAGGCTGGTTAGGAGGCTGTTGCACTGACCCAAGTAGAAATGATAGAGGCAGGAACCAGCATCATGGCACTGAGTATGGAAAGAAGTGGTTAAAATGAAGCAAGATGTTAATGTCACTCCATGTTTGCAACTAAGACTATTCCATTAGAGATCTCCAGCATCCACAGGCCAGTTAATGGGTCAGGAGAAAAAAGAGTACTGGCTGTCAAAAAATCCAGCCTTTAAGTACTGCTTTCTTCACTTATTGTGAGATTTGGGCAAATCATTTACTTACTGAGGCTTGGTTTCCTCAATCATAAAAATGGGGCTCTCAATACAAGACCCTACCTGCCACCTGGGCCAAGTGCTGAGCAACTGAAATAACAAAGAAGGGATGACTTTGAAAATTGTAAAGAATTGAGAAAATGATAAATATTTTTCCAACAACTACTATATTTTTGTGTATAAGTTGTCACCAAAAACATGATTTGACTTCATCTTTAATCAAAATGAGGAAGCTAACTATTCTTATGCTTAGCAAAAGACAGCATCTTTTCTTACTAATGTTGAAAACAGTAATAAATGAGTCAAATGCTTATGCCTTTTCCTCCTTGGGAAGCTTTGAGACTCAGCTTCCTTATATATCAATGGAAAATGATGGCATCTGTCCTATGTATCTCTTCACTGAACCCCTCAGAAGGGGGACATTAGTACTCACTGAGATGCCAGTCAGGAACTTTCCTTTCCCCACAACTTCCTTATGTGACTTGAACAAGTCACATGACAACCTCTAGCCTTGATTTCCTTATCTATAAAGTGTGAGTAAAGTGATTTCCAAGATGATTTCCAAGCACCTTCCAGATATTGAATGTCATTATCTATGAGATGCAAACGATGAGATGAAATATGAAGCATGCTTTGTTACAGTTGTGATTTTATTTGCTTGGTTGAAAAGAAAGAAGGGGAAGCTTTAGGGGAAACAAAAAGTTTACCACTAGAATTATCTGCACATTAACCAAGCCATGGAAAATGGAAGAAGCTGTGAAGATTTTCTCAATATGCAGAGCCACCAGGCAATCGCTGACAATAAAATTGTGAATTCAGCAATTCCATGCTGCGTTTTAATTTTCTGGCACTGGCGTGCCCATTATTTAAGCATGCATTTGGATTGGTGCCAGCCTGCCCTCATCACCACAGCTCAGAAGAGATGCTGAGAAGCCTCCCCCAGCTCACACCAGCAGGTTTGGGGCTCCTGCAAACCCTATTCCTCTGGCAGATCAGGAAAGGGAGGTAGAACAGCAGACTTTATGTAGGACAAAGGGAAACTGGGAGATAATTGGAGAAAAAATGAGGAAGAGAGTGGGAGACGACAACTGGAGGAAACATTGGAACAGAATGAAGGGAAAGAGGGAGAGAAGGCCATGAATGTAAATGTTTCATGGTCAACATGAAAGGGGGAAATTAGGCACCAGAATAAGGTAGAAGAAGAAAATAAAAGATGGGAATCTACAGCGACTCTAAGTCCCAGATCTCTTTCTAGTCTCTGGTCAGGGGCATGGTCGGTGGACCACCTCCAGCTGCAGTGCCTTCAAGATCTGCTACAGCATTTGAACTGAGGCCATGCTCTTCCCCTAGGTCTTCCTGGGTAGCCCCCAGGCAATGGCTGAGCACTGTGAGTGTTTCATGGTCTTACCAATATTTGCCTAATGTGGGACTCTGCTCCAGAGTTCCTCATTAGACTGGTTGACAGTGTCTCAGAGCTGCCCTGAAGATTCTTCCAACCCTACCTTCCTCCCTTTCCCCCTTATGATCATTAGTTTTACATGGTAACCTGGCTAGGTGACAATGCACAGTCATATAATGAAACACTAATCTAAGTGTAACTATAAATGTGTTTTATAGATGTGGTTAGCATTTATGGTCAGTTTGTTAGCAGTGGCGAATCTGTACGGGTCTGCAGCAACCTCAGTTCTTGCCTCCTCAGAAGAAGGAATTCTACCAAGGGGCATAAGGCAGTGAGAGACCGAGGTAAGTTTTAGAGAAGCAGTGAAAGTTTATTTAAAAAGTATCAGAGTAGGAATGAAAGGGAGTAAAGTATAGTTCGAAGAGGGCTAAGTGGATGACTCGAGAGATCAAGTCCACTGTTTGACCTTTGACTTGGGGTCTTCTACACTAGCAGGCTTCCAGAGGGTTGTACCCCTTCTCCTCTGATTCTTCCCTTGGAGTGGGCAGTCTGCACGCACAGTGGCCTGCTAGCACTCAGGAGGGGTGGCATGCGCAGTGTGTTTATTGAAGTTGTGTGCATGCTTGCTTGAGGTGTTTTTCCCCTACCAGTCGAGTGTTCTTAGAAGAAGGTAATATACCAGGTAAACTCTGCCATTTTGCCTGTTAGGGTGCATGCTTGAGCCTACTTGCCCAACTCCTGAGATCTTATCAGGAAGCTGCTGATCACCAGCTTCACGTATTTTCTTTCTGTTGGGAGACTACCTTTCCCTGATGCTGACTGTGACCAATTATCATTTTAGAGGGTCAGTTTAACAGCCGCCTGACCATCACCTGATGATTGCCCAATGTCCCTGATGGGGTCAGGGGAGCTCCCCTACTCTGCTCATGTCTGCCTGACAATTCACTGTAAAAACTTGACTTTAAGTAAATTAGATGACCCTCAATAATGTGAGTGGGCCTCATGTAGTCAGTTGAAAACCTTAAGAACAAACCTGAGGGTTGCCAAAGAAGAAGAAAATCTGCTTTGAGATTGTAGCATTGACCCTTACCTGAATTTCCAGCCTGCGTGCCCTACAGGTTTCAGACTTGCCACTCCCCACAATTGCATGAGCTAATTCCTTCAAATAAACAAACCATCTCTAATTGGTTCTGTTTCTCTGGAGAACCCTCACTAATCCATGTCTTTTTTTTGTTTTTGTTTTTGTTTTTTTGAGTTGGAGTTTTGCTCTTGTTGCCCAGGCTATAGTGCAATGGTGCCATCTCAGCTCACCGCAACCTCCACCTCCCAGATTCAAGTGATTCTTCCACCTCAGCCTACCGAGTAGCTGGGATTACAGGCATGCACCACCATGCCTGGCTAATTTTGTATTTATAGTAGAGATGGGATTTCTCCATGTTGGTCAGGCTGGTCTTGAACTCCTGACCTCAGGTGATCTGCCTGCCTCAGCCTCCCAAAGTGCTGGAATTACAGGCATGAGCCACCACGCCTGGCCCATCCCTCTTCTTTCACAGGCATCAGAACTGAATGGTAGCCTGAAGGCTTTTCCTGATCACCCCTGCTCCCTCTCACCTTTATCCTTCGTGATGTTATCTTCAATAAATCTCTTCGCCTTCTAACTCCATCTTGCCCTCTGCTTGAAATGAGCCAACCACACCGTGGCGTGATTTCATTTACACTTTTCAGACTATGTGTTCGTTTTTATCTTAGACTATCTGAGCATGATTGATAACATCTTAGGATCTTACAACTCTTGAGCGGTAGGAAAAGAAGCTGAAGAAATATGGTGTAAAAACAGAAATAAAAGGGAGGTTGAAGGCTAGGAGAAATATGGAGTCACAGCTAGGAGAAGCATAAAGGAAATTGCCTTTCTGGAAATGTCAGATTTGAATGTTTTGTTTAATAGATCACCTCCCAAGGGCTTTTTGCAAACAGTGGCATGGGAAGATACCAGGCAGGAAAGCAAAGGAACAGACAAGCACACACTGATGTTTGCCTCATTTTTGCTTTTTGCTCATTGGAGAATCCATTACAAACATGTATTTCCCCTTTGCCAATTGCCATCTCTTCAATTACCTTATTTAAGAACACACACGAAAACAGTATTCCTTGCATCTGCTCCAATTTTCTCCCCAACTTTTATAGCTTCCTCTGCCTTTTTAACAAAATGAAACTACGTTGTAGAAACTTCTGCTATTTCACTACAGATTTTTTCCTTGGTTGCTTTACTTGTGGTTTATAGAGAGAATGACTGGGGACCATTTGAGGTGAGGAGGTGAGATGTGTGATACAATGATAAAGTGACAACGTCACCCGCCCAGTTCACTACACATGGCTCAGAATGAAATGTGAGTGCCAATTAAAGTGGCTGTACCTCTATCCTTGCAGGATATTACCTGACAGCCTCTGAAGTTGGATTTTCCTTTCCAAGCCTGTGTTGACTTCCCTTAAATCTGCAGAGCACCCATTCATTCTTTCTTTCACCTATTTATTTAGCATTTCTTTAGTTAACTGAAGACCTAGTAGGTGCTGGGGAGTGTGCTGGATGCTAAGGAAGTAAAGGAATGTTAAACAACATCCCTGCCCTCAGAAGGCTTCAGGGTCTATTTTTCAAGTAAATCCTTACCGGGCTGACTGTGTTTCTGGATCACACAGCTTTAACCTTTAATGAGGGTATAGCTTAAGTAAGCTTTGAGACCTTCTCCTGGTGTCCTTTCCCAGATGTAATGGCGTAGCAGCCACGAGTAGCAAGCACCTCAAGGGTGTCTGTTGCTCCACACAGCCAGGGAAGGAACCGCAGTCCTTGCTGGCGCTGAGGTCTTTATTGTTGAAAGCCAGCTGGCATCTGCCAGTCAAGTTCAGCTCTTGTTTGGCCCCATTAATTCAGCGCACCAGCCAAACCAGCAAGCACAACTGAGCAGCCAATCTTTCCTCAAATGGAAGTCACTTGAGATGAAGCAGATAGCATTGCTGCCCAATTCCAATCAATACAACTTCTGTGATAACTCAGTCACCAATGTTCTGTTTCCAGGGCATCAGAATTCCTTATGCAAATGACCTTATGCAATTAACCTGGTGTATTGGTCAAAGTTCTCAGGAAAACAGAACTAATCAATGTGTGTGTGTGTGTGTGTGTGTGTGAGAGAGAGAGAGTTAGAGAGAGGGGGGAGAGAGAGAGAGAGAGAGAGAGAGAGAGAGAGGGAGAGAGAGAGAGAAAGAGATTTATCCTAAGAAATTGGCTCACATGACTATGGGAACTGGCAAGTCTGAAATCTATAGGATAGCCGGGCACTCTGGAAATCCCAGCAAGAATTGATAGTTTAGTCTTGAGTTCAAAGTCCAAAGGCAGTCTGGAGGTAGAATTCCTTCCTCTTCAGGAGACCCCAGTCTTTTTTATCAAGATCTTCAACTGATTGGATGAAGGCTACGCAGGTTATGAGGTGAAGAGTACAGAGATATGCCATCCCAGAATATGCCTCTTTGTCATATGGATTGTTTTGGGCTAATGGCCACTGAGAATCAGCAGACACAGAAAAAACTCTAAAAACAGGTCACACTTTTTCCTTTTGTAAAGGAAATTTCCTTTTGTGAGAGGTGTCCCCTTCTGTACCAGGAAGAGGAGGACTCTTAACAATGGTCATTAATGGTGAAGGCACTGATTTAAATCTGCGTAACAAGCCTTTATAAGCAACGCTTGGTCATCATACTGTTCCTGGTCACCTTCCCATAACTATCCTCCTTCCTCCAAAGCCCTAAGCCCCTTTTCCTTTGTTTTAGCATAAGATGGTATACAAGCCCAGGTTCTAACCACCCCTTTGGGTTCCTCATCCCTGAATGCTTCCATGTGGATATGCAATGCGCATGTTAATAAACATCTGTTTGTTTTCCCCTTGCTAATCTGTCTTTTGTCAGTCTTACTTATAGAGCCTCAGCTGGAGAACCTAAGAAGAGTAGAGAATAAAGATTTCTTTCTGTCTCCTAGGAGAACCTAAGAAGAGTAGAGAATAAAGATTTCTTTCTGTCTCCTTCTTTCTGCTTTACTCAAAGTGTCTGACTTGAAGTTAATCACATCTGAAAAAGTATCTTCACAGCAGCATCTAGACAAGTGTTTGCCAAACAACCAGGCAGCATAGCCTAGACAAGATGACACGTAAAATTAACCATTGTCTCTCATGAACTCCAGTTTTAGTGTTTTACCAAATTCCTTCTTGACAAAGTCAGTGGTGGTGCAAGGTATCACTTCACATTCAAATTAAGAAAGACAGAAAAATCTAAGCATTTTTGGTATGGTTTTAATTATTTTCAAAGAATTACACAAGGAATACATGATTATAGCCAAAAATTTAGGCTACATTGATAAAAAAATACAATTTAATTATAATACCACAATTCTAAAGTAATTGCTGTTATTTTTTTTACATGTAATATTCCAATTATTTTCTTACAATGGGATCCTATGTAGGGGAGGAAAAAACTCTTCCTTTGCCCATGTTAGGCTCTTCAGATGAGGCCCTGTAAATTAGACTGGCAAAAGACAGACTAGCAAGAGAAAAACAAACAGACTTATTAATATGTATATTATGTTTACATATGGGAGCACCCAAAGATGAGTAAACCAAAGGCATGGTTAGAGGGCTTATATACCATCTTAGGCTAAAACAAGGAAAAAGGGGTTTGGGCTGCTAGGAGAGAGAGACCTAGGAAATGTATAGTAAACAAGGATTGTTTATTGAGGTTTGTTATGCAGAAGTAAGTCAGTACCTTCTCCATTAATGAGAGTTCTTAAAAGTCCTCCTCTTTCTTATACAGGAAAGGGAGACATCCTTTACAATTTTAAAAGGAAAACTTTTGACCTGTTTTTAGAGATTTTCCTGTGTCTGCTGATTCTCAATGGCCTCTAGCTTAAAATAATCCATATGCCAAAGTATATGGCATATTTTGGGGTGGAGTATCTGGCACCACCCTTCACCTACCCTACAGAATATTGTAGAACTTGCTTTTTGTACTTGATCACACACTGGGTGAATTATCTCAAGATAATATATTCTTATACTACAACAGCATTCTTAATTGTCATCATATATTCTATTGTGTAAATATACCATCTTTTACCTAACAAATCCTTTATGGCTAGACATTTAAAACATTCCAAATTTATCCCCATTATACACAAGTCTATAATAAGTGTCTTCGGTCATTTGTCTAAATAGTCTTTGTCCATTCATCTATTTATTTCTCTCTGATAAATTCCAGAAAGGGGATTACTAGGTCAACAAGTGTGCACATTTTAAAGAAGCTTTTGATACATCTTGACAAGCTGCTCTTTAGGAAAATACACTGATTAATAAAAGTACTATTGTTTTAATAGCTTGTGTTTATCAGCTTGTATTACTTCCATATAATAATAAATACCCCTGAATCCTCTGTTTTCAGAATTAAACTTGAAAGCAAAATTCTTCAGAAAAATGCAAGTCTTAAGTACTAAGAAGAAGAAAAACTGGTTTAATCCTACCCTTTGGCTTTGAAGAAAATTCTCGTTTTAGCATTTTCAGAAAATGAAGTATATTTCCCTCCATTGATGCACCATTCTACTATACATATGATACTGCATTATCTAAGAGTAAGGTAATTTAAAAGACAGATGACTTAAGAATATATGTATGTGTATAAAAAGAGTAATGATGCTTAGTATTTGAGGATTGGCAGACTGGGTGAAATGAAGGCTAGGCGAGGATAACCAGATTTTCCAGTTCTATAATCATAAATTGAATACTTTTATAGTAGGAATATACTCTCCACAATCATCCATACTGTGGCCTTCCATCAAATCAGATCAGAGAAGCCCTAGAGCCAGTCTTAATGCAAGTTAATAGACAGTAGGCTGATGCCCCCCTGAGTAGACATGGACCATAGGATTCTGAGTAGTTTGCTTAAATATATTCTTCAAGTGAAACAAAGAAGGACATGGGAAAGCCCACTAATAGGGAGTTATCCAGGAAAAGTAGGGTAAACAAGAGTAAGGTTGTTATGCAGATTCATGTGAATGCCTTCTTCATTGATGAGTCGATTTAGTCATTCTTCCCTTCCTGGTACAGAGAGGGATGGAGATTACAAATGGAGATTTCCTTTATAGATGCAAATTTCCTTTGCAAAAGGGTAACTTATACTCCATTTTCAGTCCTGTGTCTGCAGTTTCTCAAAATAGTCAGCTCAAAATAATCGTCATGCTAAAAAGGCATATTTGGGGGTGGCATATTCTGGTCTCCTATGCTGGATATACTCATCAGCACCAAACGTCCTAGACATCACCAGTAGACATAAACACACACTCACATGGCTAACTGGAAGAATCACCTTGACTTTGTCATGAAAGTCACAAAAGCAATTTTGTTAATGACTCAAGGCCTTCGATCAATTACAGTCAGAGGTTCAATAAATGTTTGTTGCATTGAATTGCTCAATGTTAATTGTCTGTCTCATCCTCAGGTGTTCACATGAGGGGCACTTTGCAAGCATAAACGGGATTAACAAAGTGACATTTTTATTCATGTGCACCTAACAAGACAGAAACCAGAGGAAGCAGAATGAGAAGTGTGGTTAGGCGCCAACTTTCTTAATGTTTATCAGGGGCCGAGGAGGTGGAGGGGAAAGCAAGGATCGATGCATCAGAGCACAGGATTAATGCAACATATTAAGTGCAACCCTGTAATCTAAGTGCAGCCTTATCTGCCTCTCCAATAACAGCAACCACACACATTTCCTAGGAGCCAGGAACAGTAACAGCACACAAGAATTCCAACCAGGATTAAACTGGAGGTGAAGTCACTGCTGCCCCATGATGCCTCACTTCTGAGCTGTCATTGCACACCTCTTTAAATACTGACTCTAACATGCCAATTAAAAAGCCTGGCTTGCAGTGGGACAATAGAACAGAACGTGGGTTTCATTCTTTTCCATCTGAACAAAAGCAATGTCTTTGCTCCTTGAGCTCCAGGGACTGTGAGGCGGTGGAGCCCTTTTGAATGGTCCCTGCCACCACACACTTCCCAACTATAGACACCGGCTAGATAGGTAACAAAAGGGGAGTCAATGGTAATGAATCAGAATTTGCAGAGTTTAGCTGCTATGGGTGTGGGAGGGACCCCAGAGAACGGCCAACTGACCCGATCCATTTGTATCACTTGTTAACCAAAATTGTCAGTGACTTTGGAACAATTATTGCCTTCCTGAAACCAGAACCAGCACAGCACAATAACTCTTGAGCCTTCCCTTTCTGCATTATTAATCATGTTCATGGTGCTTTACTTAGCAGGTTACAATGTTAGCTTACTCTCAGGCTCTCTGCAGTGAACAAATTAAAGAGGCTTGCTCTGTTCCATGAAAATACTCCAGCTCAGCCTATTCATTTTCCTAAATGCTTCTCCACTTCAAATTGGCATTCCAGCCATGTTGCATATATTTTTTAAAAGCTATCGTATAGGTCAATAATGTTAAACCTTTACCCATGACAATAATTTACTCTCATCGACTGTGTACATACACAGAGAAGATATACACACATAGTGTGTGTGCTCATACTCTGATCCCTTTGGTGTCTCTCGGCATTGTGGACTCTCTCTTCCTATTGTGTTTCAGTCTTTTTTTACTGGCGGTCTCTTTCTCCTGCAAAGAGAGATTACAAATACAATCCTAGAATTGTAAATAGAACGGTGGCTGCCTTTTGTTCGGCTTCCTGTCCAAGTTGTTACAACCTTTGTCATGGTAATGAGCCATCAGAATTTCATAGCCTGAATACCCTCTCCACTCCTCCAGTTTATTGTGTGCCTAAATTTGGATGAGTTTATGGTCTCCGTCCGTGCTGCCCGTGGATAAAGACAGCTGGAAAAGTTGACCCGCTTTAAGAAGACCAAGAGTTCTCCATGGAAGTAAATGGTTTTTTGGCGTTTTTGAAGGGTTCAAATGGCAACACAGGAAATCCTGGGAGCACTGTCTGGAAATTTGGACAGGGTAATATTCACCTGCCAAGGTTTTCCATCAGGTCTTGAAAAAGGTCGGTGGTTTTTCTACCCTACTTAAATTTTCCCCGGTGTGACAGAGTAGCTTTTCTCATTCATTCAAGGGATGTGTGTTGAGAATCTGTTCTGTGCCAGGCAGTGGATGCACTTAGGGGAAAAAATAGGGCAGGCCAGGAGCACTGAGGCACAGCTGAATACATATTTATGCCAGTGCAAAGAAACAGAAAACTGAGTTCATCTTCACACTTAACTTCATAGGACTCAGCTCAAATTTCCTCAGCGAGAGCCCATTTACAATAGCCATCATGCTGAAGAACATGCCACTGGCTTCCCCAGTGAATACCCAGTGATCCCCATTTCTGAGCTTGCTTGATAAGAACACTGCTGAAGGTAGATTCCTACAAGGTAAATTCCTATTACTGTCACTTAGGTTGTGGCTTTAGGTAACTAATATGGACATGACATCACATTATCTATGCTAAAATACTTTAAAGCAAATGACAGACGTGGTAACAGTTTAAAGATGACCCATCTATATTTGATTACTGACAGGCATGAATAATTTACTTCAATATTTCATCAAAATTGTGCCCTGCTAATTAGATGGTTTTTGGGACAAAGTACAAACTGCTGGGGTGGGTGGTCTGTGAGGTTGTAGAACATAAAAGGGCTTTTTATTCCCCCAGCAGATGGGCCCCCCCAAGGATAAAAGAGACTTGAGAGCCACTTAAATTGGCCTCAGGACCCTTAGTGTCAAAGCTAAGTGCTGGCTGTGATTAAATTTATGTAAAGCACCTAGCACAGTGCCCAGCACCCAGCAGCTGCTGACAGCTATTAGGATTTTTTTCCCCCAAGTGTTGGGTGTGTGTGGTTAGAAACTTAGTGCCATTTTCAAGCAGGTGTGACTTTTAGTTAAGTGACTTCCTGAGTTTGTATGAGAAATTATCGGTGAAACCTAGAATAGAACTCAGAGTCTTTACATTGGATTTCCAATCCCATCCCTCCTCTCACTGGGACGCCTGCCCTCCTTCTGCACGGGCACCTTTGCCAAGAGAGAATGAGATTCTCAAAGCAACTAACGTGCTCTGGTAATTTTCAAATGGCCAATTCTGTCCTCCTCTCAAAATATACTTTGCTCTCATATTTCCAGTTTCAAAGTAGCAAAATGCAAAGTCCTGTCTTCCTTCCTTCCTTCCTTCCTTCCTTCCTTCCTTCCTTCCTTCCTTCCTTCCTTTCTTCCTTCCTCCTTTCCTTCTCTCCCTACGTCCATCCCTTTAACAAGTATCAGGCTGTGGGGAGCGGGGAAGGAAAGAAAGAAAAGGAAAAAAGCCTGCCAAGTGTTTTTTTTTTATCATGCAGATGTACGTTGGGGGCATAGAAGTGGCAGGGATTGGAGACTATAGCAGAAGGAGCCCAGGCTCATCTGCTGCTAAAAATAATAAATTCTAACTTTAGAAAACTTTGAAATATGGCTGGCATGGCATTTTTTTTGTTGCCTTAGGAAGATACCCTCACTTGACCAGACGATTAAGAAACCTGATGGCTCAAGCCTGTAATCCCAGCACTTTGGGAGGCCGAGACGGGCGGATCACGAGGTCAGGAGATGGAGACCATCCTGGCTAACACGGTGAAACCCCATCTCTACTAAAAATACAAAAACTAGCCGGGCGAGGTGGTGGGCGCCTGTAGTCCCAGCTACTCAGGAGGCTGAGGCAGGAGAATGGCGTAAACCCGGGAGGCGGAGCTTGCAGTGAGCTGAGATCTGGCCACTGCACTCCAGTCCGGCGACAGAGCAAGACTCCGCCTCAAAAAAAAAAAAGAAACCTGAAAACTGCGTGTTACTGAAGCAAACTTTGGGTCACCCACCCAGTGCACAGAAAAAGCCAAAAGCCAAAAACGAACACCACTGGGATTTGCAGTGAAAAAGAGGCATGAATTTCAGGGTACCAAGCAAGGAGAACTGGGCAGCTAACACTTACGACTCAAACTCCCAGGATGACAAGCAAGGGTTTTTACAACTGCAACTTCTGCTTTCCTGAAATGTACTTTGAAATGGACATTTAAAGGCATTCAATGTATACTTGCAGTCATAACTGAGACAAGGAAGGGTTGCATACAGCCAATACAAGGAATTGTAAACCAAAACAAGGAAGTTACCCTTTGGTTTGGCCCTTCGTAGGGGGACATCTTGAAGCAGAGGCTTACAGGTCAGAGGTGGATTCAGAGATACTTTGATTTGCCATTGGTTAAGGAGGCAAGGCTTTGTCTAAAAACTTGGGGTTAGCAGAAAGCAATGTTTAGGTTTGGCCTGAGGGTGTGACTTTCTCCAGGCCCCTCAGGAGGAAATTTAGAACAAAGAACATTGGTTAGAGTTCAGTCCTCAGTGCCCCCTTATCTGAGGTCTATGTGACAGTGGTTAGCATTGTCCATCTGGTGGGGATCCTGTTTCTGAAAAACAGCTCAAGAACTTGTCAAGATGTTATCTTTAGTTTCTATAGGGAAGCAAACATCTTGTGACTCTGGCTTACTGGGTGGCTATTGTTTAAGTTACTATTACCTTCCTGCTTAGCAGGTTATTCATTTACTTCCCTAATTGCTGGCTGCAGAGTTAGCTAGGTGCCTGGAATCTCCCTTGAAGGGACTCAAAAATTTCCCTTTGTTTTCTGCTAGGTGGGGAGGGGTAGTTTGGAAGGCCCCTGAGAGGGGTTCCTGCTGTTTCATACACTTTCTCTGACCAGGCTTTCCTGAACTGGGGATAAATAGCGCACCTGCTGTAAACATGGTGATGCCACCAGGTCAAGGTCAACACTGATACCTCAATGGCTACTAGGTCCACATCTAACAATTCCTCATGCTTTACCCTGGCCCGTAAGCTAAAAATGTTACTCCTCCTGCCTGTCCTCTTCCTTCTGTGGTCTGCTCCCCTCTCTGCAGAGAGGAAACTCCTGATTTGCTGAGAAGTTTCTCAAAAGCTACAGTGCAAATCACCCTAATTGTTTGCTAGATGAACAATGATCACTCTAACCTCCTAATTAACATTGTTAAAATCTGCTAACAAAGGACATTTAACAATATCTTAATTAGGAAGGATTTCCAATTTGTGATATGGAGCATGTTAGACAAACAGAGCACAATTCTCCCTTTGTTCCTGGGCTAGGTAGTCACAGAGATTACAAGATATGACACAACATGTTCTGCGTTTGCCATTTATCATTCTATATCCTTTACACACTTGCACCACATAATTAGTGTCTTGGCTAATTTTACCTGTGTTATTGTTTGCACTGTAATTTGGAGAGAATAGAGTGGGTGATATGGGTGATTTAGATTGGGGCAGGCATCTGGTTCTGCAGTTCTCCCTCCCACTGACAGCGGCTCCCAAATGCCTGCTGGAAAATCATCCAGCTAGCAGAGAAAGCAAACTTATTGGGGTCTCTGGTTGCAGATAATGGGGTATAAAATGAATAGCCTTTTGGGTCATTGTAAATAAATATGCAGATGACTAACCATGCTAGCCCCCATTCCTTTTCCAAGCTCTTACAGCTTATTTTAAAAGCTCCTATTATCTATCACTTAATTATTAAAAAGTGTCTACTCTGTTTTCATAAATTATCTATGTGTTGGAGTTATTGGCATATGAGAGAGAGTCGTGGGGAAAAGGGAGTTTCCAAAGTCAATTATCCCAGCTGAGAAGGTTTTAGAATATAATGGGATCCCTGAATTATTTTATACTAGACCTTTAAGGACGTGTGTGTTTGATTAGGGTGAATGGGAGGAGGTGGTAGGGGACAGGAAGGGTTAGGATTTGTAATAATCCCGAATTCATTATTCTCATCTATTTTTTGAGGACATTCTTATTGTTGGGCCATTTTCTATGTGTCTTAATTTCTTTATGCTGAAGCCAGAATAAATCTTTGAAAGAAATTAACATCGTATGTTATCTGGAATTGCCATTTAAATAAACTACATTATCTAAACTAAATGAGAAAACATCAGAAAAATACATAATAGCAAGCCTGGCACACAGTTAATATTCAATCAGTTGTAGTTATAATAAACTGTGTTATATGATAAAGTTATATAGAATATATGATGACAGATGCATTATACTGTCAGTGGTGCTGTATATAATACAAAATATATTGCATATGTAAGGATGGGAGAGACTTTCCCTCTACCCTCCTAGGTTTGACAGTTAGGCCTAGGAAATAAATTGATGACAGACAGATTAATAGGAAGAAAGTTATACACAGAAACATCATAGGCTGATAAGGGAAGTTCAGAGAAAGTGTTTCCTTGGATTTGCTGTTTTCAAGTGCCTTCAGCTTAAAATAATCAATGTACCAAAGCAGTCTCTTCTGGGGTGGCATGTCTTGAACACCTTCACATTTAATATGTAATCTAATAAGACGCTCAGAGGCGATTTCTAGTCTCTGGTCTGAGCTGCTGCATGTGGTTTCTTCCCTGAAGACATTGGAGAATAAGACAAAGGTGAAACTTTCTCCTTCCAACTTGCCAGGCACAATCACCATGCACTGTCCTGTGAGATAGAAACCAGAAGAAAGCAAAGCAAAACCACTTTTCAATTGGATAACTGTGGTCTGACCATATCAAAAAGCTGACAATCTTGAATGGGCATCTATCTTTTCTCTCCTCTCTGCCCCTCAAAACACCAGAGCATGTCAGTGCGGTCCCCTTACCCTGGAAAAGGTGGGCTGCACTGATAAGGAGGCCACAGAAGGGTTCCTGGTGGAGATAAAGAAGCATGGTGAATGGGCCTTTTTCTTTCACAACTTCTAACATCTGCTAAAGAAAAGAAAATTATTCAGAGACTTGTTAAAGGCAGTAAGGAAGGCTTTATTCAATGTTAGGAATAACGCTCAAAGTTTTAAGGAAATTGAACACTTGAACAGAGGATTTTTAGTAAAGCAGTTTTATTTTTGCGCAGAGGGGTGCCTCCTTGGCCAGTTGTCGTGAGAGCACACCTGAACAAAGAGGCACGAAAGCCTTTATTTTTTATGCAAGTCTTGCCCCTGTGCTCTTTCCCCATTGGCCAGGGGCGGGTTATACAATCTAAACGAATTTCGCCTGGCTAGGCCGGGCGCGGTGGCTCAAGCCTGTAATCCCAGCATTTTGGGAGGCCGAGGCGGGCGGATCACGAGGTCAGGAGATCGAGACCATCCTGGCTAACACGGTGAAGCCCCGTCTCTACTAAAAAATACAAAAAAACTAGCCGGGCGAGGTGGCGGGCGCCTGTAGTCCCAGCTACTCCGGAGGCTGAGGCAGGAGAATGGCGTGAATCCGGGAGGCGGAGCTTGCAGTGAGCTGAGATCCGGCCACTGCACCCCAGCCTGGGCGACAGTGAGACTCCGTCTCAAAAAAAAAAAAAAAAAAATTTCGGCTGGCTAAATATTTGATTTTTTTTTTTTTTTGATAAGGTGGACACATAAAAGAAAGTGGAGGGAAAGGGGAAGGGGTGTCTATAATGAGCCAGAAAGTTAGTTTTTTTTTAATTAGGAAAGGAATGTGAGCTGGTACTGATAACACTTGATACTGTGATGTGCCTGGGCATTTAACAAAGGCAAGAAGGAAAAAAGGAGAAAAATGGGGTGAGGGGCATATTATGAATTAAAGAATAAAAGATTGATCAGATTATTTGAAGAGAAACCTCATCACATCCCACATTCAAGAAGGGGACTACTGTAAAGGGATCTTGCAGTAGGGGAGAGAGACTGGGCTCAACTCCAAAAAATGGGGATTTATTTATAACCAAGGAGCATAGGGGTGGGATGCAGGGGGTGAATGGAAAACATGAAGAAGAGACATCCAAGCTAGGGGGAGTTTTGCTAAACTGACCTAATGGGATTCTTGCTGAAGACAGGCCAAGGTGATCAGATATCACTGGGGGATAATGGAAGATGAGGAATTTGGTCAGCTGTAGAGGGTGATCTGATATTGAGAGTGAAGAATTCTCTCTAAACTGACAAGAGTTTTGCTTTTGCTAAAACTGGGTGATACAGGCCCAATGAGGACAGATATTGAAGGTCAAGGTCTGGAGGGCTTAGAGGAACCTGACTAAAGTTTGGTTAAGATCAGAGTCTTTGTCACATCGTTCCCTCCCCCATTTCTGTTACCTCCGAAGACAAACACGCATATACCAAGTTGACCTAATGTAATACTATTGGCCCATATGTAGGTAATCTTAACATTTTAGAGTTGGAAGAGGACTTTGAAACTACTCACTACCTTATTTGACAAGTTAAGAAACGGGGATGGGGGTTCCTAGAGGCAAGGTGACTGTGAGATGGAGCAGGGACCCCTCTTACAGGCCTCCAGAGAAATAAAGGAAAAATCTTGAGTTTCTTCAAGGAAAATTCCAGGCACCTACTAGCCTTGAGAAGTTAATGAACATCCTAATAAGCAAGGAGACAGTAATAATTTAAGCAATAGTGTCTTAAGCAAGTTAGAGTCACAAAGTGATTTGGTTCCCCAAAGAAAATAAAAGATAACAACTTAGCATATGTTACTGAGTCGCTTTTCAGAAACCCAGACCTCCATCAGGTGGGAAATGCCAACCGCTGTCACATAGAGCTCAGAGCTCAGATAATGGGGCAGTGAGGACTGAATTCGGACCAACATTTTTTGTTCTAAATTTCTTCCTGAGGGGCTTCAAGAAAGTCTCACCCTCAGACCAAAACCTTAATTAACATTGCTTTCTGCTGACCCTGAGTTTTTAGACAAAGCCTCGCTCCCTTCGCCGATTGCAAATCAAAGAATCTCTGAATCCACCTATGACCTGTAAGCCCTGTCTTCAAGATATCCTACCTTTTTGGGCCAAACTAATGTTTAACCTCTATGTATTGACTTACCATTTTGCCTGTAACTTCTGCTTTCCTGAGATGTACCCCTGCCCTTGAAAACTCTTGCTTGTAAACAACTGGGGAGTTTGGGTCTTAAGTGTGAGCTGCCTGGTCTTCCTTGCTTGGAATACTGCAATAAATGCCTCACTTTCTCTTGCTACAAACTTCAGTGTCAATGTTTGGCTTTTTTTGCATGCTGGGTGAGTGGACCCAAGTTCAGTTCAGTAACAACTGCCTAAGATCCTGTAACTGCCTGACGGGTTCATTTTACCCACTGCCCAGATTAAGTTTATTTATCAGGACTGGGGAATTCTAATACAGAAAGAGTTTAAGACAGCTGCAGCTGGCTAACTGGGAGATTGGAGTTTTATTATTACTCAAATCAACCTCCCTGAAATTCGGAGGCTAGGGTTTTTTATTTTTTATTTTTTTTGAGATGGAATTTCACTCTTGTTCTCTTGTTGCCCAGGCTGGAGTGCAATGGCACGATCTTGGCTCACTGCAACCTCTGCTTCCTGGGTTCAAGCGATTCTCCTGCCTTAGCCTCCCAAATAGCTGGGATTACAGGCACCTGCAACCACACCCGGCTAATTTTTATATTTTTAGTGGAGATGGGGTTTCACCATGTTAGCCAGCCTGGTCTCGAACTCCCAACTTCAGGTGATCCACCTGCCTCGGCCTCCCAAAGTGCTAGAATCACAGGCGTGAACCACCGCACCCAGCTGAGGCTAGGGTTTTTTAAAGATAGTTTGGCAGGCGGGGGGGGCGGGGTGTGGGAATGGGGTGTGCTGATTGGTTGGGTCAGATATTAAATCACAGAGGGTCAAAGCAGGTTCTTCTTGCTATCTTCTGGTCCTGGGTGGGGTCAGGAACCAGGATTGACCCAGATTACTGGTCTGGGTGGTGCCAGCTGGTCCTTCAGAATGCAGGGTCCGAAAAATATCTTGAACACCAATCTTAGATTTTACAATAGTGATGTTACTCATAGGAGTGCCTGGGGAGGTTAGGAATCTTGTAGCCTCTGGCTGCATGACTCCTGAACCATAATTTCTAATTTTGTGGCAAATTTGTTGGTTTTACAAAAGTGGTCTGGTCCACAAGCAAAGAGGGGGTTCATTTCAGGGAGAGGGCTGTTATCATAGTTGTTTCAAAGTTAAGCTATAAATGAAACTCTTCCCAAAGTTAGTTCAGCCTATGCCCCAGAATGAACAAGGGCAGCTTGGAGGTTATAAGCAAGATGGAGTCGGTCAGGTGAGATCTCTTTAACTGACATACTTTTCCTGGGCCAGATTTTTCTCACTGTCATAATTTTTGCAAAGGAGGCGTCAATCCCAGCATGTTAATGGGAAAGCAAGGAATGAAAGCCTTGGAGCCTGATGACCCCAGAGTCTGCTCTCCCTGAAGGTAACATCTAAACACAGTTTTTATTTCAAAGAGAGAACAGGGGGGAAAGATGGTAGAAGGAAGGAGCATGAAGATCCCTTATACCACAAACTCATCAAGCTTAGTCAGTTCCTGCTCATTTCTGAAAGGGTGGAAACATTGAAATAATAATTTCCTGTTGAAGGTAAGAGAAAAGAAGAGTGAGAGGAAGAGAAAGAAATGATTTAAATTGATGTGCTTTGTCATGATTGCTTGCAAAGACAATCACTTTTTGATGATACCACAGCCTTATCAGGAAAAGTAATTTATAGATACCATTTCAAATGAGAGGGGAGAAATCCTACAAAACCTAAGAGCACAGAAATGCAGAAGGAAATATTGCTTGGGGGGAAAAAAAACCCAACAAAACAATAAACTTCTCCTGTGCTTTATATGTTGAAAAGGTTTGGCTGTAAATCCTGACTTTGACATTCATTCCAGATCCATTTTAGAGGCAGCCCACAGACTCAACAGGGCGAGAGAAAACACTAAATCATAATTACCTCATAAAAGCCAAGCTTGTTTCTCTGAATGCTTGAGAACTGGCATAGTTTCTCAAAATATCATAAATTTATTGTGTTCTCTCCTGTTTTACTTAACAGCCAATTAATGTTCCTGTTTAAAAGAATTAAAGCCAGGGCTTCGAAGGGGGTGGGACTGGGGGGAAATATTATAAAAGTCTTTAAACCTTGGCTAGCACGCAGAAACTGCGTGTAGATTCAGCCCTCATTATGTAATGGCTCATTAAAAGACTCAGCTGAAGGAAAATCCTGCCATGATCCATACCCATGGATATGATCTTGTTCTTATTAGCATCCTCAAAAGGAAAACAGTTTTCAACACAATCTTGAGTTGGTTTTAATATCCTATAGGGTGACACCAGAGGTGACCGCAGGAGAGCTCACTCCTCTTTGGAAAGCTCCTCTGCAAGTGAAGGATCTGGGCCACTGGTACAGCCAGTGCCATTATCAGGAGCAGTAGAATGGATTAAAACAAGGCAGACACACAACACCCCCTACACCCCCAGGGGGTCCTGAAGCCCCCAGTGGCTCTGCATTCTGGCACAGCCCTCTGAGTTTGTCATACATTCCAAATGAAGACAAGACAATCCACATTTGTTCCAAGAGTTCGCCTGCAACTTGTCATTCTCCTGAAGAGAGTCCCATCAATTGTCACCATAAATTCTCAGCAAAGACTGAGGCAGCTGGGTGTGGGGATTCCTGGGCAGGGCACAAACATGAGCATGAAATGATATAGAATCAGGTGTGTTCAGGTCCCAACTTACCTCCTGTGTGGCCTTGGGCAAGACACACTCTTTGGACCTTAGTTCTTAGCTCTGGAAAATGAAGATATCAGTGACCGTCCATGACACAAGTGGCAAAGTCATTCTAAAGTTACTTAGAATGCTACTTGTGTTTTATATAAATCTCTCTTTAGTATTGTATCAGGGTGACAAGGAGTAATGCTTGGGCATACATATCCCAACAACTGGAAAGGCAGTGTGGCCATTAGGACAGATGACAGCCTGCAACAGATGAAGGCCCAGTATGGCCGGCCCAGTGTGATCTGGCCAAATGTCCACCCTGGCCCTTGATGACTGTCAAGATAGCCCTGAGCAGAGGCTTTGGAAGAGAGAGGAAAGTGAGATGATGCAGACAGCCAGGAGATGGCCAAGAGGAAGGTGAGTGTCTGAAACTGGACTTAAAGAGAAAGCTGAAGTGGACTTGAGCAGAAGGAGCATGTGCTTTGGAGCCAGGCTCACTTGGCTCAGATCACATCTCGGTGCCAAATATATGGCTTGAGGCAAGTTACTCAACTTCTCTGAGCCTCTATTTTCCCACCTGTAAAATGGAGATAAAATGAAGTGTCATGTATGAGACAAAACTAAACATGAGGCAAGATATAGCATGTGTCAAAATTTATTCTTTCTTTTTTTATCTTTTTGAGGCAGGGTCTTGTTCTATCACCTTGTTCTATCGTGCAGGGGCATGATCTTGGCTCATTACAACCTCCATCTCCTGGGGCAAGCAATCCTCCCACCTTAACCTCCCAAGTAGCTGGGACTACATGCATGAGCCACCACACCCAGCTAATTTTTATTTTTTTGTGGAGATGGGGTTTCACCATGCTGGCCAGGCTGGTCTTGAACTCCTGAGCTCAAGCAATCAGCCCTCCTTGACCTCCCAAAGTGCAGGATTACAGGCTTGAGTTACCATGCCCAGACAAAATTTATTCCTGATAATTCTTCAAAATATTTATAAAGTTTCTCTCCCAAATCATCTCCCAGTGGGTCTACATGGCCAACTTTTCCTCCAACAGTGAAACAGATCAAATTATTGGCCTCAGTTTACAGGCCATTTTGGATGAAAAAAATTGTACTGTAAATGGAATCATCAGAATCATTCTGGTGTTGTGAGATGTTCACACCATGGGAAGCATCCTGGAAACAGAGATAGGTTGAGGGAACTCACATCTTGTGCATTCTTTGGGTCTAAGTTCACTGAGTGGAATTGGGAGCAAAAACACTTGTGCAAATTATATGAAATTCATCCTCTAGGTCCTCTTCCTCCATCCCTCTCTCTTGGTCAAGTATGCACAGTTGAATTTGTCTAGGTTGAATAAGCCAAATGCATACAACTCCATTATAATTGTAGACATACCTTGCATGCTTATTGTGAAGAGTAGGAGAGTTAGTGCGTGTGAAGTATACAGTGTAAGACTTGATATGTACTCAGTCAATTCATGTTACCATTGTCCTCCCTTACATTTGAAAGGCTCTGTTTGTAACCACTCCTGGAGAGAATTAGACCAACTCTATGACAACCTGACCCTCCTCTAACATCTTTATCCTTGTATGCCCTTGAAGGTGGCAAGAAGTTAAAAAGGAGGAAGGAATGAGGGAAGTTGGAAGAGGAGGAGAGGAAGAAAGAAGGCAGACCACAGAATATCTGTGTTGGTGGAAAGCATTTCAGTAATGATGATACTGATGTCTGATATCGCTGGGGAGATGTGACAGCTTGAGTCTATGTGTACTATCAGCTAATATTAATGAATTATTTATCGATCATTTTCCTCACCAGGGACCAGGCATTGTACTAGGCCTTTTCGTGTGTGACAGAAAAAAAAAATCAGTAATAACTGTTATTAGAAGACCATGAGATCTATGGAGGATAAAGGGAGAGTTTTATTTTCTATAAAAATGATCTGCAGAGTGGGGAGGCACATCCTTCAGCACAAGTGAAAGTGGGCTCACCAAACAACAGAGGGAGGGTCTGACTTAAATAGGGAAATTTCTTGCCCTGGTTCTTGATCTGGTTCATTCATGCAAATGACAGATTTAAACTTTTTCAGTTCTGATTGATCCAAACAGTGGAGCCCTGACTGGGTGGTTTCCAAGCCCAAACCCAGAAGTCTCTGTCAGATGTTTCTTTCAAATGGCGGGTGTGTGTGTGTGTGTGTGTATGTGTATGTATGTGTGTGTGTGTGTGTGTGTGTGTGTTGGGGCATGGTTCTGATTGCAGTTTATCTTGGCACTGACAATAGAAATTGGCTTGGCTTGATTGTAGAAAGGAGGTCTGGTGACAATTTTACATCTTTCTGAGCTCACAAAGTACATGACCACTCCCTCACCCAGCTATGGCTGCCTGGTTCTGTTTGAACCCTGAGCACCTCAGTTAGCCACAGGGAGTCCATTTTGTCTGTCGGCCAGGGGCATACTTTAAAATAACCCAGAGTCTCTTCCTCTTTCCATTTGCTCAAAAACATTCTGTGCAGCTCTTTTGATCCTTGATTCTTTGCAGAATTGGAATATAGGGCAGAACTGGAACTTTGTACCTAAACTCAGAGGAAAACAGAGCTTGGAAGACCGACAAGTGAAGAGTTGATAGTGTCCTGTTCTCCTGTTGTGTACACTGCCAAGGTACTAAGTGTTAGTGTGGTGTTAAGACACATATTGGTTTTTTTCCACAGTTTCTGGCTCGTAACTCCCGTAGCCCTTATTCCAGTCTTTTGTTATAATGTTGGGTGGGTTAGGCTTCAGGGGCAGCCCTCTGACCTCCTGCCCTCCTTTCACTCTATGTTTCCCCACCTTTCTGACTGTGGGTCTTAAGACCCTTCCATGAGAGGGTCTCACCCTATACCCTAGGGGAAGGAATGGTGACATCATGAAGCTTCCAGAAAAACCCAAGAGGACAGGTTTTGGGGAGCTTCTGGAGAGCTGAACATGGAAAGGTTCCTGGAGGGTGGCATCCCAGGGAGGGCATGGAAGCTCCACCCCCCTTCTCCCATGTCTTGCCCTATGTATCTCCTCATCTGTTTCCTTTGCAATATCCTCTATAATAAACCGGTAAATGTAATAGTGTTTCTGAGGTCTGTGAGCTACTCCAGCAAATCAGTCACATCGAAAAAGGGGGTCAAGGGAACCCCAACATGAAGCCAGTCCATCAGAAGTCCCAGAGAGGGCCACACCTGCACCTTTTGTGGAGGCAGTCTTGGGGACTGAGCCCTCAACCTGTGGGATCTTACAGTGTCTCCTGGTAGTGTTAGAACTGAATTAGAGGACACACAGCTGGTGTCTGCTGCTTTGTTTGTGGGGGAAAAAACCCATGCATTTGTTCACGGAAGTCTTCGTGCTGATGATTGTAGCGGTGTGAGTGCAGAGGAAAATCACTGTTAGAGAAAGTTTTCCCTACACAGGTAGGCTAGGAATTCCTGTGTGCACCATCTCCATCATCTTCCGTGTGAGTATGTGCCTATCACAGCCCCCTCTGGGATGATGTGCCTGCCTCCACTTTCTAGCTGCTGTGTGTCCCACAGCTACTAGCTACAGATTCCTTCTCTGATGATAAAGAAAAAAGGTGACCTAGGGGGTGGTATTTGTGATAACCATCTGTGTCCAGAATTTTATCCTGTTTCAGATGTTTATTGCAGCATATTAAGAAATTAGGACATCAGATGCACCTAAAGTTTTTTTTTTGTTGTTTGTTTTTGTTTTTTTTAATGGCCTGCCTTAATTCCACTGCCCATCCATGGACTTCTGGCACAAGAACAGCAGGCAGCTGGGAATCTCTATTTGGACAGCAGGAGAGGCAGAGGCAGGGGCAGGGCATAGAAGAGCACTCTACTCAAACCTAGGTAACATCCTTGAGGTGTGGGTGCCATCTAAGTGACCATTTAATACACCTATCCAAAGTGACACCCCAGCCTCCTCCTCCCTACCAGCTATGACTCCCTGGTGAATTGCCTTCAGCCTCCACCATCTGGAGATGCTTGATGTTTTCTGAAATAACAGAGACTGTGAGTCATCCGAGTTTATAACAATAGCTACCATTTCTCCCTGTACTGGGCACTTAACAAGCGCTATCTCTAATCCTTACAACTCTGCAAGATCTAGAGGACCACCAAGGTCCATATCACCATCTCAATTCTCCTGACTCTACCACACAAATCTCTCATGGTACTTTGTAAAGGTCCATTCTTACTCTGTCTTCCTTGGAAATAAGAAATGTAGCACATCTCAGTTAAGAGACATTTTAGATTCCTGGAAAAAAAAAAATTCACCTTTTTTGCTTTCTCTTCTCCAGGGTAATTCTACTCTCTGAAGATTTCCTTGTGAATTTCTTCTCAAACTTTCTTGTCATCATTTTTGTTTCCTTCTGTGCTTAGAAAATGGGGTCCATGTTTTTCAAGTCCCCTTCTAAAGCACAATGATTCATTTTGTTATATATTTCTGATTAGTACAATGTGTCTGGTAGAGTCTAAATTCAACTTTAAATTTTAAATTGTATTAAATGTGGTCATTTGATACAAAACTGTATTAATTTAATCCACATTATTGCCCCCATAGCTAATATTTCTTTTGCTATAAAATCATAGCTAGAAAAATTAAAAGATCTAATAAGCCAATTCTCAAACCCCCAACCATTAAAACCGAGAAACAGACGGAGTTCTGTAATATATTTTGGCTTTTTGTTTTAGTGTATATTCTTTCTTCCTCTGAAGGCTGTAATAGGAAAACAAAGCAAAACAAAAAAACACTGGACTTGAGCCCTTAATTCATTACTTTTGTCTTCATGACCACAGGCAAATTGTTGAACCTGTCTGTGTACTCATTTCCTCATTTATAAAATGATAGGGTTGGATTATATTGAGGGAGTTTTCAAAACTGATTTTTAGCCATGAAAATCTTTCTTAAAAGAAATCTTATGTAGAAGCACATAACAGACAAAGCAGAGCAGAAGCAGGAATGGTGAGACCCTAAGATTCACCCGCTTAGACACCCCTCACCCAACTCCCACCCACCCCCACCTCGTTTTCACAATTTATGATTTCATATACAAGCACAGCTTTGGTATGTGTGAACATTTACATTCATAGCACATATCTTGGATAGGATATATATGCAAGTGTGCGAGTTTATTTGTGTTTATATGAGTATATAGAAGAAATCCAAATCTCCCCAAGCTCCTTCAATCTGTGACTAGGAATGAGATCAGATACCACTAGCTCTGAGTCACAAAGTCACAAGCATAAGGCTGGATGGCAACCCCATACATACTACCCCCAAGGATTCTGGGACCCCCCCCCGGGACAGTAGATGGTTTGACTTGTGCTCATTAATAAGTGTGGACTTGGCAGATACTGTTGCTTGTCCCCTGCTGCTCCCCTTGCCCCACTGTCTGTCCCACTGGATCCCAAAATCTCTGCTCCTGCTGATGGCTGTCTCAACTGCTGCTCTTCTGATTTAGAGTTAGCTGGGTGTTCAGCCAGGCCAGGTTGCCCCTTGCTGATTGACAGTTTCCTGCCCTCACTGCCCTGCTGAGCAGGTGGTGCGGTGCGGCTGCTGCATTGCAAATAGCGCCCCCAGCAGGCAGCGCTGCTACGTGACCTTGGCCACCTGAGCAGCAGCATCCCCAGTGCCACGAGTACTTTCCAAACCAAAGTCCTGCAATGCGGTGGGAAGAATGCATCCTTCTTAGAAACAGTGTCACTAAGCCCTCAAGATTTTAGGAGGTTAAAGAAAGAGCTCTTTAGTTTTTATTTACAACCTCCTTCCTCAATTGCCTTCTCCTTACAGGACTCAAACAAGTGGCCAGTGGGTACTGGGCCAGAAGATACATCTGAGTGACTGAGACCACACTGTTCTTAGGATTGCCCCTCCCAGAGAATAATTATGACCATTTCACTGAGTCAGATTCATTGTCCCTGGTTTGTTTCTCCCCTAATGCTCTCCCAGGAGGCTTCGCAGCTTCCCCTGCACATACCTTCTGTTCTCTAGAGTGCCCCAGCATGCTGACCCAACCTGGGCTCATGCTGGGCCCTCCATCACCCTGAGCTGAAGCAGTGCGTGGCTATGGTATAGTCTCATATAGATCAGGAACCACCCCTTCTTAGCATACCCTACACATGGAGGATGTGAATCTTCTACCACAATTTCATTTTAGGGTGCGTATGGAAGCTCTTGAAGTATGGTAGATAGCTAGATACCAAATACCTAAGACTTTGGCTGGAATCAAACTGGAAACCTTGAGAACAATCAAACTATACTTGGGAGCAAGAGGCTTCAGATTCAGTTCTAAGTAGAACACTATCCTATTCCATGATACTGCTGTGGATTTTTGGCAACTGGTTTTAGAAATAAGACAAATAAAACCTATGATCAAGAAATCTACTGAGGTCAGCTTTCCCAAAGAGTGGTGCTATGTTTCCTGAAAATAAACAAATATACAAGCAGTTCTGGGAAACTCCACATCCTATAGCGCTATCATACACGTTTTTTGGCATGCTCAAAATTAGAGAGATACTGAGTAAGGAGGAAGCTTTGGAAACTTTCTACAACATATTGTTTTAAAATATATCGACAATGAAACTCTAAAAATATCTAACATTCTGAATTTTCCTTAGAAGTCATGTTTTATGGAGTGCACTTGGAGAAAATGTAGCCTAAAACAGGGTCAACAAACTTTTTTTTAAATTAAAAGTTCAGTTTTGTCGGCCCAACATATAGGATCTACCGCAATTACTCACTGTTGTAGCATGAAGGCCATTGTAGATGATACATAAATGAGTAAGTGTCACTGTGTCCCAACAAAACTTGGATTATGGCCACTCAAATGTAAATTTCTTATAATATTCTATGTCACAAAATATTATCCTTTCGACTCTCTTCAACTATTTAAAAGTACAGAGAACATTCTTAGCACAAAGACTGTAAACAAAAACATGGGATGAACTGAATTTGACCTGTGGGATGTGCCTTGCTGATCCCTGTCTTAGAAGCACTAAGAGCTAGTGAAATCACAGTGCCTGTACAGATACCTGAACCTGAAGTCCATGGAGGAGAAACCCTGTGTGTTTATTCTCCACTGAATCTCCATGCTCTGTCTGCTGCATGGACAGTGCCTGTCTGGTGAATGGTGAATGCTCATAAATATTGAATGAGGGAATAACCAGCAGTTCAATTTACCTGTCAGTAGCATGTGCAGAATTTGGTTTCCCAAAGTTATTTTCCTTTGTGGCTCTTGTTGTATTGGCCCTGTTTGCTGGATATCTGTGTAAGTAGTAAATAGAATCCATGGCTCTGATGTTATTCAATGTCAGCAAAGAATTTCACACCTTTTGAAATACTATTTGATTGCAGGCAAAGATTGTTGTAGCTGCCTGGGGTATGCATTAAGGCCAATAATAATTAGACTGACTCGCTAGAGTAAAGATAAATGCATGATACAAGTTTTCCTGTCTTCGTGACATGGGAATTTAGACGCAGTGGCAATACTTAGAGCCAAGTAGATAACTGTTTCTAGGTATTTCTTTTACTCACAGCTGCCTTTGTACTTACATTTTGGAAAGGGCCTGCCTTGGTGTCACCCCTGCTTGTCTCCCTCAGTCTCACCAAAATCTGTTACAACAAGCCTGATTTCCATGCTCACTTCTAAGTTAGCCTCTTTCTAGGAGTCTTGTCCTTCGGAAGTTTCCATTGGTTTTATGGAGTTGTTGGATAATACCTGCTTACCTGACTGTGGTCCCATCTTTTCATGAATGCATTCCCTACCTACTCCAACTCTCTGCACTCTGCAGTACTCCTTCCTCTGGACATACTGATCCATTCATTCATTCATTCATTTGACAAATGTTCACTCAGCAGCTGATATGTGCCCCACACACTGCCATGCACTGGAAATACAAAAATGAAAAGCAAAAACAAGAACTCCTTTCCTTCAAAGAATTCACAATTTAATGGAAAAGCCAGAGAAACAGTCAACGAGGGAAACTTCAGAACTCAGAACAGCTCTCCACAAGCTCTTAATCACACACAGCCTGATAGCTTTCCTTCTCTTTTCATGGGCTGATGCTGCAGCTCTCTGACTGATTATGGATTCTTGAGGGCAGACACCATGCCCTTGGTCTATTTCACCTCCAAAATGCCTAACAGAGTGAATACTTTGATAGCAGATTCTCATGAAGTGTCTGATGATTGATTTTTGAACCACGAACAAGCTAGAGAATTGAGACTGAAGACTTTATTTTGCAATTTTGACACTGTGTGCCTTGTTTCTTCATGATCTGTGTTTACCCATACTTTTGCACTTTGGGTGACCAGTAGATCCAATGGGGGAGAAAGCAACAGTGGAATCTGTAGCCTACTCTGTGTGGTGCAGGGCATGTAGCAGGACAGTAGCAAACAGCAGAGGGTAAGAAGGGATGAGCAGTTTCCTTGATATCCATCCTCCCTCCCAAGATACAGGCCAGAGTGTTTGGTGGACTCTCAGTCATTGAAAGAACCCACCTTCTAGAACTAGGTGTACCCCATCCCAGCAAGAGTACCCCACCAGGTCAGATCCTGTTGCAGATGACAAGGGGGAAGTGGTTAGACTTTGTTTCTGTAGCTTTTTCAAAACAACAGAGCAGCTTAGGCAAAATGGTTGTGCCAAGGAGTGAAGCAAGAGCCCAGGGAGCATGAGCCCTACCCACTCCCTGCCATCACCCTTGCCAGCCATATGTCACCCTGGCCACCTATTCAACATGGGTACACCTGGTACTCGTGGCTTGGTTTTACCCGGAGAGGTGGTGGAATCTAGTGGTAGGGCTTTGGAATTAAGGATACATACATTGATGCAGTGTCTTACTCTCTGTCTGCAATCTGGGACAAAAGACTTTTTTCCCTCTGAACCTTAGATTTTGCATTCATAAAATGAGGGAAATAATGCCTTTTGCTGCTGTTATGAGGATTGCATGAGAGAATGTTTGTAAAGAGGCAGAAAAGGTGCACCACAAATGGTACCTGATGTTATTATCTTTCTGCTACAGGGCTGTTTTCAGTTCCGTGTTCACTTCTGATCAATGCAGTATGTGGACCTTTCAACTCTCCAGACTTCCCTGTTTTCCGTAGCGAGAAATCAGCTTGATTCGCAATGGTATCACATCCTGGCTCTTGGGTTCGACTTTCCAGGGATCTACTCAGTGGCTCCCATTCCTCCATCTGTTTCTCATCTTCATCCATTTCAGTTCCAGATTACAGATGTCTCCTGCCCTTATAGAATATGGGGTTCGTTATTGCTTCTCATTCTGTTTATTGTTTTGGAATGATTCTTGAACAAAGGAGAGTGTGGAAACATCTTTGCTCTGTCATCTAAAAACTTGGTTATCTTTTCAGATACACTGATAAGCACAACACATAATAGGACATCTTAGAATTCAAAAACAAATCCAGATCTTCCCCCTATTCTTTCTCTTTCCCTATTCCCTTAAATATAATAAAGTACACAATGGCTCTCCTATTCAAGCGGCGAGGCCCGTTTCCTCACCATCAGCACATTCCTCCTGCCATCTCCCACAGGGCCTGCTCATGGATGGGGCAGTCAAGGCTGGGGTCTGACTGACTCGCAGGAATGTGGGATGTAACCGGAGGGAGGAGAACATTACAACAAACCAGCTGCTCTTCAGAGGTTGATTTTCATTTTGGAAAATAGCAGAAGCAATTATCATGGCTCATTAGGAGGCCTAGCATACTGGCTGCAAAACTATATTTGGAAAACTGTATTCACTTAGCTCTAAAGTGGTGAGAGGGTGAGGACAGGCGGGAGGAAAAGGAAAGACAGACCAGGGCCTGCCTAGGCTTAGATTCAGTCTGCAAAAAGGTGATTTGAATTGAATTCTGAGAGAGACAAGAGATGAATGGAGCTGGGACACCAGGCCAAGCAGTCAATAAGGGCCACCAGTCTAATAAGGGCTATTAGACTCATAGCCCTGAGTCTGGAGGCGCTGAACACTGGGCGGCTCCAGCCTTTTGGAAAATTGGGCTTGTTCAACGAGAGACCCACATACTAAGCAGGAAGTGAGTAAAAGATGTACTCTGTTCAATGTGCCCTACTGGGGAAGTCCAGATGTCCCCTCAGCCTCCCCAGGGAGCTGTGGTGTGTGTTTGGAGTCTACCCTGAAGTTTGCCACTGAGTTACATCATGGGGCAAGGACCTGTGGAACAGGTTTCCATCTTGGTCATTCTGCTGCCCTCTGGCTAGGAAGAGTTGACTCCACAGGCCACTAGCTCATGTCTTCTCTTGGCTCCTAACCAAAGGAAGGGTCTTGTAATGAGGACGACATACTCAGGTCAAGAAAAGGAGGGTTTGGGAAGTTCATGGGGGTGAAACTACCCCAGCGTGAACTTGAGAAATACTCATCTATGTTTTCTTTTGTTGGATGAGAACGTTTTGGGCCCTTCATATAAGTTGTGGGATGGAACTATTTAATTTGCACTTGAATACCCCTCAGTGTTGGTATGGTCCTTTATACTTTATGAAGTGCCTTTACCAGGGCTGGCTGCTGAGAACTGCTTCCTGCTTAAAAAAAAAAACTGGGAGCTCCTCCAGTAAGGATAAAGATGGAGAACACTGTCTTTATATGTCGGGTGTATCAGCATTCAGCTCCCTTGGGATCTGACAGACCTGATAATTTGTATTAGTTTCTCCTGCCCTGTTGATGACGTCTGGTCTCTCATAAAATATCTTATTTTAACTCAGGTAGATATGATTGTTTCCATTTTAAAGGTGAATAAAATGTTCAACAAGGTTTTTTTTTTTTTTTTTGAGACAGAGTCTTGCTCTGTCGCCCAGGCTGGAGTGCAGTGGAGCAATCTCGGCTCACTGCAAGCTCTGCCTCCCAGATTCACACCATTCTCCTGCCTCAGCCTCCCTAGCAACTGGGACTACAGGCGCCTGCCACCACGCTCGGCTAATTTTTTTGTATTTTTAGTACAGACTGGGTTTCACCGTGTTAGCCAGGATAGTCTCAATCTCCTGACCTTGTGATCCACCTGCCTCGGCCTCCCAAAGTGCTGGGATTACAGGCATGAGCCACCACGCCCAGCCCAAGAAGTTTTAATGACTTGTCCAGGGCCACCCATCTACATAACAGCATGGCTGAGACATGAAGTCAGGTAACTCTAGTCATTTCTACTTGACCATAGGGCATTAGTCAGGAATGTGTCATCTGTCACAGAAAATCTCGGTGGCAAGAACTGAAACATCTAGACATTGACTTATCTCTAATCTGGGGAACTTGCCACAAGGAAGCCAGCTTCTCTTGTCTTTCTGGCCTACTGTCTTTACTTAGGTACAGCATCTGCCCTCATACTCATAAGATGTCTGCTGTTCCTCTCTGCATCCCATCCTCATTCAATGAAGAAGGAAGGAGGTTGAATTTGTTTCCTAAAGCTGCCGTAACAAAGTACCGCACACTGGGTGGCTTAAATGACAGAGATTGTTCTCTCACAGTTCTGGAGGTTGGAAGCCTAAAATCAAGGCATGGGCAGGGCCAGGCTTTCTCTGAAGGCCCTAGAGGAGAGTGCTTCCCTGCCCCTTCTAGCTTCTGTAGGGCCAGCAATCCTTGGTGTTCCTCAACTTGTAGATGCAGCTCCCCAATCTTTGCTTCAAATGGCCTTCTACCCCGTATGTCTGTGACTCCATGTCCAAATTTCCCTCTTCTTATAAGGATATCAGTTCTACCGGATTCATGGCCTGTCCTAGTCCAGTAGGACCTCATTTTAACTTGATTACATTTACAAAGACCCTATTTCCAAATAATGTCACATGTATAGGTGAACATGAATTATTTGGGGACACTATTCAGCCAATTACAAAGGTTTAGAGGCAATACCAACAGACTTCTGTGTTGTACAGCCACCTCAGTTGCATGGGATCCTAGAAAACCAATTAGAGGTTGGTAAGGGACAGAGAAGTTGCAGTAGGGATTGGGTAAGTCTGACACCCACCGCTATTGTTTAATTCACTTCTTTGTTTCAGATGAAAGGAAACTAGCGTCTTTTGAGATCACACAGTAGGCTTGGCTCGTTTTTGCATTATCTCATTTACTATTACAGATCCTTTCCATGCATCCTCCCTGTTGGACTGTCAGCTCAGTGAAGGCAGGGGCTGCATCTTCTATTTCTTTTGTACAATACACAAATTAGAGATCAGTACACATAATGCTAGATAAATTACTATCCAGCCTTCCTCATTCCGTGCTCACTCATTCTTTCCCAAGAGCCTCATGATGTCAGCCATGGACATTAACTCATATTTGATATTGTTTTCCTTTCCTATTCCTCCTCCTCCTTTTTCTTCTTTTCCACCTCCTTCGTATTTATTTGTTTTGTTTTTGATAAAGGAAATGAGCAACATTGTATTTCATAAGTAATTTAGTGGGCTGTCCCTCCTGTGGCTCAGCAAATATATTCCTTCTAGGTCCTCCTGCCTTGGAGGAACTGTGGATGAAAATGACTACAGAATAAAGGATTATTACTTCAAGAAGCTGAATTCTATTAATAATCCTAAAATGAAATCCCGGCCTGTATGCTCTATTTTCTATAACCCCTGGTGAAATTCACACTTACCCTCCCAGTTTCTAAAACTACTCTAATTTGTCTAATTTGTCTTTTGTTTTAGAAACAAGGTCTTGCTCTGTCACCCAGGTTGGAGTGCAGTGGTGCAATCCTAGCTCTCTGCAGCCTCAACCTCCTGAACTCAAGCGATCCTCCTATCTCAGCCTCAGAAGTAGCTGGGACCACAGGTATGCTCCATCACACTCGGCTAAATTTTTTTTTTATTTTTGGTAGAGATGGGGTCCTTCTTCATGGCTCTTGCTGGTCTCAAACTCCCAGGATGAAGCAATCCTCCTGTCTTGGCCTCCCAAAGTATTGGGATTACAGGCATGAGCCACAGCACCCAATCTGCTCTAACTTGTCTTAATCCTTGTCTTTCTGAAGGAGAAGGAGAGAAATACTAGAATCAGATTCAATATCTAAATATCATACCTATGAAGATAAATATATATATATATAGAAATATCTCTATCTATCTATCTATCTATGGAAGAATGGACAGGTAGATGGAGAGATGGACAGGGTATGTGAAAGGATCCTGTGGGGGGTTCTCACTCCCTGGCTTTGGACCAGTGATTCTGCCTCCCTGGAGTTGAGTGGACCGAGGCTGAGCACCTGGCCCAAAGGCAGCTAGCGATGGCAGTGGCAGTGGCCCAGAGGCGCACAACAGAAGAACCACCTGGGGAGACTCTTCAAAATACCAGATGTCCAACTCAACACCAGATGGAAATTCTAATTCGTTATCTATCAGTCAGCCTTCAGGAAGCGTATTGTGAGAAAGGCTGCACGGTTGCTTCTGATGTGCTGCCCCTTAAGGAATCCTTATGTGATTATTTCAAAGGCAATTTTGCCCAAAAGGGGTTTCCTCTACTGGATAATGGTTAAGGAAGCCAATGAAATCGTTTCTGGAAGAGTGTGACCTTAGGACACCCACGGAGAGTTGGTTACCCTGGAGAACCCAGAGCAACAGAAGAGGTGAGACCATGACGCTGTGTCATGAAAATGCAGACATGGAGTAGGGAGGGATGGGTGCCTGATCTGAGGGGATCGTGGACGGAGTTGATACTGTGCTGTCAGAGGAGCTGTCAGGTTACAGAGCTTCAGCTGCATCCTAAATAGAGGAGCACTGTGTTTCATTTCTCAGTAGGGCCTGGTTGTGTGCTCCAGAGATTATTTCCTCCTCCCTTATTTGCTGACATAGCCCTCATAAAAGCTCACGCACTTGGGAGGCCGAGACGGGTGGATCACGAGGTCAGGAGATCGAGACCATCCTGGCTAACATGGTGAAACCCCGTCTCTACTAAAAAATACAAAAAACTAGCCAGGCAAGGTGGCGGGCGCCTGTAGTCCCAGCTACTCGGGAGGCTGAGGCAGGAGAATGGCATGAACCCGGGAGGCGGAGCTTGCAGTGAGCTGAGATCCGGCCACTGCACTCCAGCCTGGGCAACAGAGCAAGACTCCGTCTCAAAAAAAAAAAAAAAAGCTCACTCACTCAAGTAATCTGAATATGTCTCTCTATTGCTTGCAAATGGAGAGAACTTAACAGAAAAATCACTGGATGTATTCATTTGACACTCCTCAAACATTCATGATATGTGTATTCTTTACCAAGGAAGAGGCAGTGGACAAGATAGAGGGCGTCCCTCTCTGCATGCAAGGAGGGTAATAAAACAACTCCAAAGAAATCATGAAGAAGGTTTCAGATGGTGGCAAATGCTGTATTAGAGACTGATGGGAGAGGAGCAATACTTTGGATTGCTTGGCCAGGGGAGACCTCGCTGAGGATGTGGTGTTAGGGCTCCCTATCTACATGTCTATGTCCCTACCGTGAGAGCTGTGATATTAGCCTTAAAAGGTTTCTTAGAGATCATCTTTTGAATTGTTTCATTTTACAGGCCAGGAAATAAGCTCAGAGAGGGATGTAATTTGTCCATAGTCACACAGCAAGTTAGGAATGGAACATAGAATTCCTGTGCTCTCCTCATTCCATGCGCCGCCCACTACCCCAACCTCTCTCTCTTTGGAGGGCTCTTTGGGGGTCGTCATTGCTCTTCCCGTGGATTATATCTGTGATGTTAAAAAGGAGATGGCTTAAGAGAAAGAGACGAGGCAGAGAGCATAATGCTACTTCCCTTCCAGTGAGTGGCAGCACTTCATGCTTTTCGCCACTTCAGGCCGCTTGCTTTCTTACCTGAAGTGCCCACGGGTTGCGGGACTGCAGCAAAGAAGGGAGGGCCAGGAACATTTTGCAAATTGCAAGGGACTCCTTGATGCGGAAGCATCCCATTCTGGTTTGACAGCTGTTCTGAATCCCTTCCCCAGAGACTGCAGGGAAGAGGAGTGAGAGAGGGAGGGAGGCAGGGAGCATGGAGGAAGGAGAGGCGATCCTCTCTGAATCAATTAGGCATGAACTTCCTCTCAAATTAAAATAATCAGATACTAAAGTCAAGTTGCCTTTAGGTCACCCTTAGATACTCAGGATCTCCAACTGTTTAAAATTCCTTTCCCCTTCTCCCTTTCTGTCGGCCTGGGTTTCTTTCCTCCCTCCACCAAGCTCCCCCACCCTATTCCTTCTCCTTTCTTCTCGCTCTCTCCCTCACACCATGTTACCATTATTGTCAGTAGAACGAGCTGCATGCATGCCAAATCAGGTCATTCACAAATATAGAACAAACGTCTGTCACTACAGATTTACCACTATGACTAAAGCATGGCCCTTCTGTCTGTAGAAAGTGTGCCCATTAGTTATGTGGGATCCCAGCCCCCAGAGCCTCTTAACCCTCTACCTTAGCTTACGTGAGGTGAGCATTCTTCCAATAAACATCCGTTTGAGTGTCTTTAATGATTTATTGTGGTGGCTCCATTTGTGTTTCCAAAAGCCAAGACACAGTCAGCCTTTCCATTGAAGCCCCACTCCATCTCCAGCACCGGCCACAAAGCCATTTTCTAGAGTTTAGGGCTGAACTACAAATATTTGTTCTGGGGTGAAACCTGCTAAAGAATATTTGCCCAAAACAAGGTAGCTAACGACACTCCATGAAAGAAAATGAGCATGAACTGAGACAACTTTTCAGGAAAAAAAGAACTCACTAAACATTAAAGTCTGGTTCCATTATTCAGAATTCTTTTGTGGACATTTTAAATTCAACATGAACATTTACAATGATGCAATCAGATTGACTCTCCTTTCAGCCAGATATTAAATTATACTTAGTGATAACCAAGAGAAGAAAAAAGTGAGAAGAGAAAAATAGTAACAAGGAGAAAAAGGATAAAGTGAATTTTAAATGCCAATTTGTCTTTAAAATGATGTTGTTTTCAAATGGTTTGGTCCATTTTAGAGTACAAGTCCACTGTGAGTTTCCGGAGAGCTAAAGCAAAACCAAAGGCATGCATATGTTTAAATGAGGAAATTGTAATGGTGAATACAATTCAATACTGAATACAAAATCCCCAAAAATGAATCTTTCTAGTTTTGTTTGACAATCACTGCAGAACAGTCCAAATAAATTTTAAAGGACCTCCTAAACCTAAGATGAAAAACCAAAATAAAAGTGCAACTTTCTATCAACACAAATTGTTTCTATTTTAATAGTTGGGCTGGGTCTATTTTCACAGTTCAAAATTTTTATTTTTTCAAATAAAGGCAGCAGAAACCACAATGTTAAAACGAGGAAATCAGACATGTTATAGCCGCCTCACAACACTCACTTACCCAATTGACCCCAATTGTAAATGCCTTTGCCAGTTAATTATTACACTATCATTATTGTTATCACCATTGTTATTATTTTGTGCTTTTCTTTGATTGTTAGTTTGCCGGTTCAAGCATCATACATGGGTTATAATAGAAATTCATTACCATGTGATGGCTGTTGGGCAGCCTATGGGAAATGACTTGATAGTCTTGCAAACACTGAATCATGCAGTAAATTAACACTCATTTTCATGCACGTTTGCTTGCATGTTGATGACCTGGAAACACAGGCTTACACTCCATATTTTTCCTTGTTGCTCCTCATTTGTTTCTTCTCTGGTAGGAATAGAACAATATGGGCTTCCTCCAGGGGACAAAACAACACCTAACTCTGCAGCATGGAAGGGCGAGAGGAGCAGATGGATGAAGACTACACTTAGAGAGGGCCAGCAGAGCACACACAGAGAGAAAACGCAGCTACCTGGCATCACACCTGGGCACTGCCAACCATCTTGGCAGTCAGGCTGCCTGGGGAATGGGAAGGTGTGGGCCAGGCGGAGAGTCAGATCCAACAATGGCTCATAGAATCCATCCTTGGAGACAGGATATTCTACAGTGCTTGCTCTGGGGCCATAGGGTTTAACAGTTCAGTCTCCCTGCACCCCAACACATACACCAAAAAACAGGGAATGGATGTAAATGGATATGGTTTCTTTGCTTGATCAAAAGTCTCCTGGCTTGCAGGAGTTTATGACGGCCTCTTACAGTCTTTTTTTGTTTTTGTTTTTTAGTTGGCAATAAGACAAACTAAAATAGTCCTCAGTACACTAAATGCCAAATCTTTCCTGGTGTCTAGAGTGAGGCTGGTAACAATTATTTCCTACTGTGGGTGGGCTTTGGCAGGTTATCAGTACTTGCTCATCCAATAGAACCTTCTTCTGCAATGATAGAAATGTATATTTGCACTGTCCTATATAGTAGCCACTAGCCACATATGGTTATTGAGCATTTGAAATGTGGCTAGTTTAACTGAGGATCTCTCTCTTTTTCTCTCTCTCTCTCTCTCTCTCTCTATGTGTGTGTGTGTGTGTGTGTGTATATATATTTTTGGAGATGAATCTGGCTCTGTTGCCCAGGCTGGAATGCAGTGGCATGATCTCTGCTCACTGCAACCTCTGCCTCCCAGGTTCAAGTGATTCTCCTGCCTCAGCCTCCTGAGTAGCTGGGATTACAGGTGTGTGTCACCACGCCCGGCTAATTTTTGTATTTTTAGTACAGACAGGGTTTCACCATGTTGGTCAGGCTGGTCTCGAACTCCTGACCTCAAGTGATCCGCCCGTCTCAGCCTCCCAAAGTGCTGGGATTACAGGCATGAGCCCATGCCCGGTCGCTATATTTTTAATTTTATATGATTGTTAATTAGCTCCAATTGAGTTAATGTTAAAATTTTCTACAATAGAAGTTTTTTTAGTGACCCTGAGTACTCAAGGAAGTATATCCTAAAAGTTCATCAACTGTTGTTTTTTTCATTCTAGTTAATCACATGTGGCTAGTGGCCACGCACAGCACAGATCTTGGAGTTGGCTACAGACCTCTCTGGCTATTTCTAGGTCAGCTCTGTCAGCAATGTACACATCAAAGTCAAATTGCCTCAACCTATCGGTAAAAATCCTGGTGCCTTATTCTTAGGCCAGTGCTATCACAACTGAGTATACAATTACTGTCTATAATCTGTTGACACACAAATCAACTTTCTTCCCCTGAAATGATCTCTCTGGTTCACATGACACTTTATCTACCCCTGCAGTGGATCAAAACCTCACCCAGGGCATACTGAGTCAGAATCTTTGGAGAGGCAGCTTAGTTTAGAAACTTACTCTTGTTATAATCTTCTCAGGTGATTCTTATGCAAACAGCCCAATGCTAATGCTTGCCACCACTCTGCAGTGCAATTGAAACTGGCTGTGTTACCACCAATTCAGGCTAAATATGACAAAGATAAAACTTCAAGTCTTTGTTCTCCCTACTTCCACCTTTCTCAAGTTGCCCAAACCCAGGAGACAATGCTACAATTTCCCTGACCTGTTATAAATCTTAGAGTCAATGTCACTCATCGATGAAATAAACCAATCCCAGAGCCGCTGGTGCATCAGAAGCATTCAACAAATGTTTGATCACTGTGTCTTCCCTCATGTTCTTTGTTTCTCTTATCTGATTAATTATGACGTAAGGCCCTTTCCCCATATCCTGTCTTGTGTGTTCACTTCATTCTTTCTTTCTCCAACCTTCACAAAGTTAGTTGAAAATTTAATCCTCTTCCTCCTATAATACTACATCCATTGTCATCATTATCATCTTCATTTTCAGGATAGCTTCTCTTTGTGTTCAATCCACAAATAAACCCTGTGAGATTGAAATGACGATTCCCATCTTGCAGAGGGTTCAACTTAAGGAAATGTACCCAATGTTATTGGGTAATTGGCGCAGAGAGATGTGAGTTTATAGCAAAGCTCATTTTCTTTTCTACTAAGTGGAGCGAACTACCTGCTGGATGTCTCTGCTGCACATATGGCAGTCTTCTCTCTGAACTAAAGTTATCTTCTCTGTTCCATGCTCATTGCAAAATAATAACAGAATCGTCAATGGGAATTAAAACCCCTGGGTAAGAGACTCTTCAGAAAATAGGACATTCATGCAGTCTCTGGCTAATCACACCACTCACAGTACAGTGACTGCCTACTCATAGGAAGGGATGGTGGCAGGCACCGCCTTAAGCAAATGATCAAAGTTACCTCCACAGTAATGGGACAAGTTGACATCAGGTTGTTCTTGATGTGATGCACCGAGAGAACCACATTGGTTATATATGATTTCTGTCAAAAATGTTCCATTTGAATCTAATCAAGAAGAAAGAATCAGACAAGTCCAAATTGAGGTATATTTTACAAAAAAATTGCCCTGGTCTTCTCAAAAATGTCAACGTCATAAAAGACAAAAAAGTTTGGTGAGTGGTTCTACATTAAAGAGGATGAAGATACTTGACAATGAAATGCAATTAAATTCAGAATCCTTAATTAGATCTTGATTTTTTAAAAAGTTGTACAAAACAGTATTGAGACAATTGGGGAAGAGTGAATATGGACTATATACTGGAAAATAGGATTGTATCAACATTACGTTTTCCGAGTATGATAGTTCTACAGTGGTTATGTGGGAGACTGCCTTCATTCTCAGAAAATGGTATTTGAGATATGTAGGGGTGAAGTGTCATGATAGCTGGAACTAATATTGAAATGGTCCAAAAACAAACAAATGAAAAAACAAACCACTCTCAGAGCCCCTAATGTTAACAACTGGGGAATTTAGGTAGCGACCATAGTGTTCATTGTATTATTTTGCAACTTTGTTGTAGATTTAAAATTTTTTCAAAATAAAAAGTAGGTTAAAAATAAAAAGAAATAACATTAGTAATACTTATGTAGCATTTACTGTGTGCCTCACATTCTTCTAAGCACTTTATCCAGATTAACTGGATTTAATCCTCACAACACCTTAGACTATATATTATTATCATCCTCAGTTTACACTTGAAACAGTGGAGGCCCTGACAGGTTGTGATTTGGCCACAGTCAACCTCAAGCAAGATGTAGAGTTGGAATTCCACCCACAGTCCATGCTTTTAGTCTCTCTGCTGAACCGTTTCTTTGGGAGTATCCTAGTTCTTTTTTTTTTTTTTTTTTTGAGACGGAGTCTCGCTCTTTCCCGCTGGCTAGAGTGCAGTGGCGCGATCTCGGCTCACTGCAAGCTCCGCCTCCTGGGATCATGCCATTCTCCTGCCTCAGCCTCCTGAATAGCTGGGACTACAGGCGCCCGCCACCGCGCCCGGCTAATTTTTTGTATTTTTAGTAGAGATGGGGTTTCACCGTGGTCTCGATCTCCTGACCTTGTGATCCGCCCGCCTCAGCCTCCCAAAATGCTGGGATTACAGGCGTGAGCCATCGCGCCCGGCCTGAGTATCCTAGTTCTAATCAGCTTCTGAGAGCATTGACCAGGTTGTCCATCACACTTCAACTGCTCTAACACTTTATAGTTTTTCCTTGTATTCCTTTGAAATTTGTCTCTCTAAGGCTTTTACCCATTTGTTCTATTTCTGCAATTGGCCCATCCAGAGCAAATCATTCTTTCCTCCCTTAGAATATAAACTCTTCAAAAATTGGGACTTGGTCACATTTACCACTCTGTTCCCATGCTAGACGAATGCCTGCTAGCACATGACAGGAACTCAGTAAAGATTTACCAAATAAATGAATGAATGTATGGACATCCAGCTTTTCGAATATTTGAGGTCAATTTCTGAAAATTTCCATTCTCTGTTGGAAACCTTCCCAGTCCCTTCAACTGTTCTATTAGTATTCTAGCCACCATCCACTAAAACAATTCCAGTTTTTCTAGTGTTAAAAGCTTGTGCTCAGAACTGAAAATAGTACTCCAGAGTTCACTGACCACCATCAAGTGACAGTAACATTTCACTGTTCTTGTTTTAGATGGCTTCCTTCTGCTAACGGAGGCCAGGAGACCACAATTTAAAAAATGGCATTGTACAAACTACCTAAGAGAATTTCTGGCAAAGATGATGAATATATACATTTACTCTTGCATCTTCCTAAGCCCCAGTAAGATAACAGTAAAGCATTTTGTTTGTTTGTTTACTTGTATAAACCCACAAAAACAAAGATAATGTAAGAGAAGGAAATAGTAATAACATCTTGAAAGCTGGAAAGCAGATACTCAAATGGCAACTGACTTATCTGACCTAAGAAACATGAATCTAAACCAGTAGAAGAATCAATAGATGTACAAACTCCATGACACTAAAAAACTCCCCAAAGGCTGGGAAACTGGTGGCATCAGTTGTCTCTAGAAGTAGGGCTTAAGGGGCAAGGGCAAAATGGGAGGATCTGTTAAAATCCATTTAAGACTTGAAATATCCTCCTCTCTGTGTAGTTTTCCTTCAGCCCAGCAGAAGCCTGAGGATCTATTCTCCAGAGAGGATCAAAGAGAGGGTCTCTGGACAGGGTTCTACCAGATGCAGTTTAGGATAGGGGTAATTTAATAAAAGGAGGACTAAGCAGGTTTGAAGGAGAGTTCAATACATATTTACATACTAACTGTCAAGACCTGTGCCCTCTTCCCTCACTCTGCTTCCAGCATGTTGGTAACTTGTCACTATTCTTCAAGCAAAAGTTTGGAAGTCTTTCTCTGCAGAATACAACTAGTCCAAGAGGAAAGGCTAAGAAATTGACAAGGAGGGGTCCACAGAGAAATAGCTGAGCCAGATCATTCTACTGGACTTCACAGTGTGTAACCATAGCCATGAGCTCAGAGTCTCCAATTAGCTTTTTAAAAATGTTTAAAAATTTTTTTCCATTGTAGTGAGCTATACATAACATAAAAATTAACACTTTAAACATTTTTAAGTGTACAGTTCAGTGGCATTAAGTAGATTCACATTGTGAATCCACCACCACAGTTCATGTCCAGAACATTTTCATTACCCCAAACAGAAACTCTATCCTTTAAAAAATAACTCCCCACTCCCTCCCCTGAACCCCTGCTTACCTATATTCTACTTTCTGTCTCTAAGAATTTGACTTTTCTAAGTACCTCCTATAAGTGGAATCATATTATTCTATTAGCATAATGTCTTCAAGGTAATCCATGTTGTAACATATGTCAGAATTTTCTTCCATTTTAAAGTTGAATAATATCCCATTGATAAAGTAATACAGGACCAGAAACTACAGAATTATGAGAAAGACTTTTTGTTAACTCTTAAGCTAGAGAGTGTTTTATTATTTTTGAAAACCAGGGTGATTTACAAAATCTGCCTACACAGTAGCACAGAGAAGCCACCCCAGGTACTGGTGGTCCACACAAGAGCAGAGGTTTTGTAGGTCTAACATTAGAGAATAACCTCTTTTAAAAGAAAATTCATTTTATTTTATTTTTTTAGACAGAGTCTTCCTCTGTCTCCCAGTCTGGAGTGCAGAGATCTTGGCTCACTGCAACCCGCCTCCCGGGTTCAAGTGATTCTCCTGCCTCAGTCTCCCAAGTAGCTGAGACTACAGGTGTGCACCACCATGCTGGGCTCATTTTTGTACTTCTTTTTAGTGGAGATGGGGTCTTGCCATGTTGGCCAAGCTGGTCTAGATCTCCTGACCTCAAGTGATCTGCCCGCCTTGCCTTCCCAAAGTGCTAGGATTAGAGGTGTGGGCCACCATGGCTGACCGAGAACAGCCTCTTTAAATTGCATGAGGTAGGCCAGGGATGGTGGATCACACCTGTAATGCCAGCACTTTAGAAGAGGCTGACAAGGGAAGATCGCTTGAGGCCAGGAGTTCGAGGCTGCAGTGACCTATGATTGCACCACTGCACTGCAGCCTGGGTGACAGAGTGAGACCCTGCCTAAAAAAAAAAAAAAAAAATTGCATGAGCTATAGTACATAGATGTGTGCTGTGTGCGAGGGTACAAATGAACAAGAATAGCTATCCAAGGCTGTACAAATATGGTGCCGATCCGAGGCCCTTAAGTCAATTGTGAACAACCATAAGCAGAGAGAGAGAATGAATTTTATACTGTTGGAAACAACTCCTCTGGTGTGAACCACCATGGGACACAGACTGTTATGTGATCAAAGTTCATAATCAGGTTGACAGTGGGCCCCAGACTGAGGCCAAAGTGGAGATATTTACATGAGTCCCACTTCAGTAAGAGTTTTACTTGATTCCCGCCAGAAGTATGAGATTCACATGTGAAAGTTATAGTGGTTGCAACTTTATACTAATTGATGTTCTTTATGTGTTATTTTGTTTTTTTTTACACTTACAGAATAATTCCTTCATTTATTCAAATATTTAGTGAACACCTGTATGTGCCAAATGCTATACTGAGAACTTAGAATACAATGTTGAATAATCAAGATGCCTTTTATTGTACAAGATAGATAATATCTTTTGTTTTCATTTCAACATTTTTTTTTAGCACTTTGGTGTTTTAGGAACTATGTTGGAAGCTAAAACAGTGAACAAAAGGAAGCGATTCTTGCCTTAATTGAACATTGGCTATTACATGCATATGTGTATGTTAATAGCTTAATGAATAATATGCAGTTTTATGCTACATACTGTGGGTTAGATCATTATCACTAACATGTTTTTCTTGTCTTTTTTCTGACAGCCTACCCTTGAAAATTTTTCTTGTTTATCTGTGACATTCTAATCATATTTCTTTACTACTTAAAACTCTTCAATCTTCAAGTACAAAATCCTTACCCTTAGAAATGAGGCCCTTTGGCCGGGCGCGGTGGCTCAAGCCTGTAATCCCAGCATTTTGGGAGGCCGAGACGGGCAGATCATGAGGTCAGGAGATCGAGACCATCCTGGTTAACCCAGTGAAACCCCATCTCTACTAAAAAAAAATACAAAAAACTAGCCGGGCGAGGTGGCGGGCGCCTGTAGTCCCAGCTACTCGGGAGGCTGAGGCAGGAGAATGGCGTAAACCCGGGAGGCGGAGCTTGCAGTGAGCTGAGATCCGGCCACTGCACTCCAGCCTGGGTGACAGAGTGAGACTCCGTCTCAAAAAAAAAAAAGAAATGAGGCCCTTCACATTGGTTTCTGTGCCTGACTTTCCAACTTTTTTTCCCTAGCATATGTCCAAAATATAACTGTGTGAAAACAAAACAAAACTTCTTACATTTTCCTGGGAGGTTACACACCTGTAAATGTCCCATTTATCTGAAATCTCCTTCCAACTCACAGATTCTCATCCTACCCTTCAAAGCTCAGCTCAGACCTGAGCCCTCTGAAAAGACCTCTCCCCTCTCCTGCACAGCCACTATGACCTAGTAGAATCTGTCACCTATCCTGTCTCAGAGTCATTTGACGTGTGTAGCAGGACTCAATCTCAAGTCTACCTGCTTAGTTGTGTAAGACATTGATTTGACTCTGGATCCCCACCCAAATCTCATCTCAAATTGGAATCCCCACGTGTCGGAGGAGAGACCTGGTAGGAGGTGATTGGGTCATCGAAGCGGTTTCCCCCTTGCTGTTCTTATGATAGTAAGGGAGCTCTCACAAGATCTGATGGTTTAAAAATGGCAGTTTCCCCTATGCTCTCTCTCTCCTGCCACCATGTAAGACGTGCCTTGCCTCCCCTCACCTTCTGCCATGATGGTAAGTTTTCTGAGGTCTCCGCAGCCACGTGGAACTGTGAGTCAATTAAACTTCTTTCCTTTTTAAATTACCCAGTCTCAGGTATTCTTTATATCAGTGTGACAATGGACGAATACAGACATCTCACTATATTCATTAGAGCACAGTGCACTTTTTGCCAGGCTAGAAAAACTTGAAATTCAGTCACCCTTGGGGCCCTCTCTCCCCTCTCCTGGACTGTGCCTTAGGTCTGAGGCCCTGCCTGGTACTAGGGTTGGGGTATTAGAGCCCTCTGTTTGGCAGTCCTCTGCTGACTCAGTTAACCCTAAGTTCCATCATCTCTTTCCACACAGCCCCTTTGGGTGCACTGGCATTCTGCTGCCTATGTGTTGTGGCTAGAACACAGGCATCTTTGCAAACCCGCCTTTGGTTTCATCTGCTGCCTGTATAGCCAGGTATCCATCTCTCTCTGCAGACTTCCTACAGCTGCAGCAGCATACCCAGGAGACACATCTGGCCTCCTACTGCTCAGAGATGCACAGACCCCAGGCTCTTTCTCTCCTCCTCCTCCCTGCAATGGAAGGGGGGATTCTAGTCCGGTAGAGAGAGTATGGAGGAAGAAAGAATCCACCCTTTAGCCCAATCCTCCAACCTCCATCTGGCCCCCAGGATTTGCTGATTCCATGAAATTCTCTCCACGCTGGAGCTTAGGCTTTTGAAACCAAAAGCTAGGAAGTATGTGAGCTGATTTCTGCATTCAACCCAGTCATTTTTCTCATGTGGGGATGTTAACTCAATGGCTACTTACATGAGGGGTGAGGGAGGGCAATGAAAAAAGAAAAAAATCTCATGGATTATTTCCACAAGATAATATCCTGCTTCACTTGTAAATGAATCAGTGTCATGCAGTGGGGTGTTTCTTGGTATTGAGCTTGCTGGAGCGAGGGTCATGGTTTAGTTATTTTTGTATTCCCTGAATCTTGACTAGCATGAGGTGTACAGTAGACATTCAGTAACTGTTTACTGAATGAACGAGTGAATAAAGTCATGGAGAATCCTCCTTTGCATAAAATCTTCAATGGCTTGTCATCATCTGTATGATACAATTGCAACTTTTTTGCACAATATTTGAGGCCTTTGATTATTTGGCATCTGGCCTGTTTTTCAGTCCCATGCCATCTTTTTCATTAATTTCTTTATTTATAGTTTGACTTCCCCACTAACCTCAGAGCCCCTTGAAGGCAGAGATCATATTATCCTAATTCAAATGCAAATGTAGTAAAATGTGCTCAATAAATGCTGCATTAATGTATTATTTAAGCAGAACTATTTAAGCCGGGTATGCAGTTAACGTTTGGTCAAGATTCTAGTACCCAGAGCAGGCAGACCTGGAAAGCATTAGCTTTAATAGAATGGCGTCTGTCCAAAGCCTAGGTATTTCTCAATCTATCAAACACTATATATATGGTTATTAGTTTTGCCTGCTGGGAAGCAGGGGCACAAAAGTGTTTGTAAACATAAGATGAAGAGAATCACAGGGTAAAACTGAGAGTGAGTTTACATCAAATTGTAAGTAGCTTCAAGGCAAGGATAATGTCATATTCCTTGTTTTCTCAGTACCAGAACCTAGCAAACAATGTTTGCAACACAACAGGCACAGCTTTCTTCAGGGGCGGGGACAGACAGGGTCTCACTCTCTTGCCCAGGCTAGAGTGCAGTGGCAGGAACACGGCTCACTGCAGTCTCGACTTCTTGGGCTCAAGCAATCCTCCTGCCTCAGTCTCCTGAGCAGCTGAGACTACAGGCATGAGCCACCATGTCTGGCCAATTTTCTGATTTTTTTGTAGAGATGGGGTCTCATTTTGTTGCCCACAGGTCTCGAACTTCTGGGTTTAAGAAATCCTCCTGCCTTGGCCTCCCAAAGTGCTGAGACTACAGGCATGAGCCACTGTGCCTGGCCTCATACTTAGAAAAAAAAAAAAGAAAAAAAAATCAAGTAGTGTGTCTGCCAACTTTATCTTTTTTTCCAAAATTGTTTCAGCTATTCTAGTTCTTTTGCCTTTTAATATAAATTTTAGAATGTTTTTGTACCTACAAAAAACAAAATCTGATGGTAATAACATTAAATCTGTAGATTAAGTGGTGGATGATAGACATCATAACCATGAACATGGTATATGTCTCTGTTTATTTAGTTCTTCTTTGATTTTTCACTAGCATTTTGTAGTTTTCAACATGCATATCCTTTATAAGTTTTGTTAGATTTTCACCTAAAAATTTCATTTTGGGGGAGTTTTTTTTTTTTTTTTTTTTTTTTGAAACAGAGTCTCGCTCTGTAGCCCGGGCTGGAGTGCAGTGGCCGGATCTCAGCTCACTGCAAGCTCCGCCTCCCGGGTTTACGCCATTCTCCTGCCTCAGCCTCCCGAGTAACTGGGACTACAGGCGCCCGCCACATCGCCCGGCTAGTTTTTTTGTATTTTTTTAGTAGAGACGGGGTTTCACCGTGTTAGCCAGGATGGTCTCGATCTCCTGACCTCATGATCCACCCGTCTCGGCCTCCCAAAATGCTGGGATTACAGGCTTGAGCCACCGCGCCCGGCCGGGAGTTTTTATAAATGGTATTTGCTATGGATTGAATGTCCCCACCAAAACTGATGTTGAAATTTAATTGCCATTGTAGCAGTATTAAGAGGCGGGGCCTTTAGGAAGTGATTAGGCCTTGAGGTCTTCACCCTTATAAATGGAATAATGTTGTTATTGTGGAAGTGGGTTGGTTATTTCAGGAGTGGATTCCAGATAAAAGAATAAATTCGGCCCCACACTTCCTGTCTTGTGTGCTTGCTGGCCATTCTACCATGGGATGACCCTTACCAGATGCCAGTGCCCTGCTCTTGGAGTTCCCAGCCTCCAGAACCATGAGCCAAATGAATTTCTTTTCTTTAAAAAGTCTCAAGTATTATGATATATATATGTGTGTATATATTTCATATACATATATATGTATATACATATGTGTGTGTATAGATATATATATACACAATGAGCTAAGATGGTATTCTTTTAATTTGTTTCCAACTGTTGATTCTAGTCTATAGAAATACCATTGATTGGTATATGTGGACTTCGTATCTTCCAAGCTTAAACAATTCACTTATTAGTTTTAGGAGCTTTTTGCTAGATACCATGGCTGTTTCTATGTAGATGATTATATTGTCTTTAAATGAGGACAGTTTAAAATAAAAAATAATAAAAAGCTATGTGCTTTTTATTTTTTTCTCTTGCCTTATTACACTGGTTAGGACTTATAGTATGATGTTGACTAAGAATAAAGTAGATCTTTTATTTTTCTCCTAATCTTAGGAAAAATCAAAGTTAAAAATTTCTCTTTTTTTCATTGTTTGCTGAGAGTTTTCATCACAAATAGATGCTGAATTTTGTCAAATGATTTTTCTACATCAATTGATATAATATTTTTTAAATATATTAATACGATGGTTGACTTTTTTTTTTTTTTTTTTTTAAGACAGAGTCTTGCTCTGTTGCTGGAGTGCAGTGGCTTGATCTCGGCTCGCTGCAACCTCTGCCTCCCAGGTTCAAGTGATTCTTGTGTCTCGGCCTCCCAAGTTCTGGGACCACAGGTACATACCACCACGCCTGATCAACTTTTTACTATTGAACAAACCTTGGATTCCCAGGATAAATTGTAGTTGTGATGTATTATTCTTTTTATATAGTGTGGGATTTGATTTCCTAGTATATTGTTTTGAGAATTTTTTGTCTATGTTTATGGGAGATATTCTTCTGCAGTTATCTTTTCCTTTAATGTCTTTGTCTGGTTCTTATGTCAGGGTATTGTTGACCTAAAAGAATGATTTAGAAAATAACTCCTTCGGCCAGGCACAGAGGCTCATGCCTATAATCCTAGCACTTTGGAAGGCTGAGGTGGGTGGATCATGAGGTCAGGAGTTCGAGACCAGCCTGGCCAAAATGGTGACACCCCATCTCCACTAAAAAGACAAAAAAACTAGCTGGGCATGGTGGCACATGCCTATAGTCCCAGCTACTTGGGAGGCTGAGGCAGGAACTTGCTTGAACCCAGGAGGTGGAGGTTGCAGTGAGCTGAGATTGCGCCACTGTGCTCCAGCCTGGGCAATAGAGGGAGACTCTGTCTCAAATAAATAAATAAATAAATAAAACCTCCTTCTCTTCTATTTTAACAAAAAGTAATATACAATTGGTATTATTTCATTATTAAATTTTTGGTAGAATTAAGGAGTGAAACCATTGGAGTCTGAAGATTTCTTTTGTTGAAAAATTTTAAACTACAAATTTAATTTCTTTAATAAGAATAGAGCTATTTAGGTTATTTCTTTCTTCTTCGGTGAATTTGATAGTCTGTGTCTTTCAAGGAATTGGTTCATTTTATCTAACTTGAATTTATGTCTGTAGAGTTTTTGTAGTATTCCTTTATTATATTTTTAAAATCTGTGAAGTCTGTAGTTATGTGCCATCTTTTATTTCCAGTAGTAGTAATTTGTGTTTTCTCTCTTTCTTTGTCAGACTGGCTAAAAGTTTATTAATTCTATTGATCTTTCAAAGAACCAACTTTTTACTTCATTGATTTTTCTCTATTGTTTTATTTTATAAATTCTGTTAATTTCTGTTCTTATCTTTATATATTTTTTCTTCTGCTACCTTTGGGTTTCTTTTGCTTTTCTTTTTCCAGTTTCTTAAATTGGAAACTGGGATTTTTAAATTGAGGTCTTTCTTCTTTTCTAATAAAATCACTTGATGCTATGAATGTCCCTTCAAGTACCACTTTATCTTCATCCTGTATATTTAGAGATGTTGTATTTTCATTTTTGTTTAATTCAAAACATTTTGTAATTTTTCTTGAGGCTGTAGCTGACAGAGGTGAACTGAGTTGTTTAATAATATACCAGAGTGGTTTTCAGGTATTATTAACTGAGGAAGTTTAATGCTGCTTTCCTTTTCACTCTAACTGAAGTGGGACATTACAGTGAAAGAAAGATTTTTAAATAAAGCATGCAATAAGCTCTTTACCTTGGACCATTTATACATTAGCAATTTAATACAGTAATTTCCCTGCAACTTAATTCTGGGAAGATCCTAGGAGATTGCAAGAATTTGGTTCTAAGAATCAGAAACGAGTTCTGTCAGTAGCAACTTATCTTCCAGAAATATGCCACGTTTTTTCTTAAACTTTAATATGCATAAAGATCACTTTGAGAGCTGATTAAACACAGATTCTGGGCCCCCACTCCAAGAGACTCTGATATAGTAGGTCTAGGATAGGCCAAGGATTTGTATTACCAGCAGGTTCCTAATTAATACTTATGCTACTCATCTGAGGACCGTACTTTAAGTAGCATTATTCTACAGCGTTAGAAAATACTGCCCACCAAATTCTCTTTGACATCCCTTCATACTATGCCTAGTTTTCTATTTCCTTTCCTCTTCTTGTTGTCTTCCTTTTCCTTCTTTTGCCCTCTAGATATAGATATTTTCTAAGAGTATAACTTTAGCTCTTATCTCTTCATCTTTCCTTCCATTATAAATTCAACAACTTCTTATTGAGAATCTATGAATTGTTAAGCTAGGCTGCTTCTGGGACCACGTAAGGCAGAACCAGTGGGGTCCATGCCCCTTGCTCCACTGTTATCTTCTCTGTGAAAGTGTTCTCAGGACTTTCTCACAGACATGACTACCTCCTCGTTTGCTTTCTCATAGCTCTTTATTTGTTTCTCTCATCTGGATTTTATTTCATTCTGTGTTTGTTGGGAATTCTCTGAGACAATATCCCAAATCTTGTTTGAAAGCAGGATCTGGATTGGGCAAGATAATCTTAACCTCCAATTTTGATTTTGTCACCTATCTGTATTTACTCTTTCACGTTCAATAATGATATCAGCCTGGGAATTGATTAGAAAATTGTGATGGTTGGGCTTGATGGTGCACACCTGTAGTCCTACCTACTTGGGAGGCTGAAGTGGGAGGATTCCTTCAGTCCAGGAGTTTGAGGCCAGCCTGGGCAACACGGTGGATTCTGTCTCTAAAAAAGAAAATAAAATAAAATTGTGATAACTTTTTCAACACAATACCACTTATCCTGATGTAAAATATACACTGGAGTTATGAAATGTTTAAATTAATATTTGGAAATGTTGTAAGATGACAGGAAGGATGAAATAAAATTCCATTTTTAAGCATACTGGCACAAGACAAATCATAGTATTTATTTACTTTTATCTAGTTCAGTTCAAGGGACGTATATTAACAAATCACAATAAGCAAACACCATTCTGTTATACTTGCATGCATTTTTTTCCTTTAGACTTCTCTCTGTATACCATGCCTCTCCAAATTTTGTGGGAGAAAATATAGATTGGCCCTGTTGTTCTTGCTTGTGGCAGCAATCAATGAAAAGAATGCTCATTCTTTTGGAATTCTGGGTGTTAAAAAAGGGGAGATGTGGGGGCTGGGGAGAATGTTTTTACATGTCTTCATAAATATGAGTGGAGATTTCTCTGAACTATCTCTGTCCTGCTCTCCAGACTTCCTTCTCTGTGATATAAAGTGCTCATATAGGAAGTCACAAAATTGCAACGGAAATCCAAACTCAACTTGATTTACTAGGTCCTCAAATGTTGACCTGTTCTGGACTCATAAATAGAGTGGGAAGGCATTTGAGTAAGGGAAAGAGCAGGAAGCCATGAATTATCCAGTTGATCTTTGAAATCAAACAAATTTAACATAGAATGAATACCAGGCATTTCCTGGGGAGGAAGGGAAGTGTAGTTCTGCCTGTCAATTACCCTGTAACTATATTAAATTCAGAAGATCACAAATATTCTGCCAGGGTTCTCAAGGACCAGGTGGGAGAATGCCCATACCTTTTGCATTACAGTGGAGACGGATTCCAGTCACATTCAACTTACTCACATCCAACTACATGGTGAGCCATATTTTTCACACAACATGGCTCCGAAATGCATGCCAACTACTCTATGTAGTGCTCAGGAAGAGAAGCAGAGATATGTTCCAATAATGGAAAAAACGGGCTGAATTGCCTCCATTGAAAGATGATGCACTGTTCATTGTGGGTGATTTCAGGGATCTTCCTTGGTAGAGGAAAGCTGGTGCTTCAGTGCCTCTGGACATCCCTGGGCAGCTGTAGAATTAGGCCTCCCAGAATCTGCTCTTTTAGACCATCAGCAGATGGGAGCCGGAGGAAGGCCAGGTCTTTATAGAACCACCTTCCAGGGCCTGGTTCAGTGGCACACGCCTGTAATCCCAGCACTTTGGGAGGCCAAGGCAGGCAGATCCCCTGAGGTCAGGAGTTCAAGTCCAGCCTGGCAAACATGGTGAAACACTGTCTGTACTACAAATACAAAAATCTTAGCTGGGCGTGGTGGCAGGCGCCTGTAGTCCCAGCTACCCGGGAGGCTGAGGCAGGAGAATGGCTTGAACCTGGGAGGCAGAGGTTGCAGTGATACCACCACTGCACTCCAGCCTGGATGACAGAGTGAGACTCCGTCTCAAAAAAAAAAAAAGAAATCACCTTCCCCTCCCCTTCTATCCCTTTGGACACTCTTCCTTCTTCCCTCTTTTCTCATTCTCTTATAAGAGTAGTTTCTTCATTTTACAGGTGGGGCAGTGGAGGTGGTACAGCCAAAACTTAATTGAAAGAGAAATTTGGCATAATGCATTTTGAATGAGACCTTTCACCCCAGACAAACTGTGTGACCCTGCATGGCTCAGGGGTCCCAGTATGCTACAATAGCTACATCCAGGAAAGTGTCACCATGGCTTGGTGATTTCCTAAGCATGAGAAAAATCAGGCTATCCTCACTATGAGATCAAGTTTGAATTTACTGCTAGGCAGGATGTGATATGGAGACTTTTTTTTTTTTCCAAACAGTAGCTCTTCTTCTAGCCTGATGGTTATCGGGTTTTAAGAGGAAGGAAATTATATTTATTTTTGGTATTGTGCAGAATTATGGGGGAAATGTGTAAATCAGAGGAAAAATCCAGATACCCTGAAAGAAAATGGGTGACAGGGAACAAGGTGGGAACTCAGGGTACCAGGGCAAGTTGCTAAAACAATCACTGGAGAAGCGCGATGGCTCCAGAGGAACCAGGTCACCAGGAAAACCTTTGCTTAGAGTCTAAATTAAGAATAAGGTCTCCATTGTTTGTCTTACGGTGGCCAGAGTTCATGAGTGCCTTCCTTTGTCCCCAGGGACCCTGTTTCTCCACTCTAAGCCAGCTCTGACTAAGAGGAAGCCATATATCTCTAAGAATATTCCTGTCTTGTGTCTTACTCAGTAACATTAACAGAGGGAAATGAGGTTATGTGAACTTCCCATGGATATTTTGATGGCAGTGACTCAGCTGATACAAAGGATTCCCTGTGAAGCAAATCCGCATACATGGAGCGTCAAGTTTATTCTAGTGATTCCCCTAGGTTTCACCAGCTCAGGAAAGAGGAAAGCGCATCCTGAGAGACAGTGTATGGTTATACGCAGATGGCCAAAACACAGGGTAGGAAATGACCCCAGAAAATGAAACAGTGCAAAAATCTTCCACTGCAAATGGTTTAGGTATGGATTATTTAATTATTTATTTTTAATGTTTATATATTTAGGGAGTACAAGTGCGGATTTCTTTCAGGCATATTGCATAGACGTGAAGTCTGGGCTTTTAGTGAACTCATGACCTGAATAGAGAACATGGTACCCAATGGGCAACTTTCCAATTGTCAAGCCCCTCCCACCTTCCCATCTTCTGTAGACTCCAATGTCTATTATTCCACTCACTGTGTATGTCCATGTGTACTCATTGTTTAGCTCTCACTTATAAGTGAGAACATGTGGTATTTGACTTTCTGTTTCTGAGTTATTTTGCTTAGGACAATGGCCTCTGGTTCTATCATGTTGGTGCAAAAGACATGATTTTGTTCTTTTCCATGGATGGATAAGTATTCCATGGTGAATAGTCTATCCCATTTCCTTTATCCAGTCCTCCACTGATGAACACTTTGGTTACTTCCATGTCTTTGCTATTGTGAACAGTGTTGTGATAAACATTTGAGTACAGACATCTTTTTGATATGATGACTTCTTTCTCTTTGGGTGTATCCCCAGTAGTGAGATTGGGTGAAATAGTAGTTTTGTTTTTAGTTCTTTGAGAAATCTAGGTGTGGAATATTTTAATGACTGAGTCAATTCTGATGCCAATAACTTCTTTATTTTTTTTACTTTCCATATATATGACTATTGCTTGGCAGTCAGTGGGCTAGGTTCAAAACCTACCTTATCTTCAAAATCCTCTAGAGCAGAAAATGGATTAGTAATAGGAAGACAAACTCAAAGCAAAATAGTTTAGATTCACTCAGAACTTAGCAAATGTGAAAATTATTACCTAAGAAATTTTATAGTTCTAGAAGAAACTTCTACACACTTCCACACACACACACACACACACGGACACACACACACACACCCACCATTAGATTTTCACTTTTCAGGAGGTGTTCATCACAGTCCCCAGAGAAAATATCTAACCTTAACATGAAAAACACCCAAGTCTTTTCCTTAAATAAAAATACCTTTCAGATTGGCACAGGACCCATGTTCTTGTTTTGGTTCTTAAGGTAGAACCAGTTTTGTTCTCCTCCCAGAAATATAAGGGGAGTGTGAGTCCCTAAGGGGTCAGGTGGAGTCGTGGTGGTAGCTGAATTGGAGGAAGGGAGAACACATGTCTTTGGAATTGATCTGTAGACTCTCTCTGCCTTTGGAAACACCTGAGACAGAATCCTTGCTATCAGCTCTTCAGTCCTTCTTCAGTTGCCATATGTTTTTATATTCATCTTTTCTCCTCTAATTTTTTATTCATATCCCAGAGTGATGAACCAATGTTTTTAAAATATAAGATATCCAATAAATGTTTCACGTGTGGATGGATTGTTCTTTTTCACTTCTAGGCTTCGAATGATTACTTGGTGCTCTCTCTCAAAAGATACTGATATGCAGGCAGTTCAGATATGCCAGCCACAGGAATGACTTCTACTCCATTAACAGCCTGAGAATTATATGCTATAGTGGGTTATGAAATCTGAAGTTACTTACCTAAAAAAAAAGAAAAAAATGTGTATTGGGATCAAATTGAGATAGGCAGAAGGGAAAACTTTAATTACTGGATCTGCCTTGACATCACAGAAGTATTCTAAACATCTCTCACGTCACTTCTTTATTTCTTATTTTTTTGTTATTGGTGGTCAGTGAGGGTGAAGATAACTCACACACAAAAGAGGGGAAAAGGCTTTTAAAAAGACAATTAGAAGCCAGGCACGGTGGCTCATGCCTGTAATCCCAGCACTTTGGGAGGCCGAGGTGAGTGGATCCCCTGAGGTCAGGAGTTTGAGACCAGTCTGGCCCATATGGCAAAACCTTGTCTCTACAAAAAACACAAAAATTAGCCAGGCATGGTGGCATGGGTCTGTAGTCACAGCCACTAGGGAGGCTGAGGCAGGAGAGTCACTTGAACTGGGAGGCGGAAGTTGCAGTGAGCTGAAATTGGGCCACTACACTCCACCTTGGACAACAGAATGAGACTCTGTCTCAAAAAATAAACAGACAATTAGAAACTTAGAGGAGTGTGGCCATGATGCAACTCTCTTGACCTGCCCCCTTCTTCCAGAAAGTCACCAGCTTTTGTTTTCATCAGTAACTGGTAGCAACAGGTCCCTTGTTACAAACATAAATTGTGGATAAAGAGCTGGTAACAGAGGTACCATAACTCCTCTGCATCTGATAAAATAAAGGGGGACCTGCCTTCCTCGACAGGAAAGTTCCCAGTAACAAAAGTAAAAGAAGAAAAAATATTTACTTCAATGCTCGTCCCCTTCTCCCTCCCACTTTCTCACCTTGAAAACAACCTATTGAAAATGTTCACAGGAGGGAGGTTGTGCTCAGTTTTTGGAAGAACGCAGCACCTAAGTATTCATTCCACAATGACTTGAGCTGACAATATCAGTAAATATGTTGTACTCAAACAACATTGTTCAAGGTGGAATATAAATAAAGCCTCAGCTCTTGAGAGATAAGGCAAAGGAAGCACAGGCTGCTCATCTGAATCTTCATATGGCTGGCCAGGAACAAACCAAAGACTTATTTGGCCAAAGTATGGTTTTTCTACCTCAACAAACATTCAGTTACATGCGGAATAGACTCCAGAGCATTTCAGAGAGATAGAGTATAGTGACCATGGTATTAGCCTTGCAGAGGCAGACCCTGGGTTACTGATAAGCCAGAGGGCTTGTGTAACATCTCTGTAACCTACCTGTGTCCAAAATCAACAGTAAGGACTTATCTGTAGTCTTCTCAGATGTTCCTAACCTTTTTTTTGTGTGCCCTAGAACTACTTCATCCCTTCCAACACAATGACAGCACTCCAAAGGAGAATGCCACAGCCTTTGTAAGTCTTTCTGACAAAGGATGTATTGTCATTACTGGATCTCCTCTTCTTCCACACAAAGTGGTATCCAGCTTTTACTGTTCTGAACAAATCATTTGGCAAAGCATTTCATAAGTTTATTTGCATGAGGATAGCATGGGTTGTTTTGAACTACTGGTGAGAGACGAGTTTGATCTGATTATCCAGAGGCTGCAAGACCAGTGCTCCTGGGCTTTGCTGTGTGAAATACCTGTGAGTGCAGAATGCAGGATAAATCTTTTGAGACCATTGGATCTACCGTGCTCATGAAACTTATCTAAGAAAATCCTTGTAAGACACAAAAACAGAGAAAGAGGATTGAAAGACCTGGCCGAGATCTTAATCCTTCATGTTGATTGCAATGTGAGTTGATTTAACAGCAGGTAGACAGCTTCTATCACATTCTTTCCCTTTAGAGTCAAGCTTTCATATAGTTCAGGGGGTGCCAAGCTAGGGCCCAAGAGCAAACTATGGCCTGTTGCCTCTTTTTTATATAGCCTGAGTCAAGAATGATTTTTACATCTTTAAATAGCTGAGGAAAAAGTCAAAAGAAGAGTTATATTTTGTAACATGTGAAAATTATACAAAATTTACATTTTAGTGTCCACAAGTGAAGTTTTGTGGAAGCACAGCCACACCATATTGTCTATATCGGCTTTTCAGCTATACCAACAGAGCTGAGTAGTTGCAACAGAGACCATGTGGCCTGCAAAGCAAAACAATAAATAAGATAAAAAATGTCTATTGGTCTTTTACCAAAAAAAAGTTTACTGACCCCTGATAAAGTTCAAGTTCATTCTTAAATTCAGCCTTGCTAATGAAATAGACCTGAAATCTTGCTAAAATGCAAGGATTAATTTTAGAGAATTATGATGTAAACTATTGGGAAATGAGCCACGAATTATTATCAAATAGGACAAAAACTTAATTTTTATTAAAATGGAAAATATTTTATAAAATTTATTTTAAAAATACAATTATATAAAGTAGAAACCATCACAGGACATGTGGTATAAAACAGACCTGACCTAGCCGGGTGCGGTGACTCACGCCTATAATCCCAATACTTGGGGAGGTGGAGGTGGGTGGATCATGAGGTCAAGAGATAGAGACCAGTGTGGTCAACATGGTGAAAACCCGTCTCTACTAAAAATACAAAAATCAGTTGGGTGTGGCGGCAGGTGCCTGTAGTCCCAGCTACTTGGGAGGCTGAGGCAGGAGAATCGCTTGAACCTGGGAGGCGGAAGTTGCAGTGAGCTGAGATCATGCCAATGCACTCCAGCCTGATGACAGAGCAAGACTCCGTCTCAGAAAACAAAAACAAAAAGCAACAACAACCACAAACAAATGAAAAAGCCTGACCTGCCTATTAGTCAGGGAAATGCAAATTAAAACACAATAAGATACTGTTTCATGCCTCCAAAATTGTCAAAAAATTTTAAAAGTCTGATAATATGAAGGGTTGTGAGGGTGCGGAAGAATATGCACAGGCAATATGTGTACTTGCACAATCACTTTGGAAAGCAGCTTGGCGATTTCCAATAAAATGGTAGATGGGTTTAATAAGATGTCTTAATGATTCCACCCCAGGTTTATAGCCTATTCTAAAGCAATTCTAGCACCTATGCAAGAGGAAACATGTAGAAAGATGTTCTATGCAACAACAACACAGTAGGTTGTACTTTCTGCTCCCCTGTGGCTGGGTGGAGCCCTGTGACTAGTTCTGGTCATTTGAGTTGTGAGCAGAAGTGACACATGTGTCAGGAGCATCTATAAGGCCAATGTAAAACTCTTCTGAGTTATAATAAGCCACAGGTTAAATAGAAATTGCAATGGAAAATACTTTGAATTAAATAATAATACTGCATATCAAAGCTTACCATTATACTACAAATACTTATCATTACACTATCAAATACTACACATCAGAGTGTTAGCCATGCTTAGAAGGGAATTTATAGCTTCAAATGCATATTTAGAAAAGAAGAAACACTGAAAAAAATCAATAAACTTTGAATCTTAGCTTGGGTTCCCCAGAAGCAGACCTTGAGCCAAGGATTCAAGGGCGAACAGTTTAATTGGGAGTGAATTCATTAGCTTGGGCTGCCACAACAAATATCACAGGCTAGGTGGCTTAAACAACAGAAATTTTTTTTCCTCACAGTTCTTGAGGCTGAAATCTGAGATCAAGGAGTCAGCAGGTTTGGTTTCTTCTGAGGCCCCTGCCCTTGGCTTGCAGATGTCTGTGTTCTCCCTGTGTCTGCCCATGGGATTCCCTCTGTGTGTGTCTGCGTCCTAATCTCTTCTTATAAGGACACCAGTCATAGTGGATTAGGGTGCACTTTCATGATCTCATTTTAATTTCATCACCTCTTTCAAGCTGTATCTCCAAATAAAGCCACACTCTTAGGTACCTTGACTTCAGACTCGAACAAATAAATTTAGGGGCTTCATATGTTGAATTTGAGGGGCTCACAATTCAGTCCCTCACAGGGAAATAGACAAGTAGGAACAGGTAGGAAGTGAGATATGAAGGGAAGACAGATAACTAATAAAGGGTGTGTTATGAAGGCAGTCATCACAGCAGGAGATTGGAGCTTGATTGCATTAATTACCAAGAAGAACTCTAGAAAACTAAGTAAAATATGCTTCAGAATTATCCCAGCCGAAGGGCAAGAAGGGCATTTACACCCTGACAGCCTTTGGTCTTTAGTTAAAGGTTTCCTCCAGAGGCTGTTAGTTCCCACGCACCTCCAGCCCACTATGGCCATAGGCTGAGTAAGTTCAGGCAGCCCGGGGATGGCCCTCGGACAAAGATGCAGGTCCCGGCCCTTAGAGGTCTGGGAGTGCACAGGCCTGATGAGAGATCCCAGGACAAACGAATGGAGCCTCGATCATGTCAGTTAAGCAGCCCTCTCCAGACATTACCAAAGGAGTGGCAAAACAAATCCAAAGAGAAAGCAATCATTATCACTAATCCAAATGTATAAGCAGACAAGGTTCTCAAAACCACAGGCAGATTCCTTAAAATACTAATAAAAGTGAAAAATTGCTGTCAAGATTGGTCAGTTAAACTAGAGACAAATGAACTAGTGACAAACCATGTCAGGAATTTTAAAACAGGGCATCATTAAGGATCATGCAGACATGAGATCATTAAGAGAAGAAAAAAAAAGGGTGAATACCAATTTCACTCCTAGTTATATACTCAAAAGAATTGAAAACAGGCACTCAAACCAATACATGTACATGTGTGTTCATGGCAGCCCTATTTATAATTTACAAACATCAAAGGGTGAAACAGCACAAATGTTCATCAACAGATAGATAACAAATTGTGGTATATCCATGCAACAGAAGATTGTTCAGATAGAACAAGAAATAAATTACCAAAACGTGTTACAATATGGAAAAACTTTAAAAAATATTACACTAAGCGAATGGAGCCAGACACATATAAATCCATTTAAATAAAATAACCGAAACAGGTAAATGTACAGAGACAGGAAGTCGATTGTTGTTTGTGAAGGCTCAGGAGAGGGAAATGGAGAGTGGTTAATGGGGATGCGTTTCCTTTTGGGGGGGATGGAAATATTTAGGAACTAGATACAGATGTGATTGTACAACACTGTGAAAGTACAAAATGCCATTTAATTGTTCACTTTAAAATGATTTGGTTTATGTTATGTGAATTTTACCTCAATAAAAAAGAGAGAGAAACAGTGAGAAAAAGAGGAGAAACACCTGGCAGTTATACACTGCCAGCCATGTGCTAGGTCTACACTGCCGTTAAAGATGGACTAGTTTTAATATTTTGATGAGCTCAGGCCGGGCATGGTGGCTCACATCTGTAATCCCAGCACTTTGGACTTTGGGAGGCCAAGGTCGGCGGATCACCTGAGGTCAGGAGTGTGAGACCAGCCTGACCAACATGGCAAAACCCGGTCTCTACTAAAAATACAAAAATTAGGCCGGGCATGGTGGCTCATGCCTGGAATCTTAGCACTTTGGGAGGCCGAGGGAGGTGAATTGCCTGAGTTCAGGAGTTCAAGACCAGCCTGGGCAACCCGGTGAAACCCCATCTCTATTAAAATACAAAAAAATTAGCCTAGTTTGGCAGCATTTGCATGTAGTCCCAGCTATTCAGGAGGCTGAGGCAGGAAGCTTGAACCCAGGAAGCGGAGGTTTCAGTGAGCCAAGATTGCCCCATTGCACTCCAGCCTGGGCAACAGAATGAGATTCTGTCTCCAAAAAGAAAAAAAAAAAATTAGCTGGGCTTGGTGGTGAGCGCCTGTAATCCCAGCTACTTGGGAGGCAGGAGAATTGCTTGAACCTGTGAGATGATGGAGGTTGCAGCGAGCCGAGATTGTGCCACTGCACTCCAGACTGGGCAACAGAGTGAGACTCTCTCTCTCTCTCTCTCTCTCTCTATATATATATGTATGTATATTTTGATGAGCTCATTAAATACATTCACAATTGTTTCATAAGGTAGGGATTAATAACACTCACTTTTACAGAAAAGGAGTTCATGGAAAAGAATCTGATTGTTTCTCTGTTTTGTTGTCACTTTGTGTTTTGCTGAGATAATCCAAAGAGTTCCTTCAACAAGCAGAACCCAAGGAAACATGGGTGAGGTTACTTTAAGGCTTGGAGACTTCTCAACTAAAGGAAGTGGGCCAGGGAAGGGCTAGGTGCTCTGACATTCCAAATATAGTCTGCTTGGCCACTGAGGAAGAGAGATTTGTTGCTAGCAACAAGTACTTAGAACGTGTGTGATTTGGCATGTCTCGAACTGTGAAGTAGATGCAATGCAGGCAAAAAATTGATGATGCTACGGGGAGGGGCTGTGTAGGGTGTTAATCGCCATCTGCAGTGCCTGGAGGTGGGGTGGGGAGAAGTGAAGAATCTCTTCCTTTTTAATCGATTTTCAAGATGGGAAAATCATATTGCAACCCACAGGCATTTGGAAACAATTTGTGCCGAAGACAGAAAGTACACCTAACGTTAAGCTGAAAAAACTGGACGCTCCCAGCAAACTCACTTTGCAGATTCCTGGATGTCAGAAGAAAATGCCAGAGGATTTCACTTGGCATTGACCCCTTACTACTTCCAGCCACTTACCCTGGACAGTAGAAAGAAGGAACAGAAAGCAGAGTAGCTTAAGAGGAGTAAGTACCAATGGCTGTGGGACTTCAAATCACCACCTAAGATTACTTCTTTGATTTCTGAAAAAGTAGGTCAAAGGAATACATCAGGTGAGATGTGAATGGGGAAATGGGGGTGGGGGAGGAAGAGTTAAGCCTGATTCACCACCCTATAGGCATGTGGTGAAGCAAATTCTTTGGCACTGTTTATAATTCACCTTAGAAGGCACGCTTGTGAAATCTTTAAGAATCATGAATGTTGTCCCCGGAAGTAGTAGGTACATCTTGGTAAGTAGGTAAAGATTCAAGCCCAGATCTTGAATCTTTACTTTAATTCTGCCTGGGACAAAATTACAGTATGAATGTTCAGTTGAAAGTGCAAATTAGCATAGAATCATTGGTCCAAAAGTTGAAAAGGCTTTTGACTAAATCCTAGAAGAAAGATGAATGTAAAGTTACAGATGGAAAACCTTAGACTCACATTTTATTTCTTAAAACTCTAAAACTCTGAGCTTTTATCCTTATTCAACCATCAAATTGATCAGCACTTCCTGTTGAGTTAAACTCTGAATTGAGGGTCTTTTTGCCCTTGCCTACCTTCATTCAGGCCTGTGATATTTCTTTTCCTTTTTTGTAACTTTTTTTTTATTGTGGTAAAATACACGTAAAATTAATATTTTAAACATTTTTAAGTGTACAATTCAGTGCATTTAGTACATGTGCAATGTCGTATGACTATCCCCACTTCCTTTATAGTTCTAGAGAAACAGAATGTTAAGGATGAAGTCCAGGTGCTGTGGTTCACGCCTGTAATCCCATCATTTTGGGAGGCCAAGGTAGGACGATCGCCTGAGCCCAGGAGTTTGAAAGCAGCCTGGGTAACATAGTGAGACCTCATCGCTACAAAAAAAAAACTAGCTAGGCATAGGGTAGTGTGTCTGTGGTCCTAGCTACTCAGAAGGCTAAAGTGAGAAAATTGCTCGAGCCCAGGCAGCTGAAGCTGCAGTGAGCTGCGATAGCACCACTGCACTATAGCCTGGGCAATAGAATGAGACCCTGTCTCAAAAAATTAAGTTAAATTAAATTAAAAAGAAAAAAAAGGAATGTTAACGATGGGTTTTCTGAATTGGTTCTGCGGTTTCTGGAATTGGCTCTCTAATCTGATTAGATTTAAAGATGCTTATGACTTTATTTTTAGTAGTAATGAGAGCACTGGTAGTCCATGGCATGATCTTACAATAGAGATATGTAAAATACCACCATTGGGTACTCCTTAGCAACCTCTTACAAGAAGCAAGGAGCTGGGGGTGGTTGTGGGGGGCTGTGTATATACTTACGAACAATTTTTTTTGGCAAACTAACAAGTATAATGAGATTGGCTGGTTGATCCAAATGTCACTGGACAAAGTGGGGAAAGAAAAGGATGAGCTCAGGGATTTGAATCTTCAGTTTAAGCCCCATGTACAAAACCTGAAATCTTCTATGTGTGCCCTGAAATATCGTTATTGCTTTTAGCAGCAGGGCTATGATTGCTAAAAATCAAACACAGAATCTTATCCTGAGACTGGCTGAATTACTGCACAGGTTAAACTCTCAGCCTCACAGGAGTCTAACGTTGAAGTGAGGAAGATATGCACTTTGATAGTTGGAATGGGGATATGTGGGAAGACCTGATGAAACTGGGGAAATCGAGCCCCTGGAATCTGATAAATATTTGCCAGTGGAAGAGGCCTCTCTATCCTTTGTGGAAGCCACCTTCCCACTCCCAGTGGTAGTGGCCTCTTCAGCCCCTCACCTCTCATCTGATGGGATTAAACTTGCATTGTCCTAGAAAACTGTAATGACCTCCTCTGTAGTAGATGACATGCTAGACAATGATTCTTCTCAAGACCCATTTCTATCACCCCTCTTTGCTTCTAGACCCATAACTTGATTCAAGTCCTAGTAGGCTCCTAAAGGTAAGGTACAAAATGTAATTCACAAGGAAGTGTACTACAGTTCAAAAGAACTACTGGAATTTTCTAATTTATACAGATAGAAATCTGGGAAACGTGTGGGAGTGGATATTGAGGGTGTGGGATAATGGCAGGAGGAATATAAAGTTGGATTAGGTGGAATTCATTGATGTGGACTCACTAAGCCGAGATTCTGTACTTAACATTACAGCTTAGGCAGTTAGAAAGGGCTCTAATTGTGCTATACTTTAGTTTGCTTGTTTCCTCCAAATCCCGTGTTGAAATTTGATTCCCAATGTTGGAGGTGGGGAACAGTAGGAGGTGTTGGTTCAGGGGGCAGATCTCTCAGGAATGACTTGGTGCCATTCTTGCAAGAGTGAGTGAATTCTTGCTCTATTTGTTCCCACAAGAGCTGGTTGTTTCAGAGAGCCCAGTACCTCCCTCCCTACCACCTTCCTTTCTTGCCATGTGATCTCTGCACACACCAGCTCCCCTTCACCTTTTGCCATGAGTGGAAGCAGCCTGTGGCCCTCACTAGATGCAGATGCTGGCATCATGCTTCTTGTACAGCTTGCAGAACCATGAGCCAAAGAAGCCTGTTTTCTTTATAAAGTATCCAGCCTTAAATATTCCTTCATAGCAACACAAAGGGACTAAATTTGGTTGGTTGGCTGAAACATGGACCAAAAGGTGGGCAATATTGAGTGAGTTCAAAATGCTAGAACTGCCCTAGTTTAATATAGAGGAAGAGATTCAAAGGCTTAGGGAGATTGAAATGTTAGAGTGGATTTGTCATTTAGTATCTTCCCCCTCACCCAGGGAGAGTCCAGAAGAGATATTTTTCACCACAATTGTGAGACATAAATTTGTGAGGGAATCCCTGGTATCCTTGAAAAACTCCGTGATCACTCTTCTCTGTAGGTGAGACTTTACAGTGGGATCTGCAGTCACTGAACTGGGAAACCTAAATGCAATGGAGTGATTGGATCCTAGGGTGGCAGGAGCCATGTGGCAGCTCTTAACCACCAAAGGCAAAGTGAGTGTGGTTACCTTAAGGGACAGTAGAGTCAAAGCAGCAATCAGAATAGCCTGGCTTCCAGACCGATGGCATTAGCTAGTTGATCATGATGTTTTCAGAAGTGAAGCAGATAGAAAGCCTACTAAACTGTTAATTTATCTGTGTAAACAGCAATGTTCAAGTGAGCAAAAGTCTATCTTGAATCATAAAAGTAGGGAATCATGGCACCTAAATGAATTCCCAGCCTTAAGCCAGTTTACAGAGCCAGAACCCCTTGAATGAAAAGGAAACTAGGTCCGCTTGATGAAGGACCCTGGTACACTGCCAATAATTTTACTGTTACTTTTTCCCCAAGCCTCCCCAAAGGGACCTACAGCCTTTTACCAGGGTAAGTGTGCCTTGAGGAAAAGGAAATAATCAGATCTTTTGGGTACTACCAGACAAAGGCTCTGAACTGACATGGAATCTAGGAGACAGAGACCATCATTTGGTCCACTAGCCAGAGTAGGGGCTTATGGAGGTGAGATGACTCACGGAGTTTTAGCTCAGGTCTGTGTCCTATTGACCCAGCGGGTCTCAGAAGCCATTCTGTGGTTATTTCCCCAGTTCTGGAATGCATAATTGGAGTAGATATACTCAGCAGCAGGCAGAATCCCCATATGGGTTACCTAATCTGTGGGATAAGGACTATTATGGTGGGAAAGGCCAAGAGGAAGCCACTAGAACTGCCCTTATATAGGAAAATAGTAAGCCAAAGGCAATACTGCATCCCTGAAGGGATTTCAGAGATTAGTGACAGCATCGGAAGATTTGAAAAATGCAAGGGTGGTGATTTCCACCACGTTCCCATTCATCTTGCCTATTTGACCTATGTAAAAGACGGTTGGATCTTGCAGAATGACAGTGAATTATCATAAGCTTAACCAGGTGGTGACTCCCCTTGGCAGCTGCTGTACCAGATGTGGTTTCATTGCTTGAGCAAATTAGCATATTCTCTGAAACCTGATATGCAACTATTGATTTGACGAATGTCTTTTTCTTCATATCTGTCAATAAAGACTACCAACAGCAGTTTTCTTTCACTGCAAGGCCAGCAATACACCTTTACTGCTCTATCTCAGGGTTATGCTAACACTCTCCAGCACTGTATTATAATCTAATTCATGGGAGTCTCAATCACTTTCACAAGGTATTACATTCGTCCATGTGATTAATGGCATTATGTTGATTGGACCTAGTGAGCAAGAAGCAGTAACTACTTTAGACCTATTGGTAAGAAATTTGCCTGTAAGAAGGTGGGAAATAAATCCAACAAACTTCAGGGGCCCTCTCGTTAGTGAAAGTTTTAGGCATCCAATGTTGTGAAGCTTATTGAGATATCCCTTCTAAGGGAAGGCTAAGTTGTTCCATCTGGCCCCTCTTACAACCAAAAGAGAAGCACAATGCCTACTGGGCTTCTTCAGATTTTGGAGGCAACATATTCTTCATTTGGGTGTGTTACTGTGATCAAAAAGCTGCTAATATTGAGTGGGTCCCAGAACAAGAGAAGACTCTGTAACAGGCCAGGCTGCTATACAAACTGCTCTGCCGCTTGGGCCATAAGATCCAGCAGGGCCAAGCAATGGTGCTTAGAGTATCAGTGGCACATAGGGATGCTATTTGAAGCCTTCGTCAGGCATCTATGGGTGAACCGCAATGCAGGCCTTTGGATTTGGGAGCAAAGCCCTGCCAATCTCCACAGATAACTACTCTCCTTTTGAGAAACAGCTTTTGGCCTGCTGCTGAGCCTTAGTAAAGACTAAATGTTTAACTATGGGTTACCGTGTTACCATGCAACCTGAGCTGCCCATCATGAACTGGGTGTTTTCTTACCCAGCAAGTTATAACGTCAGTTGTGCATAGAAGCACTCCATCATCAAATGGAAGTGATTCGACTTTGACTGATTGGGACTGAGCAGGCCCTGCAGGCACAAGTGAGTTACATGAAGAAGTGATGCAGATGCTCATGGTTCCCACTCCTGCTACACTGCCTTATCTCTCCCAGTCTCATGAGGAGTTTCCTATGATCAGTGACAGAGGAAGAGAAGACTCAGGCTTGGTTTACAGATGGTTGTGCACAACATGCAGGCAGCTGCAGCACTACCGCCCCTTTCTGGGACATCTCTGAAGGATGGTGGTGAAAGCAATTCCTTCCAGTGGGCAGAACTTTGAGTAGTGCACCTTGTTGTTCACTTTGCTTGGAAAGAGAAATGGGTTGACATTTGTTTATCCTCATTTATGAGCTGTGATCAGTAGTCTGCCTAGATGGTCAGGGACGTAGAAAGAGCTCCACTGGAAAATTGGTGACAAAGAAATTTGGGGAAGAGATATGTAGGTAGACCTCTCTGAATGGGAAAAAAAATCAACATAATTGTGTCCCATGTGAATGTTTGCCAAAAGGTGACCTCAGTAGAAGAGGATTTTAATAGTCAAGTGGACAGAATCACCAACTCTGTGGATACTAGTTAGCCTCTTTCCCCAGCCATCCCTGTCATCGCCCAGTGGGTTCATGAACAAAGCGGCCATTGTGGCAGGGATGAAGATTATGCCTTGGCCCAGCAACATGGACTTCCCACTCACCAGTGCTGACCTGGCTATGGCCACTGCCGAGTGCCTGATTTGCCAGCCTCAGAGAACAGTGCTGAGCCCCTAATATGGCAACATTCCCCAGATGATCAACCAGCTACCTGTTTGCAGGTTGATTACATCGGACCACTTCTATCACAGAAGGGACAGCATCTCGTCCTTAGTGAAATAGACACTTACTCTGGATATGAATTTGCCTTCCTTGCCTGCAGTGCTTCTGCCAAAACCATGATTCATGAACTCACAGAATGCCTTATCCACCCTCATGGTATTCCACACAGCATTACTTTTGACCAAAGAACTCCACAGCAAATGAAGTGTGGCAGTGGGCTCATGCTCATAGAATTCACTGGTCTTACCATATTCCCCATCATCCTGAAGCAGCTGGCTTGATAGAATAGTGAAATGGACTTTTGAAGATTCAGTCTAGTGCCAGCTAAGTGTCACTACCTTGCAGGGTTAGGTCAAGGTTCTCTATAAGACTGTATATGCTCTGAATCAGCATTTAATCTATGATGCTGTTTCTCCTGTAACCAGAAACTCACAGGTCCAGGAATCAAGGGGTTGAAATGGGGTTCTACCACTCACTATTACTCCTGGTTACCCACTAGTAAATTTTGCTTTTTGTTCCCATGACTTCATGCTCTGCTGGCCCACAGGTCTTTGTTCTAGACGGAAGAATACTTCCACAGGGAGACACAGCAATGCTTCCACTGAACTGGAAGTCAAGACTGCCATGAAACCACTTTGGACTCCTCATTCCTCTAAATCAACAGACAAAGAAAGGAGTTACTGTGCTGGTTATGGTGACTGACTCTGACACCAAGGGGAAATTGGATTACTACTCCACAACAGAGAGAAGGAAGAGTATTTCTGGACTACAGGAGATCCCTTAGGGCACCTCTTAATATTACCAAGCCCTATGATTAAGGCCAATGGAAAACTGTAACAACCCAAGCCAGGAAGGACATTAGCTCAGACTCTTTAGAAATGAAGATTTGTGACCATCTGAGGCGCTTGTTGAAGGCAAGGGAAATACAGAATGGGTAGTAGAAGAAAGAGGTTATAATCACCAGCTATGACAACATGACAAGTTACAGAAATGAGGATTGTAATTGCTGAGTGTTCCCCCATTTTTGTTGTGTGTGTGTGCACGTGCAATGCTGTTTCTATTATGAGGACCCTAAATCCCAGGCCATGAGTTTCATTTCAGAAGCAGCAGTGAAAAACAGTCTTATAATACTACAATCCCTCAAATACTTCGCTCACCTTCCAGGAAACTTGTGAAATATTTTTACTAGGAGACAAAAATTATTTTTTCATCATTGAATATCACACTGGTGACAGATGAAAGGAAATACTAGTAGAGGAGAAATATTAAATACCTGGGAAAATGATTAGCCTACAAAACAATAAAACATACACATTGAAACAAGATTCAGTTTATACTGTCCACTTAATTGAAAAAGACCCTAACACTTAAGTTGCTGGTTGGGTTGTGTAAAATTTTTGGAAGCAATCAAAATTGATTAGCTTCTTTGATACAATGTTAAATGTTTATTAAAAATCACAAAAACACTTACATCACTGATAACATTGTTCAGCCAGTGACCACCAGAAATATACACACGCCAAGCTGGGTTTAATGCTTACAAGGAACCACAGAGTTGCTCATTCGGAGCTTAGAAAGGACTTGTGATAGGATTTTGGCTCATATTAGGTGTTTAGGGGGAAGATTTAAGGAAGTGGGGCTTGGCTTTGTTCTGGATTGGATGCTCTCAGGAAGTGAGAGTAATTCTATGAATAAATCTAATCTAAGAGGCGAAAAAACTAGAGCAAGGCTAAAGCTTAAAATGGGTAAGGAAGCTGTGGCAGTCATTCATTTATCCAATATAGGAAGATGCTTGGGTCATTTTTGTGGTTTGTGCATTTGTCTGGATTCAGACATGATTGTGGAGTGGTCTTTTTCTTGTCCTGATCCTTTGTGGCCTCAGAGTGGCCTTGTCTGATGTTAGAGTTCTGTGAAATTGTTTGTGTTCAGCAGGAGAACACATGGGCTAGCTGTGAGGGCCAGGCCTGCTCCTAATGTCAAAGGCTGCTTTTCTCTTCCTCACCTTTCAACCCCAACACTGTGTGTATTCGTCTACTTGCGCTACCATAACAAAATGCCACAGACTGGGAGGCTTAAACAACAGACGTTTATTTTCTCACAGTTCTAGGGGCTGTTAAGTCCAAGACCAAGGCATTGCGGATTTGATTTCTCCTGAGGCCTTTTCCTTGGTTTGCAGATGGCCACTTTCTCTCTGTGTCTTCAAGTGACCTTTCTTCTGTGTACACGGAGGAAGAGAGAGAGCTCTGCTTTCTCCTTCTCTTTTTATAAGAACACCAGTCATAAGGATTTAGGCTGCACCCTTCTGACCTCATTTAACCTGAATTATCTCTCTAACATCCCTATCTCCAAATACAGGGGGTTAACACTTCAATGTATGAATTTTGGCACAATTCGGTTCACAGTACTATGCATCGGTCCAGATTTCTGGAGAGATCTTTCACAGAAGGTTAAAAAGAATGCACGTGTTGATGGTGGTATTATCTTCCATAGTAAAACTTAGAAATAGGCAAATATTTAACAAAGCAGAATGGACAAAGCAGGTGAAGGCTCAGTGAACAAATGGGCTTAGGGGTACTCAAATGGTAGTAGGGTGGTGGGTTAATTGGTAACTGTTTTAATTGTTTTTTTTTTTTTTTTATGTTGTTATAATACTGCTTTTGCAGCAATCATCATGCAAATACTTATGGGAAAGTTGATAAAGAGACTTAAACTTTTTCTCCCCTTGGAGTAAGTGAAAGCTAGCAAGTGCTCTGACAGCATGTTTTAGTGTACTTCTGTGGGAAACAATCAGAAGGGGGACCAACAGGGCTCTGAAAGCGGGGAGGGACTCCACTGCAGCAGGAGCATCAGCAAAGGGCCAGAAAAGGACAGCTTGGGAAAAACCTGGCAAGCACCCCACTTTCCTGATTTAGCCTACTGTGGGCTCTGCGGTATAGCCTGTGATGACCCAAATCATTTCCCGGATTCTGCCTTCAGAACTGAGCTGAGCCCCTGTGTGGTGCTGCTGCAGTGCCCCCAAACAGATGGAAGGAAGCATCATTGAAGAAATAATCCCCCATGGTGGCCCCCTCCCCGCCCCCGATGGAACTCGCACTCCATTAGAGCAAACATTCCCAGAGGCATAAGATGATGAATGAGAGATGCTTTTGTCTGGTTTTGTTACTGCCTTCATAACTATTCTTTTAGTTTTTTTCTGTTTACCTGGAAGAATTGCCCTCAACTTACGTAACAGGTGGAATAGACCCTTGATTTAGACTGTAGGTCTTGAAGTGCTCAGGAGCCCTAAGCATGTGGCCCATACCCATTTTAGGACAGATGGTTATGGCGGAGCACATACTGCAACCTTCACTGGCAAAGCAGAGTCCAATGCTACTATCTGGGCCAAATCTATTTATAGGATCGAGTCTCCAATCTCTCATAACAACTGATTTCCCCTAATCTTTATGGTGAGCCTAAGTGCCGGCACAGCCCCATAACCCCGAGCCACTCAGACCTCCCCGCAATGCTGTCCTCCCACCCCACTCTGTCACGCGGGGTCCTCTGGAGGTTAAAAGAATTTATTTTGAAATGAAATGGCAAATGGAAAAAGCTCTTATTTTCATCTGGGAAAAACCTCATGAAACATTTTTCTCTTGATTAGTGTTCATAACAGCAGCCTGGAATGCTTTCTGCAACCAATTTGTAGATGTTCTTATAAAACAGATCTCTCTTCTTGATCCGATTTTCCCCCCTGCACATTTGTTCTGCTCAAACCTTTCAGCACATTTGTTAACTTGAGTGACATCTAAAAAAATCGCCACACCATTAATGTGGAGTCATCCAATCCATGGGGCTGTGCATCACTCCTTTAATTGGGATGGCTTGGTTCCCTCCCAGATATTCCCTCTCAGCCGATACCATTGTGTTTTAAAACTTTGGATAATTATAGCTCTGTAAACGTAGAGGAGATTTGTTGGCTCCAGCCGGCTCCTGCTCCTAATGTAATAGCTTCATTGTTTAGTAATCGCTCTATTCACAAAGCAAAGGGTTCCGTGTCAGCAAAGACATCTATTCAAAGCACCTTCCCTGTGCTGGATAAACACTGGCAGAAGCGGTCTACTAGGCAAACCAAAACACTCACAGAGGACTTGGCCACGGGGCTGTTCTTCCCTTCTCAAATGGGACCGTTCATCAGAAATGTCTTCACCTTTTTTTCGTGACCGACCAATCAGCCTGCAGGCAGAGGCTTTTGCTTGGCTGGTGAAATCCTCGATAAACGCTAACAAAAAACTTTGTGGGAAAATTTTGTGGGAAACTCTGTGCAGAGCAGAGATGAGGCGAAGGGGCTGAGCTGAGATGCCAACCGGTGGGGAGTGGTCCACACATGCTCTCCCCAAGGAGGACAGGGGAAAGATAAATGTCCCTAAGCTGTTTCCTAGAAAAAAATCCAGAACAATTTCTGGGAGTGCTGTGGGAGAGAGTCAACAGTGGCCACACAATGTAGGAAGAGGTAACGAGGTTCTTAGATTCTTTTGAGAACGTTCGCTGGAGTTTAGACCCTGAGTTTTCTAACCAGTGGGAGCCCAGTGAACGTGAGAGCCCAGATTTCTCTGGCTCTTGCGTACACCCACTAATCCAGGAGCACGCACTCTCGGAAAATTCATCCCTCCTGTGCTGGTGTTTCTGAAACTCCCTGGGAAATCTACTTAGAGGGTAAAGAACTTGAGCCAAGCATAACTGATTTGCACTTACATTCACGGCGAACCTAAGAGCCTAGCACTACCCTGAAAGCTCTCAGCAAACCACGCAGTCTACACATGCTGCTTTGCAACCTCCTCATTTCTCCTCGATCTGGTCCTGACCCTGCAGGCCTCAGGAGGGCAAGCCAGGATCTTGGGAGGGGGCAGAGGTGAACAAGAGAAAAAGCAGAGGGAGATTTTAAAAATAATCGCCGTAAGCGGTGTAAGTATAGAATATCCCATGTGTGTATAAATATATATTATATAGGTATATCATACGTATAGATATACCTATATAATATATATTTACATGTGTATGTGTGTGCTGCATATATGTATTAAAGGGATGGCAGCTTTGGCATAAAGATTGTTTAGAGGTGAAAATATTTAAAATCTTATCTGAACTTTCCTTATCTGACTAACAAAGAGTCTTTCAAAAATACAGGCTGCTGTTAACCCTGCTTTCAGGGGGTTTCCTGCAAATTCCAGGAAGTGGACACATTACCCCTTCCCATTAGCACAAAGAAAAACTCACAGCACCTTACACATTTTCCCATTGAATCCGTAAATTCCTGCTACTCCCTTTTTTGTTATATTGGTACAAATTGAGCATCCTTAATCCAAAATCCAAACTGCTCTAAAAATCAGAAAGTTTTTGAGCACTGACAGGATACCACAAGTGGAAAATTCCAGACACATATACGAACGGAACACAAACTTTGTTCATGTGCAAAATTCTTTTTCAAACTGTGTGAAGTTATCATCTGTCTCTGGGTATAAGTTGCATGGAAAACATAAATGAATTTTGTGTTTAGACATAGGGCCTGAGATTCCCAAGGTATCTCATTATGCATAAGCAAACATTCCAAAATCTGAAAAAATCCAAAATCTGAAATACTTCTAAGTCCCAAGCATTTCAAATAAGGGATATTCAACCTGTATATAAGCCCTTACCTCTGGGTATTCAGTGAGTTACTCATTAGTGATGTCCAATGCACGTGTAAATAAACTTCCTTTTTTCTTCTGCTAATTTGTCTATTGCTAGTTAATTTGCAGGCCCCCAAGCACTCCAAACGAAGTGAATAGACGAAAAGTCTTCCTCCCAATAGTTAATACATATATATAAACACACATGCATAGTCATATGTGTATATGTCAGTTCCTACAGGTTCCTACAGGTTATAGACCCCAGGAAATATTCTGGCCACCTGTCCCAGGGGTACCTTTGTCTCCCCCATATCCCAACACACAGTCACAAACCACCACTCAGAGTGGGTCTCTCTCCATCGGGGTCTGTTTCTGTCGGGTGGGCATCAGCTGTGCTCATCCAGTCTGCTGGGCACTCACATCTTCCAGCTGAGGCCCATGGCCCTCCAGTCACCAGAGCCACTGAGCTGTGTATTGTTAACAGGAAGGAGGGAGGGAGCCTCTATTCTCTGTGTGATTTTCTGTTGGAGATATTTTTTAAAGCATTCAAGCTTATGCACTAATGTTTTCTAGAACTTTAATGGAACACCATTTCTATCGTTGTTTTGTTTTGTTTTCTTTCCCTTTAAAACTCTCCCCTTCTCCCCATGGAGATTACACCTGCATCTGCCAGGGCCCTACTGGGGAACCATCCCTTGTTCAGAGCCTACCAGCTCCCTCAGGCCTCTGCTCTGCTCCTGTTAGTGCTATTTCCCCAGCATCAGAACACTGCCCGGCACCTGGCCCAGGTCCACAATCCCTATCCATAATTCTAAAATCCCCAAACCTCTAAAAACACAAAAATTTTTATAACCAACTTGGTGGCAAAACATGAAGTGAAGTAAGGCTGCATTTATCCCACTTGGTGTGAATATTCATATATCTGGCTAGACAGGTCTGTGGAAATACCGTGTTTGATTTGCAAAGTGTTGCCTCCAACCCCTCTAGGGATGTTATATAATATTTGGTTTATGCATATTGCCTTTCTAAAATCTGAAAATTTCTGAATTCTAAAACATAACTGGCCTCAAGGGCTTCTGATATGTGCTTGTGGACTTAGGCACATGTCAATAAATATGTGCTGAATGCATTTCTGAATTCCTCCTTCTTTCCCACCTCCAGGGCTTTGTTACAGGGTCAACTTCTCAGTGCATGGCTCCTTCCAGTCTGATAAGAACCATCCCTCAGCCTTCAGACGAACAGGTATAAGTATCTTTTCCTCATCTATCCTAGGCTTATGGCTTAGACCTCCTATAACACAAGACAAATTAACAAGGGTAAAACATACACATTTCTTTAATATAAGTTTTACATGACATGGAAACTTCTCCCAAACAGAGAAACCTGTGTATTTTCATGTTCGGGTTTGATGAAAGTGTGATTGGACAAATGGAGTATGATGTCATGGTCGTAAACGGGGGAGGGAGGGGAGCTTAGCAAGGCCTGCTTGTCCATATTCTTCTTGGTGTTTCTGTGTCTTCCTTCCTTTTCTCTGGGAGTAAGGAGGACACCTGTCATATGAGGTCTTATGACTTGCTTCAAGGGAGAAGGAAGAAGGGAGAAGGCATGGTAGAAGTAAACTTCCTGCTTCTGTGCTTTTCTCAAATGCCAAGGTGCTGTATTTTAAGGGAGCGTGTCCTGAACCCCATCACAGGCTTTTGGTAGGCCTGCCCAGGTTCAGTATGACCACTGGGGATGAGCCACATGTGAACTAAAGCCAGGTCCCAACTACACATGGGAGTTTCATAAAAAGAAATCCACCCTTAACATCACGTTAGGACAAAATAAGATAGAATATTTTCAGATCTGAGCAGGCATTCAGGTCTACTCAGTTAGCAGAAAAAAATATTTTTTGAAGAAATGTAATCTAGTAGCAGTCATTTATAGACATCCTGAATATAGACATTTATCGACACTCCAGTCATACTGAATCAGCTTCAGATGGGAGTTCTAGAATCCTCTTATTATTATTATTATTTATTTTTTTATTCTTTTTTGAGACAGAGTCTTGCTTTGTCACCCAGGCTGGAGTGCAGTGGTTCCATCTCGGCTCACTGCAAGCTCCACCTCCTGGGTTCACGCCATTCTCCTGCCTCAGCCTCCGAGTAGCTGGGACTACAGGCCACGCGCCACCATGCCCTGCTAATTTTAATCCTCTTATTATTATCATTTTAATCTTTCCCTCTTTTTCCTCCTCACTCTTCTGCCCAAGGTCCTGAGTCTACTCTCGTATCCCAAAGGGGACGTGCTTAGGTTTATTCTGCAGCTGAGGAAGCTCATGCTTCAGGACCTGTTGCTAACGCAAGCCTCTTTCAAGCCCTGCACCTCCTTTTGTATTTGAATTGATGAGTTCTGCTCCTTCAAAATGACCTCCCAAGTTAATTAAGCTCTAGACTCCACAAAACATGACCCCTCCCCTGGGAGACGACAGTTACTGCTGGTCCCAAAGGGAAACCATGGGTGGCTCCCTGTAGTCTTTTCCCATCTTCAGGGTGGAGCATCTATAAGACAACCCTTCCTCATGTGAATAATGATGAATTCTCACTGCATAACTTGGATATTTCATGCTAAAATACTCCCCCGCTTCCAGGAATCAGAGGCCTAAGCAAGGGAAAGTCTATACCTCCCTGAGATAGGGATTTTGACCTCTCATTCATAGATAAGAAAAATGATGCTCAAAGAGCTTGACAAGTCGTTTATCTAAGATCATGCAGCTGGTAAGAGATCCAGTCAGAATTTGAACCCTGGTCCTCAACTCCTAAACTGGTGTTTCTTATTTTATCCTGTATTCCTAATTCATCAGAGGCAACCATTTGAAGAAAGAAATAATCTGGATCCTTCTTTTCTGAGTTAGTTAACTGAACATGCCCTTGAGCATTGCAGAGTAACCTTGCCCTGACAGTGCCAACATTTTCAGTGAACACAAAGATAAGTTTTGAGGCTGCTTTCTCCCCTTTCACTTTTTTTTTAAAACCAATGTGTGTTTCAGCAGGAAAAGTATAGGATAAAATCCTTATACTTCAGGTGCTGATGTGCTTAAGCCACTTGACGCTTTTTGGCTTCATTTTTTTAAGAGGGCTTTATGACTTGGAGCTAGAGCAATCCTAACATGTCTGTGTTACGAACATGCTAATATTCGTGCTAATGGCAGGGCGCAAAATCCAGAAAGGCCAGCAACTTGGGGCTGAGAGGCAGGAACTTCTTGTCACCCCTATGTGACATAAGGGTTCCAACAAGGTGGGCTTCCAGGTGTTGATCCGGTGGGGAGTGCAATGCAGAGGTGACAAGGAAGGGACACTCTGTGAGTTTACAGGAGCTGTCATAACAAAGTACCACCAATTGAGAGGTTTAAAAAACCAGAAATTTACCGTCTTATGGTTCTGGAGGCTGGAAATCCAAGATCAAGATGTTGGCAGGGCCATGCTCCCTCTGAAGGCACCAGGGAAGGATCTAGTGTTCCAGGCCTCCCTCCAGGTTTCTGGTAGTTCCTTGACTTGTGGCAGCATGAATCCAAACTTCACATGGTGTTTTTCCTCTGTGTGTGTGTGTTTGTGTCTAATTTTTTCTCTTTCTTTCTTTCTTTGAGACAGAGTCTCACTCATTGTTGCCCATGCTGGAGTGCAGTGGCACTACGTCAGCTTACTACAACTTCTGTCTTCCAGGTTCAAGTGGTTCTGCTGCCTCAGCCTCCCAAGTAGCTGGAACTGCAGGCACACGCCACCACGCTCAGCTCATTTTTATATTTTTAGTAGAGATGGGGTTTCACCATGTTGGCTAGGCTGGTCTCGAACCCCTGACCTCAGGTGATCCACCTGCCTCGGCCTCCCAGAGTGCTGGGATTACAGGCATGAGCCACCACGCCTGGCCCAAATTTTTTCTTTTGATAAGGATACCCAGTCATATTGTTATCAGGGACTCACCCTACTCCAGTATTACCTCATCTTAACTAATTATTATATTTGCAACAACTATGTTTCCAAATAGAGTCACATTTTGAGGCACTAGGGTTAGGATTTCAAAACATGAATTTGGATCAGGAGAACATAATTCGGCCTGTCACAGACCAGCCTCTGGATCATCCTTTTCACATACAAAATGCATTCACCCAAACCCAACACTCCTGGAAGTCTTGATGTATTCTAGTATCAACTCTTAAGTTCAAAATCTCTTTTAAATATCATCTAAATGAGGTGTGTGTGACACTCAGTGTGATTCATTCTGGAGCAACATTTTTCTCTAGCTGTGAGCCTATGAAACCAGACAAGTTTACTTGCAAGATAGAAATGTTAGGACAGGTATAGGACAGACATGCCCATTCCAAAAAGGAGAAATCAGAAGGAAAAGGGGACTCAAAAGTTCTGAGCAGGTTCAAAACCTAGCAGGATAAATTCCATTAGATTTTAAGCTTGAGAATAACCATCTTTGGCCTGATGCTCTGTCCTCTGAGCTCATTTAAATTATGCAGAAAAATTAATTTGCTCAAAGTCTACTGATTTAAAATATTATCACATCTAAAAGAAAACACCTTCACAGCAACATCCAGACTGGTGCTTGACCAAGCAAATGAGCACAATAGCCTAGTTTAGTTGACACATAAAATTAACCATTGCAAATACTTTTTAAGAAATTACTAAAATATGTCCAAGATGCAAGAAAGTCAGGAAGAAGCTCTTAAGAGAGAAGGTGAAGACATGTTTTGGCTGCTTGTCTTGGCCTATGTTCCAGAGAGGCAGTACTCAGAGGAGTCATCAACTAAAGATTGTACAAAGCCTAGTTTTAATCTGTCACAATGGTTTAGATCAGAGGAATGCACAGAAAGACCTTCGTGCTTTCGGTTATGACAGAGCCAGAGAATTTTCTCTAGTGTCCAGGGTGAAGAGCAGATGAGGTGACTAGGAAGTCAAGTGAAAATAGTGTGAGGAGTAGCCTGAGAGGTACCAGAATATGCCACCCCAAAATATGCCTCTTTGGCGTATGGATTGTTTTGAGCTTGAGGCTACTGAGAACTAGCAGTCTCAGGAAAACTCTAAAACCAAGGCACATGGTTTTTCTTAATAAAGGAAATTTAGATTTGTAGAGATATCTCCCTCTCTCATACCAGGAAAAGGAGTATTCTTAGCAACTTTTATCAGTGAAGAAGGTACTATTTTAAATCCACATAACAAACCTTACTAAACAACTCTTGTCTATCATACTTTTCCTCGTCACCATCCCATAACTTGCCTCCCCCAGAAACCTCAAACCCCTTTTCCTGTGTTTTATGTTAAGGTGGTATATAAGCCCAAGTTCTAACCACTCCTTTGGGTTACTCACCTCTAGGTATTTCCATGTGTAATCAGGGTGCACATGTTAATAAACTGCTGCTTGTATTTCTCTTGCTAATCTGTCTTTTGTCAGCCCAATTTATAGTCCCCTGCTGAGGAATCTAGAAGAACAGCAGAAAAAATATTTTTTTTCCTCCCTTGTAAGCTCTAAAAGACAACTGACTGATCTAGGGCTGGGTGTGCTGGGAGGGAGAAAGCCACTCGTGACTTCCTAAACATGTATCAGCAGACCAATAGTCTATTGCATTGTATTTGTCTGTCTATCCATCTATCTATCTATCTACCTACCTACCTATCATCTATCTATCTTCAAGTGCCATGTGTTGGTCTTTTGCAATGATATATCCCCAGCAGGCAGCACAGGACCTTATGCCTAGCAAGTATTCAGGTAAGAGCTACTGAATGAAAATGTCAATGGACTGCACCCAGCTTCCTAAAGCTCAGTGGTGACTATGTGTGTGTGTGTGTGTGTGTGTATTTGTGTATTTTTGAAACCGTCTCACTCTGTCATCCAGGCTAAAGTGCAGTGGCATGGTCACCACTTACTGCAGCCTCAATCTCCTGGACTCCAGTGATCCTCCCACCTCAGCCTCCTGAGTAGCTGGGACTACAGCCTCATTTTTTATTTTTATTTTTAGTAGAGACAAAGTCTCACTATGTTCTCCAAGCTGGTCTCAAACTCCTGAGCCCAAGTGATCCTCCAGCCTTGGCTTCATCCAAGTGCTGAGATTACAGGAGTGAGCTATTGTGCTGGTCAACAACAACATTTTATAGCAGGGTAAGGAAGATGCAATTAGTTTGTGGAGTGCCGTGAACCTATCTCAAAGCCATGTTTGTCAAGCCAGCACACTCTTTCCTTAGGTCATGTGGCTGTTTGCACAAGGTTGATAGCTGAAAAGAGGGAGATGTTGAAGAACCCCCACCACCCCTTGGCTGCCACAAAAGCCTGGTGGTTGTGTGATCCTACGTTAAGATAAAGTGAGTCGGAGGATGCCAGCCTGCTTTCTTCTGTTCTCAGTCTGTAACCAGAGATCCTAATCTTGATGCAAAGTTGAGGTTCACTTCTGGACATGCTTTATTCTAAAGGGCATGGGGGAAGGAGAAAGGGCACATTCTGAGGAGGAGGGAGGCCTCCAAGAGAAATTCCTTCCTACTGGGCAAGGGCAGCAGCACGTTACCCACTTACATCCTCCTGGAAGCCTTCTGTTTGTCCGTCTGTCTAGGGCCCATCTTGTGTGCACTGAAGGGAGGGACATAGAGCAGGCAGCTTGGGTTTATGATGATATTTCCATGTCAGCCTGTTCGGCACTAACGCACTACACAAAACATACGACACATGATATTCCTTTCCCTGGTATTGCTAACTTGAAATCTGCGTGGCTCAGGGGCCTCCTGCCTTTGAATAAGACTTGGGAGAGAACCAGACGGCGATCCGAGCCTCTAGCTTTCCATTGACAAGGAGGCAGCTCCAAACTGGGATTACTGATTTCCATTTCAAAACTGCGTTCAATTTAGTTGATTTAAACGACTTGACTTTCCTCTGTGAAATGACTGTGGCACGTGAGCTCAGCCAGTTGCTCTTTGAAAGGCATCAACACGCTCCCTGCAGGGACCGATGGAGCTCCGCCACCCATTGTTTATCTAAAAACAGCGTTTTATTATTGTCGCTCAATTAGTCCAGACAGCGGACACAAATGACTTTCAACAGCTACATCCTGATGCTCTGCATCACACATAAAATGCCAAAGATTGCTCTAATAGCTAGCTAATAAAATCAAAATGTGCCTTTGTTGACTCAAGATTACTCACATCGTCACTCTTTCTACCGAAATCTCTTCTTAATCTAATTACATACAATGTTTCCACTTTAGTAAAAGAACATTAACCTCAATAATCAACAATTCTGTCCTCAATTTATTTATGAGCAAGCAACCAAGATTTTTCTGAACGTAAACTTTGAAGGAGAGTTTATTTTCTATACACAAACTAGCATATTTTTTTCTCTCAAGGTCAAAATATTATTGCCTCTAGGGTTTTTCCTTTCAAGCTTTTTTCTTCCTAAAAATTGCACAATCTGTCATTTCATAGACACCCACGAAAAGCCACTCCTAAGTTTCTCCCTGTTTATACTAACTGCTGTGAAAATGCTATTATACGCAAATATTTCAACTGTTTTGCAAACATATGCTTTCATACACTCATACTCACTGCAGGCACGGTTGCCTGAAATAGGAAAGGCCCTTTGAAAAAGAAACGAAATGCATTGAGCCTCTCAACATTTACCATTTTTCAATTGCATCTTGGAAGCATGGATGACTTTTAACATTTAGAAATTACATTTGCCAGTGATTGCACTAGAACTTGGTTCTTTGAACGAAAAGATCCCTGACACTCGATTTATACCTCTAATTTAGAGCATGGGAAAAGTTGAGGATCAGAGAAGTGAAGAGACTTAGCTCAGGTGAGTAACCACATGAGGGACTGGGACCCAGGTATTCTAAGAGCTCCCTGGATGGGCGCAAACACAAAATACAAGAATTGGGGTAGTAAAGACTCCTCCTTAGGGTGCGGTCAAGAGGGCCTGGATTCTTCAGTGAGGGTTTAGTTGTTTAGCCGGATTGAAGCTGCGCTTTGTGACTGGCTGCCACCACCCACTCCATTACCTTCATCTCAAAACACACACATGCGCTCTTTGGTAATATAACATTTCTCAAGTTTTCATTTGAGTTTAAGGTTGGACTACATCCAGGCCAAACATAAAGAAAATCTCAAGGCCGGCCCTCCCCTCCTCATAAGCCCTGCCAATTTCCCTCAGGTTTCAGCATAGATGGGGAACCAACGTTACCTCACGTCTCAAGACTCCAACTCTGGGCAGGCTTGGTCTCGCCCCCTCTCTGCACCCTCCTTGGGGTGAGAAGAAAGGGGGTGGTGTTGGCAATGTGACAGGAATTCCTCGTTTTACCCATAAGCAGAGAAATTACAATAAGTCAAGACTGAAGGCCAAAGTCAAGGAACCTGCAATGGCAGAGGTAGGAGCCTGTGAATGAATGTGCATCTGGGAAGCCAGAGCTCTGTCCTCCTGAGCCCACTTCTTGCTTGTTACCTTGGACTGAGCCTCCAGCATTTTATCAGGAGAACCAGAAGCAGGAGGTCATGGCCAAAGAAGTGCCTAAGAGTCAAACAACCTTAACTTTGGTCCACAGCAAAATACATCTGTCACTTAACCAGCTCTAAGCCATTTGGGCACAATTCTTTTTTTAACTAATTAATTAATTTTAGAGACAGCCTTGCTCTGACACCGAGGCTGGAGTGCAGTGGTGTGGCCAAAGCAAACTACAGCCTGGAACTCCTGGGCTCAAGTGATCTTCCCATCTCAGTCCCTTGAGTAACTAGGACTACAGGCATGTGTCACCATGCATGGCTAATTTTTAAAATTTTTTTTGTGGAAACAGGGTCTCACTATGTTGTCCAGGCTGGTCTTGAACTTCTGGCCTCAAGCAATCCTCCCACCTCGGCCTTTCAAAGTGTTGGGATCACAGTTGTGAGCCACCACACCTGGCCATGGGCACATCCCACAATTTTCTTCTAATTATGTTATCCTTACCTCTCAGTGGAACGGACTGCTCTTTGAAAAATACAAAATGTCCCGTTGATGCAAATCCTTATTTGCCCCAATCTCTTATTTTTGTGGAATGATGATGAGTGCAAAGAAGAGGTAAGAGGCATCTAATGTCTGCAAATGAGTTAGAAAAAGAGTACTTTGGCAGGATCACAGGGTTTATTTATTAATTACGAGCTATTACTTAGGGATCATATGTCCTGTGTATGCCTTTAAAAAAATGCTTTTTTTTTTTTTTTAAAAATTATGCTGTTATCCTTCTGGCCCTCAAATTCTTTCAGATTGGTGACAGTTGGCTGGTTTCTCTTCCTTCGCTGCCTGCCCTCACAGGGTGAAATACCTTCCCCAACTGAGGCCTGCCATCCAGCTAGCTGCTTGGCTGGGTGGCAGGCTTCCTTTATTTCCACTGGCTAACGTCTCAACAGTACTGTACTCCGGCTTTTAAAACCTTCCACAGGAAGCCACACAAATGACCCTCAAAATGTGTGGGTTTTTCTGGAACTCTTCACCTTGAATTTTTAAGCCCTCACCCTCTCTTAAGTTCTGGCCTCTCCTGCTTTCTGAAACCACAAGGCAGTTAGAGATTCTAATCTCACAACACAAGTCACTTTGGCATTCACAGTCAGATGTCACCTGGGGTCACATTTGCCTGTATGTGGTGGAAAGTTCTAAGCAGTTGCAGCTGCTTTTGTGATATACCAGTTGACTTGGAGAGACAGCCCCAAAACCCAACAGGAAGGTGGGTTTTCTGAGGCATGTTAAAAATATATTTACGTTTGTTTATATGTGAGTGATTATTTTTAGTCTGCGGAAGAGGATTTGACAAGGATCTAGAGGCTCAGTGGGGGCATGGCATAACTAGCGATATTTGTGCCTGGACAAAAGCAATCATTTGGGCTTTTCTTTTGGTTGTTGCCCCACTTTCCTTTCTCCCTGCCAGTCCCACAGTTATGGAGAAGGAGGTAACACTGAGCCCGGGTCTGCTTCTCCATGTAGTTTCTCTGTTCCTCTGTAGACTGCCTGCCACTACCAGCATGCCATTCTTGAGCAGCACATAGTTGAGCTTTTGGCTTCAGGAAGCTCTTTCTTGCTGTTAAGTGGCAAGACTGTAACTTCAGAAGTCTCTGCCCTGTGGTGCTGTGCTCAGCATGGCCTGGGTGCTCAGTGGCTAGCAACTGTGAGCTCAAACCTCACCTTGGGGCCATGTGAGCAGGTTGACTGGACATCTATAATCTAGATAGTTCCTGCTTTGTTGTGGGATCTCCACCCACTGACAGGTGGCCAAGAAGTTTAAAAAGACATGCTGGTTCTTCAGAATCTGGTTTTATGCATTCTTTTCAGATGGAATGACTGGGAAGTAGGGGAGAAAACAGAAAAGCGCACTGGTGCCCTCCTGCAAATGCAGCATCTGTCCCACCTCCATGCAGTCAAGCAAAGCAGAGGGAATGTGAACCAAAAACTTTAAGATGAGGTGAGGGGAAGACCCCAAAGGACCACTGGCTGACACTAACTCTGGGACCAATGGCAGGGCCCACAGCATTGACAAATCAATGGTGACCGCTCACAGCCTTTGGTACTTGTGTACCATGGATTGCATCAGTGGAGTTTCTCTTACAGATAAATGTACCCACTCTGTATATGACTGACCCAAAGCAATGACTTGCCAGAGCTGCCATAGCAAAATACCACACACAGGGTGTCTTAAACAACAGAATTTTATTCTCTCACACTCTTAGAGGCGAGAAGTCCAAGATCAAGGTGGCAATTTCATTCCTGGTGAGGGCTCTCTTCCTGATTTGCAGACAGCTGGCTTCTGGCTGTGTCCTCACATGGCCTTTCCTCTGAGTGTGCATGAAAAGAGACAGGGGGAGACATCCCTGGTGTCTCCTCCTGTCTTTACGAGGCTACCAGTCCAATTGGATTGGGGTCCACCCTTGTGATCCCACTTAACCTTAATTACCTCCTAAAGGCCTATCTCCAAATATAGTCATATTGAGGGGTTAAGACTTTAACGTATGAATTTAGTGGGGACACAGTTCAGTCCATAGCAAGTCCAGACAATATATAGCTGACTCACTTAGTGTTTGGACCATTCCCCTTACAAGCCCTTTATTATTTTCATGTACCCAGGTCCAGCTGTGCTCAAGCAGCAGCTGTATCTCTTTATCAGAGAGCTGCCGTCGGTCCAGAAACTATTTTGATAGTGCAATAATGAAGATTGACTTCCTTCTAGAAATGACAGTCTTTAACTGGTGAATGGAGGTGTAAATACTCCAGCTTCCTTGGTCCCTGGCCAGGACAGCAGTGACAGTACACAGGAAGATCTGGAGAGACGATAAGTCACATCTCAGCATTTCCTTTCCTGAGGCTTTGCTCAGTGTTGCATCTTGTCCCGGCATCCTCCTTTACTTCTGGGGCCCACTTCTCACCAGTTTTTCCTGGCGATATTCCTTAAATGAATCACTCAGGGTCTGCTTCTGGGGAGTCCAACCTCAGACAACACAAGACCCAAGTGGAAATATTAGTTCCAACACCTAGAATCAACCCAGCATCCCCTCAGCTTCGAAGATTTCTCAACATTTTGAGGTTCAGGCTTCCTAGGTCATTTCATAAAGATTCTCAGAGTGAAATAATCTATAATCCTGTTACACAAGCATAATAGGCAACTGTTTTTCCACTCTATGGGGTCTTCTAGAAGATTCCAGCTCAAAGTCAGTACCAAGGCCCTAAGGGAAATTCTGCTTCCTCAGTCTTAATTTGGAACAACCTAGGCCTTGGCCAAAACTTGCAACCAACACACCCACAAATCACATCGTGTTCCCTCTTCCTGTAGCCGAGCAAATATCGAAGTCAACTGGGGCTTTATATAGCATTCACCAACTTTGGAAAACTTTTCAAAAACTGTTTTAATTTCTTTCTTATTGTCTCCTCAGAGTCTGGTAATTCTGGAAAGAGGCCTGTAGATTGCCACTTGGGGAGTCCAGCAGAAAACTAATCCTGCAACTCCAGAAAGCTGGACAGTAACCCTGCTTTTTCCTTTACTGGGAGCTGTCAGCTCTCTCCTTCCGCTTGACCCTTGGAGCCTTGGGATTGGCTCCTATTGCTCTGCAGAGTGGGCTGCATTGGACACAGTGCAAAGAGTAAAACCAATGATTCAAATGGAGAGAACTGCAGTTACTCAAGCTTCTCCTGCCTTCTATTTACATAAACTTCAAGAACATCTAGTTTAGGGGAAGCATACACATTTGATTCAACATGACACACTCCCCAGGAAACTTTTCACAGTGCCCACATCACTAGAGCCTGGACTTGCTATGATCACCATGGCTCTTGGGCCAACTCTGGGAACATTCCAAAGATACAAGCTTGGGCCAGAAGCCTAGAGAGAAATACCCAGAAGTCCTACAGGTTATTCCATCTCAATACACACTTCTCAAACAAGGGCTTGTAGGAAGGCAGATACGACGGGAAAGGAGGTCTCAGGAAAGCTCTCCAAGTCCCATTTCTTAGTCTTAGCTTCCCCTGTTGAAGGTACTGATGGCCTTGGAATGGTGGACTGGGACCTGGATTTTCATGTACAGTTTAGTTTCTACAGAGGGTGCTTCCCAAGCTTTGCGAAGGAAAGGAGAAGCTCTGTGGGAAGGAAAAAGATGGAAGCGGGGAGAGGAAAGGAGAAGCAGTCGGTAGCAAGGTTTACCTTGTGTAGGTCATGACTTATTCAAGTTTTCCTGGACATGCATTTTAGGGCCTTGTTTTCACCGTCAACGCACAGATCTGAGGGCGGCCTAGTGAGCACATCCCCCTGCCTCCCCCCACCACAGGAGTGTTTGTGTTGGAGGAGGGAGTGTTAAATTCCAACCTCAGTACAACTCTTGAAGACTCTGCCAGTTCAGGTATGGCAAACAACAAAATGTGTTTTTGCTTTTCTTTTCTCTTTCCTTTCTTGCCAATCAGAGTGAATGGATTCTGAGCTTTCATTGGTGTTTAAATTAATTTTTGATGAAAAAATAAAGTTGGTGGCGGGGGAGTGGGAGTTAAAATTACAGCCTGCTCTATAAAGGCAAAGTAATTTCTGGAGGGTCATGAGCTGCCACTGGCAAGCGTGGCCTGGAGTTAGGAACAATGTACTTGCTGTTTCAGGAGCAAATCCAGGCTGGAGTAGGCTCTCTCCACATAACTCCGGATTGGATTTAGTTCTGGATTCATGCAGGCCTCTCTGGCAGCTGATGGACAAGCTAGGGCTGTATGAGTATTGGCCTGTCATTGGCCTAGACTTTATTCTTTAGTCCTGAGGCCACAGCATTTCATGTGGACGTATGATTCCAGTGAGAGAGGAAGAGTAGAGAAGAAACTGGCGTGGCCCCTTGGCTCCTTTATTACCTACGATAGTGCTTGGCGTGCCATAGGTGCTCATCGTGTGCATATTGAGTAAAGAACTTACCCAAGCAGCCCTATTCTCTAAGTCGTTCACTGAGGAGGTGAAAGTAAGATATAGGGGGTGCTATTAAATGAGAGAAACATACAAGGATCTTCTTAACTTCTCTCTTCCTAAACCTAAAAATTAGATATGCCATTGAGCTTTGTGAGAAAGGGGATGAAAGAAGCATTACTTGAAGTGAGTGATCCATGCTTGATTGCCTCTACTCTAGGGGCAAGAAACCAGTTGGGTGTTGTGCATAAGAACGTGGACCCTGTGGCCAGACTGCTTGGATCAATGTCCTCCCTCCACCACTTTGTAGCCATCTGACCTCAGGCAAGTTCCTTCACTTCTCTATGCCTGGGCTCCTCATTTATAAACTGGTGATATGAACAGAGCCTATGTTCTAGGATTGCTGTGACACTTACACAGAAATAAGTCAACATATATATAGCACACAGAACAATGCTAGGCACACAGCAGTTCTATTTATGGTCTTCTTCCTTCCTCCTCTTCCTCATCCTCCTCTTCCTCCTCCTCTTCTTACTTTATGCCATTCTACCAGATAAACACTATTTTATTTATTTTATAATATAGGAACTGATTCTAAACTACATTAAATAATTTGTTTAAGGTCGAGCATCTAGTGAGTGCTGGGCACTGTGTTGGAGCTTCAGTCTGTCTGACTTCAAGGCCTGTGCTCCTTTCAAGGTGAGGTGCTTGACACATCCCCTTCTTGCCATCCTGGTGGCATCCTCTCAACCACCAAAGCTTATGAAAACACGCCACTCAGGTTAGCTTCCACCAGACACTGACAGAGGAGCAATTATACCTGTGCCAAGGAAAGTTCTCAATGCCAATAAGGGTTCTGGCTACTGTGGTATACTTAGAGGAAATGAATTTAGGAAGTTTTAATTGAGATTTCAAGGACGAGAAGAGGAAAATATGAAGGAGATGGAATAAATATTCTTCGACTTTGATTGAGAGGGTCAAAATGCCCTTTCGCTGTCTCATGAAGATTGAAGTTCTAGGATTCAGGAATAGAATTCTTTGCTATTGGGTATTAAAAAGCAATAGAGCTCCAAATATATGCAATCAATTCAACCCATCTTTAGGGAAACCTAAATCTAAGCTGCCTAGTATAGAGAACCACTTGTCCTGTGAGTAAAACCACTTTTACAAGACTTAACAGAGAATAGGAGCAGGAAAGAGACCAACGTAAGGCAGTTGCTAGAGAACAGAATTGCTTTACAGTTCTGATTTCACAACCTCATTTTCCTGACCTGATAGTTCTGAGATGAACTTCTCTGGGTGTATCCAGAATCTATTTCTTCTGTGAGGTGGTCACCAGGCTTGGTGACCTTTTAAGTTTAATGTATTAGAGCCAGCTGGGTCTTTGAGCCAGTGTAAGGAGACCGTGTGAACACTTGTAAGCCATGTTTCTTTGTCTAGTAGTGTTTCAGTGCTACCTAAGCATCTGTACAGCTATTGTGTCTGACCTGCTCTGGTGATTGAAACATGTAGTTGGAACAGGAGGCAGTGTTTTTTTTTTTTTTTTCTTTTTCTCCAATAGATTTCTAAAACCTTTAAATGAAGTATTGCATATATACAGAGAATTACATAGATCATAAGTATATAGTCCAATGAGCTATCATAAAATGAATGTACCTGTGACAGTGCCACTCAGGTTAAAGAATAGAGCATTATCAACTCCTAAGAAACCCAGTGAATATTCCAATTTATCATGCTCTTCCTTCTCTCCAAAGGTTACCACTGTTCTGACTTATAATGCCATGGGTTAGTTTTACTTATATTTGTATTTGAGCCACATATAATTAGAATCATACATTCTGTATTCTTTCAGTTCTGGCTACTTTCACTTACTGTTACATTTGAAAGTTTCAGTAGATTTGCATGTAAAAGGAGTTCATGTATTTTTATTGCTGAATAGTTTTCCATTCTATAAATATACTTTGAGTTATTTACCCATTTAACTGTCCATTTCATGGTTATTTAGGTTGTTTAAAATTTGAGGTTATTATGAATAATGCTGCCACGCACGTTCTTATACATGTCTTTTGTGTATATTTCTGTGGGAGTACATATCTGCAAGTGGAATTGCTGAGTCAGAAAGTATGCATATAGTACTCAGCATTAGAGGAAACTTGCCAAAGAGTTTTCCAAAGTGGAAATGTGCCAGTTTACGCTTCCATCAACGGTGTGTATGTTCAAAATCCTTGCTAACATTTGGTATTGTCAGTCTTTTAAATTATAATCGTTCCAGTAGGTGTGTAGTGGCATGTCATTGTGGTTTTAATTTTTATTTTCCTGAAGACTGATAAAGTTGAGTACCTTTGAAAATGTTAATTGGCAATTGGCTACCTTTAGTGAAGTGTCTGAACATGGCATTGGGTTATTTGTCTTCCTTATTGATTTGTAGTTTTTATATATTCTAGACATGCATTATATGTGTTGCAAATAATTTCCCCCACTATATCGATTGCCTCTTCAGTACTTTAGTGGTATTTTTGGGTGAACAGAACGTCTTAAAATTAAAGGACCACAATGTATCTTTGCCTTTGTGATTAGGATATTTTGTGACTATTTAAAAATCTTCTTCCAAGATCGTAAAGATATTCTCCCATGTTAACTTCTAGAACAGGGGTTGGCAAACTATGGACTGTGATCCAAATCCATTCTGCCAACTGTTTTTGTAAATAAAGTTTTATTGGGATACAGTCATGCTCATTCATTTACACATCACCCATGACTACTTTTGTGCTACAACAGACCTTATGGCACACAAAGCCCAGAATGTTTATTCTCTGACTCTTTACAGAAAAAGTTTGCCAAACCCTCTAGAAGATTTATTGTTTTGCTTTTCACATTTGGAATTGATATTTGTGTATAGTGTGCGGTAGGGATCAAGATTTTTTCCATATGAATATGTAATTGAACCAGTGTCATTTATTAAGGGATTATCCTTTCCCCATGATTGCCTATGTCATAAATCAAATCAAGTATACATATATGCATGGATCTGTTTCCAGATTTTCAATTCTTTTTATTGATCCATTTTTCTATCCCATGACCAATGCCACTCTGTTTTACTTGGTGCACTTTTAAAAGTGAGTCATGATATCCTCCCACTTCATTTTTCTTCAAGATTGTCTCTGTTACTGTTAAGACTTGACATATCTATATTAGTTTTCGAATTAGCCTGTCAATTTCCTCAAAACACCTTCCTGGGATTTAGACTGGCATTATATTGATTCTGTAGATCAATTTGGAGAGGTTTGACTTATTTACAGAGATGAGATCCTTCCAGTTCATAAAAGTGATGTATTTTTTAATTTATTTAGGTCTTCTTCAATTTCTTTCAATAATATTTAGACCTGACTTTGATATCCTGTGCATATTTTTAATTGGTTTATCTCTAGGTATCTTTGATGCTATGATAATTTATGTCAACACTAGCTTCTGTGTAAAAGAAAAAAATGACTAACTAGTCACCTACTGATATGGTTTAGCTCTGTGTCCCCATCCAAATCGCATGGCAGATTGCAATTCTCAGTGTTGGAAGAGGGGCCTGGTGGGAGGTGATTGGATCCTGGGGACAAATTTTCCCCTTGCTATTCTCATGACAGTGAGTTCTAGGGTGATCTAGTTGTTTAGGAGGGTGTAGCACTTCCTCCTTCTTTCTCTTCCTCCTTCTCTGGCCATGTAAGATGCGCCTCCTTCTTATTCATCTTCCATTGATGATTGTCAGTTTCCTGAGGCCTCCCCAGCCATGCTTCCGTGCAGGCTGCAGAATCCGGAGCGAATTAAATCTCTTTTCTTTGTAAATTACCCAGTCTGAGGTAGTTCTTTATAGCAATGTGAGAACAGACTAATACACACAGCAAATGCCATGCCGTAGCGGAAATATTGTGGAGACCTAAAACAATATTACATGTTCTAAGAAATAATAATTGTTGGGTGGTAAAGGGAAATGACAAGCCTGGCAGGAAAAAATAATCACACACAGCACATGTATATACACATACTCACTTAAGTGTCTGTCTCTTCCATGAGTTGAGAATGTGTACTGGTATTGGCTCATGTGGCCTTGTGCTCTTAAGACTCTATGACAGAATGGAAAGAGTGTTAGTGGAATGTCAGGACTCCTGGATCCTAAGCTTGGTTCTTCACAAACTAGTTGTGAAATTTCAGGCAAAGCTCTACTTAACCTCCTTAGATCTCAGTTTTTACACCTCTAAAAATAGAGTTGGCTCTAACATTGACTTATAAATAAGGAAAAGGAACCCTTTGGTTCCTGGTGAGTTTTGACATAGGGATATCCTGGGTATGATTTGGGGGGTCTGCCTGCCAAGAGATTTCTTAAAGAAAAGCTATCTCCCCACTAGTTTGTGAATGCTTAGTAATTCTTTGACAGAAAAAATGTCTCTGAGAGAGGGGATCCCCTGAGGTGAACAAGCAGAGGAATAACAGATCCAAGAAGAGATCACAAGGATCAGGCACAGGTGTCTTACCTGAAGTACGTTCCAGAGGTGGAGAAAGTTCAGGAAAAAGCATAGAGGCAGAAGCTGGCAGTGCCCATGCAGGGACTTCCCTTTGAATCATGGAAGTTTCATAGAAGGATGAATTAGGATTCTGCCTTAAAAGTCTTTAAAGAAAGAGTTACAATCAATGGACAAAAAGTGATGCCATTTCTCTTTGTGTTTAACAGTGATGATGAGGAGTGGGTGGAGCAGCAAAAACTGTTTGTCAGAATTCATGATCCTCCTCACCTAGTAAAATATTCACCCTGGAATCTTTCCTGATCTTTGATCCCTGATCCCTGCTGCCCAATCAGAGACTCCATTCCCAGCACACCCCTGCATCTGGGTTGGGTCAGTAGAATATATAAAATTGGTGTTTGTTACTTCTGAACCACGACCATTAAGAAGCATGTGTGCCTTCTCCATCTTTTTTTTCTCTTTATATGGCTAGAACCTAACTCCCAGCTCGCAGGAGACAGTGGAGCCACAATATGTAAGGAGCCTGCCTAAGCTTTGTGCTGCTATAACAGAATACCTGGGACTGGGTAATTAATTGAGAGCAGAAATTTATTTTTCACAGTTCTGGAGGCTGGAAAGTCCAAGATCAATGCACCAGTGTGTTAACTGCTTGGTGAGGGTCTAGTCTTTGCTTCCAGGATGGTGCCTTCAATGCTGCAACCCCTGGGGGGAAGAAGAGATGTATCCTCACATGGTAGATAGCAGAAGGGCAAAAAGGGATAAACTTCCTCTATCAAGACCTATTATAAGGACACCTAATCTGATTCATGAGAGTAGAGACCTTATGGCCTAATCACCTCTTAAAGGCCCTACCTTTGAATACTATCACATTGGCAACACTCGAATTTTGGATGGGACACATTCAAGCCATAGCAGAGCCTCAATCCTTGAGTTATCTCATTGAGGAAAGTGGTGTGCCCACCAGGAATACTTGCACCAGACTGTTCGGTGAATGAGAAATAAAATTCTGTTGTGTTAAGTCACAAAAGTTTGAGGTTTATTTGTTACAGCAGCCAATGTTAACCTAAATAATGCAGTTTGTTTCTGAAACAATTCACAGTATTGACAGGAAAGGAATAAAAGCACAATGTTGTTATACTACTGCCATTTCACCTAGGAAAAGAGAGAAAATGTGAAAGGAGGATAACTAAAAAAAAAGTTTCCCCAAACTTTTTAAAGTCACTGGAGAATGTTCACAATTTATATAAAAATAGGATGATAATAATGTCAACACGTAATATCTGTGCCTAATAGATTTGCACTCCCCCAAGTTGCATTTTAATTTCCCTAAATTGGCTCATGACATATTCTTATGTGGGATTCAACATTTAGCAACAAATAAGACTTCCTTCTCTCTTGGCACTTCTTACTCCTCCCTTTCCCCCACGCATCCATATCCCTGCTGCCTTCTCCTTCCCACAAAGCTCATTTTTGGCAAAGTGGTTTTTATAAACCACACATTTTAATGAATTAAGTGTAGTCCCACGATCACACTTACATTCTCCTATAGTCCCCTGACTTCCACACTCCTACAGCTATGGGAATTTTCCCTCACACCTCCAGAAAGGAAAAAAATGAATTGAAAATTTTGTCTATAAGTAGAAAAGTTATGCACAGAATGTGATGGCTCTCCCACTTTTCTTCTTCTTTTTCTTTTTTTTTTTTTTTAATGCAAGAAGGAAGATGATTTTCAAACATTGCACGTCTTCTGAGAAACTAAAATATTCAGTGCTGTTTTCTTTTGGCAGTAGCCAAATTGGTTGTGATCATAAACCCACATAGTTCCTTTTATCCTTTTTAGTGGCAGCTTCACGGACTGTCTTCTACCCTGTCAAAGAAGAGAGTTAGGGTGTTTGACAGCAAAGAAATTTAGGAGAATTTCAGAGCAGAGAAGGACCATGTACATCATAGTTTCTAACCTTCTTATTTTACTGCTGTGGATACTGAGGTTCATAGATGGTTTAACTTGCACAAAGTCATGGGGTTAGCCAATAGCTTCTGGGAAATTTAAGCTATACCCAAATTTTACAGTTTGTATCACATGAAATTTCAATCACACAATCTTCTTGGATCATTGCAACAGCTGCATGATGGTACTAGAACCACCCTCTGCTAGAGAAGTGAGAAGACATAAGAATGGTCATCAGAGTGCTAGGCCTTAGAATTGCATCCCTGATCACTGAGTCCATGTTCTCAAGTCCACCTAGCATTTTTTTTCCCCATTTTTTTGTGGTGTCACCAAAAAAAGCATTAGACACTTGGCCAGGATCTGGAGTTACCTAGACAAAGGGCATAATCTATGCTCTCCAAGAGCACACAGTTTAGTGAGGGCAGATAAATAAACTGGTGATTCCAATCCAGTATGATCAATGCTTCCATCTTTTGCACTTGGCATGCAATCATTTCAGAAGCAATGGTTGCATTTCCCAAGGGAAAAAAAAACAAAACAAAACAGCAGCAGTGGTAGCAGCAGCAGCAGCAGCAGCAGCAGCAGCAGCAGTAGCAGCAGCAGCTGATGGCTGACTCATCAAACGAGGAGGCACCAACAGCTTTGCCTCCCAACTAAGGAACATCTTACTCAAACTCCCTCCCACCCCACATCACCACCTGTAGGCTTGGAACCAATAAAGGCTTTGGAAACGAAAGATAATGTGCTAATAGGATGTTAAAACAAAACCACTCTCACCACCCACCACCAGAGGTAGTTTGTGTAAAGGCGTTATTCCCGAGCCTCGCGCTTCATTTCATGACTCCAACTTGTGGCACTTTGCTAGGTTTGCAAGTGTTGCTTATCCAGAGAGCTCAGAGATTGTTTTCGGCAAAGGACTCAAAGCAGGCAGATCCAACCCCTCTCACTGTCTCTTTCTTGTTGCCAAAACATAAGACTCTTAGTTTAATGGAAAAGTCGTGTGAATTTTGCTTCCAAGGAATAACCTGAGATTACAGTTAAAATTAAGTAGTAGAAGAAGGTTGGGAATTAGAAAAACTAAAATCTGGTCCTGAAAATTAATACTGTGTATACCATTCCTTTAATACTGTGTATACCATACCATTAATGCTGTGTATTAATTTTAGCTCTTGAACAAGGCTATTCACCTCTTGGTTTTAGTTTTTCCATCTTTGAAATAAGAAGAGTGAACTAAACATTTCCTAAAGTCTCCAATAATTCTGGCATGTATACATTCAAAATTTTGTTATTTAATTTTAGAGAATATATATTGAGTTCAGTTACCATTAGTTATGTGCTAGTCACTGTGGTACTCAGGCCCAACTGCCTTTCAACATGGCTGAGAGACTAGCTAAGGAGTGGAGCAGTTAAAATTTAGCAGGAGGCATGGGTTTGGAGAGGTGTGCACGGGAAGCTGTGGGACACAGAAAAAGGGCACTGGGCACCTCCAGGTTTACTCGATCTTTCTCCACTGATAGGAATCAGAATATGCTACTCTAAAATATGCAACTTTAACATATTGATTATTGGGCCGGGCGCGGTGGCTCAAGCCTGTAATCCCAGCACTTTGGGAGGCTGAGACTGGCAGATCACAAGGTCAGGAGATCAAGATCATCCTGGCTAACACGGTGAAACCCTGTCTCTACTAAAAAATACAAAAAACTAGCCGGGCGAGGTGGCAGGCGCCTGTAGTCCCAGCTACTCAGGAGGCTGAGACAGGAGAATGGCGTAAACCCAGGAGGCGGAGCTTGCAGTGAGCTGAGATCCGGCCACTGCACTCCAGCCTGGGCGACAGAGCGAGACTCCGTCTCCAAAAAAAAAAAAAAAAAAAAAAAAAAACATATTGATTATTTTGAGCTGAATGAATAGCAGACGTAAGAAAGGCTCTCTGATCTCTCCCTTTCTACCTGAAAGCTGACACAGATTTCCTACAAAAAAAGTGTCTTCCCTTCCCTGTACCAGGAAGAAGAGAACATTCCTATTACTGAAAACAGAGAGTGAATGTCAAGATGAATCTGTACAAACAAACCTACTAAAACAACCTTTATCTTCCACTAGTTTCTCCAATATTTCCTAGTCACTTTCCCACAATTTGCTGCCTTGGTCCAAACTCCTTCTGCTTTTTTCTTGTCACATCTCCACAGTTGATCATTCTTTGTTGAAATGGTATATACCCTCTCGGGCCCCTTCATTTCTTTTTTCTATGAAGGCTCCTATGCCATGCAAAAATATTAACATCAAATAAAATGTATATGCTTTTCTCCTTTAATCTGTCTTTTGTCAGTTTAATTCTCAGGCCCAGCTGCAGAACCTAAGAGGGTAGAGGAAAAATCTGTCCTCCCTTACACCACCTTTGCTCTTCTCTGGGAGATTGGTCTACATGGACCACATCAACAAGACTCCTGGGCCATCTGGTTTCTTGTTGGCTTCAACTGACAGGCAGCACTTTAGGAGACTTGGGGAGGGAGGAGAGGCAGCTCTGGAGTATTTCTTTCTCTCCCTGGAAGGATGACTCCATCAAGTATCACTGCTCATCCCAAACTCACCTACTGTCTCCCTTACCTTCTCTCTTATGACCTACAGATAATGAGAGCTCCACTGCTGCTGCTAATCCAGAGTTTCTATACCAGTTCCTATAGTTTCACTTAACTACACCCACCACTTTATAATTAGTTCCTTGTAAATAAACTTTCCTCATATTTAGCTTGATCAGAGGGTGTCATCTGTTTTCTGTTGGGACCCTGGAAGATGTAGGCATGAAAACCACTTTTGAGATGTGTGTATATTGGAGGTAGTGAAGGAGCAGTTAGTTAAAAGGAAAGAAGGGGCAGGAGAATGGGGAAAGTGTCCCAGAGGAAAACAGAGCTAAGTCTTAAAAGATGTCTTGAAAAGACACAATGTCTTGAAAGAAATAATGAGAAGGGAGAAATAATTTCAGAGCGATATGGAGGCTCAGAGACTTGAAAGTGTCCTGGGGAAGGTGCAAATGATCAAGGTGACTGCAGGGAAGGACTGGTAGGTGGGAGGATGGTAAGCGATGAGGCTGGAGGGGAGGTGAGGGAGAGATCATGAAGGACTCTGTATGTTCTGTGAATGAGTTTGAGCTCTATCCTGAAGACAATGGGAAATTACTGAAAGATTTTTAAGCAGAAAAGTAACATAACTTGATTGTAATTTCAAAATATTCCTCTGGTATGTAGTGTGGGACAAAGCAGGACTGGAAGCAGGGAGATTGTTTGGCATGTATCTTCAATGATCAGTGCAAGAATCAGTCACAATATGAAATTTGGTAGTGGTGGTGGGGCAGCAGGAAGTATATGTGAGAGCTATTGAGGAATTTGGTGAGGAATTGGGTCCGGTAGTAAGTCTGAAATGATGCCCAGATGTTTGAGTTGGACCAGTTAATAGATGTTGGGATCATTCATAAACAGACGGGATCCTAAAGGGGGAACTGTATTAGTCTGTTCTCACGTTGCTATAAAGAAATACCTGAAATTGGGTAATTTATAAAGAAAAGAGGTTTAACTGGCTCACAGTTCCACAGGCTGTACAGAAAGCATGGTGGCATCTGCTTTTGGGGAGGCCTTAGGAAACTTACAATCATGGTAGAAGGCAAAAGGGGAGCCAACACTTTACATGGCCAGAGCAGGAGAAAGAGAGAAAGAGGGAAGAGGTGCTACACACTTTTAAACAACCCAATCTCATGCTAACTCACTCACCCACTATCACGAAAACAGCACTGAGGGGATGGTGTGACCTATCCATGAGAACTACACCCCCTTGATCCAGTCACCTCCCACCAGGCTCCACCTCCAACACTGAGGGTTAGAATTCAACATGAGATTTGATGGGGACACAGATTCAAGCTATATCAAGAACTAAGCTCAATTAACTCTTCATTCGTTTTTTTCCAGTACCCTCAGGAACTTGCCCTGATCACTGGCTTTTTTTCAACATTCAGCCTGCATATTGCCCTTCAGTGGCCTCTGCTATTATGACCCGGCAAGTGGGGATCATATCAGTTCCTTCCTCACATTTAAAAATTACTGAGTGAATACATGCACAGTTCCAGGCACACAGTAAACACTGAATAGAGGTTACTATGAAAACCAATGTATAAACTCAGTCCAAAATATGGTTATAAAACATCTTTGCTCATTCAATACATCCTTTTTGAGTGCCTACTTCCTGCCTTTTGTCATTTATTCCTTACGTGGGCAACTGTCAAAAAGCTGTGAGAAAGGGCTTATGCCATTTAAAAAATTTCTTATCTCTCTTTGTATTCTTCTCCATTTCTCCTTTGTTCTCCCTCTCTTCTTCTCCTCTTCCTCCTCCTTCATTTTCTTTGGCTTTCTTTTTCCTATATGCATACAGTTTTTGTGTCTGGGAGAAAAAAGTCTGGAGAGCTAGATTTTTAGAGAACATTAAAAAAAATTTGCCTAGATTATTGATTCATAGCTTTATAATGCACTCAGTATAGTAAGGACATTTATAGATTTCATGAGCTGTTTAATATCTATTTGTGGAGCACCACCATGTGCAATCATCTTGGACTCATTAGGTTTCTTTGACTGCCCAGTGAGTCATAATAAGCCTCTGAAAAATGTAGAATAATGGTTTAGAACTAGAGGGAATGAAATAACAGTCAAAGTCAAATATAAAATTATTAGTACATGTAGTCTGTAAGAGTAATCAAGACAAGGAAGGGATAGAGGGCCTATTATTACACGCACATGTGTGCACATGCATGTGCATGCACGCAAACTTTAAAGGGTTTGCAGTAAAGGGGAAGGTAGCTGGGGAGCCCTATGAAGAAGATTCTTAAAAGTGACGGGTTGCAGATCTATTTTCCATTAAGATTCAAACACGTGGGGGTAGGGAGCTCAAATTATGGGGAGGAAATAGAAAAGCCAATGGAGAACCTTCTGAGAAGATGAAGCCCTGTACTGAGAGGATAAAAGAGACTTTATTCTCCAGCAGTTAAAATGAAGAGGAAGAGATCATTTCTAAACAGGGCACAAGAAATAGCTTCATTTCTCCCTATTAACCTCTGTTCCCCCAAAGAAAGCCAGTTGAAGCAAGCAGGACAAAAGAATTCTATGTAAGCATAGTGAAGAATACCTTCTGTGATGGGAGCCATATTTTGAAAAAATATTAATGTAATTTTCTTTTTCAATTTTACAAGTATAGATCTTTATTTCTAATTGGTTCCAAGGTCATCAGCCCAGAGGTCTGTCGGTGTGTTCTATGGTGTGCAAAGGGGAAAAAAGAGTGATATTCAGCATTTGATATTTAAAACAGGATTTCAAGCAAGATAATAGCCTTGAAAGAAGACTTTTCTTTCTTTCTTTTTTTTTTTTCTGAGACCCATCTGAATTGCTTTATCTCCTCTTTTGGCCTATGTACTGAATTCTTATCATTTTATGTTATCTTTGCATCCATTTTGAATATAAATTGGGCTTTGTCATACAGAAGCAGGGTTTTATCTTCTTCGGCACAGTTTCCAGTTTTCTGCCTCCTCCCAGTTCCTCAAGCTGGTTAATCCAGACATCTGCCCTATACAACTCCTTTCCCCTGGCAAACACCTCCCTAGGGAACAGTTAGACACAGCCTACTTGACTTGCCTCACTGACCTCCACACCCCATGTGGACTGCACGGATGTGCACCAGTGACTACTTCTCAGCCTCAGCACAACTCCGTGGAATTCAGTCTGCTTGCTCTAAACTCACCAATTAGAACTCCCCCAGGGAAACCTGCTTAGGTAATGCCCTGGACCCAAATAAAGGCTTTGACCCACAGGTTTTTCTCTTTTCCTTGCTCTCTGCCCACTGAGTGAGCACATAGGTCCCTGATGACGCCTCAGTTCCGTTGGTCCTGCAAAGTGTGCTGCCCTCCTTTCTCTGGGATCTGTAAGTAACAAACTGCTGCTTCTGGTATTCCATGTGTTCTGTGGAGTTGCCTCCTCTGTGTCTCACCTGACCAACACGTGTGAACCTAACTTCTTTCCAAATCATGGTTCTTCTAGAGAATGGCTATCTTGGCAGGAATAAACTGGACACAGTCCAGATAAGAGCCACAAGGGCATCTGCCAGTACAAACAAATTTTCTGTGAGAGGGGCACCTGGTTACAGGTTGAACACTTAGGCATGAGGCTGTCCACCAAGATAAAGAAGCACCCCAAGAAAGGCACACTGTAAACATCTACAGGAAAATCCTTGGAGTCCTGTCAAGTCAGCACTAGGGTTTATATTCACTGTCTGGAGAGAGACCTCAAGAACAAATTAGAAATACAACAGCCTATTCGGCACCAACAAGAATTACCCAGATCTACAAGTTCCCCTACAGGGTAGAAAAGTTATTCTTTTGGAGACAACAGGTAGGCCGTGAAGCTTGCTGGTCCCTGGGAAGAGGAGATACCACAGAGGAAGACAGGCAAGCGCTGCTCTTCCTGTTCCAGGAGATGATGAGAGGAAAAATGAAGAGAGAGTGAAGGGGAGGGGGCTGATTTAGGACTGTCCAAAAGGATTTAATGCAAACACCAAGGAGGCACTGAGACAAAACAGAGGAGCATTGTCAAGGGGATGGAGTGGGACTGGGGAGAGATTTGCCCTTCTGGAAGACTCTATCAGTTGCTATCTGGTAATGAGAGATTGAATATGCAAATGGACAACGACCAGACCATACTTAAAAATAGAACTCTGGCCGGGTGCGGTGGCTCACACCTGTAATCCCAACACTTTGGGAGGCCGAGGCAGGCGGATCACCTGAGGTTGGGAGTTTGAGACCAGCCTGACCAGCATGGAGAAACCCTGTTTCTTTTTTCTTTTTTTTTTTTTTGAGGTGGAGTCTCGCTCTGTCGCCCGGACTGGAGTGCAGTGGCCAGATCTCAGCTCACTGCAAGCTCCGCCTCCCAGGTTTACGCCATTCTCCTGCCTCAGCCTCCCGAGTAGCTGGGACTACAGGCGCCCGCCACCTTGCTGGGCTAGTTTTTTGTATTTTTTAGTAGAGACGGGGTTTCACCATGTTAGCCAGGATGGTCTCGATCTCCTGACCTCGTGATCCACCCGTCTCGGCCTCCCAAGGTGCTGGGATTACAGGCTTGAGCCACCGCGCCCGTCCGAGAAACCCTGTTTCTACTAAATATACAAAATTAGCTGGGCATGGTAGTGCATGCCTGTAATCCCAGCTACTCGGGAGGCTGAGGCAGAAGAATTGCTTGAACCTGGGAAGCAGAGGTTGCAGTGAGCAGAGGTGGTGCCATTGCACTCCAGCCTGGGCAACAAGAGTAAAACTCTGTGTGGAAAAAAAAAAAGGAACTCTGACCCACAATCTGCAGGAATCTGCCTACTTTATCTATATAACACCCCCCTTATCTACAATAACCAGCCTAGGAAGCCAGTCTGCCTGAAGTCAGACTTGCAGGAAGCCAGATTGCTGTCTCTAGTAACAATTAATGAAGCTGAATAGTAACTTCTGTAATAATCTGCAAAAAATGACCAGAACTTTATGAATAATGGACGGCTTCCCTAATTTTTATCCATGCTTCCAATGTAGGGCCAACCAGAGAAAGGCAAATATTCACCCCTAAGCAATCACATAGGATGCCCTGCCTCCTAGTGAGCCAGCCGCCTCCAGCTTCCCACGCCAGCAATCTCCAATCAGCATACACCTGAAGCCTTCCCTTCATTCCACCCTAAGGCTCCTCCACTCCTCTGCCCGCCTTTGCATTGCTGCCAAAAGTGGCAGTGGCAGACTCCCTTGCTATAGAAAGCTCTGAATAAATAGCCTTTGCTTTTCTCATTTGGTTGGTCTTCGTTTATTTCTACAGTAGAGAAGCTTAGAATAGAGTCAGTTGGTCTAACATGAGGGCCTCTATGGCAGGAAATAGATTGTCTAGGCTGGAGAATTGAATGAGGAATCAGAGTGTGTTACAAATGGCTATAGCTGAGGGAAGATAAAGTCACCCAGGGAGAGCTGTCAGGCCTGACCAAGTGAGAGGAACCAGAACAAGTATTATCCTGGCTGTGAACTTGAGCTATGAACTCCAGTGGGGTAAGTGGCTAGCAAGAGACTCCAGGAACCAGGCCCTGGACCTTGACCTGTCTATTCTTCCTTCTATAAGAAGACACATAAGTCACATCCCTTCCCCTATATACCAAGAAACTATCTGGGAGAGGAGCTGCAGAGAAAAGTAGAAGTGTGAAAAATTGGAATGATTGTGCATTTTTACTTAAAGAGGCTAGGTATCCATTAAAGGGGCTATTTAAATGACTGCATCATCAGCTTTGCTGTTATTTCCACACTAACCAGCTCACCCATAAAAGCATATCAGTTATAGGAAAAATATTAAAACCATATTTTCTCTGCATGTTTAAGTTGTAGTTAAGCAAATCTTATAATTCCATAAGAACCGAAACTAACGTATTTTCTTGTTCCTATGCTAAACAATTCTGGGATGAAGAATAGGTTTTTTGTTGAACAATGCTGAGATCAGGCAAAAACAACTCAGCTACTTGCTCCAGTGAATACCCGCTCCTGGAAAATAAGACTATGGAGCTACTGAAACTGCTGACGTATCAGGACTAACAGGTCACTCATCAAAGCTTGCTTTTATATTCTCACCTTGTGGTGCCTACCAATCCAAAGCTATTGCGCCATAAATTCTGCCCAATCCCAACCAGTTCCCTGCCTTTCAATACCCACCTAAGAATCACCCAGCCTAGGCCCTAAAACCCTAAATAATCTTCCCCTGACTTCTCTCTTCTGAGATGCTACTGGATTCTGTATCTAGATCAAGCTGATGCTCTCTCTTATTGCAGTAAGTCTATACAAACCTAGCTTTGCTTAACCAACATTTTTTCTTCTGGTGGTCTTTTTGGATACTCCACAGCCAGTGCCATTATGCTTTAAATTGTGTGGTCTGGCTATGGAATGCTAGGGGAAAACAGCCACAGGCAACAAGTTAAGCTCATAGCTACAGGAAACAGATGAATTATGTCTGAGCAAAAGTGACTACAACCCAGAAGACCAAAGGTGAGAAGCATACATCCAGGAGAAGCTATAAACACCTCTCCTAGTAACAAAGACATAAGACATGTAGTTTCTGTACATGGAATAGACCAATCACACCACTTTTATTTTCAGTGATTTTCTGTACACACAAAGAACAACAATTAAATTGAAGAAGAAAACAGTATACAAAAGAACATATAAAATACCTACATAAATGTATGCACAGATATTATGCATAGTTGAGACCATGCAAGTTCAGGGGTTCTTTTTCCATACCTTGTATTACATTCACCCAGTATTTAGGGAATATGACATGGTTTGGCTGTGTCCCCACCCAAATCTCATCTTGAATTATAGCTCCCATAACCCCCACGTGTCATGGGGGTACTTGGCGGGATGTAATTGAATAATGGGAGTGGATTTTCCCATGCTGGTCTCATGACAGTGAATAAGTCTCATGAAATCTGATGGTTTTATAAAGGGCCATTCCCCTGCACACACTCTCTTGCCTGCCACCATGTAAGACGTGCCTTTGCTCCTCCTTCACCTTCCACTGTGATTGTGGGGCTTCCCCAACCGTGTAGAACTATGAGTCCATTAAACCTCATTTTCTTTATAACTTATAATTATAAAGAATTTCTTTATAATTTATAATTATAAAGAATTTCTTTATAAATTACCCAGTCTTGGGTATTTCTTCATAGCAGTATGAAAATGGACTAATACAGAAGAAAAGGAAGGAGGAGGAGAAGGAGAAGGCCCTGATTTTCCTAAGGCATGTCCAATGATTCCTGTTTAATATGTTCACTTTGCACACCCACTTAGCCCAGTCCCTTCCCATGGCCCCAGGCTCATGCTTCATCTTGTCCACATAAGCATTTCTATTGTATCTTGACACCAAGCATCAGTTCCTCAGTTATCTTAATCTGCAATTCTCATCCAAGTCATCCTCAACACCTAATGCTTTATTCCCTCTCCTTGGCTGTCAGTGAGAACTTGGAGGGCATTTGCTTCTATAGTTAACTCTCAGGTGAGAGTTGGCTGAATCTTGGAAGTGTCTAGGACATTTGCTCAGTGCCACCTCAGATAAGCTGTCATCTCCCTGCTGTCAGTTCTGATTGTACTGCCCTGGTTTCTTGGGCTGCCACTGCCTCGTGTCAGGCCCTCTGAAAGACCTCTTTCTGCTGGTATCTCTTGCTTTCTCTGAACATGGTGTCTGCCCACCTGGGAGGCTCAGAGAAACCAAACCCTCCAGCGTGACTCAGCAGAAAAGAACTGGGTTGCTGTTGCTGGCCGACACCATCCTGTTTCTATTTTTCTTCTCATACAGCTGTTATTATCCCAGAAGTCACTTTCTGTCCCTAAACATCTGTTCTCCAAACATCTTTTTGCCTGTCAGTCCTCCCACCCTGTAGATTTTCATATTTCATCATTGTAGTACCATCTTGTTACAGCAAAACTGGTTGAAAGAAGTAAGATTATATAAGTTGGGGAACAAAAAAGATTTCTCATGGGGAAACAAATATGTCAATTTAAGTGCTTAAAAGTAAAAAAACAAAAAAAAAAAACAAAGAAAACTTTTCTTTAGAGATGGGGTCTTGCTCTGTTGCCCAGGCTGGTTTTGAACTTCTGGGTTCAAAAGATTCTCCTGAGTAGCTGGGACTACAGGAATGAGCCACCACATCTGGCTCTAAGAAAGTTTTTTTGTTTGTTTGTTTGTTTGTTTTTTAAAGAAAATATTGCACTTATTTTGTGTAACTTCGTAGCACTGAAACAGTTGGTGGAAATTATAGAAATGGAACTCTTTGCTATAACAAGGATGCTCTTATGATAGCTCTTGGTTACAGCAGCTAGACATATTAAATGAACAAGCCTACCTGTAAAGTTCCTAGATTTCAGTGCAGAATATTTCTGTGTATTCTCTTTGTGAAAGTCTGTCAAGCTTATGACCTATATACTTTTTTGTATGTATGTTACTTTTCAGTAAAAAGTGCAAAAAATGAGAAGGCGCATCCCTTCATGCATGTGTGTTCTATTGGTGGGGCATTTGAAGCAGAGACCAAAGGACATCTTTTATTTATGTATTTATTTTTTTTGAGACGGAGTCTCGCTCTGTCACCCAGGCTGGAGTGCAGCCGTGCGATCTTGGCTCACTGCAATCTCTGCCTCCTGGGTTCAAGCGATTCTCCTGCCTCAGCCTCCTGAGTAGCTGTGATTACAGGCACCCACCACCATGCCCAGCTAATTTTTGTATTTTTAGTGGAGATGGGGCTTCACCATGTTTGCCAGGCTGGTCTCAAACTCCTGACCTTGTGATCTACCAACCTTGGCCTCCCAAAGTGCTGGGATTACAGGTGTGAGCCACTGTGCCTGGCCCAAATGACATCTTATTTGGACAATCATAGGCAAGTGATACCTAGAACAGAAAGCTGGATAGTACCTCAGTTTCTTTAGACTTCATGATTCTGTTTCTTCCTGAGATGGAGAATTAGCACAGCGTACAGGCTCCTGCTGCCAAAATCAACCCTTGAGAAACCATAGAAGCAAGAGGGAAAGATGAATTCCAGGAACTGGCAACACTTGCAACAACCCAAAACCTTGAGAAATCTCTGGAGTGACAGCAGCTTGTCTGGCGTGGGGTGGTGGACGTAGTGGCTACAGCTGGGGGCTGAGGGAAGAGGCCCAAAGCCGTCTTGGGAGAAGAGGCTGGAAGTCAGCTTTACAAATTCTGCTCTGGTGTCCCCACATCTGCTCCACCCAGGAGTTGCCTGAGGACAAGCCTTGACTTCCCCAGCACAGAAATGGCTACAGTGGCTTGGTGCTGGTGTTCTGTTGTCTGAGGGTGTGGGGGTGAGGCAGCACTCATATCTGGCAGAAGAAACTCTTATGGAAGGGGGAGTTGATGAAAATAGAGGGCGTCTGAGCAGCTGCACTCAGGATCCCGCTAACCTTCACTCTTAGCCCCCAGGCTGGTGGGTGGCCACCTTGGAGACGGCCACCTACACGTGCTGAATCACTCTAAGGGTTTCAAGTTAAACTTCCCCCACAGAGGTTTCTGGTGAGTGACGGACAGTGTCTTGGGTGGCTGGGCTCCCACCCTGCCCTGGGGCTTATGCCTTGCCACTCCTGTGGCCCTCTGGGATGCGCAGCACTGGAACCCCTCAGTGGTATTCCGGGGGACTGCAAGTTCACCTGGGCACAACCCTGCTCCTGCTGAGTACTCCTGCTGAAAAGGGCCACAAACTGTGCAGAAGTATTGCAAGAGTTGGGATTCAAATGGATTCTAATTAACATGAGTGAAGAAATAAGGGAAGGTAATATCAATATAAAATACTGGGAAGAAATTGTAGGAATAAAGAACTGGAAGCACTAGGTCTGAAAATAATGTAGATTCAACTATGCTGCTCTCCCCAGTGCTCTGTGAACATTGCTCATTTATATACTCACTAGAATAAGATAGAGGCTATTATGAAGCCCATTTTGCAGATGAGGGAATTAAGGCACAGAAAGGTTAAGTAACTTGTCTGCAATTACAGGCAGAGCTGGGATTTGAACACAAGTAATCTATCTCTGTGTCCAGCCCTTAACCATTTCACTGGGTCTCACACTTGATTAAAGATCTCAATGGCAGGCATGGTGGTGCACACCTGTAATCCCAGCTACCTGGGAGTCTGAGACAGAATGATCCCTTGAACCCAAGAGTTTGAGTCTAGCCTGGGCAACACAGCAAGACCCTGACTCAAAACAAACAAACAAACAAAAAAAAAAACAAAACCAATCAAAACATAGCAATGAATGGGGAAATGGTAGAGGGAGTATAGCTGAAGGAACTTATGGGTTGCAATATTAGACTAAGGAGCTTTTCTAGAAAGCATGAGGAACGTATGAAGTAATAGAAAACAAAAAAGAAAAGGTAAGAAATACGGAGAATAAAGTAGAAGTGCCAATATTCAGATTATCGGACCTGGAAAAAGAGAAGGATTAGAAAATAGGAGGCTCTATAATTCTAAACCAAATTGCTCAAGGAATGTTTTTACCTCACTCCTGAACTGACAACAGAGGTGGGTTTCAGCACCTTCAATGCCTGTCTTTCCCATTCCTGCCAGTGGTGAGGAATTTATCAACGAAATCAGGAAATCTGAATTCACCATCCCTGCTGACTTTCACTGAAGGAGGCCATTCTGTCCAGGTGAATAGCCAGATCCAGCATTTGGGGGTTTTTGCAGACAGAGTAACAGGGTGTAGAAATCAGAGGCACATAAAGATTTGGGGAATGGGGCAGCAAACTGGTCTCTCCAGGATATTGTTAGCTGTATGGAAACATGGACAGAGGCAATGGGAAAGGGTGTTCTTTTAGATCTTTTAGTCAGAAAACTATAGCCAGTGGGCCAGATCCGGCAGCTGCCTGTTTGTAAACCATCTTTTATTGGAACACAGACACGCCCGTTCATTTACTGATTGTAGTTGTTTTTGCCTTACAATGGCAGAGTTGAGTAGACAGAGACCGATGGCCCACAAAGAGTACAAATTATTTACTATCTGGCCCTTTACAGAAAACGTTTGCTGAGCTCAGACCTGGATTCATGCTTCTGGGTTAAAATCTGTCAGGACATCCTGCTTGTCCCCTGATGCATCCCTCCCTCCCACCCACTGTGTCCGCATGAGACTTCCTCTACCCTAGCCTCTGTCTTGTTCCCCCCACACTGGGCTCAGTTACTGGAATTCATCACTCATGGGTGGGCTCCCAGTGGGATGGTTAGCTCCTCTGCTTGCACCTGGGTAATGAGAAGGGTCATTTCATATTCCTCTGCGTTTTCAGAGGGGCTGCCCATCTGTGCATTCGGACAGGGAGGGCTCAGCTCCCTTAGTGGTGGTTGGAGTGAAGGAAGGATGAACCATAGACCAGAGGGTAGTTCCTTCAGCCCCAGGCAGCACTCATAGCTCACTTAATTTGCACAAAGCATACAGAGGGAACCTGACCTATTGCTCAAGAAAGAAAGAAAAAAAATACAGCTGGAGCTGGGACTGGGAGGAAGAGAAAGGGCTCTCTTCTGGACAGGCGGCTGTTTGTGCTGCGTTGGAGTCCTCTGCCTGTACTTCCATCTGCCCTGGTGAGATAACATTTCACGATGAGAGCTGAGGAGGTGGCTCCCTCCTGCAGAGGTGCATGACTTGGCTGAAGTGTTTTGCTTCGCTGGCACACGTCTTCTCTTTTCAAGTTAGCTGAGCTCACACATCCCCCTTGCTTGTTTGCAAAGTCCATATGGGAGATGAAGGCGAGACGGTTTGACTAAGGGCAGAAGGAGGGAGTGAAGAGGAGGAAATGTGGGAGCGGGGATGCCTGGCCAGACTGAGCCTTCCTCAAATTAGGTCACTGTTTATATAAAAAGTTAAAATTAAACCGAGGACTGTTTTCCAAGGTTTCTGACACTGGACATGACTCCATGCAGCATCCCTGGAATGCAGTGCAATAAACATCACAGAGCACATGATGTCACACTGAGGGGGAAGCCAGGGAGCGTCACTAGCAATGAATCCCAGGCTCTACACAATTATACCGGGCAAACAACATCCTTGTTCTCTCTGACGCTTTCCTCTAAGTTTCCCTGCTGGCTTTTTCTGTTCTTCTAATTCTCACATTTTTATCCATGAGGCAACCATGTCTCCTGAGAGCTACCACATGCAGGGCTCTATGTTTCCATTTGGCCAATGGCATAAAGCTCTTCAACAAAGCTTTGACCTTCCTTCTCCTTCTGACAAATTGTTCTGACCTTACCTTCCCGCAGTGATTCCTCAACATGAAACAGCAAGGTAGGTTTCATTATCACCGATCTGCAGATGGAAAAAGCAGGCTCAGAGAGGTTCAAGGACTTCCTTAAAATCACAGAGCAAGAGAGCGGCTGAGAGGCACTCAAAGCAAGGTGGTCTGTGAGCTTCCCAGTACACCATACCACCCTTCTGAGTACCCTTGTCCTGGCACACCTCCATAGGTTTGCCATGTTTAAGGGATGTTCCCTGAGGGAAGGGACTCTGGCTTATGTGGTGTCCAGCACAGTGCTTGCTACATCATAGACATTCAAAAGTCCGTGTTCAGTGAAGATCCTTATATATGCCCATTAGCCACACGTTTGACTTTTTCCCTTGTAGCCTGGAAGGTCTCTGAAGGCCTGGGTTATGATTTTTCCTTAATATGGGGCCAAGTCAGTAACCTCAACCTCTGCTTCCAAGGCATTTAAGTGGAAATGAAACACTGAATATAAGATGAACCCATCCGATCCACCAAGCAGTATTCTTTATATGGCTTCCCTGATGTCAAAATATATCCCTTCATGCCTGGCCATTGTCGACTCCATTGTTGACATCCTATCTCCATCTGGTAGTCAGATTCCTCTTCCCTGTTTGAATTCTGTGTATACGTTTTTAAATAAGCCAGAAAACACTCACCCCGCCAGCTCCAAATTAGTTCTTCTTTTCATGCCTTTTCTGTTTCCTGGCTCCATGCCACAATCTCCCTCCATTAGTATTAAGAAATAGTGCTCAGAAAGTCATATGTCTTCACCTAGTTAGCACCTCTCTTTCGGGACAGCTTCTCTGAGGGTGGCTCCCACACATGCCAGGCTTTTCTCCTAGTGATTGCTAGGTTGTCAGTGTCACGGGCAGGGAGGAGCATGTGTGAGGATGGGTGTGGGTAGGGGAAGGGAGGGGAAGGTGCAGAACATTGTTACATGAGGCACTCTGTCATGGTGATTGAAGGAAGCAGTTTCTTGGCCATGTGTCCAGGATGTGCTTTAAGGGAGCCAAGACGAATCATTCATATCTTATGAAGAGTTGTATTTGGAATCTTTAAATAAATAAGAAATGCTTGTCTCTCCTTATCTAACTCTCCATTTGTCTTTTTTAAATCTTAAGTTTCATAAAGATACCTGGAATTAAATCATCCCAAGTTAGGGTTCCATAAAAGTCATTAGCCAGCAAAATCTTTCCCTCTGGGGCCACCTTTTTCTGGGAAGTTCCCTCAGCTCTGCCCTTCCTCCCACTCTCTGCTGTATTCCCCCCAGCCGTCCTTCACAACACTTAGCACCCTGTGCTGGGGTGAAATGAGCTCCCTCATCTCTCTCCCCTTCCCTGTCTTCTCTATTCACACGGAGCCTGGCTCATAACAGAAGGCCAACAAAAGACTGTTGAGGGAATTAATAAATGACTAAAATTTTCTTGACATTTAGTTTGAATTTTTATTCTCAGATTTCAGCATAGGACTATCCTACAAGTATCACAAAAGCAGAAATTCCCGGGGCGGGGGGGAATCTCATATGTAATTATTGAATTATTTTCTAGATTTTAATATATTCTGCTTTTGCATTGTTTCTGTTTCAGTTGTCTATTACTTGATAACAATCTCCTCCCATTATTTAAGAGTTAGTGGTTGGCAGGGCTCAGCTGGCAGTTCTTCAGCACCAAAGTGCAATACCTCAGGTCACTCGTCAGGTGCATTTACCTAGAAGTTCACTGAGACTTACATATCCTTGACAGCCTCTTATTGTCTATGTGGTTGCTCATCATTCAGTGATGTAGCTGGAACTTCTTTATAGAATGGCAGATGACTTCCAAGAGGAAGCATTTCGAGAGGACAAGTCCCAATGTGCAAGTGCTTATCCAGCTTCTGTTTGGTCACATTTGCTGCTGTTTCATTGGCCAAAGCAAGTCCCATGGCCAAGTTCTGTATCAGCGTAGAAGGGACCGTGTGAGGGCATTTAATAGTCTACCACTGGTACACAACCCAGCTGGGTCTGTTTGACCATGCATGGCAGAAACCCAATCACTGAAGTGCTATATTTTTTAGAAAGAAAGGGTTATTGCAGGGCAGCCAAACAAGAAGATAGGAGATGGGTTCAAATCTATCTCCTCATCTCAGCTCACAAGTAGTATATTTAAGGTCAGCAGCTTTAGGAGGTGGTTAAGGACTGGTGGAAAGGAAAGGGAAGTTAGGAAATTCTCTTGGGCATACAGTTATCCTTCACAGGTCACATGTGTAAATTCAGGGGTTGGGGACTGGTATAAAACATGTGCTGGAAATTTAGGCTATGATGTCAAAGGTCACCCAGCCAGCAAGCTAATCTCCTTTGCACAAGCTCCAGCCAGCCATATTGGTTCTGGCTGGTTTTAACTGGCCCTGTGGTTTAGCAAGTGGACATCTTATAAACAAGCTCATACATTTTGTTAATCGCCAAAATCCCTTTTAGCCCTGTTCTTTGCTCTGTTTAACCCTGTGAGGCACAGTTTTACCATACCTCCTATACCTTCCTAAGTATTTCCTTGTCACATATTTTAATAGTTCCAGTGAGCCTTGTAGATGAACTCCCTTATCTTGAGTTGATTAATAACATATATTGAATGCTGACTAGATGCTAAGTGCCCTGAAGTGATAGAAAATAGGCTCCTTGCCTCAAAGACTATATATTTTATTTGGGGACTTACAATATACAGAATTGAAAATATCTTAAGCCATCTACCAGTGCTGTTTTATGCATATCATATAAATATGAGTCACTAAAGCCACCGAAGTAAGCACAGTGAAAATTTCAATCGTCAGAGTTGCTAGTGATTTAGGTTGCCATCTCTATCCTTGTTCAGAGAAGCTTGTTGTCAGTTGATACCAATTCAAAGAAAGAGAACTCCAGCAATTCCTTAGGGAAAAAAATATAAATCTCATGAATGAAACATAGTTGTAGCCCTTGTGATGGCAGCGGGCTGTCCGGAGCAGCCGCTGAAATCACACTGACTGCAGCAAGGAGGTACTGCTGGGGCTACATGTTCTGTGGAGCTAGTGGGAGCCTTCCAAGTTGGGGTGGGAGCTCCCCAGGTGCCACTACAGCCACCCAAGCCACAACTCAGGCATCCCTGTGCTCTCAAGGCCCAGGAGCAGGGGGAAGCCTGCCCTCCTGGGTGCAGCTACAGCCACTCAAGTTGTAGCTGTAGACCTGGGCCTCTTGCTCCACACAGCAGACAGGAGCCCCACCTTCCTGAGTGTGACCGCAGTTGTCCAAGTTAGGGCTGTGGACCCTCCCTGTACCCTTGGGGGCCTAAGAAGACCACCCGCTCTGCCCTTGCAGGCTTGGGAGTGCCTACTTCTGCTGCCTGGGTTCTCTGTCAGCACCTGCTCCGATCTCAGAGCAATGTGGAGCTAAGCCTAGGTGTTGTCGCAGTCCGGCCAGGAGTGCACATGCTCACGGCAGTGCTGACACACCAGACCCCTGCTGCCTTGGCCCCCTCTGGACTTTGGGCACTGGCAAGCACAAGAGAAAGGCCAAGGTGGAGCTGAAGACATCCTGACACTGGCCTACAGGTGCCCTTTGGCACAAGCAGCCTGGGCACCATGGAGGGCAGCAGGAGGCAGACAGGATCCTGGGCAGAAGAAGGTGGGTACCCAGTGAGGCCCCACCTTCAGGCCAGGGAGAGCCTAAAGACTGGGGGCTGGGCTGCCAGTCCAGCAGACCAGAGTGGGAACTTGTGGTGCCTTTTCTGGGCCCACCCATGGCCACCTCTGGACCAATTGGCATGTAATTCCTCCCTTTGAGCCCCATAAAGCCCTGGGCTCAGCCAGAGCCAAGCAGACATTGGGATGCCCAGCTGCAGAAAGGAGCTGCCCACTCCAGGGCCTCCTCTCTTCTAGAGCTGCAGATGTCAGGATGACTAGCTACAGAGAGCACAGAGAGACCACATTGTGATGACCTGCCTTCAGGGAGGAGCCACCCACTCTTCTCCTCCGCTGAGAGCTGCAGACAACGGGAGGACCAGCTACAGGGAGGTGCTACCCTCTCTACTGATAGCTAAACATTTGTCAGGATGACTTGCCTAGCAGAGAGGAGCTACCCTCTCTGCTAGCAGCTGAATGCTCATTGGGACACCTTGGCTGTGGAAAGGAGCTACCCACTGTGGGTTTCCTCTGAGCTGTTCTATCACTCAATAAAGCTCCTCTCCATCTTCCTCACCCTCCAATTGTCTGCATACCTTATTCGTCCTGGTCTCAGGACAAGAATTTGGGACCCGCCGAATGGTGAGGCTGAAAGAGCTGCAACACCAACAGGACTGAGACATGCATCTTGCTTGTCACATTGCGGGCAAAGAGAAAAAAAGAAGAGCTGTGGCCCTTTGGGGACCCAAGACCTGGGAGCTGCCTGAGCCAGGGCTGGGACGTCCTCTTTGGGGCCCCACAGTTCCTGGCATCTCCAAGCTTCTGGGTGCCACTGTGTTCCCAGCTGCCAACTGTGGAAGCTGCTTGTGATGCACCTGGTCCAGCTGCAGCTTCGCAGAGAGCCAGTACCCATGCTGGCACCTGGAGCTGCCTGCCCTGCTGCAGTAGCTGGCATGTCTGACTGCACAGTGGCCAGACCCCACACTTGCTCACACACCCTTCGCCGCTCCACGCAGTCTCCATTGGCAGGCATGGGAACCAGGCCAGTATCATGAGCCGAGCACAGTCTGCAAGGATGAGTGGACAGAACAAACCCAGTGGGCCCGAGCAAAAGTCAGGCACAGGTGTCACCAGCCACAGAGGTTTCTGGCCTCTGTGACACCCCAAATGATCCTGTGACACTAGCATGGCAAACTTTTCATCATGACTATCACAATTTATGTAGTTATTTTGTTTATCTTTTAGCTTCCTTCCTCTTAATCCCTCACCTAAATAATCATCCAAAGCTATTCGGAGGGAGAAGGGTGCAAGGTGTTCTCAATGAAGGCAGTGGTTCTCATAGTGCAGTCGCTTAACCAGCAGCACCTTGGAAGTTGTTAGAAATGCAGGTTCTCAGGCCCTCCCCACTCCTACTGCATTAGAACCTCTCAGTGTGGGGCCCAGCAATCTGTGTTTTAACAGCCCTCAGTGATTCTGATGCACAACTAAGCCTGAGAGGCACTGATTTGGGGGGTACATGATTAGGCCATGGTTGTTACTGAGGTGACTTAGCCAGAGCAGGTCATTCTAATTACGTAGGATGGCTGTTCACGTACCTGCTGCCAGGTCAGTGCTGCAGCATCTGCCCTAACAAGCAATGAGGGATGAAATAGGATGCTTTTGGTAAAATCACCCAGTTTCTCAGAGAGAAGAAAACTCTCTGGAGAATTTCTACAGCAGAGATTTGGCACATCATATGCACTAATTTAGACATACCAATTGAAAATTTTTAAAATTTTTTTCTATAGACATTGCATACAAATTCTCTAGAATTTCAAGTACAAGTAACTGCTAGAGGAACTCTTTGGCGGAGTGTCTGCTGTTACTCTATTTTCTTTTCATTTTCCTATCACATCCCGGGCAAGAATGGCAGATGAGATATACAAAAATCAGGTTAGAAAGAAAGTAATCATCCTTCTCTGAAAAAAAGTTTTCCCCTAGATCCAAGATGAAAAAATTAGAAAGAATTTCATCTTTCCAGAATTGTCAAGCTGTCTGGCAAAAGAGCTGACTGATACAATTTTTATGTTATTGACCAAATTCTCATACCAGTTTCTCTTTTCCTCGTAAGTGTAAATATGTTCCAGTGAAATCTTTGGGGTTGGCAGTGGTAGTGTGGGTGGTTCTTCACTGAAGGACTCTTGACTTTTTCCATTTCAAACTAAGTGGAGGCAATTTAGAATTATGAATTAAAAGCCTCACACATTCCTATCTGATTCAACAGTAGCCTATCTGCACATTTATACCATTGAAATAACTAAGCATGTGTGCAAAACATAGCCATAAAGAATTTCTTTCATCATCATTTTTAATAGGAAAAAACCGGAAGCAACCTAAATATTTAACAATGGAGGATTACTTTGGAAAGTATGCATGTTCATACACACAGCTGAATAATATAACTCCTTTAAAATGACAATTCATATGGATTGTAGAAGACTATTACCTGACATGGAAAGATGTTCAGGGTATGTCATTAACCAGGAGAAGCAGGTTCCATATAGTAGGTACAGGCACTTCACATTCAGTAGAATGGCTACTATTAAACAAGGAAAATAACAAGCACTGTTGAGACTGCAGGGAGCTTGGAACCCTTGTGCACTGCTGATGAGAATGTCAAATGAGGCAGCCACGCGGAAAAAGTATGGCACGTCCTCAAAAAGTTAAACATACAATCACCACTGGATCCAGCAATTCCACTTCTAGGTATATACCCAAAAGAATTGAAAGCAGGATCTCAAAGTGATACTTGTACACCAATATTTATAGCAGCATTATTCAGAACAGCTGAAAGGTGAAAACAACTCAAGTGTCCATCAACAAATGACTTAATAAACAAAATGTGACAACTGCCTTAAAAAAAGGAATGGAATTCTGCTACATGTTACAACATGGATTAACCTTGAAAACATTATGCTGAGTGAAATAAACTAGACACAAAAAGACACATACTGTATAATTCCACTTATATGAGGAACCATTCAATTCATAGAGACAAAAGTAGAATAGAAGTTACCAAGAGTTGGAGGGAGAGAAGAATGGGAACTTGTTTAATGGGCAGAGAGTTTCTGTTTGGGATGATGAAACAGTTCTAGAAATAGACAGTGGCGATGGTTACATGACATTGTGAATGTACTTAATGCCACTGAATTGTACACTTAAAAGTTGTTACAATGGGCAGGGCATGGTGGCTCATGCCTGTAATCCCAGCACTCTGGGAAGCCAACGCGGGCGGATTGCTTGAGTCCAGGAATTCGAGACCAGCCTGGGCAATGTGGTGAAACCCCATCTCTGCCAAAAATACAAAAATTAGTCTGGTGTGAGGGCATATGCCTGTAGTCCCAGTTACTCGGAAGGCTGAGGTGGATGAATCGTTTGAGCCCAGGAAGTCGTGCCTGCAGTGAACTGAGATCACGCCACTGCTCTCCAACCTGGATGACAGCAAGATCCTGTCTCAAAAAAAAAAAAAAAAGCCCAATGGTAAAATTTATGTTTACTGTCATGCATATTGCCATTTATGTACACTTTATCACAGTAAAAATGGAAAACATTGTATGTATAATGTAATAATATTTTTACAAATATGTAATACCCACATATTTCCTTAATTTTAAAATGTCATTATTTGGCCGGGCGCGGTGGCTCAAGCCTGTAATCCCAGCACTTTGGGAGGCCGAGACGGGCGGATCACGAGGTCAGGAGATCGAGACCATCCTGGCTAACATGGTGAAACCCCGTCTCTACTAAAAAATACAAAAAACTAGCTGGGCGAGGTGGCGGGCACCTGTAGTCCCAGCTACTTGGGAGGCTGAGGCAGGAGAATGGCGTAAACCCGGGAGGCGGAGCTTGCAGTGAGCTGAGATCCGGCCACTGCACTCCAGCCCGGGTGACAGAGCGAGACTCCGTCTCAAACAACAACAACAACAAAAAAAAATGTCATTATTTGTATGAAACACTATTAGCTTAATAACAGTTTTTTCAGATGAAAGGAAATACTATCATATTATATGTACTCACGTATTTAAACTGATTCCAAAAATACCAAACTTTGGAAAATTTGTATCTTAGGAATTAAGAAATGTGTACATAGGCATGGAAAAAGGTCTGGAAAATGCTCACCACTAGTATAGCAGTTTCGGTGGCAGAATTATGGGTAGTCTTTATTATTCCATTTTTCCTGATTTTTTTTTATATTTTTCTATATACAGCACTATTTTTGTAACAGTAAGTTTTTATTTAAGGGCATATGAAAAAATATGCCCTTTCTAGAATGGTTTTTTTGAATCTAAGAATTTCCAATTTCACCTACAACATATACTCCCACCCAGAAAATAATGCCAGGGGATTAAAATCATCATGAAAAGACTTTTCTGCGTTCAACCAGGGTGCGGGAACGAGCCATTACTAAGCTTTGTTTTGCTTCATCCAGCTTCCCTGCGCCCAGCGTCCACATCAATATTTACACACTCCATCATTCCTCGGGTTATTTATTTTACTTGGTCCATTTTGCACAGTGACTAAGTTTTGCAGCATGGAAGTTGACAGAATTTGTCATTGATATCAATCTTTATTAAGTTTACTGCTGAGAGCTCAGAAAATGGTGGTTCTGGAGCAAGGAACAGGGTGAGAGCAGGAAGAGCATCAGGCAGTAAGAAAAGCTCTGTGTATGTGTGCGTGTGTGTGTGTGTGCGTGTGCGTGTGTGTGTGTGTGTTTAAAATGTTTGGCCTGGCGCGGTGGCTCAAGCCTGTAATCCCAGCACTTTGGGAGGCCGAGACGGGCGGATCACGAGGTCAGGAGATCGAGACCATCCTGGCTAACACGGTGAAACCCCGTCTCTACTAAAAAATACAAAAAACTAGCCGGGCGAGGTGGCGGGCGCCTGTAGTTCCAGCTACTCCGGAGGCTGAGGCAGGAGAATGGCGTGAACCCGGGAGGCGGAGCTTGCAGTGAGCTGAGATCCGGCCACTGCACTCCAGCCCCGGCGACAGAGTGAGACTCCGTCTCAAAAAAATAAATAAATAAATAAAATGTTTGTCATTGTTGCTCCAACCTTAATTTGCTGATGATTGCATTTCTCTGTAATACTTTTTATTTTTTACAATCAAACAAAATCTACAATTCTGCTACTCAGCAGCCACCATCAGGAAGAGGCAAGAGAGGAAGAAGAGATGCTCCTTCTAGCCGAGCCTGAGGTTCTGAATCTCATGGGCTTCCTTCTGCTGCACAGCCAGCCTCTCACAAAGAGCTGGGTTCTGTAGAGAAGAATCTTCAGGCAGCGAGTCTTCTGGAGCTTCTGAAACTGAAGAAACTAAGGCCATGTGTAGCATGACATTTATTGCTTATGTATTATACAGTGTGTTTGAAAAGAGCAAAGTGAAACTGCCTCTATAAACTTTATAAAATTAATTAGAGAAGAAGGGAGGGGGAGAAACAAAAATAAACTAAGCTTGCAGCATGTTCCACATTAATCATTAAGCGAGATTACTCTCTACCTTGCTTCCTCAAAGCTTTCTGGTGCCAATGGTCTTAGAATCATGTAGACCTTAGACTGTAGTTTTCCTGAACAGCTCTTTAGATAACAACTTGAACGTTATGAAATGTTATGTTTTCCCTTTGAGATAGTCCTTCAGGTCCTGCAAACTGATGTAACAACTGACTCAATTGACCTGAAGGGCCCACAAGGAGCTAACTCACCATGGATGCAGCTTCCGCATCCCCGTGATTTCCTCCTTCTTGCCCCAACTAACCAACAACCTCAGTTTTCAAACCCTTCACCTTCCACAGTCCCCTTAAAAGCCCCAGCTCAAAACTCCTCAGGAAGAGAGATTTGGGGTTCTCCTCCCATCTCCTCACACAATACTCTGCAATCATTAAACTTTTTCTCTGCTGAAAACCCTGCTCACTCAGTGTAATGGGTCTGTTACTGGGCAGTGGGCATACAAACCTGTTAGTCCTATAACAAAGAGCTCTAGAAAGAACCCTACTGCTCAGCTTCACTGCTTCTAGTTGTGTAATCTTTGACAGATACCTCGCCGCTCTATGCCTCTAGTCTCTAACCTGAAACATGGGGCAAATAATACTTCCTACCTCACAGAATTGTTATGTTATTAAATAAGTTAATATATATAAAGTACTTGGAGTAATTCCCAGAGCATAGGATGCACACAACAAAGACTAGTTCTTTTATTATAATATGGAGCCAGTTCCCATTAAAAGCTGTAACCTGGGCTAGGGGGCTACACGTTTACTCTCAACAGAAAGATCTGTGTTGAGAAGGGTAGCTCTTTGCCACTGCAGATTTCTATAAGAAGGAAGAGATAATTCTAAGCTGCTCTTCATGCTGTCCTTTATTAGTGTGGGTTGGCAGCCTCAAGCATGAGGCCAGGCTACAGAACGCTAGTGATCCAAATTAATGCAAAAACTTGCCTAGTGTGCAACTGAGGGAGATGGAGCAAGTCAGTTTAAACAGAGCCACAAACAACAGTAAGCTTTAAATGCCTCAGCTACAGTCTCAGATTCACATCATCTTACAGGCAGAAGGACGTGGAGTAAGTAGTTTGGGGTCACATCAACCTTTTTAGTCATTCTGCCAAGCATGAAAATTAGTTCCGTAAGCAAAATACCTGAATTAGCTTTTGAACTTTTCTTTGTTGAATGAATTTCAACAAAGTGAACACACCCATGGACTTCCTACCCAGATAAATTTATAGGACATTACCAGCATGTCAGAACTTTCTAATAATTGCTGCACTGCAATGTCAGCTTTGTTGTAAATCAGTGGATTTAAATATGTATGTTCAGACTTTTTAGTCTGTTCTGATGGTCTACTAGCCACCAAGATCACACTGTTTTAAATCAACGTAGCTTTATGATACTTCCTAATATCTGGTATTTTATTTCTTTTCTTTTTTAGACCAAGTCTCACTCTGTCGCCCAGGTTGGATTGCAGTGCTATGATCTCAGCACACTGCAACCTCAGCTCCTGGGTTCAAGCTATTCTCCTGACTCAGCTTTCTGAGTAGCTGGGATTACAGGTATCTGCCACCTCACCTGGCTAATTTTTGTATTTTTAGTAGAGATGGGGTTTCACCATGTTGGCCAGGCTGGTCTCGAACTCCTGGCCTCTGATGATCCACCTGCCTCAGCCTCCCAAAATGCTGAGATTATAGCGTGAGCCACCGCGCCTGGCCGGTACTTTATTTCAACTTTGTTTTTCTTTAAGATTGTCTTGGACACTTTCCGTCCTTAGCATTTCCATATACATTTTGTAATCAGATTGTAAATTTCTACACATTAAAAAAAAACCTGCTGAAATTTTTATTGGGATTACATTGACTACACAGATCAATTTAGGGGAGAAAATGACACCTTTATCCAACACTGAATCTTCCAGTCTATGAACATGGTATAACCCTCCATTTATTTAGGTCTTCTTTAATTTCTCTTAGTAAAGCTTCATAGAGCGATAGGGGTCTTGAAAAACAATTTCTAGATTAAAGGGCATCATCTTAAAATTTTGTTTTCTAATTATTTGTTCTAATCTAAGAATACAATTGATTTTTTTCTTTTGCATCCTTACCTTGTAGCCAATGGCTTTGGTAAATCCACTTATTAAATATCAGTTTATCAGTAGATTCTTTTTGAGATTCTACATACATAAGCATATTTTCTGTATACGGTAATTGTTTTTAGAGACTTTCCCCATTCTTATAACTCTAATGTTTTTTCATTCTTTATTGCAGTACACCCTCCAGTAAAATGTTATATAGAAATAATGATAGCTGAAATCCTCATCTGTTCCCAAAATCAAGTGAAAATATCTCAGTACACTACTGTTAAGTAGGATGCTTGCCATGGGTGTTTTGTGTATACTCTTTGTTAGTTTAAAGAAGTTCTTTTAATTCCAAATTTACTGAGAGTTTTCATCATGAATAAGTGTTGAATTTTATCAAATAATTTTAATGCATCTGGGGAGATGATGATATGACTTTTTGCCTTCATCTGTTGTTAATGTGGAGAGTTTCACTAATTGATTTTGGAATGTTAAGCCAACCTTGTGCACTTTGAATAAAGACAATTTGGCCATTATGCACTATCTTCTTATATAGTAAGGGTTCAGTTTACTACTATTTTTTTGTTACAATCTTTGTGCCTATGTATGACAGGGATTATATTGTAATTTTTTTCTTGTAGTATCCTTGTCAAGATTATGCTAGCCTCATGAAATGAGATAGAAAATGTTTTCTCCATATCTATATTTCAGAAGAATTGGTGTTATTTCTTTCTTAAAAGGATGACTTCATGTTGAAGTTATCTGGACCTGGATTTATCTTTGAAGTGAGGTTTTTCATTTTAAATACACTTTCTTTAGGAGAAATAAGATTGCTTATGTTTTTCTATTTCTCCCTGTGTCCATTTTGTAAGCTGTATTTTTCAAAGAATTTTTCTACTTCTAAATTTCTCTACAACTTATTTTAAATATCTGTTGAAACTGTAGTGACTTCCCATTTTTCAATCTTCATATTGAAAATTTGTGTCTTTATTTTTTTGTTCTTGATCAGGCTTGTTAGAGTTTGTCAACTTTATCAACCTTTTTAAAAAAAATTTATCAATCTTTTAAAAAACAACTTTTTATTTTGTTGACTTTGTCTATTTTTGTTTTTTATTTCATTGAGTTCTGCTCTTAACTTTATTATTACATTCCTTCAATTTTCTTTAAATTTTTTCTTCTAGTTTCTTGAAATAGATGCTTAATTAATCTCAACTTTTCTTCTTTTCTTCTTTTTCTATATATGCATTTAAAACAAAAAATTCCCATCTTGGCATTATTTTAGTCACATAACACGAGTTGTTTTGTTTGTCTGTTTGGTTGGTTTTTGAGGCGGAGTCTCACTCTGTCGCCCAGGCTGGAGTACAGTGGCACGATCTCTTGGCTCACTGCAACCTCCACCTGCTGGGTTCAAGTGATTCTCCTGCCTCAGCCTCCCGAGTAGCTGGGATTACAGGTGCCAGACACCACGCCCCGCTAATTTTTGTATTTTTAGTAGAAATGGCGTTTCACAGGCCGGGCGCGGTGGCTCAAGCCTGTAATCCCAGCACTTTGGGAGGCCGAGATGGGTGGATCACGAGGTCAGGAGATCCAGACCATCCCGGCTAACACGGTGAAACCCCGTCTCTACTAAAAAATACAAAAAACTAGCCGGGCGAAGTGTCAGGCGCCTGTAGTCCCAGCTACTCGGGAGGCTGAGGCAGGAGAATGGCGTGAACCCAGGAGGCGGAGCTTGCAGTGAGCTGAGATCCGGCCACTGCACTCCAGCCTGGGCGACAGAGCGAGACTCCGTCTCAAAAAAAAGAAAGAAAGAAAGAAAGAAATGGCGTTTCACCATGTTGGCCAGGCTGGTCTCAAACTCCTGAGCTCAGGTGATCCACCCACCTTGGCCTTGCAAAGTGCTAGGATTACAGGCGTGAGCCACTGCACCCAGCCCACAAGTTCTTATACATAGTATTTTCATTTTGCTTTGGCTTGAAATATTTTCTAATTTCCAGTATGATTTCTTTTATCACCCTTCAGTTACATAGAAGTTTACTGTTAAGTTTTCAAACATTTGGTGTTTCTCTAGGTAGGATTTTGATACTGGTTTCTAGCTTACTTCTACAGTGCTTAGAGAATATACTCTGGTTTCTATCCTTAACAAATCTGTTGGGACTCACTTTATGGCTCGGAATTAATTCAGTTTTAGTAAAATATTCCTTGGGCACTTAAAATGCCTTTATATTCAGCACTTTGGGGGTACAATTTTTAATACATGTTGATTAGATCAAGCTTGTTAAAAGTATTTAAATATTCTGTATATCCAATTGTTTTATTGATTACTGGGAGAAAACTAATAAAATCTTCTAGCATATTTGCATATTTGTCTAATTTTCCTTTTGATTCTGTAAACTTTTTATTTATATATCTTGAAGTTATATGTCATATGAAGTTTATTATATATTAATATATTTTATTTGTATATTTTTATTTATTATTTATTTACATATGTTATATGAAGTTTTATTTTAAAGTTATATGTTATATGTACAACTTCAGCATCATTATATCTTCCTGTTGAATTGACCCTGTTTTATTAACTAAATTTGTCTGCTTCAATAACAAAAATTTCATGTTTATCTCTAGTAGAATTTCTTGCCTTAAAGTCTCCTTTTTCTACTAATAGTGGAGCTTTTTCAGCTTTCATTTGGTAAGTGGTCATATGGTGTAACTGTTACTTTCAATCTTTCGGTTTTCTTACATTTAGATTGTGTCTATGTAAGTAGCATATAGTTGTGGTATTTTAAAATACAGTCTGACTGCCTTTGTTTTGATTGGAATGTATGTTCTATTTACATTTAAAATAATTACTGATAAATGTAGGTTTGTATCTACATGCAATTATGTTTTGTTTTTCACACGGGTCCTTTGTGTCCCTATTCTCTGTTTTCCAAGCTTCTTTAGTATTTACTGAGTGTTATTTTATTATTCCTTTTCTGTCTATTAGCTTTTTATTTATATCTTTTAGTACTGTTATCTTAATGGTTGCCCTAGAGATTACCATATGTGAACTCAATTTGTTAGAGTCAATGTCAACTTTGTATATTTACCACTTCCTGGATTTAGAATACTCACTTCATTTACTTTCCTCCAGCCTTTTGTGCTATTGCTTTCATGTTTTTTACTTCCATGTATATTTTAAACACAAGACATTTTTATTTCTGTTTTCATCAGATAAGGTTGATATAGATTTACCCACACAATTATCCAGTACTCTTCGGTCCTTATCTGCTTTACAGTGTTTTCTTCCAGAATTACTTTCCTTCACTCTGAAGATCTCTTTTCAGTATTTTATTTGCATGGTTCTGCCAACAATGAATTATCTGAGTGTTTGTTTATCTGAATACTTTTTTTATTATGGCTTTACCTTGAAGGATGTTGTCTTGGGGTATACAGTTCTAGGTGGGCAGTCATTTACTTTATTTATCTATGTGTAACACTTTAATAATGATATTTTTTCTGGCTTCTATTTCTTTCTTTCTTTTTTTTTGAGACAGGGTCTCACTCTGTCACCCAGGTTGGAGTACAGTGGTGTAATTTTGGTGGCTCACTGCAACCTCCACCTCCCAGGCTCAAGTGATTCTCCTGTCTCAGCCTCCTGAGTAGCTGGGACTACAGGGGCCCACCACCGCAACCAGCTAATTTTTGTATTTTTAGTAGAGATGGAGTTTTGCCACGTTGGCTGTGCTGATCTCCAACTCCTGGCCTCGAGTGATCCACCCACCTCAGCCACCTAAAGTGCTGAGATTACAGGTGTGTCTGGCTTCTATTTCTATTGTCTATGTTGTTTTTGTTCTCATAAATGTAATGTGTCTTTCTCTGGCTGCTTTAAGATTTTCTCTTTGTCTTTGATTTCTGCAGTTTTACCATGCTATTCTAGTATTTTTGTTTGTTTGGTATTTATCCTGTTTTGAAAAACCATTCTGAAAAATTCTCAATCAGAATGCCTAAGAAATGAAGGCATTTACTTAGGAAAGTAAATGAAGTAAATATTTTTCTGATTATGCACATATTAAGCTACATGAATTTTTTTCACAGCTCACTGATACTTTTATCATTTGTTTGAGTCTACTTTTTCTGTGCTTCATTTAGGATATTTTCTCTTACTATACATCTTCAAATTCACTAATTTTTTCTTCTACTATGTCTAATCTGCCGTCAATCCCATTTATTATTTAATCTCAGACAGTAAAGTTTTTCGCCAGAAATTTCATTTGGGTCTTTTAAAATATTTTCCATATCTCTACTTCACTATCTGAACATATAGAATAAAGTTCTGACAACTGGTTTGTTCTTGTCTGCTAGTTGTAACTGACGTCTGTACTGGTTCTGGATTGCCTTCAATTCACTGATTATTCTCTTCACTATGGGTCATGGTTCTTTGAATGCTTGATATCTTTATTTGGATGCCAGACATTGTGGATTTTTACCTTGTTGAGCTCTAAATATTTTTGTTTAAATATTCTTGTATAACTATTCTTGAACTTTGTTCTGGGATGTATTGGAAATGATTTGATTCTTTCAGATATAGCTTTTATGATTTGTTATGCAGGTCCATAACTGCTTTATCTGAGGCTAATTATTCTACACTACTAAGGCACAACGTTGCTAAGTATTCTACCCAAATGCCTCACAAATTGAGTTTTCCAGTCTGGTTGTTGGGAATAGTCACTATTCTCAGCTTTGTGTATGTGTCAGGCACTATTCTCTCATTCTTTCAGGTTTTTTTTTTCTTGCCCCATTCTTGGGTAGCTTCCTCACATGCATGTGTTGGTCTGTACTCTGTTGTGCACTCATGCGGGACCTTTGCAGATGTCCAGGGTTTTCTCTCTGAATGCCATCCCATGACCTCCGACCATGGTGATCTCCTACATCCTCAGCCCCATTTCCTCTGCTCTACCTGGGTTTCCCCTCCCTGCACTGCAGTCTGGAAGTTTTCTCAGGGCAGTAAGCTGGAGTACTCCTAGGACTCCCCTTCATGCTCTGTCTGAATTATTGCCTTTTGTTCCCTGCTGAGAAGTCTTGAAAATCATTATTTCATATATTTTGTATGTTTTTCTATTGTTGTTTCAGAAAGGAGGATAAATTCAGGCCCTTTTATCTCATCTTGGGCAGAAGCAGAAGTTGGTGCATTGCATTTTAAAAATTTAGTTGACCGGGGAACTCTTCTTCATGGTGCATGTTTTGGGAAATTTTAGGTTAAAGTTAATCTGACAGGCACTAGACACTCAATATTTTTTTAACTAAGAAATGGAATTTACCTATTAAAATGCAAATCCCTTTGAGAGGTAAACCCCTTAAATCATTAACATCCATTAGCACTGATTAGTTTATCTGAAGATTGGCTTTCCGTTTATTTCTTGTCTAGCAGAGAAGAAAAAAATGGAAAAAATAAAATTACAGAGTCAGAAAATTAGGTTGTTAGGAGCGGATAAAGATAAGGGCCAAAGCTTAATAGTGCCAAGAATCTTTTATTTTAATTGTTTTTTTTGTTTTTTTGTTTTTTTTTTTTTTGAGCATCTTCTTTTTACAGGTGAGGTGAGGTGAATCTTGCAGAGGATAAGTGTCTCACCTGAGGTCATGCAGCTTGGAGTGGAAGAGCTGGGATTACAGCCTGGTTCTAAACTAGGCAACACATTTAAATGTGTTATATAGGAAATGATCAATAAATACTAATTTTTCTTTCTTTCTCAATCTAGTGCTGGAGCAGAGGTACTGAATGAGGAAGTGGAGTCTTGGGATACCTTTGGAGGGATCCACAGTTAATGGACTGGCTGCTATAATTGGTCTGAGACACTGGTGCAAGCATGGTAGGTATGAGGGACTAAAAGGAAGGAAACAGCCCACTGGAGGACAATAATCCGAGTATAGAGATCATATGGGAGCAAGTGACATATATGGTAAACTTAAAAGTCACTGCGCCTGTAATCCCAGTACTTTGGGAGGCCGAGGTGGGTAGATCACGAGGTCAGGAGAACGAGACCATCCTGGCTAGCACAGTGAAACCTGGTCTCTACTAAAAATGCAAAAAATTACCAGGGCATGGTGGCATGCACTTGTAGTCCCAACTACTTGGGAGGCTGAGACAGGAGAATTGCTTGAACCTGGGAGGTGGAGGGTGCAGTGAGCCGAGATCACGCCACTGCACTCCAGCCTGGGTGACAGAGTGAGACCCTGTCTCAAAAACAAACAAAAAAAAGTCACTGCCAACAACTGAAAACACCTCCAGGTATTTCCTCCCTTCCTTCCTCCCTTCCTTCCTTCCTTCCTTCCTTCCTTCCTTCCTTCCTTCCTTCCTTCCTTCCTTCCTCCCTCCCTCCCTCTCTCCCGCCCTCCCTTCTTTCCCACTTCCATAGTGGGAGCTCAGAGCCACATATAATTTCCTCCTTTTTTTTTTTTTTTAAAATAATGAGCTGCCATGTTTCCTACTTCCAAATTCTAGAGTGCAATTTGTACCTGCTACACTCTGATGAGAAGGGCGTAAGCTTTATTTGTAGAACTGGAGTTAGTTTGGGCATTGCTGTGATGACGATAGGCATTTTTAAGAGGCAGAGAATCAGGCAGGAAAATAGCACGAAGTAAATGCAGGAAGCAGTTACAAAATAAATAGAAAGCTTGGGCTCTTAACTTCAAGAAGCTTAATTTCAGCAGAGACATCAGGAAAACACACATCAAAGGACTTAGTAAAATGCCCCAAGTCAAATCACTGCTGTGTACAATATGTACACTTATAGGAATGATAGCTATTACTATCATCATTTGTTGAGTATCTACTTTGTGCAAGCATGTAGGCACTTTATATTTTTATTTTTTATTTTATTTTATTTTATTTTTTTATTTTTTAGAGACAGGATCTTGCTCTGCTGCAGAGGCTAGAGTGCAGAGGTATGATCATATCTCACTGCAGCCTTGACCCAGCAGACTCAAGCGATCCTCCTGCCTCGGCCTCCTGAGGAGCTAGGGCTATAGGCACACACCACCATGCCTGGCTAATTTATTTGTACTTTTTGTAGAGATGAGGTCTCCTTATGTTGCCCAGGCTGGTCTCAAACTCCCGGGCTCATGTGATCCTCCCACCTTGGCCTCCCAAAGCGCTGGAATTACAGGCGCAAACCACCGCACCTGGCCCACTTAGGAACTTTCTATGTGCTGTAGCATTTAATCTTCACTTTTAATGAGGAAATTAGGACCAGAGAGGTGAAGGAACTTGCCCACAATCACACAGCTAGCAAATGACAGAACTAGGTCTCAAGTTCAGGTTTGTCTGTTTCCATCACCTTTGCTCACATCATCACCCTTCTAAAGACAAAGAGAGTAGTGGATTCTTAGATTCCAAGAGATAAACTTGGAATCAGCACAGCTGGGAGGACCCACCAAGAATTGGCAAAGTAAAAGGGCACATTTTATCATTTAAGAAGGAAAATGCTGTCACGTGTCAGCTGAGTCAAGGGGGAAAAAGTGCATAAAACTAAAACAATTAAGAATGATAAAGAAAAACCGAGTAAGTAGGTAAGGATGAGGGTGTGTTGACCCCTGTTTCAACTTCCCTGGTTTCTTCCCTACAAAATCATTTAGGGAATAGAGAGACAATAACAGGAGGGCAGAGGCACTTAATCAGAGATTTTACAAACCACTAAATCAAAAGAGACTGTGAAATTCCCGCCTGGGGAAGCTAACAGTGAGATTAAGTGGATTAGTCTACTGTACAGGAATCTGGGGAATGCAGGCAGCATGTGCTTTTGTTGTGGATTGCTCAGCAGCAACACGATGGTTTTACATCTCCCAGAAACATATGGGCATGTGCCCTTCTGCAAACCAACAAGCAAGAGCAGTGCCTGGCGAGCTGCTTCCCCTGCACCGCATGTCTCGTTTCAGGAGGTGGCAGATACTGACATTTTATGGAGAGTTTGCGCAGGGAAAGTGTGGGAAATGAAAAGGCAACCAGCTAATCGCACCCATAATTTCTAAGCTCAGAGCTGGGTTCGCTACAGTTGTGGGGAATAAAAAAGGACTGGAATTAGTTCCGGTATTAATCCTTGCAAAGAAAGGGAGAAGAGGCCAGGTGTGGTGGCTCACATCTGTAATTCCAGCACTTTGGGAGGCCTAGGCGGGCAGATCGCTTGAGGCCAGGAGTTCAAGACCAGCCTGGTCAACATGGTGAAACTCCTTCTCTACAAAAAAAAAAAAAAAAATTACAAAAATTCACCGGGCATGGTGATGCACGCCTGTAGTCCAGCTACCCGGGAGGGTGAGGCAGGAGAATCACTTGAGCCCAGGAGGCGGGAGTTACAGTGAGCCAAGATCACGCCTCTGCACTCTGCTTGGGTGACAAGGCGAGACTCATGTCAAAAGCAAAAAAAAAAGTTGGCGGGGGCAGGGAGGCGGTGGGGGGAGAAGAAGGAGGCCTCTGACAGTGTGTCTCCCAAACTTTGGAGGCAACCGCTACCTGAAGATGGCCGAGAAGACTCCTTAGCTCCTTTGCTTTTGGTGTTAACAGCGGCAGTGGCAGCACATAGAATTAAACTCACAAAACACAGATTGCTAGTTTCCAGAAATCCACATCCAAACTCCCAAAAGCCAGACATTGGTTAGATATATGTACAAACTCTGACCTGCCTGAGTTAACGGTTGACATCAGCAGTCTATAATAAATAATTAATATAGCCCTAGGAGACATAAAGCCAGTGACATGGTATCTCTCCCTCAGCTCTAAATGGAATGCCAGATAACCTACTTTGAACAGTAATGTGTTCACAGTATGTGGGAATTAACTGCTCAATATAATAAGTACTATTGAATTTCCCATCTCCATGCACATGGAGGGCAACTGCCACCAAAAACACAGTAATAAAGGTAACTGAGTGATGAAAAAAAAAGAACCCCATTTTTTTATTACAACCTTAAAATGTTATAGGTTAAAATAATCCTAAAGGGTTTCAAAAACAGCAATTAAATCTTTCCATTTCTGTTTTCCAAGACTGCAGCTGAGAAAACGAGGGCCTAAGAGCCATACGGTGCTAGCCTTGCTAATAACGCTCTGTGAAAAATCTCATTAATTCAGTCTGGCTCTTCAGATCAGCCGCTAAATCCTTGTATTGTCACTCATCCTCTGGCCTTTTCAGGATTTCCATAGCCTAACTAGAAGTATCTCCATGGAAACCAAGCAGTCCTGCTTTGCACATCCCGGAACTTTTTGTTCCTGACAAAGCTTGACAAATCACATGCAGCATGGAGAGTTTAACATAGCGAACTAAATCCTGACCCGCACTTAGAAATGATAAACCCAAGCATACCAGCTTTATTATAAATGATTTCCTTACAAGATACTTAACCAAGCCAGTGAAATGCTGAACCAGACAAGTTTCAAGAACAAGATGCTGGGGGGAGAAGGGGGGGAAAAGACAAATAAATAATAAATAGGTAAATAGGAACCCCAGGTGTGTTCAGCTGTACGTTCTATGAGCTCGTTTTCTGTCTAATTGACTTAAATTGAAAGCAACTGAAGGCAAAAAAGAGCGAGAAGGATGCTATTTCTGAGAAGACCTTCCTTTTTCCCTCTGGAGAAAGTGAAATCCTAAATCCATTCCCTCATTTTCCCTAACTCCTGAAGAGAATGGGAATCTACAGGTCTCTATCCCTGGTGAGCCTGGAGGCTGAGTTTTCACAAGGGCAGCAAGAAGCATCCCTTCTCCTCTTCCTGTCCACCTTCTGAAGAGGAGGAGATGGAGCCAGGTTGCAGGTCCTCACCACAGCGGGTGTTGTTCCCAGAGGAAGGAAGGCCCCACCTGGGGCAAGGTTGCCAGGGCCAACATGACCCCACAGAGACCAGGAACAAACGTTCTTGCCTTTGGACTTCACTTCTTCACAGAGTCGGAGTTACAGGCCAACCTGAAGACGCTATCATGACTCTCACACACTTATTCCTCAGCCTCAGCCAGGCTCAAGAGCAAGGCAACTGAAGGAGGAAGGGCCCTTCATGGCCTCCTCTGTCTCATGGCTGCTTTACCTGCCACTGATGAGGCTTCCCCAGGGTGAGATGGAGACGAGGGCACTGAACGACTTTGAGTTAGGGGGACTCAAGAGGGTGAGGGCACCATCATCACCCCTTCAGTCTCCTGTCTCCCTCTTGGCATCTCTGCAGCACAGAAGGCTGGCAATGGCGACACATTATAGTGTCAATTGCTCCAACTTTAGAATTTCCTGATGCCTCAACATCCCTGCAAACAGGCTGTGAGCACATCGCCCAGGTGACCAGGTGCACCAGTGTGCTAAGGCTGGTCCAGGCCACAGGTTCCCCACTTTGTACTCCCCTGACTGGGACCTAGTGACATCAACACCATCAGTGCAATCCCCTCACACCTTTTGCTTGTGGACTCCCTTCTGACATCCAATAAAGGCTCTAGTCCATGAGTCCTCTCTCTCTCCTCATCTCTCTCTCTCTCTCTCTCTGTCTCAACTCTGCACGACCTTGGTGGAGTCAGCTCCCTTAGCACTCTGATGTGGCCCCACGTGGCAGGGTGCTTTTCATGACCTTTGCCAGCCTCCATCCTTCAACTTCATATGCTCTCCAACTATAATTCCCATGGCCGTGTGGGGTAATCTTTAAAGACCCCACACGGGGGATTGCTCCCCCATTTATAAGAAGCCAAGTGACAAGAGAAGGCCCAGAGCAGTACAGAGAGGCCTGAGAAATGCCACGAGTCCTCCTTAGATTCTGCCTCCTTAGTCTGAGCCTTGACTCCAGTGGGAATCGCACTAGGGGTATCTTCAAAGGTCTGAGACAGAAGTCTTCCTTCTTGGGTTCTTGGTGTGGAGGCTGGTGATGTTTTGGAGACGCCATAGGATTTGTAGCATTGGCGATGCCTTGCCTAGACAAACCACAGAGGACTAGACTCACCTCTGCATGGGCAGCAATATCTGAACTCTCATCACCCAAGAACTTGCCTACACAGTGCTACTGGGTATTTGCAACAACAGCCAGTTCTGGACACATTGTACACAGTCTACAAATACTTGCTGATTAACTAAATTGGGGCCTGTAAGATCCCGCAGCTCCCTCAGATTCTTCAAAGCAAGAGTAAATGAAGCTTAGTCTCATTTCAACCTTCAGTGAACACTACTGTGCTCTTTGAAAGTTGAAAATCCATATAATAATAATGATAATAATAATAATAATGACAGTTAGCTGTTATCAAGTTCTTACCCTGTAATACCAGGCATTCTTCTGAGTGTTTATTATATACATATATTAGCTCCTTTAATCCTCCTAATGATCATCTGGAGAAGATACTATTATTATGCCTATATTATTACCTTCATTTTATCAGTGAAAATACTGAGACACAAAGAGCTTAACTAACTTGCTTAAATTCATGGAGCTGGGCTTTGAACCAAGGCAAACTCCAGCATTTATGCATTTAACCACTACCCTTTGCTGTCTTCGCTGTGATACTACCAGTGCTAAGCGCCTCAAACCAGAATATTCAGTAAATAATAATAGTTACTGTTGGGGCTCAGAAAACAATACCCCGAAATGAAGACCTCAGAAGTGGCTTCAGAAGCATCCTCAGGGCCAGGTGCGGTGGCTCACGCCTGTAATCCCAGCACTTTGGGAAGCCAAGGCAGGCGGATCACCTGAGCTCAGGAATTCGAGACCAGCCTGGCCAACATGCAGAAATCCCGTCTCTACTAAAAATACAAAAATTAGCCGGGCATAGTGGCACACGCCTATAATCCCAGCTACTTGGGAGGCTGAGGCAGGAGAATTGCTTGAGCCTAGGAGACAGAGGTTGCAGTGAGCTGAGACTGCACCACTGCACCCCAGCCTGGCCGACAGAGTGAGACTCTCTCAAAAAAATAAAAAAGAAGCATCCTCAGAAGCAAACGTTTTTTATTTGACTTCCTCCTGTCCTCCTGTCTCTCAGTCCTATTCTCCCCCAAGACTAGTCATAGAAATTGGAATTCCCTCTTTCCCAAGTGGAGTCATGCAAACCAGAACCCCTTTTCCCCAAAGCTAGGCATGAAACCTAAAAGTATTACTCTAATTTCCCCTCCACCTTTCTGTGTAAAAACTGGACATTCAGAAATGATCTGATCTACCTTGTTTGACTGTCAGTCATAAGACCTCCGCTCCCATTCCAGAGAGAGTCCTGTCCCATTCCTAGGAGGGAATGATGCACAGAGAAGCCAAGAAGAATCTAGAAAGGCAGGTCTTGCTGGGTGTCACCACTCAGTCTATTAGCATTAGATCATACCCTTTTTGTCCAGTTGCATTTCTACAGGGTTATCCATCCTTTATGAAACCTAAACATAAAAATGGACAATTAGCCGGGCATGGTGGCTCACGCCTGTAATCCCAGCACTTTGGGAGGCCAAGGCGGGCAGATCACAAGGTCAGGAGATCGAGACCATCCTGGCTAACACGATGAAACTCTATCTCTATTAAAAATACAAAACATTAGCTGGGCGTGGTGGCACGTGCCTGTAGTCCCAGTTACTCGGGAGGCTGAGGCAGGAGAATCGCTTGAACCTGGGAGGCAGAGGTTGCAGTGAGCCGAGATCACACCACTGCACTCCAGCCTGAGTGACAGAGCGAGACTCCATCTCACAAAAACATAAAGGACAATTTTCCCCTCTATCTTTGAGTCTTCATTCTGAAAGCTCCTGTGTGTACCTGCTAAATATGTTTGTATGCCTTTTCTCCAGTTAATCTGTCTTTTGCAAGTTGATTTTTCAGTGAAACTTTGGAGGGCCCTTTGGCTCCACCTTAGCAACTGTGAAATGCTTGCTCTGTGTGAGGCACTACTCTGGCTTTATACACATCACCTCATTCACTATTATTAGCTTTTCAGATGAGGAAACTGAGGCACAGAGAAGTTAAGTAACTCACCCAAAGTCATATAACCAATAAATGACAGAACCAGATTCTAACCCAAGCATCATGGCTCCAGAAGCTCCCATCAGTCAGTACTCTGGTTTCCCTGATCATTCGAGGAAAGATGTGGAGTAATATTCCATGGAACACCTGTTCTAGGCGGGGACATTCTCTTTCTGAACCACCCCATCCGGCCCATCAAAAGAGCCGGGTATTATTATCTTTTTCCTTACAAGACTTCCTTTCAAACTGCTTTTTTAGAGGTGCTCAAAACAACTTGAGGCCCAGAGCGAGCCGGTGGGAAGGGCTGCCCTTTCCCCTGGACCTGGAAGGTCACACCTGAGTGGGCATAGCCTTTTGACCCCTCTCAGGGAGCCAAGAATAAAGTGCCTGTCACGCTCACACACGGGACTGTCAGTGAGTTCAGCTGAGTCCCGCTCTGCGTGCAGACTCTGGAAGATCAGACGGCGCTTATTGGGTAGAGGGACAGTGCCAACGCTCGGAAACCTAAAATTAGACCTACCAGCTGTGTTTTGGGTTTGCAGGCACGTGCACATCTGATCCATTCTTGAGCACACTGGGTATTGAAATATATATGAAACCTGCTTTCTGAAGTACAGAGAAAGCACAAAATTCTTGCGCCTTTTATTTTATTTATTGTTTCTCTTCTGAGGCCCTAATTTCTTCTTTACAGCCCAGGGAATGACATTTCTCCCCTGTCCAATTTCCCCTCTGGGCTGTTTCCTCTGAAGAAAACATCAACCCTCACCCTTAGGAAACCCGGGCGGTCACACTCTGGGGCCTGAACACTGGCATGTCATTTCTCCTGTCAGCCTGGGCTCTCTGTTTCCTGGGTCACGGGCTCTTCTGGAATCTTAGCAAATGGGGCCCAAGGCTGAGCCCAAGGTGGTCCAAGAGCTGGTTCGTGGCTTAGGAGTGGATAGGCTGGTACATGGCATGGAGCCTTGGAGGAGAGGACCTGGATTTACAAACCAGGTAAGGACATGCTGGGCACGACAGAGAGGGTAGGACAGGTGGCCTAAGACAGGAGGCAGAGAGCAAGCATAGAGCCCCGGACAAAAGGGTTAGCCACAGAGAGCCAGCAAGGTGGAGCTAAGATTAGCAGGCAGTGCTCAGAAATACTCCTGGAGGTGTTTGCTCCAAGGGAGTGAGAACTTTCTATAGCAGCCCTGGCCGATAGGATTTTCTGTGACAGTGGAAGTGTGCTGCAGCTGCACTAACGGATGAGGTAGCCACCAGCCACATGGGACAATTAAGCATTTGAAATGTGACTTATGTAACTGAGGTACTGAATTTTTAATTTAATGTAATACTTTAGAATTTAAATGGAAATGGCCGCATATGGCTAGTGGCTACCATATTGGATGACGCAGTAGGAAGAGTAAGAAGCTCTGCTGGTGGGCACAACAAAATGCCACAGATTGGAATCAATGCCTGGGACAATGTCAGCTCTTCCACTCTAGCCACCTGCCTTTATGCAGAAGCACACCTCAGCCATTCAACCTATGGCTGGCTCTCCCGTCCCTTTCCTGCCGCCCTCCTGGGAAGATGCACCCACTTCTCTTCTGCAGCCCTTTTCAGAATGAAGTAGTCTTTGCTGTCAGGAGTGCCTTCCTGGCCCAAATTCAGTTCTACCTGTTAGATACGCCCATTTCCTTAGTGCAGTCTTTTATGTTCTGAGCAATTCTTCTTGCCCCTGTGTTGACGGCATACACATTCTTCTCTGCCTCTGCCACCTCTCAGACTCCCAATTCCAACTCTGTTTCTGGACTGTGTTTCCGCTTATCTGGGCCCCTGCAGTCTCCAAGCTCACTTCCCTGTGCCTACAATTATTGTTCGCACAACAGCCTGAGTGATGTTTCAAACACATGAATGGGAACCTCTCTCTCCTAGGCATGAAATCATTCAGGAGCTTCCTTCCCCAGGCATTAGCCAACCTCTTCATCGCATCCTGCACTGCCCTTCCTGAGGCCTCCATCAGTCCATTCCTACTTTGTCACCCCAGCTCTTCACATTCTATCAACTCCCTGCGGGCAGGGTCCTTGTCTGTTGTATTCGTGGCTGGGGGCGTACTGCCTAGTGTATAAAGGTGCTCAGGAATTATTTGTTGAGTGAATGAGTGAATAATGGATTCGTACTCCAAGGTCATAATAGGTGTATACCATTACTAATGTATTTTTAATAGCCAACTGTAGTATATCCCTTAAAGTACTCACTATGTCTGAAAGATGTTTTTACATTGATCCTGAAATAAAATGAAGAATGTGTTTCTTAAGTGCTGAACCATACACCAGAATAAAGACTATCTACCTCAAGCATGCGACTCCTCCCAGCCCCCACAGTATCTTGGGCTTGTCTCAAAATGTACCGTATTGGGCCAAGTGTGCCGGCTCATTCCTGTAATTTCAGCACTTCAGGAGGCCAAGGTGAGAGGATTGCTTTAGGCCAGGAGTTCAAGACCAGCCTGAACAACCTAGCAAGACTCCATCTCTACCAAAACACAAAATAATACTAACCCAGCGGGGTAGTGTGCACTGGTGGGGATGGAGATGGGGTCTGAAGTGAGAGGACAGCTTGAGCCCAGGAGCAGCTACAGTGAGCTGTGATTGCACCACTGCACTCCAGCCTGGACCACAGAGCAAGACTCTGTGTCTAAATAAATAAAAATAAAATGAAAAAATGTAAAAAGTGTACCATATATCCCTTCCCAGCAACTACACATTATCATGTACCATTTTGGAACTAAAGTCTTAGCAGAGAAAATAGAGTTTAGAGTTTGAACAGCAAGATCTCAGGTGAACTTATAAAAACTTTTATAATTTTTACCCTTGTACGATTTTTTTTTCAAAACTAAAAACAATAAATATGTCATAATAATCAGTGGGCTATCACTGGTGTTTATCAGTTCTTAAATGAGAATACACTACAGGTACAAGTTGCATTTACCATTCCTCACTCACTCCAAACCCTTTCAAATTTTTATGTCCCACAGTTTCAATGATACAAAGACTATGAAGTGGTTTCCTTGTTCTGGGTCTTTCTGAACACCTTGTGCCTTTCTGACCTTGTGTCTTGAGGTTGCAGTTGTCCACCAGCTGGTTCCCATCCCTCAGGGTTCACTGTGGTTGCAAAGATAAAATCATCTGTGTGATCAAGGTGGATAAATCTTTGAGAAGAAGCCTTTAATTAATAAAAGTGCATGACAGCACAGGGGATTTTCCGAAGCCACTCACCTTCAGTTCTGCTCGCAATGGCCCTGTGTTCGATCACAGTGGAAGATGATGGAACATTCCACCAAGCTCTGCCGGCCGCTGGACCCACTGGGGATCTCTTTACCCAGTGGCCCTCAGGGTCTCACATAAGGCCCTGCCTCACTGCCCTCACCTTCTTTTGACTCCCCCAGAGCCAACATTATGGCTGAGTGTGTGCTCCTCAGTTCACACTTGGAAATCCTAACCCCCAGTACCTCAGAATTTAACTCAGAATGTAACTTTGAAGATAGTTTCTTTAAAGGCATAATTATAGTATAATGAGGCGCTATGGGTGAGCCCTAATCCAATTGAACAGTATCCTTATTATTATTATTTTTTAAAGGAGATGACGACACAAATACTATTCAGAGGGATGACCAGGTGAAGAATGACCAGGTGAAGACACAAAAAGAAGACTCCCATCTACAAGCCAAGGAGAGAGGCCTCAGAAGAAACCTGTCTGGACGGAGGGAGAGGGAAACAAAGAACAAAAGTGGCTAAGATGGCGTACTTCTGGGTTCTTCATCACCAACTTTTCCCGCGCGCGCAAAAATGTAGCCAGCACCCGGGAAAGTGTAGATCAACTGGGCATGCGCCAGGTGACATCAATCCGAAGAGACCGAGATTTACCTGGCCACACCTATAGAATGCCACCCGACAGGCCCGTGTCCCACCTATTGCCCTCCCACTCCCAGAAAAGCCGCTCCTGGCAGGCGCGCGGCGTGAACTTCCTCGGCCCCTACTCATACGCGGGCCCAGGAACCTCGCCCGAGAACGCCGGAGCGACTTCCTCGGCCTCTGCCGCCGGAGACCGGTGAACCTCACCTCCTCTTTCTTTTTTTTTTTTTTTTTTTTTTTTTGAGACGGAGTCTCGCTCTGCTGCCCAGGCTGGAGTGCTGTGGCCGGATCTCAGCTCACTGCAAGCTCCGCCTCCCGGGTTCACGCCATTCTCCTGCCTCAGCCTCCCGAGTAGCTGGGACTACAGGCGCCCGCCACCTCGCCCGGCTAATTTTTTGTATTTTTTAGTAGAGACGGGGTTTCACCGTGTTAGCCAGGATGGTCTCGATCTCCTGACCTCGTGATCCGCCCGTCTCGGCCTCCCAAAGTGCTGGGATTACAGGCTTGAGCCACCGCGCCCGGCCACCTCCTCTTTCTATACATTGGCTACATAATAAAGTTTCCTTTTTTATCTTGCCTACTTGCCTTTTCCTCTGGCGCCAGCTCTGGTGGTCACATAAAACAAATCTAAACCAACCCTCACAACTCCTTGATCTCACATATTCAGCCTCCAGACAGTGCGGAAATAAGTTTCTGTTGTTTAAGCCCCCAAGCCTGGGATACTTCGTTACGACAACCTGAGCAGATGGACACAATTTTTTTAATCAGGGACAAACAGACATTTGTGAATATTCAAATTAGAATTCTCAGACATGAGCAAAGTATACTGGAAAAAAATACATCTATTAGGATTTCCCACAGGGCAGATCTGCGGCAGGGGCAGGGAGTGGCCAACTTTAAAGACCCTATAGGCATATCCAAACTGCATTGTGCATTGAGCAGCTTTTCAGGGTAAACCTAGAATGAGATCAAAATAATCCTCCCAGATGACCTGATGTGGGAATGTGGGAATCTTTTTGAGTGTTAAATTTGCTTGAGGAAAGGACACCTGTGAGGAAGACAGCTTGTACAGGGGTATCTACAGATACCGGAAGAGAGAGAAAACACAAGAGGATCAGATGGGGTCTGCCACCCTCCTCATCTGAGCCTTTGAAGAGAGAGAAGCTGAGGGGGTGGTTTCCCTGTGGGGCTCTGCTTCCAAGCCAGGTGACAAAGTGGCAGGCAGAGTGAGGGAAGGGCATTTCTCTGTCTCTGCCGTGGTGGGACTGAAAAGAACACTATGTCACATTGTCAGCACATGGGTTTTACGGCTGTGAGGATGCCAGAAAACATGACTGTGGGCAAGGGATCTAGAAGTGTTCATAGATCCATACAGTAGGCTCCTGGGGCTGCCCAGGTTTGGGTGGGGAGGCTGGAGGTCTTATGGTCCATGCTGTTGGTGAGGTGGCCTCATCTGCTCACAAGTGTGGGTGAACCTGAGGAACTTGGGGCCATAAAGCTCAGCTCAAGTTGAACATCCAGATGAATACTACCTTTTATGGATTTGAATGTTCTTTCCTTCTCCTGATGAAGTATCAAGCATCTTTCAAAGAAGGCTTATAATAACAGAAATATAAACTTATTCAAGACTTGGGTGAACAAGACTGTGTTTTAATGACTCAAAAAAGTAGAGAAAAACTCAGGGAACTACATTCCACTTGGGGAGTGGATTATTTCTTCTGTTTTGCTCAAATCAGTTCTTATGTACCCTAGCGGGCATGAATACTGGAAGGGTTCTCCAAATTTGATTTAGGTGCATCGAACAATTAACAGGCTTCAACATACAGACCTCAAAATATACACTGTAAGATGTTGTCAGGGAGACCTCTTGTCAACCTTCCCATCACGACTTTGCTTCCTTTCCTGTCTGAACCTGGGATCTAAGGTCCATGGCTCCAACCACTCTCTGGCTTCAGTGTTCTCCATGTCCTTCATGCCTTGCCTTTCCACAAATCCTGCTCAGCAAACCCCACTCTTAGAACAACTGGATGGTCCATCACTTCTGTGCTGGTATCTGCACTGATGAGTGCTGCCTGGGCCCATACCCCTCTTCTCCAGAAAGATGCTCTAGGCGTTTATTTTGTATGTTCAACACTGCCCTCTCCACTGGCTCCTTCTCCAAAGCCTACAAACATGCTCAACACTCTCCATTTTTGAGAAGACAGTCAACTTTCCCTTAGCTATTGTCTCTACAGCTCCCTCCTTTAATACTTAAGCCCAGGGGAAAATCAGTCTATATTTCATCTCCCTATCTTTAACCAGAGCAATCCACTGTCCTGACCCATCTCCCTGGAACCTGCCATGCACTCCACAGAACCCAGCACTCCACGGAGCCCACCCTGCTGAAACAAAGGTTATTCATTCATATTATAAATTCAACTGAATTTTTCTTTGGGACACATTTTACTTTCTCTTTCTGAGATATTTGACTCTGCTGACTACCCCCTCTATACCCATTTTTTTAAAATTTGAAATTTCCCCTTGCTTTATACATATATTTTAATCTGACTTCCACGACACCGTTTTCTCCTAAAATGTCTTCTGTCTCTTGATTCTGGGCAAAGCTTGCCTCATCTTTTCTGATTCAAGTATCATTTCCCAGTGAATCCTTTCTTGGTCCTCCCAGATAAAAATAGCCACTCCCTCCTTCCTATTATTTAGCGGAGACTTTCTTACAGTCCCCATAGCACATCATTGACTGTGTCCACAAGCCTCTCAAAGGAGGCAACTGGAGATTGCTTGTGTTATGTAAATATTCTCAAATGCGCAAAAGCCAAAATGTGTCCAAGTGAAACAAAGTGCATCTCAAGGCTGGCTTCATCCTAGAGGTGGCTCATTTGTAAGCCTGATTTAGAAGAACATCCAAGCAACAGTTGGGAATAGACCCAGTGCCCTTTCAAGAGTGGAGCCTGGGAATCCCAAAGATTGCTTCAGAGTTGCTAACTTTTTTTCTGGCTGGTTCTGTGAGCAGAAGACTTAAAGGGTAGCAGTTCCTGAAGTATGCCATGAGAAAAAGAGAGCACCAAGTATATAAACAAGTGTAACTTTTTAAAAAGGTGATTGTAATCAAATACTTTAGAAGACACTGGGCGAAACAAATCAGCTAGGTCCATATACGGAGAAGGCAGCTGTATGCGTCTTAACTCCACCTGCTTCCTGCACCAGTCTGACTTCAGACAAAAGGTTTGGAACTGAATGAATTACAGTAAGTCTCAGGTACAGTTTGCAGGTGATTTTGATGCTCTAGATCTAGTACTTTTGGAAAAACTTGTTAAAAAACATATATTTGTGTCGCTCCAGTTCAAACTGGTTTGGTGTGTGTGTGTAGTTTGTTTACTAAGGGGGGAAATGAGTTTTACTTTATAGTTCAGTCAAAATTAATGGATAATGAGGATAATAATTTGAGCATATTAAATCCATTTATTTTCATCTGCAGTAGCCTCAATCCTCACTGCACTGCAGCTCCCAAACCAAGAGCACAGTCTGGAAAACCTGCACAAGGTTCCTTCCACCATATAGAGAAGCCACTGCTGCCTGTGATTGCCAGGTTGGGAGGTTTACTGCCCTGGGGAAGAAGGCAGTCACAGCAGAAAAAGAGTTTCCAACAGAAGAAGTAGAAATCCTGGTCAATCTTCCTATGGAGTGTAGAAAGAAGAGAGGCAGAAGAATTGCAGCAAATGATCAGGGATGTGTGTCTTGACCCTCCAGCAGCCCAGAGCAGACGGGAAAGTCCCCAGCAGAGGGGTCTAGTTCCCTCTCCCTCTCTGGAACTCCACAAGGGCACTCTCTCATGGAATGAGCCTGAGGCTGCAGTCAAAAGAAAAAAATGATGGTATGGTACTGTTCATGTGAGTGTCTGAGGTGGCAATCCTGACATTCCCTTGGCATTCATGCATCATGGGAGAATCCAGAAATTTCCCGTACCCCATGGGAACAAGAAAGGTGGCCAAAGAGAACTGTAACACTGCCAGGAAGGTTGCAGAAGCCTTTGCAAAGTGATCAGTAGCCCTTAAAGGCTGCAGGGCAGAACTTCCAGACCAGGTATTGACCACGAATGACAACTTGAACCCAGGGGTGGGTCTGCAGTGCCAGCAGGAGCTGAAGGGGAGGTCTATCGAGGAGAGCTGCCAACCCTACCTGAGCTAAGAGAACCAACCACAAAACTAACTGATAGGGACCTCATCAGCAGAAAGCAGCCCAGAGACCAGATCCAAGCAGTACACAACACTACCCAGATAACCAAAGAGAGCAGAATATTCCAGGGACACTACACAGACCCAAGATCCCTGTCCTTCACCACTGAGGTCACACAGGCTCCTGGTCCTGCACACCTGACATCATGGAAAGAAGAGGGAGTGAGGTAGAAACAGCTCCGATATTGTATAAATTAGCCCAACATGTACTGGCTTAAAACAACTCCAAATATATATTATCTCCTACAGCTTGTCTGAGTCAGAAATGTGAGAGTGGTTTAGCCAATGCTTCTGGCTTGAGGGTCTCTCATGTGGCTGCAGTCAAGGTTTGGACCAGGGTGACAGTTATCTGGAGCTTTGACTGGCATTGGAGGATCCACTTTGAAGGTGGCTCACTCACTTGTCTTCCAAGTTGGTGCTGGTTGTTGACAGGGAATTGGAGTTTTTTGGGCCGCTTAAGTGTCTTCATGACATGACGACTAGCTTCCTCCAGAGAAAGTGATCCAAAAGACCAAAGTGGAAGCAGCACTGTCCCCAGAAGTCTGACAGCATGACTTCGGCCATATTCTAGTGGTCACAAAGAACAGCCCTGGTGTCATGATGAAGGGGATCCCGCAAGGGTACGAATCCCAGGAAATGAGGCTCACCGGGGGCCATCTTGAAACATGGTTACCACAGTGAGGAATTCATTTTTGACCAACTGAAAAATCACCAGAAAAACAATTGATTTAACCAGAAGAGATTGGAAAGTTCCTGGCTATGAAAATTCTGTCATATGCAGAGACACTTATACCTTTAACTTGACATTTTTCATTTTCCCTGATCTACCCAGGCTTGAGAAGCAGAATCGATCATGGTTAGTTGGAAAAATGTAAAAACAACAACAAAAATTAAAATGTGATGTTTGCCCAGTGCTGAGTTGTGGCTGTTCAAGTAAACCTATTGCAGATGTTAATTTGGGTGAAGTTCCATTTTTGACAAATGAATACAGTTATTTTTTAGTTCGGGGTTTGTGGTTTCTTTCAGTTCATATCTGGTAGTCTTAGTTATTGATTACTTTTCTTAAAAAATGGATAAAGTATCTGATCTTTCCCTAAAGGAATTTAGAGTATGGCTCAGAAGAGAAAAAAAGAAAAAGGAATGGTGTAGGTTCACAAAGACGCATCCTCAGAGCAGCACGCGTTTTGGTCAGAGGTGAAGGGTGTCAGGCTGTGGTCAGACGAAGCAGGCTCTCTGATGTTGCCAGCTTCAAGCACCAAGAAGGAAATCTCAAATTCCTCTCACTTCCTAACCACCAGGCAACCGAGGCCCCATCGCATCAGGATCCCACTCCTCACTAGAAAAAGCCTTCCACGAAAGGGGAAAAGAACAAACCACCTCCTGAGAAGGATCTCAGATAACAGTCCTACCCCGTGACTTCTGGGGAAAGAAAAATCTCCATAGGACTTGGGGGTTTGGAAATGTGTTTTCCTGAAACAGGATTCTAATAAAATACCAGAGCTCAGATTTCCAGGATAATTGAAACCTTTGGTATTAATTGGAGAAGGGGAGGGAATGGGGGAGCTGGGGAATGCAGAAACTTTTCCTGCCATTGCTGGAAAACTTCACTCTGTGGTTTTGGGGAACAAATAGCCCAGTGTTTCACTGCTTTGAGTCTGAAGGGTAGAGGGAGGTGGGCACTGAGTGGGGAGGGAGATAAACTCTGTTCAGTCTACCTTTCAGGTTGGCAAGGGACAGATGCTCAGCTTGGTGCACTGGAAAAGGAATTCCTAAATCCTTATTATTTTGAAACTTGTGGCTTTGCACTAGAGGCACAAGTTTTGGTCACACACCATGTTATAAATTTGTCCATCAGCAGATATCATGATTTTCAGGGGCAACTGGCACATCAAGTAGAAATCAATAAACAGTGTTCAGTGACAATGAAAGGAAATTATGCAGCTTTTTAAAGAGTAGCATTATTGTTGCTACACCATAAGGAGAGAAGAGCAGTCCAATGGGCAGAAGTGAGAAGTACAAATAGAATTTTTCATTTAGCATTCATTGGCCTTCTACTTGTATCTACTTAATAAACACCATGTCTCTGGCCAGGCTGGTCTTGAACTCCTGACCTCGTGATCCACCCACCTTGGCCTGCCCCCAAAGTGCTGGGATTACAGGTGTGAGCCACTGTGCCCGGCCCTTCCTTTTAAATAACCTCCATAGGCCTGAGGGTTCACATTGGAAGACACTGGGATCACTGATTCAGAAAAGCTTGCAGAAAAACACTCAGGGGGAGGGTGTAGGATCCAGGGTATCTTAGCCTAGAGCTGACTTCCCAGAGGAGCTGTGGTGTGGCGTGGATCTTTAAAATCTTGCTCCCATTCTCTTGTTTTTAGCATCAGTCCTGTCTGCCTATTCAACCCAAAAATGAATTTCCTTAGCTGAGTCTTGACTTGCCAAGCAAACATCTGAGTATCCGTTATTTAAATGCAGCCCCTGAAACAAATGAAAAGCTTCTCACATTCCTGTGGGGCAAGGAAGTGCAGAAGTCTTCATACTGATGAAGCCTTCATACTGATGTTCATCAAGTTGATAACTCCACGCTTTTTGCATTATTACTGAACAGGACAGCTGCCTCAGTTTCCTTGTCTGTAAAGTGGATATAATCTGACATCTTATAGGGCTGTAAAAATTTAATGAAAAGATACCTAAAGCGGCCAGCACAGTGCACTTTATGAAAATGTAACTTTCATCCTTGGCCCAATCTTTAATATGAGGGAAATGCTATTTGCCTCATAAAGTTATGAGGATTCAATGAAAAACCTATAAAAGTATCAAATATTGTATCTGGGATATGGAAGATTTAGCAGTATTAGCTCAGAAATTTTAATTTCTATTATTAGTAGTATTAGTTGCCTGTCCTGTCATTTCAGAGGGGAATAAATTTCTCCCTACTCTTACTTCTACACTCCACTGGCCTCAACGCCCTCACTCGCACATCTCAGTGAATCTTTGGGAAACTTTGGGATCTAGACTTCTGCACTTCCTTGCCCCACAGGAATGTGAGAAGCTTTTCATTTGTTTCAGGGGCTGCATTTAAATAACAGATACTCAGATGTTTGCTTGGCAAGTCAAGACTCAGTTAAGGAAATTCATTTTTGGGTTGAATAGGCAGACAGGACTGATGCTAAAAACAAGGGAACAGGAGCAAAAGGGGGTTCAAGTCACTATAAGGCTGGCAGAGACCAGGGTTTTTCTCCAAGGCAACCCCTGGGAGGTGGCGAGACTCCATAGGGCTCCAGCTGGGTGGCTGTGCAGGAGAACCAGCTCCATGAGGCACGGCCCAGGGTGCCTCCATGAAGGTCCCTGTGGCCTCATAGCACCACCCAACTGATGTGAAGCACAACATTTTGTAATAGATGGCCAACAACAAACCTGGTGGTCCTCACAGACAAAGAACCCAGCCTGTCTGTTGCCTGCCTTCCCTTTCAGTCCATTTCTACCCCACCTGGACCCTGAGACCATAAGAACAAATCACCCAGCAGTCTGAGAACTTCTATAACAAAACGAGTCTTCCATGTTAGAAGAGCCTTGCTGTTTCTGGTGGGTGTAAAGGTGTGGGAGTGGGTGGCATGATTTCTAGCTCTACTCAGACTTCATCAGGTAAACAACCATCTCCCCAATTTACCCTCTTCTTAGTTCTCTTCCCAAGCTATCTCAGGGATAAATAAGAGACAGAACATGTCTCTCAGGGTCAAATTTCACATCAACTTCCTTCCCATCCACCTGAAGTCCAGCTCCCCCTTAGTTGAACCTTCTGCTTCCATGGGGACTGTGCATGTTTCAGCAAGACAATGCTGGGAGACCCTTCAGAGTGTATCCTGAACTGTAGATCAACTGTTTCAAATTATAACTCCAGTTCTAGGCCGATGTTTTTTAATGCCAAATCCTAAGAAAGAGATAAATGAAGTAAGAGGAGGAAGAAAATGATATGTGAGGTCTTGACTGATGTTGAACATCTGAGGGGGGCTCCTGTGAGAGCTGTGCTTTTGTCCAGAATACTTGGGGTCCTTGTTTGTTTTTGCACTTACAGAATGCTTCTATTTATGTCTGTTATGTTTTCAAAAAATCAAAGGGGAGATCCATTGTTAAGAGCACAAAGATTGCCACAGAGCTGGACAGTCTATAAGGGAGCAAAATGAACTTTCTATCAATACACACAAAACAAAACACTTCAAGCAGAAATAGGTGCTGGTGGCCACAGGAAGGTGCATTAGTCTTTGAGCTCTCGGGGCTGGGGAGGTGTTTAGGGTTTCTTTGAAGCTTGCATGGCTGTTATTAGATTTGTCTGTAGCTTGTTGAATAGTATTTATTAGAGGCCTTCTTGATGCTTCTTCTGTCTGATAGGTCATAACTTTTATGACACAGAAATAACCAAAATGAAGAAGCAGAGACAGCTCAGAGATTATTTGCCAGTTCTCCAAAGACTGCCAGCCATTTCCACGAGGAGCATGCTGGATAATTTATGAAAACAGAAATCGTCTGTGGGAGTGAAATACAGCCCTGTGCGCTGCAGCAGTCATAATGAACAAAATAAATTCCATCGTTATGCAGATGTTGCACAAGGGCTGTCAGCGTGTCGAGGAAAATTTACTCCCTGTCTCCGATGCAGGAGACAAACAATTCCACAAAATGAAAAACAATGCGGAAGGAGAACGGAGAACCCAGCTTTCTGTCTTCTCGAAGAAGTTTTGCTCTGCGTGTGGAGCAGTGAACTTGGACAACAATAGAGTCCAACGAACCATTTCTTTCCTGCAGCATTAGACAGGGAAACTTAAAAATTAAATTCTGGTATTTTGACCCGGAGACATTAATTGAACACTAGGAAAATAAGGAAAAGACGATCCATTTGAGGTGTTTTGAGTGACAGGTCTATGTGTCTGCAAGTGAAACTAAAATAAAACATTCGTTGTTTTGAAGAAACCAAATTATTCCCTTCCCCTTGGCGCATATGACTAAAGAAATTCAGAAATCATTCTCTCCAATGTCTACAGTTATATGTGGCCCAAACACTGCCAAAAGTCTCTGATTTCTGGCATAACCTGGAAGAGTAATCTGCCCTCACCTCTGTGTCTGGTTATGCTAAAATTTAGAAACTGCTGTGGTTCCTTAGCTGGTGCCAAGGAGTTATATATTCTGGTCTCCAAGCTACATGCAATTATTTGTCTTGGCTATAATCTGTCTGGTACTCAGCCTCCTCGGTAACTTTGCCATAAACCATCTCTCTCTCTCTCTCTCTCTTTTATTTTATTTGTCGGAGGAGGGTATTTCCTCACCAGGAATTACGTTCCCATTAGATGGCTTCGTTATTCGTTATGACTGCCAACTTGCCTTGCTCCAGAAACCTTTTATGGATCAGGAGTGGTTGTGCCCTGGCCATCTAGCCCTGTGGATTCCCCCTTGAATTCCATTTAACAAGGCCTCCCCACCATCTGGAATGCACCTGACTTGTCACCCGAATTGTATGTGTTGGCTCTTTTTCTTGGCCTCTTGTTTTCCTTCCTCTTAATCATCTCTACTGAAAAGCAGAGGTAAATAGTAATTTCACTATGGAATATTCTGAAGGAGAAGGTGGCTTGCTTTTCCTTTTCTGAATTTTCAGGAAATCATAAAGATCAGTAGGTAGATAGAGCTAGTCTATCATTCTACGATACTTACAGAAGTATGTAATTTACACTGCAGCTATCACTAACAAATTATCCAACTCAAATTGGTTGGAGGGTAGGTAAAATGTCTTTCCATATTTCCTAAAACAAAGAGAATCGTGCTAGGCAATGAATCTGCAGTGGGCCTAGACTGGGGACCATTTATTTAGAAACCAAATAACTTCAGTCCTGTAGCTTTCCTTAGCTCGGGGTTCTCTCACAGTTTCTGCATAAATTTACCATAAACTCATAAAGCAAAACATAAAAAGAGAATGGAAACAGTAAAGTAGCTATGCCACAAACTCAACAACGATTATATATTCTATCTAGGGCACACTTAACTCTCTAATTGCTAATTGTAATTTAAATGAAAACATGTGTTTCTTGTTAAATTCATCAACTACATTTTTAAGTGCTGCCGAAGAGAACTGTGATTAAGGCTGAATATTCACCTCCCGGTCTGGACAGCTACAGGGCTCAGGCGTTATCAGGATATCCTCTGAAGTTAGAGGCCCTCGATGGCCATGTGGCTTTCCAAAACCAACAGCTCGGCAGGACAGAGAGGAGAGCATCTGGGAGAAATTACTCAGCTGGGATTCTTTGCACCCCGTGTGCTGCTGTCTCCCGTGTGTCCAATTGTGACGACCCTGAGAAGTTCATCTGGATCCAGCTCTATTTGGAATCCAGCCCTTTGCTTGCTAAAGATACTCTGTGGATTTATAAAATCCTGACAAACTGGAGCAGCCTCCCAGCAAAGGAGCTGATTCCCTTCTGGTCTCACGGAAGCTGTCCACCCCCCATGGGGCCAAGAAAGGCATTAAATAAGGTGATGACTGTAAAGATCGCCTGTGACGAGTAAGGATTTCATGCCACTGTCTGGCACAGAGTGATCGCTCGTAAACACCAGTCTCATCCTTTTACCTGATAAGCATGATTTGATATTAAGAATGGAAAGAACAATGTCTTTTATCTTCCTATGCCCAATAATTAATTTTTAGATAAATAAATAATTCTGTATATTATAATGCAAAAAAATGGAAAGAAACATTTAAAAGCTCCTTCATTCAGCTTTTTAAGGGAAATGCCAATCTTTTCTTTTTTTTTGAGACGGAGTCTTGCTCTGTCGCCCAGGCTGGAGTGCAGTGGCAGGATCTCGGCTCACTGCAAGTTCCGCCTTCCGGGTTCATGCCATTCTCCTGCCTCAGTCTCCTGAGTAGCTGGGACTACAGGCGCCCGCTGCCAAGCCCGGCTAATTTTTTGTTCTTTTAGTAGAGATGGGGTTTCACCGTGTTAGCCAGGATGGTCTTGATCTCCTGACCCTGTGATCTGCCCGCCTCGGCCTCCCAAAGTGTTGAGATTACAAGCGTGAGCCACTGCGCCCGCCGGAAAAAGCCAATCTTAAGTCATAAAAATCTAGGATAGAGGACATTTTTTTTAAGAGTGGTAGAGTAGTTCCCCCTTATCTGCAGGAGATATGTGCCAAGACCCCCAAAGAATGCCTGAAACATCAGGTAGTACCGAACCCTATGTATACTATGTTTTTTTCTAAACTTACACATCTATTCATTTCAATATTAGTTTCACTTATTAAGCACAGTATGACATTAACAATAATAACTAATAATAAAACAATTATAACAATATGCCAGCATCACTACTCTTGCACTTTGGGGCCATATTTTTAAAATTGTTTTGAAATGGGGAGATCTCATTCTGTCACCCAAGCTAGAATGTAGTGGCAAGATCTTGGTTCACGGCAACCTCCACCTCCTGAGTTAAAGTGATTCTTGGGCTTCAGCCTCTCAAGTAGCTGGGACTACAGGTGTGCACCACCACACCTAGCTAATTTTTGTATTTTTTATAGAGATGGAGTCTCGTCAAGTTGCCCAGGCTGGTTTCGAACTCCTGAGCTCAAAGCAATCCACCCACCTGGACCTCCCAAAGTGCTGGGATTACAAGCGTCAGCCACCTAGCCTAGCCTGGGGCCTTTTTAAAGTTAAAATAAAAGTGACTGATACACGCTCTGCAGTGCTGTGACAGTAGACCCGAGAACCAAGATCGCAACTGACTCATGGCAGGTGGTGTCTACAGTGTGGAGACACTGGACAAAGGGATAACTCACATCCCGAGCAGGATGGAGTGGGACAGCCCAAGATTTCACCACCCTACCCAGAACAGGCACTCAATTTAAAACTTATGATTATTTGTTTTTGGACTTTTCCATTTAATGTTTTCAGACCGTGGTTGACCACAGGTAACCGAAACCTTGGAAAGTAAAACTACAGGAAAAAAAAAAAAAAAAAAAAAAAAGACGGCAGATAAGCAGGAAATATTGTACTGTTATTTTCAATTAGACATAGGAATTAGAATGAGTTAATCAAATTGCTTCTCCTTTTTAAAAGTTGAGCTAACAAGAATGATTTGTGAATAGCTTATTAATCCATGTGAAAGAATATTAGCAAAGTGTTTGGGGGTCTGTAATAGTCTGGGCTCTGGAGAGGAATAGGAGGTATATCTGTCAATCAATCAAGAGATTTATTATGAGGAATTGACTCACTCAGTTATGAAGGTTGAGTAATAAGGCAAGAGAAGACCAATGCCCCAACTTGAAGACAGGCAGAGAGGGCGAATGGTCCCTTACTGAGTCATTTGTTCTATTCAGCAATTTGATGGATTGAATGAGGCCCACCTCCATTAGGAAGGGCAATCTGCTTTACTCAGTTTACCAATGCAAATATTCATCTCACCCAGAAACACTCTTACTGACATACCCAGAATAATGTTTAACCAAATATCTGAGCACCCAATAACCCAGGCAATTTGACTTACAAAATTGACCATCATTGAGACTAAGGTGATTTCATGAGATATTTAAAGCGCTGTCTCTACAGCATGCCATGGAAAATGCATGACTTTGGAGCTGGGCAGATTTATACTGAGTTCTGTCTCCTCCACTTACTAGGTCTGGGTCTCTGGAAAGCTATGTGACCCTGCTGAGACTCAGTTACCTCAATGGCCCAGTGTGGACAATAATAACTATCTGCTCAGTTCATTGGGTGTGTCACTTGAGTGGTTCAAAGTGCAACCAGTATGCGCCAGTCCATCAGTCCACTCAGGAGCATAGCCCCAGTTGTGATTCACGTGGGGCCTGGGGAATTAGGGTCTGTTTTTTCCACTGCGACAATGATGAGAGCATTGGTGGCTAAAGATGAGTGACTGAGAGGGTTGGTCCCGTTGACCAGTCTCCATTCCAGCCACTTCTTGTTCACATATTCACGTGTTCTTTTTCACTTGGTAGGTTGCACCCTGACCCTAGAGTACTGGATCAGAACTGCCCAGGCATGTGCTAACTCTCAGACCAGGGCAACCCTAACCTTCTTTCCCCTCAGTCCCCTCTTGAGGTCTGGAAGCTTCTCCTTTGGATCTGTTATAGGCTGAATTGTGTTGCCCCTCCTCAAGTTTATTGTTTGAAGTCCTAGTCCTAAGTACCTCAGAATGTGACTGTATTTGGAAACAGATCATTTAAAGAGGTAATTAAGTTCAAACAAAGCCATTAGGATGGGCCCTAATCCCATTGGACACACAGAGAGACACCAGGAGTTAATGCACAGAGGAAAGGCCATGTGAGGACATGGGGCTTCCATCTGCAAGTCCAGGAGGGAAGTCTCAGGAGAAACCAACCTGCTATAGGATCTTTAAAACATCATGCCTGTAGTCCCAGCACTTGAGAAGGCCGAGGCAGGAAGATCACAAGCTCAGGAGATTGAGACCATCTTGGCCAACATGGTGAAACCCCGTCTCTACTAAAATACAAAAAATTAGCTGGGCGTGGTGATGGGTGCCTGTAGTCCCAGCTACTCAGGAAGCTGAGGCAGAGGAATCGCTTGAACCCGGGAGGTGGAAGTTGCAGTGAGCTGAGATTGCGCCACTGCACTCCAGCCTGGCGACAGAGCAAGACTGTGTCTCAAAAAAAAAAAAAAAAAGAAAGAAAGAAAAAAAAAACAAAAAACAGAGGTCTGTTTATGTCCCCTTTCTCTGGTAGTAGTGGGCTGCCTGTAGGCAGCAACATTCACGTTTCAGTGATAACTTTCCTTCTGAACACCTGAGATGGTGACTTTCTAATACCTCACTAACCTGAGCAGAGGAAGAAAATACAAGTTCACTCTAGCTCAGTAACCTGCTATACTGCAAAATACTTGCCACACTGCGTGCCACAGAGTCGTCAATCGACACATGATTCCTTCTCTGGGTTTAACCTGTACTTTATTTTTTCTCCCCCCTGCAGCTAGGCAACCCCTTACTACGCCCCTGAAACATGATGAAAATGATCTTTTTTTTTTTTCTTGAAATTTGTTTTGGGGGCCTCAAAAACACAGAATTGAATTCATCATAATTCTTGGTTTTTGAAACACTCTGGTTATTGGCTCAGGTCCTCCTTTTAAGGAAGTAAATAATTACAATATAAATAAATTCCCTTGAACTTCTCTTCCAACATGAGAACCAAAACCCTGACAGTCAGTTATAGTTCTTTATATCCATCCTGCCTCCCCACTTCCTCACCTGGTAATGGCAGTAGTGAAGCTTGCGCTTATCATTGTTTACTGCATTAGTTAGGGTTCTCCAGAAAAACAGAACCAATAGGATATCTATCATCTATCTATCTATCTATCTATCTATCTATCTATCTATCATCTATCTATCTATAAAGAAATTTATTATAAGATATCTGGTCATGCAAGCACAGAGGCTGAGAAGACCCACCATCTGCCATCTGCAAGCTGGAGACCCAGGAAAACCAGTAATGTTTTCTGAAGACCTGAGAACCAGAGAGCAAATGGTGGATATTCCAGTCCGAGTCTGAAGGCCTGGCTGAGGGGCAGGAGAAGATCAATGTCTCAGTTCATACGCTCAGGCAGAGAGCGAATCCAACCTTCCTTCAGCTTCTTGTTCTGGTCAGGCCCTCCGTGGATTGGACGCTGCCCGCTCACGATGCAGAGGACTGGACGCTGCCCGCTCACGATGCAGAGGACTGGACGCTGCCCGCTCAGGATGCAGAGGATTGGACGCTGCCCGCTCACGATGCAGAGGATTGGACGCTGCCCGCTCACGATGCAGAGGATTGGACGCTGCCCGCTCACGATGCAGAGGATTGGACGCTGCTCGCTCACCATGCAGAGGGCCGCCTGTTTCACTCAGGCCCCTGATTCAAATGCAAGTCTTTCCCGGAAGCGCCTTCACAGACACACCCAGAAAGAATCTTGAATCAGATATCCGGGCATTCTATGGTCCCATGAAACTGACACATGAAATCAAATATCACATTTACTTTTTAAGAAGATAGTTTTTATCCCGTATTCCTCAAAAGCATATTGTTCAGTCCACTTTGTCTACATTTTCAATTTGTTGGCATAAATGTGTTGACAGTTTTCCCCACTTTTTTTTTAGACCTTACTTAATCTGTCACTGTGTCCATTTTCATTCATGGTATTAGTACCTCTGTCTTCTCTTTTTGTCTTGATCAGCCTTGCCAGAGTCATCTAGTTTGTTGGTTTTTCTGAAGGAGTTTAGGTTTTACTCAATTAAGACTTTTCTTTAGGTTCTTCTCTATTGAATTATGTCTTCTATTTCATTAGTTTCTCTGATCATTTTTGGGATCTTATTCTATTTTATGTGTGATATGCGGGGTTCTATTCTTTGGTTCTTTATCTTCTAACTCTTAAAGTTGGACACAGGATGCTCACTTTCAGCCTTTCTTCTTTTCTAGTGGGAGCATTCAGTGCTTTGGCTTCATCCCTCACTTATTCTCACGAATTTTTGTTGTTGTTGTTGGTTTTTTTTTGAGACGGAGTCTGGCTCTGTTGCCCAGGCTGGGGTGCAGTGGTGCGATCTTGGCTGACTGCAAGCTCCACCTCCTGGGTTCACACCATTCTCCTGCCTCAGCTTCCCGAGTAGCTGGGACTACAGGTGCCTGCCACCACACCTGGGTAATTTTCTGTATTTTTAGTAGAGATTGGGTTTCATCATGTTAGCCAGGATGGTCTCTATCTCCTGACCTCATGATCTGCCCGCCTCACTCACCCAATGCACAAGTTTTAATATTGAGCATTTTCATTATCACATAGACCTATTTAACAAATTTCCATTAGAATTTCTTCTTTGACCCATAAGTTGTTTGCAACTTTTCTTTAGAATCTCATTTGATTTTGTAAAAAAGTGTCTTTTCATGAATGTATTTTATTTCCCCGTTTCCCTCTGTCTCCCTCCTTGTTTCTCCAAGACCCATCCCGAGGAGGGAGCCGGCAGTCTGTGTGAATTCACAGTAATAGAAGGAACTGGAACTCCCCCTGACCTTCCTTCCTCCTTCTCTAACAGTAGAGCCCAGAGTGTTATCAGCTTCCTGCCCCGCCTTCCCCTGCAGTTCCTACAAATAACTCTGGAGTTCTGGGTGTTTTCCTGCCTATCAAAAGCTAAACTATTTTCCTTGTGGTTGATTGCATGCCTCTGCCTCTCCTGATGGACTTTCCCTTCCAGTTACTCCTTCTGTCTTTCTGCTTCAGCCTCTCTCTCTGCGTCATTGCCTTACTTCAGGACACAAATATATTTAATTATTTCCCAACCTTAAAACTAAACTAATAATACATGAGAAGAATCCCTGCCCCCACCCCAGATAATCCTGGCTCCTGTTCAAACTACCATCTCATCTCTCTGGTTCTTTGTACCATTAGATATCTTTAAAATAGGAAAAATGGAGGTATGATGAATTCACATGTGTCTCTCCCCTTTGCCACTCCTGGGTCATCTTTCATTCTATGGTAGCCCAGCTTCCATGGAACAGAAATTGCTTGTAGAAAGGCCAGTGGCTTCCAATTCACAAATTCAATGACTGGTCTCAGTCTTCATCCTGTAATCCCTCTGGAGCACATGACCCTCTTGACACCCTGCACACTGAGCTCCCTTCTCCCATGGCTTCCAAGTATTACTTTTCCTAATTTTCCCACCACTTTTCTACCTGCCGCTTCTCACCTCCTTTGCTGACCTGTCCTCTTCTGCCCATTCTCCCAGGTGTGTGCTACTGAGGAATCTTACTGTGACCTCCTCACACTGGACACCTCCCTCTGTTTGACAGTCCCACCATGTTGTAGGGAATCAGAATATGCCACCCCTGACTATGCCACCCCAAATATGCCACTTTGACTTAAGTCTCAACTGCCTTCAGCTCCAAAGGACATTTTGAGCTGAAAGCAGTTGAGAAGAAGCAAACACAAAAAAAGCCTCTTGCTCTCCTCCTCTCTACTAGGAGGAGCAGGATGGTTCTCAGCTACTGGAGACAACTCTAGACTTTTACAGCCCGGATATGGCATCAGAAGCATCTATGAAACCAACCTTACTGAACAACCCTTATCCTTCATTAGTTTCTCACCATACATTAATCTTCCCACAGTTTGCCACCCCTGAATGCCTAAAGCCCTTTTCTTTAGTCTTGTCACCTCTCTATAAATGTACTGTTCTTTGTTAAATACTATATAAAACAAGTTCTGACCACCCTTTGAGTTTCTCATCCTTGAACTTCTTGCACATGTATGCACACTGCATGAGTTAATAAACTGTTTACTTTTCTCTTGTTAACCTGTCTTTTGTCAGTCTGATTTGCAGGGCCCCAGCTGGAGAACCTAGGAGTGTAGAAGAATAAGATTTTGTTCCTCCCCTGCAATGTCCGGATGTGCTCATGTCCATTCTAAGAAGCCCCATGACTTAACCATCTGTGCTTCCTCACCAGTCCCCTGGGGTCCCCCATTGCAAGGCCCTGGGTTCAGTGAATGGCAGATTCCATAGCCGTTTCCCTGATGCCAGGTTGTGGGAACATGGATCGCTCAAAGGTCCGTCCTTCATAGAAACTGGACAGGGTAGGAAAGCAATATCTTTTCTTTCAATGAGGCAAGATTAATGCACTGGGTGTGGTAACCAAAGATGTGCTAACAGACAGCCCAAGTTTCTGCCCAGGAACACTCACTCACTGGCATGCTCTAGTCAAAGGCACAGACGCTCCTTCTACAGGCATGGGCACAGTTCCCCTGAGGTTATCCCCAGCTCCTGCCCTCCACAGGGCTGCCCTTCCACTCAGACCTGGGCTCAGGTGCCCAGCAGCCCCTCCTTCCTCTCCATGGCCAGCTTCTCTCCAGTATGGAAGGAGACTCCTGCATCTACCCATTACCATCACACTTCCTACCCTCAGTTCAAGCTTCTGTACGCTATATAAAATGTCCCTCAAAATTAGAAATCAAAAAGTTTCCAGATACTTGATCTGTTATTCCTTCTTTCTTCTATTCAATTGAACACATACTTATTGCAGATTCATATCTGTTCTGGGCACTGCGCAAAACACTAGGATATAGCAAATGACAATAATGTCCTCCAGAAACTTACAGACTGCTGGGGAGAAACAGGTAGGTGAACTGGTGATTTCAATGCAATGCAATATGCTCTCAAACAGCTAGACCTGGTCCTGTGCTTCTGAAAGTGGCACTATTCCCTAAATGCGTCAAACCTTGGCAGACATATCTCGATCTCCCTGGAATGCTCTCTCCTCCGCAACTCAGCCTTGTGGGTTACACATTCTTGAAGACATAGCCTGGAAGTCCCCTGTCACGGCAGCTTGCTCAGTCTTCCCAAGCAGAATCTGTCATTGCCTTTGCATAATCTTGCAGCACCCTGGACACACTGCTTTTGGCCCACTGACTGCACTAGACTGATTGTTTATGCGTGTTCCCCATGAGACTGTGAGTTCTGGAGAGACAGAAGAAGTCTTGATCAGCAGTATATGGACAGTGCTGAGTTCATTTCAAGAGATAGTCGTTGAGATAAATACATGTAGAAATAAAAAAAAATTGAATAAAGCTGGTCCCCAGCCTCTTCCAAATATTATGTAACTGAGGAGTTTGAGGAAGATGATTTTGCTTGAAGGTGAAAATCAAATAACTGCCTTTGGAAATTAAGGAAGGAAAATATACCCCTTAACATTCTAGTGTCTTTTCTAAATAAAGTCAAAATTTGGCAACATGAGTTTTTGGCAGCAAGTACATAGTAGAACAAATAGAGAATTTCAACTTGATTATTTAAATCAATGGTTAATTTAAAAAAAAAAACAGAATTTGGGCAAACATTATGAACACAGACATATTTCTCTTGGAGTAGGTGGAATTTCAGATGGTGGATTTGTTGCTCAGGGCTGCCGTAAAACAAACTACCATGAATCGGGTGGCTTCAACAACAGCAATTTATTTATTGCCTCACAGTTCTGGAGGCTAGAAGTCCAAAATCAGAGTGTGGGCGGCATTGGTTCTCCTGAGGGCCATAAAGGGACTGATCTGCTCCAAGCCTCTCTCTTTGGCTTGTAGATGGTCATCTTCTCCCTGTGTTTCTTCCTTCCATTAGTTGTGTCACATCTCTGCTCAAATTTCTCCTTCTCATAATGATACCAGTTACATTGAACTAGGGCCTACCCTAATGACCTCATTTTTTCTTTATTACATCTATAAAGACTATCTCTGAATAAGATCATATTCTGAGCTACTAAGGGTTAGGACTCTAATAAAGGGTTTTTTTGGTTGATTTTTTTGAGTCAGGGTCTTGCTGTGTTGCCCAGGCTAGAATGCAGTGGCACCATCATAGCTCACTGCAGCCTCGAACTCCTGGGCTCAAGTAATCCTCCGCCTCAGCCTCCTGAATCACTGGGATTACAGGCAAGAGTCGCTACACCCAGCTAGGACTCTAATAGATCTGTTTTGGATTCAAGGACTATGGTCTTTAGAAGAAGAAAAGAAATGCATTTAGGAGTCCCTGAGCAGGACCAAGGGAGGTTAAAGTATACAAGAACAGACAGCACCAAATTAATAAACCAAACCAATGGGAAATTTACCCAATTACATTGGATTGAGCAAAGCAGGCTAATTGAAGTTGGTCAGCTTTTGGCAGAAAAAAACAACTCAGAAGCTCAGTCTTATCAGTCAACATATAATTTCAGGTGAGAGTTTTATAAATATATTTCTGTGGTTGAACATAGTGATTTGAACACATGCTTTTATTTCTTGCTTTTCCTGAAGCCTGCTACAATGATGGTAGAAGGACAAAAAATAAAAGGTATTAACACATAGTAACCTAAAGAATGCCAGGTGATGCAAGAATAGACAAGAGATGTGAAAAATATTTGGAAAATGGAAAACAGGTGGATGAATGATGAACTCTGAGGGGCAGGGGGATGTGAAACCCAAGTATGCTCCCCAATGAAGCTCACTGATTCACACGGTAAAACCCCAGAGAGACTCAGGAATTGGAATGTTTGTTCTCGTGGAAGTTCAATCTTTAAATACCATTTCACAACCCTCAATTTAAATCCAGTTCATAACTTGGCCCTAATTTCCAGACTTGAGATAGAAATCTCAATGGCTTATCTGACACCTCCAATTGGATGTCTTTAATGACACCTCAAAACTTCACAATTCCAAACAAAATTCTGGTTCTATCCTTCTTAAACCCTGCAATCTTCCCACCTCACTCTTCCACAACTCCTTTTCCCCCATGGTTTAGGTCAAAACCTTAGAATCAGAAATTTCTGTGTCATTCCTACTTTTCCTGCAAAGTACAACTAAAAACCCTAAAAATTGTATATGAAACAAATACAAGAAGACTTTGAATAGTAGGGAGAAGAAAGCAGACTGTCTAGGGAACTCAAGACTCAAGGAACAATGTGGTGGTGAGTTTCCTGGGTTTTTATTTTTGCCCTCTGTATTCTAGAGTTGCTACTGAAGAAGCCCCTACCAAGAAACACCAAAGATGAAGACATAAAAAATATCTTGAGTCAAAGAATGAGGAAATGGGCAGCCTACCAAGACAGAAAATATTTAGACAGGAATTGCTCTGCTCCAGGCAAACATCGCAGGAAAAACTGTGATCCTCCTCCACCCACAGAAGAAAAGACCTCGTAGACAGCCTAGAATTTCACCCTCACAAAGCTGTGAGGTGCCCCTCTCTCTACCTGCAGGGTAGTATCAGAAGAAGCCCAATAGAAAGTGAGTCCTTTTACCATCACCCACTGACGCCACCCCCAATACAATATCAGTAGAGACCACGTGTGAAACTGGGGCTCCGACCCCTACCTAGTAATAATGAAAATGGTTTATTACATTTTAATAAAGGTGAAGATTGGCAGAGTGGATTAAAAACACAATCTAACTATATACCAACTACAGAAACTTGCTGCCCATATAATATGAATAAGTTGACAGTAAGTGGATGGAAAAACATTAATCATGCAAATATTAATGAAAGAAAGCAGGAATAGCTATACTAATACAGATGTAGACTTAGAGCAAATACAATTGCTAGAAATAGAGACATTTTATGATGACAAAAGGCGCAATCTATAAGAAGACCGAGCAATTGTAAATGTGTATGCCAAATAAAAGAGTTGTAAAATATGTGAACACAAACTGGTAGAACTGAAAAGAGAAATAGACAAATCCACAATTATAGCTGGAGACTTTGACACACCTCTATCAAAAATTGATATAAGACACAGAAGAACTCAACAACACCATCAACCAATAGGATCTAATTGGCATTTATAGAATGCTCCACCCAACAAGAACAGATACAAATTCCTTTCAAGTAGTCGTGCAATATATAGCAAGATAGACCACATCCTGGGCCATAAAACAAACCTCAACACATTTAAACAACTAAAATTATACAGAGTGTTTTTCAACTACAATGGAATCAAAGTAGAAATCAATATCAGAAAGAAGACAAAAATATCTCCAAATATTTAGAAACTAAAGTACACACTAAATAATCCATGAGTCAAAGAGTAAATCTCAGGGAAAATTTAAAAAATAACTACATTGAACTGAATGATAAATACAACTTATCAAAATTTCTAAGATACAACTAAAGCAGTGCTAAGAGGCAAATTTATAGTACTAAACACATGCGTTAGACAAGAGGAAAAGTCTCAAATTGATAGTCTAAGCTCCAAACTCAAGAAACAAGAAAAGGGAGAACAAAATAAACCCAAAGTAAGCAGACAGAAGGCACTAGTACAGAGCAGAAATCAATTAAATGAAAAACAGAAAAAACAGTAGAGAAAACCAATGTAACCAGGATCGAGTTCTTTGAAAAGCTCAATAAAATCAATAAACCTCTAAGAAAACTGATAAAGAAAAAATAGAGAAGATACAAATTACCAGCATCAGAAATTAAACATGGGAGCCCAGGTGCAGTGGCTCACGCCTATAATCCCAACACTTTGCGAGGCCCAGGCTGTTGGATCACTTGAGGTCAGGAGTTCGAGACTAGTCTGGCCAACATGGCAAAATCCCATATCTACTAAAAATACAAAAATTATCCAGGTGTGGTGATGCACACCTGTAATCCCAGCTACTCAGGTGGCTGAGGCAGGAGGATTACTTGAACCCAGGAGGTAGAAGTTGCCGTGAACCAAGACCGCACCACTGCACTCCAGTCTGGGTGACAGAGTGAGACTCTCTCTCAGAAAAAAGGAAGGAAGGAAGGAAGGAAGGAAGGAAGGAAGGAAGCGAATTAAACATGGAACATTACTAGGAACCCTGCAGATATTAAAAGGATCATAAGGGAATGCTATGAACAATTCTACACACAAAACTTTAACAACTCAGATGAAATAGACCAATTCCTCAAAAAATACAAACTACCAGCTGGGCGTGGTGGCTCATGCCTGTAATCCCAACACTTTGGGAGGCTGAGGCAGGTGGATCACGAGGCCAGGAGTTTGAGACCAACCTGGCTAACATGGTGAAACCACGTCTCTACTAAAAAATATAAAAATTAGCTGGGCGTGGTGGTGTGCACCTGCAGTTCCAGCTACTTGGGAGGCTGAGGCAGGAGAATCGCTGGAACCTGGGAGGTGGAGGTTGGACTGAGCTGAGATTGCACCACTGCACTCCAGCCTGGGTGACAGAGCGAGACTCCATCTCAAAAAAATAAAATAAAATAAAATACAAACTATGGCAACTTACCCAGTATGAAAGAGATAGCTTGTATAGCGCAGTAACTGTTTAGAAAATACAGTTTGTAATTTTAAATCCTCCCCCAGCCCCAAAAAATCTCCAGGCCCAGATGGTCTCTCTGGAGTTACTTACAAATGATCAGGAATCAAGATCATGGGTGGACTTCTGAACAGCAATACTGGAAGCTGTAAGACCGTGCAGCAATGCCTTTGAAAACCGAGAGGAAATTTTTCTTACTGAAAATTCTGTTCCAGCTAAATGATCAATGAAGTGTGAGGATTAAATAAAGGCATTTTCATATATGCAAGGCCTGAAACTTTATCTCCAATGCCTTCATGAATATGCTCCCCCAAAACAAGAGAATAAATTAAGAAAGGAAGACATGGGGTCCAGGAACAGGGGATCTTTCAAAAGAGAGGGACATTTACAGTCTCCTAGGAAATGATGAGACAGACACCAGGATGACAGCTATGCAGCAAATCTAGAGAACGAGAGGGAAGAGGCCCCAGGGAACGTATTTCCAAGAAAATCAGTGGATCTCTTTTGTTGGGAAATCTGGTAAAAGTATTAGTTATAGGAACACAGAAAACAAGTCAAATAAAAAGACAAACAATGACTAACTCCAGTAAAAACAGAGTTGTACTATCAGAAAGAAAATATAATCATAATATGTTAGGCATCCTCACTGTGAACAAAATTTCCAGTTATAATAATATGATCACCGAATTACAATGTAGCTATGTATTTTCATGTAACTATATTGGGAGGATGTGGAATGCAAACACAAACAGGTTTGTATGGCTAAAGGTATCTATGAGATTTTCCATATAAAATTTCCCAGATATCTTTTATACAAGTTAATAAAGAATATTCAAATCGGAAAAATTAATGAATAGTAAGCGTGTCACTTAGACAAGTGGCGGTAAATACAAGAAATCACAGTGAAAGAATTAAAATGGTTTGTCTCAGGGGTATGGTACTCGGGGTGTGGATGACAGGTAGATTTTTTTTTTCCTTCTATGCCTTGTAGTACTATTTGACATTGTAAACTGTGTATATGTATTACTTTGATAAAAATTAAAATTATGATAAAATATATTTAGATACTCGTTTTTTTTAAGATGGAGTTTCCCTCTTGTTACCCAGGTTGGAGTGCAATGGCACAATCTCGGCTCACTGCAACCCCTGCCTCCTGTGTTCAAGCTATTCTTCTGCCTCAGCCTCCTGAGTAGCTGGCATTACAGGTGCCTGCCACCATGCCCAGCTAATTTTTTGTATTTTAAGTAGAGACAGGGTTTTACCATGTTGGCCAGGCTGGTCTTGAACTCCTGACCTTACGTGATCCGTCCATCTCGGCCTCCCGAAGTGCTGGGATTACAGGTGTGAGCCTCCGTTAGATAAGTTTTGAGTGTTCCTTTATTTTCATTATGAACTTTCACAGCTCTGCCCACCAGCTAGCTCTGCTACCCACACCACGAGGTGTGGAGAGCTACAAAGGCAGAGGGGATTGACATTTCTTCACCTGGTGAAATGGGTAAAAGGTTTCAATTAAGCTTCCGTGAAACAGTGAAATAGTGAGCACCGTGTAACAGTGAAGGGGAACAACTTGCAGCCCTCTCAACATCCTGTTTCTCATTTGCCTGACTGAGTAGCAGGAAGTTCAGGATATTTTTGTTGACCAGAAGGTGAGAGATTTGGAGTTTATTTTTAATCTCAGCATATAAACTCAGAAGCTTTTCAAGCAAATCCCATTATTGACCTTGGAAATAAAATGTCTAGGAAGCTCAGACAAAGGATAAACCTTTCCTCCATCTGGGGTTTTGACAGTGTCCACCTGAAGACGGCCAAGGTCCATCACTCAGACAAGCCCTCCCCTCACGGTTGTGTGGGCCTCCAATTCTGCAGTCTGGAGCTCTTGTTAGATATTGTTATGGGCAGAAGCAATACAAAAGGCCTGCTTGGAGAATTCTCGCTTGACATGAAGATGAGCTGCAGTGGGAGAACGAGGGCCTTTTTCTCTTCCATTGATGCTCTGAGCAAACTCTGATAAAATATTCCAAAAACAAACATACAAACAAAAAACTGTCTAGACTGAGTACAGTGGCTCACCCCTATAATCCCAGTGATTTGGGAGCCAAGATGGGAGGATCACTTGAGCCCAGGAATTTGAGACCAACCTGGGCAACCTGGGCAGAACTCATCTCTACAAAAAATAAAAATAAATTGGCCAGGCATGGTGTTGTGTGCCTATAGTCCTAGTGCCTCAGAGGCTGAGGCAGGAGGATTGCTTAAGCCCAGGAGGTCAAGGTTGCAGTGAGCCATGATCTGGGCACTGCACTCCAGCCTGGGTAACAGAGCAAGACCTTATCTAAACAAACAAACAAACAACAACACAGCAACAACAACAACAACAAACTCTCCAAACATACACCTTTCCTTACCAGGGTGAACAATCCGAGGCTGCAGGCAGGACTGGCTGTATAATATGCAGAACCCCGTTCCTGCACGATGATAATGCAGGGCCTTTTATAAAAAAATTAGTAAGGACTTCAAGATGGTGAGAGCAGAGTGTGAAACCAAGCATAGGACCCTGTGAGACTGCACAAGTCACAGCCCAGGGAGCAGCCCTGGGTGCATGGTCTGATGAAAATGTTGTCTGGGTTGAGGTAAAGTTCCACGTTTCTATTTGTTCATTAGAAGTTCATATCATGGTTACCTCTTCAGAGATAAAAGTTCCACTTTGGGAGGCTTAGGAGGGTGGATCACTTGAGGTCAGGAGTTTGTGACCAGCGTGGCCAACCCTGTCTCTACTAAAGATACAAAAATTAGCTGGATATGGTGGCGGGTGCCTATAATCCCAGCTACTCAGGAGACTGAGGCAGGAGAATCACTTGAACCTGGGAGGTGGAGGTTGTAGTGAGCCGAGATCATGCCACTGCACTCCAGCCTGGGCAACAGAGCAAGACTCCATCTCAGAAAAAAAAAAAAAAAAAAAAAAGCTCCAGGTGTCTGAAACCTAGGTATGCTCTTTTCCTACTAGAATGACCACAGTGAAAGGTTGTGACCAGGGAGGAGGTGAAATCAGAGCAGACACCATGTGTCTGTCCAGTAGCCATCTTTATTCCTATAGATTGGGAGGTTAGGCTGACGCCATCAGCACTGTTCTACGTGCCCTCCCCTCCTGCAAACCCAGAAAGCACTTCTGAGAATATCAGGTGCCCAGTAGAAATGATTCTGTATCCCCCAAGTAAACAGCATGCATAAAAAGAAGCAGAATCCTTTATCCTTTAAAGAAAGTGTTTTGACAGCTTTTCCATGTAATGTAAAGAAAATAAAGAAGAAAATTAAGAGTCTCTGCATATTCATGATATTTCCCCTGTGGAGCATTTTGGTGCTATTTTGATAGCCGTGGGTGGTACCCTCTCTTGGGAAGTTTCTAGCTCTAAATGATGTGGAACATATACATGCTTGCATGAGCACATTGCATCTGCATTTATACCAAATCCTGGGCAAGATGGGGAGCCGAAATCATCCCTGTGAGAAATGGACGTTGACTCTGAAATACACCAAACTTTGGCCTGTGTTTGAGTTCTTCCAATTGGCTCATATTTGAACATAGAAATGTCATTTTAAAGATAAATCAAAGCTAATAAATAAATATTAGACATTTTAGTCATCACATTCTAAATAACTAAGTGAAATTTCATCCACTTAAAATATTAAGTAGTCTTTCCCAAAGCTAAAAAGCATCTGTTTTTAGCCATGAAAAAAAAATGTCAGTCGATGTCTTAGAAAAATGTCATTTACTAAGTTTCCACATCTCCAAAGTGGGTCAGCTGTGATGCTCGTTTGTTTGTTGGTTCCTGCTCAGATTCACAGCGTTCTTGGGATTAACCATACGGGGTAAGTGAAGATGAAGCAAAAGGAACCTGATCTGAGATCCTGACCAAATTGTCCCTGTCATCTTTGAGGAGAGAAAGTGCATCTATTAAGGGATGCTTCCATTCCTCCCATCCCTTCAAAGTCTGGCTCCAGTCTTACCTACCTGGAAAGTCAGTTGTGAAACTATATCCCACACCCTGAAATTAAATCTCCACTGTGTCCGCCCTTTTCTCTTATATTCTCAGAGAAGATTGTATTTGTTTGCAGTTAATTATCCTTTTGTTTATAACAATGGTTTCATTTTCCTCACAAGTATACACGTCATTCACCTTTGCTGGAATGCAATCTTGGAGAACAGTGTGGGTCTCCCCAGAGTGTGCAGGACAGAGCTGTTTCCCCAGAGCCCCTCACATTGCTGCTGCTGTCTAACCACCTCTCTCACTCTGTCAATGTTTGGCACTAATCACCAAAACAAATGCATCATTTGATCTGCTCGATCAAACCTCGATTAAAAATATGTGAACATTTTATGCTTGGAGAAATAACTTATGTAAGGTTTTCTTCATAATACCTGATAGCTCTTGTAAAGGGTATGCTTATTCTATAAAATATGTTAGATAAATTCTCGATAAGCTGCAGTGGTTATTAAACAAACGCAACTACGATTAAGATAACAACCGTGATAAATGGCTTAAAATAAACAATGAAATTCTTAGACATTTAAAAGCAACGTGGTAAGTGGAAAGAACATCAATAAGATGGGAAACCAGAACATTGCTGTTCTTGATCCAGGCTGGGGCTCCAGTGTCCTCATCTTATCTGAACAAAGTAGTTATGGTCTTTATGAGTTCTGTAAGGTTTGTTATTCTCAGTTACTTTTCTTTTTAAAAGTTATTTTTAAGCTTACAAAAGTATTCTTCCAGCTGGGGCTGCAAGGTGAAAAAAAAAAAAAAGGTATTAACCCCCTACAATAATATCAAGCAATGTGGAATTTTTGAGTAAAATGTAAATGGTCTCCTTTGCCCTCCTATGACTCCTCCCTGCCAGATCCTTGTGCAATTTCTGTACACCTCGTGTGTGCACTCATGCACATGTGAACATGTGGATTTTTTGGTATATAAATGATACCACATATACATATTGTTTGGAGTTTAACTGTTTTCATTTAATAACTGACATTTTTCCAATCGAATTCAAATCCATTTCATCCTACTCACAGGCTGTGTGATATTCCATAAAATAGTTATATCACAATTGTTCTTCTATAGAAAGCCACTTAAGCTGCTTCTTATTTTTGATCCTATCTGTAATGCTTCCATGAACATCCTTGTGAGGGTATCTTTGAGTGTGTGCATGAATATTTTTGTAGGAAAGTTTCTAGAAGAAAAGTTTCTGGGTCAAAGGGTTTGTGCAATTTTAGTCTTAATGGGTATTGCCAAACTGACTTCCCAAAAGATTTTTATCATTCCAGAGACAGTCCATGAGACTGTCCATTTCCTCACAGCTTTACCAACACTGGATGTTACCAGATTTTTTTTTCTTTCTTTTTTTTTTTTTTTTTTTTTTTTTTACTGTAACGATATGGTTTAATTGGCATTTCCCTGTGTTTAAATTTGCATTCACCTTATTATCAATAAGATGAAAAATCTCATGAGTTATTGATTTTTGTTTCTCCTTCTTCTCTTTCATACCTACAGATTTCATCAAATATCTGATCATCCTTTGTTGATCATACTGTTTACAAACAAATTAATAAAATTCAACAAAATTAATAAATTCAACAGTATCCATAGTTGAGTTGCGTTTCTTCTGCAGTCATTACTCTTATTTACTCTTTCTTTCTTCCATAAAACTTTCCTCAGAATTGGAGGGATTTGGTGGAAGAGAGCAGTGCATGGCAGGGAGCCAGTACAAAGGCTGGAGGCCTCATCAGTTCCAAGGAAGGAAGGCTTTGTTCTGGGAGCCTTTGTGTCACTTCTGAGAGGAGCTGTATTTGGGGGATTTTCCTTCCATCCAAGCTATTATAGACATTTCAGGCTCTGCTTCTCTGTCCAGCCTCAACATCTAAAGTAGAAGCCCCCCGCCCCCAGATCCTCCCTAGACTATGGTTGTAGTCTAGGAGCTCTGGTTTGGGGACAAACACCTCAAAGCTAGCCAGTCCCCTTGGGCCAGGAGGGAGAAGGTTGTAACAGTCCCAGCCGTTCTGCAGACAACCCTTCTTCCACTGCTCACCTTGTATATCTCCTTCACAGCCCACTCCTGCCCTAGGTATTGGTGGCTTGGGAGTTTTTGAAAGGCTCCCACCTCTGTAGCAGCCTCCTCCTGCATGGGTTTTGGATTTTAATTCTCTCAGTCCATCAAATTAAGTGAGTCTCAGCTGGGGGCATCTGACAATGTTTGAAGACATTTTTTGTTGTCACAATTTAGGGGGAGTGTCAGCAATATTTGATGGGCAGAGGCCAGTCATGCTGATAAACACCCTACAACGCACAGGACAGCTTCCACAACAAAGAATTATCCCGTCCAATGTCTCAGTAGAGCCAGGTTTGAGAAACCCTGACCTAATCCCACCTATTTTCTTTCTTTAATACACCCTTTCCTGTTTCCCAATGCTTATATAACTTTATTGTTTTGAAATATATTTCGTGTAATTTCAATGAGATTGGGGGAGAGAAAGGATGTCTTAGACAGTTCTGGCTGCTGTAACAAAGTACTGTAAGATAGGTGACTTATAAACAAGAGAAATTTATTCCTTACTGTTCTGGACGCTGGAAGTCCAACATGGTCAGGTTCTACTGAGGGCCCTCTTCTGGGTTTCAGACTGCTGACTTCTTATTGTATCTTCACATGGTAAAAAGAACAAAAAAGCTATCTGTAGCCTCTTTTATAATGGAATGAATCCTATCATGAAGGCCACCCTCATGACCTAATCATTTCCCAAAGATTCTACCTCCTAATATCATCACCTTGGAGGCTACCATTTTAAGATACAAATTTGGGGGACACATTTAGTCCACTGCAGAGGACAAGCATATTGATGAGTTTAGTCTGCTGTCACAAATAAGGAGATACAGTCTATTATTTTATTAATACACCTTGGGTAGCGACCAATGAGCAAATATTTCTCAAATATGCACCATGTACATGCCATGCACATGAACTCTTTAGTCTGAGTCAAGCTTGAGGACTGTGGAAATGGGTTCAGATTTCATTTCAGATTTCTCGAACTCTTCTCTTCCTATTACAGTTTTTCACAAATCACATCTGACTAAAATGAATGCATAGTGCAATGTTAAAGGGCCAAAGCAAAATTTTAAGTGTCAATATATATGAAAGGGCTGTGTGTCACAAGGGAAAAGATCATCCCTTACTCTACTTTGTTGTCTTGGTGATAGTGGGGAACTTGCAGGCTGCTTGTGGTGTTTCTAACTTGATATCCAAAAATGAGAATTCATGTTCCCAGGAAAACAGAACGTTAGAGTTGAAAGGACCTTAGAGATCATGTGGTTTGTGGTTGATTGTTACATTCATGGCCTCCATGAAGTACATCCTGTGTAGTCTCCTTTGCCATTGACTATGGGCTCAGCCATGAGACTTGCTTAGGCCACCAGGATGGCAGCAAATATAATGCCAGTAAAGGCTCGATAACTGCTTTTGCTTTGGGTCTTCCTCCTTTTGGAACACAGCTGCAGCAGTCAGAAACTCAGTATCCTGCAAGACACAGGGCATCCTGGCTGGTAGCCCAGGCTAATCACCAGACAGTGAGTGAAGACACCTTGGACTACCCAGCCTAAGGTGAGCTGCTAAAAGGCTGCCTCTGAATAAGTGAGCACTGGTAAGACCAGCAGAAGAACCACCCAGCTAATCCCAGCTTACTTGCAGAATTGTGAGCAAATAAATGGTTGTTGGTATAAGCCACTGATTTTGAGGCTGTTTGTAACATCAATAAATAAGCATAGTACAACACCTTCCTTGAATAGGTCCAAAGGGGTAGATAACATGCACAATTATATTAGCATACTCAGAGGGGAGGTTTATATGATCTGGAGAGATGGGTGGTACACAAATAATGAGGGAAAGCTAAGGCCCTTGATATGCCCAATTCATAAAACACAGTTAGAATAGTTTAAGTACAAGCCAGAAGTTGCCTAGTTAAATGACAGAACGGGGGATGCAATTTGGGACTTTATAATCCCTAAATCCATGCTAATCTCCAGAAAGGAGTGGGACAAATTGTTTTCTAAAATAAGGAACTAAAATAGGTACAGAGGCAGGATGAAAAAGGGTTGTTCCAAGGCTAGGGTTTTTCCAGGGAGTGAGATTTTTTTGAAGACTAGCAGGTGATAGGCTTGAAAAGGAAGAAATGAGCCATAAATAAAACACACACACACAATCCTAGCAGACTGTTTCCCATGAACACAATCAACAGAATAGATTTTGTAGTTTTTTTGTAGCTCAACATACTTACAGTTGCCAAACCATACTGCTAATCTTTTACCAGATGAGTATCTTTTTATAATCTGTGTTCTTCAGTATAATTAATAGCACTACTAAGTATACTGAACACTTACAATGCCAAAATAAAAAACAATTTATGTAACACTATCACAACAACAAATATCATTTAACATCACACCAACAATATCATTAACATCACACCAACCATATCATTTTTCACAGTTTCATTCATACATGTGACAATAATCTTCCCTTCACTTTCTTCTTACATTGTCTTCATATTACGTTCTAGTCTCAGATGCAGCTTTTTAAAAGTTTTCATTTTAGGCTGCACGTGGTGACTCATGCCTGTAATCCCAGCACTTTGGGAGGCCCAGGCAGGAGGATCACCAATACGGAGAAACCTTGTCTCTACTAAAATATAAAATTAGCCGGGCATGGTGGAGCATGCCTGTAATCCCAGCTACTCGGGAGGCTGAGGCAGGAGAATTGCTCGAACCCAGGAGGCTGAGGTCGTGGTGAGCCGAGATCAGACCATTGCACTCCAGCCTGGGCAACAAGAGTGAAACTCCATCTCAACAAAACAAAACAAAAAAACAAAACCCTTAATTTTAAAGCTACTAAAATAAAATGCTTATTAATGAATCCATCTTATCACACAGTTCCCAGTATCCAGCAGGTGCTCACTATGTGCTTCCTAGAATGAACAATGTGAAAGTCAAGAGTGGAATTGGTGGATGGAGATTGAATTTGTGTTTACAAGACCACTGGCCAAGCATATTTTGGATTTATTGGTGTATTTTCACTACTCACTGCATTGTAATGCAGTTTTGTAGATAACCCAAAATGCTGGAGGTAAATGAATGGGAGCGCCACCTCTCATTCATGATCAGCTACAATGCTGGTCCTACGTGGTAGTGAGAAGCCCTTCTCTTTGCCTTTGATACAGCCTTGTGCTACTTAGGATGACAAGGGGAGATTAGCAAAGAACAGGGCAATAACACTAAAATTCAGTCACAATCACATCACAGAAAGGAGCATTGGTGAATCCCATGCTTGGGGCAGGGAAGTAAGCAGCCAGCATGTTCTTTCTCCTTCCTCCTAGTCCAGACTCTCAGTCATAGCAGACACCATACCTTGGACATATTCCTAGTGTGGGGGTTGGAGCAAGAAGATTATTCACCAGAAATACATGCACCTCATGCATCCCTAAGGATTCCAGGGCTTCTGGGTCCAAAATATGCCATGTTAAGTTTTGCTAACGGAAAACTCTGATCTGCTTAAGAGGAATGCTAGACCTGACGGAGTTATTATCCAGTATGCCTTCTTGTAGCAACCAGCCTGTCTGCTCAGGTCGCTTTCCAGGATCTGCTTGACTTTGCCTCATTCAAAAGCCTCTGTGCCCTGTGCCCTCACCACAGCTGTGGCCATCATCAAATACCGATGTCCTTACCAAGGCTTCAGTGCCCTCACACCTCCATAGCTGGTGGTCTTTGGGCAGCCAGAGCAATATTGGGGTCTATGCCAAAGTGGCGAGAAGGGTTTCCTTTCCAAATTCTGGCTGTTTTCAAGCCCAAAGCTTAAAGTTTTGTATGAAAACAGCTCCTTCAGCTTCTATTCCCTCTCCTCACCAAATTCCCCAACCAGTCCAAGCATCGTGATGAGAGACAGGTGTCATGCTTCTCTCCTGTCCCCTCTCCTTGTCCAATACAATCTAGTCAACCACACAAAAACCCCTCCCTCCCCACTCCTCCCTCCCTCCCCCACCAAAAGCCACTCAGGACATCAGTCATGCAAACATATTCCCAAAGGATCCCCCACTGACCAATTCAGCAAATCTCCAAACTAAGTGCTAGGAGAGCTCAGCTAGGACCCCGGCTACCCTGGGGATTCTGGATATGTTGGAAAGGAAGAGCAGGAGTTAGTTGTCCGCTTGTGTCTGAAAGGGGTTTTCCGATTTGCCTTGCTTGAAGACAAATGAATCGAATAAGACATCAGAGAGCCTTGATTCTTGCTTCTTTCTGGAGGTTATTCCCAAACATTCCAAATTATGATTGGTTGCCATTCTAAAGGTCTTAAAGTCATTTGAGATCCAAGAGCACAGTAACACCACCACCAAGAACTCACAGTTCATATGCTTCCACCCGAGACCTATTCTAGATCCTTAAGGCAAAGGACATTTCAAGAAGGAGAAACATCCTGTGCAAAGACTCAGAGAAAAAAAGGTGGAGCGAGGCCACATTTGAAGGATGGTGAGGGGTCTCAAGAGGTTGGTGGAACCTGGATGGATTTGGAGCAGGAAAGGGAGGTGAGTTCGCTCCATTTGTATGTATCCTTGAGGTACAGTAGCTACTTCAGGGCTAGAAATAGATGTTCTGGACTCTGTCTTGATTGAATTAATAGAATTCATGCAATAGGATCCTCTCTATCTCATTTCATATAGTTGTTATAAGCAGTGTCCCAATTCTATTTTACACTTAATAAATTGGGAGCACACTAATACCAAGGAGTGAAGACCTTTCCTGAGAAGGCTCCAGTCCTTGGTAAAGTTGATGTCTCCTCGAAGTCCTAAAACTTCTGAAGTCCTGTGATTAAAGTGGTGAATAATAGGTCATTTTTTAGGCAGAACGACCAAGGCATACTGTTATGGACTGAATTGTGTCTCCCCCACAATCCTCCCAAAATTCACGTGTTGAAGTCATAAGCCTCAGCATCTCAGAATGCGACCTTATTTAGGAGATAAGTTCTTTAAAGAGGTAATCAAGTTAGAGTGAGGCCATTAGGATGGAGCCCTAACCCAATAGGACAGATGTCCTTATAAGAAGAGGAGAGGAGGAATAGCCACACACAGGAGGAAGACCACGCAAGGACACAGGGAGAAGATGCCACCTGCAAGCCAAGGAGAGAGGCCCCAGGAGAAACCAAGCCTGCGGACACCTGGATCTTGGGCTTCAGCCTCCAGAACCATGAGAAAATACATTTCGGTTTCTGAAGCCCCCCAGACTATGATGCTTGGTTAGGGCAAAAAGCCTGAGCAGACAAATATGTGCACCAGTCCCAGCGCCCAGCCTCATAACGGACCTATATTAAATCAACTCTCACATGCCAAATATTCCGCTTCCTCCAGCTTGAGGTACAAAGGAAGGCAATGAGCTGCCCTCTTACCTATGTTCTCTCAATACAGATCATCAGAAGGCAGCAGAAGGAAGTGGGAAGGAGGCCTGAGAAGTTGCCACGGTAGACAGGAAGTCCTCAGAGGGTACAGCAGGACATTCTGGGGGGCAGGGTTGGGAGGACTTTGTGGAGATTGTGCTTCAGTCCTGCCCCACAGGGCTGTCATGAGCGCTGATGGGTTTGAAGGGAATGTGGACAGAAGGAAGAGACACTCAGTCCCTGGAAGGGCCATCCTTCATGTTTAAAATAGCCTCAGTCAAGCCTGCCAGATGACAGTGAGTCACAGGATGGTGAATTTCTTACCTGCCCCTTGGCCAGAGCCACAGTCCTTGCGGCCAGCAGCGTGGCACAGCTCCCTTCCAAAACAAACACTAATGCAGGCAGGCAGCCCTGTGGGTGAGAAGGCTCGGGAGGGTGAAGACTTGTTTTGGAGGTCATCCCATTAAATCCTTCCCGTCTGCCTTTCTCTTTGTTTCTCATTGAAGCCCAGAAAGCTTGCCTAGTCGTGATTTTTATTATTAGTGGTATTAATATTAGTGTCTTGCCTTTTGGTTTGGATGGCCTGCAGAACTCATGCCCAGCAGTGTACGGCCACTAAGCCCGCTGAGGCAGGGGGGTTAACTGGGCTAGGGGGCTTCTAGCTCCCAGCCTCTGTGGGCTATTTTTGTGATTTTTCTCGCTCTCTCCCAGCAAGCCTTGTGTCTGTGGGATGTACCCAGTCTTTCCCTTGCACGCGTTTGAAAGGAGCAGATGAAAGCTGCTCCTCTGAGCCCGCCTAATTGGAGAGAATTGCAGTTTAGAGGTAAGGGTTGGGCCTAATAAGCAAGCAGGGGAGGGTGCATAGAGGAGGGGGCGGGCTAGGAGGAGAGGGCTCTTTTTTATGAAAATGTGGGCCTCCCCACTGTCATTCCCCTTCAGCTGCTGCCTCGCAGATGGACCCTTTAATTGAATTTTCCTACAGGCCTGGGGGAGGGAGTCATTTCAGGTCCAGAGAGCAATTGAAGTGAATCCGAGGGCTTTGGTTTCTTTTCATCAGGAGCTGAGGGCCAGGTGGGGTGGGTGTCAGTCTTGGTGTTTTCATCTCGCGCCTGCTATATCTTTGTCTACCTTGCCATTCTTGTCATTTCCCCCCTTTTAAAAATCCACACTCAGGATTATGTTGCTACATCCTGGACTTAGTCATCGCAGAAGCTTGGAGGAAGATGAATGAGAAAGATAGGGTTTTGTTTGATTCCACTGGATTCAATCCTTTACTGAGCACCTGCTGTTTGCCTGGGCCTATGTTCATCTCTGATGAAGACAGGGGGAAGTTCAATGCATGCCTTCTGAGAATTTCTGCCCAATCAGAAAGATTACCCTTAAAAATAAAAGAAAAAAGCAAAACAAAACAAACAGCCAATAAACAAAACCAGCGGAAAGACCACAGAATGAGGCATGATGTTCTAAACTGGATATGATGAAGCACTAAAATGTACGGGTAAGACAACAAGAACAAGTCCCTCGAGGGTCAGAGTCATGTGGGACACTTATTTTGGACAATAGACTGTAAATGGCCTCATATCAAACAATGCACCTATAGAATTCTCAGCACCTCTCTCTGCCTCGGGAAGAGCAGGAGAGCCAGGTAAGAAAAGGAAAATGAGGGTCCAGTTCTCCGCCTTTGTGAAAACAGCAAGGAAGTGCCCGTGTCCAGGATTCTGCTGAGAGTCCTGTAGGTTCAAGTATGATTCCTGGAACGCTGTGAAGAAGACTGAATATCCACCCAACTGTATCTTCAACCATCTCAATTGAGCTTCATGAGATGGAGAACGTGGTCACATAGAGGGGAAAAAAATCTCCTACCACAAAACCATGCATTGGTTCATTCATTCTTCAATGTTGAAGTGTCTACCATATTTCTGATTCTTTGTTCAAAACTGGAGATAAAAAGTCAAATGTCACACGGTTTCTGAGGTTCAAGGAGGGAAGCACCATGTAGGCATAACTTAGTTCTTTTGTTAGTATTTTATAGCAAGAAAACTTAGTTGAAATCTGGGCACAGAGTACTTAATGGATATAGTAGGTGAGGGAAGAACACAAACTGCCTCTGTGTAATAGACATCCCTAAATACAAAACATTCTAAACAAAGCAGGAAGCCTGTAAGTTATTCATTGTGGCCCTCAGTGGCAGCCATGTAAGGCTTGGCATAGCGGTCATCCTCTGATGCTCAGGGGACAATAACTGAAGCTACTAGGGAGGATGGGGTGACCAGGAGAGATGAAGCCAGAACCGTGCTACAAAAGAGGGAGAGGATTTACATGGAAAGAAAAGGAAGGCTACTGTGAGCTGATCACCCCTGGCAGAGACGTAGAGGTGGGAATGAGAATGGATATATGGAGAGAGGTGGCTGGCCTCTCTGTGCAGGACCATGCCCACCGCAAATGGGAGAAATGTGTAGTCAGGTGAAGTCGAACCATCAGGGCAGATCCTCACTTGCATGATGAATTTATTCTTACAGAAAAACAAACAAAAAAAAATTAACTTTCATCAAGTTCCTGATATAACCAGTTACTTTTTCATCTTGATTACTTATCATCGTCATCATCAGCAGCAGCAGCAGCATCACCTAATCCTTACATGACTACTGCGAAGTAGCAAATGTAATCCATTGTAGAGGGAAGGAGATCCTGGTTCAAACTGCATAAGTGACTCACCCAGCATCACAGAGCTGGCGTGTGGGTGGAACTGAGAGTCATGCATCAGCTCCTGCACCACAGCTGCCTCCCTGGCAGGGAGCAGGAGAACAGGGTCATGGCCAACATCCCCTTGCTCACTCCTTTGGGCACTCTAAGCATTGCCTGGGTACATGGTGACCCAGGGGAAGGCGAACAAAGCCCATCAAAAAGCACTGGGGTCACCATTTTAGCAAACAAGCTGTCCCCCAGCCAATCCTCTGAGGCCAGCCTGCCCTACTCTTTTCCTGATAATAGGTACCAGGCAAGTGTTCATTAAGCCACCTGCTGTGTTAAGCACTTTCCATTCATTACTTCAATTAATTCTCACGCCAACCCTTGAAAGTAAGAATTATGGCTCTTGTTTTACACCTTAGGACATGGCGGCTCTGAGAAGCTGGTCTGACTCCAGTGACTGAGCTCTTTCAACCGGGCAGCCCTGCACTGTAAGATGCTACCTCTGGAGCACTCCCCCCTGCCAATGTCTTAGAGTTCACACTCAATAAACACCTTTTCAGAGATAAGAACATGCCACCCACCGCTAGCCACACACCTTGCCTCCTCTACTTAAAAAATAAAAGCAAACATCTTCAAGTATTGATTCACAAGGAGCTTGACACATTAATGAGAACTGGCGTCAGTGGGTGACTTGCACAGTCACCAAGGGGAGGAAGGAATCCCGTTCTTCCTTGCTTTCCCCAAGGAGGACTCCAGGGATCACCTACCAAAAATCGTCAACTCAGCCTTCACATACGAATGCTTGGAACCTGGTGATCGATAATGACTAAGCTGATGTTTGTTGATCGGTGTATACCAGTCACTGTGCTAAGAACTTCACATATATGGTGGGATAGTACTTCAAAGTAGGGTGTCTCAATCTTGATACTCCTGACATTTTGCACCAGATAAGTGTTTTATATAGGAGGTTTTTCTGTGCATTGTAAGATGCTTAGCAGCATCCCTGACCTCTTTCTACTAGATGCTGGTAGCACCCCACTCTCTCCCAGTTGTGACCATCAGGAATATCTCTAGACATTGCCCAATGTCTCCTGGATGCCAAAGTTGCCCCCAGTTGGGGACCACTGTTTTAGAGTATAAATTGATGTGCCTCTAAATTGATATGTTGGGATCATTTGCCTCCAGTTCAGGTGAGCACAGAGACCGACAGCAATCCTTGTCAGCTTTGACTTGGGTCATTCCAGGCCATTCTGCACCATCTGCCTGGAGTTCTGGGTAACAGGCTCATGCCTCAGGTTGACCTTCCCCCATATAGCCAACACATAGCTACATGAGCCCCACTCATGAAGGACCGCAAACACAATTAATTGTCCCCAAACCCCTGGGCCTTGGGTTTCCTGGGTTCGTTTGCTTGGGAACAGCTGCTAGTGGACATAAAACACTGGGAGAACCCTTTCAGATCCTGCCTTGCCGCTAATTAGATGTGCAATCTTGCAAAGTGACTTAAGCTCTCTAAGGCTCAGTTTTCTTCTCTGTAAAATCAGGATAACAGCACTTTCATCACATGGGTTCTTGGGAAGATTAAACAGGATGCTAAATACAAAACACCTCCTCTTGTGCCAGGCAACATAGTAGGCTTAATCAATCTAAATTGTCTTTGTCCTCACCCTTATCTCCCCAAGACAAAGATAGGATTTTATCTGGAACAAAAACCAGTGAAGGGTATGTAACGAATTCCATCAAACAGAGCCGTGATATGAATGAGTGGCTGTATTTCCTTCCAAGCACGATGTTTGGTCTTGGCATAATTCAACCCCTTTGTGATTCTCCAAGTAATCTCTCTTCAACCAAGTACACAGACCTGATGAATCAAGGCTGCTTTCGGAGCCCCACGAAGAAAGGTGTGGGCCCCTCTGCAGGTGTCTGCACTCCGATAAGCTTGTCAGCAGAGGCTTTTCAGAGCCTGCCTCATCTGTCAGATGTACAGGTGTGCCTGGACTCAGCTTACACCCCGAGTCAGGGTCACAGTTGGCAAGATGGAGTTTTTCCCCAGGGATGGAAGCCTTTATCAACTTGAATAACAACCTGCTGCAGCCTGGTGCGTGCAGAAGGCAATGAGTAAGTTTCTCTTTGGCCTGCATCCAAAAACCAAGAGCCAGAGCACATTCTCGAGGGAATCAGATTGGGGGTGAGGGTCTTGGTAAAGCTGCCGATTACTGGGCCAAAACAAACAGAAAAGTAGATGGTAGCTACCTAGTAAGGCTTTGTGTCTTTTAAGGTTTAACTGATTAAGAAAAGCCTAGAAGATTCTAGACTGGAAATCCAGTTTTGGATTGCCTCTGCTCTTCCATTCTCTCTGGCATGCATTTTCCTGAGTATTGAGAGAGAAAGAGAGAGAGAGAGAGAGAGAGAGAGAGAGGTAAATAAATATGATGCTGAAATCTGAAAATCTTTCTAATGGTTGCAGTTGAGAAAATCATTTTGATGGAAGAGGAAGGCAAAGCTTTTTGGATGAAATGGAATTTGGGAGTAATTCAGACTTCATTTATTCTCTTTCTTGTTCTCTCTATAAGTCAGTAGGGCCCTCTAACAGTCACTGTAAAATATTCTGCCTATAGCAGCTTGCTTTAGCTGTAGTTGCTGTGATACAATTATTAGGGGAAGCACAGCCAGTCTTAGGAGTTGGGCCTCTCTCTGGTATCACCTGAAGAAACCATTTGAGGATTCTACCCAAGAACCATGGAGGAAGAGTCTCTGTCACCAGCCTGCTGTGACCCAGCTAGGCTGGAAGCTTGGCTGTGTGAATATTGTAAAAGTTGCATGATTTGAACATAGACTCAGCTGGGCTAATGAGGACAGGACTTCAGACAACCATGTCACAACATCACTCTCCTTCCACAGAATAATGCCTCTTGGGGATGGTGGATGGTGAAGTATATCAACATTTAAGAGCTGAAAATAAACACTTTGTGTTCCCCAGGAAAATGATGAAATTACCCAGAACCCAACTGAATATCAGCTAATAATTAAGAGCACAGACTCCACAGTCTGCCCTGCTTTTAAATCCTGGCTATCTTACTAGTTATGTGAGAACTTCGGTAGGTTACTTGCTTATTCTTTGTCTCGGTTTCTCCATCTGTAAAACAGGGAAAATAATGGTATCTGTATTTGTTTTTTAGAGCAACTGAAACAAGTCATCACAAACTGGGCAGCTTAAACAATAGAAATTTATCCTCTCACAGTCCTGGAGGCCAGAAGTTCTATAGCAAGGTGTCAGCAGGGCCATACTCTGTCTCTGAAGGATCCAGGAAAGACTCCTTCCTTTCCTCTTCTGGCTTCTGGTGGTGGCCGTCAAGCCTTGGCATTCTTTGGCTCATAGCTGCATCACTCCAGTCTCTGCCTCTCTCACCACATGATGTTCACTCTGCGTCTGTGTCTTCTCCTCTTACAAGACACCAGGCATATTGAATTTAGCACCTATTGTAACCTTGTATGACCTCATTTTAATGTAATTACATTTGCAAAGATCCTATTTCCCCTATTTCCCAATAAGGTCACTTTCGCAGGTACCTAGGATTGGGACTTCTACATGATCTTTTCAGAAGACACAGTTCAACCCGCAATAGTACCCCATGGGGTGTTGTGAGAATTAAGTGAGATAATATGAAAAGAGCTTAGACCAGTGCCTGGAACATAGGAGCATGAACTATTTATTCTTTCTAAACCTTACAATAAGCTCAGAAGGGTGGATCTTATTGCACTTCTTCAACAGAAGAGAAGCCCTATGCTGGAGGTGAAAGAAACTGGCCTAAGGCCACCCAGGTAGTTAGTGGTACAGTTCAAGTTTACAGTGGCTTGCTCTAGCTCCAGAACCCAAAAACTTCTAATAATTGATTACTCCACACTCCAGCTAGAGTGACTTGGCTTTCTAGAACAATCTAGTTTCTTTATACTTTCCTTACGAAACTCACTTTCTAACCCTGGGATTCTCCTGCTTCACTCTCCTGCCACCTGCTATAAATTATTCAAGTTCAAATTCACTACTTTAGAATCCCAAATTAAAAAGCACTCAGCTAGAATAGCGGAGATTCTTGCATATGTCTTTGACCAAGCTTGTCCAACCTACTCTTGCAAGCCACATGCAGCCCAGAACGGCTTTGAATGTAGTCCCCCAAAATTTGTAAACTTTCTTAAAACATCATGAGACTTTTTTGTGATTTATTTTTAGCTCATCAGCTAGCAATAGTGTTAGTGTATTTTGTGTGTGACCCAAGACAATTCTTCTTTCAGTGTGGCCCAAGGAAGCCAAAAGATTGGACGCCCCCACCTTAAACCCTTACTCATTCTTAGTACAATGTCAGGCTTAACCAGGACATCAAAATAGACTGCCACATTTCCTCACCTCAAGAGTTCATGGATGAGAAACGTCCAGAATCAGTCAGTTACAAATGAATTTACAATATGCCAGATGCTCTTCTAAGTGCTTTAACAGATATTGACACATTAAAGCCCCCTGACAATTCTGTGAAGGAAATATTGGTTTACTCCCATTTTACAGATTAGGAATATGCAGACACAGAATGGCTAAGATCACAGAGCTGGAATGTTCCAGAACGGGGACTTGGCTGGGGTAGTCTGCCTTTTAGTTCCAGAGCCTATGCTTTTATGAGCTGTGTTCCATGTGCGGTGGATTTATTTAAACATCCCCTGAGGACATTAAGGTTAGTTTTAATATTTGGACATTCGAAACAATGCTAGAGTAAACATCCTCAAGTTAAATATTTGCACACAACCCGAATTATTTTTCTGATAGAATTGTTGTGTCAAAGAGTAAGCATGTTATTAAGGCTTTGGTATATAACGTCAAATTGCAAGAACGAGGGAAGGAGCTCTCAGGAAGTGAAAATGGGATCAGCAACAGCATGAAATGGAAAAGCATGGGGGTATGTCTGGAAAATGGCAAACAATCCAATCTGAATGGAATGTAAAGTGCTTGAAGACAAGAGATTGAAGCGCTGCTTCTAAATTGGTCTGGACCCAGCTTGTGGAGCACTTTGAACACCAGACTTCAGAATTTAGACTCTGTCAAGCAGCACTCAAAAACCAGCATACATTTTTGAACTGGGGAGTGAAATGATCAGATTCTGTCTAAAATAATTTGCTCAAGAAAAACTTGAGGAAGAAAAACTTCTCTCCTTTCATAGGAGGGGTCATTCATCACAACTGCATCAGTACAAATGGACTGGCGGGGGTACATTTCATTTATTCTTTTAACATGGTACACTCTTGAAATTACCTACTTTAACACACAGAGAAATAAAAAGATTAATGTAAAGAATAAATATATCAATAACAATAATATGTATTCTATTTTAATATATGGATTATTTTATATATTCTATAAATGTATAATATACTTAATATTATAATGTATAATAATACAGTAGTTTCCCCTTATCCGCAGTTTAGCTTTCCAATGTTTTACTTGCCCGTGGTCAAGGGCAGTCCAAAAATAATCAATGCAAAATTTCAAAACCACAGAACACAGAAGATGGTTCGAATGAGTATTTTTTTTAAGTTGCCCGTGGATGGTATATCGCTAACATCATTCTAGATATAGAAATGAGAAGTTAATTCATTTCACACAATGGATGCCCCAGGACATTAGGGCTTCATTCTCTGCATAAATGGTTGAGAAAAACTGCCAATGTATCTTAGGAGTGGAATTGCTGCTGGGGATGTGCAATTTCGATGGTACCTGACGGTGCCACAGGGTTGTATCAATGTACACTCATTGGTAAGAGAATTCACAGCTCCATAGCATTGCCAACAAATCAGGTTGTTAAAATGCTTGCTACTTTGAAAGGAGTAAAATAGCATTTCAGTGTCTCGAACTTGCGTTTCTGCCATTACAAATATGGAAATCTTTCTTTTGTCATATTTGTACAGACTATTTAGGCTTCCTTCTTTGTGAATTTCCTGTTCAATCCCTGGTCCATCCATTTCTCAACTGGCGTGTGTGTCTTTCTCTATCGATTTGTAGGCATTCTTTACCTATCCTGATAGTAATCCTCTGCTGGTTATATGCATCATGGCAATTATTCATTAAAGTAATCCTTTATGGTGAATTTTAATAAGTGTTGAGTCGTACTTTAAGGCTAATGAAGGGCAAAAATAAATAAATAAATAAAAGAGATTCCTGAAAGGACAGCCAATATGTAAATATATTTACCAGATGTAATTATATTTACCAATGTAAATATATTTACACATCCTTCACTAAATAGACAAGTATTACATGTCTTCTATGGGTTAGACTCTGCAGGGGAAACGTCTGGGGATATAGAAATAAACAAGTCAGGATATCTACCCTTAAGAGATTTGCAATCCAGAGGAGGAAACAAACATTCAAATGCTATTAAAACCCCATAAGAGCCATCATGGTTAGCAGTGAAATATTACACGTCTTAGCTGCCACGATGCCACTTTAAAGTAAAAAGGATAAACGTTTCTGCAGGTCATTATCACAAGATTGAATGAAGACAAGGAATAAGGAAAGCTTCTCTCCTGAACCTCAAGTCCCATTTCCTGGCAGGGCACAAGGGTGACCAGTTCACAGATGTGGAGGTACCTGCTGTCCTCCAAAGCCACCACACCTGGCAGGACCAAAGTCCTTCTTGAAATTACATTCTCTTAGGTATATACGTGCTCTTTGTTCTCTCACACCTCTGTAAACAAGGCTTTTTGTGCTGTTCCCATCAAGCTGCTCCCTGCAACTGTGTAGAAAGACTGTCACAACAGCACTTGTCAGGAACTGCAGCGTAGCAAGCCATGACAGCTGGTGGCACAAGGAGCCCATGCATCTGCTTTTCTCCCTCTGCCAGGCCTCCCTGAATAATGGGAGGTCTTGTGTACACAAGAATAATGCTATTGATCCTTCCACTGTGGGCCCCAAGCACTGCCATTCTTTGTAAGTAACTGGGGGTCACGTTTACACTGCTCTACTCACACACCATCACCTAATTCCCCCTGAGATCCAGTGAGTGCATTTGCACTTGGTTATAAGTGCAGAGAGCCCTGGAATCTTTATCAGGAGAACAGAATTTGGGTGGCAGCCTTGTCGCATACCAGATGGGTGACTGTTTCTATACCTCTTTTCTCACACGTAGGAAAATACCTGTTCTGAAGTTCTCAGTGAAATGCATGTGAAATTACTTATGAAACTGATTTGTGAGCTCTCTCGTATGAAGCAAATGAAAGTTATTGTAACTATTTGCAAGACTCTTGATATGGAAGGCACAACTCCAAGGGGTCCATTAATTGCATCTTGCGGTTTCTGAGTCCACACATCTGTGGCGCATCACAAATGGGCACACAACGTTTTCCTTGGACAGCTGATGCTCTCAGCCCTGATGGGGAGTGGGGGAATCTCAGGAAAATAAGTGAGAGAATTCTCCTCAAATTCACAGAATCATGGACTACCAGATACAAAGGGGCCTTCCCTTCATCTACAGTAGAACCTTGATCGGTTAAATCAGTGGCCTCCAAACTTCTTGCTCCCATGCTTTTAGCAGGAATGTATTTTTGCATATAACTTTCCAATATATGCCTATTTATTCATTTATAGACAATAGATGTGTACTAATATAAATGGGCATTGTAAAAACATATACAAAATTAGACATTTTAAAAGTGTAAAAAATGTTCTAATATTTTCTTCTGGCACCACACAGTGGATCATCTTGCCCATTCTTGAGAGTACATGCCTTTAACATTGTAGTCCACTGGACAAATCAGGAAACTGAGGACCAGAGAGATGAAATGATATGCTCCAAGCCAACTGGCTAGTTGGTGACTGAGCTGACATGCTGGCCTGAGATCGCTGTTTCCTGACAATGCGTGTGATCTCAGAATTCACCCTATATTGTAAATTAACCTCTATGGAATTATCATGCCCTATTCTTAGTTTATTCCTGATACATCAAGAGGCTTTTTTTTGTTTGTTTTTGCTTAGACCTCTTTTTTTTTCTTTTAATTTCTGAGAACAGACCTGAGAGAGTGCGTATGGATTTCCTTCACATAGCAGTGTGAGAAATAATAGAGCAAGATTTTATGTCACAGATGAAAATGCTATATTTATGCCTCATTGTAATCCATTCATTGCTTTATGGATCCAAAGTCCCCTTGGGAGTGTCACAAATCCACATAACGTTCCTGAGTGCAGGATTTGGCATTTGGATCTCTGATTTAGCTGTCAGATACGTAAAATCACATGTAGCCAGACAACTCCCTTGGGACTCCACAGCTGCGGATACCGAAGAGTGCGAGTTACTCCAACAAGGTCGACATTAATTTAGGCAGATACCGTTTCCCTTGAGTTACCCTCTTACTGCCCCATCTAAGTGTGACTCAGAGGACCCTGGTGGAGTGAATCTAGTAGCATTCTCTTCTCCGGCACTTTTTCCAAGCCCAAAAAGGGTGACTTTCAAAGGAGTCACACGCCCTTAAGGGAGACAACGGTTTTCCCAAGGGTCTGAACTTCCGAGGCTACTGTACAACTCTGCTTACCTGTCTTCACCCTTCTTTACCTGCTTTTCAGGCTCTCAGGATCCTTCTCTACCCAGTGGCCTTGCTCTAAGGATCCCACATATGTCATGCAAATTGCTGGGTGGATGGCTGTCTTCTGGACCACGTAATCATGACTTGGATATCCTCTCCTATGTCCAGATTACTTCTAATTGATGGTTGATGAAAGATGTAAATGAATACTAAGTACAGTTTAGAAATAAAATGAGCTGACAGGCAAGTTAGCATTCATCACCAGGGGTATACCAGGAGAAATTATTGTACTGGGTGAAAAGTTAGAAGTGAGTGGTCTCTTGGATGGGCACGGTGGCTCCCCCTGTAATCCCAGCACTTTGGGAGGCCGAGGCAGGTGGATCTCCTGAGGTTGGGAGTTCAAGAACAGCCTGACCAACATGGAGAAACCCCATCCCTACTAAAAATACAGAATTAGCCAGGCGTGGTGACGCATGCCTGTAATCCCAGCTACTTGAGAGGCTGAGGCAGGAGAATTGCTTGAACTCCGGGAGGCGGAGTTTGCAGTGAGCTGAGATAGAACCATTGCACTCCAGCCTGGGCAAGAAGAGCAAAACTCCATCTCAATAATAATAATAATAGTAATAAGTGAAAGGTCTCTCCATTCCCTTCCAAATCACTATTAGAAAAAAACAAAGAACATAGAATTAGAGGGCCTGGATTTAAAATCTCCCTCTGCTAGTTAGTAACTGAAGCACGCAGCACACAAAGAGGCAAGAAATATTTGTAGCCAGACATGGTGGCTCACGCCTGTAATCCCAGCACTTTGGGAGGCCAGAGTGGTACGATCACTTGAGCCTAGGTGTTCATGACCAGCCTGGGCAACACAGGGAGACCCTGTCTCTACACATTTTTTCCCTAAAAATCAGGTGGGTATGGTGGCACATGCCTGTAGTCCCAGCAATTCAGGAGGCTGAATTGGGCCTGGGAGGTCAAGGCTGCAGTCAGCCATGCTCATGCCACTGCACTCCAGACTGGACAACAGAGAGAGAATTTGTTTCAAAATTAAAAGGCACCAAAGGAAATATTAGTGACATTGTGCAAGTTATTTCACTTTTCTATGCTCAAGCTTATCTGTAAAATAGGAATGATGATCACTGTCTTACGGGATTGTTGCGATGATTTACATTTAACAAATATTTCCATAAATAAACTATATAATGGAAATGAAAAAGAAACAAGTCATGTCTACATGTTTTAATCAATTAGTGCTTAGCAGTTCTTAAAAGGGCACAACTCTACAGCTGATTTTTCCATGAGGCCTCACACGTGGCACCATTTCCAAGCATGACAAGTTTGAAAACCATTGCTGTCCCCCTCGATTCCCTCCTAAGAATAATGAACCGCATCACAATTGACCACAGCGTACATGAATGGTCATTGAGCCAGACCTGTCTTTCCACTGCTTTTCAAATCCCTCGCTCTTAATTCCAGTTGCTGCCTCAACAACTGGTTTTATGTAGGTTTCCTGCAGGCACAACCTCATCATGCCTCACCGCAGGCACATACCTCATGCTTCTCACGTGTGTCCCCGGCACCTCTGTTTCTAGAACATCTGCAGAGCCCACATACAGATGCAGCAACGAGAGAGTTGACAACCCTAGGGGTAGACCTTGGTCAGTAGGGGACAGAAACCATCCTATACATCTATTCCCCTTAAGGAAGAGATCCTGAGACACGTTCCACCACGCTTCTAGAGAGTCCTGAGGAGCAAGCCTCCAGTTGCCCTAGAGGCAGCTAACTCAATGACACATCTGCCTGTTGAATCCTTCTCCTTCCCCGTTTAGTGCCCCTGTCTCGGCTGTGTTCCCTAAATAAGCCACTCACCCTGCACGGCAGTCTTTGTCTCAAGCTTTGCTTTTGTGAGGAGCTCGGGCTGAGATACCACCATGTGCCAGGCACTATCACCGGTTATCTCATGCATCCTCTAGGGCAGCAGTCCTCAAACTTTATGGCACCAGGGGACCAGTTTTACGGAAAATAACTTTTTCATGGACCAGGGTGGTTAGGGGTCAGGGGTGGGGGGACGGTGTCTGGATGATTCAAGTGCATTACATTTATTACACACTTTATTTCTATTATTAATACATAATAAAATAATTATGCAAGTCACTATAATGCAGGATCAGTGGGAGCCCTGAACTTGTTTTTCTGGAACTAGATGATCTGGGGGTGATGGGAGTCAGTGACAGATCATCAAGCATTAGGTTCTCATGGGAGCCCACAACCTAGATTCCTCACATGCAATAGCGTTCACGCTCCTACGAGAATCCCAGGCCGCTGCTCATGTGACAGGAGGCGGAGCTCGGCTGGTAATGCAAGTGATGGGGAGTGGCTGTAAGTACAGACGAAGCTTCGCTCACTCACCCTCTGCTCACCTCCTGCTGTGTGGCCTGGGTCCTAACAGGCCACAGGTCAGTAGTGGCCCATGGTCCGGGGGTTGAGGACCCCTGCTCTAGAGGGGTCAGCAAACTACAACCCATGGGTCAAATCCTGCTGCCTGCTTGTGTAAAAAAAAAAAAAAGCGTTGTTGGAACATCTGGGCTCATTTGTTCACATTCCGTCTGTCGATGCTTCTGAGCTACTGCAGCAGGGTTGAGTGGTTGTGACAGAGACCACAGGGTGCACAAAGCCTCAAATATTCACCATCTCACCCTTCATAGAAGGAGTTTGCCAAGCCCTGTTCCAAGTGTGATGCCTGGACCACCTGCAGCAGGATCACTGTGTTGAAATGTAGATTCATGTCTCCAGTTCCATCCAAGCCAGGTGGCAGAGCAAGCATCAGAAGAGCCAAGTGGAACATGGTCCATGATGGGTCACAAGCCCAGAGGCCCAGGGAAGCACTGTGAGTAAAGTCAGATGAGTCTGGTGTTCTGGCCAAGACACAATTTTGTGATATGAAAAGTGAGTAGGAAGAGTTTTCTATTCCATGAGAAAATACACTTTTGCCTGTAATATTTCCTGAAACAGTCTGCTCTTCAGGCTCTTCTGTCCTTCTCTTGCTATCTATTTTGGTACAAACATAGGCACTAGGCCTAGGGAAATCATTTTCATATCCTTTTTTTTTTTTTTTTTTTCTGAGATGGAGTCTCATTCTGTCACCTAGACTGCAGTGCAGTGATGTGATCTCGGCTCACTGCAGCCTGTCTCCCATGTTCAAGTGATTCTCCTGCCTCAGCCTCCCAAGTAGCTGGGGTCATAGGCACATGTCACCACACCTGGCTAATTTTTGTATTTTTAGTAGAGACAGGATCTCACCATATTGGCCAGGGTTGTCTCAAACTCCTGACCTCAAGTGATCTGCCCGCCTCGGCCTCCCAAAGTGCTCGGATTACAGGTGTGAGCCACCATGTCCAGCCTGGGAAATCATTTTCTGCAATGAGACAAGGGTGCAGGCTGAATGGCCACCCACGCTTGACCCCAAGGCCAGGCAGACAGCAGGGTGAGCGAGGGTTCCTGTCACCCTGGGGAAGCCCACCTTGTATAAGGGTGTAGACTCTCTTCAGTTCCAGGTGACCATCGCCACATGAAAATTCTGGGCTCTAAGATGCTAGATTTTGTGATTTGCCTCTTAAAAAGCAAACAGACTTTTGAATTCTTTTGTAAAACTACTCCATTTTGAAGGTTGGCCTGTATTTCTTTTTAATTACTCTATGGGTTAAATAAGACAAGACTTCAGGCCAGATTCCATCTAACAGGCATTGATATGTTGGTGGGGGGAAGTTGATTTGTTTTTCTTTGTACCTCTGGCTAAACTATAATTAAAATAGCAGTTACCAGGGCTGTTATTCAATAGGTGGGTCCAGGTGCAGTTGTTAAAACGTTGAAATATAGTTGTACCACCTGGTAAATAGACATTGTCCCTCACCTCCCATCCCCAGCCTGTGTCCTCTAGCCTAGGGGCCTCCTCTCTCCAGGACCTTAAGACCTCCCAGATTCAAAGGCTGAAGGTTAATGCCGGGGCAGCAGGGCCTCCCGTGGCTCCGAGGCTGCCATCCCTTCTGACTAGCAGGTGCCAGTGGGTCAACACGTTTACTATGCCCTGTTCCCTGTAACTGTCAGAGCAGTACGTGTCCTACCTATGGCGAGAGCTTTACGCTTTTCCATTTTACCCTCAGACAGACAGTTGGATCAGGTAGGGCTGACACTGCTGTGCAATCTAAAGTTAACTTTAAATTGATTAGAGTCTCCATTCTGCTTCCTTTCTCTCTTCCTTTCTTCTTTGGGAGCCCCATTCGCTCCTCCAGCCCTCCGTCCTCCTGAATGCTCCAGAAAAGAAACAGCTCCTCAGATGACCCCTTTCCACTAAGGTGTAAACAAATCGCTAGTAGCTAAAATGCAGCTGGGCTTAAACCTTTCTTCTGTAACTCACAAGACATTTGACCACGGGCAACTCACTTCTTTCTGAAGTTAGGTTTTCATTTGTCATGGGTCATAGGCCCAACCTTCCTGGGCTTTTTGAGAATCAAGTAGATGAGAATGTGAAGCTCCCACCACAAAGCAGGCATCCAACAAATCACAGACCTGTTTTCCTCATTCTTGAAGGCCCCACCCTAGACGGGCTGTGCTGATTGTAACTGGAATCGGTTCCTCGAACTAAAGGGAACAAACACAAATGACAAGTCTTTCCCTGGATGTCCATGGGACGGCTAACATCCTTACTTTTTAACCTTTGGCACTACATGCCTTCCACCATGCACCTACTGTGTCTGTAAACCATGCATTTATTGCTGCAACCCTTTGATGAAGATCTGCTTCTTCATCAGCCTGTCTATGTCCTATGAGGATCTGTTTTCTAGCAAATCCTTGGCCATGCAATGCCTGACACTATGAGTGAAAAAAGGGCTGCGCGATTGTAGAGGGAAATGCCAGGCATTGGTGTCTGTGTGTGGACAGGTGATTTTGGATACGGTCTTTCTCAGGATCCTGATTCTTATAATATGGGACCCAAAGAGAGAAAGGGGAAACCTGTCTTCACTTCCTTCTCCTCCCTTTTCCAACCTGTTCAGCTCCTAGCTTCAGTGCTGCTCTACTGCTTACGATCTGTGAGGATATTTGTGAATGCAAAAGAGTGTGCTTCTAAAGCCCAGGCTTGGGAAAATTAGGGGCAAAGAAGGTATGAAACAGGCCCTGTTCTACCCAGTTTTGGGAGTGAGAGGATAAGGAATAGGCTTTGGACTACAGAGGTCTGGACAAACTCAGAGGCTTTTCTAGGTTTTTCCACAAAATCTGGATATTGCACAAAGATATTGCCAGCTCACAGGCACCCTCCAGAGCAAAGATAAGCAACATCACATTTGTGTCTGTCTTTTCCTTCAAGACCTGGACCCGATAACTCAGGTCTTAATTGGACCCAGCCTATAAAGTCTCTACCTCTACCCCCACTCCCAAGCTCTGAGATGACCAGTCAGCTTCTCCAGACATTTGCATTAGCAGAGGTCTTTGCCAATGGCCACTCTTAATTCTCTTCAGCTTTAGGCGTCCTGAGACCACACTGGTAAAACAAAGCGCATTAGCAGGGAGCCTAAAATACCAGCTGGCAACACCAGGCCATCAAAAAATTTATTTTGTCATAAATGCTTTATGGAGATATGTTTTTTTTTAAGGTGAGGAGAACAAAAAGGTTGTTCCAATAAATGATTCACCAGTGCTATTGAAGTAAAAAGAATGGCTTGTATCTCCAAGCCTGGATTTATGGAAGAACCGCCTCCATCATCCCCTCCTCCTGGCAACCCAACACAAAAAAGAATCAGAATCAGACCAGTTTCCTGAGCCTGAGTAAAGTGAATCCAGTTCCCCAATGGACCACATCACAGAGGGACACCAATGCTTTCCTTTCATATTCACAATGTTGTACAGGACTTTTGCTTTGAGTTCTCCATTTTACAGGACACTGTTCTATTACTTGCCCTGCATGAGCACGAATGTGTTCTAGGTGCTGAAGATGTAGAGATGAAACAGGGCAGATCTCTTTTCCAGCATACATTACAGTGGGTGGCGTGGGTGGGGATGGCTGCAGCATCCACCCGGAGAAGAACAGCAACTCAGGGGTGGTGGACAAAACTCCAGGTGGGTCAGCAGTGACCGCTGAGAGGGTTCAGAGGTGGCAGCGCCCCCGCTGGGAATGCTTCACTGCTGTGATTGTTAGTTACTAGATGAAAAGCAAGCTGCAAGATGCAGAGACTAGACTCCAAGTTTTGTCAGAGTTCCTCCCATGTCAAGCACAAAAGTCAAGATTGAGCCATAATTGCTGGTCAAGTCAATGCTGCAAAGCATCCCCCAGTGTCCATCTTTCTTGTGAACCTCTTGGTACCACGCAAGCACCAACACAGTCATCACAGCGACTTTCAGAAATTCCACAAAAATCTTAACACCCGCCTTTCTGGGCCACAGTTTCCTCCTCTATAAAATAAGGAGGTTGGACTGGATGAACTTGATTATCTCTGAGAGGCATAAACAAGGTGTTCTTTTTCTTTCTGGTAATAGAAGTCATGTAGATTCACACTCTAAAATAATTCAGATGATATTTTGAAAAGCACAAAGAAAAAAGCAAAAATTATATAATTTCACCATCTTTAAACAGTCACTATTAACTTTCAAATGTATATCATTGAAGATATTTTTTTCAAGTGGACTTTCTGTCTTTTCACAAAAATCTTAGCACATTATACATTATCTATGACCATTTGAAGAAGCGTATCCATCATGAATGTCTGCCCAGGTCAGTGTGGCCATAGCTACACCTCATTTTTTTTAAACTTTAAGTTCTGGGGTACGTGTGTAGAACATGCAGGTTTGTTACATAGGTATACATGTGCCATGGTGGTTTGCTGCACCTATCACCCTATCATCTAGGTTTTAAGCCCTGCATGCATTAGGTATTTGTCCTAATGCTCTCCCTCCCCTTGCCCCCTACCCCTGACAGGCCCGGGAGCTCCAGCTCATTTTTAATTCCTGCATGGCTTTCTACTCAGTACATCGCCAACTGTGGGACATTTCCATTGTGTTCCATTTTCACTATTAAAAACAAGACACCAATAAATATCATTTGACAATATTTCTGTACATTTGTCTACCCATTTCCGTGGGATTCATTTTTAGAAATGAAATTGTGGGGCCAAAAGATTGATTTAGACAAGATGCCAGAAAGCACCGCAGCAAGTCTGCAGCGCGTGCCGGTCCCCATGGCTGGGTCTGAAGGCGCCCGTTTCCCCCTCATTCCAGGTATCATCATTCTTTTTTAGCTTTGCCAATCATATGGTTAAAAAACAGGAACTTTTGTTTTTGTAAATTGAATCCTATAACTCAAGTATCATTTTTTGCCTAACGTGATGCCTGGCAAACACTTGGTATGTAATAAGTGCTCATTCATTTTTATGAGTCCTGTTAATCATCAAACTGAGCGTCTACTAGAAAGCTTAGAAAGAAACTTGTGATATATTTATAAGAAACAATATACTGTATTGTCCTATGTGCTTTTTCTTAACCTTCTACCTGTTTAGATTTTAGTCCCATCTTTAAGAAAAAAAGTCCTTAGCATCCACTGTTAACATTTTTGTTTCAGTTTTTTAAATAGCCACTTTAAATTGTTCCTTTCTTATTGTATGCATCATATGTGTTTCTTTAAAATCTAAGACAGAGAATGAATGGGTAGATGAACGAATGAGTAAAAAAAAAAAAAAAAAATCAACAGCGGTTACTGGTGATGGTGATGTCCTGATGACATCATGTCACGGAGCCTCCTCATTCCCTTCTAGACCATAAAGATAGTGTTGCTCCCAGGAAGATTCCAAGTATAGAGAAGGCTTTTTTGGAGGGTGTCCAACGGGCCCTTATCTAGATATGTGGCACACAAGGAAAGGTTTCTAGAAGACATATATGCATGGAATGAAGATGATGACGGGGGATGCAATGTAATAGTCACATGCATTGTTGGCCAGGCGCGGGGACTCATGCCTGTAATCCCAGCACTTTGGGAGGCCAAGGCTGGCAGATGACAAGGTCAGGAGTTCGAGACCAGCCTGACCAATATGGGGAAACCCGATCTCTACTAAAAATACAAAAATTAGTCAGGTGTGGTGGCAGGTGCCTGTAGTCCCAGCTACTTGGGAGGCTGAGGCAGAGGAATCGCTTGAACCCGGGAGGCAGAGAGTGCAGTGAGCCAACATTGCGCCATTGTACTCCAGCCTGGGAGACAGAGCGAGACTCCATCTCAGAAAAAAAAAAAAAAAAATCATAGGCATTGTTGAGATGGGAGAGGGGATGGCATGAGGTATCGGGTGGGGGAGGGGAGGGGACTCCAGAGCAAAACGGTGGACACTGAAGGAAGTGTCCAAGACAGCTCTAAAACCATAATTTTTCGGCTCTGTTCTGGGACACTAAGCCAAAGGGACACTTTTTGGTGAAACTAGGTGCATGTTCATTAAATGTTTTCATACCAAACTCAAGGGAAATTGGAACCAGATGAATTACTAATAAATGGACTCAGTAGAGAGCTCCATGAAGTACAGCCTTCCACACCACTGGGAGTATTCAAATATCCTGCAGACTCACAGGATAATAAAGAATCTGTCAGAATTCCTGTAGAAGAGCTTCCTGCATTATGTGACTAGGTGCCAACAGTATTTTTCATTACCTTACAGTCTGTCGCTATTTGATCAGTCAATTCAGCTCAACAATTAAGGGGGAAGAAAAGGAGTCAAACTGATTGTTTTACTTTTTTGTAAGAATTGATTGTTCAACTCGAACAAAAATGTTGATCCCATTTTGCATGTGGAGATAGTCAATTTAGAAGAATTGTTCTTGCTGGCCTAAGCCCAGGGAGACAAAAATTAAATTTGACACTGCAGCAGAGGCTGGCAAGTGGGAGAAGGTGAATGATTCACTGAAATCCTTAGAGCTTTTTCCTCTGGTTCCTCAGTGTTTTGCAATCTGGTAGCAGAGGGGTATTAATTATTGACAATTCGGTCAACATTAAGCAAACATTTATTTTGCTGATGATTCAATGGTGCAGAATCACTGACTCTCTCTGGCTTGGGGAATCGTGAAAGATACTGAATGATGGGCATAGCTGTAAAAAGTAACCCAGAGAGCAAGGTCTACCAAAGTCTGGGACTGTTTGCCTCATTATCTGGACAATGAAGTTACAAAGCAGAATCCCGAGGGCCAGTATTCTTCCCTTTGGACTCTCAATCTAACCAGAAGGAATGGAAGCCATCAGGGGTTATCCTTGTGACCTGCACCGTGTGGGGTGCGGGGGGGGGGGGGGGTGGCGTTTCCAAAGGGAAGCATCCACTGCAAATGCACACACTGTTTATAACGGAGAACCAGGTGAAAGGCACAAGAACTGTCTCTTTGTGTGCTATATATTAGGGGTATTCTTGAAGAATATGCAAGGGTCAGTGCAAAAAGAAAACAAGGAGATTCAAAATGTGGTGAAAAAATTAAAACTGGAATCAAGAGGAAGAGAACAAGGAAATGAAGAAATGTTTCATTCTTAGAGACTTTCAAGTGGTATGAGACTTATCCGATGAAGGCGTGGCTCAAAATTCAGGGACAAAAAGTGGAATGATGAGGAGTCTGACCAGTTCTTGGTGAATGCAAGGGAATTTCCTAATAGCTTAAGAAGAAAGGGGCATGCTGTGATATTGGGACTCTCAATATCCCAGGGAGGGGGAGGGAGGTCCTTGTAGGACAGCCATGACTGAATTGCTTGGAATGAGTACGTGGGATGTGACAGAAAGCCTAAGATGTATTACACCCACCAACTGCATCCATCTCAACTATTCTTAAGGGTACAAATAACATCTTTCAAGTGACCAGAAATATATTTTTAAAGGTTTCGAAATTTAAAGAAAAAATTGAGGATTTGGAGGTACAGATAAGACTTTTATTGCTTCTTTACATCAATAGCTGGGATTCAGAACAAGAGAGGGAAGTTGAGGAAGTGAGCAGTTGGCTCTATAGACAATATTTTGGACAGGATCTAGGTTGCTGGACCATGGTTTAAGATGCCAGAATGGTGGAATCTTGGCTGAGAATAGAATGAACTTCATGTAGACAGAAAAGAAAGAATTTGCCCAGTAGCTCCCTGACTCAATTAAGAATGTTTTACAGATACTGGCAAGGTTGTGGAGAAAAAGGAATGCTTTTACACTGTTGATGGGGGTGTAAATTAGTTCAACCTTGTGGAAAACAGTGGGGTGATTCCGCAAAGACATAGAGACAGAAGTACCATTCGACCCAGCAATCCCATCACTGGGTATATACCCAAAGGAATTTAAATTATTCTATTATAAAGACATATGCACATGTGTGTTCATTGCAGCACTATTCACAATAGCAAAGACATGGAATCAACCGAAATGCCCATCAGTGATAGACTGGATAAAGAAAATGTGGTACATGTATACCATGGAATACTATGCAGCCATAAAAAAGAATTAGACCATGTTCTTTGCAGAGACATGGATGGAGTTGGAAGCCATTATTTTCAGCAAACTAACGCAGGAATAGAAAACCAAACACCACATGTTCTCACTTATCAGTGGGAGGTGAATGATGAGAACACATGGACACATGGAGGGGAACAACACACACTGGGGCCTGTGGGTAGGGGGTGGGTAAGGGGAGGGAGAGCATCAGGAAGAATAGCTAATGGATGCTGGGCTTAATACCTAGTTGATGAGATGATCTGTGCAGCAAACCACCATGGTACACAGTTACCTGTGTAAAAAATCTGCACATCCTGCACATGTACCCCTGAACTTAAAAGCTGGAAATTAAAACAAGAAAATATACATAGGAAATCAATAATTTTAGAAAGAATAACCAAAAAAAAAAGTTTTAATGGTTCAAGTCTTGCAAATGTTAATAATCTTTTTAGGGCAGACAGAGATATGCTGGCCTGCTTCTAAGAAAGGATGCTGTCTAGCTGCAAAGATGGTGGCTAGGGAGGGCCCTCAGAGGTTAACTCCTTGAGAGTCACCTTGGCTTTTGAGCCAAGGCCATACTCTTCTCTGGGAGATCCCAGACAATGCCTGAGCAAGGCTGTGTTTCCAGGGCTCAGCATCTAAGCCCAATATGGCCTCCTGTAAAAGGCTATCTTTGCTCCAGACCTCTCGGTTGGGCTGGCAGACTCTGGCAGATGTTGCAAAAGTCCGGTGGCTCCCCTGTCCAATCCTGCTTCCCTGTTTTCCTTCCCCAGGTGTTTTAGAGCCTGATGCCACCTCATCATCTGTGTCCCAGAGGTGGTACCAGGAGCAGCCCAAGAAAGCAGGCAGTAAGATGGGGCTTGGGCCAACTGTCCATTGTTGAATGAGATGAAATATGGTCTATACATACAATGGAATGCCAATCGGCCTTTAAAAAGAATGAAATTCTAACACATGCTACATGGATGCAGCTTGAGGTTATTACACTGACTGAGAGAAGAAAGACAAGTACTGAATAATCTTACTCACATGTAAAATCTAAAAAAAGTCAAACTCACAGGAAGAGAAGAGAATGGCAGTTACCAGAAGCTGGGGTGGGTAGGAGAAATAGACAGTTATTTAATCCATATAGAGTTTCACTTTTGTAAGATGAAGAGAGCTCTGGAGACAGAAAACAATGTGAATGTACTTAATGGCACTGTATATTTTACCACCACTAAAAATAAATTTTTTTTTTCCTAAAAGAATGGGTCTTAAGGACTGGGTCACTCACAACTGACTAGCAATGAGGACTTCATCCCACATGTTATGTGGGTAATCTATAGTCTTTGACACAAGGGGGTAGCCCAACTTCTAAAACTTTTACCCTGGTAACCTGGGAAAATACTGCCGTGGTTAGGCATGGGCTGGCCGATGCCATAATTCGGATGTTTGATATGTGTGTGGAGTGGAGAAGGTAGAATGCAAACAAGCTCACTGTGGGCTGATGGTTATTAAATTGCATTGCCCCCCTACAGAGGTATACTGAAAAGCTAAAGGCAGTTAACACACCATTGAAACTGAAGTGTGAGGGCCAGAAGGCCTCCTTGAATCTTCCAAGAAGGTCTTTATCTCCTGCAGCAGCAGAGCAGAAAAAGCTAAAGACCAAATTTAGGTTTTAATAGATGGAGGCCCAGCTCCAAGACACTGGATGCTAAGCCTAGGCACATTTGGTGTGTCAAAGTCCAGGTCTTGGCTGGGAAAGCCTGGGGCTCTGACGTGGGGGATGGGGATAATACCCCGCAATGCCTTGGCTCCCCAAACTCCCGTGAATGCAGAACCTGCAGAGGTGGCTCATTCCTCCATACTAATAACTAGTGCTTCCTTCTTGTGCTAAGAAACTATGGAAGCCTCCGTCTTCAGGGAAACAGCGCCCCATCTATTCCTCTGTCCACCAGAACTTGCCCCCACTTACCCTCTTGGCTGTTAAGCCAAGAACTAGGGTAAAGTCTGACTATAACCCAGAAGGGGACATACTAATGCTGATAAAGGAAGGACTGTAACACCAAAGAATCTGCAAGAATTAGCTAACATGCACCAGTAGGATTTGGGGAGTACCTATGAGACCGGATTCTAAGGGTTCCTAGTTGGGGGCTGGAATACAAGACTGTGTATAGAAGAGTACATTGACATGGGGGCACTCTCTCAGGTTATGGTATTTAATAACCTAGCAAGAACCCCAGGAAATAATACAAACTAGCTGCTAGGATGGTTCCTAAAAGGCTGGAAAAAAGCCATAGCCCAGGCTAAGCAATGTTGAAATGCCTGAATTGTCATGGGAGATGGAGGAGGAAGAGATTAACAGGCTTAGAGAAATGGGCATGGTAGAGTGGATATATTATATGAGATCAGACGACCCTCTGGAGTTTTATGTTAACCAAGAAGGACTAGAGAGCTCACAATCAGGAAGACTATTGGGAAAGACACCAGCATCACTGACAATTTCAGCAGTGGCTGTCCTCTTCAGGCTAGGGCTAATAGTAAAGAGAAGCTGCCACAAAATTTGTCTCATTGATAGCAGCAGGGACGATGGAACCTTGAAAAGACAGAAAGAGTCATTAATATCAGAAGCCAGTGGTTGCAATTATTGAAATAACCAGCAATACAGGATCAGCAGCCAAAAATACAGACAGTTGTGAAGATGGTTAACAGAATACAGCATCCGTAGGGGCAAAACATATAGGCAACCAATGAGGGTATTACTTAACATATAGAGTCAAAGTAAAAGTAGGATGGATGAGCAGGAGGCCGGGGGAGGACACCTGTATTAGTCCATTTTCATACTGCTATGAAGAAATACTTGAGACTGGGTAATTTATAAAGAAAAAGAGGTTTAATGGACTCAGTTCCACATGGCTCGTGAGGCCTTAAAATCAAGGCGGAAGGCAAAGGAGGATGAAAGGCACGTCTTACATGGCAGCAAGCAAGAGAGCACGTACAGGGGAACGGCCCTTTAGAAAACCATCAGATCTCATGAGACTTACTCACTATCATGAGAGCAGCCTAGAAAAAAACCCACTCCCATGATTCAGTTACCTCCCACCAGGTCCTTCCCATGACACACGGGGATTATCAGAGCTACAATTCAAGATGAGATTTGGGTGGGGGACACAGCCCAAATCATATCAACACCCCAATTAAAAAGCCATGATCCATTGTCCAGTTCCCAGACCTGAGGCAGTTTTCAGATCCAAAATTTGTTAACTGCAGAGGTCCCAGGAGGAGAGACCCTGAAGACTGTAATGAGTCCTGTGATCCTTCCCCAAAGGGATGTATGGCCATTTACTTGGGTAACTGTACACTAGAGAGAGGAGAATATCTGGACTTCTTGAGGACAGTTGGACACAGGGTCTGAGTTGACATTTCCAGAGACCTGGCCCCTTGTTAGAGTGAGGGTATGTGGGGTCAGGTAATAAACAGAGTCCTACCAAAATCCAACTTACAGTAAGTCCACTGGGCCCAGGGACACACCCAGTGGCTATTTGCCCAGTTCTCACACATATTGGGAGTGACATACTGAACAATGGGGACAATCCTCACTTTAGATCCTTGGTCTGGAGTAAACTCTAGCATAGTGGGAAAATGTAGAAGCCTCTGTAACCGCCCTCCCTACCACCCCCAGCCAAGACAGTGAAATAAAAAAAAATCATCATCACATTTGGGGATGGGAGATGACACATTAATGCCCCTCTTAAAGATCTAAACATTCAGAGGTGATGCTCCCTTACATAGCTCTGCTGAATTCACCCATCTGATGCCTGCAGAAATGGAAATGGCCTGCTAAGGAAGCAGCTGAAGTGACATCTGCAAAGGTGGGACACTACCCTCCAGGTGCAGTGATTCACATGCAGTGAATCAGACACCTCTATCTGATGCTGTGTGACGCTGTGACCCCAACAGGCTAAATACATGGATATGGGACCCAAGGAATGTAACCAGTAGTGGCCCAGCTACCATCATTCCCAATGACCTACTAGGAATCTTTGTTCTTCCCATTCATGGAATTCTGGGCTTTGCAGGGATAAAAGACCTGGTCCCCAAAGAGACTCACTTAACCACAGGATTGGGCTTCTGCCTGGACACTTTGAACTCTTATATCCAAGGACCAGCAGGCAATAAAAGGAGTCACCATCTTGGCACTGGTAATGGACCCTAATTAGCATGAGGAGAGAGAGAGCTGCCATTACACATGGTGGCAGGGAGGAGCACAGGTAGACATGGGCAATCCACTTGGATGCATATTGGTCCATTCTCACTCAATTGCTCAACTTTGACTGTGAATGAAAAAGTACAGTAACCCTGGCCTGAGAAGGGTTTATGTACCAGTGGGCTTTTTGCCCAGCACTGAGGAGTGTGATCTGCTGCCATCTTCTAGCAGTTAACTTCCTCAGGTATACCAGCTTTTGAGCAGAGGTCACAGTTTTCTCCTGGTGACCCCAGCTAATGACTAAGCAAGAACATGGTCCAAGGGCCCAGCCATTTCTGCCAACACAGAACCTCTCTAAAGACCAGCTTTGCCCTGGACCTCCTTGCTGGGCTGGCGGAAACTTTGTCAGGTCAGCATCACTGCCTGACAGCTCCCCTGACCCAATCCTGCCCCTCCCATTTCCTTCCATGGGTATCACTCCCAAGGCATTTGTTTTCCTAACTCCATCCCAACATTTGCTTCCAAAGGAACCAACTGACACATTGTTGATCCAGGTGATGGGGATGAACATTTATTGCACTAGTCTTTCTACTTTGCAGCATTTTAAACATTTTCATAATATAAAGTTTCTAAAAAGCAAGGAAAATTAAAAAGAGAGGGGAAAATGTCTTAAACATTAAGTATATATTAGAAAGCTAGGTGTTGTGGCTTGCCTCTGTAGTCCCAACACTTTGGGAGGCAGAAGTGGGAGGATTGTTTGAGCCCAGGAGTTCACAACCAGCCTGGGCAATATAGCGAGATCCTGTCTCCACAAAAAAAGTTAAAAAGTAAAACATATAGATGAGGAGAAATAAATATGCCCAGATAAATTCATAAAACTAATTGCTCTGGGCCGGGCACGGTGGCTCAAGCCTGTAATCCCAGCACTTTGGGAGGCCGAGACAGGCGGATCACGAGGTCAGGAGATCCAGACCATCCTGGCTAACATGGTGAAACCCCGTCTCTACTAAAAATACAAAAACTAGCCGGGCGAGGTGGCGGGCGCCTGTAGTCCCAGCAACTCGGGAGGCTGAGGCAGGAGAATGGCGTAAACCCGGGAGGCGGAGCTTGCAGTGAGCTGAGATCTGGCCACTGTACTCCAGTCCGGGCGACAGAGCGAGACTCCGCCTCAAAAAAAAAAAAAAAAAAAAAAAAAAAAAAAAAAAAAACTAATTGCTCTGAAAATCAGAAGATACGACACAGGAAAAAAATAAGAATGAGTTATGTTATCTGTGATTTTCTTTTAACTAGAAAACAATTAAGCAGAGGGAAACAGAAAAAAACCTGTTATCATCTTACACGTCTTACTTTATGCCAGTGATAATAGCATGAGTAACAAAATGAATTAGAGAGAATCTGAAAACAAAAATCTTACAAGATAGGGCAGTAAATATGACCTTATTTCACCAAGCTTGGGAAAGAGTAGACACAAAATTGAAATACACTGATGGAAGCATGACGAATGGGCCTGTTAGGGGAAAAGATTGAATAGGAAGCTATGTCAACAAGACAGACGTCTATGTGAAAACCCAGGAACCCGCAGGTGGATGAACGCCAAAGAGCAAACAGATGAGAAGACAGGGATAGAGGGATATTGTTGTGGGCAGGTCAGTGTTTCTCAAATCTGGTGAATCATCAAAATTGCTTAGGAGAGCTTTAAAATGCAGACTTTCGGCCAGGTGCAGTGGCTTATACCTGTAATCCCAGTACTTTGGGAGGCCAAGGTGGGTGGATCACGAGGTCAAGAGATCGAGACCATCCTGGCCAACATGATGAAACCCCATCTCTACTAAAAGTACAAAAAAAAATTAGCTGGGCTTGGTGGCGTGTGCCTGCAGTTCCAGCTACCTGGGAGGCTGAGGCAGGCAAATCGCTTGAACCCAGGAGGCGGAAGTTGCGGTGAGCCGAGATTGTGCCACTGCACTCCAGCATGGTGACAGAGCGAGACTCCGTCTCAAAACAAAATAAAACAAAAGCAGTTTTTTGACATCTTACTATATTATAAATTGGAGGGTTGGATCCTAAATTTGTATTTTAACAACTGCTCAAGTAATCTCTAATATAGAGATGAGGCTACTAAGCTGGATCATTTTTTTTAAATACCATATAGGTATAAGTTGGTAATGATGGGAGATTTCAACTTTCTAGACATCTGCATTTCATTTAGCCAAAAGCAGAACAGCAGAAAACTTGCTTTACTAAATTTCTAATAAGATTGGGCAAACAAATGGAAAAACCACTATCCTAGATATATTTTGACTAAGTAAGTTAAAGTAATGTGTAGCAAACAGGATGAGATAAGAGAATTAGGGAAAAGGTCATTGAGTTCACAAAGTTTAGAAGGGCAGAGGTGAAAATTGCATGAGTCAGAGATAAAATTAAAAGGTAAAAAAAAAAACATAATCCTGAGGCATGAAGAAGGAAGGTTCATTGTGGTCAGGATGTTTCAGAAATTTCTCAAACATTCAAATCTCACCATGCAGATACAGGTGAGGCCAATGATAAAGAGAAAAGAAAACCTCAACAATTGTGAAAACCACCAAACAAACAAACAAAACTACTTCTTCTGCTATAGTTTCAACCTTGGTTGTCCTCTAGGGTCTTAAAAAAATACAAATGCTTCTATTATTTCTCAAAGTTTTATCCAGTTTGTCTAGGGTGGGAAACCAGCAAGAGCAATTTTAAAAATTTCCCCAGATGATTCCAATATTCACCCTTACCTGCAAATGACTGCTGTAGAAACCCAGGTTTTAAAGGACAGAATAGGAAGAAGGACACAAAAAGTGTGTAAGAAAGTAACACAGACAGAATTTTGACAAAATGACCTATAGCTGGCAAAGAAAGAAAAAGGTAACAATAAAACCAAAATACCTTTCAGCTATATTTGGGACTAGTTTGAGATCAAGGACAGGATACGTCTGTTGTTTGGGAAGATGTCAAGAGACCTTAGAAGGCTGGGAATGAGCCACTATCTTTCCAATTTTCTAAAATGGATAGAAAATGGATTCTGAAAACTATGGATGATTGAGCTTGATATGGATCTCTGACAAGATTCCAGAGTCATTACCAATGCAATGTTATAACGGGCACCCAAATGACAAAGAAGTGATTTTAGGACCCAGCATGGGTTCACAAGAACAAGTCCAGTTAGCCCAGCCCACTTCCATTCCTCAGTAGGGAGCTGGCAGATGAAGACAATGGACACACATTTTCTTTCAGCCGTTTGGACTTCAGCAAAACAAGTGGCCATATCTTTAATGATACACTTGTGGGTAAGACAGAGATCTTTGAACATTTTAGTGGGTTTCTAACTGTTCTGAAGTTTTATCCAAAGAATATCCATTAACGGACTGATATAAAACCTGGTGAGGGGTTCCTAGTGTCCCAGTGTTCTGCCAGAGAAATAGTTCATTGCCCTGTGTGTGAACTCAATATTTTTGCCAATGACTTGCAAAGAGCATGCTCATTACTTCTACAAGAGATAGGTGTGATAGTGCAGGGATGATGTGGAAGAATCAGAGTCTAAAAATATTTTTGATGAGCTGGAATTCCGCTTTCATTTCTGATTTCCATATTTAAAGAGTCAAGTATTCAATCTGAAATATACCTCAGGGAGAAACACTAGCAGGGCATGGGAACATAAAAAGCTACATGAAAAGCAAATGAAGCAACTGTCTTGCTTGCTGAGGGAAGACAAAAAGAAATAAGATGCCTGTCTTCAATAACTCAAAGTCTGTTTTGTGGAAAAGGGATTAAAGTCATCTTGTGTGTTCCAGAGTGATTAAGCAAGTACTGAGAAGCTTGTAGGGAGGGAGAGTATGTCCTGAAAGACTTCCCTATATAGAACCAAGTATTAACAATGAGTTTTCTGAAAATTGAACCAGCCTTCTCAGGAAGCTGAGTTCTTCAACACTAGATGTACTGGGGCAGAAGCTGAGTGCTCACTATAAGGGATCTTGTGTGGAAAAATCAGGCAACAAATAAACCTGGATGACTCTGAAGGACATTTAGATCCTCATGTGTTATGACTCTGAGAATATAAAATATACTCGTAGAGCACATTAGGCACATTGCTGTCCATGGAAGAGGCCCAGAGGTGTTTCTAGAACAATGAGGGTGAGTGGCAGGTAGGAAATCAGGGCAGAGATGGTAAACTACTTCCTTGGATGGAAGACTGATCACTGACTGGTGCTTCTGTCTGCACAGCAATCCAAAATGGGATAGTCCATTTGCCTACCAAGTGGCTTTGGAGTAGGTGCTACCCCTTTCCCAATTCTGCCTGGCCAGCGTGGCCCAGATTAAATACTGAATTCCAGAAGACCTTTAAAAAATAATTGGAATCAGTGTCCCAGAGTTGGGGGCTGGATGGGGATGGGGACCTGCGCCTTGGATTAGCTACTTTCTCTCCTTATGCCGCACAGTGGGACTCACCCTCCCAGCCTTCCCAGGGAGCCCACATGAACACATCCTCCCCGTCAGCATCCCCTGTCTCCTGCAGTCTTCCTCAAGAACATCTCACAGTGTGCTCTTGAAGCCCCCTCCCCAGATTCCCTGCACCCTTAGGTGAACAGAGCCCCAGAACTGTCTTCTTCTGGGTTGAACATTCTGCTGCCTTAGGCTTCAGGTGAATACCAGCAGAATCTTCCACTGAGAGTTCAGGTGTCTGCTGGCTCCATGGTGGGAAGAGGGCAAAAGGAAGTGGAAGTGGAAGCTCTTAAGGAGGCTCATGGCCAGGGGAGGAAGAGGTGGCTTTGCTTACAGGTTGATTTCTCTCCACCAACTAGGCTCTTGCCATTTTCCCTGAAAAGTCTCTGAAGATAACACATGTTGCACCACAAGAATCAAATTCCCTCCTCTAGACCACAAGTTTGAATTTTATCATTCATTTGTCTCTCTCCTGGCAGGGTCTTTAAGAACTATTAACTTTAAGCACTATTCCACTGTATTAACCATGCCTTTTAGTTTCTGTATTCTGATGCCTTGACATCGGGGGTCTTGCTACCCTGAAGGGACTGTTACTTCCAGGGCTAGCCAATTCCTAGAAATAGAGAACAACTCATCACTCAATGTGCCTTTCAAATACAAACCAACTAAACCAGAGCCTACGCCCCAACCATCTCCTTTATTGGGTTTTCACACTCTAAACCACCATCTACCCATCCTAGTGATCCCAGGGCCAGGTACCAGACAACTAGGAACAGCCCCCATGTTGCAGAGCCCACTGGAATTACTCACACTGGCCAATCCTAAGCCTGCTTGCCCCGCCTCACCTGTCCCTTCCTGGGAAAACCATGATCAAGGCTCTTGTCCACTTGCTCTTGTCTTCTGTTCCCTCAGGCTCCTAAGTGACCCAGTGCTTCCCCGCCTGGCCCTGTATGACCCGCCTCCTGCTTCTAAGGAATGTTGGTATAACTTCTCCCTTCAGGACATTCCTTTCTGTGTCTGTGTGTCCCACCATACCTGATTAAAAATAACCAACTCAGCCAGGAGCAGTGGCTCATGCCTGTAATCCCAGCACTTTGGGAGGCTGAGGTGGACAGATCACCTGAGGTTGGGAGTTCAAGACCAGCCTGACCAACATGGAGAAACCCCGTCTCTACTAAAACTATAAAATTAGCTGGGTGTGGTGGCACATGCCTGTAATCCCAGCTACTCAGGAGGCTGAGGCAGGAGAATCACTTGAACCCAGGAGGCAGTGGTTGTGGTGAGCCAAGATCTCACCATTGCACTCCAGCATGGGCAACAAGAGTGAAAACACCATCTCAAAAAAAGACAAAAACAAAACAAAACAAAAAACCAACTCACTGATTCCACTTTGCCCTCCTCTTGTCTTATTTTTTACTCAGCAGCCAGAGGGCGTTTCCTAAAACATGTATCAGAGCTCATCACCCCTGGCACCTTTCAGTCACACTCAGAATAACATCCAGACTGTCCCCAATGCCCACGGACACGACATACTCTGAGTGCTGCCTGCTGCTCCACTTTCTCGGGCTAAACTAACTACCTAGTAGCCTCTGCCCACTCACTCTGCTCCAGCCATGTGGGCCCTCCTGCTTTTCTTCCAGCAAGCCAAGCTCCCTCACCCCCCCAAGGCCTTTGGACCAGCTATTCCTACTTATTCAGCCATCATGTGACCTGCTTCTTCGCCCTCTACGTGCCTCTGTCCAGGTTTCAGACCCTACCACCAACACCACATCCAATTCATCCCCCATTTCCATTTTTCTCTACCCTTTTTCACTCCTTTCTTTTTCTCACCTGGCTCATGACCTGTAATCATTTTATACGTTCATCTGTTGCTTGTTTATGGCCTCCCTCTCTAGAATGTGACCTTGATGAAGGCCAGCATTTTCTCTGGCTTGTTCATTATCGCAACCCACAGTGCCTAAAACCATGCCTAGCACAAAGTCAGTGTTTAACAAATATTCTGTTGATAAACAAATGGTCCAAACTTGGGCCCCGTTGCAAGGCCTTTGAGGTGGAGTGCAGAGGTAATTCCACCTACCTGCCTTACCCCAGTCCACCCCTTCTGGATGTATTTGGGCAGAGGCTGGCTGCTCACTATAAGGGATTTTGTGTGGAATAATCAGGCAGCAAATAAAACTGGATGACTCTGAGGGACATCTAGATTCTCCTGTGTTATGACTCGGGGAACATAAAGCATACTTGTAGAGCACATTAGGCATATATCTGTCCATGGAAGCAACCCAGAGGTGTTTCTAGAACAATGAGGGTGAGTGGCAGGTAGGAAATCAGGGCAGAAGAGATGGTGAACATTGAAGAAATTGATTTGCTGTGTTTGGCTCCATCTAAGTCAGGCCAGTAGCCCTTGCTCTCCCTGGGGCCTCTGGATGTCATGGGCAGAACTCCTTGGCTAGTTTGACTATGATCCAGCTACCTGTTCTTGTTAAATGAGAGTGTTCTCCAGGTATCTTGGTAATGAGAAGGTGGCGGGGGTGGGGGGGGTCCCTCAGAGTGGAGTTAACTCTCGATTGCCCACTGGCTGTTTGTCCCAGGAGGGGAATCTCCAGGCTTCCTGCTCCTCATTAGAGAAACCCCAGGAGGGGGCGGAGCAAGATGGCCGAATAGGAACAGCTCCAGTCTCCAACTCCCAGCGCGAGCGACACAGAAGACTGATTTCTGCATTTTCAACTGAGGTACTGGGGTCATCTCACTGGGGAGTGCCGGACAATCGGTGCTGCAGCCCGACCAGCGAGAGCTGAAGCAGGGCGAGGCATTGCCTCACCTGGGAAGCGCAAGGGGGAAGGGAATCCCTTTTCCTAGCCAGGGGAACTGAGACACACAACACCTGGAAAATCGGGTAATTCCCACCCCAATACTGCGCTTTAAGCAAACGGGCACACCAGGAGATTATACCCATACCTGGCCGGGAGGGTCCCATGGCCATGGAGCCTCCCTCATTGCTAGCACAGCAGTCTGCGATCTAACCGCAAGGCAGCAGCGAGACTGGGGGAGGGGCGCCCGCCATTGCTGAAGCTTAAGTAGGTAAACAAAGCCGCTGGGAAGCTCGAACTGGGTGGAGCTCACAGCAGCTCAAGGAAACCTGCCTGTCTCTGTAGACTCCACCTCTGGGGACAGGGCACAGCTAAACAACAACAGGGGAAGCAGCAGAGGCCTGTGCAGACGCGAACGACTCTGTCTGACAGCTTTGAAGAGAGCAGTGGATCTCCCAACACAGAGGTTGAGATCTGAGAACAGACAAACTGCCTGCTCAAGTGGGTCCCTGACCCCTGAGTAGCCTAACTGGGAGACATCCCCCACTAGGGGCAGTCTGACACCCCACATCTCACAGGGTGGAGTACACCCCTGAGAGGAAGCTTCCAAAGTAAGAATCAGACAGGTACACTCGCTGTTCAGCAATATTCTATCTTCTGCAACCTCTGCTGCTGATACCCAGGTAAACAGGGTCTGGAGTGGACCTCAAGCAATCTCCAACAGACCTACAGCTGAGGGTCCTGACTATTAGAAAGAAAACTATCAAACAGGAAGAACACCTATACTAAAACCCTATCAGTACGTCACCATCATCAAAGACCAGAGGCAGATAAAACCACAAAGATGGGGAAGAAGCAGGGCAGAAAAGCTGGAAATTCAAAAAATAAGAGCGCATCTCCCCCTGCAAAGGAGTGCAGCTCATCGCCAGCAACGGATCAAAGCTTGTCAGAGAATGACTTTGACGAGATGAGAGAAGAAGGCTTCAGTCCATCAGACTTCTCAGAGCTAAAGGAGGAATTACGTACCCAGCGCAAAGAAACTAAAAATCTTGAAAAAAGAGTGGAAGAATTGATAGCTAGAATAATTAATGCAGAGAAGGTCATAAATGAAATGACAGAGATGAAAACCACGACATGAGAAATACATGACAAATCCACAAGCTTCAGTAACCGACTCGATCAACTGGAAGAAAGCGTATCAGCGATTGAGGATCAAATGAATGAAATGAAGGGAGAAGAGAAACCAAAAGAAAAAGGAAGAAAAAGAAATGAACAAAGCCTGCAAGAAGTATGGGATTATGTAAAAAAACCAAATCTACGTCTGATTGGGGTGCCTGAAAGTGAGGGGGAAAATGGAACCAAGTTGGAAAGCACTCTTCAGGATATCATCCAGGAGAACTTCCCCAACCTAGTAGGGCAGGCCAACATTCAAATTCAGGAAATACAGAGAACACCACAAAGATACTCCTCGAGAAGAGCAACTCCAAGACACATAATTGCCAGATTCACTAAAGTTGAAATGAAGGAAAAAATCTTAAGGGCAGCCAGAGAGAAAGGTCAGGTTACCCACAAAGGGAAGCCCATCAGACTAACAGCAGACCTCTCGGCAGAAACTCTACAAGCCAGAAGAGAGTGGGGGCCAATATTCAACGTTCTTAAAGAAAAGAATTTTCAACCCAGAATTTCATATCCAGCCAAACTAAGTTTCGTAAGTGAAGGAGAAATAAAATCCTTTACAGATAAGCAAATGCTTAGAGATTTTGTCACCACCAGGCCTGCCTTACAAGAGACCCTGAAGGAAGCCCTAAACATGGAAAGGAACAACCGGTACCAGCCATTGCAAAAACATGCCAAAATGTAAAGACCATCGAGGCTAGGAAGAAATTGCATCAACTAACGAGCAAAATAACCAGTTAATATCATAATGGCAGGATAAAGTTCACACATAACAATATTAACCTTAAATGTTAATGGACTAAATGCTCCAATTTAAAGACACAGACTGGCAAACTGGATAAAGAGTCAAGACCCATCAGTCTGCTGTATTCAGGAGACCCATCACATGCAGAGACATACATAGGCTCAAAATAAAGGGATGGAGGAAGATCTACCAAGCAAATGGAGAACAAAAAAAAAGCAGGGGTTGCAATCCTAGTCTCTGATAAAATAGACTTTAAACCATCAAAGATCAAAAGAGACAAAGAAGGCCATTATATAATGGTAAAGGGATCAATTCAACAGGAAGAGCTAATTATCCTAAATATATATGCACCCAATACAGGAGCACCCAAATTCATAAAGCAAGTCCTTAGAGACTTACAAAGAGACTTAGACTCCCATACAACAACAATGGGAGACTTCAACACTCCACTGTCAACATTAGACAGATCAACGAGACAGAAAGTTAACAAGGATATCCAGGAATTGAACTCATCTCTGCACCAAGCGGACCTAATAGACATCTATAGAACTCTCCACCCCAAATCAACAGAATATACATTCTTCTCAGCACCACATCGCACTTATTCCAAAATTGACCACATAATTGGAAGTAAAGCACTCCTTAGCAAATGTAAAAGAACAGAAATTATAACAAACTGTCTCTCAGACCACAGTGCAATCAAACTAGAACTCAGGACTAAGAAACTCAATCAAAACCGCTCAACTACATGGAAACTGAACAACCTGCTCCTGAATGACTACTGGGTACATAATGAAATGAAGGCAGAAATAAAGATGTTCTTTGCAACCAATGAGAACAAAGATACAACATACCAGAATCTCTGGGACACATTTAAAGCAGTGTGTAGAGGGAAATTTATAGCACTAAATGCCCACAAGAGAAAGCTGGAAAGATCTAAAATTGACACTCTAACATCACAATTAAAAGAACTGGAGAAGCAAGAGCAAACACATTCAAAAGCTAGCAGAAGGCAAGAAATAACTAAGATCAGAGCAGAACTGAAGGAGATAGAGACACAAAAAACCCTCCAAAAAATCAATGAATCCAGGAGTTGGTTTTTTGAAAAATCAACAAAATTGACAGACCACTAGCAAGACTAATAAAGAAGAAAAGAGAGAAGAATCAAATAGATACAATAAAAAATGATAAAGGGGATATCACCACAGACCCCACAGAAATACAAACTACCATCAGAGAATACTATAAACACCTCTACGCAAATCAACTAGAAAATCTAGAAGAAATGGATAATTTCCTGGACACTTACACTCTTCCAAGACTAAACCAGGAAGAAGTTGAATCCCTGAATAGACCAATAGCAGGCTCTGAAATTGAGGCAATAATTAATAGCCTACCAACCAAAAAAAGTCCAGGACCAGATGGATTCACAGCTGAATTCTACCAGAAGTATAAGGAGGAGCTGGTACCATTCCTTCTGAAACTATTCCAATCAATAGAAAAAGAGGGAATCCTCCCTAACTCATTTTATGAGGCCAACATCATCCTGATACCAAAGCCTGGCAGAGACACAACAAAAAAAGAAAATTTTAGACCAATATCCCTGATGAACATCGATGCAAAAATCCTCAATAAAATACTGGCAAACTGGATTCAGCAGCACATCAAAAAGCTTATCCACCATGATCAAGTGGGCTTCATCCCTGGGATGCAAGGCTGGTTCAACATTCGCAAATCAATAAACGTAATCCAGCATATAAACAGAACCAAAGACAAGAACCACATGATTATCTCAATAGATGCAGAAAAGGCTTTTGACAAAATTCAACAGCCCTTCATGCTAAAAATGCTCAATAAATTCGGTATTGATGGAACATAGCTCAAAATAATAAGAGCTATTTATGACAAACCCACAGCCAATAATATACTGAATGGGCAAAAACTGGAAAAATTCCCTTTGAAAACTGGCACAAGACAGGGATGCCCTCTCTCACCACTCCTATTCAACATAGTGTTGGAAGTTTTGGCTAGGGCAATCAGGCAAGAGAAAGAAATAAAGGGGATTCAGTTAGGAAAAGAAGAAGTCAAATTGTCCCTGTTTGCAGATGACATGATTATATATTTAGAAAACCCCATCGTCTCAGCCCAAAATCTCCTTAAGCTGATAAGCAACTTCAGCAAAGCCTCAGAATACAAAATTAATGTGCAAAAATCACAAGCATTCTTATACACCAGTAACAGACAAACAGAGAGCCAAATCATGAATGAACTTCCATTCACAAATTGCTTCAAAGAGAATAAAATACCTAGGAATCCAACTTACAAGGGATGTAAAGGACCTCTTCAAGGAGAACTACAAACCACTGCTCAGTGAAATAAAAGAGGACACTAACAAATGGAAGAACATACCATGCTCATGGATAGGAAGAATCAATATCGTGAAAATGGCCATACTGCCCAAGGTGATTTATAGATTCAATGCCATCCCCATCAAGCTACCAATGAGTTTCTTCACAGAATTGGAAAAAACGGCTTTAAAGTTCATATGGAACCAAAAAAGAGCCCGCATTGCCAAGACAATCCTAAGTCAAAAGAACAAAGCTGGAGGCATCACGCTACTTGACTTCAAACTATACTACAAGGCTACAGTAACCAAAACAGCATGGTACTGGTACCAAAACAGAGATATAGACCAATGGAACAGAACAGAGTCCTCAGAAATAATACCACACATCTACAGCCATCCGATCTTTGACAAACCTGAGAGAAACAAGAAATGGGAAAAGGATTCCCTATTTAATAAATGGTGCTGGGAAAATTGGCTAGCCATAAGTAGAAAGCTGAAACTGGATCCTTTCCTTACTCCTTATATGAAAATTAATTCAAGATGGATTAGAGACTTAAATGTTAGACCTAATACCATAAAAACCCTAGAAGAAAACCTAGGTAGTACCATTCAGGACATAGGCATGGGCAAGGACTTCATGTCTAAAATACCAAAAGCAATGGCAGCAAAAGCCAAAATTGACAAATGGGATCTAATTAAACTAAAGAGCTTCTGCACAGCAAAAGAATCTACCATCAGAGAGAACAGCCAACCTACAGAATGGGGGAAAATTTTTGCAATCTACTCATCTGACAAAGGGCTAATATCCAGAATCTACAAAGAACTCAAACAAATTTACAAGAAAAAAAAAAAAACAACCCTATCCAAAAGTGGGCAAAGGATATGAACAGACATTTCTCAAAAGAAGACATTCATACAGCCAACAGGCACATGAAAAAATGCTCATCATCACTGGCCATCAGAGAAATGCAAATCAAAACTACAATGAGATACCATCTCACACCAGTTAGAATGGCAAACATTAAAAAGTCAGGAAACAACAGGTGCTGGAGAGAATGTGGAGAAATAGGAACACTTTTACACTGTTGGTAGGATTGTAAACTAGTTCAACCATTATGGAAAACAGTATGGCGATTCCTCAAGGATCTAGAACTAGATGTACCATATGACCCAGCCATCGCACTACTGGGTATATACCCAAAGGATTATAATCATGCTGCTATAAAGACACATGCACACGTATGTTTATTGCGGCACTATTCACAATAGCAAAGACTTGGAATCAACCAAATGTCCATCAGTGACAGACTGGATTAAGAAAATGTGGCACATATACACCATGGAATATTATGCAGCCATAAAAAAGGATGAGTTTGCATCCTTTGTAGGGACATGGATGCAGCTGGAAACCATCATTCTTAGCAAACTATCACAAGAACAGAAAACCAAACACCACATGTTCTCACTCATAGGTGGGAACTGAACAATGACATCACTTGGACTCGGGAAGGGGAACATCACACACTGGGGCCTATCATGGGGATGGGGAAGGGGGAGGGATTGCATTGGGAGTTATACCTGATATAAATGACAAATTGATGGGTGCTGACGAGTTGATGGGTGCAGCACACCAACATGGCACAAGTATACATATGTAACAAACCTGCACGTTATGCGCATGCACCCTAGAACTTAAAGTATAAAAAAAAAAAAAAAAGAAACTAAAGATAACATCTTAAAAAAAAAAAAAAGAGAGAAACCCCAGGACACAACACAGCAGGTGAGGGGACGACCCTACCCAACCAGCCATTAAAACACCCATCTGTAGCTCTAGATTAGAAAAAAATTGTGACACCTAGATGAGGAATGATAGTGAAGCCTCTGACCAAATAAGGCCTGGGAATTATTGGTAGATTTAATTTATCCAGATTATCCCCTCAACCCCCACTACTACCACAAGAAATGGGCATAGCTGCATATTTACTAAATGCTGCTGAACTCAATGCTCCTTGCTAAACATCGATCACTCTTTCACCTGCTCAAATGTTTTCATCAAATGAGTAGAGCATCACGTTTTATCAAATGGCCAGGCTATGATGGCCAACTCTGAGCCCTAGGCAGGGAAGAGTTATACTGAGGAATATTCAAACTGAGAAGGTATTTTAAACCTAGGGTACTTTTCAAAGTGTAAAAATAAATAGTCACTTATGCATGCTAATTGTATCTACCATTTACCTAGAAAGGAAAAACCAGCAACTGAGAGCAATAATTACAGATGATAATGATCATGATGATGACAAACACTCATCTGACACTTACTATGTGCCTGGCATGGTTCTAAGCACTTTATTTATAATAATTGAACCTTCACATCAGCCTTGTGAAGTAGGTACTTTACCTCCATTTCATAGGTGAGGACATTCAGGCTGACAGTTGGTGGGTGACTTGTCTGGGGTCACACAGCTAATAAGTGGTAGACCAGACGGCCCCTCTCCAGGACTGTTCTCTGTACTGCTGCAGCATACTGGCTGGCCTGAGTTTCCTGGATGCGCCTCCTAGCCCCTGGAAGGAAATTAGCAGACTCAGCTCAACTACACATTAAGGGAGAAATGGAGCCTCTTAGAGGCAGGTTCATTTGTTCATGCTTTCATTCATTTCAACTCTTATTTCTTGAGTGTACTCAGGCAGGCATTAGGAGATGGACCTTTAGTGGCCCCAAGGGGTTGATTTCTTAGACCTTTGCTCTTGTTTGGAGTCTCACATCGTCTCTTTTTTTATACCTCCGCAGAGGAAAAGAGGACCATCTGTTAGAAAAGAGGACATTGGAGGGAGGAGCAATGCATTTCCTCATCCTTCCAGCATCCGCCCCAGGCTGCAAGTCTGCCCTGTGATGAAACCCCAGGGGTGTGCTGAGCCCTGCTTGCAGGGGCTCTAGGACTAGTTGTGTGCCTCTCTTCCCAAATCCATGATATCACATTGGTACCTTGAAATTAGCCATGGAAGGAGCACGTACACCATGAACTCAACAAATGCTACAAATCAAGGGGTGTGTGTGTGCACGTGTGTGTATGTATGTGTGTGTGGTTTGTCAGAGAGCCAGCTTATCAGCCCGTTACTGCACACACCATGGGATGTCTCCCCCAGAGACAGAATGACAAGCCTCATGCCATTCTTCTTTCTCCAGAAACTGCATTTAGGATAATGCAGAGTACACACTTGTATTCCCTCATGATTCCCTCTAGAGCCATTATCATCTGTCAAGCAGAACTTTCATTATGAACTTTTCACTCCAAAAAGGCACTAAACCACCAAAGTCAACAGACTCACGACTTCCCTCGTCACAAGCACAGACCCAGCATTTCTTTAGATCTACTGACTCCCTTTCCGAAATTCCCAGCTCGCACTTTTGGCTTTTTCATTTCCCTCAGCCCTGTGGAATCCCCTTCTCCTGGCATAAATTATAATTAGACCTGCATTTGAATCCCATCTTTATCACTATAGATCGTCATTAAGCCTCAGTTGCATCATTCCTAAAATGGGGATTCTAGCAGTGCCTAGCCTCAAAAGATTGGTTTGAGGATTAAGCTTCTGAAAGTATATAAAGCACATAGCAGAAACCTGGCATGAAAGAAGAGGTTGCTACTATAACACTCTACAAGGAACCAGAGCCTACACACTTATAACATTTGCCTGCTGCCTGCTACCTGCACCTGTCCAGACACGATATAAACAGGGTGAATGCACCATCCTCTTCCCTAATTTCTGGGTATTGCTTATATTGGTCTCTTATTCTGGAAGGCCTTTTCCTACCTTTTGAAGTCCTAACTATCCTTCAAAACCCTACTTGAATTCCAACTTCCATGTAAATTCTTTGCTGATCCTCTCAATTGCAATTAAACCCTGGATTCTTTGCTCTCCTGGAAGTCACTGAGTTTCCCAAATGGCAACATTACCTTTCCCCTCCCCATCATCCTCACTTTGCCTGAAAAGTTGATAGAACTCCATTTATTTGGGCTAAGATATAGAAAAGTGTTGAAATGGTAAAAGTGACTGGCAGGATATACATTTTTCTACATGGATGCATTTTTGGGTATCCCTAACACGGACTAATTTCCCAGCATCATGAGATCACAGAGCTGGAGGCGTTCCTAGAGATCATATACTCACCTGCACATTTTGCAGATGAAGAAAGGAGACCTAGGGAGCAACTCAGCCAGTGCCACTCAGCCAGACTCAGAACTGGGCTGCAGTGACCACCAGCCCAGTGTTCTATGCACACTGCCAGGCTCCTAGGGGAACAGAACAAAGCCTGACAGAGAAAGGGTGAGAGGCAATGGTCAGAGCATGGAGGGCTTCCCAAGAAGCCTGGCAGGGCAGCCAGGAGAACAGGAGAGCCAAGGGCAACATGAAGACATGAGTCTGACGAATGGCAAGGAATTGGTCAAAGGTCTTGAAGTCCTGGAGGGAAATGATCTGCCTGCTTCATCTCCTTGTCCAGAGTGGCAATATCCCCATCTATAGCCCTGGCCCAGCCACGAATGGCCACATGCAGGAAGGCATCTAGCAAGGAGTCCCTCACCACTCTATGATTTAGGATGCAGGCCTTTTACTTTTCCTCATGGCTATATGGGTTCCTGTCCTCAGAAGACATCCTAAAGTCTAAAATAGCCACTGCCAAGTGTAAATTAGTTCAACCACTGTGGAAGACAGTGTGACGATTCCTCAAAGACCTAGAGGCAGAAATGCCATTTGGTCCACCAATCCCACTACTGGGTATATATACAAATGAATATTAAATCATTCTGTTATAAAAGATATATGCACATGTATGTTCATTGCAGCATTATTCACAATAGCAAAGACACGGAATCAACCGAAATGCCCATCAATGATAGACTGGATAAAGAAACTGTGGTACAAGTACAGCATGGAATACTATGCAGCCATAAAAAAGAATGAGACCATGTTCTTTGCAGAGACATGGATGGAGTCAGAAGCTGTTATCCTCAGCAAACTAACGCAGGAACAGAAAACCAAACACCACATGTTCTCACATGTGGGAACTGAATGATGAGAACACGTGGACACATGGAGGGAACAACACACACTGGGGCCTGTGGGTAGGGGCAGGTAAAGGAGGGGGAGGGAGAGCGTCAGGAAGAATAGCTAATGGATGCTGGGCTTAATACCTAGGTGATGGGATGATCTGTGCAGCAAACCACCACGGTACATGGTTACCTGTGTAACAAAACTGCACATCCTGCACATGTATCCCAGAAGTTAAAATAAAAGTTGAAAGGAAAATAATAATAAATAAATAAATAATAGCCACCATCGACTCCTCACCGCTCATCACTCTATTCCTTTGTTCTGCGTACCTACTTCAGCTTCAATGTGCTTCTCACTACTTGAAATTAAGCTATTTGTTCATTCATTCATTCCGTTTCTTTGTTGACTGTCTGCTCTCCCATGAGAAGAGAAGCTTGAGAGTTAGGAACTTTTGTCTTTTCCTACTATGTCCTGGGTGCTCAATAAATATTGGTTAAATGGATGAAAAAAAATGTTATAACCATCACAGGTTGTACTAATAGATATCTGTTCTTTCCTTTCTACTTTTTTGGTAGATTCATTCTGCTGTCTTTTCCTTACTTCTTAAGTTCGATGCTTAGCTCAATCATTTTGGTCCTTCCTGCTCTTCTAATGTAGGCATTAACTTTCTAAGGACTGGCTTAACTGTGTTCCCAAGTTTTGATTGACAATATGTTAAATGTCATTTGGTTCCAAGTATTTTTAAATTTTCATTAATATTTTTTGGCCCTTAAATTGTTTGGAAGCATGTATGTCTATGTGTGTATACACGTTTAAGTTCCAAATAAGTGAGGGTTTTCCACATTTTATTTAATATACTAGTTATAACTTTATTTGTGGTTTGAGACTGCAATCTTTTGAAATCCAGCATTATGGCCTGGCACTGGGGCAATCTGCATTAATATTCCATATATTTTGAAAGTCAGATATTTTTTCTACAGCTGGGTGTCATGTTCTATAGGTCCAGTTGATCAAGCTTGCTAATTACACTGTTCAAATTGTCTATATCCCTTCTTCCCTTCTGAATTATTATAATTTTTTAAATTCTATTTTTAGTCTCTGGTCGTTTGCAAGTTAAGAGCTTTGTTGTATTTGTTAGTGCTTACTCTTCCTTTTAATAGGACTATATTTATATAACTAACTCTGATCAAGCCTCTCCCATAGTACATGCTATTGTTTTATAATAGTTTAATTTGTTCAGTCTCTTTTTCTACACAAACTAGACTTTATTTTTATTGCTTAAGCAGTTTAAATTTGGATTTACCTGCATCTTGCCTCACTATTCTTGCCTGTATATCATACTTTTCACTTGGAATAATTTTCCTTCAGCCTAAAGTCATCTTCCAGAATTTTCTTTGGCAATGGTCTTTCTATGATAAGCTTTTTCAGTTGTGGTTTGTCTGTAAATGTCTTCATTTTATTCACATTCTTAAACTGTAGTTTTGCAAGATAAAGTATTATATGTTGACAAATTTTCTCTGAGCACACTGAAGATATTATTCCCCAGTGCAGCAGTTTCCTCTGTTCCTGACGAGAAGCACCCATCGACCAGACTACCATTCCTTGGTGGATGATCAGTCTTTTCTCGCTGGCTGCTTTGTAAAAAATCTTCTTTTGTCTATTGATATTCTGCAGCTTGGCTATGGTGAGCCGAAGTGTATATTTCTTTGTACATTACTTAGAGTTCAGGGGGGCGGGCTTCTAGAAAAAATATTGGTGTTTTACCATAATTCTGGAAAATTCTCAGCCATTTTCTTCTTGGATAGTGCCTCTTCCCCATTCTAATCATTTCCTTCTGAAACACTGATTAGACAACATTTAAACTTGCGATGTCCAATATACTGGCCACTATCCACATGTAGCTATTTTAAGGCACTTCCATCATTGTAGAAAATTCCACTGGACAGGACTGGTAGACCTCATTCTATTCTTATTTTATTTTAATCTTTCTTTCATCTTTTCTAACTCTTTGTCTCACAGGACCCCAGACTGAATGCTTTGTCTAGATCAATCTTCTGGCTCTAAATTTTGTTAGTCTGTTTAATCATTAATTTTTCAAAAAATCCAACTATTACATATATGTGTGTGTATATATATGTTATTTCTAGACATTATATTTTTAGATAACACACACATGCACACACATATATATACACACACACACCCCAAAAATACTAAATATACTTTGTGGTGATACTAACCCAGGATCTCTTTAAATTATTATTTTTTTCTTTTTTGCATGAAGTGTCTTCAGCCCACACCAGACGGAAAGCTCACATGTAACCATCCATGGCTTATGGTTATACACATTCTCACAGGAAAATCTCTTTTTCCTCTACCTAGCTCCTTAGGTTGCGGCAGAAAGGTGTTCTCACTGTCCTTTTCTGAATGGCGGAATTTATTTCCCATCAATCCAATAGGGACTTGCGCTCTCAGCTTGACACAGAGGTGGTGGAGTGGGGGGGTGGGCTGTGTTTTTCTATTATATTCCTCACCTTGGGCAATCTAGATGTCCTGCCCCGGATGCCTTGTGAGGCTGTCAAAACGTATGCTCAAGGACTCAAGTCTTCAAGGTTTGGCAGCAAGTTTGGGAGAAAGCCAGTTTTGGTACAGTGTCCTCATTTTTACTTTGTTTAGAATGCTATAATCTTGAGAAAAATATCAGATACATTCAAATTAAAGGACATCCAGCAAAATACCTAACCAGGACTCTTCAAAACTGTCCAGATCATGAAAGACAATGAAAGACTGAGGAACTGGCATAGACCAGGCCAAGGGAGACTGATGGGACAGAACAAGTCAATACACCATGGACAGTACCCTGGAATGGATTCTGGACATTAGTGGGAAAACGAGTGAACTCTGTAGAAAGTCTGGAGCCAACAGTGATGTACTAACTTTAATATGGAGGTTTCGTTTGTTTTTGTTTTTTGTTTTTTTGAGATGGAGTCTTACTCTGTCACCCAGGCTGGGGTGCAATGGCACCATCTCAGCTCACTGCCACCTCTGCCTCCTGGGTTCAGGCGATTTTCCTGCCCCAGTCTCCTGAGTAACTGGGATTTCAGGTGCAATATGGAAGTCTGGAAAAGATGTCATCTTAATATAAGATAATAACCTTAGGGGAAACTGAAACTGGAACTCTGTGCTATCTTTGCAGCTTTTCTGTAGATCTAAAATTATTCCAAACTAAAAAGTGTATTGGAAAAGAAAAACTCTGATGGTGTCTTACTTTCATTCCAGCTCAGCAGTGTATTTAAAAAGACATTTATGGCCGGATGCAGTGGCTCATGCCTGTAATCCCAGCACTTTGGGAGGCCAAGGCAGGTGGATCACGAGGTCAGGAGATTGAGACCATCCTGGCTAACATGGTGAAACCCTGTCTCTACTAAAAATACAAAAAATTAGCCGGCGTGGTGGCCGAGATCGCACCACAGCACTCTAGCCTGGGTGGCAGAGTGAAACTCCGTCTCAAAAAAAAAAAAAAAAAGGTGCTTATATCTTTAAAGAAGTATTTTAGTTGTCTCATTTGGGAGGCTCCTGTACAGTATCTATCATACCAGCTATACCACTAGAAACAAAGCCTCTTCTTTGTTATTCTTTCCCCTTAGGGAAGAATGGATCAGAATCATAGTAACCAAATGAGGCAGTTTTAATAAGTGAAAAGTTATGGAATCAGTGTAGGATGTGCTCAAGCAATGAGGACCTAGAGAGTAAAAGATGTTTAAAAGAAAACAAACGTAGCAGTTATAGAAAAATAACATCAGTTCACATGGATCCATCAACAAGGGGAGGTTACTCAATAGGCCCACTAGGTATGTATAAAAATTACATAAGGCAAAAGATATTTTTCCTCCAAGTTTCTGTGTTTATATATTGAAGTCCTAATCCCCAGTTCCTCAGAATGTAAGATTATTGGAGACAAGTTCTTTACAGCAGTGTGGAGGTTTAAGTGATCCCATCTTGGATGCTAATCAGCCATGTTGGATTCTGATTAACCACCGTTCTAGGAAAGTCTCTAAGATTTCCAGTTTATCTATTGTTCCTTGTGCAAACTTGGGTACTTACTGTAAATCTTGGCCTTAGGTAAGACAACCTTGATGTTATCATACTTCAATTGTCTCACATATCCTTTCTGAACCACCCCTTTATTTATGGTATATAAGCCCTGGGTCTGGGGGATAATGGTGCAGGGGTCCACCACCTTGTCTTGCCATCCCCTGAGACACAGACATGGCTTCTATTCATAAGTCCCAGTTCTTTCTGAGAAACTGGATTTGTCAGCCTCTTTCTTTAGCCTCTCAGCTTCCTTGGACTTTGGGAGTAGGGTTACATAGATCTGTCCACCATGAAACAAAATGTAATCAAGTTACAATGATTTAGAGTGGGCTCTTATCCAATATAACTGATGTCCTTATGAGGAGAAATTTAGACACAGACATGCAAACAGAGAGAACATCATGTGAACCTGAAGGCGGAGATCTAGATGATGAGCCTGCAAGCCAAGGAATGCCAAAGATTACTGGCAAACCACCAGAAGCTAAGGAGAGAAGCATGAAATAAGAGTTACACTGAAAACCCTTAGAAGAAACCGACCCTCCTAACATCTTGATCTCAGACTTCCAGCCTCTAGAACTATGCAAGAATACATTTCTGCTGTTTAAGTCACCCAATTTATGGTACTTTGTTATGGCAAACTAACAAACTAAAACAGAGTAATTCCCTAAAACTCTACCCTAGGTCTTTGATTAGGAGGGCTAGTCAGCCTGGGTCTGCTGTGTGGAGATAGTTCAGACCACGTATGCTTTAACTGTCTAGAGTAACCTGAAGGGGGCACAGAAGATGCTGTTCCCCCAGTTCATTTCCACCTGCTTCAACATTCCCAGAATTGGGCAATGTTCTCTTCTATTAATATTACAGTTCCACCCAGAGGTCCTGGAACACAATCAATTATTCTCCTCCAAAGTGCTTTCTACCTAAAAAAGCATGATGTTCTTATTGATGTTGTACTTAAAAAATGTTTTAAAGTAAATCTACAGAGCACCCTGGCTATTCAGATCCGGAAATTGGTTAACCAATAGGATATAAAGAGAGATGCTGCTATCTTCAGCAAGGTCGCACAGCAATTTGTACGAGAGACTAAAATAGAATCAGCACCCCATTTCAGAGCCTGGTCAACAACTCAGATGACCTCCAGCAATTGATCTGGTCAGTCCCTCCAATTATGGGTCAATACAGACCATAAAGTCTTTAGGCCCAGGAAATTCCTATATCCTTTTTCAGCCCAATAAAGCCTAGTTCCAGGCCTTTACAAGTCAAGAAAATAAGATGTGGGTTGCCCCAACATATAGCCAGTGAAGACCCCAAATCATGCAGCCTGATAGAGACTTGTTAGACTCTCAGACCTTCCAGCAGGGCAAATGGAATGTGTCCAGAACCAGACTCAACTCCTCTAAAGAAGTTAGCTAGGCTTCCCCTCTATTGCCAAGTATCCCTTCCCTTTCTCAGAGCACAGCCCTTGTCTTTTCTTCCACCCATGCTATAATATTAGAAGCAAAAGAGGCCGGGCGCGGTGGCTCAAGCCTGTAATCCCAGCACTTTGGGAGGCCGAGACGGGCGGATCACAAGGTCAGAAGATCGAGACCATCCTGGCGAACACGGCGAAACCCCGTCTCTACTAAAAAAATACAAAAAACTAGCCGGGCGAGGTGGCGGGCGCCTGTAGTCCCAGCTACTGGGGAGGCTGAGGCAGGAGAATGGCGTGAACCCGGGAGGCGGAGCTTGCAGTGAGCTGAGATCCGGCCACTGCACTCCAGCCTGGGCGACAGAACCAGACTCCGTCTCAAAAAAAAAAAAAAAAAAAAAAAAAAAAAAAAAAAAGAAGCAAAAGGGAAGCAAAGGTTTCAAAGAATTCTGAACTAAAAAGCTTCTGATGTGGTGGGAGGGTGTGGCGTGAATGCATTATCTTACACCAGTCACCAGGAATGGGTGTGAGCACCCATGTCAGAGGGCTGCCTGCACACAGCACCCTTCTCTGAATCTGAACCCAATACTAACTCTTCTCCAGCTCAGCTTTCCCCAGGCCCTACACTAGACCCCCTCAGCACAGAGTGAGTGTCCAGGAAAGCAAATGGGTTGTGGTCCTCTCAATATGCCTGGGCTCCCTTCTTTTCCATCCACAGTGCTGTTGCCAGAGGCTCTCTTGGGCCATTGCCACAGCAGCCTATAAACCAGCACTGTCCACAAGGGAGACAATGCCAGCCACAAGGCAGACCACAGATAGCATTTTAAACTGAGTAGCAGTCCCTTTGAGAAGAGTGAAAAGAAAGAGGTAAAATCGATTTTAACAATGTGTTCTATGCAACTCAATACACCAAAAACATCATTTCAACATGTAATCAATATAAAAAAATTATTAATGAGATAATTTACCTTTTTTGTGACATCTCCAAATTTTGATACTTTAGACTTAGGAGCACATTTGATTCAAACCAGCCACATTTCAAGAACCAAATAACCACACAGGTCTAGTGGCTACCATATTGGACAGCATCAGGTTCAAGCTTTCTCAGCATCTCAAGGGATCTCTTATGGCTTCGAATCTTGGGAGGGCATAAGATTTTAGAGGACATTTTCTCTTACACATCTTTTATATTTCCAGTGAGGTCCACGAGAGAAAGTTCTAAGTTCCTTTTTTTCCCATTAAACTCATATAGAACTCAATTTCCTGCCCTTACATCTGTAGTTGTCTGCCTGAAAAGACTCCTTTCCCCTCGCCACCTCCCCATTTGCCTCGAGACATCTATTTTTTTTTTCCTCTCCAGTTTAAAAGGCAATTCTTCAATGAACCAAAGTTGAGACAAGCATCGTTTCCTTGAAACTCCAGAGAAGGTGTATCCACTCTTCCGCTGTTGCACGTACCATGGTACACTGCACTGCTTGAGCACATTGCTGTCTCCTCTGAAAAACTGACTAATTTTTTTAAATGGGAATGTATCTTATCTCTGTATACCCAGTATTTAAAGGAAAGGAAACTTTTTATTTAAGTATAATATTATAATGGCGATTTAATTCTCTTTGTACAATTAGTATCTCTCTCTATCTATCTCTGTACATTATAAGCTTTATGAAGGTTAGGGCTACCTCTGACTTACCCCAGTGATTAATGCATACCAGATACTCAATAGAAACTATTGGATGAAAAAATGAATAAATGATTTGATCATAAAACAGCTCACTCCTCTAGCAGGTACCTTTCTACTCTCAGCAGTTCTTCTTGGAGCTAAGTATGGCCTCAGAATGTCAATACAAATTCTATTCCTTCTTCTAGTTGAATTTCAGATTCTTCTCCCTATTAAGTTTCCTACATTATCTATCTTGTCAATGTCTCCTGCTATGTTGCCCAGGTTGGAGAGCAGTGGCTATGCACAGGCACAATTATGGTGCACTCCCTGTATACCCAGCACTTAGCATAGGGCCTACCACAAAGCTGCTCATGACATGGCATCTCAGTTCCCCAGAATCAAATGATCCAAGAGAGAAAGAGAATGAAGGAAAGTGACCAAAACAAAAGCCACAGTGTCTTTTATAACCTCATCTTGGAAGTGATGATATGCAATCATTTTTGCCATATTTTATTGTTCACACAGACCATCCCTTCTCCAGTGTGGGAAGAGTCCATACAGGTATGAACACTGGAGGTGGGGATCACTGGGGGTCTTCTTGGAGGCTGGGGATGGTGGTGGATATGGAGTAAAGAGTGAAACACATGACTTCTAGACACCATAGGTCCCAAATGCAGTGCTCTATGGCGCCTGAGTCACTGACCTTAGAGACTATGAAACTAGCAAGTCAGACCCGGCCCATGCTCTCCATATATGCCCTCTTGCCACACGAATATTGCAGTTCAGTGTTTATGCCATTGAGTTATTTGCTACCCTTCTTCAACATGGCCTTACGTGAGTCCATTTGGATAAGCCAGGCCCAAAGTCTGGGAAGTCAACAACGTCTACTAGCAATGCCTAAATGGACCTTAATGGGAATATATGCAGTTCAGTTGGCTATGGTAAATAGACTCATTTGTCAATTTTTTTTGTTTTAGATTTTTGAAGGCCTAATTCAAAGAGAAACCCTTACATATCTAGGTTTTCTGTAGGTGAAAGCAATTAGCCACATAGCGATTGTAAAGAAACCTAAAGGGAGCATTTGGTTCACAAGTGGAAAAAAGAATGAAAATTTATCTCGCCACAGGTGACAAAATTTAGGTAATAACAGTAGTAACACCAGAAGTTCAATGCAATCTGTTTTAAATTTTAATGTTGCTTTATGAACCTAAAAGCCTTGGTAGGCAAATATTGTGTGAATTTCCTGAGAGTGGAAAGCAAAAACCTTCATCACTCTAATGATAAGTAAAAACGGGTAAGCAGTCTTGATATCCACACAGAAACACTACAACAGTGAGCCTTAAAGTGAAATTATCAAATACACCAACACAATGGGTATCTGGGGCCCCACAGGTCCATCTTGTAGACACTGTTGGATTACCTACTGTTACAAGACTGTACTCCACTCGGAAAAAATATTTGACCATAGATTGTAATGTTTACGCACGCATGTAAAACATGCATGCAAATTTTTTTAAAGCATGCAATTAAAAAACAAATAGAAATTGACTGGGCACGGTGGCTTACACCTGTAATCTCAACACTTTGGGAGGCTGAGGCTGGCGGATCACGAGGTCAGGAGTTCGAGACCAGCCTGGCCAACACAATGAAACCCCGTCTCTACTAAAGATACAAAAAATTAGCCAGGTGTGGTGGCAGGCACCTGTAATCCCAGTTACTTGGGAGGCTGAGGCAGGAGAATCACTCAAACCTGGGAGGCGGAGTTTGCAGTGAGCTGAGATTGCACCATTGCACTCCAGCCCAGGCAACAGTATGAGACTCTGTCTCTAAATAAATAAATAGAAATTATACATTTTTTTCTTCTCACACCATCTTGTGAAACTCACTTTGGAGATCACTGTCTTAAACAAAATTACCCTCCAGCTATTCTGTTGCACTGTGTGGTGGACATGGCTGGCCCCAGAGGAGTTGGGACAGAGGGCCAGGAGAGGTGGATTCTCCCTTGCCTCTATTTGTACTTAAATCCACATAAGAACTAAGGAGCTCATGTAGGAAAAGGTGGATTGAACTCTAATACCCCTTGGGTTTCTCGGATATAGAACCATGCCTAATGAATGAGAGAGAGAACTCCCAGGAAAGGGTGGAAGTTTTAAGGAGGATGGATGCTGTGGTGAGAGTATGTGAGTTGATAGAACCAGATTACACTGGGTCGAGGCAGTTTTACTGTGAAACTTTTGCTGATAGAATGTAAAGCTGGGTGAGAATATCCTTCCTCTTATCATGGAGATATCTCATGGATGGATTAACAAAGATCTACTGCAAGTAAGTGGAGGTTGCTGCTTGATGGGAGCCCCATCCCTGCAGATCTATTCGGATTGAGCTGGAAGACCAAAGCTAAGCCATGCCAGGGTTAAGAGGCAAGTCACAACACAGAAAGGCCTGAGAATCTCCACTCCCAAGCACCCAACACTGGAGCTTGTCTCTCACCTGCAAGGGTGACTGGCACCGAGGCTAGAGATGTTTAGTTCCTCTGCATCAGAGAGAGGAAGAGCCTGTTTTCATGGAAAATGATACCTCCAGCAGTACCAGCAATGGTCTCACTACAGAGTGAACCCTGCAGAAATTTGCAGCATGGGGCTACTGTGTGGTCCTGGCTTAGCCATCAGTGAAGTCATAAATGACCAGAACTGATTTCTGGACACATGTTAATGTCCCTAGGGATTCATGTAAAAAAAAAATAGAGAAAAGAATCCTGGATGCAATTTAGTTTTCTGCAGCCAGCAAGAGTATTTTTACAACCATGGTTTCATGTGTATGAGCAGGCAAGTGAGACTGAGACATTCCTATCACACACCTCGGATTGTCCTGCTAGAGCCACTAAGTGAAGTTTGAGAGTTTTAATACGAAACTGAGATAACAGAGTCATTGGAAAAATTATTTCTGTCTTAATTCAAGAGAAAAAGACAAATATATAAACCTATTAAAATAATTTAGAGTCTTTGAAGCAAAGCAAAAAAGAAATTATACTACTAAAAAAATACAGCAATGGGGTTTGGCCATCTCAGCACATACCCTACTACATGACAAAATAAATAATGTAGTGGCAGTTAGTGCAATAGCTTCCATTTTAGGATATGTCAAAAATATCTGTGGGAAAAATAAACAATCCCATGCCTTCAGTGGAAGAGCTGAACCAAGTGTGGAAGCCAAGTAATCAGTTCCCGGAGCAGAGGCGTCCACACAGCCATTCTTCTCCTCTCCCTGCCGAAATCTCACTAAAATGTCAGCAAGAAACAAAAAGCGGCTCAAGCCCACATGGCCAAAGAGACTTTGAGAGATGACAATACACAATTGGTATCTATCAACAACAGCTGAGAGCTGGAAGAGAGGTGAACTGCAGCTGAGTTAGCAGACCAGGCAGGGAAAGTTGAAATTTAAACCTGCAGCAGACAAAGCCACAAATACAAGATCTTGTTCCTTGAAGAATCCTGGAAAAACCCAGGTGTTTGGGTTACAGATCACACAGGAGGCCAGGATAACAGGAGAACTGGTAGGAAGACTGATGTGATTCAGTTAAATGGGAGTGTAAATAACAACAAAAAAGACATGGGATCCTGGAAACAGAGCGTCTAAAACAGAACAGAGAGAGAAAAGAATCAGGATGGTATTGAAGAGAAACCACAAGAAAACACCTATGCTGCACCTCAAAAGGGCAAAACCCAAACTGGAGAAGAAAGAGAGCCCTTGAGGAATGGTGCCAAGAAAAGAGAGGTGAAGCTAAAAGAATAGTTGGCATGTTCAGGAAATAAGATTGTCAGTTTTATCAGATGGTTTAGGGATGAAGGAATGATAGATACATGTAAAACACAAGCAAATAGAAAAAATATGCAAATATTAGGTCCAAAGAAAATAAGAAGTTGTATAGAAAAGAAACATATTTATGACTCCCTATAGCATGCACTATAATATTATGTAGTGAGCACTATTTTTTCATAGCTGTGGCAGGCAGCATAATGGCCGTTGTATTAGTCTGTTTTTGCATTGCTATAAAGAAATACCTGGGTCGGGTGCGGTGGCTCACGACTGTAATCCCAGCACTTTGGGAGGCCGTGGCGGACAGATCACCTGAGATCAGGATTTCAAGACCAGCCTGGCCAACATGGTGGAACCCTGTCTCTACTAAATATACAAAAATTAGCCGCGTGTGGTGGCAGGTGCCTGTAATCCCAGCTACTCAGGAGGCTGAAGCAGGAGAATCGCTTGAACCCCAGAGGTGGAGGTTGCAGTAAGCCAAGATCGTGCCATTGTGCTACAGCCTGGGGGTCAAGAGTGAGACTTCGGAAAACAAAAACAACCTGGTAATTACTTAGGTAATTTATAAAGAAAGGAGGATTAATTGGCTCATGGTTCTACAGGCTGTACAAACATGGTGCCAGCAACTACTCAGCTTCTAGTGAGGCCTCAGGAAGCTTACAATCCTGGTGAGAGGTGAAGGGGGAGCAGGTGTATGACATGGCAAAAACAGGAGCAAGAGAGAGTGCAGGAAGAATTGGGCTCATTAAACATCTAGCTCTCATATAAGTTAACTGAGCAAGAACTCACTCATTACCAACGGGATGGTGCTAAGCCATTTGTGAGGAATACACTGCCATAATCCTACCTCCAACATTGTGAATCACATTTCAACATGAAATTGTGAGAGGACAAATGTCCAAACCATATCATTTCACACCTGGCCCCCCAAATCCCATGTCCTTCTCATAATTCAAAAGACAATCATGTCTTCACAATAGTCCCCCAAAGTCTTAACCCGTTTCAGCATTAACTCAAAAGTTGCAAGTCCGAAGTCTCAATTGGAGACGAGTTCCTTCTACCTATGACACTGTGAGTTCAAAAACAAGTCATTTATTCCCAGGATACAATGATGGTGCAGGCATTGAGTATCATTCCCATTCCGAAAGGCGAAAACTGGCCAAAAGAAAGGCACAATAAGCCCGCACAAGTCTGAAACCCAACAGGGTAGTCATTAAATCTTAAAGCTCCAAAACCATCTCTTTTGACCTCCTGTCCTACATCCTGGTGCAAGAGGTAGGCTCCCGAGGTTTTGAACAGCTCTGCCCCTAGGGCATTCCAGGCTGCAGCCCCCTGTAGCTGCGCTCACGGGTTGGAGTCTGGCACCGATGGCTCTTCCACGCTGAGGTGGAGGTTCCCAGTTCTTTAATTCGGTAAGAAGAGTATTAAGAGAAAGTGTGCTGAGATGAAGGACAGGGGTTCTCAGATGGATGTCCTCCGGGAGGAGAGTCTGACAGCGCTTCGGAGCTGGATAATCCATCCAAAACAGGTAGTGAGGCCCAGGAGACCCACAGTAACTTGACAACTAATCAGGAGCTTGAAATAAGGGATAGGGTCTTTATGTTGAAAAGGAGATTGACCGAGGAGAGAAGCAGGAAATGTCTGACCAAGCATCAGACTTTCTCCAGGAGCTGGGGAAGATGCTCATGCAAGTGAAGGAGAGCTGCACGAGCTTAAAATATGGGCCAATTTAAGGAGAAGGACAATGGAGAAATACTTAACTGTTTTTACACACACTCATTGGACATGTAAGGTAATGATGACAAATCTACAAAGCGACTCTTGTATTAATAGTATCACATTAGTAGATTATCATTCGTACAATAGATGATGTTAATGCACATCCTTGACTAAAGACCCTCTGTTAATCAGACTACTGTAAGAAATTCCCACTCAAATTACAATAGCTATTATTATTATTTCACTCACTATAGTCTTGACATATTGTCTTAAAGTGGGCACGTATTTTAAGTTGCTGAAATTTCAACAGTCTCAGGGTAGATGTACTGTCTTTTGAATCAATGCCAGATTCCCGTCAAATGCCTCGCCAGCACCATAAGATTTTAGTATCCTATATGCGTTCTCCTCTAAGTTGGCCAAAATGGTGATAATGATTTTCATCATCTGCTCTCAATCATGTATCTCTTCAGGGCAGCTTCTCCCATGCGAAGCTCGTGGTGGTCTGCTGGGAACTGTTGCTCCAACCCTCTGCCCCACATCATGAAGAAATCGCTTAGCTGGAAAAAGACCATAACAATACAGAGGTTTCGAGGGCTTATCATCTCTGTTGGGTGGCCTCATCATTCACAACTGGCTGAGAAAGCGCAGACAAGAGAACAGGAAAAGGCCACCCATACTGAAGGGAGAGCAGATCTTGGGGCTGATATTTCTTACTTGCTTCACATGGCTCTTGGCTTTCTCTTGACGTGCTTTCAATCTCTAGTCATACTTTAGTAAAGTCATTCCCTGCTCCCTCGCCTGATCAAATGCTGCCTTTCCCAGCCCAAGTATGATGTTTGGTCTCTAAGCTTGGCCTCTCAGGTCTGGCTGCCCCTTCCCCAGGTCCTCTGATGCTACTTTCTCCTTTCTTGTTTCTTTGCAGCTGTGTTTCTCTGCTTTTCTGGCACCAAATCATCAAAGTGCATTCAATGGTATAAGCACAGTAAGAACATTTGTATGTCTTCTTCTTGTACCTCCACATCTATCTCTAAGAACATTTGTACACCCTCTTCTTGCACCTCCACGTCTATCTGACTCCAGACAGCCTTTATTTTATTACTCAAGAAGGCATATCCTAGTATGTAATTTCCAAGCAGACATTCACCCAAGCAGACTGGCTCAACCCACTCTCCTATTCTTGTATTTGCTAACATCTACTAGATGGTTTTAAATAAAAATTACATTCCCCTAAATGCCCTTGATTCATAATAAGTATGTAAGTACAAATTTACCATCAGAGAATTACTTTCAGGGATAAAGCCCCAAGTCCAGCCATAAACTATTTCTACATTGCTTGTGTAGACAATAAGCTCAGGCTTTGGGCCATAAACCCATCAACAAGAGGGGAGACAGAAGCACAGGGAATGGTTCCTGCCTTTGGGGACCTTAGTGAGTGTAGGGAAAGACCCAGAGAAAGAGCAGTGCATTGAACCAGCCAGAGTAACTCACTCTGGAAATCTTTACAGAAGTCAAACACCTACTGGATGCCCAAAGACTGCATGTTGAGGCTGGGAAGAGGAGTCACACGAAGAAAATTATTCCTATGACCTCACTAAACGGGAAATCAGAAAACAGTGGGAAGATTAAGCGAGTTCAATCTTCAGAAGAGGGCACAAGATCTTTGAGGCTTTCCTTCATGATTTCAGAAGGAATTTAAAACTACAAAGGATCCAGACAACAAGGACTTCGTAAGATACTGAACCATCTACTGCTTCTCCATCATTGTCATTGTTGTGATGCTCTGTTTTCCCTTTGCAATTAGCAGTAAAAGCCTTAAACACAAAAAGGTCTTGTGTGTTTGTCTTTGGGGGTATGAAGGAAAGCAACCCCAAAGGGCAGTGGCAGCTTCTGAAGCAGAGGGAAGTGTGTTGACTTCCTAGAGCCTGTTGCAGAAGGGAAAAAAAAGACCTTGGGGATTGGAGTAGGAGTTTGGGAGAAGCCCCAGAGCTGCAACAGAAAATACATTACGGCGTTCCTCCAAATTTGGCAACAGAACATGTGACTCTGCAATGTGACTTACACCACAGCACGAATAGTGCCACTTTCCCCTGGTTCTTGCAGCTCCTCCAGTGAGAAATTGCTTTTAGCTGGTGCACCTAAAGCCAGTTGGTGGCATAAAAATGCCACCAAGGCCCACTCTTCCCAGTTGTTGACTATATTCTGCTGGTAAAGTTAGAAAACTACCAAAATGTGCCTTAAACCCAAGAATACTTCATGATCTGTCCAAGGCCAAAATAAACTCCTCATCTTCTTCATTAAAAAGGCACTGACTATGTATACTGAGGGTCCAGCTCCACAGTAGGCTCTAAGACTGCCAGGGGCCTTAGAGCTTTTAAAACACACACGCGCGCGCGCACACACACACACACACTTGACTATTCTAATTAAGCAGTTGCATGGTATAGTGATTAGGAGCACTGGTTTTGGAACCAATCTGTCAGTATTCAAATCCTGGCTCTGCTACGTATTGGCTCTATGATGTTGGTTTGGTTACTTAATCTCTCTGTAACTCAGTTTCCTCATCCATATAATGGGGACAGGATTAGTGCCTTTCTCATGGGTTTGTTTTTCCAAGAAGAGGTACAGCTTCATCTGAGCTTGAAGAAGAATAGAAGAGAAAGAGAGAAAGATGTGGTTCACTCTAGGCAGAGGATTCAGCCAAAGACACAGTAGAGCCAGGTGTAGAAAATAGACAGACTCCTGACTGGGTGCGGTGGCTCACACCTGTAATCCCAGCACTTTGGGAGACTGAAGCAGGTGATCACCTTAGGTCAGGAGATTGAGACCATCCTGGCTAACATGGTGAAACCCTGTCTCTACTAAAAATACAAAAAATTAGCTGGGCATGGTGGTGGGCGCCTGTAGTCCCAGCTACTTGGGAGGCTGAGGCAGGAGAACGGCACGAACGGGGGAGGCGGAGCTTGCAGTGAGCCAAGATCGTGCCACTGCACTCCAGCCTGGGCGACAGAGCGAGACTCCATCTCAAAAAAAGAAAAAAGAAAAGAAAGAAAACAGAAAAAGAAAATGGACAGACTCCTTGTGGCATCTTGTGGCTTTTGTGATCCTCAATGCTGACTACAGGAAGCACTGGCTCTAGAAATTACGTGTATCCCTAAAACTGGTCTTGAAGATTCCTTCTTTACGGGACCCAGCATGACTCACAAACTGAAGAGGAAAATTCTCACGCAGAAGAATGATGAACATCTTTGTGCTTCGAGTCCCATTATTCACCAAGTGCTCACTGAGCACCCATGGGAGATGGTTAAGTGCAGGACAGTTAAAAGGGATAGTCTTGGTTCAAATCTTGTTCTGCCAAAGATTTAACCTCACTGCGCCAAATCTGTTCCCTTGGAGACTGTAATGGTTAATACTGAGCATCAACTCGATTGGATTGAAGGATGCAAAGCATTGTTCCTGGGTGTGTCTGTGAGGGTGTCACCAAAGGAGATTAATGTTTGAGTCAGTGGAATGGGAGAGGCAGACCCACCCTCAATCTGGGTGGTTATCATCTAATCAGCTGCCAGCTTGGCTAGAATAAAGCAAGCAGAAGATGGAAGAGCAGACTTGGTGAGTCATCTGGCCTTCATCTTTCTCCTTTGCTGGATGCTTCCTGCCTTCAAACATTGGACTCCAAGTTCTTCAGCTTTTGGACTGTTGGACTTAAACCAGTGGCTGGCCAGGGGCTCTCAGGCCTTTGGCCATAGACTGAAGGCTGCACTGTTGGCTTCCCTATTTTTGAGGTTTGGAGACTCGGACTGGCTTCCTGCCTCCTCAGCTTGTAGACAGCCTATTGTGGGACTTCACCTTGTGATCGTGTGAGTAAATGCTCCTTAATAAAATCCCCCTCAAACTAATAGGATATACATCTATCCTATTAGTTCCGTCCCTCTAGAGAACCTTGCCTAATACAGAGACCTACGTGATTCTGCCACAATACCATGCAGACCCAATGCTCAAACATATGCAATTATTCATAGCTTCTCAAAGAAACTACACTCCCCTGCACTTTGCGTTAGTGAGAGCTGTAGTGGAGCTGGAATTGGAATCCAGGTCCATCTGATGGCACAGTCTGTGCTCTTACATACCATGTTACAGTGCTGAGTGCATCACAGATGATCAATACATCCATCTCAACTCATCACACTTTCTTCCCTAAAACCTGGGAACGTGTCTCATACACTCCCTGAACTCCAATCTGCACCAGCAAATTGCAGGCCAGTTTCCCAAAGGACCAGAAACTGCTCCCAACATCTCGAGGAGAGGCTGGTAATTGTGTACAGAAACTCTCTTGCTCTCACACACACAATTATCCGGTTTTCACATGCAAATATCCATCTGTACATGGATTTCTCTGGTAAATGTCAACTTCATAGGTGCAATCCAGGTGCCCACATTTGAGAATGTGGCATAGAGAGGGACAGTCAAGTTCTGAGTCGGTTATGGACTGGGATCATTATTGTAATTAGTCCCAATGGATACGTCTGTCATTCAGTAACAATGGTGGATGATTCCGCCTCATTCCCTCATCTCTCTACCCCCCTTTCCCCACTCACCCCTTTTATAAGGAAAGCCAGCCACGTCTTGCTTAACCATCCTTCCCACCCCCACCCCGTCTTTAAGATGAAAAGCCCAGATGTGGGTGACCCATCTGTAGTGTGTGTCACGTTTTTAGCATCTTCTTTATTTAGAGCTGGGAGAAAGGGACTCATTAGAGAGCGGAAGTCCACAATGAAATTAGGAAACATTTGATCAGACCATTGTCCCAACACAATATGTGCAATGAGGGAAACGTTGGAGTTGGCTGCAAACCCTGAATGTGTATTTCAGCCTCAATGGCTTGCTCATCACTGACTTCCCCAGTGCTGACCAGAAAAGGGAGCCCGACAGCTCCATAGGTGGAAGCCGAGCTTCTGGAAGTGGGGAGTGTCAGTAGGGTAGGCAATTTCTTTTTCCTCTTGTAGTTTCACTCTGCAGTGGAAGCAGGACTTCAAAGTCAATGGCAATTAGGACACCCTGGACCTTCGCCAGCCTCAGTCCTTCCTTGCTGCCTCAGCAGAAGCCTCTACACTGAGCTGGTGGTGAGGAATGTCTTCTCCCAAAGCATCTAGCCTTGGGCAGCAGGACTTTCCCTCAGCTTCCTGCTGCATGAAGGGCAGAGGTTTGCTGCCAAGAACCAATGCCAAGGGCTCAATGCATGAAAACCACTCTTGGCCTTCAGTTTTGTTTCTGATAACCCAACTCTTTTAGTAAGTAGAGCAGAGGTCAGAAATATATAGGTTCCCAAACACAGGCACAGACGGAGCATTTCGAACTCTGGAGAAACCACTTGGCTATAAGGATGTCCAATTATATCTCTAAATATGTGATCCGCATAGCATCAAAATCAGCCCGGTAAATACTATACCAGCAGAAATTAACCCTCCAAAGTGCAAGCTAGAGCCCTGATTTAAGAGAGAAAAGCCTGGATTTGACAGAATAAAGATGCAACTCTAGCCCTGACTTGGTTACTGGCTCTGGGCAATTAGAACATTTAGCCTCACTTGTTACAGAATTCAGAGTTGTCTTACCTTTCAGAAAGCTGTTGTGGAAGTATAACACAAGGACAGTTCTTAAAGAATTCTGGAAAACTAAGCATCATATGAAAGTAAAGTGTGAGTTTTATTGCTGTCAGTCCTCACAGCAAATCCTCTCCCATTTGTTGGGTTAGAATTCATTCCCCATCTGGTGTTAAATGCATTGTCTCTTCATCTTCTTAAGTGGCATAAGAGATTTGCCATTCTCAAAAGACATGGAAAATCCATTTCTTGGTCCAAGTTACAGAGCACGGTTAGGATTGAGCTCAGGAATGCAAATAGAAGCAGTTGACTAAATAATTTAATCCAATGCAGCATTAATGGATACCAGCTTAGCATCTGGCACATAATAGGTACTGACTATGTACTAGCTGAGTTAATTAACTAATTTAAAAGTACATAAAGAAAAATTCTATTAAAAATGAAGCCAGAATAACTTATCAAATACTTAACATCAATGAATACTTTGTATGTACACACTTTTGGTTTTTAATTTTTACCTAATATATAAATTGAGTCAGAATTCCCTGATTCATAAGTCAGTTATCCAGCACCTTTCTCTATGTAGAATGTTGGTTAGTAAGCAATTAATAAATAAAGATCATGGTACTATTTAATCTTATTTAACCCACAATTCCAACAAGTTTATCTCCCAAACATGAATTAAAAGAAGAGAGAGGAGATAATACAGAGAAGCATAAAGAAATTAGTGAAAGTGACAATGGAAAATACAGAAACCAAATGACGTGTCAGGAAAATTGGAAACACACATGTAAGAATTATGAGTCTCGGGTAAATAACCCCATAGATCTCCATAAGCCTTGGGGACATCATTGTATTGAGTTGCTTTGAAAATGTAGTATTCAAATCCAAGGTTTTTTTAATTATTGCATTAGTCATGATAACATTGAAAATAACTTAAACTTTTCTTAATAACTCATCATACTTTGTTTAAAAGGCAGAAAATGTCTGTGATATATTTTAGTGGATCCATGTGTTAAACATAGAGGCTGCATGAGGGGTAGTTATAAAGGTATCTTTATTTTCATTTTCCACTATCCCTTTAAACCTGTTCTGTGGAAGTAATGATTTCACTGCCTCTTAGTGAAAATTCAAGAACTCTTTGTGAGCTTTCTGATTCTCATAGGTAAAGTCTTATAAGTCATGAGCCAGGTACCAGTTCCTTGTGCCTTTGACCTACAGAGGTCTTTTATCAACTCTAAGCAGTCTGGTGTGGAGGCCATTCCCTTACTTGCAGGGGGAATTGCTTTTCTAACATTCAAATGCCTCACTCTAACATCCCCCTTAACCTCAGCCTAGGTGAGGTACATTGGAGGAGAGGCACAGAAGCCGTGCAGTAAGTTTCAGGAGAGTTTCTTTCAAAATTTCCAACTTGGTGTCCTGTCTCTCACCTCATTTTGCTATCTGACATCTCTTATATCTTGTTGCCTCAGTCAGTCCAAACTCCAAATTTAACATTTGCTTACATTAGAAACTTTCCACCTAGAATAACATAAATTGGGAAAGGGAGTTAGATTTTTAATGGGATAACCATTCAACATGCGTAGTTACTCATTCACCAAGGGGTTTTTGATGGCTTAAAAAGAAAAAAAAACCTATATTTGGAAACATCTGGATTTTTGAGAGATGTTTCCAATTTAAATCCAGATGTTTGTGATCTTATAAGTAGCCTAAAGTTGGAAAAGTAAATTACAGTACAGTGAAAGAGTCCTGTTTTTGCTATTATTATTTAGATGTAATCTGACTGCATATGAAATTATATATCAGAATTCTAGATCTAAGTCTAGAGTTGGACACTGAACTTCTCTGTACCTGGAGAAAGCTACTTAAGCGTCTGAATTCATTTTCTTCATAACCAATAAAGAGATTTATGTGCTGTATTCTGAGACTCCAATAACATACGTAGCTACTGCAATTGTGAAAAATGTTTTGTTTGGAATATGAACAATAGAAAAATGCAATTTATACCAAAGAACTTATGTTGGTTTTGCAACATGTTAAAAAAATTATTTGATACTCCTACTTTCAAAAAGTAGAGTTTAATTCTTCTTCCTCTAAGTGTGGGCTGTACTTAGTAACTTGCTTCTAGCAAACAGAATACAGAAGAAGGGATGGTATTTGACTTCATGATTAAGACATAAAAGGCATTGAGGCTTCTTCCTTGTTCTTTCTTAGATCAGTCCCTATGGGATATGGCGGCTGCCATGTTGCAAAGATACTCAAGCAACCCTATGGAGAGGTACACATTGTGCAACACCGAGGCCTCTTGCCAATAGCCAGCATGGAGCTGGGGTTTCCTGCTAACTACTAAAAAAGAGTGACTCGTCTTGGGGGCAGGTTCTTCAGCCCTAGTTAACCCTTCAGATGATCAAAACCCCTGTTGATAGCATGACTGAAAACTCATAAGAGACTCCAAACAAGAACCACGCAGCTGAACCTCTCTTATGTACCTGACCCACAAAAACCACACACTAACAAAGGTCTGTTGTTTTAACTAAGTATTAGAGTAATCTGTTGTGCAACAATAGATAATTAATACATAATTGGTCAGATTTTCTAACCTGTCTATCATGAGAATCAGCAATACTCATGAAACCTGTGATAAACACACACATACACACCTACTCACTTTTTTTAATTGAAAGAATAACATTTTCAGATTTTATCATTGAAGTTCTACTTTAGAAACAATACCTGAATCTGACCCTTTTAAATAAATAACTTTTCAAAGGTGCTGTTTATATGCAACAAATTCATGTGCTAACTGAAATTATTTTTAAACGGGTGGTATAAGCACAGATTTTCATTACTCTACACTGTGCTACATACATGACTGCCACTAATAAACTTCTTGACACTGCATCTAAAGTTAGTTCTAGATGCTTCTTGCATTGGCTCCTTTTTATAAGGATATCGATTTCCTTTTTATTTGGGATCTTATGTTCAAAAAGAGAAGCAGATGCATGCTTATTATGAAGATGAAACCTATCTTTTGTGAGAATGAGATTTTAAAAATCACACTTAGGACATTAAATAATGCTTGTGCAGCAAAGATCATAATGACATCATGCATCTGTGGAGAGTTTACAAGCACACATACTTATTTAAGCCTGCTAGCAGTCCTATAGAGTAGGCATTATTTTTCCCATTTTAAACAGGCAAAAACTATTTAGGTGAGAATTGTCCAGGACTTACCACCGCTTCCAGACCACCAAAGGTAATCTTCTCAGTGCAAGCCCAAATTCTCCTTTTTCTTTTCTCCCAATGATGTAGAATCCTTTCTGGAAGGGGGCACAGGTTGAAATGCTAAGGTAGGCAAGTTGGAGTATAATAAAGTAGCTGATGAGCTACAGTTAGGAGGGTGTTAAAGACAGAGAGAGACATCAAAGCAACAGTGGGGTATGAGGGAAGAGAAATTTAATGTGTTCTAGGGGCAATTTATTTGCATCTCCTTTAATTTCATTTGTGAGATGTGAGAAATTAATAGAATCTGTTTTAATTATTTTTGCCTGTTGAACTGTGCTTTTTCAACATATCACTGTAAAGCTTTTTGATTATAAGGTGGCACATTTGAGAATGTTAAGGTTCAGAAAGTAGAAATAACCTTCCCAAGAATCCAGATTTTCTAATTGAAGTGTTTTTTCCACTTTGTCCCTTAGCCTCCTTGTTCATCTATTCATGCAACAAATAATAACTGGTCACATAATGGACTCAGGGCCTTATCCTAGGCCATTAGAAAACAACTTAGCTTAAAGGTACAAAAACTGTCATTTCGAAACTCAGCAAAAGAATTACAGACCTGAATTCAGTCACCTTTGGGTCAGATTATTCCCATGCTTGGGATAAACAACTGGGTGGGCTCTTTAATTACTCAAATGCAAAGCAAACACCCGCCATTATTCAGAGCCAAAGCTGTGAAGTGACAGTAATGCTATGTTTTAGAATGAGAACAAAAGCCTCCTCTAATTGTAAATTTTTACCTATGGTTGAGCCAAAGCTGTAGTGATTTTTTTTTCTTTTTTTTTTTTGTCATCCTGCTTATCTTTCTAGAGAATGTGTGGCAAGACTCTGCCTTTTCTCTATGGAGATCTAGGGTACCCTGTACCAGTAAACCTTTGTTTCTCTTGAAGAGAGGCAGACATTCAAGAGTCATCCTAACTTTAGGATAAAAGGAGAACTGTAAACAGGGCTCTTTGTGGTTCAGGCTGTACTAGGATGTGGGTGTCCTGCACACTGTGTTATTTAAGAACAAATAAAATACCCCTTGGGAAATCCATTAATGTTAGAATACTGTGTTCTAATGTGCTTATCCTGTTGAGGTTTTTTCCACTGTCTTGGATGACGAAATGCGGACTTGGGAAATAACCTCAGGCTGGGCTGAAGAGGAAACCAGTGAGCATTACTCTCCTTATTTAGGCTTCCTGCATTCTGCTTGACTACTCACCCCATCTTGAAATTCTCTTCCCTCTTGGGTTCTAAGTTGCTGCTGTTTTTTGGTTTTTCTCCTACATCACTTGATGCTCTTGTTCAAACTTCTTTTCCAACCTTCATTCTCTACCCAAGTTCACTTCTCTCAGGACCTGGTTGTTGACCTCTCTTCTATAGCCTCACTCTCTCTCTCTCTCTGCTATCTTACCCATTGTCAGGGCTTTAACTACCATCTATATTTTGATGACACCCAAATTTATATCTCTGGCCCTCATTTTTTCCTTGAATTCAATACCTACATGTCCAACTGCCTTCTTGGCATGGCCACTTGACTACCCAATAGGTCTCTCAAATTAAACACTTAAGAGGAACTCTTGATTTGTCCCAAACTCTATTCCTCCCCCAATATTCCCCTTCTAAGGAAATGGTGCCTTTACCCACTCAGTTGCTCAACTAAACACTGGAAGTCAAATGGAATTCTTTCCTTTGCATCCTCATTCATAACATATCAGGAAGTTGCATAGATTCCATCTCTAATACACATCCACTTCTCATCTCTGCTTCTAACACCATTATACAAGCTACCATTATATTGCCTGGGCTGCTGCAATAGCCTACGGGTGCCTCTACTTATTATATTGGTGGATTACTCCACTATGTTTTCAGCGGTCGGAGTAAACTTTTAAATAAGTTTTATCAAATCATGGCCTCTTTTAGTTAATATCTCCTGCTGCCTTAGGAATAAAAACCAAGCCTCTGCATAATCTAGTGCCCACTTCACTTCCCCAACTCATTCCATTTCCTCCCACTCTCCCCCTCACTCCTGCCATAATGTCCTCTTTTAGGTGAAGGAAAGCCACACCACCTTACCCCCAATGCCACAACAATGATGGCAACACCATTCCAAGGGAAGTGGGTAGTCCTGGACCTGTTGGGAGACAGCAGCAGGAACTCAATGTAAATTCTGAGGAAGGAGAGGTGGGGAGTTAGAGGGTGGCCCACAGCACAGGCTTAACCTCAACTGAGCTCCATGAACATGAGATGCCATGAGACGCTCCGAGAGCAGTAGAGAGGCCAGTCGACATCAGGGCCTGGTTGAGGCTGCTACCAATGACATGGGGCTCCTACCAATTACAATCTGCAGTATTAATGGAAATGTGACCTCATCACTGGGTGACAAGTACCTAAGACACATCAGTGTTTTTCACCAATGAATTCAAGAGCCTCTACCCTCCAGGACTTTCCAGTAAAATAAAAGAGGCAGACAGATAAATAATTGTGATACAGTATGAGAAGTGCTCTCACAAAAATAGGTGCTAAGAGGAAAGATGGCACAAAGGTGTCCAAGAGTAATACTCACTAGAAGGTGGCACTAAGCAGACAGGGTTATGGAGGATTATTCCACAGTGGCTGAAAGCATGACCCCATTTGGGTTTCTCCCAAGAAAATTTCCAGGTGATCAAATTTTAGATTTCAATATTGTCAGAAAAATTAAGACTAGTACTATGGGTAGAGAAATGAAGGAGACCATCTTTACTAGACGGTGCTTTTGACTTTAGAGTGCCATGAAAGTGTTAGATATAAGTTCTAAATTTCTTTTCAAATAATTAGTATGTCAGTATGTTCAATTCTTTGCCTTCTACTTTTAAACTTAACTTCCTTGTAAAGCAACTTTTTTCGATTACCCACTCCACCCTGACTCATTCCGATTACCTACTCCACCCTGACTCATTCTGATTACCTGCTCTGTCATAACCATTTTTCCAGCCAAACCACTCACCCCGTCACTCTCTTTAAATTAGCCAGTCGGAATTAGTTAGGCTGCGCCGTCTAACCCTAGCCAATAGGGGAACAACACTGCAACAGAGGCCACGTGCCTCAGGGATAAGAAACCTTTCCTCTCCCTTGTCCAAGTGTGCACTAACCATGGCTCCATCTGTAAGGGCTCACCTTTCTATAGAAGTAACTTGCCTTGCTGACTTAAAAAGAAAATTTTATATTCGAGTGCTATTTCTTTTGTAGCACCGAAACTTTATTTATAACAAAAGCATGAATTTGCAGTTGTTACCACAGAAAATAAAAATCCACATAAGTCGAGGTATATTATCTTTGTGTATATTTTTTAGTGTTATGCCAATATTTTTAATATTATTACTTTTGAGGGGGAGGAGTATGTTTTGCATTACAATCCCTGAAAAACAAGGAGCCACCAACGGGAGTAGCGGAGGCGTCTTCATCACGGTAGTGTAAATGCCATCCATCCTTTGAGTGCAGCAGGAAGGTGGGCACAGATGATCAGAGAACCGCTCCAGAAGACAAGAGATGCCGGCAAACTTCGTTTTCCTTTTTCTTCTCTGTGGTCCAAATGATGTATTGGACTCCTATGCCTATTTTCCCCTTCTGGGAAAGTTAAAAAGAAAAACTTCTTCCGGATATCTGTGGCTCCTCCCCCTCAGAAAAGCCAAACAGCCTCAAAGAGATAAAACGTGATGCTTTTCCCGATGCCATTGAAGGGTCGTTTCTGGACCTACCTCCAGAAACCCCTCTACCCTATTCCAAAGCTGCCTTAATGTGACGGCTTTTCCAATATCCAGGCGGGTTCATCATTTCCTTACACCAACCACTTGCTAATGATAAGGAGCAAAATTAGATTAGTTTTGTGGAGGCAAGAATCGATATCCCGGTGTATGTGGAGCCGATTAGACATTGCTAATTAGAGCTCTCAGACATTAATCAAATACCACGTATGGGGCTGATCAGCCAATTCGGGCAGCGTAAAAATCTATAATGTCCCAAGTCTCTCCTTGAATGTTCCAACCTGGTTCACCTTGAAACCCGACCTGAAGACAGAAATCCCTGCCGGAGGTCTGCAATAACTGGGCTAGGAAGCTGTGCCCTTTCACAGCTCCCCAGCCTTCTGGAGCAGGAGGCCGACGTGATGTCATCAGGCTCCTTCTTAAACAAATACAGGCTCCATCCTGCAGCCTTGACACCCTTTTCATTGACTCTGTGGCAGCTGTGGCTCTGTGCCAGCTGCAGGCTGGACCCAGAGAGGCAGACCAGCACCCCAGGCCTGAATGACAAATAAAACTAAATGCTCACTAACTAATATATTATTCATGTAATAGACCAATTGCCCATCATGCTATGTACTTGTATTCATACAATTATTCCTGTGTGTTTAAATAATGAATGTTAGGTTTGTGTTTACTAACACAAATCACTGATCAATCTGTGTTCAAGTCAAACACTGCCTTATAGGAACACTTTGAAATACTGTACTAGATCAGCGCTCGCCTACTGAATTTAGGGATAGTTGCTATAATGTTAATTCTACAGTATGTGATTGAGTTCTTTAATTTGACTGAATCTATTGGATAAACTGGGCTTGAATAAAGAGTCTGTTGATAATGCTGGGCAAATCCAGATGTGATTTAAGATTTATGGAACGTATTAGAAATATTTTCAAGCACCTATGTCCTTAATTTCTGATTCCTTAATGCATCTGAATGTTACCTTGTAAAAAGCTATTTTTTGCCCAATAAACTCTTTTGAGCTCCCGTAATCTCATTTAAAAAGATATTTTGCTAAAAGCCACAACATGTGTTCATGCTAACATTATAATTTTTTTTTTCCTTCAGAAATAGTGAGCTTTCGATGAACTCAATTCCCAAAAGGTTTATATGAGAGTTGAGATTCACAGCCTCCAAGAACTGGTCAGTTTTTAGGTTCTAAGGAAGCATGTTCTTCCAACCACTGTTAGCAGTGAGAGAGAGAAATGCAGTTCCTAAGACTGAATTATAGAGCATTGAACAGCACTGGAGGAAGGAGTCATATAATATAGGAAAAGTAAGCATGACATCAAATCTTGATTTGAATCCTAATCCACAGCATCCTAGTTGTGTGGTTTGGATGCATATTTAATATCTCTTAGCCTCCAAGATGAGGACAGTAATGCCCAACGTCATAGGGTGGTTCTGAAATTGATAGGAGGTAATACATATGAGAGCACTTGGGAGAATGTTTCTCTACAACCACACAGCCAGTAGATGCTGGTTCTCTTGGCCTCTTCCTTTAATTCTGATTTTATATATTATGATGTTCTAGAAAGCAGGAACTGCATCTTCTGTATCTTTGTACCCTTGGCACCTGGCACTTTGGGGACACAGAGTTCACTCAATAGCGCATAATTGAGCCAAATTGAATCAACAGAAAAGCCACCGAGAAGACATTTTTGGGGACATGTAAATGTTTCTTTACCCTCCTTCCCAAAAGTCAATATCAGGTAGAATCTCCAAGAAAGTAATTTCCAGAAATCAGAGGAATAGTTCAGAGGAGCCAGAGCACATTTCTTGATATGATTTTGATTTGGGTTCCCACCCAAATCTCACATCTAAGTGTAATCCCCAATGTCAGAAGAGGGGACTGGTGGGAGGTGACTGGATAATGGGGGCAAATGTCCCCCTTGCTGTTCTCATGATAGTAGTGAGTACTCAGGAGATCCGGTTGTTTAAAATTGTATAGAAGCTCCCCCTTCTCTCTCTTCCTCCTACTCCAGCCATGTAGGACGTGCCGGCTTCCCCTTTGCCTTCCGCCATGATTATAAGTTTCCTGAGGCCTCCCCAGCCATGCTTCCTGTACAGCCTACAGAACCATGAGCCAATTAAACCTCTTTTCTTTATAAATTACCCAATCTCAGGTATTTCTTGATAGCAGTGCAAGGACAGACGAATACATCTCTCCTATAATTTCTGGCTTTGAAGAGTGTGGTTATTGAAAAAAAATTCTCTCTTGTACTTCTTCCTTTCAAAATTTTGGGAATATCCATGCATGGAAAATGTAAGGCAGGGAAGAGAACATAAATATGACAGGTTTCCCAAATATTTATTTTATGAACTAAAAGCTATGGTGTATTTTCACCATTGGTGAAAATACAAAAGTGGAGTATGAAACACAGATGTTGGAAGAAGGGCACAGCTTACAAACCTTTTAAGCAAGGGACATTATTAATATCTGATATGATTCTCAAGATACACATATCAAGTGGGAAGCACTGCAGTTAGATTCCTTGAGTTTGCATCAGAAATACACCATAAGCTTCTGCTTAATTCAAGTCTGAAGAGGACTAATAAAAGTGCTATGTCTCTGCAAAGCATCTTAGCCACCAAGTGAAAGACAGTGTACCCATAAAAAGGACCAGCAGTGAACTATCAGCAGCTTACCTAAGGCTGGGCATGGTGGCTCATGCCTGTAATCCCAGCACTTTGGGAGGCCAAGGCAGATGGATCATCTAAGGTCAGGAGCTCAAGAACAGCCTGGCTAACACGGTGAAGCCCTGTCTCTACTAAAAACACAAAATTAACTGGGCATGGTGGTGAGCACCTGTAATCCCAGCTACTTGGGAAGCTGAGACAGGAGAATCACTTGAACTTGGGAGGCAGAGGTTGCAGTGAGCCCAGATCTCACAATTGCACTCCAGCCTGGTCAACAAGAGTAAAACTCTGTGTCAAACAAACAAACAAACAAAAAAAGAATCTTATGTAAGAGACTGGCCTTAGAACAGGGGCATAAAATACAATTGAGATCATGTCTTTCTAATTAAAAATCACATTTTTACTTCTTAAAACAAGCAATTTCAGTACAATGTAATTTTCAAAACCGGCTTCTAACATTTATACTGTCTGCAAGTCATAATGATTTGAAATCAAATTCCAACCGAAATTTGAAAACCTTTACAAAATTTAGATCATATGTCAATTATTTATCATGGTATTATTTAGCATTTTCCTATCCCCAACCAAACTCCACTGTGACACTTTTTTATGTGCAAATTGGCAAGAAAGATGACCCACGACAAAACGTTCGCCTGCCAACTTCTACATTACTGATGGTCTCAAATGAATTGTCATTTTTTCACAATGATTCTTAATTTAGTCAATGGTAAGTCTTTATAACCTGAGAATATTAAAATTGAATAATTGTATCATCTCTTTCCATGTGTGGAATTAATCAGGAATTAACTCTTAATTCCAAAAATACTAGGAGACCCCAGATAAGCTATGGCCTCTTCCAGAAATTCTACAGTGGTAGAAATGTTACCAAGCCACATCAGAGAGCACCTGGCAGCTAAGCCCTTGCTACAGTGGTTGTTCCCACATTATTCAAATGGATATGGGCTCTGCAAGTCACTTTGTGTTCTAGAAGAAAAACAACAGATGCTGATGCACAGGAAGCAGAAATGATTGAATTTTTCCATAAAATCTCAACCTCTGAATTCATGGTTTTATTCTGAAACACCTTGTCTAGTGCTGTCCCTGTCATGACTCTCTCTTCATAAGACTCCAACAGCCAATTCATATATACAACCCAAGTTTTCTGTAATGAGGGACTGCTGATACACAAACACTACACAACTGTGCTAAGTCTCAAGTTATTGAATTAGGTTGGCATAACTTTAAATATTAAATGAGCTTCCTAGTCCCTAGTTATTGTCACTCACTATGGGAGACACATGTCATCTTATCTGCCCAACATCATTTCTCCTTGTCTGATAACAGCACCTCTTTTTCCTTTGGATAATTATCCTTCTGTCAATGCTTGTATTGCTGGGGTACCTAAGGAGAAAATAGCCCCCCAAGAATGGCCAGCAGAGATCTTCCCTAAATTTTATATGTGGACACTGAGAGGAAGGTAATCTTTTTCTCTGAGCATCACTATCTGGCTTTATGAAGCCTGGAGCTCTCTTCCCCTACCCAACCCTTGGCCATCTGAAGGTCAGCCAAAAAGATCAGCTGAGGATGAGACCTAATGACATCATCTAAACCCCTGGAGCCAGCCATGTCTGAAGCCAACTCAAGCTTTGGACTTGAAAATTATATAGGCCCAATACTAGATCTTTTGTAATTTAACACAAAATTTCTAACACATGCTTATGCTTTAGTCAACGGATCCACCTGTAGTCTCCTTTAAATTGTTACTCAACACTTTGCCCACCCACAAAGCTGAGTTGAAAATGTTATTCCTACATACCTAAATCCCTGCAGAATATAGATCTTTTCTTCTATTGGTAACATATCCACCCAATTTTATTTCATGATAAAAGTGTTTGCCTCACCTATTTAGTTGCCATTCTCAGGGATCAAACCCCTTACAATGCATTTTTGAATGTTTTCTTTTCATTAAGGCACTGGTTCCTTACTTCTCTCCCCTGGTCTAAACTTACTGTCTGGATTTTCCCTTCCATTCCTCACTCTGCTGTTCTTATTTACTTTCTTTGCTGCCTTTTCTTTTAAGGTATTCCTAGAGAAGGGGTAATTAACCCATTTATGCTGGAGGTTGCAAATTTTTTGTGTGAAAAATCAGACCTCGGCAATGACCTTGAGCAGTAGGATATAAATGACTCCCACATGCTTAGCGTTCCAATAATGGAACACTAGGCATAAATGAGTTAATGAGATGCATAGATTGTCCATTAACGGGCTTCAGGGATGTCTCAAAGTCTCTTGACATTATATGCAAGTTTTACATGAAAATCCACGTGTATGTATATTACCTATCAATAGCTGTGTAATGAATTACCCTATAATTTAGCAGCTTAAAAAAAATCAACATTTATTATTTCACGGTTTATGTGGGCCAGAAATCCAGGTGTGGCTCCGCTGATGCCTCTGCCTCTTACAAGGAGCAATCAAGGTGTCGGTCAGGGACTTGTATCACATCTAAAAGCTCTGTTGAAGGAAAATCCACTGCCGAGCTCTTTCATGGGGTTGCTGGCAGGATTCAGTTTCTCATAGGTTGTTAGCTGGGGACCCACTGGTTCCTTGCCACATGGGCCTCTCCCTGGGCAGCTCAGAGTGGCAGCTGGCTTTCCCCAGAAGGAGCCAAGAAATAAGACAGACTCCACAGTCCTTTTGTAATGGAATCTCAGCAGGGACATCCCACCTCTTTTGCTGTATTCTATTGATCAGAAGCCATTACTAGGCCCCACCCACACTCAAGAGGAGGAGACGACACAGAGGAATGAATCTCAGGAGGCAGGGGCCACTAGGGGCCACTGTAGAGGATGTCTACCCAAATACATTTTGAAAAGGAAAAGGACCCATACCTTTGATCACATCTTTAAACTTCTGAATCAACATTTGTATTCTTTGTTCCTGTCTCAACCATCAGTTTCACCCAAAAAGTCTTCTAGGTATATTTTCACAAAACAAGTCACTAGATACCTCTCTGTAACTGAAGCTAGAGTTAACTTTCCCCTTAAAACAGTCACTATATATATATGATGAAAAGATCCTATGCTATCACATGCCCCCATCAAACACACACACACACTCACAAATCTTAGACGGTGGTCACCTAATAAGAAGTGGAGTGTTTTGATCGACAGGACAAGAATCTGTCTTGTAGAACATTGGTTCTCATAATTTTTGGTTTCAGGGCCCCCTTTATACTCTTAAAAGTTATCGAAGACCTTAAAGGACTTATTTTTATGTAGGCTATATCTATTGATATATCTGTGTTAAAAATAAAAACTGAAGAATGTTTAAAATATTTATATTTTTTAAAATTAACCTCATTATATGCTAACATAAACATTTTTCATGCAAAATAAATTTTTTTTAGAAACAAAGAAATTAGCAACAGTGGCAATGTTTTACATTTTTAGAAATCTCTAATGTCTGGCTTAATAGAAGACAGCTGGATTCTCATATCTGTTTCTGCACGCAAACTTTATAATATGTTGTTTTGGTGGAATTAGATGAAGTAAATCTGGCCTTATACAGTCACATAGATGTATCGCTGTGAAAAGGAGAAGTATTTTAATAGCCTTTTCATGTAATTACATATTTTTTTTGATGCTACACCAAAACTTGACCATGGTAGTTTCTTAAAACTTATAAAATGTGGAATCTGAAACCATCACAAATGACTTTTCTTTTTACGTTCTACTACATTAAATTTCACTGGTCTATCTTACATTTTAAATGGATCATTTACTGATGTGTGATTTTGTAACATCATGCATTGGCCATTTGAAGAAAAGAAATAATTCACTGAAATTCTAAAATCTTCCAAATATTGGCACATTTTGTTACATACTATCAAGAAATCACATTTGCAAATATTACAACCAATCTCATCATGAGTCTTTATGTAGTGGGAAATAGTCAAGTTCAAGGTGGAGAATACAAGTTTTCCAAAATTCTAATTTTCACTTGAAAGTCTAAATTTTATCCTTGGCTATAAATAGTCAATGGTTTTGCTTGAAGTAACAGTACCATTACATTCATTTTGGAGAACATAGCAGCCAAACACTCAAGTCGAAATAACCGAAATAACTAGTTTGTCTGCCAGTTGTTCTTTCAAGTAAAAATAGTGTTCCAGGAACAAAAGTGAGTAGTTTAACTCAAAATTGAGTCTTTGCGGCTGGGTGTGGTGGCGCACATCTATAGTCCCAGATATTCTGTAGGCTAAGGTAAGAGGATCACTTAAGGCCACAAGTTCGGGGCGGCAGTAAGCTATGATTGGGCCACTGCACTCCAGCCTGGGCAACAAAGTGAGACCTCATCTCTAACAGATAAGCAAACACACACACACACACACACACCGAGTGAGTGTTATCCTTGAAACAATCATTGTATACTGGTACACAGCAGAATGTTTATTTATATTTCCCATTTGATTACACAGAATATGACAAAGAGTAAAGTGTTGAGATTTTATAAGGTTAATCATTTTTACTGCTTTATCAAGGTCATTTATAGGCAACCCTGGCTTTTCACTTCCCTGGAGTGTAGTGAAGTATACAATGACCACTCACACAGCCTGGGGCCACTGTCTGGACTCATCCTAAGATGCCAGCATTTTACCCCCCATTGCTTTTGCATCAACAGTGCAAATGTCAACAACATACTGGGAAAAAAGCAAGTAACATCTTAATAATAGTGTTATGAAAATAGTTTAACTTCATGGACTCATTGAAAGTGCACCACAGAGACTCCTGGTGGGGGTATAATCATTGTTATAAACTCTCATATATATGTGTGTGTGTATATATATATTTTTTAATTCTAACGCTTGTTATACTGAGGAAGCAGGATTTCATACACTATTTACTCATTTTGCTTATAAAGACCTGATCGGAGAACATAGTCCTCTAATTAAATGTTCTGATTTAATGAGCATGAACCATTCAATATTTTCTAAACGTCACTAATTCACAAGTTTTTTCAGAGTACAGTCATTTTCTAAACTTAAATATTTAAAAGGACTTTTTATCTATCTGAAAACAAGTATATCTTACCACAAATAGAAGAAATCTATTAATATCTCTAAAGTAAATATATAACTATTTAAATCTTTAAAAACATTTTCATCAGCTAGTCACAGTGGCTCATGCCTCTAATCCCAGCACTTTGGGAGGCCGAGGTGAGAAGACTGCTTGAGGCCAGAAGTTCAAGATCAGCCTGGGCAAAAAGACCTGGGTAAATAAGACCCTGTCTCCACACAAAAAAATTATTTAGCCAGGCATGGTGGTGGTGCCTGCAGTCCCAGCAACTCGGGAGGCTGAGATGGAAGGATCGTTTGAGTGCAGGAGTTCAAGGCTACAGTGATTTATGATCATGCTGCTGCACTCCAGCCTGGGAAAGTGAGACCCTGTCTCAAAAAACAAACAAAACAAAAACAAAACTTTCCATCAAGTGTACTACCTAAAATCGTTTCAGGGACCACCATTGACTGCCCCCTTTTGGAAAGCCTACCACAATCTCTCCCTACCTTGAACACCTTCACTTGGCCTCATTCTACTGTATGCAGATTTGCTTCCACGTACCTTTTAGGTTCCTATATCTACAGGTTGCAAGTCACTCCCTTTGGGGATAATTAGAAAAAAGGAAACTGGGGATTGAGAAAAAGTAAAGAGAGGTAAAGAAGATGGCAGCAAAGAAAGAGAGGTGTGGGCTTGAAGCTCTGAGAGAGATAAAGGGAAAGGAGGAGAAGGAAGCTAGAGCCCTGAACCGCTCTCTGGAGCAAGGGAGGTGGGTGGGTGGAGAAGGGCTAGTAAAATATTCTTCAGTGTGATGAGCATTGGACTCTAGCATCAGAACAAAAACTGCCTACCCAACTGGGTTAAATAAAGCTCACCACATAATTTTTCCATTTGAAATATCCAAGTACTTTTGTATCTATGGACTAAGGCAGGATTCAGGACATGTCTAAGTTATAAATCAGAAAAGCATTGAACATTTGGATGAAAGGCGCAAGTGAATACACACACACATTCACACACAGCCTCTTGGTGTGCATATTTCGCTCAATGAATCAAAACAAATTTGAAAGCATCTTGAGATTATGGGAAAGGAGATCACGAAAAGTCTCCATTGAGCAAGAAAGCATAAATGGAAATTAATAGTGTAATGCTCATTGTAACTCATTCAAGTTGTAAAAATGCCTTTCATATTCTTATTTCTGCTGTTATTTTTATTGTTTCATGCTAGCAGGTTTTTTTAAGTATCTGTGAGGGTTTTTATTGGCTCACTGGTTACCTTGGTTCTTAAAAACGACCTTTGCCATAAGGCAGTGATTGCAAAGTTCAGTGGAACACATGAGGAGTCACAGATGGGAAAGGATCTGAGCTCTTCATCCTTCCTTCTGTGAGAACTTCTCTGCTTTAACCTACTTTGCATGTTAGTCCTCTGCCTAAGATTCCATCTGAAGAAAGGACTCTGGTGCTATAAAAGACCATTTATTGGCCCAGCCTGGTGGCTCATGCCTGTGATCCCAGCACTTTGGGAGGCCGAGGTGGATGGATTGCCTGAGCTCAGGAGTTCGCGACCAGCTTGGGCAACACGGTGAAACCCCGTCCCTACTAAAATATAAAAAATTAGTCAGGTATGGCAGCATGCACGTATAGTCCCAGCTACTCAGGAGGCTGAGGCAGGAGAATTGCTTGAACCTGAGAGGGGAGATTACAGTGAGCCAAGATCACGCCACTATACTCCAGCCTGGGCGACAGAGCGAGACTCCATCTCAAAAAAAAGAACATTTATTTAAGTAAGAAAGCTACTGTCATAAGGTCTAAAGTCCCTCCTAAAGTTGAAAATTTATCCTTCCAATTTTCTTAAAAAAAATTAATAAATACTGCATGCCAAAATGATACACAGAATCATAAATAGGCACATTATAAAAGAGGACACCCAAATGGCCAACAGGCATATGAAAATGTGTTTGGCCCTTGGTCATCATGTGAGCTCATCAAAAGCACAAGATTTCATTGCATCTTCCTGGGATGGTTAAGTTAAAATGATAACAATTCCAAATTTTTAGCCGGAAAATAGGAAAAGATGGAACTTCCATTGAATGCTGGCAGATGTGTAAATGAGTATAAACCATTGACAAATTGGCAGTATCTACTAAAGCTGAAAATAAACATAGCCTTTAGCCTAGCATTTATATTCCTGGGTATATAGTCAGTGTATGGACACCCAAAGACATTCAAGAATGGTCATAGTAGCATGATTCTTAATAGGCAAAAACTGGAAAGGAAACAAATGCCATCAACAATTTGACAGACAAATGGTAGCATATTCATACAATGGAACACTATACAGCAATGTAAAGGAACAAACTATTGCTAAATGTAATACCATGAATAAAAAGAAGCTAAACACAAAAGAATATATTGTATGATTCCAATTATATAAAGGTCAAAAATAGGCAAAACTGATCTAGAGCAGTAGGAGTTAGGAAGAGTTATCTTTGTGGGGGAAGTAGGGGGAAGGTACCCTGGTGGGGGGCTTTTGGTATATTGGCAGGCTTCTGTTTCTTGATCTGGGAGTAGTCTCCCAATTTGTTTTCTTTGTGAAAATTCATCAAGATGTACACACGTGTGTGTACACTTTTATCTATTGGATGTATTTCAGTAAGAAATTTACTTAAGAAAAACAAAACTATGTAATCTAAATGTTTTAATTATGTAGAATTTTAGGATCCTTTAGTGTTTTATTATGCCCAGGTATTATCACCCTCTTTTTTTTTTTTTTTTTAGTTTTAATTTCTAGACACTGAACAGATTAAAAATATGCTATTTTCCAAGAAGTCTCATTTTAATGGATTGCTACTCTAAAAGTGGAAGGGTGCACTCCCCTCGTTCTTATACCCCTGCCCCCAAAATATGAATTAATAAATCGATTCAATACATGAGCTTTGAGCACCTACATCAGCCAAGCACTGTGCTTGCCTCTGGAATGCACAGGCAAAAAAGGCAGGCATAGTTTGTGCCTGGGAAACTGTGCCATCTAACAAGGGAAATCCGAGATAAAAGCAGTTGTCAGCTAGTGCTAAACGCCACTACGAGCAAAGATCAAGATGTAAGGGTGGCCCACCACAAACGGGTATTTCTTCTCAAGTCCCTGGGACCACATTTCTTCCCACTATTTTTCAAGACCAGCTGCACTTGGACGGAGCACCATAGAGCATGATGACTTGTGGTTGTTCTGTTTCCTGTTAACTTGTCACTCCAAATAGAGTGTAGGGAGTTGGTCTAATTCTATAGCTCCTGCTGGACTTAATTCTGGGCAGAATTAGGTCCTTTAAGACACACAATAAAAGGGGAAGGAGGAAGTGGGTAGAACATCCATAAGGAGAGAATTCATATTCTCAGATGCTAGCAGAGGCAGGAAACATCTCTGCTGAAGGAAGTCGGAGGGTAGCAGCCCGAGGAGGGTGGGAGGGAGTGGTCTTCTAGAACTCAGGTCTCTAGGCACTCAGAACTTGTAGAAGAGAGACTCTAGAACCACCTAGTTGGCTGAATTCAAGCAAGAAAAAAAAATTACCCTGACTTAACTGTTCTACTATGGAAACCAGGATATGTGTGGGGATAGAAGAGGATCACTCCAAAAACGTATCTACAGCTTTAGAAACTTCCTTGACGACTCATTCTGCTGTAGTTAATGTCTTGACATCCCCCACCAAGAAGATTCAAGAGAGATGGCACAGGGCTCACTCAATGTAAGAAACACGTAAGGAACATGCACAATGCCAGGATTCCCAGCAGCAAAACACTAACGGCTCAGGCTCCAGGAGAGATAAAAATAGGGGTGTGAGAAGAAGGAGAGAGAGAGACAGAGACAGAGAAAGAGAGAGAAATTTTTTGCTACAGCCAGAAGGCATCGAGATGCTGAGAAATAAAGGGAAGGTGGTGAGAGGCCAAAAATGATGCTGCCTTCATTTCTTAAATTACCAAAAAAATGAGTCTAATTACAGTTCTCCATCTGGTAACCTAACCAGAATATTCTATAACTTGCAAGGTCCTTGTCACTCTGGGATTATTATGGTTATTATTATTATTGCTTATTACATTTCGATATTCAAATACCTAAATTATGCAACTCATTCCTTTATCTGCCACATTCTAAATACATGCTTTCCAGAATACCATCTCATATTGTCACAATTTACCAACTAATTATAGAATATCCTAGGTCTAACTATCTCTTTACCATGATCTTCAAAGCAATTAAATAAAAGACAAAACTCTAGGCCTTTGATTTTTGTTTTCTCCCTACATAATAAGTGTCAAATAAATGTAAGTTCCTTCAGAGATTCTCAAAGTTGTGGTCCTGCTCTCGCATTGATTGTCTTTCACCAGTGGGCTGGACGCTGGTCTCCTAATGAACATTACCACGCCACTGTGGACTGGTTCCTGAGCTGCACATTAACTCCACGTGACAGTTCCGGAGCCTGCAGCCTTGAGACCCCTACTGCATTCCAGGAGTCTGTGCTTCCATCATCTTCCTATGGCAGGATCTGTATTTATAATTCATGTTTTCCTTTGGTTTCCTTTCCAGGCCTCTCTGGGCTGGTGCTTAAACAAAATCTCTACCCACATCAAGCCCATGTTAGTCCTTCCTCAATTAATAATTAATAGTAATGATAATAAGCTTGTGCAAATGCTTAAAGAGTGTTTATCTTTTCGTCTTTCATCTAAAGGTCATTTCTTTCATTGCTGCAAGGGGTACTACTGAGGCACAGATACAACTCGTACATCCCCAGACATCACTGGCTGATGTTTTATATTACAGTTCACCAAAAAAGCCCAGGGTGCCCATGGTGGAAATATGCTGTTTTTGCCATCAGAATACAAATTGTCCTTTGGGTGGAGACAGCATTACATCTTTCTTTGAGGGGGTACACTCCCCACTAACTATCCAAGTCTCATCTCATGTCCTCAGTTGAAGCTGAGACTATCCTCAGCTTACAGAGATGGAAAATACCTCCTAGATTAAGCCAACAAGCCCAGCTGATATCCTTGCTACTCAAGAGATGGTCCTTGGACCAGCAGGCTTTGCCTCACCTGGGAGCTTGTTAGAAATGCAGAATCTTGAGGCCCACCTGAGACCTCCAGAGTCAGGATCTGGCTTTTAATAAAATTCTCAGATGATTCACATGCACATTAAAATTTCAGAGGCATGGGTCAATACCCCCTGCACATAATTGTCCTGGAGATGAGAAATTAGACCAATGAGGACCAAGAGCATCTAATTCCTAGACTTTCACATTAGCAGTCATGAAAGACTATAGATTCTCACAGGGACTGGATTTGAACTTGGAAATGTGTTTTCCCCAGTTGAGGGCAGCCTTCTTGCAAGCAAAAGAGGAGAGCCTGAATAGAAATTAAATCTACACAGGGAAGAGAGAGAGATCGACTAAATCCTCAATTATATTATTCAGCCTCTGTATTCAGTTGTGCCTAAAGCTTCATCTGTAATGAGACAGTTCAGATACCTGAGACCTATAGCTCCTCTTTTTTAATTAAGAAAATATAAACTTGGCTTTCTGTCACTTGCAAGCAAAAGAATCCTAATTGTCAGGGCCCAACTCCCAGAAGAATTTATATCCTGACCATCCACCAGGGCAGGCAATTTCTAACATTCTAAAAGCAGGTCTAAGCCAGTGTTTGAACTTGTTCTTTCAAAACATCTCCTAGGTTATGCTTTTTAAATATGCACCACCTCAGTGGGAGAAACAATCCACAGGCCAAAGGGTACCAAATTGCTTAAAGGTTTCCTTCCTGCTTTTAATATCTTAGATGTGACCCTTGCTTCCCCTTCTTCTCTTAGAGCTGAAAGATTTCATGGAAATGCCAGGCACGCTGCTTTCATTTGGAAATGACAGCCAGCCCAGAGAAGGTTAATGCTCTCATCAAAAATGCCCATCTTCCAAGTTGGTTAAATGGGTCTTTCTGGTTCGCCTGACTGCTTGCTCCTTTCCCATATAGCTCAGCATCTCAATGAAGTGCTCTTGCAATTTAGCTTTGCCCAAGTGCAACGAATGTCCAGGGTTTCCTACGGGTCCCAGGTTTAACTAAACTCAACCAGGAATCTGCCCAGAATGTGCCACAGCAGACAGATTAGCCCGTGGCTATTGGAAGGATAGTCTTCCAGGGGTTGTTTTCTACTTCTGTATGAACAAGAAGAAAGGCACATGACAGTGGCTTCAAGGAGAATTTGTTCCAAAAAATGAAGGTCCCCACTGCTTGCTTCCACTCTTTTGACTTACCAATCTTGCCATTGTTTCTCCAAGAGCAGCCCACAGGCCATGTGTCTCAGAATTACCTGGGGTGGTATAACAACTGTGGGTCCCTTAGCCCCATTACTACCTCTCCCGACTGCCCAAGTCCCAAGTTAATACTTCACTGGAGTTGGAATTAATGTGCTTAATAACGGTCCTTCCTAAATGGAAATTCAATGCCTCTGTCAAGAAAGGAGGATAACACCTTCTCTGAGAGGCAAGTGTTAAAAGTACATGGTTAACAAGAGAGAAAGAAGCTTGCCAGTTGAGAAGAGGGGAGAGTAAACTTGGCTCAACTACACAGATCTCTTGCTTCAGTTAGTTAATGGCGCCAGCCTCTCAGTGAATGAGACACAGAAACAGCCGATTTTATGCAATACTGGGGAGTGACTGTGGAAGTGGGGAAGAAGCAAAAAGTGACTGCAAAAAGAAAAGGGTGGTACTGCAGTAACTCTTGAAGTCAGCTCCTTACCCCATCAACGTTCTCAGAAGAGCTCGGCTCTGAGAAACAGGCTGAGTGGACAGATTGGGAAAATATGCATTTATCTCCCTAAGATCTCAGTGCCAGAGTATTCTACATGAGGTAGGCAGATGTGGCTATGCAGGTATCCCTTAGTGTCCCAATAGCAGCCCAGTGAGAACCAGAGGGATACATTCCCTCATTCTTTAGCAAATCTGAAAAGAAGAATGTATTCATTTTCTATTACGGTTGTAACAAGTTATCACAAAGTTAGTGACTTAAAACAACAGAACTTTATTCTCCAGCAGTTCTTGGAGCTGGAAGTCTGTAAGGAATCTTATGGGGCTAAAATCAACATGTTGATAGGGCTGAATCCTTCTGGAGACTCCAGGGGAACATCCATTCCTGCCTCTTCAAGTTTCCAGTGGCTGCCAGCATTGCTTGGCTTGTGGCCACATCACTGTAATGTCTGCTACCATCATCCAATTGACTTCTCCTCTTCTGTAGTCAAATGTCTCTGTGCCTCCCTATTATAAGGATACTTATAGTTACTTTTAGGGCCCACCCAGATAATCCAGGGTAATGCTCCCCTTTTGGGGTTCTTGGTGTATTCACATCTTCAAAATTCTTTTTGCTATATAGGATAACATTTGCAGGTTCCAAGGGTTCACATGCAAATATCTTTGGGTACCATTACTCAGCCATCCACAACCAGGTTTGGGGGATGGGATGTCTGCTGAATGGACTTGTTGGGGGTGGCGCTAATATAGTATAAGCAATTCTTAGGAAGCTTTTCCAGTCTGCAAGAGCTTGCCCCTCTGCCATCTATGGAAGAGCCCATTCAGGCAGCTGTACTGGCCCCATCTCATCTCATAGTCTAGAATCTTTATAAGGCTCAGAATCAAATGCATGAAGGTGACAGTGTTTGCAGCTTAACTCCTAGGAGTGGAGTCAGGAAGGAATACCCCACCTCCACCCTCACCATTCGTTCATGCTATCCATGTTAAAATTTCGTTTGTTCTGGACACACGTGGCATGGGACGTGGGTTAAAAGGGGAAACGAGGTTGCTAGCCTACTTCACGAATCAGTGAAGAATGCTGCCAAAGTTAAAGCCGTTGACTCAGAGTTTCTCCCACTGCTGCTTGTCTTCTGAAGTGGAGCTTCATTTGACAGCAATTCTAGGAAGGGGTAAAGAAAAAAATCTGCAAGTTTTCAATGGATGCTCAGAGATGGATCTTTCTTTCCATGTGTACGTGCATGAAGGAGATAGCTTAAGACAGTCTGACTTTGTGGTCAGAGTAGGTATTTAATTATGGGGTTTCCAGTATTTTATGTATGCTTGGGAGAAGAATTCTTTGTAAATCAATGACACTAGCCATATGAAAAAAAATACTCATTCTTTCAACTGAATTCCCACAAAGTAAAAGAGTCTAGTCTAAACATATTTTCTGAAGTTCTAACATCATTTTATGACTCTACATCATATTGAAAACTTCAACGGCTATTAGGACAGTTCAGCCCTTACTGCCTCACCACAGGCCAAAATGCGAGATGAAACATTTTAAGAAGTCTCCTAGGCTGCAGTTCCCTAAGTCCCAACATTTTCCATTTCACATGTGGCTCTGGAATGCACTGGTTCCAGTACTTCACCCTAGAGGATCTTTCTGCTAAATATCATAGATAACAGTGAACACTGACGATCTCGTTACTCCTTTCTCTCTTCTGTCTAACCCAGAATCCTCTCCAAGGGATTTTTTTCCCAGCACATTCTCTCCTTCTCCCAAAAAGCTAGACCTTGCTTCACCCTGTCTGCTGTTTCAGATCTTTCTCCCTTAGCAAAAGCTTTTGGGCCTGGGGTATTTATTTGCACAATCAAATAGCCTTATTTGGTTAGTACCAGAATCCCATACTGTAGGATTTCGTGGTCGTTTTTTTTTCTTGGCATCAGCAGCTTTTAGAGTTAAACTATTTGAACAAAGTTAGAATAGGAGAAGCTGAGAGGTGGCATAATCCCTTAGTGGTGCTGACAAAGAAAAAATAGATATTCTTGGTTGAAGAGGAACAATAAATGTTCAGTAAGACTAGCTTCTTGCTAGTCAGATAAACCATCCTGCAATGTATAATTGCCTAGGAAAACAACCTGAGGGGAAATGAATTGGAGAGACCAACTCTACCCCTCCAAACTCCTTGACCTTAACCATGAAATCTCTTCAGAATGGCCCCAGCAGTCCAAAAGGCAAATAGCATGAGCATTTTTCAAATCTATATGTGCATTTTACCTGCCAACAGAGCTGTTAGAATTTAATAGGCTCATACCGATGCTCAAGTATTTTGCAACACCTATTACAAGGGGTGTTTTCAAAACTGACTTTTCCCCAACCCAAAGCAAGGAAAAGCAACCCATAAGAGAAACAGGAAATGAGTTGCACGGGTTTGACTTAAGTGACGTAGGGTGGAAGCTCTGAATTGTTGCTGGCGTCATTTAATGGAATTCAGTCTCCAGAAGTCTGTTGCCCTGCACAAAGAAAGGCCTGTTCAGGCCTCCTCTGGGCACTGTTAAGTCTAAACCTGGATTATGGGGGACACGGATGGAGACACATGCCGTGGTCTCCCAATTTATAGTGACTCCTGGCACCTGGAGGCACCAGCCTTCAACTTCACTCAGAGTGTGATCCTGAAGCCAACAATTAATGTTCACACCAACAAGGGAGTTGAGGCTTAGGAAACTTCAACTACTTGCCCAAAGTAAATGGCAAAGTTGGGATTTGAGCACCAGCTGTCTGCCTCCTTTCCTTCACAAACGTCTAAAGATAAGTTGGACTGCGATCACTGAGGTGCCTGCTGGCTCTGTTTCTCTATGATGCTTACAATTTAAGAAGTGCTGCTTAATTTTGGTTTAGTTCAAGTTTCTCCCTCTAGAATTTTTTTTCTATACCATTTCTGCATTCCAAAATGTGCACTCTCTCCCCACTCTCTGTCTCTCTCTCTGTCTCTCTGTCTGTCTCTCTCTCTCTGTCTCTCTTTCTTTCTCCTCATTGGTGACTCCCCTTAGACCTTAAGTGAAGCATTTATGCAGAAATAAGGCCACCATTCACAGGATGGAATAGAGCGAAGTCCTGGTGACTTTTGCTTTTGCCTTCTTGTCCAATGTCTTTGCATCCGATATCTCTTCTCAACCTCCCAGTGACTCCATGGGGTAGGTCCTATTGTTATCCTCATCTCACAGGTGAAGAAACTGACGATTCCAGACACTGCATGATTAATCAATGGCAGAGGCAGGGTTTGAACCCCATTCTCTGTGACTGGCCACCCTCCTCCTTTCACCTCCACGGCTCTGCCTTTCTGACTCTGAGTAGAGGAGAGTTAGGTGTGCACCCTCCCTGACTTGGCGACCAGATCCTGTCCCAATGCAGTGAGTTTGTTCCCGGCTCCTCCTGGCCAGCTGCTGTGCCACGAGGTGTTCTTTCATTTGGCCGCCCGGCTTCATGGGAAGACCCCAGAGCACACTGGCACCCTTTGTGTGGTGGGTGTGGCAGTTCCGAAACACAGCTATCCCTGTCCAGAGTGACACAACCCTTCTGTGAATTTACAACAGACATCACAAGGCTTTGGTTGCATATACTGGACAGAGAGCCAGGGTATCAGTCAGTCACACCCCCAACAGCCCTGGCCACCTCTGCTACATGCGGTGCTTGTGCTGCCGCAAGAATGCGGAAGGACCAGGTTTCCCTCATCCCACCGTGAATGACCTCCATGACCCAGGCCAGGCAAACTAAGATGCCACACTGGGGTAGCAGGCCCTGCACTTTCCTCTCTAGCTCAAATGAAACCCAGAGCATGTTACCTGGGCCAGGGGCCAGGAGGACTGCACAACCAAGCCTCAAGGTCACAGAGACCTCCAAGGGTCACTTCTGACCTATGTTCAAGTGAAGATCAAGAGATTAGCTGATGTGACTGGGATAAACAGCAGTAGCCAAACGACTTGGGATTTATATTTTATTATAAGCTCATATGACCACTCAAACAACAAATGAATATTTGTAATACATTTTATGCTTATCTTGTGAATAATTCAATTCTACAGTTGTATCTTTTATGATAAAAGCATTATATGTTATCAGGGATCAGCAAATTTTTTCTATAAAGGGCTAGTTAGTTAACACAGGAGATTTTATGGGCTGCACACAGTCTCTGTAGAATATTCTTTGTTTTTCCTTTTTTTAAAAAAAAAAAAGTCCTTTTAAAACATAAAAACCATTCTTAGCTCACAGGCTGTACAAAAACAGGCTGTAACACATTTGGCCTGCAAGCCATAGTTTGCCATTCCCTAAATTCAAATATGGAAAATACATCACAACTTTTGTGATTCTATTTCATGATAGCTTTACTTTTTTAAAAAAATTGTTGCCTCAAAAAATTATGTCCGCGGCTAGGGTTGAGTCCACTCTGGCCAGATCCCATGGAAAAGGGCTCATTGTTCATCTTCAATCTGTCTGTCTCTGTTAAGGCTTTACACTCCACGGAAATATGAAGTGATCGGCAGGGGAAGATTCAGGAAAAAATGCAGCAACACTAAGCTATGAGTTTTCTTACTGCCTTTGGGTGAAGCTTTGGAAATCACTGATCTTTCTGTGTCGGTTTCCCCATCTGTCCAATGGGTATAATAACATGGGCATAGATCCTGGGCAGGAACCAGCAGGTCTCTGGTATTCATGTGGTCATGCACATTTCTCCTCAGAAACTACAGGTTCTGAGACTGCTTTCTATGCTGCAGTTTCTTGGGGAAAGCATTGACTATTTCCTCTGGCAACAGCAGGAAATTATTGAGGAGAAGGTGAGTAATACCAGGTCAGCAAACTTCTTCAGAGTCTGAGGAATGGCATCAGCTCTGCGCCTCCTGCACACATGGAGCTCTGTGCATTGTGCAGTGGCCTGACGTGACCCTGGGTGACCCTTGACTGCAGCAGGCTCCCCTCTGCACTGAGGGAGGGCATTAGAGCCAACCTCATCACTGAGATGGCCAAGTATCCCAGAAGGCCTTGCCCAGCTGCCACGGCTCCTCCAGCCTCCCAGGTGGACGCAAAACAGGTTGCTGCTCAGGAAGGCAGCAACCGCCCCCCTCCGCCCCCCGCAAAGCAGTGGCCTTTAACCTGGGATGCAGCAGATGTAGGTTCAAGTCCCTGCTTCCCCACTCCTCAATGTGTTACCTTGGGAAATACCTCCATTTCTCTAAACCTCATTGGCTAAAATGAGGGCTTTGAACTAAATGATCTCTAAGATGCTTCTGCCTCTAACTTCCTAAATCCCCTCCCCTGCCCAGCAGATGCCCTTGATTCCTATTTCCCAGTGAGAATAAAGGGCAGAAAATGTGACCATGCCCACATTCTCTGCTCCCTAAACCCCTAAACAATCAGCGCCTTCTCTCACAATTCTTTCCCAATTTCATAAAAAGGAAGTGTAATGTAGGTTTTTCTGTGGCTAGGTGCCCACTTCTGCCCTAATTCTATTCTGTCCTACCTCTCTCAGGATCAGAATCCACCCATTACTTTCTCCCGCCCACAACTCCACCCCCTCTCTCTGTCCATACCCTTTCCTAGTGTGGAAACCCAGCCCAGGGGCCTCATCCTAAAACCACCACCACAGCACACCCTCCTTCCCCACTGGCTCTCCCTCAGCTGATGATCAAGAGCCACCTCTAGCAGGTCTGGTGCACCGCTCTGGACAGTTGTGCCCCCAAAGCCCAGGGTCCCTTCCTCCACTGTGAGCAGAGGCCTCTGTGCAGAGCCCTGTCCAGCGTGCTTGTCCCCCCAGCTCACCACATCCATGCAGAGCAACATGACCAGAGGGACCCGGTGTCGGTCATTTCTATCTTTTTTTTTTTTTTTTTTTTTTTTTGAGGTGGAGTCTTGCTCTCTTGCCCAGGCTGGAGTGCAGTGGCCGGATCTCAGCTCACTGCAAGCTCCGCCTCCCGGGTTCACGCCATTCTCCTGCCTCAGCCTCCCAAGTAGCTGGGACTACAGGCGCCCGCCACCTCGTCCGGCTGGTTTTTTGTATTTTTAGTAGAGACGGGGTTTCACTGTGTTCGCCAGGATGGTCTCGATCTCCTGACCTTGTGATCCGCCCGTCTCGGCCTCCCAAAGTGCTGGGATTACAGGCTTGAGCCACCGCGCCCGGCCCATTTCTATCTTGCTCAGACGGTGCTCCACACACAGTAGACTCAATGTCCTGTGTGCCAAAATAAGCACCTGGGAAAGAGGAAGAAACAGTCACCTCTGGGAAGCCACACCCTACTTGGGCTTAAATGTAGGCTCCGAACGCTCCTGCTTGATTCCCAAAGGAACTGGGCTCTTTAGTTTTCATCTATTGCGAATTCTGTTGCCAACCTAAAATGCAGGGCATGATAGAAAGGGAGGCTTAAATTATTTTTTTCTTTTCTGGTCAGTTTCCTCTTTCTCTTCCTTCTTAAAAAAAAAAAAAAGTAATTGGGGGGTACTTGAGAAGCTGGGATTTTAAATCTCCCCAGAGGTCAAACAAATTGCATTTTTGCTACAAAGAGCGAGAGGAGGCGGGGGCGGGGGTGGGGGCAGATGGTAAATTGGCTGCTGGGAGACCCTTTGGTGATGTCTTTCTCGGGATCCCAGCTGGCAAAACTGCTGCAGCGCGAGGGGCAGCCCCTCCGGTGGGTAGATCCAATCGCAAGTAAAGAAACAAGGCGTGCCAGCAGGAGCCTCACCGGCCGGGAAATTATTTCCTAATAAAACTACAAAGGGAAGGACAATAACTGGGCACTGCTGACAAGTATTGTTGTCTTGTATCAAAATCTCTTTATAAACCTGTTTGAAGAACAGAGCTCGGCTTCTCTTTGAAGTCCCAGTTCAAAGCCATCGACTTGCAGGGTTCCCAGCCACAGTAGGGGATGGCAGGGGAAAGAGAAGTCAGAAGGAACTTGGCAAACTCTCTGTGCAAATAAATACCTCGGCACTCTGAGGACAATTTTTTGGTTCGAGTTCCTGTTGAGTTCCTAATTATCAATAACAACTGAGCCCCAGCCTCTGTGCCAGGCACTTCCTGCCGACTATCTTTTGACATTCCCAGAGGCAGGAGCGTGCATCCTTGACAGTGCTTCTCCTGCAGCGTGGGCACTAGGAAGGGAGAGGGAGTGTAGCCCACACCCAGAGCGGGGGGAGTGGCAGTCCTGACTGAGGATAACCCCCATTCCAGAGCTCCCAGCCACGCTGTGTCCCCAAGAGCTTGGTGTGTCTCATCAGTCCATAACCCTGAGTTCTCTGCATCGGATGCCATGCTCTTCACCTCCCCTCCACATCTATCTTCTCTCTTCTTTATCCACTACCTTCGCCCCAGTCCCTTTCTCCAAAACAGGTTCATTTGCTCACGTTCAGTGGTTTTCAAAGTGTGGTCCCTGGCCTGGCAGCAACTGCATCACTTGGGAAGTTGTTGGAAATGCACGTTCTCAGGTCCCACCCTGGACCTAAGAGTCAGAAGCTCTAGAGAGGGTAGGGCGGCCCTGCATCTGTGTTATCAGAAGTCCTTCAGGGGATTCTGAGGTTTGAGAATCACTGCTCCAAATCCACGCTTAGCAAAAAAAGCTGGCCTGAAGCTGGTGTTGATTTTCCCTAAGATCACAGTATTGGAGTCAGTAGCCAGTTGTTTATACAGGAATGGGTGTCTCAGCAGTAATAGCACGATTCCAACGCTTAATTCAGCTGAGGTTTAAAAAGATTAATAACTACCATCAGGAGTGTAAGGGGAAATGTTTTCTTTGAGGAAGGAGGCCTGTGCCTACCCACCCTCCCCTATTTAGGATGTCTCCTTGTGAACACACTAGGCCTGATAAAAAGGCTCAATGGTTTATTTTACAACACAAGGTCCTTGGCTTTCTGACCCTTGGAACTGTCGACGCTTACCTCTAGAACTAGCTCCGGGATCTCTCACAGGGAATACACGAGACAAAAAATAAGGTGAGTCCTCTTGTCTCTCAAGGAGATAAAGAAGTTTTCATCGTTCTGTCTTTTGGGTATAAATGGGTATGAAATCCTGTCCACACTTGATAGTTGCTTTTGTGTTCCTTTACGTGCATGTAATTCTGACCATGCCTATCTAATATTAAAATAACATCCTCTCTTCCATATTGGCTTGAAGGGGAATTGGTTGGCAGGGTTGTTTTGCTTTTCTAATACAAGAGCAAGGCTTGGTCAATACTCCATGCAGTTCTTTTGCCTCATCATCTAAACCAAGCAGGGAAACATTGGCTGAAGGTAATTGTCCTCAAACATCTTTCCTCCTGGATGAACATCTCCCAGACCTCACACGAGTGGGTACATCTAGTATTGGTCTCCTACATACTCAGCTCATACAGCTTTTCCCCTCACCCTCCATTTGCCTTCTTCTATTACGTTTTTCTTCTTTGCCTTTACTGCCACCGGACACATTACATATAGAGACGCAGAGGTGTTTGCTTATTGTCTGTTTCCCACATTTAGCATGTCAGCTTCATGAGCCAGCATTGTGGTCTGTTCATTGCCCTTCCCTCCAAACCCTGAGCTGGCACATCACAGGCACTAACCTCTTCCCAGATGAAGTCCATCTTCTCCCTGCCTGCAAAGCCCACGCCCTTCCCACTCTGGAAGGGCAGCCCTAGACCACTGTGTTCTTAATCTCCTCTGAAACAAAACAGCTTGCCAAACCAAAAGCTGCTCAGTGTGAAGAGTGTTCCTCAGGCCTGTGACATTAGAATGCTGCCCATCGTAAAGTCACCCGGCCACCAGCTCATTGCATATGTAGTTTTCTGACTCATAAAAATATCACCTTACACAGTAGCTCGTGAACTTGCCGCCAAGGAAGCGGAGGCCGCAGCTCTGGGGCTGCCAGAGAGATACGGCGGGGAGAAGGAGAAGGCAGGGCATGGAGACGGGCATCTGTCGGCCCCGGCAAGCCTCCCCCTTTGACAGAGAATCCTAGAACCAATGCTCTGCTTCCTGCCATGCAAATGAGATGCTGACGAGGTCATTGCATTCTGCCAGATGATTATCTCTGACATTTTATTCATAATAATTATAGAGCCTTTCCACCTTCAAAGTGCTTTGCAAACAATAATTAATTAATTAACACTCGTAACACCCCAGTGAGGTAGCTTAGTATTATTAATTTATCTCTACAGCATATTATTATCCATTGTTTCCTCCCTCTCCACAAAAAGGGCTCTGGAGCTTCTGTGCATGGCCAGTTCTCCACCTACCTTATGTGGAGTGAGGCTGTGGATTTTGTTTGTCCCAGTTCCAACATAAACCAACACCTTTTCTGAACTCAAATCTCAGCCTCCCTCCTGCACTCCTTCTCAGTCCTTCTTCCTGCTATATTTGTCCCCACTTCCATCTTTGTCTTTTTTTTTTTTTAAGACAGAGTCTCACACTGTCGCCCAGGCTGGGGTATTAATCATGCAATCTTGGCTCACTGCAACCTCCGTCTACCAGGTTCAAGTGATTCTCCTGCTTCAACCTCCTGAGTAGCTGGGATTAGGGGCACCCGCCACTACACCACGCTAATTTTTTGTATTTTTAGTAAAGATGGGGGTTTTACCATGTTGACCAGGCTGGTCTCGAACTCCTGACCTTGTGATTCTCCTGCCTTGGCCTCCCAAAGTGCTGGGATTATAGGCGCGAGCCACCGCACCCAGCTGCCTTTTTAAAAATTCTAGCACAAGCCTGTTTTTAAGCCCCTTTCCTCTCCTGTCCTTGGCTCTGTTTCCTTTCCATCTTCACAATTCTATCTCCCGCTTTTCTCACCATTCATTCCCTGGTTATTTGGGTTTTAATGACGCAAATTCGACTTCTCTGAGGGGCACTTAAAAGAAGGGTATCATTGAACTCCTCTCTCCTGCCCCACTCCTCATTTTTAGCTCCTTTCCTTGTTGGCCCACAGCGCCCCACCCTTTCTGGTCCTACACCCCACAGCCCCTCCCTTTGTTCACTCACTGGTTCCACACCAACCGTCACTGAGGACCTACTATGCGCTGGCCTCTGGGCTTAGTGTGAGGGTAGGTGGAGGGTTGGTAAAGATAAATTATGACCCAAGGTTCCTTTTCTTTGTGGGGTGCCATAGAAAGATTTGAGAAGCTCTCGGGAATTTCAGAGGCAGGGTTCATTGTAATTCTGCCTAAGAATAGGGAAAGGGGAGGGGTTACAGAAATCTTCACGAAAGTGAGGACACTTGAAAGACAAGTGAGGTTTTGGGCAGAAAAGAGAGTAAGAGCATCCCAGGTGTAGAAAACAGCACAAACAAGGGAAAAGAGAGGAACAGCATGAACTAGGGAATGGGAGTGTGGGCTTGGATCACTCAGATAACCCGGCTTCTAATTTCACCTTGAGCTGTCCCCAAGCAGTTACTACATTACCACCCATTAGAAGGGAGAGGAGAAAGTGGGGGGAGAGGAAGAAGGAGGAGGGAGGGGTAAGGCGGAGGGGAGGGGAATGAATGCCACCAGTACAGAGGGGCAAGGATTTTACCAGTGATAGAGAGAGAGAGCAGGGACAACCCACATCACATGGCAGGCAGCATTTCTCTCCAAAAATCCCCCTCAACACCCTTGCCCACCTCTGCCAAAGTCCCTTGGGCACCAACCCCAGGTTATTCTTTTCCTGGGTTCCACAGACTACAAGGCCCAAATCACCAGCCCTGTGAATTTCCCAGGCCCACTCCACTCCTCCTTTCTAGGGCATCCTCTCACTCTGTCACACCCACTGTCTTCTGGGGTGCAGTGCGCCACAAACAAAAAGAGCTCCAGACACCAGGATCTTAGCACTCTGGGAGCACTGGGAGCAGTCATCATCGGTATCAAATAATTTCTTCCTACCACAAATAACTTTTCAAATCCTATTTGTGGAATTACAAATAGCCTGGTGTAGGTTTTGTGTGTGTGTGTGTGTGTGTGTGTGTGTGTGTGTAGAAGAGAGTGAACCCTAAGTACCATGCTAAGCAGTATGGACTGGTTTCTTGTTCGTTTCCTGGGGCCGCTGTAAGAAGGTAACACAGACTGCCTGGCTTAAAGGAACAGAAATTCAGTGTCTCACAGTTCTGGAGGCTCAAAGTCCAAAATCAAGATGTAGGCAGGGTTGGCCCCTTTGGAGGGTTCTGCAGGATACTCTGGTCCATGTCTCTGTTTGGCTTTCTGCTGGCAGCCGGCAACTCGTATGATTCCTTGGCTTGGAGATGTATCACCCCAATCTCTGCCTCCGCCTTCCTGTGGCCTCTCCCTGGGTCGGTGTCTTCACATGGCCTTCCTCCTATAAGGACCTTCCTGTTGGATCAGAGTCCTGCCCTCCTCCATAGGACCTCATCTTCAGTGATTGCATCGACAAAGACTATTTCCATATAAGGCCACATTCTGAGCTACTCGGAGCTAGGACTTCAATACATCTCTTGTGGGGGCAATGTTCAACCCATAACAAGGATCACTACCAGGTTTCTAAGTAAGTCAGGGAGTTGACTGACTAGATCCACAGCTTGTCAGGAAAGCATCTGCAGCAGCAGCAGTGTGGAGACAGATGGGATGTCAGAGAGACTGGACGGAGACCACCAGGAGGGCTGTGGGGACTGCTTTAGTTTCCTCAAAAGTATCTGCATGAATTCAACCCCTCTACGCAAACCTATCTCATCTCCTTCCATCTCATCTCGCATGTGTCATATTCCAGCACAATTCTAAACATTTTAAGAGTAATAGCAACAGTTAATATGTATTGTGTGCTTACTGTATTCTAGGTGCCATGCCAAGTCCCTCAGGAATAGCGTCCCATTTAATCTCCATCATTACTTTTTGGGGTAGATGTTTAGTTAATAAACAAAGCATCAACTCTCTGCCAGATGTCATTCTAAGTGCTTTTAAAAGATAAATTCATTGAATCCTCACAACAGTCCAATGAAGATGATACTATCAACATCCTGATTTTAGAGACATGATAATAAAGGTTGAATAACTTGTCAGAGCTGGACTTCAAACCAAGGCAGTCAGATCTTCGAGTCTGCCCAACCTACGGAAGCACTATTCTGCCTCCATAAACAGCAATAGATGGCCCTTGGAGGGGTAGGTTTCGGGGTATAGAAATGAATCTCTGCTCATAAAAGAAAGAGAATAGGGATGAAGGGCATGGATGAATGGCAATGCTTGGGGAAAGATCTGTCTGTGATGCTCACTCTTTCTCTCCATTAGGGCTATGAGATAAGAGCAGAGATTCTCAAAACAACAGAATGGTCAAGCACACAGAGATGATGTGCCACAGATGGCCGAGCTGCCTCTGCGGTCTGGGAAGGAGACAGGTGATGCTAACTCTCATGCTCCCAGAGAGCTAGGAGAGCAGGGGGCTTCTGAGACAGGCAGAAGCTGTTGCTCTTCTGCAGGCACAGTCCCAGGTGGGGCTCCGCCTCTGGACTCAACCCCATCTTCCACACAGCTGCCAGGGTGATCTTGCGGGACCACCAATCTGATTATGTCACCATCCCCCAGCCACCACTAAGAATACTCAATGGTTCCCATCACCTACCAGATAAAATCTAAACCAATCTCCCCTCTACTCGCCATCCCGCCTAATGTTCTAAACTCCAGCCACGCTGTTCAGATGCACCCAGGGTGCTCTGCTGGCTGGGTGTGTGTGCAGGTGGATGTGAGTGTGAAAGCACACATATGTGTGTATGTGCATGCTCATCTTTCCCTTGCCCCCTTCCGACCTCCCCAGTCTCACCCTCTCTGTTTCCACAGCCCCTCCACCTCTTTCCTGCCAGCCCATCCTTTGGGTCTCAGTCACGTGGCACCTGCCAGCGAAGCCCTCCATGACTGTCCCCAAGCTGACTTCGATCTACCTCCATCTTTGCTCCCAGCACTCTTGGGGCCAAACTCTATATAGCTTGTGAGTCATGATAAAATCCACATGGCATAAAACTAACCGTCGTGGCTGTTGTTGAGTATGCAGTTCAGCAGTGTATGTACATCCCCGTCATTATGTCATCTCCAGGACTCTTTGCATCTTGCCACATGGAAACTGCACCCACCAAACTCGAACCCCCAATCCCCCTCCCCCTAGTCCCTGGAAACCACCAGTCTACTTTCTATCTCTATGAATCTGACTATATCTCCACCACCTCCCCTTTTAAATTGTGTCAGAGTTGTGTCATGGGTAGAGTATCAGAGTCCACTGTTCCATATCATTTTTATTTTAAAACATCTTAGATCCCACTCTGATCTCCCACCCTTCTGGGATAGCAGACATCCCTGCACCATCATTAACAAGCCTACTGGCCCAGGGGAACTGTGCAGATCACCAAAGAGCTGGAGAGCCCACTCCACTCGCTGGCCATTGTCAGTCTTTTCTGGTCCCCAGAGTCTGGCATGGTCCCAGCCCACATGGGCCTCAGGGCCCATGGCCTCTCTGCCTCAGGTTCACATCTAGGGAGGTTGGGGTGAAGCTGGAACCCCCAGTGCCTCCCCACCTTCTCCAGGGCTGCTACACCCACACCTTCTAGACCTTTCCACGAGGCCTCACCTTTCTGTCCTCCTCCCTCCCTTCCTTGGTCATCCTCAAAGCCCTCATGATCAGCCTCGTGCCCCGGGAGTCACCTCTCTTCCATCCTGCTGCCCTCAGAGCCTGCTGACATCATTTTTTCAAAGAGCTTGGGACTTCTACAAAAGCCTTTGACTTCAAGCAGCTTCTGTTTTCAGCCCTGAAAATATCCCGAAGCAAGGACAGGCAAAGGGCCTGTCTACCTGTTGGTCACAGGGAACGTAAAAATAGAGCAAAATACAAAATAATAACTCAAAATATTATTCTGCCATATTGATATGTTTTTATATTCTTCTCCCTGCTGGACTGGAAATAGCTTTAGAACTGAGTGGTGTCTCTGCTTTATATCTCTAACACCACTACAATCCAGTAGCTTCTCAATAAATGTGATAGATGTGTATGAACGAGTGCATGAACTAGTAACTCAGGATTTTTCAGCCACAGACATCTCCCCTTTCATATGTACACAGGTACACAGAGGATCCACTCTCGAGCTCAGGTAGGGGATACTGGAAGCATAATCCTACTACTTATAGTATTTAGTTTACACTTAGATTTTCCTGACTAAAAAAGTATACACAATTCAAGAATTTACAATAATAGAAAAATCTACTTCATTTCAATATCTTAGTTTGCGGGAAGAAAGAAAAGGCAGAGAGATACCCTATGGTCTTCTCGCTCTGCAAGGCAGCCTAAACTCGCTGCTCCCATGATACGGCTTAGAATTAGTTCTCTCGAACCTGGAAGTAACCTAGAAATGGGAGCAGAACTCACATGTTCTTCCTATGGGGCCATGCTCTGGGAAAGAGTAACAGAGAGAGGGGAGAGAATGAATTCATAAGTAAAGGATTTCACGTCCAGATTGGGGGAAAAAGCCGCAGAAGCACAAGGGCATCAGGCTACACCACAGCCAACGAAGACCTGATGTTTGCTGTGCCCAGCTGGGAGACTGGGAAGTCACGATGTTCTGGGAACCTGGGCCAGTTCTGATAGAAAGAAAGCTCCACCGTGCTGCTGGGCTCCATGGAGAAACTCAGCTCCCGCCGTGGAGCAGCGTCCAGACGGGACTCTCCAGCCAGCCATCTGTAATGGCCAGCCCTATTAACTGACCCCTGATTCATCTTCTCCTATTCACTTCAAAGGACACCCCATGAGGGAAAGAGACAAAAGGCCGTCGAGGGGACTTGGGGGAAGGGAGGGAACTGGCTAAATAATTAGCCCTGCAACCTTCAAAGTCCTCTGTAATCATTAATTAATCCACCCAACTGGGATCGGTGGGCAGATGGGCGCTCACTGCCCGCCCTGACACGCCCACTGCTAAATGGAGCCTGGGGGTTGAGCAAATGCACACAGGAGCAGAGGGGCCACCTGAGGGGAGAGGGACCAAGCCCACAGGGCTCTGGCTTTGAGATTTGCAGTGAATAAAAATCTACGGATAACCTGAGTGAGGTGGCACAAAGGAACCAGGAAGCTTTTGAGACAGAATCCACCCTAAGTCTGGGGGAAATAGGAGCAGTGGGTGGGCTTCTACTCCAAAGGCCAGGTATTAAAGGGTCAGGGTTCTGAAGCTGCAAAGAGACTGTCCCCATGTGAGTGTATCTGAACCCTTGCCGTGGGTAACCCCTCCTGAGAACTGCCTCCTGAGACCATGAAGACCGCTGCCCGGATCCCACCAGCAGAGGTAACGGCAGCAGCTACTGCCCGAGCAGAATTCCTGAAGACACCCAGGGCAGATGTGCGGGATGGGGGACGCATGTTCAAATTGCAGGGCTTCGAGGACCCACTGCATACTTTACTATGCATCCTGTCACTGTGAACTTCGCTATCTAGGTAGATTTTAAATTGTTCTGTCTACACCTTTTTAACTAGGTCTCCCATCCACCAATGTGCACTTTGTGAAACATGATAAACTAAAATAAGAATGCAGTTTAAGATTTATTACCCAAAAATTAGCTCACACTTTCCAGTGATTTATTTCTATCAATGCTTAGGAAGGAAAATGAGTGGTGAGATCGAGATGTCACCGGGGAGACAAACCACTGATTTCTCAAGATGCACAAGTGGTTGGTTACTCACCCCAACAAATTCACAGAAATGCCTGACCCTGGGGCATGCATTTCCCAAACTCAATTTCAGCATCTTAAAACTCTGTGGACTTGAGGATAGTGAGTCATGCTAGCAAAACTTATAAGAAACTGATATGCACCAACACAATGAATTAACATTATGATTATGATCACGGCTGAACACTCAACAGTGGGTCAGGCATTCGGCAGAACACTTCTCTGCATTCTGTGTGCTCTTCCTTATTTCTCATGCCTACTCATACCTATGAGATGGTGACTCTTCTCATACTCATTTTTCAGAAGTGGAAGCTGAGCTCCAGGTCTCACATATTGTAAATGGCAGAGTCATTTTTCAAACTCAGTATTTTGGCCATTCCTAAATACTTCTCCATTTGTATTTTGGCCATTCCTCTGTGTTGCCAAGACAAGCATGAGTGCCAAGCCATCAAGACAAGGTGTCGCCCTGTCCCACGCTTTCTCTGGGCAGGCAGATTTTCGGAAGGGTGCTCACTGAGACCGGAATTCAAACAAGGGAAGCACTGTGATGTGAGTCACTCAGGGCCTCGGTGGCTGGACGTACCTGCCAGGACATCCCTCTCAAGCCTGGGGGGGTCCTGTCCAGGCTGCTTTGGGATGCTCCCTGTTCTGTTTTCCTGATGCAGGCTGGAAAACCCCCCAACATAGCCATGTGCAACCCTTAAATTCCGATAGGTGCTGGCCTTCTGTTTCTTTGAGGAGACTTTGAAAATCTGTGTTCTAATCTAATCTGTGCTCAAAAGGCAGGAGATAATGGATGGCTCCACTTATATGAGGTCCATAGCAATAGACCAATTTATACAGAGAGAGAATAGACTAGAGGTTACCAGAGACTGGGAGAAGGGAATGGGACATACTGTTTAATGGGTACAGAGTTTCTACTGGGGATGATGAAAAAGTTAGATAGATAGATAGATAGATAGATAGATAGATAGATAGATGTGATGGTTACCCAGCATTTTGAATGGATTTAATGGTACTGAACTGTGTGCCCTTATGAATGCTTATGAATGCTTAAAATGATACATCTTATGATATTTTCACCATAATAAAAAGATAAATAGATAACATCTGATACATGCTGCAACATAGATGACCCTTAAAGACATCATGCTAGGTGAAATAAACCAGACACAGAAGGACAAATACTGTGTGATTGCACTTACATGAGATAGCTAGAGTGCTCATATTTCTAGAGACAGAACATGGAATGGTGGTTGCCAGGGCCTGAGGAAGAAGAGAATGAGGAGTTGGTGTTTAATAGGTATAGAGTTTCAGTTAGGGATGATGAAAAAATACCCAGGGCTGGATGGTGGTGATGGTTGCACAAGGTTATGAATGTGCTTAATGTCACTGAAATGTACTTTTTAAATGGCTAAAATGGTAAATTTTATGTTATGTATATTTTACTCCAACGGACAATTTTTAATAAATGAGGGAGAAGCTGTTTTGTCCCGCACACCCTCTAAAAAGAGTCTCCCTCGTAATAGGGGCCCAGGAGTCCCAAATATTAGACACAGTGAGTCCCCTCCACAGGCTTCCGGCTGCTGGAGGGGCACCTCACAGTTCTGAGGATGTAACCAGGCAGGAGACAGAGCTGAGGAGGGGTGGGCTCTTGTGGAGCTCCCAGATGCCCCCCAGTGTCTCCACAGGATTGGCTCTGCATGGCATCCCTCTGCCCAGGGCCACTACCTCTGTTTTCCTGGCTCAGCCAGCGAGCTAAGGAGCTGTGTCATTGGTGGCTGTCGGGGTCCTGCTCTGGGCTACTTTATAGTTCCAGAAGTGTCCATTTGCTTCCCTTACCAATATCCCTGCTTTTAGAAAACTCAATACTCCTAACGCTCAATTCACAAACAGAGAAGTCATGATTCCAATACTCCAGGGTTTCAAAAAAAAAAAAACAGACACATTGATAAAGACATAACAATACATATTTTTTTAATGTCCCCACTCCATTTCTCAAGAGCATGCATTTCTCATAAAGTAAGATGCACTGGCATCTCTCCCAGGACTCCAAGGACAATAGTCACTGCCACATTTCCAGCCCAGAGCAGTCAGCAGGCCACCTTCACATCCCTCCCTCTGCTGGGTGACTTGCAGACTCTGAGCCTCCTCCAGGACCTTTGGAACTACCTGGCATCCCTTTTGGGAGCAGCTCTCAAAGCAGGATCCCCCTGCCCTTTCTAGAAGAGGACCTTCCTCAAAGCTCTGGTGAGAAAAGCACCAGTCCCTGGGAGACCTGCTATCCTCTCAGCAGTCAGCACAGGTGAACAGGGATTGCAGCAGGTGTCTGTGTGACTTTGCCATTGACAAGTACACCCAGCAGTGCCTTGAGACCTGCTCAGAAAGTTATCTGCTGATACCAGACCCGTGGACACCTCCAGGAGCTGCCAGGGGATACTTGGCCTCAGCCACTTGCAGGTGCAGCCAGAAGCCTGCCCAGGCCGGTGCTTTGGAGCTGCGAGTGATCCTGCTTCCTGACAAGGGCCGGCTGGGCTCCCCAAGCCTCCTGGTCTTCAGACTCCCTGGGCTCAGCCTCCTGCGGCACTCTTGAGCTTCAGAGACGGCTGGTTCTGTGACTGGAGCTATCAGCTGCAGAGACACTGCAGAGACACCTTTTAAAATTCATGGCCTTACCCATCAGAGTTCAGAAACAGATCAGACTCCAAAATGAAAGCGTGGTTTAACCTTTCCCTGGTCCTGCCGGCCCCTTCCCATCTCCCATTCCACCCTCCTTTCCATGTGTCCTTCCCGCAGCTTTCCTTCCCCATTGTCCTCCAGGATATTTTGCATTTATCCTAGTTTTTAATCCACCCGCTTTCATCAACCAAAGCCAAAAGAACACTCCCCTGTTTCCAAAAAGAACATTTGCTCAGCTGGCAATGCAGGGCTGACTCTCAAAGGTATCTCCCTTTGTCAGGTAGGAAAGGGCCACCAAAGGTGCGGCTGGGCAAAGGAGATAGAGCAGAGTTTTGAATGGAAAAGGAGGTGGGTGGCAAGAGGTGCAGAGTTTTCATTTTTTTCGAAGAAAGGCATTTGCTGAAGGGCCATTCACTTGAGCCTGGGAGACGGGGGTGATCCCGGGGCAGGGCAGACGGGCTGGCAGCAGCAGCACACCCTGCCAAGGAAGATGAAAGAGCACTGTGTTTGCTTCTTGCCATGGGTATAAGCAACAACAGAGATCCTCTCAGGAGAATTCCATCCCCAGACCTTTCCTTGCAGCATTTCTTCTGTTGGGCCTTTACTGAGAGACAGCACCTAGTGCCCTCATTGATGTGGGCACTAGGAAAGCTCACTCTCCTCCCAGACACAGGCTGCCACACTCAAGGCACAGAGACTCTTGGCAGCCACAAGAAGTGAATGGAAGAGAAACAAAGCCTGCTGACTTCAGGTGCATTGACCCAGTGGCCAAGATGGCATGTCCAAGCCATAGAGAGAGAGTCTGTCCTGGGAATGAATGATTCCTTTTGGAAGGAATGATGGATAATACTTATCAAGAATTTATCTGTACCTGGCACAGTTCTAAACTCTTCACCTACATCAGTTCATTTAACCCACATATCAACCTTATGTAGTACCTCATTAGCCCCATGTGATGGTTAATTTGATGCACCTACTTGGCTAGGCCGTGGAACCCAGATATTTGGTCAAACACCAGTGTAGTTATTGCTGTGCAGGTAATTTTTAGATGAGATTAACACTTACATCAGTAGTCTTTGAGCAAAACAGGTTACCCTGAATAATGTGGGTGGGCCTCATCCAATCAGTGGAAGGTCTTAAGAGAAATGACTGAGGTCCCCTGGGGAAGAGAGACTTCTGCTTCAGAATACCTTCCCACTGGAACACCATCAACTCCTCCCTGGGTGGCCAGCCTGCCCTGAACGTGTTGGATTTGCTAGTCTCCACAGTTGCTTGAGCCAATGTCTTAAAATAAATTTTCTCCTTCTCCTTCTCCTTCTCCTTCTCCTCCTCCTCCTCCTCTTCTTCTCTTCTTCTTCTTCTTCTTCTTCTTTGTCTTTTTTTTCTCTCTCTCTCATTCTGTCTCTCCACCCCACCCATACCCATACCCTATTGGTTCTGTTTCTCTGGAGAACCCTAATACATCTTACCTAAAGATGAGGAAACTGGGGTACAAAGCAGTCAATTGCTTTGCTCAAGGCCTTGAGACCAGTGAGTGTCCCAGGCAGGACTAGAATGCATGCTGCCTGGCCCCAGACCTGGCTCAGGTAACCAGACAGGCTGCTGCTTCCCTCAGCCACAAGAAGTCACAGCTACCTCTCCATTCACAAACCAAAGAGGGTAGAAGGTGGAAGGAAAATGCATTAAAAGTAAAATTCAGCTGGGTCAATGGACAAGGACAGGATGTAGACTATAAAACCAATGATATTTGTTTTCATTCTAGGCTTTATTTTGATATCTGTGACCTTAAGTGTGATTTACATCTCTCTGAGCTTCCATTTTCCTGATCTGCAAAATACCATAAAAACTTTGCAAGGCTACTGAGGGATTAAACGGGATAATTTTATGTGCAAATAGTATTTTCCAGGATATGAGTGAAATCATGTGGCTTCTGTGATTAAGACAACTGTTCCAAATTCTAGTGGTCTAAGTCCCCACTTGCTTGACTTACAAGAGATCCAGCTATTTACAGAAATAAATAACTCTCTCCAATAAGTTTCAGGTCCTCAAAGCCGCCGACCTGTGCCCCTGCTGCCCGTGTTCTCATCCCAGGGGTGGGATCCCAACTATCTCAGTCCTCAGGGCCAGACAGTATAGCACTGCCTTTCACGGAGCTCTCATCCACCTGAGTTCCCATTGCTGATCAAAACAATGCCCAGAGCAAAGCTGCACCCCTAGCAGGTGCAGTCTAGGCTACAAAGTGGGGTCCGCTGCCCAGACTCTCCCCCTCTGGGCCAGCTAAGCATATGATACCCCTCTTGCTCATGGTGATGACTCACCAGGATCTCCCCTCCCTGTTCCCCATCCCTACCCACCCATCCATCAGATCTGTCACTGGGCCCAAAGCCTAATGGTGCCTGGGACTTGTGTATTTCTCTCTCAGAGGGCTTCTCCTGCCCCCATGGAAATAAACATATACAAAAGGATGTGAAGAAGAAAGAAGCTTCACCAGTAACATCTCTGTACAGATCCTACCAGGCCAAAAGAACAAAAAGCCTAGCTGTGGGGTGCTTGTTTTGCTTTTTGGTTTTGTTTTCACTGAGGTTTCTATCACATGTTAAAGATGTCCCATGTGTCAGGAACCATCACAAAGCACTTGACCTGCTTTATCTCATTCAGTCGTCCCAACACCTCTGACGTTGTGTCATTAATGTTCCCATTTTATGGATGAAGAAAACTGAGGCTTAAAATGCCTCACAAAGAGTGACTGAGCCAACATACAAACCTAGGCTTGTCTGGCCCCAGAGCCCTCATTCTTCACCACCACACTGCACCTTTGTAAAGCACACAACTATTTGTGTCCAACAAATATTCGTTATCTTTTCTAGAAGCCAAGAGACATTTGTTCTATCCCAACTCTGTCTCTTAGAAATCAAATGGCTCAGCTTCCATATCTGTAAAAAAGAGAGAACTAAAGTAGAAAATTCTTATTGTTTCCTGAGGCTCTAAAAATCTACAATCCTAAGAATTAGTGGCCAGAGACCCTAAGCTGCTTAATACATTTATACCACATCCTCCTCAGCTGGTACTCGGCATTGAGGAAAATTCTTAGAAACAGAAATAAACAAAAATATTAAGCATAAGGCATCATCAGATTTACATGTTATGCTGCAAGATTTATTGTTCTGTTCCTTTTCCTTTAAATGGGAACATTTAGGTCCAGGATATATGGTCATAATATCTCTGAGATGGGAGCTATTAGTGACTGGGCAAGCACATTTCCAATTCTAAGAATCTTCTCTGAAATTACATGCTTGATAATGTGAATATTAAAATTCCCCCTTCACCCAATAGCAATGTGGAAAAACATCTGTCCTTTTTGTTTTAAAATAAACATTGAGAATCTCTCTTTTAAAAATAGTAGAAATAATCATGAAACTAAGTATAACCGAAAGAAAAAGTATTTGAGAAGAACTGAAAGATTAAGGGAGAAACTTGATATAATATCCATCTCCTTGTACTCATCCTCTTCCTTTTAGCTTAATGCCACCTCCTTCCTGAGCACAGAATTGGAACCCATGACGGATGAGGTCTTAGCCTCACGTATGGGTAGAGACCCATGTAAAAATAAACAGAGAGGAAATGCTGACGATGCCTTTCAGGCCACTCAGACCAATTCACTTCAACATGCTCATTGCTCCATTTCATTTCCTACACCTTGGCCTTGCATACTCTTGCCATGCAAGGGCCGACTCCCAATAGGGAGTTGATTATTTTGTTTAGGAATTCCAGAGCCCCAGTCAGACAGGGGTCCTCATTCTGCTCCAGTGCACACACTCCACAAATCTCTCTCTCCTCTCTCTTATTTTTCATTTTTAACCATTTAAATTCATGTTTTTTTTATGTATTGCTAATGCATGACAAAGTGTTCCAGAGGGACTGTCAAATTCCACAAAATACACCTTCATTAACTCTCTCTACAAAGATTTACCATGTCCCTACTATGCCAGCAGGTGTCTGTACAGAAACAAAAAGGCACAATCCCCACCCGAAGGAACCACCTGTAGGATTCAATGTGGAGGCCACCTTCTCTGGGATGCCCTCCTCAGCACCCAGGTCAGGGTCCTGTGGCATGGGGTCTCAGAGTCCATGATTCACCTTCACTGCTGCGTGATTGTTAGCTTAGTAAGGAGGCCCTCATTGCTTTCTTCCAATCCAGTGGGAGACATTCAAATAGGATGCAACTCACAACTCCCTTAGCCAGAGTTGCAGTAATGATAATAATGGTAATGATGTTGATAATCCTATAAATGAAAAAAAAAAACTTTAACTCCTTTTTAAAGAAGGATTTCTTGCTTATCACCTTTGATCCTGAATCCCTGCATGTACCTAAGTGCAGGCTTCTTGGGGCTCAGCACATGTCTGGGAGGATGCCAAGACGGCAGAATGATGTCAGTTTCTCACGGGGTGCTGCTCCCTCAGATCTGTACCATCCTGCCTAATATACGTCAGCTGCATCGAAATGAAAAATGAATAGGAAGTAGATCTTGCTGCTAAAACATATATGTCAGAAAATCATTATGAGTATTAAATTACAGCAATAAAATGAACCAGAACTAATCTTGCAAATTAAGAGCCAGTAAAAATTTTTTTATGGCCACACCTTTTCTTAAAAAAAAAAGAAAAGAAAGAAAGAAAAAGAAGATTTAGCTTAACAGTATTAAAATTGACTAAGGATTTTGAGAGTGAGATGGAAGTAGTTACTGATCAAGAAATTTTCATATGACAAATAGATTTGCATTTTTGGAAGGTGGGGTCGGAGGCTGTCGGGAGGAAGTTGAGAATACTGCCCCTGTGCCAAATGGTAAAATGATCAGTTTTTAAGCTGACATACCTATGTATTTTACATGTAAAATTTATGTATACATATTCCCCTTCCTCTCTTCGGCTCCCCCCAAATCCCCCAACCTCCCACTCCTTAGATAAGGTTCTGCTGACACAAGAAACTAGTAAATTTCTAAATTTCTGACAACCTCTTATTTTTAAAGGAGACGCTGCTGTCATTCAAATTAAATCTGAAGCTATAAACAAACCTTTAGAGCTTTGCCTGTTCACTGGAATAACAGGATATCTCCCTCCACCCTCCAGCAGGAGAGAGACTGTAATTAGCTCATTGTCCGTGAATAGGCACAAAAGAGGCGGTGCTCCCCGTACTGGCTCCCTTTCAACAGCAGATCGCGGGGCAGATGTTAATTAATTAAGTGAGTAACTTCCACCATCTTCCAGGAACACCAAGGAGCCCGACTCCCGGTTCCAAAAGGGACACTGAGGATGAAGATGAAATACCCTGACCAAGGACTCACAGAGAGGGTCCTTGGAGAAGCAGAAAAACACCACCAGGATTCACCTCCCTGCTGCAGCCCGCTTCCTGGTGCTGGTGTTGGCAGCACATCCCAGGTTGTTCTGTGACACCCAGGGAACCAAACTATTTATAACCATGCAATCATTATAAATAAAGCTGTTTATAACATCGAACCTTGGCCCCGCATGAGTTAAAACTCTAGACTGGCAGCTATAAATAACTCTGTTATGCGCTCGAGTGTGACTATTGACTGATACTTCCTCAAATTGTGACAAATAATGACAAGTTTGTTTGACAAACATCCCACTGACATTCATCTGATTTTGAATAAGTGGTGCTGCTTTCTTAATTTGGTCCCTGAGGCCCAGGACTTCAGGAACTTTCTTTATTCTTTCTCTCTCTCACCTCCTGCATCAGGAAACTGTCCTGTGTGTAGTTGTTTTTTCCCCTAATCAACTGGAAGGGATTTGGGGCCTTCTAAAGGGAAGCTTATTAAATCCACTGTTTCTCTCTTGGGATAATTCTGCTTTAGGGCCTTTGCAAGGGTCTGGGGAGTTTTGTTAATGACAGGAGAGAAGGAGGGAGGGGTAGAAAAATGTGGGCCAGGCTGTGGGGGTAGGTAACACAAGGTGGAAAGGGGAAAGCAGAATTTAACATCAGACTGACTGGAATGTCAGTCTTTAAGGGGGACCTGAAACCTAGAAATCTGAAAAGTAGTTTACAGTGAATCAATGAAAGACAAGATTCTGGATTGAGGGATTTACCTCCCAGGGCTTCTGGTCTGAGAGATCTTGTAGATCCAAGATTGGGGTCCCCAAAGCTTGGGTTCTCTTTCGAGGTCAGCTGATATTAACATACAACATGAGTGACATGAGATTCTAGAGCTCTGATGGACCTAAGAAATGTTCTCATGTGACTCAGTCATTTCCCAGGTCGAAGAGCTGAGGCCACAGGGACTCCCAGGACTCCTTAGAGCAGAGCTAGACTAGAACTCAGCTCTCTGGACTCCTGGCTAGAAGCTTTATCTTTCATCAGGAAATTAATTAACATGTGAAAAGCATGTGGAATTGTCCCTGGTCTGTGTTGAATCTTTTAAAGGAGCACTCCATTCCCACTGTCCAGGTTGCACATCTTTTCTGTCTGTATTAACTCTATTTGCACAGTCTCATGCAGCGCCCATGGTCTCCAATCCCTCTTAAGAGAGCTTTCACTGCAATCTTGTGAATATGCAAAACAGCTGCTCACTGGTCTCCCCACTCCCAGACCAAGCTGGGAGTGCAGTAAGAAGACCTGACTCAGGATCCTGCAAAGGCAGAGGTGGCACCTGAGAGCGAGTCTCCTTAAGTTTTGTGCCCTAGGATCTTCATGTGACTCACCCTAGTCCCAGCCACGCTTCCCCAAATAAACATCTCCCAACTGGTTTGCATGTCTGCAAAAATTACTGCAGACATCTCACCCTTGCTGACAAAGTCCTCTAGCCTCGTCTCTCCCACTTCTCCAGCCCAAGTCTATGCTTTACGCCAAAGTGTACTCCTCACTCTTCCCACAACACACACTCTCAGATGCTTCCCATTCCCTTTGATAAGAATGCCCCTTTTACATGACAAAACCCTGACCATCTTTCCTGACTCATTGCAGATGCCCAAGGAAACCCTTGCTGACTGATCCGGCAGCTGTGATGTGCTTTCCTTGGAAGCCCCATCACCCTTATTTATACGTCTCTTTCAGCGCTGGCCTGTCTTAATCCTGCCTTACAGTTATTTGTGAATGTGCTTATGTTTAATCCTCCTTTCTAGTGGTAAGGGGGAGATCTTTCTTAATCATTTTGATGTCATCTAGCACAATGTATACCTAGAAAAAGATGAATGAAGTCTTTTAAATCTGCTTCCTAAAAGTGCAAGCAAAAACACAGAAAGAAATAAACCGGAAATCTTCAAAAGTAAAAAATGACAGTATCAGGTAAGAAAGATTTGGCCAATGTGTAAATAAGTAGCAAAACCTAAAATGGCCCAGCCTGGTAAGTGCATGCGTCTCTACAACCAGCAACAGACATAGAAACTGGGAAGCTAGTGAGTAAGAGAACTGGAAAGAAAGAGGACAAATAACTGGGCAATTAAGTAAGTTGGAGGATCGCAGGGGCCAATGTCTAACCCACTGCCAGTTAGCCGGCCAGCAAACATTTATTTAGAGCCTGCAAGCACATGGCACAGAGCTGCTTATTAAAGAAGAGATGTTTTCCTGGCCTTCAGGAATTGACAATCAGCTCTAATTTCTACAATTTCCCTGCCATTTCAGCTTTTACTAAGACCTGTGGAACTCCAAGTCTCTTGTTGGTTCCCAAATTCTTAACAATGAGAGAATTTGTCAGGCTTTGCCCAGCCTCCCCAGAGAGTCCATATCCCTGTGTGTGTGTGTGTGTGTGTGTGTGTGTGTATCAGTCCTGGCTTATCAGACACCTGTGACCTGTCAGGGCTCTTGGTCCTTCGAGGTCCTTGCGACACTCCATGGACTCATGACAGAACTCACTGCATCAGAACTAACCCATCCCGGAGAAGAAGCAGATGAGAAAACAGCAGCTGACAAGCGAACCACTAAAGAGGAAAAACCAAATTAAACACTCCTTAAGAAGCCAAGTTCTCTTTCTTCCTCAGAAATGACAAGGGAAGGAAGGCGCGGGGCAGGAGAGGGGCTCCGAGTCCCTTTGCGCTGTTCCATATTAACACAGTCACACTTTGCGATGCACTTGTCACTTCCAATCAACACCAGGGCTTTCCGGGGCCCGGACACTCATTGAAGGGATTGTTACTGTTGGTGAATGGGGAATTAATTAATGCAAAGCCAACCAGTTCATAAATGCCTGCTTTGTGAGCAGTTCCTGCATCCCGGGGACCGCGACTCCTGTGGTCAGCGAAGCCCCAGGACTCCGTGTCAGCAAATGATATTTATGATCGCCATCGGCCCTTTCTTCAAACCACCCGGGGGAAGCGAGGCCTCACCTGGAGCCCGGGCTTTTCCCGCTGTGGGCACAACCAAGGGTCCTCGGGTTTCTCTGGGGCTGAGCAGGCAGTGCAGAAAAACTCTCTCCAGTCTTCTAAATCTCTCGCCCACAACCTGACTGACTTCGTGAAGAAAGGCTTCATTTGCAAGTCATAGTGATGGGAACAGGCATGCAAACAGAGAAGCTTTTCTCAACCCACCCCATTCCAAATTTGGTTACTTGACCTCTGGGCAGGTACAAGAACGTGCACACACACATACGCACACAATCGTGCACACACACATACGCACACAATCACACACACACACTCAAACAGTGCCACATATACGCACAGAATTTCTCTGATCTGTTACCTACACAGTTGTCAACTACTTTAAAAATCAGTTCTGATTTAAATGTGGCAAATGGACTCTTCAGGTAACCTAGTTACTAAGAATATAAGATGGAAAAAGTGGTAACCAAACATGCCAAGCCCCTTCCATCATATAGACACACACATCTCATTGAGAGTACACAATGTAGTTTTATTCCCCCTCCAAAAAAAAAAAAAAAAAAAGTTGGTCCCAAGTTCTGCTGATATAACATGTCCAGGCCCTGCCTCTGCTTTTTCTCTGTGGTGGCTTTGCTACCTCCTCGCTTTAAACTGCCATGACGCAGTCCTGAAGACTCCCTTTTGCCTTTAAAATATAATGCACTATGATATTTAAGATGGTGGAACTAAGGATGGGTTTTGTTTCCTTTATGCTTTGCTGTGGTATCTAAATGTTCTATGATTAAGGTGTGTTTTATAGTCACTAAAAAAATGTATGATGTAAAAGGAGAAAAGAATGTTAGTTTCAAAAAATCCCTCAAGAGCCTGACTTTGGCAGCTTTATCAGATTTTTGAGGAAGTAGTGCTCTGGTCTTGAAAATTAGCCTGGGTCATAAAGCAAGGAGACTGTGACATTTTCTGAAATTGGATCCCATACTGCTGGTTTCTGTCTGACCTTAGGAAAAAAGCGGGAAGTAAAAAAGAAGTTTATCCTTGGAAAATTCATTCTCTCCTTGTCATGTCCTTAACCCTCTTCCTATAACCTTGCCACCACCCTAGGAGTTCCCATCACTTTTCCTGTTTTGCTTTTTTTTGTTATCGTTACTTAAAACATACCCTAAGGATAGGGTGTAGGTATCAGTCATCTACACATTAGTATAAATTAAATTAATCAATATTACTTTAATTCCAATATTATAAGTTCCTATTTGTATTTTAATTCAAAATCCAATTGTATAATAAAATGTACCAGCTAATGAATAAAGGAGCTAATCTCTGTCCTCTCTAGATCAGACATCTAGGCTACTGGCTTCTCTGTTTTGGGAAAGATAGTCCCTGGAACAAATCACATAGTGCTGTGATAAATTTTTCCACATTAGCTATAGAATATCACCATTTAGTACCGCTATCCCTTTAGAAAGAACTCACTCTCCAGAGACATAGTTAAATGTAGGAATGGTTGCAGATAATGTGTGGTCTACAAAAATATTCATTAGCCCCAGAACTTTTGAAAAACAGTATTCTTTATTTCTACTTGGTAAATCGTATTTGCTACACATAGACATTGAGTATATATATTGAGTGCCTGATAAATCAAAATGTGTAATGATCTTGAGTGCTCGATTTTGGAAACAGAGGAGGAAACTATATCCCAGAGAAGTTAAATATCTTGCTGCAGGTCATTCACTGGTCGATACACTAGAGCTTGAACCAGAAAGAATGGTTTCTGATTCCTAGACTGGGCTCTTTTTTTCCAGTGTCTTATCTCCCAAGCTACCTAATTCAAGTTCTGGAAAGATCTGATTGCCTCAAGTCTGGGAATGATCCTCCAACGCTTCCTTTTTGGTAATTCTTGGCAAGCAGGCTGAGAAATGAGGCTGACTCAGCAAACACCGTGTTTCTGACCCTCCTGAGCCTTCTCTGTTTATTAGACCATGCTCTGCAGATAAAAGGGCAACAAAAGACAGGAAAACTTAGGAAGAGACAATCACTTGCTGTAGTTGCCTTTTCCATCCTTCTGATCCGTATCACAATCATTGTGGTCAGTCCCTGGTCACCCACATGCTGTCCAGGACCTAGAGAGAGGCAGGACTTCCAAGGAGCTTCCTCATGAAGCACCCCGTAGGCAGAGTCTTGCAGCTGGGAGTCCACCTCCCCAACCAGAGGAGTGAAAGCAGTGGTGATCTTCTCTTACCTAGAGGTGGAGTGCAACAGTTAGTTGACTCTGTATTCATGGTTGGTCCTAGGGTCACCTTCTAGGTGTCCAGGCCCACCTAGACAGCATCTAGGCCCCCCGGTCCTTGTGTACCCTGTATATTTTCCAGCACAAATCTTCCTGCTGTCATCTGAATCCAAAAGGAGATCTTGACCACGACTAGTCAATGTGCACTCCATAAAGAATCTCAGTACCTGTCATTTATAGATTTGTTCATTCAGCTAAAACATGGCAAGTGGTTCCCATACACAAGGCACTGGGCCAGGTGCCTACTGCATAAAGAAGCCAATCACACAGCTCCTGCCCTCAACAAGCTGATGGGAAATCAGAAAGACAGGGACCAATGACAGACAGCCAAGTTAATTTATACCCAGATAGACAAACTCCTCTTTATTCTTTATGAGTCAGATCAAATATCATCTCCTTCAAAAGGTTTCCTGGCCATCTACAGGATCTACATGGTGATCCTTCTGTGCCCTGATGACACTTGGTTTGATCGTCAATGATAGCATTTCTCGTGTTAAAATTACTTCTATGCATGTGTGTGTCATTCTTTAAATTATATGAAAAAGGGAGGCCGGGTGTGGTGGCTCATGCCTGTAATCCCAGCACTTTCGGAGGCTGAGGCGGGCGGATCACGAGGTCAGGAGATCGAGACCACCCTGGCTAACATGGTGAAATCCCGTCTCTACTAAAAATACAAAAAAAATTAGCCGGGCATGGTAGCAGGCGCCTGTAGTCCCAGCTAATCGGGAGGCTAAGGCAGGAGAATGGCATGAACCTGGGAGGCGGAGCTTGCAGTGAGCTGAGATCGCGCCACTGCACTCCAGCCTGGACAACAGAGCGAGACTCCGTCTCAAAAAAATAAAGAAAGAAAAAGGGAGAGGGTGGAGGGAGGAAAGGCAGAAGCTATTATTCAACATCTCCAGACACCCAGAGTATCTCGGACTTTTAAGACAACTGAACGAATGGATGAATGGGTGAACGAATGAATGAATGAATTTTCAAGCTCTTTTGTCCTCTACATGGATTTTCTTGACCCAAATATGTATCCACCAGTCCAAACAAGAGGTAAATATCCTCATGGCTTCTGAATATGTGAACTGTGGTTGCTTCCTGCTCATTACCCAAACTCACAGAATTTGGAGCAACGAAAACCTCATTTCACTTAGCCAAAAGCACTAGTTTCTTGTCTTTGCTTTCATTTTCCCAGGAGTGTAATGAAAGTGCGTGTGCATGTGGGTGTGCATTTGTCCTGCACATAATTTGGCAGTGTCTTCAATAACAGGTGTCCCTCCAATAGGGCTCAGTAGTGAGGGAGGGCATGGAGGGCATGGGGGGGGAAGCCAGGGAGATAGGGAGAAGAAGCCTGCCACAACCAATCACCAAATCAATTCAACCAATCGATTAAATCTGAATGCACACTCAGCCACAGGAGGAGAAATTGGAGCAACACCCCAGTGTCTGGGTGGTTAGGGTGTAAGTTAAATGGTCTGTTAATGTGATAGTTGAGACTTTTACACAGAAATTACACTGGCTACAGTCACAGCACGGCAGACCTGGCTCCAAATCACCTCCTACCAGGCAGTGTCACACTGCAGGCCAGGGAGACAGGGATTTTCAACGCTACCTGGCCTGGCCTCCTGCCATCATTTTGAGCTTTCTCTGTTTTGTAGCCTATTACTTTTAAGAGAAGGCCAGTCATCTCCATTATAATATGCACAGTGCCATAATTTTTTGTTTGTTCTTACGAACGGAATAAAGATGTTTTACCTCAGAAATAAGAACAGTTTAAAAACAGTTTGTTACAACTCTTATGATGAAGTCAGTCAACAAAGCAAGAATAATAAGGTCAGGTGGCACCCTTGTCCAAGGAAAGAAGGCAGAAAGCATTGAAGAGCAAAACACAAGGACCCTGACTAGATTCAAGACAGCCCTTTGGTTTTCTGTATAGCCCAAAGTACAGGTGAGGGAAATCCATGCTCAATGAGCCACCAACACTTACTGACCACCAATCTAGCCAAAGACTGTCTAGCTGATTCAGGACACCAAGAGAAAAGAGCTGATATGGGCATCACCTACAAGTCACTTCTCACTTAAAGAGTAAAGATCACGCCTGTAATCCCAGCATTTTGGGAGGCCGAGGTGGGCAGATCACCTGAGGTCAGGAGTTTGAGACTAGCCTGGCCAACATGGTGAAACCTCATCTCTACTAAAACTACAAAAATTAGTGCCAGGTGTGGTGGCAGGTGCCTGTAGTCCCAGCTACTTGGGAGGCTGAGGCAAGGGAATCCCTTGAGCTTGGGAGGCAGAGGCTGCAGTAAGCCAAGATTGCGCCACTGCACTCCAGCCTGGGTGACAGAGTGAGACTCTGTCTCAAAAAACTAAAAATAAAAATAAAAACAAAAGGATAGGTAGAGCTAAACAAATTAAATGTCATCACCATACAGATAACTGGCAGAAATAAGACTTGGTGTATTACTTAGCAAAAATCCTTAAGATCCTTTTACAGTGCTCGCTTTGGCAGCATATGTACTAAAATTGGAATGATACAGAGATTAGCATGGGGCCTGCACATGGATGATACGCAAATTCATGAAGCATTCTACATTTAAAAAAAAAAAATCCTTGTAAATCCTTCACCCATTCATTTGACATTCATTCATTGAATGTTCCCATTGTGTCTTGTTATGATCATGCCATCCTTTTCCTAAGAACATACTTTGTATGACTATATTATATTTTTGGCAAAAAGGGGAATCAACCCTTATCCATTTATTCATTCAACATTCATTGACTTCTCACCCCAAGCGATGCTACAATCATGTAGTCCTTTCTTAGGAATATACTTTTCCTATATATCATATCATATTTTATTTTATTTTGCTTTTGGTGGCAGGAGGGATGGTGTATATCAGAAAACTTTTCATATTAGTTTGAGTGACTTAGCAAGAAGACACTTCCACAGGTTGAATCCATTTCATTCAATAGCCAGGCAGCGATTGTAGACTCACAGGGTTATAGAGACCTTGGAAGTGATCTCGCCAAGTTCCTTGCAGGAAAGACAAAGCAGTTATGGGCCAGACGTGGTGGCTCATCCTGTAATCCCAGCACTTTGGGAGGCCGAGGTGGGCGGATCATGAGGTCAGGAGATCGAGATCATTTTGGCTAACACAGTGAAACCCCATCTCTACTAAAAATACAAAAAATTAGGCTGGCGCGGTGGCATGCCCCTGTACTCCCAGCTACTCAGGAGGCTGAGGCAGGAGAATCGCTAGAACCTGGGAGGTGGAGGTTGCAGTGAACCAAGATCGCACCACTGCACTCCTGCCTGGGTGACAGAGTGAGACTCTGTCAAAAAAAAAAAAAAAAAGTTACATTACTCTTGCAAAGTAATCCAGCTGCTACATCATGGAGCCGGAGCAATAGCCTAGGTCTCCTGGCAGTTGATCCAGCGTATGTTCTGCTCCCCTACACTGCTGGGAATTCCAGTGTCTTGCGTTTATCTTCTCACGACAAAACACACAGTCTACTCTCTCCAACTTGGTCCTGGTGCTGAGGACATCTCTGACATCCCTGCTATGTGCCACTCTTGTCTCTGAAGGAGGATGCTTGGCTCCTCACAGTGCTATCAGCTCCCCAGCCCCATCTGTGTGCATGAGGACTGAGTCCCTGTGAGGCAGAGGGGCCTCAGGCTGGAGCAGCACAGGACACGCCAGGAACAGACAGGCCAAACCGGCTTCTTTTCTTTTCTATTTTCTTTTATTCTTTTCTTTTTTCTTTTTTCTTTTTCTTTTTTTTTTTTTTTTTTTTTTGAGACAGAGTCTTCCTCTGTCACCAGGCTGGAGTGCAGTGGCATGATCTTGGCTCACTGTAACCTCTTCCTCCCGGGTTCAAGCCATTCTCCTGGCTCAGCCTCCCGAGTAGCTGGAATTACAGGCACCTACCACCACACCTAGTGAATTTGTGTACTTTTAGTAGAGACAGGGTTTCACTATGTTGGCCAAGATGGTCTTGATCTCCTGACCTGGTGATCCACCCGCCTTGGCCTCCCAAAGTGCTGAGATTACAGACATGAGCCACTGCACCTGGCCCCCAAACTGGCTTATTTTCATTGCTTACTTGGGAGTATGATCCTTCCATGCCTGGATACTTTTCTTTTAGCCCCTGCTACTGGCAAAATGGTATCTCAAAGGCCTGGCTTGAGAAATGGCCATTCTCCTGCTACCCACACTCCATTCTTCTCCAAGGTGCTTCTCTCTCCCCATTGCCAAAGCCTTCAAGTATTTTTCTGGTCAACTCAACTGCATACTGCAGGGCATGCTCCAGATCTAAATCATGCATGCAGTCTGGTGAATTATAAGCTCCTGTTACTCCATTTCTTCAGCCTAGGTTGAAACTTCTTTCAGCTCTTCAAGGCTCCTGGAACTCAGATCCACCCCTTCTGGCCTCTTTTAATATTTCAGTCCATGTTACCTGTGCTCTGCCAACTGGAGTCCTTCAACGAGCCTTTTTCTTGGTCTCTTCTTTTCATTGCCATGAGCCAAGCTCTGTGTGTTAATTTTAATGGCTGTTCTCAAGGGCAAATTATGCCCTGTACTAGTTTCCTGAGGCTACTATAATAAACTACCGTCAATTTGGGGGCTTCAAAACAACAGAAAGGTGCTCTTTCACAGTTCTGGAGTTTCAAAGTCTGAAATCAAGGTATTGGCAGGACCATGCTCCCCTGGAAGACCCTGGGGAGAGTTCTTCCTTGCCTCTTCAAGCTTCTGGTGGCCCCAGGTGTTCCTTGGCTTGTGGCTGCACCATTCCAATCGCTGCTTCCATCTTCACGTGGTCTTCTCCTCTTCTCTCTGAGTGTTCTCCTCTTCTGTCTCTTTAAGGACAGTTGTCATTGGATTCAGAGCCCATCCAGATAATCCAGAGTAAACTTATCTTGAAGTCCTTAACTTAGTTACCTCTACAAAGACCCACTTCCCAAATAAGGCCACACTCACAGATTCTGGGGGTAAAGATCTGGACATGTCTTTTGGGGGTATCCATCATTCAGTTCACTACACTGTCTTCTAGTAATGCTGTTCACCCCTCAGCAGAAGTTGAATTATTGTACTTTGGATATTGGATGCTGGATATTTGGCTGGCACTGGAGGTACAAGAGGAATGAGGCATGCTTCCCACCCTACAGAAGTTCTTAATCAGGTAAATCAGACAGAAGTGCAAATAGGTCATTATACTACAACATAACAGATGCTATTTTTGAATAGGAAAAGTCCCATCACTCTTGAATTCTGTGGCCCATTTCCCTGAGAATTCTCATATTCCAAGCAGTGTCACCTTCCTTTTTGTTCATATGTCACTGAATCTGCTTAATCAGAAAAATGAATACTGGTGGGGAAAAGGGGTGGGAAGGGGGACAAAGGAGATCTATTCCCTGGAGAAGTCTCTCTAGACCACATATGACTGTCTGAATATTAGGAATAAGAGTAGACATTTGGCAAAAACATTGCACTGGGGGTAAAATGCTTCTGAGGTCTGAACACAGAGCATCTCAGAGTCAGAAAGAGCTCACACATGGACAGAAGTGATGGCTCCCTGAAAAGGCCTCCATGGATTTGCACACAAATCGACCACTTGGATGGACGCCAAGAAGCAGTCTCACTCCTTCACTCTTGAGTTGTTTAAGCATTTTAATACTTTACTCCTGTGGGGCTGTATCTGAGACCTGTGTGAAACCTTGCATGTTTAGTACTCCAGATAGGAGATGGCTTGGCTTAAAGACAGGGAAACAAGGCCAGCGCTTCACTTCAAGACTAGTCATCCTAGGACCCTTTCCCAAATGTTCTGAGTAGTGAGGAGGGTGGGGTTGTGTAGGACACTATTCAGGAGACTAAGGATACTGGGTGGAGAGAAATCAAACAATACTTTGTGTAGTGATTCTATAAGATTCCTATCTCACAACAGAGATTCCTTTCTGAGGCTAAAGTCTTCTATAATCTAGGGGGCAAATTGTGGATAATGTTCAGCCTTGAAAGCTGGTGCATACAGGCATCAGGGAGCTGGGTAAGAAGACAATGTGCAAATTGGCTGGAATATTGCGATTCAAAAATAGAACTCAATGTTGTTTACTACAGTGAGTCCTACACTCTACTTTTTAAAAACATACAGGGTATCTTGTAGTAAAACAAATTTTCTTATGATTATTTTCATAGTTGAGAGTCACTGAACAAGACATAGATGAATCATCTGAAACGAGCCCTTATCTTGTGTCCTGCTATTACCTCTCAAAAAAGAATTGCACCCTGGAAGAGAGTTTCAAAATAATTAGCAAGAACCCACCAAAGAAAGTTCAAAGCACTGCTAGAAAATTATCTAGGAAGCCAGGCTTTGGTGACTCTGCCCAGTAAAGAACTTTTTCTGCATGCGATACATGGCAGTTGAAAGATACCCTGTTGCCAGTTCTAATCTCTGCTCTTCAAAATGGCTTCTGTTAAGTTCTGAGTGTAATATTTTGACAAATAAGAACAATAATAATCATAATTGTTATACCATCCCCAGTACTATAAAGGATAATGCCTCCATCTACCTGATTTTACCACTGAAAAATATTATGAAGGGAGTGAGGAGTTGACCTGGCCAACTGCTGGGTTCTCTCAGCTTACACTTTAGCCAAAAGAGGGCAATTTGTGCTGACCCTATCTAGTCCTTGAAGTTCAGGGTGACTCCAGTGAGACACGGCATTACGTTATACAAGTGAGTCTACCACACACACACAAAAAGGTTCTGATTCATTTATCCATCCTAATTCAGTCTATTAGAAAAATCATGAAACTCTGTCCTTCAAAAAAATAGAGAGAAATGCATTGGTAAATTCTGTCTACTGATCTCATTGAAGAAGTCAGTGATATGATGCACTATTAAGCTTATAGAGTCCCCTTTGTCCTTCCAGGATTGATTTTTTCACAACGTTTTAATAACAAACATTTCATGAGGGCCTACTATGTGCCAGGCATTGTGCTAAGGATTAGAGATGGGGAATACAGAATATTGAATAAATTAGAATATAATGTGATAATCAATATTACAGGAGAACATGCAAAGTATTGTCAGAGAACAATCTAGTAAGATGTTCCCTAAACTTATATGACAGAGAAAGTAAATAGAAATAAAGATTAAAATATAAGCACTCTAAGCTGTTGACTGAAAGAGCCAGATCTCTTGGTCCAGACATTCTAAACGTTTGTGAAAAGTTCTTTCCCTTTTGTTCCTGATTAGAAAGAGCTCTTTTTAGTTTCCATAGCTTCTAAAGTCATCTCCTATCGCCCAGCTCTTAAATGGCAAACTGTTTAAATTTAGCAGTCTCTATGTGCAGGAAAAGCCAATATAATCCAAACCCCCTATTTAAAATTCCTGGAAAGTAAAAGCCAAATCTTTCCCACCTCGCAGTCTGAACCGATCTCATTCTGTATCCATACCCCTATCAGATGATTGTTTAGAAGAATACCAATTAGAGCCCCTTAGAGGTTGCATGTCCACCCCCTCCACTGATGGACAACTCCTTTGACAATACCCCTGGTGGGTGATCAGCCCGCATCTATTTTCCCACTTGCAATGGAATGCTTAGGGTTTTATGTGGCAGCCTGCTTCATCATTGGCCAGCCCTAGTGATTAAAATCTTCTTTATGACATCAAACCAGACTTTCCTTCCTGAGAACTCCCACCCATTGGCACTATAGCTCTTCCCTATAGCAGACTAAAAGAAACCACTGGAAGGAAAATTTAAGGGTGCCTTATTCAGTCAACAACTGTCAATTGCAACTAGAAGACATTTCAAGAGTTAATTCAAGGAAAGATCAAATAGACTATACAGAAGAGGGAGAATAAAATGAAGTGGCTTCCTAACCAATGCTTCTCAATCTTGTATTCAGGACATAGCAAATACAGGGGGAAAAAATATCTGTAAGACACACTGATGAAAATCTGGAGGATGTGTACAGCCAGAAAGGACCAGCCTGGGGCCTGTGACCAGCCTACATGTCCCTGCTGCTCTAAGCTGAGCCGACTGTGTCCTCTCCACCATCCAGGCCTGCCCCAGGACAGGGGTTCCAAATTTCAGGTACACCAGTGCAGCTGCCCTGCCCTGAGCAAGATATGGGCACAGCAAGACCAAACTGCAAGAAGGCCCCACTGGTCAGTCCATTTTCACCTTATGTAGCAGGTTGAATGGAGGCCTCCCAAAGACATGTCCACATCCTCAAACCCTGAATCAAACTTTATTTGGAGAAAGGATCTTTGCAAATATAATTAAGAATGTGGACATGAGATCATCCTCGATTATCCAGGTAAACCCTAAATCCAAAGACAAGTGTCCTTATCAATAGACCCAAAGAGGAGAGACTCATGGAGAGAAGAAGGCCATGTGAGGACACAAGCACAGACGGGAGTGGGGCAGCCACGACAAGCCAAGGAACACTGGGAGCCCCCAGAAGCTGGAAGAAGCAAGGAAGAATTATCCTCTGGAAACCTCTGAGGGAGTGCCAAGTCCTGCTAAAACCTTGACTGCAGATCTCTGGCCTCCAGAACTGTGAGATACTAAATTTCTGTTGTTTTAAGCCACCTAGTTTGTGTTGATTTGTTACAAAAGCTCTACAAGACAAATATACCTGAACTCATTTTCAAGGACAAATTACATCCTTCTGATCCAGAGAGCCAAATCATACCATTATCAAACTTTCTCACAGGTTTCTTTTATTTTCTCATGGGTCATACCTCTGATTAATCAATGGGTCAACAACCATGCTTAAAACCTACCAAACTGGTCTAGCAAGGAAAAGAAAATGGAACCAGAAAAGATCTCTAAACATGTCCTTCAGGTTTTCACTGCAACATATTATTAACATACAAGCAATACATCTTTGGGGTCGTCTGTCCTCAACAATTTAATCTCCTTTCTCTGAAAAGCATACCCCACCTTCACAGGATTGAGCCCTAAGACACGTTTGAACACTTGACCCCCTCCTTGCTTCCCACTAGACTGGTTATAATTGAATGGATCAGCTTGACCCAAGCTGGACAAATTACATTTTCTCTCCTGGAAATTGGAATGAAGGTAGTTAGGATAATGGGGCTGGTTGGGTGCCAGAGGACAGGTGAACTCGGCAGCTTAAAGGAGGCCATCTCCTGCATTTTTACAGATGCAGAAATCACTCTGGAGAGAGAAGAATAGGACAAATGCCAGAGAAAAACAAAGATCAGAGACAAAAAGAAGGTCCTCTCTGGGTCCCTCATTACTCCCCAAACCCTCATTATAGTCTCTCAAAAAGACCTCCAGCACTAGGATTCTGTGCCACACACCAATGTCCTTCCTACCCCTTCTGTTTGAGTGACAGGTATATCTATTTATCTGTCTTCATATCTCTGAAGATAGCTATATATCTATATTTATATGTAATACATACGACATTTCTAACCAGGCACAAAATAATTTTGAACCTAAACACTTAAGGAACTCTTAAGCCTTGCATCCTTGTTTCAAAGAAAGTGTTAATTTTTTTCCATCCATTACCCATTAAATTAGAAATTAATAGGTGTTCATTGCATGCATACTAAGGATGATTCTGAAGAATTTTTTGAAAGTCCTTCCTTCCCCTTGAAGTCTTTATATTCTAATTAAGATAAAATATACACCGTGACCTAGTGCTCCATATCTCACCTTGTCATAATTACTAGTAGTTTTCAACCTTTGTACACTGAAAATTTCTGTATACTCCATCCATTCACACATTGTCCACTGACACCTCTCAACCAGCTCTTGTATGCCACATTCAGATCTGTATAAATTAGCTGGAAAATGAACATTCAGAGCTATTGCATGATGGTGCTGTCAGCCAACAGTTGAGTTTGGGTGATGTTGCCATTTTTGTCTGAACAGCAATGTTTCTGCAATTACTTGAAAAATTTTAGTGTGTTTTCCCCCTATGGTTTTATAAAAATAAGTGGAGCAATGGAAAAGCTCTGAAGTTTAATTCTTATGAACTTAACACCATCAAGATAAAGCTGAAAGTCATGCAATCTAATGTGGATTTAAACCTGCGAAGGAAAATAACAAAACTAAGAAACTTTTATGAGATGCTGTAACTAGTCCTTGATAGACTGGATCTAAAAGCAGAGGTATGATTAGGGATTTGATCTTTTTTCTAGCCTTCTAGGAAGGGAATTCCTTCCTCTTCTATTGTTCTGCTTTCACACATTCCTACGAGCTGGAAGTTTTCAGGAAGTCTTTGCCTATTAAGGTAGTGACCTGCCATGGTCAGTACAGGTGTGGGTAGGGTCTTGACCCAGGCTTCCACTCCTATGGGTTTCTGAAGCTTCAGGATAAGATCAGGAAGGCACTTTGCTTGGGCTAACTCTCCTACCCCCAAATTTTATAATTCATTCATCATGCCTTCCTGCTGTAGTTCTACAATTAGAGTTTTGGCCTAGTCCAGTGGTTCTTAATCAGGAACACTTTTGCCCCAAGGAGACATTTGGCAATGTCTGGAGGCGTTTTGGATGGTCACAAACAGCAGGGGTTATTCCTAGGGGTTAGCAGGCATCAGCTAGGGATGCAGCCCCCACCACAGTGAATATCTGGCCCAAAATGTCACTAGTGCTGCCACAGTTGAAAAAAACAAAACAGAAACAAAACAAAACAAAACAAAAAAACCACTAGCTCCTAAACCCTGCTTTTAATTTCTATTTTGAAATTCGTTGAATCTAACTGACTCACATCTCTCTGGATCATGGGCTGTATTAGTCTACTGCATCGCTATAAAGACATACCTGACGCTGGGCATTTTATAAATAAAGGAGGTTTCATTGGCTCATGTTCTACAGGCTGTACAAGAAGCATGGTGCAGGCATGTGCTCCTGGTAAGGGTCTCAGGAAGCTTCCAGTCATGGCTGAAGGTGAAGAGAGCTGGTGCATCACATGGCAAGAGCAGGAGCAAGAGAGACCAAGGGGTAGGGGATGACACATTCTTTTAAACAACTGGATCCTACTCACACCCTACTCTTGAACTCAGAGTGCAAACTCACCTATTTTTGGGAGGACAGCACCAAGACATTCATGAGGAATCCACCCCCCATGACCCAAACACCTCCCACCAGACCCCACCTCCAACGTCAGGAGTCACATTTCAACACGAGATTTGGAGGGGACAAACATCCAAACCCTATCACAGGTTTTCCTAATTGGGGTGGCGTAAGTGACTGTGCACGTAGAGATGGAGATGAAATGAGAAAGAAACTCAGCCATTATTTGCTTAGTATTTACTCCAAGCCAGCCAAGCACCTTACCATAGGTAATCCTCCTTACAGTCCTAAGAGGTAGGTCTACTGTGATCCTCATATTACAGATGGGAGAGCCAAGGCTAAGAAGGTTAAATAACATGTACAAAATCACAGAGGTCTTTAGGGACTGAGCCAGGATTGGAAATCAGGCAGTCCGGCTCAAGAGCCAGAAGAACAGACTGAGTAGATGAATGAAAAGCCAGAAACACAGATAAGGTTCCAACATAAAACGTAAAAGAAAGGAGAAAAGGAGAACTAGGTAGAGACACACATGGAGCAGGTCCCATGGGTCAGGAATACAGTTCACACTGGATTCCTCAGGGTTCTTTATGCCAACGCAGTTGCAGAAATGGCAGTCTGAGCACTGAGACTCGAAACTCAAACCCTGGTTCCCAGTGCAGCCCCGCTGTTTCACGCTGTCCCACCACGGCTTTATCTTTGCCTGCAGAGAAAAGACTTTTTCCCCCACGCAGATTCATTAAATTCGGTTAACCAGAACTTCTTTCGTGCAAAAACTGCAGAACTGTGGAGAGGAGCCGAAAGCATGTGATACGTTTAAATATGCCAGAGCAATATGCTGACCAGCGAGGTTTGTTTATTAAAATCCTTATGTGGGGTGAAGCTCAAATGAGCTTATGTCAGCTAGTTCATGGAGAGGCCCTGTTTTCAAGATGAGGCTGCTGTTTGTCTTCTTTACGGAGCTGACAGAGGACATGCTGGAGAATATAATACATTATGCCAAAAACATCTGTATTATAGAAAATCAACAATGAAGAGCAGCAGCTCCAAATGGAGCTAGTACTTTGAAAGGCATTTATCTGTCAACAGATTAAACTGCTATTTCCATCTACAGAGGAAACTAGAGGAAGTGTAAACCAGTTTAAGAACAGCAGAAACTAGCCTACTTCTTTTCTGCCAAGTTATTTTTGCACATTCAGGAAGACACAGGATAGGTTTTTGTTTTGTTTTTAATCAATCTGAAGAAAACACTTAGAGAGCTCTCTTATCTCAAATCCGAGTATTCAGAACTGAATGTTTTCCTTATTTTTTTCCCCACTAGAATATATGCCTCTGAATGACACCCAATGGATGAAAGGGGTTTGTTTCTAATAAGGAAGTGGCCTCTTACTGTCGTATTTTAAAACCCCAGAGTGTCACAGGCTTACTTAGATGAGACAGGTCGCTGGCAAACGAACTAAATTTGTCACCAATTCCTGTATCAGGGTAATGAGAATAACAACAACAAGAAATGCCTAACCTATAGTAAGCATTTTCTATCACTAGGTATTTTATTATACATTCATTATTTCATTTAATCCTTACATCTCTACGAGTTGGGCACCAAAATTATCTACTTTTTAAAAAATATTATTAAAGTATACCACACATACAGAAAGTTACACATGTTTTAAGTATGAAACTCAATGAATTTCACACACTGAACTGGCCTGAGTAACCATCACCCGGAGCAAGACACAGAATACCTACCTCCAGGCCTCTCACACCTCCATCCAGCTGCACTCCTCAGGGGCAAGTACTATCCCAAACTCTAATCATGTAAAGTCACTTCCTCAAGCTTTCAACTTTAAATGCCATTATACAACTTCCCTTCATTTTTTTATTTTTTATTTTATTTATTTATTTATTTATTTAAGACGGAGTCTTGCTCTGTCGCCCAGGCTGGAGTGCAGTGGCTGGATCTCAGCTCACTGCAAGCTCTGCCGCCCGGGTTTACGCCATTCTCCTGCCTCAGCCTCCCAAGTAGCTGGGACTACAGGCGCCCGCCACCTCACCCGGCTAGTTTTTTGTATTTTTTATTTTTTAGTAGAGACGGGGTTTCACCGTGTTAGCCAGGATGGTCTCGATCCCCTGACCTCATGATCCGCCTGTCTCGGCCTCCCAAAGTCCTGGGATTACAGGCTTGAGCCACCGCGCCCAGCCACAACTTCCCCTTTTATATCTGGCTTCTTTCACTCAACATTACGCTTGTAGATTCATCCATATTCTTGTGAGTAGTTGTATTGTGCTGTTGTATTATGGATTGTATGTAGTTATAGATTGTTAAACCTTATAGTTGAAGAATATTCTGTTATAGAAACACACCACAATTTATTTTTTCTGTTTTATTGATGATGGGTTTATGATCATTTGAAGGTTAAGGTTAAAGTTAAAGGTTAAGGTTTAAGGTTAAGAATATTGAGACCCAAGATGTTAAAAATAACTTACCTAAGTTCACAAAGCTAGTAAATGGTGGATCCAGGATTACAACTCAAGTTGGCTTAACTGCAAAGCTCATGCTGTGAAGCACCATGCTGCACTGCCTTTCAGAAAAGCGAAGCTTGCAGGGGCCTCTCCTTGATGGGTCGAAAGGTCTTTTGTACAAATAATTTGGGGGCCCATGGGAAGAAGATATTTGAGTAACGTGCCACAAGTCCAAATCCACCACCTCTTTGCTTTTGGGCGTGTCTCTTTGCTTCTGATTCCCATCACTTTTTCTCTTTTCTTTTACTTTGATTGACTGTTCCAATAGCCCTATCAGCATTGTGGGACTTAACTGAGTAGCAGAGCCTGGAAACACCTCATTGCATCTGAGACCTAGAGAAGACGTTGGATGTAAGACACATACTTTCAGCAATAGCCACTGACAAGGTGAGCACTCTGATGGATACCTGAGTGAAGAAGAGTATGGATCATGTCCAAATTCAGTGTGTGTGTACATTCTAACTGGTGTGTTGGCTCACCTATCTTCCTCTCTCTCATGTTTTTCCTACAAATAGTTGATTATGCTGATGCCAGATCATTCTCATGATGAGCATCTATTTGGCACATCCAGTAAACTGATCCACCACAAGGATAATTGTATTATAATTAGCATTCATATTTTTTTACTTGCTTTTAGGAGGAAATGGAAAGGAAAGGAAGAAAAATGATACTTTCAAAGAATCACTTAGAGATAGAGGAAATATCAATATTTGAGCTCTTCTAACGGTTTGCTCACTTTAGATGGATAGAAAGCCAATGAAGAAGCGCTGCTCAGCCCAGTAAAGACAGAACACATCTTAGGCAACCTTTTCAGCCCAAGCTTTGGATTTTTCCAACCCTCACAATCAGAAGTGACTGTGGTTGGACTGAGGAGAGCAGGCTCAGAGAAACTTCGGCGAACCTCAAGGAACACTTTCAGCCCAGCTCTCACTCACTGCATCTCAGCCCAGCTCTCTGGCGTTTTTCTGCAGACGGGCACAGAATCATGTGCCTAGTAGGTTATCTGGCCAGTTGTCAACTGATCATGCAGCAAATGCACGATTATTGTGGGCCAATGAACATTGCTTGCTAAGATGAGAGAAATCACTGGATCAGCTGAGGTCTGAGCCAGTGTGTCATATCTATAAATACTGTTATGGTTTCCAGGTATAGCACCAGAAGAAACCCATCTTTGCTTTACAGAGTCTCTAGATCCTCATCTTCTCTTCTGTCTCCTCTGATGGAAGGAAGAGGCTGCCAGCACCAACTACCTTCAATTGCCAGGGCTGCTGTAACACAGTACGATAGATGTGATGGCTTAAACAACAGAAATATATTGTCTCACAGTTCTGAAGGCTGGAAGCCCAAGATCAAGGTTTAGGCAGGGTGGCTTCCTTCTGAGGGCTGTGAGGGAAAAATGTATTCCAGGCCTCTCTTTGTGGCTTGTAGGCAGCCATCTTCATATTCACATTGTGTTCTGTGTATGTGCGTTTTTCTCTATCCAAACTTGCCTTTTTTTATATACATAAGGGCACTAGTCACATTGGATTAGGGACCAGCTTCATGACTCCACTTTAACTTAATTGCCTTTGTAAAGAGCCTATCTCCAAATCAGGTCACATTCAGAGGTTGTGGAGGTTAGGACTTCAACGTATGGATTGAGGGGAAACACAATTCCACCCATCGCACTCACTCTAACAAAAATGTACTGTCTTCTCCTCAACACACAGCGAGTTTAACCCTCCCTAGACTCTCTAGGGTTCACACTCTATAAGCTCTGGTCTCACCTAAATAACCTTATCAAAAAGGAGGAGGTGTACTTGACATGACCCGCCTGTTCCCATTGCTTTGTGGTCTTCTAGTATCTATCACCACAGAGAATGATGTTTGGGCTGCCAAGATGCCCTGAGGCAAAACGACTCAGAGGCAGTCCTGTACGTTCTAGTTTGGTCCATGCCATTCCCCTTCAAGTGCCTGGTGGCCTCATTCCAAGCCTCTCTCATCACAGATGCAGGTTCATCCCTGCTTCCCTTTGAGGATTGGACTCTAGCTCCCTTCTCTTCCTCTGCCCTGTGAGCAACCTTTTAAGATCTCACTCAATTCATGTCTCCTGTCACAAGTGCTTCTCACTCACATCTTCAGAACAAAACAGCATCTTGTTCCAGTTTGTTTTACATGGTTTGATAAAGGAAGAAGGATAAGCATTTTTCCTTTTTCCATCTGTAATTTCTCAGTAGCTCACCTAAGCTGCCACTGACATCCCAGGTCAATGCCTTGGTTTCCTGAGGCTGCAAACTCCTCTTCCAGGAATCCTACCTTGGATGCTGCTGCCAGGCAAGGAGAACTGGAATGGCTTGCTGGCATGAATCTTAACCCATCCCTCTTTTCTGCTGGGTACAAGAATCCAGGAGATTTCATCTGCAGCTAAATGAGAGGAGAATCCATACCTGATTTTCACTTTCCTGGATATAAATCTCACTGAAAACATTCTGTTTTGTCTCCAGTCCTATTTTTCATGGAGTCTTTTTTTTTCACCTTTAATTTCAAGAAGCTACTTCATCCCCCTCAGAATTTCATAAAAATTCCTCCTGTTCAATTTAAAAGCAAAATCAAATTGCTGGAAGTCACTCACATAGGTAGAAAGGAAGAGATAACGCTTTTGAGAGTGACTTGTAAAGGTGTTTAAAAATATAACACTTGCCCTCATTTCTTTAAAAATGGGAAACTTGAGGATTTCTTCTGAGAATGTTGAGGCTGTGAATGGATGGGTGGATAGATGTGTTTCCATTAAGGGACTGGAAAACCATCTGCAATACCTGGCTTAGTCTTCCTGGGGGACAAATAACATTCTAGTAATAACTCAGGTGATTAGGGAAGCGCATACATTCTTTCAAGATGAAAATTCACTCTTTACAGCACTATTTGCTAACAGATACAATTACTATCTGCAATTAACTGATGAAAAACTCTGGGAAAGAAAGAGAATGGATGTGTAAGTGCCTAGCCCCATCCCTGAGACGTACCTCTCAATACATGTTAGGTTACACAAATTTTAATTGGTATTGAAAAGTCAAAGACAAAGGTGGAAACAAACACCTACTTCCTAATCCAGTGAAATTCATTTCATTAAGCAACCTGGTTTTTCACATCAAAATATAAATGTGTCTTGCTCCAATTAGTAGATATCATGTAAAACAAGAGTTCAAAATATTTTGATATATACTTTTGTAATTCTTTCATGCAATATTTACTGAATAGTTGTTATGTGTAGGCAATGGAAGTAAAAAGATGAATGAGCTCAGGATGCTAAGAAACCTGGAGTCTGATAAGAGATAAGGAAAAAATTTCTAAAGGCAGTTATGGTATAGGAGCATGCAGGCACGTCACCTAACCCAGTCTTGGAGGGTAGAAAAGGTTTAAAAGGAAGTGCTATTGAAGGTGAAGCCTGAAGATAGTCAGACAGGTTGCAATAATCTAGAAGAGGAAAGAAAACAGCTAGAGCATAGGCAGGGGAAATAGAGGAAAGTCATCAAATTAGAGAGATTTTAGGAGAGAAAATTGACAAAACTTTGTAATGACTATTTCCTTGCGTGTTACAGATTATGATACAGAATAGAGAAGAGGAGTAAATGCAAAGATGATTCCTTTGACAACATGAAAAATGTTACTCTAATGCACCTGCTTTGTAAATCTCTATTTTCACACATAGCAGGCTTGTTTACAGCTGGCTAAATATCTGCTGCACAGCATCACTGACCCGACTGCATTCTTTTTACACCAATAAATTTCCTCTGCTGCCTCATTCAGATAGCCTAGCTGCTATTTAGAGTGAAATTCTTCCACCTTCAAGCAAGAATCAGAGGTTCTTTCAGGCTTCACACAATGATATGATGAAGAGGCATGCTGAAGGTGAACAAACACTACTTTGTTTGCATGTGAATAAGGCATCATTTATGTAGCAACTTCTACAGATTGAGTACTGGAGATTTTTCCAAAACGAGCAATGCTCCTGCTTTTGAGCTTACAATGTAGTAGGAAAGATAAACAGAGTGTGATAAGTGACATCATAAAGGAACAAACAAATTCCTGTGAGCACAAAGTGGAAAGCATCATGCGTGAAGCCCTAAGCTTGAAAACAGCACTGAAGTGGTTTCATGAAGGAGGAAGCAGTAAGGCTGGGCCTTGAAGAACCTGAAGGAGTCACCCAGCTAGAGAGGGCGGGAGGGTGTTCCACGAAGTACAAACATCACGAACAGAAAGTCAAAGAGTGAAAGTGGAGGGAGGATTGGGGAGCAGTAAACAGACAATGTAAGAGAGCAGGGGCGCCATGGAGAAGCGTAATGAGAGAGACAGCCTGAAGGAAAGACAATATGAAGGACTGTCAATGCCAAAGAAAGGACTTTCAGCCATATACACGCAATGGGAAGCAATGCGAGGTTGTCAAGCAGGAGACTGAGGTGACCAGATCTGCTTCGCAGCAGCAGCAGCAGTGTACGTGGAAGATTAGAGGACAGAGAGAGATGCGTGTCAGGAAAATCAGCCAATAGACTCTAAAATAACTCAACTAAGACTTGAGAAAGATCTGGATCAAGACTTTAACAGCAGCAATAAAGAAAAAAGAAGAGACATTTCTGTAATAGGATCTAGAAAAGTTGATGACCCCCAGGATAACAGCCATGAAAGTGAGAAGAGCAGGACGCAATGGTTTAAACTTAGAATCTCAGCCACTGCTAAGGCTGAGGCAGGAGAATCACTTGAGCCTAGGAATTTCAGGCTGCGGTGAGCTACGTACGATTGTGCCACTGTACTCCAGCCTGGGTGACAGAATGAGATGCTGTCTCTTAAAAAAAAGAAAGAAAGAAAAGAGAATAAGAGTGTCTAGGATTTCTAACTTGGACATTTTATCGTTAAGAGAGATAAGTCAGGAATAGGAAAAGAACGTGCATACTGGGGAAGACCATGTACACTAAAAAGCAGAGCCTGTTATCTGTGCTGACTCCTCTTTTCTTCTTGTCTTCTCTACTTCTCAAGGTGCTGCTACCACAAACATGACGAAACTTCTGTTAGGAGTTCAACCTTCAGAGAGGACAGCTGGCAGTGCAAGATAGTGACAGCCCTGCAATCAGGAGAAGAAAGTCATGAGAGTAAGGAATGATGGAGAGGGATGAGAGCATTTTCTAGGATTTGAAGAGTAAGAGCCTCTGAATAATTGGCAGGGGAAGCTGGGATGGAGAACAAAGTAGGAGAAGAATCATTTGCTGTGAACTGTGTACTTGGATTCCATTTTTGATGATCTTTGAAAATGTGAATAAAGGATTTGGGTTATTTTTAAATTCCTTTGGAGGCTAGACAGTTTCCCTAAATTCAGCATTCCCTTTGAAACTAGACTGCATGAGTCTCTGGTTTGTGCGGGGTTATACTGGGTCAGAGTTGCCTCTAGAATAAGCAATGGGTAAGTCCTTGAGCTGTTGGAAGCGCATGGAGTGCCTGACAGTCTTCTGCACATTAGGCATAGGGGACCCTTTTGGGGGAAGAGAGTGAAGAACAGGAGGGGTGATGGGAGCATCTTGGATTGTGCCAGTTTAAAGAGAACATGAAAAAGATAAGCAAGCAAAGGAGGCTGCAAAAGAGGAATCATGGGAGAATGAGGAAAATTAAGTGAGCATAGCATCCTTGAGGTCAAAAGAGCAGGGGTTTCAGGGAGAGTGCCAGGGAATCACTTAATACAAGAAGAGACCACTGGATTTGCACCCTGGAGGTCAGTGCTATCCCCTTCCTAACCCATAACTATAGAGTGATGGGGACCAGTGTTTGCATATTGAGGAGATAATGACAAGTGTAAATGGAAAACAACCAGAAGATAACAAGGATAAACAACTCTTTCAAAAATAGAGTCACATGTCACTTAACAACAGGAAAACATTCTGAGAAATGCACTGTTAGACAATTTTATTGTTATGCAAACATCAATAGAGTACGTTTACATAAACCTAGGTGGTGTAGCCTACGAGGTTAGATGGTGTAGTCTATTGATCCTAGGCTACAAACCTACACAGCATGGTACTGTACTGAATACTGTAGGCAACTGTAACGCAATGGTAAGGATTTGTGTACCTAAACATACCGAAACATAGAAAAGGGCTAGGTGCAGTGGCTCATATCTATAATCCCAGCACTTTGGGAGGCTGAGGCGGGCGGATCACCTGAGGCCAGGAGTTTGCGAGCAGCCTGGCCAACATGGCAAAACCCCGTCTCTACTCAAATTACAAAAATTAGCCGGGCATGGTGGCACGTGACTGTAATCCCAGCTACTCGGGAGGCTGAGGCAGGAGAATTGCTTGAACCCAGGAGCCGGAGGTTGCAGTGAGCAGAGATCATACCAGTGGACTCCCGCCTGGGCAACACAGCAAGACTCCATCTCAAAAAAAAAAAATTAAAATTAAGAAAATAAACATAGAAAATGTACAGTAAATATATTGTATTATAATTTTATGGTGCCACCATCATATATGCAGTCCATCATTAACTGCCACATCATTACATGGTACATGACTATATTTAATGGTTTAAAAACACAAATGTGCAAAATTATTTATGCACAAGGGTTATGTATCATAAAAACATAATGTATATAACAAAACTTGGGACTACCTAAAACACCAATTCAAGGTACTGGCTAAATTTAAAAAGTGTTTTAGAGAAGCATATGTAATAGGAGGGGAATATATTCACTGTTTAAGCGAATAAAACAAGATACAAAAGGCATTTACAGTATGAGTTCAATGTTTTCATCTATACAGTCCAGGCATAAAAACATTAAAATGATATAGATTTGTTTGATAAACTGATAGGTAGATTTTATTTTCTTCTTTGTGTTATTCTGTATTTTTCTAATTTTCTGAATTCATTTGGAGGCTAAAGAATGTCTGCTTTTTTACTTAGGAAGAGAGTGGTTTTTCTGTTTGTATATTTTGGTCTATTTTGGTTTGAGGTTTCGGTGGTTTTTTGTTTTGTTTGTTTTGGTCTTGAGTGATAGTACGTATATGAGATCATGTACAACTACCTACTGTTGCTGTCTTCCGCTGGGATGTTTTTGCTGTAATGGTTATGAATCTCAGCCTTGGGAGGCCTAGTGCAGCCTAATGCAATGTCAAAGAGGCTGTCACCTGGTTCTTGCTGCCACCTGCCTGTGCAGGCACCTGCTGAGGAAGCCTTTGGCCCACACGTCCCCTGAGACATCCTTTGCCTCTGTTTGCCTTCCCGGCCCACTGGCTCTCCTGACCAGTCTGCGCACAGATGAGTGGAGGGCAGGGGAAATCATCCTGGCCTGGCCAGTGCCACACTGGGCCATGGAAGTTTCTGCAATGTCTGCTGAGGCCCCCTGTCCCCATCCTGGTCTGACTCTGCAGCCAACTCCAGGAAGTAGAATGCAAGCTACTCTCTCCATAACATCATGCTTTACCCACTATTTTTCCTTCTTTGTTAACCCCAGGGAAACCTCATCTAGATTTGAGGATGAGGACGGGTGTAGGGAGCCAATCTCATCCTCTGACATTTCTCCCTAAGGGTGCAGTCCTTTGAAACACATGTAAGTCAGCAAAAGGCACCCCGGCTATTTGCTTTCCCTCCTACCACATCCGTCCCCTGAGGCAACAAGCATTAGATGGCCTGACTGCTTTGGAGGAGGGAGGGACTGGCAAAAGGAGAATGATGGAGCTGGAAGGAGGGAGGGAGAAGACACAGGTTAACTCTTCAAAACCATTATCCTAATGCGCAGATGTCAACAGAAAACAGCAAGCCTCTCAGTGCTGGCCTGTGTGCTGGAAGTGCATATGCATTATTAATTCACTGGGACATTTTTACCCTTTCCAGTCTGTTTCTCCGGGTTTCCCCACTCCTTCCACCTTCTGTACAGGACACACCAGTTTCCTCAAGCCCAAAATGTGAGCAGCTGTCATTCCCTGCATAGCCAAGCTCGGCAGTCTGCCGAAAGGACAAGCCAGTCCCGCAAAGGAATGATATATGCCAAAAGATACTGCATTAGGATCTTCATTAACTGGAGGGCCAATAAATTTATGAAAATCATCAATCAGTTAATCCATTCCTTACAACAATGAATAGCTAATTAACATGAAGACAGGGCCTGACCCTTCTATTCATCTCTATTCACTCCTGAGCTCCCTCTTACAGACAGGCTCCAGGGCAGAAAACAGAACCCACATTGGCTAGCATGTGTTCAGGTGGGGCCTCATGGGGCAAAACCAAGGGGATGGACTAAACACAACCTTCTCTTCATGTCGGGACTTTCTCTGAGAGTGCATTCGTATTTCTAACTTTTCATTATGAAAACAGTTAAACACATGTGTAGCAAGGTCTTATAAATTTATGGGGCTGCGTGTGGTGGCTCACGCCTGTAATCCCAGCACTTTGGGAGGCCAAGACAGACAGATCACCTCAGGTCAGGAGTTCAAGACCAGCCTGCCCAACATGGAGAAACCCCGTCTCTACTAAAAAAAAAAATACAAAATTATCTGGGTGTGGTGGCACATGCCTGTAATCCCAGCTACTCGGGAGGCTGAGGCAGGAGAATCACTTGAATCCGGGAGACGGAGGTTGCAGTGAACAGAGATTGTGCCATTGTACTCCAAACTGGGCAACAAGAGTGAAACTCCATCTCAAAAAAAAAAAAAAAAAAAATTATGTTGCCTCATCATCCATTTTAAATATAAGTTGGACTTTCTCATACCAGAAGCAGGTGACACAGTTTCCATTTCTCTGCCTCCTCTCAGCTCCTCAATGTGATGAATCCAGGTATCTGCCTTATACAACTGCCTCCTGGCAGCCAACTTCCTGTGGGACATATAGACACGCCCACTTGACTCACCCTACTGACCCTGCACCTCACATGGACTGCGCAGATATGACTCAATGACCACTTCTCAGTCATAACACCAGCCTGTGGAACTCCTGCCTGCTTGCTCTAAATTCACCAATGACAACTCCTCAAGGGAAACCCGCTTGGGTAATTCCCCAGATCCCAACAAAGGCCCACAGGTCCCTTCCCCAGTCCCCAACCCACTGGTCCAGCACGTATGTCCCAGACAGCTCCCCTCTTCCCATTTGCCCTGAGGTTCCTGTCTTGTTCTCTCCAGGATCTGTAAATAACACACTGCTTCAGTTATTTCATGCATTTTTCTTTTGCCTCCTCTGGGTCTTACCTGACTGACACACCCAAACCTAACTTCTTTCCCAGTCAAGGCTCTCCTAGAGATTGGCTATCTTAGTAGGAATCAGCTAGCCACAGGTCAGACAAGAGCACTGAGTTTCCTGTGAGAGGGACACCTAGTCACAGGCGGAGACACTCAGGAATGAGGCCCTCCACCAGGACAAAGGAGCACCTTGTGAAAGGCACATTGTAAACATCTAGAACCAAATAACTACTCTACAGAGAAAGACATCAAGACCAAATTAGAAAGAAAAAAATATACAACATTGTGAAAGTCAATAATAGCACGATGAACCTGATAGACCCGTCACCCACCTTCATTAATTATCAATACACGACCAATCTTAGTGCATCTGTGCACCCCCTTTCTGGATCATGTTAAAGCAAATCCCAGGTATCGTATTATTTCATTTATAACTATGCAGCTATGTCTCTAAAGGAATGATGACTTTTTAAACACACAGCCACAATACCATCCTAATATCTTTAAAATGTAGTTCCACAATATCACCAAATATCCTGTCAAAGTTTACCTTTCCTCATGAATCTTACAATTTTTTAACTATTTGTTTAAATTGGGATCCTATTGAGGTGTCATACCATGCAATTTGTTGCTATGCCCCTTATCATAAGAGTCTTTTAATTTACAGCTTGCCCCCGGCGTTGCTTCTTCCTTGCAATTTTTGTTCAATAAACCATGTTATTTGCCCTCAGCATTAGACACAGTCTGGATTTTGCTGGTTGCATTCCTGTAGTGCTGGTTGCCTTGTGTGTGTGCATGTGTGTACACACACGTGTGTGCCTCATATTTCTTGTCCTGTAAAATGAAATTAGATATAGAGGCTTAGCTCAGACCAGTTTTTCTTTAGGGTTTTTTGGTTGTGTATTTTTGGCAAAAACTTCCAAGGTTGTCGTATATACTCCCATCAAGAGTGACATAAAGTCTGGTAGTTGTCCCTCGTTTTGTGATTAGCCACCATTGGTGATGATCACCTATGGCAGTGTCTCAACCAAGGGTGATTTTACCCTCCCAGAGAACATGTGGCAATGTCTGGAGACGGTGGATGCTACTGGAATCCAGTGGGCAGAGGCCAGGATGCTGCTGAATGTCCTACAAAGCACAGGACAGCCCCCACCACAGAAGGATGATCTCACCCAAAATGTGACCCATGCTAAGCTGAGAACCCCAGGGTTGGATTCATTTACTCATTTGGGGTTGCAAAATGTTATATTCTAGTCTGTCATTTACTTTTTATTTGTTAGCTGGCATACTTGTATAAAGAAAAACTTCCTAATCAATTACTTGTTTTCCTGAGGTAGAATTCATATGGTAAATGTAAGTAAGTGCTCAATTCTTTCATTTATCAGTTATCAAAATAATGAGGCAGTTTTCTAGACTCCTCCAAAGGTGACCAATGAGATTCTTTTTTTTTTTTTTAAGAATAATTTATGAACTCATAGGTATAAAGGAATTGGATGTGTTGTAATCATTTGCAGTAATTATCCTACTGACGCCTAAATTGCCCTGTCTTTAGATAGTATGAGCTTATTCAAGTTGGTTCCTGAGTCTTTTTGGCACAGCCTAGTGTGCTTTAAAAGCCTGCTTGCACTTTGGGATTATAAGATTCTCTAGGCACATCTTATATATTTACTGTCCTAGACTGGAATCCACCACTTCTTCAAGGACCTTTGGTTACTTTAAGTGGTATTTGGTGATCTTCATTTGGGCTTTAGGGGGACTCATACATTTTAAGACGTACATAGCCCTCACAATATTAGATTTCACTCTAAGGATGGAATTTTCTGAGTTATATTTTACACACAGAAAAACTGGGACTCAAGAGAGTGGTTTTATCCCAACTCAAACTCAAAGCAAATGGAAAATTTTGAAAGCTGGCAATATATATCCACTCCCATCTCCAGATTCTCTCTCTCAGTCAGTAGGGCTGGGAATTGAACAGACTGTCTCCAAAGCCCAATAGTGAGGAGAAAATGATAAAACAGACAGGATCTTGGAAACCAAGACGACATGGAAATGGTGTTCTGAGACCCTCAGGCCTCTGGTCCCTCTGAAGCCAGGACTCTTTCAGGCCTCTTTTTCTTTGCTGAGTTGGCAAAACAAATGAGTGTGAGCTGGTGTTTCCTGAAGGAAACCAGTGCCAATGGGCAGAGACTGTGAAAAAAAAGGTGCACTAAAACTTCCGTAAGAGGTGTTGACTGGGCGCGGTGCCTCACGCCTGTAATTCCAGCACAGTTTGGGAGGCCGAAGCGGGCGGATCATGAGGTCAAGAGATTGAGACCTTCCTGGTTAACATGGTGAAACCCCTTCTCTACTAAAAATACAAAAACTAGCTGGGCGTGGTGGTGGGCACCTGCAGTTCCAGCTACTTGGGAGGCTGAGGCAGAGGAATCGCTTGAACCCGGGCCAGCCTGGCAACAGAGTGAGATTCCGTCTCAAAGAACAAGAAAGGAAGGAAGGAAGGAAGGAAGGAAGGAAGGAAGGAGAAAGAGAGAGAGAGAGAGAGAGACAGAGAGACAGACAGAGAAAGAGACAGAAAGACAAGAGAAAGAAAGAAAGAAAGAAAAAGAAAGAAAGAAAGAAAGAAAGAAAGAAAGAAAGAAAGAAAGAAAGAAAGAAAGAAAGAAAGAAAGAAAGAAAAGAATCAACTTTACCTAAAATGTAGGGAGGTGAAGAAGGGATCCCCTTTGATATTAAAAAAATCAAAGATATCATTTTATATTAAAAATAGATTGATTATGGAATAGCATGCAGGATTTACCATTTGAACATTAAAAGATGTGACTCTGAAGAAATTTCAGGTCCCGCTGAACTTGCTGCTTGACTCCTGGGATGCAGAGTTAGGGTCCCCTGCAATCAGCATATTTTGGGGGAAAAGGTGAGAAACTGTGGGGCAATTCTGACCCCACTCTGCACCAATAAAACGGTCTCTTCCTTTATTATAAATTCAGGAAACTTAACTTACATTGAAGAGTCAAAAGATAGGTTATTTGTTTAAAGTCAATAATTCTTTTATGTAGGGAATTGTTAGCCCTAAATTTCTCCTCTCTAAAAAAGGTTAATATATGGGAACTACCTATCTCGGGTTTAAGCAGAAGCATATCAGTTTGAGAACAGCATTAAACCATTGTTGGAACAAGGTAGGTTATATATTAGATTGTAATATATAGGTAGAAACACACCTGCTGTCTGCAAACACATCCTTCCTCTGCCCACCCAAAAAGGCCTGCATTTTTTTTTTAAGCCCTGCAGCCACCTCTGAGTGAGCTCAATAAAAACCTCCACTGCCCAAGTGATGAAATCAGATTAGCATGCTCCAGCTCTGATGTTCTGTGCTGAGGGAATTGGAAGGAGTTGATAACGTGGAGTTGGGCTATTTTGCATTTCTCAGTGACATCCTCTAATGAGCTGGCAATGCTGAACACCAGGCTGCTGTCTTGGAGAGATGAAAACAATACAGTGGTCATTTCACATCCTATCATCCTCATGACAACCCACGAGTTGCCTACTCCTTGCCTTTGATTAAAATACACAGAATCGGCATGAGGACTGGAGAGCATGAGCCCCGAGAGGGAAAGGGACCAAAGAGGGCTCCATGGAGGAAAGGAGGCAGCATCCTAAGGAAATGCACATTTGTAAAAACCGCAGCAGTCAAGGGTGACTAGCCTTGGTGTTCCTTGAAATGTGAAATGTGCATTCTGGAGAACTGTCAGCTATGATGCCTGATTAACTCTCTCCAGTAGAACCGATGAATGGTTTTGCCAAGGAGATCCATTTCTATTTTGTGGTTCAATCCCCACAGCAGTGCAGATTACAAGGATGAAGTTCCCAAGGCAGAAATCCAGCTGCTATACACTGGGACAACTGGACTAGTTGTTAAGATATTGAAACACTGCCTACTGGTTGACCAAAATATATTCCCCAAGTCCTTCTCTCACCTACCTTTTTCCCCAAGCTGTCCTTATCCTTCTCTAAAACGCCCAGATGATCGCAACTTAGCAATTCTACTCACTGGGCAAGGGCTGGCACAAGAGGAGCCTTCCAGTGCCCTGACTTAGCATGGTAGGTGGCTTCCATTCTCATGGGTCAATGCCATTGCCAGGCTCACTGTGAAGCAGTCTTCATATTTGATTAGGAAGCCCCATTAGACTTCCTAGCACTGCTGAGCCTTCTCAGAACCCTGCCAACAACCCACAGGGACAGGTCAGGGCCCTGCAGGGTCGTGCTCCCCACTCATGTCTTCCTATCCCCCATCCTTGCCTTCTACAGAAGGAGTGCCGACCGGACCCAGGGGAAGAACAAAGGAAGTAAAGGGCTGCAATCACTCAGGCTCCCAGAGGCCTGGATAACCTTCAACATGCTTGGCGGGCTTATCATTAGGATCTTTTTTTACTGCCCTTTCCTTGTCGCCAGCCCTCTTTAAACTTCCTAAATTAATAATGATGAAGCTCTTTAAGCTGTATCTCCAGTCTTTGCTTTCAATGATTTCTGCTCTCAGGGCCTTTTTCTCCCCCTCTGGAAGCAGTTTACCATTCTCACCTTCATTTTTGTCCATTCTTCTCAGATATCCACAGTGATAATCTCTGATTAGCTCATTTTAAAAAGGAAACACAATTAAGAAAAAGAAAGAAAGGCTCATTTAGGCATTGCTAAGTCAAACATTGGGTCAGGAAACAATGTGAAATTTCACGGGCTATTTTTCCCAGTGAAAGGACAGATGAAGAGGAAGAGGATGACATGTCTTTACAGGATCACGTATAACATCAAGCATGTAGCAGACAAGGGGACACGGGGGTCATGGTGCAACACCTTCCAAGACCAACACTTGAACCTGAGCTTGAGCTTGCCTGTGTAATGATGGGGGAAATGTGCCCCTAAAGCAATCAGTTCATCCCAAGTAGATGGTTCTCTGCTTTGGGATATGCATCCATCCTTTCTCCTCAATTAGAAAGATGAAACTACCAGGTTTAACAAAGTCATTCTTCATTCTCCTCCTCCGACCTGCTTCCATTGTATTTCTGCATCATTCGACTTTTCTTGTCTCACTGAAGAAACCACAGAGAAGGAGTATTCCAAAGGACCTTGGGCGGCCCACCTGGCAAGGGAGAGCCTCACTGTGCAACTTCAGCCTTGGGCAGGAGCCAGGGATTCCAGCTGTCAACCTTCCAAACCAGAAAGGGAGTGCTGTCAGCTGAAGTGGAAAACCAGAAAGTCTTAGAGAAAGGAGGATGTATTTAAGAATCACTCACCACTCTGCAACAGGATTTAGCTTTTCCAATTCAATCCAATTCAAGAGAGATGTGTCAGAACCTGCGTACGGTGAGGGAATTTTAGAATCACAGAAGACAAGCTCCCCCTCAGGGGTTAACTCATTGTTTGGCCATAAGAAGCTAAAGCTAGCCAGTCTGTAAAACAGGCCTGATTGTAATGTTATGTGTTCACCAAATCCAGTTCATTCTCTTGCAGGACACTCAGCTAAGCACTCCCGAGTATCCCCTGCAGTGCCCGGTGTGTGAACTCTGCCTAAGGGAATATGGACAGGAGAGTTAAATGCCACTTCCAGGCCCAACCTCCAAAACTTTTCCCACAGTCTCTCACATGTTGTCTCTGCCCCATTAACCAGCAGTGGACTCTGGTAGTGGAGCTTAATTGTGCTCCACTGGCAGGACCAGAGCTAGGATTCTGCTAGGTAAACAAGAAGGAACTGCAGGCACACTGGCCCAGAGGCCTGACACTTGATGCAGCCAGGAAAAAAAAGGTAAAGAACCCCACAGAAGAGGAAGGATTCTGAGTCTCTGAAAAACTGCAAAGAGAAGAGCCTCCCAGCCCAACCCACACTCACACACACACATGCACAAGCTGCACTGGGCTGTGATATGAATAAAAGATAATGGCATTGTGTTAATCCACTGAGATTTGGGGGTTGTTTGTTACAGCGGCTAATGTTACTTACTCTAGCTAACATACTCCTAGGTTTCATTAACAGATGGGATGAAACAATGCATGTAAAGTGCCTAGTTCTATGTCTGATACACAGTAGGTCCCTAGCATAGCACTCTACCTGAAACATGGTAGGTGCTCAGTAATTATGGGTTATGAAAAGTCAACCAGTTGCTTTTCTTTGAGGCCCCAGAGGCAGCATCATAGCCAACATAAGCCTTTTGTAGCTGATGAGAAAGACAAAGCTCTCAGTACGGAAAACCAGTGAAAACACAGGGACAGATCTACAGGGAAAGCAGCTAGAGAAAAGGCACACGGGGAACATTTCATATAGGAATAGTCATCTGTTCTGAACTGAATGTTTGTGTCCCCCCGAAATTCATATGCTGAAATCTAAATCCCTAATGCCATGATTTGAGGAGGTGGAGCCTTTGGGAGGTAATTAGGTCATGGGGATGAAGCCCCTGTGAATGGGCTTGGTGTCTTTTTTTTTTTTTTTTTTTTGAGGCGGAGTCTCGCTCTGTCGCCCGGACTGGAGTGCAGTGGCCGGATCTCAGCTCGCTGCAAGCTCCGCCTCCCAGGTTCACGCCATTCTCCTGCCTCAGCCTCCCGAGTAGCTGGGACTACAGGCGCCCGCCACCTCGCCCGGCTAGTTTTTGTATTTTTAGTAGAGACGGGGTTTCACTGTGTTAGCCAGGATGGTCTCGATCTCCTGACCTCGTGATCCGCCCATCTCGGCCTCCCAAAGTGCTGGGATTACAGGCTTGAGCCACCGCGCCCGGCCGGTGTCATTTTTAAGAAGAAACAGGAGGGTGTGATCTCACTCTCTGCTCTCCTCCACGTGAGGACACAGCAAAAAGACACCCTCTGCAAACCAGGAAGTGAACCGTCACCAGACACCAGACCCACCAGCACCTTGATCTTGGACTTCCCAGGCTCCAGTGGGCAATACATTTTTGTTGTTTAAGGCACCCAGTCTGTGATAATGTATTATAGCAGCCACGTCTGACTAAGACATCACCATATACATTTTTATCTGTCTTCCTCTTCTGGATCTTGGTAAATACTCCATCAAATCAGTCAGCTTTCTCGAGTCCCCTTCTCCTTGCCTTAGCCCTACCAAGGTCCTGAGTCTCTCTCTCTCTCTCTTACATGGTCTAAGTGTTCCTCTGTTCTGGCTGCTTCTTCACCTAGAACAGGACTCCCTTCCCAGCCTTTGCCTCGCCCCTGCTGGATGCAGCCACCCTAGCTCATTTATAAAGTAGCTACTACGTGCAAGGCCTGGCACTAAATACGTACAAAGCAAGGACAGTGAGAGTGGTCAGTCTTGGGTGCAAAGCAACAAGAGGGCACATCGTAGAAAATGTAAACACCACGATGACGCTAAGTGTCAGTATGCTTTTTATGATCACTGTATGAAGGCAATCCTAAATGATGTCAGCAACGAAGACTACTTCCTGCTGGGATGACTCCGCCTCATAACCCACACAGCCTTTGGAATGCCACTGTCTGGAGAAAAAGTCTAATGCTACATGGTCCCTGCCCTCAAGTTGCCTGTAGCTTAGCAGCAGAGAATGACAGCTAAATGAATCAAGAATGTGAAGAGCAACAAATGTCAGGGAAGGCTTTGCCAAGAAATGGTAGTGGAGCTTCACTGTGCTCTGCTAGCAGGACCAGAGCTAGGATTCTGCTAAAGAAGAGGGAACTGTAGGCACCCTGGCCCAGAGGCCTGACACCTGATGCAGACAGGAGAATAAAGGTATAATAGGTCCCTGTGGCTGGAGGTAAAGATGCACCTGGGCAAAAAGACCCCTGCAGATGATCAGAGCAGAGAGGCCGGCAGAAATCAATTCCGGAAGGACCTTTATCCTGTTGGTAATGAGGAACCAGCAAGGCATTTTTCTTTCTTTTTTTAAAACTTTATTGAGATAGAATTCAGCTCAATGGCCTCTTTTCTTCATCCCTCACCAAAATCAATTTTAGAATCTTTTCATTACCCCCAAAGAAACCCTGTACCCCTTTGCTGTCACTTCCCAATCCTACTCTTGGGCACAAAAATAGGAGCAGCAAAAGGTTTTTTAACAGAAGAATGATAAAAGTCTATTTTCATTTTTAAAAGAGCCCTCCTTGACCTGCCACTGCCCAAGGCCTGGCAGGGCACACACAAACACAATGTTGTGGTCTGATTGCATCCTCCAGATTTCATATGTTGGAAACTTAACCCCCAATGTGGCAGTATTGAAAGGTGGGGCCTTTAAGGGGTGATTAGATTATGAAGAGTTGTGCCCTCAGGAATGGATTAATCTATTCGTGGATTAATGGGTTAATGGATTAATGGGTTATCATGGGAAGGAAACCGACGACTCTATTACAAGAGGAAGAGAGACCTGAGTGAGCACATTAGCACACTCAGCCTCTGACACATGATGCCCTGCAGAGTGTCCCTTGCCTGTCCACACTCTGCAGAGACCTCACGAGCCAGAAGGCCCTCACCAGATGCAGCTCCTCAACTTGGGACTTCTCAGCCTCCATTACTGTAAGAAATACATTCCTTTTCTTTATAAATTACCCAGTTTCAGGTATTCTAAGTAACAGAAAATTCATTAATACCTATACTCACACTTCTTCCATCATCCTCATGATGTAAGCGTAAGGACCTACCTGTGGCTCCAGGACTCTCTTTCCTCACCAGCTGCAGCCTCTCAAGTGCTTGCACCTGCACACCCAGCCCACCCACACCCAGACCCTGGTTTCCTGCCTTGGCAAGAACCACCTAAGGAGAGCATAGCTGAAAAGGGTTTTGCCTCAGGCAGGTTGACACATTTGGGTTCTGCTCCCTGGAGACTGAACTTGGCAGAGCGTCCTCTGAGACTCCCTACCTCTTGGCTTGCTCATTACTTCTGAGAGTTAACTTTCTTCCCCTCCAAACAGTTCTTCCTTACCCATCCTGTCAAATCATACTTCTCCTGCTTCTGCAAATGAACAAAACCTACCATAGCAGTAATCACAGAATTCCCTGTAGTTTCCTCAGGACCCCTACAGGGGAGGCATTAAATGTCTTCATTTTTGAAATGCAGACACTGAGGCTCAGAGAGTTCACATGTTGTTCTTAATGCTACACCACAGGTAAGGGGCAGAGCCAAACTTTCAGCTGCAGGGGTAAGATGCTGTCATCTGTTAGGACTGCTTTCAGCTACATGTAACAAAACTGATAAAACAGCTTAGTCAAATGGGGATGATGTTTTCTCACCTAACAGTAACTCCTAATGAGGTACTGATACAGCACATCTGTTGTAGATTTGTTGGAACCAAATCTTAAGTTCCTTGTGTCTTTCAGTTTTTGCCATCCTTAGTATGAGACTTTCATCTTCATAATTAAAATTTTTACTTATGACTCTGTTCATTTTTATTAGAAAAACAATGGCTTTCCTAGAAGCCCCATTCAATAGCCTTCTCTTAAACCTCATTGGTTTATTAAGAATATGTAGCATTCCTGCTACAAACAAAATTAGCATTCATTACCAAGGGAGAGAGGGAGATAGGATACTGGGTAGGGAACCTATGGTGTCAACGTGTTTTCCTCCTGGTCACACCACCTCACCTCTAAACAGAATCTAGCCCCTCTGCATCAGGCAGTATTGCCTGGCCACCCTCTCCTGCTTGCAAAGATACGCTGGGGGTAAGCCACAAAGCGGAGCCTGTCTTGATCATCAGGGTTATTGGCTCACTGCACATTCCCATGGGAAAGGAGAGAGGTAGGTCATTTCTTTTGGTTCAGCAGCTGGTCCTCACTTTGGGAAGAGTTAGAAAGCCCTAGGAATGTGCCAGGCCCTCAACTTTGCAGCAAAAATCACAGCTTCTCTAGGCCTTAACGGAGAAGGATCTGATACACTGATTTCCAAGCCTGCCAACAACCCCTCCTGTAGAAACTTCAGAATTTCAAGAGGACTCAAGTATAAATGATGTATTAATCACCATCTCGAGATGAATAGAAAAGATCTGTGCAGCCTTAACTTGGAGGTCAGGGGAGGGGGACAAAGGAAGCATGGGTGAGGTAAGGAGAAGAGGAGCCTCTTAGGTGACAATGAAATACAGAGAGTACCAGAAACATCCAAGTTCACGGGGGCATTAACTTTACAGCAGATTTGTCTATCTTGTCTTCCAGTCCCTCCAGTTGAATGAACCCTTGTGGCCGAGGAAGCTTGAACATGTCATATTTGACAATCGAAAAAAGAGCTTCGGCAGGGTCAGGCACCCCCATCAAGCAAGCCAGGTCAATGCTCCCGAGGCCAGGTCAACAGGAAGGTGATGAATTGTTAAAACACTCTCCCGTGTCCCACCCTTCTAAACAAGGCATAATGTGAGCATTAACTCAGCATGCTCTCTCTGGGTTGGGACTGCCCGTCCCGCTCCCTGATGATTAAACCTATGAGAAGTCTTGCTAAACATGAAGTCATCTTGGATTTTAAGCAAACACCCTTCAAAACTGAGTCCCTGGAGGAGAAAGCGTAACTTTACACAGGAAGTCCTGTGTTGTGGAAAGAGTGCAGGCTTCAGGGGCAGGCCCTGGAATCTAGACTGGCCTGAGTCTCTCTGGCCATCCATTGGTCTCATCTGTAAAATGAGAAGGGTTTGAATCAACAGAGATTAGGGATCACTTCTGGTTCTAATTTTATGTGTTCCATTGCACTAAAATATTCCGGTATTTTCTTTTTCTATGAATTTCCTCAGAAAATGTAAAGTAATCAAAGCTTTTCATGACAGTGACATTTGAATAGTTACCACCACTAGCTCTTGCAAAGCACTTTAACCTGTTGACTCTTCATCCTCATGGTAATCCTATTGCAGGGTACTACTGACAGGTCCAGTCTACTGACAAGGTAGCGAATGCCGAAGATGAGTAGGCAACCACTCCATTACCCCTTGCGCATCTCAGAGGCATCTCCGATGGAAGAAGTCTGAAACTCAACTCCTGACTCCCCCTCCCCACCCTACCCCACCCAAACCTACTCCTCTCCTCATCTTCCCTACTCAGTCAATGGTGACCCCTTTCTTCATAATATCCAGGCAGAAAGCTTTCAACCTTCTCCTGCCTCTGATTCATCGCAAGTCATGTCAATTTCACCTTGAAAATATGTCCAGAACCTACTATTTTTTTACCACCTCTGTGTGACCACTTGGGCCTAAGCCTCCATTGTGTGTTGCCTGGACCATTGCGAGAGCCTTTGGAGTGGGCTCCCTGTTTCTACCCTTCTATTTTTCCATTACACATACACGCACACATGCACACGCCCACATGCACACACCCGCACACACACGTGCACACACACGCATGCACACATGCACACACAGTATATTCTCTATGCAGTAGCCAGAATGATCCTTTGTGATAGGTCAGATTATGCCATTCCTCTGCTCAAAACTTCAGTGGCTTTCCATCTCACTCAAGATAAAATTCAGTGATCTTACCCTTGCCGAGGAGGTCCTCCAAGGTCTCCCCACCCCTACCTGTTTGCTCTCCTCTCTCGCTCACCTCCCCGCCCACGCCACCCACCCCCCCACGCCACCCAACCCCCCCACGCCACACACCCCCCCACCACAACCCTCTATCCCAGGCTCAGTCTCCCCTGCCACACCAGCCCCTTTACCCTTCTCAAACACACCAGGCCGCTCCCGGTCTCAGTCCTGGCCTGGCCAGCCCTTCCCACAGATATGCAAATGGCTTTCATTCAGGTCTCTGCACCTCACCTAAAAGACTTTCCCTGACTACATAAAGCAGCACCTCTCCCATCTGTGTCCCCCTAGCTTGGTTGATTTTTCTTCTTTGGATGCACCTCTCCTGACACATTTTGTATCATGTTTCATTTATTGTCCTTTTCCTCCTAGACTTTGTTGCTTGTGCTCGCTGTTGAATCCCCAGTGCCTAGAACAGTACCTGGCATTTTAAAAAGTCCGTCAATAAATATAGGCAGTCTTTGTTATCTGAATCCAATCCTTCTCTGAAATTCTACCACAGAGTGAACTTTTGGACAGCAAGGGCTCATATTCTATTACATCAAAGAAAAGAATAATAATGCATTCTCTATATCACCTATATTCGTAATCATCCATAGGACAATCCACTGTGGATGTCTGCATGATATGATATAAGGCATTTAAAACACTAATTACCTAATTATTTGACATTTAGTGAGCTCATTAGGGGGTGTGTTTGTATGTAATATGCTATAGAACTGAAAGAATTACCTCTTCCTTCTACACTGATAAAAGTCATGTATTGTTAAAAAAACAATAAAATGATTTCCTAAAGATACGTAATGAATGCAAATACAATTACCAAAACGAATAAACATTTTAAACAATGATTTACTGAATGAAGAGTTACTTGTGTGAAAACTGGAAATCACTGTTACTGTTAGGACTGTGGAGAGAGCTAAATCAAAGTGAGCTGCAGAAAAAGCAAATGAAACCATCAATACCCAAGGTTCATCCATTTCCAGATCGAGGAATGCCCAACTCATTAGCAGGCACCTCCTCTTCTACGCATTCAGGATGCTGCAAGTGGATACAGGTCTGTCAATCTTGGTCAAAATCTGTAAATGAGGCAATGAGTTTTTTTTTTTTAATGACACTCAAAATAGACATCTGTTCTAAAGATGTGATTATATAATTTATTATCTATACAGAAATAATTTTGAACGTGAAAGAGAGAAAAATCAAATTATATATTTTTTAGATTATAAATGTTTTTGTTTTTTATTATACTTTAAGTTCTGGGATACAGTGCAGAATGTGCAGGTTTGTTACATAGGTATACATGTGTCATGGTGGTTTGCTGCACCCATCAACCCATCATCTAGGCTTTAAGCCCCGCATGCATTAGGTATTTGTCCTAATGCTTTCCCTCCCCTTGCTCCCCACCCCCCAACAGGCCCCAGTGTGTGATGCTCCCCTCCCTGTGTCCATGTGTTCTCCATTGTTCAACTCCCACTTATGAGTGAGAATATGCAGTGTTCAGTTTTCTGTTCCTGCGTTAGTTTGCTAAGAATGATAGTTTCCAGCTTCATCTATGTCCCTGCAAAGGACATGAACTCAAAATTATATTTTTAAAGCATGCATTTATAGATTGATAAGATGGTTTTGTATAACAGTAGGTATATAAAATAGTTGCAGTCAAAAATTATCTTCAAAGGGAAAATCATTTCTAAAAATAAAAAAGTTAATGTATATTATAGTTTTTTTTAAAATTATAGGTTGATTTTCTTGAACATAAAAATAATATAAACAGAGGAGGCAAAAGAAAATGCATGAAATAACTGAAGCAGTGCATTATTTTGGTTCATAATTATTGTAATCAGTTTTAAAGTTATATCTATATTTGATATCATGTCACTGGTATCTTTTTTTTTTTTTTTTTTTTTTAGGTGGAGTTTCACTATTGTCACCCAGGCTGGAGTGCAGTGGCGTGATCTCAGCTCACTTAGGTGGATCTAACCTCCACCTCCTGTGTTCAAGTGATTCTCCTGCCTCAGTCTCCTGAGTAGCTGGGATTACAGACATGCGCCACCAGGCCCGGCTAATTTTTATTATTTTATTATTTTTTAGCAGAGACTGGTTTTTAGTAGAAACGGGGTTTCACCATGTTGCCCAGGCTGGTCTCCAACTCCTGACCTCAGATGATCCACCTGCCTCAGCCTCCCAAAGTGCTGGGATTCCAGGCATGAGCCACCACTCCCAGGCCCGTCACTGGTATCTTTCTAAAGAAAGTATTTGTGATATATGTATTTGTAATTTTGTCATAAAATTACTTGCAGTCTTTTTCAAAGTTGAATTTTATAGTTTGTAAATTTGAAATTATTGATACTGTCAACTGACTCTTCTTAGATGACCATAGTATTTTTAATAAAGAAAATACTCTTTCTATAAGTGCTGCAGCACCTTGTAAACTAAGAATTAATTCTGGTCAACAGAAGACATTTCCAGTTCTACTTTTTTTTCTTCCTGAAGTATGTTAATATTTCAGTTCAGATCTTTTCACGGGCACCATCTTTTTATCTCCATTGAGAGAAACTTTCACAAAGATTTTACAAGTTTTTATAAAACTCACTTTGCAAAACAAAAAAAAAAAACTCATCAAACAAGTTGTCTCTATTTAGGATTTTTTTAAATGTTTTGCCAAATTTAGATGCTTAAAAATCATAGACCTCTGAATTTTACTCCATTCCAGTAAAGAACATAAATTTATCCAATTAAATATAAAAGTTTCATCAAATTATCCTTCCCTTAAATCAAGATATTTCATAACATAACTGTTTAATCTCAAATATAACTTATTTAATTTGTTCATCCTTTGGTTTTGTAGGTAGGTTAGTTTTCAATAATTACATTTTCCTAAAAACTTCAAGAGCTGAAGTCTTTTGGCTCACCATTCCTTGACTACTTCATTAAAAATTACCAACCGGTTTTGAACAAAAAAAGCAAGCACAATTTAGAGGCCTCATTTTTTTAAAGAAAAGTAAAAGGTCACTGTATATTGTAGGATGCTTGAGCTGATTTACAAATAGTCCTTCAAAGGTTCAAACATTTCTAAAATCTAAGAACATGCGGGGGGAAGAAAAAAGCACATACTACCAGGCTGCAGCAATTTTTTAATTCAACATCGTCTCTATCACAAATATTTTGTAGTTCAGTTTCTCTGTGTATAAATAAAAATACTTATAATGTTTGTCAACTATAGTTTCTATTTTGCTGGTAGACTATCACAGCTTGTTTGGATGCAATTATGAACTCTCAACGCACTACATCTAATTCCAAATATATTTCTGTTCCATAGATTTCTTAATTTAGTAATAACACTATTTTTCCCATGATTCTGCACTCCACGAAAATCTGTATTTATAGTACCTCCTCCATCTTAATTGTTGAATGTTTTAAGTAAAGTTATAAATCACAATGTTAGAGGCTATATCTTTGACAGGATGAACTTTCAAAAGCTTTCCTTTGAGTCCATGAATTGGGCTAAAAAAAAAACCATCAAACCATTATTTAAATGAACTGGTTTTCTCTAGAAGAAATGGATCTAAATCTGCACCGTTTAACTGTTTGCAAAATTCTTCCACTGATGGAAACATTCCGTTAATAGCTATCACTTTTCTTTCCCAGTGGTCACAAGAAAGAATGAAATTAAAATCAAGCAAAATGAATTTAGAAGAAAAAAAATCACTACCTAAAAAGTCATGCTTCCGAGAGTGATATATAAACATAATTGCACATGTTAAATTATCAGCTCAGTCATAATCTTCCTAAAATAGCTACTAGTTTTTGAAATAGTTTTTTCATAACAATTTGTCTTCTGGGTGTACCTGTGGTCAGTGATATGACTACAGCCACTGAGTGTATGGGAAATGTTGACAAGCGTTTCTGCAAGTTGTACATCATCATCAACATTCTTGAGAAAAGATTATTTCATACTTAATTTTTTATGAAACATGAAACATGCCCTTTTTTTTTTTTTTTTTAGACAGAATCTTGCTCTGTCACCAGGCTGGAGTGCAGTGGCACAGTTTCAGCTCACCATAACCTCTGTCTCCCCGGTTCAAGCGATTCTCCTGCCTCAGCCTCCCGAGTAGCTGGGACTAGAGGCGCCCACCACCACACCCGGCTAATTTTTGTATTTTTAGTAGAGACATAATTTCACCATATTGGCCAGGCTGGTCTGTAACTCCTGGCCTTGTGATCCACCCGCCCCGGCCTCCCAAAGTGCTGAGATTATAGGCATGAGCCACTGCACCCAGCCCTAAACATGCACTTTTTTTTTTTTTTTTAGCTCAATGCTGCTGAAAGGGATTTGGCTTTGCACAAAGCAAAATTAGAAAAAAATTAAAAATGTATTATTACAGTAAGGTAAACACATGGGTTATAGATGTGTAATATATATTAGACGACAAACTACTGAGGTAGCAACTGCAAGAGCATTCAGACCATTCTGTCTGTGCTCCACAGTGGCACTTTTTGACCTCTATTTCTCATGCGTGTTTCACATACACTAAACCTAAGACATCTCATGTTTCCCTGTGAAAGCAATGACTCCGTGTCCTGGTGGCTCTACCATCTCTGAGAGGCAGAGGTTCCGGTCATGGACAGTGGGGCCAGAGGGACAGCACCAATAACTTAGACCAGAAGGAGTTCATTGTCCCTGGCCGCTGGGTTCTGAGTGAAACAGACTCTCCCTCGGAGCCCTCACCTGAAATCTCTTCATCATGTGCTATTGGACATGTTACTCAACCTTAACATGCCTCAGTTTCATTTGGAAAACAAGCATGATATTATTCATCCTTAAAAAGGCATGGAGTAGTGATACACGCTACACCATGAAGAAACCTCAAAAACATAAGGTTTAGCTAAGTGAACGAAGCCAGACACAAAGGTAACATGTGATATGCTTTCATTTCTATGACATGTCCAGAATAGGTAAATCCACAGCAACGGGAAGCGGATTGTGGTTGCCAGGGCTAAGGGAGATGAGAATGAGGAGTCAACTGCTTCATGGGTGTTGTAGGTTGAATTACGTTCTCCCAAAAAGATGTGTTGAAATTCGAATGGTAAGTACCTCAGAATGTGGCATTATTTGGAAATAGGGTTTTATGGAGGTAATCAAGTTAAAATGAGGTCACTAGTGTGGTCCCTAATCTAACATGACTGGTGTCCTTGTAAAAAGGGGAAATTTGGACAGAGACAGATGAACAGAGGCAGAGGGAAGACAAGGTGCGCACACACACAGAGAACGCCACTGGGAGATGGAGGCAGAGACTGGACTGATGCTGCAGGAAGCCAGGGACCACCACGATTGCTGTTCACACCGGAAGCCAGGAAGAGGTGAGGAAAGATTCTACTCAGAGTCTTAGGGAGCATGGCCCTACAGACACCTTGATTTCAGACGTCCAGCCTGTAGAACTGTGAGACAATATGTTTCCACTGTTTTAAGCCACTAATACAATGAATACAGGGTTTCCTTGTGGGGGTGATGAAAATATTCTGGCACCTCATAGAAGTAGTGGTTGAACAATGTTGTGAATGTATTGCATGATGTTGAATTGTTCGTTTAAATGGTTAACTTTATGTTAAGTGGATTTCAACTCAGTAAACTCATACATGTGCACACATACGTATCATATCATCTAGTGTGGTAGTGTGGTGTTGCAAGTATTCAATGAGTCAACTAATAGGAATTTACAACAGTCCCTGAGATACAGTAATCCCTCAATAAGCGTGCGTTAGTATTACTATTTTCAACAGTCTCTCTCCAAACTTCCCACCTCTAGCCATCAAATAATCAGATAGCAGCAACTAATTCCCTCAGCTGTTTTCCTTTTATGCAGAGCATTTTAGCTCTCTCCTGCCAGAGAGATAATATATAAACTTATAATATATTTTATATATTATATATTTGTATATTATATATTTTTATATATTATATATAAATACATATTATGTATTATATATTATATATTATATATTAAATATTTATATATTATATTATATATAAAATGTTTATACGTTTTATATATTATATATATAAAGGGGAGGTTATTAAGTATTAATGTACAGGATCACAAGGTCCCACAATAGGCTGTCTGCAAGCTGAGGAGCAACAAGAGCCAGTCTGAGTCCCAAAACTGAAGAACTTGGAGTCTGACGTTCAAGGGCAGGAAGCATCCAGCCCAGGAGAAAGATGTAGGCTGGGAGGCTGGACCCGTCTCATCTCTTCATGTTTGTCTGCCTGCTTTACATTTGCTGGCAGCTGATCAGATGGTGCCCACCGGATTAAGGGTGGGTCTGCCTTCCCCAGCCCACTGACTCAAATGTTACTCTCCTTTGGCAACACCCTCACAGGCATACCCAGGATCAATATTGCATCCTTTAATCCAATCAAGTTGACACTCAATATTAACCATCACACCATGTAAGTACTAAGCCTGATATGTCTTCTCTTCATATCCACTGGCCCATCAAGTCATTTTCCCAAGAGTTTCACAGCTGCAAGATGAATGATACCCCGCTCACGGCCCAACCTTCTCCACCAGAAACTAGCTTTGGCCAAATTTATTCAGAAACTAGCTTTGGCCAAATTTATTAAAATGGCAATAATTTCATCCCAACCCACTAGAGTCTGTGTGTGAAAATGAACCCATTTCACTACCACCAAAGGACAAGCAGTTTCAGTCATCCTCCTGCCACTAACGGGCCATTCTCTAGGCTGTGATGACAAAGGCCAGCAAGGCCAGTTGCCCACATGGAAATCAGACACCCAACCCAGGGCACTGGGTTCCAACTGAGTGGGTTTACTGTCCTCTACTTGGCTCAATTACATGAGGAAAAAACCCAAGTGGATGGACTGTTGATCTATTAAAATGGTTTAAGACCCAGAAGAACTAAGAATCAAGACCTTGATTCTAGAGAATTAAAAATCACAGAAAGATCACTTGAGAACTTGAATGTCTTCTTGCTTTTCACCCCACTCTTGAGAGTTACAGAAGAGAAAGATAGAGAGCTTTGCTAAGTGTGGAGAAAGCAGCTTTGGAGAGATCTGGTACTTTGTACTAGTGGGAAATTGATCATAGGAGGAAAGGAAAGGAAGAAATTGTACAAGGAAACCAGAGCAATAAGAAGGAAAAACTCGAGGAGACATGTTAGACCACAGCAGCCGATTTGAATCAAGCATGACATAGATTTGGGGCAGGCATTTTTGAAAACATATGCCTCAAATTGTATTTCACAAAATTGCTGTCAATGCCCTACAACTTGTCGTAACATGCTGCATCTTCAGGAAAACTCTTTTGTATTACTAATATTTTATTGTTTTTATAGTAGGCACCATAGGAGTGAGTATGTGGGAGTGAAATTGTATGGGCAAGCTCTTTACCAGGCATGCAGGTGGCAGCTCAAAGCACTAGTCTGAATGATTCCATTACAAGCTAGATGAATACTTATGCCTCAGATGCTTTCTCCTTCATAAATATTTTCTCTGGTGTCTCCATGTTCTTCCCTATCCATTTAGGGATCAGTTAACCCTATAATCAAACACTATTGCTCAAGCCATGGAAACAGACAGTGTTTCCCAAACAACAGCAAAAGGAAGAGAAATACATCCAACATGCTATTCTTATCACAATATTAGCAGGTTCCTGAGGAAAGACTTCTCCCTCACTTCGATCTGCTGAGATTACCAGAAAAATAGAGGCTATACTTAGAAAGAAAAAAAGAATCCTTACTATAGAATAGGCCAAGTGAGAAATTTTATGAGTCAAACGAATAATGACAATGACAAAAAAAAAAAATTAAAATAATTGCAGCCAACATTTATGGAGCACACAGGCCAGGCCTTGCACTGAGTGGTCTATGTGATTTATCTCACATAATCCTTCCAGCCACCCTATAGGGTAAATGTCATTATCCCCATTTCACAGACGAACTAACTGAAACTCAGAAAACACTGCCAAGTTCATAAGCTATTAAGTGGAGCCAGCCCTCCAATTCAGGTTTATCTGGTTCTGAAGTCCGTGGTGTTAATTACAATGCTCCTTGCCAAAATGAAAGTGTTCACATGCCCAAGGTAAATGCTACCAACCCCTCCCCACCCAGTGGATGCTTACTCTTTTTGTGGAAGGATGCAATTTTTACTGCAAACAATCTGTAGCTCATACTGCTGGCATCCCAGTATGGCCAGGTCTGCTGCTCTGGAACCAAGAGGTCATTTTCTTCTTCCTAACAACCTAAGCAAAGCACACTTGGTCTTTGGGCTTAAAAAAAAAAAAAAAAGCTAAGAGACATAAACAGGTGAATATAGTTATTGCAAAGACAAATAATAAAAATGGAGCCCCTGAATGTATTGGAAGGGAAAAATGTGTGCCCTGCAGTCAAGACATAATTGCTAGAGAGCTAAAGAGAAGAACAAGAAGGGAGAGAAAAGCCAAAAAATACAACTCAAAGCACAAAATAAAGGCAGAGAAAAGTAAATGCTTTTCTTGGATAATTAAAACTGGGGTCTTACAAGATATGAAGTTAGACACTTGGTGAATTATATGTTTCTAATTCCTCTTCCTAAGTGCCATAGGCTAGAGACAGCCTCCCAGGTATTAATGAAAAGGCCACAGCATGGTGTCCTAAATTCACTGCGGTGTGCCAAACCTAACAAAATAAGATCCAAAAGCCCAGGAAAATGGCAACGTTAATTCCTTTGATCCGTTGATTTCTTCTTAATGGCAACTGTTCTCAAACTGACATCCCTCCCCCGACCCCCACTACCAATGCCATCACACACATGCACTGCACGGCACATATACAGAGAAGGGGAGAATTCTAAGAATCTTTTCTGGAGGGGTTGCCTTGTCTTTGAAAAGTGCTTTATTACTCTTAGTTAAATTTAAAACTACATCATCGTCCCGCTGCTGAACTAAGGCCTCGTGACTTGCCACACCTAGCAAGGCTGGAGCAGTTCCAACACTTCGACTGAAATGAAGGGGCAGCCCAAGACAACAGAATCCTCCTTCTGTTGTGGGGCAGCTTTTGTTTCATTCCACATTTCTCAGGCACGAGTCCCCCCAACCTTTTTGGCACCAGGGATCGGTTTTGTGGAAGATAGTTTCTCCATGGACCAGCTGGTGGTGGGGGATGGTTTCGGGCTGATTCAAGTGCATTGCATTTATTGTACACTTTACTTCTATTATTATTACATTGTAATATAAATTGAGATAATTATACAACTCACCATAATGTAGAATCTGTGGGAGCGAGCCCTGAGTTTGTTTTCCTGTAACTAGCTGGTCCCATGTGGGGGTGATGGGAGACAGTGACAGGTCATCAGGCATCAGATTCTTGTAAGGAGCGCACACCCTAGATCTCTCGCATGCAGTAGGGTTCACCTTCCTTTGAGAATCAAATGCTGCCACTGATCTGTCAGGAGGGGAGCTCAGGGAGTAATGCAAGCGAGGGAGACTGGCTGTAAAAACCAATGAAGCCTGGCTCACCCACCTGCCCGCCACTCATCTCCTGCTGTGTGGCTCGGTTCCTAACAGGCCACGAACTTGTACCTGTTAGTGGTTTGGGCGTTGGGGATCCCCATTCTAAGTGGATAAAGAGCAGGGGTGTTAAAGGCCAGTACCGCTTCACACCCTGTTTCCTGATGCTGGGTCTTACTTCCTCAGAATCTTCAAATCTCTGCACTCATCTCCTTCCAAAACTTCTCTCCAACTAGGTCTAAGGCCTGCTCAGACTCTGCTGGTGGAGATGTGAATTAGTACCATCTTTGTAGAAAGCGATTTGGCAACGTGTATCAATAATATCCTCTTCTGTGAACCACACAAAAGTACAATACATACAAAAGATTTACACACAAAAATGCTAATTACAGAATCATTTAAAACTGGAAGGAAAAATACAGTGCCCGATTATGGGAGAATGTTTGTGTAAATAATAATCTACTTATTTATGTAAAGATATTTTTGTCATTAAAAGCAATTATAATAGGCTAAAAGTAAAAAATAGCTATGAATTCATTTACAGTATAAACTCAACTATACAAAATACCACCCACAGAATGAGGGAAAATGCTACTTGTAGTTAGCTCTGGGTGGTAGAATTATGTTTGTATGCACAAGAATAAAGGAAATAATATTTTTCTCTTAGGCATGTTTTCCTTTATTGTCCAAGTTTTCTGCAATGAGTATTGAATTTTTTTTTTTTTTTTTTTTGGAGACAGAGTCTCACTCTGTCACCCAGGCTGGAGTACAGTGCCACAATCTTGGCTCATGGCAACCTCCGCCTCCTGGGTTCAAGCAATTCTCATGCCTCAGCCTCCCGAGTAGCTGGGATTACAGGCATGTGCCACCATACCCAGCTAGTTTTTGTATTTTTAGTAGAGGTGGAGTTTCACCATGTTGGCCAGGCTGGTCTCGAACTCCTGGCTTCAAGCCATCCACCCAGTGCCATGAGCCACCTTGCCCGGCCAGACTGTTGGTGTCTTTTTTTTTTTTTTTTTTGAGATGTAGTCTTGCTCTGTCACCCAGGCTGAAGTGCAATGGCACTATCTCGGCTCACCGCAACCTTCGCCTCCTGGTTCAAGAGATTCTCCTGTCTCAGCTTCCCGAGTAGCTGGGATTACAGGCGTGTGCCACCACACCCGGCTAATTTCTTTGTATTTTTGTAGAGACAGGGTTTCACCATGTTGGCCAGGCTGGTCTCGAACTCCTGACCTCAAGTGATTCAACTGCCTCGGCCTCCCAAAGTGCTGGGATTACGGGTGTGAGTGGTGTCTTAAAGGCAACAAATTGCAGTATTTAAGAGTAGTCTTGAGTCAGAAGACCCCATCCCAGACACACCCTGGACTCCCCCAGAGCTGCCACTTAAGAGCTACGTGACTTTGGTCAGGCTACTTAACATCCCTAAAACCTCAGTTCCCTCAACAGTAAAATGATAATTTTATTGATACGAGGATTAAATGGTTTAATATAGGGAAACAGTGGCACCAGGTAAATGTTCAGCAAATACCCATTCTTCTTAAACATTTATGGAGTGCCCATAGTATGCCAGGTTGAATGTCAACCTGTGGGTGGTATTTTGTATCCACCACCGTGGATACAAAGGTAACTGAAACTGGCTTCTTATTCTTGAGGGGGGAAAATAGACATGTAAAGAGATACTATCGTTCTTCAGTATCCGTGGGTGATTGGGGCAGCATCTGTGGATACTCAAGTTCCCTAAATAAAATGGCATAGTATTTGCATATTGTCTAGGCACAGTATCCATTTATATTTTAAATTATCTCTAGATTACTTAAAATGCCTAATACAATGTAAATCGTTTTTTCTACTGTATTGTTTTTTATTTGTATTTCTTATTGTCATATTGGGTTTTTTACTGTTTGGAGGTTTGTTCCTGAATATTTTCTATCCAAGATTAGCGGAACCCACGGATGCAGAACTCACGGATACTGAGGTCAACGGTAGTCACAATTCCATGGGATAAGTTCTGCAGGGAAGAGAGATACGAGATTCTGCGGGAACATTGAAGAGAGTCCCTAACTCTGGCAAGTCAAGAATTTTCACTACCACTGGAATTAGAATCCCTCAAATAATATTAGATCCAAATGTCACTTCATCTTCATAGATGTTAAGCGACTCAGTGAGAAGTGAGTGTCTATCTGCAGGGTAACTGGCCCCATAGGAAGGAGGTGGCAGCCACCTTTGATCTTGTCTCTAGAACATTCTGTAATTTGCAGATTACGCTCATCTGCACCATCCCAATTTATTCTCACAGGACACCTATAAGACTAGTGATTTTTCATTATGACTTGGAGAGGTAAAGTGGGCTGAAGGTCACTCAACTAAATAAAGAACAAAGATAAGACACAAACCTGGGTGCTGTGGGAGAGAACTTGACGTCAGCAGAGGTGCTACGGAAAGCACTTCTCTGTCAGAAGATGCTCATGTTTTCATTCATTCCACAATTTCGACTACTATTTTAGAAATGGGGTCACAGGAGGAAGAGGAAGGGGGAACAAAAGAAGATCTAAAAAGGGAATTTTAAGCAAGCCAAACCTATGTTTGTCTACACAGTAACCTTACAATCTGAAAGATATGTTCTCTGGAAACATCCTATTTGACAAATGAATCTTCCACACTGTGATGGGGGCAAAAGGGCGTTGGTGCCCCAGTGAACTGGTAGACAGTTGGAGAAGGCCAGACATGAGAAAGAGTTTGGACAAGCTACCCCTAAAAATTCACCCTTGATGCAGGAATTCTGGAATGAGGCACAGGCTACTTACTTCCTGACCGAAGGATCACTGATCCTACACTTCTTCATACCTCCTAACTCAGGCTTATAACTGCTGACTACCTTTGAGCCTATCATTCATCCCTGAGAGTTTCTTATGTGCACACAGCTATTGAGAAGTAGCACTGCAGTCTAAAGAAAATAGCAATGAACTTGGAGACCAGTGACCTGAGATCAAATTTAGTTCAACTATTTATTAGTTGCGTGACTTAACAAATAGCTTTCCCTTCTCTGGGCTTTAGCTTTCTCTTTCATAACATTGAAATAATAATACCTACCTCTTAAAGTTGTTGGGAGATTAGATGAAATGCATTGTGTAATTTGAAGCACTCAGCAAAACGATTTGGCTCGTAAATAATATTACTTGCTTTTCTGAATAAAATAATGGATTCTTGGTGATACTTAAAACTACATCATCAGCCAGGCGCGGTGGCTCATGCCTGTGACTCCAGCACTTTGGGAGGCCGAGGCAGGTGGATCACCTGAGGTCGAGACCAGCCTGACCAACATGGAAAAACCCCATCTCTACTAAAAATACAAAATTAGCCAGGCGTGGTGGTGCATTCCTGTATTCCCAGCTACTCGGGAGGCTAAGGCAGGAGAATCGTTTGAACCCGGGAGGCGGAGGTTGCAGTGAGCTGAGATGACGCCTTCGCACTCCAGCCTGGACAACAAGAATGAAACTCTGTCCCCACGCCAAAAGAAAAAAAAAAAAGAAAGAGAAAACTATGTAATCAGCATCGCAGATGAGTCATGTGTCAAGGGTCACATGTTCCTGGCTGCTCAGCACAAGGCAGTCAGTTGGATCATTGCGAAAGCCACTAACAGACATTTTCCACTGGAATTGGCATTACCATAAAAGGAAGAGTTTCCTTTTTATTCAACTCCCATGCCTTCACCCAACTAGATGGATTAATCCACTGTTTTGAACATCTAGGTCAATAATTATCGTCATAGAAAATTGAAAGCTGCCATAGGATAAAAATAAATCTCTACTAAAACCTACATTTCTGTATAGAATCTGTGATCTTGTGAATTGCTCTTGATCAACACATTCTTCCATTGCCAAAATGGGCCTTCTTCATACAATAACAGCCAAGCAGACGCTTGACGATTTCACCAACCATGATTCTGTGAAGTGATTGTCATGAGTGATGAAATATGATTAGCAAATTACAGCTCTGGTGTTTTATTTTAAGAGAATATAAAAAAATGAATGGATTGAGCTATTTTGCATTTTTCAGTAGAATCATTTAAAAGGAGTGGGTAATGGAGAACTCAACACTGATGGCTAAAAGAAAAGGTACAAATAATTTTGCCACTTCACAACCTATCAACATAATTCATCTTTGTCGCCTGTCCTGAACTGTTGTGTAATGTTGCTGCTACGTGGTTAAACAGCTGCTATTTATTTCTGGCATCTTTAATTTAATTCTGGATAAACTGACCCCAAATTTTAAAAAGTTATTATATATCTTTCTTTCCCTTTTTTTTTTTTTTTTCTTGAGGTGGAGTTTGTTCTTGTCTGCCAGGCTGGAGCACAATGGCACAATTATGGCTCACTGCAACCTCCGCCTCCCAGGTTCAAGCAATTCTCCTGCCTCAGCCTCCCGAGTCACTGGGATTACAAGCGCCTACCACAATGCCCAGCTAATCTTTTTTTTTTTTTTTGGTATTTTTAGTAGAGACTGGGTTTTGCCACGTTGGCCAGGCTGGTCTTGAACTCCTGACCTCAAGTGATCTGCCCGCCTTGGTTGGCCTCCGAAAGTGCTGGGATTACAGGCATGAGCCACCACGCCCGGCCAATTATTCTATATCTAAATGTGTAAAAATGACATCCTCATCATGAAGTTTCACATTGTGTTTTCTTTGTAAATTAGGTCACTTATAACAATGAACTAAACTTGAGCAATGAACTAAACTCCTCCTGTAGGTACAGGATGTTCCCTGTCTTATATCACATCTGCTTTACAATGAACTACATTGTTCAGGGTTCTGGAAATCCTGTCCAAAATAAAGGTGTGTTTCTACTTTCAAATATCTTATATTGATAACAATAGTGCTTTGGAATTGTTAACTTTTTTATGTCTTCAAATCCTAGGCTTATCGTTGTTATATCTCTCCCACAGAGTTGGCAGTCAAGCAAAATTCCATACAGCCTTTTATTTTCCCATTGATACCATTATAAAATTAGAGGCACATTCCTATGGAAATAAATTTGGCCGTGAAATGTAATTTGAAAATACGTTTAAGAATGCAGCATGCATTTTAAGCACATTTCAAAAAGTAACGATAATTTTCGTTAAATAATGTATTCAAAATAGCTATACAATAAGGGAGAGAGTACTGGACTTGGGTTTAAATGCAGGCTCTACTGTTTACCAGACATGAGATTCTGAGCAAGTCGTTTACTCTTGCAGAGGTAAAATTTTTTTTTTTTTGAGATGGAGTCTCGCTCTGTCACCCAAGCTGGAGTGCACTGGCCAGATCTCAGCTCACTGCAAGCTCCACCTCCCGGGTTCATGCCATTCTCCTGCCTCAGCCTCCGGAGTAGCTGGGACTACAGGCGCCCGCCACCTCGCCCGGCTAGTTTTTTGTATTTTTTAGTAGAGACGGGGTTTCACCGTGTTAGCCAGGATGGTCTCGATCTCCTGACCTTGTGATCCGCCCGCCTCAGCCTCCCAAAGTGCTGGGATTACAGGCTTGAGCCACCGCGCCCGGCCGAGGTAAAATATTTTTGAAAAATAAAACTAAGAATGTTTACTTTATAAGCACAAGGATTAAGGGTCCCAGTGATATAATCTCTGATCTATAATATGGATTTAGTAAAGATTACTTAAATTTAATGGATGATGAAAAATAAACTACAAAAATAAAGTGCCGAAGCTACCATTTGACAGTTTGTACATGAAGGGCTAGCACTGATAAAAATACAAAATGGCTTTTAGTTTCTGAATATTTTCAGTTACAAGTCTCACATTGTCCACACTTTTCAAAACCTTCATGATATATTCCGAATTATACATATCATCCAAAAGTATACAAAATTAAATATTTCAGAAAAACATAATACTGATGATGGAAGTTTTTCCTGATTATTGAATTGATAATTTTTGAGCCTGGATTCAAACCCAGGTCCAGTTAGGGTGACTACCCATCCTGCTTTGCCTGAAACTGCCCCAGTTTATGCCTCTCATCCTGGCATAAGTATCCATTGTGCCCCTTTCACTCTCAAACTGTCTCTGTGTGGATGACAAATATGTGGCCCTTCAACCCATAAATCTACCTCTAAAAGAGAACCCATTACCTACCATTGGTTTAAAGTCCTCCATCTCTCTGTTTCTCTTCATTATCAGTTATTCTCAGAAAGTATTAGTTTCTTTTTTGCAACTTATTTTACTTTTCCCTCTTATTTTACCAACTGAATTTTTGTAGAAACATCCCTCCCAAGTGTGTTAAATTTCGTATTTGAAATTAGACTGCATAGTTTTTTGTCTGAAATATAAATTTAAGAAAAATTTATATATATTTATATTATATATTATTATATTATATATTTATATATAACACATATAACCTAACTATATATTACATATATAATCTAATGATATATAGATATATATCAATATAATGTATCAATATAATATATAATATATAATAATATATCAATATAATGATAAATTATATATTATATGCAATTTTTAATTATATGTAATATATTATATATAGTTATATATAATATATTAATATATGTGTATATATGTATAATTATATATTATATGTAATATATAATGTAATTATACAGTTATAATTATATATAATTATATAATATAATAATATGCATTATATAATTATATATCATATATAATATGTGAGATATAGTATAGATTATATTGTATTATATTACTTATATAATACATAATAATATAATATATAGAAGATATTACATATTAAATAGATATATATAACATTATATTCTATATCCATAATTTTTGAGCCTGAATTCAAACCCAAGTCCAGTTAGGGTGACTACACTAACATAAAATACAGAATTTTACATTAGCAAGAACGTGCACTAGTGAGTCAAAATGAAACTAGAGTAGTAATGCTACCTTTTACAAACTTTCACGAACAAGGTAATTGTGTTTGAATTCTGTTCTGTAAATCTCATTTAAGTGAGCGTAGATGCAGAAGGCAACATTATTCAAACAAGTGGAGTTTAGTAAAATTTCACTAGTTTGAAATCCAACATTTTGGAATTTGAGATCATTTAGACAGGATCTGAATTTAAGTTTACCCTTTCTTAAGAAGTCATTTCTTTCTGACAGTGTAAAGAAATATTTTAAATAAGATTTTAGAGCCAAATATTTAAGAGATCAAACTCAATATTGTAAAAATTTACAAAAGAAAAAGACACGACTTAGCCCAATTTAATTTATAGCATGAACTTGAAAGTTATTTGATTATCTATTACACAAGTCTGTAATTCAGACTGTTCCTTGAATTAGAAGGTCTATTGAGATGTGAGGGTAAACTCCATAGTTTAGCTATTCCACACCCATCTCCACTTACTTCTCTCTTGCAAAGCAAAGACATGCTTCCTGCTTGCTTTACAGCTAGTCATGACCAGGTCTTACCCAAGTCACTGGAGGGGAGAAAGGGAAAGGGAAGGGTACTGGGTCTTTTAAGATTTGCTTTCATGATAAAGGAAACAGACATGGCTGGTGCTGCCTGTTCCCCGCACTGCCTGCCTTGAACGTTTGGAGCTGCGACTGCCATATTGCAAACATGAAGGAAGGGCCAAGAGCACTGCAGAGACTCCAACTCTGATAACACTGAACAGATAAACCAATACCAGCCGCTGCCTCCCTCCAAACTCTCCCTACAGGAGAAAAATAAACCCTTATTTGTTTAAGCTACTGTGGGCTGGATGCATTCTGAACTAACACAACAGCTTAGTGGGGCCAGATTTCGATGTAATGTTGGCACCTACAGAGGAGAAGCTAAGGCAAACCCACGTACAGACCGCAGGCCGGCACCTTCTGTCAGAGCCTAGATAGAAGTAACACTGACTCTAAAGTAGACTCCAGCACAGGCAGACAAGCACAGGGCAAGGGCTTCGGCACTAGCGAAGGTCAAGAATTAAGCAGAAAGAAATCTTGCCGAGATGAGCCTGTTTTATTTTAAACTGATGTTTTGCATCCTGCTAAGAAGTGATGTGGTTTCTTTCCAGCACTGAAATAAGAAACAGTTTCTCCTGAATCGATTTTGCCTTTTTATTTCAGTTTTAATTTTGAAGTAAATATTCCCAGAACCTCAGGCAAAGCGATATGCAAATATGAATGTTGAATCTGTTCCAGATGTAATTTTTTAAAATTATGAACTGCTATTTAATGGAGTAGCAGGCTCTAGAGTTGGAATGCCTTGTCCTCAAGCCCACCTCTATCACGTACCAATGCTATGAACCTGGACTTGAATTTCTGTACCTTAGTTTTCTCATCTGTAAAATGGGAGGAAACAGAGAACCTCCCTAATAAAGTAATCGTGATAAATAACTAAGATGTACACTATTTAAAACAGTAAATGGACAGTGCTGAAAACAGTGCATGGAGCACTAAGCACTTGATAAATATTAGGCATGATTATGGGTATTTAAAAGTCCATTCTACTTATATATGAACACATATAGACTATGCATATACATATGTGTTTATATGTATACAATCATTTACATTTTATTTTATATTCTCAAGTAAAACATGGAATCATTTTGAAACTTCATCATCTAATCCTTTAGATGCCCCAAATGTAAACCCAAGCAACCCCCTAGCGAATGAGTTGTCCTTAATCTCTTCTGCCTCTATTTTTTAAGTTCTGTGTCTATGCTCATTTGGTTAAGATTTGTGAGACGGAACTCTGAAAACCATTTACCCTTATTTTCATGAAACCTTGAAAGAATACAGACCCTTGGTTAAAAGTCCTCTCAAACAAGCCTTCTTCAGCATCAACTATTAGTATTTCTCCACACCACCAATTAGCAAACATATGCTTTGCATTTTGTTTGGTTGGTTTTTGCCTTTTCATCCTTACTCGACTTGCAAAATTGTAGCCTATGTCTGTTTCTGGGAGTCTTCATCTGGTAAGAATGGGAATTCTTACCATTTCCATGTTTCTTGTTTGTTTTGTTTTGTTTTGTTTTGTTTTGTTTTTGAGGTGGAGTTTTGCTCTGTTGCCCAGGCTGGAGTGCAATGACACGATCTCGGCTCACTGCAACCTCCCCTTCCCAGGTTCAAGCAATTCTCCTGCCTCAGCCTCCTGAGTTGCTGGGATTACAGGTGCCTGCCACCACGCCCGGCTAATTTTTGTATTTTTAGTAGAGATGAGGTTTCACCATGTTGGTCAGGCTGGTCTTGAACTCCTGACCTCAGGTGATCCACCCGCCTCAGCCTCCCAAAGTGCTGAGATTACAGGCATGAGTCACCGTGCTCAACCATTTCCATGTTTAAATACACGAACTGTTCTTTTGCACATCTCAGCCACTTGCCTTTCCACGTATTTTACATATTGTTGTTTCGTCTTTAGAGCACCTAAGAATTCCCAGTTTTTCTTTCCTTTGGTGAAAATGGCTTCTCCTTCCCCATTCATAACAGCTTGTTCCAAATAGCCAGCACCCCTCCACCTCCTCTCCCCACCAACGTTGCCATCCAGTGTTTCAGGCTTCCTGAAACCTGCTGTGTCTGCCCAGCTCCTTCTTGCATCCCAGCATTTAGAATCCTGAGTGCTTCCTCTGCACGATCGCTATCTTCCAAATTGCCTTCCTGTGCTGCAGCTGCCCCGACTCTTCAGCCGTGGTCAGTGTCGGGTCTAAAAGACCTGTCCCCTTGCTGGTTTCCCTATCTCCCACATTAAAAAGTTGTCATCCTCACATTTCACTTGTCAGCAACATGATGCATGAATCAGATATTTCCTTTTACTCTTTCATCTTTGCAGCACGTTAAGAATTAGTGTCTAATGACACAGAGGTGAAAAGTTAATGGAAATTTAATTGAAAAAACTACCATCCCAGCAGGAATTGAACCTGGTGGCCTCAGCACAGGAGGTAGATATTTCATCCACGAGGCTTCGGAGTTTGGTTTAGCATATAGGATATAGGTATCACTTTGGTAAACAGATAATTCCCATATTTTCCCAGCATTACTTTGGTCAACAGAATGAAGAAAAGAGTGGATTCCAATTTAAATGTCAGGGCTATCTACTTTAAGGATTCTGAACAGGGGAATTTTAATGAAAATAGGATTTAATTTCCTGTAAATGTTTGAGTTCTTCAACCCTAATATATGGAAATAATGAATATTTATACATGTGGAACACATCTTCTCAGCAGCATTTAGTTAGACATACCCAAAGGAACTCTGGGAGAATCTTTTCAGGTATAATGAGTTATACCTCAGATTTTTCTAGAGAAAACTACAGTACCTAAATACTTTCATTCCTTTCTTTCACATGGTTCACCAGAAGCCTAAGTCATATGGAGAAATGCACACAAGGTATACAGTTAGAATGATTCAACAGAGTAGAAGCCTGCAGGAATTTAGACAATTGGGCTATCATTATGTGTTTTTATTTTAAAAATAAATTAAGCTTAACCAATGTCTTATATCCAGATTAGCCTGGAGTTTTCACTCAATCTGCAATACTTAAGATAGATGAGGTTCCCTGAGCAAAGTGGGAGCCTTCCAGTGTTCCAGAATATGGCAAGGTTGGAAGGGATTATGTGCCTTCAACCCTGTGTTTGCTCTCAGTACTTTGCTATTTACTTGTGCCTAGGTAAGTGGCCATATGCATTGCAACATGTAACCTTAACTAAATTAACTCTCAAATCATAAAAAAAAAAAAAAAAAACTGTAAAAGAGTCACAGAGGCCAAGCGCAGTGGCTCAGGCCTATAATCCCAGCACTTCGGGAGGCCAAGGCAGGCGGATCGGCTGAGGTCAGGAGTTCAAGACTAGCCTGGCCAAACACAGTGAAACCCCGTCTCTACTAAAAATACAAAAAAAAATTGGCTGGGTGTGGTGGCGGGCACCAATAATTCCAGCTACTTTGGAGGCTGAGGCAGGAGAATCTCTTGAACTTGGGAGGCAGAGGTTTCAGTGAGCCGAGATCATGCCATTGCACTCCAGCCTAGCAACAAGAGTGAAACTCCGTCTCAAAAAAAAAAAAAAAGATTCACAGAAAGAAACCACACGTCGAAAATACTGCAAGTACTACAAACCCAAGCAAACAATGAGAAAATGGTGAGACCAACACTTCTCACACACTCAAACAAATTCTTTATCGCTCATGTTAAAAAGAGAGGAAAAGATAAAAAAAAAAAAAACCTGAAGATTTTACTTTCCAAACATCAGCCAATAAAAAACCCTCTAATTAAAAAAAAAAAAAAACTTACATAAAATTAGCCATGTGTGATAGCACGTGCCTGTAATCCCATCTACTCGGAAGGCTGAGGTTCCTTTGAACCCAGGAGGCAGAGGTTGCAGTGAGCTGAGATCACATTACTGCACTCCAGACTGGGCGACACAGCGAGATCCTGTCTCAAAATAATAATAATAATAATAATAAAACGTATTTAAAATAAGGACTTATACTCACAATAGTTAATAATGAACTTTGCATTAAGTATATATTGTGACCTGAGATATAAGCTAGTGATGGTATGAAATCCTCAATTAGCAAGACATCAAAAGAGAAGCATACAGAACTTAAAAGCAATCACATACAGTGTTTCTATGCTTAAAGTCATATGATATCCAATCAAGGATTTACAAAACTTTACTAAGCTTAATGATAAAAATAATACATATAGTTTTTGAATTGTTAATAAAAATTACATTTCTAAACTATTTTTATTTTATCTCCATTCATTATATTAAGACAACATGCTAAAATACAGTCCTAAGATGTTGGATCAAAACGGTTTCTAGGTTTCTTCTCTATGGAGGATGTTGTAGCAGAAATCTTTTTTCAGGAATCCGAGTCTTTTAATTTTTCCTAATGACTTGTCTAAGAACTCGGTACTGGCTGGGAGCAGTGGCTCACGTCTGTAATCCCAGCACTTTGGGAGGCTGCGGCGGGCAGATCACTTGAGTTCAGGAGTTTGAGACCAGCCTGGCCAATGTAGTGAAACCCTGTCTCTACCAAAAATACAAAAATTAGCTGGGCATGGTGGTGTGCACCTGTAGTCCTAGCTACTAGGGAGGCTGAGGCACGAGAATCTCTTGAACCTGGGAAGCGCAGGTTGCAGTGAGCTGAGATCACACCACTGCACTCCAGCCTGGGCAACAGAGCAAGACTCCGTCTCAAAAACAAACAAACAAACAAACTCAGCACTACAGTCGCTATTCATGCCTTTAGATCTTTATATAAATCCCTTGCCTTTCTGGATAGCCCATCCATTTGGTTTAGCAGTTAACAGTATATCTAGAATCAAGCAGGCCTATGTGGAATCTCTGCTCTACCATTTGCTAGCTGGATGACTTTGGAAAGTTATAAACTCTCTGAACTTCAGTTTCCTCATTCGCAAAATAGAAATAACAATACCCATCTATAGACCAAAACAAAGCACGTAAAGCCCTTGGCACAGTGTTCAGGTGTGTGATAGGAACCCATTAAATGTCAACTATGATTGCCAGTATTATTATTATTATCATTGTCATCCACCTTCAGGCAGTCAGCTTTCCAGCTACATTGAAGCCCTCACCATCTCCTTACCTGCTTTCGATCACTCATCCTGAACACCTTTCTCCCAGCTATACATGGTCAAATACTGTCTGTGCTTTCCTATCCATTTAATTATTTATTTATTTAGACAGGGTCTTGCACTGTCACCCAGGCTGGAGTGCAGTGGCATGATCTTGGCTCACTGCAGCCTTGACTTCCTGGGCTCAAGCTATCCTCCCACCTCTGCCTCCTGAGTAACTGAGGCTACCCAGCTAATTTTGTTTATTGTTTGTAGAGTCGACGTCTCACTATGTTCCCCAGAGTGCTCTCGAACTCCTGGACTCAAGTAATCCTCCTGCCTCAGCCTCTCAAAGTGCTGGGATTACACGTGAGCCACTGCACCCGGCCCTGTCCTCTCGGCTCACTGCAACCTCTGCCTCCCGGGTTCAAGCAGTTCTCCCACTTCAGCCTCCCAAGTAACTGGGACTACAGGCATATGCCACCATGCCCGGCTAATTTTTGTATTTTTGTAGAGATGGGGTTTCACCGTGTTGCCCAGGGTGGTCTCGAACTCCTGAGCTCAGGCAATCCACCTGCCTCAGCCTCCTAAAGTGCTAGAATTACAGGAGTGAGCCAGCTTGCCCGGCCCCTGTCCATTTTAAATACTACCTGCTCTATTAAGTCTTCTCTATTACTGCCAAGCCAGAAGCAACTTTCTCCTCCACATGCAAACAACACTTTATTTGCATACCTTCTGTGGAGCTTATTGTTTTTTGTGTATAACATATGCAACATACATATGAATCATTGGCCTATAGGTTGTACTCCTTCCTAGAGAGTTTCCTGAGGATGTGGATCACTTTCTATTCATATGTTGTGACAATCAATAAATATGAGTCGAATTCATTAATTAATATTTCTGCCCACTCAGTGCAACACGTTTGCTCTATGGCAAAGGACAGGCAATGAGGAGGGTCATGGGGTAATCAATATCTCAATCTTTGTGTCCCCAATCCCTGTCACATGTTACAGTAAATAAAGTGATACAATGTTTACTTAGACGTGAGTGTGACACTTCCTTTCCTTTTCCCTCTCTGCCATTAACTTGGCAGCCTTGAGGAAGTCATTACCCATTCTAGGCGGCAGTGACCTCAGGGATGAAAATAGGAAGTTGGGTCAAATATCTAAGGACTCTTCTGTTTGTAAAATCCAGTATCTCATACTTCAGACAATGTCCTACTCCCTGATATGGTTTGGATGTTTGCCTCCTCCAAATCTCAAGTGGATCTCCAATGTGGGAGGTGGGGCCTGGTGGGAGGTACCGAATCCTGGGGGCAGATTGCTTATGAATGGCTTAGCACCATACCCTTGGGGATGAGTGAGTTCTCGCTCTGAGTTCACAAGAGAACTGATTATTTAAAAGAGTGTGGCACCTCCCCCTCTTTCTCTTGCTCCCACTCCCATCACATGACACACCTGTTCCTTTTCACCTTCCACCATGATTGAAAGCCTCCTGAGGCCTCACTAAAAGTCAAGCAGATGCCAGCACTATGCTTCCAGTACAGTCTGCAGAACCATGAGCCAATTACACCTCTTCTATTTATAAGCTACCCAGTTTCAGGCATTCCTTTATAGCGATGCAAAATGGACTCACACACACACACAGAGGCAAAGATTTGTAGGAGGGAGCTGAAGCATCAAAGCCACTGAGAGAACAAGTGGGATCCAAGAGTCAAGGTTGATTCCAGGAAACAACAGAAAGATGTACATGAGGAGCAAAGGGTTGGTTAAATGTGAGGTCAGACCTAGGGGAAAACCCATCAGGCCAAGAACAAGATCCCCAATGGATGCTGGAACACGAATGGGCATTAGTCAGGGCTAGGCAAAAACAAACAGCAACAACAACAAAACATAGTCCACATCAGCTAGCTCAACCAAGAAAATGTAATATGGGGCTCTTGCTGCAAAGGTATCAAAACAAGATAAGTGTGTGAGGTAATGCATATGTTAATTAGCTCGATTTAGCCATTCCACAATGCATACAAATATTAAAACATTATGTTGTATGCCATAAATACATATGATTTTTATTTGTCAATTTTAATTTTTTAAACACACACACAGACACACACACACAAAACCCAAATGAGATTGTAAGGCAACCCATAGGTTGGCGATGCCAAAAAGTCACAACTCCTTCTAGGACTGAGGAAGTAAAGGCAGAAGTTGATGTTACCCATGCCCACATCTGGGCTGGTGCAGCAGGAGGGATTGTTCCATAACAGCTAGAACCACAGATGAGACTCAGCTCCCCACAAATACACTCTCCCAAGCAGGAAACAAGAGGGATAAATACCTTGGCTTCTCCCATTCTCCTACCTTCCTATGACTCTCATGGCCAAACCCACCTGTAAAACCCTTGGCAAGATTGTTTGGGAATGGGGTCTACAGGGGTTAGCTTCATGAAGTAAAAAACAGCAGGGGAAATCAGAAAAAGCTCAGAGAGAAAATAAACAACTAACCAGCCCAGATGGTGGTGGTGGTAGCTTCAGAGAAGATTTTTTTCCAGAATGGGATTTTTTTTTTTATGTTTTTTGAGACAAAGTCTCACTTTGTCGCCCCAGATGGAGTGCAGTGGGGCAATCTCGGCTTACTGCAACCTCCACCTCACAGGTTCAAGCGATTCTCCTGTCTCAGCCTCCTGAGTAGCTGGGATCACAGACATGAGCCATGACGCCAGGCTAATATTTGTATTTTTAGTAGAGATGGGATTTCACCATGTTGGCCAAGCTGGTCTCAAACTCCTGACCTCAAGTGATCCACCCGCTTCAGCCTCCCAAAGTGCTGGGATTATAGGTGTAAGCCACTGCACGCAGGCACGGGGCCTGCTGGTCTGGGACTTCTTTGAAGTTCCCGCCCCCAGCTGCTGCCATCACATCTTGCTGTCAAGTATGGATGCCTTGGGGGTAACTAAGAAGAGGTGTGCTGACAAATGGCCTGGCCGGATAAAATGGGGTTTAGATGTAAAGACTCTGTTATATATACTCAGTTGTGTAAATTCAAGAATTCTCACCAAGATGCTTTTTAACGTGTTAAACTTACTTGTAAGTAGCGCTTTTCTGGCTTAGTGCATCCCAGACTAGAATATTGGCCTTATTCTTCCAAAAGGACATTGAGTTCATTGGCTTAAACAGTTTAACATCCCCATGTAAACTATTAATTTAGCTTTAACGGTAAACCCATATTCCAAAAGAAATATAAAGTCCAACAGCGTGTTTTCCTGCTGAGTACTGAAAAACAAGCTTCCTTTTTTCTTTTCCTTTTCTTATATTTCATAACAACATTCATTGACTTACAGCTGTCATTTGTGAAACATACAGTAAAATGACACCAGATGCATATTTAAGTTACACAAATTTAACTATGTATATTGCAGGGAGAAAAACAGAGAGAGAAGCACACAGGGTCAGCATAGGGAGACAGAGGAGAGGGAAGAAATTTTCCAGTTACGTGGTGATTCTACCAGCCATTTCACTTAGTGAGCAAATGTACCCGAGTGATCAGGAGATGTGAGATGTGAATCTATTCTGCCCTGAATCAATTTTTGTTCCTGCTTATCTCTCAGGCCTCTTGCCAAGATACTAATGTTTAAGGATATGGCACTGGAAAATTACATACTCCCGACATAGTCTTAACTATGGTATATTTTTGTGTACACCAATAGAGTAAACTATGCAAGTTGCACAAAATGGGCAAATTAAGACTTCTTAAGAATTTTAAAAAGTATAATAGATTCTCACCTTCCATGCTGACTTTAGAACCTAAACCTCCCATAGGGTGTCATTCCACTGCATATACACTGGGATTGAAAATGCAACTAAGAGGTTGGCAATGGAGCAGGACAGGGAATAAGGAGCTTCACAGTCTTCCAAGACAAAAGTACTAGCCTTAGCTTCAAAGAGCGAGAGAGGAAGAGATAGCAAGAGAGAGAGAACACTGCTGAAAATTAGCATCGGTGCAGAATTTATCCTCATAGGCTATCCCCAGAACGGTACTGCTTCGAGATTTGTCATATGACTCAACCAGTTACTTCCTTTTCCTGTGCCTCAGTCATCTCTCTTGTAAAATGGGAGCATAATATTTCCCTCTTATTTATCATCCCAAAAGAATATATAGTGATTTGATATAATTAGTAGGTGATCCATTCTCTAATGCTGAAGTGATTGACCTTCTAGAGAATCCAAGAAGACAGCCAATCTTTCTTTTCCAACATGGAGTCTTGCTCTGTTGCCCAGGCTGGAGTGTCATGGTGCGATCTCAGCTCATAGCAACCTCTGCTTCCCAAGCTCAAGCAGTTCTCCTGCCTCAGCCTCCCTAGTACCTGGGATTACAGACACGCGCCACCACACCTGGCTAATTTTTGTATTTTTAGGGGAGACAGGGTTTTACCATGTTGATCAGGCTGGTCTCAAACTCCTGACCTCGTGGCCTGCCTGCCTCGGCCTCCCAAAGTGCTGGGATTACAGGCGTGAGACAACACGCCTGGCCCCCCAGTTTTTGATTGAAATAACCCATCCTGGGTCTATTCATGTCAAAGATGGCCAAACCTGGAGGTGTTGGAACAATTACAATAGTATGACTGTCACTTTGAACAACAACGACAAAATCATCATGATACTCTTAATCAGAGATATTGGGAGAAAAAAATTCCCAAGCTTAATCCAAATCTAAAAGGCTTCGTTTGGTCTGCATCAGCTTTCTAATCTGAATTGTGTAATAATCCAAATACATAAACAAACAACTAACTGGGAAAATCTCATGTGAGCTCCCACAGTCTGAAAAGCTGCCATCACTAATAAGCATTACTGCACTCACTCTCCCTAAACTCTCCACCCCTGCTGCGCTCCACAGTACAGCTCTCTCTAACATGCCAGGTCAATGCTGAGAAGGAACTTAAACCACAAAGGACCAAAAAGCAAATATTTTTGCCCAGAGCTAATGCAGCAAATTACATGCAAGACCTAAACTGCAAGAACCTTTTAAATGGCACGAGCCTACACAAACACATGGTATCCAGTTTGCCAAGAGTTAAAAACTAAATTAAATCTCAGTCGAGTTCTACTGGACGATTTATAGAACGGTTAAAAGACCAGGGATCTGGTCTTGGCAGGACCACTTGTGTACATGGTCTTCCAGGTAAGTAATTTCTCTCATTGGGCTTCTGATTGCTTGTCTATGATGCCAACATTCTTCTTGGAGTGCAGAGGAATGGTGAGAGTGCAGCAGGGTGCTCAGAGCTCCATGCAAGACAGGTGTCTATGCACCACGAGAATTTCATCCGGAATGTCTTCTGTCAAGTGCTTAGTTACCCTAACTGGTCTGCCCTGTATGGCAAAAGGGCACAAGTAGGATCTGAAGCCAAGTCCTCCTTTGGCCTTGAGCAGAGCCACATCGGACTAGAAGGAGCTGCTGCTTCTTCACACATGGGTGCTATCTGCCCTCCTTGCACAGAAGGTTCATCAGCTCTGAGGAGGTGACATTTTCGAATTCCCTTATGGATACCAAATGATGACCTGAGCCTTAGCCAGGAACGAAGCAACTGTCAGAATTGATGCCATTTGCAAAATGCCAGATGAGAGAAGTGTTTGCAAACAGAGCTGGTTTGGAGAGAATCACAGCCGGGATGAACATTTGTGGTCAGAAGCAGGAAGCAGGCAGACATATTGGATTGAGAACTGCCTTTGCACCCCAGCTACATTACCTCACATTTGACTGGCATCTCCATTCCCTGCCTCTTTCCTTGTGGCTGCATCCCCAAGGAGTTGTGAAGAAGAAACTGAGGAAGGTCATTTAGAGAAAATAATTGCAGTAGGGAAACTGGCCATGGCAGTGTTGCATAAGGAAGCCTTGGACTTAATCAACTGCATCTGCCTTTGTTTTGCTCACACACTCAGTTGGACACCAGATAGCAGTGGTGCTTATTTTTTGAGCACTTGCAGGAAAATGTATTTTTTTTAAGTTAACGTGTGCCATCAGTTCTGCATCATTTTCATTTCTGACCTTCCTTATGCTACGATTTGAAGCAGTATTTCAACCAGGCATTTTTATCCTTGTCTATCAGTAGGGAGATGAGATATTGTCCATGATTGATCATACACTTTCAAGGATCCTGTGGCTTCAAATGTCACCCTGAAACACCATGCTAGTAGACTATCCCCCAGTGCCTGGGAAGAGCTGCAGGAAGCTGGTCACCAAAAGAAGGCTCGGTGGCCGAATCCAAATTCAAGTGCAGAAGGCTGGCAACACAAAGCCCTCAATGCAGATAGTACACTCTGGCCAGACAGAAACAGGCATCCCAAAAAACATTCACAGCTACTGACCAACTACTTTTTTGAAATTTCCATGGATTCTGAATGCTTCCAAGTTGGGGAGGGTAAGGACGATGGGGAAGAGACAAAGGGAGTATATTCCTCACTCCCTGATATAAACCATTACCAGAAAATTAGTGTTTGGAATTATACCTCTAACAATGAGTCATTTTTGTTATCTTTACTCTTTTCTGTATTTTTCCTAATTTTCTACAAGCAACGAGTCAGTTCTAATAAACAGGAAGAAGGGAAACTCTCTTGTTATCTAAACTTACTTGATTCCTAGGTTCTGATGGTGAGTGTTTGGGCAATGGGTTTGGAGAGGAAGAAATCTATTTGGCTCCTGAGTTTCAGAAAACAAAAATTGAGATTTCAGAGAGCGCTGGGTTTATCTGAATCCACTTGCCTCCTGACTTCTGAGGGGAAGACTTTGGATGGCAAGAGGTCAAATAGCAAGAGATACCTATATCAAACTTTTAATAAATAACCCTTTTCCTCCCCTTCCTACATAGAAGCACCAAAATTATACCTCAGTAAACAGTTTTGCAACATCTGTGTCTGGCAAAATGTATACCAAAGAACTTTTAAATGCCAACATTTCACATTCATTTTGGTTGCTTTTTAAAGTCAGGAAGACTCCAGGGTTCCTCATAGAAGCAAAGAAATGGAGGACAACCCAGATAAGGCGAGTTTCTTTGTCAAATTCACACAATGGAAAGGCTTAAGTTAAGATTATTTTTTAAGTAAACCTGTGTTCTTTCAAAGACTCTGCCAGTGAAGTAAGGTCAAAAGATTCAAGCAAATATGAAGCATGAATTCTCAGCCTCAGCCCACAAAGTCTTTTCTTGTGTTTTAGACAAATTAAATTAGAGAAAACAAAGTCGTGGCCAGACCTCTATGCCCTATGCCAAGGAACTGGAACTTGTCAAGGATTTAGGAACTTGAACTTCACCCTACATACAATACTAAAGAGGAAATATCATGGCTGTCAAATGAACATACCTCAAGGTATGGTAACATACCTCAAGAAAAAGATGTAACCAGAGAAGCAAAATGTTGTATAGAAAAAGTGAAAGGTGAGATCAGGCCTCTTGAAGAATTTTTTTTTCCTTTCTTTAATATCTTCCAAATATATCTGAACTTGTTTCCTACTTGGACTCATTTAATTTCCCCTGATGTACTTCACAGATGTGAGTTGTGCTTGGGAACAGACTCAGAGACTGCGTGGCTTTGACACAGACATCAGCCGTGTGCAGCTCCCCCGCAGTTTCCCACAGCTTCACTGTCATCCACTCTCATGTCCCTTCATAGTGCTACCCACTTCCCGCCCAGTAAAGGGCTGCATTACTCAGCACACAGCGACCCCTGACTCAGTCCATGTGGGAGGAGATCGTCATCAAGGCTGATGTGAGTCTAAGAAAGAAACATCCTGACTGGCCTAAGAAGACCATCGGGACTTGCCAAGTGGCCCCAACTCATGGGGTTCATTCCCTCTTCTCTTATTGTGTTTAAAAGTGGTATAATTAGCAACTTGTTGAAAATGCTGGCTTACTTCCAGTTACCAGGGCTCAGCACGCCTTACTCTCAATCATTGGTCCAAGCAGACATGTTTACTAAGTGAGTGGGGGATGAGAAAGACAAAGGAGAGATGTGAAGGAAACAGAGCACCTCACAATGAAACACACGAACTCCTGGGAAATTCTCATTTTAACACAACTGTAGTTCCCATGTGTTGGAACCTAATGTTTACCTTCACAACAGCATCAGAAAGGCACTGTTATCAGATGAGAAAACCAAGGGTAAAAGATTAGGTAATTTGCCCAAGGTCTCACAGTTAGGAAATGAGGGAGATGAGTTTCCAAACTAAGCCTAATCCCTGCTCTTTTGACCTCTATAAAATCTATCAGAATATTAACCAAAGGGTGTTTAATAAAATGAGTTTGGACAGAGAACAAAGAAAACCCAGAGGTATTTGGAGAATGGTGTGTTCCAAGATCTTCTAAGTTAGCTATCTCATCATTGTCATGTTACTCGTGCTACTGCTGACAACCTAGCTTCCTGTCTATAAAGAAGTATCAAAGAAAATACTTAATATTCTGCTTTATTCTCAAATACTCTCCTTCCAACTTCCCTTATTTCTTTTCCTCAGCTCATGTCTGTGTTGGCCAATCAAGGTCTTCCCAGGACTTCATCAGCACAAGACCAGCTCCACCTCCACACCTAACCCAGGAGCTCTCCTCCAGTTCCCCCAGAATCCTCCCCGAAGCTTGGGAGACCTTGTATTCAGCTATATAAATGCTGCCTTCATCAGCAACCAAGACTTCATCTTCCCAGGCCCTCTTTGAGCCAGCCCCACATACACCCACTCCTGGCTGCTTGAATTACAAATGACACATCTAGAGAAGGGCTTGTGACCCCCTAGACCTGGCCCAGCAGTGGCTTCTGCCATCCAAATACAGCTTGGCCCTGACAGGTACTTAGTAACCTGGTATTTGTTCCTCATCCACTCACTGACTTCTTCCCCAGAACAACAGTTAAACTGTCACCTTGTCTTCAGCCCCAGTCCTGGCTGAATACCCTCCTCCTTCTTCACCGAATAGCCAGAGTCCTTCTAGAACAAACTTTGCTCTGAGGCCTGCTTTATCTGCATGCATCCCTTTCTCCTGCCTCTCCCCTTCCACTCCCTTGTCTTAAGACCTATTCCCCCTCAGCACTCCTCTACAAATCCTGCCCTGGGTGTTTCCTTCCTCTGCTGAGGTCCTGAAGCACATCTTATTTGTAACCTTCATTTGGCTTTGAAGGTACTTTGCCAAATATCCCTTATCCTTTTCTTCCTTTTCTTCTCTTATTTTAAATTGCACAAACAACAGTCTGGCTCATCTCTTTCTATGCACATATCCTGTCTACCCAACCCAATTGGGTGTCCTCCAATGCTTTGTCCTTCCCATCTGCTCATCTCCCTCCTAATGACTCCCTTGGAGAGAGCTCATCCACTTGCAGAACACCATGGACGCTACACAGATTCTTGCCACCAAACCTTGTTCAAGCCCCCCTGGCCTTCCCAGTCTTTCTCCTTCTCCCAATTAATCGAAATCTGCACTCTTTTCTCAAGGTCCCTTCACATTCCAATCAAGCCTTCTCCAACAAACACAGATCCGCAACTACCTGTTTCTCCTCTGATTTTCTGTAGATATTTTAATACTTATATATAGTCTTGTTTTATTGGACTTCCTATTGGACCCTAAGTGCAGTGAGAGTTTCCAAAGGACAGCAACAAAGGCTTCAGCATTGTTTCCCTAATATGGCTCTAGGCATTCTGAGGGTGCTTATTCATCACATGCTATCTATAATACATGCAAAAAAGTAAAGCATAATTCAGACTTCTAGTTTCAAATATGGCACAGTAAACTAAGGCCCTAGTAGCTCTAAACTGAGCAAAGTCTGGAGCTAAAACTAAGCAAAATCTAAACCCTTGGAGTGAAGGGTTTTGTGTATTTAAGAATCTCCTTTCGGCTGGGCACAGTGGCTCACGCCTGTAATCCCAGCACCTTGTGAGGCTGAGGCGGGCAGATAACGAGGTCAGGAGTTCAAGACCAGCCTGGCCAACACAGTGAAACCCCATCTCTACTAAAAATACAAAAAAATAGTCAGGCGTGGTGGCATGTGCCTGTAGCCCCAGCTACTTGGGAGGCTGAGGCAGGAGAATTGCTTGAACCTGGGAGGGAGAGGTTGCAGTGAGCTGAGATCACATCACTGCACTCCAGCCTGAGTGACAGAGCGAGACTCTGTCTCAAAAAAAAGAATCTCCTTTCAAAGGACACCAAGTTCAGTGACAGTGCAGACAGCACCCAACTTCACAGGGTTGTCTTGTTATCTGAGAGCAGAAATGCAACATCTTGAAAGAGCCTGTCTGGATCAAGAATTCAGCCCTCATTTTCCTAAGTGGAAAGTCACATGTGGCCAAGCAAAACTGACCTGATGAAAGCCAGCGTGTTCAGCTTCCTTTCAAATCAGCATCCATAATTGCTACTCGCATTTAACATGGCACCAATCACACCTGTGTTCTGGGGCCAAGAACACTGGCCAGTTCACCACCTTCTGAAACTCAGGTGGCTGAGATCCAAGCCCAACAAGACTGAACAGATGAGTCGCAGCAGCGGGAACCCAGCAGCTGTCCTTGTAATCCGGGGAGCTTACCCACAACCCGGCAGGGCAGGGTGGAGTCTGTCATCCCCAGGAATTAGGGGCAATTCAACCTGCAACCCTCAGAAGTTAGGTCTCCAGTAACTGCTACTGTTAAGAAATTCCTCTCTTGCCTCTTCCCGGTTGTCAAATGTTGCTAGCCCTCTTGGACTAGCGAGCTAGGCCCCGTCTAGGAAGTGAGGTGTGACACTTCACCCAGCAGACACTCCCTCACAGACAGTCCCCACGTAGATGACAACAAAAAGCCGACAACCAACGGTCCCAGGTTCTTCCATTATAATTGAAGCTCATGGGAGCTCGGCACCACCTAGAATGTTCTGTGAAGTTCTCAGAATGGTATTTAATAAGACGGCAATTCAGTGTCAGTTCAGAAGCCATTTGGGGTGGAAATGGAGGGTAAAGTTGAGATGCCATAAACTCAGTAGCTTCCAAATTTTATTACAGGTTTTTTTCAGGTCTAACAATAGCAATTTGGAGAAGGGAGAGAAAAGACATTACTCAGTCTTCAAAAGTACACCCCAAACCCATGCAAACTGTGGGCCGACACTGCCATCTGCTCTCTCTGACACGTGGTGTGGAAAGTATGATTGCCATTTTCCTCTAAGGCCAGCGTCCTCTTTAGGATTCCCCCTCTAGCACCAGGCCTAGGACAGTCTTAATCCTGACAGTCCAGAACTTCAATTTTACTATCATTCAACAAATACCTTTTCAAGCATTTATATGTGCTAGATACTGTTATAAAGTCTGGGATGTAGCAATCACTAAAGTAGGAACAGTTCTGCCTTGTTGGAGTGTTTCTTTTTTAGTTAGAGGGAGACAGGCATGAACAAATAATCAAGTGTGAATAAATAGACTATCAGATGGTGATAGGTGCTATGGAAGAAACAAGGCAGATTAAGAAGGACAGAAATCATCCAGGCAGGCGGTGCGGGTGGTGGGGGATGTGGATTATGTGGCATGGTCAGGGAAGGTCTCACTGAAGAGGTAACATCTCAGGAAGACCCAGGCAGGTGAAAGAGAGGCCATGTAGAATTGTAGGGCAGGGTTTTTCAGGCAAAGGGATCAGAAAGGGCCAAGATTGGGAGGTGGGAGAGGGATTGGTGTGTTTACAGAACAGAGAGGGGCCAAAAGGAATGAGGAATGAGGGTGAGAGAGGAAGGAGCTAAGACAGGCGAGGTGGCAGGAAGCCAGATCACCTGCAACCTTGCAAACCATTTTAAGGACTTCACCTTTAACTGTGCACATCAGTCAGGGCCTAGCCAGGAGACAGAAGCCACACCAGTTATTTCAACAGAGCTAATTTAATGTAAAGAATAATTTTCTAGGAATAAAGTCTTAACCAGGTAACTGAAAGAGTGAAAAGACAACTCCAGGGTGTCTTTGGTGTAACAACTTCAGGAAGCCCCACCCCTGGGGCTGGCAGAAGAAAAGTGGGGGTGTCAGATTATTAAAATTTAGAAGCTTAGAAAAGAGTCCCCTGAGGCTGGAACCCAAACCTCAAAGAGGGGGCAGCCAGTGCTGCGTCCCTAAAAAGGCACAGTGAGACTGGTTCTTGAGTGCAGGAAAAGTTGCAATGTAGATCGAACAGCTGCCACTGGAAGAAAGTGCTGCTGCCAAGGTGAAGCAGCAGTACTGGGGTGCTGCACACAGGAGCCACAGGCAGACAGGATACCCGTGGGAAAGAGTAAGAGCCTCTCTAGCACCCCCTACTGGTTGAGCCCAACAGGGAGCCCAACAAAGGAGAAATGTAGTGTTCAGGGGCCCAGCATAGAATCAAGTATTGAAGGAAGACTTTGGAGCTGAGAGACAATAACTTACTAACTGGAACTCTCTGAATGAGATAAGATTTTGAGCAAGGAAGTGACAAAAGCTGACTCACTCTGACATCTGTGTTGAAAACAGACAGTAGAGGAGCAGTAACAGTGGAGGAGGGAAGGAGTGGATGAATTCTGAATACAGGCATCCCAGTGGATTTGCTGATGGCATCCATGTGGGCTGTGAAAGAGAGGAGTCAAGGGTGACTCCTTCATCTAGGCCTGACTAACTGAATGGAGACAAATTTACTGAGGGAGCAGGGAGAGCAAGGGAGCAAGAACAAGTTTGTTAGGTCAGCTTAGGTGTGAGGTGCCCGTTAGAAATTCAACTGAGGGGCTGGGCACCTGTAATCCCATCACTTTGGGAGGCTGAGGCAGGTGGATCACCTGAAGTCAGGAGTTTGAGTCCAGCCTGCCCAACATGGCAAAACCCCACCTCTACTAAAAATACAAAAATTATCTGGGCATAGTGGTGTGCACCTGTAGTCCCAGCTACTCAGGAGGCTGAGGTGGAACACTTGCTTGAGCCCAGGAGACAGAGGTTACAGTGAGCCAAGATCGTGCCACTGCACTCCAACCTGGGTGACAGAGTGAGACTCTGTCTCAAAACAAGGAAAGAAAGAAATTCAACTGACAATGATGGCAGGCAGTTGCATCCCCAAGCCTGGGGAGGGTTTAAGTTACAGATGTAAATTTGAGGTTCACCCATCATATAGACGGATTTTAAAGCCACGTGGTTGAATGAGATCATGCGTGTCATCTCAAAGTCACTTAGAATATGCCATGGCTAAGAATCAGCTCTGGAATCAGAATGATGCCAATTTGAATCCAAACTCTATCATCACTGCATTTTCCCAGATGTTCTAAGCCCTGATTCCCTCCTGTGTAACCTGAGGATGATACTAATCATGTTGACTACATTGATCTTATGTAAGGATTAGATTCAGTAACGTAAGGAAAGCCCTTACACTAGTGCTTGATATCAACCTTATAAATAAGAGCTATTATCATTATCAAGTTTTATAATATTATTAGTAATCAAAGATAGCCAGAGCCTAGAAAATTAGGCTCCTAAGACCCAAAAGCAAAGAGACCTGAACTGTACTAAAAAGACAACTTACTAATTGTAGGAGAAGATACAGTGGCATCTTATATGAAATAGGTATATAAACCATGACTTGGAATCACTGTGGCTTTCCTTTTACTGATACATTTATTCGGAGTACTCAAATTTTTGGTTTTTGGGTGTTTCGTTTTCGTTTTTTTGTTGTTGTTGTTTTGTTTTTTTGTTTTGTAGAGACAGGGTCTCGCTATATTGACCAGGCTGGTCTCGAACTCCTAGCCTCAGTGTCCCAAAGTGCTGGGATTCAAGTGTGAGCCACCATGCCCTACCTCAAATGGTTTTTAATCAGGCCAATTCTCCCGACCTGTAATAGAGCCTGCCCTAGCTCTCAGAATTACATTACAGAATGGGCTAGCAGTCAAGTTTGTTCTCCATGAAAAGGCTGAGCACTTGGGGAGCTGAGAGGTAAGCTTGATGTACATGAGGACTGTTCCTCTGGTTTGTGAATAACCAGCCAGGGAGTTAAAAAAGATGCCAGACAACCATCACAAAGGAAAGAAGGAAGGGAAAGACAGATCCACAAAGCGATTCTAAAGGAACATTATTAGCAAATCCTTTAAAATACCAAAACTGAGTGTGCAGGGCAAGACCAAGATAGAAACAGAATCCTCGCCTGGGGATGAACTATGGAGACGTCAGCGTGTGCCTGTCATGAGTGAGCTGCTATGGAGACGTCAGCATGTGCCTGTCGTGAGTGAGTGGCAGATGAGTCAGGAATGAGCACAGCCCCAGGGTGACTCTGAGACCCTGTGCACCCGTCACCACTCACTCCAGTCGGCCTGGGAACACAGCCCCATCCTCCATTAATTGTTCACCTCTCATTAAGCATTTTTGCATCAGGCAGCCATTCCTTTCCAAGAGCTCAATTGCAGGGTTATATAAGGTTCTCCTGTATTCCTGGCCGGAGAACTGAGACCAGCTGCCTGTCCAGAGTGCACCCTTCCTAGGGGGTAGGTCACTCCAGGAAACCAAACGGCAGATTACAAAGCCTAGAAAACACAACAGGGGAGTAGAAGAGGCTGGATGTCCTCCCAGGCTGCTCTCAACCGTAGAGAGCAGAAAACTCTCTGCTTCCTGAGCCCCGAGAATGAAATCAAAGCTCCCCGTCCCCAGGTTGGTGTGAAGAACCTTTCAGCCAAGTCTCTCCACGACCACCTTGTATGATATCAAAGCTCTTCCCATTGTTCTTCTGCTTACAGAGCCTTCTCCCACACGAGTTCCCAACCCTTTCACTATGTGAAAAACTCCACCATCCAAAGATTCTATTCCAAACAGCTGTTTCTGGATGCAAGGAGGGATCCATCTAGAACAGTGATTCTCAACCCTGGCTGCACTTTGCAGCCTCCAGGGGAGACTTTAAAAGTGCTGATGTCCAGTCTCCACCCCAGGCTCTTTGGGAATGGGGCTCAGGCACCAGTATTGTTTTTAAGTTCTTCAAGTGTTTTGACTGTGCGGGCTGCATTTTAAAACTCATTGTTTTAGACTATAAATTCCCGCCAGTATAGTAAAGCCATTGCTGACTCTCAGAGTTGTTTTTCTAAGAACGCATGATACGACTATCATCATGGTAGTTGCTATAAGTTCCTTCCTCTCTCCCTGTCTCCCTCTGTTAAAAGATAAACCTTACCCAAATTACATTTAACCGAGTTTGAGCAAATAATGATTCGTGGATCAGGCAGCCCTTGAAACAGAATAGGTTCAAAGGGGCTCCAGCATAGCCACATGGTGGAAGTCTTACAGCCAGTAAAAGGAGAGTGATGGACAGGAAATAGAAATGAGGTACAGAAACAGCTGGATTGGTCACAGTCCAGTGTTTGCCTTACTTAAACAGGGCTTGAACAGTTGGCTTCCTGTGATTGGCCAAAATTTGGTGATTGCCACAATAATAGATTACAGTCTGTTTATATGTCCAGCTGGGTTAACATTCACTGTGTACAGAGAAACCTTTAGGCTGAACTTAAAATATGTAGGGAGGGCAGCTTCAGGACTAAACTTAATTTCCCTCCCTCCCTCCCTCCCTCCCTCCCTTCCTTTCTTCCTCTCCTCCTTCCTTCCTTCTTTCCTTCCTCTCTTCCTTCTTTTCTTCCTCCCTTCCTTCTTTTCTTCCCTGACAACAATGAAGAGGACAGATCACATCACTAGGCCTGAGCTCAGCATGATGGAAGCTAGGCCCCACCTAATATACCTCCATTAAAATCTAAACCACTACATGCCCCCCCCCCAAAAAAAAGTCCCTAAAAGAGCAGAGGAGCTGGGAAAGGGCTCAAAGCTGATGAAAGACTCTAAGTGAGGAGGGAAAAAATCCCTGCTGCAAAGGCTGATAGGAAAAGACAAGGGAATGCCTCCCCTCTTTGCAGAATTTTTCTGTCAAAGTGTCTTTTTTTTTTAACTTTTATTTATCTTTTTTTTTTAACGTCTCTCATTCAGCTCTTTGGCTGGCCCATTGTCCAAGGCAACATCTTCCTATTATTCTATTATCTGTCAAATGGCTACTGTGATTGTAGGAGACATCGCATGTGAACCATCAGGCTTCACTTGTCTGCCAATGGTTGGTTCAAAATAAGCCACCGGAGGTGACCTGGTAATTGTACCCCTCCTAAAAAATGATACCGAGATGAACTTGAGAGCTTCCCAGCCTCTTTCCCTTCCCTGTGCCTCTGTTTCCCTTCCTGTAACACAGACATGGTAAATTTGGACATCTGAACACCACTGGGTTAAGATGAATGGTTCGAGTTTTAATCATCCTTGTTTGCAACATCTGAACATTTATCCACACATGTTTCCCAGCACTCGCTTGCCATCCCCTCCCCCTCTTTTTTTATTCATTTCTGAAAGCTTCTATTATCAATCACTGCATGAGGTAAATTTTCAAATCAGCAGTCAGGGTTTTTAAGCTGCATGACTCCTATTACAGCAAAAGGAGGCAGGTGACCAACACTGATACAGTCTCAAAAAAATCCCCTCTGCAGCCTCCTTCCTTAGTGTTCATTCATTCATTTTCAGGGCATGTATCAAGGCTGGGTTTGACAAAGCCTTCACCGAGGATCGGTCTACCTTTCACAGAAGGCCAAGGGAACAGGGAAGTGGAGACGCTGAACTGGAAAAGAGAGAAAGGCAGGAGAGTACGTTTGGAGAGCATTTTTCTTAGGCATTTTGTCACATCTTCCAGCTGGCTCCATTAGGGAGAATTGGAGTGTGTCAAAATTGGGTGTCTGGTTCTCTCTCCATCATTCCTGCTTCCCTTTTCCCTTTCATAGCAGTGTCCCTAAGGGATGCCTTGCACCCACTGGCAAGGCCATCCCTATACGAAAGTCCCCAACTCCACACTCCAGCAGCTCTGGAACCCTTTGGCTCTGCCTGACTGTCCACTGTGGTGGCACCTGCTTGCTCTCCTCCACTCCCGTCTCCCAAGTTCTCATTTCATCCACCTGTGTGTCTGACCCTGCTCTATACCTGGACACTGCCTTGTCTATGACCCCTATAGGTAAACAGGATCTCCGTGTCTGTTGGACATGTGGGTGATCTTGACACAAACACCCAATTCTAGGCCTCTGAACATCCAAATTCTTTCTTGTGATTTCAGGCAATTGAAGTGGCTTACCCTCCCCTGATGCCCTCTGCTTCTGAGTTCCACACTTTCACATACTGCTTCTGGGCTGTGTCCTATTGGCTCCCAACTGTATTAAATGTTGCTGTCACATAAAAATTAACAAGTGCTACAGAGAAGGGAATACGAGGAAAGACTGACATCGTGCAGAAATTAAGAATCTATGGGCCGGGCACCATGGCTCATGCCTGTAGTCTCAGTTGAGGTGGGAGGATCACTTGGGCCCAGGAGTTCGAGACCTGTCTGGGCAACATAGTGAGATCCAGTCCTAAAAAATAATAAAAAATTAGTGGGCATGGTGGTGCTTGTCTATAGTCCCAGCTACCCAGGAGGTTGAGGCAGGAGGATTGCTTGAGTTTGGGAGTTTGAGGCTGTAGTGAGCTGTGATCACACCGCTGAACTCCAGCCTAGATGACAGAGTGAGACTCCATCTCAAAAAAAAAAAAAAGGCAAAAGAAAAAAGAAAAAGAAAGGAAGGAAGGAAAGAAGGAAAGGAATAAAATCCACAATGTATATTCCACAAGCCCTCCTAGTTTTCCAGGATCAGGAGGCTGTCTCTTCATCTGCCTTCTCCAATCCTGCACCCAGCCTCTTTGCCTCTGCAGGATTTCCCCAGAAAGTCGAATCTTCTTCCCTTTATAGAGTAGAGCAGTGCAGCTCAGACTTGTAGACATACCTGCCCAGCACAGACCAACGTTTCCCCTTGACCATGGCCCACAGCCTTTCTCTGAGGAAAGGGCTCGCCACAGGCAATTCCCTATTCAAAGGTCACCATCGGCTAACAGGGGTCCTGCCTCCATCAACTCATCTGACGTTGAGGTGCAGCACCCGAATCAACCAAGAGCGGGCCAGTGGCCTCTGACAAGTCGGAGCAAGAAAACTCTGCCTCTGAAGGAAACTCTAAAGTGTGCAGCAACCAATCAAGGCCAATCAGATCCTCTCAGAAGCTGGATTGTGGGAGAGCTGATCACAGTCTGCAGCAGCTGAAGTCGCCAGGACAGCAGCAAGTAGGCAGAAGGACTTCAAAAGAAGAGAGAGCGAACAGAAGTCATAAGGCCTAGAAAGCACAAGGAAGCAAAAGTCATGAGGTTGGGAGCAAGAAACAGGCAAGGCAGCAATAGCAAGTGGCAGTCACAGCAAGGAAGAGACCATGCAAGGGGATTTGGAGTGAAGGGAGCCACCGCTTTTGCACGAGGCCTTAGTTACTGAGCTGCAGACTCGGGGTTCTGTGTACGCTTACCTCCCTGTGCATGCATGCAGTGCACCCCCCGTTGTCTCTGGTCTAGAGACCTTCTCTGCCCCTTGCAACCTCAAGCAGTGGGCTCCGGGCCCCTACTCTGTGCAAACTCTGCTGACCTATTTCATAGGACTCACCATGTCCCCCAAACTCTTTACCCTTTGGTCAGAGATCTGTCTTACTCAGGTTCACATCCTCATGTTCACACCTCCTCCCACATAGTCAACACAGAGTCAACACTCAGAGTTTGACTTCCTTCCAGACCAGCCCTCTACATGGTGCCTATGACTTTAACCTAATTGCCTATAATTCCTCCCTGTATGAGAATAGATACTCAAATACAAGATTTCCAACCTATTCCCTCCAGATGACAAACAAGCTACAAGAGACAGTGTAGACTAGAACAACTGCCTGAACCCGTGGGAAGAAGGTGGAACAAGACCTTACAGTAAAAACAAAAGTTGTCAGTTGATCTCATGGAGGTAGAGAGTAGAAGAGTGGTTACCAGAGGCTGGGAAGGGTAGTGGGGAGTGGGGATGAAGAGAGACCGATTAATGAGTACAAACATACAGGTAGATAGGAGGAATAAGTTCTAGTGTTTGATGGCACAGTAGGGTGACTGTAGTTAACAATAATTGAGTGTATATTTCAAAACAGCTAGAAGATTTGGAATGTCCCCAACACACAAAAAAAGATCAATGTTTGAGGTGAGGAATATCCCAATTACCTTGATTTGATCATCACACATTGTGTGCAACTATCAAATATCAAATGTACCTCATCAATATGTACAATTAGTGTGTATCAATATAAAATATTTTTTAAAGCTGTGATTCCTGCCCCTTGGCAGCCATCCCACCTTTACAGCAATGAGCTGGAAAGTTGGGAAACTATCAGGTTCTCCTATATTCAGACAAAATGTAGAATGGTTGTGACTGAAAAGCCTCAAGTTTTCTAATTCCATTTTGTTCCATTCCCCACACAAAACAACTACAGGCTAGGCACTGTGGCTCATGCCTGTAATCCCAACATTTTGAGAGGCCGAGGAGGGCTGATCACAAGGTCAGGAGATTGGACCATCCTGGCTAACACAGTGAAACCCCGTCTCTACTAAAAATACAAAAAATTAGTCGGGCGTGGTGGCGGGCACCTGTAGTCTCAGCTACTTGGGAGGCTAAGGCAGGAGAATGGCGTGAACCTGGGAGGCAGAGCTTGCAGTGAGCCGAGATCGCTCCAACACATTCCGGCCTGGGGGACAGAGCGAGACTCCGTCTTAAAAAAAAAAAAAAAAAAAAACAACTACAGAGGAGCTGAAGCTCTAAAACTCAGCAGGGCTGGGCATAGTGGCTCACACCTGTAATCCCAGCACTTTGAGAGGTCCAGGCAGGCAGATCACTTCACACCAGGAGTTCGAGACCAGCCTGGCCAACATGGTGAAACCCTGTCTCTACTGAAAATACAAAGATGAGTGAGGCATGGTGGTGCACACCTATAGTCCCAGCTACTCAGGAGGCTGAGGCACGAGAATCACTTGAACCAGGAGGCAGATGCTGCAGTGAGCCGAGATCATGCCATTATACTCCAGCCTGGGGGACAGAACAAGACTGTCTCAAACAAAAAATGTAAAAAGAATATATAATATATAAAACTCAGATGGAGAGAAAGTAAATCAATGAAACTATGGAGAAAAGAAGAGAAAAATCTCAGCAAGCAGCCAGGGTGACCCTTTCTGTTCAGTGTGGCCGAAACCAAAGCAATGAGGCTGGCCCTTTGCCTCCTGTCAGAAAGGCTATGTGTGTTTAAAGGACAGCAGCATTCAGAGATTTTATCTGCAGGAGGCCTTGCTCTGTTTTCCCGCTGAAAATGTCTGACTCAATTCATAACCAATATCTAAATCGAGTCATGTTGGTTTAATTCATGCACTATTTACATACATAATCGTAATCTCAATTAAGTCTCAACTTCAGAAATACAGTTTATTACAGTGGGATTAGAGTACACCAACCCCCATAGTCCACATTCCGCAGCCATCTTCTTTCTCTACATACCATTCACCAGAAGGCTTCCACAGCTTATTCTCCAGTGGAAACCATCAAGAACCTCCCAAGGAAGGCTGAGTAGTGGAGGCGTGACCTCCCACAGTCAACTTCTGTCTCTCCACTGACCCAGCAAACAACCACATGATAGTCACAAATAATATGGCCCCATGGGTATATGCGTGGGCCAGGTATACATCCGCCCCTTCCTTCCTCTCCCACTCAAGAAAGCAGATCAGAATGCAAGCATCTAAAAACAGCATTGTTATGGAGGCACACTCTGAAATATATTGTCATTTATCAACAAAGTAAATTATTCAAAACTGTGATACTCTCACTGTTATTAGCTAGCAAATTCCTTTTCATACCCAGAGTGGAACACAATGGTTGAACATTGATTTCTTAGACACAACTTTGAATGTCTACCACTTGAATTGTTGATGTCTGACAAATGACAAAAATGATAAATGCTAGTGTAAATCAACTCATACAAGATCCAAGCACTTTAGAGAAAATCAAAATACCTCTGTCTTTCTCAGAACATACTTACCAAAACCCCACACTCTTCAGTAACAATAACAAGTGTATGATCAACTAACAAAGCCTCTATCACTCTCTAAGCAAAGTAAACAAGATAAAACATGACAATTTTATCATCATTATGGATTATTTTAATTTTTATTCTTTGTGTTTTACATACTTTCTGATTCCCTATGAACATTCATTACCTTTTTAAGGGATAATGTTTAAAATGTTATGTAAAAAATGAAATATACTTTCAACACAAGGAATGGAAAGTCATGAAATTTAAGGAGACTCTGGAAGACATTGGCTTACTTCAATATTTACGCAAGAACATATCTATAGCAATGAGGAAAAAAGACATTTTAAAAAGACCTCCAAAGAGAAAAAAAAAATTGCTATCTTTTTTTTACTGGAAGATGTGATAGATATTGTAACAAAATTCCCACCGTCCCAAAAAAACAATTAAAAGACACCTCTTTCTGAATGCCTATAATCTGAAACAAGACCAGGTAGATCTGTATAAGTGATCCGTCAGCTAAGTTCCTCTAAGTGAAATACACTTGTCTTTAGAAAAAGCATGTCCCCAAATTGGAAATATGAATTGATCAAAGGTACATAGGCACAACACCAAAATCTATTTGATCACTGAAAAAATAAGAGTTTCTCCAGTTCTGAGCTTGGGACATTTCTTTCCAATCATTTGGGCAGCAGTTGAATCAAATCCAGGAGGTTAAAATACTGAAAGTCCAGAGGGCAACATTTCCATACAACTCACACATTTCTCGTGCTGAAGGTGTGAGCTTTGAAGTTGGGTAGCAGCCAAGACAGAGGGGTAGAAAAAAAAGAGAAAGAATTACATGGGGGCTGGTAGTTACTCAAAGGAAGAAGAACAAGAATCAAGGGAAAGAAAAAGAAAAGTGAGGTGAAAATGATTAAAACAAAGCCAGGGAGGTCTAGCCTTCTCCCTCATTGCTAAGGTTGGGAAGATGACGGAAGTTTGTCCTGCAAACTCATCAGGAGTGGGGGCAATAATTTACCAAGGCCAAAGGGCAAGGGTAGGCCCCCTCAGTGACCCAGCCTTTGCAATGAAAACATTCCAAAGAAACTTAAGCAGGCAGAATGTGTAGACATTTGTGCAACACAACTGGGGGAAGCCTCCACAACCTTTCCCAGTCTTAGTCCTGTCAAATGACAAATGTCTCTTTTACGTAAGGATCAAACAGTGTTGGAGGCAGTAACATAAGCAAAATCTTCAGTGACATTGATTTTGCATGTTAGCAGAGTTGCTTCTAAAGAGGAACTCCCACGACTGCCAGAGAGTTTCTTAACCTGAAAACTGCAATTGTGCAACTCACTTAACAGCCAAATATAGGCCAACAGGAACAAATTCATCCAACCTTTCTGACAGCGTCACGTTGACACTTCAATTACCTGATAACTGCAGCAATGTTTTCCTAGCTGAGCAGGAAAACTTCAGAAAAAAAAAAAAAAAGCTTAACCTTTTCCTCTTTAGCTTCCGCTAACCATCCACATCTGCTTTCCTGGCTAACTCTCCATAGTAGCTATTATCAACATATGAATGGAATTAAAAAAAAAAAAAAAGAGAGAGAGAGAGACCCAGAACTGAATTCAAATTCTGACTCTACTATTTTCCAAGGGCGGGTCCTAGGGCAAGTCACCTAGACTCTATGATCTTCAGTTTTAAGTTGCTATGAAAAAGTAAATAATATAAGAACTGTTTGGAAGACACAGATGCTCCGATGATTGTTGCCATGCCAATGGTAACAAAAGTAAATAGGGACTGGGCTTACTCTATGCCAACATAAAAAGTATATTTCTTCTCACCTAAATAAAACACTTGCTACCTCTTGAACACAATTATAAGTAGCCTACCTATCTTTAGTTTTATGTAAAAACATTCTGCTCCAGGCTAGGTGCAGTGGCTCACACCTGTAACCTCAGCAGTTTAAGAGGCCGAGACAAGAGAAGCGCTTGAGTTCAGGAGTTTGAGACTAGTCTGAGCAACATAGGGAGACCTCATCTCTACAGATAATTTTCAAATATTAGTCAGGTGTGGTGGTGCGTGCCTGTGGTCCCAGCTACTTAAGAGGCTGAGGCAAGAAGATTGCCTGAGCCCAGGAGGTTGAGGCCACGGTGAACCATGATTGCCCCACTGCACCCCAGCCTGGGTGGCACAGCAAGACCCTGTCTCAAAAAAAAAAAAAAAAAAAAAATTATACTGCAATTGTATTGAAAGATTCTCAAGGGAAATTTAATGTTTAATCTGATGTCATCATTCTCTCAATGTAAACAAAAACCAGTAGTCAGATTTTGTATATTCAAGGAATAATCATCAACAAATGATTAATATGATGATAATGTCAACAATGAAACAAATATGCTATTGGTCAACATTGTTTTGGTTTTGGTTTGTCTTAGTCTAAGACGGCAGTAGAGCATACAGCAAACGTCTCTGGGCACCGCTCTCTTCTATACAGATTTCCATTAAAGCAGTAGGAGTTCCTTTACTGCATTGGTTTGTTTGTTCTTCCTAGAACAGAAAGCTCTCGTGAGTGAAATTAACTTCTGAGCCATCTTTGTATACCTAGTATCACATGGTAGGCCAGGCTGGATGGGCAGATGGTCAGTCCACCTGCATTGGTAGCAAAGTAAGACACAATCTTAAAAAGAACACTATTTTATAAGTTTATATTACGCTTATATCAGTTAAGATTAGGCTCAGTTGCAACCATCGAAACTCTAGCAAAATGGTTTAATCAAAATAGAGAGGTATTTCTCTCTCACGCGGCAATCTAGAGCTAGTCTGTCCACGGCTCCACAGTCCCAAGGATCCATGTGCCTTGCATGTGACTGTTCTATTGTGTGTGGTTTTTATTCTCAAGTTAACATGTTGGAATCCAGGCCATATAAGCACAATCCAGGTAGCAGGAAGGTAGGAGAACAGTGCACATGGGTATTGGGTAGCAAAATGGGTGGACTCCATCAAAGAGTGCATAGCCAGGCTGTGTGTGTGTGTACCCTGTCCTTTCAGGGCCCAGCAGGCATCGTAGCGTCGCAGCCATGTCCAAGCCATGGCCCGGGCATCCTGTCACCTGCCCAGACACATGGTCACTCACACTGGGGGCTTTCTGTCGTGTGTGTGTGTCTTCCTGTTGACTGTGCACTTCGTTCTCAGTGCAAAATGTTTCCTGTTAGTGTATGAAGACACTGGTTTTCAATCAGTGTCTAAAACCACATTCCCGCCTTTCACTGCAACACAGTGTGTTCATTTGTTTAAAATAGAGTTTAATGAGTAAGTTTAGATCTGGCTGGTGAATATCTTAAAACTTTATATTAATAAAAAGTTCTTCCTGGAAAAAAATCCATTTTTCCCCTTTTCAATAACAGAACTTCAATTTTTATTTCGGCTTATTGCCACCCACAACAAATGTTATATTTCCAGCCTACCTGGCAGGTAAATGTGGCCATACGACTAGGTTCTGAACAATACAACATAAGCAGAAGTATTGTGTGGAATTTCTAGGAAGTTCCTCCTCTGTGAAAAAAACACAGATATGGGCGAGGTGCCGTGGTTCATATCCGTAATCCTAGCAACTTTGGGAGGCCAAGGCAGGAGGATTGGTCAAGGCCAGGATTTCAAGACCAGCTCAGGAAATAAAGCAAGACTCTCTCTCAACAAAGAATTTAAAAATTAGCCGGGCATAGTGTTGTGCAACTGTAGTCCCAGCTACTTGGGAAGCTGAGGCAGGAGGATCACTTGAGCCCAGGAGTTCAAGGTTGCAGTGAGCTGTGATTGTGCCACTGCACTCCAGTCTGGGTGAAAGAGCAAGACCTGGTCTCGAAAAAAAAAGGAAAGGAGAGGACAGGAGAGGAGAGGAGGAAATGATGGCTGGAGCTCTAGCAGCCATCTTGAATCATGAAGATCATAAAGACAAAAGCTATAACCTAAGAATGACAGATTAATGAACTAGAAGGAAACTGAGTATCTGAAAACCTCATGGAGGGACCATACCAGCCATACACTGCAACTCTGAATTTCTTTTATGTAAAAGACACATTTACTTTCATATTTTTATGCCACTTATATAACATATTTCTGTCTCCTATAAAGAAGAATCTAATTCTAATCAATACAGTGCTGAAGTAAACTCCCCCCACCCCACCGCCCTTTCCTCTCTACTGGTTATAAGCAACAGTCTCTTCCACCAACACTGGCCATTATCGAATTTTCTTTTTCATCTTAACCTTTCTCATAGGGAGTATCAAATAAAGGACACATAGCCCATAACTTTTATTTTTGCAAACTATGAAAATTTTATAACAAAGGGAAATAAAACATGAACATCAACAATTCTCTATACAGCTATTGTGAGATGAAAAAAAAATTTTAAAGAATTCACCTTCCAGACAGAGGCATTTCTGTCACTACCTAACATCTGTGGCCATGTTCTCAGTATGCACTTCACAAGGAAGAGAACATATCTTTAGGTAAATGATTCTTAATTAACTTATGTACTTGAAAAAATAAACTCAGCAGGAAAAAAATATATATCTATTGCTCTATGTTAAAGAGGCAGAGGAAGAATTTGCCCTAAAACAGAATTTGCAACTCAGCAGGATAAGAAGATGACTCCATTTTACTTCTTATAAATAGAAAAGAAGTTCAAGGCACATACGCTGTCAAAACAACTTTATAAATAAGCTGGTGCCAACACACTCATGAATACTAAAAATATTTTCCAGGTTCTCAGTTGTCTTCTCTATGATTCTATTGAAGTTATGCCTATTCCAATAAACTCAATTCTCATTGCAATTCTTAGTGAGTCCAGTGTGCCTCCTCGTATTAAGATAAAGGGTTTCATAAACTGACACCATGGACAGATCAAGATTAGTCGGCTTTATGAAGCCAGTGACTTGGTAGTTCCTTTAAATCTTTCTGTAAGGCACTATGGCCTCCAGTGTCCACTCCGGATCATATGGTGGAGGAGAAATGCTTGTGGACCTAGAGTTAACGACAATGACCCGGATTCTCGTCCTATCTCCATTTTCTAACATGTGATGTAAAAGTGAACAAGTGTCTTAATCTCCCCTGCCTCTCCTTTCCATTAAATAATAATAATACCAATTTCCGCGGGGCTTGGTGGCTTACGCCTGTAGTCCCAGCACTTCAGAGGCCAAGGCAGGTAGATCATCTGAGGTTGGGAGTTTGAGACCAGCCTGGCCAACATGACAAAACTCAGTCTCTACTAAAAACAAAAATTAGCCGGGCCCAGTGGTGTGTGCCTGTAATCTCAGCTACTCAGGAGGCTGAGGCAGGAGAATCGCTTGAACCCAGAAGGCGGAGGTTGCAGTGAGCCAAGATCGTGCCACTGCACTGCGGCCTGGGCAACAGTGCCAGACTCCCTCTCAAAGAAAAGAAAAAAGAATAATACCAATTTCAATTTTGATACGGTTCAATTATATGTGAAAGTAGTTTATAATGGTAAAGAGTTGAACATGGGTAGTATCTGTAAATTTTAATAATTGGTGGTGTTTGGGTTGTAAGTAATTAAAACTAAACTGTGCTGCCTCAAGCACAGTGAATATATACAGAGCGTTTTGGAAGAAAATAAAATGAACTGTTAAATAATGATTACCATTTGGGGTAGGACTTTTTTTTCCTTGACAGACTTTAGGTGGCAGCCATACATATCTTTTAAATTTAAGAAAACAATATGTAATTTCATCGAGTTTTTTTTCCGATGATGAAATGGTAGAAGGCCAAAGGGAAGGAACTGGGCAGAAGCAGATATTCTTTTAGCAATAATAATGTGTCCCTCTTCAGTTCTAAAGGTCCTCACCCTGGTGATCCTCATAGATCTTCCTTCCAGTGGATATTAATGTGAGCGTATCCCTAGCAATAAAGCATCAAGATTTAGAAAACAGAAATACTTAAAATTGTTTGAAGAAGCCCCTGAGTATTCAATACTGAGTGTTTCTGGCATTAGCAGCCAGCACTAAACCCAAACCACTGCACCCATGGGTCCAAGAACGACCTTTGTATTCAAGTGGCATCCCTCTCCTCGCCATCCCTATCAGGCAAAAGGTGTGTGCCTTCCTCAGTTGGTTTACTGGCTACCATTTCCCTCGCTCTCTCTCTTTTTTTTTTTTTTTTTTTTTTAGGTAATCTATCTAAAAGTCTCATAATCTGTTCTATAAATATCTCAACATTTACGCCTAAAGGCCCCCCAAAAATCTGGAGGTCATACATTGAACAGGCAGTAGGTCTCTGAATACCTGGTTATCAAGGACTCCTTTAACCTCAGTCTCCCACAAATTAGGGGGAAAAGCATTTATCTTTGTGCAAAATGAACTGTTTCCACAGACTGGGCACAGTGGCTCATGTCTATAAATGTAGCCCTTTAGGAGGTTGAGGTGGGAGGATCACTTGAGCTCAGGAGTTTGAGACCAATAGCAGCTTGGGCAACATAATGAGACCCCATCTCCACAAAATAAAAACGTTTTTAAATAGCTGGGTGTGGTGATGTGGGCCTGTAGTCCCAGCTGCTCAGGAGACTGAGGAGGGAAGATCTCTTGAGCCCAGGAGTTCAAGGCTTCAGTGAGCTATGTTTCACCACTGCACTCCAGCCTAAGTGACAGAGCAAGACCCTGTCTCAAAAATAAAAATAATAAAAATAAGTAAATAAATAAATTCCTCCCCCTCTATTCACTGAACTCTCAAGTTCCCACCATGGATTGTGGTGTCACACTCCATCCTGCCCCATTTGCTCTAGATTCCCAACAAGGGGCACATACAGAGTACAGACCACCATCCTCACCATTGCCACCACCTCCATCCATGTGTCAGGCTCCCTCTAATGCCATCCAGGAGGCTGGTCTGGAGGAAATGGTCCAGGTGAAAAGGATTCCAGAATAGTGAGTTGCTACGGCAAATGATATCGTAATTCCTCCAAAATTACAGATATAATTACCATATGATCCAGCAATCCCACTTTTAGGTATACACCCAAAAGAATGGAAAGGTGCATAAGGGTAATTTGTACACCAGTATTCAAAGCAGCATTATTCATAGGAGCCAAAAGGTGGGAGTGACCCAAGTGTCCCCGGATGGATGAATGAGTAAACTAAATGTGCTACACACATACAATGGAATATTATTCAACCTTAAAAAGGAAGGGAATTCTGACACAAGATATGACACGGATGAACCTTGAGGACATTATGCTCAGTGAAATAAACCAGTCTCAAAAAGACAAATATGGCATGGTTCTACTTCTGTGAGGTACCTAGAGTAGTCAAATTCAGAAAGACAGAAAGTAGAATGGGAGTTACTGAGGATGGGGGTGGAGGGAAACGGGGAGTTGCTGTTTAATGGGTGGTGAGTTTCAGTTTTTCAAGATGAAAGAGCTCTGGGGATGGATGGTGGTGATCATTGCACAACAATCTGTACTTAACATTGCTAAGCTGCACACTTAAAATGGTAACAATGACTAATTTTACGTTATGTGTATTTTACCACAATTTTTTTTAAAAGGATGCCAGATTCTTGCATATCCTTCTCTGGAGCCAAGAGCATTACATGTCCAGCCCACCTGGGTCCTCCAAAGTTCAACTTCAGCAGGCCAACCCAGGGCATACTCAAAATCTTTCCATTGGCCAATCTCTTCCAGCCAATGGGAACCTTTCAACCTCTAAACTTCCATAGCCACATAATTAAGAACTAAATCTCACTCCCAATCATGTTGTAGAAGAATTGTTTTAGATATAACAAGGTGTCCACCTAGGTAGAACTTTAAGAAGCTTCCAGCTGCGGGAATGTTCTGTTTCTTAATCTGGGTGACGGTTAGATGAGCGTATTCACTTAGTAATAATTCATAGAGCTGTACACCTAGGGTTTGTGCACTTTTTAGTTAGACTTCATTTTCGGACCTGTTTTGCTATTTCTTGCATTATTCATGGCCTCTCACAAGATGACAAATTCTCAAAGGCCTCACAGAGCCTAGCAGGGTGCTAGGCTTCTGTCAGAAGCAGAGCTGTGTCTACTGATACCATTAAAATTTGGAGATCTGGGGGAGTATCAGAGGGAGAAAGACAGTGCACAAGGCACTGGAATAGTTTTGCAATGTCCTTCTACATCAGGGAACCAAAAACGTTCTGACCCCAAAGCTGAAGGTCAATAATGCAGCCAACTTCATCAGCACAGGCCAGTAGACAGAGGAAACTCAGCTGTGCTGTTGATAACCCATGTCTTAGGAAAATAACCCTTCTGATTTTAAAAGGATATATACATGCATACACACACCCCAAAAGCTCAACTCTAGCCTCAGCATGAGAATTAATGTGATGAGATAAAAGTTAGCGCCTATTTTAAGAGGCAGCAACAACTGAAATAGATTGCAGATGGCAAGCTCTTCTGAACCCTGTAATGAGTCTATGATGGCCCATTCTCCAGGAAGCGAAAGTTGGAGCCAGAACTCCATGGTCTTGGAAATGCGGACGGTAATCATTTACTCCAAGAAACACAAGGGCTGGCCCTGAAGCAGAAGTGCTGGAGCAAAGACCCCCAAAGGGTTGTGATGAACCCCCCTAAAAAGCCACCCGTGGGAGGGGTCAGTTTGATCTCCAATTGGAGTAGTCCTTTGAACTCCAATGCTGAGCTTTCGTGCAATGTGGTGCACTGGGGGTTGTTTCCATTTCAGCTGTTTCTCCATGTGCCAGAGAGGAGAGTCGTGCCTGGCAGGCCTGGGCCAGCAATATCTAGAACACAGGCCTGGCTCCAGGAGAAGCCGGAAGCCTCCCCTCCTCCACCATGGTCCCTCTGTATGTGGGCAGAGAAGGAGGCGGGGGATCAAGGATCCAGGAGGAGGATTTGGTGCCAGGGAGATGACTAAGGTCTGACGCAAACACTGCACGCATGTGGGACTTGTGAGACAAACAGGTCTGGAGGGGAACCAGTGCTCCAGGCTTGACATTGGGGTGCCTCCCAGCCCCCACCTTGGTCCCTAGGCCCGTTTAAGATGGAAGGTGAAGCAAGATGCCCTGAGTTCTCATTTTTCTCTCTCTTGCTGGTTTTCTCTCGTTTGACAAATCGAACCGAACCCCAAAGGAAAAAAATGGGAAGGAGGGAGGAGGACTCCTTCCCAGGCAGATTTATGGCATTCTGGATGCAGCCTGCATTTGTCAGGCCAAAATGGTTAGGGTGGGCTAATAGAGTAGAATTACAGCTTCCTATAATAGGGAAAGTTAAATAGACAAGCTCTCCTACCCTGAGGAGAATGAGGCAGAGGTCAGTGCTACTGGCTTTGAACATGAATGGCCCCTTCCCCTCGGTTGCCTTTCACATGTGGCCCGGCAACAGTAGCAGACAGATGCGACACAAAGCCAGACACACCTGATTAACCATGAATACAACAGCTGTCGTTTCCCCACCACCACAGATACCCACACCCTCGTTCTTTCCGCTTAGTTTTTTCCCTTTCTTTCAGCTAAGCGTGAGGAAATCAAACCTATCATTAAAACCCAAGTTAGTGGGAGGGTGTCAGCAGCCGGGCCTTTGTTTCTCTGCTCACAGACATGTAATAGGTACCTTCGGGGTTACCCTTTCATCTGAAAACGCGCTGTGGTCTCCCACTGAGGGCTCAGTCAGCTCAAAACCTGAGCCCCTAGAAAGGCCAGCAGAGGGTGGGGGAAGATGAAGGTGGCCTGAATGGGGAAGGAGAAAGTGGACTTTTCTGGGGCACCTGAGTGTCTCTCTTCTCCTCTCTCCTCCTTTCCATTGGCTTGCCTCCATCCAACGACCACTCCCTGCTGCTAAAAGCATCCACCCTTAAGATGGACTGGCTGTTCTGAATTTATCAAGAGGAAGTGGAACTCAATGCAGCATTGTCTTTCTGCGGCTTGCTTATTTCATTCTATTCTGAGCTGGTCTTAACAAAGAAGAATCAGGTCAGGTGGTTTTAGGGGTTTTTTTCTATTTGCCTCTCTTGGGTAGACAAATCCTTGAGTTCAAGTTAACTTCCAAGACCTTGCAAATCAAACACAGGAGGGACTCTGAGTGTTGAACTGCGAATGATTTCTAACAACATGAATAAAACGTTATGTGATTATGTGAGCTTCCAGAAACCTACAGAATGGTAATTACAGCCCAGAGTATGAATCTTGATTCTTCTTCAGGTGTTCTGTTTCGTATTGTTTTGTTTTGCTGGGCAATCTCAGATTAACCATTTGACCTCTGTAAGCCTGCATTTCTACTGCTTAAAATGGTTCTCTCTTTTGTCAAAAAGTCCCTGAGGCTATTACAAAGAGACTAACAAAAATGATTGGAAATCACTTTGCAAACACTGAAACTTATAACAATAGGATGATAATTGGGTAGCTTAATCTCACGAAAAGTCAACGATATCCTTATTTTCTCACATGAATGAAAAATTAATGGAATAATTCAGGCTCTCATCTGAAGTCTCATGAAGACTTTTTCTAAGGAAGGCCCAGGCCTACTGTATACTTCTGCCTTCTACTAAGAACTCATGGAGATTTCTCACTCAAGATAATCAGGAAGAGGAAGTATAATGGAAATGCCTAGGAAATTTGACGTCAGGTAACAGACAAGTCCCCAGAGTCACATTTGTGTAGGACATTGGAATTTGTCCTAGAACACAAAAGTATCCTCCGGTGGTTGGTAACTTTAGGCTCATCTTCTAGCTATTGAAGAACAGTCATATCCACTATCAAATCAACCCAGAGGTCCCGTCTCAGAATAATGTGAAAAAGCCCTGTTCACTTTGCCATCAAAACCATCTCGCAACTCTTCTCCTAGTATCCAAATATCTCTTTCTCTTGCTTCACAGAACTCACGGTTTAAGCAGAGCAAGCCTGTCTGTTTTCAATTCTTAACTTTTCACACATGGTAAACGAGTGGAACTTCTGAGCACTGCGATCATCTGGCTGATGAACAAGCTGTTTTCCATTTCTGGCAACAAATACTTCTGGCTTATCGTGACGGGATGAAAAGGGATGAAAATATACTCTGGTTGGATATTGTTGATAACATTTGTCATCTTTGCAGCTAAAAAAAGCTAGCTTAAAATTTTTTCCTTTGGTGTTGCAGAAAATGGTAAAAGAAGCAACATCACTGTTGAGTTGCCAATTAAATTGCATTCCTAAATGAAGTAGGTTAGTGAGATGTTTTCCATAACAAACGCAATGTCACATCATGAGATAAAGTAAGGACTGGACCAGGAGGCAAGGTCTCTGGGGCCTGGGCCTGGGGCTCCACTGGTGCACGTGGTGTCTTTCAAAGGCTCCCTTCACCTGTCTGAACCTGTCTCCCTCTGTATTCCCTTGCTAGGGCTGCCATAATAAATACCACAAACTGGGTGGTTTATACAACAGAAATGGATTTCCTCACTCTTCTGGAGGCTAGAACTTTGAGAGTTGTCAGCAGAATTGGTTTCTTCTGAGGTCTCTCTCCTTGGCTTGTAGACGGTCATTTTCTCCCTGTGTCCTCATACGGTCTTCCCTTTGTGTTTGTCTGTGTCCTCATCTTCTCTTCTTACAAGGACACCAGTCAGATTGGATTAGGGCCCACCTTAATCATTATCTTGGAGTCTAAAAAACCAGTGAAGAAAAAGAGGAGTCATGGTTACCAATGTTTCAGGCTAAAGTTGCTTTAGTTCCAGTTTCTCATTTTACAGATGAAGAGACGGAGGCCTCAAGACTCGCCCAAAGTCACACTGGTCAGTGATAAGCTGAGACTACAGAGGATGTCACCACGGAAAACAGGTAGACAGTTTCCAGCTCTGATCTGTGGAGCCTTTGTGCAATATGTTGAAGTAAGAGGGTAGAAGACCAATACTGTCTTGCATCATTTTTTAAAATTGGAAAAAGGTCAAGTTTCTGAAAGTGAAGACCTTTAAAAAATATTACTTTAGAAGCCATGGAGCAGGAGAATGTGTAGTGTGAAGCTCTGGGCTCACCATAACGTATGATGGGCTGTATTCTTTTGCTAGGGCTGCCTGTACAAAGCAACACAGACTGGGGAGCTTAAAACAACAACGGTTTCTGTTCTCACACTTTTGGAGGCTTGAGTTCTGACATCAGGCACATGCTCCCTCAGAAATCCGTAGGAGAGAACCCTTTCTTTGTCTCTTCTAGCTTCTGGTGTCTGCTGGCAATGTTTGGACTATAAATGCATTATTCTGTGAAAGGAAAATAAATCTCAGGACCCCAAAATCACTAAGCCAAAGGAAAAAGTCAAGCAGGAAACTGCTTAGAGCAAAACTGTCTCCCATTCTATTCTTTAAAAAGATAGCTACTAAGATAAAAGAGCTGCATACCTCCCTCACAATTTGTCCACAAGGAATTTCCCTGTGCACAACAGACAGACAGAACTCAAAGTCATCCCTCTGCTCACTGACATAAATACATAACTGATTGACTGCTTTGAGAAGGCTAATCAGAAACTCAAAAGAATGCAACCGTTTGTCTCTTATCTACTTATGACCTGGAAGCCCCCTCCCTGCTTCGAGTTGTCCCGCCTTCCCAGACCAAACCAATGTTCATCTTACATATATGGCTTGATGTCTCATATCTCCCTAAAATGTACAAAACCAGGCTGGCTGTACTCCGACCACCTTGGGCACATGTTGTGAGGACCTCCTGAGGCTGTGTCACAGGCACGTCCTTCACTTCGGCAAAATAAACCCTAAATTGACTGAGACCTGTCTCAGATGTTTGGGGTTCACAATTCCTATCTCTGCCTCTGTTCGCATATGGCATTCTTCCTGTATGTCTCTGTCTCAGTGTCTAAATTTCCCTTTTCTTTTAAGGACACCAGTTATATTGGATTAAGGGCCCATCCTACCCCAATATGACCTTGTCTTAACTGATTACATCTGTAATGACCCTATTTCCAAATGAGGTCGCATTTCAAGGTACTGGGGGTGGGGACTTCAACATATCTTTCTAGGAGACACAGTTCAACCCATAACACATGCATCCTGCAGAGCTTCCTGCTCTCCCTGGAGCCTGCAGTCATGAGCTGTTGACCCGCCCTCACTTCCCAGACACTGCCAGCACACGACTCATGACCAAATGGTGCTGCTCCAAGACAGAACCCTGGTGACTGGTAATGCTGCAGACAGGCAGTACGGCAGTGGGGGGGGGTGGGGGGGTGTGATTAAGAAGACATTGTCATTTAAAATAAAGCCACACAGTTCCTTTGTAAATATGTGTCACTGGGTATTTAGAACCATCATACCCAACCCACTGCTGCACGTTGGTGGAAATGTCAAGTAAGTTACACACTCATGTCTTTTTGGGGGAGCCTTTTATTCACAGTTCTCCCTGAGTTTTATTTCCTGAGGGAGTGTGCTCACCCGCCTCCGTTTCGGCAACTAACCTTGCCTGTTTCTAAAGTTCATGCTGTCCTGACATTCTTTGCATCAGCACAGTCACCTCTGTTAGTCATCTCTTACCAATTTTCTCTCTTTGTACTCTTTCAGGAAGTCATGTTTTTGCTCAGGTAAAAGAGGTGTAGGAAGAGCGATCTGCCTATTTGATGATTCATCCCTTTGCTTTTTGCCATTTCTAAATGTTGGGGGAAAATCATTTTGTTAAGGGCTTTAGCGAATGGGCATGGTCAATGGGGTGAGAGAAGCCACCATAAGCCACTTTCAACTTAGAGCTGAAGCAATGTTCTATCAGTCTTTCTTATTCTTTTGGAGACTAGCATCATGATTCTCAGGGCCACTGGAATCCACCAGACTCACTTCCCTGAGGAGATACTGCCTTCTAATGGCGTGACCATCTGCTCTACCTCCTTCATGTTTGGTCAGTGAATTACAGCAAGTCACAGGCCACCTGAGCATTCTACTCACTTCTTTTGTGCATCCAGGCCGTAGACTCAGAGTGTGTTTGAGTTGAGATAGATCTGAGCATATTCAGCTAAATGAGGTCCTCAAAGGGTATGAGGGGGAATTATGCCCCACTGCCTCCCAAAATTCAAATGTTGAAGCCCTAACCTTTAGAACCTCAGACAGTAACTATATTCGGAGATAGGGTCTGTAAAGAGGTAATTAAGAAAAGGAGCAAAAATGGAGCAAGTTTCCTTCTCCCTTGTGCTATTTCTAAGATCATGTTATAAAAATCAAATGGAGAATACTTGTCAAATAAACAGTTGATGAAGTAGTGAGGAGAAAGAGAATATTAATTCAAAGAGCATGCTTCAACCCATAGTCAGAGCAATTCATTAGTTAATCAACCAATATTTACTGATACTCACCGAGAGACTGAATATACAAATGGACAATGGCCTAGCCATAATTAAAAATAGAACTCCAGCCTATAATCTGCAGCAACAAGCCCAGGACACCAACCCATCAGCAACAGCAACCAGCCCGGAAAGCCAGCCTGCTATCATCAGCCAGACTATAGGAAGTCAAACCACTATCTCTATCAACAGTTTAGGAAGCCGAACAATAACCCCTGTAATAATCAGCTCCAAATGGCCAGAACTTGATTGACGATGGACAGCCTCTCTGATTTTTGTCCCTGCTTCCAACTTAGGACCAACCAGAGAAAGCAAATATGCACCCTAAGCAATCACATAGGTGTCCGTGCTTCTAGTGAACCACTTCCAGCTTCCCACACCAACAGCTTCCAATCAGCACACACCTGGAGCCTCCCTTTTTTCTACTATGAAGTTTTCCCACTGCTCTGTCCACATTTGAGTCTCGCCAAAACACAAACAATAGTAGCTCTGAATAAACAGCCTGTGCTTGTTCTTATTTGGTTGGTCTTCATTTATTTCCACGCTTCCAAATGCAAGTAAATTTTATGCTAGACTCTTGAATGGTCAGGGAAAATACAAAGAGGTATGTGACATGGCCCTTATGCCTAATAAACTTAAAATCTTTGGGACTGGAGATAAAAATGCACAAAGAGCAAGAACCACCACCACAATGACTAAGCAAATAATAAAGCCAGTCAGGAATAGTAAGTTTCAAATACAAGTTCCAGATACTGGATATAAAAGTCTGGAGAAGAGAGATTACTTTTGGCTGGGGAGGTCAGATATGAACTGAACTTCAGCACACACAAAGGAATTATTCTAGTAATTATTGGGTTCCCCCTTGTTCACATGGTTACTCAAACTTGAAAGTTTGTGGTAACAAGAAGGAGCCTTGGCAGGAAGTTTGTTTGTTCCATGACTGCTTTTACTGTCACATGAAGAGTGAGTGGTTGATTTACTGAGAAGTCCCCCTTGTTACCCTTCATAAGCCCCAAGTGAGTCAGGACCTTCCCTTGGTCATCAAACTGGAGACAGGACACCCTTGCCCAGTTAGCATTTTAGTTCAGCTTGCCTGGGTTCTCATTCCAAGTTCCCACCCCCAAATCCTTGGTCACCCCCAAGAGTAGATCTTTATCCACAACAGGCCACTGTTGAAGCTAAGGTTTCCCAGAGGAAACCAGAAAAGACTTCCCTTATGTTGGGGTTATAGGGTGCCCAATAAATAGGACCCCTCTTTCCTGCCCAACTTCTGAGCCAATTAAGAGGAATAGGAATCAGGCAGATAGAGGGGGAAATATCACCATTCTTTTAAGTTGACAAAGTCTTCGCTGGTGGGTATGATTTCAGGTCCTTGGGCTTGTTAATATTGCACCACTGATGGTAGACAGAAACTTTGCGACATGGAGATTTACCACTTAAAAGTTAGGGCTTGGAGGAGCAGAGGATGCTTACTTTCTTCAGGCTCTTCCCAGAGAGAAAGGAATAGGTGAGGCGTACATGTTCCAATGCTTCTCTCAGCCTGAAGTTCCTCTTCCTCCAATGAAGTGAAGGAGAGGATGCAGAAAGTCAGGGGATTTACTCAATGGAAACATGTCCCCAACAGAAACAAGGAGAGCAGGGAATAAATGTTCCCATCAGCTACCTACAAGAGGTAAGGCCAAGTCTCTGCAGGGTTGAGGTCCCTTGCCCCCAGCACACACACACACACACACACACAGCCACCAGTGCCATGCTCATGCTTTGTAGTCTTGGGATCTGTGACAACTTTTAAGTCTGAGGGGAATGAACGTACTCATGAAGAAAATCTCCCCCGTAAGGAAATGCCCTCAGTGTGGACTAGTGCTAGAGGCACAGACCTTGAGTCGGGAGTCCTGAACTCGTATCCCAGTGCTGAGTTAAGCAGCTCTATAGTTATTCAAGGTGCTTGCCCTCCAGGTGCTCCGTCCTCAGTTATGCACTGGAGATCAGAATACCTGTCCTGCCAAGCCTCTGAAAGAGGAGATAAAATGAGAAAGGGCCTCTGAATAGCCCAGCTCCACTTCACAGAGGCACTGGAGTGGTTCCATATTCAGAGAAAATAGTAATGCTTCCCTTGAAAAATAGAATAAATGTGAAGCAACTTTCTGTCACTTCTCAGAACTTTTTCAGCACCAGACGGTTTCTCCAAGGTGGACCCCATCAAAGCGAAACAGAAGGGAGGGGTGGGAAGGTGCCCCTAACCCATAAGCTTAAGGGTTGGGTGTTACTGACTCCATTTGGAGAACACGTAGCTAGGGGCTTAATGACATATTTTGATTGATTACACTGATAACTCTGAAATCTGGTAGATTCCCTTTTGCCCTCAGAGGGCTTTACCTGAATCATTCCTCTGGAGCAAGAAAGCTGAATATCATTACTTTCAGAGTGATTCATCAGAGAAGGGTAGGAATTGAAAGGGCACTCAACTCTTTCTTCAACTTCTTGAAGAATAAGTCTTACTAGAGGATTAGTCCTTGGCCACCACTTTTTTGTAATTCCGTGGACAACAAACTAGTTCTCGACCTACATGGAAAAAATGGTGAGGAAAAAAAAGGAAGGGGAGGAGAAGAAAGAATGAAGGAAGGGGAGAGCAAAGGAAGACCAGGCTTACGAATATGGGATAGGAGGAAAAATAAAGTTCAGAATTCTTTCAACTCATTGGAATTTCCCAAGGTGCTTAAAGTGACAGGAACTGCATGGGACCTCAAAGTGGGAGTCTTGTTTATGGGTGCATACATAGAAAAGTTTAATAGGGATGTCCCTTCAATTGGAAGGATATAGAGGAGCCCGTGTTATTTCATTTTTGTCAATAAAGCTCTCATTCAAATCCACAGTTCACCTTCTCCCCCTGCTATTCTGCCTACTATGTAATCCCCTTTCACACTTGCTCATTCACCATATACGAAAAGCCAAGCACTGGGATTGGTGCCACAGACACAAAGAAAATCAACGTACTGCCTCCTACCCTCAGGGAGATCCTGGTCACTGAGGGAGACACCAGGACTGTGCTCTGTTAATTTCTACTTAAGCACTTCTCCCATTGTACTGTTGCAGAGCAACCAAATAGCCCAGAGGATAAGGCTCTAACTTAGGGAGTGAGGTAAGGGGTCATAGGAGGGGTACTCAGTCAGGTTCCCCAAGAAACAGAGACAAATTTGTGTGCAAGAGGTGTCCCGGATCAGTGCTCACTTGTAAGAAAGTGAAGGAGACAGGACTGGGCAGAGTGAGAGATGCGGTTGCCGAAGAGGCCATGGTGGATCCCACAGGAAGTCAGCTTTGAAGCTGGAATAGCCTTTCTGGGGGGACACTCATTGAGACAAGGAAGTCAGATCGTGGTACCCTGCATTGACTACTCCTTAGATGTGGGCAGCCCCACAAGGGGGAGGGTCAAAACCTCAGGCACAGCTGCTCCCTAGGGCCAAGGTCAATTCTGGGAGAGGGATCCATGTATGAGCCTGCAGCAGGCAGCAACCCAGCACTGGGGGAATGGGCACCCCAGCCTGAATAGGAGATGGGGCAGCAAACCACTGCATCCACTACAGGGGGCTTTCTAAAAGGGGAGCAGCCAGGGTGTGTGAAAATACTGACAAGGAGAGCAAAGTGTCCTAGGCAGAAAGAACACCAATGGGACCGTCAAGGAGCATCCGGCTTTTGGAAAACTACCAGAGCTTCAGCATGGCTGCAAGGCAGGGCAAGGGGAGAGGAGTGGGGAGAGATGGGACAGGAGAGTGGGCAGCCAGATCAAAAAGAACTCCACTTGCTGAGCTGAAGGGTCTGGATTTTGTCTTGGAAATCAGCGCAAAGCCAGAGAAGGATTTTCAATACTATTTATAAAGTTATTTTCTAATTTATATTCATAAAGTTTGGGAGTACAATTAAGTACAAAAGAGAAAATAAAATACAACTATAATCCCACCACCTGAAGATAACCATAATTAACATTTTGATGGTTTCCTTTCCAGTATTTTTCTATTTATAGAGATACATATCTAGGCAGAGAGAGAAAGGTTTTCAAAAAATCAGACAGAGATGTTACCATATACTTTGTATGTTGCTTTTCTGGTTTATATCATAAGCATCTTCATGTCATTTGTTTCCAGATCTTTGTCTACAATTCTTATTGTATCACTAAGATAAATTCCCAAAAAGAAAGACATCAGGCCAAATGACAGAAACATATTAAGGCTGAGAACACCGATATCAAAGGTTTAAGAGATAAAGCTGGATACACGGAAATGTAGTTTCTTTATTTCCTTTATTTCTTGTTAACTCGCCTCTTTGTCTTCACTGAAGAACATAGGGAGAAATTCAAGCAAGTAACTGGTGTTCCAGTTCATCGAGGGTCTGTCATGATGGCTTATGAGGTCAAAACACAGACCCACAGGGATTGCACAGACATGCTGAGACCGAACAGCATTGCAAAGATCATGTCAGGTAATACCTATGTGCCACATACAAAACATGGTCTGTCTTGACCCTCACTCAACTGGAGTATTCAGATCTCATTTTTTTCCTTCCCCTTGGAAATGATCCAAAAGTCCAAGGTCTCGCATCAGATGACCTTTAAGGCCCCTTCTCCTCCTGAAATTCTCTGATAGTATCTCTGTGAATGTTCCTCACAAGTGAACTACATTGTATTGGCAGCCTTTCAACATAATGCTCCTTCCCCTAAGGCAGTCAGAGGCAGGAACCTATAAGCCTTCTATTGACATAACAGAAATTGCCCCAAATGCTCTCGAATTTATCTTTATTTGTGCTGCTGCCTATAAATTACTTTCTCATGGGATATGGCTTGAATTACAGAAACAATCCACTCCTTCCTCCATTGGTTGCCAACCCTTCCCCAGGGTCGCGGAATACTTCTTTTTGATGTTCATTCCTAATTTTAATCCAAGTGTTATGTTCTGTTGATAGTCCCTGGAGCCTACATCAGACATAATTCTCTCGCAACAGGAAGTTAGGTTCCGGTAATGTGACCAGCTCTGTTCGTTAGAACCCTTCTGACAACAAGCTGTCTCTCTTCGGTCTTCCTGACATGTGTTTATAATCACTTCGAGTTATCTCTATGGCAGCAGGAGTTGCCTTCCATGTAAAGTGTTCCTTGGGGTGGTGCTTGTTAGGTTACCCTGCTCCTGGGCTCTGTTGTTTTCTTTCAGTCTGGCATCTCAGGAGGCAAAATGGTCTCATGAAAAGAAGAGCAAAACAGTATCAAAAGGTCTAGATTATTAGCAAAGTTCTGCCACTAACAATCTAGATGACAGGGGAAAATTTGCTTCCCATCTACTCGTCTCTCTGAGTTGTCATGAGGATAAAACAAAATAATACTCATCAAGACACAAAACAACATGCACAGTTGCATAGATGAAGATGGCATTTTATTGCTGCAATCTTATTAATATGAATGGGTGAGAAATAATGTAGTCCATAAAACAAATGTATTCATTCACAAAATATTTATTAATCCTACCTGGGAAAACAACAGGCACTTGGAGAACAAAAAAAAAAAAGGGGGGATATAGTTGGTATACAGTCAAGGGTTCAGCGACCAGCTGGAAAACGGACGCACAAACAAACACTTGTCACAGTGAATAGCACTGAAATGGACTTATATAATCGATGTGGGAGCACAGAGGAGGAAGCAGCTAGCCCTGCCTAGGGAGGTCAACAAAACAACAGGCAACAGGTAATCGAGCAGAATCTTGAAGGATGAAAAAGGCCTAGGCAGATAAATCGGGAAAGAAAACATCACTTATAAAATCTCCACAGCAAGTACAGAAGAACAAAAGTCCATCAGTGTACAGGAGTGCCATGTGTGTGTCAGGAAATACCAAGTCTGGAAGCAAGGCCGAAGCCTTGTTCCCCAGCATGGGCTAATGCATTTGCCCTCTGGGCAACATAGGGCCAGTGACATACTTTAAGCATGGATGTATTAGTCATGGTTCAGTCAAGAAACATACGGCACATTGACACTGGTAATTTAAGATGAGTTTTTTGGGTTTTGTTTTTTTTTGTTTTTTTTTTTTTTGTTTTTGAGACTTTGTCTCACTCTTTTGCCCAGGCTGGAGTGCAATGGCATAATCTCGGCTCATTACAATCTCTGCCTCCCGGTTTCAAGCAATTCTCCTGCCTCAGCCTCCCGAGTAGCTGGGATTACAGGTGCACACAGCCACGCCCGGCTAATTTTTTCTATTTTTAGTAGAGACAGGCTTTCACCTGTTCCCCAGGCCCATCTCTAACTCCTGAGCTCAGGCAATCCACCCACCTCAGCCTCCCAAAGTGCTAGTATTACAGGCGTGAGCCACCACACCCGGCCAAGAAGAGTTGATAAAGGAATTATGTTTAAAGGTGTGGGCAAGGTAGGGAAAACACAGAGGGCACTGTTGCCATCCTTAGGCTTGGAAGGGTAAAGAGAGAAATGGGTACTAAAGCTTGGAGGAGAAAGACATGTGAAGAAGGCATCCGATGGAAGCTGTCAGCGTCAGTTGAGAGATGCAGCCAGCCAGTAGTGATCCCTAGGGAAAAAGTTAGGGAGATAAATGCCCCCTCACTGCTCCCATCTTTCCCATCTCACCAATGTTCCCCATTGGCCAAACCCAGCCAGAAGCCACAGGGCAATAGAGCTTTCAAAGAAGACAGAGTGGAGAAGGATGGGCCTGGAGGGACAAGGGAAAGCTACTGAGCACTAGGCAGGTAACACCAGATTACAACGTCCGCCAGGAAGCAATGTGGAGAAAGGGAGCTGAAGAGAAGGCAGGGGAAATGTAAAGGCATAATCCAGGGGAGAAATGATGGGGATTCAGTAAAGTAGTAGTGGTGGCAATGAAGGGTACAATGGACTCAGAGAAGATTTAGAAGATACAATCTAAGGAAATTGGTGGCTACTCACTGGGATCGCCCAGAAGTTCTTTCTTGTGTATGTACAGCTCTCCAGGTGATAACCAAAACAACAAGGAAACAAGACGATTATGAGGGATACAGCCTGCCATTTTGGATGCTTGAGACTCACCTTCCTTCAAGCAGCTCTTCTGAGCGGTGGCACCAATTATTGGATTTGGAAGCCACGAACCTTGTTGAATGTCTCAATAGTCACGATCTCAGGAGCAGCAAGGCAACTCTAGTGGGTTTCATCATGGCCCCAAAAATATAGGTCCACATCCTGGAACCTGTATATGTGACCTTATTTGGGTAAATGGACTTTACAGACATAATTAAGTTAAGAGATGAGATGAGATTACCCTGGATTACTGAGGTGGGTCCTAAATCTAGTGTCCGTAAGTGTCTTTATGAGAGACAGAAGAAGAGACGTGGAGAAACAGAGAAGGTTATGTGAAGATGGAGGCTGAGAATAGAATAGTATCAGGAACACTGGAGCCACCAGAAGCTGGAAAATGGAGAAAAGGATCCTCCCCCAGAACATTTGGAGGGAGCGTGATTTCAGACTTCCAGGCTCCAGAACTGTGGCACATTAAATTTCTGTTGTTTAAGCCATCAGTTTTTGGTAATTGTTATGGCAGCCCTAGGGAATCAATACAGCAATAAACAGCAACCGAAAAAAAAAAAAAAAAAAAAAGCATATTCTGAGGGTCTATGTTCTAGGCTGTAAGTAAATTGAGGCCAAACTTACACATCATTCATTTTTTTTCCCTGTGGCAAACTTGTCTGGTGAGTCGGGGTAGTGCCTGGCTAAAAAATCCAGGTTTTAGGTTGACTAAAGCCAGATGGCAAAGTTTTAAAATTCCATATTTACATCCCGAGATTTGCACAACCCTGTGAGCCATTCACAGCACAATCAGACAAAACCAGTTAAAACTACAGAAAATTTCTGAAGTTCAGCCAACACTTACCACCACCTGCCCCCAGAGCGATCTTGCTAAACCACCAGGTGAAACCCTTGCTCCTGTTCAGCATGCAGCCAGGCATGTGCCTTTAACTTTAGCTGTCTCTCTCACAGGCACAGGTTAGCCCCAGAAGAAAAATGCAAGGACTAAACTTGCTTACTTGAGGTCATGTGTTCTAGATGCTGCAGTTGGCCCAAATAAAATACAATCTGCATAAAAGACAGGTAGTCATAGACACCTTGAAACATGCTTGAAGGTGATTCCAAATACGTTGATGTCAACATTGGCTTTGCCAACTAGGCTTTGTCCCTTTATGACAAAGAACTTCAGAGACACCCTGGCATAACGGGGTATAAGAGTTTGGCAGAAAGGGTTTTAATTTGTTGTTTGGGTGTCTATGCTTGGGCAGTGTCATTGAACAAACCAGAGAACCCAGTAGGAGGAGCACTTTTGATGAGGTGGAACAAAGAATTGATGGCTACCATCTTGGATTTGTCGTATTTAAAATGCATGAGGTTACCAAATATATCTGGAGCTTAGGAGTGAAATTTGAGTGAACCACCCAGGTAACTGTTGCTTTCCCCTATAAAAGCAGAAATTGTTTACATCTTTTTGATGAATTTATTTCTAAATATCATTACATACAACCTGATTTCGCTTCTGTATATCTCAGGGGTTGCTCCTTCTTACCAAAAGCAAGATTTCCATTTGAATAAACCTTGCTTCCAAGTTGCCCACTGACCCCACTCTTAACTCCCAGAGTACCTCCTTGGTAGTCTAAACCTATAAAGGTAATTCCATCCTCCTTATTAGAGTTGAAGATTGGCCGTGTCACTCAGTTCTGGGCAACAAGATGGGTTGGCTAAGAGGCTTCTAGGAAGGAGGTACATTGTTTTTCCGGAAGAAGTACTAGAAACCAGTGCTCTTTCACTCACTCACACTCTCTGGACACAGATAAGGGAGCACTAGCACTAATGTACTGGCAACCTTTCTGTGCTCACAAAGAGAGCCAGCCCCAGGAGCAAGTGAACACTCATAGGCAGAGACAGAGGTAATCTGGGGGCTTACAAGCATCAATAAATCACTGGCCTCTCCTCTCCTGAGCCAACAAGTGTCCTTATCACTTAGGAAACTTTTTACATTTTCTATGAATTGCCAGTGTAAGCACCTAACCCATACTGGTTTCTTCTGAAACCACATTACATTACCTGAGACCTTTTCTGGTGAGGATCCTGTCACTGGTCAGTTGTCATTTCTCAGTGACAAATGAAACCATGTGCGCTAAAACCCCTACCCCAATACTTAGCACTCACTAGATGCTCAGTAGATGCTAGTTCCTGTCACTTTGTCTTACTTCTCAGCTTTGATCACTTCCTCTCCCAGATCCTCACCATTACTTCAATGCTTTGTGCACTAATGGCCAGGTCCCAGCAGGCCTCCAGATGGCTCAATGGTTAGAAGTCTCACTGCCTAGGAGGTATTGGAACTGGGAACTCCATGATCCACAAACACCAGCAAATGAGAGATCTAGTTTATTAGACTGCTACCATGGCTAGTCACATCACGGGAGGTTCCCCCTTTTCCCAGGATTAGCATGAATACCAACACCCAGTAAAATCTGGGTTTCGATCATCCAGAGCCAGTTGAAGATGTTCTACTCCTGAGTCATCATTGGCAGTATCAGTTGTCACATGGCAGATGTTCAAAATAGACTGATTAATAAAGAATTCTGATTATTAGATGACAGTAATAGTGAGAGGAGAGTGAGATGATAGTGGGCTCATGGTATTGCTAAAGAAGGCCAAGTGTTGACCAGTAACTTCTCTTGAAAACAGGGCTGCTGTACTTCCCCACTCTGTCTCCCTAAATGGCCTAGTTCTAGGATTGGGCCCATCAGAAATTGAGAAAGAAAGGAGAGAAGGGGGAAAGAAAGAGAAGGAAGAAAGTTGCATAAAAAGAGTTGTGTCTCAAAGTTTCCTGAGCTACAGCATTGCCCTAGAATGATCTGTTCCCTAAGGTGTCCTAAGAAATCCTCCCCAAATGGTTGTGGTTTTGTCTTTTTGCTTTTTTGTTTCAAATTCATTCTGATTTGATTGTGAGACATGTGAATCTTACAGTAACCTCATGAAACACTTGTGGAGACCTTGGGATATTGTGAAAACAAATGCTGAGAGCGCTGACCTGAGAACACTAGCCTGGGCGGACCATTCCCTCCCGCCTCACCAGTGACTCACTTGGTGACTCAGTGCTTGTCACGCAGAGATCCACTGGGCCCATCTGCAGCTCACCTTCCTCCGCCTACCTTGAGGAAAACTAGGGACTCATTAGGCAAAGTGTTCAAACTGTTTTCCATTCCTCCAGATATAAGTTATATGTATACAAGGCATTATCATCTCCCACACATTAAGGAGCAGTGGAAATCGGAAGGAGGGAGTAGGAGGGTGGGGGCACTGGAGGGGGAATCTTACTTTCACAAAGATGTTAACTGAATGTTACCAGCAAAGCAAAGAAGACCTAGAAATTTCATAAAATAGAAAAGATTCTGATTATTGTTTTAACTATCAAAATTTCTAATTTCTTGCGGACTTTAAGTAAAAGAAGAAGGCCAGGCGCGATGGCTCATACCTGCAATCCCAGCACTTTGGGAGGCCAAGGAGGGAGGATTGCTTGAGCCCAGGAGTTTGAGACCAGCCTGGTAAACATGGTGAAACTCCATCTCTACTAAAAATACAAAAATTAGCCGGGTGTGGTGGCACGTGCCTGTAAACCCAGCTACTCAGGAGACTGAGGCAGGAGAATCGCTTGAACCCAGGAGGCGGAGGTTGCAGGAAGCCAAGATGGTGCCACTGCACTCCAGCCTGGGCAACAGAGAGAGACTCTATCTCAAAAAAAAAAAAAAAAATTATGCACACTGGTGCATGGCAGAAGGATCCCTTGAGCTGGGGAAGTTGAGGCTGCAGTGAGCCATGATCATGCCACTGTACTCCAGTCTGGGTGAGAGAGAGAGAGAAAGTCTTTTTTTTTTTTTTTTTTTTTTTTTTTGAGACGGAGTCTTGCTCTGCCGCCCAGGCTGGAGTGCAGTGGCCGGCTCTCAGCTCACTGCAAGCTCCGCCTCCCGGGTTCACGCCATTCTCCTGTCTCAGCCTCCCGAGTAGCTGGGACTACAGGCGCCCACCTCGTCGCCCGGCTAGTTTTTTTTGTATTTTTTAGTAGAAACGGGGTTTCACCGTATTAGCCAGGATGGTCTCGATCTCCTGACCTCGTGATCCGCCCGTCTCGGCCTCCCAAAGTGCTGGGATTACAGGCTTGAGCCACCGCGCCCGGCCGAGAGAGAAAGTCTTAATGTGCCAATGCAAACTTCTATTTCACATATATTAAATCCCCCTTTTACCCTAAAAGACTGTAAAATATCCTGTAATATTTAAATATTTGCACTTTTATTTCTTTCCCATATAATCATCTCAACTCGGGTTCATGCAAATATGTGAAATCTTCAAACATAATATGAAGCCAAGTTGCTCACAGAAAGGAAACCTGTGACAACCTTCATTACTGCATGCCAAAAATGTCAGGCAAATCTACTAATTCACTAGAACCAAGATAAAACCAGCCCAGCCAGCCCACCAGTGCTCAGTTTGAGCTCCCTCTCAAACATATGCAGGGCTAACAAAATATTGAGCCTAAACTCATTTGGAAAATGAGCCCATGTATTTTTTTTTTTTTTAAGCAGAGGCTGCTTGCTGACCCAGCCTTCCAGTCAAACAGCTAAAACTCAGCTTGTCCTGTTTCCCTTGAGCTCTGAGTTCTAAAGGCCCCTAGTTTCAATACATTTTGCCAGAAATAACTTGAAAGATCTCCTGAACAGGCACCAAAGCTCTTGTAAAATGTAGTCACTTTAAATTAATATACTAATTTAAAATAACTAAATGTGATTTTTGTTTGTGATCAAAATTTATATTGGAACACCTCCATGGAGGTCAAATTTAAAGTATTCACTGACAAACACGACAAGCAGGGAGGGCATTTACTGACAACCAAGAACTGGAACAGGATGTCAAAAGCAAGGCTGTTTCTGAAAAGAAAATATTAATATTTTATTTACATTGCCAATTGCTGTGGGTTGAACCTAACCCTTAATTAGGCAAAAGAACCAATGGGTAAGTTCTCCTCTCCCAAAAGATTTTCTTTTCCTGCAAGTTCCTGTTAGAAAGCAGCAACTTAGAGGAAAAAGATCTCTAAAAAGAAAAAAGATTATTTGCATGCCAAAACCTGGAAACAACCAAAATGTCCTTCAATAGGTAAATGGTGGCTCATCCACACTAGGAAATACTAGTCAGCAATAAAAAGGGGTGAACTATTGATACACAAAATAACTTGGATAGATTTCAAGGGCATTATGCTGAATTTTATAAAACTACTCTCAATGTATCATATACTATGCAATACCAATTAGACAGCATTCTCCAAATGACAAATTATAGATTAGAGAACAGATTAGTGGTTGCCATGGGAGTAGGAATGGTGAGTGGAATATGATTATAAAGAGGTTACAATGAGGGAGATCTTTGTGGTGACTAAATAGTTCTGTATCTTGTTCCATCTACCCATGCAATAAAATGGCATAGAACTATGCACATGCATTGTACCAATGTCAATTTCCTGACTCAGATGCAGGACAACAATTATGTTAGATGTCATCATTGGGGGAAACTGGGTGAAGGGCACACAGGACCACTGCATACTATTTTTGCTGTCATTGCAACTTTTTGCAAATCTATCATTATTCAAAATTAAAAAGTCAAGAGAAAGCAAGCAAAAAAGGATGAAGGAGGAAGTAACAGAAAGAAAGAAAAATAAACAACTTGAGATGGATACTGACAACTCCAGAGATGAAAGATGACAGGAAAGATTTGGAGGAAGGGACTGCAGGGTAAATATTAGAGGTTACAGTCAGGCAAGCTGACAACCAGAAACTGTTTGGATTGTAAATTGTAAATGAACTCAGTGGACAGAGAAGGGGAAAGATCATTGAACTGTTACCCCTGAATGACAAGGATAGAGGTGAAGCACTGTGAGCCCAAGACATGGAGTAAATGTGGCAGGAGCAGCTCCAGGAAGGCCCGGTGGGGACGGAAGAGAAAAGGAGGGGGCAGATGTAGTAGCTGATGCTTCCTAGGATGTGACATGCATCAAGCAAGAGAAAGAAGGATGACTGGGGGAAATGTCCGACCTAGGAAGAAATACTGAGAAAAAAAGACATGCCATAGAAATCAGTAAGTTGAGGAAGAAGAAGCAAAATTCTTGGGCATGAGCAGAATTACTGATAAAATAATGATGACATGATAAAAGAATATCACAGGCAGGGGAGTTGGAAGGAGAAAAGAGCTCACTCAGATTTGGAAAGTGACAAAACAAAACAGTTCTTCAGGGAAGAAAAATAATGAGCAGCAAAATATAAAACACAATGACCTCTGGAAAGAGGTTCCCTGCACAGGCCTAGAAACTCAACAGCAGACATCCTGAACTTTCCAGACGCATTTAACAAATATCTTTGAAATATCCCAATACATATGAAGTCTGCATCAAGCCTGATTTTCACATCAAAAGACCCCCATGATCATAATGAGCACCATTAAGGCACAAATTACACAAAGCTGCAGGAAGCTCAAGTGCCAAAAGGGAGCAAAAAAGCTGATAAGCCAACATTTGAGCAAACATCTTTAATTCCCCCGGGGCTAGGGACCACCAGGATCACCAGACTCTGGTGTCCCCATGAGAATAAGCAACCAATAATATTAAAACCTTAAAATTAAGGTAGTAATTCTAACATCTTAGAATCTGAGATTTTAAAGTATTTATTTATTTATTTGAGACGGGGTCTCACTCTGTGCCCAGGCTGGAGTGTAGTGGTGTGATCTTGGCTAACTGCAACCTCCACCTCCGTTACTCAAGCAATCTTCCCACCTCAGCCTATCGAGTAGCTAAGACTATAAGCTTGTGCCACCATGCACAGCAGATTTTTGTAGAGATGAGGTTTTGTCATGTTGCCCAGTCTGGTCTCGAACTCCTGGGCTCAAGGGATTCGCCTGCCTCAGTCTCCCGAAGTGCTGGGATTACAGGCATGAGCCACAGCGCCCAGCCAGAATGTGAGATTCAGTGTGGGCATAAAGGAATTCTTATCACACAGTGACAGCCCAGGTTGATGGCCTTTACAAGAAATACTGTCAAATCCCCAAGAGGGTAGCCCCTACATAAAGAGAAGGAATAAAGATGACTGGCCACTCCTCACAGATGGAGAAGTTGAAAAAACAAAATTCCAGTTTCTCTCTCAGCTACTGGGTAAATAGCCATTCAGAATGCTTTGGAAACATTCACTTAAAAATGGGAGAAGAATTGATGTCATCCTGAAAATGTGGTTAGACAAGAATGCAGTTATCTCCACTGCCACCAAACCCAACCTCCAAAGCTTGGATAAGAAGATAGCACATATTCTAAAAATTAAGAAACCCAAAGCATATGGTAAACTTTGTAAGGTATCATTACTCAATGAATTATGTTCTTGTGGTAATACAAAAACATCTCATTTTTCTTAGCAGTTGTTTCATGAATGCCTTGCAAAGGAAAGTGTGAGTTTTTAGGGGGAATCCTCTGCTAAACCATAGTGCAGGCTGGGCTTCCACGTCTGTGGGTGGGCTGGTGCCAACAACTGAGAGAGGTGAGAAGTGAAATTTTTCTGCTAAAGAACCCTGGCTGAAAGGGAAGATTTCTCTAAAACAGAGAATTTGAGAAGCTACGTGGTGGAAGATTTTAAAGACCCAAAGAACAACAGCTGAGAATAGAACTGGGGAGGGACTTCTCATGGTGATTTGGGAAATTAAACTCTGGGCATTACGAAGTGTAAATCCTCTCTTCGGTCTTCCTTATAAAATGTTCGGTAAAGTTTGCATTCTCACTTTTTCAGAGTGAATTTCCTTTGAGAGAAAAACACAGACGTATAGAGTCCTGCTTCAAGACTGGCACAAGGGCAAAAACATAGCCGTAGCAGTGACCTTTTTATTAAATATTAATTATTTAATATGAGAAGAACCTGAGGATAACACAGCACAAAGGAAGAGGGAGGGGGAGGGAGACGGTGAGATGAGTACCTTCTTCTTTTACTAAAATTTAGAATACTTGAGTCACTTACTCTTTGCTGGTTTCCAAACAGGCTCTGTGGAGACGTGTGAGAGCCTAAGGTTTATTACTTGGCTGTCAACTCATTCATTCCCCACCACAAACTTCAAGTAACTTTTAGTATCACAAAGATCATTCTCAGCTCTAATATCTTTTTCCCATCTCAGTATCTCGAAAGCCTCCTCGTCCTCCTCAGAAACAAATCTAGGTGTCTTTAAAAAGATAATATGTTATTTTCTTTGCTCTGTTGCTGCTTCTTCCTGTGGTTATCATCTGATGATAGTTCTTCTTTCTGCAAAATGTTAACTCTTTTACCAAATCACCAGATAATCTCATTGCCAGTACCTGAAATACAGCTTTTTTCCAGAAGGGTTGGCCGTTGTAGGAAGTGAAAAATTGATGTGAGTCCATATATTTATCCCTTTGCAATTACACTCTTTCACCAAGGTAGACTAGATCTTCATTTTCCTTTATCCCCAGTCCAGACTGTAAGTTTCTTTTTATTTCAAACAGCAAAACAGAATTCAGCACACACAACTGACAGCAATGGATGAGTAGGTGTCTATGTCAGTTTCATCAGCATGTGCCTCTGTGAGACTGAAGGAGCAGTTTGCAGAGCCCCTTTTCACAGGGAGCCTGGGCAGCCTTCAGAGGCGGAACCAGAACTCGTCTTGGAGCAAGAAAGACCTGTCCTCCAATCCTGGCTCTGCCCTTGCCACTCAACACTCTTGACAAAGTTTTTTAACTGCTTGAAAAGTCATTAAAACAAGGATAAAGTTTTCCTTACAGATATCAGGAATGAAAGTTCAAGGCACACAGTGGAGGCTGAATTCCAGGTTGTTCCTTGTCCCTATCCACCCAAAGATTAATTGATCAGAAAGAAGTTTTAATGACTCCCTACTTTCCCAGTCAATCCGTTTTCTAATTCACTTTTCTCAACGCTGTCCACTCTCTGCCATTAATCTGTCCTCTTGTTTTTTCTACACCCTCACCCACATAGTGTATAATTATCCTCCCAGTTTTCAGAAGAAATGGCACCACAATACTTGCTATAATAGCCATGGTTGTTTGAAGTCCCTGAACAACTGGACACTAAGTTGTTGTTGTGATTGGAGGAGGAAGAATGGCAGTGTCAGGTGCTGTTCAGTGCAAGACATCAGGGTAGATGGCGGACTTTTCCCCAGTTAGTAAAAGGGATTTGTATCCTTCATGTTCTCTCCCACAACACCTCCAAGATAGTCTTGCTAAAATATCCTTCCTCATGCTCTTCCTGCTCAAAAATTGTCAGTCATCCAACCCACAAATGCCTATTGATTGTTACTGCCATACTCTCCCTCAGTTGTCAATCAAGATACTGTTTGCTTTATCCCAGCAATAAAGGACTAGGGCACATGCTATGCCCACAAGCCTCCTGCCTTCTCAGAAAGCTTTGTTTTCCAGCCTCTCCAGCCTTCTCCTGGATTGTGAAGCAGAAACCCCCATTGCAAGAAGCCATCATAAAAGGTTGGAGATAAAACCACTGGAAACAATCTTTTTTTAAATGCCATTTTGCTTTTCTATAGTCCTTGAGCCAGGCTTTTGTGCTAGCACGACAGTCTCTCTCTGGCCTGTGGCCATTCCTCTCCTCTTCTGTTTTCTCACCAGGTCTGACACTGCTTTGCATCTCCCACAGCTGTGAGCACAGCACTCTGCAAATACTTTGGTTCAATGTAGACATATTGTCTTGATTTGATTTCTCCTAGGATCTCAGTAGCTTTGTTGGCTGAATTCTTAGGCCTTTGAGTCACCTGATGGGTAGGGCTGGCAGATTTAGCAAATAAAAATACAGGATGCCCAGTTAAAGTTGAATCTGAGATAAACGATGAATAATTTTTATATGTCCTATGCAATATTTAGTGAATATATGCAAACAATTCATTGTTTATCTGAAATTCAAATATAACAGGATATTCTATACTTTATCTGGAAAGCTTACTGGTATGTCACCCAAAACCAACCAAGAGATTAATCTCTATGCTTAGTCAGTGACATCCAGGCAACAGAGATGACTTCTGTGTGGCAAAACTCTGATAATCCCTGATTACAAGAGAGAGAGAAGGCAGAAGAGTGAATATGGGAACTCTGGCAACAGCATATTCAAATCATCTGTCTGGCAAAAAAAAGGGCTTTGCCCCATTTTACTGAGTCAAGGTAGCTGATTGCATTTCAAGGGATGGGGCAAGTCAGGGAGGCCATGGAGGCCTGGAACGAGGAATTGTTGCAAAGCAGTGGCTTGCAACAACTGCTGCCCTTCTAATAAAGTGAACTCCTGCCGGGCACAGTGGCTCACGCCTATAATCCCAGCACTTTGGGAGGCTGAGGCGGGCAGATCATGAATTCAGAAGATCAAGACCATCCTGGCTAACACGGTGAAACCCCATCTCTACTAAAAATACAAAAAAATTAGCCAGGCATGGTGGCGGGCACCTGTAGTCCCAGCTACTCAGGAGGCTGAGGCAGGAGAATGGCGTGAACCTGGGAGGCGGAGCTTGCAGTGAGCTGAGATCCTGCCACTGCACTCCAGCCTGGACGACAGAGCGAGACTCTGTCTCAAAAAAAAGAAAGAAAGAAAGTGAATTCCCCCACAAGGCAGCCCTACCTTGTAAACATGTTCTAAATCGGTAGGAAGTGTGATAAAGTCTGCCCACTAAGCAACTCCACTCTGTAGAGTCACAGTCTTGGATATTTTTGGACAACAGAAAAATAAACACCCATGCCCAGAAGTCAGGAGCATCCCCAGGGATTTGGGCAACTCCCACATTATCCAAGAGAGTTGGCAGCGTATTTTCTACCTGGAGAATGAGAGTACTTTTTCCTGTGTAATATGATTTCTTGGCTGGAGAGGAACTATTAGGCACCCTGAGATGCTCTGTAGAAATGCAAGATGATATTGTATTGTATTAATGTCACTTAATGGTAGCTGTCAATGATGGTGATGGAATAAATATGGAAAAGGAAATTACTGTAATTGATTGACAGTCTGGAATCTTCCATATTCGACCTAATGAGAGAAATCTATGAGCAGCAGCTTCCAGTGCAGGCTATTAATGCAAATCATATGCACCGTACTGGCATGCTGAATTATGCAATGCCATGTGAATGTCTAATCCATTTCACCAGCCTTGTCTTTATCCAGAAAAAAAAATATATATATATATATATTTCACTGACATGCTGATTAGTATATTAGGAGAGTTTAAGAAGTTTGGTGCTAAAGTAGGTGCCATCGTAGTGTTATTAATTTAGTTCTGAACAAGACAAACAGCTCTGTGCAGCCATCAAAATCACTACATAGGTCTACAAGATAACTTTGTCAAGACTGATGGGAATTTACAGAAAAGTCTTGTGATATGTGGAAGGAATTAGCAAATAGATAAGGAGCACATGATTTTTCTAGAAAACCACTGTCAAGGACTCGGTACCCATGAACAACCAGACATGTGCCAACACATCCACCATGCCTGCACAGTTGCTGTTTTGCAGTGGTTCAGAAACTTACGGAAAGTTCTAATAAAACCAGATGTAAAAGATCAGGGGAATAACAGGCACAAATAAGATTTAGGCCCTGCTTTTTGGGACCCCATAGAGATGTAAGTACTGGCCAGACATCACCTTCAAGAACAGCAAAACACTCCCTGTGGGAATATGCTTTATATGGGAAGAAGTCTTTGCGATAGAGAAATAAGTTGCCAATTACCCACTAATTACTCTCCCTAAAACTCACAGCTTTGAGAAGTCCATGGCCTTAACTAAGCTCTTTACTCTCTGTACATATCAATACTTAAAATTTGGACCAATAGAGGAAGTGACTAGAATTCTGTGTGCCCCCCAGCTCCTAGGAGTAAGCTCTGACCTGGCTGCTCAGAGGTACCACAAATGTCCCCAGATTGGCAAGCACTGGACTGAAAGAGAGTGAAAGAGAAGGTGTCATACACTGCAATTTTCCACTAATGGTCTACAGAAAGTCCTAAGTTGGTACAGAGATGAACTTTTTTTTTCTTACTTTCTTTCTTTGGTGAGACAGAGTTTCGCTCTTGTTGCCCAGGTTGGAGTGCAATGGCACAATCTCACTCTGCCTCTTAGGTTCAAGTGATTCTCTTGCCTCAGCCTCCCGAGTGGCTGGAATTACAGGCACCCACCACCACACCCAACTAATTTTTGTATTTTTAGTAGAAATGGGGTTTCACCATGTTGGCCAGGCTAGCCTTGACCTCAGGTGATCCACTCGCTTCAGCGTCCCAAAGTGCTGGGATTACAGGCGTGAGCCACCATGCCCAGCCAGAAATGAACTTTTTATTTAATTCCACACGAATTTTTTGAACACCTTTTATATGCCAGGTGCAATGCTAGACCCTGGATATACAGGCACTGCTCTGGCTCTCCTGAAGCTTACATTCTAATGGAAAAGGCAGTAGGAGGTGATAATTACAAGAGGGTGTGAACAGTGTCACAAAAGAGGAAAAAGCACAGGTACATAAGGGGGACTGAAGTAGCCTGGGGACTCGGGAAGCGTCGTTGAGGAAGAAGTCCTTAAGCCAGGACTCTACAGATACTGAATTTGTTAAATTGATAAATGTACCAAAAATTGTATATTTTTATGGTGTACAACATGATATTTTAACATATGCACACACTGGCATTCCAATTAGCTAAATCAAGCTAATTAACATATCCAGTATCTCACATACCTATCATTTATTGTAATACGAACATTTAAAATCTATCTTAGCAATTTTCAAGTATATAATACATTATTATTAACTATAGTCACTATGTTGTACAATTAATCTCCAGAGCTTATTCTTTCTATCTAACTAAAATTTTGTATTCTTTTACCAACATCTCTACAACCCTGGCTGGTCCACCAGCCCAGCCTGTGCCAACCACCATTCCACTCTCTGCTTCTATGAGTTCAGCTTTCTGAGATTCCACACATAAGTGAGATCATACAGTATTTGTCTTTCTCTGCCTGGCTTATTTCACTTAGCATAATGTCCTTCAGGTCCATTTATTTGTTGCAAATAACAGGATTTCCTTCTTTTTTAATGACCGAATAATATTCCATTTTATATATACAAAGTATTTCATTATATGTAGATACCATGGAATATTCTTCATTTATGTGACACATATATATGCATGTACATACATATCGCATTTTCCTCATCCATTCATCTGTGGATGGACACTTGGGTTGTTTCCATATCTTGGCTAGCATGAACAGTGCTGCAGTGAACCCGGGGGTGCAGAGATCTCCCTGACACACTAATTTCATTTCTTTTTTTTGGTGGGGGAACAGAGTCTTGCTCTGTCGCCCAGGCTGGAGAGCAGTGGCGCGATCTCTGCTCACTGCAAGCTCCACCTCCTGGGTTCACACCATTCTCCTGCCTCAGCCTCCGGAGTAGCTGGGACTACAGGCGCCCGCCACCACGCCCAGTTAATTTTTTTGTATTTTTAGTAGAGGCGGGGTTTCACTGTATTAGCCAGGATGGTCTCGATCTCCTGAACTCATGATCTGCCCGCCTCGGCCTCCCTAAGTGCTGGGATTACAGACGTGAGCCACCGCACCCAGCCATTTCATGTCTGTTAGCTGTATACTCAGATGCAGGACTGCTGGATCATAGGGGAGTCCTATTTTTAATTTTTTTGAGGAAATTGCACACTGTTTTCCATAATGACTATACTAGATAGTGGAGTGCTTTTTCATTTTAATAATCATGTAGTAATACAAACGTGTATTAGGAAATATATATACTTGACAAACTTATAATTTCATTGTCATTATATCTACTGACATAAGGTTTCCCTTTTAATTAATTAACTTATTTATTGAAGACATGGTCTCACTCTGTCACCCAGGCTGAGTGCAGTGCTATAATCACAGTTCACTGTGGCCTTGAACTCCTGGGCTCAAGCGATCCTCTCACCTCAGACTCTCAAGTAGCTCAGACTACAGGTGTGAGCCACCATGCCTGGCTAATTTTTTTTTTTTTTTTTTTTTTTTAGTAGAGACAGGGATCTCACTATGTTGCCCAGGCTGGTTTCAAACTCCTGGACTCAAGCAAATCCTCTCACTTTGGCCTCCCAAAGTGCTGGGATTACAGGCATGAGCCACTGTGCCCAGTCAAATTTTCCCTTTTAAAATAAACCAACTTAATTTTTAGAGTGAGTTGACACAATGTTAAGCAAACAACAGTGGAATTAGTCCTCACATATACTGCAGACTGTGAATTTGGTGGTGAGTGACGTTTCAGAAACCCGTATGAGGGAGAGGTGGCAGGGAGGTGAGGAGGGGCTGCCCCGAGGACAGGGCCCTGTGGGGAGAGTTGAAATAACAAAACTAAGACAGAGAAAGTCGACTCAGAAAGTTCCTCCATGAGCTCTCACATATATTGGATTCTTCTTTCACCATCACCAGTCCCCTGTGGTGTAACATATTCTCGTCGAATTTTCTATAGAATAATTGAGGCCCTTACGAGGTTAACTAAAACACTAAAGGTCACCCAGCAAATTAGCAGCACAAAGAGAATTAACAAAACGGCCGCCCTCACCCAGTTGAGAACATCCTCATGTCTCACCTCCGAAGTTCCGAGGGTGCCGCAAGATGGAAAATGAAACCTTCTGTACAGCAAACTGAGTAAAATAGAGGACTTCGGAGGAAAAAATAAGGGCTGCGGCTGGCTTGGAAAACATTACATTGTTTTCATTACCGTATGTACTTTGAGATGACCCAATTTGAAGGTGCTTGTAGAAGCTTGCTGAGCATACGTTCTGTCTCTTTTCCTCTTTCCAAATAAGGCTACATTCACGGTACTTGGGACGTGAGCAACCCATGTTGGTGCACACACAATTCGACCCGTAATACACAATACAGAATGTGGATTTTATTCTAAATGTAATCTCCTGGAGAATGTTAAGCAGGTGAATGATATGATCTGATTTCTGCTTTTGAAAGGTCGCTCAGGGCTGGGCACGGTGGCTCACGCCTGTAATCCCAGCACTTTGGGAGGCCAACGCGGGCGATCACAAGGTGAGGAGATCGAGACCAGCCTGGCCAACATGGTGAAAGCCCATCTCTACTAAAAATACAAAAAAAAAAAAAAATTAGCCAGGCATGGTGGCCTGTAGTCCCAGCTACTCGGGAGGAGGCTGAGGCAGTAGAATGGTGTGAACCCAGGAGGCGGAGCTTGCAGTGAGCCGAGATCAGGCCACTGCTCTCCAGCCTGGGCAACAGAGTGAGATTCTGCCTCAAAAAAAAAAGGTCGCTCAGGTTGCTGTGCGGAGAATGGATTATTAGGGCCAAAACCAGAGGCAGGGACGCCAGTTAGTGCAAAAATTCAGGTGGGAGAGATGCTGGTGGCTTGGAAGAAGGTGTTCTAATAACTGATCGGGTATATGCAGCACTTAGGCAGGTGGGGCCTCTCAAAGAACTGAACCAGGAAATGAGCTAACACTCAATCCAGAGAACTCCCAGTCCCTAAAAAGCCAGGTTGGCCACACTGGAGAGTCCACATCCTATCTAGCACAATGTCCTACTCTTGCAAGGATGAGAAAGGGCATTCCATAAAAGATGAATGAGTCCTTCTCAACATCAACTTTGTAGTTGAATTTTCCACCTGGACCCCAATTATCCAGATAACTTATTAAAAGGCAACTTGTCATACATGAGTTTCTCTACACCAAGGGAAGATGGTTCCATTTCCCAGTGTCCACCATCGTAGGGATAATGAGCTCCATAAGCCTATCCCTGCTGTATGAAGAGAAGGTGAGGGTACTCAATGCAGAGCTCTTCCAGAAATCCTTACACTGGCTGCATGGGTTTCTCAGTCTGGGAAGGCCACTTGTGTTCAATCCATTGCCCTGGTTAGTGCTTCCTGAGCCCTGCCACCACGGTTCACCAATTCCTTCTTTGTCCCTGCCCTGCCTCTTGCCCCATCTCTTTCCTTCCTCTGTCCCTGATGCCCAAGGCTCTCCTAGGCTTCCAGCTTCAGAGCTCCTAATTCACTCACTCACCCAGCATTTACATGAGAGCACCTACTGTGTACTGTGTACCAGGCTCTGCTCTAGATCCTGGGCATCCGGACACCATGCTTGCTCTCATGAAGCTTATATTCTAGTCCAAAGAGACAAGCAATGAGAAGAATCAGTTTGGCCAGGTACGGTGGCTCATGCCTGTAATCCTAGCACTTTGGGAGGCCAAGGTGGGTGGATCACCTGAGGTCAAGAGTTTGAGACCAGCCTGGCCAATGTGGCAAAACCCCATCTTTACTAAAAATGCAAAAATTAGCCGGGCATGGTGGCGGGTACCTATAATCCCAGCTACTTGGGAGGCTGAGGCAGGAGAATTGCTCAAACCCAGGCGGCAGAGGTTGCAGTGAGCCGAGATCGCACCCCTTCACTCCAGCCTGGGTAGAAGAGCAAAACTCCATCTCAAAAACAAAACAAAACAAAAGAAGAATTGATTTAAAAACATCAAATAGTGATAGTGCTCTCTATGCAGGAGTATTTAAAAACAAAACAAAACACTAGTGTGAAAGAAAGTGAACAAGTGAGTACTTTACAGTCTGGGAAAGCCTCTCTGAGAAGATCATGTTTGTCGGGCTATCTAAACCATGTGAAGAGTAAGTGAACAGCAGTCTAGGTAGACGAATAGCTCATGCAAAGGCCCTGGTTAGGGTGAAAGGGAAGGTTCACAGAGCTGAATGAAGGCCAGTATGCAGTAATTCTCAATGGGCCTGTCAGTGACAATATGATGTGTGACTGTTCCATGCACTTGGGAATTTGTAGCATCCCTGGCCTCCCTCCCACTAAATGCTGGTCAAGTCCCTAGTCCTAATTACTGAAAACTAGACACACACACTTTTTCCAGTGGCATTTAGGCAGCCGTAGTGCTGCCCCAGTTAAGAAGCACAGCAGGCAGGAATGAGCACAGTTCAAGGGGGGCAAAGAGGAAGGTGGGTCTGTATCACACCAGCCTTTGTAGGCAGGTGTATTATTTTCCGAGGACTACTGTAACAAAGTGCCACAAATTGAGTGGCTGAGATAACACAAGTTTATTAACTTACCGTTCTGCAGACTGCAAGTCTAAAATCAAGGTGTCAGCATTTCTAGTTCCTTCTGAGGGCTGCACGGGACGATCGGTCCCATGCTTTTCTTCCAACTTCTCGTGGGCTCAAGCATTTTGCTTTGTAGACACTGTGCTCCCTGGACCTTCACATCGTCTTCCCTCTGTACATGTCTGTCTCTGGGTCTAAATTGTCTTTTTCATAAGGGCATCAGTCATATTGGTTTAGGGCCCACCTACCAACCCGTCTTAACTTAACCATCTGCAAAGAACCTATTTCCAAATAAGGTTACATTCACAGGTACTCAGGACTTCAGCACCTTTCAGGGGAGGCACAGTTCAACCCATAATACAGGATATGGGATTTGGATTTTATTTTAAATCTAATCTCTTGGCGAATTTTAAGGAGGTGAGTGATATGATCTGATTTCTGCTTTTAAAAGGTCACTCACGTTGCTCTGTGGAGAATGGATTATTGGCAGCAACACCAGAAGCAGGGATGCCAGTTAATGCAAAACTTCAGGTAGGAGAGGCTGGTAGCTTGGAAGAAGGTGTCCTGGTAACTGTGGTCAGGTATATGCAGCACTTAGGCAGGTGGGGCCTCTCAAAGAACTGAACTAGAAAGTGGGCTAACACATCCAATGCTCAGCTAGGGAAAGTTCTCTGGGGACAGCCCACCACAGTACAAACTGTGGGACCTGAAGGCAGCCAGCCTTCAAGTAGAGACCAGAAGATGACCTAAACACGTTTCTGAGTGCAGAGGAACAAATTAGGAGATCTTCCAAGTGCCCTTCCAACTGCAGGGGTATATAGTGCTAACAATATCCACACTGTAAGTCAAGACAAGAATCTGCCTCTGCCACGTTGGGCAACTCAGGTCGAGCATTTACATGAGAGGACAGTGGCCTCGTTACCTCACTCTTGCTCCATCCCTCTCTCCAGCTGACAATGGCATACACCAGGGCCACACACTGCCACTTCCTTTTCAGAGCTGTACCAATACACATCCCTTCCAATCAATTAATATTTCCATCTCAGTGAACAAGAACAAGTTAACACGCTGACAGTGTGGGCTACCTTCCAGGGTTTGTCTGCTGACAGATTAAAAAGTATGTCAACATGGCTTGATATTAACAAATATTGCAAAGCAGGAGCCTTTGTTTGCTTTGCTTTGTTTTGTTTTGTTGTTTTGTTTTCCCAGTTTATTGGTAGTGCTGGTGAACCCACACCTGCATTCATCCAAAGATAGACTGACCAGGTGATGTCAGCCCAGCCAAGACCTCGGTATGTGAAAGTGCTGGTGAATTGCAACAGCCAGTCAGTTGCTCACTCCTGCTGAATGAATCAGCCGGGAGAAGAGCAGCCAGTGAGTAGGTGTGCAGCTTCTTTATTATGCAGTTGGAGGGGATGACACTGTTGTCATAAGATGCACTTTTAAGTGGCTGAGTTTTCAATATCGAAGGTGAAAGATAGCAATAGGAGAAGATTTTTGCAACTTTTAAAGAAAAGGGGTTTTTTTAATGGTGTCTTTTAATTTTTTAAATAAAGCACTAACTCTGAACCTTTTCTCACTCTCCATCCTCTCTACCTGCCTGCTCACAAATAGTGATTAAAGGCTGTCTGACATCCAAAGTCACTGGACTGGCGAGGATACAGAGCCCTTCTAGAGCAGGCTTTGCCAACTACGGCCCACCGCTCCATTCCAGCCCACCATCTGCTTCTGCACCCCCATGAGCAAAGCCTGGCTTTCACATCTTTAAATGGTTATAAAAAAAATCAAAAAAGCCATATTTCATAACACACGACTCACATTTCATCACACATGAAAATTAAAATTACATGAAATTCAAGTTTCAACATCCATAAAGAAAGGTGTATTGAAACATGGCCATGCTCATTTGTTTACATATTATCTATGACTGCTTTCATGAAATAACAGCAAAGTTGAACAGTTTTTCAGAGACTGGGTGGCCTATAAAGTCTAAAATGCTGACTGATTCTTTAGAGAAAAAGTTTGATGACTCCTACTGTAGAGTTTGAGGAAAAGCACACTGGATCCTGTTATGTAGTCTCAATGCATTTTCTTTTTTCTTTTTCTTTTCTTTTTCTTTTTTTAAGACGGAGTCTTGCTCTGTCACCCAGGCTGGGGTGTAGTGGCGTGATCTCAGCTCACTGCAACCTCCACCTCCCAGATTCAAGCGATTCTCCCTGCCTCAGCCTCCCGAGTAGCTGGGATTACAGGCATGCACCACAACGCCCAGCTCATTTTTATGTATTTAGTTGAGATGGGATTTCGCCATGTTGGCCAGGCTGGTCTCAAACTCCTGACCTCAGGTGATCCACCTGCCTTGGCCTCCCAAAGTGTTGGGATTATAGGCGTGAGCCATTGTGTCCGGCCTCTATGCATTTTCAATTACTCTCCTAACTGTTTTAGGTTACTTTTATTCATTTAAAATTCTATATTAAGCTCCTGCTAGGCAGGCAACACTCTGGGTCCTGGAGGTACAACTGAGAACAATGAGGGATAGTCCCTGTTCTCAGAGCTGAAAGTCCAGTAGAAGAGCAGGTATTAATCACACCATGCAAATGCAGTGTACCAAAAGACGATAACCGTGGCAAGTGTTCAGACAGGAGGTCCAAAGAGCTATAAAAGCACAACATAGGCCGGGTGCGGTGGCGCAAGCCTGTAATCCCAGCACTTTGGGAGGCCGAGACGGGTGGATGACAAGGTCAGGAGATCGAGACCATCCTGGCTAATACGGTGAAACCCCGTCTCTACTAAAAAAAAATACAAAAAACTAGCCGGGCGAGGTGGTGGGCGCCTGTAGTCCCAGCTACTCTGGAGGCTGAGGCAGGAGAATGGCGTAAACCCAGGAGGCGGAGCTTGCAGTGAGCTGAGATCTGGCCACTGTACTCCAGCCTGGGCGACAGAGCGAGACTCCATCTCAAGGAAAAAAAAAAAAGCACAACATAGTTGAATTGACCTCCTGCTCTGGGATTTAAAGGAAGATGTGCTAAAGTGTACATTAATGATTGATCTGGAATTTGTAGGAAACGTTGAAGTTAGCAAGGGAAGAGCGAAGAGAAGGAGTATTTCAATTTCTTGACCACATCCTTCTTACTTTCTTCCAGTCCTTACCATACTGGGATGGGGTGAAGCACAGAAAAGGAGGGGAGCAAGGATGAGGCAAAGGTGGAGCGTTGGGTAGGATCCAAGCTATGCAGATATGGTCTTTACCCTAAGAACAGTACGAAGTTGTGCAAGATGTTCTCAGCAGCACGATGCCATTAGCAAAACTCTGGAAGCAACCAAAAGACCACAGAAGAAGAGACAAATAAAAACTGGTATAGTCACACAATGGAATATTAAAAAGCAGTGAAAGCAAATCCACTACAATCACATGCAACAATATGGGTGAGTCTTAGCAACATGTTATGAAATAAACAAAGCAGGTCCCAGCAGATAACACACAAAATGACAAACTTTTCAAAAAGTTAAAGGTAACTAAAATTTAACAAGACATATTTTAGGAATATACTAATGTAATAAAATCATGTTTCAATAAAGCAAAGAAATAGTCAAGTACAAGGCTTAGAGTCGTGAGTTGACAGCGTTAGGGGATGGGGTGCAGCACTCGGGTACATACATGTTGTGAATGTTCCATTTTTTGTGGGCAATAGATTTATAGGTATATAAATACCTATTATATTAAAAATTCGAGGCCAGGCATGGTGACTCACACTTGTATTATAATATCAGTACTTTAGTAGGCCAGGGCAGGAGGATTGCTTGAGCCCAGGCTGCAGTGAGCTAGGACTGCACCACTGCACTCCACCTTGGGCGTCAGAGCAAAACCCGTCTCCTTAAGAAAAAAAAAAAAAAATAGCCATGAGCCTGATGTAACTATTACACATTGTATGCCGGTATCAAAATATCTCATGTATCTCATAAATACACATATCTACTATGTACTCACAAAAATTAAAAATTAAAAAAACTGAAAACAAAACAAAATGGCCATGAGACATTATGGCGATTTACAACAGAGGGTGGCACGTTCAAACATGCTCATTTGCAGTTCAACATGATCTGTCTGGCTGAATTCTGGAGAATTCTTTGGAATGGGGCAAGAGTGGAAGCAGGTAGCCCAGTGAAGAGACTACTGTCAATGTAAAGCCAGAGATGAGGGAGGCTTAGACTTGGGGAAGGTGGCAGAGGCAGAGAGAGTTGCATCTTTGCTCAGACTGACTTGCTGTCCCTGCTTACATTTAGGGCATCAGTATTAAAGAAACAGCAACTCAATACTCTATTAAGTAGATACTAGGAAATAAAATGAATCACGTGGGAGCTAAATGATGAGAACTTATGAACACAAAGAAGGGAACAGCAGACACTGGGGTCTACTTGAGGGGGGAAGGTGGGCGGTAGCAGGAGGGAGAGGAGCAGAAAAGATAATAATTGGGTACTGGGCTTAATACCTGGATGATGAAATAATATGTACAACAAACCCCTGTGACACGTGTTTACCTATGTAAAAAACCTTTACATGTGCCCCCAAACATAACATAAAAATTAAATTGTTAAAAAAAAAAAAGGAAATTAATCTGTTTGACAACAGATTTCCAAGTCATCCCAGTAGAAAAGGTGTTATCAGGTGAATCAACATAGACTCCATCTGAATGATGATTTGGAGACAATCTGAGCACTATCAGCCAGAGTAGCTAGCATAAAAGAGCTCCAGAAAACCCTCATCTCCTGGAAAAATACGAGAAAAATCACAACAAAACTATACTGGACAATGTCACCCATCCTTCTAAGGAGGTTTTCTCCCCTCACTTTTATGGTACCTGTCTCCTACCTCCACAAATGTTACCTGTCTCCTACCTCCATGATTTACTACTTCTCTGAAGTAACAATTCTGGAAAACTGATTTCCCAACGGTCATGTTTAGTTTGACCAACTGCTCACTCCTGACTGCAATTTGAGGTACAAGGGTCAAGGCTAAAGTCCAGCAAAGGTGAGAGATGATTCTGCGACCCATTCTCACAAGAAGGCTTGGAGTCATTCATGGGTGGCCGCCATCTTCTCTTCACTAGACAGCTGGTGGTACGTCAGAAGGCAACTCGTTTTAGGCCTTCTAGGTTCAGGCTGCCAGTTCTTTACTATGAGGCTGCCCAGTTAAGTGAAGCTTAAGATTCGGGGCTGTCATCTTAGCTCCACCCTTACTAGCTAAGGGACCTTGGGGCGGGGTGGGGTGGGCCATGGACCTGTCAACCTGTAACAACATAGATGAAGGTGTGTCCGGAATTGATGGGTTCTTGGTCTCAATGACTTCAAGAATGAAGCCACGGACCCTTGCAGTGAGTGTTAACAGTTCTTAAAGATCGTGTGTCCAGAGTTTGTTCCGTCAGATGTTCAGATGCGTCTGGAGCATCTTGCTTCTGGTGGGTTCGTGGTCTCACTGTCAAGAATGAAGCTACAGACCTTCCTGGTGAGTGTTACATCTCTTAAAGACAGCAGATCTAGAGTTGTTCCTTCTTCCTAGTGGGTTCATGGTCTCCCTGGCTTCAGGAGTGAAGCTGCAGACCTTCACAGTGAATGTTAGAGCTCATAAAGGCAGCATGGATCCAAAACGTAAGCAGCAGCAAGATTTAGTGCAAAGAGCAAAGGAACAAAGCTTCCACAGTGTGAAAGGGAACCAAAGCCGGTTGGCGCTGGTTGGCTAGAGCAGACTGCTTTTATTCCCTTATCTGACCCACCCCCCCGCCCCCCCCACATCCTGCTGATTGGTCTGTTTTACAGAGAGCTGATTGGTCCACTTTGACAGAGTACAGCTTGGTGCATTTATAATCCTTGAGCTAGACAGAGTGCTACAGGGAAAAGTTCTCCAAGTCCCCACTAGGTTAGCTAGATATAGAGTACCAATTGGTGCATTCACAAACCCTGAGCTAGACACAGTGCTGATCGGTGCACATACAATCCTCTGGCTAGATATAAAAGTTCTCCAAGTCCCCATCTGCTTCAGGAGCCTAGTTGGCGTCACCCAGTGGATCCTGCACCAGGGCTGCAGGCGGAGCTGCCCACCAGTCCCAAGCCGCGCCTGCACTCCTCAGCCCTTGGGCTATTGATGGGACCGGGCACCACCGAGCAGGGGGCGGCGCCTGTCGGGGAGGCTCAGGCCATGCTGGAGCCTACCTCAGGGGAGGAGCTCACACATGGCAGGCAGCAGGTCCCGAGCTCTGACCTTCCCCAAGGCAGCTAAGGCCCAGTGAGAATTTGAGTGCCGCGCCAGCGGGCAGCACCGCTGGGGGGGGACCTGGTGCAACCTGCGCAGCTGCTGGCCCTGGTGCTAAGCCCCTCACTGCCCTGGGCCGATGGTGCCGGCAGGCCGCTTGGTTTGTGGGGCCCACGGAGCTGAGCCCCTGCCCGCAGGAACTCACACTGGACCACGAATGCACCCGGTTCCTGCCTGCGCCTCTCCCTCCACGCCTCCCCGCCAGCAGAGGGAGGCGGCTCCGGCCTCAGCCAGCCCAGAGAGGGGCTCCCACAGTGCCTTGGTGGGCTGAAGGGCTCCTCAAGTGCTGCCAGAGTGGGCACCGAGGCTGAGGAGGTGCTGAGAGTGAGGGCTGCTAGCACATTGTCACCTCTCAAAGGCACTCTGCAAATGTTAGTCACCATCCCCAGGAAGCAATCTCAAAACACCTCTCCTTCCTTCCATAGATGCTGCTGGGTTTCTCTACATCATTATGAAATGGTCCAGGATAACTTCAACTTCTCTCCAACTGGTCTAATTTTCCCCACAGACGCAGGACAGGAGAACAAGGAGCAGAAGCTGGCTGATGGTGTTCTCGGTGGTTATAGATTTTTTTGTCCACCCTGATGGACAGGCTTTATCCTCTGCCGTACCTAATGGCTTCTCCTTTCTTTTTCGGCTTTTTTTTTTTTTTAATCCGGTCACTTGTTCATAATTATACTTGCAAAACAAGCAACTGGGGGGTGGGTGGGAAGAAGAAGAAACGTAATGGACCAACCACCCTTTCTCCATCACTCCCCATCTCCAGAGTCAACAGGTCTCCTTGTCTTCTTCCAGTCCCCTTCCCCAGGAAATAACAATGCATGACATTATTTACAAAATGAGTTTCACAGTTCCAAGTTTTGAAGGCTTTCAAGTGAGTTTTCTGACTCTGGGGATATTAGACAAGAATCTGCCCGTCAAATTATATGAATAATAATAATGATAATCTTTTACAAGGGCTGTGAAAGCCCTAAAGAACAGATTTTTAATTCTGAGAAATCCAGAGGATGGTTCTCTCAGACAGCCTCACACAGGGGACCTCCGATGGCACTGGGGGGTCGGCATGGGGGCAGGATGGTCACCCAAGAGTATCCTCAGCACACGTTCGCATGCCCAGTGGACTTGAGAATTATGTACTCCAGTAACCCTGACGAGATCACAGTTCACTCATTTACATTGCATATTGTACAGATTTGCCCCAAGTAACAGATAAACATATTTACATGGATTATGAGTCATAGCCCTGAAGAGCTGGAAAAGGTCTAGAAATCATCTCACCAAACTTGCTCATGTTACAGAAAAGGACACTGAGGCCTGGAGACTCCAAGTTACTGGCCCAGTCACACTCAGTGGCAGGGCTGGGGCTCAGATATTGCTTTCCAAGTTCCCAGTGTCTCTGAACTTTAGTGGAATTATTCTGTTATCTTACAACAGACAGAAAAGCAATGAGGAAAACAAGATGGAGAAAGATGAAATTGAAACAGAGAAAAGGATGGAAGAGATAGTGACAGAAATTACAGGAGAGACTGTCTGCCCCATCCATCTCTATCTTTCTGTGTATGTTTGATCTCATTCTTTTCCATAACCTGTCTCTACCCTGTCTCCCACAGGCTGGGTCCTGAAATAGCACAACGTTATTTAGTTTATTCCAAATACAGTTGATCTTTGAACAACACAGGTTTGGGCTACAGAGTCCACTTATTCATGGATTTTTTCTGCCTCTGCCACCCCAGAGACAGCAAAACCAATCTCTCCTCCTCCTCAGCCAACTCAACCTGAAGACAATGAGGGTGAAGATATTTATGATCTACTTCCATTTAATGAATAGTAAACACATTTTCTCTATGATTTTTTTTTCCTTTTTTTTTTTTTTTTGAGATGGAGTCTCAAATAGGAACATTTGTGGAGTACATTGTGGAGGTAGGAGACAGGTACACAGGCTGGAGTGCAATGGCGCCATCTCGGCTCACTGCAACCTCTGCCTTCTGGGTTCAAGCGATTCTCCCACCTCTGCCTCCTGAGTAGCTGGGATTACAGGCATGTACCACCACACCTGACTAATTTTTGTATTTTTAGTAAAGACGGGGTTTCACCATATTGGTCAGGCTAGTCTCAAACTCCTGATATCAGGTAATCCAACCTCCTTGGCCTCCCAGAGTTCTGGGATTAAAGGCGTGAGCCACCTTGCCTGGCCTCTATCATTTTCTTAATGACATTTTTTCTCAGCTAACTTTATTGTAAGAATATCGTATATAATATATTATAACATACAAAATATGTGTCGATCAACTGTTTGAATTATCCATAAAATTTCTGGTCAATAGTAGGCTATTAGTAGTTAAGTTTGGGGGAGATCAGATTTTCCACTACACACGGTGTCAGCACCCCAATCCCCTAGTTGTTCAAGGTCAACTGCACTTTTGAAGAGGGTCTGTAAATGCACAGAACATTGGTGGGGCTGAGAAGAGTCAGGGCAAATTTTTCAGTATCCTTGCACCATGCCCAGCCAGGCCTACTCTCCCACCACTGCCAGTGAAGATGCGAGACCTGATCATTTAGGCCTAAAAGTGCAGCTCACAGGCATCATCTGGCACTGACAAAAAGAGTCATGGCCTGGAGTAGTGGCTCACACATGTAATACCAGAGGTTTGGGAGGCTGAGGTGGGAGGATTGCTTGAGGCCAGGAGTTCAAGACCAGGCTGGGTAACATAACGAGATTCCTGTCCATACAAAAAGTTTACAAATTAGCCAGCTGTGGTAGTACCTGCCTGTAGTCCCACCTACTCAGGAGGCTGAGGTGGAAGGATCACGTGAGCTCAAGAGTTAAGAGGTTAGAGAGAGCTATGATCCTGCCACTGCACTCCAGCCTGGGCCACAGAGCGAAGTCCTGTCTCAATAAATAAATACATAAATAGATTCTGGGGTACCGCCCCAAACCTAAGGGATCAGAATCTGCCTGTTAACAAGATGCCTAGATGATTCGAATGCATAATGAAGTGTGAAGCAATGATGTGGAGGACATTAGAAATGGCTCTTCACCTACAGGCCTCTTTCAGTCACAAACTTGCTTCCAAGGCCTGGGAAGAAGAGAGGTCAGAGATTTCAAAGATTGAGTAAAATGTACAGTCTTTAAAATACTAAAATCTGACCAGTCATGGTGCCTCACGCCTGTAATCCCAGCACTTTGGGAGGCCGAGGTGGATGGATCATTTGAGGTCAGGAGATCGAGACCAGCCTGGCCAACACGGTGAAACCCTGCCTCTACTAAAAATACAAAAATTATCCTGGCGTGGTGGTGGGCACCTGTAATCCCAGCTACTTGGGACACTGAGGCAGTAGAATCACTTGAACCTGGGAGGTGGAGGCTGCAGTGAGCTGCGATCATGCCACTGCATTCCAGCCTGGGCAATAGAGCAAGACTCCATCTCAAAAACAAACAAACAAACAAACGTAAAAACCTAAATCCATCAGGAACAGAGAAATCCATTGAAAATAGGTAACTCCATAGCACTCCTGTGTGGTTTGGACTTTCCTTTTCAGGCCAGATGTCACCCTGTGACCAAGTCCCAAGAATCCCTGTGACAGGTGGAGTTCTGCAAAATCTGACAGGATGTAGATTTCCAATATTTCCAGCCACTCCTGAATCAGAAAAGTATAAAAGGCGGAAAAGATTTAATATTTTGAACTTGCCTGATTATGAGGCAAAGCTAATCTCCCTCCATCCCTTGCTGGAAAAGGGGAACTAGGGTGGGGTGGTGTAGGAAGATGTGGCTAGTCCTGCTGCTTCAAAGAGGCAACTTTGCAGCTGAGGTTTTCTAATGAGCAGCCTGGTGGCAAAATCACAATAAAAAATTAGCAAGAGAAAATTTTCAGGTATCAGTTCCAATTAGGGAGTAACAGACAAAGAATAAAAAGTATTTTATGGAAAAACAGTTCCAACACTGAAGCTGGTGAGGGAATATTGACTTATGTCCTTATTTTTCCCAATTGCCACGTCATCCCATGTGTCACATTGACACTAATGAGGATTTCTTGTTACATAATCCCTTTGCCAACACCAGGAACTAGTCCTGCCCTTTGATCTAAACAGATGTGATCTTGAGAGTTACCCTCCTTACAAATCTCCAGTTAGGCTGTTCAAAATAAGATTTTTGAAAGGGGAGAGAAGAGAAAAGTACACATCAACACAGAATGAGTAAGCTCAAAACAAAACAAAAAAAAAAGAGCCAATTCTACAATGTGCATCCTATGAATAGACACTGCCAATATGTGATGTATATAAAGCATTCTACACCCTTCACAGGTTTTACGTAATCTGCAGATTTTGCCAATCATGTTCATATTTATAGCCACATGCAACTCTTCGTGACACAAAAGCTAAAACAAAGGCCAAAACTTCTACCCTGTAGAATCTGAATTCTGTTGCTTTCTACCTTCTGTCTATACATACATGCATACACACACACACACACACACACACACACACACACACACACAAACCATCACCATAATACAGCCCTCCTGTGCCCCTCACAACCATGTAACACCATGTTGTTATTCAATGAAGACCTCTGCGCAAAGGTCTCAGCCACCGAGAATTAAAGCAAGCCTCACTCCCACATCGGATTGTCCTTGTCATATGGAGAGAAGATGTGCAACTTGGCTTCTGAATTGGAAATGCTCAGGGAAAAAAAAAAAAAGACTTCAGGATTTCAGCAAAACTCCAAAGTTACCACCTCACTCGTTCAATACAATCATAAAATAACACACGTGTGTACACTTTCATGCCCCCATATGCTTCCTAGGTCTTCAAAGGATATTTTTCTCTATTTTTATTGAACTTTGAATCCAGCCCTGCAACAATGAAACTCTGGGGCTGTTCCAATCTGCTTTATATTTGAGCTGGCTCTGGGCAAGACAAGTAAATTGTAGTTCAGTTCCATCCTGCTACAAAAATCAGCAAACCTGAGCTCTGTTTTCTTCTTGTCATGGGCAGGTTGTTCAGAGCTAGGACTCAGTTCAAATAACTTGGGATATTTTGCCTCTTCAGAAAAAGTTGTGGGGGACACAGAGGGAAAAAATCCTTTAAATCAGTCATAAGCGCTCTAAAAGGGAAGGCACTGAGAGGAAGGGAGTGTTTGGCTCACTGCCATTTTGCAAATGTGTTTTCAAAACCAATTACGATGCAGTGATCAAGCAGTATATCTGTTCCTGCACCAAAATCCTTAGACCAATCAGTGGGGTGGGGTTTTCTTGGACTCCCTGGTTCTTGGGAATGGGGGAACAGTTCTCTGTAGAAGCCTCTTGATATAAGAAAGGATTTCTTTCTCAAAAGGACATCTTTTATTCCTCCATCTGTTTCCTCTCACAGTACAATTTGGGGTCAACTCAGGTCTTAGAACATTTCGAGGGATAATTTGGCACTTTCTTTCCATAAATGTGAATATGTTGACTGCCAAGGGCTTACTTTTCCTGCCTCTTTCACCACAGAGAAGTACGGGGTGAAAGGAGCACTCCCCAACTTGCCTCTATCTGAGAATATTATCATTAGACAGGGGGTGAATGACTTTTGAAGGGCAAAAAAAGGACACCCCCAAAGAAAAAAGTGGTAATTGAATTTGTTTTCAAAAACTACAAATCCCTGTATCTGCTTAAAGCAAATGAGGCGCTAATGCTGCAAAGACCATTGTTCCTCTCAGGCAGAATCTCCCCAAGTGGAAGAAGACTGGACAGCCTTTGACATAGCCACTGTGTCTCTTCAAATGGTGAGGTTTGTCTCCTTAAATTCAAACTACTGGGACGCAGCATGGGGTTAGTGGACACTCAGTGACAAATGGCTTAAAACTTTTATAGGAATCCAAGAAAAAAGGAGGAGAAAGCAAAAACAAAGAAACTTTTTTTTTTTGAGATACTGTTTCACTCTGTCACCCAGGCTGGAGTGCAGTGGCGCAATCTCGGCTCACTGCAACCTCCCCCTCCCAGGGTCAAGCGATTCTCGTGCCTCAGCCTCCCCAGTAGCTGGGATTACAGGCCTGCACTACCACACCCAGCTAATTTTTGTATTTTTAATAGAGACAGGGTTTCGCCATGTTGGCCAGGCTGGTCTGGAACACCTACCTGGCCTCAAATAATCTGCCCACTTTGGACTCCCAAAGTGCTAGGATTACAGGCATAAGCCACTACACCCAGCCAACAAAGAGATTTTTAATTCTGCTACTGAAAGACTAAACTGTCACTGCTCCTAAGCTTCTTGCCCTCTTCAGTGGGGTGAGCTCCCTGAATGTAGAGGTAATCAAGTTGACGGTGTGATGGCTGCCACAGAGTACAAGACACACAATCTCTATCACCACCATATCAGGTGCCCTGGCTATCTCCCCAGCATCAGGGATCCTCTCCTCCTCCCCCTCTGCATAACCCAAGAGTACAGGAAGCAACACCCATTTCCAGTATTCTGTTTTCAAATATAGTGCTACAGAGAAATTGAAAATAAAATCATTTACAATAAAATGACCCTTGTGAAAGAATAACTAATTTTATACAATGCTCTGTACCACCAGGGAAAGAAGAAGGGGAAATGAATACAAAAGAGAAATAAGAATTTGTTCAATGCATAAGTAAGTTTTTCAGATGGTGTCAAGATAATATCTTGATAAAATAAAGATTAAATTTTTAAAATTAAATGATATGAAAATTTTTCTAAAAAATGAATACCAGGACAGACGCGCTCATGCTTGTAATCCCAGCACTTTGGGAGGCCGAGGCAGAAGGATTGCTTGAGGCCAGGAGTTCGAGACCAACCTGGCCAACACAGTGAAAATCCATCTCTAGTAAAATTACTAAAATTAGCTGGGAGTGGTGGTGCCCACCTGTAATCCCAGCTACTTGGGGGGCTGAGGCATGAGAATTGTTTGAACCTGGGAGGCAGAGGTTGCAGTGAGCAGAGATCGCACCACTACACTCCAGCCTGGGCAACAGAGTTAGACTGCTCAGAAAAAAAAATTAATACTAGATATCATAATTAGATGTAACAGTTATTAAATAATTTTAAAAGTTTTATTTAAAAAGTTTTCAGTTATAAGTGCAATTTTTTAATTCTGGTAGTTGTTGTGGTTGGTTGGGCTTTTTGTTTGTTTGTTTTGGTTCTGGCCAATGCATTCTTAGAGAACAGTAGAGCCCTGCTCTAGATTTCTTAGAAAGTACTTCCGTCTCTCTTCCCAATCAGCCCCCAGGACTATCACACTCCTCACCAGGGAGGGAGCATCACAAGGAAGGGAGTTGATATGGTGAGGCTGGACCTGACCAGGAAGGAGCAGCTGCTGGGAAGCCGGATGCTAAGACCCTCCCAGCCTACCAGGATGCTATGGGCAGAATGTTTGTGTCCTCCCACAATTCCTACATCGAAGCATTAACCCCCCATGATAGCATTTGGAGGTGGGGCTTGAAGAGGTAATTCATTTTCGATGAGGCTGTAAGGGTGGGACCCTCAAGATGGGATCAGTGTCTGCTGTGGTCTGAATGTTGGTATTCCCCCAGAATTTATATGTTGAAACTTAACCTTCAAGGTGATGGTATTAGAACGTAGGGGCTTTGGGAGGTGATTGGGTCAGAGGGATGGAGCCTTCACAAATGGGATTAGTGCCTTTATAAAAGAGGCTGTAGGGAAACTGCTTCCCCCTTACACGAGGACGCAATAAGAAGGCACCATCCTTCTCCGAGGAAACACCAAATGGCGGATGACGCCGGTGCAGCGGGGGGCCCTGGAGGCCCTGGCGGCCCTGGGGTGGGGAACCGTGGTGGCTTCCGCGGAGGTTTCGGCAGTGGCATCTGGGGCCAGGGTCGCGGCCGTGGACGGGGTCGGGGCCAAGGCTGCGGAGCTCGTGGAGGCAAGGCCGAGGATAAGGAGTGGATGCCCGTCACCAAGCTGGGCCGCTTGGTCAAAGACATGAAGATCAAGTCCCTGGAGGAGATCTACCTCTTCTCTCTGCCCAGTAAGGAATCTGAGATCATTGACTTTTTCTTGGGGGCCTCTCTCAAAGACGAGGTTTTGAAGATGATGCCTGTGCAGAAGCAGACCCGTGCTGGCCAGTGCACCAGGTTCAAGGCGTTTGTTGCTATCGGGGACTACAATGGCCACGTCGGCCTGGGTGTGAAGTGCTCCAAGGAGGTGGCCACCACCATCCGTGGGGCCATCATCCTGGCCAAACTCTCCATTGTCCCGGTGCGCAGAGGCTACTGGGGGAATAAGATCGGCAAGCCCCACACTGTCCCTTGCAAGGTGACAGGCCGCTGTGGCTCTGTGCTGATACACCTCATCCCTGCACCCAGGGGCACTGGCATCGTCTCAGTGCCTGTGCCCAAGAAGCTGCTCATGATGGCTGGTATTGATGACTACTACACCTCAGCCCGGGGCTGCACTGCCACCCTGGGCAACTTCGCCAAGGCCACCTTTGATGCCATCTCTAAGACCTACAGCTACCTGACCCCTGACCTCTGGAAGGAGACTGTGTTTACCAAGTCTCCCTATCAGGAATTCACTGACCACCTTGTCAAGACCCACACCAGAGTCTCCGTGCAGCAGACCCAGGCTCCAGCTGTGGCTACAACATAGGCTTTTTATACAAGAAAAATAAAGTGAATTAAGCCTGTTACAAAAAAAAAAAAAAAAGAAGGCACCATCCTTGAAGCAGAAAGTAGCCCTCACCAGACACTGAATCTGTTGACACCCTGATCTTGGACTTCCCAGCCTGCAGAACCATGAGCAGTACATTTCTGTTGTTTATAAATTACCCAAGCTCAGGTATTTTGTTACAGCAGCCAAAACAGACTAGGACAGTACCCTTATAAGAAAAGCAAGGCAGAAATCTCCCCCGCTTTCCAGAAGCACACACCAACAAAAGGCCACGTGAATACATGGTGAGACGGCAGCTGTTTGCAAACCAGGAAGACAGCCCCCACCAGAACTCCACCATGCTGTCACCTTGATCTCAGACTCCCAGCCTCCAGAACTGGGAGAGAGAAATTTCTGTGGTTTAAACCACCCCATCTGTGGTACTTTGTTAGGGCAGCCTGCGCTGACTGAGACACAGGGTAAACCCCCGTTTAACTCCATCCTTCCCCTCAAGGTGAGCAAGCTTGTCCCTCAGGTCACCTTCCTCCCACTGCTAAAAGTAATCCCACCTTAGCCAGGCACAAGTGATCTTCACTTCTTTCCTTCCTTCCTTCTACAGATCATGGGACTAAGCTTCTGACTTCTGGAAGTCAGGGAGAAGATACAGAAACCGAACGTATGTTTCTGCCCACACCAGGCATGGCGCATCCTCTGTTTCAAAGACCAAGTCAAAAAATCTGACGGCTCCAGGAGGGTTTGCACCAACATCATTCCAGGAAGAGGTGTTCTGTCTGCTTCTTTCCAACTGTGCTTGGCCTTGTCCAACATTCTCTCTCCAACATGTGTGCTGTGTCTGGTTTTTATAAATATCCTCTGGAAGGAGGTGAAAAGGTCATCCTGACTCACATCAGCAAAAGTAAGAGGGCATTGGTGGAGCTTGTCTCCATCAATGATATATTTTAGAAATCTCCTAGCAACAACAAGCCTCTTTGTTATTGAAGTAAAATGTTTTTGAAACATGAAGACACAAAAAATACACAAAGTCTGGGTACACCCAGACACCCAAAACTCTTGCACTTGGCAATGCAGTTATATTTTGCTGAAGTTAATGTGGTAAGTGTCACGAGGGCAGACAGCAGAAGGACAGGGGCCAAACAGAGGTGCAATTTCCACACAACGTTTACCTCTGCCTGTCCCTAAATACCCTATTTCCACTCCACCTGGAGATTTCAGCTGTGAACTATGCAAGGGTGAGAAGTCTTGGTTTTCCCAAGCTTTGCCAAGGTCAAAAGCATTATGAAGAATGTTATTGTAATTAAACATCATGAAAGCATCATGGAGTATGCTATTATAATTAAACCAACAGTTTTCATCTCCCCCACATGCTGCAATAGAACGTAAGTGTATTTAGGAAAAAGAAAAAAATAGCTGGGGGAGTTGTGTAACGGAGAAAGTTCAGAAAAGAGAGGAGAATTTTGGAGGAGAGTTAAGTGCTAAGGAATGGGTGTGGGTGTAGCCCAGTCCAGAGGCCCTCCAGGGAAAGAAAAGAAGAAAGGAGCAGGCTTTCTGGACAGACAGGGAGCCTGGGAGAAAGATGAAAAAAAAAAAAGTAGACTGGGTCATCAGATATTTCCTGAAGGTACTCAGGAAGAGACCAAGGAGAAGGTGTAATTCCACATACACAGGAACATTTGCTGCATTCTTCCAGACAGAACCCCAGGGACACGAGGCCCCACAGGCAATGTCTTGCTGTTCACACCAGCTTTAAGAGTGTCCAGACAGGACATTCAGAGATGGCATTTCTCAGGTCAGAACCACTAAGAATTGCTGATGTGTTGTGTAACTAAAAGGTGAAAACAGGGCAAAGAATTCGTCTAGGTGCGGTGGCTTATGCCTGTAATCCCAGCATCTTGGGAGGCTGAGGCAGGCGGATCACCTGAGGTCGGGAGTTTGAGATCAGTCTGATCAACACGCAGAAACCCCGTCTCTACTACAAATACAAAAGTAGCCGGGTGTGGTGGCGCATGCCTGTAATCCCAGCTACTCAGGAGGCTGAGGTAGGAGAATCGCTTGAACCCGGGAGGCGGAGGTTGTAGTGAGCTGAGATCGCGTCTTTGCACTCCAGCCTGGGCAACAAGAGTGAAATTCCATCTCAAAAAAAAAAAAAGAATCCAAGGGCACAGACTGTGCCCTGCTGGCTCTACACCTATAGCATCTCATCCTGCCCTTCCTGAGCCTAGACTCTTGGGAGTCTCACTCCCTCCTTTCCAGGGTGTGCTTCCCCCGTGGGTGGTCTCCATGCTACACCCTGCCTGGCGGAGTCCAGTGGCTTCCCCCGTCCAGTCTCCTCCACCTCCTGCTTCTGCTCACGACCTCCTTCAGGGGTTCATACTTCCTGCCCTCTTCCCCCATTGTAATTTTTTAAACCATACTATGCAAACTATGCAAGGTCCCTTGTTTCTGCCTCAAAGGCATGCCCCAGTTAACCATGGAGAGCACTCAGGGAATTCACTCTGACTGCCTTTTGTGCTTAGGGTTAGTTATCCTCTGCTACTGCCCTAATCCATGGTGAATCCACCCACTAATATGTGGAGAGGCTGGTGCCCACCTGCTTCCCTTATCTCAGACCCATCTCTCTTTGCCTCTGAAGATGACTAGGGTGGTGGTCATCTGTCCCCAAATACTTCCTGACTTAATGGTATTCATCACCCAGCTCCGACAGACATTGAGGGAATTCCTAACTGGCCAGTTACACCATTCTTTAACCTTAGACATGGAGAGCACTGGTGGATATAATTATACTTGATAGCTCTTGCCACAATATTGTCTTTGGTCCTTATGGGGGCCCTTTTCTTCTCTATTTTTTTTTTAATCTATCCCCTTTTTCCCCATTTATAATCCTCATTAACTGCCCCTCCCCCACAAGTAGTTATTCTAATGTATTTAACATCCATCTTTTTGTATGTTTTCTTGCACAGTGTTTCTTGTCTTTGGTGTACATGTATTTTTAATTTGTGGAAATGATTTATGTTGCATATTTTTTGTTTCTTTTTTTAAAATCAGCATTATGTTTTTTAAGAAAATCCACATTGCTATTGTACACTGAACCCATTGCTTCTTGTTACTGCAGAGTATTTCCATAGATGATGTATATCTACCATGTTTCACTTAGGAACTTTCCTGGTATTGTAACTCTCCATCAACATCATAATATATCAACATATTAATATAAACATCCTTATATGTTTCCCCCTACAGACCAGAATGAAAACTCTTTGGGATACACATCTAATGATGAAATAGTGGGGTCACGGTTTATGCAGGTGTTTAATTTACCTAAGTAGTACCAGATTACTCATGAAAATAGCTATGTGTCAGTACTAGACTCTCACCCATAGTGCATGAGGGGCCCTAGATAAGCCAAACCCCTTTCTCCACCATCAACTGACATCATCCCACTTTCTAATTGTTTCCTATCTAAATTGGTATAAAGTGAATTCTAATTTGCATTTCTCTGCTTATTCCTATATATAAGCATTCCTTTATAATTATCGTCTTTTGGATTCTCTTTTTTCTAAAATGCCTGTTCATATCTTTTGTTCATTTTTCTATTAGAGTTACTTTTCAGGCCTTCTTTGAAAATTCTGCTTAGTAACCCTTTGTTAAATTTAAACATTGCAAATATCTTCTGCCATTCTGACATTTCTCTATGAACTTTGTCTATAATGTCCTTCCATGAAATAAAATTATTAATTATGATGTAAACAAATGTATCAATTTTTTTGCCTTCTGGTTTGTACTTCTAGAATTTTATTTAAGAAGTCCTTTCTTATCTTTCTGCTAAAGACATTCTCCTAACATTTTCTTCTATTAACTTTATAGCTGTGGTTCTTACCATCAGCAGACCTATTCTCTAGAGTAAGCTTTTGATCTATCTGGAGGTGGAGTCTGCTTTTGCATGCTGTGTAAGGTGAGGATCTCATTTTTACCTTTTCTGTGCACAGCCTTTCTGGCAGTCATTCAAGCAATTTCCCAGTAATGTGTGGTGTCTCATCATTGTTTCTAATATGCTTAAGTCTGTCTTTGAGCTTCCTGTCCTGTTCCATCGGTCTGTATGTTAATGCATATGATTTGTATTACTATGGCTTTGTTGCATGTTTTAATATCTGGATAAGTTCCCCTTTTTATTTTTGTTTTCTTTTTAAAATTGACTTACCGACCGGGTGCAGTGGTTCACGCCTGTAATCCCAGCACTTTGGGAGGCCGAGGTGGGCGGATCACCTGAGGTTGGGAGTTCGAGGTCAGCCTGACCAGCATGGAGAAACCCCATCTCTACTGAAAACACAAAAATTAGCTGGGCATGGTGGCGCATGCCTATAATCCCAGCTACTCAGATGGTTTAGGTGGGAGAATCCTTTGAACCTGGGAGGCAGAGGTTGCGGTGAGCCAAGATCACGCCATTGCACTCCGGCCTGGGCAACAAGAGTGAAACTCCGTCTCAAAAATAAAAACATTTAAAAAAAAAATTGACTTACCTATTTGTCAATCTTTATTCCTTCCAAAATTTCTGGAGTTCTTGAGAAAAAAAATCCAACTAGAATTTTGATTTGAGAGTGCACTGAGATGATAACTAATTTGGGAAGAGCTGCAATCTTTATAACATTGAATTGTTCATCCAAGGACACAATATTTATTGATATCATGTTCTATGCTTCCTATAAAAGTTTAAAAATATTTCTCCAGAGAAGTCTGATGTAATCTTGATCAAAGCAATTCCTAAATATTATACAGTTTTTGTTACTATTAGAACGGAAACTTATTTTTTATGATATATTCTGGTTAATTTTATTGTAAAAAGAGCACTATGGCAGAGCAGGAACTGAAATTTTCATTTTGTCTAAGTTAATTATTCCTTCCCACTAACAAGAGAAGAAGGTCTTCCTGAGCTGAGCTCTGCCAGGAGAAGAAAAGTTGACTTTTCTCCCTGCCTTTCCCCTTCTTCAAACCAGTGATCCCCACCTACCCTTCAACGTTTAAAACCACTCCCGGCCAGGCACGGTGACTCATGCCTGTAATCCCAGCACTTTGGGAGACCGAGGGAAGCGGATCATCTGAGGTCCTGAGTTCAAGACTAGCCTGGCCAACATGGAGAAACCCCCGTCTCTACTAAAAATACAAAAAATTAGCCGGGCATGGTGGTGCATGCTTGTAATCCCAGCTACTCGGGAGACTGAGGCAGGAGAATCACTTGAACCTGGGAGGCAGAGGTTGCAGTGAGCAAGATCGCACCATTGCACTCCAGCCTGGGCAACAAGAGCAAAACTCCATCTCAAAAAAACAAACAAACAAACAAACAAACAAACTAAATAAATAAATAAATAAAATAAAAACCCATTCCTGATTGAGAACCGCTAGGTTAGAAACATAACATCAAACTGTAAAATTTACAGTGACATTTAGTGGGATTTTAAAAACCAACTCCTTCATTCATATTTCTCACTTTCGCTTCGATTTCCCCCCTTTTATTCCATAGTCCTTTCTACTAAGTCTCAGTGCATGGAGTACCCTGTCCTTCCCTCTGCAAATTCCGCCCCTCTTAACCAGAAAAGGAGTTCTGCAGCTTGCATTCCCACTCGCTTCTTACAAATGCCTCAACTTCGGTGGGCCTGAGTGGAGGTTCGAGGCATGAGCAGGGTAGGGATGAGCTCCAGTTCTGTAAATGAAAACAACATTGGGTGCCCAATTCCAATTTAATATCTTAATTTACTCTAAAAGCACTCTGGCTAACCCCCAACTGGTTTATTTGGAAATTGCAAAGAACACCTTGCCAAGTCAAGCATTATTTTTCCTTGGAAACACCACAATGCAATCTCATGTGAAGAAAGAACATCCTTAGAGTCTCTGTGACTTTGACCTTCCCCCTTTCATGAGCTGTGGCATGATAGTATGACGGAGCTGTTTACCGTTTCCTGGGCCTGATACACATTGTGACAGTCATCACACTAGCTAAAAGTGATTCTCTTTCTGCCATCTCCAGCTCTCATTAAGTTTTTTTCTGGTTTGTTTTGTATGGGTGCCAAAGAGTCATCGAATAGATATGGTGAGTGTGAAGAAGCAAGGACAGTTTATCCTACCAGAATCCCTTTCCTGACCCTTGGATCACAATTGAAACTTGTGATTGTCTTAGTCCATTTTCTGCTGCTATAAAAATATACCACAAACTGCATAATTTACAAAGAAACCAAATTTATTTCTCAGAGTTCTTAAGACTGGTAAGTCCAAGAGCATGGTGCTAACATCTGGTCAGGATCATTCTATTGTGAAAAGCATCATATGGTGAACAAGTATATGAGATGGAGAGAGGAAATCAGGCCAAGCTCATCCTTTTATCAGGAGCCACTCCCACAATAACTAACCCATTCTTATGATACCTGCACCAATCCACTGATGAAGACAGAGCCCTCATGAGCAAATCACCTCTTAGAGATCTCACCTCCCAATAATGTTACATTGACAACTAAATTTCAACAAGAGTTTTGACAGGGACATTCAAACCATAGCAGTGATCCAAACCTTTCTTTCTCCCTGCCAGTCCAAGTTCAACCTAGACAAGACTACCTGTCCTGTAGATACATTTCGTTGGGTTTAGAGAGCCTGTGGTGGGAGTACAAACCACTGCACAGTCTGAGTTATCAAAATGAGGTTTAGTTGCATGGGGAAGTGGATTGTTTACAGTCTTATCAAATTCCCAGGCATCTGCCTGTAAAATGAGATCACTCCAAACCTGGAGAACATTTCACTTGCAGAAGACACTACTCCCCCATTCATTTATATTTTGTGTACTGTGCCTTCTATCGGATTTTTCTCCCTGCCTTTCCCCTTCCTTCAATTAGTGATGCCCACTGAACCTTCAATATTCAAAACCATTCCTGATTGAGAACCACTAGGTTAGAAATACAACATCAAACTGTAAAATTTACAGTGACATTCAGCTGGATTTTAAAAACCAACTCCTTGGAGGCCCTTTCTATGTCCCTGTTTTCACAACAGAGTTTATCACTTTCTTCCCTAAATCTCTGTGTGGCATTCCTGGGCAAATACATCCATCATACCCAATTAGGCAAAAACAGACAAGAAAATCTAATTCTCTCCTCTTTCCTTCCTCCCTTATACTGAACTGTGGCTAAAAGCAGCACTCACTATTAGTGATACTAATTTGGTACTTAATTATCCTCAAGTTTATGTCTTCCCCAAAATCTGTTCACCCTTCACCTCTGCACTTTGTCACCAATAACAGACTGTAAGCTCCATATGAAAGACCCGTACCTGGTCGATTCCTCCTGGTCTCTCCCAACACAGTGGTACAGACTTAGTAGCTCTCAATACCTATCGGGGTGAACTAACTAGCTGACTCCACTTCTGAAACTTCCATACAGATCTGGGGTGTGATGGCAAACCTCCACTTCAAACCCGGTTTCTCGACAAGCCATTTTATTCACGGACAGGACACCAGGGGCACAGTGAGTGCTTACATGTGTATTTTAAGTTAGCATGACTGTGCGATTCCTGTATCTCCTCGGTGTTGCCTTTTCTCTTTAAAGATGGCATTCCTGCTTCACATTTTATTGTCACATAAGACATACTCTAGCCTCTATAATGGGTGCCGAGAAGTGGATATTGTAGCCCCAAGGGTTTTTAAGCCCCCTGATGAACATATCATTACGCATTCCCAACGGTGAGGCGCATTGTTAGGTTTTCAGCAGCCTGCAAGAGAGACCCTGCTGAGCAGGATGGAGAAAGTCGCGGCAATTAATTGGTAGAGTTGAATTGTTAACATTCTCTCAGTGTTCCCAGCACAGGGCTCTTGACTGGCTTGCTGGAGAAAATAACTGGGGGTGGGAGAAAATGGAGGGTGGAGTAGAGGAGAAAAAACTCTCATTAAAACCCCAATCAAGTCATTTTAGCACTTTTTTTTTCCACAAGGCATTTGCTTTGAGTCTAGAATGTTATACTTGTTGAACACTACTATCATAACAAATCACTGCTCTTTCCTAAAACCTGAAATTATTTGCTTTCCTTGGGAGATTTTTGTGTAGGGTGTGTACTGGGATGCTCACATGCTGGATTCCCAAGAGGATATATGTTTGCACTACCGTCTCTGACAATATGCAATTCTGTACAGGTGCACACATATGTAGGTACACTGTGATGCCAAGACAAGTGTGCTATAACAGAACAGGGACTCCTATCATAACATGTTCCAAGTTGTGTCCATTTCTTTCTCTTTTTGGGAGTATTGGGCTGAAAGTGAATTGGGTATTTCTCAAAAATGATCTGGTGAGTGCCCAGAAAACCTTTTCATACATAAAGGTTGCTGTCATAGTAGACGGTGGTGACAGTGCCTGCACAGGTCTTTCTAGAGCTGCCTTCCACTCCTGCCTTGGTCACAGAGATCTCCTGGTAGCTGTGCCTGTTCAACGTGGCCCCATACCCTGAGCCATGTTAACTGGGACCAGAGTGAGCACCAGACCTGTGCCAGACCAGTGAGAACCTCAAATTCCAGACCCCAGGACTTTGGAATAGGAAGTAAGAGGTAGACACTAAGGTGTGTGTTTTCTATCTGGTAGACTGAGGGGCAGATAAAGTCATCCAGCTAAGAGAAGAAAGGAGAATAACACAAAAACAGATAGAAAAGGGAGATGGAGAGAGAGTGCTGCCTGCGTGCCCAATGGAGCATCCTGTCTCTAGGGCTGATCTGTCCAGCTGATGTCTGCATCCACGGAGTAAGGACCTTTCTGCTGATGTTCAGGGATGAAAAAGAAAAATCAGGAAAGAAAATCCTCACTGAGAATCCTAAGAAGTGAATCTTCATCTTGAAGAGAAACATTCCTATGCCTCCTACATTATTTCTGCCTCCTCCAGCAGCAAATTTCTAGCGACAAAACATATCATCAAACACATCTTATTCAGGGACAAGTATCAGTGTATTGTTGTCATGATTAAATTTGACTCATATCAACACAGGTACTCAAAGATTTCATATGCTATATATTTATCTACCCCTGTTACTGAGAAACTTGGAGGAAAAGACTAACTGTGTACATACTCAATGCATCCCTAATTATCAATATTTTATAGAGGTGGGGTAATTCTTATGGCATTGAAAAAATTGCCTACCCCCAAACACCCCCTACCCTTCCTAGTCAACATGTTGTTATTTATAAATTCCATTGTTATAGTCATTCTTCTATATTAGTATGAGTCCTCTGTTTTCAAAACTGTCCTTTTAAGATGCAAATATCATGTAGAAGATTTTACACACTAAACCCATAACACAATAGCATGAATTCACTCATCAGATTAGTTAGTTGATATTTTAAAAGCTTGAGGATCAAGGCTACCAGATGGTAAACTTTAATGAGCAAGAAAACAGATTTCTCTCACATTGGAGAGAATTACTGGGTCTCTGCTATATGTCTGAGGGTCTGCTGGGGCCATGTAGTGAACCCGACCCTGTTCCTCCCTCAAGAAGCTCAAAGTTAAGTGGAACTGGGGCAGCCAGACACATAATAACTGCAATACCTTGCAGTATCTGCAATAATTGAGCTATGTACTTGATACAGTAGTAGCAAGTGGATGGGACAAGGGGAAGCGTATAGAGTTTCATAGATGAGATGCAGCTTAAGCTGGGCTTTGAGCATGAGGAAAAGTCCATGAAGTGGGTGTTCCTTCCAGGCAGAGACACCAGCCTGTGCACACAGCTGGCATGCTAAGGGGAACTGCAGTATAGGATTTGATGTGGCCTTCCATCAAACAGAAGGGAGGAGAGCCTGGAAGGATTGAATTAAATTGTTATTGGGACTGGATCATAAAAGCCTTGCTATGGTTTGAACGTTTGTCTTCTCTGAAACTCATACTGAAACTTAATCCCCAATGTAACAGTATTCAGAGGTGGGGACTTTAAGAGATGATTGGGTCATGAGACCTCCCAATCTTGGACTTCCCAGACTCTAGAACTGTAAGAAATAAACCTCTTTTCTTTAGAAATTAAACAGTCGGCCGGGCGCGGTGGTTCACGCCTGTAATCCCAGCACTTTGGGAGCCCGAGGCAGGTGGATCGTGAGATCAGGAGATGGAGACCATCCTGGCTAACACGGTGAAACCCCGTCTCTACTAAAAATACAAAAAATTAGCTGGGCGTGGTGGCAGACGCCTGTAGTCCCAGCTACTCGGGAGGCTGAGGCAGGAGAATGGCGTGAGCCCGGGAGGCGTAGTCTGCAGTGAGCCAAGATAGCGCCACTGCACTCCAGCCTGGGCAACAGAGCGAGACTCCATCTCAAAAAAAAAAAAGAAAAGAAATTACACAGCCTCGGGCATTCTGTGATAGCAACAGAAAATGAACTAAGACATGCTCTTGACACATATCAAGATATTCTATTTTTTAAAAAATACAATACTTGGAAGCTTTGCTAACTCTAACAGGCTACCTGCTGGCCAAGATCAAATATGCAGAGGCAACAGGAACTACCAAGAGGCCTGCTTCTGCCCAAGGGAAAACCAATCTGGCTCCTTCTCTCAGCCTTTCTGAGACCTGGCCCCTGAGCCCCACGGTCACAAATGCTTTCTCAAGAGTCTTCCTTTCTTTTATTTTGTTTTGATGATTTACAGGGCTTATCACAAATGTGCATGACTTCCTATTTACAACACATGTAACCCTATCTCCAAAATAGACTGACATTTAGATAGTTTTATGATTCATACTTAAAGGTTTCTCTGCGTTTAAGCTCTACTGATTAACTCATTTAGGCATACTAAGGTCCACATATGTGCGATGCTATCTATCCCTACTTCTTGAAACATAGCAAAATTTATGTTAGTTAAGGTAAAAAGCCCCCTGCTTTTGCTCATAATTACACGATCATTAAAAGCCATTCAAAATCAATCTCTGTCATGCATTTTTAAAAAGAAAAAAAAATCAAAGGATTTTTTTTAAAGCAAGCGACACCATAAACAAAGCGAACAAACAACATATTGGAAGAAGATATCTGCAATGTGAAAACTGACAAGGGACTACAATCTAGAATACATACAAGGAACTCCCGCCAGCCTATAAGATTGGGGCAGCCATTCTGGAAAGAATCTGGCAGCACTCAGCCAACATAAGGATGGACGTATGCTATGACCCAGCAATCCTGTCCCTGAGACACACGGCACCCCTGTATGCCGCTAATTTCTAGGGATTCTCCCATAAGTCAAGGGAAGATGTATGAGGATGTTCATGGCAGCACCTGTGTAATGGGGAGTTGGAGGCAGTCCAGGGGCTCATCACTGCAGAAGCAGATGAGACAGCAGAGGAGCACAGGCTGGAGTACTATACAGCAGCGAGAAGACACCACCTCCTCCCCACACGTAGCAACACACATCACGACAACATGCTGGGCAGAAAAAGTGAGAAGCAGAAGGAGGTTGTTTATATACCATGTACGTAAATGCAAAACACATGTTTACAAAACAGAAATATACGTCTTACAAGAATACAGGCAAATAAAATAATACAAACATGTTAAACTGGTTACCTACAGAGAGGACAAAAACAGGGGTGGGGAATGAGAATAAAAGGAAAGCGTGAAAACAAAGGAGGGCCTTGAGGAGATCAAAGCTTAGAGTTTGCTGTGGCCTGGCCTTCTGCACCTGAGGGTCAAAAACAGATGCAACAGAGACAGGGACGCCACTAGCCATAAGGTCCTTGAGGAGAGGGTGCAATGAGCTCCTCTCTAAATCCCTAACAGCACCCAGTACTCTGTCCCATCTTTAGGCAATGCCTAATTTTTGAACAATGGATATTTGATTGGTCAATATTTAACAAATGCATGAATAAGAGGAACAATTAATCTAACAGAGGGTGGCCAGGAGATATGAAGCCATTCTCCATAAACAAATAATTACAGATGCCCTCTTGGGTGCCAGGCACCGTGGTAGATCCAGTGAAATGAGGGATGAGGGACCGTCCCTTCCCTCATGGATCTAGACTGAGACAGGGCAATGGCTGAGTCAAGTAGCAATTATGACACACTGTTGACGGCAGTGACACGGATAAGAACAGGGCACACAGAGACCCTGACGGTGGGGCTCCTAACCTCATTGTTCAGGAAGAACATCCCAGAAGAGACTGATGTCCAAAAGATAAGGAGAAGTTACACAAGTAAGGAGGAGGGAAGGAATGGCACATAAGGGGCAAGAAAAATAGACACGTGCAGTGGAGCCTGGGTCTGAATGTCGCTGTCGTAGCTCTGACGCCTGCTACAGGCGGGCCCATCTTCCCAGCCTTCAGATATAACATAGCAGTTACTTTCACAGGTGGAGCCATACCACATTATTAGTGTTCTCAAGCTGACTTTCTCAAACAAAAACTGAAAAAAGAAACAAAACTTGAGTTCTTTTTCAGAGCAAGCAAATGTGCACATCCAAGTAGATGGTGCCTAGAGCAGTCTAACAGGAGTCAAGTACTTACCATTGTCCTGCAAAATCATTTCAATGCGACTTAAGAGCAATATAGCATTCTGAACGGAAAGGCTTTTAGCCAGCCAAGCTGGTTCACGTTTCCATAGTTTTCCTTTCATCTCATGATTCTGATTCTTCAGCTGCGTATCAGCACGGATACTCACAGCTGATACACTTGACAAGTCTCACTCTGGAAATGTTATTGTGTGTATAGAGCTTTGGGTTTGCACTGGCTTGGTGAACTGAAACTAAGAGTCATTAGAAATGCCAGTGCTGGCTGGGTGCAGTGGCTCACGCCTGTAATCCCAGCACTTTGGGATCCCGAGGCGGGCAGATCACAAGGTCAGGTGATCGAGACTATCCTGGTTAACACGGTGAAACCCCATCTCTACCAAAAATACAAACCAAAAAAAATTAGCTGGGCGTGGTGGTGGGTGCCTGTAGTCCCAGCTACTTGGGAGGCTGAGGCAGGAGAACGGCATGAACCCGGGAGGCAGAGCTTGCAGTGAGCCGAGATTGCGCCACTGCACTCCAGCCTGGGTGACAGAGACAGACTCCGTCTCAAAAAAAAAAAACAAAACAAAAAAAGAAATGCCAGTGCTAGAAAGAATGCACAAGATCATCTATTTCAGGCGGTCTCAAACTTGAGCCTGCAACAGCATTCCCTAAAGGACTGGTTAAAACTACACAGATAGCTAGACCTCACCCAGTGTGGCCCATTCAGCAGGTCTCTTTTGGGGTTTAAGAATTTTGCATTTCTAACAAGTTCCCTGAGAATGTTGTTCCAGGGACCACACTTTGAGAACTGTAGTACTCTAATTTTACTAATGAAGATATTGAAACCCAGAGAATGTTAGTGATTTATGTAAGATCGTACAAATTCTTGGTGACCAAACCCAAGTCTTAGGAGAATATGGTGGTTGGGAAATACAAAGCTATGAAGATTTTTAAACTAAAACCCTTGGTATTAGTGGCCTCATAGAGGCATCTTATCTGATTTTTACAACTATCTGCCTTCTCTTTCCACCCAAGCCTGAGAAGTCCTGCCAACTATGGTGTGGGGTTGCACCAGCAGCATAGGAGGTGGAGGCGGGCACGGAGCATCCACAAAGCCCTAGATGTCCTCGCTGATGTTACTTAACACTGTATCTCCAAGCTCTCTGCACAGTTTGCAGGGCATAAGTCAGAACTGTGGGAACCAGCGAGGACTCAGCGAGAGCGTCTTACCCATGCTTCATGACACATTAAAAGGCAAAAACGTGTTCCTGCAGATCAACCCGGAAGAATCTGCTGCTTACCGGTTGGCCCCCAGTACCTACACGGCAATAGCTGCTGCAGCTTGACAAATTCGTTGAAACTCTCTGAAACACAAAGGAATCACCGCCAGCCTCCCTCTCCCATTGTAACCCTGCCATTGTGCAGGTTATAGTCTGGGAGAATGACGGCCACAGCAGTTGTAGGACTTTCAAGGCTTTAAACAAATGGGGGAAGGGAGGAGAACTAAACAAAACTAAACAAAAGCAACCGCAGGCCTGTTTACCAGAGAGAAGGCTTAATGGGTTGCAAGAGAAAGAGCAGGAAGTCTGTGCTTTCACTCTCATTTGTCTGCTCAGTGGTGAAGAGCCTGGGATGGACAAAGATTTGGGCTCGCCACCCTTGTTTTGTTGTCTAACGCTCCCTCTTTTTTATTAGGAATTTGATGGAGGAAGCCAAGTAAGTCATCAGTGGGTGCCCTTGCCATCATCAATGTCAGTTACTGAGTTGAGGGTGCGCTGTTTAGGCATTAAGAATTCAGAGGCCAAGTTTCTCTGACTATTTATCATATCAGGGTCCTGAAAGCTATGGACGACTCACATTATTAACTGGTATTTGTTGTTTAGAGCAATCTAATCATTACAAGATACTTTTTGGATGGACTGTCTCATGAGGTATTATTACAAAAATGGAAATGTCCTGATTTGCAAGAAGCATAATTCTGAATGCCACCAAAAAATAACGATAATCTTTCTGCCCATTGAACAGTTTTGTTCAATGAAGTGTCACAATTACAGCACAGTTTTTAAACAAGTTTACTAGTTCTAAGTGTGCTTCCATTCTCTTTAGAGCTACATAGGTATGCGATTTTTTTTTCCTCTGGAGATTTTTGATCATGGTGTGACTTAAAGGGAGAGTTTATACATTTTATTCCAATGAATCCCAGTTTTAGTTAACTAGTTGGTAGTTGAGCAAGTCATATAATAACAATTTTCTTTCATCTGAATGTAGATTTAAAATAAAATATAGCCTTTTAAAAAATATATACATACAGAGGTTCACTCTGTCACCCAAGCTAGAATGCAGTGGTACTATCAGAGTTCACTGCAACTCAACCTCTCACACCAAAACAATCCCACTTCAACCTTCTGAGTAGCTGGAACTACTAGCATGCACCACCACACCTGCCTAATTTTTCTTTTTAATTTTTTGTAGAGACAGGGTCTCATGATGTTGCCCAGGCTGTTCTCAAACTCCTGGGCTCAAGGGATCCTCCCACCTTGACCTCACAAAGTGCTGGGGTTACAGGCGTGATACAGCATGCCCGACCTACACAGCATATTATTTAAAACAATTGTCTACTTAATTTTGAGAGTTAATTACAAACAGGCAATAATAGCCATCTGACCACCAGCCTGAGCTACAGCTCATCTGACCCCCTATGGCCACAACTGAAAAGGCTGAAGGAATCAGCCAGAACTCCATCTACTCAACCCACAAAGGTCTTGTTTAGAAAGGTGTTCCAAGCTAGGGCTTCCAAGGTTGGGAAGGGCAAATTGTCTTTACTTTGCCTTTAATTTTTTCTTAATAACCTAGTTCAGATTTTTGAAAAGTAGAGGCTCCCAGAACAGCAGAACACACCATGCTGAGCTAGCACCTTGTGCTGTGCTATGAAGATAGTTAAGACCTCCCCCCAAAACTAAGTCCACTCTTGTGGTTTGTATCATTTCCCCTGCCCTCCCCACCCCCAGCTCCACACAGGTGCAACTCTGATGTAGTTTTAGGGTTCCCAGAGTCATCACCTCACCATCTAAGACTTGTGTTAAAATGCTCCCTGTAAAATTCTTTACATGTTGTTTTCTTAATTGCAGAAATGCCTGATTTACTCCCAAAGAATGTTTGAAGATCCTCAGAGCTGTGCAAAGATCCATAATTATCAACAATTGCTAAGGCAGCTTAACCCTTATGTAAAATATTATGCATACAAACGGCTTTATTTTGAACCAGTTCACATTACTAAAACTTGAGTCTGGTGCGGGCTTCATCCCAAGGCTGTGCTCAATAACAGCACAGTAGCTAACACCTTGGCTATGTGTCTTCCTGTTTGGTTGGCTCGTTTTATATCTTTGCACGTTTAAATAGGCAATGGGAGTGCTAATTAAAATGCAATCATGCAGATAAATTATATCATGTTCCTAAAAGGTAAAATGAAAACCCTTTTTATTTCAAAATCTTTGTGATATCCAAGCAAAACACACAGTAATCCTGAAGACAGAGAAAACCTTTCATGATTATTGCATATTTAAAACCCAAATTTGGCCGGGCGCGGTGGCTCAAGCCTGTAATCCCAGCACTTTGGGAGGCCGAGGCGGGCGGATCACGAGGTCAGGAGATCGAGACCCTCCTGGCTAATACGGTGAAACCCCGTCTCTACTAAAAATACAAAAAACTAGCCGGGCGCGGTGGCGGGCGCCTGTAGTCCCAGCTACTCGGAGGCTGAGGCGGGAGAATGGCGTGAACCCGGGAGGCGGAGCTTGCAGTGAGCTGAGATCCGGCCACTGCACTCCAGCCTGGGCGACAGAGCGAGACTCCGTCTCAAAAAAAAAAAAAATAAAATAAAATAAAATAAAATAAAATAAAACCCAAATTTATTTCTAGATTGGTTTGCATATTGTTTATGGAATGTATAACACTTTAATTGTGAGTAATTTCTTGGGAGAGTCAAGACTTAGGGCTTTTAGTGCAAATGTTCAAGTTTCGGTGATTAATTTGCATTGTCGGTATTCTAGCTGTCAAATGGGGAATACAATGCATATCTTAAAACGTACTCCAGTCCAAGGGTGAGGACAACCTCAGAACCCATGGTCAAGGTTCACTCAGCAGATTCTTTATTGTACCTACTGCTTACCAGTTCTCAGGGCAACTCTCCTGCCAGCAACCAAAGATCAAAGTCATCATGCTGACAGCCAGCAAACTGTTTTATCTCTCTGAGCCTCAGTTTCTTTCCCTGTAAAATAAGCCTCAGTAAGGCATTGCTGACTGCTTTGGGGATTAAAGGCCCATTTGAGAATTTGCTGAAAGCCATTTACACTGTTCCCCTAGAAACAGCGGACGGGCACATCCTCACAAAACTGAGCACATGAATCCACTGATCCTCTGATGCACATCCAGGGACCTCAAGTTAGAACTCCAGGTCCTTCCAGCACAGACATTCCATGTCTTCACCCAAGAGCCAGTTTTCAGCTCTAGCCTGCCTCCTTTACTCACACTGCAAAATTGGTCTTTGCAAAAAAAAATAAATAAAAGCATATAAAAATGAGTCAGTGTGAGGGATGTTCTGCTGTGGATACCATTTACAGCCCAGGATAACACAAAACCATGTAAGCAACACAACTAATTTGGAATCATTGAAAGCATGAGACAGTCAAGCAGTAGTTCACCCACTCCCTCCTTTTAAAAGGCATGTACTTCACTGCAGGCCTTCATTTCAAGGTCACCGTCTCTCCCATAGATTTTTACTACCTTACAGTCTCCAGTCCCAGGCTCAGATATGCTCATAACCTACTTTGGCGTTTGGAGGAGGAAACCTGTTTGAAGGGCTTAGTTTTTACCTTGCAGCTTTGATCTACATCCCTGCAGATGTTCTAAAGTGTCACCCTGAACTCTCCTTCCCTCTCTCTCCAGGTCAGTTCTAGGACAGCATTTCTCATGGACTGTACTACAAAACAGTGTGATCCATGGCCAAATGGATCTGGGAAATTCTGTACTTTGGAGATTCCCACAGCGTTTTATCATAGTAAAGGTTCTGAGAAGGCCTTCATAAAGAAACCAATTTAACTTTGTTTTACCCAGTGTTACAAAAAACCTACACGGGTCAGGCGCTGTGGCTCATGCTTGTAATCCCAGCACTTTGCGGGGCCAAAATGGGCAGATTCCCTGAGCTCAGGAGTTCGAGACCAGCCTGGGCAACATGAAGAAACCCTGTATTTACCAAAACTACAAGAAAAATTAGCCAGGCTTGGTGGTGTATGCCTGCGGTCCCACCTACTTGGGAGGCTGAGGTAGAAGGATCACTAGAGCCTGTGAGGTGGAGGTTGCAGCGAGCTGAGATGATGCCATTGCACTCCAGCCTGGGTGACAGAGCAGAACCCTCATCAAAAAAAAAAGGCCAGGCGCAGTGGCTCATGCCTGTAATCCCAGCTCTTTGGGAGGCCAAGACAGGCAAATCACGAGGTCAGGAAATCGAGACCATCCTGGCTAACACGGTGAAACCCTGCCTCTACTAAAAAGACAAAAAAATTAGCCAGGCAAGGTGGTGGGTGCCTGTAGTCCCAGTTACTGTGGAGGCTGAGGCAGGAGAATGGCGTGAACCCAGGAGGCGGAGCTTGCAGTGAGCTGAGATTGCACCACTGCCCTCCAGGCTGAATGACAGAGCGAGACTCGTTTAAAAAAAAAAAAAACAAAGAAAAAAACCTATGTGATCATAGAATAATTTTCCTTTCCTATCCCATTGTTCGACCAGACTCAGAGAAATTCAACAATCTAGTCTCTCCCATGTTCTCAGCCAATGGACTCTCAATGAGCTTAACCTAGATTCTCTGTTGACCAGGTTCATTTGTCATTCCTTTTATCTAAACATCATTTTGTTCAAAGACTTCTTAGGTCTTTCCCAGCTTTGCTCACTGGTGCTGTCAAGCCACCTGGGTCCATTTCCTCTACTAGCAGTTCATATCCACACTCCCTTTTGGAACTTACAATGTACATTTGCATATAAAAAGACAGTCACCATCCTGTCCCCCATTGTCTCCCCTTCAAATGTGTTTAAATAGAATCTTCACAATTTGGAGCTGAGAGGGCCCTGAGAGATCACCCAAACATTTTTCTAACTTCATAAAGAGAACATAAAGAGAACAGACCTGCGAGGTTAAGTGACTTGACAGAAATATGGCCTGAGCTCAGATTTCTTTATTCCCCATCCAGTGGCCCTAGGAAGTGGTTCAAGCTTCCCAGTGGCATATGAGATGATTCATCCCAGAGAGTAAATTTAGTAACTTGCAGTGAGGAATGAGATGTGCCTCACACAAGACCAGTTATCTACACGGTGATCTACCCAAGGATAAAATCACACTCAGATGCTTTTGTAAAGGGTGGCTTAGAGATGAGGAGTTGGATTTTCTTAAGGGATTGATGTGCTGGAAAAAGCACTGGCCTGGGAGTTAGGAGGCTGATTCTCATTCTCCCATTAACCAGCTGCAAGTTCTTCATGTCACTGGGCCTCATCAGCTAGATGGTAGCAAATTAGACAACTACCTTTAAGTCCCTTCTAGCCCCACATTTAAGGTTCTGTGATTCTAAATTCTTGGAATTGCTCTGTCTTTGCTTTCAGTATCCCTTTTATGTTTTAACATACAAACCTTTAGCCTTTGGTCTGGGGTCTTTTCAATCCATAATCACCTCGTTTTGGGAATAGAGTCATTTTTGTCCTATCATGAGCATTAGGTAAATTCCAGATTCTTGAATAAAGTGTTCTTAAATACACACACACACACACACAGGTACCTATTCACAGCTTTTGATTTGATCTTCCTCATCTCCTCCTGGAATCTCTGAATTAATATAGCTCCCCGCTACTCACCATTATCTATTCATTCTGTCTCCACGGAAAGGCCCAGAGTGCTCAGGGAAGGCAGAGTCACGTTGCATGTGAAATCTAGATGAGTCCATTTGGTAGTCTCCACAGCTTCCTGCAACACCAAATCACAGTGTCATTAGCTTCAGATTGTTATGACAGGGTCTCTTAATTCAAGTCTGTGATAGTGCCTTTAAATCACAACATCTATTAAGTGGTTTCATTTATTTAAAGAATGTCCACTGCCCCCAGGGCCTCTGGGCATGGGTACAATACACTGCTATCAAGAGGAGTCCACAGCAGCTCTCAGTAATCAACTAGCTGTTCATTATCACACTTTCACCAGTAACACTAAGTACATCAACAAGGATGAACTATCAGAAACATATGATTCTTGTTCACACTTACATAAAATAGTGACAGTGCTGTTAGTAATTAGTTACCAGATCCTCAATTGCTTTGTTCTTTGGCATTAGTAATGTGCCATTTGAAGTTTTACACCAAATTAACATTACCCACATTCAACTGTTTCAAAGCCCTTTGAAAATGTGCTATCCTTCTTTGCACACGAAGACGACACGCCTGACAGTAACACGTGCATTTGAATCATTTGCTTCCAGCCTTAAGTTAAGAGTGTACAGAGACATCTATTTCCACCTGACCCATTTTGGAACAGGATCATTTTATTCTGATGTTATTAGCCAGAGTTAAGAGATTTGTCCACCATTATGAAAAATTATTTCACTATATGAAGCTAATTCGCCTGTCTCAGGAATAAGTTTATTAATAGGCAACCTGTCAAACCATCAGCCTAACAGATTAAGGTGAGGGAAAGCAAATTCTGAATATAACCAAGGCACTTACTCAACTAGGACTCAGCCTGGTTCCAAACTCAGCTCACAGACAGAAACGTAATGCCAGAATTTGGGGGATAATATTAAATAATTTTGTAATCAGTGCTAAGTCCCTTAAATTCCATTTCTATTTTTCTATTTGTAGAAAGCAAATGATATCTGTTGATATCTAAATTTCTTATGAAAATGAATGAGGTAGCAATTACATGAATTACTTCCATTTTTAAGAGAAAGTGCTTCTGGAATAAAGAGGATTAGTGGAGACTAGGCAGGATCCCAAAACCGGGCTCCAAATTCTGTTCCAAAAATGTGGGTGTCTACACTGTTAAAAGAAACAAAAGCTGGATCTAATTCCATTGGAAGTAACTACGCTCACTTTTGCCTTATAAATGACCCTGTAGAAAATGTTTACATAATACCTAGGGATTTATTTTTTGTTTTCCACTGACACTATAAATCAAATGTTTTCCATTGACATTCTAACTAGAAAATTGGATCTAAATCTTCTCACTGGTTAACAGAGCCTTGTAAGATCTGGAGTCAAGTAGCTTCATTTCCAAATCCATCTGAAACCCCCAGATCTTTGACTACCCACTTCCAATTGAAATACGAATGTGTCAATTAGCTATCTGGCTGAGACAGGACACATTGAATTCCAAAGCTCCAGATTTTGACATAGGCTGAAATGCTTTCAATGCTATAAATGTATATTCTAGAATTACATTTACTCTTTTTCTCTTCTGTATTTTAAAGTAATTGTTAGGTTGTTGTTATTATTGTTATTGAATGTGTTGTCTTTTATGTATGGAAATTCTCCTGATTCATCAACAGAAAAACATGCTTTTGTGGTTTTCTCTGAGTAGAAACTCCATTGCATTGCTCTCCATTTCACCAAATTCCTCTTGCAACCATATGGAGCATGTCTGGTTGGATTAAAGAGGGCCCTGTGTGTTAGAGTTTGCATTCAGTAACATGAAAGAAATTTAGATTTATGATCTTTGATTCTTATTATCATGGCCTAATAAACAGAACTAACTATCTCAAGTATTATAGGAATGTAATCAAAATTTATTGGGGAAATATTACCTTAAATATTTACTTGAAGAATGTATTCTACATTCTAATAAGTTTTTACTATGTTGGCAAACAGAAAAGAATGACAGGATTGGTAACAAATGTTTTATTCCTGCAAGTAATTATTTTGCTTAAAACAAAATGCTCAACTTTTTTTTCCTTTCCACAACGTGAATTCTTCAATCCTTTTGTATAAAAGGCTTAGATGATCAGTTGTCTCTAACCAGAATGACTGCATATGTTCAATAATATATCAGTTTCATCATCCGCCATAGAATAGGCACATATGACAATAAATCATTTTGGGAACTTCCTGAATCTCAGCCAAGTTGTAGACAATAAAAGATCTTGCTTGTAAAGGCAGCTATAAAAGCTAATTTCATACAGGTTCCCCAGCACACATGCTACGGTTCAGTTCCAAACAGATGTGAGCTTGGAACAGCAGTGGAAAATGGCAAGAAGCATTTTTGCTAACTTTCCGTATCAGGAGATCCAAGTACTTCATGTTTTGTGCAACCTTTGGTCATTAACACATTGCAGCAGGTATGAAAAATGAATTCTTCAAGCTTTTCTAATGCCTAAGATGCTATTGTTTCCAGTCTAAAGTATCCCTCCACATTGCAAAGATTATCCACCAAGCCAGACATGCAGAAACCAAGAAAATCCTCACTGAACAAAATAGCAAAGACAACAGCAGACATTTGGAGTTTCACTTTGAGAGAATCTCTTGAAACATGAATTGTCATTTATTTCCTTCCTTGCTTTGGACTGTAGATGTCCTAGCAGATAGCTAAAGAGACAGTTATCCACTCCATTCGCCCATGTCGTCGCCAGGAAGAGGAGATTTGAAGGAAAGAAGGTTAGACTTCAGCAACATCAACGCAGTTACGTGAGTGGGTTTAAAATATCCGTTTGTCAGCCGGGTGTGGTGGCTCACGCCTGTAATCCTAGCACTTTGAGAGGCCAAGGTGGGTGGATCATGAGGTCAGGAAATCGAGACCATCCTGGCTAACACAGTGAAACCCCGTCTCTACTAAAAATACAAAAAATTAGCCCAGCGTGGTGGCGAGTGCCTGTAGTCCCAGCTACTTGGGAGACTGAGGCAGGAGAATGGCGTGAACACGGGAGGCGGAGCTTGCAGTGAGCCGAAATCACGCCACTGCACTCCAGCCTGGGAGACAGTGAGACTCTGCCTCAAAAAAAAAAAAAAAAAAATCCGTTTGTCCAGGATCACACTTAGTCCTTGGTCACAAAGGTCGCTAGAAACTCTTTCCCTACCCCTGCCAAGGACCACTGTTTACCTTTATTTATTCCTAAGATTCCCATGAATTTAGGCTAAAACCATGTTTCTCCCGATTTCAAACAATAGTCGAGTTCTCAGCAAGTCACATGTTCATCTGAAGTTTCGTAATTGGAACCATTCTCTATGCATCAGCAGAGCTTCATATTAAAGATTCTCTGGAATTGATTTGCAACAATAATGATCAACCCTTCAGTTTATCTTTTGTTGGGATGGGGATTTTCTTATTGTGATAAAGACAGGTTCTCTTTACAGAAGCCCTGCTGATCTTGAAGAGTGCAGAGCACAACTGGTGTCCGAGACCTTGCAGGACAATTAAGTGCCCAGAGATGAATGAGGGCATCATTAACATTTTAATCATACACCTGAAATTAATTAAAGCCAACCTAGGGACTGAGGTGCTCCAGGCCACAAAAAAAGTGGAATGATGATGTTATGTGGTGGGTATGTACATTATCACATCTTATGCTGGCAGAATGTTCTAAAATTACAAATGGCACTTATTTCCATTTATTAGTTCATATGAACATCAACCCAGCCTTATAAATTTGTGAGGGATTCTTATTTTGAGGAAAGAGAGGCTCAGTGATATTGACAGGCTCAGGCCAATCCTTCTGCTCTAACAAAATGACTTTAGACTGGGTAATATATAAATAATAGAAATTTATTTTTCACAGTCCTAGAAGCTGAGAAGTCTTAAATCAAGACACCAGCAGATTTCATATCTAATAAGGGCTTGTTTCTATTTCCAAGAAGAAGACATCTTCTGTCTGTGTCCTCATGAGGCAGAAGAAGCTAAAGGATAAGAAGGGACAAATTCACTCCCTCAAGTCCTTTTATAAGGGGCACTAATCCCATTCCCTGAGGGCAGATTCCTTGTGGCCTAATCACCTCCCAGTGGTTCCACATCTTAATACAATCACCTTGAGGTTTAGCTTCCAACACAGAAATTTTAGAGGGACACTGACTGTTGACCCTTCAACAACATGGTTTTGAACCATGAGGGTCCACTTGCAGGCTGGTTTCCTTCTGCCTCTGCCACCACTGAGACAGCAGAACCACCACCCCGACTCCTCCTCTTCAGCCAACTCAACAAGAACATGACGAGGACAAAGACCCTTATGATGATCCACTTCCACTTCATGAATAGTAAATATAGTTTCTCTTCTTTATGATTTTCTTAATGACATTTTCTTTGCTCTGGTTTATTTTATTGTAGGAATATAGTATATAATATACATAACATACAAAATATGTGTTAATCAACTGTTTATGTTGTTGGTAAGGCTTCTGGTCAACCGTAGGCTGTTAATAATTAAGTTTTGGAGGAATTGAAAGTTACACACAGGCCGGGCACAGTGGTTCATGCCTGTAATCCCAGCACATTGGGAGGCCGAGGCAAGAGGATTGCTTGAGCTCAGGAGTTGGAGACCAGCCTGGGCAACATGGCAGAAAACTCATCTCCACTAAAGGAATGTTTAAAATTAGCCGAATGTGGTGGTGCACCCCTGTAGTTCCAGCTACTCGGGAGGCTGAGGCAAGAGAATCATCTGAGCCCGCTGGGGCATGGCGGGTGGTCGAGGTTGCAGTGAGCTGTGATCGCACTACTGCACTCCAGCCTGGGTGACAGAGCAGGCCCCTGTCCAAAAAAAAAAAAAAGGTTCTACGCAAATTTTTCTCTCCATAGGGGTGGGAGTCAGTGCTCCTAACTCCTACACTGTTCAAGGGTCTAATGGCATATTAAAACCATAGCAGGGATAACCCTAAAAAAGGACAAAAGAGACAAAGGCCACAATCCCAAGGGCACGGCCTTGAAAAGGCAGTAGGCCAGGAGTCGCTGCACAGCCCAGAGCACCACTCGCACGGTGTCTAGGGTCTGTGCCCACAGGGACGTCCACATAGAAGACATGGGAAATGAGTTTCTTCTGACAGCTTGGCCGCTGACCAGCTGTGGTCCTGGAAAACCAGTTTAACTCTTGGGCTTCCCTTGTCTCATCTTTAAAAGTGAGGAGGGTGGACTATAAAATGAACCCTAAAGTCCCTTAAGATTTGACCTTCTACATAGGTCCTCTGGGTGGAGATAGAGATGAGCTGTATGTATTGGCAAAAGACAGTAGGAAATGTGCTTTGGGAGCCTTGGGCTGATAGTCCACCTGCCCCTTAGCGATGTGTTATCACAAGTACTTTGCTTTTCAAAAAACAGGGCCAGGTGCAATGATCCACACCTGTAACCCCAGCACTCTGGAAGGCCAAAGGCAGGCAGATCACTTGAGTCCAGGAGTTTGAGACCAGCCTGGGCAACATGGCAAGATCGAGTCTCTACAAAAAATTTCCAAGAGTGGTGGCCCATACCTGCTGTCCCAGCTATTAGGGAGGCTGAGGGGAGCGAGACCCCATCTCAAAAAAAAAAAAGAAAGAAGAGAAGAAACAAATTGGTCCATGTCTGTCAAGCCATAAGCAGAGTAAGCTCAGAGCCAGACGGTATTTGTCCTTGAACTAGGATGGGAGACAGAACAGAACAGAACCTGATGCAGGCCACCTAAGTGCAGAGAGCAGAGCAGCGAGAAACGAGGTCAGCCTTGCTGGCCTCTGCACAACTCTCAGTTGGTTCCTCCTGGGGTTGGCTCTCAGATTATTGTTTGGTTTTCTCAGAACCAGGAGCATGTGGTTTTGCTTCACCAAGAAGGCCAGAAACTAAATACCTGGACTGTGACTAGCCTGGTCCTTGCCTGCGGAACTAAGCCTGTTACCACGTCTCTCTCCAGATTCCTCCAACCTCTATGCTTGACCAACTGGTCTCGTGTCACAAGCAGGAATGGACCTCACATCCCGTCCTGTTGCTAAGGTTCTTCCCTTCCTCACCAACCATTCTGCAGTCCAGAACACGGCAGGTCTTCATCTGCAGTCTGTCAGCGGGTACTAAAGTTCCCAACTGTTTAAACTACTCTGCGGCATTCAACAGAAGTAGGACTAGATTGATGTCCAGACGCTACAAGAAGAATGATTCCTTCATTTAGCATCCCATGAAAACCACAATCCTATGTTTACAATAACTAGAACATCTATAGTGTGTAACAATTTCTTTCTATCATTGTCCTTTGTCATCAGAACAGACCAATTTATAAGACCACAGAGCTAATTTTGTTTTATTTTACTTAATGGGTCTACTCTTTGCAAACCAACTGAGTATTCTATAAAATAATAAATGGTACCATAGTGGCAGGAAGAGTTCTCTTCCAGCTCCCAAAGTATAGCTTTCTACCTGGCAGGATATGGATCACTGGTTTTCAGTCCATATTACTTCCTAGAAGGTGTGGGCTGCAAAGGAGTTATGCTTTATGTATCCGGTGTTTGAAATACAGCTCTTTTGGCCCACAGAAGAGTAAGCTGTATTGAGACACTCCTCTGGCAGGGTCTTCACATCTTCACAGACCAACCTGGTGAGGTAGAAATCTAGCAATGGACTTTCCATTTGACAGAGGAAGAAAAGGACAGAGAGAAACTCTGTTTGTCCAGAAACACAAGCCTGGCTTTCAGACTCGTTTTGCTCCATATCACCAGCTCTGGGTGACAGCGGTAAAAGCTGTCTAAAGCAAGGGCCCTTTGTAGTCAACAGGGATCTCCTTCCATCTTTGAAATATTTTTGGCATCCTGGTAGATAACCTAAGAATGTCCTTGGCAGCTCCTCCAAGCAAGTAAACTTTGGTTACATGTTAACCAATGTTATAACCTTTCCATCTAGATAGAAGATTTCCACAAGTTAGCCTGTCTTCAAGGGAGAAAGAAGTCATGAATGGGTACAATTGTCCAAAAATTGCCCCTTGCATTTTCACCATCACTGGACAGAGATTTTTCTTCTCAATTATAAAATGTACTTTAATAGCAAAACAATTGCCTAAGTCTTATGCCTTGGGAAAGAAAATGAACCATGAAGACATCTCTAAAGACAATTCCAAATGTTTTAGAGAACTTCTGTTATATTGAAAGGAGCATGGGAACAGATTTTTATAGTCCCAATCCAACCACTGCAATTATTTTTTAGTTTCATACCCTGAATAGTTGATCGTCAAAATGGCCAAGTTGATACCAGGCCTTTCTTTTTTTTTTTTTTTTGAGACGGAGTCTCGCTCTGTCGCCCGGCCTGGAGTGCAGTGGCCGGATCTCAGCTCACTGCAAGCTCTGCCTCCCGGGTTTACCGCCATTCTCCTGCCTCAACCTCCCGAGTAGCTGGGACTACAGGCGCCCGCCACCTCGCCCGGCTATTTTTTTCTATTTTTTAGTAGAGACGGGGTTTCACAGTGTTAGCCAGGATGGTCTCGATCTCCTGACCTCGTGATCCGCCCGTCTCGGCCTCCCAAAGTGCTGGGATTACAGGCTTGAGCCACCGCGCCCGGCCGATACCAGGCCTTTCAAAGCTGTTTAAAAGTAAGCTAACACTTAAGGAATAACAGTCACAGTCATAATACAATCTAACATCTCTACCATGCTTGGGAGTTCACCGTGTATCTTTCCATTTATCACATTTAATCCCCACAACTTCTCTAAATTGGCTTCTCTTATCCTCATTTTGTAAATTAACAAGAGTGGCCAAAAATGGTCAGAAATGGTGTTCTTGTCCCAGTTTTCTAAATTGAAATCTAAAAGCTTCTTTCATGACACCAAAAGTAAATCTCAGCCGTGCCAGGTCTATTTACAACATATATTGGAGAATCTTAAATAAAATAAAATAAAAAAGAATAACTTTACATTTCCGTAATTGTGTATGGACTGATCTTAAAAATGGGTAAGGCCGGGCGCGGTGGCTCAAGCCTGTAATCCCAGCACTTTGGGAGGCCGAGACGGGCGGATCACGAGGTCAGGAGATCGAGACCATCCTGGCTAATACGGTGAAACCCCGTCTCTACTAGAAAAATACAAAAAAAAACTAGCCGGGCGAGGTGACGGGCGCCTGTAGTCCCAGCTACTCCGGAGGCTGAGGCAGGAGAATGGCGTGAACCCGGGAGGCGGAGCTTGCAGTGAGCTGAGATCTGGCCACTGCACTCCAGCCTGGGCGGCAGAGCAAGACTCCGTCTCAAAAAAAAAAAAAAAAAAAAGGGTAAAACATCATCATACAAATCAACAGGATTAAGTACTGAACACCATTATTTGGCAGCTGAGCTTTGAAACCTTGCACAATGCTGTGCCCATCTTAGAATGTTTTCCCAAAAACCAACCAAAATTACTCCAGTTCTCTAGGGCAGAAATCTTTTGGCTCTCCGATGGCTTGCCTGTGTATTTCAGGAGATTTCGTCATCTTGCCTCATCTCAGTCTCTCATATGCCTCCAGGGGAGGAGACTTCAAATTCTGGGCAGAGTTCTCTACTGTCAACATCTATAGGGTACAGGTGATTTGTAAACCAGAGTTCAGCAGCCACAATCTATTCGCTGAGACTTCCTTGCAAAAGAACAAATCACCCCCCCACTGACCACCAAGTGAATGCAATTTACAGCTGCATGTTATGGGCCTAGGGGAAAAGGCCAGGTATAGACTTGACCTGGAGAGAACAAAGATAAAGATGTTTGGGCAGCAATTGATGTTAATTGTTTGTATCCTCAATTAGAATTTTAATATTTCTTCACTGGTTGTTTTTCCCAACTCCTAAGACAGTATCTGGCAAATAATCAGAATTAAATGAATGTCTGTTAGAAGGGAAGGAAAGAAGAGAAGCATAGAGGGACAAAGGCTAGGGGAAAAAAGGAAGAGAGGGTATGGAAGGAAGGAAAGAAGGAAGGAAGGAAGGAAGGAAGGAAGGAAGGAAGGAAGGAAGGGAGGAAAGGAGGAAAAAAGGGAGGGCAGGAGGGAGGGAGAGGGGAAAAAAGGGAGGGAGGGAGCAGGGGAGGGAGGAAGGGAGGGACAGGGCTTATTTTTCTAAGGCTGCCTCCAGGAAAACAGAGCAGGGATAAGCAGGTTAATGTTGGTAAGCTTTTAAAATCTTCTTATCACAATGTGCTGCTTCCCCACCTCCCTCCCCCTGTAGAGTCAGCACATCCAGCCCAGAAGCAAGAGTCTCCTCCTACATTATAAACAAGAGTGTCTGCCTAGGAGGGAATGTCTTCATCATGGAAAAAATGCACCCTCTCCCACTGTGTCTAACTTCCTCCACGTTTCGTCCCTTGGCCCCAGGAGCCCAAACAGCCTTGGACCTGCATCCCTGAGGGAGGTCTTCCAGCCTCATCGGGAGTCCAGCCTTTCTGTCTGGCCCACCAGCTGCACCCTGGAGCCCAAGTGTGGCTGTCTTTCTAGCCTTGGCTTTGCTCGTGCTCCACAGGCAAATAGATGGGCCAGTAGGGAGTATCAAGCCTGCTTCCTGCAGAGGCCATATGTTTTCTCTCATATCCCAAACCTTCGTCAGGTGGGTTCTGTTTCCAGTTTATAATGGGCCCCCTCCCCAACATGCTCAGCCTCCTCATACAGCTTCTAAAGGGCTAGGGGTATCATTTTCTCCAGCTCTGCAGACACCTGTTGCTTGCCCTCAGTTCCTGACTCCCCAGTTCACAGGGTCAGTACCACTTAAAGATGTAATCACTGCAGAGAGAGGGGAATTTATCCTGTGCTATTAGTTGCCTCAGCCTTGTCCCCTGCTCCTCTGGCTGATTTGGTTACTGCCCTGTGTTTAGATCAGAGCTAAAATTTTGGGTTTTCTTAGCTACTTCTGAAGGACTGCTCCCAAGCCGTGAGTATTAATGGGTAACCACAGGGAATGCCTTAAGAGGTTCTTTCAGTTGCTTACAAGGACAATGCCAATCCCTTTTTTAGGAAGTGGGGAGAGAGAGAAGGAAGGAAGGTGGGAGGGAGGACATTAGCATTACAAGGAAAATGCTACTCCCTTTTTTAACATTACAAGGACAATGACCTTACAAGATCAATGCTAAGCCCTTTTTTTAGGAAAGAGGGAGGGAAGGAAGGGAGGGAGGGAGGGAGGGAAAGGAGGGAGGGAGGGAGGGAGGGAGGGAGGGAAGGAGGGAGGGAGGGAGGGAGGGAAGGAAGGAAGGAAGGAAGGAAGGAAGGAAGGAAGGAAGGAAGGAAGGAAAGGAAGTTTCACTAAGCAACTTTTACAAACTAGACCCAGCCCAAGGTGCTTTACCTCTAACACCTCTTTTATTCTCAGCAGCAATTCTGTAATGAGGTGGATATTATCATCCATATTTTACAGAAGGGAAAACTGAGATTCAGAGCAGTTAAGTGATCATGATCACACAGCTAATAAATGGTCAAGGTGGTACCCCAAACCATAGACATCTGATCCTTCAGAGAGTTCTAGATTCTCCTCCCACTACCTCCTCCTCCTCGATTGCTGTCTTAATCTCTACACTATGGTATCTACCTTTCTGGGACATCTAAGAATTTATTAACGAGTGTACTGAGTATCTTTTATGTAAAAATGAAATATAACTGTTTCATAAAAATAAAAAACTCCATTTTTTCATGAAATCATCAATGAGAGCTGTCTTATCAAAGTAAACAAAACTTCTACACCCACAGCAAGTAAAGCAGAAGAGCTGGCTCCACTCAAGATTTTGCAACTGATTCAGATTAAGGGGAGGCTCTTAGGGAATTTTACTTTAGGAACTGTATCAGAGGCTGCAATCCCCATTCTCCCCATCACTAACAATGGAACTCCCACATTGTACCTGGGCACAGCCCTTCAGATGGAGACTACATTTCCCAGGCTCCCTTGCAGCTTGGTATGGCCATGTGATCAAGTTATAGCCAATGAGATGTGAGCAGAAGGATAAATACTTCTAGGTCACAGCCCTGGGAAACAGCACAAACTTACAGTTCTGGCTTTTTTCCTCCTTCCTGCTGGCTGCAGCTGCAGCTGCTTCCTTGGACCCAACCCCAGCCTGCTGACCTCTGCACACTGTTACATAAGAGAAAAGGAAACTTCAATCCTATTTACATCACTATAATTCAAGACCTTTCTTTTTTAATACTTTATCTTTAAGGAAAAGATAAGCCTGTGCCCTAACAAATACAGGTGCTCAGGACTTCCACCTTGTCAGTATGACTGACAAGGAACACATTTAAATTGTGATTTGTTCAAGTCTCAAGTTCATTTGAGTTTTTAATTATATGTCAATCGATTTACCAATCCGTTAATATTTTTGGGCATCTGCTCCATTCAAGACACTCTACTTGGCACTAAGATAAACAGATAGTCCCTGACTTACAATGTTCAACTTAACGATTTTATGATGTTATGATGGTGTGAAACTCGTATGCCTTCAGTAGAAGCCGTATTTCAAGTACCCATACAACCATTCTGTTTTTCACTTTCAGTACAGTATTCAATAAATTATGATATTTTCAAGACTTGTTTATAAAAGAGGCTTTGCATTAGAGGTGTGTCCCTAGCTGGAGGTTCATGTAAGTGTTCTGAGCATGTTTCAGGTAGGCTATGCTAAGCTATGATGTTCAGTAGATGAGGTACACTTAATGCATTTTCAACCTACAATATTTTCAAGTTATGATGGCTTTATTGGGATCTTACTCCATTGTAAGTCGAGGAGCATCTGTGTATGACATTATCCAGCCTTTGAGAACTTCATCCTCAAGCCAGGAAGACCTAACAGACCCAAAAATATTTCAGAGCAGTGCTGTACATTATTAACCTCCACACAAGAGGCATCAATGGCGAGCATGGTGGAGCTATGCAATGTAAACCTTTATTAATAACACCATTCCAGGGTCAAGGGGTCTCCCGATTTGAAACAAGATTCTGTGATGTTTGAGTCTGTTTTTCCTTTTCCAAATCACTTATTTTCCCTCTACTTCAAATTCTCCAGTTATGGATGGTCCTAGGTTGATTATCAATGTCTTCATCCTTTTGACTTTATGACGTGGGGTCCCAGCCCCTCCAATATGTCTTCCTGTTTCTGGTCCTAGAGGACATGGAAGTGGTCCCAGTCCATTGCATATTTTGTTTTTAAATCATGCACTATTAATATTGGAGATAATCTCTCAGTACTTCTGTTCCTGCTGCCCACATAACAGATCTTTGTGCGTTGTCCTATTGGCCCATGTTGTGCCTCATGCTGAATGACTGCTTTTCAGGAGCCAGAGAAAAGTGGCTATGCAAATTGGCCTGGATGCTCAGGCACCAAAACTAGAAAAGGAAAGGATAAGCAGGCCTGAACAAAATCAGGAGATGGACTGATGAAGCGAGGAGTAATATACATGGAAATTCATTCCATGTCATTGGCATACAAATCTGGAGCTGGATCTTTAAACTAATCAACTGTTTCATTGTTCACTAAAGGGGAGGGTAATGTCTGTCCACAATATTGGCCAATATGAAATAAAACACACACACAGGAAATGGGTTTCATCATCTATCACTTTGGATTAGTTACATCTCCAAAACAGGTATGTGAGGGAATTGGAAATCTTTCTTTTTTTTTTTTTTTTTTTTTTTTTGCGATACTCTCATTCTGTTGCCCAGGCTGGAGTGCAGTGGTCTGATCACAGCTTACTGTAACATCTGTCTCCCGGATTCAAGCGATCCTCCCACCTCAGCCTCCTGAGTAGCTGGGATTATAGGCACGCACCACCACAACTGGCTAATTTTTGTGGTTTTGGTAGAGACAGGGTTTTGCCATGTTGTTCAGGTGGGTCTTGAACTCCTGGCCCCAAGTGATTCACCTGCCTCAGCCTCCCAAAGTGTTGGGATTACAGGCGTGAGCCACTGAGCCCAGCCAGAACTGGAGATATTTCTAAATGTTATGTGAAATTGAGAGTGGTCTCCATCTAGCTATAAGGGAACCACATATGATACAGAGAAAAAAGAATTTAATCTTGTATTAGAGGAGCTTCTCCACTACTTACTACCAGTGTAACTCATCGGGTGACAGTATTTTCATGTCTAAAAATGGAATAGCAGTGCAGGAGTGCCCTGTAAATTACTGAGAAATGAAAGTGTCTGGTACGCTGCTTGACCCAGAGTAACTAATCATGAATTGCTAACTCAATCAGAAATGGACATTTTTAAAATGCTAACATCTGTTCTAAAATGAAAAGAAGAACCTAGAGTGACATGGAGGGAAGGGCTGTCAGAATGTGATATGTAAAGACTAAGAAAATGATGCCTGGGCAGAAACCTACCTCTGCTAAAAAGAAGGGATTTCAGAAAACATGAGAAAATTGGCAAAGCCACAGCATGAAGTGACAGAGAAATGTGTAGGAACGCTCTGAAGCCAGAGGGGATCTCCAAGGACATGAACCCAGGAAAGAAAAAGAATAATTCATTGAATTCCTCTAGGAGCAGGACAACAGAGGAGTCTTAGCCTAACAGAGACTGGACGGTGTGTAGGGATTATTTTCAGCCACAAATGAGGGAGGGGACTTGCAGAACTTCAAGGAAATCTATGAAGAGGAACTGGAGAGTGATACAAAAGCCTGAGTTAAATTGCATAAAGAATAGTTTGCAATTCTACATACCTATCATTTGCCAAATAGTTGCAGAGTTGGCCCCAGGAGATTTCCATATGTTGTGCTAAAATCGCATTGGAGGCTGACTGAGCGTTTGTGGCTTTTCAGAGATGCCAGTATTGGCGAGGGGGTTGGGGGTTGCTGGGGGCAGTCACCTGCATCATGCAAGGATATAAATGAATGATATCAACCCCAGGGCACAGAAAGCAGAACTGTGGGGGCCTCTGGGTCTTGTCCTTCCCCACTGCCACTCCTGCACACCTGTACTAGCAAACACTCCAGGTTCTGCTCTCTGGGCCCACCCTGAGCCTGTGCTATTCCTTGACTTGTAAATTTTAAAACCTTTTTTTTTTTTTTTTTTTTTTTTTTGGATACAGAGTCTCGCTCTGTCATCCAGGCATCCAGGCTGGAGTGTAGTGGCACAATCTTGGCTCACTGCAACCTCCACCTCCCCAGTTCAAGTGATTCTCCTGCCTCAGCCTCCTGAGTAGCTGGGACTACAGGTGCCCGCCACCATGCCTAGCTATTTTTTTTTTTTTTTTTGTATTTTTAGTAGAGGCAGGGTTTCACCGTGTTAGCCAGGATGGTCTCCATCTCCTGACCTCATGAACTGCCCGCCTCGGCCTCCCAAAGTGTTGGGATTACAGGCGTGAGCCACCGCGCCTGGCCCTAAAACCTTTTCTTTAGCAGACTGAAAGACTAAGTCATCTGGAGTCCACCAGCCCTCCACTCACTTGTGTACAGCAGTTTGGTCACAGCAGAAACATCCACCCTGGCTCGTGGGTAAATATCCCATAGGACAGAAAAAATGACTTCCTCCAAGGGACTCAAGGGCTCCTGATAATTAGACAACACAGTGGAGAAATTCCTTCCCTGAGCCCCTGATTTCAAGGCCATGGCTACATTCATGATAAGGTATGTTTCTGCTTTGCTTTCTCCAGAGAATTAGGGAGAAATCCCACTCCATCCCACCACTACAGGCTCCGGCTGGTGAGCAGAGCTGGGTGGCGATGCCTTCTCCATCCCCACGCCTCGGGCAGGGAAATTCTCAGAACGATGCAGCATAAGACATGATTTCTCCACAGATCCCAACCTTCCCTTTCATGGGTTTCCAGTCCTGCCTCCTGTGCTGCACTCTGCAATCCCAGCTTCGCAGAGCCGTCCCTAAGGCACACGCACCATGGAGGAGAAGAGACTGGGTAACGGCACTGTGCCTGCCGCCTGACCACAAGCCCAGGCAGAACTGTGGTTTGACCCACTTGGGGCGGGCAGATGGCTCTGTTAATGCCTGTGTTCCCCTCGGACCGCTCCAAGCCCTAAGGCATGAGAGGGAGGATCTGTCAGCACAGGCAGCTCATCCACCCGGCTCTCACCACCCAGTTTCAGCAGGACTGAAAGACAGCAGTGCACTTTTGTTTCTCTGTACACTCAAAAAGCTCAGTGATGTTTATTTTCCTTTGCTCAGTCTCCTCCTTTCACCACCAGGACAGTGTGAAGTCAAAAATCTGTGCTCAGCACAAGACACAGCAAAGAAAGGGGAAGGCACAAAATATTTTCTCCAACGTGCTGCCCGGGGAGCCTGGCCTTGACTTCGACATGTGCTGGAGGTGTGGTGTCCAAAGTAAACCTTTTGAACTGTTTTTTTGGAACCTCCAAAAAGACCTTGCACATCAAAGAGGATCTGATCCCTCATGAGGTGCATTGCAGGCATCATTAAGCATTTTGCATGAATCAAACACCTTCTGAAAAAGAAAGGAAGCCCAAACTCAAAGCACATGGCCAGCCAGTGTCCCGGACCGCAGGCAGCCCCAAGCACATGCTTACCACATGGCTTCGCCTGGTTGGGTAGAATCAAACCCTGCAGAGACGCAGGGCTTCTCCATCACAGGAGTCCCTCTCTGTGCACTCCCAGGCTGGGATACAATGGGGCCTCTTGTTGGAGCAGCCTCACGACCCCGGCCTAGGCCCGCCTCAGGGGAGCCCAGGCAAACTCTGACTCCAGTCACAAGGGGAGCCCTGCTGGGCCGCCCCACCCCAAACGCTGAGGCAGGATGCAATCTGAGGCTGAATACAGAGTCCAGTGTGAGTCCTTGGCACCACGCCCAGAAAGCCACAGCCGCAGCGATGGGCTCAGTGGAGAATTCCAGGCTCTGAAAGAAAGCAGAGCAGGGAACAGAGCCGGAGCCTTGAGCCTCTTCTGTCATCTTCCCTCCTGGAACTCATTCGGCTCACCACAGGCAGCTGCGGCCATGGGCAGAGCATGAGCTCAAACTTCAGAGGCCACGGTTGCCCAGACAGTCCCAAAAACTGATGACACATTCTTGACCTGCCTGAGGAGGAAGGAGCTTTCAGGCCATTTCCCAACAGCTGTGCTACCTGCACAGTGGCAGCCATCCTTTGAGGGCAGTGGGAAGGGATTTGGATGTCACTTGTGCCCTCTCAATAACCTTCAAAGTGCCTGGGAGACATCAACCCTCAGATTTCACTGGAGGTACATACAACAGTTTCTTTTTGTTGTTGTTGTTGTTGTTTTTCTTTGAGATGGAGTCTTGCTGTCACCAAGATTGGAGTACAGTGGCCGGATCTCAGCTCACTGTAAGCTCCACCTCCCGGGTTACGCCATTCTCCTGCCTCAGCCTCCCGAGTAGCTGGGACTACAGGCGCCCGCCACCTTGCCCGGCTAGTTTTTGTATTTTTTAGTAGAGACGGGGTTTCACCGTGTTAGCCAGGATGGTCTCAATCTCCTGACCTCGTGATCCACCCATCTCGGCCTCCCAAAACGCTGGGATTACAGGCTTCAGCCACCGTGCCTGGCCCATACAACAGTTTTTAAAACAAGATTCTGGGCCGGGCGCAGTGGCTCACACCTGTAATCCCAGCACTTTAGGAGGCCAAGGTGAGTGGATCACGAGGTCAGGAGATTGAGACCATCCTGGCCAACACTGTGAAACCCCATCACTATTGAAATACAAAAAATTAGCCAGGCATGGTGGTATGTGCCTGTAGTCCCAGCTACTTGGGAGGCTGAGGCAGAGGAATTGCTTGAACCTGGCAGACAGAGGTTGCAGTGAGCCAAGATCCCGCCACTGTACTCCAGTCTGGGCGACAGAGTGAGACTCTAAAAAATAAATACATAAATAAAATTTTTTTTAAAAAGGTGCTATCGTTCTTGACAATTGCCTTTTTAAAAGTCATCTTCTCTGGTTAGCAAAGTTCTAGGTTCAGGAAAAGAAAAATGTTTAAAACCACTAATGCAACCTGACTTGTAAGAGTTTTAATTAGCAGTTCCAAAACTGTGCACATTCTGAGCTTTTAATTAATAGGCACAATTTCCATTGCATTTTACTTCAATAAGAGCTATATAAAACCAGTGAGTGGGTGACATTCCATTCAAAAAAGAACTAGAAGAAGGGGGCAGGGGAGAGTTGAATTTGCAGGCACAGAAAAGGCAAATGAGTCTCATAATTCTCTAAATTATGCCTTTATAAGTAAATATTGTCATCTACACCTCTCACTGGAAAGCCCTTCAGCTCATGCCCAGTCAACCCCTGGAATCATTTTAACACACTGACACCCTGACACCCTGAACTGTGGGCCCAGACAGTGGGAATGCCAGCCAGATAATCCTTCCCTCATTCCACAAATACGGACTGAGGATGCTACATGTGAGGTACAGGCAGCTACCAAAGATGCCAAGGTGAGAGAGTTGGTCCCCATCCTCCAAGGAGCTCATAGTTTTACAGATGATCACATAAGGGAAAAAACAATGCTCTATGTGTAGATCACAGGCACCTCAGGGGCAGAAACACTGTCTCATTCATTCTTGTACTGCCATCATCTAGCCAGGGTCTAAGCAGAGTAGGCAATTATTAAATGTCTGATGAATGAATACAGTGTGAAAAATGTGTGCCTCCACACATACAGTGGTGCAGCAAAGCAGGGCAGGATCAACCCTGCTTGGTGGGGTAGACCCAGAATGAGTTTCCTGTCATGCTAAAGCAAGGCCACACCAGTAGTTATCCATGGCACCTGTTCTAACTGCTCAGAACCCAATCAGACAGGTGGTTAAATATTTTTATTATCATCTACCTGGAGAAAGGTGAGATCCCAGAGCTGGATCTTAAAGACAAAATGAGAGTCTCTTAAAGTTGGGAAGGATATTCTGGACACAAGGACCCGTGCAGACAACATCAAAGAGACCTAAGCTTTGGCACACAAGTTGGGGACTGGGAAGAGGGAGGTTGGATCCTGCAGAGCCTCGTCTACTGCGCAGGGTTGCTTAGACTTTATCCCGAAGGCCATGAGGGGTCAGCACAAGGCTTTCATCAGGAAGAGACTTGAACACTCTGATGGAAAAAGAGACAGATCTGGGAAAAGAAACACTGGGAGGCTTTAGAAATAGGCAAGTAAAAAAATGTCAGAGTCAGAGGTAAGACATGCGCAGAAGGGATGCATGAATACAGGAATAATTGGGAGGCAGGCTCTCCTTACACAAGATGCAGGAACGTATTGGAAGCGGAGGATGAGAGAAGAGAGCTTGGGCAATGGGGGAAGCTGGGTTCCACTAACATGATAGGAAGCTAGCCTGGGTAACGGGGCAAGAGAAGTAAGGAGCACTACATGGCAGGTGTTGCTTTTGCTGGGACAGATGGCGCACCCCGGGGTTGGGCCCTAGGGTTCTAGAGCTCAGGCAGATCTGTCTGGGATTTGCATGGGGTGTTCTTCCACAATCTCATAAACACACACACACACACACACCCCTTCCAGAGATTTCAGAATGTGGCATTCCCCTGATAAGAACATTTCCATGTTTGATGAAAATCTGATGCTAATTCAGAAGATGCCACGGAAAACAGTGCACAATTAGGAGGCAGTGGTGACACCGAGGAGTTAGAGTTCTGATAAAGCTGACTCCAGAAAGACTGCCAAATAGGGAGAAATGCTCAAGCTTCATTTCTAATATATGTTCTCAAGAGTTCAGAAAGAAGCTCTGGTGCTCTCAGTAACCTCAAGGAACCTTTTCCCCCTTTAAAAGAAGAAATGCTAAAAGAAACCTCCTTAGAACATACCATCAAAGCCTTAGTCTGTGTTCGTTGCTCAGTCTAAACCACCCACAGGCTTCCAAAACAGTGGTGGTCCCACCAGACATCTACCTGTTGAATTCTAAACAAGAAATCCTGAACGATCGATAGATGGATTGCCTAACTAGCTCCTTCCCTTCAGATATTTTTCTTGTGGTCCTGGCTTCCCCGAGAGACAAGAAATTCTTAGTATACCTTCACCTCAATCAATCTACCCTGGATTCAATGAATCTGTTTCTATCTGGTGCGCTCTGTAACTTCCAGGTGGAGAAAAAAGCCCCCAAAATATTCAAAACTATATGGTTGTAGAACAGCCAAAGGGCCCTTCATGATCAACTTGATCTTCCACTTGACCTGCCTGTGAATTAAGTCAGTTCTGATAGTCTCATTTTACTACCTGGCTGGGGCATGGACAGAATAAGCAAGTCATGTTACCAAAACACCAGGGATTTGGTGTAGGGTCTGCTGCTCACCGCACAGAAAGCCAATCACTGACATTGAGACGTGACAACATGCCAGCAGCCCTCGCTCTTGGCGCCTTCTCGGCCTCGGCGTCCACTCTGGCGGCGCTTGAGGAGCCCTTCAGCCTGCCAAGGCACCGTGGAAGGCCCTCTCTGGGCTGGCTGAGACCAGAGCTGCCTCCCTCTGCTTGCTGGGAGGTGTGCAGGGAGAGGCGCAGGTGGGAACCAGGGCTGTGCGCCCCGCTCGTGGGCCAGCGTGAGTTCCAGCGGGTGCGGGCTGGGCGGGCCCCACACAAGGAGCGGCCGGCCAGCGCCACTGGCCCAGGGCAGTAACGGGCTTAGCATCCTCGGGCCAGCAACTGCAGGGTTTGCGCCAGGTCCCCCAGCAGTGCTGGCCTGCCAGCGTTGGGCTCAAATTCTCGCCGGGCCTTAGTTGCTTCCCCATGGGGCAGAGCTTAGGACCTGCAGCCCACCATATCTAAGCTCCTCCCCCTGAAGTGGGCTCCCGCGCAGCCTGAGCCTCCAGGACGGGCGCCGCCCCCTGCTCCGCGGCGCCAGTCGCAACAACAGCCCGAGAGCTGAGGAGTGCAGGCGCTGCTCGGGACTGCCGGCAGCTCCACCTGCAGCCCCAGTGCAGGATCCACTGGGTGAAGCCAACTGAGTTCCTGAACTGGATGGGGACTTGGAGAGCTTTTATATCTAGTCAGAGGATTGTATGTGCACCAATCAGCACTGTGTCTAGCTCGGGGTTTGTGAATACACCAATTGGTACTCCGTATCTAGCTAACCTTGTGGATGGAGGCTTGGAGGACTAGCACTCTGTGACTCTGTGTCTGGCTCAAGGATTGTAAATGCACCAATCAGCACTCTGTATCTAGCTCAAGGTTTGTAAATACACCAATTGGTACTCTGTATCTAGCTAACTAGCACTCTGTGACTCTGTGTCTAGCACAGGGTCTGTAAATATACCAATCAGCACTCTGTCAAAACAGACCAATCAACTCTCTGTAGAGTGGACCAATCAGCTCTCTGTATAATGGACCAATCACCAGGATGTGGGTGGGGCCAGATAAGGGAATAAAAGCAGGCTGCCCTCCCGCGTTCCACCCCCAAGCCAGCAGTGGCAACAGTCTGAGATTGCCTTTTATACTGTGGAAGCTTTGTTTTTTTCACTCTGCAGTAAATCTTGCTGCTGCCGCTGCCTTTTTGGGTCCACGCAGCTTTTATGAACTATGAGGGTCTATAGCTTAATTTTTGAAGCTAGCGAGACTACGAACTCACTGGTAGGAAAGAACACTCCAGATGCACTGTCTTTAAGAGCTGTAACACTCACCACAAAGGTCTGCAGCAGCTTCACTTCTGACAGTGAGACCACAAACCCACCAGCAGGAAGAAGCTGCAGACACATCTGAATGTCTGAAGGAACAAACTGTGGACATACCATGTTTAGGGACTGTAATACTCACCGTCAGGGTCTGTGGGTTCATTCCGGACACAACATGACGAGTTTGCTGGGCAGAAGGGTTTTAATCATGTGCTGCCAACTAAGAGATGGGCGCTCAGTCTCAAATCCATCTCTCTGATCTTCCGAAACTAGGAGTGTGTATAGCAAGAAAGAAAGGTAGCAATCATGACAATTGAGTCTGGCATCTCATTGTCTAGATAGGAGGATCTGGTGAGTTAGTTCCTTTCCCAAGGAAGGAACTCAGATAAAACAAATATAAGTTTCAAGCTTAAAGACCAGGAAGTTCAATTTCTATGTTTATCCAAAAACACCTCTCTATGGAACTCTTGGGTGAGTTTCAGTTAACCAGACAATGCCACAAATTGGCTGTAAGAGCTCAGCATTAGGGTAAGGGCTCCAGTTAAGATGGTCCGGAATCCCTGCCACTTAGAGAAATGAATTTAGCTATCCCTGTGAAGGGGGCAGTCTGTGTATTACTTTGCCAACTATTAAACTCCCTTGAGTTCAAATACAAGGTGGACACTTAAGCCAGCGCAGGCGAGCTGCCCTGGAAAAGGTGCACACTGAGGGGTTCACAGGCTTCTTAGCAAGATCTTGTGTCTTAGATAGTTGGTAGTTGTTATGTGAGGTAGTTATGTTCTATAAAGTCACCCAGAACACTGAATTAGTGAATACTGAACCATTGTTTCTAGGGAAAGTATAGGATTAGGTTGCTGTGAATGTTTAATTACAACATTCTTACTGACTGAGCAATGCATAACCGTTTATATGTGTGTTTCTGTTTAAAGACTTCTTATTTAATATATATTGTTGATTCATGAACATCGAACACATGGTCAGCATTATAACTCATGCCTAAACGAAGCTTATATAACACACGTGTTTTCTCTGTAGGGCACATCACAGCCTTCTGGCACTTAGGGACACTAGACAGCTCTTCAGAACTACACATGGAGGCCATGTTAAAACAGGAAAATGACCATAAAAAGCACAAAGTGTGAAAAACGCAGCACCAAATAAATCACAGGAAAAACGTTTACAGGATGAAAGCTGCAACACGAAGGCAGAGTGAGGTCTTGTTCCACCTCAGCTGGGAACATGCCCATTGGGCAACTGAAAATTTTCCCCACTCGGAGCATGTCTGCAAATGACCGTGAACACAGCAAGAGTATTGATTCGGAGGTTGCGAATAAATATCAGCAAGTCAGCAAATTTGCAAACACACAACTGATGAATAATGAGGATGGACTCTAGGTTGTACTGTAACACCTTACTGGAACCCAGCTATTTTGTGGACAATCTAAACTAGATGCTTAAATACATTACTGCTTAAGAGAGCACATCTTCAAGGTCACTCAAGCCACTTTCATTTTGGGACGTGTTAGTATATGTATCTATATGAGCTGTATATGATGTATATGAGATATATATAGATGTATCATATATATTATATATGATACATATAGATATATGACGTATATGCTATAGATATCAAATATATATATAGATATACAGTTTTTTGTTTGTTTTTGAGACAGGGTCTTGCTCTGCTGCACAGGCTGGAGTGCAATGATGCGATCACAGTTCACTGCATCTTCGACCTTACCAGGCTCGAACCATCCTCCCACCTCAGCCTGCTGGGTACCTGGGACTACAGGTGTGTGCCACCACACTCAGGTAATTGTATTTTTTGTAAAGATAGGGTCTCACCATGGATGTTAGTATATTTTTAAAAACAAAAATTAAAACGAAGAAATGTCCAACAGGCTTATATAAAATGCAGTATATTTTAAGTGCTTACATTTGACATAGTAATGCTTTTAACTCACAACGTGAATATAGTGCAATGTACTGGGTATTAATCACAAGGCAATTAAAGGATTTTTAAAACATTAATTTATAGATCATTACAGGCAGTGTGGTCTGACGGAGGAACACGAGTTTTACATGATGACAGCCGTCTTTTACTCCCATCTGCTTGTTTTCCTGCCTGTAATCCCATGTGAAGAGAATCCCAGCATCTACATCTGAGGCCCTTTGTGAACACGTGGCTGCGGCTGTCTGATCCTCCCTGTCCTCCCTGTGACAGACTCATACGGGAAGGATGATCAAGGTCTCCTCCAGTAGTTGAACTCCCTTCTCAAGTTCATGATGCAGCTAAAGGAACCCATTGTTTTATCCACTGGGTGAATGGAAACAGAGGCCTTCAGAAGGAAAGAGCCCAGGGCACGGGAAAGGAGAAGGTTCCACAAAAGCCTGGTTTGAGACTGTCCTTTCCCAGGCTGTGTGATCCACCACAGGTCACTGTCTGTCTCTAGGCGTCAGTTTCCTCCACTGTAGTTTGAAGATGCTTTAGATCAGGAAGGAACTGGCAAGCGTTATCTGGAAGGGTCCTATCGTATTTTAGGCTTTATGGGCCAAGAGGCAAAAACAAGGGTATTTGTAGGGACTTATATGACAGGAAAGAAAATACATTTCCACAAGATTTTTCAACTATATAATAAAAACTGACCAGGCACGTGACACACCCGTAATCCCAGCACATTAGGAGGCCGAGGTAGGTAGATCCCTCAAGGCCAGGAGTTCAAGACCAGCCTGACCAACATACCAAAACTACCATCTCTACTAAAAATACTGAAATTGGCTGAGTGTGGTGGGGTGGCAGATGCCTATAGTCCCAGCTGCTCAGGAGGCTAAAGCAGGAGAATCACTGGAACCTGGGAGGCGGAGGTTGCAGTGAGCCGAGTGTGTGCCGCTGCACTCCAACCTGAGCAACAGAGTGAGACTTGGTCTAAAACAAAAACAAAAACCCAAAAATGTAATAAAAACCCATTGTTCCGTCATGGGCCATACAAAAAGAGGCAGCCAGCTGGCTTTGGCTCCTGGGATGTAGCTGCTGACCCAGCTGCAGTGCAGACCAGCACCATCCAGCGGACCCTTCTGTAACGATGGAAATGCTTCCTTCTGCACCGTGACCACTGAGCAGTTGAAATGCAGTTAGTGTGACTGAAGAACTGAATTTTTCATGTTATTTCATTTCAATTAATTTAAATTGAAATAGGCACATGTGGCTAGTGGCTAATCACAGCTTTAAACCTTCTGTCTACTTCCTCCAGCCCTCGTAGATTATGGTTCTACAGTTTACTGTCTTCAGGAGCTTCTGTCTTATGAAACTGGCAAACGTAGACAAGTTTTGCAGATTTTGTTCTCGTTGATTCCTTTGGCCTGCATTTGTTTTCTTCTTTTCTAGTTTTCTACAATATTCCCAGTCTGCCTGTTTCATTGTAATGCTAAATTCCTAACTATGCAGAGAGAGATGTCCCAAGGAGCCACAACAAAGTGAAACTGGTACTGCAGGGTTTTTAATTTTTTTTAATGTATTTTTTTTTTTTTTTAGAGACAAGATCTCGTTCTGTTACCCAGGCTGGATTGCAGTGGCCTGATCACGGCTCACTGCAGCCTCTACCTTCTAGGCTCAAGCAATCCTCCCACCTCAGCCTCCTGAGTAGCTGGGACTACAGGCATGCACTACCATGCCCAGCTAACTTTTTTTATTTTTTGTAGAGACAGGGTCACAGTACATTGCCCAGGCTGGTCTTGAACTTCAGGCATCTAGCAGTCCTCCCATCTTGGCCTCCCAAAGGGCCAGGCATGAGCCACCATGCCCAGCAGGATATTTTAAATTTGAAGAAAACACACAACACTCAACATTATCAGATGGTGCATGAACTACCAGTTCAATCTACTTCTAACTCAGATCTATCCAACCATTTGCATAGTACTGCTAGCCTACAGCTTCATCACTAGCTAGTGCTGCATTCCTTTCAATGACATCATATCTTTGCGATGTCGACTTTTCAACAGTTGCAGTGATCAAAAGCAAGAAGTGCCTGAAAACCAACATAGAACATTGAACAGTGTCCAATCTGATTCCTAAATTCCTTAAAGCATGACTTTTATCCCTTTCTTTCTTGCTCCCTCAAAAACTGTGCCTCTCTATTTTTCTAATCTACGGAGTTAAACAACTTACTTTACAAAACTTCCAATACCAGTTAGTCCAGACAAGAACTAAGTGACGTTTCCTTGCCAAAATCTGGCTAAGGTAAGATCATGAAAAAACCTTACGGAGGTACTTGTCAAATGTAAACGGAGCTTCTGTAACTCACCATCAGGAGTATCTTTGTTTATTTTTAGTCTCTTCAGAGGAAGTTTTTATTTCACTTTATTTAGAGCCAGGATCGCACTTTGTTACCCAGGCTGGAGTGCAGTGGCAAGATCATAGCTCACTGTAGCCTGGGGCTCAAGCAAATCTCCACACTCAGCCTCCCAAGTAGCTGAGACCACAGGTGTGCACCCAGCTAATTTTTTTGTATTTTTTGTGGAGATGGGGTCCCATTATGTGGCCCAGGCTGGTCTTGAACTCCTGGGCTCAAGCAATCCACCTGCCTCGGCCTCCCGAAGTGTGGAATTACAGGCTTGAGTCACCACACTGGGCAATTTATTTCTGCTTTTTGAAAAAATGGGAAGAAGCATGGTTTTGATATTTGATCAACAGTCTCCCCACTAGGGAATAAGAGTCCATTATATATGATCATCCCTCCTAGCCAGCCAGCAGCCCTTTCTCCCAATACCTGCAGTCACAGGAAGTTTAAGGAGTGACCTGCGATCTTCATGATGTTCCTTTCAACTCCCAGGGTGCTCTGGTGTATGGCTGCTCCCTGCATAAAGAGCCATTAACATTTTTTCCATTTTGATCACAGAGAAAAGCTAGGAAGCACAACAAGTGCCCACAGGAATAAAATATACAGTCTGTGCCTTCCTTTTCCTCTGTGTCACCTAGAACCTGAGATCCAGGCTGGAAGCTGTGCAAGGGGCCACTCCGTCCATTCCTCTGCCAGTGATCAAACAGCTCACGGGCTTTGTCCAGCTTCATGGGGAAGTCTCTACAGCAGGGCTGCCATTGCCTCCGACCCCCATCTCAAAGAGAGTAGGCCACAAACACACTCCACCACTGGGTCAGTTTCCTAGAGGTTCTGGCTTCCAACCTATCATTTTCCTTGGCTGAGATTTAGCCCTTTTGTTTTGTTTTGTTTTTTTAGTTAGTCTCTTCTGTACCATCCTGAGGGTGGGGGGAAATCTCTCTTCTCCACTATAAACAAAAGAAGGCCATAGGATCCATTTTTCTAAAAGCAAAAACTCCAGTCCTGTTAAAATGTCTTTGAATTCTGGTAACATCCAACGATGGGCTGATGTTGGTAGAGGAGGTATAAATATTTCTCCTATATAAAAACAAAGTGCTTATATTAAAAAAAAAAAAAAAAAAGACAACTAGTAACTCTCTTATCCTGAGATGTAATGATTCTGTGGACATCTCTGAGGGATTTTTCAGGGTCTCTTTGCTATGTGACTGTGGTCGAATTTTCTAATCTTGTTGCACTTTCCCTACCTGCATTTGGCTCAATTCAGAGAACCCATTATGGGTCCAGCAATATTCTAGGTGCTAGAGATATGAAGACAAGCAAGCCCCAGTCCTTGTCCTCAAGTAACTCAAAAAAGAGGTAAGAAACAGATGAGTAAAAGATAACTCTAAGTGTTGCCCAAAAATGTGGCCAAAGAGTCAGGGAACTCTAAAGAGAGAATCCTGAAGGTTAATCACAGCTATTCAGGAGCATCAGGTACAGTGGAAGAGCTTATCCGGCAGAGGAAAGCACGAGCACAGGGCGAACACATGTGATGTGTTCCAGAATGAGCAAAGGGTAGGGTTTTTCAGCCTCTTAGCTTGTCTCTCAGTTCTAGGCTTCCCCTCCAATCCATTCTGTACTTTAAACCAGAGCAGTGTTTCTCAACGCAGTTCTCCTAAAACTCTTTGGTAGCTGCTTTCAGCATGCTTTAGAAAGCTCCACAGTCTGGCTACCTCTTCCCTCTCCAGCCTCAATTTAACCACCCATCCAGTCCTCTGTAGCCACCCCTCTGTTCCCACCACCAAGCCTAGCCAACTTCACTTGGTCCTCCAGGACTTAACTTGAGGTGACCTCCAATGAGAAGTCATTCCCAACTCCCAAGGCTGGGTTACGTATTTCTCCTAAGTGTCCCCTAAGTATCCTGTAGCACTCATCAGACTATATTGTGATGGCCTATTTATCTGTCTGTCGTCCCCACAGGAATGTCAGTGACATAAGAGTAGGAACTCAATGAATATTTGTGAAAAAGAGGGAAAGGGAGGGAGGCAGGGAAAGGGAAGGAACTGGGGAAAGGAACAGAATCCTGGGAGAATCTTAAATGTGAGAAATAAACTGAGAAACAACTAGTAAAAGATCTGGGAAAGAGTAATGAAAAACAGAGGAGGGAAGGAGTGGTATCATTTGAGCAAAGCAGAAAATAATTTTTAGTAGAAGGCTCTTCTCGTCATAAAAGAAACACTCTAGAGAAATCAGGTACCAGGGATAAAAACTAGGTTTCTTTGACCTTTTTTTGTACCATAGACCTCTTTACTAGTCTAGTGAAGCCTATGGACCCCTTCTCAAAATAACTTTATTAAATATACAAAAGACAATACACACAGTAATAAATAAAACTACTTCTATTACAGTTACTGAAATATTCAAAGATTACACTATAGTCATATATGAGTTGGCATTATTAATGCCTTAGGTAGTAACAAGATCTATCAGGAGCTCCACAAAACAATGTAATTTCTCAGTAATGATGAAGGAAAACAGCGCTTTAAGATACCCGCAATAAAACTGTAATGCAATATGGAAATATCTGTGGATACTATTGACACTACCATGGTTTGTTGCCCACATTCATAATTGAAGGAAATAGTAAATTTCAGTCAGAGGTTAGTGAAAATAAAGTATTTTCCCCACCCAAATTCAGAGCCCCCAGGTTAGGGGCCCCTCACCAAGTAACCGAATTGGCAATGCGGTCCTCATTGACTTTTGCCAAAGCAGTTGCAGGCAAGTGATAGAGGCAAAAACCAGAGCAAAATGAAGAGAGAATGGGCGGAGGGGAAAAGGAGGCCATGATTACAGGCTCCTCCTTCCACGCGTTTTTGTGGCCAAATAAATGAAAAGGCTTGGAGTAGCTTGAACGAGAAGAAATGTCTAGGGAATATAGAAATAGAACATGCCATCTTCTTGTGACCCAAAAAGTAACGTCAGGAACGAGGCTAAATCACTGTTGGAAGTAGTTACTGCCTCGTGCACAGAGGGCAATAGATCAGGCCAGGGAGTTACCAACACTGTTTTTAGCAACGCAGGGAGATGACAAAGATCTGCACAGCCTTGGAATCAGAATTGCGGGAAAGAAGAGACAATGCCACAGGATTCTTTTTCTCTGAAAAAATAGCCCTCATTGTTTAGAATAGGACAGGTAATGGTACCAGTCTGAGATCTCCACTCTTCATGCAATGCTGATTGTAGAAAGGACCATGAAAAGCACTCTTCTAGTCAGTGGGGAAGATGGAATCTCCCAGAAACCTGCTCCAGACACAGCCTTTCTTGTACAGATGAGAGATGGTCAAAGGGCAACAAAAGTTATTTAACCTCGTATTGTTCTGGATCAAGATTAAGTATTATCAACAGCTAGTTGTTGGTATCTGGAGCAATAGAACCTGAAAAAAAAAAAAAAAAGAAAGAAAAAGAAAAAGGAGTATGCATATAAGAGATATAAGAGAGGGATTAAAAAAAATGAGTAACAAGACAGACCTAACAGTTATTAAACACAGAACCAAACCAAAATAAAAGCAGAAAAAGTTACGGCTTCTTAATAACCATTGTTTTCTAGCCAAGGACATTTTAAAAAGGCTCCTAACATCTGATGAGCTGTGCAGCAGGAGCCTTCTGAGGGTTTGGGGGGAAAGTGGACAGAAGGAAAGCTGTGTAGATATGCAAATACCCTATTCAAATCCAGGCTTCGTTTTCCTGCAACTGAGGGTAATTAAGTGGTTAGAGAACTGCCTGTGAACCTCCTCTTCTCCTCAGAAACAATTGTGGATTTGTTGGCTAGTTGACTTCATCCAGCCTAACCCAGACCAAGATAAATCCAATTAAACATCCACCGACACAAAAACCAGAGCTTGTGCGATACTGGGAGCAACTCAGAGAGAGTCTGGAGGTGGGGGGAGCTGGAATTCTCTTGTGCAATGCTTTATACTCTGAGACGGGAACTCATAAGAGGTCTTTGGGCTCGTCTGACAGAAGCTAAAGGAACAATTACACCATAATTGAACATTGTTTATGATGTTCAATGTTCACTGACAATTGAGCGTTGCTTATTGCTCTTCTGTGCAAGGAGTTCACAGCCCTTTACAGAAGGGACCTCCACCAGCCTCACCGCACCTCTGTGCTCCCCACCAGACAGACTGTGCTATCAGCCCGCATTCCAGCTCCAGAGCCAGTGAGTAAGGGGAGTTGTTCAAGGTCACCCAGCAGATGGAGGCCGAGCCTTGGGTAACACTAGCACCTAACCTTGCATCTTATCGTTCGTGGCACTGTTTATCTCAACCTGTGGATTCCAGGGAAATCTCGTAAAAGCAGTATTTTATGAGTATTCAAGAGTATTCAAGGTCATCCCTTGTGGGACCCACCTGGAATTCTCAGAGGATCTCACACGGGTGAAGAAAGAAAGATCATATTTTCCCAAACCAAACAGCTTGTGTTTCTAACACCCCACCTTCTAGCTGCACAGAATAAACCAACGCTGGATTCCTGGAGACAACGTGGACTGAATGCCATGTGTAAACCAGAGAGTTCTATGCTCTTAAGGAAGATGATGCTCAGCTTCCAGGTAACCCCAGATCTCAGGGATCAAGTCTCCAGTGAAGCACAGGTGCACTTTCCCAGGAGCTCCTGGCTGCAGTTTGAGGTTCGCTTTGGGGATTAATGGACTCCTTGCTTGGCACTCTCCGCCTCATTTAGTAATCAGTGTTTCCCGTGAAAACACAAACACTCCTGCTCTTAAGGGGTCAACCCAGGGAAGGGGAGACGAGGTCAGACTGCTCTCAGGCAGGGAAGTCAGGAAGGCTTTTGCTCAGTCTTGGCACAGATGCTTCACATCCAGAACAGAACAGAGGGCCTCGATCAGGCAGCCATGAACTCTGACCTGCCTGCCCTCAGCAAATGTGCCCGGTGTGACAGAGTAGCTATTTCATAAGGTCTGAGAAATAAACGTGTTCTGTTTGTGCCTCTCCTGGTAAGAGGACAGATGGAGTGGGAGGAAAGGGGCAGGAGGTGAGCACAGGTGTCTCCAGGTATACTTAGCCAGAGGTTCCACCCTCTGTACTTTTCTCCCCTCTGTCTCTATTATTTATTTTATCTGAGAGTCAGTGGAAGCCAGAGTGTCTGGAGGATTTCACACGGCTGCCATCAGGCTGCCCGTAGACCCCCTCGCAGTTGCCCAGGATGCACAAGTACTGACAGTCACACGGCTTTTAAAAGGCACCTCCTGCATCTAGGGACTTTGCTTTTGCCTGGAGCCAGTGCCACTTTGATGATATAAAAACGACCAGGAGGTCCTGTGGGTCAAGGTCTCAAATGGGATGAAAAGAAAGAACAAGAAGAGATGCTGCTGTCCAAACGAGCAGGCCATGAGGTGCACCATGGCCATCAGCCGCGGGCTGGAGCAAGCTATTTATGGCCACCCCCGATCCCCACGTAATCGCTTTAGTACCAGTCACACTGCATAAGGACCTTTCCGTCAATGACGGACCGCATAAACGAAAGTAATCGCGTAGGATTCTAATACCATATTTTCACCTATTCTAGGTCTAGATAAACAAGTACTTGCCACTGTGTTCCAGATGCCTACAGTATTCAGTATAGTAACCTGCTGTACAGGTTTGTAGCCTAGAGCGATAGGTGCCGTCTAGCCTAGGTATACTAGGCTATGCCATCTAGGTTTATGTAAGTTCACTCTGTGATGTTCTCACAATGTGGGAGGAAAGGGGCAGGAGGTGAACACAGTTGTCTACAGGTGTACTTACCTGGCAATTCCACCTTCTATTGTCTGTAGCCTAGAAGCAATAGTCTATACCATCTAGCCTAGGTATAGTAGGTTATACCATCTAGCCTCGGTGTGGTGGGCTATACCATCTAGGTCTGTGTGAGTAGACTCTATGATGTTTGCACAATGACAAGATCACCAAACAACACAATTCTCTGAATGCATCCCTGTTGTTAAGCAATGCCCAACTGTACTTAACATGTGTCATATAATCAAAGTGGCCAAAGAGAACCAACCCTGTTTTCACCATCTGCTGTTGTGAAATAAAAGGATCACCTGGAAACGTTTACAATATGATGACTAAATATGCATTTAGTCTTTCTACAAAGAAATGGGGTGGGAACCTCCCACTCGGCCCTTGCCCTCCCAGAGGCGCCCTGCCCAGGGATTCCTTTGTCTCCTTGGGGCCTTGCCAAGTCTGATGTGCCAGTCACCAATCTAGGCCATGTCCACACTTATCTCTCCACTCCTACTGAAGTGGAAGGGCCCTGGTGAAGAAACAGTCAGGCACACAGCTCTGCTCCCAATCCAAGACATGTGTTCAGCAGAAAGCTGTCTGTTGCACTCTGGTCGCTTGACCCCTGCCCACCCCCAGCACGTTGCCCTGGCAGCTCCAGTGCTCCCTCCAACCCTGACCCTTGCCTCCAGCTCCAGCCTGAGCTTCTCCCTCTGCTGGCCATGCCAATCTTGTCATGGTTCCTCCCCAGAAGCACAGAAGACTTTCTCATCTCTCAGGACAGCCAGCCCTCCTCTTAGGCGTTAGATCCCAAGGGACTTCCCTTCCATGACCATTCCTTCTCTGCATCTGTATCCCAGCCCTTGCTAGAGCCGCGGTCCTTCTGCCTCTCTCAGGCATGGGCATGCGGGGAGTGCCCTCTGAGCTGCTTCCCTCCTTCCTTCTCAGCCAACCTTTGGCTCAAGTCATCTCTACCACATTCCTGCCTTCGTTACCCTCAGGGAATTCGGCCCACACCTCCTTGTATTCCTGGAGCTGCAAGCTCTCAATTGTCAGCAGTAATCTTTGGCCCCATCCAATAATAATCTTTTCTCACTTCTCATTTCACAATTTGGTAACACCCATCAGCACCTCCACCCCTCGAATGTCACCATTTTTATTTCTATGGCATTGCCCTCATGGGTTTATTCCTACCTAGGTATTTCCTTTCTGCCTCCTTTACTGCTCCTCTTCTAAAGGCAGGAGCAGAATGATCCATCTCCAAGGCTCATATTAATCCTCAGCTTTGTATTTTCCTCATCATTCTCCTGCTCTGAGATATCCCATTTGTCCTCACTGCTGATAGAACGAAGTTCATTATCCCGGCCTTTAAGGCCATTATCATTGCACCTGTCCCTGCCAGCCAGCTCTACCTCCCACTTTTGCCTTCTACTCCAGCCAGGCTGCTTGTCTCCAGCCTGGACCACAAATGTGAATGTTTTTGTCAACTCCAAGGTTCGACCTGGGCCACGTCCCTTCTACTTCCCTCCTCTCTACTCAAATCCTACTCCTGTTCCAAAGTCTAGCTAAACTCTCATCTTTTCCCCCACTTGAATTATTAATGCACAGAAAACCGAGAAGGTGTCTTATACTCTTGCATATCCCATCAGTTTATGGTATACATATGGAAGCGAAACATATAAAAACTCATTTAGCGAAACATACACAAACTCATTTAGTACGTATCTACTTAATCTATGCATCCTTTTATCTTGACCATCACAGCAACAAGTACAATGTGATACAGTTCTGTTCAATTATTGCTTACTTCACAAACATTGGTAATCATAATGTCTACTGTCATACATTATGGTTTTTATCTCATTGGTTTAGATGTACAAATATCATACTCAATAGACCCATTTGTTTCCTGCTACTTGTTGGCAGGGATTGGGGTAAACTCATAGCTTGTAACAATGTGTCACACTTGGCCTGAAGCCAATGACTTATGCTGTGGTTTACCTGAGATGACATTAGGCAGACTTTGCCTTTTTTTTTTTTTGAGATGGAGTTTTGCTCTTATCGCCCAGGCTGGTGTACAATGGCGGGATCTCGGCTTACCGCAACCTCTGCCTCCTAGGTTCAAGCAATTCTCCAGCCTCAGCCTCCTGAGTAGCTGGTATTACAGGTGCCCGCCACCATGCCCAGCTAATTTTTGTATTTTTAGTAGAGATGGGTTTTCGCCATGTTGGCCAGGCTAGTCTCGAACTCCTGACCCCAGGTGATCTGCCCACCTCGGCCTTCCAGAGGACTGAGATTCAGGCATGAGCCACCAAGCCTGGCGTTATTTAGAGCTTTCCATTATGCATAGCTAAACCTACTCTCACCTGTCACACCTATCCGAGAGTCAAAACTTATCATTCAGTTCATAACTTCTAGAAACTTGAAACCAAAATCCTGCCAATATCTGGGTATGCTGCTTTGCTCCAAAAGACCATGTATACGCCAATTCCTGTCTTTGTAAATGAAATGGATCCACGGCTCTTTTTAAAAGAACAGGTTAAAATTGTGCTTCTGTCATTTCCCATCTCTATTCTTCTTTTGTGAGTTTTTCCATCCAGATGAACAGGAGGCTGAGCAGTGCCGTGGAACGTGCAGGCAACGTGGAGTAAGAGAAGCCCAAGTTGACAGTCATCTCTGCCCTTTGTCAGCCATGTGACCCTGAGTAAATGACATCTTGTGTTCGAAACATGGGGTGAGTAATTTCCATTTTAATCATCAAAACTCTACTGGGGGCTGGGCACAGTGACTCACGCCTCTAATCCCAACACTTTGGGAGGCCGAGGTGGGTGGATCACTTGAGGTCAGGAATTTGAAAGCAGCCTGACCAACATAGTGAAACCCCATCTCTACTAAAAATACAAAAATTAGCCAGGCATGGTGGTGTGTACCTGTAATCCCAGCTACTCAAGAGGCTGGGGCAGGAGACTCACTTGAACCCAGGAGGCAGAGTTTGCAGTGAGCCGAGATCACGCCACTGTACCCCAGCCTGGGTGACAGAGTGAGACTCCATCTAAAAAACAAAACAAACAAACAAAAAACCTAATTGGAGTTACTGTGAGAATTAAGTGAAAGGAATATGTTTTTAAAAGCCTGGCCAGTGTCTGATATGTGGTGGGGGTTCAATAAATGCTTAGGAAATCTAAAATAAAAAGAATATTGAAGCAGAGCATGGTAGCTCATACCTGTAATCCCAGCACTTTGGGAGGCTGAGGTGGAAGAATCACTTAAGCCTGGAAGTTGAAGGCTGCAGCGAGCCATGATCGCAGCATTGCACACTGGCCTGAGCAATAGAGTGAGACACAGTCTCAAAATTAAAAAAAAAAAAAAAAAACAACACCGCAGAACATACATCTCCCAAGTGACTAATTTCGAATCAAATAATTAACAATTTCCTTTTTTAAGCAGAGAGAACTGTGCCCCTCACACATGTCAGGGTCTTTTGTAGCTGCGGCTGTTAGCCTTGCAACCTGAGGGCCATGAGGTCCAGCTCTCTCATAGACTCATGGAGAGCTCAAGACAAGAGCCATCGTTTGGTCCAAGTTCAAGAGTGTGGAAGATCGTCTGCAAAGATGACTACCAATCATCCTGTCAACGTCATGCACATGTAAGTGAGCACGCCATGTGAGAGACGGACTTGTTCCCCTCCGCTTGCATCTTGCTTTGACCAGTAGAACACAGTAGAGTCTCATCGTGTGACTTATAGGTCTAGGTAAGAGGCCTTGCTGGTTCTCTTTTCTCTCCTAGAAACCAGCCACCAAGTAGAAAGCTTAGGCTAGATTACTTACCGAATGATGACAGAATGCCTGGAGACAGGTCACACGGAGGAGAACCAAGGTCTCCCACTGACAGCCAGCACTTGACCCCCGACCTTGACAGACCCTCCCCCAGCCAACTCTCAGATCGACAAACCACAAGTGGCTCCAGCTCACAGTAGAAGCAGAGCCTCCTACCTGACCACAGAAGTATGAGAAGTAACAAAGCATTGTTGTTTTAAGTCCCTAAGCTTGGGGATGGCTTGTTACACAGCAATAAATAACTGATACAAAAGAGAGTGTTACCCACCATGGTTCTCAGACACAGGACACAGGATCCACCATGTCAATGCCTGCCTCCAGGAGGCACCCAAGCCTCGACCACAGTCAGGGAAGACACCTACCTGTATTTCCAGCCACCTCTGCTTGAAGATACTTACTTAGCCATCGGTACCCATCCTGTTTGAGCTAACTGCTTTAGGCTCTCCTTTGAGCTTGTTTTTATTATTAGTTTCTATCTTGTATATTAACTTCAAAAGAGCAAAGAAGAAATAACTTGCAGGGAAGAGCCATGAAGATAACCCAAGCCCCAGCAGAGGAGCGTGGATGGGTTTCCTTGCCATTAATTGGCTCTGCCAATTCACCATAGTTAAATTCCCATTTTCCACTCCTAAGTGAATTTCTTATTACTAAACCCTGTAGTAAAAATAATAATAGCTCACATTTATTGCATTCTTAACATGTGTAAGGCACTGTGCAAAGCATTTCAGAAGTGTGCTATCATTTAATTTTTTAAACAACTAAATGAGGCAGATCCGATTCATTCATTTATCAAATATTAATCAGCCAGGCACCGTTCCAGGTACTAAGGATACATAAATAAACAACATTGACAGAGACCCTGCTCTCGTGGAGCTGGCATTCCATGTTGGAGACAGGCAGAAAATGCATATTGTGTAGGAAGGTGAGAAATTCAAACGGCAGAAGACATAGAGGAGAATAAGAGTCTTCCAAATCAGGTGACATCTGAGCAGGGAGTGAGGGTGTCAGCCTTGGGGTGGATATGCGGGAAGAACCCTCCAGGCAAGTACCATTCCCTGAGCCAGGAACACTCTTACCGTGTTCTAGGAGCAGCAAAGAGGTCCAAATGGCTGGATCAAGAATGTTTAGTGGTGAGGCCAGAGTGATACCAAGGAGCCAGATTAAGGAGGGCGTCCTATGCCATGGTAAGGACTCTGTCTTTTTTCAGAATGAACTGGGAAGGCATGGGAGACTTTCCATCTCACCAGAGTGATTTTTTTAAAAAATCACTCTGGGCCAGTGGCGATGGCTCACGCCTATACTCCCAGCGATCTGGGAGGCCAAGATTGGAGATTGCTTGAGCTTAGGAGTTTGAGACCAGCCTGGGCAACATGGTGAGACCCCATCGCTACAAAAAATACAAAAAAAATTAGCCGGGTTTGGTGGCGCATGCCTGTGGTCCCAGCTACTGGGGAGGCTGAGGCAGGAGGATTGCTTGAGCCCAGGAGGTTGAGGCCACAGCAAGCCGAGATCAAGCCACTGCAATCCAGCTTGGGTGACAGAGTGAGAGCCTGTCTCAAAAATAATAAATAAATAAATAAAAATAAAATCACTCCGGCTACTATATAGTGGGGGAAGGAAGACCTCTTCAGAGACTAATGCAATAATCCAGGTGAAATACAAGGGTGACTTGGACCAACATGATAGCCCAGGAAGTAGGGAGAAGCTGCAAACTTCCAGAAATCTCTGGAAGGCAGGGCTGCCCAGATTTGCGGTGTTTGGGATACGCGGGTAGGAGAGAGAGCGCGATTGTGTTAGTATCTTTATGCCCATTTTACAAATTTGTAAGCGAAAGGCGGAATAACTTGCCCAAGAGGATACAGCCAATAAATGCAGAGCCACATCTCAAATCAGGATTGGTTTGATCCAAGAGCTCATCCTCTTCCTCACACTGCCCTACTGCCTCATGTTTAAAAACCCTAAGCTGCCTAAGTTGGAAATCGCACGTGTCAAATTGTCCCAATTTTACCCTGCCCTCTCCACACATAAGATAGAAATAAGCCAAATCCCTGTGTCATTCAGCAGATTGCTGAAGTAGTGCCGTGCCCTTGTGACTTGAATGACCCCTATTCTGCACAGGAAATATATACAAGACCCAAAGCCATACTGAGGGATGCGGACAAGCACTTGGCCCGGCCACAGCAGGCTGCACCAATTACCAGGGATTGCCTAAAATCTGGGCAAAGGCTTTTCTCTCTGGCTAAGTTGCCAAACAGTTCCTCGTATCTGATTACCCAAAGAGAGCAGAATAACAATTCATAAAACCATCACAGAAGAGACTTAAGAAACAGCTTGTTTTTAAATGTTAAAGTGGCTTTATCATAACCTGCCACTCAATAATATTAAATTTGACATTGGAAATGAAGTTTTCCACTAACAATTTCCACGAATGGAAGAGCTCTGACTCTCTTATTCTGCCTGGAATTTTTCTTGCTGGGGAGCTTTCACAGTGTGACGCAGCAGTAATGCAAGTGTGTGTACGCGGCTGCTTTATAGAAGAGGTGTGTGTGTACAAAGGCCTTTGCACACGGGAAAAAGTCCTGGTCATGACCCTGATGCACTAGGTTTGGAATTTTTTTTTTTATTCGTGTAAAGCCTCATTAACATTCTCCAACATAAAATATTTTTAATAAGAGCCAAGTTCCCTTCCCCCACTTTCAAATTTCCTGTCACCAAAGTTGAAAACAGAAGGGCCTTCTATGAATCGCTCTCCCTTGCTTTCTTTCCCTCTCCTTCCTCTCTCTCTCCTCTTTCCAAAGCAGAGGACTCCAAAATTTTCAGCTGCAAAGCCTTGGAGACCCCAGAGATTCAACTGTTAAGAACACCAATTTCCGACTGAGGACTCACATGCAAAGGGAGTGAAGGATAACTGACATCACAATTTATTGCCCCAAAAACAACTTTCTCAACTCAAAGCAAAACCATAATTATGGGTGAGAAAGACACTCCCTGTTAACTGGCTGTGAAAGAGTGATTTACAATGCATTCTTCCTCACAGTGGAAGGCCTCTTGGCAGTCACAAATGCAGGTTTTGTGTATTCAGAAGCAAAGCTCAGAGGAGCAGAAGAGAGTGAAAAGGACATTCTGCATGGGAAGTGTGCCCCTTTCCACCGCATTTATCCCATAAAGTCCCAGCACTAAGAGCTCTTGGAAAATTCCCCATTATGAAAACAAACTTGCACCATGATCAGGACAAAGACTGAGCTCTTTTTTTTTTTCTTTCTTTCTTTCTTCCTTTCTTTCTTTCTTTTTCTTTCTTTCTTTTTTTTCTCTTAAGTAGTTTCCTATCTATTGAAATCTGCTAGTTGGTTTATAGTTTATGGGAAGATAATAGTGGCACAAATGAAGAAAATGCTAATACAGTTTTAAGTTGTAGAACCACATGGACCAGCCCAGCATGGTGGCTCACGCCTGTAATCCCAGCATTTTGGGAGGCCGAGGTGGGCGGATCACCTGAGCTCGGGAGTTTGAGACCAGCCTGGCCAATGCGATGAAACCCTATCTCTACTAAAAATACAAAAACTAGCCAGGTGTGGAAGTGCACGCCTGTAATCCCAGCTAGTCGGGAGGCTGAGGTGGGAGAATCACTTGAACCTGGGAGGCAGAGGTTGCAGTGAGCCAAGATTGTGCCATTGCACTCCAGCCTGGGCAACAGAGCAAGACTTTGTCTTAAATAAACAAATAAATAGAACAACATAGACCTAACCTTGCCAGAGACAGACAATGTAAAGTGGTATTAAATTCTTGTATCTAAGAGAAATGTCAAGCGTTAAAGCTAAAACAACACTGTAAGATAAGCAGGCGTCTAAGAGTATGCTTTCCTGACATGACCAGGAAGACAGGCTCGTTAGAGACATGGCAGGAGGCTTTAGAAGATGAAAAGGGCAGGAGAAAGTAAAGGAGTCTAAAGAAAGGAGAACTGAGCCCAGGGACCAGAGCGTCAGAGGAAGCGCCTAGAAAGAAACTGCCTGCCAACAGGAAGCCTTCTTTCCTAGAATCCCGGCCCAAGGCAGCGTATTTCCAGAAGGTACTGGGTCAAGAACCCGCTGGGCTTTCCCCCAAACCTGAAGAGCTTCTTAGGTGTGTATCTTAATATTTCCAGTCAAAGCAGGTGCCCCCAGTGCAGAAGCACAGTATTCCATTTCCTCCTAAGACAGACATGATCTCCAGAGAGAATCAGCCTTTGCAAATTCCCTCCAGGGCGTTGGGAATTAGTCCATTTTGTGACTATTGGGAAATGGTCCTATATTAAGGGAGAAATGGGTATGGATTACAGTTTTCTGCCCTGAGTTGTCTTTAGGAGGCACGAATGGGTATACCCAGAGAGGAGGAAAAGGATGGGATCTGGAACAAAATGAAACCTAGGGTTCAAACACAGTCTGTCTTTGAGAGAGAAACTTAAACCCTGAGCCTTATCTGTTCCATGGGGTTGAAATAATTATATCGAGGACCTGCTGTGGATATAACATGTGGTGCCTGGCACCAGACCACCACTAAGTTGGTGTTCAGTGCCAGGGAGGTGGGTGTGGGCCCCCTCCTATGCTGTGATACCAGAGTTAATTGCCCTGAACTCAGACATGTGATTCTGCAGTAAACAGAGCTAAGGAGCAGTTGGCTATGTTGGCTGTGCTGAGGCTTAGAATGAGAAGAAAATAAACTATGGAAAAGAAATAGATGGTCCCATGTCAAGAAGATCTGATTAAACAGGAGAAAAGGAGGGTGACAGCAACTCTCAGCCCATCAGTACCCCAGCCAGAGCCTCGGATCATGGAGAGGGTTGTCGGGCACAGGACAGGGTGCCCAGTGACCTCTGAATTTCTAGTGAGCAAGGAATAATTATTCTAGTATAAGTATGTCCCAAAAATTGCATACACAACCTTTTACTAGAAATTTTATTTGCTGTTCATCTGAAATTCAAACATAACTGAGCATTCTATATTTTTATTTGCTAAATCCTTCAACCCTGATCGTCATTGCTTTGACCCACCAAAAGCAATGCTGAACGAGAGCCAGAAAAGCGTTTGAAAAGCCAGCAAAGAGAAATTCAGGGAGCCCACCATTCACTTTGCCGCCATTGACTCCAGAATGTCCTCCCGTGCCTGTTCTAGACAGGATCAAGTGGTTAGGACAGAGAGAGTAGAAAAGAATCCAAGTATGGGGAAAAACAGAGGTGCGTTTGGAATAAAGACAAAGAGGGAGGAAAGAAGAGAAAGGAAAAGCAAGAAGGAGCAGGAAGAAAGGAGAAAGAGCAGGATGGAAGGAACTCAGGCAGACAGACACAAAGACCTCCTTAGCTAGTTTGCAATGATAATCTGAGCTTGCAATGCACCATAGACTGTGTTCTTGTAAGTTAAGAATAGATATGAAACTCATTTCCTGCCACCAGGTGCTGGGGAAAAGGTCTCTCATCCACTGCTCCTTTCCAGAACACAGGGAGTGAAGGAGCAAGGTTTCATCATCATTGCAGCAACTGCTAAGCCTCTCAGGGCACTGGGACACTGCTCAGGTTCCGCAACAAGAGGCTGGGCTTTCTGCACTCGAATGGCCTCTCCTCTCTAGACACCTTATTGCGTTTCCACAATCACTACGTCTCTTCCCATCTGTGGAAATAAGTTCACCACGGCCTTCTCCCGCCTCATCAGGTCCTAGGTGGATCCTCTCGTAATCCAAGATGTAAATCACCCCTGTGAGTTGTCAGCAGTGATTTCTCTTTCCCCAAAGCCTGTACTGCAGGCTAAGCCAGGGAGGTTGTGGGAGGTGCAGAAAATAACATTGGGGCAATGGGATCTTCCCTCGGGAGTCCACAGGCATGGCTTGAATGGACACAGTAGAAGGTCTGAATCCTTCAAAGAGCGAAGTGCAAATGAATACAAGATAGACAGAGTCGATCCAAAAAAAGCACACCCTCTAGGCCACAGGGAGTGTTCAGCCATTTGTGGCATTTTTAAACTTTCTCCACTCAATAAATATAAAGGAAGCTAGACCCAGGACTTGTGCAGGACAAAGGAATCCCATGGCCCCAGCAGCAAGCAAAACAGTGGTTTGAAGCCATGAAGAAAACACCAGTTCTTGAATTTCCTCCTTCTAGCTGTGGGAAATGCATAGTTGATGAAGCCCATTCCCTCATCCACAAGCCACACACATCATGGAGCACAGTCTGAAAGTCAAAGGAGGAAGGTAGGGGAGGAAATTGCAAGGTCAAAGTGACTGCCTCAGGAAGTCTGATTACTCAACATGTTTAAAGCATTATTAGATGGTCTGGAAGTTGTAGATGCAGAATGAGTGGGGAGGGGGTCCAAGGAGCTACAGAAGAAGGAGGGGCTATAAACTTGAGAGTCCCTCCTGGAGTTTTACTGAACTGCCTGCAACACTCTGGGGTGCAAGTTAAGAGAGAGCAAATGGGCAAGGAATCAGCCAGCCACATACAAAAGGAAAGGAGTGTGGCATAGAGGTTAATTGTGGCCATCAGAGATGAGTGGGTACATGGGGAGATTCATTTAAAATTAACGAGGCATTGGTTGCATTTTATAGGTCTTCGTAGGTAGGAAAATCACAAGCCAAAGGGGCAGGAATGGAATGGCTCCACACAAGTGTTTCCTGACCAACCCTTAAGCCAAATGGACAGGCATTGGGTCTCCGCATCAGAGAAGCACAAAGATCTATGGATTCCAAGAGCCAAGGACAGGAGAGGGGACCCATCCACATGCATGTGCTGGAGCCAATCCAGAAGAGGCCACAGCAGTCCTGGGGAGAGGCCAGGCCATGAGGCCCCGAGGATCTATATGCTTGAAGCTGAACCGTTTGCTCTCCCTACCCGAGGCCCCAGTGTGACAAAGACCTCAATGACAGCTGTGTTTGAGCTTCTCCTTCTTAATATTGCCACCTTCAGAGTCAGAAACAGTGTGAATAACTCACCCAGGCAGTGCCAATAACTGCTTGGCATGGATGCTTCTAGATAGGCACAGATGCTTCTAGAATCTTACTTGGGATGTGGGCGGGGGTGTCTCTGTCAGGATGATCCTGATTCAGAAAACTTAGGCTAAAAGTTGCCTCCTCTGGGAAGGCTATCCTAAATAAGAAAGAGACCCATTTTCTCTCTCTTATGCCCCAGATATAAAGAGTTGCTCCCCACTTTGTGAATTTCGTTCATATTCCTATCTCATTTGCTTGATTTTTTTTTACTACTGTTTGATTCAAGAGTCAGAACTTTGTCTTATTTTTTCTTTATACCTACCACACAGCATAATGAAAGCTCCATAAAGTTGTCCATAGGTAAAGGAATGAAAAGACAGAACAAATTTCTAATTCTGGTAACTAACGAGAGATGAAGATAAAACAAAACAAAAATGTGGAGGAGAGGGGGATAATTCAGGAGGGAAAAAAAATGCACATGTCTCAAAACTTTAAGCTAAGAAGGAAAGAGGCTGGGTGCAGTGGCTCACGTCTGTAATCCCAGCACTTTGGGAGGCTGAGGCAGGAGGATCACCTGAGATCAGGAGTTCAAGATCAGCCTGGTCAACATGGTGAAACCCTGTCTCTAGTAAAAATACAAAAATTAGCTGAGCATGGTGGCGGGTACCTGTAATCCCAGCTACTGGGGAGGTTGAGGCAGGAGAATCACTTGAACCTGGGAGGCAGAGGTTGCAGTGAGCTGAGATAGCGCCATTGCATTCCATCCTGGGCAACGAGAGTGAAAGTTTGTCTCAAAAAAAATAAAATAATATAAAATAAAATAAGAAGAAAAGAGAGCGTGGTAATGGACAAGCCATTCAGCAATATTCTCCACTGAACTGGGACCATGAGACTGCTAGCACTGGGCTGGGGAATTAGGACAGAAAAGAAATTGAAATAAGGAGACAAAGCACTTATTTCTTAAGGTATCGAAGTTTCCCGCTGCTAGAAAATAGAGACTCATAAGACCATCGGGAACCAGAAACGGTACAAATAGCCACGGTCTCATCTATCTCCCAAATGCTTTGTTCCTAATGCCAAGATGTCTAAAATTATAACTAACTGTCCACCAGTTGATTTCTCATCAAATCCACCTGGTGAAGACACCTGAAATAATGGAAGAAGAATCAGCCAGCAGCTTCTCCTTTTCCTCTCTAAAGAAAATAACTTGCAGTGTTCAGGTAATACTCACAATTGAGAGAGGAGGAAATGAGTTATTCTGACCAGACGTCAGGATTCAAAGTAATAAACTACAGACTCAAGGGGGGCTGCATTCCAAGCAGCATACTGGTCGGCCCTTTCTTCCCCTAAAGAACATACCCACTAGGACTACTTTGGAAATTTCAAGCATAGACCCGGTAGCCATCATGCCTTCTTCCTCTTTATTCAATTGCCTTTCCACCTGCATAAAAATGTACACATTTTGAGCCTCCAGGGTAGGGAAAGTGTCTTCCATTTCTTTCACAGGTAGGAAAATCACACACCAAAGGGGCAGGAGTTAGGGTAAGCCCCCCTACCTCTTAATAAAAATTAGCATCATGGTAGATGTTTCAGGCTGCATGACCAAAAACATGATGTATACTGGGGAAGACAAGCAGTTTAGGGTTGTCATTCTGAGGGTAAAGCTGAAAAGAATGACAGGAATTGGATGAGAAAACCACAGGGGCCATGCAAGAGGCTCTGTCTTCACTCTTAAGATACGGGAGTCATTAAGAAGGATCAGCAGGAGGGCATGAGGCCTTACCTCAGAGGATGACTCCTTCGGGGGTAGATTTGGGGGCCATGGTAAGAGCACTGGCAAGAGCTGAGGAGACCCTGAGCTGGGTGGGCCCTGCAGTGGGAGAAGGGAGGAGGAGACAGGCAAATGTGTTGTGTGCCAGGCACTTTAAGCCTGCAGGGGGGACAAAGACGGATCAGGCAGTTTCTTCCTTTAGGCTCTGGGGAGGATCGGTGTATTAGCCCATTTTCACATTGCTAGAGGGTAATTTATAAAGAAAAAGAGGTTTAATGAGTCCCATTTCCACATGGCTGGGGGACCTCACAATCATGGCAGAAGACCAAGGAAGAGCAAAAGGATTTCTTACATGCCAGTGAACAAGAAGAGAACATGTGCAGGGAAACGCCTCTTTTTAAATCCATCAGATCTTGTGAGACTTATTCTCTATCATGAGAACAGCAGCACGGGAAAGACCCCCCCGCCCATGACCCAATTACCTCCCACCAGGTGCCTCCCAGGACACGTGGGCACTGTGGGAGCTACAATTCGAGATGAGATTTGGGTGGGGACACAGCCAAACCATATTAGGCAGACTGTGAGTTGCTTGTGGATCCAAATGCCAGCATTACTGATATGGTCTTGGTTGATCTCGAGGCCAGACTCACCTTGTAGGTAAAAGTGGCACTTTCTCCTTAAGGAAGTCAGTGTTCCCATTGTCAGCCATGTTGGGTCCCAGAGAGTGAGTGGGCTTGGAGGGCAGGACCATCATGGAGTCCATGAAGGGGTGTGGGGAGTTCTCCATGGATACACAGAAAAGCGGGGAAAGGAAATGTGGAAGTCTGCTGGAAGCTGGGCAGGGAACTGAAGCTGGGTTCAGGGGCTGTCAGCCCTGACAGAACCCACTGCTGGAGTGAAAAAAACCCAGATGAGTGTATGACCTGGAAAATTCCATGATAGAGGGAAAGAGAGATCAACAGCGTGGCAGTAACAGAGCTGGTTCCTGTGTCAGGTGTAAGTGACAGGATCCCACCAGGATGAGTGTGGGGAACAACTTAGCACTCATCAGGGATATCCCGAAACTATAGAGGAAACTTTCAAGACAGACTGAATTTCATCCCATTTGGACACCATGGGGCTCTCAGAGTGATTGTGGTTTGAACATTACCAAAAAATGTGAACTTATTTTCATCCCTAAACTGGCAAAGTAGGGCATTCCAGCTCCCCTATGTTCTGTGTTCTAAGGACAGACTCTACTAATACACGTTAGTAAAGGTTTTTTGTTTGTGAAGTGAGAGAGAGCAAGATTAACCTGAACTCAGAGAAATATTTCCAAGTGGGAGCCCCAGCAGAGACTCTTTGTTCACTCTGACCCCTGAGATCAACAAAACAGTCTTTGCTCAAGTGACAATTCCCACATTCAAATTGCCAGAGAAAGCCAAACTCAGAAGCTAAGAGCTCCATTTGGTTCACTTGAGCGTATTAAAAATCCCTCCTCCCCCACTCGATTTCTCATGGCTTTATTATATATGATCAAGTGAGCTTGAATGAAACTGTCTCCAAGTCCTCATTTTTATTTCATACTGACAATATTATTTTTATCAAGCTCATATTTCAAGGAGCTTTATTCTACTCTGACTTTCCTGAACCAGGGGAAATTATCTTGTTCCTTCCCTTGGGTTTGAAAGAAAATCTTTCCATAACTAATGTTTATCAGCGGCACAATTTCTTTTGCAAAAAATTGAAACCTTCTTGACATAAAAAGGAAAAGAACACCAAGACTGAGATGACAGAAAGACACCAAGAAAAGCTTAAGGGGAGTCCACGTTTCCAGAAGCTCTGTCCTCTCTATTTCTTCCTGGGAATACTGATCAATGGATCTGGAGAATAGGCCCCTGGCTGGATTCCTAGAGGGCCAGGTTTTAACTCTTTCACTTCTGGAACATAGGAAGATCTCCAATAAAGGGCAGGGCAGCGTGAGCAGCAAGGGGTGGGCGGAGAGGCAGGGTTCTCCAGAAAAACAGAGCCAGCAGGATATATACATATACACAGAGAGAGACAGAGAGATATTTTGATTTTTTTTTTTTTTTTTTTTTTTTTGAGACAGGGTCTCACTGTGTTACCCAGGCTGGAGTGTAGTGGCATAATCATAGCTCACTGCAGCCTTGATCTCCTGAACTCAAGCCATCCTCCCACCTCAGCCTCCCAAATAGCTGAAACTACAGGTGTGTACTCCCACGCTTGGTTAATTCTTTTCGTTCTTTTTGTAGACACAGGCTCTTGCCATGTTGGCCAGGCTGGTCTTACACTCCTGGCCTCAAGTGATTCTCCCACCTCGGCCTCCCAAAGTGCTGGGATTACAGGTGTGAGCCACCATGCCTGGCTAGAGATTGAGATTTTAAGGAGCTGGCTCATGCTAGTATACAGACTAACTAGTCCAAAATCTGTAGGGCAGGCCAGCAGGGTAGAAACTCATGCAAGATTTGGTGCAGTCTTGAGGCAGAATTCCTTCTTCTCTGGGAAACCTCACTTTTTGCCCTTAATGCCTTCAACAATTGCATGAAACCCACCAGCATTATCAAGGGTAATCTCCTTTACATAGTCAACTGGTAGGAGATACTAACCACATCTAAAAAACACCTTTACAGCAACACCTAGATGAGTCTTGACTGAATAACTAGATACGATAGCCTAGCTTGGCTGACACATAAGACTAACTGTCACAATGAGGGAGTAGGAAAGAGAGGGAGGGCTCACTCAGGGGATTTGATGCAGCTGCTATTCACCACCCCATATAGGATTATTTTAATATTTTAAATAGTAGCCCTGGTCTCCTCCCTACATGGGGTTTCTAATTTGTAAATGGGGTTCTAATTCTAAATGGGGTTCCCTTTGTAATTGTAGCGACAATTTCCTTTCCTGGTTCTGTAGCGCAGCCTAGCAAGAGTTACTGGTGGGAGGAATCAGGAGAGAAAGAGGGCACCCAAAACAGGTCTCCAGGAACAACTCCTAAGAGCAGCTGCCCTGCAGTGACGTCAATGGACCAACCAAAAGTCTTTGATCTTCATGACAAAATCCTGCCCCCAAAATCCATATTCACTCCCAAGTCATTTGGGGGAAACTTCCACCATCACCCTAAGAGGAAAAGTCAATTTACTATCATCATAGCAACAACAGCTATTTATGGAGAATCTGCTAAGCAATATCTCATGAAACTTTCACACTAACATTTAAAAGGTAACTTATATCCCTTCTAAGATGAAAAAACTGAGGCTTCCAAAGATCAAGTAATTAGTCCATCACCATCCACACAGTAAATGGGACAGCTGGAATGTAAACCCAGCTCTCAGCAATGTTCAAATCAAAATCCAGGCATTTTGCATAAAGTTATGGAAGCCAATCGATGTGATGACTGGAAGTTGGTGTGGGGATTTGGATTCCTCTAGTTTAGGTAGATGGTAAAAGATGCCCAATGTTAAAGACAGGCTGTTTTAACTAGAGTAGAATAGTTTTCATTGTTGGTAGTTCATCTCATAACTAAACCTCACACTCTATTGGTGGAGTTAATTCTCCAGAAGATCTATGAATTCTTGGTTTAATTTTGGTCCTGCCAAACTCATAAGTTTTCTTTCAGTTTCATGAGTCTAAGGCTGAAGTTGATAATAGAATGCAAACTATGGTTGACACTTGCTATTAACAATGCGGTACATAACTAAAAATTTATCAGTATGTTTTGCTGCTATAACATTCTGAATGGCAAGCATCCTCCTTTGCCCCCAAAGCAATAATACTTTGATTGTGAACCATTTCCCTTACCAAATATACTCCTTCCCACAGAGAACTGCTACCATGGAAATCTATGCAATAGACTCATTTTTGTGGCATTGCATATCACACTTGACAACATAATTTTGACATTTGGCAAAAGTACATCTTTGTCTACATCTTCATAAGAAGACTTGCTTAAGAGTATTTTTCCCAAATGTTCCTACAGTACATATTTCATGCTGACATCAAAAATGGGGGGAAAAGGTTGTCTTATTTTTGGTTTTGCTTTATGTGTTGTGGACACCTAAAGAAAAAGTTTTCACACAGTTAAAAAGGTACCTAAAGTCAAGTTGTGATGCAAAACTGACTTGCAAGTCCACTTCGTGTTCATAATGATCAACTCAGTAATAATGACCCTTCTCCCTCTTGCAATATCCCTAACCATGTATGTGCCTCGGCATGCTCCCTGATGCCAAACCCCTTTGGAAAGATTACTCGGCATTGGATTCATGGGAAACAAATGGACTTATTTCACTCCAAGAAATTGGAACCACACGTAATAAAATAATGCCAAATTATGCTTGGAACTAGGATATGCTTGGTTCCGATTTCTTGTGACAAAATAGTTCCAGATTACAACCGAAGTGTACAATGTGGAATAAATCCTTTCTTATTTTTAGATATTATAATAACTCTAGCATTGCATTATTTGCAAAAAAAGTTCTTAACTTTATGCTGGGCCCGCCCTATATTACTATTCTTTAAAGGGTAAGTTTTGTATAAAAGAGTTCATAGACACCATCCAAAGGTGTTTATCTATTGAGGTCACAAAAAGGCCTTATTATGAAATGGTTTCACAGCTAATTCCAAAGCTTGAAACCCAGGCAGTGTTTCTTAGTACAGCTCCTGTGAATTCCTTCTAAACATCTACTGAACTCAGTTATTTTTGTTTTGTTTTGCTTTGTTTTGAGACAGGATCTCTCTCTGCCACCCAGGCTGCAGTGCAGTGGTATAATCATAGCTCACTGCAGCCTCGAATTCCTGGGCTCAAGCAATCGTCCTATCTCAGCCTCCCAAGCAGCTAGGACTGCAAGCATGTGCCACCATGACCAGCTAATTTTTTATCTTTTTTTTTTTTTTAGATGGAGTTTCACTCTGTCACCCAGGCTGCAGTGCAGTAGTGCGATCTCAGCTCACTGCAGCCTCTACCTCCTTGGTTCAAGCAATTATCCTGCCTCAGCCTCCAGAGTAGCTGGGATTACAGGCATGCCCAGCTAATTTTTGTATTTTTAGTAGAGATGGGCTTTCACCATGTTGGCCAGGCTGGTATCGAACTCCTGACCTCAAGTGATCCACCCACATTAGCCTCACAAAGTGCTAAGATTACAGACATGAGCCACCGTGCTTGGACAATTTTTTTTTTCTTTGTAAAGAAATGTTAACAGCTTACTATTGACAAAATAATCTATCACTTTACTCTGTACCCAAATGGAAATTGCCTCAAGGTTACTTCTGTTTTAATCCCATATATGAAGAAAAATAGAGAGGGGAGACCTCCTTTCAGGCATGTAGGTGAACTACTAATGCCTCAGGAAAGTCCATTTCAATCCATTATTTTTCAAAACGTCTATCATTGAAGGTATAGCTATGTCAGTTCCTATATCCTGATTCACTCTCTCATATTCTTTGTCATTATTTTGAGCTCCAACAAAAGACTAAATAGAAGTGACATTCTCCATGTGTTTATGCCAAAATATCGGCAGAGAAGTTCCTTTGACCGGTACCTGTCTTAGGAGTGATGAGGGAGTACTCTAGTTTATCACACATCTTTCTGTTTATCACCTCCTTGATCCATCCATCAATCCATCTTATTTTCCTGGTGGATTTCAAAATAAATTGCAGACTTGCCTCCGAACATATCAGCATGCATAGCATCAACAGAATTCAATACAACAAAGAATTTGAGCGGGGAGCGACATGATCAAATTCAGATGTGGGAAAGAACCCACTAATGCCAGTAGGGAAGATGACAGGCATGAGAAAGGCTTAGAGGCTGGGAACAGGTAGGGGGCCATTGCAAAGGGTTCAGAGACAGAAGATGAGGGCCTGGACCAGGGCGGGGATGGAGCAGAGAGAGAGAAAGGGACAAATAGATAGGAGAACTGACAGCTCTTGATAACTGATTAGACATGGCAGGGGCAGGATGAGGGAGGGAGAGGAATTCACAGTAACTCCCAAATTTCTACCTTGAACAACAGGTAAAATGTGAGGCTGTACATTTAGTTAGGAATTGACTTTAGGACAGTGGAACATATAGCGGGGAGGGTGTAAGATGAATTTTGGATACAATTTTGAGGTACTCATGAGACATCCAGATATAAACTATAGGATAGACAGGTCTCAAATAGAGATACACATTGGAGATTCAGCACCATTTACAGGGCATAACAAGTTTTTGTCTAAAGAGGGAGAGTTTGTGATCAGGGCCAAAGACAGCTTAAAGCAGTGCCTGGATATAAAGGGCAGGTAGGGAAGAGGCACCGATAAAAGAAACTTGAGAAAAAGCAGTTGGTGAGGAAGGAGGAGAATCAGGGAAGAATGGGGTCTTGGAAATAAAGGAAGGAAACAGTTTCAAGAAGAGGAACTTGTCAACAGTACAAAATGCTGAGAAGGCAAGAGAGGGGTGGGACTGAAAGGAGTCTATAGGATTTGGCAACTTGGAGGTGGATAGTGGACCTTGGCAGAAAACAGTTTTCCTAGAGCTGGGAAAATGGAATCTAAATTTCAGTGGGTTGAGGACTGAATGACAGATGAGGTCATGGAGACAGTACATGAAAACTAATGGTTCTAGAAATCTGGCCATGAGAGGAAGGAGAGGGGTACGGTGTACATGTTACAGGAGGATGCAGGGTCATGGGAGAACTTGCCTTCAGAGTGGAGCACCTGGATTATACATAAATGAATGCCCATACTAATAAGTTGACACCTAAAATGCATTGTCTTGTGTTGACAGTTTCATTGTGTGGATGTGTGATCTCCCTGGTTAGACATGCACTTCTATAAACACATGGGTCATGTACTGCCTGCACGGAAGGTCATATAGAAAGTAAGAGCTTGAACATGACAGAGATGACTTACTACATCTTTATATCTTACGGCTGAAGAATCTAAAGCCAAAAAAGAGTGAGTAGCTCAACATCACCCATAGAGTTAGTTAATAAAGACCGCCCCCCCCCCCCCATGCCCTTCACAAAGCATTTTACAGTAAGGAGAAGGGTTTTGGTTTTCAACACAGTTGTATGAAAATTCCATCCCTACCACTTCAAAAGTATCATTCCTTATCAGTAGATTTCCTTTGTGTGTCAACGTGGTTATCTGGATAAAACAAAACCGAGCTCTACTTTTACCACCAAATTGGGATTGATGTGTGAGTGCAAAATTTTAGGGCAATGTAGTTTTCAATTCCTCTCACTTTTCTACTTTTGCTTCTTTCTGTCCTAGTTAATCGAAAAAGGGATTTCTTTGCATGTTGCTGGAGGGAGACTATTTCTAATTGTTCTGGCCTATTAATAGCAGATGTATAGCAAAGCTTCCAAAGAAACACACGCCTTCAGGACCTCACATAGTTTCAAGAGTAGTATTCTATGGGATCATTTTGGATTTCAGGTGATTAATGGATGTGGACCAAACCTTTAACCTTTCCAATTGTCTGCTCCTGCTTCTCCAGCTCCCTCTCCAAGTTCCTTTAATTAGCTAAACTGAAACCCCTTTTGAATCACCAAATATCAGACAAAAGTACTTGCCCTAGGCAGAGAAAGAGAAGTAACCCAGTTTCGGGGCAACTGATTTATTACCTGCAGGGAAACATCTTGTTAGTTTTCCAAAAGTTATCTCTTCTCTTATTATTTGGAAAGCACAGCAGTTTTCCACTTTATTCTCCACTGATGGAAAACAGATTTGTCTGAAGCCTAGACGAAGCTCCATTTGCATTGACGTTTCTTTTATTTTTATTTTATTTTATTTTTTTGGTAGACCACTACAATCGTTGGCTGTGCATGCCTATATTGGACTTGGCTACTGCATCATACTGCACTTGCAAAAATGTTCTTTTCTAGACATGGCAAGAAAAGCCTCTATAAGCTGAACTAATACCATCTGCCTCTCCAAAATGCCTTAATTGTATTGGCAAAAAGAGCATTTCTTATTTTTTAAAGCCTACTGTAACTGGATTGTTAGAGCAGTACCATTAAAAGGATAATGACAGTGTTACCCTCAAATAGATTTTCTTAAAATAATTGCTTTTCCCTACCAAGTGCTGGCACGGCACTCGTGAAATTCTGATGGGGTCAGCGGGTTCTTTGATGTTGCCCATCAGAAGACTGTCTTTTTCCAATCCACTCTCTGTCTCCTTTTGTTTTTTCCTCATCCACACTCACGTTGGTTTTATTTAGCTACTGAAACTCGTTTTTGCACCTGAATCAAGTCAATTTTTTTTTTTAATGATATAAACAGGTAACTTTCTCATTGGGCCAGTGTTTGCCGCTGCTTTATTTTGTCTTGATGGAAATCTTTTTATTGTAGGAGTCAAACCTTGATTATGAGAGTGTCACCATCTCAGAAACTGACAGGTTGACCATGAAATCACAGGTCTGCAGATTCTGCTTTTTATCTTGGGTTATCCTAAAAAGTGTGGCAATGACTGGCATGAATGGGGGTATCTGACCCCTGCTAGGAGACAGTGGGCCCCAGGCTGCTCAGGCTGCCTGCCAGGGCTGTTACTCTGGAGCTGGAGAGGGAAATGAGAAGCATGGTTTGTATGAGGCTTGATTGAGGCTGTGGATATGAAGTAACAGGGAAGCGAAGCCCACGTCTCTGATAAAAGAAGACACTAGAAAGGGAGGTCTGAAACATTAAGCTAAAGGTGTCTGGCAGAGAACTGCAGAGAAGCAAGACAGAGAAAAGTAGAAAGCTTAAAGAGATTTCCAGAGACAAATGTATGCAGATAGAGAGAATTTTGTAGTCACTCGTTGCCCTTACTCTGGGCAAGGAGAAAGCTGTTTCAAGAGTCAATTTGTACAGGAGAAAAATAGGAGTACATATTCATTGTTTATTTTATGCCCAATTCAAACTGAGGCGGCCTATAAACTAACATAGAATATAATTACTCTCTGTGCCAACACAGTAGCTGAGTAATGGTATACATACAGTCAGAAAGTGGAAAGCATTAGCTTAATTTTTTTTGACGTTGGACTTCAGTTTAGCTAATGCCATTGAATTGACAGACCACTTCCTCAAACCTATCTAAAGTTATTAAACTAATGGTTTCTATAATGTAATATAAAGTTCTTCCCTCCTTCTCTCCATTTAGAATGATATTCTAAATACAGGATGGAATCTCTGAACACTTGGTTTCTCCCTAAGTGATGCATGGAGTATGGATGAAGGAAAATTGAAATACTTTTCTGCTATGTTACCTTTTCAACCCATTTGTTTACAAGTTATTAACCACTTATGGGTTACAAAGAAAATACACCAGGATTTATTGCTTGGAAAGATGATGCAGAGAATTTGAGAGAGAATCACTAATAAATTGATGGAGAAGTGCTTTGTTAATATAGAGTGCTATTGAAATGCATAATGAGGAGTGGCCTCTCCAAGGACACTCGCCCAAGAAGAGGCTAGAACTCTGGATGCTCGTTCTTCATCTAACAGATCCTGGTATACAAAGCCTGAATACAGCACGTCTTTAACCCCACTTAGGTATTGCCAGAAGGAGTCCCCACTTCTTTCTACACAGTAGTCTGCATTCAGTTAACAAAGTACAAGAAACAGGGCAGTGCTTCTCAAGCTTTCGTGTACAACAAATCACCTATGATCTTGTTAAAAAGAGAGTTGTGGGCCGGGCGTGGTGGCTCACACCTGTTATCTCAGAACTTTGGGAGGCTGAGGCAGGCGGATCACGAGGTCAGAAGATCGAGACCATCCTGGCTAACACGGTGAAACCCTGTCTCTACTAAAAAATACAAAAAATTAGGGTGGCGGGTACCTGTAGTCCCAGCTACTTGGGAGGCTGAGGCAGGAGAATGGCATGAACCCGGGAGGCAGAGCTTGCAGTAAGCAGAGATAGCGCCACTGCACTCCAGCCTGGGCGACAGAGAGAGACTCTGTCTCAAAAAAAAGAAAAACAAAACAAAACAAAAGCACAAAGAGTTGTGATTCAGTAAGTCTGGGGTGGGGCCTAAGATATTGCATTACTGATAAGCTTTCAGGTGATGCCAGTGCTGCTGGTCTAAAATTTTGCTCCAACCTAGAGCATATGGAGAGATGCCCAGATTCCTGCAGTCACTAGGATTTCAATATGCTGGCAAAGACTATCTCTCAAGGAAGTCAACGTTGTGTTTTTGGTTTGGAGTTTTGTTTGTTTTGTCTTGTTCTGTTTTTAGTGTTTAAGATACAAATCAAAAGCAGTTCAGGGTGCCTCATAGGCAACTGCAGATGTAGAACTGGACTTGAGAGAAGAGAGTAGGGCTGTGGATGGTTTGGGGAGTCATCAACATAGATGTGTAGATAATTCCTTAGATAGACTCATAGACAAATAGATGAAATATATGGAAGAGACCTCAGACTTCTCAGTCCAGGGCACATTCTCATGTTGGTTCATGCAAAACCCCATTTTTGATTTTTAAAAATAAATTCTTTAACTTATGTATTCATTCCCTTTTAATCTCCATCCTCCCCACTACAAGCCATTTTCTAATGTGTTTGATGTGTATCCTTCTATTTTGTTAATTTTTCTTATATAATGTATCTTATTTCATGTGCATTTTTAAATTTTTTATTCAGGTATAAAATTAAAATAACCTTAAGTATGCAGCTTGTTGAATTTACATAGGTATGTATACACCTATGTAACCAGCACTCAAACCATGACCTAGAATATTTTCTGCAGCTCTGTGTTTTGGTTTGTTTGTTTGTTTGTTTGTTTGTTTTTGAGATGGAGTTTTGTTCTTGTTGCTCAGGCTGGAGTGCAATGGTGTGATCTCAGCTTATTGCAACCTCCGCTTCCCAAGTTCAAGAGATTCTCCTGCCTCAGCCTCCTGAGTAGCTGGGACTACAGGCGCCTGCCACCATGCCTAGCTAATGTTTGTTTGTTTTTGTTGTTGTTGTTTTTTAGTAGAGATGGGGTTTCACCATGTTGGCCAGGCTGGTCTTGAGAGGGAGTTTGGCTCTGTCGCCCAGGCTGAAGTGCAGTGGTGCAATCTAGGCTCACTGCAACCTTCGCCTCCCGGGTTCAAGCAATTCTCCCGCCTCAGCCTCCCAAGTATCTGGCATTTCAAGCATGCGTCATAACACCCGGCTAATTCTTCTATTTTTAGTAGAGATGAGGTTTCACCATGTTGGCCAAGCTGTTCTCAAACTCTTGACCTTAAGCAATTCGCCCGTCTCGCCCTCCTAAAGTGCTGAGATTACAGGCGTTAGCCACCGCGCCTGGCCAACTGTGCATATTTTTAATTTATGTGACATTATATGAAACAGAGCATTCTGTTTCTTACCTCATCCCACAGAACAGTGTTTTCAAGGTTGATGTATGCTGCTGTGTTTACGTGCTATTCATTCTAGTTGCTTCCAATTACTTCATGGTGTCCCCATTATGCATCTGCCACATTTCATTTGACATTCCTCAGTGAAGGATGTTCAAATTGCTTCCAACTCTGTTTTCCACAAATAACACTGGAATGAACATCTTCATTCATGTTCTCTTATAGACCCATATGAGATTTTTTTCTGCGATTTATAAGCAGGAAAGTGAGTACTGAGTCATAGAGTGTACACATACTTATTTTAACTACCAATTGCCAGATTGCCTTCCAGAAAGGCTCTACCCATCTGCACTCACAAATACTTTATTCTGTAGTCAAATTTATGTTTCCTTTTAATTTGCACTGTGTTAAGCTGGACTCAAGGCAACTAGGTTCTATTAGGATTACATTTAGATTGTGCCTATGAATGGCAATTCATTCATCTTCTTAAAAACTCTTCACTGAGTACCCACGATATACTAGGTACTCTTCTGGGTGCTGGAAATATAGCTGTGAAGAAGATAAAATCTCAACCCACATAGAATTTATCTTCTAGTAATTAAAACCATCCAGTGGATAAGATCACTTAGGAAGAGAGAATAGAGTGATTAGGAAACAAAACTAAGGATGGAATTCAAAAAAATCAGAAGATTAAGGGGTTGAGAAACAATGGGCATGGTGGCTCTTGCCTGTAATCCCAACACTTTGGGAGGCTGAGACAGGAGGATCACTTGAGCACAGGAGTTCAAGACCAGCCTGGGCAACACAGTGAGACTTTGACAAAAAATGCAAAAAAGGCCAGGTGCAGTGGCTCATGCCTGTAATCCCAGCACTTTGGGAGGCCGAGGCAGGTGGATCACCTGAAGTCAGGAGTTTGAGACAAGCCTGGCCAACATGATGAAACCCTGTCTCTACTAAAAATACAAAAAATTAGCTGCGCGTGGTGGTAGGCATCCGTAATCCCAGCTACTTGGGAGGCTGAGACATGAGAATCGCTTGAACCCAGGAGGCGGAGATTACAGTGAGCCAAGATGGCGCCACTGCACTCCAGCCTGGGTAACAAGAGCAACACTCCATTAAAAAAAAATATATTAGCAAGGCATAGTGGCATGTACCTTGTGGTCCTAGCTACTCAGGAGGCTGAAGTGGGAGGATGAATTGAGCCCAGGAGGTAGAGGCTGCAGTGAGCCATGATCATGCCACTGCACTCCAGGCTGAGTGACAGAGTGGGATCCTGTTGAAACAAAGAAAGAAGGGAGGGAGGGAGGGAGGGAGGGAGGGAGGGAGGAAGGAAGGAAGGAAGGAAGGAAGGAAGGAAGGAAGGAAGGAAGGGGAAAGAGAGAGACAGAAAGAGAAAGAGAGAGAAGGGGGGGGGAGGAAGGAAGGAAGCAAGGAAGGGAGGGAGGGAGGGATAGGGAGAAAAGGAGCCCTGTAGGGAGTCAAAAATGTTGTTCTGAGAAATATCAAGAAAACCGAGAAAAAGTGATGACAGAGGAACCAAAAAACAGAGTTTCAAGGAAGGTACAGTCTTCAAGAGGGAATATAACTAAGAAGTTATTAGTCACCAAAGAAGCTGTGGCACAGCCATTGGTGGAGAATGGGAGAATAATGGAGTAGTACAAAGCCTGTGGTCCTCAGCCGTGTTCACTCTGCCATGGTAACAATGTCCCTAGACCAAGCCCATGCCCTCCACTTTTCTGAAAGCAGTGGGGCCCTTGGTCTGCATTCTTTTCTGAGAAAGTCCCTCTTCACTTAGTGAACAGACCTGGCTCTTTCATGCCTCTAGATTAGAACATATCTTCTGAATTGTGGTGTAAATACCACTTTGATTAGGAAAAATTTTGCTGATTATTCCAAAGAGTTGGACTCTGGTCCTAACCAAAACTTTGGCCAATCAGTGTGAATATTACACAATTCATCTTTAGAATTAAAGAAGGTGGAAAAATGAGGAATGAATAGATTTTTTTTTCTAGTCTGACAACTGGAAAGACAGCTTTAGATGCCATATTGTTGCTGCTACGCAATGACAGCAACTTTACCTTGGTCTCATTGCTTTCCCTTACCCCCTTTATCACCGTTTATCACGTACAGCTGTTTATTTCCCCGCAAAATGTCTGTTCCATGTATTCAATCTTTCATAGTCTCACAATTCTTCAACACTGACCGAGGCGTGATCCTTATTACTCGTGCTTGAACCAGAGCTATAGCCTCAGTACAGGCCTTGCCTCCACTCCCGATCCCGAGCCTCCCCCGCCGGCTGCCCGCGCCCCCTCGCAGAAGCATCGGTACTCCCCCTACCTCCCGGTGAATCCTGCGTGTCAGATTCACACACCTTCACAACCTGACCCCACGCAGCCTCGGCCTTCGATTTCCCATTGCTTCCCGACCACAATCCCGTGGTCGCGCTACACGGCCCCTCCCCACGCTCGGTGCCCTTTCTGCCCTTCATTCCTCTTTCCTGCCACGTAGCGCATGCGCGGCGCCTCCTCAGTCTCCAGAGTTCATCCAGAGTCCCATAGCCTTGACTCCCACTGCCGTCTAAATTCCTTCAAGAGCAATTCTCAAACTTTCCGGTTTGGGGAGCCTTTTCCATACTTAAAACCTATTGACGACCTCAAAGGGCTTTTATTTGGTGAATTGTATCTGTCAGTTTTACCATAATGTAAATTAAACTGATGAAGTTAAAATATTTATTACAGGCCGGGCGCGGTGGCTCAAGCCTGTAATCCCAGCACTTTGGGAGGCCGAGACGGGCAGATCACGAGGTCAGGAAATCGAGACCATCCTGGCTAACACGGTGAAACCCCGTCTCTACTAAAAATACAAAAAACTAGCCGGGCGAGGTGGCGGGCGCCTGTAGTCCCAGCTACTCCGGTAGCTGAGGCAGGAGAATGGCGTGAACCCGGGAGGCGGAGCTTGCAGTGAGCTGAGATCCGGCCACCGCACTCCAGCCTGGGCGACAGAGCAAGACTCCGTCTCAAAAAAAAATAAAATTAAATTAAAAAATTTATTACATTGCAAAAAAAAAAAAAGACGTATTATTTAAAACACACACACACATTTTGGCCGGGAGCAGTGGCTCACTCCTATAACCCCACCACTTTGGGAGGCCGAGGCCGGTGGATCACTTGAGGTCAGGAGTTCGAGACTACCCTGGCCAACATGGCAAAACCCCGTCTCTACTAAAAATACAAAAATTAGCCTAGCATGGTGGTGGGTGCCTGTAATCCCAGCTACTTGGGAGGTTGAGGCACTAGAATCGCTTGAACCTGGGAGTCAGAGGTTGCAGTGAGCTGAGATCGTGTCACTGCACTCCAATCTAGGTAACAGAGTGAGGCTCGCTCTCAAAAAACAAAACAAAACAAAAATACATTTTATGAAGAATAACCATATCTTCCAAATGAAAATAAAATAGCAACAACAGTGGTAACGCTTTATATTTTTGCAAATCTCTTTAATGTCTGGCTTAATAGAAGACAGCTGGATTCTTGTATCTACTTCATTCAATCTTTTGTGATATGTTGTTTTGGTTGAAGTATATAATGAAAACTCACTTGCACAGCCTCTGTGCTGGGTAAAGGGAAGAGAATTGTAATACTCTTTTCAGATAATTGTGAAGATTCCTTTTTTATACTAACCAAAACTGTGAAAGTGATAGTTTCTTGAAAGTTAGTTTCAGTGTAAAATCTGAAACCTTATCAGTAAACTGTTCATACTATAGTACATTAAAATCCATTGGTCTATCTTGCACTGTAAATAGATCTTTTATCTACTCATGATTTTATACCATTAAGCACTGATCATTTGTAAAATATTGATTCATTGAGTTATGCAGAACTTCTAAATGTTGACACATTTTGTTAAAGAAGACATATATATGCACATTTTTTTAAAATCCCATACATTTTGTATCAGGAACATTCTCATCAGAAAAGTATTCAAATATTAAGAAACTGTCAAGTTCATGGTGGTGAATACAAGTTTTCCAAAATCCCACTTTTTATTTGAAAGCTGGAACTTTCTAATGGACAACAAAAATGTCCATTGCTTCCCTTGAAGTGATAGGTTCACTTTGTTCATTTCTAAGAAAGCAGAAAAAAATACACTACCACCCCTAACACCCCAAAGATGTATTCACTTCCCAATCCCTGGGACCTGTGCATGTTCCCTTTTAAGGCATAAGAAGTGATCAAGGTAAGGATCTTGAGAACAGGGGCTTATCCTGGATTAGCCAGGTGGGTCCTAAATCCAATGACAAGTCCCTTATAAGAGAGGCAGAAAGAGATTTGAGACACACGGAAGAGGAGAAAACACAGAGACACGAAGACGAGAAGACCATGTGAAGACAGAGGCAGAGACTGAAGTGATGCAGCCACAAGCCAAGGACTGCCAAAGCATGCCCATCGCCTCCAGAAGGCACAAGAGGAAAGGAAACGTTCTCCCCCAAGGCCTCAAGAGGGAGCATGGCCCTCCCAGCACCTTGATTTTGGACTCGGGACCTCCAGAACTGTGAGAGAATAAATTTCTGTTATCTTAAGGCACCAAGGCTGTGGCCCTTTGTTGCAGCAACCCTAGGAAATGAACATAGTCATTCTTTTGAGTGAAAATTGATGTTCCATGAAAAAGGCTGCCAGTTCAGCTATCAATTCAGTCAGTCACACAAGGACCTGTCTTGATATAGCCATTGTATTTCACTATGGAGTGGCAGTGCTTTATGCACAGTTCTCATTTCATCACCCAAAAGATTCAAAAGTTATGCACTCAAGAGTTGAGATTATAAATTAATAACTTGTAATGCTTCTGCTGGGCATGGTGGCTCATGCCTGTAATCCCAGCACTTTGGGAGGCCCAGGCAGGCGGATCACCTGAGGTCAGGAGTTCAAGACCAGCCTCAACTTCGTCTCTACTAAAAATACAAAATTAGCCGGGTGTGGTGGTGCATGCCTGTAATCTCAGCTACTCAGGAGACTGAGGCAGGAGAATCGCTTGAACGTGGGAGGCGGAGGTTGGTTGCGGTGAGCTGAGATTGCGCCATTGCACTCCAGCCTGGGCAACAAGAGTGAAACTCCGTCTCAAAAATGATAATAATAATAATAATAATAACTTGTAGTGCTTCATCAGGGACACTCTGAATTGAAATTGGTATTTCTTAGCCTACAACCGAGTGGCAGTAAAGAATAAAACCAGGACTGCTGGTACGGTGGGTGCCACTGACTCGGTTCCTGCTGAAGTACCACAGTTTTACCTACCCTCACTTTTGCCCCATCAGTGCAAATAGCAACGTGACAAAAAAAGGACATGTAACATTTTAGCATTATTATGAAAATTATTTTGATCTCAAAGATCAGCTGAAAATGTCTGAAGCTCTCCAGGGCCTACAGGCCACATTTTGGAAGCTGCAGAAACAAAGAGAGCAAGACACTAATAGCAAAATGTAGGTGGTGGGTATATAGTGTTAACTGTCCTTCTTTCTGAATTGTTCTATATTTTGGAAAATTTTCAGTGAAATATTGAGGGAAAAGTTTTATGTGCTTGTCAAAAAAGAAAAAATTATCGTTGGCTCACTCTGTGTTGCCTAAACTGAAGGGAAAAACTTTCATCCTTGGCTGAAGGGAAACTCATATTTGGCTGTCTTGAGTTCTGGCTCTGGACTGTTTGTCCAGCCTCATCTCCTGTTCTGTAACCATATCATACACTTGGTGATCTGCAAATACTGGCCGGCTTAGAAGTATCCAAACTCGCCATGGTCTTCCCTGCCTCCATACTTTTCTTGTGCTAGTCCCTAAACCAGAAGGCTATTCCCTCCCACTTCACCCCTCCAGGAAAAATTCAATTTAGACTTCAAGTTTCAGCTCCAATACTTTCTCCCCTCAGACTGACTTTCAGGTTTCCACTCCTAGAGCCAGAATACAGAGCAGAGGAATAGGGCATCTGCCCAGGAAACCAACCAATGTGAGATGCTGAAACATCAATGGCATAAATTAAACAGATGATGCAAGTAAACTCAGGTTCCCATAGTCAACTCTTTCTGTAACAGGTGGCATGTAAATTAATAATGACTGTTGAAGTCAACAATGTTCCAAGATGAAATAATTCTACTTCCTCACTGGCCTGTCTCTCACTGTAAGTATTTTCTCCTTGGACATGAAAGATTGCTGTAAACCACCACAGGCCATTTCTGAGACAGTTGCCTGAAGTCATAGTTGGAACTTGGAAAATACCCTTAAACAAAACAGCTCATAGTAGGGCAGTAGTTACTAGGAAAGCATGGGTCATATTACCATATAAATCTTAACTACTTTAATATGCCTCTCCAAAAGTTGTCTGCTTTCCAAAATTGCAATTTCCAAAAGGTTAAACTGGGCTGGGTGCAGTGGCTCATGCCTGTAATCCCAGCACTTTGGGAGGCTGAGGCGGGCAGATTGTTTGAGGTCAGGAGTTCAAGACCAGCCTGGCCAACACTGTGAGACCTCATATCTACTAAAAATACAAAAATTAGCTGGCCATGGTGGCGGGCGGCTGTATTTCCAGCTACTCAGGAGGCTGAGGCAGGAGAATTACTTGAACCTTGGAGGCAGAGATTGCAGTGAGCAGAGATCACACCACAGCGCTCCAGCCTGGGCGACAGAGTGAGACTCCTTCTCAAAGAAAAAGACAAAAAAAAAGGTTAAACTGCTTGTGTATATTCAGTGTCTGTCATAAATTCCTTATTTGAATCAAGAAGAAGGAACATAAGCTTTCTTAATGGAAAATCCTTTTCTCTACATTAAAATTAATTATATGTTGAACATACATTTAAGGGATATCAGTTTGAAGAATGTCAAATTATGTCTGCCTAGGATGCCCATGTGTTTTGGGCCAGACTTCTCCTAGCCCTGTCTTTCTCCATTCTTCCAACACAGCATGATGTTACTGTCAATTATTTGGATTTCTATCTCCACATTTGACTTCAAGCTCCTTGAAGGCAGAGACTATCTGTTTATCTTTCGAACCCAGGGGCTAACCCAGTTCCTGGTACCTAGAACATGCTCAGTAATTGTTAATTAAGTGAATTCATGATGATGGGTGAGGCTCATGTACATTTCAAAATTCACACACCGATCATACAAATTCCACATACAGCACCTGCATTGCTAACAGGAGCAGGGCTCCGTAGGAGCGAGCCCAGCTCCTCTAGTGATCCACCTAATCAATCAAGTGTTTATTGAAAGACAAACACCAGCAACTCACCAGCCTGAAACCTGACTGCTGGGGAATGCAGAACAAAAGCAGGTCCCTGCCCTTCTGGAGTGAATAATACAAACTCTACAGACACCCATGAAACAATTCAAGAAAGATTAAGTGTGTGGAGCTCCATAAAACAAAAGCTGGCAGAGGCCCTCCAGGGGACCCAGAATTTGAATGTAGGATGCTGAGGAAACCTGTTCCTCCCTTTATCATACAACAATTGAATGCAGACAATGGAGTAAGGGAACCAGAGGCCCAGATTTCGAAGTATAAGCTCATAGGCCATGCAATATATGATGAAAAAAAAAACAAAAAAAAAAAACCCAAGTTAACAAGAGTGGAAAGAATTCTAAAAGGCATCCATAAACGTACAGTGCATCCAAATGTCCATCTGTGGACAAAAACGTAAGTTTTTGAATCCTTTTCTGAGTAGCCCATGGCCAATCAATTGTTTTTCAGATCCTAAAGGTAAATTGACCATTCATCACACCCAGAAGAGATTCATAGTAATAGCCACCATGTATTGAACCACTTTATATTTGTGATCCAGTTTATTCCTCATATCATCTCTAAGCATTTAGCCCTTAGACCTAGGCACCCGGGGTCCCTGCTCCCTGATCCCTGCTCTCACAGCCCCATTCCGGCTCTCCTATAGTCCTGGGGCAAGAGGCCAAAGCATGGAGCCTCCCGGAGCCCATGCTGTATCCGCTTCTAGAACAGTTGCCAGATGGAGCAAATGCAGGATGCCCAGTTAAATTTAAATTTCAGATCAATGGTGAATCATTTTTTCAGTGTATGTCCCATACTTAGTTTCAGACGTCTCAGAATAGCCAATTCCTACCCATCCGTCATGACTGAACCAAATGCCAGTCCCCCAGCACCCTCCTTTGCTCCCCACCCACACCCCAAGGTGGAAGCAGTCACCACCTGCTCTGAGCCCCTATTGCATCTCATCTCTACCTCTTCTAAGTGGCTTTTCCTTTTCTTTGCTACCCTAGCATGTGGCTCACCTTCTCTGCTAGACAGAAGCTCTGCAGCCCTAGCGACCTGTTTTGTTTTGTTTTATTTTATTTTATTTTATTTTTCAGGCAGAGTTTCACTCTGTTGCCCAGGCTGCAGTACAGTGGCACAATCTCAGCTCACTGCAACCTCTGTCTCCTGGGTTCAAGCAATTCTCCTGCCTCAGCCTCCTGAGTAGCTGGGATTACAGATGTGCACCACCATGTCTGGCTAATTTTTGTAGTTTCAGTAGAGATGCAGTTTCACCACGTTGCCCAGGCTGGTGTCAAACTCCTGACCTTGTGATCCACCCACCTTGGCCTCTCAAAGTGCTGGGATTACAGGTGTGAGCCACCGCGCCTGGCCTAGAGACCTGTTTTAGGAGCGTGCCCTCCAATCACACATCCTCCACTAAGGCACGTGAGCTTTGTCTGTTAAAACCTCTACCTTTCTCTTTGCTGGGTTCATATCAAGCTAAAGTGGGGTCCAGGCATGGGAAAGTGGGGACTCACTGCTACATGACCTACTTTCTTTCTTTCGGTGTCACTGAGGAGCACTTGAAGGGCTCCTCCTTCCATCGTCCATGCAGGATGGCTTTTCAGACAGCACCCTAGAGGAAACTGAGGCACACACTCAGGGAGCTGCTTATCATTTACTCTCTTCCCCTCCTCCTGAAAGATAAAATTAGCTCTCACTGAGGACCATCTATCTCATACAAATCTGTCCCATCTTCCTCTCTGAAACATATGTTAAAAATCAAAATATTGAAGACAACAAGGATCTTAAACGTTAAGATGTTAGAGTACTTACGAATCAATAAGAAAAAAGCAAAACAGCCACGATGGGTGGGGCTATAATCTGTACCAGTCACAAGACATACAAATAGGCCAAAGGGCATTGAAAGAAAGCCCAACCTCATTACTATTCAAATAAATGGCAATTATTTTTTCTTTAAAACAGCAAAAAAAAATTAAACATCGAAGACCTGGTCTTGACAAGAGTACATTAAAACGCAGTGGCACGTGCTGCCACAGGAAGTACAAACTAGAATGAAGTCTCCGGAGAGAAGTTTGTCAGTTCGTTTCCAGAGCCTTGAAGACATTCATATTTTCTGACCTAACAACTCCATTTGTAAAAATTTCTCATGAGAACACATCAGACAGGCACTGGAGATTTTTCACTGCTGTGCTGTTTAAAAAAGAATTTTAAAAGTGTGATGTAAGTAAATACCCAACGATGGGGGATGACTAAATAAAGTTTAGAATATGCATAAAAGACAAATTATGGGCCGGGCGCCGTGGCTCACGCCTGGAATTCCAGCATTTTGGGAGGCCAAGGCGGGCGGATCACGAGGTCAGGAGATCGAGACCAGCCTGGTGAACACGGTGAAACCCCATCTTTACTAAAAATACAAAAACTTAGCCGGGCGTGGTGCCAGGCGCCTGTAGTCCCAGCTACTCGGGAGGCTGAGGCAGGAGAATGGTGTAAACCCGGAAGGCGGAGCTTGCAGTGAGCTGAGATCACGCCACTGCACTCCAGCCTGGGCGACAGAGCAAGACTCTGTCTCAAAAAAACAAACAAACAAAAACAAACAAGCAAACAAACAAAAACAAATATTGGTGGTCATTCAAAATCAGATTTTTAAATGAGTATTGCTGACATAAGAAAATACTCGTAGGGCCGTGCGTGGTGGCTCATGCCTGTAATCTCAGCTCTTTGGGAGGCCAACAGGGGTGGACCACCTGAGGTCAGGAGTTCGAGACCAGCATGGCCGATATGGTGAAACCCTGTCTCTACTAAAAACAGAAAAATTAGCCAGGTATGATGGCAGGCACCTGTAATCCCAGCTATTCGGGAGGCTGAGGCAGGAGAATCACTTGAATCTGGGAGGCAGAGGTTGCAGTGAGCCAAGATTGCGCCACTGCACTCCAGCCTGGGTGACAGAGTGAGACTCTGTCTCAGAGAAGAAGAAAATACTTGTATTGACTGGGAAAGGCTAGGCTATGCTGCAGTAACAACTTCAAAATCTCAGTAGTGTTGTATGACAAAAATATGTCTCTTGTTTACATTACACATTGAAGTGAATGAAGCAGGCAGGGATGGGAGGAGGCTCTCTCCGTATAACCACCCAGTGACCCAAACTCTCTGGTGGACACCTGACAGCCCTCTCAGTTGCCTCAGCCAGAATACAGAGCACTACAGAGTCCCACACAGGCAGTTAAATGTCCAGCCCAGAAGTAACACTCCACGCTTTGGCTGACAGCCCATTGGCCAGAACTAGTCTCATAGCTCCACCTACTTGCAAGGTGGGTGAGAAAAACGTAATCCTACTATGCACTCAGGAGGACAAGTAAGTCAAATATAGGAGAATGCTAAACATTTCTGCTCATATACTTAATGATAGAATAGCAAGAAAGAAGGGTGGAAGGCCGGGCGAGGTGGCTCATGCCTGTAATCCCAGCACTTTGGAAGGCCGAGGCAGGCAGATCACGAGGTCAGGAGATTGAGACCATCCTGGACAACATGGTGAAACCCCATCTCTACTAAAATTCAGAAAATTAGCCGGGCATGGTGGCACACGCCTGTAGTCCCAGCTACTCTGGAGGCTGAGGCAGGAGACTCACTTGAATCCAGGAGGCAGAGGTTGCAGTGAGCCAAGATCACACCACTGTACTCCAGCCTGGGTGACAGAGTGAAACTCCATCACCAAAAAAAAAAAAAAAAAAAGAGGTGGAATACAAAATTGCATATTCAGTACAACACCATTTTAGAGAATATATGATACTTTCACATTTGTATGTATAAATGAAGTCCTTTATAATAAGACAGGGATCTCGGTTGTGAAATTATGAATGGTTCTTATTTTCCTCTTTAAACATTTTTGAATTTTCTAAATTTTCTACCAAAAAAACACATTAATTTCTATAATAAAGGAAAAACAAACTTTATGTTTCAGTATTAATCATGCTGTCCTATGTTTTCTTGCCTTTGGAAAATAAATTTTTCTTCTCCCTTGTTCAGAAAATTCCTTCTAAGACAGCTTGCTCTTGGTACCACTACTAAGAAGCTTAATGGCACTGGGTCACTTAGTGTGGACCCAGCTTCGTCTACAAAATGGGAATAATATGACTTGCTTTTCTACCCATAAGAGGCTAAATAAGAACGAATAAGTGTGCATTCAAAGAAAGACATTTGCATCTGGGGAAGAAATGTGCTCATTAGACACAAACCATTGCGATACTTCCCTCAGAACGGGTAATTAAATCGTGCCACTCTACCCATGAGATTAGATAATATCTACCTGCCATTTAGCCAAAAGATATGGTCAATTCACTTGATTATTATTCCCTAAGAAAATACAAACCTTCCCAAATAGTTCAGCCTTAGAAGAAGAAACACTCCGAATATTCATTCTCGAGTGAATAGATTGTATTCTTGGCTACCAGCTTCAGTTATAGATACCAAGTACCTCTTCAGTCTTCCTCTGAATCCTCATGGCTGGCATAGCCTGTGGCAGGCATCCAGCCCTAAGTTATTGGACACCTTGTTTCAAGTATCAATTTCCAGGACCAGGGTCTACTTCCCCTCCACGAGCAGGAACGCTCTCAACTCCTCTTTTTGTATCCCTTTGCCATCTAGCTCAGAACTGCTTGATAAATATTGCTGATTGCAGCTGAACCCTGTAGGAGAACAAGTAAGTTACAGGCATGATCCTGGTCCCTTCCTCAAAACACACCTGATACAAGGCCTCTGTGCTCATGCCAGGCACTCAAAGCCTATGGGCTGACAACACCCAGCTAAAAAGACACACTGATTAGAAATGGGAACAGCAGGCCGGGGGCGGTGGCTCAAGCCTGTAATCCCAGCACTTTGGGAGGCCGAGACGGGCGGATCACGAGGTGAGGAGATCGAGATCATCCTGGCAAACACGGTGAAACCCCGTCACTACTAAAAAATACAAAAAACTAGCCGGGTGAGGTGGCGGGCGCCTGTAGTCCCAGCCACTCGGGAGGCTGAGGCAGGAGAATGGCGTGAACCTGGGAGGCGGAGCTTGCAGTGAGCTGAGATCCGGCCACTGCACCCCAGCCTGGGCGACAGAGTGAGACTCCGTCTCAAAAAAAAAAGAAATGGGAACAGCATAGAGCTTGACCCACAGATGCCAAATTGAGATTCCATTATTTTAAAAAAAAGGGGGGGGGGTGCTGGGCGCAGTGGCTTATGCCTGTAATCCCCGGACTTTGGGAGGCCAAGGTGGGTGGATCACGAGGTCAGGAGATTGAAACTGAAACCAGCCTGGCCAGCATCGTGAAACCACGTCTCCACTAAAAATACAAAAATTAGCTGGGCATGCGGGGTGCACGCCTATAGTCCCAGCTACTCGGAAGGCTGAGGCAGGAGAATCGCTTGAATCCAGGAGGAGGAGGTTGTGGTGAGCAAAGATCGCTCCACTGCACTCCAGCCTGGGCGACAGAGCTAGACTCTGTCTCAAAAAAATAAAAATAAAAAATTACAGGCTGTATCTACTCAAGGAGAAAAGACTTACTTTCACCAGGCTGTCAAGTTAGGCACAGCTTTCAGTGGACAACGGAAAGCAAACACGACTGCAGGAAATCCCGGCGCATCAGGGACAGATGGAATACTTGCATTTGGGATCTTCTTTTTAGTTTCCATTCTGCCCTGCTAGCCAAAGTCTCCATCGATGTGAGGAGAAATTAATTAGTGGCAGCATCACTGTTGCAGTATCGTTTAATTGCTGATATGACAGGGACAGAGAAGAAAAATGAAGAAGTAGGGGAGGCAGATTATCACAAAACAGATAAAGTTTTAATGAATAGTGTCCTGCAATGTCACTTATCCTGGAACACAGTAAGAATAACCTGCTGGCCCATAATTGATCCAAGGCCACATTTACTGTGCAACACAATACTTGCTTCCTCCCACCTGGAAGGGGAACAGTGGAGAAAATTGCTAATGTGAGAGGGACATTGTGGGAGCCTCATAAGACACCATCTCCACAGGCCCAGGGACACAGAGCCCTGGGCCCTTGTGGGGTGACAGTCTACATAGTTTTACTAGTGCCTTTACATTGGCCTCAAGTTGTGCAAAATCATGCATTTTTGACACAAAAACAGTCTGATATTTCAAATCATTACCACCCCCCTTTGACTTCTTAGCTGCAAGTACGAGATTGAATCATACCGTTTAGCTCTGTGATTTATGGATATCATAAATTGCATTGTGTTTTTAGTCCAGTACTGTCTGTCACAGTGCTAAGAGACCAGTGCAACTGGCATTGGAGGAAGAGATAAAAACAAGACTGCTTATAAAGATATTTTGGAGTAAATGGCTTGTTGGGAGCTGGAGGAAATGGTCCTAGCCACAACAAATCTTTCAACATTCCTCTCACTGGGATGGGGGTGGGAACTGTTACTGGTCTTCCTCTACCATGGTCTGATTCACTCTCCCCAGCCAACACTGGCACCATCCATCACCTCCTCCTGTGATAGGGACACTGATAGCAGCACTTATAAAATCAACATCACTCTGTTTTTGCCCAGCATGAATTATGACTCTTCAAAGGTAGGAGAGAATGCAGTGAAAGGGAGGACTGATTTATACTGAAGTTGCCCTTCTGGCACTGTATGGGTTTGGGAAGATCATGGGGAAGAAATTCCGAGTTCTCTAAATAAGTTAATCAAGGAACACATGTTTTCAACTGTTTTATAGCCTCACATGGGTTATTATTCAACACCTCAGGCCTCTCCACCATACCATGTTGCTTTTTTGGTTTTTGTTTTGTTTTGTTTTGTTTTGTTTGTTTTTGAGATGGAGTTTTGCTCTTCTTGCCCAGGCTGGAGTGCAATGGCACAATCTCGGCTCACCGCAACCTCCACCTCCCGGGTTCAAACGATTCTCCAGCCTCAGCCTCCCGAGTAGCTGGGATTACAGGCATGCACCACCATGCTCCGCTAATTTTATATTTTTAGTAGAAATGGGGTTTCTCCATGTTGTTCAGGCTGGTATCAAACTCCCAGCTTCAGGTGATCCACCCACCTTGGCCTCCCAAAGTGCTGGGATTACAGGCGTGAGCCACCACACCTGGTGCTTTTTTGGCTTCTTATCTACATTACACCACCATCTACATTACACTCATAATCTGCAATCTGTATCACATCAGTAACTTACTGCTGGACCTCTATAACTGTTGGCTTCATCCTAATGTTTAATAATTCAGGCATGGTCTGACCGCTGTGTTTGTTTTTGAGGGCTACCATAATAAAATACCGCACACTGGTGGCCAGACACAGAAATGTATTCTCTCACAGTTCTGGAAGCTGGAAGTCCAAGAGGTGTCAGCAGAGTTGGTGTCTCCTGGGGCCTCCCTCCTTGGCTTGCAGATGGCATCTTCCACTGTGAGTCTTCCCTCCGTGAGTGTCTGTGTCCTCATCTCCTCTTTTTATATGAACACAGTCATGGTGGATTAAGGATCACCCATAGGACTTCATTTTAACTTAACTACCTCTTTAAAGATGAAATACAGCTCACGCCTGTGAGATCAGGGCAGATCACCTGAGGTCAGGAGCTCAAGACCAACCTGACCAACATGGCGAAACCCCGCCTCTAGTAAAAATACAAAAATTAGCCAGGCACGGTGGTAGGCACCTGTGATCCCAGCTACTCAGGAGGCTGAGACATGAGACTAGCTTGAAACCAGGAGATGGAGGTTGCAGTGAGCCGAGATTGCGCCACTGCACTCTAGCCTGGGCAACAGAGCAAGACTCTGTATCAAAAAAAAATATATATATATATATATATAGTCACATTCTGAGGAACTGGAGGTTAGTTAGGGCTTTAACATATGAATTTACCAGGGGACAAAATTCAGCTCAGAACCTGCTTTTCCTGTAGCATCACCAGGTCAACATTTACATACATGAGTGTGCGCACACATACACATGTACACACACTTCACATTATTCTCTGACTTCCTAAGAATTTCCAATTCCAACTACTGTGTCGGGAGCCAGGGAGGGAAGAACTCCATACGTCATGGCTCAGAACAGTCTCTCTGGTGTAACCCAATTTCTCCTAGTAAGTGCAGGGTGTCTCCTCTCTCTCTAGGACTCAGCCTACTCCCTTTCTGTAGGTGTAGAGGGAAGCATGGTGTCCTGGCAGCAGTGGCAGGAAGGCCTCAGGCCTCGCTCTCGCTCCTTGCTGTGTCCCCTGCCTGCACCTGGGTGTAGGCCTCTGTCCTCACTGCTGTTGTTGCTGAAGCACCAAGACCAGTGTGACTCTGCGTGTCTTCTCTGAGTGAGTTATCACCCACTTATTGCTCCAGGGACCTTGGCCTTCCCTCCTGCTGACCGCCTGGTCCACCTGAGCTCTCCCTAGCCCCACAGGTGCCCCAGGGCCAGGCTTCATCTCCCTATTGATGCCAACTCCAGCAGCCACCTTCTAGCCTCATATGTAGGAAGACTCTGCCCTTCCCCTGATGAAGTCCCTCAGTGGGCTCGCCCAGCCCACATCTCAGCTACCGTCCACATCTCCCACCAAAACAGTGTGGCAGCAACGTGGAACCACCACACAAGGCTCTCTTCACTGACACATCACATCCTCTTTTCTTCTCTGTGGGGCAGTCTCGCCTCAGCCTGGGGACACCATCAGTGGTATGTGTGGGGGGGTCTCCTTTCATTCTCTGAGTGTGGAGTGGGAGCACTGCCCCTCAGCGTCAACTTCCTGCAGCTTGCCCAAAATGTGTTACCCGCATCTCACACGTCCCCCCACCGGCGCCATTCCGCAACCCCCACCAGCGCCCACCTTCAGCAAGAGACTGGAACTCTGAGGAAGAAACTAAGAACGTACCTATTCCCTTTCTCTCTCTCTCCTCAGTCCTTCCTCTCTCAACTAGAAGGGTTTTCCATGTCCAGCGGTACAGAGGACTTCCTCATGTCGGATTCTCTGTTCTGCACATCATGGTGTAAGATAGTAACACACAGTGCTCAGACCTCCAGGGTCTACTTTTCACAGGCAGATGGAAACTTATTGGAATTGGGGAAATACTTTTCTTTCTTAGCAAAGCATGGACTGGGAGATTCTCTCACTTTGCACATGACAATTCTAACATGACACCCAAAGCTTAGCCAGGATTTTCTTCTGAGCAGCCCCCTCCTTCTCCCTCCTGAATTGATGGATTCAGCTCCAGGACAACCTGATACAAAAGTATACAAATACACTATATGATTCCTGTTGCACAAGCAATTATGAAACAAATATTCCAGTATATGGCTGGGCGTGGGGGCTCATGCCTGTAATCCCAGCACTTTGGGAGGCCAAGATCACGAGTCAGGAGTTTGAGACCAGCCTGGCAAACATAGCGAAACCCCATCTCTACTAAAAACACAAAAAATTAGCTGGGCGTGGTGGCAGGTGCCTGTAATCCCAGTTACTTGGGAGGCTGAGGCAGGAGAAGCACTTGAAGCTGGGAGGCAGAGATTGCAGATTGTGTCACTGCGCTCCAGCCCAGCGGACAGTGTGAGACTCTGTCTAAAAAAAAAAAAAAAATTCCAGTACAATCCCCAGAGAGGTCAGTTTGTAAAAGGGCATTTAATTTATCTGGTTAGCCCTGTTTTCCTTAGGCAATTGGGGAGGCAATGGAGAAAAATACCAAATGCATTCATTAATAATTCATTGGTAGGAGTCTTTCCCTGGTTCCCAACCAGAAACCTTTCGTATCCAAAGAGCTAAGGCAATGACAATGGCAGCCGTTATCTTCCCAGGAACATGAAGGCACCCACCATCCTTACTGTTTACTTATATATCTCATTTGGGATCTCATCACTAAGGGTTGTGAAAACTGGCAGAAGAAAACTCTCAGAAAACTTTCAGTATAAGAGGATTGAATTGGCTGGTTCCCTGACTCATTACAGCAGAACGGAAAAACGTGAATTCAAAGCAATATAAATGGTGGCTCAGATGGAAACTAGAGTCAGGCTGCTTGACTGCCTGTCTCGACTCTCCCTCTTCCTTTGTAACTCCAACCAAGTCGCTAAATCTCCCTGTGTCTTGTTTCCCCATCTATACAATGGGAGTTATAAAAGGGCCTACCGCATGGTGGTGTTGGGAAACGAACAAGAATTTATTCACATAAAGTGCTAGACCTGTGTGACACATAGTAAGTAGACTCTTAGTAAATATTAGCTGTTATTATTACTATCAGGTTGTAGGAAAGTAGTTACTCTGAGTAATATTAATAGCTAAGATTTATGGAGTGCTTATAATGCTAGGCAATGTTATAAGTTCCTTACATATGTAACAGCGGCAAAAAATTACATTAGAAAAATATTTGTGAAGCCTTTTTTTCCATCCCCTCTTATGTCTGCTCACCTCCACTTCCACTAGTAAAATTCTGACTTGATTCCCTTGGCATTTTCCCATATCCTCAGTTCACAGGCCTTAATTCACAGACTGGGGAAAAATACTGTAAGCCTGAGAGGCAAGATATATATGTGCAACGGAGAGAACCTCTGGCAGACACAAACAAACAAAATAGCTCCAAGAAAGCATGGCAGGTGAGCACGAGAAGTCTGCTGTTGGGAAGAAGAGTGCACTGAGGAAAGTTTTTCAAGTATACTCTGTTAGAAGTGAGAGGTGGGCAAGTTGAAGCCAAGAAATTTTCTAAAGTTTAGTATTTCTTAGGCATATGCTATTGAAATTTTCTTAAGAAACCACAGTAGGCCAGGCACAGTGGCTCACGCCTGTAATCCCAGCCCTTTGGGAGGCTGAGGCAGGTGGATCGCCTGAGGTCAGGAGTTCAAGACCAGCCTGGTCAAAATAGCAAAACCCCGTCTTTACTAAAAATACAAAAATTAGCTGGGCGTGGTGGTGGGCACCACTAGGGAGGCTGAGGCAGGAGAATCTCTTGAACCCGGGAGGCAGAGCTTGCAATGAGCCATGATCCGCCACTGCACTCCAGTGAGGGCAACAAGAGCGAAACTCTGTCTCAAAAAAAAAAAAAAAAAAAGAAAGAAACCACAATAAACACTTGAATTGCTTTCCACTAAGCTTCCTTGTGAATTTGTTCTTTTCTCTGGAAGTGACTTTAAGCTAAGACAGGACCACATGGGACCTGACTTTATGCAGGTTATGCACCCATTCTTTCATTTTTTTCTCACCACAATCCTAGGCATTGGGAACTATTATTATCCCTATTTGAAGAGAAAACTGAAGCTGAGGGTAATAACGTGCCCACAGTCACACAGAAAGTACCAAGCCCAAATGTAAATCTAAGTAGTCTGACCTGGGAACCTGCACACTGACCACTGTGTTAACCCTTTCTGCCTACTTCTTAATAATCCATGCTTCCGAAATTATCCTTAGTAATTATTGTCTGAGGAAACTAATGCCACGTTTCCTCCCAAGTCATTAAAAGGTCTCCTTTCAATAAAAATAAAAATCAAGCTAAGTGCAAGTGGCACACACCTGTAATCCCAGGTACTGAGGAGGCTGAAGCAGGAGGATCCTTGAGCCCGAGAGTTTGAGGCTGTGATGCACTGGGGTCACACCTGTGAATAGCCACTGCACTCCAGCCTGGAACATCCTTGTTCCTATCCATAAAATTTCTATTGATTTCTTCAAAATCTTGTTTATGTCTTACCCAGTGTCGGATGTTTTCCTTCATTCTCCGAGTATGAACTCAACACATGGCTCACATCCACCGTCCGTCGACAGTAGATGCGTTATCTCTCTTTTTTTAAATAGAAATCATGTCATTTGTCATAATTATTCAGAAAAATAAGCAGGTTTTTCTAGATAACCATCTGCCTGTAAGCATCAATATTTTATTTCATTCAACTGACCAATATTTATGGAGCATTGACTTGTTATGTATGTCCCATGACAGAGAATATTAAAAAATGAAAGTCAATAAAGAGAAAGCATTCATTACATGGGCCAAGAAACTAACTCGGGCCTCCTTTGGGGGATACAGAATTTATATGTGAACAACTCCCACTGCTTTGCTTGATAGATATGGCTAAAGTAGATTCGCCCCTCCCTTGCCTTCTATCCTGTACAGAAAGGAATGAACAAAGTCTAAAATATTGTGTTGGACTTGACAGCATCATTTTGGACATTCTGGTTTAAAATAATTGCTCTTCCCCACCCCCCCCGCCTCACTTTTTTTAAATGAGAAGAGCCATATGTTTCTTGTGAAAAGTAGTTAAGTTAAAATGAAGTCCTATGGGTGACTATTTTTTCCAATGGTTGGGAAAAAATATTTCTAATCACCATGGTCATACCATCCAAAAACCAACCACCGCTAACATTGTGTATCTCTTTCCAGGCTTTTACCCAGCCAGTTTTAGGGAGTTTTGCCTTAATAAAAATGTATTATATTGAACATAAAATTTTATAGCATGCTGTTTTACAAGTTAATATGATAGTATAAACATTTTTTTAGTGAGCATTCTTTGTGGAACAATGTCTCTGTGCCAGGGTGACCTGGGACTTTTTTCTTCCCATCTGCCTCCCAATCCTCCACCACATCTCTACAATCAAGGGAGAAATCCTGGGCCCCCAGTCTTTCCTCACTTCTTCGGCCCCTCCCACCCCATGCAGGGGAGCAGAGGAGCTTACATCATCCCCTGCTGTGACCACAGAAGCTTGAAAGAGCTAAAAAGTGGTAGATCCTCAGCAAATGACTGGGGCTGTTAAGTTTTTAGGGCTGAAGAATGGATGAAGGGACAAGAACACCCTTATTTCATAGAAAGGAGTTCAAGGGAGCAGAGTATGGCAACAGGAAGTTTTAGACACTGAAACAGGAAGAAATAAAAGAAGTTGTGGAAAGTGAAAAGAAATGTCCATTGATGTGGAGGGCATTGATGTGTAATATCCTCTGACTAGCAAGGGGTGTCCATTTCCCTCCCTGGTCACATGCAAAAGGTGGCAAGAGTCTCTTGTAGCCCACACTGTACAAAGTGAAAAGGAACACCTCTCTGAAGGCTATAACCCAAGGGAAGACAGCTATACTATGCTCCATCTCAGAGGCCCACAAGTTTCCACTTTCCATTTCCAGAGAATCCTTGGAGACAGATTCTGTACGACAGAAAAGGGGCCTTTGGTGTGGGTTGTATTTGTAATGCAGTGATACCTCCCAGGACTCCCAGTGATAGCGGAGGAAAGCACATCCCTGCTGCCTATTCAGGGCGTTGTCTCACCTTCATGCACCTAAGGAAGCACAGGCTGCTTTTTTGGAAGGGTGAAAGGTGGCCAGGCACAGTGGCTCATGCCTGTAATCCCAGCACTTTGGGAGACCAAGGCAGGCAGATCACCTGAGGTCAGGAGTTCAAGACCAGCCTGGCTAACATGGTGAAACCCTATCTCTACTAAAAACACAAAAATTAGCCGGGCATGATGATACATGCCTGTAATCCCAGCTACTCAGGAGGCTGAGGCAGGAGAATCAATTGTATCTGGGAGACGGAGGTTGCAGTAAGCCAAGATCACCCCTGCACTTCAGCCTAGGTGACAGAGCAAGACTCCATCTCAAAAAAAAAAAAAAAAGGTGAAGGGTACTTGCCCTGATACAAAATGGCAATGGCTGTAGAATACTACAAAATGGCCACAGAATACTACACAGTGAAACATCCACTTGTTCTTCCTTAACCTCCAATGCAATGACTCCCTATCTTGTCTGTTCATTGGAATCACCTGAGTAGCTTCCAAAACTACCAATGCCTGTGTGTCCTCCACCCACCCAACCCCCAGCTCACCCCACCTCCCCACCTCCTCCCACTCCCATGTCCAGGGATTATTATTTAATCCATTTTGTGAATGGCCTGAGTTTAAAAATTAATGAAAGATGTCTGGAGGATGCTAATATATGTCAGAAAAGTGTGGGAACGACTGCTTTATTATTATTATTATTATTTTTTTTTTTTTTTAGACGGAGTCTCGCTCTGTCGCCCAGGCTGGAGTGCAGTGGCTGGATCTCAACTCACTGTAAGCTCCGCCTCCTGGGTTTACGCCATTCTCCTGCCTCAGCCTCCCAAATAGCTGGGACTACAGGCGCCTGCCACCTCGCCCGGCTAGTTTTTTGTATTTTTTTAGTAGAGACGGGGTTTCACCATGTTAGCCAGGATGGTCTCGATCTCCTGACCTCATGATCCGCCCGCCTCGGCCTCCCAAAGTGCTGGGATTACAGGCTTGAGCCACCGCACCCGGCCGGAACGACTGCTTTAATGTCAGGTCCTCAGAAATTACTTCTTCTTATAGGCAGTCTATTGCCATTGCCTGGGCCAGCTCAGCTCCACAATGTTAATCTGGTATGTTCTGGAAAAGCTTTCTAGAATATATCCAAAATAAGGGAAAATGAATTCAGAACAATGCAAGCGAAGTTCATGAACTGTAGAATACTATTTTTTTTTTTTTAATAAAATATGTCTGCTCCAAGATCTCAGCTTTTTTCTGGATAGCTGAGCTGATTGAAGAAGTGAACACCACATAAGTGAAGTTTCATATTGTTATAACTGTGATGGATAATGTGTGTTTGTATATGCATATGCTTCTAGATATTTAGCCTAAAACTGATGCATTCAAACAAGAGTGTTTTTCCCTCTTCCTCTCTAACCTTCATCCAAATGGAGAGTTTAAGCTACTCGAGAGCAGGCATCATCATATCTTGAATCTGTCACCATGTGACATCTTAAAGAGAAACTTGACATCCCGTGAGTTCCCAGTAAACGTTCAGAGCGTTCTTAACACTCTTGACCTAGCTAATGGGCCAAGGACCAGCCACAGCTCCTCTGTAACAAGGCACTGCTTATGGAAGCAGAGCCTGGGGTCCTTCTTGGAGATACCAAGTGAAATCTCTTCCCAATTAAATTGTTTAAGATGAGGACTGTTGCCTGTTCCCCAGGGAGTGCTGTGACTATTAGAGACCTGAAAGCAATGAGTTCGTCGCTCAACAGTCATTTAGGTAAGAAAACAATTATTTTCATCATCCTAAGCAGGAAGCTGCCCAGAACCAGAACAGGTTCTCTGAGCATCCTTGAGAGACCTGGACCAGGGAGAGAGCTGTTCCTCATGGCTCCTGGCTGATGCAATCTGAGGACATTCCCCAGAAAACATACTCCTCATTTCTCAGTTTGAGAAAATAAATTAAAAGTTAAGAAAACATCATCCTACTTTGACTTAAGAGACGCAAGACAGATCCAGCTCATGATACCTCAGCTCAGCATGCGGCAAAGGCCAGAGGCCCTGAGCACATGGGTCCCACCACTGGAGAAGGATATTCTGTTGGTACCACTGCCACAGCACACAAGGAAAACCAAAGCATTCTTGCCCTATGCTTTGTCTTTTTTTTTTTTTTAACCTTCTTTAAAAGCCTTTTTTCTCGTCTATCAGAGTCCTTCATAGAGACTCTTGAGTGATATATTTAATGAACAGAGCACAGAATCCAGTCTCAGTTGGGTTTCACTTCAGTATGCTACAAGGGATCCCCCAAAACTCTTTATCAAGAAATAACTTGGCTGGGCACAGTGGCTCCTGCCTGTAATCCTAGCACTTTGGGAGGCTGAGGTGGGCGGATCACTTGAGGTCAGGAGTTTGAGACTAGTCTGATCAACATGGAGAAATTTTGTAAAAATACAAAATTTTTAGTATGGTGGCACATGCCTGTAATCCCAGCTACTTGGGAGGGGCAGGAGAATAGCTTGAAACCGGGAGGCTGAGGTTGCGGTGAGTGGAGATCGCGCCATTGCACTCCAGCCTGGGCAACAAGAGCAAAGCTTCACATCAAAAAAAAAAAAAAAAGAACTTAAAACGAACATTTAATGCATGTGCATTCATTTTGATCTTAAAAGAAATATATCATTGAAGAGATAGATAAGTTGATGGGAGAGAGATTTGTATTAAAAAAGGAACGAATAACAGGGTATTACAAGACTCCAGAGAATCACAAGTATAGTGGCATCATGACACAAATTGCACCTGTGGCCACCTTCTGTGTATAGATGGTTCTGAGAGTCTTTTTTGTAGAAAGAAGCAGTCCTCTGGCCATTTTCCTTCCTGACCCCACTATCCCCGAAGTCCTTTCTTATTGTAGCATTCAAGACCACTGTGTCCTCTGAATGTCCTTGACATCCAGGACAGTGCCCTCTCCCCAGCTCCTTGCATGCTTCTCTCCTGTCCTGCTCAGGGCTGCTTCATTCTCCAGTGCTGGGCTCCCTGGACTCTGCCCTTGGCCCTTTTCTCAGACGCCTTCCCTAGGGACCTCATACACTTCCATCGTGTCAACTGTTCTCTGTCAATTGATGGTTTCCAGGTGTATTTCTCTCGCCTAGGTGCACATCCCGTTGTTTCCCGGACACAGACTAGCCATCGTAGAGATTCGTCAGACTCAACATGTACAAAACAAAATGCACCATCCTGGCCCCTAAATCTCCCTTACGTTCCGTGTCTTGCAACTGTCATCTATCCTTTCAGCCAAGCCATAAATGTGTCCCTCCTCAAATCCTTCAACTCACTCCCTACATTCAAGATGGTTATTCCCAAGTTCCAGGCAGAAAGAAAAAGAGGGAAGAGGCTATTAAGGCACCTCCAGATGAGTAAGCCCCCTTTAAAAATTTTCCAGAAGCCCAGCCTGTCATTTAGGCCGTATCTCATTAGCCCCTTTGCAAGGGTGTCTGGAAAACTTAGGGTTTTGGCTGGGCCCTTTAATCCCTCCAATAACACATAAGGTCTATCCACAAAGAGAAAGAAGCCACCATATGCCATTCTAGTGACTATCAGAAAGGCAAGATAGAAATCAGGGGCACCCATTCTACTTTCTTAATAATTTTTAAGTTCATCTCCTAACGTACTTGGTTCAGGCTGTCATTATTTTTCTGATGGGTTACTTCAATCACCTCTTTATTAAACATCTTGTCCATCACCTGTGCCCCTCAGCTGTTCTCCATACTGCTGCTGCATTCTGCCATCATTATATTTTGTAAATGTGAAAATGGTCCGGCCAGTCCTTGCCTAAAATCTTTCAGAGGTTCTCCTTTCGCCTTCAGGAAAGAGCCCAAACTGCTTTGCAGGGCTTTGAGCCCTTCCCGATCTGGCTCAAAAGCACTTCTGAGCCTTCTCTCTCCTCTCCTCTCCCAAGCCCCAGGTACTCCAATCACTCTTGTATCCCAGAACATCTCAGTCCTCTCAGTGCCACCCCATCTTCATAAGTGCTGTCTCTCTGTCTGCAATTCAGACATTTTCATGTGTAATCAACAATTTAAGATTCAAGGAAGTGCCCCACAGCAAGACCACCTGTTCATAGAGTGAGAAATAGTCAGCAAAATATGTTCTTTGTTACACATGTATAAATATCGCTCTTTAAAACACAACAGGCCTGCCTCCTCTGTCTCCAGAAATAACCTCAAGATACATATTGTGGGAAACCAAAATATGCCACCCCAGACTATAAAGCATTGTTGCGCTGAAGGCAATTTAAAAACTGATACAGGAAATCTCTCTGCTCTCCCTGTATTTACCAAAATGCAAAAGATATACTGCACCCTCTCCTACCAGGGAGAAGACAACTTTGGGCCCTTATTGGCCTGGAGAGGAATCTACATTAACAAGCTTTACTAGTGAGCCTTTATCTGACAGTTATTTGCCCTCCTCCAATTTGCCACCAGCCTCTAGAGACTCAAAGTTCTTTTCTTTTGTCTTGTTTTTAAAATTTTACTGTTTATTGTTGAAGATGCTATACAAGCTGGAATCCAAAGCCATCTCTTTGAGAGCTACTCATTTTCTGGGTATGTGAAATACACGTGTTAATAAGCTGTTTGTTTTTCACTTGTTAATCTGTCTTTTGTAACAGGGTCCATTCCAACTAAGAATCTATGGGGATTGGAGAAAAAATTATTTTTCTTCGTCTACACTACCAAGGAAGAAAGAAAGGTGTGTGAGACTTTTACCCATCACTTCCTCAAGAGTATAATTAGTCCTATGAGCCCAAACTTCCGCATATCTCATAAAAGAAGAGAGAAAATACAACCTCTCACTTGAGAAGTCCACCTTGTCAGCCGAGGCACCCCTAGGTAGATGAAAGCAGACCAAGGAAAAAGTGAAGGATGATGAAATAAAAAGTGAATAATGATGAAAAAGAAGCAGTACCCTAGTTACATATCATCTCCTGCAAAATGTATTCACCAGCCTAGATTCCAACCTCACACATCGGGCGGGTGGGCAAGAACAGAGAGAATCAAGGAAAAACAAGAGGAGAGCGGAAGCCGAGGTGATGGCACTCTTCCTAGATTTTTTTTAATTGTGCAAACACAATTAAAAAAAAAAAAATCGGCCGGGCGCGGTGGCTCAAGCCTGTAATCCCAGCACTTTGGGAGGCCGAGACGGGCGGATCACGAGGTCAGGAGATCGAGACCATCCTGGCTAACACGGTGAAACCCCGTCTCTACTAAAAACTGCAAAAAACTAGCCGGGCGAGGTGACGGACGCCTGTAGTCCCAGCTACTCGGGAGGCTGAGGCAGGAGAATGGCGTAAACCTGGGAGGCGGAGCTTGCAGTGAGCCGAGATCCGGCCACTGCACTCCAGCCTGGGTGACAGAGCAAGACTCCGTCTCAAAAAAAAAAAAAAAAAAAAAAATCACAGGGTTACCGCTGGGTAGACACGGATGAAGGTAACACAAGGTGATATGTTTATAATGCCCTGAGCACAGATCCTCTGGCTATTTGGAGACCCCTGTGGGAAAAGGTACCCTGAGTCTCTTTTGCCATCTGTCGACTAGCTCCTTCCTGGGAGCCTTCCGTGGGCCTTGTTCATGACACTTCAATGTTGTCCTCTTCACTCTAAATAAATGCTACTGGCAGGGAGTTGGCCTATCACCCGACCTGGTACTAACACTTGGCTGCATCTTTCAGCACACGCGTCACCAGGAACGAGGTTGGTAAATGAGTCAAGTGTCCTAGAGAGAGAAATATAATAATCACCAAGGCTGTCCAATGAATGAAACTGCTAAGAACACACATCAGCTGTCTGTCCATTTATGTTACTGTTGCTCTACAGGAAAATTCTTTTTAGAGATGTTAGCAGGAAAAAAAGAAAAAAACTAAGCCTTTGGGGATCTTGGTTTTCTAGTGACACTTCCCCTTGACCAGTTACTGATTCTTCACTCCATACCTTTACATGAAAAAAAAAAAAAAAATCCATATTTTAGGCACAAATTGTTACAGAGCAATATAAGACAGGTCAGGAAAATTCTAAAATTCTTCTCCACTGCAACCCAAAGCAATTTTTTATGAGAGAGATTGGATCCATTATGAAAGGACAATAAAATAAGGATTTGAAGAAAAAGGAGGTTGAGTCACAAAAAGCGCCAGCATTTTAACCGTCCCTGATGTTTGTACAGCCTTTGCAGTCATGGATGGCAGTAGTCATCTGGAGCACCTAAGACACTGGCCATCAAGACTACAATAATTGGAAAAATCTGGGATAAGGGTTATCCTCCAAATACCGCCCAGCAGAGACCACAGATACGTTGGTGCAGCCGCAGAGCTGCTCATCCCTTTGTACCAATTATTAAGGCCCAGTGATAGCCTGAAGCTGGCCAGCTTCAACTGGCCAAAGGTACTGGCTGTGTTGCTGGCTTTTCATCCCTCTTTTCTTCTATCACCTTTAGTTCTCCAGTGTTCATGGATATATAACATGGCAGAGAAGTCCAGCATCTTTGAGAGCACTAGTGGACTACTGCATTGTAGGGGAAAAAATATTTCTTTGGTCACCCTTCACTGGGTTGATGACTGAGACCCCTGTACCAAAAGACAGATGAACAAAAGAAAAGCAGACAAATGTATGTATAGGTTTTACATGACATGGGAGCCTTCATAAGGAAATGAAGGTCCAAAGAAGCAAGGAAACCCGGTATTTATCATGCTAGGTTTAAGGAAGAAATGGATAGTTATGGAGAAGTGTGATTGAACAAAGGGGGTCTGACCTCATGGTAATAACTGTGGGGAAGTTAGGAAGGCCTGTTTGTTCAGATTCTTCCTGTGTCCCTGTCTTCAGAGATAAGGACATTCCTTTCCTCCAGGTACAGGGAGGGCACCTCTCAAATAAGGAGGGTCTTATGACCTGCTTAGGTGAAGGTCAGAGAATCCCTCACAGGTTTTAGGACCTGCTTCAGGGAAGAAAGGCAGTGGGGAAGGTGAGAGTGACTTTCCTGCTTCTGCTGTTTTCTCAAATGCAAAGGTACCATGTTTCGTGGTAGTGTGTCTTGAGCCTCAGCATTATCTAGCACACAATTGACTCATTTGCCATCTCTTTAATTGTAATGATGCGTTTATGCCTACAAAGGTAACTCTTCAGTCCACTATTATTTGCTTGGAGGCTTTTTGCTTAGTAGTAAGGACTTGGATCCATCTTCATTAATCTTTGGATATGCCAAGGCTGTGGATGAAACTACCAACAAAGAGAACCTGGAGTAAGTTACAACGCAGTCAGTGGCAGAGTTAATTATGCATGCAGTTAACAGCAATTTTGGAACAAAACCAGGTATAAATCAATAAAATACAATAGATCTTGAATTTTTTCTCTCTTCTGCAAGCTATTCTCTACTGCTTAGAGAGGCATTTTTCTAGAAATGACGTTCTCTAGAGATTGCATATATTTGGGAGAAAAATATGAAGAAAAAGAGAAAAGCTATTACAGTTAGGTGTTTCTTAATTTTCGAGTTTCACTTGTGTGTCTCACACACTTTTAACCCAATAAAGGTGAATTAGACAAATGCCACCATGCTGGGGTCCTGCCTGTGTCTGTTCTGAAGCTGAAGCACGTGTCGAGGCACCTGTGGAAGACCACCATCTCTTGATTCCTAGCTTAAAGCAGGCAGCCCAGTGGTGAGTGAAAGGCAGTGTAGGGGAAGACTAGACCCCACAGGTTCTTGGTTGGAAAGGACTCCTCTTACAAAAGACAAGAGAAAAACAAACAGAAGTTTATTACCATGTATATGTCACATATTACCATGTATATTTCACAAATACCCAGAAAATGAGTAATTCTCAAAGAGGTGGCTTTGAATTCCAGCCTACACAGCATTTTCAACAACAAATAGTGAACTTTTTTTGTTTCTTTTTTGAGATAGTGTCTTGCTCTGCCACTCAGGCTGGAGTAGTGGCACAATCACAGGTCACGGCTGTCTCAGCCTCCTGAACTCAAGCAATCCTCTCTCCTCAGCCTCCTGAGTAGCTGAGGCTACTGGCATGCACCCACCCTGATAGATGTTTTTTATTTTTTAGGGATGGGGTCTTGCTATATTGCACAGGCCAGTATTGAACCCTGGGTTCAGACAATCCCCCCAACTTAGCCTCCTGAGTAACTGGGACTACAGGTGTGAACCACCATGCCTGCCTAATTTTTTTTTTTTTTTTGAGACAGGGTCTTGCTATTGCTATGTTGCCCAGGCAAGTCCCAAACTCCTGACCTGAAGCCATACTCCCACCTCAGCCTCCCAAACTGTTGGGATGACAGACATGAGCCACCGTGCCTGGCTACAAAATTTGTAAAGAAGTGGCAAGACAAAAGCAAAGGACTTTGAATCTCAATTGGGTGGTAACTTGGAGGGGGGCAAATAACTACCAGTTAAAGGCTCATTTGTAAAGCTTGTTAATGTAGATTCCCCTGGTTACATCTCCACGCCAATAAGAGTACAAAGCTGTCTTCAGTGGTTAACCTTTGTTCTCTCTGGGAGGAGGGGTGGCCAGGGTACCTTTTGTCTTTGTAAATCTACGTCCTGCTTTTAGGCAAACAGAGGGAAGATAGAGAGCTTTCCTGCATTTGCTTCTTACTGCCTTCAGCTCAACAACCCTTCAGATATTGAAGAAGCATAATCCAGTCCCCTACAGCAGCTAACTGGAAGCAGAGAAAGTGGCTTGAATCATAATTTTTCTCCCTTTTTCCTACTCAGTGGCAAGCAACTGACTCTGCTCTTAATCTCTGTGTCTCTCAGAAAGGTAATAATCTGCTCACTAAAGCCTGTGGTTTTAGCTGTTGCTTTAAAGCAAATATTTCGTGGATGAAGGAAAAATGAGGAATTATGTTCACCACACATTGTCCTTGATTTTCCTCTGAAATTATGAAGGAGAGTAGATATGGCATTGCATCTACATCATTTAAGAACTTTATATATCTATTTATTTTCTAGTGTGAGCTGCACAAACTTCCCCAGGGAGCCACTTATTAATACTTCATTCACCACAGAGAATACAAACGAAGCAGGCCAAAGTTTTCATGTCTGATGCAACTTCTTTTAGGGTTGGACCAAGCGCTGATGTGTACCTCCAGGGAGTCTCACAGTTAAAACCACTGAGGAGGACCCAGTGAGGAGAAAGCCCTTCCTTTTTGCCGCCAGCCTTGTATCTTTCCTTTGAAATCCCTGGGTCTTTCTTTCATTCAGCTGGCTGCTACTCATCACACTTAAATTAGAAAACCAAAGGAGAAGGGAGGGTATGGAACTTTTGTGCAGAAGGACCTACAACACTTGGGGGACAGATGGATGTTGGAAGAAAATAATCACATGCCTTTTTTTTTCTTCTTCTTGAAATCGAGTCTTGCTTGGCCGCCCAGGCTGGAGTGGAGTGGTGCAACCACGGCTCACTGCAGCCTTGACCTCCAAGGTATAGGTGATCCTCCCTGAGTAGCTGGGGATACAGGCGTGCACAACCACACCCAGCTAATTTTTGCATTTTTCATTAAGATGGAGTTTTGCCATGTTGCCCAGGCTGGTCTGGAACTTCTGGGCTCAACTAATCCACTCTCCTCTGCCTCCCAAAGTGCAGGGATGACAGGCATAAGCCTCCACACCCGGCTCACCTGCCCTCTTAAGCATTCATTTCTGAGGTTTGCAATTCTACCTCTGTGTCATTCCATCTGTTTGAGGCACTTTCTTTGACGGGGGGTTGTAGAGGATGGGGAAAGAAGACTCAGGGACCCTACTCAGGGACAGTAGTCTTAGCTCTTTGGAAATTGCCAGAGCTGATTTGCTTACTTGCACAATCCAAAGAGAAGCATTTGATGCATTTATATCCCCATCCCCTCTGACACGACTGTGAGAAGTTACATAAAGACTTCTGAGATGACTGGACACCAATTACGGTGCTACCAATGTTTTCCACAAAAGCACTGGGTTTGGCCATAGTTATTCTGATAAAAAAGCTGAGACATGGAGAAATATCACCACTGTACAAAAGGTCATTTTATCCTTGACGTCCCCAGTCTTCCCAGTGAGAAAGAACAGCAGTAATCATTCATAGTGAGTCTCGTTTTTACTCAGCTACATCTTACCAGGCCTTCTTGAAACTGACGTGGACTCTCAGCATGGAAAGTTCCAGACTTAGGGTTTGTTTTCAAAAGAAACCAGATCTGCAGGCTAAGTAATGAAGTGTTAGGCCACAAAATACATTACCTCCCAGGAAAGCCCCTTAAACTCGGGCAAAATTCTCTCTTTTTTTACTCACAGTATTTCACCAGAAATTGAAATTGTTAAAAAGTCTCTAACCAATGACACCACAGGAATGGCCCTTGGACCAGTTCTTGGTCAACCTCTGACAAACACCAGGGTGGACAGAAAAGAAAAAAAAAATGCACAAACCTCTCTGCCAGGCCAGGTGAATAATGGGGTTTTTGTCCTTGTTTCCATGTATTTGGCAGATGGTTACACCGTCATTTCTTTTCCTTTTAAAAGCTAATTCCAAGTTTTATCTCTCTAGCATCCTGTCACCTCAGGAAGCATGAAGACTTAAGGTGGGGGAGGAATTCAGCACCAATTGATTTTCCTTTCCAATTGGTTTTTTTTTTTTAAATGCAATCGATAATAACCAAAGACTTAAAAAGCCAAAAAGAAACTAATTTCTAAATGATCTCATCTTTCCACCTTGAAGACATATAACTTAATTGGAGACTCTCCAACAGAACCACACATCTGTTAACATTCCTACATTTCCTCTATTGATTACCATAGGTCTTCCATTAATAGGAAATGGGCGAGCCAGGATATCACACTTTAATGTTTATATCATAATAGCTTGTGGTGAGGACTAAGAGGAGGCCCATTTAGGAAAGGAATCACCTTAGGAAGGGGCAATTAGGAAAAGAGCAAAAAAAAAAGAGTTCTCTTGCTGACCTTATCCCTATTAATTACGGGAAGTTCTCTCTTTCTCTTTCTCTCTCTCTCTCTCTCTTCAATTTTTTTTATTTTTTATTTTTTTTAGGGAGATGGGATCTTGCTGTGTTGCTCAGCTGGTCTTGAACTCCTGGGCTCAAGCAATCCTCCTGCCTCAGCCTCCTAAAGTGCTGACATTACAGGCATGAGCCACCACGGCCAGCTTCTTTCTCCGTCTCCCCCAGCCTGTCTCTCACACACTCTGTCTCTCCTCAAGAGCTAACAAAACTAGTAAACAGAAAAGCTAAAGAAACTTATGCTGCTTGTGAATATTCACTGAGGAAGGCTCCTGTCAACAAGGCACATGACAAGAGCTGGAGTTTTCCCCTCTTCACCTAGGTTGACCAAGGGGGACATGAAGGAGCCCGTGCAAGCTCAGCCTGAGCACCTACCCATAGGAGGACAGCAGCCTCCAGGGCAAGGTCAAGCAGGAGAGGCCCCAGTCAGATTTTGATATTGAGAAGTACAACCATTTTGTGATGTTTTAAAAATACGGATGTGTAAAACCAGAGCATAGTCATTCTTTGACATGCTGTGTGATTTTTTCTAAACAAATCAGAGCTTTAAAAGCCTTGGAGGGGATAAATGGAATCACAGGGCGAGTACAACAGGATACGGTGAGTCATTTCAACTTCCTGCTAAACATGAACCCTACAAAAGCTTGATGTGTCTCAGATTTTTGCTGGGGGGTTTCCTCCTCGATTCAACCTCAGATTTCTATGGCTTGCTCCTTCCTTCATTTTATTTCTTTCTATGCATCACATTTGTCCTAGATCCTTCTAGGTCTATAAATAACATCATTGTGTCATGCTGGACACTGGGTTTTAAATGTCAGCATTCTGCGCACAGCCTTACCTCATGAGATAACATAGTTTTTCTAACTGCATTCCTATAGCACTGAACTAACTGAGGTGTTCAGCTGCTAAAAATTTTCTTAAATGCTGACATTTTCATAACCCCAGGGTTAGGGGATGGGATTAAGTTAATGGATATAATTTTCTCAATGTTAGGCTTTTCTCCTGTAGACTTTTTTTTTTTTTTCAGGTTTGTAGTTCTTGTGACTTCTTAGATTAAACAATGAACAAAAAGAAAAAGGAAAAAGGAATGAATGTTTGTCTGTGACACAAAGAGGCAAGAATAGAATTCTTTATAGTTCTGAATTAAATTTATTCTGCTTCTGATCCCCACCTGCCTGGCTGGTAGGAAATTCAGTCTCAGTCATTTTTGAGGCTTCTTTTTCCCGCCATGCCATTGTGAGTGCTAAGTGGTACCAGGACTTGAATAAGCAAGGAGGGAAGGAATATACCAGAAGGTTGAGCTGTGGGGGCTGCCACTGTGGCCAACACTCCCTCTCTCTCTGCTTCTGTTGAGCACTGGTTGCCTGGCAAGATCTGGACGTCCTACTCTGAAAGAATTCAGGGCCCCCATGTAGTCACTGTCCACAGATACACCCATGGGACCCTCACCCTAACCCTATAGGCAACCTGCCACAATCTTCAGGAGGCACTTAACACAAGAGGGACTGTCTGGGAGGAAAAATTTTTCCCCTACCCTCTTAGGCTCGGTGATTGGGGATGTGCAAACTAAACTGGCAAAAGATAGATTAGGACAAGAAAAAAAAAAACAGATTATAATTGTATATGTACACACTGGAATTCACAAAGACTCAAGGAGTCTCAAGGAGATGGTTAGAATTCGGGGCTTATACGCTATCCTATTAGGGGAAGGGGAGGGGCAGAGGGGCACTTCTGGGAAAACAAATGACTTCTTAGAAGCAAAGAAGAAATGGCACTTAGGGAAAAGCAAATGACTTTTTAGAAAGATAAATGTGCCCATAGGCGAATAAAAGGGAAATATGATCTTTTTGTAACAATATCTGTTTGATTGTGGTACCAATTTCTCATTTCCAAGAAGAGAAGATTAGAATTGCTTCCAAGGAGGGGATTTATAACAACTGAGTTCTTTGGGGAGGCTCTGCTTTTAGGTAGATAAGAGATTTCATGAACTCAAATGCCTTCAGCTCAAAATAATTTTTTTATGCCACTTGGCTTATTCTAGACCCCTTCAGGGCCCAGGACCTCCCAAGTTTAGAAATCCCAAAGCCAGTCCTGCTCTTAATTTCATGAAGTCTCCCACTCCTCACCCACCAACCCAATTGTTTCTCAACTGTAAACATTCTATTTCATCCCCTTCCTTTCCTAGAAGGCCCAGTGTAATCCTACTCAAAGGGCCTTTACAACAAATATCAGGTGGAATTGTCTTCTGGGTACCAACAAGTCATGCTTTGGTCTTGTAAGACAAGACTTGGTTTCTCAGGAATGGAGAAGGTGAAAATACAACAGGGAAAACAAAAATATATATCTCAATAAACTGCCTCTCAAAAATATCAATGGAATGACTTAAAAACATAATGATTCTACTTTGGATATATGTATTTTTCTATTGTCATGTTTCATTGCATGCCTGCACATCCCTTTCAGTCTCAACCATTGTTGAGGCTTCTTTCCCACCTCCATGGCATTGCTAGAATTGCTGGTAAAATTATTTTACATTTATGGCTGGGCACGGTGGCTCACGCCCGTAATCCCAGCACTTTGGGAGGCCAAGGTGGGCGGATCACCTGAGGTCAGGAGTCTGAGACCAGCCTGGCCAACATGGTGAAACCCTGTCTCTACTAAAAATAAAAAAAATTAGCTGGGCGTGATGATGCATGCCTGTAATCCCAGCTACTCAGGAGACTGAGGGAGGAGAATTGGGAGGCAGAGGTTGCAGTGAGCCGAGATCATACCACTGCACTCCAGCCTGGGCAACACAGTGAGACTCTCTCAAAAAAAAAAATTTACGTCTGTGATAGTCTGCCAGAAACACCTGATTTTCAAGTTCTATCCCCTGAACAAGTTGCAAACTACTGATATTGTATATGTGAAAATACCTAGGGCCCTGCCAAGCACATGGTGGGTATAGAACAATGGCCTGTTGATTCTGAATAATACCATCTTATTCAATGGGAGGGAAGGAAAAGAGAGATTGAAATGTGCCTTGGGGAAGAGGGACCACATGCCAAGAAAAGGTGTGATCATGGCCCCCTTAAAACTGAGGTCAGAAGATTTATCAGAGGATAGAAAGATTGCCAGATGAAAAACAAGATGTCCAGTTAAATTTGAATTTCAGAGAAATAATCACATTTTAAAATACAGGTATATATTATATGATATTTGGGACATACTTATACTAAAAAACTTTCATGGTTTATTTGGTCAAATCTGAGTATCATCTATTTTCATTTGCTAAATCTGGCAACCCTAATTACAGGGTCCTTCTAAAGTGTCAGCTTAAACCATTGATAACGTGGATACTGCACCTGACAGACAGCACCAGATTTGAAAGGGTGCCCTCAAGTAGACACCAAAGTGGGTAAGTCAAATAACATAGCACATCACATCAATATTGCTGCTGGCTTCCAGCCCTGCATCGCTTTTCTCCGCAGCAAGCTGGAGCTGGCACTGTTTTGGTAGCAATGGTTGCTGTGTGCTGGGCAGCAGGTGGCAAGGCATCCTGCAGGATCAGGGAGCCCTTGGCTGGGAACGTTCTGTTTCCTTCACAGGTTCCTCTTCAACCTCCAGTCCAAGGCCCAATCCTCGGCCCCTGCTCTCCTTTCTTCACACTTTCTCTAAGAGAACATTTTTCCAGGCTCACACTTTCTTTCAATCATCACCTCTAAGCGGATTTAGTCTCCAGGGGTTCAGGCAGCAGCCCCACTGTTGAGCTCCACTTGGGTTTCTCATCATGTTCTTAAACTCAAACAGGCAAAACAAAACTCACAGCCCTCCCTCCAGACCAGCAGCCCCTCCTCGTGTCTTTGGGTAGCCTTGTTCTCTATTAGCCCAACCCCTGGTGGCATCTTTGACATCACTTTCTCTTCCCATAACAAATCACTCTTCATAGTCTCAGCAGTTTTTGTTGTTATTGTTTTATTTTCGTGATATTGAAAATAAACAACACCCCCAAATCCAGGCTTTATCTCTCCAAATCTGTCTTGTTATTGTCATTCCCCTGCTGAAAAGTTTCCATGACTTCCAGCTTCCTGCAAGGGTAAATAGAAACTTTTTTTCCTGTCTTTCATGGCCCTCCATAATAAAGGCCTGCTCTGCCTAGACGCTTCGGTTCCGACTATTTCCCAACACATTTCCTCTTCCATACCAAAGCTCCCGACCTCTATCTCAGGAATCCATGAATCCCATGAATTCCATTTCCATCTCCACTGCCCCTTTCCCCATGGAGAATGTGCTTGCCTCCAGCTGTCTAAATCCTTCCCATCCTTTAGAGACAAGGGCAATTTCCTTTTATATTGTGGAGATTTCCTTGTCTAATCCAGCCTGCTGGGATCTCTTTCTACAGCATTTACCTTACAACAAAGGACTGTACGGATACAACGACGAAATTTTCTTTGTTTGATTAAGAAACAAAGAAATTGTTGAGGAGGCTGCCCCCTTCACCAAGATCCTGACTTTCCTCTCTTTGCACAATATTTTTGGTATCCTCTTGGGGTGGAGCAACTGAGTCAGGAGGAAGATTTTCCAGCTCCACAGGCAAAGTCCCCTCCAGACACAGATTTCCAGTATCTCCCAGCATCTGGGTCTCCAAATCCAGTGACACATATACTAAGCAAAAGGCTTTGAGGAGCTCACTTTTCCCTCCAAAATGAAAACAATGAGAAAAATCTAAATTGTATTGCATTATGATAAAAATGTTCCCCAGTGTTAATTTAATGCATAGGCAGTGCTTACGGTTCTTCTTGACTTTAGTGAAACTTTTTTTTTTTTTTTTTTTTTTTTAAGGCTACTATTGTTGTAGCAGATCTTTGGCACTGGTCAATGCTATGAGTCAACCCTTTGAGGAAGTTGTGGCATCTTGGTTTGTGATTTATCCAGCACTGCCTAGTTAATATCCTGACTTCTCCCAGCTTCCAGCTCTGCTTGTCCAGTGGTTCCCATCAGTTCAGAAACATGAGGCACCGGGGAAGGACCACATTCTCCAGTGAATCCATTTCAGATACCATCATTAAAGCCCATCATGAATAAAGCTATGGTTGGCCTAAATCCAGTCTTCGTTTCTGAAATTTGGTAAGGACCATCTTCTTCATAAGAGTTCTAATGCTTTCAAATTGCATAACTATCCAGATGGAACAAATAAAGACATTGATTCTAAATGGCCATTTCCCCCTTGATATTGATGGGCTGGGAATAACAAGAATGATTCATGGAATCAGATGAAATCAAATTCCGTTTGGAAGGTGGGTAAGGTAAAAACTGTATATGTAAAAAATATATAAGAGGCCAATCGCCAGCAATGTCATTTTAATCATATCCTGGGACCTTGCTCTAATTAGCAAGGTAATTTCTGTATAAGGCAAACTCAGAACAGACCCTTTCCAAGGATGGTCATTGATTGAAGCAACTCTGGGTAGAGGGTGGAAGGAAGCAGAGACCAGAGGAAGGAAAGCCAATTAGAAAACTATGGCAACAGTTCAGGTGAGGTCGTGAGGACCTAAAATAAAATGGTGAGAGCAGGAAGAAAAGGACATCCTTAAGAAGCATTAAGTCTGAGCATGTCTAATGACCTGACCAGTGGCTGGCAGAAGCCATTTGTTTAAGGAGATGATGCACAGCAGAAGGAAGTAAGAGAAAGAGAGGTATGCACTTACTCACTGGGGGTGACGTCTGCAAGAAGGTGCTTATTGTGTTTGTATGAGATGTTGGACCCTGACCTGGCCCCATGGCTTTATGTCCAAGTTCTGCTGAAACTTGGCTGAAAGAGGAGCTGTGAGACACAGGAGCCCAGACATGCTGCTTTGTGCCCAGTGATGAAATGTAACCCAAAAGAGAGGTGAGCCATGTTCTCCCGTCTCTTGCCCAGGACTGAGTGTGGCTCAGCTCAGGGATGTGAGTGAGGACTGAGGCATCAAGTGGGCCTGGGGAGCAGGAGCCTGCAGGCTTTTGGCAGAAGCCCAAGGGTCATCCCAGGGAACACAAGCAGCAGAGGAGCCCAGCAGTGGATCTAGAGGCCAGGGACAGCACAGGGGACCGAGCCAAAGAACAGGAGCAAGACCCCAGGGACTCACAGAGATAAATGGCTGAGGTTCTGAGTGATGGCGGAGGGGCCTGGCCAGTGAAATGTGAGTTCTGACAGTGCATTTGACCTCATCTGTACCCACAAGCTGGCAATGCCTGGAAGCATTTGTGTTGCAAATAGACACACACCTGCATTTATCACATTACATTACAATCCGCAGTTTACATAACTTTCTTCCTCGCTACTCCCTGAGCCTTGCAAGCATTAAAGACACACGCCATTCATCTTTGTGTCTCAGAACAGAGCACAGGGCAGGTAGTAGGTGCTCAGTCAGTGGTGGCCTGTAAACAGATGAAATACCAAAAGGAATCTCATCACCCAGTCCCCCAATACTAAAAAAGACAGCGTTACTATGAAACTCCAGCATTAGAAACAAAAATCAATAGCATGCTTCCTGTGGAAACCAGGCTTCCCAGAGTAACACTATGGCCCAGAAGACCCTGCTCTCTTCAGGTACTGCTGGCAAGTTGCTCTATTTCTCCACTCCTGGCAAAACAGAGATGCTTTTAAACTTAATAAAATAGACTTTTGGCCAAAAATAGCAAGCAAAATCAGAGAAGCCAAAAAATTAAAAATAAAACATCATTTTCCTTTCTCTTTGCAGGGGATGGCAGAGGGGGAGGGGAAGCATGTTAATTAGCTATTCTGGTGACCACATATTTAAGTAACAGCCAAACTTACATATGCGTCCAACCAGCTTCAATTCCATGATCTGAGAGGTGCTGCTCTCCAGAACCTCTTGGGCCAGGAAGAGGTGACTAGAGATTTGATCAAAACACAGGCACTGGCCAGGCACGGTGGCTCACACCTATAATCTCAGCACTTTGGGAGGCCAAGGGATCACTTGAGGTCAGGAGTTCGACACCAGCCTGGCCAACATGGTGAAACCCCATCTGTACTAAAAATACAAACATTAGCAGGGCGTGGTGGTGGGCACCTGTAATCCCAGCTGCTCGGGAGTCTGAGGCAGGAAAATTGCTTGAACCTGGGGGGCGAAGGGTGCAGTGAGCCGAAATAGTGCCACTGTTCTCCAGCCTAAGCAACAGAGCAAGATTCCATCTCAAAAAAACTAAAATAAAATAAAACGCGGGTCCTAGAGGCAGAGGAAGGAGCTCCGATGGAAGTGCTGCTACAGAAAAGTCACCTGGAAGTCCACAGAGCCACCAATTAGATCTGCTGCCCAAACTCCACAAAAGCAAAGTTTGATGAGACAGCGAGGAGGAAATAGCCCAAAGAGGCCACTCCTTCCTGCAGAGGTCAACCAGCCGCTCTGAATTAAGAACTCTGGAGTCACTGACACAATGCAGTATGACACCTTTCCAGCTGATGGAGTGCAGAACAATTTTAGTGTGGATTCAGAGGCTTCTCCCTGGTCGGGTTGCCCGGCAGGGGTCACAACGTAGAATAATCCCATTAAGTTCCAGCGGCTACACCCCATCCCCTGTGATTTACGGTCATGCCGGAGCCTTACCCTTACCAGTGCAACTAAATTTAAACCCACTCTTGTTGATGATTCTGCGATTCTGCATGAGTGCAACCTGGGAGTGGGAGCAAGGAAGGAGCAGCGGCTTAAAGAGATGCTTGCATTTATGATCCAAGATCTGAGTTGTCCTTCCCCCTACCCTTTTTCTTCTGCCAGAGCCATTGATTTTTTTTAACTGCTCTAAAAGACGCCCAAACTTTAGACCTCCATCCTCTTTGGCTCCTCCCACTATTGATGAGAAAGAACAGAACCGACTCCCAGACCCAGGCAGGCAACTTTTCCAGCATCGTGGGGCCTCAGCCGGCTGCCAGGATCGGAGGGAGCTCTTTATAGCTCTGGAGAGAATTGTTTCCAAAGCCAAACATAAGGAATATCAATTATAATGTTTAAAAGAATTTCAAAACAAGTGTTTGGCATTCCAGCTTACTTTTCTAGTCTCCGCACTTGAGGAAAAAGAAAAAAAAAAAAAATTGTATTTCCAAACACTAAATTATGTGGCTTTTGACTTTGAAAATGGCCTGGTGATATTTGTTCCTAGAATCTATGTGGTATAGCAAATGGTCTATCTGCCCATCACAACTACTCTAAAAGATTCGAGTTGCTCAATATTAAGCTGAGATGAGACAAAGATAAGACATGAAAATCAATTTCAGGTCTAACTGAGACGGGCTTAATAAGACTGATATGGTATAAAAGCATACGAATTTTTCACTCCCCTACTGAGAATTCGTATTTTCCAACACGAATCCTGCCTTCCAGGACAATCCAGCCCAGTCTGAGATAATGCATGTGTAAAAAGGAATGGAACAGGAAACAGAGACAAGTGAAGGTGGCTACAGAAGTTCAGAATACAGGCCGGGCATGGTGACTCATGCCTGTAATCCCAGCACTTTGGGAGGCCAAGGGGTGCGTATCACCTGAGATCAGAAGTTCGAGACCATCCTGACCAACATGGTGAAACCCTGTCTCTACTAAAAATACAAAAAAAAAATTTGTGGTTGTGGATGCCTTTAATCCCAGCTACTTGGGAGGCGGAGGTAAGAAAATCGCTTGAACCCGAGAGGTGGAGGTTGCAGTGAGCCGAGATCGCGCCATCGCACTCCAGCCCAGTTGACGAGAGAGACTTCATCTCAAAAAGAAAAAAAAAAAAAACCAGTTCAGAAGAGAGATATGCTTCTAGATGGAGAGAGGGAGATGGACAGGAAGCTGCTCTATTTGCAAGAACAACTGAGAAGCTTCATGGGAAAGGGAATGGAGCTGTCTATTTGGGTACTTAGAACAACTGATGCCTTTACGAAGCCCCTCAGACAGCTGTACAGGGTCAACACAAACAGCCAGCAGAGCCCTGGGTGAGAAACTGCCCAGCCAACTCCTTCTGGACCACAGCTAACTTCCTAAGAAGGGGGAGATGAGCTAAAAACCGGGTCACTCAAAGCTCTGTCACTGTCCCAATGCAAGCTGTGACCTGGTGTGGGGGGAAAGAATTGCAATCCCCACCCACTCACTCTAACCCAGAGTCTGATGGAGAGGAACAGGATAAAAGTCACACAGGTTCCTCATTCGTGAGGCCTTCTCGAGGCAGACAGAATCCCAACTATAGCAGCCAGACCAACAGTGCGGCGTCTGTTGTGGGGAGCTGTGGTGGTGTCTCCATGGCCATCACAGCCATTTTCAAACACCAAGGGACTCCCTATGGGTCCCCACCCAGAGGAAAAGCCTGGCAGGACTAGAGAGATCCAGCAGGGCTGGGGGAGAGTCAGGGGGCTGCTACGGTTCCTGCGACTGGGACAGTTTGACACAGTGGGACCAGGATGGCTTGGAGAAACCCACTACCCTACTAAGGGCTGTAAGAGGACATGGCATTCAGGCTGGGCCTCAAGGAGCAGAATGTGGACATCTGGATGAAAGAGAGGCGTGCACCAAAAGGTTTCACACAAAGGCACTCAGTGACGAAAATAAAATACAGAAGAAGAAAAGGTGCATTTCCAGGAATGAAAACCGTATAGAGCACAGATCCACATAAGCATCCACATTGTTTTTCACCTTCCCTCTTGCAACTTTTCCGTATCTTATATCAGCTCAGGGACAGAGCCATGAGCTCCGTCCAAATTTTTTCCACATCCCAGCTCTCTGTGGTTCATTCATCATATGTTTTTTTTAAGCCATGATGTGCTTAAGATATTAGGAATGAATGGAGCTGCACTCACCCAACCGTGCTGACTGCTTGTTACTGCCTCTATCCTGTTCATTGTTCTAATTCTATTTATTTTCATATTTATTTTTTTGAGACAGAGTCTCACTTTGTCACCCAGGCTAGAGTGCAGTAAGGCTCCCTGCAACCCCTGCCTCCCAGGTTCAAGTGATTCTCCTGCCTCAGCCTCCTGAGTAGCTGGGATCACAGGTGCCCGCCACTATGCCTGGCTAACTTTTTTTTTTTTTTTTTTTTTTTTTTTTTGAGACGGAGTCTCGCTCTGTCGCCCAGGCTGGAGTGCAGTGGCCGGATCTCAGCTCACTGCAAGCTCCGCCTCCCAGGTTCATGCCATTCTCCTGCCTCAGCCTCCCGAGTAGCTGGGACTACAGGCGCCCGCCACCTCGCCCGGCTAGTTTTTTTTTGTATTTTTTAGTAGAGATGGGGTTTCACAGTGTTAGCCAGGATGGTCTCGATCTCCTGACCTCGTGATCCGCCCGTCTCGGCCTCCCAAAGTGCTGGGATTACAGGCTTGAGCCACCGCGCCCGGCCTTTTTTTTTATTTTTAGTATAGAAACGGGGTTTTGCCATGTTTGCTAGGCTGGTCTCGAACTCCTGACCTCAAGTCATCTGCCCACCGTGATTGTTCTAATTTTAAATTCCCTGCCACACACACTCACGTTTCATTTCTCTCTCCTCTGACATTAGTTTGCCTGAGTTATGGAAGTCAGGGGACTTATCTCCTGACAAAGCTGGGTGGTGAGTTAGGAGAAGGAAGATCATGGGTCTCTGGCCTGAAGTAAGAGCTTCCCTCTGGGATAAGGCAGGAGTTGGAGGCCACAGATGCAAGGAAGGAAGCCAAGGTCAATGTCACATCTCACTATTCAGAGTGTGGTCTGGGGCCAGCAGCATCGGCATCATCTGGGGGTTTGTTAAAGATGCAGCATCTCAGGCCCAGCTCTAGAGCAACCAAATAAGAATATGCATTTGAAGAACATCCTAGCAAACAGGTCTCATTGGTGTTAGCTGATATCTACGATATTATCTATATTATCTAACAGATAACCAACACTTGCTGCGCACTGGGGTGTCTCTCTACCTATGTCATCTCTTTTAATCCTCAGAACAACCTGACACAGACAGTCTGATCCTCCTTTTTACAGAAAAGCAACCGTGGCTCAGAGAGGTTAACTTATTTGCCCAAGACCACACAGCTACCTTTCAACAAAGCATAGAGTTTAGCTGAATCTGGCTGATTCCAAAGTCACTGTCTTTTCCACCACGTCTGAAGTCCAGTGCTGAGTGGAGAAAAGAAAATTCTAGCAATAAGCCCTCACCACCCAGCAAGTCAGTGACGTCAGTCAGTATCCTGACTGAACAAATGAATGCAGATAGGCAGTTATTTGAATATTTGTTCGCAGGTTACAAGCCCAGTGGGTTGGAAACCAGCAGTGAGGATCCATTTCTGAGGGCCACAGGAGGACTGCCATGAACCAGGCTGCACCCCTGTCCTAGGACATCTGCAACACTGAGCAGGGACCCTAGGGACAGGCAGACCTGGCCAGCCCCACACTGGGAGAAAGGCTCCAGCCTAGCAGCCAGTTCTGAACCCAATGCACACAAGTCTGGGGCTGCATGCCAGATGGCAGAGCATCAAATTGCGGTTTCTTTTTTTTTTTTAGAGGGAGATGGGGGTCTTACTATGTTGCCCAGCCTAGTCTTGGAATTCCTGGGCTCAAGCAATCATCCTACCTCAACCTCTCAATGTGCTGAGTTTACATGTGTGAGCCACCACACCTGGCCGAAGTTAAAGTTGTTTTTTTTTTTTTTTTTTTGAAACAGAGTCTGTCTCTGTCGCCCAGGCTGGAGTGCAGTGGCACGATCTCCTCTCACTGCAAGCTCCGCCTCCTGGGTTCACGCCATTCTCCTGCCTCAGCCTCCCGAGTAGCTGGGACTACAGGCGCCCGCCACTGGGCCCGGCTAATTTTTCATATTTTTAGTAGAGACGGGGTTTCACTGTGCTAGCCAGGGTGGTCTTGATCTCCTGACCTTGTGATCTGCCTGCCTCAGCCTCCCAAAGTGCTGGGATTACAGGCGTGAACCACCACACCCGGCCTAGTTAAAGTTTCTTAAATCCTTCCCACCTAAGGGGCCTGAGAGAAAGAAGCCGCTGTTGAGAAGACCCTCCTGAGGACAGGACACTGACTGAAGTCATTGCCTTGCTGGGTAGTGAGGTGTTTGCAATGTCATGAGTAGCTTTTGCTATGTGGCAAGGAACTGTCCCAGCATCTGCTGTCACGGGCTGGGAAGACCAGGTAAGAGTTGACATGCCCTGCTAGGGATGAACCCAAGGTGCTGTGCGTGACCCCACCCAATACATTCTCCATGGAACCCAAGAGCCTTGTCAAGTTACTGCAAATGCACAATCTTAGTTTCAAATCGAGGCCCTCCATCCATATCTGCTTGTTTCAGGGAAAGGTTGCTGCCAAACTATTTCTTCATTTCTAATAGGCACCTAGAAAGCAACAGAGGGACAGTAGAAAGCCACATGACAGCCATTTGGCAAAGCTTTTCAGAATTGCTTTTCTATTTTTCTGTTTCGTAGGCTCTGGAGTTCCATTGAGACTTCCACAATCAAGCAAGGATCCCATTTCTTAACATTTTGCAAGTCTTTTTTATGAATGCCAAAAAACACGCCTAGGGCAGAGCCACTGACTTTCTGAGCTCTGTTTACTAAAGCACAGATTGTGACAGCCCCAGAGCTGGTTGTTCCTGTCCAATCTGTCCTTCACATTGTTACCAAATCTGGCTTCTTAAATCAGGCCTGTCACCCTGTTGTTCCCTTGCTGAAGGGCTTCTATCACTGGTGGGAGCAAGTCCAACCTCGGATTTGCATTGGCACCCCTTCGTCAGTGGGCCTGCTTCACCCCTAGAGCTTGGTACGTGCTGTCCATCCCCCAGGGCAGGGAGTAGCCGAGCCCAGTTCCTTCGTGCCACTGGGCCTTCCTACCACAGTTGTTTCCACCAACTGTGCTCCCTTAGGCAGCACGGTGGTGAAACCAAGCCAAGTCCAAAGTTTTATGGCAACAGTCCCACGAACTGTGTGTCCTCTGCCCAGCTGCAGGTGTTGCATAGAGGTTAGGTGAGGTGGTGTGCTGGTAAATGTTTAACAAGTGGCTCTCTGGGAGAGAAAATGTGTGCATAAGTAGATATAAACACATAGGTTTATTATAAACTTTACTGCTATATAATACACACAATCTGGTAAATTCCACACAGCCAATTGATTCTCATGCTTTCACTGATTTTTATTTATTTTTATTTTTAAATATTATAATAACCAGAGACAGGGTCTCACTATGTTGCCCAGGCTAGTCTCGAACTCCTGACCCATCCTCCTGCCTCGGCCTCTCAGAGTGCTGTGATTATAGGCATGAGTCACCATACCCAGCTACTTCCATTGATTTTTGACAAACTCTCTTCTCTGTAGTCAACCAATGTGGCAATTGATGACCAAGTATAGTTCCGGGATGGCTGTTGGTTGCTATTTTCATTTATGTAAACAAAAGGAAAGTGAAACAACTGAGATCTGTGTCAGAATTCCACTCATTCGTCAATGATAGGAACCACTCCTTTGCAGAATCAGATACTGTTGTCAAAGACTGGAGGAAGATTTTCTCAATTTTTTTTGTGTCATTCACAAGGTAATGGCTATTGATAAGCAGACTTTAAAGTTTTATCTCTATGTTTAATATTATCTCCCTCACTTCCTTAAGTCTAGACCAAGGGTTCCGTAAAATTTGACTCTTACGAGCCAGATAGTAAATACTGTTAACTTTGTGAGCCATTCGGTCTCTGTCACAACTACTCAACGGGGCCATTGTAGTGGCAAATCAACCGTGGACAGCACGAACACAAAAGAGCGTCCCTGCTATGTCCCAATAAAACGTTTTATGAAAGCAAGTGTGGGCCCAGATTTGGCCCACAAGCTGTAGTTCCCAACCCCTTGTCTAGACAACGGACGAGACAATAAATCCAGCCCTGATTTGTAGCGTTTGTTTACAAATCAGTTGCTGTGGTTATTTCAAGCTAACAATGCAAAGTCACTGGACGAGGAGTATGGGGGGGTGATGTTCACCAGCTTGTAGATACCTGATGTCATATTTCCACCGGTGTGAGTTTCCTAGGGTTGCCATCACAAGGTGCCACAAACCAAGTGCCTTAAACAACAGAAATTGATTGTTCCATGGTTCAGGAGGCTGCAAGTCCAAGATGAAGGTGTAGGCAAGGGGGGCTCCTTCTGTGAACCTCGAGGGAAAATCTGCTCCCTGTGTCTCTCCTAGCTCCTGATGGTTTGCTGTCATGTTGGGCGATTCTTGGCTTCTGCTGCATCGCCCCAATCTCTGCCTTCATCTTCACATGACATCTTCCCTGTGTGCATATTTCTCTGTGCCCAAACTTCCTCTTTTTATAAGGACACCAGTAATATTGGACTAGGGCCCCACCCTAATGACCTCATCTAAACTAAACTAATTACATCTTCAACAATCCTCTTTCCAGATAAGGTCACGTTCTGAGATACTGGGGGTGAGGACTTCAACATATGAATTTGTGGAGGGAGGGGACACAAGTCAACCTATAAGACCACCGTACAGTGACAATAGTCATAAAGAGCTTCTAGAGCATAGATAATAAAAAACAGCAAAACAGGCCGGGCACAGTGGCTCACACCTGTAATCCCAGCACTTTGGGAGGCCAAGGCGGGTGGCTCATGAAGTCAGGAGTTTGAGACCAGCCTGGCCAACATGGTGAAATGCTGTCTCTACTAAAAATACAAAAATTGGCTGGGCATGGTGGCGGGCGCCTGTAATTCCAGCTACCTGGGGAGGCTGAGGCAGGAGAATCATTTGCATCTGGAAGGCAAAGGTTGCAGTGAGTTGAGATTGCACCACTGCACTCCAGCCTGGGCAACAGGTAAGACTCTGTCTCAAAGAAAAAAAACAAAAAAGAAAGAAAGAAAAGAAAAGAAAAAAATAGCAAAACACCTGAGAAGTGATGACTTTTGTGTATTTATTATATTTATTTTAATTAATTTATTTAGTTATAAGTTCACTTATTTGGTTTTATTATTTATTTAGTTATAAGTTCATGTTAGGCATATATATATATATATTTGTTTGTTTTTTGAGATGTGTTCTCACTCTGTCACCCAGGCAGGAGTGCAGTGGTGCAGTTTTGGCACACTGCAACTTCTGCCTCCGCCTCCACCTCCCAGGGTCAAGTGATCCTCCCATTTCAGTCTCCCCAGTAGCTAGAACCACAGGCACATGTCACCAGGCCAGGCTAATTTTTGTATTTTTAGTAGAGATGGAGTTTCATCGTGTTGCTCAGGCTCATCTCAAACTCCTGACCTCAAGTGATCCATCTGCCTCAGCCTCCCAAAGTGCTGGGATTACAAGCATGAGCCACCACACCTAGGCTATAATTTAATTTATAATAATAGGTGTGTTTAACAACTGGCTCACAAAATTCTAATCAACTGTCTTAAGCCAAAATGCATTGCCTTCAGCACACCCCTGGTTTAAGAGGATATGTGCTACGGCAGAGCTCCCCAGGGAAGTAGGGTCCTGATATAGTTTGGTTGTGCCCCCACCCAAATTTCAACTTGAATTGTATCTCCCAGAATTCCCACATGTTGTGGGAAGGACCAAGGGGGAGGTAATTGAATCATGGGGCCTGGCCTTTCCCGTGCTATTCTTGTGATAGTGAATAAGTTTCACAAAATCTGATGGGTTGATCAGGGGTTTTCTCTTTTGCTTCTTCCTCATTTTATCTTGCTGCTGCCATATAAGAGGTGCCTTTCACCTCTCATCATGATTCTGAGGGCTCCCCAGCCATGTGGAACTGTAAGTCCAATTAAACCTCTTTTTCTTCCCAGTCTCGGGTGTGTCTTTATCAGCAGCATGAAAACAAACTAATACATGTCCCTTCCAGGGGTCGGAGATAAGAGGAATCAACCCATGGTGCTGAATTCCTCCCCTCCTGTGGGATCCCTGTGAGGCCAGATGTGTCCATCTCACCCAGTTTCCACACCCTTCTGGCCCGCAGCACTCACCTGGGAGCCTCCATCTCACTGGGCCAAACCTAATTCCTCTGCTCCAGAGAAAAGTGGACAATTTCTTTTTGTGCTAAGCAGGAGGATATCAGGCTTCACACTAGAGCCCATCCTTACTCATTGTTCTGTGGTTCTCAGTCTCCCTCCAAGGCCAAGTAGAACCCTTAGATCTCATAGTATCTTCTTCAATAAAGCCAATCCATACAAGTCCATGCCTTCACTGAATTCCTATAGAATCTATTCCCATATGGCGTCATATCATCCTCTAGCTGACTTCTGCATGAATCTCCTCCTTCTCTACTACATTTACAAAATAGTTGGAAAGAGAGACTGTGTTCTTTGCTATCTCTGTCTGTCCAGCCCAAAACTAATCAGATAAAACCATGGGTTTAATAAATGCTTGTTGTTTGCATAGAGAATAGCAAATAGTAATCAAAAGCAATTTTGTCCTAGGCCCAGGTTAGAAAGAATCAGGTTTGTTCCAGAGGAGGGCTCTGGAAAACTCAAGTAAAACTCAAGTATAGTAATCATTTCTGCTCATGAGTTTTAGCATGTCTGAAGAGGAAAGAACAGCTCAGACCAAGGAGAGGGCCCACCGAGGATGGCTTCTCCGTGTCCCCTAACTGTGCCTCATGGGGATATGTCCAAGGTGGGGACAACGGCCAGGAGCCCATGAAGAATAAGGAATCCCCTGTGTGTTAGTTAGGCTAACGCTGTCTGTCATAATGAGCACACTCCAAATTCTTAGGGGCCTCACAAGATACAGAGTTATTTAGTTTTGCTCACATCAATGGTAGAAACTGGTGGTTGGGGATGGAGGGAAGGAGGAGAATGGGGGAAGGGAAACTCAGTTCACACAACCATGGTGAACAGAGCTGACAGAAGCTCTGCCATCTTCTACACATGGTCCCCATGCCCTGGCTCTGGGGGCTGAGGTCATTTGGCATTCCAGGAAAGAGAAAACATACAGGAAGGTTCTGGGGCCAGGACTAGAGGTGGCGTCATCATTTCTGCCCACATTCCATTGACTGGAACTCGCTTTCATGGCCCTACCTTGATCTAGATGGCCTGAGAAAGCAACAACTTTATTGTGGGAAGGGAACACAAATCACCCATGGCAGCTGCCCTCTCTGCCACTTCCCAGGTCCAAGAAAAAACCCAACAATGGGACTTCCTGGCTTTGATCCTCCCTCTTCTCCTCAAGGAGGTCCATGCCTGTGTGCCAAAACAATTTATGCCACCATGCAAAGCAAAGATTTTGTCACTCAGTAAGCCCTACTTCCCCTGCCTAACATCCAGATTCCAGACCTTAAAATCCTTGCTATCCCTTCTCTTGTAAAGGTTCCCTTTTCTGCATCTAAGCTCCAAGCTATGTAACCTTCCTTTATCTGCACCTGCATCACAGAGCCTAGGTATTCCATATAAATGAGTCTGGCCAGGACTTCCCACAATCCCCAACAAGGTGTCTTAGTCCCTTTGCATCACTATACAGGAATATTGAGGCTGGGTAATTTAGAAAGAAAAGAGGTTTATTTGCCTCACGGTTCTGCAGAGTGCACAAGAAGCATGGTGCCAGCATCTGCTTCCGGTGAGGACCTCAGAAGTTTCTATTCATGGCAGAAGACAAAGGGGGACTAGCAACACATGGCAAGAGACAAAGGAAGAGAGACGGGAGGAAATGCCAGGCTTAATTTCTAACAACCAGATCTCCTGGGAACTAATAGAGCAAAAACTCACTCAATACCAGGAGGACAGCATCAAGCCATTCAGGAGGGATTTGCCCCCATGACCCAACACCTTCTACCAGGCCCCATCTCCAACATCAGACATCACATTTTAACTTGAGATTTGGAGGGGACAAACATCCAGATTATTTTACAAGGATAAACCAAGTCAGAAGCTTAATCCACCTGCTGTGTAGAATTTGGCTTGGGCATCCAAAAAGGGCAGATAGTTAAACCCTAGCAGAGCTGTAAATCATTCACAAGAATTGTTCTAAGCCAGGGAAGAATATCATTTGGCTGGAAAAGGTCAGTCAATACATAAAAATGGACCTGATATCTCAAATTCCTTTCGGCTCCGAGGGAGTCCAGTTCCAGTTGCTAAGTCCTAGTTCTGTGTGGCTGGAACACCCTTCAGTTGCTCTGTTCAAGTGAAATGGCTAAAGTCCTACTTGTCCTGTGGTCTTCCACCTTCAAATGGTTTTCAATTTTACCTAGCAGGAAGCAAACATTACTAAGGTTGGCAGTCATTTTTGTGTTTCAGTAGGCTCAGTCTCTAAATAACGCTCAGGAACGGCCGGGCACAGTGGCTCATGCCTGCAATCCTAGCAGTTTGGGAGGCCGAGGTGGGTGAATCACCTGAGGTCAGCCTGGCCAGCATGTTGAAACCCAATCTCTCCTAAAAAATACAAAAATTAGCCAAACATGGTGGTGGGCGCCTATAATCCCAGCTACTTGGGAGGCTGAGGCAGGAGAATCACTTGAACCCGGGAGGCGGAGGTTGCAGTGAAATGAGATCACGGCATTGCACTGTAGCCTGGGCAACAAGAGCAAACCTCCATCAAAAAAAAAAAAAAAGAATACTCAGGAAACCCATTCTACAGACTCAGAAATGCCAAAAGCTGTAAGATATTTAAGGGCATTCTCCAAGCTTCTGTATCTCAGAAAGGGACACAGGGACACCCAGTTTCGATTTTCTAGACTCGGGTAGAAATTTGACTGTTTCAGTCTGGAAATCTGCTGGAAGTAGCCATTGTTTGACTGCAAAACATGTCCCACTACGAGTTACCAGAAATGCCACACTCTGAAATTTTTTATTTGTTTATGAGCCGTGAAATGAGAGTTAGAAAAACAGCTAAAATGGGTGGGCACATCAATAGAGTAAGTTCCCCCAAAAATGCCAAGTTAGAAGATAAAAGACCCAGAACATAACTCAGACTGATACGTGAAATGAGAGGAGAGATAATAAAATACTAAACTTAAAGACAGCATTCATATGTGGAAAGAAGTGGAGCTGAATTGAGACAACTATTATATTATGGCCCTTGAAGGAAAATAGCAAATAAAAAGAAATATTCTCACACCACCTAAAACAAATTTACATGATGTTAAGAATGTTGGGCACCTGTAGCCCCAGCTACTCCGGAGGCTGAGGCAGGAGAATGACGTGAACCTGGGAGGTGGAGCTTGCAGTGAGCGGAGATCGCACCACTGCACTCCGGCCTGGGCAACAAGAGCGAAACTCCGTCTCAACAACAACAACAACAACAAAAAAGCCGGGCACGGTGGCTCACACCTGTAATCCCAGCACTTTGGGAGGCCAAGGTGGGGTATCACGCGGTCAGGAGATCGAGACAATCCTGGCTAACACGGTGAAATCCCGTCTCTACCAAAAAATACAAAAAACTAGCCGAGCGTGGTGGCAGGCGCCTATAGTCCCAGCTACTCGGGAGACTGGGAGAATGGCGTGAACCCAGGAGGCGGAGCTTGCAGTGAGCCAAGATCGCGCCACTGCACGCCAGCCTGGGCCACAGGTGAGACTCCATCTCAAAAAAAAGAATGTTGGGCTTGACAAGTTTTAACCCTGGGATTTAGAAACTTGAATATATTTCAACTAATTTTATAGTAGAAAGGGAAAAAGAAAAAAATGGAATGAGGAAGATTTATAAGAAAAAGATACCAATTTTAAAGATGTTCTATTTAGCAAAAGAAGTGACGGAATACTAACAACCAATAAAAAGTGGATGGATCATCCGGGTCCTTGGGAAAGCAGAGATGAAACATTTATTAGCTGAACAGCACACAACAGCCTTAGATGAGACCACGGGGTGGGAAACAAATGGCCTCCCTTCTGATAGACTCTCCTCTTTCTTCCCAGGAGAATACCCAAAGGAAAACGTATGCCTTGGGCATCTGAAAAGATGGTGAAATGTATTGCCTCCTACTATGGTTTTAATCATGTAAAGCTCTCAAAATAAAACCTAAAGGGAAAAACACAAGTCAAGCAACTTAACATTCAGCCTATGTTTAAGAAATAACACCAAATAAAACAAGAAGTAAAACCCCATACTCCAAAGTGTGCATCTGGGACAATCTATATTGTGAAAGCAAGACTGTAATGGAAACTGCAAATGTCATTAGCTGCAGAGCTGCCAGCAGACTCTTCCCCAGCAATGGCCATGCAGCCACACCCCAGCAAGGGTCCCCTGATGATCCATTGATGGGATTCTCACAAGACACTGAACCCTTGATTGAACTAACTATGAATAGTTGTTCCCTTCGAAGAAGAGGGGAGTTTAAAAAAAGATGTTTCTGCAAGCTCCGCCTCCCAGGTTCACGCCATTCTCCTGCCTCAGCATCCTGAGTAGCTGGGACTACAGGCGCCCGCCACCACACCCAGCTAATTTTTTGTATTTTTAGTAGAGATAGGGTTTCACCATGTTAGCCAGGATGGTCTCGATCTCCTGACGTCGTGATCTGCCCACCTCGGCCTCCTAAAGTGCTGGGATTACAGGTTTGAGCCACCGCGCCCGGCCTAGAATCTTTTCTGTATTGGAGAAGGAGAGCAAGAGCACACTGCCATGGTGGTCACCCTGGATGGACTCCAATAACCTACTTCTTTTCATATTCACCACCTTGTGTAGATCCCTCCCACATTGACTCTGGGCTTGGCCACATGACTTGCCTTGGCCAGTGAAACTTGACAAGAATGACACAAGAAGAGGCTTATCCTTCTGGAATGCTTGTTTTTAGAGGCCTGGGCCACCAAGTGAAGAGGTCTCTCTATCCTACTGGTAAGTTCACGAGGAGTGATAAAACACATAGTAGCAACCAGCTCTTCCAGCATCCTGGAGGAGGCACCAGACATTTGCTGAGTGAAACCCGTGGAACATAATAGCTAATGAGCTATGCTCAGCCCAGATAGCAGAACTGGGAGAAATCATAATTTGTGGCTGTTAAGCTACCATGTTTGGGATAGTGTATGATGCAGAAATCGATAACAGGTTTTGTATTTACCAATGGGAGGACTTCTTGTCAAATGCTTTGACCGTGGAGATCAGTTGGACTTCAGCGCAAAACTCATAATCACTATTGACTAGGAGTGTGATTTCAGGTGGTTTATTCAACCTCTCTTCATCTTTTTAGTGATAAAGTGGGTTCCTTTCGGTTGCTCCTTCACCTTATCATTCATGCTTTTTCCTTCTAGGGATGCCAGTTGTACCATAGCTCCAGAGGTTGGACCAAGGAACCTTAGAAAAGCCATTGTGGCTGGGCGCGGTGGCTCAACCCTGTAATCCCAGCACTTTGGGAGGCCGAGACGGGCAGATCATGAGGTCAGGAGATCGAGACCATCCTGGCTAACACGGTGAAACCCCGTCTCTACTAAAAATTACAAAAAACTAGCTGGGCAAGGTGGCGGGCGCCTGTAGTCCCAGCTACTTGGGAGGCTGAGGCAGGAGAATGGTGTAAACCCCGGAGGCGGAGCTTGCAGTAAGCTGAGATCCGGCCACTGCATTCCAACCTGGGCGACAGAGCGAGACTCCGTCTCAAAAAAAAAAAAAAAGAAAAGAAAAGCCATTGTGTATTCTATCACCTGGCCACACACACACACACACACACACAAAATGGTTTAGGGCTAGTCTTTTTCTGTGGGGGACAGAGTTTCACTCGTTGCTCAGGCTGGAGTGCAATGGCGCCATCTCAGCTCACCGCAGCCTCTACCTCGCAGGTTCAAGTGATTCTCCTGCCTCAGCCTCCTGAGTAGCTGGGATTACAGGCATGCACCACCACGGCGAGCTAATTTTGTATTTTTAGTAGAGACGGGGTTTCTCCATGTTGGTCAAGCTGGTCTTGAACTCCTGACCTCAGGTGATCCGCCCGCCTCGGCCTCCCAAAGTGCTGGGATTACAGGCGCGAGCCACCGCGCCCAGCCATGGCTAGTCTTACGACCTAACCCAATCCGATCAGAATAAATCTCAGGACTTCAGCTGAAACTGTAAAAGAGATCTCTTATTCTAAAAGCCAGCCTGAGGATGAAGCCAACACACACCACAAGGAATATTCAATAGAAAGAAATCAAAGGAAAAAGAACTTGAATCCGGATCCAAATGCTCCTAAGTGAGGACCTACCTTGAACTTTTCCAGTTATGTGAGCCAACAAATTGTCTTTATTGTTTAAATTAGTTCAAGGCAAGATTTGTTACCTACAACCTAAAGTATCTGAACTGAGATCAGCCTGGCCAACACGGAAAAACCCTGTCTCTACTAAAAATACAAAAAATTAGGCCCGGGCGCAGTGGCTCAAGCCTGTAATCCCAGCACTTTAGGAGGCCGAGACAGGTGGATCACAAGGTCAGGAGATCGAGACCATCCTGGCTAACACGGCGAAACCCCGTCTCTACTAAAAAATACAAAAAAACTAGCTGGGCGAGGTGGCGGGCGCCTGTAGTCTCAGCTACTCAGGAGGCTGAGGCAGGAGAATGGTGGGAACCCGGGAGGTGGAGCTTGCAGTGAGCTGAGATCTGGCCACTGCACTCCAGCCTGGGCGACAGAGAGAGACTCCGTTTCAAAAAAAAAAAAAAGAAAAAAAAAATTAGCTGGGTGTGGTGGCATGCACCTGTAATCCCAGTTACTTGGGAGGCTAAGGCAGGAGAATCACTTGAACCCACCAGGTGGAGGCTGCGGTGAGCTGAGATGGTGCCATTGCACTCCAGCCTGGACAACAAGAGTAAAACTCCATCTCAAAAAAAATAAATACAAAATAAAGGGAAGAGGTTGGATGAAACTTTGTCTGGAGTCCTCCCCTGGCTCTTTTCTGGGCCTGAAGCCCTCCCAGACTGCTGCTATGGTCTGAGTATTTATGTCCCCCTGAAATTCATATGTTGAAATCTTAACCCCCAAGGTGATGGTACTGGGAGGTGATACCTTTGGGAGGTGATTAGGTCAGGAGGGTAGAACGCTCATGAATGGAATTATTGCCCTTATAAAAGAGACCCAAGGGAACCCATTTGTTTCTTCTACCATGTGAGGACAAAGCAAGAAGGTACCATCTATGAACCAGGAAATCGTCCCTTACTAGACACTAAATCTGCCAGCATGTTGATCATGGAATTCTCAGCCTCCAGAACTGTGAGAAATACATTTCTATTATTTATAGGCAGTTTATGATATTTTGTTATAGCAGCCTGAATGAAGTAAGACAAGCCTCTGTAGCCTCCGGCAAGAATGACCACAGCACCCACTTGGTCTACATATAACTTTGCACACCTTTCTCTTCCTTGTTATCATGCCCCATTTTTGTTAAACATAAAGACTGATTTATAAAGTTAACATCAGCTATCAGCACATGCCTAACAATATCAACATCTTCCATTTATTGGGTGCCTACTCAGTGCCAAGTTAGGTGTTTCATATATTGTTTCTAATCCTCACAACCCACATGTACCAAATGGTAGTAAAAACAAAGGCAAAGTTTCAATATCATACTAAATGGGAAAAAGCTGAAAGCATTCTCCCTGAAAACCAGCACAATACAAGGATGCCTTCTCTTACCACTCCCATTCAACACAGTATTCAAAGTTCTGGCCAGGGCAATCAGGCAAGAAAAAGAAATAAATGATATTCAAACAGGAAGAGAGGAGGTCAAATTGTCTCTGTTTGCAGATGACATTATCCTATATCTAGAAAATCCCATCATCTCAGCTCAAAGGTTTCTTAAGCTGATAAGGAATTCTGGCAAAATCTCAGGATACAAAATCAATGTGCAAAAATCACAAGCTTTCCTATACACCAATGATAGACAAGCAGAGAGTCAAATCATGAATAAACTCCTATTCACAATTGATACAAAGAGAACAAAATAAATAGGATTACAGTTAACAAGGGATGTGAAGGATCTCTTCAAGGAGAACTACCAACCACAACTCAAGGAAGTCAGAGAAGACACAAACAAATGGAAAAACATTCCACGCTCAAGGATAGGAAAAATCAATATCATGAAAATGGCCATACTGCCCAAAGTAATTTATGGATTCAATGCTATTCCCATTAAACCACCATTGACATTTTTCACTGAATTAGAAAAAAAACTACTTTAAAATTCATGTGGAACCATAAAAGAGCCTGTATAGCCAAGACAATCCTAAGCAAAAAGGACAAAACTAAAGACATCACACTACCCTACTTCAAACTATACTACAAGGCTACAGTAACCAAAACAGCAGGGTACTGATACAAAAACAGGTATGCAGACCAATGGAACAGAATAGAGATCTCAGAAATAATATCACACACTACAACCATCTGATTTTCGACAAGCCTGACAAAAATAAGCAATGGGTAAAGGATTCCTTGTTTAGCAAATGGTGCTGGGAGAACTGGCTAGCTATATGCAGAGAATTGAAACTGGACCCCTCCCTTACACCTTATACAAAAATTAACTCAAGAGGGCTTAAAGACTTAAATGTAAAACCCAAAACTATAAAAATCCTAGAATAAAATCTAGGCAATACCATGCAGGATGTAGGCATGGGCAAAGATTTCATGAGAAAAATGTCAAAAGCAATTGCAACAAAAGCAAAAATTGACAAATGGGATCTAATTAAACTAAAGAGCTTCTGCACAGCAAACTAAACTATCATCAGAGTGAACAGACAACCTACAGAATGGGAGAAATTTTTGCAATCTATCCATCTGACAAAGGTCTAATATCCAGAGTTTACAAGGAACTTAAACAAATTTACAAGAAAAAAACAACCCCATTAAAAAGTGAGCAAAGGGCTGGGCATAGTGGCTCACGCCTGTAATCCCAGCACTTTGGGAGGCTGAGGCAGGCAGATCACCTGAGATCAGGAGTCCAAGACCAACCTGGCCAACATGGTGAAACCCCATCTCTACAAAAATACAAAAATTAGCTGGGTGTGGTGGCGGGTGCCTATAATCCCAGCTACTCAGTAGGCTGAGGTAGGAGAATCGCTTGAACCCGGGAGCCAGAGGTTACAGTGAGCCAAGATCACACCATTGCACTCCAGCCTGGGCAACAGAGCAAGACTTCATCTCAGAAAAAAAAAAAAAAAAAAGTGGGCAAAGGACATGAACAGACACTTCTCAAAAGGGACATGAACAGACACTTCTCAAAAGACGACATGTCTGTGGCCAAAAAACATGACAAAAACTTAACATCACTGGTCATTAGAGAAATGCAAATCAAAACCACAATGAGGACCCTCTCGTGCCAGTCAGAATGGCAATTATTAAACAGTCAAGAAACAACAGATGCTGGTGAGGCTGTGGAGAAATAGGAACACTTTTACACTATTGGTGGGAATGCAAATTAGTTCAATAATTGTGGAAGACAGTGTGGCAATTCCTCAAAGACCTAGAACCGGAAATACCATTTGACCCAGCAATTATTATAAGTGAGAACCTGCAGTGTTTGGTTCCCATTACTGGTATTTCCATTATTGGATAATATACCCAAAGGAATATAAATCATTCTATTATGAAGATATATGCATGTGTATGTTCATTGCAGCACTATTCACAGTAGCAAACACATGGAATCAACCCAAATGTTCATCAATGATAGACTGGATAAAGAAAATGTGGTACATATACACTATGGAACACTATGCAGCCATGAAAAGGAATGAGATCATGTCTTTTGCAGGGACATGGATGAAGCTTGAAGCCATCATCCACAGCAAACTCACACAGGAACAGAAAACCAAACACCACGGGTTCTCACTTATAAGTGGGAGCTGAACAATGAGAGCACATGGACACAGGGATGGAACAACACACACTGGGGCCTGTGGGTGAGGAGCTGGGGGAGTGAGAGCTTCAAGTTAAATAGCTAGTGCATGCTGGGCTTAATACCTAAGTGATGGGTTGATAGGTGCAGTAAACCACCATGACGTACGTTTACCTATGTAGCAAACCTGCATATCCTGCACATATATCCTGGAACTTAAAATTAAATTAAATTAAATTAAATAATAATAAAGGCAAAATTTGAGCCACCCCCTCGCTTTTCAGTCCTCCAGATCCTTGCCTCTGTTTTCCAGTAGTCCTCCTCTCCAAACATCTCTGAGAATCTCATGTTGTGCCTCCTAAGGCATTATGGTAAGAATTTGTTCCTAGTTCCACCGATGTGAGGTTCTCAATCCTTCTCCTCTTGTGGCTTTCTATGATTCCTCAAAACTCCCAAACTGGAAACTACTCCCAATGCCCATCAGCAATAGAATACATGAAAATATTGTGGGATATTTACTCAATGGAATCCTGTGCTGCAATGAGAGTGAATGAATGATACCTACCCACAGCCACATTTACAAAAGAAGTAAGATGCAAAAGAAAGTACAGGAATGATTCCACTTGTATAAAGAACAAAATCTGGTAAAACGTACCCAAGGCTTTTTAGATGTCAAGAAAGGGGCGACCTTGGGGAGGAATGACAGGGAGGAGGCAAAAGTAGTACTTCTGGGGTGCTGGTCACATTTCGATACTTAACCCTGGTCAGGGATTAGGTTCAGTTTATAAATGTTTATTGAACTGGACACTTAGGGCTTGTGAGTTTTCCTGTTCTTTCTCATATTCCAATACAGAAGTCTTAAAAGGAGTAAAGGAGATGTGCCATCCTGACGTCTGGGCTGCAGTGCTTGGCTGCTGCTATCCTGAGTTCTTGTGCAGGCCCACCAGTGTCAGGATCTACAGGGCTTTCATTCCAGGGCCAACACTGCACGTGGGGGACCTATTAACCTATGTCCACAGCGGTTCTGGTATCCTGTGCCGTCTCTGCTGCTGCTACTTTCTGGAAGCCTCATGTTCCCTGCTGCTTATCTCCTGGACTTATCTCTCTCCATCCAGTACGGAGAAGCCTTTTTTTCTTTTTTCTTTTCTTTTTTTTTTTTTTTGAGACGGAGTCTCGCTCTGTTGCCCAGGCTGGAGTACAGTGGCACAATCTCGGCTCACTGCAAGCTCCGCCTCCCGGGTTCACACCATTCTCCTGCCTCAGCCTCCCCAAGTAGCTGGGACTATAGGCGCCCACCACCATGTCTGGCTAATCTTTTTTTTTTTTTTTTAGTAGCGACGGGATTTCACCGTGTTAGCCAGGATGGTCTCGATCTCCTGACCTCGTGATCTGCCTGACTTGACCTCCCAAAGTGCTGGGATTACAGGCATGAGCCACGGCGCCCGGCAGGAGAAGCCCTTTTTTATCTCAGAGGCCCAGCTTTTTTGATACAAGGGTTGGGTGAGGGTGGGGCACCACTCATGCTACTGTAACTTCAGTTTTACTGCCCAGCTCTCTGAGAACGTATTCCCCAGGAGAGTTTATTATATTTCCAGTAATAAAGAGCTCTGTTTTCATCAGGCTTCTCCTGCCTGGGATGTGTTAGCACTCTGGCAGGGAGTTAGTTCAATGAGGGCCATATGGTATTATGGTTAGGGGCATGGCTCTGGATCACTGCCTCTCAGTCCTTGCTCTGCCACTTCCTGGCTGTGGGTGAGTTCGTTAAATTCTCTGTGTCTAAGTTTCCTAATTCAAAAAAAAAAAAGAGGCCTTCTTTATAGGGATTGGAAAGATTGAGAGTATATTACATGTTAATTGCTTAGAACAGAGTCTGGCATATTGTAAGGTTTCAACCAATGTTAGAAACAGTGATTATTTGTCCCTACCTGTAACCTGCTTTTATCTCTTGTCCTGCCCTGAAGCCCATTAGTCGTGCCTGTTCATTCCTGAACCCTGGTTGAGGGCAGAGTTCATGTTCTCATCCAATATTCCACGCCTGTTAGACAGGTTTTATCTATGCAAAGCAACCCCCATAAGTGGGCTACCTAACTCTAAATGCTGGCATAGCCACATCTTAGGTCTGAGCTGGCCAGGACACCATCAAATCCCCGGAAGCCCTGTGAAATAGGAAATGTGAGGCCCATGTTGCAAATGTGGGAACTGAAGCTCAGAGAGGTGGAGCAACTTGCTCAGACTGATGTGGCAGGTACATAGCTGAGCTGGATTCAAGGTCAGCTTTTGCTGACTCTAAAATCCAGGTCCTTCCCATTAGGCCACAGCATCCTCTCAGGCACCAGGCACTGTGGATGACAAGGAAAGAAGAGGCACTATTCACTTTACATCAATTGTAACGTAGCGCAGGAGGGAAGACATAGACACAAATCAAGAGTTACACATCGGCACGGCCACAGATTATTAGGCCTACACAGGCCGAAGCTTTGAGGAGAGCTGCCTTCAACCAAACGACTGAGGTTAGATATTTTATTCTTTAAAATGAAGTTTCCAGAGAACAATTCTTAGAGGAAACAGAACGAGCAAAGTTAGTCAATGGATCCAAAGGGTCACAATTGGGATTACGGGGCTAGAAAGAATGGACAAGCCAAGGATCAGAAGTCAGGCAAAAGCAGAGCCAAATAGACTCTGCCAGGCACTGAGCAAAGCACTTTACACATCCATGTCTGTGTTGGAGTCCCCACAACTACCCTCAGATTCAATGATTTGCTGCAAGGACTCACAGAACTCAAAAAAGCTGTAGTAAATGTTACCATTTACTCCAGAGAAAGGACGCAGATTTAAATCATCAAAGGGAAAAAGTATAGGCCAGGTGTGGTGGCTCACACCTGTAATCCCAGCACTTTGGAAGGCCGAGGTGGGTGGATCACCTGAGGTCAGGAGTTTGAGACCAGCCTGGCCAACATGGTGATATGGTGAAAACCCATCTCTACTAAAAATACAAAATTAGTTGGGCATGGTGGCACAATCCTGTAATCCCATCTACCCAGGAGGCTGAGGCAGGAGAATTGCTTGAGCCCGGGAGGTGGAGGTTGCAGTGAGCAGAGATCATGCCATTGTACTCCAGTCTGGCAACAAGAGTGAAACTCCATCTCAAAAAACAACACAAAGAAAGAGAGAGGGAGACAGAGAAGGGAAGGAAGGAAGGAAGGAAGGAAGGAAGGAAGGAAGGGAGGGAGGGAGGAGGGAGGGAGGGAGGGAGGAGGGAGGGAGGGAAAGTAAAGCAGGGAAGGAGGGAAGGAGGAAAAGAGAAGGAAAAAAAAGTTATACCAAAATAAGTTTAGAGTTAGAGATCAAGCTGGTTAATGACCTATAGGACAATAAAACTATAAGCATTGAGGTTATCTTTTCTACCAATAAAAACCACTTGTGTCTCTAATAAACAAAAGTCTGTAAGTTAACATGTTAACTTCACAGCATCTGAGCCCTAATCAACAGTAAACAGAATTCAATGAAAAGTACTTTCTCTTGAAAATCAAATAATCTGTGGGTGAGTTTGTTAGACAAGACCCCAGGGTGACATCAAAAGTTTTAGATAATTTTTCTTGATGATTGTTATGGTTTGAATGTCCCCAAAAATTCGTGTGTTCAAACTAATCACCAATGTGATAGTATTAAGAGGTAGGCTGATTTAGGAGGTGATTAAGCCATGAGGGTACAACATTCACGAGTGAGATTAACAACCTTATAAAATGGCTGGAGGGAACTAGCTAGGCACTTTTTGTCCTTCCATTCCTTTCACCAGGTGAGGACACAGCATTCATCGCCTCCAGAGGTTGCAGCAACAAGGTGCTATCTTAGAAGCAGAAATTGGGTCCTCACAGGACAATGAAACTGTCCAGGCCTTGATCTTGGACTTCCCAGCCTCCAAAACTATGAGACATACATTACTGTTGTTATAAATTGCCCAGTCTCAGGTATTTTGTTATACAGGTATTTTGTTATAGCAGCAAATAGACTAAGACAATAATAGAAAGGGTTTTTTTAATGTAAAAATAGTTGAGAGTCTTACATCAACAAATCACAATTCAATTGATATCTTCAGATTGTCCACTTTAGGGCTAAAGCAATTTGCAAGCAACTATTTTGTCATTTCCCTAGCTTACCTGATAGATTTGTGCATTACAAACAGAATTGCATATTCTGTACTACAAGAATATTGTTAAAATGCAACATATCTAAAAGGCTATTTCCAAAGCAAATAGAGGCATCAACTGCCAGGGAAAAACAGGGATTATCAAAGAATATCAGTTAAAGCTCTACCAAAAATAGAGCTCTTCAAAAATACTAATCCCCTAGTATTACGGTTAACTATTTGTTTAAACACACTTAATCCATCAAAGATACTGTTTTGATTGAGTCACTTGTCTTTATGAATAAATGCTAATGGGCTTGAATTTCCACAATACTTTTTACTCTTTAATTTAGAGTCCAATAATTGAGGTTTTTTGAAAATCCTGCAGAGGCTGTTCTGAAGTTTGTTTTTGCACTGTGCATGAAAAAAAATAGTTTGATAAGAATCTCAGTAGTGGCAATCAAGTTTGGAGAGCAGGCTTAGGAAAGAGTATTTTAACTACTTATTAACTTTTAAAATATTGTGAACACTTTAGAAGCATCTATTTACATAAAATCAATGCAGTAATTAGAGATTATTCTTATCTCTTCATTAAGATGTCTCCTGAGAATCTCTATTCATCACTTAGTGCAAGTCCCTCATCTGACTTCATCTGAAACACCTGGAAGATGCTTTAAAAATAGATTGGGATAACTCAGCCCACCCCTGAGATTCTGATGCAGCAGAGAGAGCCCAGGAACATCTACTGAAAAGCTGCCAATGACTATGATGCATGCCAGATATGAGGACCCCTAACCAGGAGGGACACTTTCTTCTGCTGGACTATCTCATATGACGGTGCATCCTCAGCATCACTGGCTCCCGGGTCTGAAAAATAACTTCGCAAACATGTAGCTTGATATAGAAGTTCTATATGTCCTACAATTCTGACTTTTAAGTAAAGTGGACTGGATTTAGCCCCCAGAGCGTTCTAACTAATGAACAATGTATTTTAACCTTGCAATTCACAGCAGGAACCCAGGTTCAGTCAACCCTGTCCAGTGCTAGAAACTGAAGCCAAAGCTAAGGGTTGGCAAGCCTTGGACAACAGGTCAAATCTATCCTTCTGCCTGTTCTTGTAAATAAAGTTTTATTGGAACACAGACATGCTTATTCATTTTGACATTATCTATGACTGCTTATACACTACGAGGGCAAAGTTGAGTAGTTCGAAGAGAAACAATATGGCCCACAGAGCCTAAAATATTATCTGGCCGTGGCTTAAATCTTCACTTAAATGAATGAATACATTATTTTTCTTTACAATTAAATATAAAGAACTTCAATCCAAAATGCAGCTCTTACAGTTCAATAAAAAGAAGACAGTGCAATTTTTCAAATGAGCAAAAAATTTGAAGCCAAGCTTCATCAGAGAAGATATATGAATGGCAAATAAGGACATGAAAAGAAGCTCAACATCATGAGTTATCAAGAAAACATGCATTAAGACTGGGCGCAGCGGCTCATGCCTGTAATCCCAGCACTTTGGGAAGCCAAGCCAGGTAGATCACCTGAGATCAGGAGTTCGAGACCAGGCTGGCCAACATGGCAAAACCCCATCTCTACTAAAAATACAAAACAAAAAATAAAAATTCACTGGACGTGGTGGCATGTACCTATAATCCCAGCTACTTAGGAGGCTGAGGCAGGAGAATTGCTTGAACCCAGGAGGCGGAGGTTGCAATGAGCCAAGATCATGCCATTCCACTCCAGTCTGGGGCAACAGAGTGAGACTCTGTCTCAAAAAAAAAAGGAAGAAAATGTGCATTAAAACTACATGCTTACTAGAATGGCCAAAAGTAAAAAGACTGATCATGCCAAACACTGAGAAGGATGCAGGGCAACTAGGACTCCCATATATTGGTGAAGGGAATACACAATGGTACAACCACTTTTTTGTTTTTTTTTGTTTTTTGAGACAGAGTCTCACTCTGTCGCCCAGGCCGGAGTGCAATGGTATGATCTCCGCTCACTGCAACCTCTGCCTCCAGGGTTCAAGAGATTCTCCTGCCTCAGCCTCAAGTAGCTGAGACTACAGGTATGTGCCACCATGCCTGGCTAATTTTTGTATTTTTAGTAGAGAAGAGGTTGAAACCATGTTGGCCAGGCTGGTCCCATACTCCCGACCTCAAATGATCTACCCACCTCAGCCTCCCGGAGTTCTGGGACTCCCGGCGTGAGCCACCATGCCCAGTCAGTACAACCACTTTGGAAAACAGGTTATTTCTTAAAAAGTTAAACATAAATCTACTATACAACCCTGCCACCCACTATGAAATATTTACCTGTAAGAAATGAAAGTGTATGTCTATACAATTGCTTGTACACAAACATTCATAGCAGTTTTTTGTTGTTTTGTTTTGTGGGGTTTTGTTGTTTTTTTTTTTTTTTCCTATAGAGATGGGATCTCACTATGTTGCCCAGGCTGGTCTCCATACTCCTGGGCTCAAGTGATCCTCCCACCTCAGCTTCCCAAAGTACTAGGATTATAGGCATGAGCCACCATGCCCATCCACAGCTTTATTTTTAATAAAAACTGAGAACAACCCCAATGTTCATCAATAGAACAATGGATAAACTAACTGTGGAATATCCACACCATGGCATACTATGTGTAATAAAAATGAATGAACTATTGATACATGCAACAACATGGGTGACTCTCAAAATGATTATGCTAAGCAGAACAAGCAAATACAAAGTACATTCTAAAAAGGCAAAACTATGGAGATAAGAATCAAAGCAGCGATAGCCAGGAACTGGGAGTAGGAGACGGACAGTTCAGTATCAAATAACTTTCTGGGGCCATGTGTGGTGGCTCACGCCTGTAATCCCAGCACTTTGGGAGGCTGAGGTGGGTGAAACACTTGAGGTCAGGAGTTCGAGACCAGCCTGACCAACATGGTGAAATCTCACCTCTACTAAAAATACAAAAATTAGCCAGGTGTGGTGGCACATGCCTGTAATCCCAGGTACTTGGGAGGCTGGGGCAGGAAAGCTGCTTGAACCTAGGAGGTAGAGGTTGCAGTGAGCCGAAATCACACCAGCCTGGGCAACAGAGTGAGACTGTTGCACTCCAGCCTGGGCAACAGAGGGAGACTGTCTCAAAAAAAAGAACTTTCTGGAGTGACAAAAATGTTCTATACCTTAACAGTGGTGGTGCTTACACAGCTGTATGTTTGTCAAAATTTATCCAACTCTTCTCTTGAAAGGGATGGATTTTTCTGTATGTAAATTATACCAAAATATACCTGATTTATAAAAGCACACAAAAGCCGGTTGGAAAGGACTCCCATCAGCCAAATCTAGAACAATTTAAACATCAAAATAAATAACAACAGTAATGAATAATAAGCCACTGAGTGAAAAAAGATTCTCTGAGTCCATGCTGATATAAATACAGAAAGAAAGGAGAGGAGAAAGTTCATGTTAACAGGAAATGCCAGCTGATAAATGTGAATAATAAAATTAGAAAAACAAGCATTTGGTTATTACTGTGATAATGATTAACTCATTCAAGAATCATCAAGCCAGGGCCCGGCATGGTGGCTCCCAAAGCTTTGGGAGGCCAAGGTAGGAGGATCACTTGAGCCCAGGAACTTGAGACCAACCTGGATAACAAAGTGAGACACCATCTCTACAAAAAATATGTTTAAAAATTAGTCAGGCATGGTCGTGCACACCTGTAGTCTCAGCTACTCAAGAGGCCAAGGTGAGAGGATCGTCTTGTAGCTTGAGTTCAAGGCTGCAGTGAGCTACAGTGAGCCACGTTCACGCCACTGAATTCTGCTGGGTGACAGTAACAACAACAACAAAATATAAATGGATGCTAAAAATAATGGATAATAGTTTGTTGAGAAACAGAATACTTGCATAGTCTCAAATGATCTCCCCACATGGTACTTATTAAATGCGAAGGGAAAAATAATTTTACAGTAGAGAAATCTGGTAGACGAATACTTAACAAAGTGATCAAAATCTATCCTCTATAATGAGACAAACGGACATCATAAGTCTTCTGTATAAAACACTGAGAAGTGCTTTAAATCTTTGATATAAAACATGACCCTGGCTGGGCATAGTGGCTCATGCCTGTAATCCCAGCACTCGGGAAGGCTGAGGGGGACGGATCACCTGAGGTCAGGAGTTCAAAACCAGCCTGGCCAACACAGTGAAACCCTGGCTCTACTAAAATTACAAAAATTAGCCGGGTGTGGCAGCAGGTGTCCGTAATCCCAGCTACTTAGGGGGCTGAGACAGGAGAATCACCCGAACCTGGGAGACAGAAGCTGCAGTGAACGGAGATTACGCTGCTACACTCCAGCCTAGGTAACAGAGCAAGACATCATCTCAGAAAAATAAAAAAGAATGATGATGGAGCACATGTGGTAAATTGTAATATTAGGCAATCTGAATAGAGGGTAGATAGAAATTCTTTCTACTGTTCCTACAACTGTTCTATAAATCTGAAATTAGTTCAAAATATAGATGTTTAGGAAATAAATTAACTGAACCTGATTCATGTATGTATTATGATTTTATCCTTGTATAGACCCGATACAAATTAGGTACATTCTATGGCACAGCTAATTTAGGGAAATTAAAGGGAAAAAGGTACATTCAGGAAAAGGTGAGCACAGGGATGAAGAAGCTGTCTCCACCTCCCTCGGCTGCTTCATTAACAGCCCGTTATTTTACAGCAAGGCCAGTGACACCTTGTCTATGCTTAAGTCTTCCCCACAACACAAGCAAAGTATGATGAACAGTATGATGAGGTACTAGTTTCACAGTACCATGGGAATTAGCTGGAGATTTCTTACCTGTTCCTTCATGTAACCTTTTGGCTTTTTGTTCCTGTCCTCTATTTATGAAAGAAGTAAAATGATAAGAAAGCATGCACACTTTGTGATAGTGGATTAGCAGGTCACAAGCAGGCCTGTCTGCCTTCCTTCCAGGACATCCGAGTTTCACCTTGGAAATTACAATGGTGGATCTGTCCCCTTCCTGATCTAACATTTTAATCTCCTCCTCTAGACTTTAGACGTCAGTGTCCAGACATCCTATGAGTGGAGTCTCCAGCACCTACAGAAGTGGCTCCCTGTGTCCCTGTGGCTCCCGAAATATCACTGCTCTTCCCCAGCAAGAATTTGGCCATGGCTTGATCCGAAGCAGCTGTTGCATGGCGCAACAGTGCAGAACAGTTTGGGACAGGAAGTGAAAGATACCACATCCTCTTGAAACTGTGGGGAAATTTTATGAGGCCTCGTATCATGGCTTCACATTGTTAGGAAGTAGCAGTTGGACTCTCCTCTTCCTCAGGAGTTTGGATGAGGCATTGGTCACGGTAGTGTCTGCCTCTTGACTTTCACCTGGAGAAGAATGCCAATGCCTACCCCAGTGCTTGACCAGAAAACTCCTTAGACGATCACTCTGAAGGCTTCTAGAAAGTGATCATCGTGAACATGTATTGAAGGCTTGCTATGCCTTCTGTCTGTGCACTTAAAACACTTAGAATTTGAGAATCCTGGAGCTACTTAAAAGTGGCCTTGGAGCCTGATATGGTTTGGCTCTGTGTCTCCACCCAAATCTCACGTCGAACTATAATACCCAGTGTTGGAGGAGGGGCCTGGTGGGAGGTGACTGGATCATGGGGGTGGATTTCCCCTTTGCTGTTCTTGTGATGGTGAATTAGTTCTCACGAGGTCTGGTTGTTTAAGTAGGTAGCATCTCTCCTTCTCTCTCTTCCTCCTGCTCTGGCCGTAGAAGACATGCCTGCTTCCCCTTCCCCTTCTGCCATGATTGCAAGTTTCCTGAGGCCTCCCCAGTCATGCTCCCTGTACAGCCTATGGAACCATGAGCCAATTAAACCTCTTTTCTTTATAAATTACCCAAGCCACCAAGTTTGGCTCTCTCAGAGGTTCTGCAAAGGGAGATAAAAGGTGCCTTTTGCAGTGAAATGTTTGTGGACTTTGTATATATTTCTTCATAGCAGTGCAAGAACAGACTAATAAAGAGCCCATTTCACCCAATCAAACAATGTCGTTGCAGACAAAACATACACGCTAGCAAATATCCTTGCAGTTCAAGGCCATGAATTTAAGAAGTCAGATGTACGGTAGTGATCGTAAGTGCAGGAGGCACTGGAAAAGCTGTGATTATGGAAATCTTAGGACTGCCCTCCTATACCCAAAGATAGAGGAAGCTGAGGAACCCTGTTCCCAAAACCTTAATTTCCAGAACAAGCCCTCCACCTGATGAAACAGGAATTAACAGGCAACAAAGATAAAAGGGGAGATGGGTTCAGCGTCTTAGGGCTAGGGAAGGAGAGGAGCAGGTGGCAAGTTGAGAGGGAAGGTTTAATAACATGAGATTGCCTCGGTTCAACAAAGAAGCTCCTAATCTCGCGGCAGAGTCTCTACACATGTGAGTTTTTAATCAGAGGCCCCAAAACAGTAATCAATCTGTAGCTTCCACCAACAGGAATGAGACGCATGGAAGGAAGGAAGTAGGAAAGAAGTGTTGCTTTGTTTTTGGTTTGCTTGGGGCTTTTTTCTTTTCTCCTGTGGTCCCCCTAAATCTGTTTGTGTGCTTAGCCCATTGCCTGAGGTATTGTTTGCATTGTCTTTCTCCTCTAGCCTCCCCAGCTACCATCCCCTTCATCTCACATCCAGAGCTCTGGCTTTGGGTTCAATAGGAAGATGGCAACCAACAGCATGTACCCTAGATCAGACATAAGGAGTACAGCCTGTTTGGCAAGCCACCAAGTTTGGCTCTCTCAGAGGTTCTGCAAAGGGAGATAAAAGGTGCCTTTTGCAGTGAAATGTTTGTGGACTTTGTATCAAATTCATGGTGCAGGCATCTCTGCGGAGCAGCCGGACACAAAGCAGAATCCCCAGTCCAGCTTGCTGCCAAGACCCACTTCCCGCAGTGCAGCCCAGGACGCTGCAGCCATGGCCTTCGGTACTCACCAGAGCAGAAGAGAGCTGCCAGGGGGTCTGGACATGGGGGCTGTTACCTCCCCACACACAGTGGTCAGGCAGGTGGTATGTAACAGAGGTCCACAGGCATGGCCTGCCACCATTGCCTGCAGGCCTTCCGCTTTACATTAGCCCACACGCTGGTGATTGGCCAGTCCACGCAGTTTGGGGGTCCTCTGGTTTTTAGCCTGCACTGACTTATAAAATAATCTTCCTCATTTCTGAAGTTGAGTTAACAGACTCCCTCTGGAATGCCCACAGGTTCCTGCAGCCACACAGTCTGGGGGTAAACCCTTCCCAAGACCAAGTCTGTAGGAAGCTCTAAGGTTAGAAGTGGGTCACTGAGAGAAAACATCAATTTCAATTACAGCTCTAGGCTCCCTGAGACCTTGTGACAAGCCACTTAAGGCAGGACTGAGTTTGACTCTGAGGCACCTCTAGTAGTGAAGCTCCTTTGCCTCAAAGACCAGCATAACATCACACTTCCCAGTCATCTGACCCTGGCTTCTCTGTCCCCTCCTGCTTCCGCCCACTAACAGATCAGGCCAGGTCTAGGCAAACCCCAAAATCATTTTCCTTCTCAGTCTGTGGGTTCCTGAAGTCACCAGGATTAGACTAACTCATTCATCTTGCTCAGATGAAGACACTGTCACCCTGTTAAATTGCAAAGACTTTACCCGTTCTTGTTTTGCAAGAGTTAATTTTTCAGGAAGAGTTTACTTTTCCCCAGCAAAAACCTGAGGAAATGACAATGGGATAGGTACATTTGTTAAGGAAGCAGAGGAAAGGGAACTTTGGAAAAACGAGTGAGGCAGGGTGATGACAGGATAACAGGGAAATAGGATAAAAGAAGAGAAAGATCAAAGCTGAATTGGGGTGAGGAGATGACACAGCTAAGGATACACTGTTTGCCTCTTACAATTTTTGCTGGAGTCAAACTTTAAAAGTTGAATAGCCTCCCGACAGCTGCTATACTTCTCTTCCCTTTGCTTGAAGTAGGATTTGGAAGGAAGTTATTCGTCTTTGTGCTCTGAATAAAGCATATTAAATAATATGTCTGTGAGTCTCAAAGACCTTGAACAACCTCAGATGGACTCTAAAGCAGCCCTTATTCCTTCCTTCTGCAGGTTCAGAATTGTAGTCACTTCCCAGGGCAAAGGTGACCCTCTGGGTGGCCTCCACCCTCATTCTAATTAGTATCAGCCAGCCTTTCGGAAGGGGAACGTGGAATAGAGAGATAAGAACCATCGTGTATGGCAAAACCATCTGTCTTGATTAAGAAAACAATTCTATTTACAATAGCATCAAAAAGAACTGAATACTTAACCAAAGAGGCAAAAGGTTTACATACTGAAAACTACAAAATGTTGCTGAAAGAAACTAAAGAAGACAAAAATAAACGAAAAAACAACCCTTGTTAATGATTGTAAGATTTAATACTGTTAAGATGTCAGTACTACCCAAAGTGATCTGTAGATTTAATGCAATCCCAATCAAAATCCCAATGGCATTTTTTGCAAACACAGAAAATTTCATCCTAAAATTTATATGGAATCTCAAGGGACCACCAATAGCCAAAACAATCTTGAAAAAGAACAAAGTTGGAGGTCTCACAAATCCTGATTTCAAAACATATTACAATACCATAATAATAAAAAACAGCATGCTACTGGCAAAGAGACAGACCAGTAGAATAGAACAGCGAATTCAGAAATAAACCTTTGCATATACAGTTAAGTGATTTTTTGCCAAGACTGTCCAATAGGGAAAGGACAACAATGGACACTTGGAAAACTGAATATACATGTACCATATACAAAAAAAATTAACTCAAAATGGGTCAAAGGCCTACATGTATGACCTAAAGCTGTAAAACTCTTAGAAGGAAACAAACAAAAAACCTTCAGAAGTTGGATTTGGCAATGATTTCCTGGATATGACACCAACAGCAAAGGCAACAAAAAAAAAAACATACAAATTGAACTTCATCAAAATTAAGAATTTTTTTCTTTTCTTTTTTTTTTTTTTTGAGACTCGCTCTGTCACCCAGGCTGGAGTGCAGTGGCCGGATCTCAGCTCACTGCAAGCTCTGCCTCCCAGGTTTACGCCATTCTCCTGCCTCAGCCTCCCGAGTAGCTGGGACTACAGGCACCTGCCACCTCACCCAGCTAGTTTTTTGTATTTCTTTAGTAGAGGCGGGGTTTCACCGTGTTAGCCAGGATGGTCTCAATCTCCTGACCTCGTGATCTGCCCGTCAAGAATTTTTTTCAATCAGAAACCACTATCAACAAAGTAAAATGGTCACCCACAGAATGGGAGAAAATATTTGCAAATCACATATCGCATAAGTGTTTAATACATATCTAAAATATAGAGAGAATGCCTAAAACTCAACAACCCCAAAAAATCTATTAAAAATGGGCAAAGGACTTGAACATTTTCCCCAAGTAGATATACAAATGTGGTCATCTCTTTATATGTTTCTGAGCTTCTGAAAAGATGCTCAACATCATTAGTCATTAAGGAAATGTAAATCAAAACCACAATTAAATATTATCCTGTACCAATTAAGATGTCTACTACAAAAGAGAAAAACAAAAACAAAAAACAGAAAATAAGTATTGGTGAGGATGTGGAGAAATTAGAACCCTAGAGTCTTGCTAGTGGGAATGTAAAATGATCAGCCTGGGCAACATGGCAAAACCCTGTCTCTACAAAAGTCACAAAAAATTAGCCAAGGCTCGTGCCTGTAATCCCAGCACTGTGGGAGGCCAAGGCGGGCAGATCATCTGAGGTCACGAGTTCAAGACCAGCCTGGCCAACATGGTGAAAACCCATCTCTACTAAAAATACAAAAATTAGCTGGGCATGGTGGTGGGCGCCTGTAATCCCAGCTACTCAGGAGACTGAGGCAGGAGAATCAATTAAACCCAGGAGGTGGAGGTTGTAGTGAGCTGAACTCTGCTATTGCACTCCAGCCTGGGTGACAAGAGTGAAATTCCATCTCAGAAAAAAAAAAAAAAAATAGCCAGGTGTGGTGGCACATGCCTGTAGTCCCAGCTACTCAGGAGGCTGAGATGGAAGGATCGCTTGAGCTCAGGAGGCAGAGGTTGTAGTGAGCCAAGATGGTGCCACTGCACTCCAGCCTAGGTGACCCTGTCTCAAACAAAAAAAAAAGAGAGAGAGAAAGAAAGAAATTTACTATAAGCAAACCCTCCAAGCCTACAATAGCTCCCTTTTTAGTTTTATCAACTTGACTTAATCAAAATCTCAATTTTAACTGATTTTCAACCCCTTCTACAATTCATCTCATTTTATCTTTTACTGGCCCTTACTCAGTGCATATCCTCTGGTCCAACCAAGATGCTGTTCCCTGGGTCATTCCTCTGACTCTTCCAATTACCAGTGACACCCTCTCAACCCATTCAACCTTTCTACTCTTCCTTCGAGACCTAGCTCATGTCCCCACCTTCTGCACACAGACTACACCAACTATTGGAACCTACGTTCTCTCCCAGTTCTCTGAGGTCCAACCATGCTATTGCCTGAACACTGTAATTTAGTGCTTTCTTTGTTGGGCTAACATCACCTGAACCCTCTTTACATGCAGAGCACTAGGCTAGAGACTAGATTAGAGCCATCAAACACTGCTCTTCAGCTGACTCATTCATAAATCCTGCCCTGACTACCAGATGGTCAGTTTCTTAAGAATGAGACCGGGAATATCTTTTCATGCCTCTGCACAAGACATAGTGCCAGGGCCAATATAAAGGATTCATTGCTTTCCTTGCAAATTTAGTAACAGGGTAGATATAACAGGAAAAAAAAAACTTTAAAATCTTAGAATTTGAACAAAAGTTCAAGAGTTCAAGAGTTTGAGCAAAAGCATTTATTTATGCAAAATTCTTCCTGGTGCTCCTCCCTCCTCCCCACCAAAAATCCCTTAAAGTAGGTAATATAAAGGGAGAAGTATGAAATTAAGATAGGTGCTTTGGAGAAAATAGTGCTTTGGAGTTTGTCATATTCCATTTGACAGTCTATCTGTAGGCAGAATGTTGACAGTTTTGGCAAAGGAAGACAGTTTGAGGACAGAAAAGATGAGCTGAGAATCCTTCCTTGCAGTTTAGATCACCATACTTCAATTTCATCCCTTGCAACAGTAACTAGACACACTGTTGTCAATCCGGCCATCCACCAACAAGCTTGCAGAAGCATCTTCACAATTCAAAAGCCACACCCCAGACCCAGTGGGCCTCTGCTTCTCCCATACTCCATTTGGGAACATTTGATTGAACTTGAGATTTCCTAGCAGACTGGTACCCTTGTCAGTTCTAGCGAGTTCATACATTAAGTAGAGTCTGAGTAAATATAATTATGTGTGATTTAAGATTTCTTTTTTCAGCTAGGCACGGTGGCTCATGCCTGCAATCCCAGCACTTTGGGAGGCCGAGGCGGGCAGATCACCTAAGGTCAGGAGTTTGAGACCAGCCTGACCAACATGGTGAAACCCTGTCTTTACTAAAAATACAAAATTAGCCAGGTGTGGTGGCGCATGCCTGTAATCCCAGCTACTGGGGAGGCTGAGGCACGAGAATCCCTTGAACTCAGTAGGCAGAGGTTGCAGTGAGTCAGGATCACGCCATTGCACTCCAGCCTGGGCAACAAGAGGGAAATTCCATCTCAAAGAAAAAAAAGAGAGAGATTTCTGTTTTCAAAAGGAACCAACTCATGAAAATTTCATAGAAATGAAATATGAAATCAAGGGCAGGATGTAAAAATGTGAAGAATCATAGAAGTAAACGTGTTAAGTGGGAACTTCCTAAAGGGTTTTTACTTTCTCTGGTTATGTATTCTACTTATCACCAAAATTGAGACTAACAAGCTTCTGTTTTCCTTAGCAGTTCTCCTGAACGATGGAACCAAAGGAGGCAGTGTTCAGTGAGTTCCTTCTGGAAGCTGCTCTGGGCACATTTACCTCTCTCCAACCCACCTCAAAGGACAGCGAATCCTGGATCAATCCCGAAGGGTCTGGCAGCAACAAAAGGTGTTGACTACTCCAATGAAAGGGCTACTTAGCCCCAGCGCTGTGCACACAGAGGTGTTTCTCCCCCAGCTCCTGCTGGCCAGCACCCATGCCGCGTCAGACCCTTCAAACAAGCCCATTATATCCCCAGGAAAGAGGCGGGACAGGCCCAGGTGGGAAAGGGCCCATGTTTAGACATCCACAATCCATCAAGCCAAAGGGAAAGCAAAGAAAATATTTAAACAACCACTAAACCAGGGCAGCTGGGCCAGGAGACAAACAGCTGAGGTAAGCTGAGGGCTCTGAGGGGCTTTCTGCACCCCAAGAGCTGCTGGAAGATTAACTTTCCTTTTCTGTCTTCCCTCCTTCAGAGTCCTGCCTCACTAACGGGCTCTGCGAGGCCTTCTGGAAGCAGTTGTGTTGCTCATATTAGGTTTGTACAAACCTCAGAGCTGTGTGCACTGCGGAAAGGCCAATGATCTGAAGGTGAAAAACAGATTTAGGCCATTTTTACAGCAAAGCCAGCTTCCATGGCTTCTAATTTATCTTCCAGAATGAATGTTCTTTTTTTTTTTAATTAGAGACTGGGGTCTCACTATGTTGGCCAGACTGGTTTTGATCTCCCAGCCTCAAGCAATCCTCCCACCTCAGCCTCCCAAATCCTAGAATGTCAGGTGTGAGTCACCATGCCCAGACACGTTCATATTTTAGTTTCTAAAGATCAGTGAACTTTTCAACCATCAAGATCCCTTTTAAGTCAAATAATATCCTCAACAATCACATGATAATAAATGTATTTTAATTTCCTTGGGTGGAGAAAGCACACGGCCACAAAAGGCCACTGTCAATTACATAATTCTTTCATCATAAATATGCACGATTTCACAACAGCCTTTACAGATATTTGAAAAACTTCGTAGAAGACATTACAATCCCCGCACTTTGGGAGGCTGAGGCGTGTGGATTACCTGACATCAGGAGTTTGAGATTAGCTTTGCCAAGATGGTGAAACCCCACCTCTACTTAAAAATACAAAAATTGGCTGGGCGTGGTGGTGCATGCCAGTAATCTCAGCTACTGGGGAAGCTGAGGCAGGAGAATTGCTTGAATCTGGGAGGCGGAGGTTGCCATGAGGCGCGATTACGCCACTGCACTCCAGCCTGGGCGACAGAGCAAGACTCCATCTCAAAAAAAAAAGAAAAAAGGAAGACGTTATTTTTTTGCCACCTTCCACCTTATGCCCCATCAGTGTCACCTCTCTGTCCCTTTGTCCCTCTTTGAGGATTCAATCTCACGGGTCATCCTAGGGCCAGGCCTCAGAAATCCCAAAATACATTGTCACAGCAAACAGAGGCTTAAGAGAAGGGAATATTATCTCACCCGCTACCCATCTCCACTTTCTGGATCCCTCCTCTTTTTCTAAAAGCAGAGACCAGAAGTACAGCAGGCACCAGAGCTGGAAGGGTTGGAGGAGTCTGTCCAAATGCACACAGTGTCCCAATGCCCACCACAGGAGGCAACTGCTGAAAGTCCTTGGAGATGAGGTTTGGGTTTTCAATGTTATTTTCTCAAGAACAGAGTAACCAACTGAAATCTGAGATTCTCCATTTAGAAAACTAGGAATCGCTTGTGATATTTGGGGGAAAGCAGTTTGGAATCATCTACTGAAAAAACTAAAGCCTTGAGCTGGATGTTAGGCACCCTGGCGGGGTAAGGAAAGATAAAAAATAAATAAAAATTTTAAAGTTCTGGCCAGGTGCAGTGGCTCACACCTGTAATCCCAGAACTTTGGGAGGCCAAGACAGGCAGATCACTTGAGGTTAGGAGTTCAAGACCAGCCTGGCCAACATGGTGAAACCCCGTCTCTACCAAAAATAAAAAAATTAGCCGGGTGTAGTGGCATGTGCCTGTAAACCCAGCTCTTGAGAGGCTGAGGCACGAGAATCCTTTGAACCTGGGAGGCAGAGGTTACAGTGAGTCAAGATCACACCACTGCACTCCAGGCTGGGTGACAGAGTGAGACTCCGTCTCAAAAAAAAAAAAAGTTCCTTTTTTTCTCCAAAACCAAGCAATCTTTTTTACATCTACTAAATCAAATGTCAGCTATTGAAATAAACCAGTTGAAAATTCAGGCTTTTGTGCAGTCTTAAACAGGCAATCAATTAATATTTAAAGAATGAATGAGAAAGAAATAGCTACGGCCACTGCCCAGATGACAACATGGGGATGACCAAGCTTCTCCCCACAGTCTGTTCCTCCCTGCGTCAGGGACACCACGGCCTTGGACACATTTGGTCTGGAGGTTGAGGCGCGTCAGGGCCACGCCCACGCTCACTTCCCATCCTTCACCCAGGCAGATCCCAAAGCACTTGTCGAGCCACGCTGATGGATAGGCCTGGAATGGCCTTGTTTGCCGCCAGGGTGAGGCGCAGCAGCTGTTTAACAGCCCTGTGAGTGACCCTGGTCAGCACTTTCAAGACAGGAAGCACAGAAGAATAGAGTGTCCACTTAAAGCTACCACAAAAGCGGTGGGAGGAGGAACTTCCTCCCCTTGTAAACAGGCCAGCAGGCTGGTCACTCTAATTACACACATACAAATGAGGGAGAAGAGGGAAGGGAGGATGAATGGAAGCAAAATTGCTCTCACACAACCCTAGCGTGGCCCCTCGTTGCCCTAGAAGGCAATTGAAACCTGCGACCCCGTGCACCTCGAACACAGGACACAGTTAGGTAAAGTCTCCACCCTGAGGCTTGTGTGACAACATCCCAGCCTTTGCTGGTTTCCAGCGTTAGGAACCTTTAAGGCTTCCTTCGGTCATCCTCAGAGGCCTCAGCAGAGCCTAAAGCCTCTACCTAAGCACTGCTCCTGGATTCCCTACTCAACTATGACCCTCCGCTCCATGTCACTGTTGAAAGAAGGGGAGAAAAAATGGAAGCCAAATTCAAGTGGCCTCTCACCACCTCCTTTGACAGAGCTGACGTTTGTTTAAACAGGGCTGGGGTGGGAGGGTCCTGTGCAGAAACGCAGCTTCTGGTGCACGTATTCTACTTCTCTCATTCATCTGTTCCTTAGGGCACTCCTGACCCTGGTGCAGTTCCCAGTCAGTTTAGTGAAATCAGGTAAGATACCGGCCTATCACGTGCTGTGGTTTCTGAAGCAAGTCCACATTTTGCAAGACCGGAAGCATCTACAGTTTTTAAAATGCAAAGTGTTTACAAAATTGTAAATACAAATTAGTTATGGGAACTTGAAAGGGGTCCATACAAGTGAAGGATCCCAAAGCGTGTTACATTCGCTTCCTGGTAAATCTGCAGCTGAGCATAAGGATGTACATGAGCGCCCTTCTCCTTGAGTTTCGGCTTTCTGACAAAGGGCCAAGTAAACTGACCCAAATACAAAGTGCGTTCTAGGGAACCGCTCACACTGTCAATGAGTCAGGAGGAACAGCCCTCTAAGTATCTTTCTTCTTTATTTTGCTTCCTGCCTCCCACCTAAATGCTGCAGATATTTATTGAGTCTGAGCCAGGGACTGCAGGAAGCTATCATGGGTCTGCGTTACCTGGTTTGCAAATGAGCGCAGCCCTGTTAATGAGCTCCTGGCTGGAGCAGGCAGCCTACTCCTGAGTCACTCCCCAGGCAGGCATCAGACAAGCCTGCATCCCATGCCCACTGAATGCGCTGCACCAGACTACAAAAGAAAAGTAACAGCAGCGGTCGTCTGCCCTTTCCTTTATATGGGAACCAAAACTCCTGACTCAGGGGCCCTGGAACTTCTTGTCCCTTAGCCACACCACAGCATACTGGGGTAATTCAGGGAAAAGAGCATGGGCTTAGGCCAAAAGACTTATGTTCTCAGCGTTGGTACTAACTGTGTGATGTGAGCAAGTCAGGAGGTCGTTCTGGGCCTGGATTGCTTCACCTGTAGAAGCCCCAGAAATGGGGCTACACAACTGAGCATCTCTGAGATCTGCTCTAGCCTGTGAATTCACGAGATTCCCGTCTTGGGACTGGCCCTATTTATCTGAGCCATCACATTCTTTATACAGCTGTCAAGGCCTGTGCCTCCCCAGAGCCGGCCTCCTGGGCTCCCACTGTCCGATCACCCTTCTTGCCCCAAACAAGACCCCTAGCTGATCGAGTTGCAGACAACTTTGTAACAAAATGGAAAAACAGGTGTTAGTGCAACAATTTTTGAAAGGGCATATTGAGACATGCCAGACAGGCAAGGATTAAAGCATAGGAAAGGAAGAAAAAAAAAAGAACACAACTTTTTTGAGGAACTTGTCTTAGTGGTGCCATGATGGTAATGTACAAAAAAATAGGAACACGAATGAGTCAACACACAAAGAGGTGACTGCCGTGGCTGAGAGGAGGTGTCCCCAGACCTGCTTGAGGGGGATGTACTTCTACCCAGCCAGAGAGGCAGGCTCCTGAGAGGCCAGGCCAGCAAGGAAAGATGCCCAGGACCCATGCCCAGCTCCTCTCTTCTCTCTAAAAATACACCACACTCAGGTTGTTCCCAAAGCTCTGGGGCGAGTCTCCGATTGCCCCCAGATTCATACCCGTACTTAACCTCTGCCTCTTAAATTGCAAAGGGAAGAAGGTAAATTTCTGTTCATTTTTGCTCTAAGACTCTGAAGTTCATCTCCCTCGGCCCTAGTCCCTTTGTATCTCTTGGTCTCCTTTCCCCTCTTCCCCTCTATACCTGAATGATTCCTTCTGCTTTATGACCCCAGTAGGATTGCGATCTTCCTTTCCCACAGCCAAGGACATGTAAAACTATCCCTGCCCCCCTCCTCCTCTTATATAGTCTTCAATGCTTTTGGCTCTGTTCTCAGGCTCACTCCAGCTCTCCCTCTCCTCACCCCACCCACCCGTCTTAATGCAATCCCTTGCAGAGGAGGCTTCTCGAGGTGTTTAATAAACAGCATAGGTCATGACCTTGTCCTGAGGCCCCTTGTGACTGAGGTTTGTACAAATCTGATTTCATGGGCTGGTATTAAGTTGAGCCATACAAAATTGCCCTTATTCAACCACGTTGACGTCCAAAAAGAATGACAGTTTTGTAAGCCTCAGTCTAATAAAAGAGCCTGGTATTCAAATATTAAAAACATATTATCTGACTTCTCACCTGCTCTCTTCCTAAATAGTACATATAAATTCAGAAGTGAGAGTGGGGGAAGAGAGCAGTGTGTTTTGTTTTCTGCAAAATGCAGTGTTTTTCAATTGGGGGCAATTTTGCCCCACCAGGGGATGTCTGGCAACGTCTGGAAATATTTTTGGTTTTAACAGTGGAATGGGAGTGCTACTAGCACACAGGGGATAGAGGCCAGGAATGCTGTTAAACATCCTACAATGCACAGGACAGTCCCCACTGACACCACCATGAATTCTGTATCCCACATGTCAATAGCACTGCTGAGGTTGAGAAATCCTGGTGTCCAGCGCTACTGGGGACACAGAGCCTTAGCTATACATTGAGCACAGCTACATTGAAAATAGAGCTCCAGAACGCATCAGGGAGGGCAGTGCATTAGCCTCTGTCCCGAGGCAGGTCAGCGCACCAGCTTCCTGCCCCCCCGGGCCCACCTCTGTTCTAGAAACCTCCCCCCTCCACACGCCCCAGACCAGCCAACTCTCAAAAGATTCTTCCTCCAGTTCTGCTCAGGAGCCTGACACATTGGGCATTGTCTGAGTATCCCAAACCCCTGCCCAGATCCCTGAGTTAAAAACTGGGCTCCATTCCCGAAACTCCTTGCAAGGGAAGGAAGGACACTCGACCGGTTCTTGCCATCCAACAGCATGCAAAGCTCTCCACAGGCTGCTATAGTCAGGCTCTAAAGACCAAAGCCCACCCCTCCCAACCAGAAGGGAAAGCTCCCTCTGGCCAGCTGTGGTGGGCTCACATTGCTTCCTGGAAGGGATTGAATGTCACTGCCGGTGATGGAGCAGGGAGTTTTAGAGGCTCTGTAGCACAGTATCACTTACCCACCCCAGCTGCTGCCACTGCTCCCCGTTAGGCAAAGAGCTCATCCAAAAAGCCTGAGCAAACACAGTTCATGTTCGCTGAACACGAGCTATATTTGCCCTTAATATGCAACTGCCTTAGCTCTTTCCAGCTCTTTCTGCTGGCAGAAAGTCTGTATGAGGCTGAGGCACAGTTACATTATTTGTGAACTTGAACCCAAAACACAACCATAAAAATCACCCACTCAAAGAAATGGAAGGAAGATTGGGAATCATCTAAACAAGCCCAAATTAGAATTTCCAAAAATAACAGCATCAGAATATTTTGCTTCAAAAGATTCCTAATGAAAGAGACTCCTTGAAGTCCTTGGAAAACCCTCCTTGGCATCAAACAATCCTCAGAGGCAAAGACATCTCCCTGCTGTCCCACCCTGTCCTGATCCAGCTGCAACTCAACACTTAGCAATAAAACCAGGGGGCGAAAGGGTGTGTTTCTGAAAATAAAACAGGAGACATATGATCCTGTTCCAACGCTTAGCCTGTTCTCTGCTTTTCGGAACTTAAAACCTGCCTGCCGTCCACCAAATGACACAGAGTGCTGGCAGATGGAGAAGAGAGAGAAGGCTAAATGTATTTTAATAGGACCATTAGTATTATGTCAAAAGGTGAGAAAAAAGCATTTGCCAGCCAAGAAAATAAGCATTGGTCTCAAAGAAATATAGTGTGTTCCATCTCATCCCCATTCACTCCCTCTTTGCTTTTTTATGAGAATCTGATTCAATAGGAGAGTCACTAGTCATGTGTAGCAGGCAAATGCATATTTTCGTAAGTCAAGCAACGTGGGCAGAAATATATGAAGGCAGAAAAAGAGTAGCACATCGGTATCGGGTAAGCCAAATGGGATCAGTCCAACTCTCAGACTAAAGCAGATTACAGAGTTATGACCTTACTCTTGACAAACAAACCAGTCATCCATATCTTCAACGCTATTGTTAATAAATAATCTCTTCTCTATGCTTCATAATACTGCCTATTAAGCCTTGGAAGTACACATAAAAGTTCAGAGCAGAACAGAGATTTTCATCTGAACCAGAAAATGTTCAATTTCTGGTTACTTTCTCAGACCTAACTCAACACCATTGAAGGGCAGACAGGACTTCAGTTCACTCCTGATTTTAGCAGATACTGGTAATTTAGTTCTCTATCCCAGGGAAGAAGCAGTTCGCCTGATCTTTGGCTTCTATTTGGTCTTCCTGGTGATAAGAATGAAAATAACCTACATTAGAATGGCTTTTTACCATTCACCAGGCAATTTAACACACATCTTCTCATGAACTCCTCAAGGTAAGAAGAAAACCTGTTATTTAAGTAAGCTTATTATTCCCATTTCACAGATAAGGAAATTTCCCAAGAAATTGATGGAGAGAACCTATCTGTAACTGGCTGGGCTAGCAGAAGTAACCTTAGCAATTCTTGTGAAGAAACAGAGCCCCTTTGAGGAAGGCAGAGCTGCAACTAAAATGTAGCCATCTGGCCAGGCATGGTGGCTCATGTCTATAATCCCAGCACTTTGGGAGGCCAATGTGAGTGGATCACTGGAGGTCAGGGGTTCCAGACCAGCCTGACCAACATGGTGAAACCCCATCTCTACTAAAAATACAAAAATTATCTAGGCATGGTGGTGCATGCCTGTAATCCCAGCGACTCGGGAGGCTGAGACAAGAGAATCACTTGAACCCAGGAGGCGGAGGCTGCAGTGATCCGAGATGACACCACTGCACTCCAGCCTAGGCGACAGAGCAAGACTTGGTCTTGAAAATAAATAAATAAAATAGAAATAAAACATAGGCATCTGCCTCTGCCCAACATTCTTCAGTTCCATAAATCTTACATTGCCTGTGTAGTAATTTGCTCTAAAATACTTCATTATTAACAACGTGATAGGGGTGTGTGTGTGTGTGTGTGTGTGTGAGAGAGAATTATAATCTATGCCCTAGAGATAGTTAGCATTTGATCTTTACCAATCACAAATCTCCCAAAGGTGCCACAAGAGTGCATTAAGAAAACCCAATGGGCTGGGCGCGGTGGCTCATGCCTGTAATCCCAGCGCTTTGGGAGGCCGAGGCGGGTGGATCACGATGTCAGGAGTTCGAGACCACCCTGGCTAATACGGTGAAACCCCGTCTCTACTAAAAATACAAAAAATTAGCCGGGCATGGTGGTGGGTACCTGCAGTCCCAGCTACTCAGGAGGCTGAGGCAGGAGAATGGAGTGAACCGGGAGGCGGAGCTTGCAGTGAGAGGAGATTGTGCCACTGCACTCCAACGTGGGCGACAGAGTAAGACTCCGTCTCAAAAAAAAAAAAAAAAACACCCAATGAAGAGGCCGGGTACAGTGGCTCAGACCTGTAATCTCAGCACTTTAAGAGGCGGGCAGATCACTTGAGGTCAGGAGTTTGAGAGCAGCCTGGCCAACGTGATGAAACCCCATCACTACTAAAAATATAAAAATTAGCCGGGCGTGGTAGCATGTGCCTGTAATCCCAGCTACACAGGAGGCTGAGGCATGATAATCGCTTGAACCCAGGAGGCAGAGGCTGCAGTGAGCCAAGATCACGCCACTGTACTCCTGGGTGACAGAGCAAGACTCCATCTAAGAAAAAGAAAAAGAAAGGAAAGAAAGGAAAGAAAGAAAGAAAGAAAGAAAGAAAGAAAGAAAGAAAGAAAGAAAGAAAGAAAGAAGAAAGAAAGAAAATCCACACCATAAGGTTCATTGTTAGCATTAGATTACACTTTGTTCTTCCTTTGTGAAGTGGTTAGAGAGCAATATATGGTTGAGAGAAAAATTGCTTGGGTACTACCACCCCGTATCAATAAGGCATATGAATCCTGTAAGTCTTAATCCTAACATTTTAAAAGCAACATAGTGGGCCTTCAACCCTGCTGAGGCCTATATCACCCTATTCACAGGGAATATCGTCACCTGATTCCAAGACAGGGCAACAATGCCACTTCAGAATGAACCCATGAATGCAATGTGCTTGTCCCTGTGCCTGAGGACAAAGAGTGCCACTTCACCAACCTACAGGAACCTGCATGTCAATGTTTGGTCTAAGACTTGACTTCAACCTGACCATGAGGCTGTGGAGAATGGGCTGTGTAACCTCCACCTGTCTTTTAATTGCCAGAGCCTGCCAACATTGACCAAATGAATCTGACAACTGCTAAAATGCCACAGTGATCAGTTTACAACCAATATTAGGGACCTCCTATGTGCTCACAATGGCATAGGCTCCATGCAAGATGCAGAGACGGGTTACACAGGACACAACTCTGTAAGGCCTGGCAATCCAGGAGAGGAGTTAAGACAGTAAGCCCAGAAGTTAAACACAGGAGCTCCATACCCCAGGTGGAAGTGCAAAATCAAACGTTAAAAGTGTTCAGAAGGCCTGGCGCGGTGGCTCACACCTGTAATCCCAGCACTTTGGGAGGCTGAGGTGGGTGGATCACCTGAGGTCAGGAGTTCAAGGCCAGCCTGGCCAACATGGTGAAACCCCATCTCTACTAAAAATACAAAAAATTACCTGGGCATGGTGGTGGGCACCTGAAATCCCAGCTACTCAGGAGTCTGAGGCAGGAGAATCGCTTGAATCCAGGAGATGGAGGTTGCAGTGAGCCGAGATCATGCCATTGTACTGCAGCTTGGGCAACGAGAGCAAAGCTCTCTCTCAGGGGAAAAAAAAAGAAAGTGTCAGACAAGCAGGACATATGCCTGCCTCTGCTGATATTCCTGTCCCTGTTGCTCACCTAAACACTCTATGGCAAACTAGAGAAAGAGTAGGCATGGGCTGCAAAGGAGAGGCAATCTTAGAGCTTTGGGAGGCTGAGGCAGGAGGATTGCTTGAGGCCAGGAGTTGGAGACCAGCCTGGGCAACATAGGAAGAACCACATCTCTACAAAAAAATAAGAAATTAGCCAGGCATGGTGGGGCACACCTGTGATCCCAGCCACTTGGGAGGGTGAGGTAGGAGGATCCCTTGAGCCCAGGAGGTCAAGGCTGCAGTGAGCTACGATCTCACCACTGCACTCCAGCCTGGGTGGCAGAGGGAGACCCTGTCTTAAAAATAAAATTAAATTAAATTAAAAACACAACAACAGAAATCTCCCAGCAGCAGAAGTTGGTGGTGAAAAAGATAAGAACAAAAGAGAAGAAACTGACATGAAATCTCCTCAAAAAAGAATGGGTTAATGGGCAAGAGGATACTAGAACTGGAAAAGAATGAGGAACAATGGTCATCCACATACCACCTTCAAAATGTGTGCCACATCCAATTCTATCTTCCACTTTCATCTTTAAATCAATTCACGTTTTATATTCAAATATTCTGATGTTAAGTACAAATTTTGACCACTAACGGTGAAGAGAAAACCAATGTCACTTGCCATAAACACAAGGCAGCCAGAAAAATAAATACAGTGGAGAAAATGTTCTAGATTCCAGCAAGCTCCTGAAGGCTGAGAGCCTGGGAAATGCTCCCTCTTTACTTACCAAAAGAACGATGAGGAGGAAGAAGATGAGGAAGAAGAAGAGGAAAACAATAGAAAAGGAGAAGAAGACTTGGTGTTAGAGAAGTGTTCAAGACATTTCAGGGCCAAGCTGAGGCTCTCTGACCTAATCAGTGGGCATAAAAGGGAACTGAAAGATACTGCCTTCTTGCTGTGCCATTTAGTGTGTTGTTTAACTCCCTGGTGTGACCCCTTGCAACCACCTCCCACTCCTATGTTAAGAGGTTCCTAGTTTCCCCCCAAGCTGGATGCTATCAAACGGAAAGACCCCAAGCTGTCTTCCGAGGACAGGTAATCCACCCCCAGCACTTGGAAAAGAATGATACATCCTCTTCCACAATAACCACTGCACAGTTTCATTTTCTTGTAAAATGCAAGGGCCATTTAGAAATAATGACGTGTATTCTTTGAAATAAGTACCAGCTCAACTTTTTTTTTTTTGTTTTCTTTTTTTTTGAGACGGAATCTCGCTCTGTCACCCAGGCTGGAGTGCCATCAGGCGATCTCCGCTCACTGCAAACTCCGCCTCCCAGGTTCACGCCATTCTCCTGCCTCAGCCCCCCGAGTAGCTGGGACTACAGGCGCCCGCCACCACTCCTGGCTAATTTTCTGTATTTTTCATAGAGATGGGTTTTCACCGTGTTAGCCAGGATGGTCTCGATCTCCTGACCTCGTGATCTGCCTGCCTTGGCCTCCCAAAGTGCTGGGATTACAGGCGTGAGCCACCACGCCCGGTCAGTACCAGGTTAACTATTAACCCCAGAAATCTCCCTTTAAGATGATCTCCAACCCTTTGCGGCTGTATAATCCTTTAATAATACATCAACTGATTGCGTTATCAGTTGGGGCAGGATAGGAAAAGCCCTGTTGAAGTCCCATTCTTCAAAATATCTGAAAGCAGGGATTATCTAGGAGTTGACACTGGCAGGCAGTTGAGCAGGACAAAACCATAAAGGAAAAGTCAGCAGAAGAGGATGAAAGTTTACCTTCTGGGAATGGCCAGGGGCGGAACCCATAGCAGATCAGATATAAGATTCAAATCACAGCCTCCTGGAGGTACCAAGTAGCCCCAACCCTGGAAACTTAGCACTTGGCTTTAAAGCCTTACAATTCCCTGGTGCCGATACCAGATAAGAAAAAGGCTGATTGGCCCCTGGTTGGCCCAGTGAGTGGGTTAGAAGAGACACACCTAGAATCACAAAGTTAGGTGTGCCTGACGAATTACTAATACATTGAATAGGCATACAACTTGGCCCCACACCCCATCTTAAATCAACAATGAGACCTGCACACAGAGACTCAACCCCTCCCTCCAAAATGCCCTTTCCTTTCCTCCACAACCCCATCACCCGCTCTACAGATCTCAACTAAAGCCCTGAGTGACTAATGCACAAATTGGTTAGGACGACGTGCATTTAAATGCTGTCACTCAGAGTAAGATATTCTGTTATTTATTCACCAAATCTTTTTGGGTTGCTTTTTGTTCTTTAGGTTTTTGTTTTGTTTTGTTTTGAGACAGAGTCTCTCTCCGTCACCTAGGCTGGAGTGCAGTGGTGTGATCTCAGCTCACTACAACGTCCGCCTCCCCGGTTCAAAAAATTCTCCTGCCTCAGCCTTCCAAGTAGTTGTGACTATAGGAACCACCACGGGTGCACCTGCTATCACACCTGGCTAATTTTTGTATTTTTAGTAGAGACGGGGTTTTACTACGTTGGCCAGGCTGGTCTTGAACTCCTGACCTCAGGTGATCCACCTGCCTCAGCCTCCCAAAGTGCTGGGATTACAGGCATGAGCCACCATACCAGGCCTTACCAAGTCTTTTTGGCAGGTTACTGGGAGCCAGGGGCTGTGCTGTCTGTTGTCTGGTGTTCTCAAAGACTTCCCAAGCCACAGAGAAGTCTTGGTAAGGACACAGGTGTTGGGGAAGAAAACCTTTTTACCTCTACCCTCCTAGATGACTGATTAGTGCCCTGTGAAATAAACTGATAAAAGATTCACGAGAGAAAAACCAACAGGAGTTTGCGAGCCTGTGCTTCTTCCTTACACATGAGAGCACCTAGTGAGGAGCAACTCACAGGGGTGGTTAGAATTTGGGGTCTACCGGCCAGGCACCGTGGCTCACACCTGTAATCCTGGTACTTTGGGAGTGCCGGGTCAGGAGTTCAAGACCAGCCTGGCCAACATGGTAAAACCCCGTCTCTACTAAAAATACAAAAACTAGCCAGGTGTGGTGATGGGCGCCTGTAGTCCCAGCTACTCAGGAGCCTGAGGCAGGAGAATCACTTGAACCCAAGAGGTCGAAGTTGCAATGAGCCAAGATTACACCACTGCACTCCAGCCTTATCTCAAAAAAAAAAAACAAAAAAGAATTTGGGGTCTATGTACCTAACTTACTGGTGGAAGGGTTGGTGAGAGAGGGCACTAATGGAAAAGCAAATGACTTTTGGAAGGAGAAATGGGCTCCTAGGAGAAGGGATGAGAAATTTGAGAATTTGGTGACAGTGTCTGTCTGGGTGTGGTGCTAAGTTCTAGACTCTAAGAAGAGATTAATGAGTTGCTCTTGGGGAGGGGATTCATGACAATTGAGTTCTTAAGAGGCTCTGCCTTTTGGAAGATAAAAGATTTTGGGGGTACCGAGCATGGTGGCTCACACCTGTAATCCCGGCACTTTGGGAGGCTGAGGCAGCAGGATCATTTGAGGCTAGAAATTCAAGACTAGCCTAGGCAACATAGCAAGCCCCCATCTGGTTTTTGTTTTGTTTGTTTGTTTGTTTGTTTTTTTTTTTTTTTTTTTTTTTTTTTTTTTTTTTTTTTTTTTTTGAGACGGAGTCTCGCTCTGTCGCCCGGGCTGGAGTGCAGTGGCCGATCTCAGCTCACTGCAAGCTCCGCCTCCCGGGTTCATGCCATTCTCCTGCCTCAGCCTCCGGAGTAGCTGGGACTACAAGCGCCCGCCACCTCGCCCGGCTAGTTTTTTGTATTTTTAGTAGAGACGGGGTTTCACCGTGTTAGCCAGGATGGTCTCGATCTCTTGACCTCGTGATCCGCCCGCCTCGGCCTCCCAAAGTACTGGGATTACAGGCTTGAGCCACCGCGCCCGGCCTGTTTGTTTGTTTTTCAGACAGAGTCTCGCTTGGTTGTCTAGGATGGAGTGCCGTCGGGCGATCTCAGCTCACTGCAAGCTCCGCCTCCTGGGTTCACGCCATTCTCCTGCCTCAGCCTCCCGAGTAGCTGGGACTACAGGCGCTGCCACCACGCCCAGCTAACTTTTTTTTTTGGATTTTTAGTAGAGACGGGGTTTCACTGTGTTAGCCAGGATGGTTTCCATCTCCTGACCTCGTGATCCGCCCGTCTCGGCCTCCCAAAGTGCTGGGATTACAGGCGTGAGCCACCGTGCCCAGCCTACAAGCCCCCATCTGTTAAAAGAAAACTAGAAGAAGAAGATGTACTTTCGATGTTCTAAAAGACTTTTTATTTCTTTCTTTTTTTTTTTTAATAGAGACATGGTCTTGCTATGTTGCCCAGGCTGGTCTCAAACTCCTGGCCTCAAGTGATCTTTCCACCTCAGCCTCTCAAAGTGCTGGGATTACAGGTGTGAGCTACCATGCCCAACCTAAAGATTTTTTTTCTTTCAACCCCTCCAGCTCAATTCTTCTGTCAAAGTGGCATATTTGGGGTAGCATGCCCTAGTCCCCTCTCAGGCCAGGCCTTCCCCCTCCAGCCCTCACACAAACACCTCCCAGGCACTCCAGACAGAGAGCCTGCCAGCCACAGCACCCCAGAGAAACTTCAGGCTCACAGAGAGGCCCCCTGTCTTGGCTAGACCGAGGCAGGGGAGGGTATAGGTGACTTCACCAGAGCTTCATGCACAGAATGTTGAACTCCTCTTCCCCTGAGATATGGTGTTATCCATGACAGGCCAGAGGGCCACTTGGCCAGGGCCAAACAGAGAATTTCCACTCTCCAGACTGTCAGGCTAACACCTTTTGCCAGCTTGAGATTAATAGGCTTTCAAAAAGAAGAAAAGAAAAGAAAAACCAGAAGAGGCCATATGCATGCCTCCTACCCACCCACCCTAGGAAAAATGGAAGTCTTTTATTCTCCTTATGCCAAAATTTGTTTTGCTGAGAGAAGCTTCTTTTCACCAAAGCCTCCAGGCTCTTTACCAGCCAGGGTCAAACAAAGAAGCTCAGAGAGCCATGGAACAAATAAACCAAAACAGCCCACAGAGAAAAAGGAAAGGAAAGCCTCCGTTTCCAAACGGAAGCCAACTTCCATCTAGCCTGTCTGGCTGATCCTGGCCTGGCACAGCCCCTGATGAAGCCAGCAAGGGCTGCACTCTCCTCTCTTAGCAGCCTCCGAGAGCCTTGTGAGTGTCGGCCTAAAGAATCCATCAGGAGAACGGGTCTTCTCTCTCCACCCCCCTTAAATTATTAACATCCACTTAAAAGAAAAGGGGTGGAGTGGGGTGCAGGGTTTGCCCTCTTTTCAAATTGCTTGAGAAGGGAGTACTGCTTATCACAACAGGTGCACTGGCCACTCACAAAAAAACAGGCAGTGCAGCCCTGAAAGGCTAAGAAATTACTTGTTCTCTTTGTAATGGCTGCTACTACAGGCCATGCAAACCCTGCCTTGGAGAGAGATATTGTGTTCTTGTTTTAAGAAGAAAAGAAAAGAAAGAAAAAGAAGAAAGAAAGAAAGAAAGAAAGAAAGAAAGAAAGAAAGAAAGAAAGAAAAGAAAAGAAAGGAAAGAAAAGAAAAGAAGAAAGAAAGAAAGAAAAAAAGAAGAAAGAAAGAAAGAAAGAAAGAAAGAAAGAAAGAAAGAAAGAAAGAAAGAAGAAAGAAAGAAAGAAAGAAAGAAGAGAAAGGAGAGAAAAGAGAGAAAGAAAGAAGGAGTAGTGAGTGGAAAAAAGCGTAAGGGTGCCACAAGGGCTAAGAGGAGGGGAGAACAGGGCTGAGGGTGGGAAGGGCCAGAGCGGGATGGCTTGGTGTTCTGAGGCAATTTAGGAAAAGCAATGGGGCCTGGTGGCTGGACTTAAAAGGTGTGTGCGTGTGTGTGTTCGTGTGGTTTTTTTTTTGGTTTTTTGTTTTGTTCTGTTTTTTTGAGACAGAGTCTTGATCTATCACCCAGGCTGGAGTGCAGTGGTGCGATCTCAGCTCACTGCAACCTCCGCCTCCTGGGTTCAAACGATTCTCCTGCCTCAGCCTCCCTAGTAGCTGGAATTACATGTGCCTACCACCACGCCCGATTAATTTTTGTATTTTTAATAGAGACACGTTTCACCATGTTGGCCAGGCTGGTCTCGAACCCCTGACCTCAGGTGATCTGCCCACCTCGGCCTCCCAAAGTACTGGGATTACAGACATGCACCGCCATGCCCGGCCAAAAAGGGCTGTCTTGAACTTTCCAGAAAACTCTGGGGGCATATCCCAGGCCTCTTCGGCAGGATGGGAGGGATACTTACACCCAGGCTTGCAAAACACACACATCAGGGTGACCAGAGAACAGTCATAAAGAAAGGATACTGCATGTATATTTTTGAAAATTAGATGAAAATATTGCTTAGAAACTGCATTGCATACCAGGGAGGATTTCATCCCCTGGGCAGTCACTCCTTAAGTGGGAGTGTGCCTTCAAAACTATATTCTTCAAATGACTCTTCAACCAGGCAGATCACTTTTATGGTGCTGGCCAAGTAACCTTGAGCTTCTGAGTCTCCAAACCCTCTGACATTCTCATCCTGTGCTCCCAAACCTGCAGAGGGGACCCAGCCAGCTTCATGGGGACAAAGCAGTGAGGGAGTTGCTCTCCCCCAAGCCAAGTGCAGACTGACAGGGAAGACTTGGATTTTCTTCCCCTTGAGAAGGTTGCCATGAGAATCCGGGAGAGGGTTATTTGTTTTGCTTTAAAGTAAAAATAAGACAGTGAAAGTCATGGCCTAAGAACCCGTCCCCTTGCCAGTTCTGTCCCAACTAAGCAATCAGAAGATAGGGCCACCAGCCACAAAGCAACTTGGACGTTGGAGTTTTGCAATGATTCTCCTATTAAAAGGAACGACCTCGACCTGGCTGTAAGACATGGAAGGGCAGCCATGACAGATTATTAAGGTCAAAGAAAAAGCAGCAGCAGTGTGGCAAGCATGAATCCATTTTTGTTTACTATATATTGATCTTTTTTCTTTTAGTCTTGCAGTGAAATCTGAGAACCAAAACCCTCTAACTAAGCATATAGCTTTGGATGCTGAGGACTAAAATGACCCCACCACACCTCCCACAAACCCCTAGCTTACATGAACATGACTTGACTGTTCCATCGTCTTCATTAGCATGATTTTCCCATTCCTGCAGACTCTAGTGGTAACTGTCGTGATTGTCCATAACAGGAACTTCTAGAAGGCTCATTAACTCTTCCATGGAAAACAGAAAACAGATGGTGTGAGGCCTAAAATGTTTGAGCCCCTCACCTCAGAATCCTCACCTCACTGTTTCCACCAATCCTGGACAATATCATCATGATCCTTACCCAATCCTAATCAAGCCTCCACACTGCAAAGACATGCCTTAAACTAAGTTTCTGCTTCTCAATCCATTTCCACCTTGCCACCCCCTCCAGAGACACTGTCAGAGCTGTGACTGAGTGACAGTAAACACAGGCTATGTTGGGGACATTGGGAGACCCCGCATTCCACTGAAGGGGCCTGTGAAGGGTCTTTTTGTTTAATTTTATTTTTTCTAAACTCCCCTTATACCTAAAAGCAGAACCTTCCAAAAGAACCAAAAGAATTCATCTATCAGCCAGTCATAGTGGCTCATACCTGTAATCCAAGCACTTTGAGAGGCCCAGGCAGCTGGATCACCTGAGGTCAGGAGTTTGAGAGCAGCCTGGCCAACATGGTAAAACGTCATCTCTACTAAGAATACAAACAAAATTAGCCAGGCATGGTGGCGGGCACCTGTGATCCCAGCACTTTAGGAAGCTGAGGCAAGTGGATCATCTGAGGTCAGGAGTTCTAGACCAGTCCGGCCAATGTGGTGAAACCGTGTCTCTACTAAAAATAGAAAAAAAAAAATTTGCCAGGCATGGTGGTGGGCACCTGTAGTCCCAGCTACTCGGGAGCCTGAGGCAGGAAAATTGCTTGAACCCAGGAGGCGGAGGTTGCAGCGACCCAAGATCACACCACTGCACTCCAGCCTGGGTGACAGAGCAGGACTCTATCTCAAAAAAAAAAGAGTAAACTTTGACATCCAAAGGGGTGTATACCCAGGTCTTCATAAATTCTCATATTCAGTTTCTCCCATGAAACTTCTCCTGTCTGTCTAAGAACAATACTCATCACATCTCCTCATTGCATTGGCAGCACTAGTGGTTGCATTTTTTTCTAGGGCCTTTTTTTTTTTGGCCTTTTTTCTTTTTAAATTAATTGTTAGACTTTATCTTTTTCTTTTATTATTTTTAAATATTAACATGAAAATTGTACATATTTATGGAGTACAATGTGATATTAATGTAATTGTACATATTTATGGAGTACAATGTAATATTTCAAAAACTATGTACAACGGGTAATGACTGAATGAGAGTAATTAGTATATCTATTACATCAAACATTTATCATCTTTTTGTGTTGGAAACATTCAAAAATCTGCTCTTCATGGTGGCTCACGCCTGTAATCCCAGCACTTTGGGAGGCCGAGGCAGGAGAACAGCTTGAGGCCAGGAGTTTGAGACTAGCCTGGATAACATAGCGAGATTCTGCCTCTTCTTTTTAGCCAAGGTGGTGTCTCACACCTGTAGTCCTAGCTACTTTGGAGGCTGAGATGGGAGGAACACTTGAGCCTAGGAGTTCAAGGTTGCAGTGAGCTGTGGTCGTGCCGCTATGCTCCAGCTTGGGCAACAGACAGACATCTTGTCTCAGAAAATAATAATAATAATAATTCTTTTAAAAATCTGTTCTTCTAAGTATTTGAAAATATAAAATAAATTTTTGCTAATTATAGTCACTCTACAGTGCTAAAGAACACTAGAACTTATTTTTCCTGTCCAGCTATAATGTTATATCCATTAACCAATCTCTGGCTACTCCCTCTTTCCCTTTACCCTTCCCTGCCTCTAGTAACCATTATTCTATTCTGTTTCTATGTGATCAACTTTTTTAGCTCCCACATGTGAGTGAGAACATGTGTGGTCCTTATCTTCCTGTGCCTGGGCTTATTTCACTTAATGTAATGTCCTCCAAGCTCACTGATGTTGCTGCGAATCAGAGAACTTTGTTCTTTTTATGGCTACATAGAATTCCATTGTACATTATAGCACATATTCTTTATCCATTCATATGTTGGTGGACACTTAGGTTGATTCCATATCTTGGCTATTGACAATAGTGCAGCAATAAACATGGAAGTGCAGATGACTCTCTGACATACTGATTTCGTTTCCTTTGCATATACTCCCAGGAGTATAATTGCTGGTCATATGGTAGTTCTGTTTTGGGATTTTTGAGGAATTTCCATATTGTTTTCAATAATGGCTGTACTAATTTACATTCCCACCAATAGTGGAAACAAAGAGTTCCTTTTTCTATGTGTCCTTGCCAGCATTTGTTATTTTTTTTGTCTTTTTTATACTAGTCATTCTAACAGCAATGAGATGATACCTCATTGTGGTTTTGATTTGCATTTCCTTAATGATAAGTAATGCTGAGCATTTTTTCATATACCTGTTGGCTGTTTGTATGTCTTCTTTTTTTTTTTTTTTTTGAGACGGAGTCTCGCTCTGTCGCCCAGGCTGGAGTGCAGTGGCAGGATCTCGACTCATTGCAAGCTCCGCCTCCTGGGTTTACGCCATTCTCCTGCCTCAGTCTCCCAGGTAGCTGGGACTACAGGCGCCCGCCATCTCGCTTGGCTAGTTTTTTGTGTTTTTTAGTAGAGACGGGGTTTCACCATGTTAGCCAGGATGGTCTCGATCTCCTGACCTCATGATCCGCCTGTCTCGCCCATTTTTTTAATCAGATTTTTTTTTTTTTTTTTTTTTTTGCTGTTGGTTGAGTTCTTTGTAAAAACTGGATACTAATCCCTTGTCAGATGAATGCTTTGCAAATATTTTCTCCCATTCTACAGAATGTCTCTTCACTGTTGATTGTTTCCTTTGCTGTGCAGAAGCTTTTCATTTTATATAATCCATTTGTCTATTTTTGCTTTTGTTGTCTGTGCCTTTTTTTTTTTTTTTTTTTTTTTTAAGACGGAGTCTTGCTCTGTTGCCAGGCTGGAGTGCAGTGGCACAATCTTGGCTCACAGCAATCTTCGGCTCCCGGTTCCAAGCGATTCTCTTGCCTCAGCCTCCCGAGTACCTGGGACTACAGGCGGCTGCCACCACACCCAGCTAATTTTTGTATTTTTAGTAGAGACGAGGTTTCACCATGTTGGCCAGGATGGTCTCGATGTCTTGACCCCATGATCTGCCCACCTCAGCCTCCCAAAGTGCTGGGATTACAGGCAGGAGCCACCGTGCCTGGCCTTGTTTTGTTTTTAGCTCCAAGAATCCACCTGGATTGTTGTCTGTGCTTTGGAGGTCTTCTTTGCCCAGACCAATGCCTTAAAACATTTCACCTATGTTTTCTTCTACTAATTTCATAGATTGGGGTCTTACATTAGACTTTCTCCTTTAGGACTGTTTTATTTATAGAAAAATTGAGGACACAGTAAAGAGAATTTCATCTCTCCCCCATGCTCACCACATACCCAGTTTCCCCTACTATTAATTCAGACTTCCTTAGTTTTAACCAAATGTCCTTGACATACTTTTTCTGTCTCAGAATCCCACATAGGAAATCATATTGAATACACACACACATACATTGTTTTTCCTTTTTTTTTTTGAGGCAGGGAGGCAGGGTCTCAGTCTATCATCCAGGCTGGACTGCATTAATGCAATCACGGCTCACTGCAGCCTCGACCTCCCAGGCTCAAGCAATCCTCCTACCTCAGCCTCCTGAGTAGTTGGGACCACAGGCACACGCCACCACATCCGGCTCATTTCTGTATTTTTAGTAGAGACGGGGTTTTGCCATGTTGCCCAGGTTGGTCTCAAACTCCTGGATGCAAGCAGTCTTCCTGCCTCAGCCTCCCAAAGTGCTGGGATTACAGGCGTGAACCACGATGCCCAGCAACCACATTACAATTCATTGCTGTGTCTCCTTAGGCTCTTCTTGGCTGTGAAAATACATCAGACCTTCCTTGTTTCTGATGACGTTGGGATCTTTGAAGAATACTGGTCGGATATTATGTAAGATGTGCCCCTGTAGGAATTTTCTGTTTTTCTCATAATTAGACTAGGATTATGAGTTTGAAGGAGGAAGATCCCTGAGGTAAAGTGCCATTTTTGTCATACCATATTAAGGACACAGACGATCAGCCTGATATCTCACTGCTGATGCTGATTCTGATCACCTGGCTGAAGTTATACTTGACAGATTTTTCCAAAGATACCCCTTTTTTCTGCCTTTCTGTAACTGTCCTTTTTGGAAAGAAGTCACTATGAGCTGGTCACACTTAAGGAGTGGGGAGTTAAGCTCTCCCTCATTGACGACAGGGTATGTATATAAATTATTTGGAATTTTTCTGCACAGGAGATTTGGCCCTTCATCCCCATTTATTAATTTACTTAGTCATTCATTTATGTTCATAAGGACTCATGGATATTTACTTTATATGTTGGATTATAATTCAATATTGCTTTATTTACTTTGCATCTCAAATCGCTGCAACTTTCACCACTGGGAGCTCTTTCATTTGACCCCTGTGACCCTTTGGCATACCCCTCAATATCGTGAGGACCCAGGGAGTTTTTGGTTTTGGGTTTTTTTGGTTCTGTTTTGTTGAGCACTGCCTTACTTGCAGGCACTAAAATATGTTCCATCTCATCTTGTGTATTTCCTGCCCCAGTCATAGAATCAGTCATTTCTACAAGGAGCTCCAGGGCCATTTTTTACAAAGAATTTGAGTTTCCATCACAAAACAAAAGAGTTACAGTGCAGACAAGGCCAGTAGAGAATAAAGCAGAATTGAGAGGCTGATGAAAGCTGGGTGATCCATCTGCTGGGCACCCTCATTAGGCCGACTTTTTGCTGCCCACACCCCACCCTTAGACTGGTGGCAAATATGATTCAAGTTCATACCTTAATTTTTTTTTTTTTTTGAGATAGAGTTTCGCTCTTTTTGCCCAGGCTGGAGTGCAATGGCGCTATCTCGGCTCACCGCAACCTCTGCCTCCCAGGTTCAAGCAATTCTCCTGCCTCAGCCTCCCGAGTAGCTGGGATTACAGGCATGCACCACCACCCCGGCTAATTTTGTGTTTTTAGAAGAAACGGGGTTTCTCCATGTTGGTCAGGCTGGTCTTGAACTGCCGACCTCAGGTGATCTACCCGCCTCGGCCTCCCGAAGTGCTGGGATTACAGGCCTGAGTCACCGCATCCGGCCATGCCTCAATTTTTATCTTGGAAGATTGTATCATTTTTCTGATTCATGCATTTGTGCAGAATTATTTTAAAAATGTATGCCTCAGTAAAATAACATGTTATATGTCATTGTCCTTCTAGAATTGTTTGGAAATAGTTAAAACCACAAATGTTAAATTCAGAGACACAAAAGAGACTCTACATCCCAGTCATGTTAGCTGACTGCACTCACTCAGCTGAAGTCCTCACTCAGCCTCTCCTATAAGCAATTCTACAAGGCCCAACAGATATTTTCCATTTCTCATTTATCCCATCTCCAAGTTCAAAGCTACTTTCCAGATTGGATGGGTTTTAAAATTTTTTTAGCATCAGAGACCTTTTTTTCATATGAAATCATCACACAGAGAATTTTAACACATGAAAGTGATAAAAGTGATATTTACTTCATAGGCATCAGTTTAAGAAACTTAGTGATACTTAATATAAAGTCAATAAGAACAATGATGTTTTTATTTTCTTTTGTTTTGTTTTTTGAGATGGAGTCTCACCTGTGGCCCAGGCTGGAGTGCAGTGGCGTGATCTCGGCTCACTGCAAGCTCAGCCTCCCGGGTTCACGCCATTCTCCTGCCTCAGCCTCCAGAGTAGCTGGGACTACAGGCGCCCGCCACCATGCCCCGCTAATTTTTTGCATTTTTAGTAGAGACGGGGTTTGACCGTTTTAGCCAGGACAGTCTCGATCCCCTGACCTCGTGATCCACCCGCCTTGGCCTCGCAAAGTGCTGGGATTACAGGCTTGAGCCACCGCGCCCGGCAAGAACAATGGTGTTTCAGTGAAAATAAATGTTTCAACTGAGAGTTATGGAAGACAATAGCAGTCTTCTAGCAACCTTATTATCCAATTTATTTCCGTATGTTGTTTTAGTTATACAATCTCCAGAAATTTTTGACTAACAAAGATTGGAAACATCATTTGCAACTGCTTCCCAGGTCATCTTACAATCTCAAGATATTTATTCTTCTACTAAACAGAGGATACAGAAGAAGCTGTATTATAAGGTCTGTACAAAAATTCATTAATCAATAGCAAATAATAAAATATTGGTAACTTCCTATTTTTTAAATATTTGGCATTGTGTATGTATCATTTTTCAGCACATATTTTTCACAGTTATTATTTTTAAATGAAACATTATAAAACACTTGTGGAAGTACCTTCACCAGAATATAAGGTTTATAAAACATTGCTAGGATCTGGGCAATTATATTTTCCATTAAGTACCCTGTTCCAGATAAGTGAACTATTTAGCTGTACTAATATTAATTCTTCTTCCTCTTATTTTATTTTTTTTTTGAGACAGAGTCTCTCTCTGTTGCCAGGCTGAAGTGTAGTGGCACAATCTCAGCTCACTGCAAACTCCGCCTCCCGGGTTCAAGCCATTCTCCTGCCTCAGCCTCCCAAGTAGCTGGGACTACAGGTGAGCGCCACCATGCCTGGCTAATTTTTGTATTTTTAGTAGAGATGGGGTTTCACCATGTTGGCCAGTATGGTCTCGATCTCTTGACCTTGTGATCCACCTGCCTTGGCCTCCCAAAGTATTGGGATTACAGGTGTGAGCCACCGTGCCTGGCCATATTAATTTTTTTGACTTATCGTTATATAGCCCATTTCCTCTGGACTCTATTAGGGGCAACTGAATTCTTGCTAAAGAATTAATGACTGATATCCTAGAGTTGGCTTCCTAATTACATATGTATTTTAATAAAGAGCTGTGAATTTTTAAAGAAGCCCTACGGGGAGAATTTCAGACAGTAAGGCAGTAGAGTAGAAGACATTTTTTAGAAGACAGGCTTTTTCCTATTGTGATGTAATATTTCACAATATTTCAGCAATAATTGTTATAATAATACAAATAATTAAGAAATATAAGGCCAGGTACAGTGGCTCACACCTGTAATCCCAGCACTTTGGGAGGCTGAGGTGGTTGGATTTCTTGAGTTCAGGAGTTCAAGACTGGCCTGGGCAATATGGCAAAACCCTGTCTCTACAAGGGCATCCCACAGAAAAAAAGCTGTAGCACTTGCCTATAGGCTCAGGTATTCAGGAGGCTGAGGTGGGAGGATCACCCAAGACAGGGAGTTTGAGGCTGCAGTGAGCTATGATTCGCCACTGCACTCCAGTCTGGGTGACACAGTGAGACCCTGTCTGAAAAAAGAAAAGAAAAGAAATATAATACTATGAACCAGTTTCTATTGTAAATTGTTAGTGCCTCGCATATACTAACTCAGTTAATTTAATCATAACAAACCTATGAGGTGGATACTATTATCATCCACGTTTCACAGAAATTAAAACAACTGAGGTTCAAAGAGGTTAAAAACCTTTCCCAGGTTGCACAGCTTGTAACTGGCAAAGCTAGGCTCTAAACGTAGCCATTCTGGCTCCAAAGTCCTTGCTGTTAAACAATATACTGCCTCTGGATACCATAATTTCTAGTCAGTAGACCTGGAGCATACTTATTATTAATTTCTACATATATTGATTAAGTATCTGTTCTTGACCAGGTTCTATCTCAAACAGATGGTAGAGGAGTGCATTATTGCACTGTTGCATGCTCATTCAAAGGCTCACGCTCAAAGCCCTGTACAATGTCTTCCTTTTTCAGCCTCAAACATCCTACTGCAACCCACGCATATCAGCCACAGGGGCTTGTGGGCCATTCCTCAACATACCTTTGTGCTCTCCTGCCTCTAAGTGTTTGTTCAAGCTGCTACTAATAGATTCCCTACTACTCTAGTGAAATTCTTTCATAAGACCCAGACCTAGTCCTACCTTCTCCATAAAGTTTCCTGAGCCCCGGCCAGGCGCAGTGGTGCATGCCTGTAATCCCAGCACCTTGGGAGGCCGAGACGGGCAGATCACCTGAGGTCAGGAGTTTGAGACCAGCCTGACCTGTATGGTGAAACACCGTCTCTACTAAAAATACAAAATTTAGGCCGGGAGTGGTGGCTCACGCTTGTAACCCTAGCATTTTGAGAGGCCGAGGCGGGTGTATTACCTGAGCTCAGGAGTTCAAGACCAGCCTGAGCAACAATGGTGAAACCCCATCTCTACTAAAATATAAAAAATTAGCCAGGCATTGCAGCGTGCGCCTGTAGTACCAGCTACTCAGGAGGCTGAGGCAGGAGAATCGCTTGAACACAGGAGGCGGAGGTTGCAGTGAGCCGATCATGCCACCGCATTCCAGCCTGGGCAACAGAGCGAGACTCCGTCTCCAAAAAAAAAAAATTACAAAAAATAGCCAGGCATGGTGGCAGGTGCCTGTAATCCCAGCTACTCAGGAGGCTGAGGCAGGAGAATCGCTTGAACCCAAGACGTGGAGGTTGCAGTGAGCTGAGATCATGTACTCCAGCCTGAGTGACAGAGCGAGACTCCGTCTCAAAACAAAAAAAAAAAAAAAGTTTTCTGAGCCCCTTGATGAAATTTCTCTCTCCTTCCCTTGTACTTATATATATTGTCTCTGTACATCTATTATAGCTGCCCATGGACAATGAGCTCCTTATAAAAAGGTAGTATGTCTTTTTCATCTTCTACATCTCCAGCACTAGCACATATATACAGAACATGCTCTAATATGGTGAGAGCTCTAAAATTGTCTGCTAAATGGATAGACAACAGAAACTGGGTGCCCACTGGGAACCTAACATATCTTAGGAAGATACACTTCCACTTTTAAAGGAGATGATGGCCTAATCGAAGAGCCACAGAGAAAAGAACAAGCACAAACTACACTGATAGGCAGCGAGATAAGGCCGTCCCGTTGCTGAAACATAGCAGCTAGACACAGAAGAGCGGGGATTTACTCCTGGCTACAGCGCAAACTGTGTGCACTTGGGCAAGTACTTTTATTCTTCTGAGCCTCAGTAAAAGGAGGACTGACGGTGTGCAGGTTTCTCGCAGTTCTAATAGCTATGATGAGTCTACAGATTAGCAATTGCCAAGAATGCTTTCTGAAGAGCGTGGTAGCGTTCAGGACAGGCTACCCCAAAATATGGCACCTTGACGTTTGAGAAAATAGCAGAAGGAGGAAGGTCCCTCTCACCTTATCCCCACTGCCCTTCTCCCTGAAGTACGTCATGAGACCGTCATTCAAGAGGTACCCCTGCTGTATCCTGAAGAAAGGAACACCCTTGTCTCTGAAAACACAAGGGCATGGAGAAGAATCTAACTAACAGGCCTGCCTAAGTTCACCCCGGTTTATTATCCCTTTGTCCAATCTTATTTCTGCAAGACCATCTACTTCATCTAATCTAAGCATAACAATATGCAAGATTACCTGTTTCTTGGAGTCTTCATTTCTAAGGTTCCTGCATCACGTAAAACTTTATTATTTTTTTTTAAATAGAGACGGGGTCGCACCATGTTGCCTAGGCTGGTCTTCTGTTCCTGGGCTCAAGTGATCCTCCCACTTCAGCCTCCCAAAGTGCTGAGATTTCAGGCATGAGCCACTTCACCCAGGCATGTAATACTAACATCAAATAAATTTGTATGCTTTTCTCTTATTAATCTGTCTTTTATTATAAGGGCCTCAGTCATGAACCTAGCAATGGGTAAGAAAAAGAAATCGTTCCTCTACTGTGAGTACATCCTACAAGAGAGACATGGAAAACTCTAACTCTTGAAATGAAGCTGCCTTTGGAAGCAACTAATTATCATACAAAATGAAATCAATAAAATATGAACACATACTCTATTGGGAAAGTGTTGAAGTCACAAAGTATTATAATGACAGATCAAGTGGAGAGGGGAAAGTCTAGATGGAGCCCAAAAGGCAAGCTGGGAAGGAAGCAATAATTAGGGTTTACCCATCCATGAACCTGGCCACAGTCACACCATCATTAGAATGACACACTCAAGCCCAGAGCGCAAGTGCCAAATTTGCCCTTCGCTTAGCCTGAAGTCTCCCTAAGAGCCTCCCAGCTACTTTCACTCTGATTCCCTGAAAACTGAACAACATTCTAATTACTAGTGTTGCTTTCCAGTTTCCGGTGTAATGAGACAGAAGAAATTTTTCTTCTTAGCAGCTGGAACAAGACTTCCTCTTAGGGACAGTCCTATATTTACCAGGAAGAAATCCACTGATTAGCCAGATGGGTTGAGGAATGAGATTCCAAGCAATAAACAATAACGCCAATCTGCTTTCTCGGGAAGTCTCAAGACCTTAGGGTCTTTTATTTTGTGAGCCTTTCAGTGGGTTTGAGCAGGTAAACTTCACTATGAGTATGGTCACAATTAAATTGCTCTGCATAAACGGCAACAAAAGCCAAAATTGACAAATGGGATCTCATTAAACTAAAGAGCTTCTGCACAGCAAAAGAAACTACCATCAGAGTGAACAGGCAACCTACAGAATGGGAGAAAATTTTTGCAATCTACCCATCTGACAAAGGGCTGATATCCAGAACCTACAAAGAACTCAAACAAATTTACAAGAAAAAAACAAACAACCCCATCAAAAAGTGGGCAAAGGATATGAACAGACATTTCTCAAAAGAGGACATTCATACAGCCAACGGACACATGAAAAAATGCTCATCATCACTCGCCATCAGAGAAATGCAAATCAAAACCACAATGAGATACCATCTCACACCAGTTAGAATGGCAAACATTAAAAAGTCAGGAAACAACAGGTGCTGGAGAGGATGTGGCGAAATAGGAACACTTTTACACTGTTGGTGGGATTGTAAACTAGTTCAACCATTATGGAAAAGAGTGTGGCAATTCCTCAAGGATCTAGAACTAGATGTACCATATGACCCAGCCATCCCACTACTGGGTATATACCCAAAGGGTTATAAATCATGCTGCTATAAAGACACATGCACACGTATGTTTATCGTGGCACTATTCACAATAGCAAAGACTTGGAATCAACCCAAATGTCCATCAGTGACAGACTGGATTAAGAAAATGTGGCACATATACACCATGGAATACTATGCAGCCATAAAAAAGGATGAGTTTGCATCCTTTGTAGGGACATGGATGCAGCTGGAAACCATCATTCTTAGCAAACTATCACAAGAACAGAAAACCAAACACCGCATGTTCTCACTCATAGGTGGGAACTGAACAATGAGATCACTTGGACTCGGGAAGGGGAACATCACACACCGGGGCCTATCATGGGGTGGGGGGAGGGGGGAGGGATTGCATTGGGAGTTATACCTGATATAAATGACAAATTGATGGGTGCTGACGAGTTGATGGGTGCAGCACACCAACATGGCACAAGTATACATATGTAACAAACCTGCACGTTATGCACATGTACCCTAGAACTTAAAGTATAATAATAATAACAATAATAATAAAAGAAAAAGAAAATGTGGCACATATACACCATGGAATACTATGCAGCCATAAAAAAGGATAAGTTCGTGTCCTTTGTAGGGACATGGATGCAGCTGGAAACCATCATTCTCAGCAAACTATCGCAGGAACAGAAAACCAAACACTGCCTGTTCTCACTCATAGTTGGGAATTGAACAATGAGATCACTTGGACTCGGGAAGGGGAACATCACACACTGGGGCCTATTATGGGGAGGGGGAAGGGGGGAGGGATTGCATTGGGAGTGATACCTGATGTAAATGATGAGTTGATGGGTGCTGATGAGTTGATGGGTGCAGCACACCAACATGGCACAGGTATACATATGTAACAAACCTGCACATTGTGCACATGTACCCTAGAACTTAAAGTAAAATTTTAAAATAATAATAAATAAATAAATAAATAAAAACAAAAAAATTGCTCTGCATAATGAAAATGTAAAGGATTTTAAAATTACAGGAAAGGGTCAGGTGCAGTGGCTCACGCCTGTAATCCCAGCCCTTTGGGAGGCCAAGGCAGGTGAATCACCTGAGGTCTAGGGTTCAAGATCAGTCTGGCCAACATGATGAAACTCTGTCTCTCCTAAAAATACAAAAATTAGCCAGCATGGTGGTGGGTGCCTGTAATCCCAGCTACCTGGGAAGCTAAGTCAGGAAAATCGCTTGAACCCAGGAGGAGAAGGTTGCAGTGAGCCAAGATTGTGCCATTGCACTCCAGCCTGGGCGACAAGACTGTCTCAAAAAGAAACTTATAGGAAAGTCAGGAAGGGGGTGCAGAGCAGAGGGAAGGAAAAGAACAGGCAAAGTTAGGCACTGGGTGGAATGGAAGGGGCTTTGAAGACAACAGAAATATTGAATGCATTTTAGGCTATTTGCTGTTGAGACTTGATTTAAGTCCCCATCTGTATCTCCCCTACACAGCACATTCACTAAAGCATCTGCTGCTCTTTTAAAGAACCTGTGGAGAGGCTAGGCGTGTTGACACACGCCAGCACTTTGGGAGGCTGAGGTGGGTGGATCACCTGACATCAGGAGTTTGAGACCAGCCTGGCCAACATGGTGAAACCCCATCTCTACTAAAAATACAAAAATCAGTTGGATGTGGTGGCACGAGCCTGTAATCCCAGCTACTCTGGAGGCTGAGGCAGGAGAATCTCTTGAACCCAGGAGGCATAGGCTGCAGTGAGCCGAGATCACACCACTGCATTCCAGCCCGGGCAACAGAGCAAGACTCTGTCTCAAAAAAAAAAAGGAAAGAAAAACAAGAACCAGAGGAGGTTCTAACTTCTACATTCAGATATGGAGCCATAGAATCAGAGCAGAGGGGGAGAGTTGACATCCAGGTTTCATCAGGAGGACAGAAGCCAAGGCAAAGATCTCCTGGGCAGTCATCATACGTATAGCCCCATCATAAAATAAGACCTCAGCTTTCTGGGACATTAATCACCCTGTTGGGAGTTAGACAAGATTGCATCAGTCCTCAGAGGATGATCACCCCTGGGAAAGTCATAAAACAAACTGAACTCACCTGGCTGGGGAGAAGGCGGAGAAACTCAAAGGCTTTATCAACAGCAGTGCAATGTCATTCTTCATCACCTAGAAGACTCCAGCCATCTACAAGTCCGTTAACCCACCCCAGACCTCCTCAGTCACGATCTTGGTAAACTGGTTTACAAGACTGACAGACGATTGCAAATGTTCAAAATTTTTATATTCCCCCAACACTATTGTTCTCATAAAACTTCTCCATCTTACTCAAAACAAGCCACCCCCTGCAGCTTTCCAACGGGTGTTAAATTGGCTGAACAGTCCCCCTACTGTCAAAAATAACACAAAAGGAGGGTGATCAAACAAGAAAAATGGACAATCAGCCCCCAGAAGTCACCTGGGCATCCAAGAGCCTGCTCTCTTGTTTTGTAGGTACACAGGAACATGAGGCTGGGCACAGTGTCTCATGTCTGCAATCCTGGCACTTTAGGAGGCGAAGGCGGGTGGATCACTTGAGGTCAGGAGTTCAACATCTGCCTGGCCAACATGGCGAAACCCCATCTCTACTAAAAACACAAAAATGAGCCAGGTGTTTTAATCCCAGCTACTCGGGAGGCTGAGGCATGAGAATCGCTTGAACCAGGAGGCAGAGGTTGCAGTGAACCAAGATCACACCACTGCACTTCAGCCTGGGAGACAGAGTGAGACTCCATCAGAAAGAAAGAAAGAAAGGAAAGAAAGGAAAGAAAGGAAGGAAGGAAGGAAGGAAGGAAGGAAGGAAGGAAGGAAGGAAGGAAGGAAGAAGGAGGAAGGAAGGAAGGAAGGAAGGAAGGAAGGAAGGAAGGAGAGATAGAGAAGGAAGGAGAGACAGAGAAGGAAGGAAGGACGGGAAGGAGAGGGAGGGAGGGAGGAGCGGGAGGAAGGAGAGGGAGAGAGAGGAGAGGGAGGGAGGGAGGAGAGGGAGGGAGGGAGGAAGGAAGGAGAGGGAGGGAGGGAGAGAGGAAGGAAGGAAGGAAGGAAGGAAGGAAGGAAGGAAGGAAGGAAGGAAGGAAGGAAGGAAAGAAAAGAAAAGAGATCAGAGATGGAAGCCCCATCTGCTGCGCATACTCACATCCTGTCCCATCTAAATTACTAACTACTTTCAAGGATTAAGTAAAATGGCACATAAGAGGGAGGAAAGGCTAAGAGAAGACGAGGCATCTGGCTTTCTGTGTCTCCTTGGTGAGGGAAGACCACACCAATGCCAGCCAGCAGCAACAGCACCTGTGACGAGAGAAGCAACCTTCAAGGAAATGCAATAGGAGAGAGAGAGAAAAGGGAAACATAAATCAAAAAAAATCCCCAGTAAGGATCAGATACCACTTTCCTGAGCATGCACGCCTCCTCTGCCCAAATTCCTGTGAACTAATCTGAAATACAAGTCATAATAATGTAAACCAGGTGTTTTAACTTCCGACCATAATGGCTGGCAAGACCATCAATGTACAATAATAACAACAACAACAACATCTGAAGTGCATCTGTGTTTAAACACATAACAAGTATATTTTTCTTTCTTCTCCAAGTAGGTGTCTGTTCTGCATTTATATTGGGATAGTGTCAAGGAGACTAGGGACTCAGATCCTTTCTAGAAACAGCTCTTCTGGCTTTGAGAGTAACACTGGTGTTTTGTTTTTTTGTTTTAAAAAAAGAAGACACTGATGACAGGAGATGTTGTTTCACAGAGGGAACTGCAAGTCTTCAGTAGTAAGAGATGCGAACGGTCAGAGATCACCCCAGCAAACATAAAAACTAGAAACTTGGGTCCAGGTGCGGTGTCTCACGCCTGTAATCCCAACACTTTGGGAGGCCAAGGCAGGCAGATCACCTGAGGTCAGGAGTTTGAGACCAGCCTGGCCAACATGACACAACCCTATCTCTACTAAAAATACAAAAATTAGCCAGGCGTGGTGGCACCTGCCAGTAGTTTCAGCTACTCAGGAGGCTGAGGCAGGAGAATCACTTGAACCCGGGAGGCAAAGGCTGTAGTGAGCCAAGGTTGCACCACTGCATTCCAGCCCAGGTGATAGAGTGAGACTCCATCTCAAAAAAAAAAAAAAACCTCACATTGTCCCACAGCCCAGGGAGAGGGAGGCTTAAGGAGGTATTTCTTGATAGGGGTGTTACTGGCATTTCGACCAGAACAATGTTTTGTCGGATGAGACTGAACTAAGCATTGTTAGCAACTCCGGCCTCAGCCTAGGAAATGTCCATCACGCACTTGGACATTGTGACATCCAAAACAAAACAAAACAAAAACACAAGAAAAACAGAACCATCTTCCACACATTTCCAAATGCCCTCTTGGGGAGTACCACCCCTGAAACAGAAGTGGAACCAGATGTCCCAAGGGCAACTCTCAAGGTTGGGAATAGCTGTGCTCTGGGGTAGTAAAAAAGAGAGAGAAGAGACCAGGCACCGTGGCTCACACCTATAATCCCAGGACTTTGGGAGGTCCAGGCGGGTGGATCATGAGGTCAAGAGATTGAGACCATCCTGACCAACATGGTGAAACCCTGTCTCTACTAAGAATTAAATACAAAAAATTAGCCGGGCGTTGTGGCACACGCCTGTAGTCCCAGCTACTCAAGAGGCTGAGGCAGGAGAATCACTTGAACCCGGGAGGCAGAAGTTGCAGTGAGCCAAGATCGTGCCACTGCACTCCAGCCTGGTGACAGAGCAAGATTCCATCTCAAAAAAAAAAAAAAAAGAGGGAAAGAGCTTTACAGACATCAAAAATAACTTAGGTTTGACCTAGGCAGAAACCTTTTGGGGGTCAGTTGTAAAACACTAAAGCAAATTGCCCAAGAATGGATGTAGACGTTTTAGAGTTAAGAAGAGGTGTATATGTGTGTTTATGTGTGTTAATAAGTAAAATAACCATCATCTCAAATAGCTTAAGCACAACTGCACTCAGACATAAGAGGGTAGATGAAATGACTGTTTGGGCTCTGGATTCTACCTGGAGAATTGGTAGTGAAGGATCTAAAGGACTAGAATTAATGTCCCATAGTCCATTTAAAAAATATCATTACTGACAGACACAATTACATATTCATCATTCAGTCTTTTTTTTTTTTTTTTTTTTTTTTTGGAGACAGAGTCTTGCTATGTTGCCCAGGCTGGAGTACAGTGGTGTGATCTTGGCTCACTGTAACCTCCACCTCCCAGGTTCAAGCAATTCTCATGCCTCCTGAGTAGCTGGGAGTACAGGTGTGTGCCACCACACCTGGGTAATTTTTGTGTTTTTTAGTAGAGACAGGGTTTTACCATGTAGGCCAGGCTGGCCTTGAACTCCTGGCCTCAAGTGATCCACCCGGCTCAGCATCCCAAAGTGCTGGGATTACAGGCGTGAGCCACTGCGCCCAGCCCAATTGCACATTAATTTTAATGAGGCATGGTCACATGTTAATAGTAGTTAGGGTCATTTTAAAATGAACACGGGCCGGGCGCAGTGGCTCATGCCTGTAATCCCAGCACTTTGGGAGGCCAAGGAGGGAAGATCACCTGAGGTCAGGAGTTCAAGACCAGCCTGGCCAACATGGTGAAACTCCATCTCTACTAAAATACAAAAATTATCATGGCATGATGGCAGGTGCCTGTAGTCCCAGCTACTCAGGAGGCTGAGTCAGGAGAATCACTTGAACCCGGGAGGCGGAGGTTGCAGTGAGCCGAGATCATGCCATTGCACTCCAGCCTGGGTGACTGAGCAAGATTCCATCTCCAAAAAAAAAGAAAAAATTGAACACGAATGCATAGACAATACGTCATTACAGCATGCAAATGGACTACAGTCCTGCAAACAGACATGCAGCAATGCTGGACCTGCCTCAGGGAATCTAGCTTGCAGCCTGCTGCTTTGCCCACAACAGCCCTCACCTCCTATTGATTTCCTTCCACGCAGGCCAAGCCACAGTTCCCTTTGATAAGAATAACCAATAGCCTTCTAAATTTCCCCAGAAACATGGTGGGTTGAATTTTCAGTTAGATTTTCCACAGCTATAAGGAGAAAATTAATGTAGGATCCAACCCGGTCTTATTCTGCCTACTCACCCACTCCATCCCGACCTGACACTTTAATCAACTCGGCGTGTTTAAAAATAAATTTGATTGTATCAGGGAAGAGAAGTTGCTCAGAGCTCTGTGGCCACCCACAGCAGAATCTTGAAGGCATGCCTCATTTTTCAGGAGTTTGGTTGTTTCGTGTGTTTTTTCTCCAATTTATTCCAGCCCCCAAAACAAAGATTTCGAGGAGGGTAAGTACCTTGGCAATGGCCAAGGGGATTTTCTTCCTAGCTCCTTCACCACCTGCCAGTTTGTACATTTGGACCAGTGTTTACCTTTCTCAAGGTTTCTGTAATGTAGTACAATAGACATAATAAAACCTGGCTTGCTTGCTTTGTGAGGTTGTGATAAAGAGATTGAAAGAGCTTGTGTAAGGACTGGGCACGGTGGCTCATGCCTGTAATCGCAGCACTTAGAGAGGCAGAGGTAGGAGGATCATTTGAGCCTAGGAGTTCAAGACTAGCCTCAGCAACACAATCCAGAGACCCTGTCTCTAGGAAAACTAAAAAAATTAGGTGGGCGTGGTGGCACACACCTGTAGTCCTAGCTACTCAGGGGGCTGAGGTGGGAGGATTGCTTGAGTCCAAGTAGTCAAGGCTGCAGTGAGCCATGATGCTGCCACTACACTCCAGCCTGAGCAACAGATGAGACCCTGTCTCAAAAAAGAAATTTTTTCTTTTTTTTTTCTTCTTTTGAAACAGAGTCTCACTCTGTCACTCAGGCTGGAGTGCAGTGGTGTGATCTCGGGGCTCACTGCAACCTCCGCCTCCTGTATTCAAGCAATTATCCTGCCTCAGCCTCCTGAGTAGCTGGGATCACAGGCACCCACCACCGCGCCCAGCTAATTTTTGTATTTTTAGTAGAGATGGGGTTTCACCACATTGGTCAGGCTGGTCTCTATCTCCTGACCTCGTGATCCACCTACCTCGGCCTCCCAAAGTGCTGGGATTACAGACATGAGCCACCACACCCGGCCAAAAGAGAAATTTTAAAAAGAGCTTGTGTAGAAGAAAGATGCTGCTGCTCACTGTGAATCTGGGGCACAGCAGTGAGGCGGCAGGGACTCTGAGCCCCACAATTCCGCCAGGGCCCTCACCAGTAGGTGAAACTAGGTAGTGGGTTTGGGGGAGTTTGAGATCTTAGGGGCAATATACAAATTCTGATCTAAACCCTCCCACGTCTATCAAGCACCCATTACATATATTCAGCCAGAGCTAGAGCAATGATTGGGTGCAAATCTCATGCTCGCCTCTAAAAATTTCCAATTTGAGGCACTCTGCCAGGTGCAATTTGGGTTGCTTAGTCTGACCATTCGGGGAACCCCAGAACATCATAACACTGTTGCTTCTGGGATACTAGTTGCTCTGATCATTTCTGTGACTGCAGACTGTCTGCACTGAAAAAGGAATGCAGATTTCTCATTTTCAAGATAATAAAACTGAGGCCCAGATTAGCAAAGAATCTAATTTCTCAAATAAGAAAGCTTCCTACTGAAAGTTGCCTCCTTTATACATCCTCAAATGAGTAGGTGATATTTGAATGCCAAATGATACCACAAGACAGATTAGCATTGATTTAAATGCTGCTATCTGACAGATCTGGCCATCAATCATAACCTGATGTCTCAGGAGAGTCATCCTTTAGAAAAGAACTGGGGAACAGCATGACCAGAATTTACAGCTGAACCAATTCTGCCTCAGAGCTGTCCTTTGCACAACTGCTTGGGCAGCATCAGAATCACCGGAGTGGTTTGCTGGGCCCATTCCTGGAGGTCCTAATGGAGTAGGTCTAAGGTAAGGAGTGAGTTTGCATTTCTAACCAGTTTGTGCTGGTGCTAATGTTGATGCTAAAGCTGCAGATTGTCATGGAGCCAGTGCCATATTTTGAGAACTCCATGCTAAAGCAAAGAGAGGGCCTCTTTTGAGGGGGCCACATTTAATTTACAGACATTTTAAGAAAACTGGTCATTACAATCATAAGCCACTTATGTGGTGCTCCGGGCTGAACTGTGCAGCTCGCCCCTACTCCCAAAATTCGTATGTTGAAGCCCTAACTCCCAGTATCTCCGAATGTGGCTATATTTGGAGCTAGGGTCTTTAAGAAGATAATCAAGTTAAAATTAGGTCAGCAGGGATGGCCCTAATCTTATCTGACTGGTGTCCTTGTGTGACGAGGAGATTAGCACTCAGACTGGCACACAGAGAAGACCATGCGAGGACGTGGGAGAAGATGGCACCTGTGAGCCGAGGAGAGCGGCCACAGAAGAAACCTACCAGGCTGACACTTTGTTTTTTTTTGTTTGTTTGTTTGTTTTTTGTTTTTTGTTTTTTGTTTTTTTTTTTTTTTTGAGACGGAGTCTCGCTCTGTCGCCCAGGCTGGAGTGCAGTGGCCGGATCTCAGCTCACTGCAAGCTCCGCCTCCCGGGTTTACGCCATTCTCCTGCCTCAGCCTCCGGAGTAGCTGGGACTACAGGCGCCCGCCACCTCGCCCGGCTAGTTTTTGTATTTTTTAGTAGAGATGGGGTTTCACCGTGTTCGCCAGGATGGTCTCGATCTCCTGACCTCGTGATCCGCCCATCTCGGCCTCCCAAAGTGCTGGGATTACAGGCTCGAGCCACCGCGCCCGGCCCAGGCTGACACTTTGATCTCGGACTTCTAGTCTTAAGAACTGTAAAGAAATAAACCTGTTGTTTAAATCACCAGTCTGTGGTTCTTTGTTTTGGTAGCCCTTGCAAATGAATACACATGGAGAAGCAAGATGGTGTAAAAGAAAATAGTATCTATTTTGCTAGGAACCAAGAGATGTGGGTTCTAGTCTCAGCCCTGCTGTGAGGCAGATGAAATTTCTCCTCTCCACTCCTCAGACTTCCCACCTCCTCCAGTCAAGGATCTCTTCTGTCAAGTGGGAGTAGTGACCCAAGCCCTTTCTGACGCACGAGGGTTTGTGAAGCTCAAACATGAGAACTTATAAGAAAGTGGTTTTGGCCAGGCCCAGTGGCTCACACCTGTAATCCCAGCACTTTGAGAGGCTGAGGCAGGTGGATCACCTGAGGTCAGGAGTTTGAGACCAGCCTGGCCAACATGGTGAAACCCCATCTCTACTAAAAATACAAAAATTAACCAGGTTTGGTAGTGGGCACCTGTAATCTCAGCTACTAGGGAGGCCGAGGCAGGATAATTGCTTGAACCTGGGAGGCAGAGGTTGCAGTGAGCCGAGATCACACCACTCCACTCCAGCCTGGGTGACAGAATGAGACTTCATCTCAAAAAAAAAAAAGTGGTTTTTCAATTGTGAATTTCTTTGCTTTTGGTTCTGAACAACTAGAAGATTTGGATAAAATACAAAAATAATCTGTTCAGATGCACTGGGAAGCTATGGAATTCTCCAGAAGCACTGGGATCCAGAAAGAACGAAGCTCCTGGAGGGAGCCGACACTTCATTTGCTGGTTTTCAAGCAGTTTTGAGCTAGAGGCTAAAAATCAATGCAGAGCTTTTGAAGAATCCCTCAGGTCTAGGCAAACAAAAAATGGAGCGGTGGCTGTCAGGGCAACGGAGAGGTGGGGCCAAAATGCCGGATAGGAGAGAGATGTGAAGAAGGAATCTTGAGGCTCCTCACTGGTTTCCCCTCCAGTCACTGGTTAATTCCTAAGCTGTGTTTAGAGGTTTTAGCAAGAAGCTAAGAGGGCTTACCAAAAGCAGCTGAAAAGGTGAGTAAAGCTTTGAAGTCTCAAGGTGATGGGGAGACAAAAATCGGAGTTTGGGACCGCTGTGGTTTGAATGTTTGTCCCACAAAACTCATGTTGAAATTTAATCTCCAGTGTGGCAGTACTGAGAGGTGAGGCCTTTAAGAAGTGACTGGGGGCCAGGTGCCATGGTTTTGGCCGGTAATCCCAGAATTTTGGGAGGCCAAGGCAGGTGGATCACTTGAGGTCAGGAGTTCAAGACCAGTCTAGCCAACATGGTGAAACCCTGTCTCTACCAAAAAATACAAAAATTAGCCAGGCATGGTGGCACACGCCTATAATCCCAGCTACTTGGGTGGCTGGGATGGGAGGATTGCTTGAACCTGGGAGGTGGAGGTTGCAGTGAGCCAAGGTTGTACTATTGCCCTCCAGCCTGGGCAATAGAGTGAGACCCTGTCTCTAGATAAAAAAATAAATTTAATTACATTTCTTAAAAAAAGGCAATGGGGTCATGAGGGCTCTGCCCTAAGAAATACATTAATCCATTTATGGACTAATGGACTAATGGGCAATCATGGGAATGGGACTGGTGGCTTTATAAGAAGAAGAAGAGAAATCAGACCTAGCGCACTCAGCCCCCTCACCACGTGATGCCCAGCAACTCCTCTAGACTCTGCAGAATCCCCATAGCAAGAAGGTCCTCATCAGATGCAGCCCCTTTACCTTGGACTTCCCAGCATCCATAACTATAAGAATGAATTCCTTTTCTTTGTAAATTACTCAGTTTTAGATATTCTGTTATAAACAACAGAAAATGGACTAAGACAGGAATCTTTAATTGAATACAATGTATATTTAGGATACTCTGCTTAGAACTTGAGTTAGAGAAATACCAACAGAGGAAATAGATATTTTATCAAAACAAGCATTTAAAAATTTAAGAATCTGCCATCTTCTAAAGCAAAGGTTCTTCAGCTGGGGTCTTTAGACTCCTCAAGGTGCCCATAGATAGAATTCAAGGTAGTCAAAAGTTGGGCCAAATATATTTTTGTTTTCACTAGAATCTAACTGAAGTTTTTCTTCTATTATGAATGTAGGCAATAAACTACAGTAGTATGAGCAGTAACTGTGACTTTGTCATCAATAAAAATCACCTACGATTGTTACAGACATCACAAAATGTCATTTCTACATACTACTACTTTGAAATTATTGTAAGTATTAGATCTGCCACTAGGTCTTGTTGTTTCAGGCACCAATAGAGAAGCACATGTTTTTTTTTTTTGTTTTTTTTTTTTTTGAGGCGGAGTCTCGCTCTGTCGCCCGGACTGGAGTGCAGTGGCCGGATCTCAGCTCACTGCAAGCTCCACCTCCCGGGTTTACGCCATTCTCCTGCCTCAGCCTCCCGAGTAGCTGGGACTACAGGCGCCCGCCGCCTCGCCCGGCTAGTTTTTGTATTTTTAGTAGAGACGGGGTTTCACTGTGTTAGTCAGGATGGTCTCGATCTCCTGACCTCGTGATCCGCCCGTCTCGGCCTCCCAAAGTGCTGGGATTACAGGCTTGAGCCACCGCGCCTGGCCGCACATATGTTACTATATGGCAAATTTGGTCTTTAAAAATATTTGTAAATGCACTTTATCTTATACACTTGATGACATTATTTGTTTGTTTGTTTTTGAGACAGTCTCATTCTGTCACTCAGGTTGAAGTGCAGTGGCGTGATCTCAGCTCACTACAACCTCTGCCTCCCAGGTTCAAGTGGTTCTCCTGCCTCAGCCTCCCAAGTGGCTGGGACTGCAGGCATGAGCCACCACACCAGGCTAACTTTTGTATTTTTAGTAGAGACAGGGTTTCATGTTGGCCTCGCTAGTCTTGAGCTCCTGACCTCAAGTGATCCGCTCACTTTGGCCTCCCAAATTGCTGGGATTACAGGCGTGACCCACCATGCCTGGCTGTCCATGGTATTTATGTTTTAAAAATGCTTGGTCAGGCAAGATGGCAGTTATCCTGGGTCATGTATGCCTCATTCATCTGTTGCAAATATTGCAGTCCGAGATTCACTGCCACTGAAGGGAGTTAAGGGGAGGGTTTGTGCCCATGCTTGGGGTGAAATCAAGGTAATGGCAGCTGCCTAGAGAGTCAGGTTTCAGGACAAGGAGGGTAGAGCTGTGGCGTCGGGACAGAGGGTGGTTGAAGTGCTAGTGACAAGTAGGACAGATTTGTGGAACATGTGGGCATTCCCTGGAGATTCCCGCTGCGATGTGGGGAAGGGAACCTGGTAGAAGTCTGTGTGAATTACTCTTTCTCTATTGCAATTCCCTGTCTTGATAAATCGGCTCTATCTAGGCACCAAGCAAGGTGAACCCATTGGGTGGTTACAGTGGGTTGGGAGTCCTCGTGGTGGGTGTGGAAGTCACTTGGCTGGCTTGAAGTCTACCCACTCCGTGTTTTGATTCTGTGTGGTAGCATGTTCTGTGACATCCTATTAGAGAAGTGGAGAGAGCAGGGAGAGGCAGAGAGGCACAGGTAAGGTGAGAGAGAGAAGTTAAAAAGAGGCTCTAAAGAGGGGCTTTTACATTTTATTATATTATATGTTATTATATTTATATATTAATATTATAATGGTAATATATTACTGTTATTTATTATTACTATTATTGGCATTATAAATGCTTCAGTAAAGATTGAATGCATTTGCAGGTGTTATTTTGGTCTGAGCCCGGGCTCTCTCATCTGTAAGCACACAGGCTAAATCAGATCAACCGTTTTCAATCTGTCTGCCTCTCAGTCCTGGGGTTCTGAGGTGTTTCCTGAGGACCTCGAAGGAGGAAGCTCAGTAAGCCTTTAACCAGAGGAATTTCACTTTCCTGACTTTCACAAGAGATTGCATTGTGTGTGTGTGTGTTGTTTTGTTTTGTTTTTTGAGATGGAGTCTTGCTGTGTCACCCAAAGTGGAGTGCAGTGGCTGGGTCTCAGCTCACTGCAACCTCTGCCTCCTAGGTTCAAGTGATTCCCTCACCTCAACCTCTCAAGCAGCTGGGATTACAGGCGTGCACCACCATACCCAGCTAAGTTTTGTATTTTTTAGTAGAAACGAGGTTCATCATGTTGGCTAGGCGGATCTCAAACTCCTGACCACAGATGATCTGCCCACCTCGGCCTTTTTTGTTTGTTTTTGGTTTTTTGTTTTTTGAGACAGAGTCTTGCTCTGTCACCAGGCTGGAGTGCAGTGGCGTGATTTCTGCTCACTGAAATCTCTGCCTCCAGGGTTCAAGCGATTCTCCTGCCTCAGCCTCTCCAGTAGCTGGGATTACAGGCACGTGCCACCACACCCAGTAATTTTTTGTATTTTTAGTAGAAACGGGGTTTCACCATGTTGGCCAGGATGGGCACCTTGGCCTTTATTCTTCTTCTTCCTCCTCCTCCTTCCTCCTCCTCCTCCTTCCTCCTCCTCCTCCTTCTTCCTCTTTGATAACATATTGGAAGCCTCAAAAAATGTAAGTGGCCTGGGCTTCTCTCCGTCTTTGCAAGGCCCTGTCATCCTGGATATGGACAACACTACTCCCTCTGGAAAGGATGGCTTTGAGGAGGGAGGTAGTGGTGAGACCAGATATGAGTCTGATGTTGGGGTTCAGGTGTGGGGTGGTAGGAATGGACCATGAGGATACTGAGGGCATGAAGAGGGGGCAATTCTGAGAGCTACCCCAAAGCCAGATGGGTGGGTAGGTCTGGGAGGATGCATTTTGCCTGGCTTTCCTCATAAATTCAGCATGTTCCTAGGCTGCCTTCCCTGGCCTTGGGTTGATATGTGTTCATAAAAGGTCAGTTCTTCTCCCATCCCCAAATAGCACATATAATACATACATACAAATAACACATAGACCCTTAAGCCAAATAGAGATGGCTTTTGCATTATTTTGTACTGTTATGTTTTAATTTACTCATGTAATACTTATAAACATGGCTATCAATTTCTGTGTATTTGGAAATTAGGAATTAGTGTCTTATTGAATGTAGAGGAGTGTATCTTCATTTGTGAGAAAAAAATTTAATTTTTTTTTGGCGGGGTGGGGGATGGAGTCTTGTTCTTGTTGCCCAGGCTGGAGCACAATGGCGTGATATCAGCTCACTGGAACCTCAGCCTCCAGGGGTTCAAGTGGTTCTCCTGCCTCAGCCTCCCCAGTAGCTGAGATTGCAGGCATGCGCCACCACACCTGGCTAATTTTGTATTTTTTAGTAGAGACAGGGTTTCTCCATGTCAGTCAGGCTGGTCTCAAATGCCCAATCTCAGAAGATCTGCCCGCTTCAGCCTCCCAAAGTGCTGGGGTTACAGGCGTGAGCCACCACGCCTGGCCAAAAATGTAATCTCTATACAACTTTTTTTTCTTTTTTTTGAGACAGAGTCCCGCCCTGTCACCCAGGCTGGAGTGTAGTGGCTGGATCTCAGCTCACTGCAAGCTCCGCCTCCTGGGTTTATGCCATTCTCCTGCCTCAGCCTCCTGAGCAGCTGGGACCACAGGCACCCGCCACCTCGCCCGGCTAGTTTTTTGTATTTTTTAGTAGAGACGGGGTTTCACCGTGTTAGCCAGGATGGTCTCGATCTCCTGACCTCGTGATCCGCCCGTCTCGGCCTCCCAAAGTGCTGGGATTACAGGCTTGAGCCACCGCGCCCGGCCTTTTAATACAACTTTTATATCCAGAAACTGACATAAAGGGACAGTAAAAAAGACATTGCTTTTATTCTATTTTTTTTCTTTTTTTCTTTTTTTTTGAGACGGAGCCTTGCTCTGTTGCCCAGGCTGGAGTGCAGTGGCCGGATCTCAGCTCACTGCAAGCTCCGTCTCCAGGGTTCACGCCATTCTCCTGCCTCAGCCTCCTGAGTAGCTGGGACTATAGGTGCCCACCACCTCGCCCAGCTAGTTTTTTGTATTTTTTAGTAGAGACAGGGGTTTCACCGTGTTAGCCAGGATGGTCTCGATCTCCTGACCTCGTGATCCACCCGTCTCGGCCTCCCAGAGTGCTGGGATTACAGGCTTGAGCCACCGCGCCCGGCCTTATTCTATTTTTAATACATTTTTGGGATCTTTTTTGATCAGTTGATTTTTTCCTGATATAAATTACGTATATGCATATACATATGTTTTAGCACTCAAACTGAAGCCACCTCAGGGTACAACAGAGAAGCTGAAATTTTAGAGTGGATAAGCACTTTGCTTTGAATTGATGGATTAATTATCCTGATGTTCGAATCAGGTCAGGTTGGTGGGGACAGGGAGCGGGTGGTATGATGTTGGAACAGCCCAGTGTATGCCCATCAATGAGACACTGGTGAGATAACATTTAGGCCAGGTGTGGTGGCTCACACCTGTAATCTCAGCACTTTCTGAGGCCATGCACGGGAGGATTACTTGAGTCCAGGAGTTTGAGACCAGCCATCGCAACACAATGAGATCTGGTCTCTATTTTTAAAAACCCAAAAATTAAAAACAAAAACAAAAACAAAAACAAACAATGCAACATTATTCAACATGAGGTTTCCCAAACAAGGTAGGCTGAAAATTGGAAACATCTGCTTTTGATAGCTGATGCTTGTCCTGGTGGTTATTCAGAGAAGGTACTTTCCACAAAAGGCATACCGAGGAGGAGGAAAGGGGAAATGAGAGAGGGAAATAGCATTAAAAGTCTAAAGCAAGGGACCTGGCTTAACCAATTATTCCTAAATTAGGAGCCTAAAACAAAAACCTGATTTTACAATCATCTTCTCTTGATCCTTTAAGCTAACTGATGAATCCAATCATTCCTGCTTATTTTGGGGCTTTTGATTCTCTCATTTTGGTGGCATCTGTTTTAAATTCTCCCTTTATTCAATTTCAGTAAAATAAAATTAGCTTAAAAAATTGATTTTGAGGATTTGAAAAGTTGACCAATTCAGTTTTGACTTAATTTCTTTAATTCACAGCTTAAGTTTTTTGTTTGTTTGTTTGTTTGTTTGTTTTTGAGACGGAGTTTCACTCTTATTGCCCAGGCTGGAGTGCAATGCTGCACCCGGCTCACCGCAACCTCTGCCTCCTAGGTTCAAGTGATTCTCCTACCTCAGCCTCCCGAGCAGCTGAGATTACAGGCATGCGCCACACCCAGCTAATTTTGTATTTTTAGTAGACACAGGGTTTTTCCATGTTGGTCAGGCTGGTCTCAAACTCCCGACCTCAGGTGATTCACCCACCTCGGCCTCCCAAAGAACTGGGATTACAGGCACGAGCCACCGTGCCCAGCCGGGATCAGTTTTCTTTCCCCACCAGAATGTCCAAGCCCAACCTCCTAAAGATTAAGGAAAGCTTTTTCCAGAAAAAGACATCTGCAGACACTTGTTTCCACCTACAAAGAAGACAAACTTCAAGGTCCTTAGTTCTCAATGTCTCAAACTTCTCCACTTCTGAAAAGGATCATTGCTTCACCATTGTTTAACTAAAGGCCCCTGTAAAATAGTCTGTCCTTAAGTTGAAATAAAGCTCCCACACCAGAGAAATAGAAACAAAGTAACACAAAGACATCAAAACAACTAGTTAAACTTCTTTTGCTGTAGTCCTTGTTGTTGTTATTCAGAGACAATGTATCACTCTGTTGCCCAGGCTGGAGTGCAGTGGCACAATCATGGCTCACTGCAGCCTGGAACTACTGGGCTCAAGTGATTCCCCTGCCTCAGTCTCTAGAGTGGACTACAGGCACACCCCACCACACTCAGCTGATTTTTGTATTTCTTAAGACACAGGGTCTTATTTAGGTTGGTGCAAAACAATTGTGATTTTTGCCATTAAAATACTTTGCCTTGCCGGGCGCGGTGGCTCAAGCCTGTAATCCCAGCACTTTGGGAGGCCGAGACGGGCGGATCACGAGGTCAGGAGATCGAGACCATCCTGGCTAACACGGTGAAACCCCGTCTCTACTAAAAAGTGCAAAAAACTAGCCGGGCGAGGTGACGGACGCCTGTAGTCCCAGCTACTCAGGAGGCTGAGGCAGGAGAATGGAGGGAACCCGGGAGGCGGAGCTTGCAGTGAGCTGAGATCCGGCCACTGCACTCCAGCCTGGGCGACAGAGCAAGACTCCGTCTCAAAAAATAAAAAAAATAAAAATAAATAAATAAATAAAATAAAATAAAATACTTTGCCATAAAATACTTTGTTGCCCAGGCTGGTCTCAAACTCCTGACCTCAAGCAATCCTCCCGCCTCCAGCTCCTAAAGCACTGGGATTACAGGCGTGAGCCACTGCACCCAGCTGGAGTTAAACTTTTTAAATGCATTTTCCCCCTACTTTTAGCCATTGATGTTTCACAAAATAAACTTTGGCCAATAAGCACATGAAAAGATGCTCAACATCATTAATCATTAGGGAAATGCAAACTGAAACCACAATGAGATAACACCTCTCACCCATTAGGAGATCTATCTTCAACAAAAACCAAAACATGAGTGTTGATAAGGATGTGGAGAAACTGGAACCCTTACATATTGCTAGTAGGAATGTAGAGTGGAATAGCTGCTATGGAAAATCGTATGATGGTTCTTCCAAACAATTAAACATAGAATTACCATCTGATCCAGCAATTTCACTCCTGGGTATATAGTATACCCAAAGGAATTTAAAGCAGAGACTCAAAGAGATATTTCTACACTCATGTACCTAACAGAATTACTCACAATGGGCTAGCCGCGGTGGCTCATGCTTGTAATCCCAGCACTTTGGGACGCCAAGGTGGGCAGATCACCAGAGGTCAGGAGTTTGAGACCAGCCTGGCCAACATGGTGAACCCCATCTCTACTAAAAATACAAACTTACTGGGCACAGTGGTGGGCGCCTGTCATCCCAGCTACTCAGGAAGCTGAGGCAGGAGAATCACTTGAATCCAGGAGGCAGAGGTTACAGTGAGCTGAGATCATGCTGTTTCACTCCAGCCTGGACAAAAAGAGCTAAACTCCGTATTTAAAAAAAAAAAAAAAAAAAAAAGAATTATTCACAATGGCCAAGAGGTAGAAGCAACCCACGTGTCCATCAACAGATGAATAGATTAACAAAAGAGGCTACAACCATACAATGGAATATTAAAAAAAGAAATCCTGGGCCGGCTCAGTGACTCACGCCTGTAATCCCAGCACTCTGGGAGGCCCAGATGTGCAGATCATGAGGTCAGGAGATTCAGCATCCTGGCTAACATGGTGAAACCTCGTCTCTACTAAAAAGACAAAAAAAAAAAAAAAAAAAAAAAATTAGCCGGGCGTGCTGGTGGGCGCCTGTTGTACCAGTTACTCAGGAGGCTGAGGCAGGAGAATCACTGGAACCCTGGAGGCGGAGGTTGCACTGAATCGAGATGGCGCCACTGCACTCCAGCCTGGGCAACAGAGCAAATCTTCATCTCAAAAAAAAAAAAAGGTCAATTTTATGTTATGTGTATTTTAAATAAATAAATAGTGGGGGAACTGCCTTGGGGCCCAGTCTTAGCCAGAACACCTCATAGCACACACATCTACCTCTACATAGGAGGTAAGGCTTAAAGAGACCTTCAGTCACTGTACCTGGGGGACTCTGAAGGCATAGAATAGGGGCGAGGTCCAGTTATCTCAGGTAAGGATACATGGGGAAGTGATGAGCACAATAAACCGTATAAATCTTTGCTGTCCAACAGAACTTTCTGTGAAGACAAACACGTTCTCGGCAATCTTCAATTCCAGGGTCATTCACTGGGCACTGAGCATTCAAAATGTGGCAAATGTGATGGAGGTGTTGTGTTTTTCTCATTTCAATTATTTTATTTTATTTTTATTTATTTTTTTGAGATAGAGTCTCACTCTGTTCCCCAGACTGGAGTGCAGTGGTGTGATCTTAGCTCACCACAACCTCCGCCTACCAGGCTCAATCGATTCTCCTGCCCTAGGCTCCTGAATAGCTAGGATTATAGGCTCATGCCACTACTGCCTGGCCAACATTTTAATTATTTTAAATGGAAGCAGCCACATGTGCCTGGTGGTTATCATGTGGGCAACACAGGGCGGACAGTTACAGACAGCAGGCCCTGTCTGGAGCACACAGCAGTGCTGTTGGCTCAGCAGCCACAGTGGTTGCTGCCCTCTTAGGAGAAGGCACCTACTGACCCCAGGGCTCCCATCACGGGGTGACTCCACTCTCCTCTGCTCATGCCTCCAGGAATAAACCATATCCAAACTTTCCCTTACTCTTGGCTTTTTCTCTCTTTTGCTCACTGTTGCCTTTGGAAGATCCTTTTGTTTGAATATCATCTATATAGCTGGCCCAGTCAGTGTCCCCCAGAATCTATTCAAATATGTCTAAGCACTTAGAAACTCAACACCTCATAAAGCATCCTCAGTCTCTAGAGCAATCCTCCTGCCTCAATCTCTAGAGTAGCTGGTACTACTCTAGACTACTTTTTTTTTTTTTTTTTTTTTTTTTTTAGGCAACAGTCTCACTCTGTTGCCGAGGCTGGAGTGCAGTGGCACGATCTAGGCTCACTGGAACCTCCACCTCCCGTGTTCAAGTGATTCTCCCGCCTCAGCCTCCTGAGTAGCTGGGATTACAGGCGCGCGACACCACACACAGCTAATTTTTGTATTTTTAGTAGAGACAGAGTTTCACCATGTTGGCCAGGCTGGTCTCAAACTCTGACCTCAAGTGATCCGCCTACCTCGGCCTCCCAAAGTGCTGGGATTACAAGCGTGAGCCACCGTGCCCAGCCATGAAAGCTATTTTAAACTTCCAAAGATTATACTGTCCATTGATAATGGGAGCGCCTAAGTGCCCTGGTGTTATGGCCCCAGTCAGCACGCCATCTAAATGCTGAAGATAATAATCTTGCTTCTAATAGGAACCCCTTGAAAAGGAACCCTGTTCAATGCAGTGTTGCATTAAATGGAATGGCTTTTGAATAGGCGAGGCTCTATTTCTTTATGAAGAAAATCTCTCTGTGAAGCACCGTCTCCCTGCAGTGACATATTCGTGTATTCAACCGGATGCTTCACTGGTTTTTTGTGTGTGTAAGCTGAAGCTGAAAATATTTTACTAAATATAAATATCTCTATATGGTTATAGGTGATTTTCTGCCTATTTTCTCCCTTTTATCCATTTCCTCTTTCTTGTCGAGTTCTCACACCTACCAGTCAGGGGATATCTCTTCTTTTTTATAGCTTGTCTAGCTTTCAGTATTTGTCAAAGACCTAGTGTAACCACTGGACCTTTTGTGGGGTTTTTTTTGTGTTTGTTTTGTTTTTGTTTTTGTTTTTGAGATGGAGTCTCACTCTGTTGCCCAAGCTGGAGTGCAGTGGTGCGATCTCGGCTCACTGCAAGCTCTGACTCCCAGGTTTATGCCATTCTCCTGCCTCAGCCTCCCAGGTAGCTGGGACTACAGGTGCCCCTCACCACTCCTGGCTATTTTTTTGTATTTTTAGTAGAGACAGGTTTCGCCGTGTTAGCCAGGATGGTCTCGATCTCCTGACCTTGTGATCCACCCCCCTCGGCCTCCCAAAGTGCTGGGATTATAGGCGTGAGCCACCGCACCCGGCTGACCACTGGATCTTCTTAATGGTTTGAGAATCCCTTCAAAAATCTCCAATAATAATAAGCACCATTAGCTGGGCATCCTGGGCACCAGGCAGAAGGTTAAAAATGTGCATTTATATGCCTGATATTATCCCATTTGTAATCAAGATGTATTTGTAGATGAGAAGTTGTGTCCAAATCATCAGTTATCAGTCAAATATGTTGGGGCTCAGGAAACAGTACCCCAAAATACGGTGCTTTGACCCAGAGAACTAAACAAACAGCTTCAAGGTCTCTCTGACCTTCAGCCCTGTTCTGCCATACTCTGCCTCTCTCAAAGCACAGAAGGAAGCTGTTCTCTGAAGTCCCCTTATCTACCTAGAAACTAGACCCCAAAAGAGAAACACAATTGCCTTCAACACCTTCCCTGAAATTTCATTATTCAGAGAAAATTAAAACTTATATCACAGAGGAGGAGACTAAACATTACATACCACACCTAGAAGCCAGACTAACTTCATCCCAAACTGTTTTTAGGTTCCATTCCATTCCCAAAGAGAACTATGTATTAACCATAGTCTACACACTGGGGGCATTTATTCCCCCTAAAAAGTCATTTGCTACACCTTAAATTGTTACACGCCCCCAGCTTCCCTTCTCCTATGAAGATGGGTGTAGAAGCAACTGGACCTCATGGGGTTATTGGGTAATCATTCTGCAATTCCCCTGTGCCAGGCATATTAAACAAACCTATAGGCCTTTTCTCCTATTAATCTGTCTGTTGATAGTTCATTTTCAGTGAACCTTCAGAGTACAGAGGAGAAGCTTTTCCTTGGACCCTACATCAGTCAAATAATAAGGCAAAGCAAAGAGATTTGCAGAAAGAAGTCAGATCGTGTTTTAATACTTCTTCTCTTTTTTTTTTTTTTTTCTGAGATGGAATCTCGCTCTGTCACCCAGGCTGGAGTACAGTGGTGCGATCTCAGCTCACTGCAAGCTCCGCCTCCAGGGTTCAGGCCATTCTCCTGCCTCAGCCTCCCAAGTAGCTGGGACTACAGGCGCCCGCCACCATGCCCAGCTAATTTTTTGTATTTTCAGTAGAGACGGGGTTTGGCAGTGTTAGCCAGGATGGTCTCGATCTCCTGACCTCGTGATCCACCTGCCTCAGCCCCCTAAAGTGCTGGGATTACAGGCGTGAGCCACCGCACCCGGCCTCGTGTTTTAATACTTCTAAGAGTTTCATGGTTGTAAGAGAGAAACATTCTGTGAAAAAGGATGCAGATTTAAATGTCCATTCAATTCAAATGTCCTTTGGAATTAGATGCAAAAGACATTTCTATCACCTTAGGACCCAAAGAAATACAAAATACAATGTAACGACCTCCGTGGACATGTCAGGCTTCTTCAAGTACACCATGGATGTCCACCATGTGGGAGCACCTTGAGTCAGGGTCCCTGCCTTGCACTGTTCCTAGGGCTCCACGTGCCCCATCAGGATGTACAACAGGAATGCTCACAGGGTGCCCGCTGAACTCTCCCACCTTCATCAGTCAAGTCTGAGAACATTTTCCCAAACTTGCTCTAAGCACATAACAGTTTGTGTAATGGGTCAACACCTTTCAATCCTAGGAAGATTTAGAATCTAGTATAAGAATCTAGTATAAAAACTGCAGGCAGGCACTGTGACTCATGCCGGTGATCCCAGCACTCTGGGAGGCCAAGGCTGGTGGATCACTTGAGGTCAGGAATTTGAGACCAGCCTGGCCAACATGATGAAACCCCATCTCTACTAAAAATACAAAATTAGCCGGGCATAGTGGTGCGCCTATAATCCCAGCTAGTTGGGAGGCTGCAGCAGGAGAATTGCTTGAACCCAGGAGGCAGAGGTTGTAGTGAGCTGAGATTATGCCACTGTCCTCTAGCCTGGACAACAGAGCAAGACTCTGTCTAAAAAAAATCAAAAAATAAAATTAAAGGCAAATATTTTTGTGTTAGGAACTCAGCTGATACATTTGGTGTTTTAAAATTTTACAATGTTTAAGATAATATAGCCAATTAGAATAACAGTTCAGCTTTATAATTCCAGTTTAGAATGTGTAGTTGATAAGTGATTTAGGCTTATGATGTTAAGTTGAAATCTTACCAAGTGCTTATACACTACTGAAACATTTAAAAAGCACTTAAGGTCCACCATATTTATATGTTTATTATATTTGTAAAAACTACTTAAATGATTAAAAAGTTTGTCAGATCATTTAGGTACTGAAAAAGGAAATATAATGTGTTAATTTTATAAGTGCAGTTTAAAATACATAAAGGAGTTCAATTAACTAAGTTTATGAATTGGAACAAACATAATTCAAAGGCCCCTTAAACTTGATTGTTGAAACATGCTAGTATGATAGCTAGAATAGGATTCTTAAATTGAACTTAAAACATAAGAAGGATCTAGATTTTTGAATTTGTAACTGCAGTCGATAAAATGGTTTGGGGTTTTTTCTTTTCTTTTCTTTTTTTAATAATTTGTTTTCTAGAGACAGGATATCTCTCTCCCAGGCAGGAGAGCAGGTGTGCAATCCTAGCTCACTGTATCCTCAACCTCCCGGGGCTCAAAGATCTCACCTTAGCATCCTGAGTAGTTGGTACTACAAGCAAGCACCACTATGCCCTACTAAATCTTTTCTTTAGGGGGCTTTCCAGTGAAGACTGGAAAGCCTGCTAGACAAATTTTAAAAGAACTGAGGCCAGGTGTAGTGAGCTGAGATTACACCTGTAATCCCAGCACTTTGGGAGGCTGAGGTGGGCAGATCGCGAGGTCAGGAGATTGAGACCACCCTGGCTAACACGGTGAAACCCCATCTCTACTAAAACTACAAAAAATTTGCTGGGCATGGTGGCACATGCCTGTAATCCCTGCTACTCGGGAGGCTGAGGCAAAGGAATCACTTGAATCCGGGAGGTGGAGGTTCGGAGGTTGCAGTGAGCTGAGATCACATCACTGCACCCCAGCCCAGGCAACAGAGCAAGACTCTGTCTCAAAAAAAAAAAAAAAAAAAAAAGGAACTGAAAGACTCCATCTAATTTTTTTTTTTTTTTTTTTTGTAGAGATAAGGTCTCCTATGTTGCCCAGGCTGGTCTCAAACTTCTGGGCTCAAGCCATCTTCCCACCTTGGCCTCCCAAAATGCTGGGATTACAAACATAAGCTACTATACTCATCCAATAAAATGTTAATTCCTAAAATTGAAATAAATTTCAGAATTGCCTTTAGTATGGAAAAAAAAAAAAAGTAGCCATTGAGGATATTCAAAAACTTCAATATAAGAGATCAGGCTTGGGGGCCTCCTCCTGACCTCTAAGAATGAGTCCTGGCCGGGCGCGGTGGCTCACGCCTATAATCCCAGCACTTTGGGAGGCCGAGGCGGGCGGATCATGAGGTCAGGAGATCCACACCATCCTGGCTAACACGGTGAAACCCCGTCTCTACTAAAAATACAAAAAATTAGCCGGGCGTGGTGCAGGGTGCCTGTAGTCCCAACTACTCGGGAGGCTGAGGTAGGAGAATGGCGTGAACCCGGGAGGCGGAGCTTGCAATGAGCGAGATCGCCTCACTGCACTCCAGCCTGGGCTACAGAGCAAGACTTCGTCTGAAAAAAAAAAAAAGAGTCCTAAGGACTCCCAGACCCTACTCCAACAGCATGAGGACTCCTGTTACCACAGCAACTGCCCCATGGCATCACTGTCCATGCCAGAATCCTCCTCCTCGCATCCTGGGAGGGCTCTCGGCGGCAGTGTGAGAGAGAGCTTCCCGGCAGGAGCACGTCAAGGGTTCCCAGTGCCTTTCCTAGAAGCGAAATTCCTTCCCCGGTGCTCATGGACCAAAAGGTTTCCTAAAGCCTGGGGGATTCCTAAGGCACCTAGAGATGAGGGAGACTACAGACATAGCTGAGTTTACATACTTGCCTGGCACATTGCAGGGCCTCAGTAAATGTGTATTTATTAAACGTATGCAAGAGCCAAAAGCTCCTTTGCCAATGCCCAATAAATGTTAAAGACAATACAGAAATCTGACTCACACGATGGTTATTGACAGACAGAATATTGGAAAGGCCATAGTGCCGTCATGTGGATCTTTGTAAGGGTTAATGGCTGCTTCTTTGAATCTCAGTGTAGCAGCTGCAGATGACATCAGATTTTCTGCCACATTGGCTTAAATCAACACAATGAATCCATCAAGGGGAAGGCCAAGGCACCATTTGGGGCTTACAAGGAAGGACTGGGCAGAGGTGTTCAAACAAATGAGATTTCCCCTGCTGTATGAGGACATCTAAAATGTGACCATTTTAGACATTTTCATAAAACAGTAACTGCCTTTCTCGCTGAGAAAAAGACACCACAGGATGAACATCAAGAGGTGCAGATGACTACATCTCAGCCCAGTGTTGGGTGAGACAGAATGTTAGGAATTTGCTTAATTAGTAAGCAACAATTAATACAATTAGTTTGTATTAATTTGTACAACAAATACACATGAACTTCCTAGCTGTCTTTGTTCTCCCAGGTCCTCTCATCAGGTGAAAGAACTGCCACATCACACATGGTTGCAATTATCACATTCCTAATAGAACACACATTCTGGAATATTCAACAGTCTTTTTACGGAAGACACCCAAAGCCTAAGAAACAATCACAGTCTTCAGAATTGCAGCGTGAACAATCCTGACACATTGATTCTTCATTTAAACACACTCAGGAACAGCCAACAAATGGCACGCGTTGTCTATCTGTGCTCTCTGCAAATATATGTATGCTAGCGTCACCTAATGTGTCACCACATTTACCCTTTGTCTCAGCAGTCCTACTGGCCAAAACCCTAGGGAAAGAATGGCAAATTGGAAATGCAATCTGTAGCGTTCCTTTCCAGAACATCTCGGGACAGGTATTTTCTTAGTAGTTCTGGGCTCATCATATTCAATTAATTCCCCACAGCCAACGATTTCATTTTCCGTAATAACTCAGAAGAGACCAACAAACTGATGCAATTCCATCTCCTTCCCTATCAACCACCTGCAAAGCTTTCGCCTGCTGTAGTCAGCAGCCATTCCCCAGGCTTCCAAAAGTGTGAACAGCCCAAGGGTGGGTCCCAGGGGCAGGAGGGAAAGCCACAGAGAAACAGAGGCCAGGCGGTGGGGGGAAAAAATCGCATTTCTTTTGCAGAGAGTAAAACAGATACCCAGGTGGTAAACATAACTTCCAATTACTTGCCTTAAACCAACCCTGAAAGGTGAAGTTCTCACATTTCCTTAGCCAGCAACAGGCAGAAGATCCAGTCTGTAAATAACAAGGACTTTAGACTATACATTTAGGGCTTTTAAGGAAGCTCCAGGCGAGTCCCAGCATTTCCTCAGGCAGGCTTCAGTGTGGCATACTCTGCAGTCCTCAGGAATCACCCTGCCCAGCTGGTCCAGGTTAAGGACTAGATTCCTCAGAGTGTGAAACTAGAGTCACCTGAGTTGCTTGTTAAACCTACAACTTCCTAGGAGTCACCTGAGTTGCCTGTTAAAAATGCAAATTCCAGGCCAGGTGCAGTGGCTCAGGCCTGTAATCCCAGAACTTTGGGAGGCCGAGGCGGGCGGATCCCAAGGTCAGGAAATCGAGACCATCCTGACCAACACAGCAAAACCCCATTTCTACTAAAAATACAAAAAATTAGCCAGGTGTGGTGGCGGGCGCCTATAGTCCCAGCTACTCAGGAGGCTGAGGCAGGAGAACGGTGTGAACCTGGGAGGTGGAGGTTGCAGTGAGCTGAGATCACACCACTGTACTCCAGCCTGGGGCACAGAGCCAGACTTTGTCTCAAAAAAAAAAAAAAAGAAAAAATGCAAATTCCTGGGCCTTATCCCAGACCTACTGAGTCAGACTCTCAGAGCGATCTGCATTTTTAACTAGTGCCCTCTAATGAGGTTCATGCACAGTAAAAATTTGAAACTTTGAGGCTGGGTGCAGTGGTTCACACCTGTAATCTCAGCACTTTGGGAGGCCAAGGTGGGAGGCTCACTTTAGGCCAGGAGTTCCAGACCAGCCTAGGAAACATAGCGCCAGAGCCATTCAGCAACGCCATGTTGAATGGGACTGGGTAAAATAAGGCTGAGACCTAGTGGGCTGCATTTCCAGGAGGCTAGGCATTCTTAGTCACAGGATGAGATAGGAGGTCATCAGGACTGGTGTCACAAGATGCCAAGTTTATTTGAGGGTCTTGCTCTGTTGCTCAGACTTGAGCCTGGGAATTGACATCTTTTTTTACAGCCAACAGACACATGAAAAAATGCTCATCATCACTTGCCATCAGAGAAATGCAAATCAAAACTACAATGAGATACCATCTCACACCAGTTAGAATGGCAATCATTAAAAAGTCAGGAAACAACAGGTGCTGGAGAGGATGTGGAGAAATAGGAACACTTTTACACTGTTGGTGGGATTGTAAACTAGTTCAACCATTATGGAAAAGAGTGTGCAATTCCTCAAGGATCTAGAACTAGATGTACCATATGACCCAGCCATCCCACTACTGGGTATATACCCAAAGGGTTATAAATCATGCTGCTATAAAGACACATGCACATGTATGTTTATTGCGGCACTATTCACAATAGCAAAGACTTGGAATCAACCCAATGTCCATCAGTGACAGACTGGATTAAGAAAATGTGGCACATATACACCATGGAATATTATGCAGCCATAAAAAAGGATGAGTTTGCATCCTTTGTAGGGACATGGATGCAGCTGGAAACCATCATTCTTAGCAAACTATCACAAGAACAGAAAACCAAACACCGCATGTTCTCACTCATAGGTGGGAACTGAACAATGAGATCACTTGGACTCGGGAAGGGGAACATCACACACCGGGCCTATCATGGGGAGGGGGGAGGGGGAAGGATTGCATTGGGAGTTATACCTGATATAAATGACGAATTGATGGGTAAAAAAAAAAAAATTAAAACACTCAGCTAGTTTAAAATTTTTTTTTAATTTTAAAATTCTAATTTTTTTAAGATCCTGCTGATAAAAAAAGATGCAGTAAAGAAAACCGCCAACCCCACCAAAACAAAAACGCCAACAAAAGTGATCTCTGGTTATCCTCACTGCTCGTTACATGCTAATTATAATGCATTAGTATGCTGAAAGACACTCCCACAAACACCATGACAGTTTACAAATGCCATGGCGATGTCTGGAAATTACCCTATATGGTTTAAAAGAGGGAGGAACCTTAGTTCCAGAACTGCGCACCCCTTTCCCAGAAATCTCATTATTAATCCACCTATTGTTTAGCATAGAATCAAGAAATAACCATAAGTGGACTCAGTTGAGCAACCCATGCCATCACTCTGTCTGTGGAGTATTCTTTTGTTTCTCTACTTCTCTAATAAACTGGCTTTCACTTTACTGCATGAGCTCGCCCCAAATTCTTTCTTGCACAAGATCCATAAACCCTCTGTTGGGGTCTGGATTGGGACCCCTTTCTGGTAATAATAGCAAGGCTCCACCTCTACAAAAAATTTTAAAACTAGCGAGTGTGGTGGCACACATGTAATCCCAGCTCCCTGGAGGCTCACGTGGGAAGATGACTTGAGCCTAGGAGTTTGAGGTTACAGCAAGCTATATGCACACAAGTACACTCCAGTCTGAGTGACAGAGCAAGACTTTGTATCAAAATAAATAAATAAATAAATTGAAAACTACTGATAAAATATATAATTATAGTGCAAGGATCACAGACTTCTCCCAAGTGAGGAACCAAGACACCCATTGTTTTCACCTGTGGAAGTGCATCCTTATATGCCCCTGAGAACACAGGATGGAGGCTCAGTGGTCTCAAACTTGAAGGTAAATGCAGATTCTCAACCAGTACAGTGGGCTCCAGTAGCCTGAGGTGGACCCTGCACTTCTCACAAGCTCCCAGGTGCTGTCCATGCACTACATGCCTTGAGTACCGCTGGAGGTTTGGGTGGATTCATTTATAATCCCAACAGCCTGGGTTAAATAAGGTGCAGGAGGAAGTCCCTCAGGCTTAAAAGTCCCTCTTACCTAGGGCCTATCTAGCAAAGTATTTCCAACACCAAACTATTTTTTAAAATGCAAATACTCCCACAGAAGGGTAAAGCTTTAGAGTGACTTATTTTTTATCAGGTTGCTATCTTCCTAGCTAAATTCAGCTCCACCCAGAAGGTGGAAGTTTTAACTGTTGGGGAGTAGACGAAAGTAAGCAGGTTTGAATGGGATCTGTCCCAAGGGTCTTGGAGAGAACTAGGGCAATGGGGCGGCAGTGGGGGTGGGGATGAGGGAGGAGGGGTGGAGTTTGCTCCCTTAAGAGAAAAGCCCGCAGGTGTGAGAGAGCTGTTGGGTGGAAGGGAGTAAAAGCCAAATTTGCTCAATTGCAACATTAAAAATCCTAACTGAGTGCCTGTTGTGTGCCAAGCACTGGGCTAGGGCTCAGGGATGTTCACACTAACAAGACATATGAGCAGTACTGCCGCTGCAGGAGCTGGAGGCCCAGCGTGTGAGCCTACAGCACTGGGAGTGAAAATTACCCCCAGGCAGCATTGCCAGCTTTTGGCACAGTGCCATCGGTTGCCAGTGCCATTGGTTGCCTAGGCCATGGTAAAGTAGAATCTTTGTCAATACTGGAATGCTTAAAAACAGTGCAGGATATCAAGCTCCAGATACACGAAAATGCACAAGAGTCAGCCTGGATTGCTGTCCACTTGACTCTCACTGTCAAAGTCTTTGAAAATTTCAATCACTACCTGCTATAACATGCTGTGGGTTCTGCAGACTCCCTACTAGTCACTGGAGGTGATCACATGTCTAGTCCTTCTTTATAAAATTTTACACATGGAATTCTCCATCGAATGATGACTATAAGTTTAAAACAATTTATGTGGACCATTAACATTCAAATTTTTAACTAAGAAAAAGTCATGTAGGAGAAACAAAATTTCCCTCGATCCTCTTTGGTTCAGTGACTGGGGCCTGTGAGTCAAACTGACGAAAGACAGATTAACAGAAGAAAAGACATAATTTTTATTGATGTTATGGTAACATGCACAGAGGTTTCACAAAAAAGAAGTAGAAATCCAAAGAAGCATTTACACACAGGGTCATATATACCGTTCTAGCAAAGGGTGACAAACTGTGGAGAAGTGACTACACAAAGGAAAAGGGGTTTGGGCTCCTACAGATGATAAGTTGTGGGAAAGTGACTAGGAAATATATAGAAGAAACTAACGGAAGATAAAGATTATTTTAGTAAGGTATATTTATGTAGATTCATCTTATTGTCGACTCTCCATTGCTGGTGATAAGAGTTGTGCTCCTTTTCCTGGTGCAAGGAAAGCACTTTCTCTTGAGAAAGTTATGCCCTGCTCGTAGGCAGATATGCGGAGGGCAGAGAGCTCTTCCTGTGTCTGCTGTTTCTCACTTGTCTTCAGCTCAAGATCATCAATATACCAAAGTAGCATATGTTGCTGTAGCATATGATGGGCCCCTTCAGAATCAAGCCTCAGGAACGCCTCCCATGTGTATAGGCTATAAACTCATTACATTCTTACTCTCTGTTCATGTAAGGTAGGAGGTCTTTAAAATATTCCAACCAACTCACAAATGCTGAGTACCTACAATTTCACCAGGAGCCCATTTCTAGAATCCATCAACCTAACAACAAGCCACTGATTTCAGCAATAGAACACCATCTCCAACATTCACTATGCTAATTAGAAAAGCAATTGCCATCGGCATAAACTCATATCAGAGCCTTGGAGAAGCAGACTCAGAAGTGTGGGCTGGAAGTCCCAGCTAGAGGGTTCTGCCTAGCCCACGTATTAAAGGGCCTCACACAGCATTCAGATTGACCTCACTCAGGCCCCAGGGATGTGTTTCCCCATTATCCTGCCTAATTCCGTCATAGGACAACTGCATCCCAGCACCATTAACATCTGTGAATTTTGTCACTGCCAACATCTGCAACAGACCCTCCTTCAAAGTGCCGAGAAGACTTGAAAAGCAGAAGCTTTAAGTTAAGGTAAAATTCCAAATTATTTGTCAAAAACTCCCTCTCAGGCTGCATAAATGCCATAGATTCTTGCATAACAAAGGATCATTTCTTGCTTCTCTCTGTTCCAATTAGTGATTCCAAAGTTACTCATAAGTTAGCACAGTTTTCCAAATGTTGCACATGACAGCCAAGAACAATTCTACAGTATTAAACAACTCATATTACTCTAAATTTACAAACGTATATTTGTAGGAGTATAAATACCATGATACTAATTCAGTGATACTAATTCTTTAATATTGGCAACTGGATGGACATAGAATGCTAGAATTGCAAATAGTTTTATTTTTTTTTTTTTTTTTTTTTTTTTTTTTTTTTTTTTTTTTTATTATACTTTAAGTTCTAGGGTACATGTGCATGACGTTTATATCATGTATAACTCCCCAATGCAATCCCTCCCTCCTCCCCCCTCCCCATGATAGGCCCCAGTGTGTGATGTTCCCCTTCCCGAGTCCAAGTGATCTCATTGTTCAGTTCCCACCTATGAGTGAGAACATGCGGTGTTTGGTTTTCTCTTCTTGTGATAGTTTGCTAAGAATGATGGTTTCCAGCTGCATCCATGTCCCTACAAAGGATGCAAACTCATCCTTTTTATGGCTGCATAGTATTCCATGGTGTATATGTGCCACATTTTCTTAATCCAGTCTGTCACAGATGGACATTTGGGTTGATTCCAAGTCTTTGCTATTGTGAATAGTGCCGCAATAAACATACGTGTGCATGTGTCTTTGTAGTAGAGTAATTTATAATCCTTTGGGTATATACCCAGTAGTGGGATGGCTGGGTCATATGGTACATCTAGTTCTAGATCCTTGAGGAAACGCCATACTGTTTTCCATAATGGTTGAACTAGTTTACAATCCCACCAACAGTGTAAAAGTGTTCCTATTTCTCCACATCCTCTCCAACACCTGTTGTTTCCTGACTTCTTAATGATTGCCATTCTAACTGGTGTGAGATGGTATCTCATTGTAGTTTTGATTTGCATTTCTCTGATGGCGAGTGATGACGAGCATTTTTTCATGTGTCTGTTGGCTGTATGGATGTCTTCTTTTGAGAAATGTCTGTTCATATCCTTTCCCCACTTTTTGATGGGGTTGTTTGTTTTTTTCTTGTATATTTGTTTGAGTTCTTTGTAGATTCTGGATATTAGCCCTTTGTCAGATGAGTAGGTTGCAAAAATTTTTTCCCATTCTGTAGGTTGCCTGTTCACTCTGATGGTAGTTTCTTTAGCTGTGCAAAAGCTCTTTAGTTTAATTAGATCCCATGTGTCAATTTTTGCTTTTGCTGCCGTAATAGTTTTATTTTTATAAAAACATTGAGTAAGATGTAATTAAACTTACAAACAAAGAAAATAAAAATATTGTCTCTATTTAAATAATTTTTATTTTTATTTATTTATTTTGAGACAGAATATCTGTCGCCCAGGCTGGAGTGCAGTGGCACGATCTTGGCTCACTGCAACCTCTGCCCCCTTAGTTCAGGTGATTCTCATGCCTCAGCCTCCTGAGTAGTTGGGACTACAGGTGCATACCACCATGCCTCGCTAATTTGTGTACTTTTAGTAGAAAGGGGGTTTCACACTGGGCGCGGTGGCTCACGCCTGTAATCCCAGCACTTTGGGAGGCCGAGACGGGCGGATCACGAGGTCAAGAGATCTAGACCATCCTGGCTAACACGGTGAAACCCCGTCTCTACTAAAAAATACAAAAAAATTAGCCGGGCATGGTGGCAGGTGCCTGTAGTCCCAGCTACTTGGGAGGCTGACACAGGAGAATGGCATGGACCTGGGAGGTGGAACTTGTAGTGAGCCAAGATCGCACCACTGTGCTCCAGCCTGGGTGACAGAGTGAGACTCCATCGCAAAAAAAAGAAAAAAAAAGAAAGGGGGTATCACCATGTTGGCCAGGCTGGTCTTGAACTCCTGACCTCAGGTGATCCACCCTCCTCAGCCTCCCAAAGTGCTGAGATTACAAATGTGAACCACCACACCCAGCCTAAAGTATTTTTATTTTGAAATCTATACACATTTTAATTATAATTCATATTTCACCTTTTGCTTTTGAAAATTTTGAATTTTTAGAAAACAATTTGAAAACATGTGAAAAATAATTTTGATTTTTCACTTTTTAACATTTACAGCTGAAACTTGAACAATGCAGAACTTAGGAGCGCCAACTGCTCATGCAGTCGAAAATCCATGTAAAACTTTTGACTCCCCACAAAGTTAACTCCTAATAGCTTGCGGTTGACTGGAAGCCTTAACAATAACATCAACAGTCAATTAACACATATTTTATATATGTATTATATACTGTATTCTTATAATACAGTAAGCTAGAGAAAAGAAAATGTTATTAAGAAAATCACATAGGCCAGGCGCGGTGGCTCAAGCCTGTAATCCCAGCACTTTGGGAGGCTGAGATGGGCGGATCACGAGGTCAGGAGATGGAGACCATCCTGGCTAACACGGTGAAACCCCGTCTCTACTAAAAAAAAACAAAAAAACTAGCCGGGCGAGGTGGCGGGCGCCTGTAGTCCCAGCTACTCGGGAGGCTGAGGCAGGAGAATGGCATGAACCTGGGAGGCAGAGCTTGCAGTGAGCTGAGATCCGGCCACTGCACTCCAGCCTGAGCGACAGAGCGAGACTCCGTCTCAAAAAAAAAAAAAAAAAAAAAAAGGCCGGGCGCGGTGGCTCAAGCCTGTAATCCCAGAACTTTGGGAGGCCGAGACGGGCGGATCACGAGGTCAGGAGATCGAGACCATCCTGGCTAACACGGTGAAACCCCGTCTCTACTAAAAAATACAAAAACTAGCCGGGCGAGGTGGCGGGCGCCTGTAGTCCCAGCTACTCCGGAGGCTGAGGCAGGAGAATGGCGTGAACCCGGGAGGCGGAGCTTGCAGTGAGCTGAGATCCGGCCACTGCACTCCAGTCTGGGCGACAGAGCGAGACTCTGTCTCAAAAAAAAAAAAAAAAAAAGAGAGAAAATCACAGGAAGAGAAAATATATCTACTGCTTATTAAGTGGAAGTGGATTATCATAAAGGTCTTCATCATCATCTTCCCCATTGAGTAGGCTGAGGAGGGGGAGGAGGAAGAAAAGGAAGGGTTGGTCTTGCTTTCTCATGGGTGGCAGAGGGTGCGAGAAAATCCACATATAAGTGAATCTATGCAGTTCAAACCCATGTGATTCAAGGGTCAACTGTACTTTCATTAGATTTTGTAATTAAAGTACACTCAATTTGTTAAAAAATCAATTGAGTGTAACGGCATACACCTGTAGTCCCAGCTGCTAGGGAGGCTGAGGTAGGAGGATCACTTGAGCCCAGGAGTCTAATGCCAGCCTGGGCAACACAGAGAGTGAGACCCCATCTCTAAAAGAAATTGTTAAAGATCACTAAAATCCATAAAGCACAATTATGTAAAAATTGTGAATATACCAAAATAATGATTTTGATGAAACAAAAATAAGAAAAATAAATGTTATGAAATATTGAACTCATGGTTGCTAGGAGATTGAGGGAGATTGCTAGGAGATTGGGGGGTAAGAGAGGAATTAAGAGATATTAGTCAAGGTGGTCAAAGTTTCAATTAGACAGGAAGAATAAGTTATCGAGATTATGGTACAACATGGTGACTATGGTTGATAATAACACATTATATACTTAAAAATTACTGAGTGATCTTAAATGTTCTCACTCCAAAAAAATTATAAGTACCAAGGTGATCAATATGTTACGCTTAATTTAATCATCTGACAATGTGTACATAGATCAAAACATCACATTGTATACCCTAAATATATACAATTTTTTACTTGTCAACTATATCTTAATGAGGTTGATGAATTACGTACTTTTTTTTTTTTTTTTTTTGAGACGGAGTCTCGCTCTGTCGCCCAGGCTGGAGTGCAGTGGCCCAATCTCGGCTCACTGCAACCACCGCCTCCCGGGTTCACGCCATTCTCCTGCCTCAGCCTCCCAAGTAGCTGGGACTACAGGCGCCCGCCACCACGCTCAGCTAATTTTTTTTGTAGTTTTAGTAGAGACGGGAGTTTCACCGTGTTAGCCAGGATGATCTCAATCTCCTGACCTCGTGATCTGCCTGCCTCAGCCTCCCAAAGTGCTGGGATTAGAGGCGTGAGCCACTGCACCCGGCCATGTACATCTTAATTGCTGATCCAAACACCTCATGCCCATTAGAAGAACACTCTTTCATGGCAATAATAATTCCATTCAATTGGCTTTGATATAGTGCCAATTGATATAAAAACCACAGATTTACACAGATTTTTAGATTTGTTAATGACAATATATTTGACAAGGTAGAGGGCAAAAAATTATTTAGCAGTTTGCAACTTCTAAATATTTAGATGCATTGGCCGGGCGCCGTGGCTCACGCCTGTAATCCCAACACTTTGGGAGGCTGGGGTGGGTGGATCACGAGGTCAGGAGATCCAGACCATTCTGGCCAACATGGTGAAACCCTGTCTCTTCTAAAACACAAAAAATTAGCTGGGCATGGTGGCACACACCTGCGGTCCCAGCTACTCAGGAGGCTGAGGCGGGAGAATCGCTTGAACCCAGGAGGCAGAGTTGTGGTGAGCTGAGACCAGGCCACTTCACTCCAGCCTGGCTAGAGAGTGAAACTCTGTCTCAAAAAAAAAAAAAAAATTTTTTTTTTTTCAGATACGCAGTACGGGAGGCTAACGTTGACTGAGTGTACATTGCTGATTAAAAAGCTATCTGTGCCGGGCGCGGTGGCTCAAGCCTGTAATCCCAGCACTTTGGGAGGCCGAGACGGGTGGATCACGAGGTCAGGAGATCCAGACCATCCTGGCTAACATGGTGAAACCCCGTCTCTGCTAAAAACTACAAAAAACTAGCCAGGCGAGGTGGCGGCACCTGTAGTCCCAGCTACCCGGGAGGCTGAGGCAGGAGAATGGCGTGAACCCGGGAGGCAGAGCTTGCAGTGAGCTGAGATCCGGCCACAGCACTCCAGCCTGGGTGACAGAGCGAGACTCCGTCTCAAAAATAAATAAATAAATAAAAATAAAAATAAAAATAGGCCGGGCGCGGTGGCTCAAGCCTGTAATCCCAGCACTTTGGGAGGCCGAGACGGGCGGATCATGAGGTCAGGAGATCGAGACCATCCTGGCTAACACGGTGAAACCCCGTCTACTAAAAAGTACAAAAAACTAGCCGGCGTGGTGGCGGGCGCCTGTAGTCCCAGCTACTCAGGAGGCTGAGGCAGGAGAATGGAGTGAACCCGGGAGGCGGAGCTTGCAGTGAGCTGAGATCTGGCCACTGCACTCCAGCCTGGGCGACAGAGCAAGACACCGTCTCAAAAATAAAAATAAAAATAAAAAATAAAAAAATAAAAATAAAAAGCTATCTGTGAGCAGGGCATCGTGGCTCACGCCTGTAATCCCAGCACTTTGGGAGGTCGAGGTGGGCGGATCACGAGGTCAGGAGTTCAAGACCAGCCTGGCCAACATGGTGAAACCCGGTGTCTACTAAAAATACAAAAAATTAGGCCAGGTGCAGTGGCTCATGCCTCTAATCCCAGCACTTTGGGAGGCCGAGGTGGGTGGATCACCTGAGGTCAGGAGTTCCAGACCAGCCTGACCAACAAGGAGAAATCCCTTCTCTACTAAAAATACAAAATTGGCCGGGTGTGGTGTCACATGCCTGTAATCGCAGCTACTTGGGAGGCTGAGGCAGGCGAATCGCTTGAACTCGGGAGGTGGAGGTTGTGGAGAGCCGAGATCACGAGAGCCGAGATCGCGGCATTGCACTCCAGCCTGGGCAACAAGAGCGAAACTCCGTCTCAAAAAAAAAGAAAGAAAGAAAGAAAGAAAGAAAAGAAAAAAGAAAAAAATTAGCTGGGTGTGCTGGTGCGTGCCCGTAATCCCAGCTACTCAGGAGTCTGAGGCAGGAGAATCGCTTGAACCCAGGAGGCAGAAGTTGCAGTGAGCTGAGATGGAGCCATTGCACTCCAGCCTGGGCGACAGAGCAAGACTCTTGAGAGAAAAAAAAAAAGTAAAAGAAAAAAGAAAAAAGCTGTCTGTGCCTTGGACTTAACTGCAACAAAATATCCTCTATCTTAATCTGTTCCTGCTGCTATAACAAAATACCTAGACTGGGTAATTTATAAACAACAGAAATGTATTTCTCACAGTTCTGGAGGCTGGGAGGTTCAAGATCACAGTGAGAGACAGGACTAGCTGGATTTCCTAGGCTAAGAATCCCTAAGCCTAGCTGGGAAGGTGACCACATCTACCTTTAAACACGAGGCTTGCAACTTAGCTCACACCCGGCCAATCAGAGAGTTCACTAAAATGCTAATTAGGCAAAAAACGAGGTAAAGAAATAGCCAATCACCTATTGCCTGAGAGCACAGCGAGAGGGACAAGGATGGGGATATAAACCCAGGCATTCCAGCTGGCAAGGGCTACCCTCTCTGGGTCCTCCCCCTTAGTACAGTTGCTCCGTTTTCACTCTATTTCACTCTATTAAATCTTGCAACTGCACTCTTCTAGTCCGTGTTTGTTACAGCTCGAGCTGAGCTTTCGCTCGCCATCTACCACTGTTGTCTGCCGCTGTCACAGACCGGCCTCTGACTTCCACCCCTCCGGATCCGGCAGGGTGTCCGCTATGCTCCTGATCCAGTGAGGCGCCCATTGCCACTCCTCCTCCGGCTAAAGGCTTGCCATTTTTCCTGCATGGCTAAGTGCCTGGGTTTGTCCTAATGGAGCTCAACACTAGTCACTGGGTTCCACGGTTCTCATCCGTGACCCAGGGCTTCTATTAGAGCTATAACACTCATCGCTGGCCCAAGATTCCATTCCTTGGAATCCATGAGGCCAAGAACCCCAGGTCAGAGAACACCAAGTTTGCCACTATCTTGGAAGTGGCCCGCCGCCATCTTGGGAGCTCTGGGAGCAGGACCCTCTGTAACAACCACACCAGCAGATTTGATGAAGGCTCACGCTCTGCTTCCAAGATGGCACCTTACTGCCACATCCTCACATAGCAGAAGGGGAAATGGAACAAATGCTGTGTCCCCATATGGCAGAAAAAAGGGAAGAACAAAAGGGATGAACTTGCTCCCTCAAGCCCTTTCATAAAGGTACTAAACCTATCCTTGACAGCAAAGTCCTCATAGCCTAACCACCTCCCAAAGCGCTCACCTCTTATACCCAAAAGAATTAAAAGCAGTGTCTCAAAGAGATATTTGTACACCCATGTTCTTTTTTTTTTTTTTTTTGAGACAGGGTCTGTCTCTGTTGTCCAGGCAACAGAGTAGTACAGTGGTGCAATCTCCGATCGCTGCAACCCCTGCCTCCTGGGTTCAAGTGATTCTCCTGCCTCAGCCCCCCGAGTAGCACATACCACCATGCCCCGTTAATTTTTGTATTTTTAGTAGAGACAGGGTTTTGCCATGTTGGCCTGGCTGGTCTTGAACTCCTGAACTTAGTTAGGTAATCTGCCTGCCTCGACCTCCCAAAGTGCTGGGATTACAGGCATGAGCCACCGCACCCAGCTGTACACTCATGTTCTAATAGCATTAATCACAACAGCCAAAAGGTGGGAGCAACACAAGTGTCCCCTGACAGATGACAGTGGATAAACAAAATGTGGTCTATATGTACAACAGAATATTATTCCACCTTAAAAAGGAAGGAAATTCTGCTACATGCTACAACATGGGTGAATCTTCAGGACATTATGCTAAGTAAAATAATCCAGCCACAAAAAGACAACTATGGTATGATTCTTCTTATAAGAGGTAATTAGAATAGTCAAGTTCCAGAAAGTAGAATGGTGATTGCCAGGGGCTGGGGAGAGAGTGAATGGAGATTTGTTGTTTAATGGTATACAGTTTCAGTTTTCCAAGATGTAAAGAGTTGTAGAGATTGGTTGCCTAACAATGTGAATGTACTTAACACTACTGAACTATACCTTTAAAAATAGTTAGGCCAGGCTTGGTGGCTCATGCCTGTGATCCCAGCACTTTGGGAGGCCAAGGCGGGTGGATCATTTGAGGTCAGGAATTCAAGACCAGCCTGGCCAACATGGTGAAACCCTGTTTCTACTAAAATACAAAAAATTAGCTGGGCGTGGTGGCGCAAGCCTGCAGTCCCAGCTACTTGGGAGGCTGAGGCGGGAGAATTGCTTGAACCCAGGAGGCAGAGGTGGCAGTAAGCCAAGATCGCACCACTGCATTCCAGCCTGGGTGACAGAGTGAGACTCCATCTCAAAAAAAATAAATTAAATAAATAAATAAATAAAAATAGTTAAGATGGTAAATTTTATGTTATATGTATTTTACCACTAGTGTTTCAAGAAGGAATAGGCAGACATCCTACCCAAGGGATTCAGGGAATGCTTCTCGAAACAACCTTTAAACTAAGAGATGAAGTTTGAGTAAGAAAGGCCAAGTGGAACTAAAAGATGGCCATGTAGCTGGAATGCAGGGCAAGGGGTGCCGTGGCCAGAGGGAGCCGGAGTGAGAGGATGGAGCCTGGTGGGCATAGTAAGGAGTTTGTGTTTTATCCTAAGAGCAATGAAAGGAAAACTAAGACAGGTGGATGAGGCTGATCTCTGTGGAACAGCTGGCAAGCAATTCAGCACACAATATCCAATAGCGTGCTAAATGATGAGGTAGAGAACGTTAGTCTGGAGAATCCTGTAGAGTTCAGTACAGGCAATGGGCCCACATTGGGGAGGCAGCAGGGTGCTGGGTAAGCAGAATTTGATGGGTCACCAGAAGACCAAGGCTTAGGGGGCTCAGCCTCCTGGCTTTATGGTGGACTCAACTTGCTCTCAAAAATACCTATACCAATCCTGGCTAACACGGTGAAACCCCGTCTCTACTAAAAATACAAAAACTAGCCGGGCGAGATGGCGGGCGCCTGTAGTCCCAGCTACTCGGGAGGCTGAGGCAGGAGAATGGCGTAAACCGGGAGGCGGAGCTTGCAGTGAGCTGAGATCCGGCCACTGCACTCCAGTCCGGGCGACAGAGCGAGACTCCGCCTCAAAAAAAAAAAAAAAAAAAAAATACCTATACCAAATAGAATGTAAATGCTATGTAAATTGTTGTTAGCCTGTATTGTTTTTAAAATTTGCTTTAGGTCCTATTGTGTTGTTATTTTTTATTGCTGTGTTTTCCAAATGTTTTTGATTTGTGGTTGGTTGAACCTGCAGATGCAGAATCTGAGAATGAGGAGGGCTGTCTGCACTAAGAATATAAGCTCAGCCTAGACAGACCTGTGAATTCATATCTGTAAATTGTTGCAAGCTCCAAAAAGCATGCCCATTTTACCAGTCCAACACAGCCCCTGTAGGAGGTGGGCATATTAATGCTGGTGATGACAATGATGGCAATGAAAGTGTTGATAGAGATAACAGCTAATCTAACCATAGGTGATAGACAACAGCTATTGCTACCCCACCCAGTCCATTCCTGGTGCCTCCCACTCTCTTATGGATTAAACTCCACTTTACAGTACATCAGGGTATTGGACTGCTTCTTGAAAAAATGCATTGTTTTTCCCCATTTATCACCAAAAAAAAAAAAAAATCAAATACACTCCCTCTTTAGTCCTGCAGCAAGCGATTCTGGCTTTGTGGGTATCCCAGCAGGGTCTCGAATTTGCATAGAGCTCCCGAGGAGCTTGAACCTGTGCAGCTGAGGTACCTTCCTTCCCCATGCCGCTGGGCAGAAAGAACACCCTTAGAATGTAAGAACAGGGCTCTCTTCTAAGTGTAAAAGCCCGAGTGGGCTTACGGGTAGGTATGTCAGTGTTAAATTAAGTAGAGCCTAAAGCTATCTCCTAAATATTTTAAGTTCGACCTAAAGGTTTTTCTGTACATCGTGAACCATAATAAGTGGAGGTGTAAACAGACCATAGCCTACACTTGTGACAAACATCAAGTTTTGGCCAATCAAATGTAACCAACTGTTCGAACCATGCTCAAATAATGCAATCCAGCTGTTTCTGTACCTCGCTTCCATATTCTGTACGTCACTTTCCTTTTCCTGTCCATAAATCATCTTCCAGCACGTGGCTGCACTGGAGTCTCTGAGCCTGCTCTGGCTGGAAAGGCTGCCTGATTGACAAATCGTTCATTGCTCAATTAAACTCCTTTAAATTTAATTCAGCTGAAGTTTTTCTTTTATCAAGAGAAAGGGGGAGGTTGATGAGCTTGTCAATTTCTCTAAACTTCTCAGAGCCTGAGAAATCATCCAACTTTCATATCCATTTCAGTGATGCTAGCTCAAATAACATATTTCCCCCGCACTTTTTTCCATAATGAGAATGGGAAAGTAAATTTTCCTTGAAGTAAATTCTTTTTTTCTTTCTTTTTTTTTTTCCATTTGAGATAGAGTCTCACTCTGTTACCCAGGCTGGAGTGCAGTGGGCTCACTGCAACCTCAGCCTCCCGGGTTCAGGCAATTCTCCTGCCTCAGCCTCCTCAGTAGCTGGGATTACAGGTGCACCCCACCATACCCAGCTAATTTTTTGTGTGTTTTTAGTAGTGTAGCAGGACAAGCTGCAGACAAAACCCATCAGACACCAAGTTAAAGAAGGAAGGGCTTTATTCAGCCGGGAGCTTTGGCAAGACTCAAGTCTCCAAAAACCAAGCAGCCCCAGTGAGCAATTGCTGTCCCTTTTAAGGGCTCACAACTCTAAGGGGGTCTGTGTGAGAGGGTCATGATTGATTGAGCAAGCAGTGGGTACGTGACTGGGGGCTGCATGCACCGGTAATTAGAACGCAACAGAACAGGACAAGGATTTTCACGGTGCTTTTCTATACAATGTCTGTAATCTATAGATAACAGAACCGATTAGGTCAGGGGTCGATCTTTAACTACCAGGCCCAGGGTGTGGCACTGGGCTGTCTGCCTGTGGATTTCATTTCTGCCTTTTAGTTTTTACTTCTTTCTTTGGAGGCAGAAATTGAGCATAAGACAATATGAGGGGTGGTCTCCTCCCTTAGTAAAGATGGGGTTTCACCATGTTGGCCAGGCTGGTTTCGAACTCCTGACTTCAAGTGATCTGCCCAAAGTGCAGGGATTACAGGTGTGAGTCACTGCGCCCAGTCTGAAGTAAATACTTTTGATTTCCAAGCAAATTTTGTTGGCATACAGGTTTGCCAAGCCATTCTCTGCTAAGTCAATTCTCATTTCTCTGTGTTATTCATCACTATCGAAATTGTTGTAAATAACTCATATTTATTGAACGATTAACATTCCAACACTGTTAAGAATTTATATTTGTATCTCATTTGATCTTCTTAATAACCGTATGAAGTTATTTTACGGATGAGAAAACTGGGGCTCCAGACAGTAGTTATATACCCATGCTCATAAGTGGAAGAACTAGGATTTAAACCTGGGTCATCTGTGTTCGCTGTTCAGGGCTGATGTAACAAATTACCACAAACTGAATGACTTTAAATAACAGAAATTAATTCAGTCACAGTTCTGGAGGCTGGACGTTTTCGGTCAAGGTATCAACAGGGTTGGTTCCTTCTGGAGGCTCCGAGGACTCTGTTCCATGCCTCTCTCCCAGCTTCTGGTGGTTGCTGGCCACGTTGGCATTCCCTGGCTTGTAGACACATTGCACCAATCTCAGTCTCCATTTTCATGAGGTTTTCTCCTCTCTATGTGTTTCTCTTTGCCTCTGTGTCTTTTCTTCTAAGGACACAAGTGATTGAATTTATGGCCCATTCTAAATCAATATGACCTCATTGTTTTTATTATTTATTCATTTATTTGAGATGCAGTTACGCTCTTGTTGCCCAGGCCGCAGTGCAATGGTGCGATCTTGGCTCACCACAACCTCCACCTCTGGGTTCAAGCGATTCTCCTGCCTCAGCCTCCCTAGTAGCTGGGATTACAGGCATGTGCCACCACGCCCGGCTACTAAGAGATGGGGTTTCTCCATGTTGATCAGGCTGATCTCCAACTCCCGACCTCAGGTGATCCGCCCACCTTGGCCTCCCAAAATGCTGGGATTACAGGTATGAGCCATCGTGCCGGGCCTTTATTTTCTTTTTATACTTTTCTTTTTTATTTATATTTATTTATTTTTTTGAGACAGGGTATTGTTCTGTCACTCACACTGGAATGTAGTGTCAAGATCATAGCTCACTGCAGCCTTAACTTCCCAGGCTCAAGCCATCCTCCCACCTCAGCTCCTGAGTAGCTAGGACTATAGGTATGCACCACCACGTGGCTAAGTTTTTTTCTTTTTTAGTAGAGATGAGGTTTGCTATGTTGCCCAGGCTGGCCTTGGACTACTGACACCAAGCAGTCTTTTCACTTTGGCCTCCCACAAATGCTGAGATTACAGGGGTAAGCCACCACACCCAGCCAACCTCATTATTCTTATAGTGGTAAAATATGTATTTAAAAGTTTGCCATTTTGACCTTTTTTTTTTTTTTGAGACAGAGTCTCGCTCTGTTCCCCAGGCTGGAGCGCAGTGGCACAATCTTGGCTCACTGCAAGCTCCACCTCCCAGGTTCACGCCATTCTCCTGCCTCAGCCTCCTGAGTAACTGGGACTACAGGTGCCCACCACCACTCTCGGCTAATTTTTTGTATTTTTAGTAGAGACAGGGTTTCACCGTGGTCTCGATCTCCTGACCTTGTGATCCGCCCGCCTCGGCCTCCCAAAGTGCTGGGATTACAGGCATGAGCCACCACGCCCAGCCCAACCATTTTTAAATGTAGACAACAGTGGCACTGATTACATTCCCAAAGTTGTGCAACTATCACCACTGTCTCCAAAAGCTTTTCATCACCCCAAACAGAAACACTGTACACATTAAGCAATAACATCCTATTGTCCTCATTCCCTAGCTCCTGGTAACCTCTATTCTACTTTCTTTCTCTATGGATTTGCCCATCCTGGGAACCTCATAGAACTGGAGTCATATAAGACTTGTCCTTTGGGGTCCAGCTTCTTTCTTTCTTTCTTTTTTTAGTTTTGCTGTTGTTGCCCAGGCTGGAGTGCAATGGCGGCTCACTGCAACCTCCGCCTCCCGGGTTCAGGAGATTCTCATGCCTCAGCCTCCCAAATAGCTAGGATTACAGGTGCCTGCCACCACGCCCTGCTAATTTTTGTATTTTTATTGGAGATGGGATTTCACCATGTTGGCCAGGCTAGTCTTGAACTCCTAATCTCAGGTGATCCGCCTGCCTCGGCCTCCCAAAGTGCTGACATTACAGGCGTGAGCCATGGCGCCCACCCGCTTATTTCAAATAGCATAATGTTTTCAAGGCTCATCCATGTTTGGGCAGGTATCAGACTCACATTCCTTTTAGTTGCAGAATAGCATTCTGCAGCCTGGAGATAGACATTTTGTTTTTCCATTCATCTGCTGGTGGACACTTGGGTTGCTTCTACCTTTTGGCTACTGCGAATAACACTGTTATGAACACTGGTGTACAAATATCTGTGTGAATCTTATTTTCAGTTCTTTGGGGCATACCCCCAGGACTGGAATTGTTGAATCACACGGTAATTTTATGTTGAACTCTTTAGGAACCACCATACTGTTTTCCACAGCAGCTACACCATTTTACATTCCCACCAGCAACACAAGCTTTCCAATTTCTCTACACCCTTGCCAAAGCTTGTTTTCTGGTTTTTAATTGTTTTGTTTGTTTGTTTACATTTTTTTGTAGAGATAGGGTCCCTTATGTTGCACAGGCTGGTCTCAAACCTCTGGTTTCAAGCAATCCTCCCACCTTGGCCACCCAATGTGCTGGGGTTATAAGCATGAGCCACCATGCCTGACCCATACTCTATAATAATTTAACAAGAAGAAATAGGGCTGAGTGTGGTGCCTCATACCTGTAATCCCAGCACTTTGGGAGGCTGAGGCAGAAGGATCTCTTGAAGCCAGTGGTTCGAGACCAGCCTGGGCAACATAGTGAGACCCCATCTCCACACACACAAAAATATGATGGTGGCCCTTGCCTGTACTCTTAGCTACTTGGGAGGCTGAGGCAGGAGCATCACTTGAGCCTAGGAGTTCAAGGCTGCTGTGAGCTATGATCGTGCCACTGTACCCCAGCCTGGGAGACAGAGTGAGACCCTGTCTCTAAAAATAAATAAATATAAAATATTTAAATTATTATAGAGTATGATCTCATTTTAATTTAACTAATTGCCTCTACAAAGACCCTATTTCCAAATATGATGGTGGAGTTTCGCTCTTGTTGCCCAGGCTGGAGTGCAATGGCACGATCTCAGCTCACCACAACCTCTGCCTCCCGGGTTCAAGCAATTCTCCTGCCTCAGCCTCCCAAGTAGCTGAGATTACAGGTGCGTGCCACCACACCCAGATAATTTTGTATTTTTAGTAGAGATGAGGTTTCTCCATGTTGGTCAGGCTGGTCTCAAACTCCCAACCTCAGGTGATCCGCCTGCCTCAGCCTCCCAAAGTGCTGGGATTACAGGCATGAGTCACAACGCCTGGCCCACAATTCCCATTCCTATAACATTCTTCTTTACCCAACTCATGATCTTTTATTTATTCTTCATGACTGAGCTCAGAATTACCACGGGCCTTGGAACTTTAACTACGTAGTCCTCCCTTTCTGGATAAGGTTACTCTGTGCCTTCTCCGTATTTCTATTGTAATTTTCATCACGTTCTATTATAACTTACTTGAGAACTTTAGGTCAGGAGTTTTGTTTTACTCATATCAGTTTTTTTTTTTTTTGAGACGGAGTCTTGCTCTGTTGCCCAGGCTCAAGTGCACTGGTCCGATCTTGGCTCACAGCAACCTCTGCCTCCCGGGTTCAAGCGATTCTCCAGCCTCAGCCTCCCGAGCAACTGGGACTACAGGTGCGCATCACCATGCCCAGCTAATTTTTGCTTTTTTAGTGGAGATGGGGTTTCACTATGTTGGCCAGGCTGGTCTCAAACTCCTGTCCTCGTGATCCACCCTTTTTGGCCTCCCAAAGTGCTGGGATTACAGGCATGAGCCACAGCACCTGGCTTATCTCAGTTATTTCTAGGCTGAACTCACAGTGGCTTCGTAACAAATGTTTATCAGTTTATAAATTGTTATTTCAATGCCTGGCCACCCCCCACCCTTTCTTGAGCTCATTTCATCTACCTGGAAGTTATCTTTCATCTTAGTTCAGGGAACTCACAAATTTATAAGCCAAATTTTTTGCATTCTCAAATATTTTCAAATCTCAAATACTTTCAACTCTCATAGAAATACTAGGTATTATAACAGTAGTGACCTCACATTGAATTCTCTTTTCAGGAATGATGTGGACTGTGTCCATATGTTTTTCCGAAAAGCAAAGATTACATTTATCTCTGGAACCTATCTTCCTACCCAACCATTCCCATGTTATTGTCCGAAAGCCCACCTTTGTCCTTGAAGTGTGCTCTCAAGTAGCTTAAAGGAAACCACTCTTCAGAAAGAAAAATAAATTTTAAGACCAAAACAGCAATTCAAAGACCCTGACATTCTCAGTAAAGTATATTGATCAACTCTGCTAACCATAGCTGGGTAATCTCCAGAAAATGGAAATATCCATAGGAAAATAGACACTGGTACCTTAGAAAGGCACTGTGGAGCCATGGCAGGTGCACAGGGAAGGTGAAAGAACACTTCTGCACTCAAGAGTAGCCACAGTCTTCATTGGGCATTTTGGATATTTATGTGATAGGTTTGCCTGGTGGTCAAGGACTGGTTTAGAGTGAATTGTGTCCCCATCCCCAAACAGCAGCAGGTTGTCACAGGTGTAAAAAGGTGTAGTGCTCACTAAAGACTCACTACTAGAATGTAAGTAGTACGTCCCTGAACTGAACTTTTTTTTTTTTTTTTGAGATGGAGTGAGCCTTGCTCTGTCACCCAGGCTGGAGTGCAGTGGCCTGATCTCGGCTCACTGCAAGCTCTGTTTCCCGGGTTCGCACCATTCTCCTGCTCAGCCTCCCCAGTAGCTGGGACTACAGGTGCCCACCACCATGCCCGGCTAATTTTTTGTATTCTTTTAGTAGAGACGGGGTTTCACCCTGTTAGCCAGGATGGTCTCGATTTCCTGACCTCGTGATCCCCCCGCCTCGGCCTCCCAAAGTGCTGGGATTACAGGTGTGAGCCACCGCGCCTGGCAAGAACAATGGTGTTTTAGCGAAAATAAAATGTTTCAACTGAGAGTTATGGAAGACAATAGGTGTTCTGCCCGCCTCCACCTCCCAAAGTGTTGGGATAACAGGCGTGAGCCACCGCGCCCAGGCCCTGAACTGAGCTTCTTTGGTGAGAGAGAGAGAGAGAGAGCAAGAATGATTGAAAAGAGTGAATGGTACTTTGTTTGGATAAATACTTCTTCGTTTGTTTGTTTGCTTGTTTGAGACGCAGTTTCTCTCAGTTGCCAGGCTGGAGTGCAGTGGTGCGATCTCGGCTCACTGCAACCTCTACCTCCTGGGTTCAAGCGATTCTCCTGCCTCCGCCTCCCAAATAGCTACTGGCACGTGCAACTGCACCCAGCTAATATTTGTATTTTTAGTAGAGACAGGATTTCACCATGTTGCCCAGGATGGTCTCGATTTCTTGATCTCGTGATCCACCCACCTCGGCCTCCCAAGTGCTGGGAGGATAAATACTTCTTAAGTTTAGCCTGAAGCCTGAATACTTCTTAAATTACGTTTAGCCTCCTTACATAGTTCGGTTCAGCCTAAAGCTTTCTCTATACACAGTGAGCTGTTACCTACTGCTCCTATAAACAAACTGTAACCTACTCTAATAAGAAGTAACCGAGTCAGCCAATCGCAGCAGCTGAGGCTCAGCCAATCACAGCAGCCGAGTGTTGGCCAATCACAGGCAGCCAGCTGTTCATAATGTATTCACATAAGGCAAAAGCAGGGCTGTAACCAACCAATCTGGCTGTTTCTGTACCTTGCTTCTGTTTTCTGTAGGGCACTTTGGTTTTTCTGTCCATAAATGCTATCTGACCATGTGGCAGCCCAGAGTCTCTCTGAACCTATTCTGATTCTGGGAGCCGCCTGATTCACAAATCATTCTTTGCTCAATTAAACTCTTCAATTTGTTTGTCTAGGGTTTTATTTATTTATTTATTTTTTTGAGACGGAGTCTCGCTCTGTCTCCCAGGCTGGACTGCAGTGGCCGGATCTCAGCTCACTGCAAGCTCTGCCTCCCGGGTTCACGCCATTCTCCTGCCTCAGCCTCCCGAGTAGCTGGGACTACAGGCGCCCGCCACCTTACCCGGCGAGTTTTTTGTATTTTTTAGTAGAGACGGGGTTTCACCGTGTTAGCCAGGATGGTCTCGATCTCCTGACCTCGTGATCCACCCGTCTCGGCCTCCCAAAGTGCTGGGATTACAGGCTTGAGCCACCGCGCCCGGCCTAGGGTTTTATTTTAATACTTTTCCACAGCTATGCCGCTTTTGCTACATCCTTCTCTTTTGCTTTTCTGCACTTGCAATTTCAGTCACCTGAGTTTTCTCTAGAATCAAGATTTTTCAAGGCATCCAAGAATGACTACATTAAAATGAAGTAGGAAGACACAACAAAAGGAAAAAATCTGTCAAAAAATTTCCATATTTCCTGGCGACTCACGCCTTTAATCTCAGCACTTTGGCAGGAGCCCAGGAGTTTGAGACCAGCCTGGACAACAAAGTGAGACCCCATCTCTTTTTTCTGAGATGGAATGTCCCTCTTGTTCCCCAGGCTGGAGTGCAATGACACAATCCCGGCTCACCACAACCTCCGCCTCCCAGGTTCAAGCGAATCTCCTGCCTCAGCCTCCCGGGTAGCTGGGATTACAAGTGTATGCCACCACGCCTGGCTATTTTTTGTATTTAGTAGAGACGGGATTTCGCCATGTTGGTCAGGCTGGTCTGGAACTCCTGACCTCAGGTGATCCAACTGCCTCAGCCTCCCAAAGTGCTGGGATTACAGGGGTGAGCCACCATGCCTGGCCGTGAGACCCTATCTCTTAAAAAAACAAAACAAGGCCGGGCGCGGTGGCTCAAGCCTGTAATCCCAGCACTTTGGGAGGCCGAGACGGGCGGATCACGAGGTCAGGAGATCGAGACCATTCTGGCTAACCCGGTGAAACCCCATCTCTACTAAATAACACAAAAAAACTAGCCAGGTGAGGTGGCGGGCGCCTGCAGTCCCAGCTACTCGGGAGGCTGAGGCAGAAGAATGGCATAAACCCGGAGGCGGAGCTTGCAGTGAGCTGAGATCCGGCCACTGCACTCCAGCCTGGGCGGCAGAGCGAGACTCCGTCTCAAAAATAAAAAAATAAAAAACAAAACAAAACAAAACAAAAAACTGGTTATGGTGGTACACACTTATGGAGGCTGCAGCAGGAGGATCCTTTGAAGCCTGGGAGATGGAGGCCGCCATGAGCTCTGACTGTGCCAGGGCACTGCAGCCTGATTGACAGAGCAAGATCTTGTCTCAAAAAAATGGAAAACTTTCACTATTTCACAAAACTGAATAGCAGAAACTTAAAATGATTTTGGTGGTAATAGCATATGTATGTTACCTCTGAATTAAATGTTCCTGGTAAGTGACTTAATTGTGATATGGATATTGAATGTTTTGTTAAGTAGAAACAAAGTCCGGGCACAGTAGCTCACTTCTGTAATCCCAGCATTTTGGGAGGCTGAAGCAGGAGGATCACTTGAGCCCAGGAGTTCGAGACCAGCCTGAGCAACACAGCAAGATCCTGTCCCTATAAAAAAAAAAAAAAGTTCAAAAATTAGCCAGGTGTGATGTTGCGTGCCTGTAGTCTCAGTTACTCAGGAGGCTGAGGTGGGAGGATTGCTTGAGCCTGGGAGTTCAAGGCTGCAATGAGCTGTGATCATACCACTGCCTTCCAGCCTGGGTGACAGAGTAAGACTCTGCCTCCAAAAAATAAAAATAAAAAATAAGCCAAATACCTAACACTTTCTGAACTTGAGCAAGTGTCTGAGGAGTGGCTGCAGACCTGGAAGAAGGAAAAAGGAGGTGTGAGCATTTGGGGAGCAGTGAGTAGATCATTTCTGGTTTCAGGGGAACAAATTAGAGTGATTTCTTATAACACAAGTTTTTTATAAAAGACAACAGAAAAATCTGATCCAGCCGTTTTACCCAAATGACTGGATCAACATTTGAACTGGAGCCAAACTGACTCACAGTAACCTGAGACAGAGGCTGACAGCCAGTTGGTATATCTCCCCTAGAATCATGTGGTGCTCCAAAATCATAAAAGTTTGAGGACCTATACATAAATATTCTCTCCCGCCAAAATTTGCCCAAAATAAAAAGAGTAGTCCTAAAAGACACTTTGGGAATCCTTTCCCAAAGACCCAAAAGTCTTTTGATTTCACCTGATGACCCCTGGACAGTGAGAAGGGAACTTAGCCCAGAACGGAGGTGTGAACATGAATAGAATTGCAAAATCCTGACTAGGTCTGCATGACTTTGGGCAAATCCCCCAAGTAAACTCCCCAGTCTGCAAAATAAGTCAGTAAATAAATAAACAGTAGAAAAGAATAGGACCTAGCAGGAAGAAGAATGAATTAATGCTTGTTAAGCACCTTGGAAATGCAAAGCATTATTTAAATACAAAATAAAGTGCAGGATAACAAGTTCACTTTAGCTTCAGGGAGAAGGACTGTCAGCTGCAGGAGCCATTAAAAGTCACAGGCTATAAAACAGGCACTAATGTGGGCTTTGCCCTGCAGAATCATATAACCTTGCCTGAAATTAGCGGGTTATCCCAGTTCTGGACTGATCATATGAACACAGTCCATCCGTAGCTAGAAAAGCCCAGACAACTCCAAATAGAGCTCTGCCTGACCTTCAGAGTTTGTCTACTCTCACTCCTGCAGCAATCACGGTCACTCCCTAGGTACCCACGTGGTCCCAAGTGCTCCTTGTGTGTGACATCATTCCAGTGGGACAGCCCAGTAACAGAGGTTTCATGATCCCCAGGAATCTAAAACGTAGACCAGTTCAGTAACTTGCCCAACATCAAACAACTAGTTAAGGGCAGAGGCAGAAACGGAAGGTCTGGCTCAGCTCAGCTGCCTTTCTGTGACAATGAAAAGCCTTCATCACTGACCCTCATTCCTGACTAGTCCACTCTGGTCACCTCAGAACACCAATGCAGCATATGTTGCGTTATTTGAGCACTTGGTGTGAACTCCTGCCAAAAAAGCAAAAGAGTCAGTGTTCTTTATTTCCATATTTCCTTCTGAGATTTTGGTTTGTTTCCTTGAAAGTCTCTTGACTAGACTTTAGGGGAGGGGGTCTGGGGTGAACAGATAACTACTTTGTGCTCTACAATGTCATCCTTCATTTCAAATCCTACGGGGAGTGTATTCGAAAAGGGGAACAAATGTTCCTGAAGTCAGTTTGAAATGTTAGCAGGTTACGGATGAGTTCCTCCAATCAGGTGGATAGAAAGGAACATATCCCCAGCTCATTTGGAAACTACAGATAAAATTCAGAACAGGTCAGAAGTGCCCTTCAGGCTGCCCTTGGGATTTCTGAGGGCTTCTTGCCTCTATATTCAAAGCATGGATAGATTCCAACTTTGGAGATTCTATCCTTGCACAAGACTGTGGTGGGGGCATCTTCAAGAGAATGTGCCCCTCAAGGAGCTGGTGAGAGAGATCCCCTTTCCCCTTGAAAGGGAGTGGGTGTGAGAAGTTCGGAGGAGGCATCTGCAGGAGCTGGAGTTGTATTGAAACATCAATGCCAAGTATTTTTGAAGAAATGGAGGCTGCATCTGTGGGAGCTACTTGGAAAATACAGCCATTTGTTGATTATCTGGAAAGGGGATAATGTAAAAGAAATAGGTGACCTACAAAGCAGCCGGGCCAGGTGAGGGCAGATGGCAGAGGAGTTCACGGCCCCTGGGGAGGACAATGAAAACCTAGAGGACAGACAAAACCAAAGATGGGGGAGGTTGGTGCTGAGTGGCTTGGGAGTGGAACAGAAGAGCAAAATGAATCCCAACTGGCAGGGCTAAAATGTAACACCTGCTATGGTAACCAAAAAAAAAAAAAAAAAAAAAAAGAAGCAGCAGCAATTTTAGACACCACAACAAATAGAGAAGTATATCTATAACAAGCAAAGACACAGCTAGAGAACCCCCCCAACCCCATTCACCACCATCCCTATCAGCCAAGCTAAGGGTGGAAGAAGAAGCAACACTATCAGGCTAAGAATGCTCTGTCCCAGACCCTGTGCTGAGGGCTTTACCTCTATCCTATGCTTGAAACTTCTGGTAGCCTTGCTACATAGGTATTGCTGTTAAAGCCTCTAACAGCCTCGAATCCATATGGGTATGCAGCAACCTCAACTGTTTGTTTGTTTGTTTGTTTGTTTGTTTGTTTTTAGATGGAGTCTTGCTCTGTTGCCCAGGCTGGAGTGCAGTGGTGCGATCTTGGCTCACTGCAACCTCTGTCCCCCAGGTTAAAGCGATTCTCCTGTCTCAGCCTCCCAAGTAGTTGGATTACAAGCATGCGCCACCACGCCTGGCTAATTTTTGTGTTTTTAGTTTCACCGTGTTGACCAGGCTGGTCTTGAACTCCTGACCTCAGGTGATCCACCAGCCTCGGCCTCCCAAACTGCTGGGATTACAGGCAAGAGCCACTGCACCCAGCCAGCAACCTCAATTCTTGCCTTCTCAGAAGAAAGAATTAGACCAAGGGGCATAAGGCAGAGGGAAAGACAGAGGCAAATTTTAGAGCAGGAGGGAAACTTTATTAAAAAGTTTTAGAGCAGGAACAAAAGGAAGTAAAGTACACTTGGAAAAGGGCCAATCAGGTGACTTGAGAGATTCAAGTGCATGGTTTGCCCTTGACTTGGGTTTTTTTTTTTTTTTTTTTTTTGAGATGGAGTCTTGCTCTGTTGCCCGGACTGGAGTGCAGTCAGTGGTGCAATCTCGGCTTGCTGCAAGCCCCGCCTCCCGAGTTCACGCCGTTCTCCTGCCTCAGCCTCCCCAGTAGCTGGGACTACAGGCACCCGCCACCATACCTGGCTATTTTTTGTATTTTTAGTAGAGATGGGGTTTCACTGTGTTAGCCAGGATGGTCTCGATCTCCTGACCTCATGATCTGCCTGCCTCAGCCTCCCAAAGTGCTGGGATTACAGGCATGAGCCACCATGCCCAGCTGACTTGGGGTTTTATATGTTGGCATGCTTCCATGGTCGGCATTACTTCTCCCCTGATTCTTCCCTTGGGGTGGGCTGTCCACATGCACAGTGGCCTGCCAGCCCTTGGGAGGGGCCACATGTGCAATGTGTTTACTGAAGTTGTGCACATGTTCACTTGAGGTGTCTTTCCCTTACCAGTCGAGCGTTCCTAGAGGGAGGTCATATACCTTATCAGGGGGAAGGGCTGTCAACTGCAGAAGTCGACTAGGGATGCTCAAATGGTAAGTTAAACTCTGCTACTTGGCCTCTTAGTACATACTCATGAGCCCACTCACCCATCTCCTGAGATCTTATTGGGAAGCTGTTGATCACCAGTTTCAGGTGTTCCCTATCTATTGGGAGACTGCCTTTCCTTGGCACTGGCTGTGACCTATCATCATCATCATTATCATTATCATTATTATTATTGTTATTTTGAGATGGAGTTTTGCTCATATTGCCCAGGCTGGAGTGTGATGGCGCAACCTTGGCTCACTGCAACCTCCACCTCCCAGGCGGTTCTCATGCCTCACCCTCCTGAGTAGCTGGGATTACAGGTGTGCACCACCACACCCAGCTAATTTTTGTATTTTTAGTAGAGTTGGGGTTTCACCATGTTGGCCAGGATCTTGATCTCTTGACCTTGTGATCTGCCCACCTCAGCCTCCCAAAGTTCTGGGATTACAGGCGTGAGCCACCACGTTCAGCCCCATTATTATTTTAAAGAGACAGTTGAACAAACGCCTGACCATCACCTGATGGTCCCCAAGTGTTCCTGTTTGGGGGAGCCCTCTCCTGCCCTACTCATGTCTGCCTAACTACCTACTGCAACATTCCTATATCAATTTTACAGATAAGCAAACTGATATTTGGAGGAGAAGAGTCTGAAATAGGAGCCAGTCAGCGAAGCACTAGCACAAGGAGGAAGTAGATGTGGAGGAGAGGAAAGGCATGTAAATGCCCAATCGCAGGGAAAGCAGACGGCACAGAAATATCTAGACACAAGGGCATGGAAACAAAAGGAATGCTTGTCAGGATGGCTTCCATGCCTCAGCCGAGCAGACCCTGGGCTCTGATCCACTACAGCGGATGGTTCTCAACCACAGAAAGCTGTCATGAAATTAGCTCACCCTGAAATGATGCTTAATTGTTCTACAGAAACCTTGGCGTGTCCCAGCCAGAAGCAAGAGAGTTTATTGTCAGATGACTCAATGGGGTAAAGAGGACTCCAGAGGAGCAGCAGAGCAAGACAGGGGCAAAGGGAAAAGGCCAAAAGAACAGACTAATGTGTGTATGTCTTTTTAAAAATTGGATAAAATGTCCAATTACTCTTGCCCAAATTATTATTTGGAGGTTAGTAACATGGTGGGGATCCCAGACCCGGCCCGAGACGTAAACCCCAGGGTAGCGGTGCCGATGTGTGCTGCATGGTACTGGGACTCTGTAGTGAGGGGCCACAACAACACCTGGCTCTTCAGCTTCTACCTGTGAGTGCCACTGCATGCAAATTTCATTGTCCAAAGGAAGTCAAGGGACCAAAGCTTGACAGTTGTGGGACAGGGGAAGTATAATCTTTCCCCCAGAGAGGAGCAATATAAATCATAAGAACAATTACAGATTTTCCCAAAAGGTAGACAGTGGGGGAGATTCAAATCATGATACGTTGTGTGTGTGTGTGTGTGTATGTTTGTGTGTGTGTGTGTGTGTGTCTGTGTATAGTCATGTGTGACTTAAAAATGGGAATACATTCTGAGAAATGTGTCATTAGACAATTTTGTCCTTGGGTGAACATCTCAGTGTACTTACACAAACCTAGATGACATAGCCTACTGCACACCTAGGCTAAATGGTGCAGCCTATTACTCCCAGGCCGCACACCTGCACAGCATATTCCTGTACAGAATACTGTAGGCAACTGGAACACAATGGTAAGTATTTGTGTATCTAAACATGGAAAGACAATGCATTACACCAGGACATTACCAGAGCTACCACATCATTAGATAAGAGGAATTTTTCCGCTCCATTATAATCCTATGGGACCACCATTGTATATGGGGTCTATAGTTGATCAAAACGTTGTTATGCAGCACATGACTATGTATACATATAATTTTAATTATTTCTGTTTATTTTAAATGTTTATTTTCAGCTGAATCATTGAAGAATTTCTAACAGACAACATGACACTTCACTCCCAAAAACATCAGCACTTCCAGGAACAAGGAGGTCCTCCTGCATGACGACAGCACAGTGACCATGTTGGGAAGCTTAGCACCAGCACAGCACTGCTACATAGCCCATATTTAAGGTTACCCAAGCATCCGAAGAATGATCTTTAGAGCTGGTCCAGGGCCTTTGAGGCGAGAGGACAGTCCCAAAGTCCCACACATTTTTTCTTGCTGTTTTCTACATACTCAAATAAATGAAGGTTCCCTTGTCAACAGTTAACTAGATGAGAAAAGGCAAATTCACATGCCATTAAAAACAGAAAAAAACGCTGGGCACGGTGGCTCATGTCTGTAATGCCAGCACTTTGGGAGGCTAAGACAGGTGGATCACCTGAGGTCAGGAGTTCGAGACCAGCCTGACCAACGTGATGAAACCCTATCTCTACTAAAAATACAAAAATTAGCTGGATGTGGTGGCATGCGCCTGTATTCCCACCTACTCTGGTGACTAAGGTAGGAGCATCGCTTGAGCCCAGGAGGCAGAGGTTGCAGTGAGCTGAGATCGTGCCATTGCACTCCAACCTGGGCAACAAGAGCAAGACTCTCTCTCAAAAAAAAAAAAAAAGAAAGAAAGAAAGAAAAAAAGACACAAGAATTTTTAAAATGGTAATTTATAATTTATCAAGCTATACATACCGATACATCAATTTCTAACAGATATAGATGAGCATATTCCTACTATCTAGGTAGGTGTGTTCAGTTTGTAACTGAAACAAGCCCAGTTACTAAGACGTGGATGGGAAGTATTTTTACATTTTCTTTTGACTCTAAAATCTGTGGTCTGCGATTCTTCAAAAATATCAACCTATTAAGAATGTGGACTCTGTTTAGGTTAAGCTATGAATCGTGTCCCAATCACTTCTTCATCCCCAGTAATTATTACTATAGCTGGCACATAGAAACTCAATGGAGCCAGCCACGGTGACTCACACCTGTATCCCAGCACTTTGGGAGGCCAAGGTGGACGGATCACCTGAGGTCAGGAGTTCAAGACCAGCCTGGCCAACATGGTGAAACCCCATCTCTATTAAAAATACAAAAATTAGCCAGAGGTGGTGATGGGCGCCTGTAATCCCAGCTACTTGGGAGGCTGAGGTAGGAGAATCACTTGAACCTGGGAGGCAGAGGTTGCAGTGAAACGAGATCACACCACTGCACTCCAGCCTGGGCAACAGAGCAAGACCCATCTCAAAAAAAAAAAAAAAGAAAGAAAGAAAGAAAGAAAAAAAGACACAAGAATTTTTAAAATGGTAATTTATAATTTATCAAGCTATACATACCGATACATCAATTTCTAACAGATATAGATGAGCATATTCCTACTATCTAGGTAGGTGTGTTCAGTTTGTAACTGAAACAAGCCCAGTTACTAAGACGTGGATGGGAAGTATTTTTACATTTTCTTTTGACTCTAAAATCTGTGGTCTGCGATTCTTCAAAAATATCAACCTATTAAGAATGTGGACTCTGTTTAGGTTAAGCTATGAATCGTGTCCCAATCACTTCTTCATCCCCAGTAATTATTACTATAGCTGGCACATAGAAACTCAATGGAGCCAGCCACGGTGACTCACACCTGTATCCCAGCACTTTGGGAGGCCAAGGTGGACGGATCACCTGAGGTCAGGAGTTCAAGACCAGCCTGGCCAACATGGTGAAACCCCATCTCTATTAAAAATACAAAAATTAGCCAGAGGTGGTGATGGGCGCCTGTAATCCCAGCTACTTGGGAGGCTGAGGTAGGAGAATCACTTGAACCTGGGAGGCAGAGGTTGCAGTGAAACGAGATCACACCACTGCACTCCAGCCTGGGCAACAGAGCAAGACCCATCTCAAAAAAAAAAAAAAAGAAAGAAAGAAAAAAGAAACTCAATGAACTACTAGGTGAATGGATGAATGAACACTTTCTTGAGTCCTCAAGGCAGTCCTCCTTCCCTACCCTATCTCTGTTAGTTTGCAGGTATGATTCTGTGTCTTGTCAGAGTTTTGCTGCAAACATATATATATGTGTGTGTGTGTGTGTGTGTGTGTGTGTGTATACACACATATATATATGCAGTTTTAAAAAGGCACAGAGAAAGAGGACCACAACTTGGAAAATCAATCCTAGTTTGGCAGAGGCATGATACTATTGGAATCGCAACAAATCTTAATCACTGCAGGTCTTAACTGTTAATACATTATATCAAGAGGCAGGGAACCAAGAGTGAGTGTAACTATTTGCCCTGCACACCTCCATCCCTTCTTCAAAACAGAAACCTTGTGTTAGGCAGCTGGTGGTGAAAGCTATGGCAGCTATAAACCCTTCTTTTTAAAAAAAAAAATAGTCCACTTGGTTTCCTTTCAGGCTTAAGGGAAACCCTTGCTCTGGGAGCCTGCCCAGCTAGGCAGAGAAAAAATAAAATAACTTCTCTCAATGTGAGAAGAATGCCTTCTATCGGAAAGGCTCCTCAAACATCCTTGGGTCAGGGTCTGCCTTTGGTCAAAAGTGACTTTTCATTGATTAGGTGAAGAGGAAGAGGCACAGGGCTTTTTGTCAAAGGCATCTTGAGTCTTGTATCAGTTTATCCTTTGAAGAATCGCACCATGTCATTACCTATAAATAAATCACAAATAAGATGGATCAAATATCTCAGAGCTACTAAAGGTATACCACATCTGAATATGGCTGTGTATAAAAAAGAAAAAAAAAATTATTATGTGATCCAAACAAAAATACTCTGCTAATATGTTGTGAGCTGACAACTGAAATTCATTACAGACATATAGCCCTATATAGGGGGTTTAATTCATTCTTTTCATTTCCTTTTTTTTTTTTGAGACAGTCTTACTCTGCTGCCCAGGCTGGAGTGCAGTGGTGTGATCTTGGCTCACTGCAACCTCCACCTCTTGGGTTCAAGCGATTCTTGTGCCTCAGCCAACCGAGTAGCTGGAATTACAGGCGTGCACCACCACCACACCTGGCTAATTTTTGTATTTTTAGTAGAGACGGGATTTCACCATGTTGACCAGGCTGGTCTCCAAGTCCTGGGCTCAAGGACTGAGATGACAGGTATGAGCCACCATGCCCAGCTCTAAATCTCTTTCTAATTAAGTAACATCTAAATGCATGAACACACACACACACACTCACACAAACACACAATTCTTTTTTTTTCTTAAAAATCCTCAGTTACTGCAACCTCAAACTTCTGGGCTCATGTGACCTTCCCACCTCAGTCTACCAAAGTGCTAAGATTACAGGTGTGAGCCACGGTACCCAGCTTGGCAAAAATCTTTCGAACAACTCAGGATTGAAAGTCCTCTTGATTTCCCCGCTCTAATCCCTCTGCCTTTCTAGATGCTCGTCACAGGCCTTGTGGGTTGCTCTAGTTCTTTCTCTTTTGTGTGTGCATAAATAATGGAGAAATGAAATCCAGACCACATGTGCTATTCTGTCCCTCACTTTATTCTCTTCATGTGTCTTAGAGATCTTTCTTCACTCAAGAAAATTGAAAGGTGACCCGGGCCAGTGGTTTGTAACTGGGCTGCCCAAAGCCCTAAGGATTCTGCGGAGGGGACCTCGAAGGCTGCCCCAGGAGCAAAGAGGAGCTCCAGGGACCCCACAAAAGGAACAAGAATTGACCCAGTTCAATTCCTTTGTCTTTGTCTTCTGCTAAGAGATAAAGATTCCTGAGAAGAGTTAGACATGTATACTTGGGTTTCACTGGCATTTGTTTTCTTGAGAGCAATTTTAGGGCAAGGGAGGAGAGTAACACGGAATTGCCTCCATTTCCCCAAAATGATCAGTCTGAAGAAAGCAAGAATTAGGAAAGGTCAGAGATAGAAACAGACTCTGCTCCACGAAGGACAATAACCCATGTATTCATCTCAGGTCTTGTGTATGGCTATGTATAACATCTGTGCAACCAGGAAATCACTACCCATGTACATTTGCAGTCTTCTCTAGTTTTCCTCTAAGTCTTGGATTTTAGATCTTTCTGTACTCCTTAAAAGGAGCTTTGGGCTTAGGAGCAGCAGTACAGAAAGACCTAGAATTTCTTCCTGGAAATTGTCTTCCCAGACATTGTATTCATGTCCAGGAAGAATGGAACAAAATCTGACCAGACAGGCCTGCTGCAGTCTAAGGGAAACTTCCTTTTGCGGCCAGGTAAACTGACCGTCTGGAAAATCTTTGGATCAAACAGAAGCGTAATAAAAACCATCTTTAAAACACCAATTTGCGCCAGGCACGGTGGCTCACGCCTGTAATCCCAGCACTTTGGGAGGCCAAGGCGGGCGGATCACAAGGTCAGGAGATCGAGACCATCCTGGCTAACACGGTGAAACCCCCATCTCTACCAAAAATACAAAAAATTAGCCGGATGTGGTTGTGCGCGCCTGTAGTCCCAGCTACTTGGAGGCTGAGGCAGGCGAATGGCGTGAACCCGGGAGGCAGAGCTTGCAGTAAGCCGAGATCGCACCACTGCACTCCAGCCTGGGCGACAAAGCGAGACTCCATCTTAAAACAAACAAACAAAAAAACACAAATATGCAAGACTGCCCCAGAAGCAAAGCTTCTTCTCTAAGTGTCAGAGTGCCTGCTTATTTGCAAAGGCAAGTGGCTGGAGGGTGATATCCCCAGTCGGAAAGCCTAGCAAGTCACTGAGTTCTTCTAAAGCTCCAAGTCTTCATCTATGTAATTGGGATAATAAATACTGATCTCATAAGGTCACTGTCAGGAGTAAATGAGTGAAGATGTCTAACTTCTAGTGTAGTGCCTGACGTGTACTGTTAAGGTTGAATTCTGTCCCCCTATATTAGCCCATTCTCATGTTGCTACAAAGAACTATCTAAGACTGGGTAATTTACCAAGAAAAGAGGTCAAGAGTATAGTGAACCATGATTGCACCACTGTACTCCAGTCTGGGTGACAGATTAAGACCCTATCTCAAAAAAAAAAAAAAAATTATAAATTAACCAAGCATGATGGCACATACGTATAGTCCTAGCTACTTCAGAGGCAGAGGTGGAAGGACAGCTTGAGGCCAAGGGTTCAAGACCAGCCTGGGCAACATTAGCAAGCCCCCGTCTCTAAATAAATAACTAGAATCATCATGTGATCCAGCAATTGAAGCAGGATCTTGAAGAGATATTTGCACACCCATGTTCACAACAGCACTATTCACAATAGCCAAGAGGTGGAAGTAGCCCAAATGTCCATCTATGGATGAATAAGTAAAGCAGATGTGGTCTGTACATACAATGGAATACTATTCGGCTTTAAAAAGAAGGAAATCCTGTCCTAGGCTACAACATGGATGAACATTGAGGACATTATCCTAGGTGAAATAATTCAGAACAAAAAGACAAACATTGCATGACTCCACTTACATGAGGTCCCTGGAGTAGTCAAACCATGGAAACAGAAAGTAGGATGGTGGTCAGGGTAGTGGGAGAGGGAATAGAGAGTTGTTCAATGGATGTAGAGTTCCAGTTTTGCAGGATAAAAAAAGTTCTAGAGACCTATTACAAGAGAATGTGAATATAATTAGCACTAGTGAACTTAAAAATGGTGAAGAGGGTAAATTTTTTTTTTTTTTTTTGAGACAGAGTTTTGCTCTTGTAGCCCAAGCTAGAGTGCAATGGCACAATCTTGGCTCTCCACAACCTCTGCCTCCCGGGTTCAAGCGATTCTCCTGCCTCAGCTTCCCGAGTAGCTGGAACTACAGTCATGCGCCACCACACCCAGCTAATTTTGTATTTTTAGTAGAGATGGGGTTTCTCCATGTTGGTCAGATGGGTCTTCAACTCCCGACCTCAGGTGATCCACCCACCTCAGCCTCCCAAAGTGCTGGCATTACAGGTGTGAGGTACCACACTTGGCTGAAGAGGGTAAATTTTATATTGGGTGTTTTTTTACAACTTCAAATATATGTGTAGATATATAAATGCACATATCTCATAAAATATGGATATAAATGCATATATTTATGTTCTATTATTCCAGCATGATTCCTTTACAATACTATTGCATGTAACAATGTAATAAAAATTATGCCAGGCGTGGTGGCAGCACTTTGGGAGGGAGACCAAGGTGGGCAGATCACTTGAGGTCAGGAATTCGAGACCAGCCTGGCCAACATGGTGAAACCCCATCTTTACTAAAAATCCAAAAATTAGCTGGGTATGGTGGTGCACACCTGTAATCCCAGCTACTCGGGAGGCTGAAGCACAAGACTTGCTTGAACCCGGAGGCAGAGATTGTGGTGAGCCAAGATCGTACCACTGCACTCCAGCCTGGGCGACAGAGTGAGACTCGGTCTCAAAAAAAAGGAAAATTATTAGAGGTTTGCTATTTAACCTTTTTAACTTAACCAAATCAGGATTTTAATAAATAATAACATTTAATGTCTATTGATATACATTTAAAATATATAAACTATTTTATTTATGTATTTGTATTTATACTGTGGACAGTCAATTCTTATGGTAAGTGATTAAAAAGATATATAACCTGTAAGAAATTGAACATTCTGATCCTGTTTTCATAACAATATTAGCTAATATTCATTGACTCTGTTTCTTTTTTTTTTTTTTTTTTTTTTTGAGACAGAGTCTTGCTCTGTCGCCCAGGCTGGAGTGCAGTGGCGTGATCTCGGTTCACTGCAAGCTCCATCTCACCTCCCAGGTTCACGCCACTCTCCTGCCTCAGCCTCCTGAGTAGCTGGGACTACAGGAGACTGCCACTACACCTGGCTAATTTTTTCTATTTTTTAGTAGAGACAGGATTTCACTGTGTTAGTCAGGATGGTCTTGATCTCCTGACCTCGTGATCCACTCGCCTTGGCCTCCCAAAGTGCTGGGATTACAGGCGTGAGCCACTACGCCCGGCCTATGACTCTGTTTCAGGTACTATTCGTGGTGTGTGTGTGTGTGTGAGCGCATGTGTGTGTATACACATATATATATACACTGTTTTTGTTTTGTTTTTTGAGACAGGGTCTTACTCTGTCACCCAGGCTGGAGTGCAGTTGTACAATCACGACTCACTGTAGCTTCAACCTCCCCAGGCTCAAGTGATCCTCCCATGTCAACTTCCCAAGTACCTGAGACTATAGGCAGGCACCACCATGCCTGTCTAATTTTTGTGTTTTTAGTAGAGATGGGGTTTTGCCATGTTGCCCAGTTTGGTCTCGAACTCCTGGGCTCAAGCGATCTACCCACCACTGCCTCCCAAAGTGCTGGGATTACATGAGTGAGCCGCTGCACTCGGCCAAAAGGAGGTTCTGGAAGGCCATTCCTGTCTGTGTGATTCTGTGAAAAGACTTCAAGAACTATGTTCCTGCACACACCTCCATAAAAGTAGCCATCTATATACATGTGTACATACATGTATAAGTACAAGGTGACATACATAAAGACATAAGAAGTGGGGTCAGCAATCACATGTTTAAAGGAGCTGAGAAGTAGAGCAGAGAGAGCCTGGATTTTAGAGCCAGACTTCTGTTTTCTATTTGCTAGTGAGGGGGAGACTGAGCAGAGTGATAACACACACACACACACACACACACACACACACATACATACACACACACACCCTAAACAAAGCGGACCCTTCCTGAGAATAGGATAATGATAATGATGACAGACGAGGATAATGATGCACAAATCCACCACCAGTGCTGGATTCGCCCGTTCTGAGTGTCTTGCCCACAGAAGTGTACACATTTTTCTAACTACCTTCCAAGATCTTTACCCAAGAGAACCTGACAGCTTTGTCGGCCTCTGTCCCTGCAAGGAGCTCAAACAAGCAGCTCTCCATCCCTCTCTGTCTGTGGCAGAAGATTTCTTGCCTCACTCCTCCAACCAAGGGCTTCCTGCAGACTGCTAGGAAAACCATCTCAGAGAAATCAGCGGAGAGCCTGTTTACCAAGCAACACTGCACAGCCCATGCAAGGACTCCTTTGAGAAATGGGAAACTGTCAGGATGGTAGACAGAATGAACTCGATTTCCCATTATTGTTTTCAAATAAATGGAGTCCAGTTTGCTTCCACTATAATCCAGGCATAACATTTATATGAGAACATAAAATATTACACAGCTGTAAGTAAAACAATATGTGTGTTCCTGAATAATAGTGATACCACTTGCCAGTAAGACTATATTTTGACCAAATAAAAGATGACCTAAATTTGACTCAGTGGGATGGGATTTACTCCATGATCGCTTCTTGAAAATAAAGGGATAGAGAGAGGGGGCTTTCATGAGGGTAGAAGGAAATGGACAAGGAGGACAAGAGAAAAACAGGATGGAAAGTTAGATGCCCATCGATGAGTTTGAAAGCGTACTTTGTACAAAGAATAAAGAGCATTTGATTTCACATGTCTAGTGAATTCCTCCCAAATAAAACCTTATTTTATAGCAGACACCCACATTGCGGAGTCCCACATATGCTGACATCCAGCTCTCCAGTCTATAGTGATTTTTATGCATTCCTCCACTCCCTCTTTCATTCATATGTATGATGGTTGCACAAATATGTATTGTGGACTTAATATGTAACAGGCTCTCTGGTAGGATGGGAAACAGACCCTGCCCTGAGCCAGTTTACAGCCCTGTGGGGAGGGCATCAAGGGAACAGGCTATTTCAATCTAGTGATAAGGGCCGCGACGGGAGAAACCTCAACACTGTGTCGTCAGAATCTGCAGAGACAGCGCAAGGGATCCCAAGGCTGCACATAAGAGGATGCTACATGACCAGAGGAACCAAACTTGATAACGCTGGAACTGAATTCAGAAGAAAGAGTAAATCCCAGCACTTTGGGAGGCCAAGGCAGGAGGATTGCTTATGGCCAGGAGTTCAAGACCAGACTGGGCAACATAGCGAGACCCTATCTCTACAAAAAGAAAAGAGAAGGGAAGGGAAGGGGAGGAGAGGGGAGAAAAGGAAAGGAGAGGAGAGGAGAGGAGGCTGGGCGTGGTGGGTCACGCCTGTAATCCCAGCACTTTGGGAGGCTGGGGCGGGAGGATCACGAGGTCAGGATATCAAGACCATCCTGGCTAACACAGTGAAACCCTGTCTCTACTAAAAATACAAAAAATTAGCCAGGTGTGGCAGCGTTCGCCTGTAGAGCTACTTGGGAGGCTGAGGCAGGAGAATGGCGTGAATCAGGGAGGCGGAGGTTGCAGTGAGCCGAGATTGGGTGACAGAGCAGGGATTCCAGCCTGGGTGACAGAGCAAGACTCTGTCTCTAAAAACAAAAAAAAAAAAAAAAGAAAAGAGGACTGGCAGGGCACAGTGGCTCACACCTGTAATTCCAACACTTTGGGAGGCCGAGGCGAGCAGATCACCTGAGGTCAGGAGTTCGAGACCAGCCTGGCCAACATGGTGAAACCCCGTTGCTATTAAAAATACAAAAATTATCCGGGTATGACGGTACATGCTTGTAATCCCAGCTACTCAGGAGGCTGAGGCAGAAGAATCACTTGAACCCGGGAGGCAGAGGTTGCAGTGAGCCGAGATCGTGCCACCGCACTCCAGCCTGGGCAACAGAATGAGACTCCATCTCAAAATAAATAAATAAATAAATAATTTAAAATTTAAATAATAATTAGCTTGGCATGGTGGCATGCAGCTGTAGTTCCAGCCACTCTGGAGGCTGAGGTGGAAAGATTGCTTGAGCCCAGGAGGCAGAGGTTGCAGTGAACTGAGATTGTACCACTGTACTCCAGCCTGGGCAACAGAGTGAGACAAAAACCAAAAAGAAAAGAAAAAAGAAAAGTAGAGCACTGCCACATGGCAATTCCAGCCAAGGAAGGGGGATCCCAGAGGGGAAAACACAGCGTTTCCCTTTAAAAACTCTGCCCAGTTGTTGCACACTTCACTACTCCCCACAGGCTACTGGCTACAACTTAGTCACATAACCACACCTGGCTTCCAGAAAGCTGGAAATATAGTTCTTATTCAGGGCAGCCACCAGCACAGATAAACACTTGTATGACATGGAAGCAAGGGAAACATACATTGGGAGCAAACCAACCCTCTCTGCCACAGCGTACGAGCCCTCCTCTTCCTCTTGTCCTGTCTGAGATAGACAGAGACATTAAAGGGTTTTCCAGGAAACCCCTGGAGAACATGATACACATTCGTATGCATGCACACACAAACCCAAATGCAATACAACAATTAACCATACGTTTTTCATTAAAACAAAAAGATAAAGAACGAAAACGTACAGCAGAAGACTCAAAGCTGTAGCAGAGAGGCTGGAGCAGGCTCTCTCTGCGGGTACAGACCTAAAGGGGGATGCAGAGGGGTATTAGCGAAGAAAAATGTGAAGGTAGATGGAGCCCCCATCACCTTCCCTTCTCCTGAGTTCTCCCCCACTGTGACATTCTCCCCTTATCACCAACTCTTCCACTGGATCAAAACATGCTCACAGACATTGATCTGCTAACAAAAACAGCATGAGCACACCATTGGGATGTACAAGCATTTCTGGAAGTGTCAAAGGAACCAAACTCCCCCCAGCTCGAAGATTGATTAGCTAAATAAACTTGAGCTAGATGTATATTCTCTTTGTTCTTCAATTTCCTCCAAATCCAATGAAGACTAAACAATACTTGCCTTACCTTCTTCATAGGCTTGTGGAGGGAACCAGGGAAATGGGATATCTGGGTATTAGTTTTCTATTTCTGTGTAACAAATCACCACACACTCTGTGGCTTAAAACAATAACTATTTATTTATTTATTTATTTATTTTTATTTATTTGAGACAGGGTCTCGCTCTGTTGCCCAGACTAAAGTGCAGTGGCATGATCTTGGCTCACTACAACCTCTGCCTCTTGGGTTCAAACAATCCTCCCACCTCAGCATCCCAAGTAGCTGAGAGTACAAGCATGTGCCACCACGCCAGGCTAATTTTTGTAGTGATAGGGTTTCGCCATGTTGCCCAGGCTTGTCTCGAACTCCTGAGCTCAAACAATCTGCCCGCCTTGGCCTCCCAAAGTGCTGGGATTATAAGAGTGAGCCACCGGCTAAAACAATACCCATTTATGATCTTATTGTTTCCATAGGTCAGAAATCCGGACATAGAGTGACTAGATTCTGCATTCAGGGATTCACGGGCTGAAGCCAAGGTGCCAGCTGGGGCTGCATTCTTAGCTGGGACTTGGATACTCTTCCAAGCTGAGGTTGGCAGAATTCATTTCCTTGTGAGTGTAGGACTGAGGGCCCCTTTTTCCTTCAAGCCATTGGCAGGAATGGCTCTCAGCTCCTAGTGGCTGTCTGCAGTTCCTAGCCATGTGGGTGTTGCAAGGTAGCTCCTCATTCTGTCTTCTTTACCTGTGTAAGTTGATTATGTTCCAAGTAACACTCCTTCGGGGGAATCTGTTTACACTGGCTGAGGGTCAGGCATGGTGGCTCACGCCTGGAATCCTAGCACTTTGGGAGGCCAAGGTGGGAAGCTCACTTGAGCCCAGGAGTTTGAGACCAGCCTAGGCTACATATCTGAACCCTTTTCCTTTCTCTGGTACATTTCATATTCACCAAAAAGACGAGATGGCCTCATGACAGGAGTAAGGACTTTGGAGTCTGGTAAATGTGGATTCAGAATTTCTCTCCAGCTCTTCGTAACTGAATGTTACTCAGCCTCTCTAACTCATGACTTCCTCCTCTGTACATTTGGGAGAACACCAACCACACAGGGATGTTGGGGGATGAAATGACATAGGATTCATGGGAATTCAATGATACCACATTCATAGCATATGGCAGGTGTGGGCTCCAGGCCCTTCCCCCTTTCCCATCTCCTATTCCACATCATTAACTCCCTTTCTTTCTCCCTCCCTCGGTATCTTCCTTCCTTCCTCCATTTCAAAGAACAGCTAAAACTGGTGATGCAGAAATGACTACAGTAAAGCTGACCCTAAAACAACACAGAGGTTAGGGGCACTGACCCCACACACATTCAAAAACCCATGTCTACCTTTGTTTTGGAAGGTTTTTTTCTCTGAGCTAGGATCTGGCTCTATTGCCCAGGCTGGAGTACAGTGGCATGATCTTGGCTCACTGCAACCTATGCTCCTGGACTCAAACCATCCTCCCACCTCAGCCTCCTGAGTAACTGAGACCACATGTGCATGCCACAATGCCCCACTAATTTTTGTATGTTTTTGTAGAGATGGAGTTTAACCATGTTCTCCAGGCTGGTCTCGAACTCCTAAGCTCAAGTCATCTGCCCACCTCAGCCTCCCAGTGTGCTGAGATTCTAGGTGTAAGCCATGACACCCAGCCCCATGCATAACTTTTTTTTTTATTTTGACGGAGTCTCGCTCTTGTCCCCCAGACTGGAGTGCAGTGACGAGATCTCATCTCACTGCAACCTCCGCCTCCCGGGTTCAAGCGATTCTCCTGCCTCAGCCTCCCGAGTAGCTGGGATTACAGGCCCCCGCTACTGCGTCCAGCTAACTTTTGTATTTTTAGTAGAGACAGGGTTTCACCATAATGGTCAGGCTGGTCTCAAACTCCTGACCTCGTGATGCACCCACCTCAGTCCCACAAAGTGCTAGGATTACAGGCATGAACTACCACACCCGGCCCATGCATAACTTTTGACTCTCCAAAAACTGAACTACTAAGAGCCTACTGTTGACTGGAAGCCTTACCTATCAATAACATAAACAGTCAATTAACATATATTTTTGCATGTTGTATGCATTATACACTGTATTCGTACAATAAAGTAATTTAGAGAAAAGAAAATGTTATTAAGAAAATCACAAGGAAGAGAAAATGTATTTACTATTCATTAAGTGGAATTGGATCATCATGAAGGTCTTCATCCTCATCATCTTCATGTTGAGTAGGAGAAGGAGAAGAGGAAGGGTCTTGATGTCTCAGGGTGGCAGAGGCAAAAGAGATAGAGGAGGCGGGAGGGGAGGCAGGAGAGGTAGGGTAACTTTTATTGAAAACAAATCCATGTATAAGTGGACCTGCGCATTTCAAACCTGTGTTGTTCAAGGTTCAACTGTGTATCACATTGGAAGATAACTACCTTATAATTGCACCCAAACGCATTCCACTTGAATGCCAACATTACAAGAACTCTGGTAAGTGGGGTTATCATACCAACCAATCATTTCCAGATGGAACTATTAGCATGATAATCCTGTTCTCTCGTCCTGATACCATTTTTTATACTTTTCTTGAAAAATGTACTTGGACTGCGTTCTCACATAGTTACTACACTCTAACAGATTTATGCTCCTTAGAAGAATGGGTCTAGTCATGAAAGTGTTCCAAATCTGTCTCTTACAGAGATGCTCAGGATAAAAGGAAGATTAGTGGTCAAAAGTAATGTAACTGAAATGCGGAGGCTGCCCCGGGGGAAATGTTAAGGGCTGCCTGGCACAAGCTAGCACCTTCTGGCAAACTTCTCAAAGTGCTGAAATAGAAGGCTCAAGAGTCACCTGCTTAAGTAATGGTCTCCAAGGCAAAATATCAGGAGTCTTGTTCAGCCACCACAATGAGCTATTATATGTATGTGACACCCATGTAACACGAGAATTATACCAGTCACGAGGTTGCTTTTTTTTTTTAATGCATAAAGCATGATTCTAACTTGTTGTTTTTTGCAAACATGTTGATCACGTGAGAAGGGTTTCAGAAGCAAGACTCGTTTATTCAACATTTCTAGGCTCAAGAAATCACCAATACATTGATGCAAACACCGGCTCTGGAGAAGAGAATTGTCAGTAGGAGCCTCCGGCCCTCCCCTCCGTCGCTGAGATGCCTTCTTCATCCTGGTGCTGTTAGGGAGGGTTCCAGGGAAAGGATAACATATTCACTGAGTTCTAACAATCAACAGAGAGTCCAGCAGCTCAGGCAGATCATGCCAAAGTCAAGCCCCCTTCAGTAAAACGGCCCATCTATAAATCATTAAAGATTGTGAGTGCCAAGAAAGCTACTGGATTAGTTCAGCATAATAGGCAGAAAGCTTGCATTTGCCAAATGCTTTACAACCATTTTTTATGAAGTATTATACATAATACCCTGGGAGATAAATGAACAATATAATTACCATTTTATAACTAAGGAAGCAGACACCCAGTGGAGGTGCTCTGGGAGTTAGTAGCAAACTAATGCTAGAATCCCTTGACCGAACTCCCTGGGTCAACATTTTTTGTCTTTTTTGGTTTTTTTTTGCTCTGTCACCCAGGCTGGAGGGCAGTGGTACTATCATAGCTCACTGCAATCTCAACGTCCTACACTCAAGCAATCCTCCCACCTCAGCCTCTCAAATAGCTGGGACCACAGCCATGCACCACCATGCCCCACTACTTTTTAAATTTTTTGTAGAAACAAGGTCTCACTATGTTGCCCAGGTTGGTCTTGAACCCCTGGACTCAGGCAATTCTCCCACCTCTGTCTCCCAAAGTGTTGGGATTACAGGCATGTGTCACCATGCCTGGCAACATTCTTTCTAATAAACTACTTTGCCTCATATAAGCATGTCCTTCCGTTGACTTAAAACAAGGGTATACATTTAAAATCTAGGTGCAGTGGTGTGTACCTGTTGTCCCAGCAACTCAGGAGACTGAGGAAGGAGGATTGCTTGAATCTAGAAGTTTAAATCCAACCTGGGCAACGTAGCAAGATCACATCTCTAAAATATATATATATAAATATAAATATATGTTATGTATATAATTTTATATTTTTTTCTTTTTTCTTTTCTGGTGACAGAGCTTCGCTCTTGTTGCCCAGGCTGGAGTGCAATGGTACGATCTCAGCTCACCGCAACCTCTGCCTCCCGGGTTCAACCCATTCTCCTGCCTCAGCCTCCCGGGTATCTGAGATTAGAGGCATGTGCCACCACGCCCGGCTAATTTTTGTATTTTTAGTAGAGAGGGGTTTCACCATGTTGGCCAGGCTGGTCTTGAACTCCTGACCTCAGGCAATCTGCCCGCCTCAGCCCCCCAAAGTGCTGGGGTTACAGGCGTGAGCCACTGCACCCGGCCAAATTTTTTTTTTATTTTAAAAATATCAAAGTTTAAAATCTGAGCCTGAGCAAAATCCATCTTCATGAATTGCACTTTAGGCCTTAAGAGGAGAAAGTCTACTTCCTGCTACGATACAGAACTAATTGATTGATACCAAGTGTATTAGTTAGGGTACAGTCACAATTGTTGTAATAAGGGGAACTTATGAATAAGGGGAGTATTTAAGTCCCTGTGCTTCAGGGACTTAAATACTTAAATACTGTCACATATAATAGTCCAGAGGCGCACTGTCCAAAGCTGGTGGGGCAGCTCTACCATCCTTCACGTGTGGCTCAGAAGTTGTATCCACCCACCTTCACTCACATCCCATTGGTCAAAACAGGCACTTGGCCCCAAACAAGACCAAAAATGTAGTCTGGTTGTATAGCCAAATACCTGGCAAAAATGTAGGAGTTGTATAAGGAAGGAAAGAGTGGATATTGACTGACAAGGAGTAGTCATTGCCTCACTACACGTAAGAGGCAAAGATTTCCAATCCTCAGATTCAGTGTTCACCTTCCCTGCTCCAATGGGGAAAACTTGACAGAGCAATGTCAACCCTGAGAGAATAGGAGGGAATTGGGTGTCAAACAGGCATGATATTAGGACCCAGATGGGCTGCATGATGATACCTGCTCTGTCATATATTAGCTGTGAGATCTCAGGCAAGTCATTGAAACTCAGCATCTCAGTTTCCTTATCCGTAAAACTTGATAGATGAGATTACCTCTACATCTTACATGTAATGATGTCAGGGTCAACAGTATAACAGGGTAGACTTTGAAACATACCACATCCCCTCAAGTTAACCAATAAATAACCAGAACTCATATCACATGTTTTTAGTCTTAAATGGAATGTATATAATGGATCTATCTTGTGAAAATAATTGCATGATTTAGTATGTAGATAAATCTTGTGTGTTTCTAAAGCTTTAGTCATACAGAAATATTTACCAGTCCTATCCACAAGTTAAAAACAAACAAAAGCTGAAGTTTTCTTATACAAACTTTCAACCACTTTCAATAAGAAATGGGAATACAGGTTGAGTATCTCTTACCCAAAATGCTTGGGACCAGAAGGATTTTGGATTTTGAATTTTTTCAGATTTTGGGGTATTTATATATACATAATGAGATATCTTGGGAATGTAACCCAAGTCTAAACACAAAATTTATTTATGTTTCATATACACCTTGTACACCTAAACTAAAGGTAATTTTACACAATATTTCTAATAATTTTGTACATAAAACAAAATTTATATTAAGCAATTAATATGTGGAATTTTCCACCTGTGGCATCATGTTGGCACACAAAAGTTTTAGATTTTGGAGCATCTCAGATTTTGGATTTTCAGATTAGAGATGCTCAACCTGTATCTGTACAATTCTAGTGAATCGCTATTCAATCTTATCTATAAGCCTATATTACCATGAATATCTGACCAAAGGTTAATAAGGATATTAAGTACTTTCAAATGCACTAATCTTCATGGTTAGGGCAAATATTTTTTAAATACTTTTGTTTTAACACAGAGTCTTGCCCTGTCACCCAGGCTGGAGTGCAGTGGTGAGATCATAGCTCGCTGCAGCCTCAACCTCCTATGCTCAAGTGATCCTCCCACTTCAGCTTCCCAAGTAGCTGGGATCACAGGTGTGCACCACCAAGTCTGGATAGTTGTTTGTTTATTTATTTATTTATTATTTATTTATTTTGTAAAGATAAATTCTCACTATGTTGCCCAGCTGGTCTCGAATTCCTGGCCCCAAGTGATCCTCCCACCTCAGCCTCCCAGAGTGCCGGGACTACAGGCCTGAGCTGCTGTGCCTAGCTACAAATACGTTTTACACACACTTCCCCCTGCTATGCTTATGCAAATATCTCTCATCAGCATGGGAAGTATGGAAGTCTGACTTCTAGAAATAGGAGATAACTGAACCCGAATTCCCCAAGAGCCTGTGAACATTTTAAAACATATTCCCAAGGGTCGAGTCTCATCATCCTTGAGTGTCATTCAAGGCTAATTTTATTGAATACATCAGATGATGAAGCTGATAGTGGAAACAAACCAATAAAGCTGTTGTTCTTTTTTGTTGTTGTTGTTGTTGTTGTTGAGACGGAGTCTCGATCTATTGGCAGGCTGGAGTTCAGGGGCATGATCTCGGCTCACTGCAACCTCTGCCTCCTGGGTTCACACCATTCTCCTGCCTCAGCCTCCTGAGTAGCTGGGACTACAGGCATCTGCCACCACGCTCGGCTAATTTTTTTTGTATTTTTAGTAGAGACGGGGTTTCACCATGTTGGCCAGGATGGTCTCGATCTCTTGACCTTGTGATCTGCCCACCTCGGCCTCCCAAACTGCTGGGATTACAGGGGTGAGCCACCGCACCCGGTCAGCTGTTGTTCCTATGTAAATAATAGACTGGTTCTGAAAGTGTTCCTGAAGGTAGTCATGTTAAATTTTAAAAAATGATGTATCACTTCTCGGCATTTTGGCTAGGATCAAGTGCAAAGGAAATGATATGTTGCCTTTCAAGGTGATTACTTTTGAAGGCAAAACGTATAAATGTTGTTTCTTTAATTTGGCTACGTTTTTAAAAGTCTCACTGCTTTATAAATAGATAATAATTGTGTATTGTGTGAAATGAGTGCTTTCCTAGTGCCAGCCATTTTGCTAGACACTTTGGTGGGAATTTATCATCTCAACCTCACAAAAGTCTGTCTCCATCCCCTGTGCAGAATCTGAAAGTTGTCTGCCGGAGATCCATTCTTTCCTTATTCCTTAGAAGACAGTCCCTATTTTATGTGAAACTTCAAGGCGCCCAACTGAAGCACTAATTTATTTATTTATCTTTTATTTATCTATTTGTTTATTTTGAGATGGAGTTTCACTCTTGTTGCCCAGGCTGGAGTGCAATGGTGCAATCTCAGCTCACCACAACCTCTGCCTCCCGGGCTCGAGCGATTCTCCTGCTTCAGCCTCCCGAGTAGCTGGGATACATCCCAGATACACAGCACCACGCCCGGCTAATTTTTGTATTTTTAATAGAGATGGGGTCTCATCATGTTGGCCAGGCTGGCCTTGAACTCCTGACCTCAGGTGATCCACCCGCCTCGGCCTCCCAAAGTGCTGGGATTACAGGTGTAAGCCACTGAGCCCATCCCTAAAGCACTAATTGACCAGCTCACCTGGTGATTAGCAGTGGCCAATAGGATGGAAACATAAGTTGTTGAGTGACACCTCCAGAAGAGAAGAGACACAGATTGATGACATGCATGCCCTCTTTGTCCTTTCCCATTTTTCTGCTGCCTGGAGTATGGATGAGATGGTTTCAGCTCCAACTGTCATCTTGTAATTTGTGGATGGAGATTACAAACTAAAGGTAGCAGAGGTAAAAGAAACCTGGGTCTCTGGTACGATCAAGGAGCTGCCAACCTAGCCTCTGGCTGTCTACCACCAGAATTATTTCATGCAAGAGAAAAATTAACTTATGTGACGACACCACTATTCTTTGGGATGTTTTGTTCTATGTTGTTTAACCTAATTATAACCGAGACACCTTCCTTCATCTTACATAGAGGCCAGGCATGGTGGCTTATGCCTGTAATCCCAACACTCTGGGAGGCCATGGTGGGAGGATCACTTGAGGCCAGGTGTTTGAGACCAGGCTGGGCAACATAGCGAGACCTCGTCTCTACTAAAAACAAAAACAAACAATCAAAAAAAGATTAGCCAAGTATGGCGATGCCTGCCTGTGGTCTCAGCTACCCAAGAGGCTGAGACAGGAGGGTTGTTTGAGCCCAGGAGTTTGAGGCTACAGTGAGCTGTGATCCTGCCTCTGCATTCCAGCCTGGGCAACAGAGCGAGACCCTGTCTCAAAAAAGAGAGAGTGTTGAGACTTACATATAAGAGAATTGAGAATTTAGTAGCTTGTCTGAGGTCCAGTAGCCTGTGGAGAGCCTGGATTCAACCCAGGCAATCTGACTGCAGAAACTCCTATTTCTCAGGGCCCACATATACATTAGTTTACTAATTAAGAAAGAAATTCACAGTATTTGTCCATTCACTTCCATTTAGCCCCAGTACAATGCTATAAAAATCACAGAAGTGGTTGAAGGTAAAGTAAGGTAGACTGTCTTAAAATCCAAGGTACTGGGTCTATGGATTACTGACTAAGTATATAATTTACCCGTTATTTAAGTTCATGAAATTGATGTAAAGACTGTTATTCAATGCTAAAAGTCCACTCCTCTTGCACAACAAATTTCAGAAATGACTTATCAGTAGGCCAAGAATGTTCTCAGACCACAAAACTAAGTCCCTGTATCCCCTCCAAGGATATGCATGTCTCTATGGATGAAGCCATGTTGCCAATCCAAGCCTTCTTCACAACAGGATAATTCTCAATTTCCTGGATTGTGTGACTGATGGGGAAAGGAAGACATAAGTCAGCTGTGATATGCTCAAGATAGTCTGCACCTGCGATTAAATAATGGTCATGTGTGTAAGAGCTATATTCCATTCACAACAGAATACCAGGGAAGCACAGTGTTCCATGTAAAACCACATTCTCCCATGACTTCAGATGAAAGCCAAGAGCAGCCAAAGGCTCATGTATGGTTTCCGTGCCCAACCAAAAGGAAATTCTACAGTAACCACCACATTTCGTTTTGCTGATTAGAATAAACCCCAAACAGTTTCATTAAAATTAAGGCCTATAATTGCATGGAGAAAATGGCCAGATTGCAATATGGGCTATTCTGTCTTCCCAGACATACACAGTGATAATTGACATAGGCCACCACCTAATCACCAGAGTCAACCAGATCATGAAATCACTGAAAGAGACAATGATAAGTTCAGAGCTCAGTGCAGAAAGACCAAAATCAGGAGCCTGCTCCTACAAAAACAGAGTAATCACTAGCCAAATATCACGGAAACTCAGTCAGGGCTGGGGAACCATGGAAGCTACACAGCTACATTTTTTTTCTTTAGGAGGTTTGAATTGCCATTTTTTTTTTTTTTTTTTTTGAGATGGGTCTTGCTCTGTCAGCCAGGCTGGAGTGCAGTGGCATGATCTTAGCTCACTGCAACCTCTGCCTCCTGGGTTCAAAGGATCATCCCACCTCCTCCTCCCAAGTAGCTGGGAATACAGATGCCCACACCACACCCAGTCAATTTTTGCATTTTTAGTAGAGGCAGGGTTTCACCATGTTGGCTAGGATGGTCTTGAACTCCTGACTCAAGTAATCTGCCCACCGGAGCCTCCCAAGGTGCTGGGATTACAGGTGTGAGCCACCATGCCCAGCCTGAACTGCATTTCTAAACCTTTGTGCTGAGCATCCGTTTCGTCCTTCTAGATCACCCTTCTCTACACAAAAGGCTGATCTGTAAGGATGACATCAAACAGCTCTGCTGTCCCTGGCTTCTGGTTGGGTTTGGCAAACAGGGAGCCCCAGCAGATGATGGAGGGAGAGAGGAGAGTCAGGTCAGGGTGTGGGTTCTACTGAGTCATCGTGAGCTGGTTGAGCCTCTCAACTGGGGTCCATGGCTCCTGTCAGGCATTCCTCCCTCTAGAGCTGTCTAGCTCTCTCCAGGCTCCAGTGTCTCTCCCTTTCCTCACTCTGTCCACTCTCACAATGGTAACACTGCCCACCACGATCTACCCTGGCTCTCCACAGGACTTCCAACACCCTGCCCTGCCCCAACTTCATAAATTCTCCTCAAATGACCCAGTTGGAATATGCCCTTCATTTCTTGTCAGAGCCCTAACATGACTTCTGAGCAGATGCAAACACATATATGGAAATTCAGAGACCGCTGGACTGAGGGTGAGTGAACCTTCAGGGATTCCAGCAGCATTCCACCACGCTCGTCTGTGTGGCAGGATGAGATACCCAATTTATCTGCTCTTGACCTTCTCTTGGATAAAACGAAGGGCTGAGGCCGGGTGCAGTGGCTCATACAGGTAATCCCAGCACTTTGGGAGGCCAAGGTGGGTGGATCACTTGAGATCAGGAGTTCTAGACCAGCCTGGCCAACATGGTGAAACCCCGTCTCTAATAAAAACACAAAAATTAGGCTGGGTGCAGTGGCTCACGCCTATAATCCTAGCACATTGGGAGGCTGAGGCAGGCGGATCACTTGAGGTGAGGAGTTTGAAACCAGATTGGCCATCATAGTGAAACCCCATCTCTACTAAAAATACAAAGAATTAGCTGGGCATAGTGGTGCGCACCTGTAACCCCAGCTAAATCGGGAGGCTGATGCAGGCAAATAGCTTGAATCCAGGAGGCAGAGGTTGCTGTGAGCCAAGATCGCACCACTGCACTCCAGCCTGGGCAACAGAGTGTTTAAAATAAAAAGAAAAGGCCGGGCGCGGTGGCTCAAGCCTGTAATCCCAGCACTTTGGGAGGCCAAGACGGGCAGATCACAAGGTCAGGAGATCGAGACCATCCTGGCTAACACGGTGAAACCCCGTCTCTACTAAAAAATACAAAAAACTAGCCGGGCGAGGTGGAGGGTGCCTGTAGTCCCAGCTACTCGGGAGGCTGAGGCAGGAGAATGGCGTAAACCCGGGAGGCAGAGCTTGCAGTGAGCTGAGATCCGGCCACTGCACTCCAGCCTGGGTGACAGAGCAAGACTCCGTCTCAAAAAAAGAAAGAAAAAAAGAAAAAAAATTAAAACAAAACAAAGGTCTGAAATCATCTCGACAATCTTGTCGAATGTAAAATCATTCTACAGACCTTCTTTACCTTCCCTACCCTTCCTCCTTTCTCTTCCTCATGACTTCTCCTTTCACACACAGCTTCCTCCCACATGAACACCACACATCCCAAATGGCAACCCAGGGACAGTACAGAACAATTAGGGTTAGAAAGGAAACAAATAAAATCACTTTTTTTCTCCTCACACATCTTAATCTCAGAGCCACTACAAAAATTAGACTCACCAAATTCTACTTGAAATTTTAATATGAATATAAAACTATTTGGCAATATGATAATTGGCATAAATTAGAACTTCATAGTTAAACAGAACAGTTGAACAGTTCAGGTTAAAATTGCTTTTGAAAAAAATAAAATTACTTTTGAATATTGAGGTGCCCAAGGTTAAAACACTATAAATGGGTCCTTGGTCAGCTAATTCCAAAACAATACACCCCAGACTTCTGTTAACACTTAATTAACAGAAAACTAAAACAAAATGCAGAACAATGTTGGAATCTGGGGTCCAGAAAAGAATTCAGCCAATTTATGGTTGTCAACCACTTAATGCAACTTGAGCCTGGGACAAAACAGAATTCTAGACCTTCTCCCATTTCCAATTATGTAAACCGCAAAATCAGCTGCTGCCACGAGTATGCATAAATGTAATCCCTAACTTTCCAAGTTAAACCTAGGTGTACCCTTAAAGGATGCAGCTAAGGCTGTGACCTCAGAATGGGGTGGAAATGGGCAAAGACAAGAGTCAAGGGTGAGCTTTCACTCTGCAGCTTTCTGCAGACCGTGGGCATGTTATAGGAGTTCCCTAGACCACTGTTTCTTCATTGATGAAGTGGAAATAGAAATGCCTGCCTACTCCACCAATTCCGCTTCTGGTTATATATCCAAAAGAATTGGCCAGGCGTGGTGGCTCACGCTTATAATCCCAGCACTTTGGGAGGCTGGGGTGGGAGGATCACAAGGTCAGGAGATCAAGACCATCCTGGCTAACATGGTGAAATCCCGTCTCTACTAAAAATACAAAAAAAATTAGCCGAGCGTGGTGGCAGATGCCTGTAGTCCCAGCTACTCAGGAGGCTGAGGCAGGAGAATGGTGTGAACCCAGGAGGCAGAGCTGTCAGTAAGCCGAGATTGCAGCACTGTACTCCAGCCTGGACCACAGAGTGAGACTCCGTCTCAAAACAAAACAAAAAAATAATTGAGTCCGGGTGTGGTGGCTCACACCTGTAATCCCAGCACTTTGGGAGGCTGAGGCGGGTGAATCACAAGGTCAGGAGTTCAAGACCGGCCTGGCCAACATGGTGAAACCCTGTCTCTACTAAAAATACAAAAACTCGCCGGGCATGGTGCTGGGCACCTGTAATCCCAGCTACTTGGGAGGCTGAGGCAGGAGAATTACTTGAACCTGGGAAGCGGAGGTTGCAGTGAGCTCAGATCGCACCACTGCACTCCAGCCTGGGTGAGAGAGCGAGACTCTGTATCAAAAAAAAAAAAAAGAAGAATTGAAAGTAGGGTCTCAAAGAGGTCCTTACATACCCATTTATGTTCAGAACAGCAGCATTAACAACAGCCAACAGACGGAAACAACCCCAGTGTCCATCAGTGGCTGAATAGATAACAAAATGCACTCTATCCATACCATCGAATATTATTCTGCCTTAGAAAAGGAAGGAAATCTGGCCGGGCGCGGTGGCTCAAGCCTGTAATCCCAGCACTTTGGGAAGCCGAGACGGGTGGATCACAAGGTCAGGAGATCGAGACCATCCTGGCTAATACGGTGAAACCCCGTCTCTACTAAAGAATACAAAAAACTAGCCGGGCGACGAGGCGGGCGCCTGTAGTCCCAGCTACTTGGAGGCGGAGGCAGGAGAATGGCGTGAACCTGGGAGGCCGAGCTTGCAGTGAGCTGAGATCCGGCCATCGCACTCCAGCCTGGGCGACAGAGCCAGACTCCGTCTCAAAAAAAAAAAAAAAAAAAAAAAAAAAAAAAGAAAAGGAAGGAAATCCTGTCACACGCTCCAACATGAATAAACTTTGAGGACAAATACTGTATGATTTCACTTACATGAGGTCTCTAGGGTAGTTAAATTTATAGTGAGAGAAAGTAGATTGGTGGCTGTCAGTAACCAGGGGAGGAGCCAATGGAGAGTTATTCAATGGAAGAGTGCAGCCATAGAAAAGTACAAGACAGTGTCTTTTGCGGGAACATAGGTAAAGTTGGAGGCTATTATTCTTTGCAAACTAATATAGGAACAGAAAACCAAATATCACACATTCTCATTTGTAAGTGGGAGCTAAATGATGAAAACTCATGAATGCAAAGAAAGGTACAACAGAAACTAGAGTCTACTTGAGGGTGGTGAGTGGGAGGAGGGAGAGGAGCAGAAAAAAAATTGAAAACAAAACTATGAGGACTAGTACCCAGATGATGAAATAATCTGTACAACAAACAGATTATTTTGTTTGTTTATCATGACGTGAGTTTCCCTATATAACAAACTGCCTATGTACCCCCGAACCTAAAATACAAGTTAAAAAAAAAAAAACGAGTTTCATTTTTGGAAGATGAAAAAGTCCCGTAGATCTTTTTCACTACAATGTGAATATACTTAATACTACTGAACTGTACAGTTAGAAATGGTTAAGATGAGTAGGCCGGGCATGGTGGCTCATGCCTGTAAAACCAGCACTTTGGGAGGCCAAGGTGGGTGGATCACCTGAGGTCAGGAGTTCGAGACTAGCCTGGCCAACATGGTGAAAGCCCGTCTTTACTAAAACTATTTTGAAAATTAGCCGGTGTGGTAGTGGGTGCCTGTAATCCCAGCTACTCAGGAGGCTGAGGCTGGAGAATTGCTTGAACCCAGGAGATGCACATTGCAGTGAGCCAACATGGTCCCACTGCACTCCAACCTGGGTGACAGAGTGAGACTCTGTCTCGAAAAAAAAGAAAAAGAAATGGTTAAGATGGTAAATTTCATGTTGCTTCCTACTACAATTTTTTACCTTATTTAATCTCTGTGAGAATTAAACGATAGTGAGTACAAATGCCTGACACACAATAGATGCTCGGTAAATGTAATGTTCTTTTCCCTCTTCTTCTGAATGGCTTGGGAATTATCACAAACATTAAAGAAACTTCTAGCATCCAAAGCATATTGATATGGGTAGAAAGGGAGGATAAGATCTCAATTCATTTGCTTTGCCTCTCCCCTCCCTTTTCAACCCTGTGAATCAGGCCAGATCACCACCCACTATGGTTTGAATGTTTGTGTCCCCTCCAAAATTTCTGTTGAAACTTAAATCTGCAATGCACGATATTAAGAGGTGGAGCCTTTAGGAGGTGATTCCATATGATGGAATACTGTATGGAATATTCCCTCTCTGCCTTCATGAATGGGATTAGTGACTCTCTGAAAGGACTGATGGGAACAGCGTCCATTCCCTTTGGAGGATGCAGCAACAAGGGGCCACCCTGAAGCCAGAGACCAGCCCTCACCAGACACCAAGTGTTGGTGCCTCAATCTTGGACTTCCCAACCTCTAGAACTGAAAGAAATACATTTCTATTGTTTACAAAGTACCTGGCCTTAGTATTTTGATATAGTAGCATAAATGGACTAAGACACCAAACCAACTCAAAGCTCAGGCTAACAATTCTGGATACAGTGTGTCACCAACTTGGGAAGTACTTGGCATCTATCACCTAATGTCCCAGAGCTGATCGCTGGGACCCCAGCAGCCCACCCAGTCTCCCTTTGCTCCAAAAAGAACAGCCCTGAGACAGTCCTTTCTGTGTGCCTCCTGTACTTGTTAAAAGGTAGCAGTATATCCATGCATTTACAAAACCGATAGCAGATACCACTGATGAACCAGGCACTGTTCTAGGCACATGGAGTATGGCAAAAAATAAGAAAGACAGGCCAGGCATGGTGTAATCCCAGCACTTTGGGAGGCCGAGGTGGGCGGATCACCTGAGGTCAGGAGTTCAAGACAAGCCTGACCAACATGGTGAAACCCCATCTCTACTAAAAATACAAAAAAAAGGCCGGGCAGGGTGGCTCAAGCCTGTAATCCCAGCACTTTGGGAGGCCGAGACGGGCGGATCACGAGGTCAGGAGATCGAGACCAGCCTGGCTAACATGGTGAAACCCCGTCTCTACTAAAAACTACAAAAAACTAGCTGGGCGAGGTGGCGGCGCCTGTAGTCCCAGCTACTCGGGAGGCTGAGGCAGGAGAATGGCGTGAACCCGGGAGGCGGAGCTTGCAGTGAGCTGAGATCCAGCCACTGCACTCCAGCCTGGGTGACAGAGCAAGACTCCGTCTCAAAAAATAAAAAATACAAAAAAATACAAAAAAAAAAGTTAGTCAGGCTTGGTGGTGGGTGCCTGTAGTCCCAGCTACTCGGGAGGCTAAGACAGTAGAATTGCTTGAACCCAGGAGGAAAAGGTTGCAGTGAGACAAGATCGCACCACTGCACTCCAGCCTGGGCAACAAAGTGACTCCGTCTTCAAAAAAAAAAAGGCCAGGCGCAGTGACTCACACCTGTAATCCCAGCACTTTGGGAGGCCGAGACGGGCAGATCACGAGGTCAGGAGATCGAGACCATCCTGGCTAACACGGTGAAACCCCGTCTCTACTAAAAATACAAAAAAATTAGCCGGGCGTGGTGGTGGGCACCTGTAGTCCCAGCTACTCGGGAGGCCGAGGCAGGAGAATGGCGTGAGCCCGGGAGACAGAACTTGCAGTGAGCCAAGATCGTGCCACTGCACTCCAGCCTGGATGACAGAACGAGACTCCGTCTCAAAAAAAAAAAAAAAGTAATTTCTGGCACTTCTCAAAATTTGATTTTAGAGTCCATGGTTTTTGTCATTGTTCTGAGTCTTTTTGAGGGGGAGACAAGGAAAACTGCTTGATCACTAGTGGTAATGATGCCTAACAGCCAAAAATAACTGCAAGGAAACACCTTAGACATGAAAATCTATGTGTGATTATGCAATAAACAAATCTCTATTAGCTATAGCAGATACAAACTACACATCTTCAACAGAACAAGAAACTATCAAATCAATAATAATATTGTTGCTTTGAACTGTGGTTAACTACCTAATTCTAGAAAAGGGGAAGCAAATTTTTCCTTACCTTTTACATTCTATATTTCAAAGCAGTGTATGAAGAGAATACTGGATGGAGAATCCAGATCCGTATTCTACACCAGTGTTGTCCAAAAGAAATATTAGTTTGGTGCAAAAGTAATTGTGATTTTACCTTGAAATGTAATGGTGCAAAAACACTTAAGCACCAGCCTTATAGAATGAGAGCCCTTGTTTTTTTTTTTTTTTTTTGAGACGGAGTCTCACTCTGTTGCCTAGGCTGGAGTGCAGTGGCACCGTGTCGGCTCACTGTGACCTCCGTCTCCCGGGTTCAAGCAATTCTCCTGCCTCAGCCTCCCAAGTAGCTGGGATTACAGGTGCCTGCCACCACGCCCGGGTAGTTTTTATATATTTTTAGTAGAGACGGGGTTTCATCATGTTGACCAGGCTGGTCTCAAACTCCTGACCTCAGGTGATCCACCCACCTCGGCCTCCCAAAGTGCTGGGATTACAAGTGTGAGCCACCTCGCCCAGCCTGTTTTCTTGTTTCATTTTGTTTTTGAAACAAACTGTTGTTGCCCAGGCTGGAGTGCAATGGTGCAATCTCGGCTCAGTGCAACCTCCACCTCCCAGGTTCAAGCGATTTTCTGCCTCAGCCTCCCGGGTAGCTGGGATCACAGACCCGTGCCACCATGCCTGGCTAGTTTTTGTATTTTTAGTAGAAATGGGGTTTCACCGTGTTGGCCAAGCTCTTCTCGAACTCCTGACCTCAGGTGATCCTCCTGCCTCAGCCTCCCAAAGTGCTGGGATTACAGACGTGAGCCACAGTGCCCAGCCTCTATATGTCATTTAAAATATTCTAGTAGCCACACTAAAATGAATGAAGAGCAACAGCATATCAAAATACTACCATTTCAACATGTAATCAGTGTGGAAATTACTGAGATATTTTACATTTTCTCATACATGGAGCAAAAGATTCTTCAAAATGCAACGTGTATCTTACACTTGCATCACATGTCGGTTAGGAGCAGGCGCGTTTCAAATGCTTCATAGCCGTGTGTGTCCGTTGGCTACTGAGCACTAGACCCTGATCCTTTGACAGCTAGGGATGTGACCCTGGATTTAACCAAGGTCCTCAGTGGTTCCTCAGTTCTCTCACCTTTGAATTGAGAGAGGGAAATAATCAGCCAAAATTCTTTCTACCTTAAATTCTATGGTGTCCATAATTTATGTAACAGCGGAAGACAGCCATCCCCCCATCCAGTTCTAAATGTAATCCATGATCTTTATTAATAGCAGGCTACTTTTTTATATAAAATTGATACATCCCTATTATAAAAAAAATTTGAAAAACACCCCAAAAAGTATAAAAAACAAGATAAAATAATCCATAATCTACCCAAATATTTCTACTGTTACTATGTTGACTAATTAAGCCAGGCATGGTGGCTCCAGCCTGTAGTCCCAGCTACTCTGGAGGCTGAGGCAGGAGGATAGCTTAAGCCCAGGAGTATGAGTCCAGCCTGGGCAACATAGCAAGACTCCCCATCTCTAAAAAGAAAAACAGAGGGAAAAAAATCGACTATGTTGATGCAATTCCTTTCTGACTTTTTTTTTTTTTTTTTTTTTTGAGACGGAGTTTTGCTCTTGTTACCCAGGCTGGAGTGCAGTGGTGTGATCTCGGCTCACTACAACCTTCGCCTCCCGGGTTCAAGAGATCCTCCTGCCTCAGCCTCTGAAGTAGCTGGGATTACAGGCATGCGCCACCACACCCGGCTAATTTTTTATTTTTAGTAGAGATGGGGTTTCTCCATGTTGGCCAGGCTGGTCTTAAACTCCTGACCTCAGGTGATCCACCCACTTTGGCCTCCCAAAGTGCTGGAATTATAGGCGTGAGCCACCACGCCCGGCTCTGATTTTTTTTTAACTCAATAAACAGTTGAAACTTTGGGGAGAAATTAATGTATTGCTATCCTCTCCCTTACATATACTAGGGATTTAAAAATAAAAGTCAAATAATTCAGTTTTCAAGAAGACAGGTCTACCTTGTTTATACTTTTAACATGAAAAGAATTCAAATGATATTCTTTGAAAATCAGTTCATTAGAGGAGTCTTTCTGTCTTTTATCCCTCATTTAATTTCTGTAGACTTTTGTTTATTTCCATGATGTGTTATCTTGGGAGTCTTTGGTTTCTGTCCATTTTCTCTCCTTTCCCCTCATCTGTATTCAAGGTCACCTGTTTCTACACACCCGTTTGGGGGCCCCAAAACCTTATTACTGCTGCTGGTCAAGTCACAGAAGCAGTACTCTCCCAGAGAGACAATTTCCTTGGCAGTGCCAGAGTCTCTCGTTAGGATAAAAATAACCAGGCAGTCTCCAGCTCAGCTTGGCTATTAAGGGTTGCGATTATTTTGGATCAGCACCCCAGGGCAATGGTAAAATTTACTCTAAATTGCTTCCGCCAACCTTTTTGAAGGTTCTTTTCTAACCCAGCAATTAGTCAAAACCAAGACACTAAAATAACTTTAGAATACTTCGTGTATTTATCTGTGGGAGTTGTTTGGATTTTAGGGAGGGATGAGAGAGGAAGATAGGGTTTATCCCTCTTTAAAAGCCTTCCTTTCGTTTCCTTTCCTTGTTCCTCATTTCTGATTCCTTTTTATCATTCAAAACGAGGGCTGGGTTTTGTATGTATGTGTGTGGTATGTGTTTTTAAGCACACAGCCGGAAGAGGAGAGGAAATGGAATGAAAGGTGAAATGGTAACCACCCAGCATCAGGGCGCAGGGCGGAAAGGCACTAGATCTCCTTCTGTCCGAAACATGGGCCACCAAAGACCGGTGAGCTAGTACCACTATCGGAGCCATCAGGACATGCCCACTCTTTGATATGCTAATCAGTAGCTGTGGGTTGGGTTGGTTGGAGCCGGCTGGAAAGCAGAGGCTTTCAGATGGCTGACTCGTTACAAAGCTGCAAACTTCAAAGCCCAGTTTAGAAGGTCCTGTTCTCATATGGCAGAATAAGTTTGCTTTTTACCATGCTGAAGAGAAAATCCCAACAAATGAGAGTGGAATCTTAAACAATGAAGCAGGCCCAGCTCAAAATAAGGAACCAATCAGCAACATGGTTTCTATCTGTCCTTAGGACTTTAAACATTTCCAGATGATCTCATGCATCTGATTAGGGCCCCTGGAGCCCCTCTCTTCTATCAGGGCCCGCTAGAAGGGAGAACAGGAGGTTCCAAGGCTAGAGTCCCAGATTCAGACTCACCGGCAGGTAACACTCTACCCCAAACAACGTCGTGCTGGTTTCTAGCAGAAAGGCCAGCAGAGGGTAAGACTTCACGTGATGCAATTCTTATCTTTTAGCAGCACATAGGCGATTTGCAAAATTCTCTTACCTTTTTTGACTCAGCACAGAAATTGTGGTACCTCACCAGGGTTGGCCTTTTTGTAATGTGGGCTGGGTGCAGTGGCTCACACTGTAATCTCACCACTTTGGGAGTCCAAGGCGGGAGGATCACTTGAGGTCAGGAGTTCCAGGCCAACATGGTGAAACCCCGTCTCTACAAAAAATACAAAAGTTAGCCGGGCATGATGGTGGGAGCCTGTAATCCCAGCTACTGGGGAAACTGAGGCAGGAGAATCACTTGAACCCGGGAGGTAGAGGTTACAGTGACCTGAGATCGCACCACTACACTCCAGCCCGGGCGACAGAGCAAGACTAGGTTTCAGAAAAAAAAAAAAAAGAAAAAAGAAGGATACAACTCCTATTAGATTACAGCCCCACCCTTGTGACTTCATTTAACCTTAATTACCTCCTTATAGGCCCCGGCTCCAAATACAATCACAGTGGGGCCTAGAGATTGAAGGAGATCAGAATATGCTACCCCATAATATGCCACATTGGCATATGGCAACTGAGAATCCACAGATGCAGAAATAAGCCTTCTCAGAACTTCCCTTATCGAACTAAAAACAGCAACTTCTAGGAAATAAGGCTGCTGTAAATCCCCTCTTCGGGTCATATCTACTCCCAGAAGGGAGAACACGAATAAAAGCTATCCCCAATCCCTTCTCCAGGGGTTTTATGGTCCTGAAGGAGAAGGAAAGATCGCTCATACCTGTATAAACAAACATTATCACAAACTTTATCTCTCATTTGCTGTCCTAAAAACCCATTTGTCTTTCCTAAAGAAACCTATTTGTTCCTCACATAAAAGCTTTTGCTCTCCCTCCCTTTCCCCTGCTAAGTTAGAGGTATAAGCCTCTAACTTTAACCATTTAAAGAACCATCTACTTTTGTGAGCATATACCTTTTCTCTGCTGTTAATATGTCTTCTGTCAGTTTAATTTGCAGGCCCAGAGATCCTGAATAGAAGAGGGTAGAGAAAATTTTTTTCCCCTATAATCTTCAACCTATGAATGGGGGGCTGGGGTGGGGGAGAATAGGACAGAATTCTGTGTATCGTAGTATTCAAGAGTCCTCAGTTAACCAAACCCCTTATACACACACACCTTTGAAAAATAAACGGGGCAAGCTATGGGCAGAGCTGTGTCCATGAAGAGAGAATAGGAAAGAAGGGGGCAGGTGGGTGATGAACTACTGTGTGAACCAGATGGTGGCATCCTCCCTCATAGTTTTACCTGGAGGTACCACTACCTCCAGGCTTATTAGCTCTCCGGTTTCATCTTAAAAGAACTGTCTTTTCCACTGGCTAACAGTATTTGTGTTGACCTGTGTGAGTTAGGGGGTGGTGTAGAAGATTGACAAAGAGTCGTCATTGTGACAGGCACTCGAACCAGAGTGACTCCATGTTGAATAGGGGCTGAGACCTACTGGGCTGCATTCCCAGAAGATTAGGCATTCTTTTTTTTTTCTTTTTCTTTTCCTTTTTTTTTTTTTTTTTGAGACAGTCTCACTCTTGTTGCCCACGCTGGAGTGCAATGACGTGATCTCAGCTCACTGCAACCTCCACCTCCCGGGTTCAAGTGATTCTCCTGCCTCAGCCTCCTGAGTAGCTGGGATTATAGGTGCCCGCCACCATACCTGACTAATTTTTGTATTTTTAGTAGAGACGAGGTTTCACCATGTTGGCCAGGCTGGTCTCCAACTCCTGCCCTCAGGTGATCCACCCGCCTCAGCCTCCCAAAGTGCTGGGATTACAGGCGTGAGCCACCGCACCGAAGTTAGGCATTCTTAGTCACAGGATGAGATAGGAGGTTGACACAAGATATAGGTCATAAAGACCTTGCTGATAAAACAGGTGACGGTAAAGAAGCTGGCCACAACCTACCCAAACCAAGATGGCGACGAAAGTGACCTCTGGTCATCCTCACTGCTCATTATATGCTAATTATAAGGTATTAGCACGCTAAAAGACACTCCCACCAGCGCCATGACAGTTTACAAATGTCATGGTAACATCAGGAAATTATCCTATATGGTCTGAAAAGGGGAGGAACCCTCAGTTCCGGGAATTGCCCACCCCTTTTCTGGACACCTCATGAATAATCCACCCCTTGTTTAGCATATAATTAAGAAATAACTAGAAGTGTACTCAGTTGAGCAGCCCATGCCACTGCTGTGCCAATGGAGTAGCCATTCTTTTATTCCTTTACGTTCCTAATAAGCTTGCTTTCACGTTACTCTATGGATACTCCCCGAATTCTTTCTTGTGCGAGGTCCAAGAACCCTCTCTTGGGGTCTGAATGAGGACCCCTTTCCGGTAACATTGTGGCTTGAACATAACCCTGCATTTCACGTGGGTACTTCCTAGGCTTCAATCCATCCGGAGGGGCTGGGAGGCAGCCCCGCAAGTGAGTTGCAGGAGAGTTGGCAGAGGCCCCTGGGAGCGAACTAATCCTAAGAGAGAACTTCATCTTAGGACAAAAACTCAGGGTGCCCTACTTGCAGATAAACCTTGGACTTAATTTGCAAGGACTCTAGTCTAAGTTACAAGCAGAAAAGTCAGAGTGAAAAACCAAAAGGCCTGTTTACTAAATCTCTAAGGGACCTTTGAGAGCCCTGTTTGCGAAAGAGAGTATCATAAAGGAAGGAGAATGGCCGGGCGTGGTGGCTCACGCCTGTAATGACAGCACTTTGGGACGCCAAGGCAGATGAATCAGAAGTCAGGAGTTCAAAACCAGCCTGGCCAACATGGTGAAACCCGGTCTCTACTAAAAAATTTTTTTCTTATTTTTTGTGGCAGAGTTTCACTCTTGTTGCCCAGGCTGGAGTGCAACGGCACAATCTCAGCTCACCGCACCTCCGCCTCCCAGGTTCAAGCAATTCTCCTGCCTCAGCCTCCCTAGTAGCTGGGATTACAGGCATGTGCCCCCAGGCCCAGCTAATTTTGTATTTTTAGTAGAGACGGGTTTCTCCATGTTGGTCAGGCTGGTCTCGAACCCCCGACCTCAGGTGATCCACCTGCCTCGGCCTCCCAAAGTGCTGGGATTACAGGCGTGAGCCACTGCGCCCGGCCTTAAAAATATATTTTTAAAAAATTAGCTGGGCGTGGTCCCAGCTACTCGGGAGGCTGAGGCAGGAGAATCGCTTGAACCTGGGAGGCAGAGGTTACAGTGAGCCAAGATCGTGCCATTGTACTCCAGCCTGGGCAACAAGAGCAAAACTCCGTCTCAGAAAAATAAAAATAAAAATAATGAAATAATAAAGGTAGGAGAAGTTACACTATCCACTTCCCCACCCACTCCCATGTGCCTGCCACACACACACAAAACACACACACACTTTCCCTCACTCCTTTGCAAGCAGTTCAAGACAGCTTTGCCCTCCAGGGACCCAGCTGCTCCAGAGGTACCAGGCGGCTGTAATTCCAGCGACTTTGTCTCCACCTGGCACTGCACAAAATGGTGATATTGGCAGGGACCGAAAATATCTCCCGCCCCTCAGGGGACTGATGCAGCGGACAAAAAAAAATGGCCATACACAGCAAGATTAACTGCATTAAAAATATGCACGGAAAAAAATAATGGAAGGAAATACTGCAAATTTTCCTATACAGAATTAATAGCCTAAATCATTGCCTCCTTTGAGAGTTACCTAAATTTCACTTGGACCCCCTCTCCCACCTCCAGAATGAAGTCTAGGGTCCTCCCCCTTCGAGGCTTGGGCTTCTCCATCTGAGGCTCTCATTTCCTGTCTGCCGCTCCACCCTCAGTCCCACGGACACCTCACCTCCCTCAGCTGTTCTTTTCCCTGCACTTTCACGATTTCTTACGAACCATTGACACAGGACTTTGTGTTTCACAGGCTTCGCAGAGGAGTGGCACTTGGCGATGGAGGGCAGAGAAGGGTGCCCATTTCATCACAGCACTTAAAATTCCTCCAGCCACCCCCGCCCTAGTACCCTTCTCACCCACCCACATCTGCACAGCCCCAGGCTGCCACCTGTCACCCTGCGGCCAGCCCCCTCCCATTCCCTCAAACCCCTCCTTTACCTCACTTCTCCCCTCCTTCCTCCATCACCACCCACAAATTCCTATTCATTTATAATGCAGAGTGTTTCAGGGCCTCCATCCACTAGGCCTGGGGAAGAGCCTCCCCTTTGCATTTCACCAGAGAAGTAGCCAGTCAAGGTATTTTACCCGACAAAAGGTTACTTACTCCAGAGAGGAATTCTGCCACTCCCTGAGGGGAAGCAGCTGTCGTGGTTTAAAATAGTATTTTTACCTCTATTACAACAATTTTCCAAACTTTCCCCACAAGCATGTATTAATTTCAAAGAAATGTGAAAAGTTTACATAACTGGAGGCCAGTGGGGCAATTTTTACCCCCAGGGGACATTTGGCAATGTCTGGAGATATTTTTGATTGTCACAGCTGGGGGTGGAAGGCAGCACTGCAGGTGGGAAATGGAGACCATGCATGCCTCTAAACATTCTGCAATGAACAGGGTAGCGCCCCCCCCTCCCCACCGCTACAAAGAATTACAGGGCCGCCAGGCTAGACGCGGTGGCTCACACATGTAATCCCAGGACTTTGGGAGGCCGAGGTGGGCAGATCACAAGGTCAGCAGATCGAGACCATCCTGGCTCACACGGTGAAACCCCATCTCTACTAAAAATACAAAAAATTAGCCGGGTGTGGTGGTGGCAGGCGCCTGTAGTCCCAGCTACTTGGGAGGCTGAGGCAGGAAAATTGCTTGAACCTGGGAGGCAGAGGTTGCAATGAGCTGAGAATGAGCCATTGCACTCCAGCCTGGGTAACAAGAGCAAAACTCTGTCTCAAAAAAAAAAAAAAAATCCAAATAATTAATCATGTTATTGGTGTACTAAGTACGTTTTTCTATTGTTTGTTTGTTTGTTTTGAGACGGAGTCTCACTCTGTCACCCAGGCTGGAGTGCAATGGTATGATCCCGGCTCACTGCAACCTCTGCCTCCCAGGTTCAAGCTATTCTCCTGCCTCAGGCTCCCAAGTAGCTGGAACTACAGGCATGTGCCACCATACCTGGCTAATTTTTTGTATTGTTAGTAGAGACAGGGTTTCACCATAGTAGAGACAGACTGGTCTCGAACTCCTGACCTCAAATGATCCACCTACCTCGGCCTCCCAAAGTGCTGGGATCGCAGACATGAGTCACCATGCCTGGCCATGTTTTTTTTTGTTTTGAGATGGAGTCTTGCTGTGTTGCCCAGGCTGGAGTGCAGTGGCACGATCTCACCTCATTCTCCCAAACAGCTGGGATTACAGGTGTGAGCCACTGTGCCCGGCAACAGCAGCTTTCTTTGTAATAGCCAAAAACTGGAAATAACCTGATGTCCTTTGATAAGTAAGTGGTTATAAAACAGCTTTGTTAGATCCACATTATGGAACATCACTCAGCAATAGAAATAATGAACTATCACTGCAGCCAACACCCTGGATGGATCGCCAGAGAATCTGGGTGACAAAAGTCAATCCCAAGAGATTACATACCGTATGATTTCATTGACATAACCTTCTTGAAATGACAAAATTATAGAGATGGAGAACAGATTAGTGGTTGCCAGGGGTTAAAGAAGATATAAGGGCAAGAGAGAAGCAGGCGTGGCTACACAAAGGCAACAGGAAGGATCTTCTGAAGATATAAATGTTTTCTTTCTTGACTGTTGTAATGTTGATATCATGGTTATCATATTTTAGTATAGTTTTGCAGGTATACTATTGTTTTTGTTTTTTTTTTGAGACGGAGTCTCGCTCTGTCGTCCGGCTGGAGTGCAGTGGCTGGATCTCAGCTCACTGCAAGCTCCGCCTCCCGGGTTCATGCCATTCTCCTGCCTCAGCCTCCCGAGTAGCTGGGACTACAGGCGCCCGCCACCTCGCCCGGCTAATTTTTTGTATTTTTTAGTAGAGACGGGGTTTCACCATGTTAGCCAGGATGGTCTCGATCTCCTGACCTCGTGATCCACCCGTCTCGGCCTCCCAAAGTGCTGGGATTACAGGCTTGAGCCACCGCACCCGGCCTGCAGGGTATACTATTAAGGGAAACTAGGCAAAAGGTATAGGAGATTTCTCTGTCTTATTTCTTACAACTCCATGTGAATCTATAATGATCTCAAAATAAAAAATTTAATTTTATATATATATATATTTTTTTTAGATAGAAAGACAGATAAAGCCAGGTGTGGTGGCTTGTACCTGTAATCCCAGAACTTTGGGTGGCCAAGGCAGGAGGATTGCTGGAGCCCAGGAGTTCCAGATCAGCCTGGGCAATATAGTGAGACTCCATCTCTGCAAAAAATTAAAAATTAGCTGAGTGTGGGGGCGCATGCCTGTAGTCCCAGTTACTTGGGAGGCTGAGGCAGGAGGATCACTTGAGCCCAGAAATTTGTGGCTGCAGTGAATTATGGTCACATCACTGTATTCCAGCCTGGGTGACAGAGTGAGACCCTGTCTCAAAAATGAATAAATAAATAAATAAAAGAGAAAGATAGATAAACAGGTAAATAGGAGGAATGCACCTTAAGCTATTCGGACAGCCAAAGTTTCAAAGAAAGGCCCTAATATGAGCTCTAGGAAAAGGCGAAAATGCAGGCACAGATGGGCTACCCTTAAGGCTACCATGTACACATTCATTGGAGGAGGCAACCCTAAAATGTGATCAGGTGACAAGCGGCCCCATGGTCCTGAGGAGCAGGCACTCTAACCCATGTAAAATAAACTGGAGACATGGAAATTATAATGTGAGGAGAGTGTGAAAGCCAGGGATGTTGTAAAGACAAGCACAAACAGAGAGCGGGGAGTTTCCATGGAGTCTGGAAAGCTGGAGGGCAAAGCACTGGGTGTTTTCCAGCACTGACCAGAGCAGAATACGGCTGGCCAACATAAACATCCAGTCCACTGGGCAAACAAACTCCTCACTGAAGGAGGATGTTTCACAGGGACAGCCACCATGTGATAAAAATATACCCTCTAGGAAATCCAATTTCCGTTGCCCAGAGTCCTAAACTAATCAAGCAACCTTCTGATCTTAATTTGATTTTTGATGGTTTCCTCGCTGGAAGAGAAGGTGCTAACAGTATCCAGTCAGCTATATGATTGTGTTTTCCTCCCTTATCACGCCCCCCCATGGTTTTTGGCATTGGGTATTTTGTTCTAAATTGTTTTCTCTCTCAGGCATGATAGTATTTTCCCTCTAACTGTTGTGCCCGAAGTCGCGAGACCCCAGTAAGGGTTCTGCCCAAATGACTTTGGTTTCTGAGGTTACCGCTGCTCCCGCGTACCTTTGTCCTTGGTGGACGAAACTGCTTCCATCGGTGAACCAGACGAGGTCAGTGTCTGGCAGTGGCCGGTCCTGTAGGTCTTCTCTGACTCCGTGTACCTGGGCCAATATCTCGGAGCAGTCGTGGAGTGGGCTCTCCAAGTCCGGATTTGGCAGTAGGGACGCGGGGTTTAGGGCCGTTGGGGGCATGAAAGTTATTCTGAGGGGGTTTAGTAGCAGTCCCTGGTAGTGGGTGAGCCGGGCATTGCTAAGCCACCGATCAGGTGGCTGTCTGAGTACGCCTTCAATGGCATGTGGGGTAGTGACCTGCAATACTTGGCCCATGGTCAGTTTATCAGCGTCTTTGACCATTAAGGCAGTGGCCGCGATTACCCGGAGGCAAGGAGGCCACCCAGCAGCCACTAAGTCCAGTTTCTTTGACAAATATGCAACCGGTCTCCGCCAAGGACCTAAATACTGAGTCAATACTGCTTTGGCTACACCCCGGCTTTCGTCCACGTATAGGTGGAATGGCTTGGAGACATCAGGGAGTCCCAACGCAGGGGCTGATAGCAGAGCAGTTTTGATTTGTTGGAAAGCCAGCTCAGCCTCTTCTGTCCAATTAAAGGGCTGCTGCTCTTTTGTTGCCTGGTATAGTGGTTTAGCCAATTCAGCAAAGCCCGGTATCCAGAGTCTACAGAACCCTGCCGACCCCAAGAACTCTCTTACTTGTCGTGTTGATTGGGGTCTAGGGATACGTAGAACAGTCTCTTTTCGGGCATCCGTCAACCAGCGTTGCCCCACTTTTAACAGGTATCCTAGGTGGGTTACCTCTGATTTGCAGATCTGAGCCTTCTTTGCCGAGGCTCGGTAGCCTAGATCTCCCAAAGCCTTTAGGAGGCTTTCGGTTCCTTGTAGGCAGGCCTCTGGGGATTCAGCTGCTATTAAAAGATCATCAACATACTGTAAAAGAGTGATCTCAGGGTGCTGTCGCCGGTACTCACCCAGATCTTCGTGGAGGGCCTCATCGAACAGAGTTGGGGAGTTTTTGAATCCCTGTGGTAGCCTGGTCCACGTTAGCTGGCCATTTATGCCCCTCTCGGGATCTGTCCATTCGAATGCAAAAAGTTCCTGACACTTAGGGGCTAAAGGCAGGCTGAAAAAGGCATCTTTTAAATCCAGGACGGTGTACCACTGTTTTTCAGGGCTTAAGGTGCTTAAGAGGGTGCATGGGTTTGGCACAGTGGGGTGAATGTCCATGACTCTTTTGTTGACTTCTCTTAGGTCTTGTACTGGCCTATAATCTTTACTGTTAGGTTTGCGTACCGGCAGCAACAGGGTGTTCCATGCTGAGTGGCAGGCGCGTAGAACTCCCTGATCTAGGAGCCGGCAGATGTGTGGTGTAATACCTTCTCTGGCTTCTAGGGGCATCGGGTACTGCCGTACCCAAACAGGATCCGTCCCAGATTTAACTTCAACAAATATGGCAGGACGGTGTTTTGCCAGTCCCAAACCTCCTGTTTCTGCCCAGGCCTCTGGGAAGCGCTGTAGTCAGGGGCCGATATTCTGGTCAGGAGGTGCCGTTCCTGATGGAGTCTATACTCATTTTCTAGGGCAATTGTGAGGACAGATATTGGCTTGTCTTGAGAATCGGTTACTTTGGGGCCCCTGGGTTGGAAATGGATTTGGGCTCCCATTTTTGTCAGCAGATCTCTCCCTAATAGGGGACAAGGGCTCTCGGGAATAACCAGGAAGGAGTGGGTTACCTCTCCGGTTCCCAGATTTACAGTTCTTTGAGTTCTCCAAGGGTATCTTTTAACTCCTGTGGCCCCTTGTATCCAGGATAAGTTATTAGATAATTTCCCATAAGGCTTGACCAAGACTGAATTATGTGCCCCGGTATTGACCAGAAACTGAACCGGGGACCCCTCCACTTGTAGAGTTACCCTAGGTTCGGGGAGGGGGTCCGAACCCCGTCTTCCCTAGTCATCTTGGGTTACTAATATTGATGAGGCCTTGGGCTGCCATTGTTCTTGGCCCAGTTGGCGCTGTTTTTTCTTGGGGCAATCTTTTACCCAGTGACCCTTTCCTTGCAGTATGCACATTGATCTTTCTTTAAGTTGTGTCTAGGAGTACGCTTGGGTTGGGCGCCCTCTGACTGTAACTGTTCTTTCTGAACTACTGCGGCTAAGACTTTGGTCATTTTTTCAGTGGCCCTAATCTGTCTCTCTTCTGGGAGATCTCTATTATTGTATACTTTTTGGGCGATTCGGAGGAGGTCCTGGACTTGTTTTCCCTCTAGATCTTCTAATTTTTGTAGTTTCTTTTTAATGTCCAGAGCTGCCTGATTTACAAAAGACATGACAACAGCTGCCTGGTTTTCGGGTGCCTCCGGGTCCATGGGGGTAAACTGTCTAAAGGCTTCCATCAGTCTTTCTAGATAGGTAGCTGGGCTTTCTGTTTTTCCCTGTAACATGGAATATACCTTGGCCAAATTGGTGGGCTTGCGAGCGGCAGCCCGGAGACCCGCCATTAGAGTCTGGCGATAAACGAGTAGCCTTCCCCTACCTTCTGCCGTGTTGTAGTCCCATGCAGGTCTGGTCAAGGGAAAGGCAGCATTAATGAGGTCAGAGTTGGCGGTAGGTTGGCCATCATCTCCCGGAACCAGTTTTCTGGCCTCTACCTGTATTCTTTCTCGTTCCTCTGTTGTGAACAAAATTCTGAGGAGTTATTGACAATCATCCCAGGTTGGTTGATGGGTAAACATAACACCCTCTAAAAGAGCTGTTAAATCTTTAGGGTTATCAGAAAACCGAGCATTCTGGGTTTTCCAGTTGTACAGGTCACTAGTGGAGAATGGCCAGTACTGGAGTCTAGGGTTGCCCGTGTCATCGGGGGGTCCTATTTCCCTCAGGGGGAGAGCCACAGTGGAATCAGGGGGCGCGAGCTTATTTCCCGTTGAGCGCGTCCGCACGTCCACCCCACCGGCCCCCCAGAGTTACTTTCACTTTCGACGGCCCCGGCTACAGCAGCAGCTGCTGCTTCCCGCTCTTCGAGGTCTCCTGGGGGGGCTGGGGGCTGAGGGCCAGGAGGGGGATGATAAGGCGGGGGTTCTAAAAGCAGGGGATCCTGACTGTCTTCTGACACAGGGGGTGGGGGAGCGGACGGTGTTTTTGGCCTACGGGGGTGTTCTGTCGACTGTACGACCAGAGCCCTACATGGCTCTGGCGTCAGCACAAAAGGAGTTAGCCAAGGGGGTGGGTTTTCCACAAGGTCTTGCCACACCAGGATGTAAGGAATCTGATCAGGATGTCCTGACCACCCCGGCAGGAAAATTTTTGATTTTACCCTAATGATAATGGGGAGACAGAAGGTCCCCACAGCAGGCCACCCTACACCGAAGGTGGGCCATTCCGAGTGGCAGAAAGTTACCAATTTCCCTTTTCTGAGTTCTATGCTAAGGTCATGGCCCCTTGCCTTAACATCTTAAAAGTTATTTATAAGAATGGAGAGTGGAGTACTCTGGCTATTACCCATGGTAGTAGAATCCTAGAGATAGAGAAAAGAGAGATATAGAAAAGAGAGATAGAGAAAAGAGTAAAACCGGAAGTATTGTACTCCTTTTTTTTTTTTTCCTTGCCAAGTAGGTCCTGAAAAATGAAAGTAAGTTAAGTAATTAACATAACAATAGTCGCCAGTGCATCTCGGGTTTAGCTCCCGATCAGAACCAGATGGGCTAATAAATACAGAGCCCCAGACGGGTGCCGGGGGACGTCTCCCACCGGCCCCTGGTGGCTGTCTTATAGTGCATCCGCCAAGACTATGCCGACCACCGATACAGACCCCGCGGGATTTTTCCAGACGACACAGAGACTACAGACAACACAGAGACTCAAGCCGGCCGACTTACTGAATCTGCTCACAGCGACGACCCGTTGACCTGGGGTCTGGTGGGCTTAGGAGAATCCCGGACGAGCCCCCAAATGTTGTGCCCGAAGTCGCGAGACCCCAGTAAGTGACCACCAGAGTCCACAGTCAAAGCCAAATAGCCGGGGTCGCTTTATTACGAGTTCGAACCCGGACCTCTCTGCTTTATACAATGGCAGGTAAAGAGAGAGGCCCCGGCTGCTGTTTTAGGGTTTCTTTTATAGCAAGGTACAAACAAGTCACAGAGAAACAGTAGTTACAAGCTTATTATTGGTTAACATTTAAAGTTGAACATTCGGCAGTTTCTGGTTGGTTCCCGCTTTTTCGCAACCTCAAACGGCTGGGGGTTTTCCAGTTGTTTGTGTGAGCCCGGGGGGTGGTCACATGCATGTATGTTGCAACCTCAAACGGCTAGGGGTTTTCTAGATAAGTTGTTTGTGTAAGCCCGGGGGGTGGTCACATGCATGTATGTTTAGAATTTTTCCCTTAGGGGCTTTCTATCTCATAACAAGAATATAAACCCCCCGAAGCAAAGGGATAGAGTCGACAAACATGTATTAAGCTCCTCCTATGTGCTTGGAACTGTGCAAGAATCAAAGGCAAGATGCCAGCAGATGGGATTCCTGCCCTCAGTGAGTGCTGGTTTCCTGGGGCTCCTGTACTCACTGGGCTGGCAGTCATGATGGTATGGCCAAGACTGTGGGCTCCAGAATCAAACCAATGGAATCCACATTCTGGCTCCAGCATTTCCTATCTGCATGACTTTGAGCAATTTACCCAATCTCTCTGACCTTCAGTGTTCTCGTCTCTAAAGTGGAAATGATACCTCACAACATGGTTGTAAGGATTAAATGAGTTAATTTGGACACAATTAAGTACCAGACACATAGTAAGCATTTATTAGATGGGAAGTCTGGTTACTCTGATGATCATTCTCATAACCAGGAGGTCTCAGATTTCTCAGTCCTTCGGGATGCCACTTCCCTCTACTGCCTATAAACCAAAAAGTGTCTGAGACAGATCTCAATCCATTTAGAGGTTTATTTTGCCAGCGCTGAGGATGTGCCTGGGGAAAAAAGCAAGTTATGGTAGGACATGAGGCCTGTGCTTTTTCCAAAAAGAGTTTTTAGAACTTCAGTATTTAAAGGGGAAAGAGTGGACAGAAGGGGAAGGAGGAAAATAAAGGGGAAAAAAGAAAGTGGGGAGGGCTGGAGGTGAGGTGGTTATATCTTGTGAGGCTTTGATTGGTGCTCTCAAAATCCACATTTTACATGTGAAAAAAAAAAAGAAGAGTGAGGAGAGTCAATTATGCATTCATGTCATGCTTCATTTTACATAAGCTAAAGTAAGCATATCAGCCTGGGCAACATGGCAAAACCCCGACTCTATGAAAAAAAAAAAAAATTAGCCAGGTGTAGTACACACACCTGTAGACCAGCTTCTTTGGAGACTGAGATGGGAGGATCACTCAAGCCCAGGAAGTTGAGGCTGCAGTGAGCCATGATCACACCACTGTACTCCAGCCTGGGCAACAGAGTGAGACCTTGTTTCAAAACAAATAATAACTCAAGCCTGTAATTCCAGCACTTTGGGAGGCCAAGATGGGCGGATCACGAGGTCAGGAGATCGAGACCATCCTGGCGAACACGGTGAAACCCCGTCTCTACTAAAAATACAAAAAACTAGCCAGGCGAGGTGGCGAGCGCCTGTAGTCCCAGCTACTCGGGAGGCTGAGGCAGGAGAATGGCGTAAACCCAGGAGGCGGAGCTTGCAGTGAGCTGAGATCCGGCCATTGCACTCCAGCCTGGGGGAGAGAGCAAGGCTCTGTCTCAAAACAACAACAACAACAAAAAATAAATAAATAAATAAATAAATAACAAAGTAAGCATAGAGTAGAGGGAGAAATCAAATATACATTTGTCTCGGGATAGGTGGAGGGATGGTTTCTAGTCTTGTTTCTGTCCCATACCCATGAAGACAGGCTATTAATTTATTTACATTGTCAGGATGAGATTCAACAGAACTCTGTTTCAGGGTTAGTTTACTGGGGGAATATGCATTCTGAGAGATTTGGGTGTCCACAAGGAATTTCCTTTTGAGCAATTTGTGAGGAAGGCCTCATGGGAGGCAGATAGGTGGCCTTCTATCATTGCAGCTAGATAACTGTTTGGGAACAAAAAGGAAGGTGAGTTTTTGCATGACTCAGTTCCCAAGCTTAACTTTCCCTTTGGCATAGTGAGTCTGGGGTCCCAAGATTTTATCTTCCTTTCACATACCCAACTAACTTGTTTGGCCATGCAAGGTCCAATTATTTACCAAGTTCCCCTCTCCCAGCATCTAGGAACCTTGGGGAGTGTAGAGAAGCTCTATAAATCTGCCTTGGCTATAACTTGCCACAAACCAGCATCTGGCTCAAGTCCATTGCCCTTCAGACCCATGATAGGCATCTTCAGACCAGCTCCACGGTGGCCACCTCCACCAGCCCCAAGAGTGGGCCAAGGCCTCCCTCCTTCCCACACAGTGCTGCCTGAGGCCAGGCCTTCACATTCATCACTTGGCCTTTGGAAGCCTTGGGGATAACGGAAGAAGCTAAGCCCAGAAAATTCTGAACGTGTTTCAGAGTCTTGGCTCACCATCCTGTTTCAGGGACTGCCTCTCTAAAAAGAAACCATGAAGGGTCCAGGCCGCAATATCATTTGAGGCCCACAGAGAAGAAAAAAAGAAAAGTGTCCTGATTTGTTTGTTTTGCTTTAAATGGAAACTTTTTTTTTTTTTTGGAGACAGAGTCTTGCTCTGTCGCCCAGGCTGGAGTGCAGTGGCCAGATCTCAGCTCACTGCAAACTCCGCCTCCCGGGTTTACGCCATTCTCCTGCCTCAGCCTCCAGAGTAGCTGGGACTACAGGTGCCCGCCACCTCGCCCAGCTAGTTTTTTGTATTTTTTTTAGTAGAGACGGGGTTTCACCGTGTTCACCAGGATGGTCTCGATCTCCTGACCTCGTGATCCGCCCGCCTCGGCCTCTCAAAGTGCTGAGATTACAGGCTTGAGTCATCGCGCCCGGCCTTAAATGGAAACTTAATCTCAAACATGCAACTCTGCCCACCAAGAAGAGAGTCCTGTTCAATTTGTGTGTAGAGAAGTTGAGCTACACGCCTCCAATTTCCACATAGCCCAAATCTCTTTGCTTTACCTTGACATTAGCAGGTCTGTGAGATCCTGATATTGAGGGAGTCGGGACCATGGGGCCTCCCTGCAGCAAAAATACACTGCTGTCACCACTTCAATAGAAGTCTGAATCCATCTGTAAACACAGAGGCTTGAAAACTCTTGAGGCCCTTATTGACCAAGGCACCCTATTAAGTATATTTACATTTATTTTGCATAGCATAAGGCACCATAGCTGAATTGAGGGGAAAAAATCCTTTCATATTTCCACTGAGTATCTAAACACAGCTTCATCAGGAGAAATTCCATTCTGACCTCCCAAATTCCTTAAAAAAGAAAAGAAATGAAAACATTGAAGAGAAACAGAGCAAAGACCATCCAGACCCTCATTTGCACCATGCGCGGTGGTTCACACCTGTCATCCCAGCACTTTGGGAGGTCAAAGAAGGCAGATCACTGCAGCCCAGGCGTTGGAGACCAGCCTGGGCAACATGGTGAGGTGACAGTTCCTACAAAAAATTTTAAACATTAGCTGAGTGTGGCAGCACACACCTGTGGGCCCAGCTACTCAGGAGGCTGAGGTGGGAGGATCACTTGAGCCTGGGAGGTTGAGGCTACAGTAAGCTATAATTGTGCCACTGCACTCCAGCCAGGGCAACAGAGCAAGACCTTGTCTCAAAAAAAATGAAATGAAATGAAATAAAATAAAATAATCATTCCCCTTCCCTCCTGTAACTGCTCAGTGGGTTCACCTTCCCCACTGCCTAGAAGAGCCAATTTATCAAGTCAGGGGAACTGCAATAGAGAAAGAGTAATTCATTCAGAGTCAGCAGTGTGGGAGACTGGAGTTTTATTATTACTCAAAACAGTCTCCCTGAGCATTTTAAGGACAACTTGGTGAGCTGGGGGAAGTTAGTGAGCCAAGAGTGCTGATTGGTCAGAGATGGAATCAGAGGGAATTGAAGCTGTCCTCTTGCACTGAGTTGGTTCCTGGGTGGGGCCACAAGATCAGATGAGCCAGTTTATTGATCTGGGTGGGGCCAGCTGATCCATCAAGTGCAGGGTCTGCAAAATATCTCAAGCACTGATCTTAGGAGCAGTTTAGGAAGGGTCAGAATCTTGTAGCCTCCAGCCGCAAGACTCCTAAACCATAATTTCTAATCTTGTGGCTACTGTGAGTCCCACAAAGGCAATGTAGTCCCCAGGCAAGAAGGAGGTCTGCTTTGGGAAAGGGCTATTATTGTCTTTGTTTGTTTGTTCGTTTGAGACGGAGTCTCACTCTGTCGCCCAGGCTGGAGTGCAGTGGCGAGATCTCGGCTCACTGCAAGCTGTCTCCCAGGTTCACGCCATTCTCCTGCTGCCTCAGTCTCCCGAGTAGCTTGGACCACAGGTGCCTGCCACCACACCCGGCTAATTTTTTGTATTTTTAGTAGAGATGGGGTTTCACCTTGTTAGCAGGATGGTCTTGATCTCTTGACCTCGTGACGCCTGACTTGGCCTCCCAAGTGCTGGGATTACAGGTGTGAGCCACCGCGCCTGGCCTGTCTTTGTTTTAAAAAACTATAAACTATAGGCTGGGTGGGGTGGCTCACGCCTGTAATCCCAACAATTTGGGAGGTCAAGGCGGGTGGATCACCTGAGGTCAAGGAGTTTGAGACCAGCCTGGCTAACATGGTAAAACCCCATCTCTACTAAAAATACAAAAGTTAGCCGGGCATGGTGGCAGTCACCTGTAGTCTCAGCTACCCGAGAGGCTGAGGCAGGAGAATCGCTTGAACCCGGGAGACGGAGGTTGCAGTGAGCTGAGATCATACCACTGCACTCCAGCCTGGGTGACAGAGTGAGACTCTGTCTCAAAAAAACAAACAAAAAACACTATAAGCTATAAACTAAGTTTCTTCCAAAGTTTGTTCAGCCTATGCCCAGGAATGAACATGGACAGTTTGGAGGTTAGAAGCAAGATGGAATCGATTAAGTTAGATCTCTTTCATTGTCTCAGCCATAATTTTGCAGAGGTGATTTCACTCCCAGTTCTGTGCCCCAGGACTTGTCCCTGGAGCTACTCCTTTCTCCTGCTTAAGTTGTTTATCCCCTTGCTAGGTTAAATCAGCCAAGGCTCTACTCATCAGCCTGAAGGCCAGCCAGGCCAACAGAAGGAACAAAATCTTCCCCTAAAAGTTCAGGGGAAAGGCTGGATGCGCGGTGGCTCACGCCTGTAATCCCAGTGGTTTGGGAGGCTGAGGTGGGCGGATCACGAGGTCAGGAGATTGAGACCATCCTGACTAACACGGTGAGACCCCGTCTCTACTAAAAATAGAAAAATTAGCTGGGCATGGTAGTGGGCGCCTGTAGTCTCAGCTACTCGGGAGGCTGAGGCAGGAGAATGGCATGAACCCAGGAGGCGGAGCTTGCAGTGAGCCGAGATCGTGCCACTGCACTCCAGCCTCGGGGACAGAGCAAGACTCTGTCTCAAAAAAAAAAAAAAAAAAGTTCAGGGGAAAGTTGTGTAGACGCATGCTTCCATTTGTCAGTCATTGTTTCTCCCAATTTGTAGCTTACCTAGTGAGAGGCAGTTTTCCCCAACAGTTATCATTAAACAGGTGACTCTCTCATGTCAACTACACATTTGCCCTTGAACTTGGCCAACAACTCACCTAGTTTGGTTATTTTATTTTATTTTACAAAAGAAAAGTCAAAAAGTGTTCAAAAGAGAAGAAAAGGAGAAGAAGAAGAAAGAGGAAGAGGAGATGAAAAGAAAGAAGATAAGGAAAAGCGAGAAGGGAGAGAGAAAGAACACGATTGAACATTTTCTGTGCAGCAAGGGAAGCTCCACCAGCCGCTAAAGAGGTCGTTAAAGACAGTCTGTTCATTTTCCCTGCACATTCTGGGGATCCCAAAATAAGATCCATGGGAGATGACATTACACTTTTTCAAAACACCTATCTGAGAACACCTCCCACAACGTGTCAAAACAAATGAAATTCTACATCTCTGCTTATAAATATTTTCCCCCAGCAACAAATGAAAGCTGTGATTCTACAGATACTTCATAGCTTCCTGTTCCTTAGAAGGGTGTTGATAAGACCTACAGTGTGACTGCAGAGCCGTTTGCGGCAGCATCATTTTTATACTATGAGTGAGCACACATTTACATAATTCCATTCAACAAATACTGATTGAATATACATAGTATTATATAAATATGTATCAACACCTATGAGAACTAAATTAAGAGAAGCTAGTCAGAACCAGGCAGTGTGTGGGAGCCCCCCTCAATTCCTGCAGCAGGGTTGGGCTGCCTGACTTTGGGGAACAGATGCTATTTGAGTACTGGGGCATTATTCACCTAGAACTCCCCTGTGTCCGTCCCCGATCCCATAGCACGGTGGATACATAAAATCTGTGCTCATGCATTAGATCAGCATGAATTACCACTGCAAATACATATAAGATGCAGGAATTGCATCTTTACTTCCAAACATATTTGTTATGAAAGACTCAGAGATTGGGGAAACCAGGGGAAAATGTTAGCATTTCTTAGGAAGGTTTCGAATTGCATCTGCTGCTTGAATACTTAGGCTGAGTGAGTGGCCTTAAAGATATTAATAAATACCTTTTGAAACTCAACAAATTTTGTACAGAAGAAGACACCTATGAATTTATTTATTTCTGGATCTTAACTGAAGGAAAAATTAAAGCTATTTTTTATTAGTCAGCTCTGGCTCCCATAAGAACACACCACAGCATGGGTGGTGTAAACAGCGGAAATGTATTTTCTTCCAGCTCTCCTGTTCCTGGTTTGCAAGATGGGGGCCTTCGCTCTACGTCTTCACGTGGTCCTTCCTGTGTACACAGGAATTCCTGGTATCCCTGCCTCTTCTTTTTGTTTTGGAGACAAGGTCTCTGTCACACAGGCTGGAGTGCAATGGCACAATCATAGCTCACTGCTGCCTCAACCTCCTAAACTCTAGCGATCCTCTCACCTCAATCAGTCTCGCAAGTAGCTGTGAGAAAAATTAACTAGGCTAATTTTTCTTTCGAATTTTTTGTAAAGATGGAGATCTTGCTATGTTGCCCAGGCTGTTCTCCACCTCGTGGGCTCAAGTTAGCCTTCTCACCCTGGCCTTTCAAAGTGCTGGGATTACAGGCATATGCCAGCGCACCCTCTCTTCCAGCGCACAAGGACACCAATCAGTCCTATCAGATTAAGAACACACCCTTGTGATCTCATTTAACCTTAACTACCTCCTTAAAGGTGCTATCTCCAAACACAGTCACATTGAGAGCTAGAGTTTCAATGTATGAATTTTGGTAGAGGGGTAAATATGCTCCAAAGTGCAGTGGCGCAATCTTGGCTCACTGCAACCTCCACCTCCTGGGTTCAAGCGATTCTGCCTCAGTCTTCCAAGTAGCTGGGACTACAGGCATGTGCCACCACGCCCGGCTAATGTTTTGTATTTTTAGTAGAGACGGGGTTTCACCATGTTGGCCAGGTTGGTCTGGAACTCTTGACCTCAGGTGTTCCGCCCACCTCAGCCCCACAAAGTGCTGGGATTACAGGTATGGCCCACTGCACCCGGCCCAAAGTGCTTTTGAAGTGGCTTCATTTTCTGGTGTAAATACCCAGGGTTTGTCATCTTGCACCAAGAAAATTTAGGACGTGAACACACTTTAGGAGTTTAGGAGTGGAGGTTTAATAGGCAAAATAAAGAGAAAGGAGAACAGCTTTCTCTCTAGTGAAAGAGAAGGGCTTCTGAAAGGGAAAGACCAGCTAGTTGTAGATGCCCCAGATTTTATAGGCAGGCTTGAGGAGGAGGTGTCTGATTTCCTTAGGGCCCACAGATTGGTTGGATCAGGTGTGACGTTTACATAGCACAGGGAAGCCTGGCCGCCCCACCCTAATCTTATTATGCAAATTAACTTTCCACTTGACCAGCGCCATCTCGTCTGCTCCTTACTGTACACAAGACTGGCAGAGACAGAAGGGAAGATGGGGCCATCATTTGGAGCATGATTGGCACAACTACCAGCATCTGTGTCTGCAGCTTGATTTTTATAGGCTGATGTTTGTTAGAAAATGATCTGGGGGCTGCTTTTCATTAAAAAGGGAAACCTTACCAAGGACTGCTGTACCTTCACTAACTTCTTAACCCCTGTATCACTTTCAGGTTGAATGCAGTGGTTCACGCCTATAATCCCAGCACTTTGGGAGGCCCACGTGGGTGGATTGCTTGAGCTCAGGACTTCAAGACCAGCCTAGGCAAACATAGCGAAACACTGTCTCTCCTTTTATTTATTTTTTTTAGATGGAGTCTTACTCTGTCACCTAGGCTGGAGTGTAGTGGCACAATCTCGGCTCACTGTAACATCCGCCTCCTAGGTTCAAGAGATTCTCTTGCCTCAGCCTCCTGAATATCTGGGATTACAGGCACCCACCACCATGCCCGGCTAATTTTTGTATTTTCAGTAGAGACAGGGTTTCATCATGTTGGCCAGGCTGGTCTCGAACTCCTGACCTCAAGTGATCCGCCCACCTTGGCCCCATAAAATGTTGGGAATATAGGTGTGAGCCACTGCACCAGACCATCTCTACTTTTTTTTTTTTCCTGATAATTTCTCTTTTTAATTATTGTTTAGGTTAATAGTAGCCTCATTGTCACATCAGGATTATATATTGTTACGGGGAAGAAGAATACATTCTTAAATGCCTCCAATTATTATTCTGCTAATTTTTTTCTTTTTTATTATTATTATTATACTTTAAGTTCTAGGGTACATGTGCATAATGTGCAGGTTTGTTACATATGTATACTTGTGCCATGTTGGTGCATCTCTACCTTTTTTTTTTTTTTTTTGAGGCGGAGTCTCACTCTGTCGCCCGGACTGGAGTGCAGTGGCCGGATCTCAGCTCACTGCAAGCTCCGCCTCCCGGGTTTACGCCATTCTCCTGCCTCAGCCTCCCGAGTAGCTGGGACTACAGGCGCCCGCCACCTCGCCCGGCTAGTTTTTGTATTTTTAGTAGAGACGGGATTTCACCGTGTTAGCCAAGATGGTCTCGATCTCCTGACCTCGTGATCCGCCCGCCTCGGCCTCCCAAAGTGCTGGGATTACAAGCTTGAGCCACCGCGCCCAGCCGCATCTCTACTTTTTTAAGAAAAGACACAAAGTACTTTTAACTAAAAATATTGACTATTAAACAAACAAAAAAATGACTATTTCAAATATCTACCAGAGCTAAAATCTAGAAACAGACAAGTTTAGAAATATTGAAGTTGAGGATGATAAGCACAGAATGATTAATGCATGTGCTGCTCTTCTCCTTGTCAGGGGTTGTTGGGGACAGTTTTTATTTGCTTTGTTCCACTACCTCTCCACACCCATCCCCATTACTCTATATGGGCTCCTTTAACTTCTCAAAACCAAAGTTCATTCATTCTAGGCTAAAAGTGCTCTAAGAACAGAGGGCATTTCTTTCTTTTTTTTCTTTCTTTTACAACTAGGAAGAGCCACCATTGAAGCATCAAAAAGCAAGGTTGCTATGAACGCTTGGCCGCCACAAGCCAGCACAGGGCATTTCTGTTTAACTCCATATAGAGTCAGGCACACATATGAGCAGCTCAATAAACACCTGCTGGAAGAATGAATGGTTCCATTCCTTATAAACATGGAATTGGAAGGAGTATGTTAGGAGAAGGGCGTCAGCGAGTGGAGGCCAGGCTGAGATGGGCCCTTCTCTCATTTTTCCCAGTCCCCTACCTTCCTGACAGCCAAGGATCGAAACTCTGTACCGCTGCCATAGTGGCCTCAGGAGAGGAGACATGAAGCCCCAAGTCAAGTCTCTGAGCGTCACATGCTTGGAGAATGTTGGTCCACGAATTGAGAGAAAGTACAACCCAGCTACCCTTCGGTTCCCATGGCCACACACCCAAGAATTGCCAGGGTCCAGGTCAAGGGAGAAGAAGGTAATGATGCCAGAGGTCACAGGTGACAACCAACAAGTAATTACTGAGTACCTGCTCTTGGGTCAGTCAGTAAATATTTATTAATTACGTGTTTTACACCAAATACAGTACTTGGCACTGCAGATGCAAAAGATGAATAAGATGCTCTTGCTCTCTAGGGATGAATATGTGGGTGCCAAGCAGAGTTGCAGAGCCCACTGCACTACTGCGTCAGGCTTCTCCTTAGCCCTGACAAGCTCACGTCATGACTGGCAGTTCCTCAGTGTCTGTAAGTAAAGGCCTATCCAGTGTGTGTTCCCTTGAGCAAAACAAAAAGTTTTCCATTTAAACTCTATTTTGCCAGCTGTGATGGCTCACGCCTGTAATCCCAACACTTTAGGAGGCCAGGTTGGGTGGGTCGTTTGAGCGCAGGAGTTCGAGACCAGCCTGGGCAACACAGGAAGAACCTATCTCTACAAAAAAATTTAAAACTAGAATTTAGCCAGGTGTAGTGATGCATACCTGTGGTCCCAGCTACACGGGAGGCTGAAGTGAGAGGATCTCTCGAGCCCAGCAGGTCGAGGCTACAGTGAACCATGATCATGCCACTGCACTCCAGCCTGGGCAACAGAATGAGACACTGTCTCCAAAAATTAAAAGTAAAAATAAAATTAAAAATCATCCTTTAAATGGTGGTAGAGGCCAGGCACATTTGCTCACGCCTGTAATCCCAGCACTTTGGGAGGCCAAGGCAGGCGGATCACCTGAGGTTGGGAGTTCAAGATCAGCCTGACCAACATGGACAAACCCTGTCTCTACTAAAAATTCAAATTAGCCAGGCACAGTGGCATGTGCCTGGAATCCCAGCTACTCGGGAGACTGAGGCAGGAGAATCGCTTGAACCTGGGAGGTGGCGGTTGCTGTGAGCTGAGATAGCGCTATTGCACTCCAGCCTGGGCAACAAAAGCAAAACTCTGCCTCAAATAAATAAATAAATAAATAAATAAAAGGTGGTAGAATTGCTGGAACCCGGGAGTCAGAGGTTGCAGTGAGCCAAGATCGCGCCACTACACTCTGGCCCGGGGGACAGAACGAGACTCTATCTCAAAAAAAAATAAAAATAAAGATAAATAAATAAATATAAAAATAAACTCTATTTTTTCCTTTTTTCCTTTTTCTTTTTTTTAATGACTGTCCATCAGTTTGCCTGGCCCAAGAGGTATAGGCCTGGACTGCAGCGCAATGAGTCAGAGGAACGCCTGTACTGGATATCCGACTCAGAGTGACATTTTCACATCGCTGGTCATGAGGCTTGAGGTGACAAACTGCAAGGTCAGGATGACTGCTTCCAGATAAGAGTCTGCCCTTGGTGAGCAACCATCAGGCAGCTGACAGGGAGCACAGAGCGGGGATTATGTACTCGAGGGACAGCCTGGCGTGGTGACCTGGCCTCCTGCCAGGGCCAACCTCCCTGTCGGCTAAATGACCCAGGGCATTCTCCCCCACAGCAGCAGGATCTGCCAGACCCTCCTAAACTGGCCTGCTTGCTCCTACCACCACCCTGCGCATGAGATTATGCTGGGCATGACATAGTAATGACACCGTTGCTTGCTCTATCGCCAAACGGGCCAAAGTCAAAATCACAGAAGTCACTTGGGTAAGGCAGAAACACACAGATACTGCCAGCAGACTCTCCCAGCAACCCCAACTCAGGGAGGTGAGCCTTCCTGAAGCAAAGAGTTGCAGCACAGTGCAGTAAATACCAGGTTCAACCAAGCGAAGCTGCCAGCATCAGATCATTTTTGCCTACAAAAACAAAACTTTCATGCAGTCCAGCAGTCACTGACTCTTACATTACGTAGCATATCCTATGTGCCAGCAAAATTCTTTTTTTTTCCCTTTTTTTTTTTTTTTTTTTGAAACGGAGTCTCGCTCTGTCGCCCAGGCTGGAGTGCAGTGGCCGGATCTCAGCTCACTGCAAGCTCCGCCTCCCGGGTTTACGCCATTCTCCTGCCTCAGCCTCCGGAGTAGCTGGGACTACAGGCGCCCGCCACCTCGCCCGGCTAGTTTTTTTGCATTTTTTAGTAGAGACGGGGTTTCACCGTGTTATCCAGGATGGTCTCGATCTCCTGACCTCGTGATCTGCCCATCTTGGCCTCCCAAAGTGCTGGGATTACAGGCTTGAGCCACTGTGCCCGGCCTTTTTTTTCTTTTTTCTTTTTTAAAGAAAGGGTCTCACTGCATTGCCCAGGCTGGAGTGCAGTGGCACGATCATAGCTCAGTGCAGCCTCCACCTCCTGGACTCAAATGATCCTCTTACCTCAGCCTCTGGAGTAGCTGGGACTACAGGTGCATGCTGCCATGCCTGGCTCAGGCAAGGTTCTAATCTCTCCACACACAAAATCACCTCATTTATATAACAACTCCATGAGGAGGGTACATGATTATGTCCGTTTTACAGACAAGGCTGAGGAAGTGGCTGCCAGTCAGTGGCGACAATTCAAACGCAGGCAACAGAATCCACATTCTCCATCCCTACCCTGTCCTGCCTCTGCTGGAAGTGTGCAGAGTTCACGGAAATCACAGAGTAAGGGCCAAGATGTTCAAAAAGTCTTCCAGAAGGAAGTCAGGCCTGAGGAATCTGTACCCTCTGATGCCTGACAGTGACCAAAGGCCTTCATCTCATTTGAGCATGGTCAAGTTTGACTCAAGTTACACGGTGGCTCCTCGCCTCCAGAAAGGGAGCTGTCCCCAAGGGTTCAAGTCCCTCCACACAAATTCACTTCAGGTTCACATTATCTTTATTTTTATTTATTTATTTTGAGACAGGGTCTCATTCTGCCACCCAGGCTGGAGAGCAGTTCAATCACCATTCACTGCAGCCTTGACCTCCCAGGCTCAAGCCTCCCACCTCAACCTCTCGAGAAGCTGGGATTGCTGGTGCGTTCCACTGTGCTCGGCTAATTTTTGTATTTTTTGTAGAGATGGGGGTCTCACTATGTTGCGCAGATTGGTCTTGAACTTCTGGGCTCAAGCGATCCTCCTGTCTTAGCCTCCCAAACTGCTGGGATTACAGGAGTGGCCCAGGTTCACTTTATAAACATCTGTTGCATAGGCTGGGCGCGGTGGCTCAAGCCTGTAATCCCAGCACTTTGGGAGGCCGAGACGGGCAGATCACGAGGTCAGGAGATCAAGACCATCCTGGCTAACCCAGTGAAACCCCGTCTCTACTAAAAATACAAAAAACTAGCCTGGCGAGGTGGTGGGCGCCTGTAGTACCAGCTACTCAGGAGGCTGAGGCAGGAGAATGGCGTGAACCCGGGAGGCGGAGCTTGCAGTGAGCTGAGATCCGGCCACTGCACTCCAGCCCGGGTGACAGAGCAAGACTCCGTCTCAAAAAAAAAAAAAAAAAAAAAAAAACATCTGTTGCATAAACAGATTTGAGTAAGGAGAAAAAGAATGAATGAGCAAAACCAGAGTGCAAATTTGTTCATTAACATAGAAAAAGAAATGCCGGAATGACTGGAATCCCCAGGTATGTGGAGTTGGGGAGCACTGAGCTTTCCAATTACATTACCTGGCGCATATTTCGCAGGTATTACCCCATGAGGGAAATATTGTCATTGAATTTTACAAATGAGGAAGCCCACTGGGAGTGGTGACTGAAGCCAACTGCCCCCAAATTCTGTAGTCGGTAGGGCCAAGATTCTGACCACCCTGTTTTCACACCTGCTTCTGCCTTCCAAGCTGCTGTGCACTTTCTGCTCCCAGCAGGAAAATTAGCTTAGGAAATCCAATTAAGACAATCCCACCGCTGGCAGAGTACAGGCCCAGTTTACAAGGAGCCAGGAGGTCTTTGGGAATAGCTTCTGGCTGTGAGTGCCCGATTCTCCATCCTCCACCACGCAGCCGTCCAGCTGCCAACCAGAAGAGAACACGTAACTGGACAGTCAGGGTATGCCTGCCCTGGTCGCTGCTGGAGAAACTGGAGACTGTCACTCTCTCACTCCGGCACCTTTTCCAATATTCCTTATCAGCCACCAAAGGCTACTGCCATTACAACATTACCTCATGATGGGCATATTACAATTTCCTAGATTACATCTTATCTGACATTAGTTACATTTTAGGGTTGTTGCTTCCTGGCACTTTAATTTTAAAAGTAAGCTATCTCCAAATCACAGAGGAGGATGAGTTACAGCTACTTCTATCCATTTTCTGAGCCTCGTTTACAGAAACTAACCTTTTCTTCCACGGGCCTAGATTTCAGGGTGCACTCTGTGCTGGTTCTATAGCCTTCTAGCCATTAACTGTAATAAGGAATGATAATGTTCTTTATCTCAATTATTTTGTTTTCTATTTTTGGTGGTTGGCATGAGAGGAAGTACAGGCAGAATCTGATTGTGTAAAATTGTCATCTTGATAGCAGTACCCTTTTGCAAGACGTGGGTCATCAAGCTCCTAAAAAATTTTTTTTTCTTTTCTTTTTGAGACAGGGTCTCGCTCTGTCACCCAGGCTGGAATGCAGTGGTGCCATCATGGCTCACTGCAGCCTCAAACTCCCAGGCTCAAACTGTCCTCCCACCTCAGTTTCCCAAGTGGCTGGGATCATAGGCACGCACCACCATGCCTGGCTAATTTTTTGTAGAGACAAGGGTCTCACTTTGTTGCCCAAGCTGGTCTTGAAGCCCTGAGCTCAAGTGATCCTCCTGCCTCAGCTTCCCAAAGTGCTGAGATTACAGGCATGAGCCACCTTGCCCGGCAGGACTATTTTTTCATATCATTATTAACTTTAACTACAGGGATTAGGTATCATATAAACAGATACCAAAGATATAACTCAGTGCAACATTACCATGTAATCATCAAGGGTTAATAAGTATAAAGAGGAAAGAACGTGGCCAGGCACAGTGGCTCACACCTGCAATCCCAGCACTTTGGCAAGTCAAGGTGAGTGGATCACCTGAGATCAGGAGCTCAAGACCAGCCTGACTGACATGGTGAAACCCCATCTCTACTAAAAATACAAAGTTAGCCGGACATGGTGGCACATGCCTGTAACCCCAGCTACTCTGGAGGCTGAGGCGGGAGAATCGCTTGAACCCAGGAGGCAGAGGTTGCAGTGAACCGAGATGGCACCACTGCACTCCAGGCTTGTTTCACTCAACAAGAGTGAAACTGCATCAAAAAAAAAAAAAAGAAAGAAAGAAAGAAAGAAAAAGAAAAAGGAAAAAACAAAAAAAGAACGTATTTTTACAAAATACAACTTACCACATTGTGTACCCTACCACTGATGAGACAAAGAAAAACCTCAAATGGAGTATCTGAGGAGTGGATAGGCACTGAAATCACTGTCTATTTGACTTTCCTCCACTGCCAGATGGCAACAATCAATAGTGTAAGGAGGAAAGGAGATGAAGACTTCAATCACTTCCTCAGGAAATCCACTCCCTTCTAGGGCATGGCAAACTACAAAGGAAAAAGAACAAAGCTAGGAAATGGGAAAGTTGTGGCCCAGCCTGGAGTGCAATGGTGTGATCTCAGCTCACTGCAACCTCTGCATCCTAGGCTCAAACAATTGTCCTGCCTCAGCTTCCCGAGTAGCTGGGACTACTGGTGCACACCACCACGCCTGGCTAATTTTTGTATTTTTTGTAGAGACAGGATTTTGCCATGTTGACCAGGCTGGTCTCCAACTCCTGTCCTCAAGTAATCCGTCCTCCTCAGCCTCCCAAAGTGTTGGGATTAGAGACATGAGCCACCACGGCCGGCTTCTGTGGGTTTTTTTTTTTTTTTTTCTGGGGGGGTTTGGTTTGGTTCTGTTTTGTGACAAGGTCTTGCTATGTTGCCCAGGCTGACCTTGAACTCTTGGGCTCAGGGGATCATCCTGCCTCAGCCTCCAGAGTAGCTGGGACTACAGGCTCATCACAATGCCCAGCTTTATCTGTTATTTAATGTCTTCAGGTTTTTGTGGCTGAATTTGGATGAAGGGATTGAAGGCTAAAAATTATAAAGTATAGGCAGGGTCCAGTGGCTCACACCTGTAATCCTAGCACTTTGGAAGGCAGAGGCAGGCAGATCATGAGGTCAGGAGTTTGAGACCAGCCTGGCCAATATAGTGAAACCCCGTCTCTACTGAAAATATAAAAATTAGTCAGGTGTGGTGGTAAGCACCTGTAATCCCAGCTACTCCGGAGGCTGAGGCAGAAGAATCGCTTGAACCCGGGAGGTGGAGGTTTCAGCGAGCCAAGATCACACCACTGCACTCCAGCTGGGCGACAGAGCGACACTCCATCTCAAAAAACAATCAAAAACAAACAAACAAACAAAACAGACAAAGTCTCACTCTGCCACCCAGCCTGGAGTGCAATGGCGCACTCGGGGTTCACTGCAGCCTGTGCCTTCAAACGATTGTCCTCCCTCAGTCTCTCAAGTAGCTGGGATTATAGGAGCTCACCACCAGGCCCAGCTAATTTTTGTATTTTTAGTAGAGATGGGGTTTCACCATGTTGGTCAGGCTAGTCTCAAACTCCTGACCTCAAGTGATCTGCCTTCCTCAGCCTCCCAAAGTGCTGAGATTACAGGCGTGAGCCACCAGGCCTGGGAGGGAAAAAAAAAAATCCTTTTATTTGCAAAAAGAATAGGTGCAGTGCCTTTGATCAGGCAATGTTATCTAGCTAGAATGTAAAGACACTGTTTTTCAACATGTTTCTTTTTAGAGTTATCTTCTCCGTATAGCAAGTGATAGAACATTTCCATTTATATTGGCAAAAAGAAGGGTCCTTTTATTTTTTAATCTTAAAATTTTTCAAAACAAAAAACAGGAAGAATAGTACAATAATAACCATGTCCTCACCACAGAGATTCAACCATTCTTTACAATTTCATCTATAATTTGTTTTTTGTCCAACAACTTAAAACTAAATTACAGACATTGTGACACTTTTCTCCTGAAATACCTTAACATGCAATTTCAGAAAACAATAATATTCTTCCACAAAATCATTATCCATTATCACACATATTAAGATAAATGCTCATGCTGTCTAACCCATGTTCAATTAGGAAGGTGGTATTTTGTTAAATAAATTCACTTTAAAAATGTGAGATGATTGAAAGAAGAAAACATTAGGTAAATAATAGTAAATAATAATATAGGTTATATATGGATATGGGCAAAAGTCTGATGATGGTGGGTTTTAGAAACCTCTAGCTTGAGGCTGGGCACAGTAGCTCACGCCTGTAATCCCAACACTTTGGGAGGCCAAGGTGAGTGGATCAACTGAGATCGGGAGTTTGAGACCAGCCTGACCAACGTGGTGAAACCCCATCTCTACTAAAAATACAAAAATTAGCCAGGCGTGGTTGTGGGCCCCTGTAATCCCAGCTACTCAGAAGGCTGGGGCAGGAGAATCACTTGAACGTGGGAGGCAGAGGTTGCAGTGAGCAGAGATCATGACATTGCACTCCAGCCTAGGTGACAAGAGTGAAACTCCGTCTCGAAAAAAAGGAGGCTAGCACCAGAGAATGCTTTCAAGTTTTCAACACCGTGATCTAGCCTAAGCTGCAATTGGTATCCCAGCTTAAAAACTAATACCGGCCAGGCGCGGTGGCTCAAGCCTGTAATCCCAGCACTTTGGGAGGCCGAGACGGGCGGATCACGAGGTCAGGAGATCGAGACCATCCTGGCTAACATGGTGAAACCCCGTCTCTACTAAAAAATACAAAAAACTAGCTGGGCGAGGTGGCGGGCGCCTGTAGTCCCAGCTACTCGAGAGGCTGAGGCAGGAGAATGGCATAAACCCGGGAGGCAGAGCTTGCAGTGAGCTGAGATCCAGCCACAGCACTCCAGCCCGGGCAACAGAGCGAGACTCCATCTCAAAAAAAAAAAAAAAAAAAACTAATACCTGGGAGGCTGGGTGCGGTGGCTCACACCTGTAATCCCAGCACTTTGAGAGGATGAGGTGGGTGGATCATTTGAGGTCAGGAGTTTGAGGCCAGTTTGGCCAACATGGTGAAACCCTGATCTGTACTAAAAACACAAAAATTAGCTGGGCGTTGTAGTGCCCAACCGTAATCCCAGCTACTTGGGAGATGGGCAGGAAAATCACTTGAACCCAGGAGGCAGAAGTTGCAGTGAGCCGAGATAGCACTACTGTACTCCAGCGTGTGTGACAGAGCAAGACTCTGTCTTGAAAAAACAAACAAACAAAAAAACTAATACCTGGGAAAGGTAGAGATGATAAAACATGCAATCTAGGCTGTGTAGGCAAAGGAAATAGAACAAGAAAGATGCTAAGAGATTGGGAGAAACTTAAGTGGGCCAAGAAATATAAGTCATCTCTTGATCAAAAAATAAGTGTGTTGGGAAGAACAGTGATAAAGTGAAGTTAGGAATAAAAAAAGAATAACATGTCTCCAAATGTAGGATGGGGCTGCAACCTGATAAGGCCATCTTAAATTGAAAATTTAAGTTGAAAGTCTGTTTTCAACTTGGGATATTTTCAATTTACAATGGGCTTCTCCAGAGGTAACCCCATCGTAAGTCAAGGAAAATAGTGAATGCATATGGCTTTCACACCACTGTAAAGTCGTAAGTCCAACCATCATAAGTCAGGGACATCTGTATACATGAGCATAATTAGAGGTTATCTCTGGGAGGTATGACAAGGGGCAATTTGTCCTCTCTGCGGTATCGGTCTCAACTTTACAAACTATAGAATCAGGCTGCCTGGTTTGAATTCTGGTTATGCCACTATCAGCTGTGGACCCTTGAACTGATTACTTGAGATCTCTTTGTCTCAGTTAACTCGCCTATAAAACGAGAGGAAACAGTAGTTTCTACCCTATAATACACTATAACCCTTTCCTAACACATCAGTGATAAGCATGACCTAAAAAATTCAGTGGCATAAAAGGTGGGTTTGTGTTAAGGCAAGGTTAATGAAAAACAGGATTTTTGGTCAGTCTATTTTGTCATAAAAAGCACAAAAGTAAAGATAAACCTACACTGTGTGCAACTGATGAGAAACAATGCCCTCACCATCTCTCTCCTGTTCCTCTACCCTCAGCTGCGGGGAAGGGACAGGAGTGGGAGGAAGCAGTGACACCGGTGGGCAGAGCAGGAGAGCACAGCCTCTGGAAATTAAATTTGAAAGTTGGTGGGAGGCCGGGTGCAGTGGCTCACACCTGTAATCCCAGCACTTTGGAAGGCCAAGGCAGGTGGATTACCTGAGGTCAGGAGTTCAAGACAAGCCTAGCCAACATGGTGAAACCCCCTCTCTACTGAAAACACAAAAATTAGCCTGATGTGGTAGGGGGCCCCTGTAATCCCTACTTGGGAGGCTGAGGCAGGAGAATCACTTGAACTCAGGGAGGTAGAGGTTGTTGTGAGCCAAGATTGCACCATTGCATTCTAACCTGGGTGACAAGAACGCAACTTCATCTCAAAAAAAAAAAAAAAAGTTGGTAAGAAGTGGGAAAGGGAGGGGCTAGGATCAAGGTTAACCTCAGAACTGTGGATTATAAAGGGCCTTCCTTGAAAAGAACAGGAATTTTTTCAGCTCCCATATGAGAATGAGAGCAGGCAGAGGCCGGGAGATAATTACCAATAGCCAATCGTGTTTTATGGGATATTGATTTATCACTTGGTTTTACTATACATGTCAAGTGCTGAGAACAGACCCTGGTGCATCAAAAGCACTCAATAAACGTGCACTATCATTTTTATTATCGCCTGCCTCTTTTTCATTTCCACTCTCTCTCCCTATTTCAGGCTCGTGTTACAACTTGGCTGGTTTATGTTAGCTCTTCCTAACTGGTCTCCTGTCCTGGGCAGATAATTCCAAGAAGCCACCAGGAATTCATCCACACTTCTACATTTCAGAGGGCCTGCCACGTCCCAGCCTAGAAGAACCTAGAGGTTCTTCAATATGCTTGTGAAGGAGCGCAGGGAACTTCGCCTCAAATTTGGCTCCCTGGTATAACAAGTATTTTGATTTTATAGAACTTATCTCTAAGTGGTAGAAATATAAATGACTGCATTCTGCTTCGTGTTTTGCTTGTCTGTAACTTCTAAATGTCTGCATTGAACATATATTTTTGAAAAATAAAACAAAAATCCTACCAAAGGCCCAGATCAGGTGGTGTCCCATCTATAAACTGTTGAGAGAAGCCCCTCCAGAATGCATCCCCCACTCTGAATGTAGACACGCTTACATCTGTTTCTGACGCCAACACACACTCTCAGCTGTGACCCTGAGAACACAGCTGCCTTCGCTGCACAGTAGCAGGTGCAGTGTTTCAACACTGTGGTGGTTTATATATTACAGTAGCCCCAAAAAGATTTTCCCACACCCCAACATCTGTGAAGATGATCTTAGTTGGGAAAAGGGCCTTGGCAGCTATAATTAAGATGGGATCGTCCTGGATTATCTGGATGGGCCCTAAACCCAATGACAAGCGTCCTTGTAAGAGACAAAAGAAGAGAGGTGCACGGACAGAGGAGAAGGCCATGTGAAGATGGAGGCAGAGTGTGGCATGATGCAGCCCCCAGCCAAAGCCAATGGAGGCACCAAAAGCTGGGAGAGGCCAGGAAGGACTCTTCTGATAGAGGGTGGCCCCACTAACACCTTGATTTTGGACTTCTGACCTCCCGAACTGTGAGAAAATAAATTTCTGTTGTTTTAAGTCACCAAGTTTGTGGTCGTTTGTTAGGGCACATACAGAAAACGAATACAGACATAGTAGGCACTTGGTCAATACTGGTGGGAGGAAAAAAAATTGCTTAAACGACTGTGTCCTTAGTTCTTCTAGTTTTGATTCAGAAAGAAAGAATGTCTCATTAAAATATTTTTCGATTAGGTGGTGTGGTGGTGTGTGCCTATGGTCCCAGCTACTTGGGAGGCTGAGGCAGGAGGATCACTTGAGCGCAGAGGATGCAATGAGCTGTGACCACTCCATTGCACTCTAGCCTAGGCAACAAAACAAGATCCTGTCTTTTTTTTCTTTTTTTTTTTTTCCAGAGGGAGTTTCACTCTTGTTGCCCAGGCTGGAATGCAATGGTGTGATCATGGCTCACCACAACCTCTACCTCCCAGGTTCAAGCGATTCTCCTGCCTCAGCCTCCTGAGTAGCTGGGATTATAGGCATGCGCCACCAAGCCCAGCTAATTTTGTATTTTTAGGAGAGACTGGGTTTCTCTGTGTGGGTCAGGCTGGTCTCAAACTCCCAACCTCAGGTGATCCGCCCACCTCAGCCTCCCAAAGTGCTGAGATTACAGGTGTCAAGCCACCGCGCCCGGCCAAGACCCTGTCTTTAAAAAAAAAAAAAATGTTTAAGAAAGCAAAAAAGGCCGGGTGCGGTGGCTCAAGCCTGTAATCCCAGCACTTTGGGAGGCCGAGACGGGCGGATCACGAGGTCAGGAGATCGAGACCGTCCTGGCTAACATGGTGAAACCCCGTCTCTACTAAAAAATACAAAAAACTAGCTGGGCGAGGTGGCAGGCGCCTGTAATCCCAGCTACTCGGGAGGCTGAGGCAGGAGAATGGCGTAAGCCCAGGAGGCGGAGCTTGCAGTGAGCTGAGATCCGGCCACTGCACTCCAGCCTGGGCGACAGAGCCAGACTCCGTCAAAAAAAAAAAAAAAAGAAAGCAAAAAATACTTTTCTAAACCTTAGTTTCTTATGATCAAATTTGAATGATTCCACCCATCAAAATGGCAGTGTTACTTGGTGATCCATTAGCCTTGATTTGAAATAAGAAATAAAAGTAATTGACTCTCTCTACCTTGTCTTTAGGGAGACAAAGTTCAGCCACACTTTCTCAAATGCTAAGCTCCTTATTTTACCCAGAGCGTGAGTTCAGTATTCACGGCCTTGCAGACTTCACCAAATACTGACAGTAAGAGTTTTAAAAGGACAATGACAGGGTTGAAAGTTGAAAAATTTGAACTACTTTTCTCCTCTCTCTGTTCTTAAAAATCTGTGTCATTTTCTTCCTGGGAACCAACTCAGTTCTAATCTGCACGCACAGTTCCTGTCCATGGAAGGCATAATTTGGCCTCATGTGTTTGCTTTTTGTTTTGCTTTCAAATCAAATGCTTCAGTGTTTTGATAACTAAAAATGAAAGAGGAGAGAAAATGTGTTTTTCTTCAGGCTTAAAAAAAAAAAAAATCAGTGTTGAACCTTCAAGGGATTATCGTGTAAAACATGATGTAGAGAAGCTGGAGTGGAGAAGGGACGGGCCTAGAGAGAAGGGGATGGTGAAACCTCATCCACTGCTTGTAGAATAATGTATGCCCAGGGTGACGGGGTGCACCAGCCCCTGAGGTCACCTCTCATCCGTGTGGTGTACAACCATGTAGAGTTCCAAAGGTAAGCCCCAGCATGGATTCCAGCATGAGGAAAGGATGTATAGGAAGAATGTAAGTGTGAGTGGATGCAGGGCTCATGCAGGCCAAGATATGGGTTTGCCTGTCCTGCTCGCAACGCTTCTGCCAAGACTACCATCCGTGGACTCACAGAATGCCTTATGTACCATCACGGAATTCCACACAGCATTGCCTCTGACCCAGGTACTCGCTTTATGGGTAAAGAAGTGGCAGTGCAGGCCAGGCGCGGTGGCTCGTGCCTGTAATCCCAGCACTTTGGGAGGCCGAGGTAGGCGGATCATGAGGTCAGGAGATCGAGACCATCTTGGCTAACACGGTGAAACCCCATCTCTACTAAAAATACAAAAAATTAGCCAGGCGTGGTGGCGGGCGCCTGTAGTCCCAGCTACTCGGGAGGCTGAGGCAGGAGAATGGCATGAACCCAGGAGGCGGAGCTTGCAGTGAGCCGAGACCACGCCACTGCACTCCAGCCTGGGTGACAGAGCAAGACTTCGACTCAAAAAAAAAAGAAAGAAAGAAGTGGCAGTGGGCTCATGCTCATGGAATTCACTGGTCTTACCATGTTCCCCATCATCCTGAAGCAGCTGGATTGATAGAACGGTGGAATGGCCTTTTGAAGTCACAATTACAACACCAACTATGTGAGAAGTCAGATGTGAAGAATGTCAGATCTGCCCAAGCCTCTGCACCCTCCTCTCTCATCCAAAGATGCTCTGTGACTTCAGACCAGCTTCCTTCTTCCTGACACTTGCCTTTCACAAGCCAACTTCTCCAGGAGCCTGTTGTTCTGAAGCCTGCACTGCGATGAGGGCTAGTCTACTGAGGACCTGGGTGAACGTCTGAAGGACAGGCTGCTAGAAGCCTGTGTTCCTGGCTTCGGCTACCAGTGCAAGCTTACTAAATGATAGAGCAGGTTCTTTTCTTCCCCTTGGCCTTCTCACCTCAGGGAGCAAGGGGAAAGGTCTAGGAAAAAGGGAAGCCTGTGATTCTAGGGCCAGCTAGAGATGAAGGAGTGCCTGCAATCAGGGGTTAACTAGGCTGCTCGAGGGGATATGGACCAGACCGATCACTAGATTTGATCTGATGAAAAGAGAATGCCAGGGGATGGGATGGATTATTCTTATTTCTTCTGAGACATAAATTGCATTTTAATCCTAGTGGCCTTTCTTGTTTTGTTTTTCAGACAGTCTCGCTCTGTTGCCCAGGCTAGAGTGCAATGGCGCAATCTTGGCTCACTGCAACCTCCACCTCCTGGGTTCAAGTGATTCTCCTGCCTCAGCCTCCCAATACCAATCCCAAGTAGCTGGGATTACAGGTGCCCGCCACCACGTCCAGCTAATGTTTCTATTTTTAAAGAGATGGGGTTTCACCATGTTGGCCAGGCTGGTCTCGAATTTCTGACCTCAAGGAATCCGCCCACCTTCGCCTCCCAAAGTGCTGGGATTACAGGAGTTTCACTCTTCTTGCCCAGGTTGGAATGCAATGGTGCCATCTTGGCTCACCGTAACCTCTGCCTCCCAGGTTCAAGCAATTCTCCTGCCTCAGCCTCCTGAGTAGCTGGGATTACAGGCATGCACCACTATGCTCGGCTAATTTTGTATTTTTAGTAGAGACAGGGTTTCTCCATGCTGAGTCTGGTCTCGAACTCCTGACCTCAGGTGATCCACCCAATTCGGCCTCCCAAAGTGCTGGGATTACAGGCGTGAGCCACCGCGCCCGGCAATTGATTGTTTTTAAGACAGGGTCTTGCTCTGTCACCCAGCCTGGAGTGTGGAGTGCAGTGGCACCATCATAGCTTACTGCAGTCTTGACCTCCCAGATTCAACCAATCCTCCCACCTCAGCCTCCAGAGTAGCTGGGACCGCAGGTGCATGCCACAAGGCCCAGCTAATTCCTGGTGGCCTTCAATGGCTAAAAAGAAAACAAGACTAACATGGGCATTTTGGCCAGTGGCCAGAATAAGAATTTTTTTTAACAAAACAGGTCTTAGGCCGGGCGCGGTGGCTCAAGCCTGTAATCCCAGCACTTTGGGAGGCCGAGACGGGCGGATCACGAGATCAGGAGATCGAGACCATCCTGGCTAACACGGTGAAACCCCGTCTCTACTAAAAATACAAAAACTAGCCGGGTGAGGTGGCGGGCGCCTGTAGTCCCAGCTACTCGGGAGGCTGAGGCAGGAGAATGGCGTAAACCCGGGAGGCGGAGCTTGCAGTGAGCTGAGATCCGGCCACTGCAGTCCAGTCCGGGCGACAGAGCGAGACTCCGCCTCAAAAAAACAAAAAAAAACAAAAAAAAACAAAACAGGTCTTAAAATGCTCTTTAAAACCATAAAATCACATTAAAACATAGCCTTACTATGCACTTATGATTTTAATAAATAAATGGCTTTGAAAAATATTTCTCATAATTAGAAAATTGAAATATACTTTTCAATTTGCTACCCTAGAAGGAAATGCGATGCCACAGGACTGCTATCAGTATTACAAGTCAACTGGAGTTACTTAAAAGGACAACATATTGTTGACTGATTTGATGAAATAGTGTAATAGATCAGGAAAAGAAGGAATCACCAAATCCACCAGGAACACAACTTTTGTCCAGAAATGAAGAACCAGCTGGGCATGGTGGCTCACGCCTGTAATCCCAGCACTTTGGGAGGCTGAGGCGGGTGGGTCACCTGAGGTCAGGAGTTCAAGACCAGCCTGGACAACATGGTGAAACCCTGTCTCTACTAAAAACATGAAAATTAGCCGGGCCTGCTGGTGCATGTCTGTAAGCCCAGCTACTCAGGAGGCTGAGGGAGGAGAATCGCTTAAACCCAGGAGACAGAGGTTGCAGTGAGCCAAGATCATGCAATTGAACTCCAGCCTGGGCAACAGAGCGAGACTTCCTGTCTCAAAAAAAAAAAAAAAAAAAGAACCAAACCAATAAATTAGACAGATTAAATTAGCCGTCACGCGGTGCAGCAGGAATCTGGTGACAGCTGACATCCTGGAAAAGTGGCAGGCACACTGCAAGGTCTGAGTTGTAACTGGATGTGGCCTAATATTTTCTTCCATGGGACATTGAATACAAAATACATGGTGTAAACAAATAAGAAAACAGAAGGCCGGGCACGGTGGCTCAAGCCTCTAATCCCAGCACTTTGGGAGGCCGAGACGGGCGGATCACGAGGTCAGGAGTTCGAGACCATCCTGGCTAACACAGTGAAACCCCGTCTCTACTAAAAAATACAAAAAACTAGCCGGGCAAGGTGGCTGGCGCCTGTAGTCCCAGCTACTCGGGAGGCTGAGGCAGGAGAGTGGCGTAAACCCGGGAGGCGGAGCTTGCAGTGAGCTGAGATCCGGCCACTGTACTCCAGCCTGGGCGACAGAGCGAGACTCCGTCTCAAAAAAAAAAAAAGAAAAAAGAAAACAGAACTTATTTTACATAGTTTGTTTTGATCATTCCTTACACCCATAGTTTCTCTTATAAACTTTTTTCAGCAGATGAAAATTAGCCAAATCTGATTATATCTGGTCCTTACTTAACTTAAAACAGCCCATAGGGCTCCAGTGTTCCTGCCCCTGTTCACCTCTCCAGCCTCAGCCCTCAGTTCACCACCTGCCCGGCCCCACCCCATTATACACCCCCTCTCATCCTACTGGCCCACTTGCAGTTCCTGTCTTGTGTCTGGACCTTCACAAATGCCGTCCCTGAAATACCCGCCCTCCTGGCTAACACGGTGAAACCCCGTCTCTACTAAAAATACAAAAACTAGCCGGGCGAGGTGGCGGGCGCCTGTAGTCCCAGCTACTCGGGAGGCTGAGGAAGGAGAATGGCGTAAACCCGGGAGGCGGAGCTTGCAGTGAGCTGGGATCCGGCCACTGCACTCCAGTCTGGGCGACAGAGCGAGACTCCGCCTCAAAAAAAAAAAAAAAAAAAAAAAAAAAAAAAGAAATACCCGCCCTCTCCCTACCCCTGTCTTCCACCTCCCCTCCTGCTGACACATCATTCAGGTCTCAGCACAAATGTGAAACGCCCTTTTCCAGTGCTCTAAATAGCATGTTGTGTATCCCCCATCAAAAAAGTGCTCACCTTTTTTAGGTGGCCTTGGAGGAGACATCGGCTATATGTTTCACCATGTGGAGCCAGGAGCTGAGGGAAGTTGATTTTTGAAGGGAGAGGGAGATTGAAAGAAAGAGAGCGAATAGAAGGAAGCCAATGCATGGAAAAGTTCAGAAGCAAAGGATCAAGCATGCTCTGACGATAGGTGTCCCTCGTTCTTGTGTTGCAAGGAGCTCCAAGATGCTTGCCATATATCCACACTCTTGCTAAAGCTGGGCTTCTGCTACTTGGTGGCCAAGGAGTCCTGTGACTATGTTTCTATCAGGGCTGCGAGTTCTGTGAATATAGTGGCACTGTCTGGACAGGTCATATCTGTATGTTGAACAAACGGATGAACAATATAGGCCTGGCAGGCATGGTGGCTCACACCTGTAATCCCAGCACTTTGGGAGGCTGAGGCGGGTGGATCACCTGAGCTCAGGAGTGTGAGACCAGCCTGGCCAACATCGTGAAACCCTGTCTCTACCAAAATTACAAAAATCATCTGGATGTGGTGGCAGGCACCTGTAGTTCCAGCTATTTGGGAGGCAGAGGCAGGAAAATCACTTGAACCCGGGAGGCAGAGGTTGCAGTGAGCCAAGATCACACCATTGCACTCCAGCCTGGGTGTCAAGAGTGAAACTCCATCTCAAAAAAAAAAAGTCATATATATATATGTGTATATATATGTGTGTATATATATATGTGTATATATATGTGTGTATATATATGTATATATATGTGTGTGTGTGTATATATGTGTATATATATGTATATGTGCGTGTATATGTATATGTGTGTGTATATATATGTATATATATGTGTGTATATATATGTGTGTATATATGTATATATGTGCGTGTATATGTATATATGTGTGTGTATATATATGTGTGTGTATATATATATACACACACACAACAAAGATCTCAGAATCCTCACAACTCATGGAAAATATTGTTGGGAAAGAGTCCTGGATTGGAAGTCAAAGTCCTGTGTAATAATTCTGGCCCTATCACTAAATAACTGTGACCATAGACAATTTATTGAACCTCTTAGAGCCTCTATTTGGTCCTGGAGAGACCATAACATCACATAACAGCATGACATAACACTAAATGGTTGGAACACAATACAAAGACACTTTTATTATTTCACGTACGTTCCCTATACTTTGTAAATCTTTTATCTGAAACAAATTGTATATGTTAATTCATTTTTTCATTAAATAACCAGTGTTACCACACCTAGCAACTATTATTCCCATAAAAGCAAAACATTGAAAAACCCTGGCATTTCAATTATACTATACCGTCTTCCCACAGGCAAATGATGTACAGTTTTTGTTAGACTTCCTGAAATACAGGCATACCTCAGATATATTGTGAGTTCAGTTCCAAACCACTGCAGTAAGCAAGTCACATGAAGATTTTGGTTTCTCAGTGTATATAAAAGTTATGTTTTCACTATACTGTAGTCTATTAAGTGTAAGATGGCATTATGTATAAATAAATAATGTACATACCTTAATTTTAAAACACCTTATTGCTTAAAAATGCTACTATGATCTAAGCCTTCAGCAAACCATAATGTTTTTGCTGGGGAAGAGTCTCATCTTGATGCTGATGGCTGCTAACTCATCAGGGTTGTGGCTGCTGAAGTTTAGGGAGGGTGTGGCAATTTCTAAAAATAGACATCAATGAAGTTTACAGCACCAATTTACTCTTCATTTTACGTAAGATTTATCTATACCATGAGATGCTGTTTGATAGCATTTTACCCACAGAACTTCTTTCAAAATTCGAGTCAATCTTCTCAAATTCTGCTGCTGCTTTATCAATTAAGTTTATGTAGTATTGTAAGTCGTTTGTTTGTTATCATTCCAACAATGTTCACATCATCTTCACCAGGAGAAGATTTCACCTCAAGAAAATTCCATTCTTGGCCAGACACGGTGGCTCATGCCTGTAATCCCAACACTTTGAGAGGTGGAGGCGGATGGATCACAAGGTTAGGAGTTCGAGACCACCCTGGCCAACATGGCACAACCCTGTCTCTACTAAAAACATAAAAATTAGCTGGGCATGGTAGTGGACGCCTGTAATCCCAGCTGCTCAGGAGGCTGAGGCAGAAGAATCACTTGAACCCAGAAGGCAGAGGTTGCAGTGAGCCGAGATTGTGCCATTGCACTCCAGCCTGGGCAACAAGAGCAAGACTCCATCTTAAAAAAAAAAAAAAATTCCATTCTTGGCCAGGCACGGTGGCTGACAACTGTAATCCCAGCACTTTGGGAGGCTGAGGCAGGCAGATCATCTGAGGTCAAGTGTTCAAGACCAGCCTGGCCAACATGGTGAAGCCCCGTCTCTACAAAAATACAAAAATTAGCTGGGCATGATGGTGGGTGCCTGTAGTCCCAGCTACTTGGGAAGCTGGGGCAGTAGAATCACTTGAACCTGGGAGGTGGAGGTTGCAGTGAGCTGAGATCGCGCCGTTGCACTCCAGCCTGCGTGACAGAGTGAGACTCAGTCTCAAAAAAAAAAAAAAAAGAACAGAAAAAAAAAAAAGGAAAATCTCATTTTTTTTCTCATCCTTAAAAGTCAACTCCTCATCCATTCAAGTTTGATGAAATGGCAGCAATTCAGTCACATCTTCAGTCTCCACTTCTATTTTTCTTGCTGTTTCTTTTCTTTTTTTGAGACAGAGTTTTACTCTTGTTGTCCAGGCTGGAGTACAATGGCACGATCTTGGCTCGCTGCAACCTCCGCCTCCCGATTCTAGCCATTCTCCTGCCTCAGCTTCCCAAGGCATGTACCACAATGCCTGGCTAATTTTTTGTATTTTTAGTAAAGACAGGGGTCTCACCATGTTGGCCAGGCTGGTCTCAAACCCCTGACCTCAGGTGATCCACCTACCTCAGCCTCCCAGTGGGATTACAGGCGTAAGCCATCACACCCAGCCTTCTCATACTGTTTCTACTACATCTGCAGTTCCTTCCTCCACTAAAATCTTGAACCCTTCAAAGTCATCCATGAGGGTTGGAATCAACCTCTTTCAAACTCCTATTAATGTTAATATTTTGACCTCTTCCCATGAATCATGAATGTTCTTAATTGGCATCTAGAATGGTGAATCCTTTCCTTATCCTTTCCTCATAGATAATGAGAGGAATCATTATCTATGATTTTATAGCCATACCCTTACAAAATGTATTTTTTAAATCATAAGACTTGAAAGTTGAAATTACTCCTTGATCCACGGTCTGCAGAATGGATGCTGTATTAGCAGGCACAAAAATGACATGAATCTCCTTGTACGTCTCCCTCAGACCTCAGACCTCTTGGATGACCAAGTGCATCATCAATAAACAGTAATATTTTGATTTTTTTTTTTTTTTTCTGAGCAGTACGTCTCAACAGTGGGCTTAAAATATTCAGTAAACCATGCCATAAACAGATGTACTGTCATCCAGGCTGTGTTGTTTCATTTATACAGCACAGGCAGAGTAGCTTCAACATAATTCTTAAGTGCCCTAGGATTTTTGGAATGGTAAATGAGTAGCAGGTTTAAACGTAAAGTCACCAGCTGCATCAGCCTCTAACAAGAGAGTCAGCCCATCCTTTGAAGCTTTGAAGTTAGGCACTGCTTTCTAGCTAAGAAAGTCTTAGATGGCTTCTTCTTCTTCTCTTCTTCTTCTCTTCTTCTTCTTCTTCTCTCTTCTTCTTCTTCTTCTTCTTCTTCTTCCTCCTCCTCCTCCTCTCCTCCTCCTTCTTCCTCTTCCTCTTCTTCTTCTTCTTTTTTTGAGACTCAGAAGTTGATTTTAAGGATGAGAAAAAAAATGGGATTTTCCTCTTTTTCTCTTCCTTTTTTTTTTTTTTTTTTTTGAGATGGAGTCTCACTCTATTACCCAGGCTGGAGTGCAGTGGCGCGATCTCAGCTCACTGCAACCTCTGCCTCCCGGATTCAAGTGATTCTCCTGTCTCAGCCTCTTGAGTAGCTGGGATTACATGCAGCTACACACCTGGCAAATTTTTGTATTTTTAGTAGAGATGGGGTTTCACTATGTTGGCCAGGCTGGTCTTCAACTCCTGACCTCAACTGATCTGCCTGCCTCAGCCTCCCAAAGTGCCGGGATTACACACATGAGCCACCATGCCCGGTCCTTTATTTTACTTTATTTATTTTTATTTATTTATTTATTTTCCTTTTCTTTTCTTTCTTTATTTTTTTGAGACGGAGTCCCACTCTGTCGCCCAGGCTGGAGTGCAGTGGCGTGATCTCAGCTCACTGTAACCTCCACCTCCCAGGTTCAAGCGATTCTCCTGCCTCAGCCTCCTGAGTAGCTGGGATTATAGATGCCCGCCACCACACCCAGCTAATTTTTTTTTTTTTTTATTTTTAGTACAGACGGGGTTTCACCATCTTGGCCAGGATGGTCTTGAACTCCTGACCTCGTGATCCACCCACATTGGCCTCCCAAAGTGCTGGGATTACAGGTGTGAGCCACCGTGCCCAGCGTATTTATTTATTTTTAGTGATAGCCAATATTTTACTTTTTTATTTTTTTATCTTCTTCTAATATAAGGCTATTGTGCCTACACTGAAAACTTGCTATTGGCTGGGCGAGGCGGCTCACACCTGCAATCCCAGCACTTTGGGAGGCCAAGGCAGGCAGATCACCTGAGGTCAGGAGTTCAAGACCAGTCTGACCAGGCCAGGCGCAGTGGCTCATGCCTGTAATCCCAGCACTTCGGGAGGCGGAGGCGGGCAGATCACCTGAGGTTGGGAGTTCGAGACCAGCCTGACCAACATGGAGAAATCCCATCTCTACTAAAAATAAAATAAGAAAATTAGCCGGGCGTACTGGCGCATGCCTATAATCCCAGCTACTCAGGAGGCTGAGGCAGGAGAATCGCTTGAACCCGGGAGGCGGAGGTTGGGGTGAACCTAGACCATGCCATTGCACTTCAGCGTGGGCAACAAGAGTGACGAAAAAAAAAAAAGACCAGCCCGACCAACATGGTGAAACCCTGACTCTACTAAAAACACAAAATTAGCCAGGCATGGTGGCACATGCCTGTAAACCCAGCTACTCAGGAGGCTAAGGCAGGAGAATCACTTGAACCCAGGAGGCGGAGGTTGCAGTGAGCCAAAACTGCACTATTGCACTCCAGCCCGGGCAACAAGAAGGAAACTCTGTCTCAAAAAAAAAGAAAACAGTGGCTCAAGCCTGTAATCCCAGCACTTTGGGAGGCCGAGACGGGTGGATCACGAGGTCAGGAGATCGAGACCATCCTGGATAACACGGTGAAACCCCGTCTCTACTAAAAAATACAAAAAAAAACTAGCCGGGCGAGGTGGCGGGCGCCTGTAGTCCCAGCTACTCGGGAGGCTGAGGCAGGAGAATGGCGTAAACCCGGGAGGCGGAGCTTGCAGTGAGCTGAGATCCGGCCACTGCACTCCAGCCTGGGTGGCAGAGCAAGACTCCGTCTCAAAAAAAAAAAAAAAGAAAAAAGAAAAAAAGAAAAAGAACAAAAAAACCCTTTTGTTTAGTGTAGCCACCTTCATCAGTTATCTTAGATTTTCTAGATAACTTACTGCAGCTTCCTCATCGGCACTTGCTATTAAATTTCACTTTGCACTTTTCCGTTACGGAGACAGCTTCTTTAAATTTTGTGAACCAAATTTTGCTAATTTCAAACTTTGCTTCTACAGCTTCCTCACCTCTCTCAGTCTTTGTAAAATTGAAAAGAGTTAGGGCTTTTCATTGGATTAGGCTTTGAATCTAGGGAGTATTGTGGCTACGTCAATCTTCTGCCTAGATCACTAAAACCTTCTCCGTATCAGCAATAAGGCTGCTTCACTTTCTTATCATTTGTGTGTTTACTGGAGTAGCACTTTTAATTTCTTTCCAGAACTTTTCCTTCACATTCACAACTTTGCTAACTACTTGGCACAAGAGGCCTAGCTTTGGGCCTACCTCAACTTTTGACATGCCTTTCTCACCTAATCATTTCTAGCTTTTGATTAAAGTGAGACATATGACTTTTCCTTTTACTTGAACATTTACGGCCATTGTAGGGTTATTTATTGGCCTAATTTCAAATTATTGTGTCTCAGAGAATAGGACGGCCCAAGGAGAGGGAGAGAGATGGGAGAATGGCCAGTTGGTGAAACAGTCAGCCCATACACATTTATCAATTAAGTATACTATCTTATATGGGCATAGTTTATGGTGTCCCAAAACAACTACAATAGTGACACCAAAGATCACCAATTTGGGAATATTAGTAAGAGAAATAAGCCAAACAAATGGACTTGGCACAGTGGCTCATACCTGTTATGCCAGCACTTTGGGAGGCCAAGGTGGAAGGATTGCTTGAGGTCAGAAAATTGAGACCAACCTGGGCAACATGGTGAGACCACCATCTCTACAAAAATACAAAAATACAAAAATTAGATGGACATGGTGGCACACACCTGTAGTCCCAGCCAAATGGGAGGCTGAGGCAGGAGGACTGCTTGACCCAGGAGGTCAAGGCTGCAGTGTACCAAGATCATGCCACTGCCTCCAGCCTGAGCACAGAGTGAAACCCAGTCTCAAAAACAAGCAAATAGGCTGGGTGCAGGGGCTCATGCCTGTAATCCCAGCACTTTGGGAGGCTGAGGTGGGTGGATCACCTAAGTTCAGGAGTTCGAGACCAGCCTGACCAACATGATGAGACCCTGTCTCTCCAAAAAAGCATACAAAATTAGCCAGGCATGATGGTGCATGCCTGTAATCCCAGCTACTCAGGAGGCTGAGGCAGGAGAATCGCTTGAACTGGGGAGGCAGAGGTTGCAGTGAGCAGAGATCATGCAGTTGCACTCCAGCTTGGGCTGCAGAGTGAGACTCCATCAAAACAAACAAACAACAACAACAAAAAAAAAAACAAGCAAACAAACTAAAAGAAGATCACTGACCATAGATCATCGTAACAGACATAATAATAATGAAACAGTCTGAAATATTCCAAGAATTACCAAAATGTGACCCAGAGTCAGGAAATAAGCAGATGCTGTTGGAAAAATGGCACAGATAGACTTTCTTGAAGCAGGGTTGCCATGAATCTTCAATTTGTTTAAAAAAAAAAGAGAGAGAGATCTGCAAAACAATGCACTGAGACGAAGCGCAATAAAAGGAAGTGTGCCCTATTGAAAAAAGCCTGAGGACTCCCATTACTATATTCAGGGAGGCTGAGCCCTCTGGGTATCCCAGCTGGAAAACACTCTACTGGGTGACTGATAAGCTCTAAAATTCAATTATTCTGATAACTTCACAGATGCCTGCAAATCAGTACAAATATATGACCTAAAGGAAACAGGCTTTACACACAGAAAGAAGTTAAAAAGAAAAATAGCTGCTTTAAGTTTGGAGCAGCTTGAGGGTTAAATACCCCTTTCAAATATATTGCCCTTGTGGTGATGCTAGCATCTGCAGGCCAGTAAACTCTTGCCTCCACCTAATAATTGACTAATAACATTTATCGAGTGTCTCCTGTATGCATACTAAATACTTTTCAGCGATTGTCTCAATTTCCGCCGACCCCTGCTAGAGCCTTACATGTTGGTATCTTAGTCTGTTCAGGCTGCTATGACAAAAATACTATAGACTGGGTGGTTCAAATAACATTCTCCCCGCCGCCCCCTCACAGTTCTGAAGGCTGGAAGTACAAGATAAGGTGCCACTAGATTCAGTATCTGGTGAGGACTTGTTTTTGGTTCGTAGATTGCCATCTTCTTGCTAAAATCTCAAATAGCAGAAGGAGCAAGGTGTTCTCCAGGGTGTTTCCTTTTTAAAAAATACTGTAGATTCAGGGGATACGTGTGCACATTTGCTACATGGGTATATTGCAATACTGTGTTCTGGTAGGTGTTGAGCTTCTAGAGGATCCATTACACAGATAGTGAACATGGTACCCAATAGGTAGCTTTTCAATCTTTGACCCCCTCCCACAGAGGGTCTACTTTATATGGACAATGTCTTAGTCCGTTCTGCTGCTATCACAGAAGACCTTAGACTGGGTAACTTAGAAACAAAACAAATGTATTGCTCTCAACTCTGAAGGCTGGGAAGTCTAAGATCAAGGTACCAGCAGATTCGATGTCTGGAGAGGACCTTCTTACAGGTACATAGATGGAGTCTCCTGCTGTGTCTTCATATGGCAGAAGGAATGAAGACGCTCCCTCGGGTTTCTTTTATAAGGGCACTAATCTCATTCATGAGGGCTCCACCTTTATGACCAAGTCACATCCCAAAGCTCTACCTCTTATTACTGCATTGGAGATTAGGTTTTAACATACAAATTTGGGTGAGGGGGGCCACAAATATTCAAACCATAGCAGGCATTAATCTTATTCATGAGAGCTCTGTCTTGTAGCCTAATCAGCTACCAAAGCTCCATTTCCTAATATCATTACATTAGGGGTTATGATTTCAACATATGAATTTTGGTAAGGACAAAAACAGTCATTCTATAGCAGGTAGCTACTAATATTACATCACCCCATCCTTCAGATGAGAAAATCCAGGTTCAGAGAATAGAGCTGAAATTGCATCCAGACTATCTGACTCCAGCCCTGAGCCCCTAACCTTTATGCTACACCACTTCTTGATATCCCCATGGGCCATTAAATGGCACTGCTTGAAATAAAAGTGATGGTCAAGCACTGTGGCTCACATCTGTAATCCCAGCACTTTCGGATGCCGAGGCAGGAGAATCACCTGAGGTCAGGAGTTCAAGGCCAGCCTGGCCAACATGGTGAAACTCTGTTTCTACTAAAAATACAAAAATTAGCCCAGTGTGGTGGTGGGCTCCTGTAGTCTCAGCTACTCGGGAGGCTGAGGCAGGGAGAATTGCTTGAAACCAGGAGATAGAGGTTGCAGTGAGCCGAGACTGCACCAGTGCACTCCAGCCTGGATGACATAGTGATATTCTGTCTCAAATAAATAAATAAATAAATAAATAAAATAAAATAAGACCAATGGCATTTGTGTTAATTTCCTAAGGTTAGCCAGGCACGGTGGCTCACGCCTGTAATCCCTGCACTTTGGGAGGCCGAGGCAGGTGGATCACCTGAGGTTGGGAGTTCGAGACGAGCCTGGTCAACATGATGATACCCTGTCTCTACTAAAAATACAAAAAATTAGCTGAGTGTGGTGGTGCACGCCTGTAATCCCAGCTACTCAGGAGGCTGAGGCAGGAAAATCGCTTGAACCTGGGAGACGGAGGTTGCAGTGAACCAAGACTGCACTATTGCACTCCAGCCTGGGCAAAGAGCAAAAAAATTTCGTTTAAAAAAAAAAAAAAAAAAGTCCTAGGGTTATCACAGAACTTACCTCAAATTTAAATCTATTCCCATAGTTCAGGAGGCCAGGAAGTCCAAAATTAAGGTGACAGGAGGGTTGGTTTCTTCTGGAGGCTTTGATAGAGAATCCATTCCATGCCTGTCTCCTGACTTCTCGTGGCTATTGGCAATCGGTGTTTTGGCTTGTAGCTGCCTCACTCCAATCCCTGCCTTTGTGGTCACATTGTATTCTTATTTACGTGTCCTTTTGTCTTCTGTCTCTCTCTCTCTTTTTTTTTTTGAGATGGAGTCTCACTCTGTCACCCAGGCTGGAGTGCAGTGGTGTGATCTCGGCTCACTGCAACCTCTGCCTCCCAGGTTCAAGCGATTCTCCTGCCTCAGCCTCCAGAGTAGCTGGGATTACAGGTGCCCACCACCACGCCCAGCTAATTTTTCTATTTTTCCTAGAGACGGGATTTTGCCATGTTGGCAAGACTGTCCCAAACTCCTGACCTCAAGTGATCCACCCACTTCAGCCTACCAGAATGCTGTGATTACAGGTGTGAGCCACCAAGCCCAGCCATCTGTGATTCTTTATTGGAATCTGATAACTCTTATATCCCAAAATTTAACCCACATGAGATTTACCATTCCCATTACATAGCTATGATCCATTTTAAAACACAAACAAGGCCGGGCACGGTGGCTCAAGCCTGTAATCCCAGCACTTTGGGAGGCCGAGACGGGCGGATCACGAGGTCAGGAGATCGAGACCGTCCTGGCTAACACGGTGAAACCCCGTCTCTACTAAAAAATACAAAAATCTAGCCGGGCGAGGTGGCGGGCGCCTGTAGTCCCAGCTACTCGGGAAGCTGAGGCAGGAGAATGGTGTAAACCTGGGAGGCGGAGCTTGCAGTGAGCTGAGATCCGGCCACTGCACTCCAGCCTGGGCAACAGAGCGAGACTCCGTCTCAAAAAAAAAAAAAAACCACAAACAAAAAACAGGGAACTGAGAAAATATTAAGAGATGATAGAAGACATATCAGCAGCATTTATTCAGCTAACAATTACTTAGCACTCTTGGGGGCCAAGCATTGTGCCACGTGCCAGTCAAAAAAACAAGAGACTTAGAGCCTGCCCTGGAGGAAGCCACAGTGAAATGAGAGAAGTGCCCTCAGGTGCCTACAAAGGCACAGAAAAAGAAGCAGTGAGTGCTCCCCAGGGGGGCCAGGGAGAGCTTCCACAAAGCAGGTGACATTTGAGCTGAGTCCTAAAAGATGAGTGGGAGCACACCCGGGAGGGAGCCTGGGAAGGGCATTTCAGGCAAAGGACAAAGCAGAACAGAGTTTCCAATGCTGGACCAGGTTGCTAAATTCAGCAAACAGTGAGTTGTTTTTTTTTTTTTTTTTCAGACAGAGTCTCACTCTGTCACCCAGGCTAGAGTGCAATGGCTCAATCTCAGTTCACTGCAACCTCCACATCCCGGTTCAAGCAATTCTCATGCCTCAGCCTCCTGAGTAGCTGGGATTACAGGCAAGTGCCACCATGCCTGGTTCATTTTTGTATTTTTAGTAGAGATGGGGTTTTGCCATGTTGGCCAGGCTGGTCTCCAACTCCTGACCTCAGGTGATCTGCCCACCTCGGCCTCCCAAATTGCTGGGATTACAGGCACGAGCCACTGCACCTGGTCACCTTTTTTTTTTTTTTTTTTTTGAGATAGAGTGTTATTCTGTTTCCCAGGCTAAGTGAAGTGGTGGCTCACTGTAGCCTCAACTTCCCAGGCGCAAGAGATCCTCCCACCTTGGCCTCCTGAGTAGCTGGGACCACAGGCAGGCACCACCACATCGTGTTATTTTTTGTAGAGATGGGGTCTCACTATGTTGCCCAGTCTTTCTGAAACTCTTGGACTCAAGATCCTCCCACCTCAGCCTTCCAAATTATTGGGATTACAGACATGAGCCACCACGCCCAGCTTAGGACCCATTTTTATTCTGTCAGTCTCTGCCCAAAAACTTTCAGCGATTTTTCATTGTTTAAGACGTGTAACCCAAACCCTTCATTTTATAATCCTGGTGGTCTGTCACCCAGCTCAAATCATGACTTCCTGGTACAAAGTTTGTGCTGCAGTCCATCTGTCTCCCCGATCTGTCCCTTATAGAGAGTGAACACTCACTCCTGCCACAGCTGTCACATGGAGGGACTCTCCCCTCTAGGCCCCTCAGCCTACAAAATTCCAACCATTCTTGGAAACTTGCCCATTTGCCATACTTCCATAAGTTGAACATCTAAAGGTAATTCTTCAGGGTCAAAAACTGGGCCTTCCCATATTCAGAGGCATCCCAAGAATGATGACATCACATGTCCTTCTAAGGAATTGAACACTAGTGATTGTGAACTCCAGCAAGATGTTTTGTCTTTGAGATGAGTAATGAGGAGAAAATGGGGTGACTATGGCATTACGAGGATAAGGGTCTATTATTCCGTATCCACAACGCTGAAATTCAAGAAGCTCCCCAAACCACTTATTACATAACTTATTATGTAACTCATTGCATGTCAAGGCCTGACCTGGCCTGAACTGACATGAGCCTATTTATAGACATTGTCTCATTCCATGTGCATATCTATCCTTTGGCTTCAGAAATAGTAAGATGCTTGATTGCACAATACTGCAGAAGAGTCCACCAGGGGCGGTAGGTAACACCCTGAGTCCTGAAACCCGTGTGGCTCCAAGGATTTCAGATATGGAACTATGGGCCAGTGGTGACTATGATCCTGTTTTTAATGTTCATGTTCATGTTCCCCAGAGCTGCATTTATTCTTAGCTTGAGCTCATTTGTGGGATCAGCCTGATCATGGTCACTGAAAAATCTTTGTCAGAGGCAGTTGGGATAACCAGTCGTAGGCAAATGAAACAAGAAAAGTCAGCCAGAGACCAGAGGCTAGCATGTGGCCTAATTCCTCCCCCAGTCTCAGTCTTACCACCACGGCCCATCAGAGGTGCCACCTCCTGGCCCTGCCTCACACATGTCGACCCCCAGACATCTTGGGTCTACAGATACTTTAAGAGCGCTGGAAGCACTATTGAAGCTTGCCGGGTGTGGTGGCTCATGCTTGTAATCCCAGCACTTTGGGAGGCAGAGGCAGGTGGATCACTTGAGCTTAGGAATTTGAGACCGGCATGGGCAACGTGGCAAAACTCCATCACCATGAAAAATACAAAAATTAGCCAGGTACAGTGGCATGAGCCTGTAGTCGCAGCTACTTGGAAGGCTGAGGTGAGAGGATCCATTGAGCCTCAGAGTCAGAGGGTGCAGTGAGTCCAGATGGTGCCATTGCACTCCAGCCTGGGCAGCATGAGTGAAACCCTGTCTCAACACACATACACATGCATACACACACGCATGCATGCACACACCTCCCCTTTTTAGAGACAGGATCTCATTCACTCAGTCACCCAGACTGGAATGCAGTGCTGCAATAATAGCTCATGCAGCCTTGAACTCCTGGGCTTAAGTGACCTCAGCTTCCCAAAGTGGGGGGATTACAGGCATAAGTCACCACACCCAGCCTACATGTGGGGTTTTGGAAGGCAGATCTGGGCCTGTCCACCAACTCTTCTACCAATAAGATGCTTGCCTGGGAACAATCTAACTCATTCTCACTTGCCTCATCATTTAAATGGTTATAATTATAATCATTGCTTCTGACATTACTTTTCAGGGTCAAATAATAGAATGGATATGGTAGTCCCAGGTAAGTAGTAAGATGATATACAAATGTCATAATATTTTTATTTTTTATGAGTCCATATAGAGAAGAGATTTTTTTTTAAGGTCAGAATATTACTTATACTGGAATATTTATTTGTTAGGGTAATACTTCTCAAATATACTTTCTTTTTTTTCTTCCTTTTTTTGGAAGAAGAATCACACTCAGTCGCCCAGGCTGGAGTGCAGTGGCGCAATCCAGGTTCACTGCAGCCTTCACTTCCTAGGTTCAAGCGATTCTTCTGCTTCAGCCTCTCGAGTAGCTGGGCTGCCACATCTGGCTAATTAGTTTGTGTTTTTAGTGGAGACAGAGTCTCACCGTGTTGCCCAGGCTGGTCTTGAACTCCTGCGCTCAGGCAATCCGCCCACCTCAGCCTCCCAAAGTCCTGGGATTACTGGCATGAGCCACCGTGCCCAGCCCTTACTTTTTTTTTTTTTTTTTTTTTTTTTTTAATATTTAAAATAAAAATTTTTTCCAATACAGAGACAGGGTCTCCCTGTGTTGCCCAGGCTGGTCTCAAACTCCTGGGTTCAAGCAATTCTCCCATCTCGGCCTCCCAAACTGCTGGGATTCCAGGCATGAGCCAGCACACCCAGCTGCAAATTTATTATTACATTAATGTTTCAAAAGATACTCTGCTGTTAAAATTGAGCAATGAGAGTCTTTTTTCCACTTTTCAGGAAAAAATAAAATCAATGACAGAATTTTCTAAGATTTACCAGCATTTACCAGATTTACCAGAATTTCCTAGATTTACCATCAGTTAGGTTTTTCTATTGGGGTTGGATTCCACTTGTCTTTTAACAAACATATGAGTTGGATGAGATTTGATAAAAATTAAGTACTCGGCCAGGCGTGAACCCACTCACTATCAACTGTCACAAGAACACCATGGGGGTGATCTCCCCCATGATCCAATCACCTCCCACCAGGTCCCTCCCTCCACACGTGGGTTTTCAATTCAAGATGAGATTTGGGTGAGGACACAAAGCCAAACCATATCACAAGCATTTGCAATAAAATTCCAACTAAATCAGAGACTTTGAAACTTACATGTAAAGGTGCTTCTTATGTGAGTGCCAAGAAAGTAGGGTTGTGCAATTCTTGGGTGGATTTACGAAATGCTTCATGGAAAAAAATTACACCAAGGCCAAGTCTTAGAAAACGTGAGCAAGACAATTCACCTATCTCCCCATTTCAGGAGTTCACTAAGGCAAGGTGATGCTAGGGCTTGGATGCACCCAATGAGATGTTCTTGAACAGGATTTAAACACCAGATTTAGGTTTAACATTCAAGGTTTCCTGAGTAGAAATCCCATTACTGTAGAGCCCAGCAGTCTGAGTTATAGCCAGACTGTAACAGAGAGTGGATGGAGGAAGATTAATTAAGGCAGTTGGGTTTGAAAGAACAAATGAATCTGACATAGCAACATGACAAATGTGTGTGAGCCCAACACTAATTAGCAATAAAAAAATACTTATCTTCTAAATACACAAAGCACATATTTTCAGTGACAACTCATTCTACTCCTAATCCCCACATAAACATGTAGGTCAAAGAATGCCTGGGTCAAATTGGTGCTTTCATCCCCTGTATCCACATGGGCGTCACTAACCAGCCCTCGAGTGAGGGGAAGATAGTCCATCTGGGCCCATTTGGAGAAAATGCTCATTTGCCAAAAGGCAGATTTACTCTAAGGACCACCTCTCCACTCATAAAGCTCTCTGCAAATGTGCAAAGAATTTAAAGGCAAGCTAGTATTTATATACTTACTCCTCTGCATTTTTGCCCTTTCAGTTTTAAGGTAGAATGGCTTGTTTCATCCCTCTTTTGGAGACCAAAGAGTTTATACGTAATCTGGACTGAACTAAACAGGCCTTCTTCTGGGAAAAGGGCTGAGGGAGCCCCCAACTCTGGATCTACCCAATCAGTTAACAAATTAATTATACAGAAATTCTTCTCTGTCACTGTGAGGTTGTGTGTGCTAGTTCTTCCTCAGTAAGAACCTCCCTTACCACCTTAACACCGTCAATAACCCCTTGCCCACATTCTCTGCTCCCGATCCTGCTTTATTTTTCTTCATAGCATTGATCATTTCCTAACTTTAGAGTGTAAATATATTTTTTTGATTCCTATCTTTGCCTCTATTATGAAAGCTCCCCTTGATGGAGACTTTGAGAGTTGTATTTAATTCTGTCAACCCAGTGCATAGAATAATGCTTGGCATGTGATAGGCACTCAATAAATACTTGCAAAATGAGTGAGTGAGTGAATGAATAAATGAAGTCGAATAAATGAGGCTGAGACTGCTTAAAGATCATCCCAGGCCAATTCCCTCACTGTTGAGAACTAAGTGCAATGGTGGTCTTCAAAAGGAGGTTTTTCTGGGAGAATCCACCCCTCACTGTGTGAGGAGCTACTAGCCCTTGGCCAGAGTGTCAGATAAACATAAGAAAAATTAAATAGAGTGTGAAGTTTTCAGTAGCTTGGAAGAGTGTCCTATAAATAGGGAGGGGGAAGAAGGCCTTGGAGGTTAGGGATGACTCAGACAGCTTTGTCAGGACATGATTTTCAACTTTCCACCCACGGACACTTTGGGTTGGTTAGAGAATTATTGCTAAATCCTGACAACGTGTGCCTACAGTGTGATTCCTGTTCTCTTTCTCTCCGTTCCCCTCTCACTGACCCTTTTCTCTTTACCACCATGCACACTGTTTCTGGGAAGTCTGTGAGGAATCCACCATGAAGAACCTGTAAGCTACTGCAGTTAAACTTTGAATGCAGTCCGTTCCCAGCGTCATTTCCCCTTCCCTTTCCTGCAGGCCCTGGTCTCTGTTGGTCATCGAGGGTCAACGCCGGGGCTGAGGTATATGATACAGAGTAAGCCGATCAGCCTATTCCTTTTGCCTCGCCAGAGACTGGGTTAGGTCAACAAGCAGACATTGCTGGGCACTTTAGGAAGGAAGTTTCCTAGTCTTTGAGTGACCCCTTCGACAACACATATGAGTAGGGGAGCATGTAGTCCAGGACTTACCGGCAGCCATCTTGTGACCCTGAGATGAGCAGGGATGGAGCAGAGCCACCAAAGGCAGAGAGGAGAGAATGAGAGAAACAGGATCTTTGGAGACATCCCTGAGCTACAAGAAGCCTGCCCTAGCTCTGGGTTTTCCAGTAGATGCAAGTCAATATATTCCATTCATTCATTCATCCATTCATTCATCCATCCATTCATTCATTCATTTATTTCTTTATTTAGAGAAAGAGTCTCGCTCTGTTGCCCAGGTTTGAGTGCAGTGGTGCGATCTCGGCTCACTGCAAGCTCTGCCTCCCGGGTTCAAGCGATTCTCCTGCCTCAGCCTCCTGAGTAGCTGGGATTACAGGCGAGTGCCACCACGCCAGGCTAATTTTTTTGTATTTTTAATAGAGACGGGGATTCACTGTGTTAGCCAGGACGGTCTCAGTTCCTCACCTCATGATCCACCCGCCTCGGCCTCCCAAAGTGCTGGGATTACAGGAGTGAGCCACCGCACCCAGCTCATTCATTTCTTTATTTAGAGATGAAGTCTTGTTCTGTCACCCAGGCTGGAATGCAGTGATGTTGGCTCACTGCAGCCTCCACCTCCTGGGTTCAAGCAATTCTCCAACCTCAGCCACCCCAGTAGCTGGGACTACAGGCGTGCACCACCACACCTAGCTAATTTTTGTATTTTTAGTAGAGATGGGGTTTCACCATGTTGGTCAGGCTGGTCTCAAACTCTTGGCCTCAGGCAATATGCCCGCTTTGGCCTCCCAAAGTGCTGGAATTACAGGCGTGAACCACTGTGCCCGGTTATGTTCCATTTATTGTGTAAATCAATTTGAGCTGTTGTTAAAACTGAAAGCTGCCTAACTGATACATTGGTTCGGATTCTTCTTCCCAACTTAAAGTGAATTAAAGGAGTTTGTCTCTTTTTTTTTAAGTTTAATATATTTCATTTCAAATGTCAATATATATACTTGAGGCCACATTGCAAATATGGATTCTAATAGTGCAATACCTCCTTGTTGAGCCTACTTTAAATTACTTTAACTTTTGCGGTTCACTGATAAATCATAGCAGAGGATCATGAGAATAAAGATCTGCCACTTTCACTTTTAACCATGCGAAATTAGGAAATTTTATTAATAAAAGGTATTTGTGAAAAATCATACATGCATGAAGAGTCTTATTATGATATAACAGTGAATACATAAGTCTAGCAACTATCAGAATATAACAAAAACTGTGTAGTGAATATACACCATGGAATACTATGCAGCCATCAAAAAGGATGAGTTTGCGTCCTTTGTAGGGACATGGATGCAGCTGGAAACCATCATTCTTAGCAAACTATCACAAGAAGAGAAAACCAAACACCGCATGTTCTCACTCATAGGTGGGAACTGAACAATGAGATCACTTGGACTCGGGAAGGGGAACATCACACACTGGGGCCTATCATGGGGAGGGGGGAGGAGGGAGGGATTGCATTGGGGAGTTATACATGATATAAACGTCATGCACATGTACCCTAGAACTTAAAGTATAATAAAAAAATAAATAAATAAATAAATAAATAAAAGAAAAAGAAAATAAAATTCACGGTAACACTACCAAAAAAAATCTCTGGGTTCAGTTAGATTTCTGGAGCATTGGAGACAGTTGGCGTTTACTTAGGGTTGGTCCCATTCCTGATAGCCTCAGGAAATGCCGGAGACGGAGCCAGGGGTTCTGTTTTACTGTGCCGAGTTGTGTCTCTACCCTGGTGAGCTGTAAGTTCCATTATTGAGATCTGCCTCATAAAATTACACTTGGTTTTTTCTTCTTCTTCTTTTTTTTTTGCCCAGGCTGGAGTGCAAGTAGCACGATCTCAGCTCACTGCAACCTCTACCTCCTGGGTTCAAGCGATTCTCCTGCTTCAGCCCCCCGAGTAGCTGGGATTGCAGGCATGCACCATCATGCCCACCTAATTTTTGTATTTTTAGAAGAGATGAGGTTTCACCATTTTGGCCAGGTTGGTCTTGAACTCTTGGCCTCAAGCAATCTGCCCACCTTGGTCTCTCAAAGAGTGCTGGGATTACAGGTGTGACCCACCATGCCCGGCCTTGGCTTTGGTTTTGGTTTTGACCATGCCACAGCGGTAGTGATGGTGGGGTGGGGAGGATACCTGATTTTTAATTCTTATGATGGTGCTTTCTTGTGTGGATAGTTGTGCAATTTGGTGTTCCTGCAAGGAGGGGGTGATTGCTGGAGGGATCTATTTGGCCATCTTGCTCCACCTTCCTTAGAGGAGTTTGTCTTAATAAATAAACCCAGGAGAAGATAAACATTGTTTGATTTTCCCAGATTTTATTGTGGATAAACTATTTTAATTTAATTATTTGTTGCGAATGAAATCTTGTACACTTGCATATTAGGGAGTCAGAAAGAGATCTGGAGCTTTGAAACTGAAATGCTTCACTCATAAACTGATAATCGGATATCTTAGACCAAAATCTTCTTCAATATTAATTGGCACTTACAAAATACCCTTTGAAAAAGGCTATATAGAGAAGCTGAATGTGTCTAGCGATTAAGACAGCATTTATTTATACTCTTATACTGGTTTATATATATTCTTTCTTTCTTTTTTTTTTTTTTTTTTGAGACAGAGTCTTGCTCTGGAGCCCAGGCTGGGGTGCAGTGGCCGGATCTCAGCTCACTGCAAGCTCCGCCTCCCGGGTTCACGCCATTCTCCTGCCTCAGCCTCCCGGGTAGCTGGGACTACAGGCGCCGCCACCTCGCCCGGTTTATATATATTCTTTTTTTTTTTTTTTTTTTTTTTTTGAGGCGGAGTCTCGCTCTGTCGCCCGGACTGGAGTGCAGTGGCCGGATCTCAGCTCACTGCAAGCTCCGTCTCCCAGGTTTACGCCATTCTCCTGCCTCAGCCTCCTGAGTAGCTGGGACTACAGGCGCCGCCACCTCGCCCGGCTAGTTTTTGTATTTTTAGTAGAGACGGGGTTTCACCGTGTTAGCCAGGATGGTCTCGATCTCCTGACCTCGTGATTTGCCCGTCTCGGCCTCCCAAAGTGCTGGGATTACAGGCTTGAGCCACCGCGCCCGGCCGGTTTATATATATTCTTATACTGGTTGAAATGTTTCTAATTGATTAGACACATGGAATATCTGAGATAGAAGGGATATCAGGCAATGAGGTACAGCAGTTAAGAACAAGGTTAACTTGCCCAAGTTCTATCTTAACTTCATTTTCGTAGGTCTTGTTGGTGCTGATATGATTTGGGTCTGTGTTGCCACCCAAATCTCATGTCAAATTGTAATCCTCAATGTTGGAGGAGAGGTCTGGTGGGAGGTGACTGGATCGTGGGGGCATGGATTTCCCCCTTGCTGCTCTTGCGATAGTGAGTGAGTTCTCGTGAGATCTGGTTGTTCAAAAGTGTGTAGCACCTCCAGCCTCTCTCTTCCTCCCATTCTGGCCATGTGAAGATGTGCCTGCTTCCCTTTCCCCTTCTGCCATGATTGTGATTGTAAGTTTCCTGAGGTCTCCCCAGTCATGCTTTCTGTACAGCCTGTGGCACCATGAGCCAATTAAACCTCTTTTCTTTATACATAACCCAGTCTCAGGTATTTTTTTTTAGCAGTGTGAGAAGGGACTAATACAGTGGCCTACCCAATATTCATATCCCTCCTTCCTCTCTCCTAGTGGAGCCCTGATTTCATTCTCCATGCCGCTAGAGAAAGCTAACTATTTCTCTGGTGCCAGGAATGAGTCTTGATTTATCTAAACCAATCAAAGCAGGCTTATCCTCCTTTTCAGTTATTGAAACGTATCAGTCCAGGAAGACACACACAGGAGGATTTTCCCAAGAGTCTCTAGGACAGTTCCTCTACAAGAATTTCCAGAAGTAATTCCCTCTCTTAGGCTTACCACGGAAAAGAAAGCAAAAAACCTTGACTACTGTTGACAGCCACTCCTCAACCATGAGGTGACCTAGGCTCAGGATGCAGTCCACACTGCCTATGGCAGAGCAGAAAGATGGAAAGAGCCTGAAGTCCTTCTTACAGACCAACCATCCACCAACTTTAAAGCCTATTCTGCCTTTGGATTTCCTGTGAGCTATGTGAGCCAATAAATGTCTTTCTCATTTAAGCCAATTTGAGTTGGGTTTTCCATTACTTGTAGCCAAAAACAACCTCACTTTTAGGCTCTTTAAGTCCTATCTCTTAGGTATGTTGGGAGGAATACATTTGATATGAAGTGCTTAGCATAATGCCTGCATCATATAAGTGCTTAATCAATGGGCACTCTGATTATCTAACTACTCACGTTATATATTATTTGCCCAAGTTAACATAGACTTCCTCTGAATGGTCTGTGGGTTAGTCTAAATGCATCAAACCAGAGAGAGGACCAGGGCAAAAGTCAGGTCATTGAATCAGGAAGGCTGATGACACAAGGACCAAGATCCTAGAGGCAGAAAAATGTCAAAGCCAGAACAAAAGGCTAGTTAGACAGGGCTGGTAGCAGATACCTTGAAGGTGGAGCAGGAATGGGCCAGGGTGGATCTCCCAGTCACCAGGCTCCCACATGGCAATTTCACCCCGTCCTAATGGGCCCAGGCTGGGGTCCTAAATGGAAGACCATGTGACACAGCATGTTAGTGGCAGAATCTAATTAAGCACTGAGATCTTACTCAGTCCAGCACCCTTTCCACTACACCAAATTTAATTCCATTGCATGGGCATTTGTTTTTATTACATTCAGAGGACTCCTCATAAGTTACCTGAAATCACAGAATGCAAGAGGCAAAGTACTCACTCCCCACTTCAAAGTAAGTTTAGTGACTCTCCTTGGGTAGAGGAGACGAGCTGGGACTTTACTATCTACTTTGTGTGTGTTATGGTTGAAGTCTTGACAAAGCATGTTGTTTCTTTTTATATATGAAGGAAACTGGATCTTTAGTTTAATAAGCATTCAGTAGTCCCTGCTTCTGCCCCTTCTAATCAGGACAAGTGGTTGACAAGTACTCCTTTTTTCACACACACACATGCACACATGCAAATACAGACTTTCTGTGCAAAGCCCAGGCAGCATTTCTAGATGTGGCCCTTTGGGTGCAACATACTTTCCCAGTCCTTCCACCTCCATGCACCTTTCCTCGCCCTTCTGGACAGCCATAGCACTCTAGGGCAGATACGCAAAACTTCAGCTCAAACAGACCAAGTGCTGAACTGTCCCAAAGCACACTCAGCAGGGGAGGGTGACCCTGCTGCACTCATAGAAGGCTCCAGAAGAAACATGCTCATCTCTCTCTGCACTCCTTCTTCTGTTGAACAGGGCCCTGGGTACATTCCACACACTGACATTATGGCCACAGGGCCAGCCCTGTTCACTGTGGGGATGTTGGAGGGAAGGTGGTCTTATATCCCTATCCTGGGCCCTTTTCCTTGACTGATGGGACATTTTCCCACCTGTCCGCTCCCACCAACACACCATCCATCCGACTTGGTATTTCCTGGCCTCCCCCAATTTTCCTCTCAGCTTTTCACGCTCTGCTGTCTGGAAAGAACCTAATGTGTTCAATCCCACAGAGCTGCAAATGGTAAATCAGAAGGAAAGTAGCGAGAACAAATTGTGTACCTTGGCACTGAGTGTCTCTGGGGGAAAAAATACAACCAGACCCAGTCACCAACCACAGTACAATTGTGATGGGAATCATGCAAGTTTCCTGACATACGCAGTGTCTTAATTTCTACGAGTAAGACTTATTCCCAGACCTTGGTGGCACACTGGTGACAGGAAGTCTCCCTAGAAAGGTCACACATAAGCTGTTTCATATGAACCGTAAGAAATAATCCTGGAGTCTAGGATTCTTGTGAGGCTTAACTGAGATAACTCATGAAAAAAAAAAAAAAAAAACACAATGTCCCAAAGCAGGCTACCCAAAGTCAAGTTCATAATTTCATCCCCCGGCCAACTGGGTAATTCTCCTGGTTTGGGTTGGCCTCCCAGAGTGCTAGGAGGATTACAGGCATAAGCCACCGTGCCCAGCCCCTGAGAACATTTTTAATAGCCAGAAGCCATATCTTTGGCACCATTTTGCCTTCAGAAGTAACCCAAATTGAAACATTAGTTACTCACACACAAGTTTTTATCTCTTTTCTTTTTCCTTTTTTTTTTTTTGAGATGGAGTCTCACTCTGTTGCCTAGGCTAGAGTACAGTGGCATGATCTCAGCTCACTGCAGCCTCTGCCTCCCAGGTTCCAGCAATTCTCCTGCCTCAGCCTCCAGAGTAGCTATGATTACAGGCACGCACCACCATGCCTGGCTGATTTTTGTGTTTTTAGTGGAGGCGAGGTTTCACCATATTGGCCAGGCTGGTCTCGAACTCTTGACCTCAGGTGATCTGCCCACCTCAGCCTCCCAAAGTGCTAGGATTACAGGCATGAGCTACCGCACCCAATCTCTATACATCTTTTCAATGTAAGTACACAGGGAAGCAGAAACCCTTGGTTGGTCTGAGTCAACTGGGCAGCTCGCTGACAAAGAAAGCTTTATTTCCTGGGTTAATGGTACCAGCCCCTCCCAGCAATGAGAAGATGCCATTCTTATAGGCATAGAAGATGCCTTCCCACAGGGGAGGGAATTCCCCACAGGCAAAGCCTCAGGCACTATTTTGAGCAGGCCTTCTAGAGGCTGAGTCTGGACTTGAGGTCACTGAAAGTTTCTGCTTATTCTGAAAGATGATCTAACTAACCTAAGATAAGCGCCAGGTGTCTGTGGTCCACATTTCCTCACTGTGCTTTCTCTGCCTGGAACCGGCCAGGGGACGCTGATGGTTCAGTAACTGCAGAAAAGCCAGCTTTAAGACTCTTAATTACTAGTTTAAATAACATGGTACACTGGCTTTGGTAACATGATATATTTTATTGGGTTTGTTCATACACATGACAAAGAGAAGCTGAGGTTTATGTGCCTAAAATATACCTACTTTAGGCCCTGTGATTTGGAATTATTGGGGGACAGGGGCAGGGGGACACTAGTGACTTTCTAATGTCCATCTTTTCAAGGCCTGAGGGTGGCTGACAGGCACAGCAAAGATGTTTTCATGCCAGAGCCTGCCAGGTCATCCAGTGTGTTGAGATTTTCACTAACTCATACCAAACCTGCCCATGTCCCCATGCTGATTTATGGGACTAACCTGTGATGAGTTTGGGTGTCCCATAATAAAATGTCACCTGATGATATACGAGGGAAAATAACAACTCGTGATTTTTGATATTCAGAAACACTTATCCTTTCCCGAAACAGGAAGATGGCTGTGCTTTCCTACGGCTCTGGAGCCGCCGGGTTTCTAAGCTCTTTTGTGTCTTTGAACATTTTTGTCTGAGAACTTGGCAGCAGAAGGCCTGGCTTCAATGGGAGAACCTGGGAGCCCAAGTGCACAGACTTCCCGAAACAGAGAAACAAAGAGAGCCGAGGCCTACACGGCTTGGCTGGTTTTCTACATCAATGGAGGTGTTTGCAGGCTGATCGAAAGGGCAATGAAAAAGCCTCAGACCCCGGAGTGCCAGCTTCCTAGGGCTGCTGTAACAAAGTACCAAAACTGGGTGCTTTAAAGCCATAGGAAATCATTCTATTACAGTTCTGAAGACAAGAAGTCAAAAATCAAGGTGTCGGCAGGGCTCCTCGCATTCTGAAGGCTCTGAGCCAGCGGTCCCCAACCTTTTTGGCACCAGCGACCAGTTTTGTGGAAGACAATTTTTCCACGGATGGAAGGTGGGGGTGGTTTCAGGATGATTCAAGCACATTACATTTATTGTGCACGTTATTTCTATTATTATTACATTGTAATATAATGTATAATGAAATAATTATATGACTCACCATAATGTAGAATCAGTGGGAGCCCTGAGCTTGTTTTCCTGCAACTAGATGGTCCCATCTAGGGGTGATGAGAGACAGTGACAGGTCATCAGACATGAGATTCTCACAAGGAATGCGCAACAGACACCCCTCGCATGCACCATTCACAATAGGGTTCACACTCATAGAGTATCCAATGCTGCCGCTGATCTGACAGGAGGCAGAGCTCAGGTGGTAACATGGGCCATGGGGAGCGGCTGTAAATACAGATGAAGCTTCGCTCCACTGTCCGCCACTCACCTCCTGCTGTGTGGCCCGGTTCCTAATAGGCCATGGACCAGGGCTTGGGGACCCCTGCTGTAGGGGAGTGGCTGCTCCATGCCTTTCCCTTGCCTCCTGGTACTGCTGGTCATCCTTCACTGTGCCTCACTTTTGACACGTGGCTCCCAGCTCTGTCTCTGTTGTCACATAGCCTTCTCCCTGTGTGTCTTCACATTGTCTTCCCTCTGTGCCCATCCCTTCCCATGTCTCTTCTTATAAGGACACCAGTTGCATTGGACGAGGGGACCCATCCACATTAGTATGACTTCATCTTACCTAATTACATCTGCAACAACCCTAGTTCCAAACAAGGTCACATTCTGAGTTACTGGGGGTCAAGACTATGTCTTAGTTTGCTCAAGCTGCCATAACAAAATACCATAGGCTAGGTGGTTTAAACAACAGAAGTTTGTTTTCTCACGGTTCTGGAGGCTGGGAAGCCCAAGATCAAGGTGTCAGCAGGGTCAATTTCAGAGAGAGCAAGAAAGCATGAGAGAGAGTACTCAAACATCTCTTCTTATAAGGGCACTGCTCTGGCTCGGCACAGTGGCTCACACCTGTAATCCCAGCACCTTGGGAGGCCGAGGTGGAAGGATTACCTGAGGTCAGGAGTTCAAGAGCAGCCTGGCCAACATGGTGAAATCCCATCTCTACTAAAAATGTAAAAATTAGCCGGGCGTGGTGGCAGTCACCTGTAATCCCAGCTACTCAGGAGGCTGCGGCAGGAGAATCACTTGGACCCCGGAGGAGGAGTTTACAATGAGCTGAGATCTTACCACTGCATTCCAGCCTGGGTGACAGAGTAAGACTCCATCTCAAAACACAACAAAAAGTGGCCGGGCGCGGTGGCTCAAGCCTGTCATCCCGGCACTTTGGGAGGCCGAGACGGGCGGATCACGAGGTCAGGAGATCGAGACCATCCTGGCTAACGTGGTGAAACCCCGTCTCTACTAAAAAATACAAAAAACTAGCCGGGCGAGGTGGCGGGCACCTGTAGTCCCAGCTACTCAGGAGCCTGAGGCAGGAGAATGGCATAAACCTGGGAGGCAGAGCTTGCAGTGAGCTGAGATCCGGCCACTGCACTCCAGCCTGGGCGACAGAGCGAGACTCTGTCTCAAAAAAAAAAAAAATAAAAAAATAACCAAAAGCAAGGGCACTGCTCCCAGCATGAGGGCCCCACCCTTATGACCTCATCTAAGCCTCATTATCTCCCAAAGGCCCCACCTCCAAATAACATCACCCTGGGGGTTAAGGCTTCAATATAGGAATTTTGGAGGGATGCAAACATTTGGTTCATAACAGCCACCTACCCACCCAAGGAGATACAGGGCAGTCAACAGGGACAGAGGTGCCAGGTCTACCAGCTACATCCTCCAGTGACAGGAGACAATGGGAGGAGAGACCCAACTGTTCCCACAGGATTAGACATCCCCAAATTAGTCCTCTAATGACTTGGCCATTTGATACTGAAATCTGCATAAGGCACTTCTCAAACAACCTTCACACAGGTGGAGAGGGTTAGTCAGGGTGGTCATTTGCCCTCCTCCCTTAGAAAACAAAAGCTGGCTAGTTAGCAGAGAGTTCTCTTGGGGGTAATGCTGGCCAGGCCAGGAAGTAGTCCTAAAAGCCAGCACAGTTCCCCTGATTGGAAAAAGCCTGGGAGGGCACAGCCCAGCTGGGACTCAGCCTAGCTGATGTCTCTTCTCGGCTCCCACATCAGTGCCACAGACAGGTTTAGCAGGAACTGTCCTTTGCCCACTCATGTTGCTCATGCACGTACTGTCTGTGCAGGGGACACCCACGTTTCCACTTCTTAATGGCAGTCCCTGTCCTTTACCCCAGCCTCCTAGATCACAGGATGAGACTGAAGGCTGACAGCCTTCTCCAAAAATGGACTCCTTTGGCCACGTCTCCTCTGCAGCCCTATTCTGCCCTTCTTTCCCCACACAGTCCTCGGTTTGGAAACACTGTGCTCTACCACTATGAATAATACATAGAGAGAGAGTCCATCTCGAAGGAGCTCCAAGGGCTTCCCAGGCATTATCTAATTAGCCCTCATCACATCCCAGTGAGGCTTAGCAAAAGCCCTTCTCCAGCAAAACCATAAGGGAAAACGGCACACAGGGCCAGAGCTGCTAAGAGACAGAGGCATCCTCAGGTTGTCCGGGAGGGCAGAGGACCCAGCACTTACCCTGGAGGTAGGGGAAGATCACTTGAACACAGGAGTTCGAATCCAACCTGGGCAACATAGTGAGACACCATCGCAAAAAAAAAAAAAAAAAAAAAAAAAATCTTTTTTTTAAAAGATTCCTTGCCTAGAGATTCATAGCTAGTAAATTTCAATCACACTCCACCCTAGATGTTCTGACTCAGAGACAGTGGTCTTTCCAGTTCACCAGAGCCACTCCATTCTCTTGTAATGATTTCAGAAGCATAGCCATGAGTATTTGCTGATTGGCAGCCATTCTTGCTGTGTCAGACATCATTGCTGGTCACTGATACAGCTCCCCTCTCCTTCCAGGCATGCAGGAGGTCTGATTTTCTGCTCTGCTTAAAGTTGGGCATGGCATCTCACTTGCTTGCACCAATGAAATGTGGGCAGAACTCACGTGTGTCATTTCCAGGTAGAAACATTTGACTGCTGGCCTCTCCAGCTTTCTTCCCCTGCTGTGCAGTAATAGTGAAAGCTTATATTGAGATGGAACCTCTGGCTGCCTGGTGCTCGGAGTGACACCATGAACTGAGCTTTCCTGTTGATCTGCATCAAAGATGAGCTAAAAGTGTCTATACGGTTTTAAACTACTGAGATGCTGAATTTGTTTATTACTGCAGCATAACCTATTCTGTCCTGATGGATACACTACCCAGAATTTCTTCATTCAGTCTCTTTTTGTTTGTTGAGACCCTGTCACCCAGGCTAGAGTGCAGTGGCATGATCTCAGCTTATTGCAACCTCCGCCTCCTCGGTTCAAGCGATTCTCCTGCCTCAGCCTCTCAAGTAGCTGGGACTACAGGGGCATGCCACTATGCCCAGCTAATTTTTGTATTTTTAGTAGAGATGGGGTTTTGTCATGTTGGCCAGGCTGGTCTCGAACTCCTGACCTCAAATGACCCACCCACCTCGGGCCTCCCAAAGTGCTGTATTACATGCATGAGCCACTGTGCCTGACCCCTCATTAAGCCTTGAGTAGGAATAAATCTATCCTAGCTCTGAGGGATAGACCCTAATTGGCATATATCAATCAATTTAAAGTTACCTCCTCCTCTGCCACAGTAATTGGTTGATGTATGGATAATAATCTAGACCCAAACCAATTAACTCGTAGTATTTGCTTAGAGTAGTTCAGGGATGAGCCAATCAGTGTCAAAGTACAAACTGTTGGATGATTATGGAGAGCAGCGCTTTCTCTCCTTTCAGGGTAAGACCCGGTTGCTGCAGGCGACAATCTCACAGAGGAAGGAAGCTTGCTGAAAACAAAGGTGAATCACAGGCGGTGAAGGGGGGTGGGGGCAATCTGCAAACTGTAGACACACAGAGCCCTGCCTGAAGCCCACAGTCAGCTGTGGACCTGTCAGAAAGGAACCAGTAATGACCCTTAATTCTCTAAGCCAGACTGAAGTGAGATTCTGTTACTTGAAATTTAATTTTTTATTTTATTTATTTTGAGACAGGGTCTTGCTCTGTCACTCAGGCTGGAGTGCATGGTACTATCTCTGCTCACTAGTACCCTCGACCTCCCAGGCCCAAGTGATCCTCCTGTTTCAGCCTCCTGGGTAGCTGGGACAACAGGTGCGTGCCATCACACCTGGATAATTTTTGAATTTTTTGTAGAGACGAGGTTTCACCATGTTGCCCAGGCTGCTCTAGAACTCCTGGGCTCAAGTGATCTTCCCACCTCAGCCTCCCAAAATGCTGGGGTTACAGGCGTGAGCCTACTTGAAATTTAAAAAACAACCTGCCAGGCGTGGTGGCTCATGCCTGTAATGTCAGCACTTCAGAAAGCTGAGGCGGGTGGATCACCAGAGGTCAGGAGTTCAAGACCAGCCTGGCCAACATGGTGAAACCCTGTCTCTATTGAAAATACAAAAATTAGCCAGGCATGGTGCTAGATGCCTGTAATCCCAGCTACTCAGGAGGCTGAGGCAGGAGAATTGCTTGACCCCAGGAGGTAGAGGTTGCAGGGAGCCGAGATCGCGTCACTGCACTCCAGCCTGAGTGACAGAGCGAGACTGTGTCTCAAAAAGACAAAACAAAAAACAAACAAACAAAAAAAGCCGGGCATGGTGGCAGGTGCCTGTAATCCCAGCTACTCGGGAGGCTGAGGAAGGACAATCGCTCGAACCCGGGAGGCGGAGGTTGCAGTGAGCCCAGATAGTACCGCTGCACTCCAGCCTGGGGGATAGAGCAAGACTCTGTCTCCAAAAATAAAAATAAAAAATAAAAGCAACCTTCACTGATCGTTTTAAACAACTTCTGCCTCAGAATACTAACCTGCTGAGCTAGAGATATAAATCTGTATGTATTTCTATAATCAGTGCTCCATCTTTTTGGGGCTTGACATTTTGAATTTTGTTAGGATGCAAATATTTGTAAGAAAGGCAACAGAAATGAATTTTAGAGTCAGAAAGGAATCAAAACATCCGATCTAACTGCCTCATTTTATAAATGAGGGACTCAAGCGCAGAAAGGTAAAGTCACTTACACTGGGCAATATGCACTCTGTTTCCTACTGACCTCCGACCCCACGGACTTAAATTGTGCTGTGTCAGAGTTGTCCTGGGCTTAAAAGGAGATAACATACATTGAGCTTCCAGCACAGTGGCTGACATAATGTTGATAATCAACAATTGCTGACTTCTTTTTATCAGTCACTCACATTTTAGTATAGAAGTGGGGGGAAGTGGGGTGATAAATAACAGGCACTCCCTTCATGGGCTGTTATAGTGAAAGAACACACCTTGAGCAGAGAAGCAGCCAGGACTTTGAGCTTGGCCCATGACTGTCAGAGAGGCGGGTGGGTTTGACTCCTGCGTGTGCCTGTGGCCGCTCAGGAGTGCGTGTGCGAAGCGTATTTTGTATCTCGAGTTCATCCTCGCAAGAACTCAGCACTTGTAAGCGTGCCCTAAGGAGACCAGGAGTTCTGTAAGAAGTCGAGAAAGGTATTTTGCTGAAATTCTAAGAAACACAGGAGCACTAGCTGCCCAGATTGGCACTAGCTGCCCAACAGGATAGAGTGTGAAGGAGGCGAGGTACCTACCTCCACCTTCTCCACAGACAGCGGCAAAGCGTGGACACCCGGGGCCTTGGCACCTCACTGGCGACAAGGCAGAGCTGTCACTGAGTAAAGACAGGCTTGTGGGTGGTGCCTGGAGGACAAGAATCAGCCTTCTTAGAAATACCTAAAGGAGGACCAGGTGTGGTGGCTCACGCCTGTAATCCCAGCACTTTGGGAGGCCGAGGCAGGTGGATTACCTGAGGTCGGGAGTTCGAGATGAGCCTGACCAACATGGAGAAACCCCATCTCTACTAAAAATACAAAATTAGCCTGGCGTGGTGGCACATGCTTGTAATCCCAGCTACTCGGGAGGCTGAGGCAGGAGAATCGCTTAAACCCAGAAGGCGGAGGTTGCAGTGAACCGAGATTACACCACTGCACTCCAGCCTGTCAACAAGAGCAAAACCATCTTAAAAAAAAAAAAAAGGAAAAAGAAATACCTAGTGGAGATTGCTCAGGGGACCAGTGGTCCCGGTGAACCTGCGAGGACAATGGCCCATGACATTTGAGTGGCTGCAGGAACAGCCGGACAGTGTAGTCCGCCGGGCTACAAAAGCCTGGGAGACAGACACAGTCTGCAGGGCATGTGCAATGACTGACTTAGATCCTTGCCCCAGCCCTGACCCAATAACTGCAGCAAGAATGGAGCATCTGACCGAGCACAGTGGCTCACGCCTGTAATCTCAGCACTTTGGGAGGCCGAGGCAAGTGGATCACTTGAGGTCAGGAGTTCAAGACCAGCCTGGCCAACATGGTGAAATCCCTGTCTCCACTCAAAATACAAAAATTAGCTGGGCGTGGTAGTGCATGCCTGTAATCCCAGCTACTGGGGAGGCAGAAGAATTGCTTGAACCCAGGGGGTCGAGGTTGAAGTGAACCTAGATCATGCCACAGCACTCCAGCCTGGGCAACAGAGTGAGACTCCATCTCAAAAAAAAAAAATGAAAGAATGGAGCATTCACCTCCCGGGAGCAAGCGGGAGACAGCCCAGAGAGAGGAGGAAGATTTAGTCAAAGGGAACCCCAGGCCACCAGAACCAACTGTGCTCGTTTAGTGTTTTGTTAAAAGCCAGCTCTGGAGAATGCTTTTCTTGTTTGTTTTGGGTCCTGGTGTTCTTAAGTCTTGTTTAAATGAGATAACAAATGTAAGCCACCCCACCCTGTCCTGACACAAAATGAACACAAAATAAATGGCAACTGTCTTTCCCTGCCTTTTTTTTTGGTAGACAGGGTCTTGCTTTGTCACCCAGGCTGGAGTGGAGTGGTGCAAACATGGCTCACTGCGGCCTTCACCTCCCAAGCTCCCAGCAACTCAGGAGGCTGAGGCAGGAGAATCGCTTGAAACCAGGAGGCAGAGGTTGCAGCGAGCTGAGATCGCGCCATTGCATTCCAGCCTGGGGGACAGAGTGAGACTGTCTCTAAATAAAGAAATAAATAAAAATAGAATCTTTCGGCAGGCCCGGTGGCTCATGTCTGTAATCCCAGCACTTTGGGAGGCTGAGACCGGCAGATCACCTGAGGCTTCACCTCCTAAGCTCCTCCCCATCTCAGCCTTCCAAGTATCTAGGACCACAAGCATGCACCACCACAAGCAGTTCATTTTTGCATTTTTTTGTAGAGATGAAGTCTCACTTTGTTGCCCAAGCTGATCTCAAACTTCTGGGCTCAAGCAATTCTCCCGTCTTGGTCTCCCAAAGTACTAGGATTACAGGTGTTAGCCACCAAGCCCAGCCTCCCTTGCTTTTGTTCAAAGTAGTGACTCACCTAAAATTCAGTTGGACCACATATACTCATCCAAAAAGCATAGGCTTCTGTGTAGATTTAGAAATTGCAAGATATGCCCTCATCTTATCAGCTGTACAGTTGTAGGTTATCTCCTGTTCTCTTTATTTATTAACTGAAGATATCATAACCCCTACTGAAGATACATAACCCCTACGCACCCCACAGTGCTGTGTGCGAGGATTAAGTGAGATCATGGGAAGGGGAGGGGTTTTATCAGATGCTAAAGAACTGAACACCTTCAAAATTCTTATTATTCCAACGGTTCTCTTCAGTTGGTGATTAGAAACTGACAAGCTCCTTCCAAATGAAGCCATAGTCTCCTGACTTCACGACCTCAAAGAACAAGGCAGCAGCCCTCTCTTTCTCTAACTTATTTATTTATTTGTTTAGATAGAGACATGGTCTTGCCATGCCGCTTAGGCTTGTCTTGAAAGTCTGGCCTCAAGTGCAGTGGTGTGATCATAGCTCACTGCAGCCTTGAATGTCTGTGCTCAAGCAATTCTCCCACCTCACCCTCCCAAATAGTGAAGACCACAGGCATGCACCACCACGCCTGGCTAATTTTTAGTTTTAATTTTTTAATTTTTTATTTTTTTTAACCAATGGGGGTCTCATCATGTTGCCTAGGCTGGTCTTGAACTCCTGGTCTCAAGCGATTCTCTACCCTCAGCTTCATGAGTGCTGCAATTACAGGCAGGAGCCACCACGCCTGGCCACAAACACAGTTTTTTAAGAGATGAATTTATGGGATTTATCTGATCACCACTTTGCTCAAGCAAATCATTTTTCCAATCTATATTCAGTAGCAGCTGCAGCAACTGCAAAATGACTTACTGTTCATAACACTTTGCTTTGGCGACAGGAAAGAAATTAGACAAACTGTAAAGGTCTCCATATTTCATTCCATGTTTATGTAAAAACCCAAAACACAATAATGCTTTGTAGTTGTTCCTGATGTCAGATGGGCCAGAGGGTTATGGAGTGAAGGAACTGGCAAAGCCAGCAAGTTGGTGACCAGAGGACGGCTCCAGAGAGAGTTACCAAGCACAAGGGGCAGGGGGAGCTGGACAAAGGGCCAGTCATAGGTCAGGGTGGCCATCACCCTACCCTCACACCACCTATGTCCACACACAGACACCCACTGTCCACTCTCTTCCCTCTCAGCGCCTCCTCTTAGGAAAGGTTCTATTTTTATTATTTATTTTTATTTATTTTCCTTTTGAGATGGAGTTTCACTCTTGTTACCCAGGCTAGAGTGTAATGGCAAAATCTCGGCTCACTGCAACCTCCACCTCCCAGGTTCAAGTGATTCTGCCTGAGCCTCCCAAGTAGCTGGGATTACAGGCATGCGCCACCACACCTGGCTAATTTTGTATTTTTAGTAGAGATGGGGTTTCTCCATGTTGGTCAGGCTGGTCTCGAACTCCCGGCCTCAGGTGACCTGCCCGTCTCAGCCTCCCAAAGCGCTGGGGTTACAGGCATGAGCCACTGTGCAGGCCGAAAGATTCTACTTTTATTTATTTCTTTATTTAGAGACAGAGTCTCACTCTATCCCCCAGGCTGGAGTGCAATGGCGCTATCTCGGCTCCCTGCAACCTCTGCCTCCTGGTTTCAAGCAATTCTCCTGCCTCAGCCTCCTGAGTAGCTGGGATTACAGGCATGCACCACCACGCCCAGCTAATTTTTATATTTTTCGTAGAGACGGGGTTTTGCCATGTTGGCCAGGCTGGTCTTGAACTCCTGAACTAAAGTTATCCAACCACGTCAGCCTCCCAAAGTGCTGGGATTATAGATGTGAGCCACCACGCCCATCCAACTCTTAGGAAAGATTTTGACAGCAGTCATTTAAGCCTCAAAATGGGTGTAAGACACTCCACTGCCTCTCTCTAGAGGTATTTCCATTTTAACCATTATCACTGTTTAAATACAGATGTCTCCAATCTTTTGACTTCCCTGGGCTACATTGGAAGAAGAATTGTCTTGGGCCACACATAAAATACACTAATGATAGCTGATGAGCTTAAAAATAAATTGCAACAAAATCTCATAATGTTTTAAGAAAATTTACGAATTTGTGTTGGGCCACATTCGAAGCCATCCTGGGCCACATGCAGCCTGTGGGCTGTGGATTGGACAAGCCTTATTTAAAACCTTTAGTACAAAATTCAAAATTCAAGCCCTCTGGCCAAGCACGGTGGCTCATATCTGCAATACCAACAGCACATTGGGAGGCCAAGGCGGAAGGATTGCTTGAGCCCAGGAGTTCAAGGCTGCAGTGAGTTGTGATCATGCCACTGACCTGGGGAACAAAGCAAGACCGTATCTTAAAAAAAAAAAAAATTCAAGCCCCCTAATGTAAGAAAGCGCTCCCAGCCGGGCACGGTGGCTCATGCCTGTAATCCTAGCACTCTGGGAGACCGAGCCGGACAGACTGCCTGAACTCTGGAGTTTGAGAGCAGCCTGAACAATACAGTGAAGCACCGTCTCTACTAAAATACAAAAAAAAAAAAATTAGCTGGACGTGCGACTGTAGTCCCAACTCCTCAGGAGGCTGAGGCAGGAGAATTGCTTGAACCCGGGAGGCGGAGATTGCAGTGACCGAGATCGTGCCACTGCACTCCAGCCTGGGTGACAGACAGAGCGAGACTCCGTCTCTTAAAAAAAAGAAAAAAGAAAGAAATAAGGCACTCCAGTTTGCTTCTCCTGCCAGTTCATCATTACTCCACCAACTCCATGTTGCAGTCACACTCGATGTGCCACGCATGTGGTGACCAACAGTTCTGCACCCTGACTGCAGTGGTAGTTACCAATGTGTGTTTCATGGTATTGATGTTGTAACATAGTTATGCAAGATGCCACAATGGGAGAGGAGAGCTGATGGGTGCCCAGCACCTCCCTGTACATATATATTTTTACAACTTCCTATGACTCTACCATTATTTCAAAATAAAACGATTGGCTGGTTGTGGTGGCCCAAGTCTGCAATCCCAGCACTTTGGGAGGCTGAGGTGGGCAGATCACCCGAGCCCAGAAGTTCAAAATCAGTCTGGGCAACATGGCAAAACTCTGTCTCTACAGAAAATACAAAAATTAGTCACGTGTGGTGGTACGTGCCTGTAGTCCCAGCTACTTGTGAATTACAGGTTGAAGTCGAGGCTGCAGTGAGCTGGGATCATGCCACTGCACTCAGCCTGGTGAGAGAAAGACCTCGTCTCAAAAAAAAAAATTATTATTATTATTATTAAAATGTGCCAGGTCTCTTGTGTCTTTCTCTCTTTTCTGAGAACATTATCATTCTCATGTATACCTTCTAGACCTTCCTCATTCTTCAAAGTCAGCTTGCTCATCATGGCTCAACACCAAATAGGCACTCAATTAAATAAAATAATAAATAATAAAATAAATAAAAAATAAATGTTGGATGAATGGGCAAATGATTGGTCCCTGTTATTTATGGGATAAAGAATTAATAAAGCAGCAAAGGCTGGGCACAGTGGCTCATGCCTGTAATCCCAGCACTTTGGGAGGCTGAGACAGGTAGACCACGGGGTCAAGAGATCAAGACTATCCCAGCCAACATGGTGAAACCCCGTCTGTACTAAAAATAAAAAATTAGCTGGGCATGGTGGCATGTGCCTGTAATCCCAGATACTCAGGAGACTGAGGCAGGAGAATTGCTTGAACCAGGGAGTTGGAGGTTGCAGTGAGCCGAGATCACGTCACTGCACTCCAGCCTGGTGACAGAGCAAGACTCTGTCTCAAAAATAAAATAAAATAATAAAATAAAAAAAATAGCTGGGCGCGGTGGCTCATGCCTGTAATCGCAGCACTTTGGGAGGCCGAGGTGGGCAGATCACCTGAGGTCAGGAGTTCAAGACCAGCCTGACCAATATGACGAAACCCCGTCTCTACTAAAAATACAAAAATTAGCAAGGTGTGGTGGCAGGTGCCTGTAATCCCAGCTACTTGGGAGGTTGAGACAGGAGAATGGCTTGAACCTGGGAGGCAGAGGTTGCAGAAAGCCAAGATCGCACCATTGCACTCCAGGCTGAGCAACAAGAGCGAAACTCCGTCTCTAAATAAATAAATAAATAAATAAACCAGCACCATTTAGCAGTTAAAAGCATGAGCTCAGAAGTCAGGCTGCCTGACTTCAATCCCAGTTCTATACTCTCTGTGTTTCTGAGCACCTCTGAGCTTCGTTTCCTCATCTTGAGTAGGAATAGTATGCACATTGTAGGATGGTTGTGAGAATTCAGTGAGTGAATACACATAAAGTGCTTACAACACTGCCTGGGCACAAAGTAAGCTCTTAAAATTGGGCTTTTATTATATCTGGGATGGCGTTTCTGACCTGTCTCCAAACATATCACTATCCCCCATGTTCCCACATGTACCCAAAACATCCTGTGCTACTCCTCCACCCACCCCCACAGCTCCATCTTGCTGCCAGCATCATCTTATCATACTGTGTCCTGGTTATCTACTGCTATGTAACAGACCACCCCAAGAGTAGTGGCTTAAAACAACAATACCATTTATTTTGCTCAAGAATCAACAGTTTGGGCAGGCTCTGTGAGAATGACTTTTCTTTGCTCTAGATCGTATCAGCCCAAGTGGCTCAAAGGCTGGGAGATGGATCTAAAGCCATATTCACTCACATGCTGGCGCCTGATGCAGGCTATCAGTTGAGACCTTAGCTGGGGCTTCTGGTCAGAAGACAGACACACAGCCTCTTCGTGTATCCTGGACTGTCTCACGACATGATGGCTGAGCTCCAACGGCAAATGTCTGAACAGAAAAAGAGCCAAGTACAAGCCATATCACCTTTTATGACCTGGCCTCAGAAACCACCTGGTGTTACTTCCTCTACTATCTATTCATCAAGGAAGTCACAAAGGTCCTCCCAAGTTCACAGTAAGAAGAAATAAACTCCAACTCCCTTTTTTTTTTTTTTTTTCAGACAGCGTCTCACTCTGTTGCCTAAGCTAGAGTACAGTGGCATGATCTCGGCTCACTGCAACCTCCAATTCCTGGTTCAAACCATTCTCCTGCCTCAGACTGCTGAGTAGCTGGGATTATAGGCACCCGTCCTCGCGCCTGGCTAATTTTTGTGATTTTTTAGTAGAGACGGGGTTTCACCATGTCATCCAGGCTGGTCTCGAACTCCTGACCTCAGGCGATCCAACTGCCTCAGCCTCCCAAAGTGCTGGGACTGCAGATGTGAGCCACTGCACCTGGCTGAACTCTTGATGAGGGAGTAGCAAGGTTCTGGCAACGTGGGACCAGAGATATTACTGTACTAACCATGTGTTTTACTTTCTGTATTTTGATGCTTTGAGATCTGGGGTCTTGCTGACTCTGAAGGGACTACTCCTCCCAGGATTAGCCAATTCCTAGAGACAATAAACAAGCTCAAGTTCTAACTCCTCAGGATAGAATTCAAGACCCCTCCAATTAGGCCTCAGTCTAACTTTCTGATTTCCCTCTCTCTAGCCCCTCTACCAACTACTCCAACAGTTTAGCCAATTTCCCGTTCTCCAAAGATACCTCGCAATTACTCTTTATTAGATCTCTTGCTCATCTTTCAAAGTCCAACCTGAGCCCCCACTCCTCCATGCTCCTCTGTGAAGCCATTCCCATTCACAGGGATGCATGTCCTTTCTGAACCCTGTCTCACAGCATTCATCCTCTGCACCAGTCCCTTTATTGCTTGGTTACACAACAGATCTACCTATGTTGTTAATTAGATTCCGAAGATTAAAGCTCTAAGGAACTTTAAGAGATTATCTTGTTCAACACCCTTAATTTGAAGCGAGGAAACCAGGCCTGAGCGATTACTGACCCAAGGTCCCAGCACTCATTAATGGCAGAGGAAGGAACAGAAGCCACAAACCCATTTCTACTCTATTCTCTTTCCTTAACACCAGGTTGCCTCTATTCAGCTATTTTAAATGTGTTAGTCTTGTCCCTGGCAGAGTTTTGGAGCTATATCAGGGCAGGCAAGGACTATGTCTCAAGTCACTTGTATCCTGACAACATCCAGCAATGTCTTAGTAAATCTATGTTGAAACCATAAAAATGTTTCTAGTTCATTCCTTTACCCACTAGGACACTAGGAACTGACACTTTTCTTTTTCTTTTTTTCTTTTCTTTTTTTTTTTTGAAAGAGAGTCTCACTCTGAAGTCCAGTGGCATGATCTCAGCTCACTGCAACCCCTGCCTCTGGGGTTCAAGAGATTCTCATGTCTCAGCCTCCCAGGTAGCTGGGACTACAGGCGCACACCATCACACTGGACTAATTTTTGTATTTTAAGTAGAGACAGGGTTTCACCATGTTGGCCAGGCTGGTCTCGAACTCCTGGCCTCAAGTGATCCGCCAGCCTCAGCCTCCCAAAGTGCTGGGATTCCAGGCATGAGCCACTGCACCCAGCCTTGAATTTTTTTTTTCTTTTTCTCTTTTTTTTTTTTTGAGATGGAGTCTCGCTCTTGTCCCCAGGCTGGCGTGCAATGGCACGATCTCATCTCACTGCAACCTCCATTTCCTGGGTTCAAGCGATTCTCCCTGCCCCAGCCTCCCAAGTAGCTGGGACTACAGGTGCCCACCACCACATCCAGTTAATTTTTTGTATTTTTATTAGAGACGGGGCTTTGCCATGTTGGCCAGGCTGGTTTCAAACTCCTGATCTCAGGCGATCTGCCCGCCTTGACCTCCCAAAGTGTTGGTATTACAGGTGTGAGCCACCATGCCCTGCCGAAATTTTTCTTAAGAATAAAACATTTTTCTCCCCTTTTAATACAGAATACCTTTCTTATGATTTTTCTAAAAGTACGTTAAGCAAACCAAAACAAAAGGAGGTGGGTAATATACTTGAAGAAACTTAGCCAATTCAGTTTTTGCAACCTCATAAGCATGCTCCATTTATTTCTTGGACCTAAGTGTGGTCCCACCATAAATTGAACCAGATACACTTGCTCTAATGTTATCTCAACTTTGCAGGCAGATTGTAACCCAGGGTTGGTTTAGTTCATCTATTTCCTAGTCCATTAATCCATTGCTCTTGCTGTCTCAGCCGTGTGGGCATTCTTTCAGTTGGAACATACAGAGGCTGCTTTCTCCTCCAAAAGCTCAAAAGCAACAAAGCAAGAATGAGAGAAAAAGCAAGAAAGCAAGAAACTGAGAAAAAGCAAGAAAGCAAAAACGCAAGAAAGAGAAAAGCAAGCAAACACAGCTTCCATCTCTTCCCTTATAGAAACCGAGTCCCTTGAGAGTGCCTGCAGGATCTACTTAGAAAGGTTATTTTGCAAATGTCCCATTAGCAAGGGCATAATACAGCTCTCCTCCAGCACAAAAGCTCCGCTTTCTGGGAGTCTGTTCCCTCCTCAGCCTAATGGATTCTGTCAGGGGCAGGATGTGGCTTTTGCCATCATGGGCCATAAAATCCAGGAGTAATGGCTGCAGTGATGGGGGCCTCCTGCCGGCCCATCAGCACTGGGGTTTGATGGTGAGGAGGAGAGAAAGGAAAAGTGGGAAAAGTTCTGAATGCTCAATAACTTTTCAGAGGTAAGATGAGGGAGAAAGAGATCTAGAGCCATAATTGCAGAAGCCTCTTGCAAAATTTAATTAAAACTTAGGCAGAAACGAACACTAGAAACAAGTGTCATTCATCAACTTAAACCGCCAACTAAGGTAAACACTGCCACAAACTCAGGAAAAGAAAGGGAGGAGAATGGAACGAGGGGTGATCACTCTAGATATCAAACAAATCAAATTACCCTGAAGGCCCTGCCAGACACACGCATTAATCATTGGTTATCCCAGCTGCACACCTGTATGGAGAGGAGAACTTGGCGAGCTCAAATTGACTCTGGCTGGCAAAGTGGGAAAGCAGAAGGGACAGGGCGGCAGGCCAAGGGGAACCCAACCCAGAAGTGGCCACGTGGCACCCATGGCTCTGCACCGGCCAGGTGGAAGGAGGACCGCGTAAGATTCACGCGAGGGCGTGCAATCATCCCCAGCTTTTCAGTCTTGCCTCTTGTTTTCTGGAGCCTATGTAGCTGGACAAACCTGCTGAGCTGCAACGTGAAGCAACTTTCCCTGGGAGGTGGAAGGCTTCAGGGTGAATCCAAGCCAATTCCAGGGATGACAGAGTGGGAAAGCAAGTTGAGCTTTCAAATCCTTTATGTGGCTGGTTTTCTTCTCTCCTGAGATTCAGCATTTAGTAGGAGGGAGACAGCATAGGGTGGGGGTAGGGACAGAGTGAGCCGCTGACTTTCTTTCCCGGGGCACAGGCTTTGTACACCCACAAGTCCCCAGGGCTGGTCACAAGCTGAAACCTTCTTACTCCAGAGAGAGGAGGCTGGAGAGCAGCTCAGCCATCCAGGCTGGGAGCTATTTGCACTTGATGAGCAATTTCAAGTGGGAACCATTTGAGTGTGTGCCTGTGTGAATGCCAGAGTGCATTTAGAGGGAACAAATGATTTATTATCGGGGCCTCGAAAAAGTTGCTTTCAAAAAGAGAGGGAGCCTCTTATTCCCCTCCTTATCATTAAAACCTTAAAGGGGTAGAATCCATTTGGTCTCTTAAGCCAGGCTGGAAGGGAGTCACAGCTAATCAAGCAGCCCACTCAGCTCCTTCAGCCTTTCTTTGAGTACAACAATATGTATAAACTGGCAAAAGGGACTGCAGACTACTTTGATGTTAAACAAAGAGGAAAACCTCCAAAACAGGGTAAAAATTGTATCTGTTTAACTCTTCCATGTCCTTTCTTCAGCACAAATTTAAGACACTTACAGCTAGACTCCAGGGAGAGCTACATAATGAATAATTATCATTTCAGATACTTAGATCCAAGTATTTTGTAGCAAGAGAAAACGTCCAGTGTCCTCTTCTGAATTACTTTCTCTGATTAAGATTTTTTTGTTTGTTTCGTTGTTTTTGTTTTTGAGATGGAATGTCACTCTTGTTGCCCAGGCTGCAGTGCAGTGGCACGATCTCGGCTCACTGCAACCTCCACCTCCCAGGTTCAAGCAATTCTCCTGCCTCAGCCTCCCAAGTAGCTGGGATTACAGGCACCTGCCACCAAGCCCAGCTATAATTAAGTATTACTTGGCTAATAACAAATACTGTGTTCTGGCCAGGCACAGTGGCTCACACATGTAATCCCAGCACTTCAGAAGGCTGAGGTGGGAGGATCACCTGAGCCCAGGAATTTGAGATCAGCCTGGGCAACACAGTAAGACCCTGTCTCTACAAAAAATAGACAAAATTAACCGGGCATGGTGGTGCACACCTGTCATCCCAGCTACTTGGAAGGTTGAGGCAGGAGGATCACTTGAGTCCAAGAAGTCAAAGGCTACAGTGACCTGTGGTCGTGCCACTGCACTCCAGCATGGGTGAAAGAGGGAGACCCTATCTCAAAAATAAATACATAGTAAAATACTGTTTTTTGAACAGTTTCTGGGGCCTGATGCTACAAAAAGAGCTCTATGGTAACCACCTCATTTAATCCTTCAATAACCCTGTGAGATCCATATTGTTGTCTCACTTTAAAACTAGAGGAATAGACAAGTTAAGGAACATGCCTAATATGTCCCAGCCTATGATAGAGAAGTGTTCTTTTTTTTTTTTTTTAGACTGAGTTTTGCTGTGTCTCCCAAGCTAGAGTGTAGTGGCGCGATCTCGGCTCACTGCAACTTCTGCCTCCCGGGTTCAAGCGATTCTCCTGCCTCAGTCTTCTGAGTAGCTGGGATTACAGGTGCACACCACCATGCCCAGCTAATTTTTGTATTTTTAGTAGAGATGGGAGTTTCGCCATGTTGGTCAGGCTGGTCTTGAACTTCTGACCTCAGGTGATCTGCCCACCTTGGCCTCCCAAAGTGCTGGGATTACTGTCATGAGCCATTGTGCCCAGCCTAGAGAAGTGTTCTTTTAAAATTTCTAATTCATTTGAAATGGATCTTTTTTTTTTTAGACAGAGTTTTGCTCTTGTTGCCCAGGTTGGAGTGCAATGGCACGATCTCGGCTCACTGCAACCTCCACTTCCCAGGTTCAAGTGATTTTCTTGCCTCAGCCTCCTGAGTAGCTGGGATTACAGGAGTGCGCCACCACACCCAGCTAGTTTTCTACTTTTAGTAGAGACGGGGTTTCTCCATGTTGGTCAGGCTGGTCTCGAACGCCCGACCTCAGGTGATCTGCCCACCTCGGTGTCCCAAAGTGCTGGGATTATAGGCGTGAGCCATCACACCCTGCCAAAATGGAATTTTCCTAAAATATATTGTATGCTTCCGGCTTACAAAAGACAAAATTCCTAGGAAATGTCCACAGGAAATGATTCCTGGGCAGGTTGGAATTCCAGCCTTTAGGTCCTCAGGGATGCCAGGGAAGGAGAATCTGTTGTGAATGAAGCCCACAAATTGCTGCCTATGTGGGGAAGAGGAGCATATGTCAGGGGCAGCTGGACAGAAGGAGAAGTCAGAGGAGTTGGAGGTTGGAGGTTTGGTGAAGTAAAAGAGAGCATTAGGAAGATTTTCAATCACTATAGATTGAAAACCAGCCATGGTTCAAGAAGGAAGAACCTCGTAAGATTCTGGCATACATATTGTCCCACTTCTCCTTGGTAATGATGGGGTTCAGGACACGCTATCACAAAAGATGGCACCTTGGCACAGCAGAGGCAGAAACGTCACTCTCTCTTTCCCCTTGCCCTCCCTGCTGAAGCAGATCATAAGACCTTCACTCCAGAGGTGCTCTCCCTACACCTGGAGGAAAGGAGCTTCCTTATCAATGTAGGAGCACAGAGAAGAATCTGAACAAACAGGATCTGCTAGACGCCCCCAGTTTGTCACCATTAGATTCTACCCACATCGTTCAATCACATTTCTCCACAACCATCCACTCTTCATCAAACCTAAGCACACAAATACACAGGTTTCTCTGTTTCTTTGGGTTTTCATTTCTGAAAGCTACTGTGTTTCATAAAACTTACATTAAATAAGCTTGTGGGGCCAGGCACAATGACCCATGCCCATAATCCCAGCATGCCAGGAGGCCAAGGCAGGAGAATCACTTGAGGCCAGGAGTTCAAGACCAGCCTAGGCAATATGGCAAGACCCCCATTGCTACAAAAAAAAAAAAATTAAAAATTAGCCAGGCACGGTGGTGCATGCCTGTGGTCCTAGCTATTTGGGAGGCTCAGGTGAGAGAACTGCTTGAGCACAGACATTCAGGACTCCAGTGAGCTATGACCTCACCACTGCACTCCAGCCAGGTGAAAAAATGAGACCCTGTCTCTCTCTCTCTTTTTTTTTTTTCTGAGATGGAGTCTCACTCTGTCACCTAGGCTGGAGTACAGTGGCACAATTTTGGTTCACTGCAACCTCTACCTCCCGGGTTCAAGCGATTCTCCTGCCTCAGCCTCCTGAGTAGCTGGAACTACAGGCATGCACCACTATGCCTGGCTAATTTGTATATTTTTAGTAGAGACAGGGTTTCACCATATTGGCCAGGCTGGTCTCGAACTCCTGACCTCAGGTGATCTGCCTGCCTCGGCCTCCCAAAGTGCTGGGATTACAGGTGTGAGCCACCACACCCAATGACCCTGTCTCCAGAATGAATGAATGAATGAATGAATGAATGAATTTGTGGCCGGGTGCGGTGGCTCACGCCTGTAATCCCAGCACTTTGGGAGGCCGAGGCGGATGGATCACCTGAGGTCAGGAGTTCAAGACCAGCCTGGCCAACATGGTGAAACCCCATCTCTGCTAAAAATACAGCAATTAGCCGGACATGATGGTGGGCACCTGTAATCCCAGCTACTGGGGAGGCAGAGACAGGAGAATAGCTTGAATCTGGGAGGCGGAGGTTGCAGTGAGTCAAGATTGTGCCATTGCACTCCAGCCTGGGCAACAAAGAGTGAAACTCCATCTAATAAAATAAAAAATAGAAATAAATTTGTATGCTTTTATTTTCTTAATCTGTCTTTTATTATAAGGATCTCAGCCATGAACCTAGTAATAAGTGAGAAAAGTATGTTTTCAACCCCTACAGTAATGAACAGTAAAATTACCTCTCAAAACAAAGCAAATTATTAATTATTTTACTGACGTATAATATTTGTACATATTATGAGGTACGTATAATATTTTGTTACATGCATAGGATGTATAATGATCAAGTCATAGTATTTAAGATATCCATTACCTGGTATATTTATCATTTCTACATGTTGAGAACGTTGTGAGTCCTCTCTTCTAGCTATTTTGAAATATAAAATATGGGCCGGGCGCGGTGGCTCAAGCCTGTAATTCCAGCACTTTGGGAGGCCGAGACGGGCGGATCACGAGGTCAGGAGATCGAGACCATCCTGGATAACACGGTGAACCCCGTCTCTACTAAAAACTACAAAAAACTAGCCGGCGACGTGGCGGCGCCTGTAGTCCCAGCTACCCGGGAGGCTGAGGCAGGAGAATGGCGTGAACCGGGAGGCGGAGCTTGCAGTGAGCCGAGATCTGGCCACTGCACTCCAGCCTGGGTGACAGAGCGAGACTCCGTCTCAAAAAAAAAAAAAAAAAAGAAATATAAAATAGTTGTTGTTATTGATAGTCGCACCATTCTGCTATCAAACATTAGATCTTATTCCTTCTAACCGTATGTACTCATTAACCAACCAAATTCTCTCATATTCCCCATCCCCTTTATACCTTCCCACCTCTAGTGTCTATCATTTCTACTCTCTATGAAACAATGGCTTTTTTTTTTTTTGAGATGGGGTCTCACTCTGTGCAGTGGCACAATCTCGACTCACTGCACTGCAGCCTTGACCTCCCCAGCTCAGGCTATCCTCCCGCCTCAGCCCCTCAGGTAGCTGGGACTACAGGCGTGAGCCACCATGCACAACTAATTTTGTGTATTTTTTGTAGAGATGGAGTTTTGCCATGTTGCCCAGGCTGGTCTCAAACTCCTGAGCTCAGGCAATCTGCCTGCCTCAGCCACCCAAAGTGCTGGGATTATGGGCATGATCCACCGTGCCCGGCCTGGAAACAAATTTTTGAAAAATGAAAACGTATATGCAGGAGACTGGAGTGGGAGGATCGTTTGAACGCAGGAGTTCGAGGGCCAAGCCTAAGCAACATAGTAAGAACTCCCCTAATTCTTTTTTTTTTTTAAAAAAAAAAAAAACCTGTATGAACCAAAACATGAATCGTGGTGATGGCTGACTGATGTTAACCTTATTCTCCTTCCTTATTGCACTAGAGCTCCATTTTAACTCACACCAAAACATTGCGTTGGATGCCCAACTTTCAGGCTAAGTATGGATCATATCCAAAGAGCCTGCGTGGGGTAAGACATAGCCTGACTCCCAGATACTATCATTCACATTTACAATAAAATGCAAGGATCATCTCATTATTTCGTTGTATTCAAACTGTGTGTCCATAAACCTGAGAAATGGGGATGGGGAGGGCTGGAGTCAGAAAGAATTGATTTGTGGCTGGGCACAGTGGCTCACACCTGTAATCTCAACACTTTGAGAGGCCAAGAAGGGGGAACACCTGAGGTCAGGAGTTCAAGGCCAACCCAGCCAACATAATGAAACCCCATCTCTACTAAAGATACAAAAAAAATTAGCCGGGCGTGGTGGCAGGCACCTGTAATCCCAATTACTTGGGAGGCTGAGGCAGGAGAATCGCTTGAACCCAGGAGGTGGAGGTTGCAGTGAGCCGAGATCACGCCATTGCACTCTAGCCTGGACAACAAGAGTGAAACTACATCTCAAAAAAAAAAAAAAAAAAAAAACTGATCTGTAATCCTAGCTTACTAGCAGAGTCACTTTGGACACTTTAATCTCCAGCCTCAGTTTCTCTTTCTGTAACATGGAACTAAGGGTACCCACTTCACAGGACTATCGTGAGAGTCAATAACTCCTGGAGAGCCCTTTCAGGGCTTACTGTATGAACACACTAAATGAACAGATGCATGTTTTGCCCACATTTACAATAAAACACCTTTACCTCCTAGCCTCTTACACTATCAAATTGAACTTTATTAAACACTGATTGTTAAACCATAAAATTCATGGTGAGATGGATCTGTTCTGGACACCATTTTAAGGACTATGGCAATTACCAAAGTGCTCAGATAAATTCACTGTGAGTTGGTGCCACAGCATGAGACAATATTGGAACAAAGCTACCGTGCAGAGAATTAAAATGGGTTGAGCAGCCAATTAAATGTGTGCACTTCATACTTTCACAAGCCTTATCTCACTCAATTAATAGGATGGCATCATAAGGTTGATATTTTTATTCCCATTGTACAGAAAGCTTCGACAACCCCCAACGTCACAGAACCAACAATCGGCAAAGCTGGGATTCATATCCACATCTCATTGACTCCAAAAACCCTGCTTTATATATTGTTTCATGTTGTTACCTAATTTCGTAGTGAATTTAGATACTAGAATTGTATTAAGAGTACCCAGAACATTATTTAAGGCTGGACATTATTTAAGGCTAACATTATTTAAGTTTCAGGTAAATTTTTCAATGGTTTACGATCCATGGATGAGTGATTCTGAATATTACTAGTGAAATGCAATTTCTCTCTCCATCTGTCTTCCTCTTTCTGTTTCTGTCTTTCTCCATCCCTTCCCCGTGAGCCCCGCCATGACTTCATAGTATCCTCATCAATGTAAAGATGAGATTGTAAACCCAAGATTTTTTTTTTCTATTTAATGTACTAGGTAAAGAGAGAGGCCAAGAGAAAGAGGGAGAGAAATTACAAAGACATATTCCTTAACCTCAAGAATTTACCCTTGAGATTTGTACTGAAAACATTTACTCTAAGGCTAAAGTAGTATTTTCATGTCTCTGCTGGTACTTTAGCCAGAGTTTCCAAACCAGTGTGCCAAGATCATGGGTCCTGGTGAGGACACTGATCCCTTCAGACATCAGGGCAGCCAGAGCTGGGGTGACCTCAGTTCCTGGTCTGTCACCTCCAGCCAACAGCAGCCCTTACCAATATTATCACCCCTATATGGACCTTCCTGGGAGAACAATTAGGAAGCTCTGTCTCCAGCTGGGAGGCAAACGCTGGGCAGAAAAGCCATGTGGCAGAGGTATCCCTTGAAACACTCCCCAGAAGACCCAAGGTGTTCACATACGTTTCTCCTCTAGGAGAAATATGGCATAGAAGAGTCCAAAAATTGGCCGGGCATGGTGGCCCACACCTGTAATCCCAGCACTTTGGGAGGCTGAGGCGGGCAGATCACTTGAAGTCAGGACACAAAAAATTAGCCAGGTGTGGTAGGACACGCCTGTAATCCCAGCTACTTGGGAGGCTGAGGTACAAGAATCGCTTGAGGCCGGGCGCGGTGGCTCAGCCAATCCCAGCACTTTGGGAGGCCGAGACGGGTGGATCACGAGGTCAGGAGATCGAGACATCTGGCTAACACGGTGAAACCCCGTCTCTACTAAAAAAAAAATACAAAAAATTAGCCGGGCGATGTGGCGGGCGCCTGTAGTCCCAGCTACTCGGGAGGCTGAGGCGAGAGAATGGCATAAACCCGGGAGGCGGGAGCTGCAGTGAGCTGAGATCCGGCCACTGCACTCCAGCCTGGGCGACAGAGCAGACTCCGTCTCAAAAAAAAAAAAAAAAAAAAAAAGAATCGCTTGAAACTTGGAGGCGGAGGTGCAGTGAGCCAAGATCGTGCCATAGCAATCCAGCCTGGGCAACAGAGCGAGACTATGTCTCAAATGGAAAAATTAAAAAAAAAAAAAAAAAAAAAGAGTCCAGGCCGGGCACAGTGGCACACTTTGGGAGGCTGAGGCAGGCGAATCATGAGGTCAGGAGTTCAAGACCAGCCAGGCCAATATGGTGAAACCCCATCTCTATTAAAACACAAAAATTAGCCGGGCCTGATGTTGTGTGCCTGTAATCCCAGCTACTCAGGAGGCTGAAGCAGGGGAATCTCTTGAACCCAGGAGGCAGAGGATGCAATGAGCCAAGATCATGCCATTGCACTCCAGCCTGGGCAACAGAGCGGGACTCCATCTCAAAAAAAAAAAAAAAAGAGTCCAAAAATCTAGACCTGGAACTGTCACTAAACTCCCTGTATGTTCCTTCCCCTCCTAGAGTGGGCCTCGACTCTCTAAAGCCCTCTACCATTCTAAATTCCTGGTTAGAAAAAAACATATCTATCACTTAGAAATGAAGGTGCAGCTCAAAGGAAGAAATATGGCAGCATTTGCAGTATGAGAGTCAGTCATTTTATTTTTTCGTTTAAAGTGAATTTTCATTTAGTTCGACTCCAACCATCCTGATGGAACCACAGTTTGGCTGAAGGGTAAAACGATGTGTGCACTGGAGTGACTCGTGTAGACATGACCTAATTCTCAGCCGCCCTACCAATATTTTATTCTTCAGCACTGACCTACTAGACAACCGGCATTTGACATTGCTGTTGCTGATGCATGCAAGTATGCCTCAGCCCCTTCCTGGAAGCTGTGGCATCCTTATCTCCATCTGCATGGAGCCCCAGGGACTTTCCAGGGAGAGGCTGCTATTCTGGGGAGTAAGCACAAGAACTAACTTGCTATTTTGTCTTCAGACCACAAACACCTATTATTTAAGCAACCATTTCTATGATAACCAGGTTACCCTAACTCTCTAAGCCTCAGTTTCCTCTTCTGTAAGACAGGAATAACAGCCAGGTACAGTGGCTCACTCCTGTAATCCCAGCCCTTTGGGAAGCCAAGGTGGGTGGATTACCTGAGGTCAGGAGTTCAAGACCAGCCTGGCCAACATGGTGAAACTCCATCTCTACTAAAAATACAAAAATTAGCCAGGTGTGGCGGCATGTGCCTGTAACCCCAAGTACTCGGGAGGCTGAGGCAGGAGAATCGCTTGACCCAGGAGGTGGAGGTTGCAGTGAGCCGAGATCGAACCATTGCACTTCAGCCTGGGCAACAGAGCAATACTCCATCTCCATCTCCAATACTTCATCTCCAAAAAAAAAAAAGAGATAGGAATAACAATATCCACGTCAGAGGACAGTTGTGATAATTAAATGAGAAAATATACGTAAAGTGTTTGACACAGGCCAGTCACCTCCTTCCCTTCCTGGCCTTGTTCATAGCCTTCTCCATAGATGATACCGAGTGAGGAGTCCCAAGAGGTGGAAAAACCTGTGCTGAGAGGACAAGCAGGCAAAGAAACCTAGACAAGGTCTAGATGGCTCACGCCTGCAATCCCAGCACTTTGGGAGGCCAAGATGGGTGGATCTTTTGAGGTCAGGAATTCGAGACTAGCCTGTCCAACATGGTGAAACCCCATCTCTACTAAAAATACAAAACTTAGCTGGTATGGTGGCCTGTGCCTGTAATCCCAGCTACTTGGGAGGCAGAGGCAGGAGAATTGCTTGACCCAGGAGGTGGAGGTTGCAGTGAGCCGAGATGCCACCACTGCATTCCAGCCTGGGCAACAGAGGAAGACTCTGTCTCAAAAAAAAAAAAAAAAAAAATTAATTAATTTTAAAAAAAATTTAGAAAATTAATTAATAAAAAAAGAACATTAAAAAAAAAAAAAAGAATCCTAGACAAGAAAGAGTCCGTTTCAAGGTCACAGTCTTTTCCTGGAATGAGTCGGTAACTGGAGGTAAAACACTCCAGGAAGAGCAGAACTGAGCTAAACAATAAGCTACTAAGCCTGCAGATCTTAGACAAATGTGGACTTGTGAATGTAAATCTAACAATTTTGACATATAAAATTTTTTTTAAATTCCACAAATTAAAAGTAGGGCCAGGAGTGGTGGCTCATGCCTGTAATCCCAGTGCTTTGGGAGGCTGAGGTGGGAGGATGGCTTAGCTCAGGAGGTCAAGACCAGCCTGGGCAACATAGCAAGACCCATCTTTACAAAAAGTAAAAAATTAACCAGGTGTGGTGTCATATGCCTGTAATCCCAGCTACCCAGGAGGCTGAGATAGGAGGATCACTTGAGCCCAGAAGTTTGAGTCTGCAGTGAGCCATGATCACACCACTGTACTCCAGTCTGGACAACAAAGCAATACCCTTTCTCAAAAGAAAAAAAATTAAAAGGAGATTGACACCATTTGTGAGAACATTCGTGTTGTCCCCACAGGTGGCAATGAATAATTTGCTCCATTGGAGGTGTATGTCCCTTTGACTCCAGTAGAAAACACACAGCAAACTAGAGCTCGGGGACCCCAGAATTGAATTTGGGCTTATGGGTAATATACAGTACGCACTTTTATAACTACAGAATGAGCTGGCATTTGCTGTTACCACTTTATACATATGTGCCTGCCTCTTTCTAAGTCACTAAAACCAATGTTTATACTGTTTATACTGCATATGTATCAAGAAACATAAAGGGGCTCATTTTATTTGACCCATTCATTCTTTTTTTTTTTTTTAAGACAGAGTCTCACTCTGTCACCCAGGCTGGAGTGCAATGGTGTTATCTCAGCTCACTGCAACCTCCACCTCCCGGGTTCAAGCAATTCTCCTGCCTCAGCCTCCCAAGTAGCTGGGGTTACAGGCATATGCCATCACGCCTGGCTAATTTTTCTTGTGTTTTTAGCAGAGACAGGGTTTCACCACCTTGGCCAGAATGGTCTCGAACCCCTGACCTCATGATCAACCCGCCTCAGCTTCCCAACGTGCTGGGATTACAGCATAAGCCACCGTGCCCAGCCCCATTCATTGTATATCTGGAGATTTTTCCTAAGGCAATAATTCAGTGGCTTAAGCTAGAAACCTGGACATTATTGTCAGGACACTGCCACAGGCAAGAGCAGATGGTGACAAAGTGAGCCATGGTACAGCCACTCAGATGAATACACAGCCATTAAAAACAATGTTTTCTATAATCCACATTATAGCATGGGAAATGCCTATAATATAATATTAACTGAAAAGGGACAAAACATTAAATATAAGGATGATTACATCTCTACTTTTTAAAATCAGCAAACATAAAATAAAAATACAACAGGGAACTATGCCAAAACATCAAGAGTGATTTTCTTTAAGTGGGAGAGCTTTTCTTCTTTTAACTTTTTCTTCTTTCTCTTTCTTTCTTTCTTTTTCTTTCTTTCTTTCTTTTTCTTTCTTTCTTCTTTCTTTCTTTCTTCTTTCTTTCTTTCTTTCCTTTCTTTCCTTTCTTTCCTTCCTTCCTTCCTTTCTTTCTTTTTTATTTTTTGAGGTGAAGTCTTGCTCTGTCACCCAGGCTGGAGTGCAGTGGCACGATCTCAGCTCACTGCAACCTCCGCCTCCCAGGTTCAAGTGATTCTACTGTCTCAGCCTCCAGAGTAGCTGGGATTACAGGCATCTGCCACCGTGTCTGGCTAATTTTTGTATTTTTAGTAGAGATGGCGTTTCACCATGCTGGTCAGGCTGGTCTCAAACTCCTGACCTCAGGTAATCCACCTGCCTCGGCCTCCCAAAGTACTGGAATTACAGGTGTTCGCCATCACGCCTTTTTAACTTTTTCTAAATTTTCTGGTTTTTAAAATTGAGGTATTATTTATATACAGAAAAGTGCACAGATCTTAAGTGTACAATGACTTTTAACAAATATGTACAACAATATCCCAAATCAAATTCTCTAAGGCCCCTTTCTTATTGATCCACTTCTGAGCACACAGGCAACCATTATTCTTATTTCTATCTCCTTACGTTAGTTTTGTCTGTTCTTGAACTTTATATAAATGGAATCAAGTGTGTAATCTTTTGTGTGTGGCTTCTTTCACTCAGAATGTTTTTATGATTCATCCAAGTTGTTGAATTTCTTTTTATTATTGAGTAGTATTGCATTGTATGGACACCACACATTTTGTTTATTAAAACCATCATTTCATTTGGGTTGCTTCCAATGTTTTGCCATGGGAATAAAGCTGCAATGAACATTCTTGTAGAGAGATATACATATATATATTTATATATTTCTTTTGAGTAAATAAAAGGGGAAATCCTAGATTATTTTACAAATATATATGAATGAAACTGCCAACAATTTTCCAAACTGGTTGTACCATTTTGTACCACAATCAGCAAAGTATGACTACGAGACTTCCAGCTGTTCCACATACTCTCCAGCATTTGGTATTGTTGCCTTTGAAATTTTTGCTGTTCTAATGGGGGTGTCATAGCACCTCGCTCTTTTTTTTTTTTTTTTTTGAGACAAGATCTCTATCACACGGGCTGGAGTACAATGGTGCAATCTCAGCTCACTGCAACACTTTGGGAGGCCGAGGCAGGTGGATTATTTGAGGTCAGAAGTTTCCTTCTGTCACCCCAGCTGGAGTGCAGTGGCATGATCTTGGCTCACTGCACCCTCCACCTCCCAGGTTCAAGAGATTCTTGCGCCTCAGCCTCCCAAGGAACTGGGACTACAGGCACCTGCCACCACGCCTGGCTGAATTTTTTTTTTTTTTAAGTAGAGACAATGTTTCTGTATGTTGGCCAGATTGGTCTTGAACTCCTGCCCTTGGCCTCCTAAAGTGCTGGAATTACAGGTGTGAGCCACCATGACTGGCCAAAATGTTTGAGTCCACAGCTTTCTTGGAAGTGGCCAGGTACCAGGGCTTGCTCTGCTCTGTAATCTCACATTTCTCGTTTTCTGTGTTGAAGATCGCACCTTCCTGGTGTCTGGGCTTCCACAGCTGCTTCTTTTTGAAGCATCAGTGAGCTGTTTTGGGATTTTCACGTTGCTGATATCAATTCTTGAGGAGGTGGCAACAACAAATTTCTGGTGTGCTCTTCCCAGAGGAACTCAATTGAGAATGAGAGGTTCAGTTACAAGTAACAAGCCAGTGCCCAGTCGCTTCGGGAAAACCACTGTCTTGCCTCTGCGGTGCCCAGTGAGGATGAGCAGAGTGGTCCTGGGAGAGATGGCTGGCCCGGTTTTCTCACGTGCTGGCTGGAGGGGCTTGTGCCCTGGTTCAACACCTCCCCAGGCTTATCATCAACAGGACAGTACCTAGGCATTTTGCAAATCTTAACCACCCAGGTACCATCATTCTTGTCACCAGCAACTGGTTTATGAACAGTGACAAGAACAATCCTCTTGCTTTTCAACCCTGGATTTAGCAGTTGAGTACCTCCTCTTGTACATGGTCTTTCTGGAATACACAGCAGATTAGGAATATCTGCCAATTCCTCTGCTGAGGACAGGATTTCGTCTGCGGTGGGGCTTCCTCTGGTTGAGTTTTTCAGCCTTAGAGTCAGGTTACCCTTTTTCACCTTGCCCCCTGCATCAACCTTCTTGCCTTCAGGTTTCATCTCCTTAGTATTGGGCTTCTCATCTTTTTCTTGCAAGATGTGAGAGAGAGCTAAGGCCCTGGCTTCCAGTCTGTAATCAATCCAGCGTATTTTTATGTACTTATTTCCCATTGTTACGCCTTCTTTTGTGAAATGCCTGTCCAACTCTTCTTTAATATTTAGTCCTGAGTCCCATAGGCAAGCCCTGGTCCCTGGCCACCTCCAAGTCTTCATTTCAGGTCCTTTGGACCCAAGGTGAGCATTGGGGTGGGCTTCCAAAAGAAATCGAGAGCTCTTACTAAAAGTGGGGTGAATGGATCTGGATGTCCCAAAGTAATAAATGCCCACCACATTTTCTTTCTCTCCCAAGCCTCCATTCTGCTCCATCTTGATCTATCAAGACTCCGCCCATCCTCTCAAGGCCAAATCTAAACTCAGGCCTCTTCCAAAGAATTTGTCCAAATCCCCTCCTTCCTCTTCACCACCACCACCAGAGTAATTTGTTGTATTATCTCATATGGCAATTCTCTCACTCTGTGTATTAGTCAGGGTTCTCCAGAGAGACAGAACCAATAGGAGGTATATATAAGGGAGCTTATATTAGGGAGAATTGGCTCGCATGATTACAAGGCAAAGTCACCACAATAGGACATCTGCAAGCTGGGGGAAGAGAGAAGCTGGTAATGTGGCTCAGTCCAAGTCCAAAAGTCTCAAAACTAGAAAAGTCACCAGTGCAGCTCTCAGTCTGAGCCTGAAAGCCTGAGAGCCCTCAGGAGGCTCTCAGAGTCTGAGTCAGTACCAAGAAGCCTGGAATCTGATGTCCACAGGTAGTAGGAGCAGAAGCAAGTGTCTGGCACTGGAAGAGAGAAAGAGCTAGAAGAATCAACAAGCAAGCTAATCCCCCTTCTTCTGCCTGCTTTGTTCTAGCTGTGCTGGCAGCCCATCAGATGGTGCCCTGTCTGCAACATTGAGGGTGGGTCTTCCTCTCCCAGTCCCCTGACTTAAGTATCGGTCTCCTCTGGCAACACCCTCACAGACACATGCAGGAATGACACGTGACCAGCCATCTAGGAATCCCTCAATCCAGTATGAATATAACACACCTAATATTAATCAGTACACTCTGCGATTGACTTTCAGGATTTGTGACTCTGGGTCTCAATGACCCTACCACATAATAACTTTTTAAAGATCAGAGTCAGTCCTTTTTTTTTTTTTTTTTTGAGACAGAGTCTCGTCCTGTCGCCCAGGCTAGAGTGCAATGACGTGATCTCAGCTCACTGCAACCTCCGTCTCCCACATTCAAGTGATTCTCCTGCCTCAGCCTCTCAAGTAGCTGGGATTACAGGTATGCACCACCATGCCCTGCTAAATTTTTTTCTTTTTTTGTTGTGTCTTTTTTTTTTTTTTTTTTTTTGAGACGGAGTCTTGCTCTGTCGCCCGGGCTGGAGTGCAGTGGCCGGATCTCAGCTCACTGCAAGCTCCCCCTCCCGGGTTTACGCCATTCTCCTGCCTCAGCCTCCGGAGTAGCTGGGACTACAGGCGCTCGCCATCTCGCCCGGCTAGTTTTTTGTATTTTTAGTAGAGACGGGGTTTCACCGTGTTAGCCAGGATGGTCTCGATCTCCTGACCTCGTGATCCACCCGTCTCGGCCTCCCAAAGTGCTGGGATTACAGGCTTGAGCCACCGCGCCCAGCTTTTGTTGTGTCTTTAGTAGAGATGGGGTTTCACCATGGTGGCCAGGTTGGTCTCAAACTCCTGACCTTGTGATCCACCTGCCTCGGCCTCCCAAAGTGCTGAGATTACAGGTGTGAGCCACTACGCCTGGCCCAGAGTCAGTCTTGCAGTAACTTGGCCTAGTATCACATGCATAGCAAACTATACATTCCTTCATGCATTCATTCAACAAATATTTATTGCGCATCTTTTTTGCACCAAGGCTGATGCTAGAGAATGGCATGCAATGATGAAGAAGATAGGCACATCCCTGCCCTTGTGAAACTTGTAATAGTATGAAGGATATAGATAAGAAAACAGTCAATAACAGCACAAAGTGGTAAGTACCCAAATTGGAGGAGTACAGAATAATATAAGAGCATATAGAAACAACGCTGAGACCTGAAAGATGAAGAGCCAGGCCGGGCGCGGTGGCTCAAGCCTGTAATCCCAGCACTTTGGGAGGCCAAGACGGGCGGATCACGAGGTCAGGAGATCAAGACCATCCTGGCTAACACGGTGAAACCCCGTCTCTACTAAAAATACAAAAAACTAGCCGGGCGAGGTGGCGGGCGCCTGTAGTCCCAGCTACTTGGGAGCTGAGGCAGGAGAATGGCGTGAACCCGGGAGGCGGAGCTTGCAGTGAGCTGAGATCCGGCCACTGCACTCCAGCCGGGCGACAGAGCGAGACTCCGTCTCAAAACAAACAAAAACAAAAAAAAAGAAAGATGAAGAGCCAAGTGAAGACTTCATAAAATTGTATTAAATATAACTGATTTAAATGGAAAATTACCAAACATACAAGGAATGGTGAACATAATCAGTCAAGCAAAAACAGGGAGGAATTAAAGGTAACTCTCACCCATTCTAGAGATACGCATCATTTGATTTGCCTCTGACATGCTTAGGAATTTTTTTTGTTTTTTGTTTGTTTTTTTTTTTTTTTTGAGATGGAGTCTTGCTCTGTCACCCAGGCTGGAGTGCAGTGGCCCAATCTGGGTTTATTGCACCTCCGCCTCCCAGATTCAAGTGATTCTCCTGCCTCAGCCTCCCAAGTGGCTGGGACTCAGGCACCTGCCACCACACCCAGCTAATTTTTGTTTTGTTTTGTTTTGTTTTGTTTTTTTGAGACAGAGTCTTGCTCTGTCGCCCGGGCTGGAGTGCAGTGGCCGGATCTCAGCTCACTGCAAGCTCCGCCTCCCGGGTTTACGCCATTCTCCTGCCTCAGCCACCGGAGTAGCTGGGACTACAGGCGCCCGCCACCTCGCCCGGCTAGTTTTTTGTATTTTTAGTAGAGACGGGGTTTCACCGTGTTAGTCAGGATGGTCTCGATCTCCTGACCTCATGATCCGCCCGTCTCGGCCTCCCAAAGTGCTGGGATTACAGGCTTGAGCCACCGCACCCGGCCTAATTTTTGTATTTTTAGTAGAGACAGGGTTTCACCATATTGGCCAAACTGGTCTTGAACTTCTGACTTCAAGTGATCCTCCCGTCTCAGCCTCCCAAAGTGCTGAGATTACAGGTGTGAGCCACCACACCCAACCAGATTTTTTTAAAAGCACGAGGGAGATGTTTTGGAAGGTAAAAAGCCAGAGGCTCCCGCCGAGAGCGGGAACCAGTGCATGAGGCTTCCAGATGAGGCTGTGCAAGCATTTTGCTGGTGTGCAAAATGTACTGATTCAGGAGGAGGAGGGAGGATGGAAGGAAAAAAGTTGAAAAAGCAGTTGCAAATTGTGAAGAAAAATGATGGTGTTTATTTCTAAATGACAACTCTTTATCTTCTTACCCCAGGCCTATTTGTTGACAAGCCATTCTGTCAAAATCTGTTGGTCAAGGAAAGGGAGACCCACGTGCATGTGGTACATTAGGCCTTGATCTTGTCTCTGTTGGAATCCAAGAGACTCTCCCGTAAGCAATCAGCTTCCTAATGGGCACTACGCACCTCCGGGAATGGGAATTTGACCAGGCTTGTCAAAATCGCCAGACAGAAGCAGAGTCTTTCTCATTTTCCTATTTCTACCACAGGAGAGGAGCAACTCCAGGGGCCATGCCAGTCCTTCAAGGACAAGAGCTAAAACTACCGTGAAAGCTGCTCAGACATTAGCAGGGCACACACATAAATCCATCACATCTATTTTTTAAATCTGGATGAATAAAACAGACACAGGCCGGGCACACAGTGTATCTTGGAGCTGTGGGAACAGCTTATGGTCTAACTCAATAGAGTGAAGGATTCTCACTCTCCCTCTCTCTCTCTCTCTTTCAAAACCCTATCACCAACCAGCAGTGAATTAAAATTGCCTGAGAAATCAAGCAGGTGGTAATCGCCTCTCTGTCAGATAAGTTATCCGAGGACAGACTTTTTTCTGAGGCAGTTACGCTGTCTTCCTCAGCTCCGTAATGCAGAAACCCGTAGAGATTAATCTCAGCTGCATCGTGGATACAGTTACACCCTAAAAAGAAGAGGTGTGGATGACTAGGGGAATGCCCAGAGAACCCTGGGGTGGGGAGAGGCCAGGGGAGGGTCATGGGGGCTCCCTTGGACCCAAGGCCACCGTGATGAAGACTTGGTCATGTGCCTTTAGCTTCCTGGGGAGGGCTGTGACAGCCAGAAGCCACAACATGAGTTTTGCTGGCCTCTCTTCTGACTCCTGTTTAGTACTAAAGCGAGGAGGAGCTGGGGCGGGGAACCGGGGAGAGGAGGTGGAGAAAGAGTCCAGTGCAGTCATCACACAATCAGCAGAACGAGTCCTTATGGGTTTGACAAATGTGGGAAGATTAGAAAAGATCTCGGGCTAAAAACAAATGTCTTCCCATTTTCTTTACAAAATTCCCAGCCCCTCTCGCCCCACACACTTACACACCCCCACCCCAACTAATCTGTCTTGAAGATAAACATGCTTTCTTTAAACTCTAAAACCTGTCTTCCATTAATGCTGGTTTGGAGAGTGAAGCTTTCCCTGCTGACTGATTACAGAAAATTGCTTATTTAAAGAAACCTGGAATCTCTCTTGCAGACAATGCCTTCCATTCCGGACATCATTTTAGAGACTTGCACACAAACAAGAGAGATTAGCAAGCACCTTGAGACAATCCAGGTATAAGGGGAAGAGTATAGAGCTGGTTCACACAAATGCACCCTCACTCACATGAACACAAACACACAGCCCAACCCACTGCACCACATAGGACACAGCTGCATTTGGGCCTCTAATTACTTTACTGTCTAATTCATGCTAACACAGCAATTAGTGATAACGCTCAAAACACTCATACACATTAGCTTGACGACATTTAATTATGATATTAGATGTATCGCACTTCAGGAGATATGTAACTCAGCAAGGAATAAGAAATCTATATAGATGGCCCATTTAAACCACCGTGAAATAAAAATAGAGGAAAGTCATGAAATCCTCACTTTGTCATTAAAAGAAAATGTTTAACGGGTGCGTTTTTATGTGAAATATGCCATTTCCATATGCTGATTGGAAATCTGGTCTTGCTGGCTCAGAAAACATGATTAGGTTTTTATGTTTAAAAAGAAAGGAAGCGAGGAAGGAAGGAGGAAGGAGGGAAGGAGGGAAGGAAGGAAGAGAGGGAGGGAGGAAGGAAGGGAGGGAGGGAAGGAAGGAAGGGAGGGAGGGAGGGAAGGAAGGAAGGGAGGGAGGGAGGGAGAGAGGGAGAGAGGGAGGGAGGGAGGGAAGGAAGAAAGGAAAGGAAGGAAGGAAAGGAAACGGGGAAGGGGTAGCTTGGCTCTTGATTATTGCTTGATGGCTCTGTGTATCCATTCTCATTTTCAGCACCTTAGACATCAGCAGAAGATATAGGGGAAATGGGACATTTTTTGCTGGGATGCTCCTTAAGATATACCATTTGCTATTGGTTTACATGGGACCTGTTCATGAGACATGATTAATAGTTCAGCAGCACTGCCAAAAAGCACATAAATCTGGCCATCCACACTGTAATTGACACACTGCTTGTCTCACAGATCCCTACAGCACTTGCTTATCCTAGTCTAATCCCCCAGTGGGTATTCGAAGCAGCTGATTATGCAATGCACAGTTGCTGACACTACAGTTTGGGGGTCTTTTCCTTATAGCACCCAATTAGCTGCGACACAAAGCCCTACTCCCCTTGATCAACCTTGACCAGGTGTTAAGTACCAGCTGAATGAACACAGGCGATAGCACAAATGCCACTGGAGCATCCCGGCCTAAACAGAGCGGGTGTTGAGGAACCTCCACCTATGCATCTGCATCAAGTTGCCTTTGCTTTAGACTCGCCAAGCACCCTAGCTTTGGTTCCTCACACCCAGATCATAGCAATCTGCCACCGAACGCTGCAAGGTGACCACTGTGAGCTCCACCTGTCTTCTCCCCAACCCATCTCAGCCTCTCTTCCAGCCCATTCAACATCTCTCTTTTCCAAATCAAAATCCAGCAGCTCCTCGCACTGACTTGCTGTGGGAACTTGAAAACCTCAGCCCTGCTCTCTAGTCCTCTGATTTCTCCATTTCTATGAAAATTTTAAAAACAAAAACAACACTGACTTAGCAGAGCAGCAACTGGGAAGATTAAAGATTACATAATAAACAAGTTGTAAAGCCCTTTGAAAGCATAAAATGCTGTAGGAGTAATTATTATCATTGTTATTAATCACCTCGGTTCATCACATAGAGTAAACATGCAGTAATAAAGAGAGGACTCTTAAATGCAGTATCAGCAGCAAGACCCATTTATTACAACGCTATTTGCTTGGATTCCATTACAGTTATAAAATTTTGCGCTCATCTAGCACTTTTTGTCTGAGAATGTCAAATGCTGCACAAGCACAGGCTCTAATTACACTAATCCTTGCAACACACAGGGAGCAGCAGAGAGAGGCCACCTCCAGTCGTGTAACTCGCCATCTAAGCACATCCTGTCCTGGTCTGGGGAGGTCTCCCTGCTGAAGGTTGCATCTAGAAACTTCCAAAATCTGACATTCCTAGGTGAGTCATATATACACACATACACACACACACACACATATATATAATGTACACATACACACACATATTTTTAAAGCACAAGTAATTAATGTCAGGCATAATACACAGAGGTTTCAGTATATTCTTCTGTGTGGGGATTATGTATTCAGTGTCTTGCTAGTAACCACATATACCTCGATCCTGCCATTTTGTTTTTTTTATTTTCGTTTTGTGTTGAGACGGAGTCTCGCTCTCTTGCCCAGGCTGGAGTGCAGTGGCGCAGTCTAGGCTCACTGCAAGCTCCGCCTCCTGGATTCACGCCATTCTCCTGCCTCAGCCTCCCGAGTAGCTGGGACTACAGGCTCCTGCCACCACGCTCAGCTAATTTTTTTTTTTTTTTTTTTTTGTTTTTTAGTAGAGACAGGTTTCACCATGTTAGACAGGATGGTCTCGACTTCTGACCTCATGATCCACCCGCCTCGGCCTCCCAAAGAGCTGGCATTACATGCGTGAGCCACTGAGCCCGGATTTTTTTGTTTTGTTTTTTTGAGATGGAGTGTTGCTCTGCTGTCTGGGCCAGAGTGCAATGGCGTGATCTTGGCTCACTGCAACCTCCACCTCCTGGGTTCAAGTGATTCTCATGCCTCAGCTTCCTGAGTAGCTGGGATTACAGGCACCTGCCACCATGCCTGGCTAATTTTTGTATTTTTAGTAGAGACGGGGTTTCACCATGTTAGCCAGGATGGTCTCAAACTCCTAAACTCAAGCGATCTGCCCAACCCGACCTTCCAAAGTGCTGGGATTACAGTCGTGAGCCACTGTGCCCAGCAGATCCTGCCATTTTGGCCCAGGGTTTGTGTGTTTTCCATCAAACAGAGCCTGAGAGAAAGTCTTCCGTGCCTTACTGTCTGTAACATTGCCAGCCTGGAAGTTCTCATACAGTGATAATTACTAATGATAGTAAATAAGTTTATACAGAAAAACACAATGAAAACACTCTATGTCGTCAACATCTTGTCCCTGTGCCAGTGTCCTGCTCATCTGGGATGAAAAGCCCCAGCTGTAGATCATTCTCATACAATATTACAGTATTGCCAAAACTTTATTGTAGGTTTTGGCGTAAGGAGATGGACAGTTTTGACTGTAATAACAATTCTATCCTACCACTAATAAGAGAAGAACAAATTCCATTCTGGGGAATTTGCATCTTTCCAATGGAAGAAGCATGATGCAGTAGTCTCCAAATTAGGATTCCTAAACCCCAGACTGTGCAAGATGACCCATGGAGACCCACAAAGGGCATAGTTAGACCTCTATTTTATTTACTGTATTCTATTTTATTCTGTAAAAAAAAATTACATTAATTTTAGTAATGTGTTATACAATTTGAGAGTAAAACTAGTAAGTATACAGGGCAAGCAAAAACATTTGAAGAGTTAAAAAAAATTTTTCTTTTTTTTTTTTTTTTTTTTTTTGAGACGGAGTCTCGCTGTCACCCAGGCTGGAGTGCAGTGGCCGGATCTCACTGCAAGCTCCGCCTCCCGGGTTTACGCCATTCTCCTGCCTCAGCCTCCCGTGTAGCTGGGACTACAGGCGCCGCCACCTCGCCCGGCTAGCTTTTTTGTATTTTTTAGTAGAGACGGGGTTTCACCGTGTTAGCCAGGATGGTCTCGAACTCCTGATCTCGTGATCCGCCCGTCTCGGCCTCCCAAAGTGCTGGGATTACAGGCTTGAGCCACCGCGCCCGGCGAAATGAGAAATATTTTCATAGTGAAAGACAGGTGTGTATTAGGTTAGACTCTACTTCTTCATATTAGAAATGTTTTTGGGCTCAGTGGTTCATGTCTATAATCCCAGCACTTTGGACAGCCGAGGCAGGTAGATCACCTGAGGTCAGTAGTTTGAGACCAGCCTGGGCAACATGATGAAACCCCGTGTCTACTAAAAATACAAAAATTAGCTGAGTGCAGAGTGCGCACCTGTAAGTCCCAGCTACTCAAGAGGCTGAGGTAGGAGGACTGCTTCAGCCCATGAGGTTGAGGCTACAGTGAGATATGATTACACCACTATACTCCAGCCTGGTGACAGAGCTAGGCCCCTGTCTCAAAAAGGAAAGAAAGACAGACAGACAGAAAGAGAGAGAGAGAAAGGAAGGAAGGAAGAACAAATGTTATTGAGCCAGGGCCAGGCATAGTGGCTTATATCTATAATCTCAGCACTTTGGGAGGCTGAGGCAGGCAGATCACCTGAGGCCAGGAGTTCGAGACCAGCCTGGGCACATTGCTAGATCTTCATCTCTCCAAAAAAAAGAAAAAAAGAAAAAAGAAAAAGAGAGAGAGAGAGAGAGAGAGAGCGCGCCACACACATTTATCTATAAAGATTTGTTAAAGTCCCTGAAACCAAAGAGGATTTGTCAGGCTGGGCCATGATTTCAGCCCTCATTCACACAACAATTAGAACTAATATTGGGCTCCCCATGTAGTTCTGACCACGTTTAATTGTGACCAAAGTGGGCTATGAAACATTTCCAGAAGTCAAAGAACCTTAGCCCAAAGTAATACTGCCTCCAGGTTCAAGTGATACGCACGTCTCAGCCTCCCCAGTAGCTGGGATTACAGACATGCGCCACCATGCCCAACTAATTTTTTTGTATTGTTAGTAGAGGCGGGGGTCTCACCGTATTGGCCAGGCTGGTCTTGAACTCCTGACCTCAGGTGATCCGCCCTGCCTCAGCCTCCCAAAGTACTGGGATTACAGGCGTGAGCCACCACACACGGACTAAAATGGCAAACTTTATATTATATATATTTTACCATAATTTTAAAAATTGTTTTAGTGGCCACATTAGGAATAATTACAAACGGGCTGGGCATGGTGGCTCACACTTATAATCCCAGCACTTTGGCAGGCCGAGGTAGGCAGATCATTTGCGGTCAGGAGTTTCAGACCAGCCTGACCAACATGGTGAAACCCGTCTCTACTAAAAATACAAAGAAAAAAAAAATTAGCTGGGCATGATGGCGCACACCTGTAATCTCAGCTACTCAGAGGCTGAAGTAGGAGAATCACTTGAACTCTGGAGGCGGAGATTGCAGTGAGCCAAGGCTGCACCACTGCATTCCAGCCTAAGCGACAGAGCAAGACTCTGTCTCAAAAGAAAAAAAAACTATTACAAATGGGGGTAATTCATGTTAATAATATATCTCCCTTGGCCCAACATATTCAAAACATCATTTGAACATGCAATCAATACTATTATTGATATTGTTATTATTGAAAATCACATGCCTGTAGTCCCAGTTACCTGGGAGGCTGAGGCGGGAGAACCACTTGAGCCTATGAGTTCTGATCTGTCACACACAATGCCAATGGGGCGTCTGCACTAAGTTCAGCATCACTGTAGTAGCCTCCAGGTTGCCTAAGGAGGGGTGAACCAGCCCAGGTCAGAAGTGGAGCAGGCCAAAACTCCTATGCTGATTAGTAGTGGGAGTAGCAACTGCACTCTAGACTGGGCAACATAGCCAGACCCTGTCTCTATTAAAATAAAAAATTTTTAAATACATATATTTTGGTCAGGTGCAGTGAATCACACCTATAATCCCAGCACTTTGGGAGTTCAAGGCAGGTGGATCACTTCAGCCCAGGAGTTCAAGACCAGCCTAGACAACACTGCAAAACCCCATATGTACAAAAAATACAAAAATTAGCCAAGCATGGTCATGCGCGCCTGTGGTCCCAGCTACTTGTGAGGCTAAGGTGGGAGAATCGCTTGAGCCCAGGAGGTTGAGGCTGTAGTGAGCTATGATTGTGCCACTGCACTCCAGCCAGGGCAACACAGCAAGACCCTGTCTCAAATATATACATATATATATCTCCACATATACACACATATACACATTCTTTTTCTCATACTATGTCTTCGAATTCCAGTGTGTATTTTACACTAACAGCACATCTCAAATATGACTAGCTACATTGCAAGGGCTCAGTAGCCACCAGTCACATGTGGCTACTGAACTGGACAGTGCTACTCTAGAGGAAAAAATGATCTGTGGAGAAAAAATGAAAACTGCAGCATCATTGGAGCCCTGGTCTGTCTGCTGGGGGAGCCCTTTCAAAAAATACAACAAAAGGAAAGGGAAGGTCATGTTTCTATTTGTGAGACCAAAAGAATCACTGGAAACCTAGAACTACAGGAAAACGTGTTCGATAACGTGAAGAGCAGGATAATAACAATAGTTAATTGTGTTTTAAAAATTTACCATGGTTGGGCACAGTGCCTCACCTATAATCCCAGCACCTTGGGAGGCCGAGGCAAGCAGATCTCTTGAGCTCAGGAGTTGAAGACCAGCCTGGGCAACATGGTAAAATCCCCATCTCTTCAAAAAATACAATAATTAGCTGGGCATGGTGGCGCATGCCTGTAGTCCCAGCTACCAGGAAGGCTGAGGTGGGAGGATCACTTGAGCCCAGGAAGTGGAGGTTGCAGTAAGCCAAGATTGTGCCACTGCACTCCAGCCTGGGCGGTAGAGCCAGCCACACCTTATCTCAGAAAAGAAAAAAAAAATTGACCGTGTACCAAGTACTATTCTTTCTCACAGCCCTGTGGAGGAGATTCGCTGGTGCTAGCCTCATTTTACAGATGAGGAGACAAGCACAGAGAGCGGGAGTAAACTGCACAAAGACACACAGATAGTAAATGGCAGAGCTGGGGTCTCACAGTGGCTCACGCCTGTAATCCCAGCATTTTGGGAGGCAAGGTGGGCGGATCACTTGAGGTCAGGAGTTCTAGACCAGCCTGGCCAATGTGATGAAATCCCATCTCTACTAAAAATACAAAAAATTAGCCAGGCATGGTGGTGGCACCTGTAATCCCAGCTACCCAGGAGGCTGAGGCAGGAGAATTGCTTGGTCCCAGGGGGCAGAGGTTCCAGGAGGCAGAGGTTGCAGTGAGCTGAGGTCGCACCCCTGCACTCCAGCCTGGGTGACAAAGCGAAACTCCATCTCAAAATAAAATAAAATAAAATATGACAGAGCTGAGATTAAAACCCAGGCAGGCAGTAGCTCCAGAGCCCTGACCACTAACCACCCTGCTATTGTCTTGCCCTGAGTGTGCCACATTCTCCAGACATACTCCCGAGGCTGAGGAGGAAGAGGGATGGTGATGGCCCAAAGGAACATCAGGGTGCTGAAACTGTCCCCACAGAGTTGGGAAGAATTGCATGCCAGGTCTGGACAGACCTATAATAGAGTTATAGGCCGGGCACGGTGGCTCACGCCTGTAATCCTAGACCTTTGGGAGACCGATGCAGGCAGATCACTTGAGGTCAGGAGTTTGAGACCAGAATGGCCAATATGATGAAACTCCGTCTCTAATAAAAATACAAAAATTAGCTGGGCATGGTGGTTCATGCCTGTAGTCCCAGCTACTTGGGAGGCTGAGACAGGAGAATCGCTTCAACCCAGGAGGCAGAGGTTGCAGTGAGCCGAGGTTGCACCACTGCATTCCAGCCTGGGTGTCGCAGTGAGACTCTGTCTCAAAAAAAAAAAAAAAAAAAGAAGTAGAGTTATTATGAAGCATTCATCAGGCTGCACTGTGGCCCACTTCCTTGCTGCTAAAACTCACGTAGCACTAGGTAGTGACCATTTGCATCCCCCTTGCTCCTAGAGACAGATCTCTGATATTAGGGTCATACGGCTTTTGTTTAAGGATGACTTAAGATGTTTTTCAGACCCAGAATTCCAGCAACCAGTTCGAAGACCCCCACAGAGGAATGGGATCAGCATGAGAATACAGCTTCTTCCTCTCCCTATTCCTTGATTTTACACTGCACACTCCCATCAATCAACCATCTCCACACTTTGGCCCACTCCAAAACCCTTGCCCCAGACTCCTTGGGTAGATGGTTTCCTCTATTTCCACTTGGCGGCCCTACCATTAACCTTCTTTCTCTGCTGCAGCTGGGTGTCTCAGCATGTTGACTTGCTGTGTGCTTTGGGTAACAAACCTATTACAATTACAATACCACTTCCTGGCACATGGCAGGTACAGTGTCAACATTTAGAAGGAGCAGAGGTGCATGAGGAGAGAGAGAATCCGTCAACACAACAGCACCAGGAGCAGCACACACAGTGCGTCAAGGGGTCGGGGCAATGGTGTGCCATAACGACACCTGAGGGCAGCCCACCAAGGAAATGCTGGTGGCCCTAGAAGACCAGCCCAACGTGGCAGGAACACATCGCAGGCCCTAGCATGGTCCAAGCAATAGCAGCAAGCAAGATAATAAGCAAACAAGGCAGTATCACTAGAGATGCTGATGGCAAGGAACAGGTGCCAGCAGGGGTTACAGGCAAGGGACTCACCAAGGAAAAGAAGGACAGAGAATATCCAAGAGGAATGGCCGTGAGGCAAGGCAGAGTGACTGCACTGGCAGAATTTACTGTTGTTACCACCAGCCAGCGAGAGTCACAGATGCTCAGTTTAGTCAGGTGAACGGACACCAATTGCAGCTTAGGCTAGATCGTAGTGTTGAAAACTTGGTGCTAGTCTCTCTCTCTTTTTTTTTAGATGGAGCTTCACTGTTGTTGCCCAGGCTGGAGTGCAGTGGTGCGATCTCTGCTCACTGCAACCTCCACCTCCCAGGTTCAAGCGATTCTCCTGCCTCAGCCTCCCGAGTAGCTGGGATTACAAGCGCACACCACCATATCTGGCTAACTTTTGTATTTTTAGTAAAGACGGGGTTTCACCACATTGGCCAGGCTGGTCTCAAACTCCCAACCTCAGGTGATCTGCCTGCTTCAGCCTCCCAAAGTGCTGGGATTACAGGCGTGAGCTACCGCCCCTGGCCTGTGCTTGCCTCTCTTGATACTAAAAGTTTTTCTCCTAGAAAACTGAACACCTGGACAATGAAATCCAAGACTTGTCTGGAAAAGACCAGGATAGATGGAATTTGGCCTAAAAAGTATTTCTATCTCCCTCTGTGCTCTGTTCTGAAGTGCCACGAATTAAAAAATAAGAAGAAGGAGCTCCCTGTGTCATGTTATTTCCCTATAGAATAAAGACTCGTGTGAGATCATGTTTATTTCAGGACATGGTGACGCCTCAGCCGGAGAACTTAAGACACCAAGTTTCCAGATGCTGGGTAATGGAAATCAGGTCAGGCAGTTAATAAACAGCACAGGAGTAAACAGCTTAATTTATCCTTCAAAGAGAGAAGACCCAGCCAGGCCTGGGTACAGTATCTATATTGCTGGGGCGACATTGCACTTCTGATTATCATGTCACTGCTACACAAACGCCCAGCCTCCCATCGAGCCGGCGTTTCAGAGGTGAGCGGTTCCCTATTCCGTCCCAATTGTCAACTGCTCCTGTCATCGCCAAGCTCACGCTGAGCCACTACTGAGCTTGACAGACAATACCAATAACAACAACAAAAAGCCCTGCCTGGAAAATTATTGTTTTTATACACAATACAGATCATTCAGTAGACAGTTTCCAAAACATCCACCCACCCACGAACATGGTCTCTAGCCCTACCCCCTGAGATCCAAGCATACCCCGAGGGTGCACAGTCCTTTACCAGGCCACTGTGGTCTTAGACCAACATCATGATTAGTAGTATGCTTGCTTCCATTAGTGTCAGTAGAGAATAAGAAGAATGGCAGGGGAGAACGAATCCACAGAGTCCCAAGTACAGAAATTAAAGCTGGTATGCTTTTAAATTCATTGCATTACTCAAATAAATACACATGATGATGGAAAATTTAGAAAACCCAGATGGGAGGCAGACACAGTGGTGCATGCCTATAATCCCAACACTTCTGAAGGCTGAGGCAGGAGGATTGCTTGAGGCCAGGAGTTCAAGAACAGTGTGTGCAACATAGTGTGACCTCGTACTAGAAAAAAATTTTAAAGTTAGCCAGGGCCGAACATGGTAGCTCATGCCTGTCATCCCAGCACTTTGGGAGGTCAAAGCGGGCAGATCAGTTGAGCTCAGGAGTTTGAGACCAGCCTGAGCAACATAGTAAGACCCCATCCCTAGAAAAAATATAAGAATTAGCTAGGTATGTGGTGTGTACCTGTAGCCCCAGCTACTAGGGAGGCTGAGGTGGGAGGTTGGGTTGAGCTTGGGAGGCAGAAGTTGCACTGAACAGATCACACCACTGCACTCCAGCCTGGGTGACACAGCCAAACCCTGTCTCAAATAAATAAATAAATAAATAAATACATTTTTTTTTCTTTTATTTTTTGAGACAGAGTCTCGCTCTGTCGCCCAGGCTGGAGTGCAGTGGCGCAATCTCGGCTCACTGCAAGCTCCACCTCCCGGGTTCCTGCCATTCTCCCGCCTCAGCCTCTGAGTAGCTGGGACTACAGGCGCCTGCCACCTCGCCCGGCTAGTTTTTTGTATTTTTAGTAGAGACGGGGTTTCACCGGGTTAGCCAGGAGGGTCTCGATCTCCTGACCTCGTGATCCACCCGCCTCGGCCTCCCAAAGTGCTGGGATTACAGGCTTGAGCCACCGCGCCTGGCCTAAATAAATAAATTTTTTAAAAAATTAGCCAGGCATTGTGGCATGCATCTGCTATAGTCCTAGCTGCTCGGGAGGCTGAGACAACAGGATACTTGAGCCCAGGAATTCAAGGTAACAGTGAGCTATAATGGTGCCATCACACCCCAGCCTGGGCAACAGAGAGACCCTTTCTCCAAATAATAATAATAATAAACACAGATGGAGGCGAATATGTTTCCAGGTAAGGAAACCAATATATATTTCTGCATAATTTTATTTCAAAAGATAAGTTAACAAGATCCAGCTTTTTGATGATTACTAAAAAGTTCATTCATACAAAGAACAAAAATTAATCAGCCCAAACTATCTCCCTATGAACTTACTAAGACCAATTGTGTCTAGTGCGATGGACTCCACTGGAGTTTTCCTGGAGGTTATATCCACATGTACAAAATGGAAGGTTCCCCCAGAGAGCTCACTCACATAATCCTGATTTTAGATGCTCAAAGCAAATAGGATAGGAAAACCAAGGAGAGGCAGTTGAAAGTAAAGGAATTGGAGATGTTAGTATTCAGGCTGGGTACCAAAAATCCAGGGCCCCTTGCTCCTTGCCATTGGTTCCTACCCTGTAGGACACAGATCCCTACGGGTTAATTGCAATGAGGTTGCAAATACATACTCAGTAGTTTCTATAGCAATAAGATAATTAAAAATATAACGACTATCACATGAGGCTCATTAAACTCTTTGATATTAACAAGGGGTCCTCACCCTCGTAAAGTTTGAGGCCATTACTCTAGTCTGTCTTTGACTCTTAAGGCTTGAGTGCTTAAGTTATCTCCCATCTAGGTCCTATACATCCTCACTCAGAGTATGTGATCAGGAGCCTTCACTCTCCAGGGTGCCTCAGACACCTCGCTTCTCTTTTGTTTTTTGGTTAATTTTTTTTTTTTTACAAAAAATAGAGACAGGGGTCTCACTATATTGCCCAGGTTAGTCTCAAACTTCCAGGCTCAAGCCATCCTCCCATCTCAGCCTCCCAAAGTGCTGGGATTACAGGCACTGGACCCAGTCCACCTCACTTCTCAATGCAAGGCCTCAGTTTCCCCTTAACACCATCATCAGTCCCAATGATGGCAGTAAGGGGTACACAAAGGTCATTTTAGGAGCAGTGGGATAATATGTGCCCATTCCCTAGAGACATTCCTTTCAAAAAAGAATGTTACCTTAATGATGTTGAGTTTTCTCAAGAGCTCCAATTACAGCCCACCACTCCAATTAACACATCACTTGCTAAATATGTATCCAAACTGATTTTCTAATCACAGAAAAGCTATTGCAAGCCAACTAAATGGATAATTTCTCACATGGAATTAGGTTCTCAAGATTTATGGTGTCTTTCTGTTTTTTTTTTTTTTTTTGAGGCCAAGTTTTGCTCTTGTTGCCCAGGCTGGAGTGCAATGGTGCAATCTCGGCTCACCACAACCTCCACCTCCCAGGTTCAAGCTATTCTCCTGCCTCAGCCTCCTGAGTAGCTGGGATTACAGGCCCCTGCCACCACATCCAGCTAATTTTTGTATTTTTAGTAGAGATGGAGTTTTGCCACGTTGACAAGGCTGGTCTCGAACTGCTGACCTCACGTGATCCGCCTGCCTCGACCTCCCAAAGTGCTGGGATTACAGGCGTGAGCCACTGCGCCTGGCCAAGATTTATGTCTTCTATTTCCATGTCTGTCATCAGAATTTTATCTTCTTGTTCAGTCTCAGATTCTTTTTTTTTTTTTTTTTTTTTGAGGTGGAGTCTCGCTCTGTCGCCCAGACTGGAGTGCAGTGGCACGATCTCGGCTGCCTGCAAGCTCCGCCTCCCAGGTTCAAGCCATTCTCCTGCCTCAGCCTCCCGAGGAGCTGAGACTACAGGCGCCTGCCACCAGGCCGGCTAATTCTTTTGTATTTTTAGTAGAGATGGGGTTTCACCGTGTTAGCCAGGATGGTCTCGATCTCCTGACCTCGTGATCCACCCACCTCGGCCTCCCAAAGTGCTGGGATTACAGGCTTGAGCCACCGCGCCAGGCCAAGTATCAGATTCTCAAGATGCAAAAATGGATTAAAAATTCACTCCATTGAGAATGTTTGCAATTTTTTAGGGATGCTATAAACACAAAGTATGTTTATATTATCAGGTTTATGTTATATCACAATGTAAAATTTTGTAGATGATGTAAAATAAACATTTGAAAAAGAACTAAAATATTTATTTAAAACATACCATATAAAAGATATATTTTATTATTTTTCGACCTATAAAAGCTAATCATGTCAACTTAAGCTAGAAAATTGCTGGCCAAATAGCACATAGTATTTTGTCCCTGAGACATCAACCAGCAGAAAATTATAGAAAAGAATAAGATCTGATGTCAGAGATGTGGGTTCAAACCTCAGCTGTGTCACTCACAGACCTCCATATTGGGTTAACTTGTTTTCCTCATTTCTAAATAATAATAATCACAAGCCTGCAAAGAGGATTGAATGTAATAATGCAAGCAGAAGCAAAGATGCTGTGGAAATATTCTCTATTAGAGAGAATATTAGAAGGCTGAGGCAGGAGGATTGCTTGAGGCCAGGAGTTCAAGGGCAGCCTGGGCAACATAGTGAGACCTTGTACTATGAAAATTTTAAAAGAAAGCCTGGGCTGGCCCATGTGTGAGCATGGTGGCTCACACCTGTAATCCCAGCACTTTGGGATTACAGTCTAGCCAGCTAGTCAAGAACTAGAACTAACCTTAACTAGGGTGAGGTGTGGGCAGCAGGGGATATACCCCCAATCCTACTGGAAATGTCTGTCAGCCTCTGTACCCCTCTTATCATCAGGGTGCCCCATTGAGAGAGACAAAAAGTCGCTCCCCACAAAAGAGCTTGTACAAAAGATCGGTCTTCACCATAAATCCCTTAATGCTGGCTTAGCAGTTAACATGTGCTCAAATATTTTTTCATAAAAACCCACCATCAGAATCGTATGATAGACTCAAAAAACTCACTGCTTAGTTCTTACCAGGGTTGCCATCTCATATCTTGCAAACAAAAGAAATAAAATAGCACATTCGTTCTAACAAAAGCATCCTCGTATCCCTCATCATTACCATTTGTCTTATTACCTACACCCTGCTTGCACTTGCTATGCCCACCAAGGTCATGGACATGACCCTTTGCCTGCCTCATTGTAATAGAGTTCATCCCTGGGTGCTTCTCAGAGTTGTACAGAAGCAAACAAACAAACAAACACACAAAAAAAAACTGTATCTAAGTAATATATTTTTAAAATATTAACACAAAACTCTGAATTTTAGAACATATAGAGGTCCTGAGGTCAAACATCTTCCCTCAACTTATGTTATTACCATTCAAGTTAAAAGCAAGTTGGGTTACTGGAGGTTGCTATAGATCCAGCTTCCAACCAAAAGAAGCTTCTCATATGATGATTTTCTATGCAATGTTTTGTGGTTTTTTTGGTTTGTTTGTTTTTTGGTTTTGTATTCATTATTTAAGAGACAGAGTCTCACTCTGTTGCCCACGTTGGAGTGCATTGGTGCTATCACAGTTCACTGTAACCTCTAACTCTTGGGCTCCAGTGATCCTCCCACCTCAGCCTCAGAAAGAAAGATGTAATCATTATAAGCATTCAAAAACAAGACAATTTTGTTCATAACCTCACCAACCAAAGATAGCCATTAGTATTTTGCCACAGATACTTACAGTCTTTTTCTTCCTATGCAAGAATATGCATTCTTTCTTTCATTTTTTTTTTTTTTTTGAGACGGAGTCTCGCTTTGTCGCCCAGGCTGGAGTGCAGTGACGCGATCTTGGCTCACTGCAAGCTCTGCCTCCCGGGTTCACGCCATTCTCCTGCCTCAGCCTCCCAAGTAGCTGGGACTACAGGTGCCCGCCACAACACCGGCTAATTTTTGTATTTTTAGTAGAGACGGGGTTTCACCGTGTTAGCCAGGATGGTCTCCATCTCCTGACCTTATGATCCGCCCCCTTCAGCCTCCCAAAGTGCTGGGATTACAGGCGTGAGCCACCGCGCCCGGCCAAGAATATGCATTCTTTAACAATACAATCATATGCATATGTGTATTTAACCTTTTCTGGATTTTTGTTTTATTTTTTTTTTGAGACAAGGTCTGGCTCTGTTGCCCAGGCTGGAGTACAATGGCACTATCTCAGCTCACTGCAACCTCTGCCTCCTAATCTCAAGTGATCTGCCCACTTTGGCCTCCCAAAGTGCTGGGATTACAGGCATGAGAGACCATGCCTGGCTTAACCTTTTTATTTTATTTTAATTAATTAATTAATTTCTTTATTTTATTTATTTATTTTTGAGACGGAGTCTCACTCTGCCACCCAGGCTGGAGTACAGTGGCATGATCTCGGCTCACTGCATGCTCCGCCTCCCGGGTTCATGCCATTCTCCTGCCTCAGCCTCCCAAGTAGCTGGGATTACAGGCACCTGCCACTATGCCTGGCCAAGCCCCACTCTTGTAGTGGAGGAGTGTCTGCATGGTTTCTTAGCATGTCCTATACCAAAAGAAATATGAGTCAGTTTTCTCTGACCAAGTTTTCCTCAGAACTATCTACATATACAAAAAACTAAAATAAACCTCTAAATATAGCCCCAATAAATGTCCCATCCAATGTCTTAGAACTAGTTTTTAACATCATCCATAGGGACTTATTCTCTACTCAGGGGTGTCCAATCTTTTTACTTCCTTGGGCCACACTGGAAGAATAATTATCTTGGGCCACACATAAAATACACTAATGGCTGGGTGCAGTGGCTCACATCTATAATCCCAGCACTTTCAGAGGCTGAGGTGGGAGGATCACTTAAGGTCAGGAGTTCGAGACCAGCCTGGCCAACATGATGCAACTCCCATCTCTACTAAAAATATAAAATTAGCCGGTGTGGTGGTGGGCACCTGTAATCGCAGCTACTTGGGATGCTGAGGCCGGAGAATTGCTTGAACCCAGGAGGTGGAGGTTGCAGTGAACCAAGATCACGCCACTGCACTCCAGCCTAGGCAACAGAGCTCCATCTCAAAAAAAAAAAATTAATTAATGACTTAATTTAATTTACTTTAATACATTAACACTAACAATAGCTTAAGAGCTTTTAAAAAAAAATCTCAAAAAAACCCCATAATCTTAACATGTTTACAAATTTGTGTTGAGGCCCGTTCAAAGCATTCCTGGGCCACATGCTGACCAGGCTGGTCTCAAACTCCTGACCTCAGGTGATCTGCCCGCCTCGACCTCCCAAAGTGCTGGGATTTACAGGTGTGAGCCACTGCGCCCACTCCAAAAAGTGATTTTTAAAAGTATCAGGGCTGGACGGCCAGGCGTGGTGGCTCAAGCCTGTAATCCCAGCACTTTGGGAGGCCGAGACGGGCAGATCACGAGGTCAGGAGATCGAGACCATCCTGGCTAACATGGTGAAACTCCGTCTCTACTAAAAAATACAAAAAAACTAGCCGGGCGAGGTGGCGGGCACCTGTAGTCCCGGCTACTCGGGAGGCTGAGGCAGGAAAATGGCATAAACCCGGGAGACGGAGCTTGCAGTGAGCTGAGATCTGGCCACTGCACTCCAGCCTGGGTGACAGAGTGAGACTGTGTCTCAAAAAAAAAAAAAGTATCAGGGCTGGGCACAGTGACTCACGCCTGTAATCCCAGTACTTTGGGAGGCCGAGGCAGGCTGAGCACTTGAGCTCAGGAGTTTGAGACTAGCCTGGGCAACATAGTGAGACCCTGTCTCTACTAAAAATACAAAAATTAGCCAGAAATGGTGGCGGGCACCTTTAATCCAAGCTACTCAGGAGGCTGAGGCATGAGAATTGCCTGAACACGTAAGATGGAGGTTGCAGTGAACCAAGATCACACCACTGCACTCCAGCCTGGACAACACAGAGACCCTGTCTCAAAAAAAAAAAAAAAAAAGTACCACCCTGGCAATACCTTGATCATTTGGAAGATATTATCCTTCCCATAAGAGCATAAATTTAATACAGAAAACATTGTCAGGCCGCGCACGGTGGCTCATGTCTATAATCCCAGCACTTTGGTAGGCTGAGGTGCCTTGGGAGGATCCCTTGAGCCCAGGAGTTCGAGACCAGCCTGGGCTACATGGCAAAACCCCATCTCTAACAAAGAATACAAAAAGGCCAGGTGTAGTGGCTCATGGCTATAATCCCAGCACTTTGGGAGGCCGAGGCGGGCAGAAGACCTGAGGTTGGGAGTTCGAGACCAGCCTGACCAACGTGAAAAAACCCTGTCTCTACTAAAAATACAAAATTAGCTGGGCATGGTGGCACATGCCTGTAATCCCAGCTACTCCGGAGGCTGAGGCAGGAGAATCACTTGAACCTGGAAGGCAGAGGTTGTGGTGAACCGAGATTGCGCCATTGTACTCCAGCCTGGGCAATAAGGGCAAAAATTCCATCTCAAAAAATAAAAAAAGGAGACAAAAAAAAAATTAGCCGGGCATGGTGGCATGTGCCTGTAGTCCCAACTGCTTGGAAGGCTGAGGTGGTAAGATCACTTGAGCCAGGGGAGGTTGAGTCTGCACTGAGGCAAGATCATGTCACTACACTCCAGCCTGAGCAATAGAGTAAGACCCTGTCTCAAAAAATAAATATAAGCAAAAAAAATTTTTTTAAACATAAAAAAATAAAAAACAAAAAACAAAAGAAGAAAGAAAGAAAAACTTTGTCATAGGGTGTCAGAACAAGTTAATACTGAGTGGCCACTGAACAGGGCCATGGAGGGGGCTCACATTTGTGTATATTTGAAATCACAGGCTAGCTGCCATGGCAAAACTCTGTGCTTGGAAAGAGAACTAGGGTCATAGCTTTGTGCAAACTGAGGTTGTCTTAGGACCGTGGGGACCACACAGCCCCTGAGTAGATACCATGTTCCCAATCCAGCTGGGTGCTGAGGAATCCTGAGTTAAACTATGAGCCCCTTGAGGGCAATATTGGGGCTCAGAAAGCAATACCCCAAATGAAGGCCTCAAAAGAGTTTCTCTTAGCTTCTCCTGCCTTCCTGTCTCTAGCCGCTCATTATCCCCCTGAGCTAGCCACAGAAACTAGAATCTCTCTTCCTCAAAGTGAGTCATAGACACCAGAACCCCTTTTTCCCCAAACCAGCCATAAAACCTACAAATATTACTCTAATTTTCCCCTGCCTTTCTGTGTAAAAACTGGTCATAAAGAAATTATCTGGGCTGGGCGCAGTGGTTCATGCCTGTGATCCTAGCACTTTGGGAGGCCAAGGCAGGCAGATCACATGAGGTCAGGAGTTTGAGACCAGCCTGGCCAACATGGTGAAACCCTGTCTCTACTAAAAATACAAAAAATTAGCGGGGTGTGGTGGTGCGTGCCTGTAATCCCAGCTACTTGGGAGGCTGAGGCAGGAGAATCCCTTGAACCCTGGAGGCGGAGGTTGCAGTGAGCTGAGATTGTGCCATTGCACTCCAGCCTGGGCAACAAGAGCAAAACTCTGTCTCAGAAAAAAGAAAAGAAAGACAGAAAACAAAAGAAATTATCTGACCTATCTTGTTTGACTGTAGGTCATAAGACCCCCATTGCAGAGACAGCCAGGCCCCATTCCCACAAGGAAGGAACGCTGCACAGAGAACCCAAGAAGAATCTAAACAGGCCCTGCTGGGCTTCCCCACTCAGTCTATTAGCAGCAGATGAATTATACTGATTTCTGGCCAATCATTATTTCGACATGGCTGTGCCTACTTTGTTGAGCCCAAGCATAAAAATAGACAGTTTCGGCGGGGCGCAGTGACTCATGTCTGTAATCCTAGCAGTTTGAGAGGTCGAGGTGGGTGGATCACCTGAGGTCAGGAGTTCAAGATCAGCCTGGCCAACATGGTGAATTAGCCGGGCATGATGGTGGGTGCCTGTAATCCCAGGTACTTAGGAGGCTGAGGTAGGAGAATCACTTGAACTTGGGAAGCAAAGGTTGCAGTGAGCCGAGATCATGCCACTGCACTCCAGTGTAGGCAATTGCAAGACTCCGTCTAAAAAAAAAAAAAAAAAAAAGGCACTTTCCCCTGTGTCTTTGGTTCTTCATTCTGAAGGCTCCTGTGTCATGAAGAACTATGATTAAATAAATTAGTATGCCTTTTCTCCTATAAATTGGCCTTTTGTGAGTTGAGTTTTCAGCAACCCTTCAGAGGACAAAGAAGTGTTCCCTGCTTGCCCCTACAGCAAGATCTTACCCATCCTTGCAACCACTGTGCCTAACACAGGGCCTAACACTGGATGAATGAATTAAAGCACCATCAAAAGTTTTACCTGCTGGAAGATGAGCTTCCCCAATGCTAAAAGATCTATCAGGACAACAATAGCCATCACAGCTGTTTCCCAAGACCTGAACTTGCCTCTGTTGATCAGTAAGGATTAGCCCTGGGAAAAACACTGGAACATTCGAATCCTTTCTTTGCATTCAACACTACCTCCTCGTTTTTGCTGCTTTTCCTCTAAGAATGCAGAGCCCTAATTTTGCCTGGGCCCCTTATTGGGCCCAGAGTCCACTGAGGCCCGCCTGCACTGTGATGTTTGCTCACCAAAACAAAATCCTGTTTTCTCAGAACTTCATTTGCAGGGAAGGAACAGATACTTGTGTTTCAATTTCAGTTAACCCCTCTGAACCGTAATTTCCTCATCTGTAAAATGAGGGTAATATTTCTTTCCAACATCAAGTTATGTAAACTACTTGACATAGGGCCTAACAGTACTTAATAAGTAGCAGCTAGTACTATTATAATTAAAGACCACAAAGGAATCCCAGCAATACAGATGGATGAAGGAAAAGAGAAGTCGAAGAAGCCTCTTTTAGAAATAGCTAAATCAGGTCAAGCATGGTGGCTCATGCCTGTAATCCCAGCACTTTGGGAGGCTGAGGCAGGCAGATCACTTGAGGTCAGGAGTTTGAGACCACCCTGGCCAACATGATAAAACCCTATCTCTACTAAAAATACAAAAAGTAGCCACATGTGGTGATGAATGCTTGTAATTCCAGCTACTCAAGAGGCTGTGGCAGGAGAATCTCTTGAACCCAGGAGGCAGAGGTTGCAGTGAGCTGAAATGGTACCACTACACTCCAGCCTGGACAACAGAGTGAGACTCCTCAAAAAAAATAAAAATAAAAAAATAAATAGCTGGCCAGGCGCGGTGGCTCAAGCCTGTAATCCCAGCACTTTGGGAGGCCGAGACGGGCAGATCACAAGGTCAGGAGATCGAGACCATCCTGGCGAACACAGTGAAACCCCGTCTCTACTAAAAATACAAAAAACTAGCCGGGCGAGGTGGCGGGCGCCTGTAGTCCCAACTACTTGGGAGGCTGAGGCAGGAGAATGGCGGAACCCGGGAGGCGGAGCTTGCAGTGAGCTGAGATCCGGCCACTGCACTCCAGCCTGGGCGACAGAGCAAGACTCCGCCTCAAAAAATAAATAAATAAATAAAAATAAAAATATACAATAGATTTATTGTAGTCACTCTACTAATTTATCAAACACTAGATCTTATTTCTTCTATCTACTGACTTAGCTATTTTTTATTTTTATTTTTATTTTTTTTTCTGAGACAGAGTCTTGCTCTGCCGCCCAGGCTGGAGTGCAGTGGCCGGATCTCAGCTCACTGCAAGCTCCGCCTCCCGGGTTTTACGCCATTCTCCTGCCTCAGCCTCCCGAGTAGCTGGGACTACAGGCGCCCGCCTCGACGCCCGGCTAGTTTTTTGTATTTTTAGTAGAGACGGGGTTTCACTGTATTCGCCAGGATGGTCTCGATCTCCTGACCTTGTGATCCGCCCGTCTCGGCCTCCCAAAGTGCTGGGATTACAGGCTTGAGCCACCGCGCCCGGCCCTATTGTATATTTTTAAATAGCTAGCAGGGAATATTTCACATGTGCCCAGTATAAACAAAAGATAAAGGTATGAGGTGATAGGTAGTTCAATTACTCTAATTTGATTATTACACATTATATAACTGTATCAAAACATCACATGTACCTCACAAATATGTACATCTGTTAAACATCAGTAAAAAACAATGGCTGGAGGCCAGGTGCAGTCGCTAATGCCTGTAATCCCAGCACTTTGGGAGGTCGAGGCAGGCAGATCACCTGAGGTCGGGAGTTCAAGACCAGTCTGGTCAACATGGCGGAACTCTATCTCTACTAAAAATACAAAAATTAGGCGAGCGTACTGGTGTGTGCCTGTAGTCCCGGCTACTCGGGAGGCTGAGGCAGGACAATTGCTTGAACCCAGGAGGCGAAGGTTACAGTGAGCTGAGATCACACCACTGCACTCCAGCCTGGGTGACAGAGCAAGACTCCATCTCAAGAAAAAAAAAAAAAATGGCTGGGTGTGATGGCTCATAGCTCATGTCTCTAATCCCAGCACTTTGGGAGGCTGAGGTAGGAGGATCACTTGAGCCCAGGAGTTTGAGACCAGCCAGGGCAACATAGTGAGATCATCATCTCTTAAAAAAAAAAAAAAAGAGAATAGCTGAGTCCGATCTTGATTTTTTTATCTAAGCCAATTAAAGTGATCATGACAGGATGGTGATAGATATAGTGAGTAGTCTGTGAGAAGGAAATCATATTTTTGAAGGGATGGCTAATGCTTTAGGTTCAAATTCAGTGTTTAGTGGAAAATTTTTCAAAAAAAGAGAAACGTAAGTCATCTTAACACAGTCTCTGTCTCTGTCTCTATCTCTCTTTCTCTCTCTCTCTCTCTCTCTCTCTCTCTCTCTCACACACACACACACCACACACACACACACACACACACACCACACACACACACACACATGGAGCTTTCAGGCATCCTTGAAGTCAATAAAATTGTGACCCTAATACATTAAGAAAAATGCCCTAAACCAGCCAAGAGTGAAAATAAACATGACTGAGCAATAAATTAGGATCTCCTTCACTCTCCTTCTACCTCCCACATACTCGGGTTTTGCATGGGGAAAAATACAGTCCATATGGAGGCTTTGGCGAGATCAGGACCCACCTCCCGCCCTCTGCACACATGCACGCCCTCCCCCAGGTGACTCCAGGCCCGTGCATCCAGGGGCACTGCATAAATATTAGCTGATGCAGATGGAATGAGCAGATGTCTGCAGTCCCCCCACCCCAGGCTGTGAGGGACAGCCAGTGAGGGTGAAGAAGAGGCGTAGAAGGAAACAGATGCCCTGGTTTCCAGCCCATTTTCCTGGTCCTTGAGTGGCAGTGGTAATGGTGGGAAGAAATGCTATTCTGACATTTGATGACCCCCCGCCTCCTTGTGCCTTTTTCTATACCATAGCCCTCAGATCTAGGCAAAATATTGGAACCAAAGCAGATTGGAGTTCTAATCCTGTCTATCCATACGACAAACAAGAAAGCCAGGGCCCAGAGGCTTCAAAAGACTTGACCAACCTCATATGCTAGCTTATTGCAGAACCAAAAACAGATTCTAAGTCTTCTCCCTTCCAGACCAGTTCTGCTTTTTCACATTCTCCTGCTCCCATTGTATGACTCAAGATTAATTATCCAACTTCTCATTAAACAGTATGTGCCAGGCCTTGTGGTGGGCATTGGAAACAGTAAGATTCTCCGAGAGTGATAATAAAATATCTCTCTGAAGATGAAAAAAAAAAAAATTACTCTGAGAGATTGTTACCGGTTAACATCAAACACCTACTATGTGCCAAGTTCAGTACTATGTGCCAGAAAAGAATAAAATGAATAAGACACTCTCCCTCCTTTCCTTGGGATTCTCCTGGTTTAGACTAGATTCTACTGAGATGGATAAACAGAGAGGAGACTCAGACCATGAATGAACATGGAATAAACACAGATAACAAATAGACACGATTAAATATTTAGATTATGTATTGGCCTGGGGTTAAGTGGATTAATGGAGTGATGAGTTGGGCAGAGTTATGGGATTTCCATGTTTAGACAGAGTGGATTAGGTCGTCTAGTGTATGGAAATGCAAATCGAAACTGCTATCATCAGCATTAACACCCTGTGTTCAGCTCTAGAGGTGCCTTTCTGTCAAAGGGCGGAAGGAGCAGGACAGACAATGTCTCACCATCTTTATGACATCCTGGTGAGTCAGAGAACCAACACTGTAATTCCCAGGCTCCTGGGGAGGAATCAGATCCAGGGCAGGGAGTGGGAAAGTCAAGAGCCTCTCAAATCCAGTCCTGGCTCCTGTTCACCTCCAGTCCAAATGCCTCCCTGGAGCACTTAGGCAATCCAAACAGGCACCAACATGATGATTCATTGTACTACAGCCCTTTTGATCTTATCTTCAAAGGAAGAGACATTGTGAGTTACCTTGTAATTATTTCTCAAATCCTTGAAACATGTCTGGGATTCGGTGTAGAGCATAAGTTTCTTAAGGGCAGGGACCCATTTTGAATGACCCCAGTCACGTTGCAGCATAGCCAGGAAGCACTGAAGATGTAGCAGTTGTTCTCTACTTTCTTGCTGAGTGAGCAAACACTCTAAAGAGAAGCAACAGAAGAAAAAGATGGTTGTGCCACTGATCAGATGCAGTTCTCATTGCCCATTCCTTTCCTACCCGCCCTGCACACATCCTGCCCCTAGGAAGCCTGAACCTGAAACAAGTCTCTACCCGGTCAGTGATTCATTGAGATGTCCCTGAAATCACTTGCTTGACTCCATGTCAACAGAAAGAAAAAGGGGCTATTCATGAATAAGGGTGAGAAGCGCCTGAAGATCTTGCCACTTTGTTTTTATGGAGAGGATGCCATAATCATATTCTCATGGGCATCCCACAGTGTTGCTTGTCAAAAAATAAGAGCTTAGGCCCAAGCTCTTGATTTCGGCTCCAAACGTGAGCTTACTCCCTCCATAATGTTCCTCCAAAACTTGACCCCCATTCACTAACCAGATAAATAGGAAAGCAAAGTGTTGTGTATATTTGTTTGTTTGTTTAATTATTAACCTCTTGTTTCATCATAGCATCATGTTGCTTGTGTGCTTTTTGGTTTGGTGGGGGGTTTTAAGACAGGATCTCACTCCGTTGCCCAGGCTGGAGTGCACTGGTGCGATCTCCACTCACTGCACCCTTGACCTCCAGGGCTCAAGCAATGCCCCCGCCTCAGCCTCCCACGCATGTTCCACCACACCCAGCTAAATTTTTTTTGGTTTTTTGTTTTGTTTTGTTTTGTTTACGTTTTTTTTTTTTTTTTTTTGAGACAGAGTCTCGCTCTGTCGCCCAGGCTGGAGTGCAGTGGCCGGATCTCAGCTCACTGCAAGCTCCACCTCCCGGATTCACGCCATTCTCCTGCCTCAGCCTCCCGAGCAGCTGGGACTACAGGCGCCCACCACCACGCCCGGCTAGTTTTTTGTATTTTTAGTAGAGATGGGGTTTCACCGTGTTAGCCAGGATGGTCTCGATCTCCTGACCTCGTGATCCACCCGTCTCGGCCTCCCAAAGTGCTGGAATTACAGGCTTGAGCCACCGCGCCCGGCCTGTTTAAGTTTTTTTATAAAGATGGGGTCTCCCTGTATTGCCCAAGCTGGTCTGAAATTCCTAGGCTCAAGTGATCCTCCTGCCTCGGCCTCCCAAAATGCTGAGATTATAGACGTGAGCCACCACCCTCAGTCCACGTTACTTCTTCACAGCATCATCAGATGTCTTGTCTGTCTTCCAGGCCTCTATCATGGATGAGTGCTAATTTGCAAAGCAGTTCTAGGAGTGATAAAATCTGGGCATGGTGGAGTGCGGGGTAGATAGTGGAGAGCGCTGGGTGTGACTCCAGATCCTGATGCTGCATTAGACACATGACAATTTACATATATTAAATAGCCTAAAGTATCCATTCCACTAGGTAAACACATCTCAAAGCATCATGTGACACTCTCCTAATACAATGGATCCTCACCTGGGCTTCCTGATTCCCAGGAGGTGACAAAGGTAGTGGTCTGCAAGCTATATTTATTTTTTAATTTCTCAAATTAGAAAACCAGGATTTTGTCTCTAATGCCTTCAACTACCCCACATAACAAATTCTGGTTATTTCATGTAATGAATCCCTGAGAGCCCCTTTGAATTTGACCCTCCTCCCATGGACCCTATGTTTTAAACAATCCTATCGATAAAACAAACAAAAACAAAACAACAACAAAAGAAGCATCATGTTAAATGCTATAAATATACACAAGTTTTACTTGTCAGCTAAGATAAAGAAATAAATAGGTGGCATTCTATAATCATGATTTAAGAAGTATCGCAACCTTCTAAGGCAACCCTTCTACTTTACAGGTGAGAGAACCTGAGACCCTGAGATATTAAATAACCTACCTTTCAAACTAGGCTTTAGTGCCTCCCTTCCCAAAGAGGGAACTGCTCTAGTCAATTGCAAAAGTCTACTTCAGCTCCATTCTTTTCACTGTGGCTCCCTTGCCTGTTACCTTCATTCCCACCATAAACTCTGCCTTATGAAATAAGGGGAGGAACCTACCTCCACTTGCTGGGGACTCACTGTTCCAATCTTACCATGAGTTAGGTTCAGATCAGCGCTGCAGATGGTTGCCAGATATGGGCAAAGACGCCCATGGTTTCTCTCCCCACTCCCGCCGCATGCAGTCCTCCACCACGTCTCTTGTGGGGTGTCCTTGGTCACCACCCTCCCAGAATCTCACTTGGTTCCTAACCCTGGACCATCTGCTCCTCCCATCACTCCGTCAGTTTCTGCCTATTCACCTGCCATTTCTCCCAGAGAGATGCTGCGTCCTCCACCTTCATCTCTCCTCCAACCCCCTATGCCCCTACATCTGATTGTTTCCAAAGCACTAACTTGCCTCTGGTTCATCCTCTTCTGTGAGGTTCATCCTTTGCTTTCCTATTTATCTGGTTAGTGAATGGGGGTCAGGTTTGGGAGGAACATTATGGAGGCAGTAAGCTCATGTTTGGAGCTGAAACCAAGAGCTTAGGCCTGAGCTAACACTTAGGCCTAAACAGATACTAAATGTATCTGTTACCTCCCTTGTGTGTTGTTTGCTCAGTAAATGAAAACTAACACAGAGCCCTGCAGTTCTAAGGGAGTCTCAATCCTTGAAAAACTGACTTATATATTGCTGCCTTGGTGCGTCTACACTAGAAACTGTTACTCCAAAATGGCTTTGACCTTCATTCACAGTAGGAGGGGGATATTTAAAAGGTAGGTGCTGGAAATCCCTCGAGAGTTAAAATATTCCTTGAAAATACAAACTGGCAGGCTGAATTCATTATTGTGGGGGTTTATTTTTTCTTTTAAAAGCAGAAAAACATTTTTCAATATTTGTGTTATGTGCTTTAAACATTGTCCTGACATCTGTTATTTAAAAGCACAATAGGCCTGGAGCAGTGGCTCACCCCTGTAATTCCCGCACTTTGGGAGGCTGAGGTGGGCGGATCATTTGAGGTCAGGAGTTCAAAACCAGCCTGGCCAACATGCTGAAACCCCGTCTAAAAAAACACAAAAATCAGCTGGGTGTGGTGGCATGGGCCTGTAGTCCCAGCTACCAAGGAGGCTGAGGCAGGAGAATCGCTTGAACCCAGGAAGCAGAGGTTGCAGTGGGCCAAGATCGCACCACTGTGTTCCAGCCTGGGCAACAGAGCGAGAATCTGTCAAAAAAAAAAAAAAAAAAAAAAAAGCACAATAGAAGGCATGCTTTCAACTACAAACACAGATAAAATATGGAAACAGCTCTGTGTTTCTGGGTTATGGCCATGCTAAGCAATAGAGATTTGCATGACTAAGCTTCTGCTATGCTGACAAATGCAAAATCCACAAGCAATCAAATCATTCTTCTTAGTTTGGCAATGTTTAAATGAGAAACAGAGCCTTCACCTTGGGTCTGAAGACTTGTGGGCTCACCTGAGAACTCAATTTCACTCAATTTAATAGCAATTTTAAAACAGATTTATCTAAATATTAGGTCTCCTTAACTTACAGTGATGTGGGTAGTGATTCTGATTATAGGAACAAACGGTCAGTAGAGATTAGACCAGGGCAATCCGGGCATAATTCACCTGAGATTTGGCACAAGTTGATATTTAAAACTCACCATTTACTTGCAAAAAACAAAACCTAGAACCTAATGAATATTTATCATGAAACTTACTTCACGGTAAGTTTTTTGTAGTAATATTTTTTATTTTCTGTTAAAATGTTAAATGAATCCTCAAACGTCTAATCAGTTAAACACTACAGTGACAGCATCTGTTTTGTTATTTTCTATTATAATTATAGTGGATCGGGGTTCTAATCAAATCATTTTTCCCAAAATATCAATTACCTGCCATAAAATGGGCTCAGATTTTGAATTTCCTGAATCAGCCTTTATTGCAATTATTTAAAAATTTTTTTTTTCTTTTTCGGAGACAGAAAAAAAAATCCTAGGCTGGAGTGCAGTGGCGTGATCACAGCTCACTGCAGCCTCAACCTCCCTGGCCTCAGGTGATCCTCCCATCTCAGCCTCCTGAGGAGCTGGAACTACAGGCATGCGCCACCACAACCGGCTATATTTTTTTTTTTTTTTTTTTCCTGTATCAGTGAAGTTTTGCCCATGTTGCCCAGGCTGGTCTTGAATTCCTGGGCTCAAGTGATCCACCCACATCTGCCTCCCAAAGTTCTGGGATTGTAGGCACTAGCCACCATACCTGGCCTAATTTTAAATTTTCTGTTGCCATTTTATAATAAATAATTGAAATATTCTGGAAATTGTTAGTTGTGTTTCTTCCAGGGCATGGGGTTGGGAGGTGAAATCTAAGTGTCCCTGAAACCTCATGTTAGATTTGCACGTCTCGATGTTAGTGTAGGAAATGCAGTCACTGCTCAGGTCTGGAGAAAGAGTCATAGTGGCCCACTCATGCCTGGATTATTTCACAAGATGAAAACACAGTCAAGCCCCTAGTCTCTCTGGTCCAGCCTGAACTTGAATCTGGACTTCCTTCGTCTCGTAGTTCCTCGTGTTGTAAAGAAGCTGCCAGCCATTGCATCTGCTTCATTTCTGGAACTTAGGGTCTTTCCACTTGAGAGGAGTCACTGGCTAGCCAGACCTGATACCCATTTCAGAGAACTAGGCAGAAAACAAAGTGTGTCCTGCATCTAGATTGCTGGAGAATGAGCCTGTGCAGCTCCTGTCCTAGCCCTCCCTCCCTACCTCCTTAAGAACAGTCATAGTGGGCCAGGTACGGTGGCTCACGCCTGTAATCCCAGCACTTTGGGAGGCCGAGGGTGGTGGATCATGAGGTCAAGAGGTCAAGACCATCCTGGCCGCCATAGTGAAACACCGTCTCTACTAAAAATACAAAAATTAGCTGGGCGTGGTGGTGCACGCCTGTAGTCCCAGCTACTCTGGGAGGCTAAGGTAGGAGAATCACTTGAACCCGGGAGGCGGAGGTTGCAGTGAGCCAAGATCACACCACTGCACTCCAGCCTGGTGACAGAGCAAGACTCTGTCTCAAACAAAAAAAAAAAAGAAGAAGAAAAAGAACAGTAATAGTGATGGGGAGGAAAGTGTTGGTTCCAAGGTTCCAGGATGTGACTGGGTCTCAGGGGGCAGAAAATGGATACTGACTGGTCCTTTAGGAATGGCAGAGACCTGCCCACCCAGGTTCCCAGTGGTGGCAAGACCTCTGACAGAGCAGTGCAAGCCCACAGGAAGTGAAAGTGCCTGCCTTCTCACCAACTTCAAAAGACTTGACAGTAAGTCTTTCAGCAGAGTCTGTGAAGGTCTGAAGTAGGTCAGTTTTTAGGAGTGCGTAGGCTTCCAGGCCTCTCACGTCAGTGCTTCCCAGCTATAATGTGTGCATGAATCACCTGGGTCTCTTGTTAAAATGCAAATACTAATTTAGTAGGTCTGAGTTGGATCCAAGCTTCCTTTTATCTTTTTTCTTTTCTTTTCTTTTCTTTTTTTTTGAGACCGAGTCTCGTTCTGTAGCCCAGGCTGGAGTGCAGTGGCGTGATCTCGGCTCACTGCAAGCTCCGCCTCCCGGGTTCATGCCATTCTCCTGCCTCAGCCTCTGGAGTAGCTGGGACTACAAGCGCCCACCACTGCGCCTGGCTATTTTTTTGTATTTTCAATAGAGATGGGATTTCACTGGGTTAGCCAGGATGGTCTCGATCTCCTGACCTCGTGATCCACCTGCCTCGGCCTCCCAAAGTGCTGGGATTACAGGCGTGAGCCACTGCGCCCGGCCAACTTTTTGAATCTTTAGTAGAGACAGGGTTTCATCATGTTGGCCAGGCTGTTCTCGAACTCCTGACCTCGTGATCTGCCCGCCTCAGCCTCCCAAAGTGCTGAGATTATAGGTGTGATAATCTTGGACTGTACTACCATGTTCTGAGCATTCACTATGTATTAGACATCATACTTGGCTTCTCACATGTACATCACCTAACTTACTCCCCATGAAAGGCAGGTATTATTAGTCTTATTTTATAGCTGGGGAAATTAATTCTCAATGAATTTAAACAAATTCTTCAAGCTCTTGGTATAAAGTGGTTGAACTGAAAATTCAACTCAGGCTCATTCGCTCCATAGCGGCTGGTTTTATTATACCATTTGTTTGTCTCTACCAGGTCAGAAAATTTCTGAGTCTTCTCTCAGGTCCACAGATAACCCACTTCATCCACCTACTTCAGGTTCCACTTCCCAGTGAACCATCATACCTTTCTCAACATCAATAGAATCCTCTGCAGCAGGGGCTTAATGTATCCTTCCCTTAATATCCATTTGGAGCATTCCAAAATAGGGAAGACCATAGTCTAATGTATTCTAAGTTCAAGAATATGCCTCATCCTGACACAACTTAATTTTACAAATTTTTTTTTTTTTTTTTTAGACAAAAGATCTCCCCATCTTGCCCAGGCTGGTCTCAAACTCCCAGGCTCAAGTGGTCCTCCTGCCTCAGCCTCCCAGAGTGCTGGGATTATAGCTGTAAGCCACTGTGCTTGGCCCAACTTTGCAGATTTCTAACGGTCGGTTTATGAGCCATCTCCAATTCTTCTGGAGAAGCTTCTCCAAGGCTGGGCACAGTGGCTCACACCTGTAATCCCAGCACTTTGGGAAGCCAAGGTGGGTGGATCACTTGAGGTCAGGAGTTCGAGACCAGCCTGGCCAACATGGTGAAACCCCATCTCTACTAAAAATACAAAAAATAGTCAGGCATGGCGGCACATGCCTGTAGTCCCAGCTAGTTGGGAGGGTGAGGCAGGACAATCGCTTGAACCCAGGAGGCGGAGGTTGCAGTGAGCCAAGATCACACCATAGGACTCCAGCCTGGGTGACAGAGTGCGACTCCATCTCAAAAAAAAAGGAAAGAAAAGTTTCTCCAACAAATATTTCCTGGAGGGCTGAATATAGCTTCCTTGGGATTTGCCTCACTTTGTTCTCTGTTGCTAAAGCAGAAAACCACATACCTTGTAATTTACATGAATTTAGCCTCCAGAACCATAAGTTAAATAAACTTCATAAGAAATTTAGGGTTTAACTTATGGTTCTGGAGGCTAGGAAGTCCATTATGAAGGGCTGGCATCTGGTGAAGTCCTTCTTGCTGCGTCATACCACGGCAGAAGGGCAGAAGAGGATGAAAGAGAAAGGCACCAGGGACTGGACTTGCTTTACAAGTCACTCTAGCCATAACTAACCAGCTCCTGCGATGACATTACTCTGTTCACGAGGGCAGAGTGCTCACAGGGCAGTTGCTGCTTGCTTATTTGGTCCCACTTTCAGACTTTGTTGCACTGAACATTAAATTCCCACCATGTAAACTTTTGGAGGGACAGGGACAGGGCTTAAGATGTTGTGGACACTGCAAAGCCTTACTCTTTCGTAGAGGGATAAAGACCTCTTTTTGGCTGGGCATGGTGGCTCACACCTGTAATCCTAGTACTTTGGGATGCCAAGGCAGGAGGATCACTTGAATCCAGGAGTTTGAGACCCGCCTGAGCAACAAAGTGAAACCCCAACTTTATAAAAAATGTCTTAAAATTATTCGATGTCATGGCACGTGCCTGTAGTCCCAGCTATTCTGGAGGCTGAGACAGAAGGATCGCTTGAGCCCAGGAGGTCAAGGCTACATTGAGCTATGGTCACACCACTGCACTCCAACCTGGGCAACAGACAAAGCAAGATCCCATCCAAAAAATAAAACTTTCTGGGAAATTCACCAAGGCTTTACTTCATTCCTGAGACAGTTGGCTTCATTAGGTCCACTAGCAGAGGGACCTTGACTTGCTCCTAAATTAGGTTTGGGTCATATGTCTTTCATGACAAATTGAAGTGTTTGTGGCACAGACAGCCATTGTACCATAAGGCAGGTAGTACAAGTAGCCAGAAAAATCTTGTTCATATTGGGCTGCAACTTACAAGCTGTAATACCTTAAGCAAGCCACTTTACTGTATTTTTTTAACTGTTTCTTTAGTTTGTTTATTTATTTTTTTGAGACAGAGTCTCACTCTATTGTCCAGGCTAGAGTACAGTGGCAGAATCTTGGCTCACTGCAACCTCCACCTCCCAGGCTGAAGTGATCCTCCTGCCTCACCTCCAGAGTAGCTTGGACTACAGGCACAGGCCACCATGACCGGCTAATTTTTGTATTTTTAGTAGAGACAGGGTTTCACCACGTTGGCCAGACTGGTCTTGAACTCCTGACCTCAAGTGATCCACCCTCCTTGGCCTCCCAAAGTGTTGGAATTACAAATGTGAGCCACCACACCTGGCCTAATTTTTGTATTTTTAGTAGAGACGGAGTTTCACTATGTTGGCAAGGCTAGTCTGGAACCCCTGGCCTCAAGTGATCCACCTACCTTGACCTCCCAAAGTTCTGGGATTACAGGGTTGAGCCACCATGCCCGGCCACAAGCTACTTTACTTTTCTAAGTCTCAATTTAACTGTAAGATGTTAGTAATGATAGATGACTGTAAGACTGCTAGAGGATTAAGTGGAATATCCTATGAAATGTACCTGGCCTAAAGTTGCTATTCAATAAACAAATGCATAGGATATATCTTGCAAGGTAAATGATTTTGGTGTTTTTTGTTTTGTTTCGTTTTGAGACAGGGTCTCACTCTGTCACCCAGGCTGGAGCACTGTGGTGTCATCTCGGCTGACGACAATCTGCACCTCCTGGGCTCAAGTGATCTTCCCACCTCAGCCTCACGAGTAGCTGGGACAAGTGCCAACCACATGCCTGGCTAATTTTTAAAATTTTTCATAGAGAAAAGGTCTTACTATATTGCCCAGGCTGATCTCGAATTCCTGGGCTCAACCGATGCTCTTGCCTCAGCCTCCCAAAGTGCTGGGATTGCAGGCATGAGCCACCACGCCCAGCCTAGTTTGTCTTTTTTTTTTTTTTGAGACGGAGTCTCGCTCTGTTGCCCAGGCTGGAGTGCAGTGGCCGGATCTCAGCTCACTGCAAGCTCCGCCTCCCGGGTTTACGCCATTCTCCTGCCTCAGCCTCCCGAGTAGCTGGGACTACAGGCGCCCGCCTCGTCGCCCGGCTAGTTTTTTGTATTTTTAAGTAGAGACGGGGTTTCACCGTATTAGCCAGGATGGTCTCGATCTCCTGACCTCGTGATTTGCCCGTCTCGGCCTCCCAAAGTGCTGGGATTGCAGGCTTGAGCCACCGCGCCCGGCCTAGTTTGTCTTTATTGCCTGTCACACTCAGTTTTACTTTGTCTGAGTGGAGTGATGAGTAGAGGGAATCCCAAACTCTTTTTTTTTTTTTTTTTTTTTTTGAGACGGATTCTGGCTGTGTCGCCCAGGCTGGAGGGCAGTGGCGCGATCTCGGCTCACTGCAAGCTCCGCCTCCCGGGTTCACGCCATTCTCCCGCCTCAGCCTCTCGAGTAGCTGGGACTACAGGCACCCGCCACCACGCCCAGCTAGTTTTTTGTATTTTTAGTAGAGATGGGGTTTCACCGTGTTAGCCAGGATGGTCTCGATCTCCTGACCTCGTGATCCGCCCGCCTTGGCCTCCCAAAGTGCTGGGATTACAGGCGTGAGCCACCGTGCCCGGCCCCCAAACCCTTTTATACTTCTCTTCCCATCAGTTAGCAATACATTTTCTGGCGAACTTTCAGGTCCTTTCCATTTTAGTGAGGCTGAAAGCTAAATGATAATAATAATTTTTTAAAAACCTTACTCACCTAGATACCATTAATTCTTCTAAGATGGTAAATTGGGCCAAGTTCGAGTCACAATAAAATTCTGTCATTCTTCTACGATGGAGTGCTGGGCCATCTCTTGATCACATTGGATCTTAACTAGATGACCTCTTGTAGTGCTTGGAAAAATACTCAGAAAGTACGCATTTAGACTGTGGTTTATCCCACAAGCGTGTACGTCATCTCTCCACAATTTAGTGACACCTCATCAGTCCTCTATATTGGGCGCCTATCCCACAGCTATTCAGATCCCACAGAGAACGCAGATCCCACTTTTGCTTTCGTTCTGCCTCAGAATTATCTAGCTAAGGAAAACTGCTTTCCAAGTTTGGGTTCAAATCCAGGTCAAAATAGTCCCTTTTCCCTCTTCACCATCCCACATCAACCCCTTCCCCAGGCCCCCAGTTCTGAACATACAGAACTAGGCATAGGGTTGAAGGATTGAGTGAATAAATGCATGAACAATTGTCCCAGCAGGTTTTGAGGCACTATGTCAAGTGTGCTAAGACACAGGCCATCTGCTTTGTATCTTCACACCACGGAGTGTTTGTTTTGGTCATTTCTCCTTGCTCCCCTGAACCTCCCAAGCCCCAGCATATTTACAGCCATTCAATAATAACTTATTAGCTAGGAAATTCAAGATGAGTGGCGATAATTAACAGTCCTATGAAAGTATGTCTATGGATAAGGTGAGAGAATTGCATAGGTAAAACCAGACGGGGTGGACTTACCCTACAGACATTGCCTCTCAGATTGGCTGCATGCTCCTAGAATGGCAGGAATGACTGTGGTCCATGAACTGTCAGCATCAACATTTATCCAGGAACTTGTGAGGAATGCAGAATCTTGGGCCCCTCCCCAGACCTACTAAATCAGGATCTGCCTCTTAACAAAATCTCAAGGTGATGAGACTGCTGCTTGTCTGGGGACTATGCTTTGAGAAGCAAGACTGTAAATTACCCATCATCACCTAAAGAGGTCACACATGGTCACATCTCCGAAGCTTGGCTCGTGCTATTCCTTCTCCTTACAATATCCTTCCCCATCTTCTCTCTATGAATTCTACATTATTTCAGTTCCTACATGGAAATCATCAGAGCACCCATTTTAGCACTGAATGAAAAGAATAGCTTGCTTACCTGGGCTTTACCTAAGCATTCCTAATTACCTCGAATTGTAATTACTGTAGTTATGAATATGGACTGGAGCCTGGGCTACACAGTGAGCCCCCATCTCTACATAAAATTTTAAAAATTAGCCAGTATGAGCCAGGCGCCATGGCTCACACTTGTAATCCCAGCACTTTGGAAGGCTGAGGCATACAGATCACGAGGTCAGGAGATCGAGACCATCCTGGCCAACATGGTGAAACCCAGTCTCTTCTAAAAATACAAAAAATTAGCTGGGTGTGGTGGCAGGCACCTGTAGTCCCAGCTACTCGGGAAGCTGAAGCAGAGAATCACTTGAACCCAGGAGATGAGGTTACAGTGAGCCAAGATCACGCCAGTGCACTGCAGCCTGGCAACAATGTGAGACTCTGTCAAGAGAGGGGAGGGGAGGGGAGGGGAGGGGAGGGGGGGAGGGGAGGGGAAGGGAGGGGAGGGGAGGGGAGGGGAGAGGAGGGGAGAGGAGAGAGGAGAAGAGAAGAGAAAGAAGGCCGGGCAAGGTGGCTCAAGCCTGTAATCCCAGCACTTTGGGAGGCTGAGGCGGGCGGATCACGAGGTCAGGAGATCCAGACCATCCTGGCTAACATGGTGAAACCCCGTCTCCACTAAAAAAAAAATACAAAAAACTAGCCGGGCGTGGAGGCGGGCGCCTGTAGTCCCAGCTACTCGGGAGGCTGAGGCAGGAGAATGGCGTGAACCCGGGAGGCGGAGCTTGCAGTGAGCTGAGATCCGGCCACTGCACTCCAGCCCGGGCCACAGAGCGAGACTCCGTCTCAAAAAAAAAAAACAAAAAAAAAAAAAAAAAGAAAAGAAAGAAAAAGAAAGAGAGAAAGAAAGAGAAAGATTGAGCCCTGGAGTTGGAGGCTGCAATGAGCTGTGGTCACACCACTACCTCTAGCCTAGACAGCAGTGCGAGACCCTGTCTCAAAATATATATTTTTGAGCAACAAGGTCTTCCTCTGTTGTCCAAGCTGGAGTGCAGTGGCACAATCACGGCTCACTGAAGCCTCCCAGGCTCAAATGATCCTTCCACATCAGGCTCGCTGAGGAGAGAGGATTGCTTGAGCACAGGAGTTGGAGACCAGTCTGGGCAACATTATAAGACCCTGTCTCTACAAAAAAATAATAATTATGAAAATTAGCCAGGCATAGTGGCGCATGCTGACAGTCCCAGCTAGTCAGGAGCCTGAAGTTGAAGGATCACTTGAGCCCGGGAGGTTACAGTGAGCCGTGATTGTGCCACTGCACTCCAGCTTGGGCAACAGAGTGAGGCCTTGTGTCAAAAAACAAGACAAGCAAACTGTATATATATATTTCTCCTGTAGGACTGAGTTGTTCAACAGTGGAAAAAGATTATGTTTTTTCATTGTCCAGAACATAATATGTGCTCAATAAATGCTCATTCAGTGAATACTGGCACTGTATGCTCTTTGTCATTTCTATGACACCTACGTGCTTGCTGAATGAAAAGCCATCCTGCCGCTGGGCGCGGTGGCTCACGCCTGTAATCCCAACGCTTTGGGAGGCAGAGGCAGGCAGATCACGAGGTCAGGAGATCGAGACCATCCTGGCTAACATGGTGAAACCCCGTCTCTACTAAAAATACAAATAAAATAAAATAATTAGCCAGGCGTGGTGGCGTGGTAGCGGTGGTGGGCGGCGGATGCCTGGAGGCTGAGGCAGGAGAATGGAGGCGGGAGGTGGAGCTTGCAGTGAGCCGAGATGGCCCCATTGCACTCCAGCCTGGGCCACAGAGTGAGACTCCGTCTAAAAAAAAAAAAGAACGGGCGCGGTGGCTCATGCCTGTAATCCCAGCACTTTGGGCGGCCGAGGCGGGCAGATCACCTGAGGTCGGGAGTTCAAGAGCAGCGTAACCAACATGGAGAAACACCATCTATATTAAAAATAAAAAATTAGCCAGGCATGGTGGCGCATGCCTGTAATCCTAGCTACTCATGAGGCTGAGGCAGGAGAATCACTTGAACGCAGGAGGCGGAGGTTGCGGTGAGCCGAGATCGCACCATTGCACTCCAGCCTGGGCTACAAGAGCGAAACTCCCTCAAAAAAAAAAAAAAAAAAAAAAGGCCATCTTGCCACAGAAACATAAGACATTATATTATTAAGGATACCCTCAGAGATGTGCTGAAACGAAAAAATGGCCTGCTCCTGATCTTTGGCAGCTGCTTGTAAATAGCAGGGGCTCAATGTGAAGGCTGATTTGTAACCCATCCTTAGGAGGCAAGATGGTTCAAAACAAACCCTCATAATGCTTTTCTTTCCCAGTCCCGGAGCATACAAGCTTTGTGAGTAGGTAGCTCGATCCCCAGGAAAAAAAAAAAATGTAAAAACACTTTGAGGATTTAGAGGACTGAAATAAATCATAAATTCATCTTTTTTTTTCAGCTTCTCACCCCAGCATCATTCACAACTATACTTTAGCAGCGTGGTTTGAAATGAGTAGCACTACGAAAATTTTCTCCTTTTTTAAGGCCCAAGCTAAATCCCACTGGGAATGAAAGAACTATGCAGAGAGGTAGTTGAAATTTCCCATAAGTTGAATTTTTTATTAAAGTAACTGCTGCTTTAAGAGTCAAGCATAACTCAGATGGCTTACAAATGATTGCCCCTTGCAGGAAAAACAAATTATCTTTCTCCAAGTAGAATGCAGGCTTGCCCAAATCCTCTGGGCTGGTTTACACGTTTAGAGTTGAGATTCTGTAACAGCTGAGGTGCCTGGGAAAGGAACTACAGCCGATCCTGTGACAACTCAACTCTGTGTATTCTTCGCCACTCTGAGCTGTGATTGTCTCGAGTTGCCGAGGAATACTTTACTGGGCTCAGACACTGACCACAAATGCCTTGACAAGAGTTTTAGAATCTTAGGTTGAAACGAACTTTGAGGTCATTTCATCCTTTTAACATCCTACCAAGTGGTCATGCAATCAAGACAAGAACCTTTCTAGTAACTAATTACCTCCCAAAGCACTTAAGTTCCTGATGTCTCATCTCATCTCCATCTTTTTTGTACCAGAACATTGCTCTTCAACCAAACACAGGTTCCTGGTGTATCTTGAATAAAACTCATGCTTCCTCGTTCACTATATCTGTTGAGGTTTTTGGTGGTCGGGCAACGTGGCTCACCTGTAAACCCAGCATTTTGGGAAGCCAAGGCTGGAGGATCACTTGAATCCAGGAGTTCAAGACAAGCCTGGCCAATATAGCATGACCCTGTTTCTTAGAAACAAAATTTAAATTTAAAAACAAAGTGGGGGGATTGGCTTCAACCAACAGATTTCAACTGTGGTTACCTAAAACAATTAAGAAATTTACTAGGGGCAAAAAAAAAAAAGAGAGAGTGAGGAGAAATTTACTGGGAAGAACTGAAAGAAAAGGTGAAGAGTCAGGTCCTAGGAAAAGTAAGTACTGGATGCAGACTGCAGGAGAAAAAGAACAGTGTATTTAGACCCCTGCCATCAGGATAAATCGGATCTAGTGATTCTCTCTTAGAAACTTCGACTTTGGCGGGGTGCAGTGGCTCACACCTGTAACTCCAGCACTTTGGGAGCCCAAGACAAGTGGATCGCTTGCAGTCAGGAGTGTGAGACCCACCTGGCCAACATGCTGAAACCCCCTTCTCTACTAAAAAATATAAAAATTAGCTGGGAAGGGTGGCAGGTGTCTGTAATCCCAGCTACTCAGGAGGCTGAGGCAGAAGAATCACTTGAACCTGGAAGACAGAGGTTGCAGTGAGCCGAGATCATGCCACTGCACTCCAACCTGGTGACAGAGCAAGACACCACCTCAAAAAAAAAGAAGAAAGAAAGAGAGAGAAAGAGAGAGAGAGAGAGAGAGGAAGGAAGGAAGGAAGGAAGGAAGGAAGGCAGGCAGGCAGGAAGGCGTTCAGGCCGGGCACCATAGCTCATGCCTGTAATCTCAACATTTTGGGAGACCGAGGTGGGTTGATGGCTTTAGCTGAGGAGTTCGAGACCAGCCTGAGCAACATGGTGAAACCCTGTCTGCACAAAAAATATAAAAATTAGGCAGGCGTGGTGGTGCACAACTGTAGTCCCAGCTACTTGAGGGGTGAGGTGATCAAGGGATTCAAGATCCCTTGAATCTGGGAGGTAGAGGTTGCAGCAAGCTGAAATCAGCACACCAATACACTCCAGCCGGGGTGACAAAGTAAAACCCATCTCAAAAACAAAAAGAAAAGAAAAGAAACTCAGAGTTCAGGCCAGGTGCAGTGGCTCACAGCAGTAATCCCAGCACTTTGGGAGGCTGACGCAGGAGGATCGCTTGAGCTCTGGAGTTTGATACCAGACTTGGTCCCTACAAATTTTTTTTTTTTTTTAATTAGCTGGGCATGGTGGCATGTGCCTGTAGTCCCAGCTACTAGGGAGGCTAAGACAGCAGCATTGCTTGAGCCCCGAGTTCGAAGCCTCAGTGAAGTATGATCACACCATTCCACTCCAACCTGGAGGAAAGAATGAAACCCTTTCTCCAAAAAAAAAAAAGAAAGAGAGAGAGGGAGAGAGGGAGAGACAGAGAGAGAGAGGAAGGAAGGAAGGAAGGAAGGAAGGAAGGAAGGAAGGTCAGAGTTCAAATTCCAAATTCCAGGGAAACTGAGTCTGCTTTGTCTAAGTGGATGCCCAGTCCTTGGCGCAAAAGAGGCCAATACCACTTAGACAACATGTGGCAAAGGTGGGAAGTTCTCCAAGGAGGAAATGAGGTGCTGTTACCACTAAAAGGAAAAACAATCTTATGGCAAAAAATGAACAACTGTTTACAAACTCACAATCCTGCTTTTACACAAACCTAGAACATCCTTTTCTAGCCCGTTCTACCAACAGGCAACCTGGATACCAAGTCCCCTTCCCCTTCCCAGCACTGGCCTTCTCATGCCTTCTTTTGTAGATATCCATGGGTTGTGCACATCCTATTTCTATCCTAATCTCTTGGAGGGCAGGAACCAAATCCTTTATTCTTTGATCTGTCTCAGCACTTAGCATATTCAAAGTATGTGTTTACATACTGTTGCTGTTGTCCAAAACAGCAAAAAATGTCTTACTTCAAGAAGGGGGATACCCAGAAAGTAAGATGAGAGTAGGAAGCAGTGTATTACCATAAGCATTAAAATAAACACAATCAAAACTCCTTCATTTTAGAATTTTTTCAAAGTCACTCCTGGAACTTTGTAAACTGCAGACTCCCAGCCCTGTGCTAGACCTCTGGAATCATGTTTTTAGTCTAGCATTTGGGGCTTGGGAGTTTTGGACAAGCACCCTGGATGGTTTTCATGCACATTGAGCATTCAGAGTTGTACAAATTATTATAGTAGGGGATATTCCAAAGACAAAAAAATAAAAAGAAAGAAACTATTAAAATGGCAACAAAATAAAATCCCAACAAAACAAAACATAAGCTCACACCAGTTCATCCCCTCATGCAGTATCACGCTCATTTTCCATGACTTACCTGTTACAAGCACACATTATTCCATTATTAAACACTAAACAAAACAGAGGGCTTACTAGGCAAGAAGAGTTTTCAGACTGTCAAGTGGCTGGAAGGTTGCCTGATCCCTGCGCCTGTTAAAAGACTGCACAAGAAGTCAGCACATCCTGACTGCATTGCAGGGTTTCTATTAACTCTGCGCCCTGTAGGATTTGTCATCCAGTCATAAATGGACCCCATTTTTCTGACAGTGGGAAAGAGGCAGCGGTTGTAATATGGATGGCTGTTATTCCTATTGCCTTCTATTAGGAGGCACTTTCTTTCTTACTGGGTCTCAAACCCAGTAGATTTCCCCTCATCCTCTATTCTGAGTGTAGAAGGAAGAATAAGCTGTGAGAATGTGTGTTGATGTCACAAAAGGGTAAAGAAGAAGCACAATCTAATTTCTCCCCCACTCTTTTCCTTTTTAAGAATGTAGTTTGATATTTATTTAGTATAATGAATCTCTGGTCAGGCGCAGGGACTCACACCTGTAATCCCAGCACTTTGGGAGGCAGAGGTGGGCAGATCACCTGAGGTCAGGAGTTCGAGACCAGCCTGATCAACATGGTAAAACCCCACCTCTACTAAAATACAAAATTAGCCAGGTGTGGTGGCGCATGCCTGTAATCCCAGCTACTTGGGAGCTGAGGCAGGAGAATCGCTTGGACCCGGGAGGCAGACGTTGCAGTGAGCCGAGATGGTGCCATTGCACTCCAGCCTGGGTAACAAGAGCAAAACTCCATCTCAAAAAAAAAAAAAAAAAATAGCCGGTGTGGTGGTGGGCACTTGTAGTCCCAGCTACTCATGAGGTTGAGGCAGGAGTATCACTTGAACCCAGGAGGTAGAGATTGCAGTGAGCTGAGATCGCACCACTGCACTCCAGCCTAGGCAACAAGAGTGAAACTCCATCTCAAAAAAAAAAAAAAGTTTCTGTAGAGTGTAACAAATACAATTTTTACAAATCTGCTTTGAAAACGTGGTGGCTGTTGATTTGGGGTTTCATACTCTTAATACCTTCATCCACCAGTTTTTTTTTTTAGCTGCCTAGTGTCTTGTAACTGCTCAGCTCACACAGTTCTGAGGTTTAGCTCCAGTCAGCTCACTTCCAGTGATGACTGGATGGAGTTCTTTTTTTGTGTGTGTGTGTGTGAGACGGATTTTCGCTGTTGTCGCCCAGGCTGTAGTGCAATGGCTCGATCTCGGCTCACTGCAACCTCTGCCTCCTGGGTTCAAGTGATTCTTCTGCCTCAGCCTCTCAAGTAACTGGGATTACAGGCGAGCGACATCATGCCCAGCGAATTCTTGTATTCTTAGTAGAGACAGGGTTTCACCATGTTGCCCAGGCTGGTCTGACACTCCTGGCCTCAAGTGATTCTCCTACCTAGGCCTCCCAAAGTGCTGGGATTACAGGCGTGAGCCATCGCACCTGGCCTGATTTTGGTGCTTTATGTGTTCAGAAAAACTTGTCTAGTAAGCAACTGTAGAAATGATCCCTGAAACCCTGAAAATATAGTCTTTTCTCCTCTTTTTTTTGTTTTTTTGTTTTGTTTTGTTTTTGAGACAGGGTCTTGCTCTGTTGCCCAGACGGGAGTGCAGTGGCACCATCACAGCTCACTGCAGCCTTGAACTCCTGGGCTCAAGCTATCCTCCAACTCCTGGGCTCAAGCTATCCTCCCATCTCAGCCTCCCAAGTAGCTGGGACTACAGGCACGCACCACCATGCCTGGCTATTTATTATTATTATTATTTATTTATTTTTTTTGGTAGAGACTGGGTCTCACTATGTTGCCCAGGCTGTTCTCAAACTCCTGGGCTTGAGCGATCCTTCCTCCTCAGCCTCCCTAAGTGCTGAGATTACATGTGTGAGCCATCACGCCTGGCCTTTAATTTCTCTCCTTTTCTAAAAACCCCAATTAACTACTTAAAAATGTAAGAAAAAATGAAAAGTTTGTCTTTCTAACAGCAGGTTCCAAATTTACAGTAGGTGATAAGACAAGACTGGCCAGGGAGGTAGGAGTTCTAAATTTAGCTCCATGCTACCTCCTCGCACAGGCAGGGGCAAGTCAGTCCTCCTCTGTGCCCAGGTCTCTTCGCTTGTCCCGTGCAGGCAGCATCTGCCTTATCTCCAGGGACTTGGTCGGATAAAACAGATCACAGATACAAAACTGTTTTATATACTCTAAGTCAGGGCTTCTTATTCAGGGCTCCATGACCCCGCCTTGGCCTTGGCCTCAGGATTTTAACAAACATCCAGACACTATTTTATTGAATCTGGTGTGTATATGTACATGTGCTTTTTTCTGGGGAGAGAGTCCATAGATTTCATCAGATTTTCAAAGGAGTCTATGATCCAAATTACTATCCTGTTCCTCTTTTCTCTGTTATTAATTAGCGAGTGTTTACTGAGGATTCACCAGGGGATCTGTCATTAGTGATATGGCTAACTTCCACTTCTCTTCTAACCTTGGAGCCGTCAAGGAAGGTTTACAGGGTTTATATTGGTTTGGAGCTCACTTTGGGCGGGGGAGGGGGGTGAGGATCACGTCCCCAGAGATGCCTGAGGAGCATTACCTCATCTCTGGGGAGAGCTAAGCCCAGGAGCTCTCCCACAGGGCCCCGTCAGGGCAGAGCGTGAGGCTGCTGGGCCTGTTCTATGTCGTGTCCTGGGGTTTTCTACTCCAGCAACACCTAACATATGGCATGTGCACTGATGCTTATGAAAACAGTGATTCATTCTTAATCCTTAAAAAAAAAAAAAGTCAACCCTATGTGGCCTTGGCTCTCCTCCCTGAATGCCCTTCTGTTCTCCAGAATGTCTGTGTTGTCACCTGCCTCAGCCTTGTGTTGTGCGCTCCGTGGCTCTGCCTCTCTGCAGGCCCCCTCCTGCCTTTCATGTCTGTCTCCTTCCCTCCCCGATGCTCTTTCCTCGGCTTCCTCGTGGTCACCCTGGAGCTGTGTGTCCTCAGCCCTGTGTAGATGGGAAGACCTTTCCTCTCCTTCATTTCCATCCATGCACCTTGCCCAAGTGTCTCTCACCCTCATGCCTCTTCCACACTGGGTCTATTCTATGCCTTTATCGTCCTTCCCCAGGCTTCGTCCCTTTAGGGAAAATCTCCAGCTATGGGAAAACCTCCCTAGCTGCGGAGAGGCAGGAAGTAAGAAGGTGAAGGAAGAGGTAGGAAAGATTGGGGTATGAGATGAATGAGGGCAGAAGTGGGCGAAGTGGGCTGCAGGGAAAATCACTGAGAATCACCGACTTTGCCTCCCATCTTGCAACTTCTGCCTCCTGGGTTCAAGCAATTCTTGTGCCTCAGCCTCTCAAGTAGCTGGGTTACAGGCGTGCGCCACCATGCTCAGCTAATTTTTTTATTTTTAGTAGAGCCAGGCTTTTCCCATGTTGGCCAGGCTGGTCTTGAACTCTTGATCTCAGGTGATCCACCCACCTCAGCCTCCCAAACTGCTGGGATTACAGGCTTGAGCCACCAAGCCCAGTCTCGTCTTGATTTCTTTCATAAAATCATTTGTTTGATGCCCAGGTGGGCAGAAGATGAAGATGTTATATCATGAGAGAAGACAAGACCACACCAGTCTTGTAACAAATGAAAGAAAGAGAAGGACAGACGGATGGGAGGAAAGAGCGGGAAAGATTCAGGAGATCATGAGGGGTAGGGGATAAGAATGCATCATATCATAGCTAACTCTTATTGTTGTTGTTGTTGTTGTTGTTGCTGTTGTTTGAGACAGAGTCTCACTCTGTCTCCCAGGTAGGAGTACAGTGGCACGATCTCAGCTCACTGCAACCTCTGCCTCCTTGGTTCAAGCAATTCTGCCTCAGCCTCTCAAGTAGCTGGGATTACAGGCATGTGCCACGACACCTGGCTAATTTTTTGTATTTTTAGTAGAGACAGGGTTTCACCATATTGGCCAGGCTGGTCTCAAACTCCTGACCTTATGATCCGCCTACCTTGGCCTCCCAAAGTGCTGGGATTACAGACGTAAGCCACTGCGCCTGGCTATTTTTTATTTTATTTTATTTTATTTTGTTTTATTTTATTTTATTTAGAGACAGGGTCTTACTGTGTTTTCCAGGCTGGAGTGCAGTAATTCAGTCAAACCTCACTGCAGCCTCCGACTCGTGAATTCAAGGGCTCCTCCTGCCTCAGCCTCCCGAGTAGCTTGAACTACAGGTACTCCTCATGCCCAGCTATTTTTTTTTTTTTTCCTTTATAGAGGCCAGATTTGGCAATGCTGCCCAGGCTGGTCTTGAACTCCTGGGCTCAAACGATCCTTCCATCTTGGCTTCCAAAAGCCCTGTATTATAGGCAGAAACCACCACGCCTGGCCTTAACTCTATTTAGACCAAAGCAGATCTTAACCACTGGATAGGCAAATAGGACTCAGGAGACACAGGAGAGTCATTTCTAGAGTCAAAAGAAGCCAATCATTGTCAATGAGGTTTAAGATTAGGGTAGTCGCAAATTATGCAATGAGGTGGGTTCTAACCATTGGTTGTTGGCTGGAGCTCAAAACATGTTTCCATGTTGAAGAAGTCCAACAAAACTGTGAATCTTGGTTCTATGTAACCTTGGGCAAGTGACGATCTCTCTGAGCCTTAAATAAAGATGACAATACCTTCTAAGAAGTGTATCTTGGCCAGGTATGGTGGCTCATGCCTGTAATACCAGCACTTTGGGAGGCCAAGGTGGGTGGATCACAAGGTCAGGAGATCAAGACCATCCTGGCTAACACAGTGAAATCCCGTGTCTACTAAAAAATACAAAAAATTAGCCGGGCGTGGTGGCAGGTGTCTGTAGTCCCAGCTATTTGGGAGGCTGAGGCAGGAGAATGGCGTGAACCCGGGAGGAGGAGCTTGCAGTGAGCCAAGATCACGCCACTGCACTCCAGCCTGGGCGACAGAGCCAGACTCCGTCTCAAAAAAAAAAAAAAAAAAGAAATGTATCTTAGCCCGGCATGGTGGCTCATGCCTGTAATCCCAGCACTTTGGGAGCCTGAGGCAGGAGAATCCTTTGAACCCAGGAGTTCAAGACCAGCCCGGGCAACATAGTGAGACCCTCTCTCTTTTAAAAAATAATTTTAAAATAATTAAAGAATAAACAAGAAGTGTATCTCTCCTTTTTTTTTTTTTTTCTTTTTTCTTTTTGAAACGGGATCTCGCTCTGACGCCAGGCTGGAGTGCAGTGGCGTGATCTCAGCTCACTGCAACCTCCACCTCCCAGGTTCAAGTGAGTCTCCTACCTCAGCTTCACAAGTAGCTAGGACTACAGGCATGCACGACCACACCCAGCTAATTTTTGTAGTTTTAGCAGAGACAGGGTTTCACCATGTTGGCCAGGATGGCCTCTATCTCGACTTTGTGATCCGCCCGCCTCAGCCTCCAAAGGCAGGAGGATGACTTGAGCCCAGGAGTTTAAGACCAGCCTGGGCAATATAGTGACATCCCATCTCTATTTTTTTTTTTAATAAAAAATTAAAGCAAAAAAAAAAAAAAGGCTCCAAAATATGGCAGTTAGAATTACAGAGAAAAGTCACAGTAGCTAATAACCTGCACTGTGCTAAAAAGACCATAGAAACCTAACCATTGTGTACTGCACGATGCTTACAGAGGAAAGGGGTCTGGAATTTCAACCCTTCGCAGAAGTGGATGTTGCAGCAAGTACAGCCTCCGCTGTCATCTGTGCCCTAGGGTGGGGTTCAGTAGGTTGGAGGTTAAGAGACAGTGTACCTCATAAGAAGTGGTCAAGTTTCTTTCTGAGTTTCAGTTCTTCATTTATAGAAAGAGGATAGTAATGCACACTGTACACAGACTGTAGAAGACTAAAAATAGACCAGTATAAAAACTATTAAAAATTTTGAAAAATTCAAAATAACATAGACCCTATTCCCAAACTATTTTCTGGAACAACAGCTGTATGGGATATTAATAGGGGTTACCAAAAAAGAAGTTTCCACACTCAAATAAAAATGGGAAATGCTGGCCGGTCGCAGTAGCTCACTCTTGTAATCCCAGCACTTTGGGAGACCAAGGTGGGTGGATCACCTAAGGTTAGGAGTTTGAGGTCAGCCTGGCCAATATGGCAAAACCCCATCTCTACTAAAAATACAAAAACATTAGCCAGGCATGGTGGCAGGTGCCTGTAATGCCAGCTATTTAGGAGGATGAGGCAGGAGAATCGATTGAACCCGGAAGGTGGAGGTTGCAGTGAGCCAGATCACGCCAGTGCACTCCAGCCTGGGCAAAAGAGTGAGACTGTCTCAAAAAATAAAAAGGGGGGCCAGGTGTGGTGGCTCACGCCTATAATCACAGCACTTTGGGAGGCCAAGGCGTGTGAATCACTTGAGGTCAGGAGTTCGAGACCAGCCTGACTAACATGGAGAAACCTGTCTCTACTAAAAATACAAAACTAGATGGACATGGTGGCACATGCCTGTAATCCCAGCTACTTGGGAGGCTAAGGCAGAAGAATTGCTTGAACTCAGGAGGCAGAGGCTGCAGTAAGCCGAGATCGCGCCACTGCACTCCAGCCTGGGGGTGACAAGAGCAAAACTCTGTCTCAAAAAAAAAAAAAAAAAAGGAAATGCTAGGTCACAAGGAGGTCTCATATACCATTGGTTGACGTAGAAATATATGCAAATTTGCAATAACTTCCAACATTTTAAATGCACATTTCCTTTGACATGGCAATCCTGCTAATGAGATGAAGGAGAGACACTAAATGAATTTCTTTCTTTCTTTCTTTCTTTTTTTTTTTTTTTGAGGTGGAGTCTTGCTCTGTCGCCCAGGCTAGAGTACAGTGGTACGATCTCAGCTCACTGCAACCTCCGCCTTCCAGGTTCAAGTGATTCTCCTGCCTCACCCTCCCAAGTAGCTGGGATTACAGGCATGGGCCACCATGGCTGGCTAATTTTTGTATTTTTAGTAGAGACGGGGCTTTGCCATGTTGGTCAGGCTGGTCTCGAACTCCTCACCTTGTGATCCGCTCACCTCAGGCTCCCAAAGTGCTGGAATTATAGGCGTGAGCCACCGCGCCCAGCCTCTAAATGGATTTCTTATTGTAGGACTTCTTCAAGACAAGAATGTGATATGTAGCATCTCCCAAACATATTTAAACCCAGGTTCCTCTTCTTACGAGACATCTCATAGGACTAGAGTTCCAAGGAAGACATTTGGAAACACTCAATTAGACCATGCATGAGAGAGCTCCTGGCACAGACGGTTTTCCAGAAGACTTTCTATTTTCTTCTGCTGGTCCCAAGATTGGCCTCAGACCTCTTATCCCACCATCACCATCTGTTCCTTACGACCAAAGTCTCTCTCTTCCCTGCCCTGCTACACAATCACATACATTTCAACAACTGCCCTCTGCCCCCCTTTCTCTGAAGTATAGATTCCTTTAGGAGTTTCCTAAAGATCTTTATGGCTCATAGTCATGAGGAATGAAGAACAAAAATGTTTTCTCCTCCAATGTCCTTCTCTTTGTTCATTTTGTCTCTATAAGAAATGGCAAGGTCAAACAGATATAAGAGGTGAGCCTGGGTATGTGAAAGACTCCAGCTAAAATTCACTAAATTTCAAAGAAAAATTAGATATTATGCCAGACACAGTGGCTCACACCTGTAATCCCAGCACTTTGGGAGACTGAGTCAGGCAGATCACCTGAGGTCAGGAGTTGGAGACAACCTGACCAACATGGAGAAACCCCGTCTCTACTAAAAATACAAAATTAGCCGGGCGTGGTGGCACATGCTTGTAATCCCAGCTAGTCAGGAGGCTGAGGCAGGAGAATCCCTTGAATAGGAAGGTGGGAATCTCTACAAAGAGGACCTTGTATGCTGGAAACAGTGGGGCACTGGTAACCGGATGCTACCTACACAAGTGAGGTCTGAAATTAATCCCTACATGAATGAACAAACTAACTGGATGTACATTGAGTATAAGTCAGTAAGTCATAGTGACTGCCTTGAGAATTAAAAATAGAGAGAGATTGGCAGGGCGCGGTGGCTCAAGCCTGTAATCCCAGCACTTTGGGAGGCCGAGACAGGCGGATCACGAGGTCAGGAGAGCGAGACCATCCTGGCTAACACGGTGAAACCCTGTCTCTACCAAAAAATACAAAAAAAAAAAAAAAAACTAGCCGGGCGAGGTGGTGGGCTCCTGTAGTCCCAGCTACTCGGGAGGCTGAGGCAGGAGAATGGCGTGAACCCGGGAGGCGGTGCTTGCAGTGAGCTGAGATCCGGCCACTGCACTCCAGCCTGGGCGACAGAGCAAGACTCCGTCTCAAAAAAAAAAAGAGAGAGAGAGAGAGAGAGATCTTGGCAAGAAGCAGGCCCAGTTGAGTAAGACTATCTTGTTTGATGAAGTGAGCTGTTCTCATGTCACAGCGACAGTAGGAGAGTCTAAGAAATTCCTAGTGAAGACTGGGCACGGTAGCTCACGCCTGTAATCCTAGCACTTTGGGAGGCCGAGGCAGGCGGATTGCCTGAGCTCAGGAGTTCTAGACCAGCCTAGGCAACGTGGTGAAACCCCGTGTCTACTTAAAAAAAAAAAAAAAGAGCCGGGCATAGTGGTGGGTGCCTGTAGTCCCAGCTACTCGGGAGGCTAAGGGAGGAGAATTGCTTGAACCCGGGAGGCAGAAGTTGCAGTGAGCCTAGATCGAGCCACTGCACTCCAGCCTGGCTACAGAGTGAGACTCCGTCAAAAAAAAAAAAAAAAATAGAAATTCCTAGTGAAATAGATAGCTTTTGCTCTGCTGGGCAAAGTTTCTATGGCTTCTCACAGGTACTGAATCCCAGCAGACAGCTGGGGGAAGATGATTCTTCTAATAGCATTTGTCAATAGATCTGTATCCTATTCTAATCTACACAAACAGGCGTGTGCATGTGTGTGTGTGTATATATTTTTTATTTTATTTTTTAGAGAGGGGGTATTGCTTTGCTGCCCTGGCAGGTCTCAAACTCCAGGCTTCAAGCAATTATTCCTCCTCTACCTCCCAAAGTGCTGGGGTTACAGGTGTGAGCTGACTCTAGAGTGTCTGAAATTCCTTGAATACAAAGCACAATGGAGGCACAAATTGTTGTTATTATTAAGATAGACCGGCCGGGCGCAGTGGCTCAGTCTGTAATCCCAGCACTTTGGGAGGCCCAGGCGGGCAGATCGCAAGATTAAGAGATCGACATCATCCTGGCCAACATGGTGAAATCCTCTTTACTAAAAATACAAAAATTAGCTGGGCATGATGGCGTGCACCTGCAGTCCCAGCTACTAAGGAGGCTGAGGCAGGAGAATCACTTGAACCCAGGAGGTGGAAGTTGCACTGAGCCGAGATCACACCACTGCACTCCGGCCTGGCGACAGAGCAAGACTCCATCTCAAAAAAAAAAAAAAGATACAAAGGAGGAAAAGAAAGGTTAACTGTATGCACAGTTGAAAGATCAGTTTTTTTTTTTTTTTTTTTTTTTTTTTTTTTTTTTTTTTTTTTTGAGACGGAGTCTGCTCTGTCCCCGCTGGAGTGCAGTGGCCGGATCTCAGCTCACTGCAAGCTCCGCCTCCCGGGTTTACGCCATTCTCCTGCCTCAGCCTCCGGAGTAGCTGGGACTACAGCGCCAGCCACCTCGCCCGCTAGTTTTTTGTATTTTTAGTAGAGACGAGGTTTCACCGTGTTAGCCAGGATGGTCTCGATCTCCTGACCTCGTGATCCGCCAGTCTCGGCCTCCCAACGTGCTGGGATTACAGGCTTGAGCCCCGCGCCCGTCAGTTTTTTCTTGTTTGTTTGTTTGTTTTTGAGACGGAGTCTCGCTCTGTCGCCCTGGTTGGAGTGCAGTGGCCGGATCTCAGCTCACTGCAACTTCCGCCTCCGGAGTTCTCGCTATTCTCCTGCCTCAGCCTCCTGAGTAGCTGGGACCACAGGCGCCAGCCACCTCGCCCGGCTAGTTTTTTGTATTTTTAGTAGAGACGGGGTTTCACCGTGTTAGCCAGGATAGTCTCGATCTCCTGACCTCGTGATCCGCCCGTCTCCGCCTCCCAAAGTGCTGGGATTACAGGCTTGAGCCACCGCGCCCGGCCTGAAAGATCAGTTTTATAGAGGACTCCAAATCACCATAATTAATGATTGTGGGGTGTCTTATATACCACCCACAAGACATTATTACAGTTTGAATGTGTTCCCCATTCATGTGTTGGAAACTTAATCCCCTCTACAATAGTGTTAAAACGTGAGACCTTTCAGAAGTAATTGGGCTGTGAAAACAAGGTCTTGGTGAGGTGCCGCCATTTCATCCGTCCTCGGTCTCTGCGCCTTTTGCAGAGCTTTCAGCCGCGCTATGTTGGGCCAGAGCATCCGGAGGTTCGCAACCCCTGTGGTCCAGAGGAGCCACTATGAGGAGGGCCCTGGGAAGAATTTGCCATTTTCAGTGGAAAACAAGTGGGCATTACTAGTTAAAATGTGTTTGTATTTTGGATCTGCATTTGCTGCACCCTTCCTTATAGTAAGACACCGACTGCTTAAATCATAAGGACGTTTCAGTTCATCCATTTAACAGATATGAAGAGCATTTTAAGAGATACAGCCTCTGGAAATGGATCAAACTCTAACTCATGGCATACTAGATATGTTTGTCAATAAACTTATGACATGAAAAAAAAAAGAAGTAATTGGGCCATGAAGGCTCCATCCTCATGAATGGATTAACACTGTTATCTTGGGAATGGGATGAGTTTCCTTTTTGAGACAGGGTCTCACTCTGTTGCCCAGGCTGGAGTACAGTGGTGTGATATCTGCTCACTGCAACCTCCACCTCCTGGGCTCAAGTGATCCTCCTGTATCAGCCTCCCAAATAGCTGGAATTACAGGCATGTGGTACCATGCCTGGCTAATTTTTGTATTTTCAGTAAAAAAGAGGTTTCGCCATGTTGCCCAGGCATCTCAGACTCCTGACCTCAAGACATCCTCGGCCTCCCAAAGTGCTGGGGTTACAGGCGTGAGCCACCACGCTGGCCAAAGGTGTGGATTTCTTATAAAATGATGAATTCAACCTCCTTTTGCTGTCTCCTCCTCATTTGCCCCTCTGCCCTCCACTGTGGGATGACACAGCAAGAAGGGTCTCATGAGGTGCCAGCCTCATGATCTTGGACTTCCCAGTCTCCAGAACTGTGAGCCAATAAATTTAGTTTTTTGGGGGGTTTTTTTGTTTTTGTTTTTTTGGATAGAGTCTTGCTCTGTCACCCAGGCTGGAGTGCAGTAGCGCAATCTCACTGCAGCCTCTGCCTCCTAGGTTCAAGCGATTCTCATGCCACAGCCTCCTGAGCAGCTGGGACTACAGGCACATGATACCACGCTTGGCCAATTTTTGTATTTTTAGTAAAGACAGGGTTTCACCATGTTAGCCAGGCTGGTCTTGAACTCCTGGCTTCAAGTGATCCACCTGCCCTCCCACAGTGCTGGGATTACAGGCATGAGCCACTGCACCTGGCCCAAATTTCTGTTTATTATAGATCACCCAGTCTATGGTATTGTGTTATAGTAGCACTAAATGGACTAAGACAGTGATGAAGAACGTGTACAATTTTTTTTTTTTTTTTTTTTTTTGAGACGGAGTCTCGCTCTGCCGCCCAGGCTGGAGTGCTGTGGCCGGATCTCAGCTCACTGCAAGCTCCGCCTCCTGGGTTTAAGCCATTCTCCTGCCTCAGCCTCCCGAGTTGCTGGGACTACAGGCGCCCGTCACTGCGCCCGGCTTGTTTTTTGTATTTTTTAGTAGAGACGGGGTTTCACCGTGTTAGCCAGGATAGTCTCGATCTCCTGACCTCGTGATCCGCCCGTCTCGGCCTCCCAAAGTGCTGGGATTACAGGCTTGAGCCACCGCGCCCGGCCGAATGTGTACAATTTTAAAAGCACATGTAAACTTTGACACACACAGTAGAAAGGAAAAGTTACATTGAGCACAATGTCTCACACCTATAATCTCAGCATTTTGGAGGCTGAGGTGGGAGGCTCCCTTGAGCCCAGGAGTTTGAGGCTGTAATGAGCTATGATTGCATCACTGCACTCCACCCTGGGTGACAAAGTGAGACCTCATCTCTAGTTTTGTTTTGTTTTGTTTTTTTGAGAGAGAGGGTTTCGCTCTTACTGCCCAGATTGAAGTACAATGGAGAGATCTCGGCTCGCTGCAACCTCTGCCTCCCGGGTTCAAGTCATTCTCCTGCCTCAGCCTCCTGCGTAGCTGGGATTACAGGCACATGCCACCATGCCTACCTAATTTTGTATTTTTAGTAGAGATGGGGTTTCACCATGTTGGTCAGACTGGTCTCAAACTTCTGACTTCAGGTGATCTGCCCGCTTCAGCCTCCCACAGTGCTGGGATTACAGGCATGAGCCACTGTGCCCAGCCTCGAGACCTCATCTCTAAAAACAAAACAAAACAAAAAAGGAAATATAGTTTGGCCAAGACAGGTAAATTTAAAAGTCAATATATTTGTTTCAGTAAAATATAATCAGGAAGATAAATCTTTAACAAGCAATTTCTAACCTGTGTCCAAAGCCAAATATAATTTTAAATTATTCATTGATTTAAATTATGAAAACAAAGGTATCCTACTTGTTACTCTAAATAATTGAGAGTTAACTAGAAATTTAAAGATTTTTTACGAATAAAGGAATGAGTTCCTAAATTCTTGAAAATTTGATTTATGATAACTTTCCTTTCATTAAGTGTAATTAAAGTAATGAGATTTAAAAAACTGACAAATGGAAACAAAAACTAATAACATGAAGAACTAAGATTTGAATGTGTTTGTGCATAAGTGAAAGTCATGTTTTTTTAATTAAGGATGAATCTAAGATATACAATTGCAATTGAAAACGCAATGCATACTTCTCCAGAACCTGCTCGGTCTTATTAAAAACAGCTAACTTTTTTTTCTACTAACCTTTTAATCTGAGTTCCTCTTCTTCTTTACTGAAAGATAACATCTACTCTTTGAAATCACCTCTACTGGTTAAAATTAATGAATTGAGGGGAAGGGGACCCTTGACAATTCTGCCTCCAGCCATGGCAGATTAATTTGTAACATACCAACACAGTCTCTCCAGAAATACATGAACAAAATGGAGACGGGGGAAATCGTCTGTTGGGTGTCATCAGACTGGTACCAAGGCATCCAGGACTTGTAAGGGGCAAGATTCCACAGAGAAGGGAATCTTAGGTGTGAGCCTGATATTAGTCATCTGTAGCAGTTTTTTTTTGGGGGGGGGCAGGGGCGGGGGCAGGGGGGCGGGTTGTGGGGAGGTAGGGGAGACAGGGTCTCTCTTGTGTTGCCCAGACTGGAGTGCAGTGGTGCAATCATGGCTCACTGCAGCCTTGATCTCTATAGCTCAGGCGATCCTCCCACCTGTGCCCCTGGAGTAGCAGAACTACAGGTACACGCCACCACATCCAGCTAATTTTTAACTTTTTTTGTAGAGACAGGGTCTCACTATGTTGCTCAGGCTGGTCACAAACTCCTGGCCTCAAGTGAACCTCCCATCTCGGCCTCCCAAAGTGCTGGTATTATTACAACCATGAGCCACCATGCCTGGCTGCAGTTTTTCTTTTCAGAGCATTTGATGATTCATATCAAATTATCAGAAAACAGCAGATGTAATCCAAGCACTTTGGGAGGTGAAGGCAAGAAGATCACTTAAGGCCAGGAGTTCAAGGCCATCCTGGACAACATAGTGAGATCCCCCAGCTCTACAAATATAAAAAATAAATAAATAATTTCACTGAAAAAAAAGAAAGAAAGCAGAATGGTGGCTGAGAAAATAGAAAATCAGCAGTCTGTATATGGCCAGTTGATGCAGTAATTTCATAAAAATAAGTCTAATTTCAGCCAAATATATATTACTAGCAGAAATGAGAAAGGCATTACCAACCTTTCCAAATAAGCACTTCAATGATATTCAGCCTGATCTTCATTCACAATAGTCACTTTTCTCCTGAATCATAATCAGAGTGGAAAAGAGAGAGAGAGAGAGTCTTGCTCTGTCACCCAGGCTAAAGTACAGTGGCACGATCGTGGCTCACTGCGACCTCCACCTCCAAGGTTCAAGCAATTCTCCTGCCTCAGCCCCCTGAGTAGCTGGGATGACAGGCATGCAGCACCACGCCTGGCTAATTTTTGTATTTTTTAGTAGAGACAGGGTTTCACCATATTGGCCAGACTGATCTCTAACTCCTGACCTCAGATGTTCCACTCACCTCGGCCTCTCAAAGTGCTGGGATTACAGGCATAAGCCACAGTGCCTGGCCCAAAATGGAATATTTTAAAGCCTTAACAAAATAAACATTGTAAGTTAACTTGGTGAATAGTTAAGTAATCAATGATAAAGAACCCCACAAATTGCCAGGTATGGTGGCTCATGTCTGTAATCCCAGCACTTTGGGAGGTCGAGATGGGTGGATGACTTGAGCTCAGGAGTTGAAAACCAGCCTGAGCAACATGACAAAATTCCATCTCTACAAAAAATACAAAAAAAAAAAGAAATTAACCAGGCGTGGTGGCATGTGCCTATAGTCTCAGCTACCCAGAGGCTGAGGGGGAAGGATTGCATGAGCCCCAGGAGGTTGAGGCTATAATGAGCCATGATGACACCACTGCACTCCAGCCTGGGCGACAGAGCAAGACCCTGCCCCAAAAAACAAAACAAAAACAAAACAAACAACAACAACAAAAAACCTACAAATCAACCAAAGGCAAGAGAATGCTCTGTTGCAGGTGGGTTCTCCAGAAGCAGATGCTAAGATAAAGTCTGGGGTATAAGATGTTTATTAAGGATCAACACATGTCAGGCAAGGCACAGGGGCTCACGCCTGTAATCCCATCACTTTTGGAGGCCAAGGCAGGGGGATCATTTGAGGTCAAGACCTCGAGACCAGCTTAGCCAATATGGTGAAACCCCATCTCTACTAAAAATACAAAAATGAGCCGGGTGTGGTGGCAGGCACCTGTAATCCCAGCTACTCAGAAGGGTAAGGCAGGATAATTGCTTGAACCCAGGAGGCAGAGGTCGCAGTGAGCTGACATCCCACTGACTACTTCACAAAGAGTGAAACTCCATGGCAAAAAAAAAGCAAAAACAAAAACAGAATTAGTCAGGTGTGGGGGCCTAGGGGAGACGAGGTTGTAGTGAGCAAAGATGGCACCACTGTACTCCAGCCTGGGTGCTAGAGCCAGACCTTGCCTCAAAAAAAAAAAAAAAAAAGGAGATGAAGTCTTGCTCTGTCACTCAGGCTGAAGTGCAGTGGCGGCACAATCATAGCTCACTGTAGCCTCTATCACCTGGGCTCAGCCGATTCTCCTGCCTCAGCCTCCAGAGTAGCTGGGACCACTACACCTGGCCCAACTTCTAGAACAGTGCCTGATACATACGGAAATGCAGTACTATTAGAGGAGTAGGTTAATTCCTGAGTAGCAGCATATTGACTTCATTTCTTCACCTTTGTTCCATCCTCCACCTACCCAGGCAACCCTTCTTAGCTAAGGCTATGGATTGGAACACCTACAAGTGGTGCTTTCACATGGCCTGGGCTTCCTCAAACATGGTGACTGTATTCCAAAGGTGAGCATCCCTGAGCGGGGAGAGGGGGAGTCAGCCAAAAACTATATGGACTTTCATAACTAGCCTAAGTGATCAAATTCCATCATTTCCATCACATTGTATTTGCTGAGGCAGTTATAAAGATTTTCCCAAGGTCAAAGGTAGGGAACAACCTGCCTCAGTGGAGAAAGATCAGTATCATATTATAAAAAGAATATGCGAGATGAGATACATACTATCTGCCATAACACTCATATTTCACTTGCAGTCATGTTATCAGGCCTCCCCACTCTAACCATGCATCCTTTTTTGTTGTTGCTTCGTTTTGTTTTGTTTTGTTTTGAAATGGAGTCTTGCTCTGTCTCCCAGGCTGGAGTACAGTGGCGCGATCTCGACTCACTGCAACCTCCACCTCCCAGGTTCCAGCAATTCTCCTGCCTCAGCCTCTCAAGTCGCTGGGACTACAGGCACATGCCACCACACCCAGCTAATTTTTTTTTTTTGTATTTTCAGTAGACATGGGGGTTTCACCATATTGGCCAGGCTGGTCTTGAACTCCTGACCTCAAGTGATCTGCCTGCCTTGGCCTCCTGAAATCCTGGGATTACAAGCATGAGCCACCATGCCTGGCCAACCATCCATTCTTTGTGCAGCATTCGGAAGATTTGCAATGAAAATACGAACAAAACAGCACTCTTCATTATTGTTCCCGAAACTCAGAATTAAGGGAGCAAGGCTGCAGTGAGTGGAAAAGTGGGACACTGGGAATGTTTTTCATTTGTTTCTTTTTGTTTTTAGAGACAAGAGCTTGCTCTGTCACCCAGGCTGGAATGCAGTGGCAGGATCTCAGCTCACTACAACCTCAACCTCCCAGAGTTAAGCAGTCCTCTCACCTCAGCCTCCCAAGTAGTTGAGACTACAGGTACATGCCACCATGCTTAGCTAATTTTGTTTAGTTTTTGTTGTTGTTGTTGCTCTTTTTGTTGTTGTTGTTTTGAGATAGAATCTCGCTGTGTCACCCAGGCTGGAGTGCAGTGACACAATCTTGATTCACTGCAACCTCCGCCTCCCAGGTTCAAGCAATTCTCCTGCCTCAGCCTCCCAAGTAGCTGGGACTACAGGCACGTGCCACCATACCTAGTTAATATTTTGAAAAAAAATTTTTTTTTTTTGAGATGGAGTCTCACTCTATTGCCCAGACTGGAGTGCAGTGGCATGATCTCAGCTCACTGCAACCTCCACTTCCTGGGTTCAAGCAATTCTCCTGCCTCAGCCTCCCAAGTAGCTGGGATTACAGGTGAGCACGACTATACCCAGCTAATTTTTGTATTTTTTTTAGTACAGACAGAGTTTCATCATGTTGGCCAGGCTGGTCTTGAACTCCTGACCTTGTGATCTGCCCACCTTGGCATCCCAAAATGCTGGGATTACAGGCTTGAACCACTGCACCCAGCCAATTTTTTGTATTTTTAGTAGAGATGGGGTTTCACCATGTTGGCCAGGCTGGTCTTGAACTCCTGACCTCAGATGGTCTGCCCACCTCAGTCTCCCAAAGCATTGGGATTACAGGCATGAGTCACTGTACCTGGCCATTTTTGTTTATTTTTCGTAGAGACAATGTCTCACTATGTTGCCCAGGCTGGTCTTGAACTCCTGGACTCAAGCAATCCTCCCTGCTTGGCCTCCCAAAGTGCTGGGATTACAGGCCTTTGCCACCAGGCCTGGTGGGAATGCTTACTTCAGCAAGTAGAGTACTCACTTGGGCTCTGGGTGACTCGGAAGCACAGCCACATACAAGTGTCATCACTGTCACCTGTGTCAGCATACTATTTGCATTCATTTTTTTTCTCCTCTTTTCCATTGTTGATTTGTCATACTTATTTGGTTCACGATATAGAGAATACATTTTCTTGGGAAAGAAGAAGGCATTATAATACAGTGTTAAAACTCCAGGTTTATTCCTTTATGAAGAATGATTGTGTCATCATTAGGAATTTTAGTGTGAATTCTTCTATGCTGGGTGGCCCATTTGATAGAAAGTGAATTTCAGACTAGGTCAGTACTAAGACAATGATTCACTCCTGGGCCCTCAAAGTCAGCGTCCAACTCAGTTCTTTTTAATATCAATGGGATGTATTCATTAGCCAGAGTTAAAATAATCTAAAAACTTCTTCCAACAAAATAAAATAATTGGATTGAAATAACATCCAGAGTGGTTAGACTGAAAAAAAAAAAGGCATTATTCAATTTCCAAATACAGTACCTTGAATAATAAAATGAACTGATTCTTGTTTTATTGTGGGTATTGCTTCATAATTGTCCTTAATGTTCATTCTTTGTTTCTTCTTGGGAAGATCAGAAAGGGATGACTAAAGTAGAAGCGAAGTCAGCAACTTATCTTCAGGCATAACTACTTTTTCTGTATCCTGAACCCTCGAGGGGGATTTCTGAAGAAAGAAAGAGAAAAATTAAACCTTATCCAATGGAATGTAGAAAGCTGGAAATAAAAAGGCCTTAAAATTTGTAACAGATATCTTTCTGGTTTATGACCACATTTTCTAACATCTGTTGAGGGACATTTTCTGAACAAAACGCCTGTCAGTATCAATAAGGAGAGACGCTTTCCTCATTGTTCTAGAATCTACAGTGTCCAGGGTTATTGAAATGGATATATACTGCTAGTTCATACCAAAGGATGGAGAGCGAGAGTGAAGAGGGAAGGGAAAGAGGAGCAGGGATTAAAGTGTGGAGTTGCCCCTGGCCCTGCTTTGAACTCTCACTGGCTTTTTGGAACTTAACCAAGATCAAAGTGGCCAGCTCAAGGCCTCTGGTTCTCTATAATTTTTGGAGTAGATTTTGAGGTTATGATTATGAAGTTTTGTGGTAACTTTAAACTGGAAAGTATTGCATTCACCTTTTATATTCCCCAAAGAAAGAAGAAATGCCCAGCTATGTAATGAAATTCCTTTCGATCTGACCATTGTGTTAGGAACAGATTTCACACTGAGCAAATCTTTGCAACCATACTCAAATGTTTCCCATTACAGCCCTGCAAGGGTATCAGTGTGCAACGGGCTGTTGCAGAGTATGCAATTCTCCCAGCAAAATGCACACATTTGGTGGCTTGGTTAGAGTATCAAAATCATATCCACGGTTGAACACATAAGTGCAAACACACTTATGATCACCATACCTTAGAGCCTAAATGATAAGAATGCAGACCGGGCGCGGTGGCTCAGGCCTGTAATCCCAACACTTTGGGAGGCCAAGGCGGGGGCGGATCACAAAGTCAGGAGTTCAAGACCAACCTGGCCAACATAGTGAAACCCCATCTCTACTAAAAATACAAAAATTAGCTAGGCATGGTGGTACGCACATGTAGTCCCAGATACTCGAGAGGCTGAGACAGGAGAATTGCTTGAACCCGGAAGGCAGAGGTTGTGGTGAGCCGAGATCATGCCACTGTACTCTAGCCTGGGTGACAGAGCAAGACTCCGTCTCAAAAAAAAAAAAGGAGGCTGGGCACCGTGGCTCAAGCCTGTAATCCCAGCACTTTGGGAGGCCGAGACGGGCGGATCACGAGGTCAGGAGATCGAGACCATCCTGGCTAACATGGTGAAACCCCGTCTCTACTAAAAAATACGAAAAACTAGCCGGGCGAGGTGGTGGGCGCCTGTAGTCCCAGCTACTGGGGAGGCTAAGGCAGAAGAATGGCCTAAACCCGGGAGGCGGAGCTTGCAGTGAGCCGAGATCGCGCCACTGCACTCCAGCCTGGGTGACAGAGCGAGACTCCATCTCAAAAAAAAAAAAAAAAAAAAAATTAAGAACACAAATTCCATAAATTGTCTTGAAAAAAAATCTGATTTTACAAAACATACATGGCTCAAATCATTGCAGCCTTGATTCCTTGAATAAGAATTGCTCATTTGCCATGTCTACAACATATCTTACTAGAATCCTTCACAGTTTAGCAACTTGTGCTACCGTGTAAAACCAGTGCTAGAAAGTGACTGTTTTTTCTTTTCTTTTTTTTTTTTTTTTTTTTTGAGATTGAGTCTCGCTCTGTTGCCCAGGCTGGAGGGCAGTGGTATGATCTCGGCTCACTGCAACCTCTGCTTCCTGGGTTCAAGCGATTCTCATGCCTCAGCCTCCCAGGTAGCTGGGACTACAGGTATGCGCCACCACGACTGGCTAGTTTTTGTATTTTCATTAGAGAAGTGGTTTCACCATGTTGTCCAGGCTGGACTCAAAATCTTGACCTCAAGTGAGCCACCCACCTCAGCCTCCCAAAGTGCTGGGATTACAAGTGTGAGCCACCATGCCTGGCCTCAACAGAAAGTTTCAATCTACCATAATATAATTGCTACTGTGGTTTTAGGGGAAATTTCCTTCCCCTTCACCTTGTCTCAGAGTACGCATTAAAAACAATCAGTTCTTATAAAATAGCTACAGACTACAGCCTTTGAAGTCAAATTAAAGTCATCATGTGTAACTACAATAATGCTAACGAGAACAGAAACAATAGCAGTTATAAGATGCTCTTATCAAAGACTTCAGTAAAGTTCATAGATGGTATCTTATGAATCCTTTTGGAACAGTGGGCATTGTTATCTCCACTTTATCGGATGGGGAACCAAGATATTCAACGATGACTGGCCAAGGTCATCAGATTCCTCAGAGCCACACCAAAACAGAAAGCCATAATGTTGTGTGCTGCCTTGGCCCTCTGGGCTGTGTCTTTTAGAACTTCATGCTAGAGTCCATCTTACATTCTCAACTCAGAAGCCAACTTGGTTTGCATACATACGAGGCGTAACTTTGCTTTTTGTTTGTTTTTTTAAGTAGAGATGGGGTCTCACTATGTTGCCCAGGCTGGTCTCAAGCTCTTGTCTCCAAGCCATCTTTCTGCCTTGGCCTCCCAAAGTATTAGAATCACATTCATGAGCCACCATGCCCAGCCTAGGAGTAACTTTGGTAGAAAATGTACTGACCTAGGTAAGAGAGAAAGAGAGAATAGAGAGAGAAAAATAAAGGTGATCCGTGACTCCTTAAAGAAGTTATTTCTTTTTTTTTTTTTTTTGAGACAGAGTCTCGCTCTGTCGTCCAGGCTGGAGTGCAGTGGCCGGATCTCAGCTCACTGCAAGCTCCGCCTCCCGGGTTCCCGCCATTCTCCTGCCTCAGCCTCCCGAGTAGCTGGGACTACAGGCGCCCGCCATGTCGCCCGGCTAGTTTTTTGTATTTTTAGTAGAGATGGGGTTTCACCATGTTAGCCAGGATGGTCTCGATCTCCTGACCTCGTGATCCGCCCGTCTCGGCCTCCCAAAGTGCTGGGATTACAGGCTTGAGCCACCGCGCCCGGCCAAAGAAGTTATTTCTATAACTGTCCAAAAGGAGATCATTTTTGGGGTCTTTTACAGCTTCGGCATAATTTAGTACAACTTGTATGACTCAAAAACACACTTCTATCCTGAAAATATCCTTTGCTATAATAATTTCATATTTTTGTTTTGTTTTGTTTTGTTTTTTTGTGATGCAGGGGTGCAATGAAAGAATCTGAGAGCAGTCAGGCAAATGGTTCCTGCTCTGTAGGTCCAAGTTTCTTCCAATCAGGAGCTTTGTCAGATACAGAAGGTCCTGAATTGGGAGGGGCCATCTGGAAAAGCAAATAGTGGGGGGTGGGGAAGAGGGCAAAAATCCTCTCTTTTGATACTCTCTGTTATGGGCATTCTTAATTTTTTGCTGGTTGACTGGGATTTGTGGAGCAAGCCAAAGTGGATTTTTTTTTTTTTTTTTTTTTTTTAAAACAGGGTCTCACTCTTTCAGTCTCTCACTCAAGACTGGAATGTAGTGGCATGATCTCAGCTCACTGTAACCTCTGCCGCCCAATCTCGAGAGATCCTCCCTCCTCAGCCTCCAGAGTAGCTGGGACTACAGACGCATGCTACCACGCCCAGCTAATTTTTGTATTTTTTGTAGAGATGGGGTCTCACCATGTTTGCCCAGGCTAGTCTCAAACTCCTGAGCTCAAGGGATTTGCCTGCCTTGGCCTCCCAAAGTGCTGGGATAACAGGCATGAGCTACCGTGCCTAGCCTCAAAGTGGATCTTTTTTTTTTTTTTTTTTTGAGACGGAGTCTCGCTCTGTCGCCCAGGCTGGAGTGCAGTGGCGGGATCTCAGCTCACTGCAAGCTCCGCCTCCCGGGTTTACGCCATTCTCCTGCCTCAGCCTCCGGAGTAGCTGGGACTACAGGCGCCCACCACCTCACCCGGCTAGTTTTTTTTTGTATTTTTTAGTGGAGACGGGGTTTCACCGTGTTAGCCAGGATGGTCTCGATCTCCTGACCTCGTGATCCGCCTGTCTCGGCCTCCCAAGTGCTGGGATTACAGGCTTGAGCCACCGCGCCCGGCCAAAGAAGTTATTTCTATAACTGTCCAAAAGGAGATCATTTTTGGGGTCTTTTACAGCTTCGGCATAATTTAGTACAACTTGTATGACTCAAAAACACACTTCTATCCTGAAAATATCCTTTGCTATAATAATTTCATATTTTTGTTTTGTTTTGTTTTGTTTTTTTGTGATGCAGGGGTGCAATGAAAGAATCTGAGAGCAGTCAGGCAAATGGTTCCTGCTCTGTAGGTCCAAGTTTCTTCCAATCAGGAGCTTTGTCAGATACAGAAGGTCCTGAATTGGGAGGGGCCATCTGGAAAAGCAAATAGTGGGGGGTGGGGAAGAGGGCAAAAATCCTCTCTTTTGATACTCTCTGTTATGGGCATTCTTAATTTTTTGCTGGTTGACTGGGATTTGTGGAGCAAGCCAAAGTGGATTTTTTTTTTTTTTTTTTTTTTTAAAACAGGGTCTCACTCTTTCAGTCTCTCACTCAAGACTGGAATGTAGTGGCATGATCTCAGCTCACTGTAACCTCTGCCGCCCAATCTCGAGAGATCCTCCCTCCTCAGCCTCCAGAGTAGCTGGGACTACAGACGCATGCTACCACGCCCAGCTAATTTTTGTATTTTTTGTAGAGATGGGGTCTCACCATGTTTGCCCAGGCTAGTCTCAAACTCCTGAGCTCAAGGGATTTGCCTGCCTTGGCCTCCCAAAGTGCTGGGATAACAGGCATGAGCTACCGTGCCTAGCCTCAAAGTGGATCTTTTTTTTTTTTTTTTTTTTGAGACGGAGTCTCGCTCTGTCGCCCAGGCTGGAGTGCAGTGGCGGGATCTCAGCTCACTGCAAGCTCCGCCTCCCGGGTTTACGCCATTCTCCTGCCTCAGCCTCCGGAGTAGCTGGGACTACAGGCGCCCACCACCTCACCCGGCTAGTTTTTTGTATTTTTTAGTGGAGACGGGGTTTCACCGTGTTAGCCAGGATGGTCTCGATCTCCTGACCTCGTGATCCGCCTGTCTCGGCCTCCCAAAGTGCTGGGATTACAGGCTTGAGCCACCGCGCCCCGCCTGTTTTGTTTTAAGACAGGGTTTCTTTCACTCCTGCCACCCAGGCTGGAGTGCAGTGGCGCCATCTCGGCTCACTGCAACCTCTGCCTCCCTGGCTCAAGTGATTCTCCTGCCGTAGCCTCCCAAGTAGCTAGGACCACAGGCATGCGTGCCACGATGCTCAGCTAATTTTTGTATTTTTTGTAAAGACGGTGTTTCACCATGTTTCCCAGGCTGGTCTTGCGCTCCTGAACTCAAGCGATCTGCCCACCTTGGCCTCCCAAAATGATGGGATTGCATACACGAGCCACCAAGCCCAGTCTCGGCATTTTAAATTATATTGAATGCTTTCTCCTGAGATCCCAAACTTAGTACAATAGACGTTAATATTTAAAAGTGACATTTGTAATTGATTTCAATATGTATTATATCATACTAAAAAATCTGCTGTCATCTTACTGTATATTGATATCAGAAAAGATTACCTGATCTCTTGCTTGAAAAAACTAAAACATGTAGAATAAACATACATTTCTTTTTTGAGACAGTTTCACACTTCCACCCAAGCTGGAGTACAATGGCACGATCTTGGCTCACTGCAACCTCTGCCTCCCTAGCTCAGGAGATCTTCCATCCTCAGCCTCCGAAGTAGCTAGGACCTCAGGCGCTTGCCCACACCTGGCTAATTTTTGTATTTTTGGTAGAGACAGAGTTTCACCATGTTGGCCAGGCTGGTCTCAAACTCCTAAGCTCGGGTGGTTCACCCACCTGGGCCTCCCAAAGTGCTGGAATTACAGGCGTGAGCCACTGTGCCTGGTCAGGAGTTTTTCAGAGTTTGTCTGAGATTCATTCAAAGAGCCACTCTTTCTTTATTTTTATTTTTTGCTTTAATTGATTAATTTTTTTTCTTTTTTTGAAACAGTCTCACTCTGTTGCCCAGGCTGGAGTGCAGTGGTGTGATCTCTGCTCACTGCAACCTCTGCTTCCTGGGTTCAAGTGGTTCTCCTGCCTCAGCCTCCTGAGTAGCTGGAATTACAGGCATGTGCCACCATGCCTAGCTAATTTTTGTATTCTTAGTAGAGACGGGGGTTTCACCATGTTGGCCAGGCTGGTCTCGAACTTCTGACCTCAAGCGGTCCACCCACCTCGGTCTCCCAAAGTGCCAGGATTACAGGTATGAGCCAATTTTAATTTAGATATTTTATTTCTTTATGTGTTCAGAGTAAATAATTCCTCCTTCTCCTATTCTTTCCCACTTTTTATGGTCCCAATTCCAATCATCCTAGACTACCACCAAAATGTTCACTGGCTCCAGTTTAAGGTGATATTGACCTAGAAGTATATGCATTATTAATTGTTAGACTTTTGAGGCCTAACAATTTTCCAGGGTCCAAAGGCCATCATTTGTAATGGTAGAATTTCAGCTATGTTGACGGATGGAGCCATTTTTGAAAACCAAGTCAATTCCCTTTAACTCAGGTTACAGAAGGAACTTGTGTGTAAGGCAAGTGCTGAATACAGATTTTGATTACTTTTCAGCTTATGTTAAAATTTCAAAACCTAACAAAGCTGAAAAGTCATCTACCAAAGAATGATGAGCATTGACTCTCCAAGCCCTTGAATTCTAAACCACAGACTGATAATCCCCTTAGACCTGAGTGGCCCCACCCTGCATCGCACCCCCATTGCTTCTGTTAATTAGTAGGGGTAAAGAGGGAGCCAGAAGGAAAGCAAGGAGAACTGGAGGCCTTACAATAGGATCTGTCAGGAGGCTAAGCTCCTCCTTGGAAGAAACCCTCTCGCCACAAGGATTACTGATGCCTGTAATTCTACAATTAAAGAATCCTTCTTCTCTGAATAAAATAAAAATACTCTGGTGAAAGTTCAGGTCTTACTCCAAAATCTAATAGTATATCTCAACACCTACAACAGCAATACTTAGGATGTTTGGCAAAACTCATGATTCCTGGATGTCAACACAGAAATCACTGAATTTCTTTACTTTATTTTATTTTTTTATTTTATTTTATTTTTTTGAGACGGAGTCTCACTCTGTCACCCAGTCTGGAGTGCAGTGGCGCGATCTCGGCTCACTGCAACTTCCGCCTCCTGGATTCAGGCGACTCTCCAGCCTCAGCCTCCTGAATAGCTGGGATTACAGGAGTGCACCACCATGCCCGGCTAATTTTTGTATTTTAGCAGAGATGGGGTTTCACCATGTTGGCCAGGCTGGTCTCAAACTCCTGACCTTAAGTGATCTATCCGCCTAGGCCTCCCAAAATGCTGGGATTATAGGAATGAGCCACCGCGCCCCACCCAGAAATCACTGAATTTCTAACTCAAATTCTCATTTGATCCTTATGCACAGTGAAGTGGAAAGACTTCTGGCTTAGAGCTAGAGAGAAATAAAGAGGAAGCAAGAGTAGAAGATGAAGCCTGGGCAACATAGCGAGACCTCATCTCTACAAAAAATGAAAATGAATAAAAATTAGCTAGACATGGTGGTGTGCACCTGTGGTCTCAGCTACTTGGGAAGCTGAGCTGAGAGGATCACAGAAGCCTGGAAAGTCAAGTCTGCAGTGAGCCCTGATCATGCCACTGCACTCCAGCCCAGGCAACAGAGCAAGACTCTGTCTCTAAAACAAAGAATTGAAGATGGGGGACTGGGGTTGGGGGGCTGTAGAATCAAAGGTAAACAGTCATAACGTATGGTGTATTTGACAATTTAAGCCACTCTTGAAAGGCACAGAGAAGGCCAAAAACGGAAATCAATGAGAAAAAAGGAAAGGAAGAGTGCATAAATTTTGTGAACCTGGCATGGACTTCCAAAATGTTGTTCTGCATTAAATAGGTCTCTACCACCTCATGAAGGAAAAAGTTTTGTTGTTGCTCTTCTTTCCTTTATTTCCTTTCCTTTTTCTTTTCTTTTTTTTTTTTTTTTTGACGGAGTCTCTGTCTCTGTCACCCAGGCTGATGTGCAATGGTGCAATCTCAGCTCACTGCAACCTCTGCCTCCCAGGTTCAAGCAATTCTCCCGCCTCAGCCTCCCAAGTAGCTGGGATTACAGGCACACACCACCATGCCCAGCTAATTTTTGTATTTTTGTAGAGATGGGGTTTCACCATGTTGGCCAGGCTGGTCTTGAACTCCTGACTTCATGTGATCTGCCCGCCTCGGCCTCCCAAAGTGCCAGGATTACAGGTATGAGCCACCGTGCCTGGCCACCCTTATTTCCTTTTTATTTAAAAAGGTTCCTTTCGATATTTAACATAAAGAATTTTGCTTAGGAAATATGGGTTTTGTGGAAAGTTAGGAAGGCATTTTTTACAAATAAATGCTGTGTATTAATGAATTCTACATCTTTTCCCACATTTATTTCTTCAAAGATGTCTACAAAGATAGTATTTTTGCAGGTTCTTTTTTTTCTACATAACACCTCACTTTAAAAAGACAAAATATTATTCACACAAACATCTTTTACTCACTCTACCCAATATTAGAAGCATTATAGGCTCCAAAGACTATCATGATTAACCTTCCTCGAATAAAACTTTAGGGATCCACTTTGAACCCACAAAAGAAATTAAATGCACAGTTAAGACTGATTTTCATCATCAAGTTGCAACAGGGAATTGTCTTTAAAGCTGTCTCCTGCTGCCTTCATTAGAATCTTGATCTCTTGCCGCAAATTTATATTCCTTTGTGGGTTTAAGGCAGATATTTGATATCCTTTTAATCTATATTTATTAGGCGAGCTATTGATGAGTCTCATTCTTCCACAAATTCATGAACAATATTCCCGTGGCCACTATAGTAGGAGTCTTAACTGAATACAAGATCTTCGAGCTAAGTGACCATTTTTAACAGGGTAAATGGTATATTAAATAACCAAAATGTAGCCAGGCACTGTGGCTCACGCCTGTAATCCTAGCACTTTGGGAGGCTGAGGCAGGCGGATCACGAGGTCAGGAGTTTAAGACCAGCCTGACCAACATGGTGAAACCCCATCTCTACTAAAAAAAAAAAAAATACAAAAATTAACTGGGCATGGTGGTGTGCACCTGTAATCCCAGCTATTCAGGAGGCTGAGGCAGGAGAATCACTTGAACCTGGGAGGCAGAGATTGCAGTGAGCAGAAATCGCGCCATTGACCTCCAGCCTGGGCAATAGAGTAAGACTCCGTCTCAAAAAAAAAAAAAAATTCAAGTTAAAAACATGTATCATCCTCTGCTTTAAGATCCACTTTGGGGCCGGGCGCGGTGGCTCAAGCCTGTAATCCCAGCACTTTGGGAGGCCGAGACGGGCGGATCACGAGGTCAGGAGATCGAGACCATCCTGGCTAACACGGTGAAACCCCGTCTCCACTAAAAAATACAAAAAACTAGCCGGGCGAGGTGGCGGGCGCCTGTAGTCCCAGCTACTCCGGAGGCTGAGGCAGGAGAATGGCGTAAACCCGGGAGGCGGAGCTTGCAGTGAGCTGAGATCCCGCCACTGCACTCCAGCCTGGGCGACAGAGCGAGACTCCGTCTCAAAAAAAAAAAAAAAAAAAGATCCACTTTGAGGCTAGGCACGGTAGCTCATGCCTGTTATCCCAGCACTTTGGGAGGCCAAGGCAGGCAAATCCCTTGAGCTCAGGAGTTTGAGACTAGCCTGGGCAAACATGGTGAGACCCCATCTCTACAAAAAATACAAAAATTAGCTGGGCGTGGTAGCATGCGTCTGTAGTCCCAGCTACTCTGGAGGCTGAGGAGGGAGGATCTCTCGAGATTGGGCGGCAGAGGTTACAGTGAGCTGAGATCATGCCACTACATTCCAGTCTTGAGTGAGAGACTGAAAGAGTGAGACCCTGTTTAAAAAAAAAAAAAAAAAAAAAATCCACTTTGGCTTGCTCCACAAATCCCAGTCAACCAGCAAAAAATTAAGAATGCCCATAACAGAGAGTATCAAAAGAGAGGATTTTTGCCCTCTTCCCCACCCCCCACTATTTGCTTTTCCAGATGGCCCCTCCCAATTCAGGACCTTCTGTATCTGACAAAGCTCCTGATTGGAAGAAACTTGGACCTACAGAGCAGGAACCATTTGCCTGACTGCTCTCAGATTCTTTCATTGCACCCCTGCATCACAGGGGAATTCATTGCACCCCTGGATCACAGTTACCAACTGGGATCCAGCTATGGTCAGTCAATGGGAGGTCCTGGAAGGAGATGAGGGAGGAAGGGTACGGGAAGAAGGAGGAAGTCAGAGTGGTTCTTCCCTTCCTCTCTGCTTTAGGCAGCATCTTTGACTGTGGCTGTATTGCCTCCATGGTTACGCCTCCCGCTGGGCAGGCTCCCACTGGTGAAACCTAGCTGGAAGCCAGTTGATGAGGGAGCCTAGGAAATGCCGTTTCCAGATCAACCCCTTGGACATGATACAGACCAAATCAGGGGCAGTGTGAGGACTGGATGTGAGAAGAAACAGCCAAATGACCAGCACAAAGGACAGAACTAAGAAGAGTCACTGGAGGCCAGGTGCGATGGCTCCTGCCTGTAACCCCAACACTTTGGGAGGCTGAGGCTGGTGGCTCACCTGAGGTCAGGAGTTTGAGACCAAACTGGCCAACATGGTGAAACCCTATCTCTACTAAAAATACAAAAATTAGCCAGGCGTAGTGACAGGTGCCTGTAATTCCAGCTATTTAGGAGACTGAGGCAGGAGAAACGCTTGAACCTGGGAGGTGGAGGTTGCAGTGAGCTGAGATTGCACCACTGCACTCCAGCCTGGGCAACAAGAATGAAACTCCATCTCAAAGAGAAAACAAAACAAAACAAAACAAAAAAATCAAGAGTCATTGGGTCTTCTCTAGCTTGGCAGGATGAAGAATGACAACTAACTCTAAAGCATCCATTCCATTCCATATATATGGAGCATTTGCCAGGTGTTTGGAATTGCACTAGGTGCTAAGAATGCAAAGATCAAGGGCAACATGAGGTGGCTCATGCCTATAATCCCAGCACTTCGGGAGGTTGAAGTGGGAGGAATGCTTGAGCCCAAGAATTCGAGACCAGCCTGGGCAAAGTAGTGAGACCACCCCCCATCTCTGAAAAAATAAAAAAATAAAAATAAGAATGCAAAGATCAATAGCATATTGTCCCAGCTCTCACACACTTGGGTTTGCATCCTACCTCTATCCCTTACTTCGAGTTGGCTTTAGGTAACTTTGACCACTTCAAGCCTTCTTCTCCTCCATGATGAAATGGGAAAAGCAACAGTATCTACTTACGGTAGCTATCCCATGAGCATTTGTTGGAAAAAATTGTGTCTAAGTGAGAATCTTAATAAGTAAAATGAAGTTACATTTATTGATCACCTCCTCTATGCCAGGCATGGAGCTTAGTGTTTCACATACATTATTTTCATTTCTACAGCTCTCAAGGTGGGGGAAACAAGCAGTTATAATGCAACGTGGTAAGAGCTATACTAGTGGCACCTGCAAACTGTGATGAGAACACAGTAGGGAGTCATTACCTTTTTCTAGGGAACCCCATAGAGACTTCACAGAGAAGAGAGGGAAGATTTCATAATAATAATAATAATAACAGCAGTAGCTAACACCCATGGAGAACTCATTCAGCACCAGGCCCTGAGCCACAAAACACGCCTTCAGTCAACAAGCACTCTCTGGGCCTTCCTCCTCGAGGTCTTAGCTTCCAGGGAGGGATGTGGTCCTATCATCCCATTTTGTAGAGAAAGAAACTAACCTTTAGAGTTGCTAAATAACGTGCCCAAGGTCACACGGCTAGTAACGGTCAGGGTCAGGATCCAAACCTGAGTGTGCCTGATTCCAAAGCCCACACACTGAGGAACGGTGCCTTCCTGCCTTTATGAATGTATGGCTTTATTAAGAGCTAACCAGCACACAGCAGCTGCACAAATGACAAATTTGTGCGCTAACATCCAACAGACTGTAGCCTCCTTGGGGGAACTGTGCAAAACAGAGCCTGATACTGAAGGCGCTTAATTCTTTGGGAAGTCCAGCGTGTTTGATTCCAGCTGCACGGCCCCGGCTCAGAGGAGCTGGGGACAAAGGGCTCCATCCTGGGACTGGGGGAGGTGGCCAAGGTGAATAAAGTGCTGTCTAGAAATCAACTGCATGGCCTTGAGAGATGAGTTAACCCTTTCAAGACACCAGGCTAATATTTGGTTTAATTATCTCTTTCAAGGTACTAAAGGACACTCCAACGGTCTCAGAGTAAATTTATCTCTCAAATGGGAGCCATTTACTAACCTACTTCAGGCCTCAACCCTTCTGTCTTAGACAGCTTCTCTTTAAAAGGACAGTTGTAAGCAAGTTCTCTACTTGCCAGCTTTAAAGAGCGTGGAGAGAAGTCCTTAAAACTTCCCAAGATTACTTTTAATTAAAAAGATACGAATCCTTATTTTTTCCCATTTCTCCAACCTTCTGTGCTGTGGGGGGAGATGAGATATTTAGCAAATAAAAGGAGACCTTTTCTTCAAATTTCAGAGCTGTTCAATTATAAACACGGCTGCCTGCAAAGTTGGAAATCAATTCAACTGCAATCTTCTTTAAAGCTTTTTAAATGCAACTGCTAACCTGTCTAGATGTTTAACTTTTAGGTTTCAAAACCTGTCAGTTAAAACTTACTTACTGTTACTCCTTTTCTCTGAAGCTACAAGCCAGAAGAGAAATTATGTAGCAAATTGGAAACAAGGAACTAAGACTTGATAGCAACACAAAAGGCTAGCTGACGGGCTGGAGTGCAAGACACTGCAATTCTTGCTCTGAAAATGAATAAGGATTACAGGGCTCATCTACTGGCTGCCTCTAATGAGGTTGCGCCTTCTCAGTTCTGAAACAAGCAGTCAATTGATCCCTTCACAAGAACACCTGGTCTATTCCGAGAATAAAAAAATTAGTCAAACCTGTTGTTGGCTGAGTTTACCAGTCAATTCTGTTCAATTGTGGCATTGGTAGCAATAGGGAGGCATAGTTCATTAAAAATACCATTCGGGGAAATCCTGAGGCAATGGGATAGTGATTACTGAACTAATTCTATTGGCCTGAAAGAGTTAATTCAACTCCTAAAGGGAAGCAATTTACTTTCTATTCCCCCCAGGATGGACCAGGCTCTTAAGGAGTTTAATACAATGAGGCTGTTTTTTTTTTACCAGACTTCCCCTCCACTCCCCTCATGTAAAGTCCCCCTGACAGTTGTCAAGCCCAAGATGAAGATGGGGTGTGCCAGGAGGGTGACCTGGCATTACTCACATGGGCCCCTCCCAGGCAGCCTGGGTAATGCTGAATAAATCCATGCATGCAAGGAAAGGGCACAAGGACAAATCCTCTGACTTTGTGTGTCTGGATTCTAAACACCTACCCAAATTCTAAGCAGCACAGCCAGATAAATCCATCAGTGAGAGTGGCTAAGGGATTCCTGATTTATATGCAACCTTGGCAGTGTCTCATTGGGCCCAAAGCGCCAGTGTAAACAGTTCTGGACAGGCTCCCGTCCTGCTTCAGCAGAGAACAGACACCATCCTCCTGGACCACAAATGTCCTCATTGCAAACGAAAAGGAGGGAGGGGGTCACGTTTCAGGAGAGTAGTGTTAAATGAATAACACATGCCCTTCCAGATACATGTGTGTGTGCTTTTTAATAATTAATTAGGAAAAGTGTCATAGATCAAAATAGCTATCATATAATGACTCCCTATGCACCTGTGACACAGCTGCAACAATTAATAACTTATGGCCCATCTTATTTCAACTGGAACCCCACCCACTCACCCCATGACAATGTTATCTTGAAGCAGTCCCCAAACTTTTGTAATTTCATCCATAAATATTTTAGTGTGTATTTCTAAAAAATCAGATCGCTCTCTTTTTTAAAAAACAAACCCAAAATAATTACTACCCCTAAAAAAAAAAAAAAGAAAAGAAAAGAAAGAACGAACGAACCAGGCCAGGCTCCGTGGCTCATGCCTGTAATCCCAGCACTTTGGGAGGCCTAGGTAGGAGGAACACTGGAGGCCAGGAGTTTCAGACCAGCCTGGGCAACATGGTGAGACCCCATCTCTACAAAAAAATAGAAAATTATCTGGACTTTGGGAGGCCAAGACGGGTGGGTCACGAGGTCAGGAGATCAAGACCATCCTGGCTAACACGGTGAAACCTCGTCTCTACTAAAAAATACAAAAAACTAGCCGGGCGAGGTGGCGGGCGCCTGTAGTCCCAGCTACTCGGGAGGCTGAGGCAGGAGAATGGCGTAAACCCGCAAGGCGGAGCTTGCAGTGAGCTGAGATCCAGCCACTGCACTCCAGCCTGGGCAACAGAGCGAGACTCCATCTCAAAAAAAAAAGAAAAGAAAATTAGCTGGATGTAGCGTCACGTGCCTGTAGTCCCAGCTACTCAGGACACTGGGGTGGGAGGATCACTTAAGCCCAGGAGGTCAAGGCAGCAATGAGCCATGATCCCACCACTGCACTCTAGCCTGGGCAACAGAGTTAGATCTTGTCTCCAGGAGGAAAAAAAAAAGGCCAGGCACAATGGCTCACGCCTGAAATACCAGCACTTTGGGAGGCTCATGTGGGTAGATCACAAGGTCAGGAGCTCGAGACCAGCCTGGCCAATATGGTGAAACCCCACTCTACTAAAAATACGAAAAAATTATCTGGGCACGGTGGCACACACCTGTAATCTCAGCTACTCAGGAGGCTGAGGCAGGAGAATTGCTTGAACCCGAGAGGCAGAGGTTGTAGTGAACTGAGATCCTGCCACTGCACTCCAACCTGGGTGACAAGAGCAAAACTCTGTCTCAAAAAAAAAAAAAGAAAAAAAAAAATAGGCAGGCATGGTAGTGCTCGCCTGTAATTCCAGCTACTCACAAGGCTGAGGTAGGAGACTTGGCTGAGCCTGGGAGGCAGAGGTTGCAGGGAGCTGAAATCAAACCACTGCACTCCAGCCTGGGCAACAGAGCAAGACTGTCTCCAAAAAAAAACAAAACAAAAAAGGGATAAAATGGTAAAATTTATGTTGTGTGTTTATATTTGGCCACAAATTTTTTCATGGTAGGTTTGTTTTTTTTTTATGAAAAAAACTTCATATCATAAACTACTCACTAAGTGTTGACATTTTCTCACAAATATCAAAAATTGTGTTCAGTTTGCTTGCATCACAAGCCATATAAGGTTCACGTACTGTGGCTGGTGAGCAGGTATTTTAGAAACCTGCATATTCCCCCTCCAGCCACCTGTTTTTCCCCTATTACAATTTATTCACAGAAAAACTTTTCCTGTAAAGTTTTCCACAGTAAATATTTTGTTCCTCACATCCTTATGGGGTCTTCTCTTTCTATCTTTTTTTTTTTTTTTTTTTGAGTCCTGCTCTGTCATCCAGGCTGGAGCTCTGTCATCCAAGAACTCTCGGGTTCAAGCGATTCTCCTGCCTTGGCCTCCCGAGTGGCTGGGATTACAGGTGCGCACCACCACACCTGGCTAAATTTTTTTTTTTCTGTATTTTTAGTACAGACGTGGGTTTCACCACGTTGGCCAGGCTGTCCTCAAACTCCTGGACTCAACCAATCTGCCCACCGTGGCCTCCCAGAGCGCTGGGATTATAAGCATAAGCCACAGTGCCCCACCTTTGTCTTCTTGAATACTGAAAGTTAAATCAAGAGACCAGATCAGATTCAAGCTTGATGTTTTTGTCAAGACCACTGCCTAAGTCCAACTATGCCACTGTAAGAGTATACGAATGGCCCAAAATGTGAATGTGCAAATATTCATCAACAAACTATGATGAACAACTCATTACATGCTCCCACCATCAGTGGTCTTAGAACAGAGGTAGGAGGAATGAGAGGACATGTCCACACACACAAAAAAACTTGTTTCTGTTTTTTTTTTTTTTTTGAAATGAGGTTTCACTTTGTCGCCCAGGCTGGAATACAGAGGCGCAATCATGGTTCACTGCAGCCTCAACCTCCCTGGGCTCAGGTGATCCTCCTGTTTCAGTCTCCCAAGTAGCTAGAACTACAGGTAAGCACCACCACACCAGGCAAAAGTATTGCATTTTTTTGTGTTATATTTTTTGTATAGAGACTTTTATTTTTAACAATATTGCCCAGAATAAAAAAAAAAAAAAGTTTTAAGACAAAATCTTTGTCATCAAGGAACCTGAAATCTTGTTAAGATGGCAAAACTGATACATGCAGAACAATTAATAATTAAGTGCAGGCCAGGCATGGTGGCTCATGCCTGTAATCCCAGCACTTTGGGAGGCCAAGGTAGACGGATCACCTGAGGTCAGGAGTTGGAGACCAGCCTGGCCAACATGGTGAAACGTTGTCTCTACTAAAAGTACAAAAAAAAAAAATTAGCCAGTTGTGGTGGGACATGCCTGTAATCCCAGCTATTCGGAAGGTGGAGGCAGGAGAATCGCTTGAACCCAGGAGGCAGAGGTGGCAGTGAGCTGAGATCGCACCACTGCACTCAAGCCTGGGCAACAAAGCCAGACTCTGGCTCAAAAATAATAATAATAATAAAGGGCAAAACTGCTATGACTATCAAACCCTATGTCATTCTAAGGGTGAGATCATCTAAGAAGGTTTTAGGTTGTATAAAGTTCCCGAAATGGATCTTGAAGGATTGCTAGCTTTTTGGAAGAAAGAAGGCATTCTAGGAAGTGAAAACTATACAAAGAAAAGCACAAAGGTTGGCATTTGGAGGTGGATAGAGAGGATCATTTAAACAGGCTGAGAATGATAATATAGGGGAATGAAAAGTCAACAGAGAAATAAGCGTTGGAAGACGCCCACTGATCTCCAGAGATTAAGAATCAGTTGTTACTTATGTTTTGGCATGCACACTTAGGTGAGATTCTAAAGGTCTATAAATATTGTGGGTGTTTTGAGGATCTGATGTCTAATATCTTTTAACAGAAGAATTGAGGTGTTATCTGATTGAAGTCTTTTCCAGCTGAGTTCATCCTTTCTAGAGACTAAACACATAAAAGTTTTTCATGAAAAATACAGTTAGAACTTGTAAAATGTTTAGGATTTGCCTTAAAATGCATAGGAGGGGATGAAGGGTGGAGGAAATGTAGATGAAAACAGATGGACAAAGAGTTGGTAATTGTTGAAGCTGAGTGATGGGTATATAGGGCTCATTATGCTGTTCTCCCTACTTTTGAGTATGTTTAAAACTTCCATAATAAAAAGTTATTTGTAAACCTATTGCTATTGGGGTCAAGGGTCATTCCCACATTCCATGTTTCCCATGTTATAGGAAAAAAAGGACTCACTAGACCGGAAGATGTCGTGCTTGTCTCTTCTGTTGTCAGGCTGTTTAACTCTGAGCCAATTACTTCGCCTTTGTGGGTCTCAATTCCCTTCTCTGTAAAATGAAGAGAAGAGGGAAAAGAACGACTGCTTATTGAATGCCTACTATGTGCAGGAATTTTGCGATGCACTTTATACACACGCTGTCAAGTACCAAAAGGATGGGCACAATGTTCTCCTTAGTCTTCCAAGTTTCTTTCCCTCTCTAGGCATCCAGGAATTATCCACTTAAGTTCATTTCGTGATTTCATAAACCCACGTGACTAATGCCTGGCACGTCTTAGGAGACATAGAAATAAAAGAGATAGCTCCTGTTTTCAACGATTTTGTTATCTAGAAGGACAGCTAGGACAAACGAGTGTAATACAATTGATCAATGTTATAATAACTGTTATAGCAACTAAATAGGAAAGATACTAAATGTTTTACCTTGTATGTAGTGTGCATCCCTACAATATGAGAAAATGATGCAATGGTGTACTGATAGAACCAGACGGTGCTGGGTGGGAGTCCTGTAAGAGGAACACTCATCCCTGACTGAGGGGGTCAGAAGGTTTCATAGAGGAGACAGTGTCTATGTGAAGTTTTTTTTTTTTTAAATAAACTTGTTGACTGGGTGCGGTGGCTCACACCTGTTATCCCAGCACTTTGGAAGGCCAAGGTGAGCGGATCACCTGAGGTCAGGAGTTCGAGACCAACCTGGCCAACATGGTGAAACTCTGTCTCTACTGAAAATACAAAAATTAACCAGGCATGGTGGAGTGCCAGTAATCCCAGCTACTCGGGAGGCTGAGGCACAAGAATTGCTTGAATCCAGGAGGCGGAGGTTGCAGCGAGCTGAGATAGCACCAATGTACTCCAGCCTGGGCAACAGAGCAAGAGTCCATCTCAAATAAATAAATAAACAAAATGGGCCAGGCGCAGTGGCTCATACATGTAATCCTAGCACTTTGGGAGATCGAGGCAGGTGGATCACCCGAGGTCAAGAGTTTGAGAGCAGCCTGGCTAACATGGGGAAACCCTGTCTCTACTAAAAATACAAAAAAATCAGCTGGGTGTGGTAGTGGGCATCTGTAATCCCAGCTACTTGGGAGGCTAAGGCAGGAGAATCGCTTGAAACTGGGAGGCAGAGGTTGCAGTGAGCCGAGTTCGCGCCACTGCTGCCTGGGCAACAGAGAGACTCTGTCTCAAAAGAAATAAATGAATAAATAAAAATTAAAATAAATAAATAAAATGCAATTATACAGTATTTGTCCTTTTATGTCTGGCTTCTTTCACTTAGCATAATCCCCTCAAGGTTCATCTATGTTGTAACATGTGCCAGAATGTCCTTCCTCTTTAAGGCTAAATAATATTCCATTGCATGAATATTCATTTTATTTATCCATTCATTAATTGATGGACACTTGGGTGGCTTCAACCTTTATTCACTTATTCTATTGTGAATAAAGCTGTTATGAAGACGAGTGTATAAAAATCTGTTTGTGGCTGGGCACGGCAGCTCACACCTGTAATCCCAGCACTTTAGGAGGCCGAGGGGGGCGTATCACAAGGTCAAGAGATCGATACCATCCTGGCCGACATGGTGAAACCCCTTCTCTACTAAAACACACCAAAAAAATGAGCTGGGCGTGGTGATGCGCGTCTGTAGTCCCAGCTACTCAGGAGACTGAGGCAGGGAATCGCTTGAACCGGGGAGGCAGAGGTTGCAGAGAGCTGAGATTACACCACTGCACTCCAGTCTGGCAACACAGTGAGACTCCATTTCAGAAAAACAAGAACAAAAACAAAAAAAACCGGGGGTCCAACCTCAGTGGCTCATGCCTGTAATCCCAGCACTTTGGGAGGCCAAGGTGGGTGGATCACCTAAGGTCAGGAGTTTGAGACCAGCCTGGCCAACATGCTGAAACTCCATCTCTACTAAAAATATAAAAATTAGCCATGTCTGTAATCCCAGTTACTCAGGAGGCTGAGACAGGAAAATCGCTTGAACCCAGGAGGTGGAGGCTGAAGTGAGCTGAGATCATGCCACAGCACTCTAGACTGGGCCACAGAGCAAGACTCACTCTCAAAAAAAATAATAATAAAATTCAGTTCTTTTGGGTATATACTATGATAAGTCTTGAAGAATGAGAAGGAATTAAGTCAAAAGGCAAAGACAAGCAGTCCAAGAAGAGTGAGTAGCCTGTGTAAAGGCACAGAAAGTTATAGTTCAGTTGGCTGTAGAAAAGAGAGAGAGGATACATGCTGAGACAGGAAATGTCAGAGAAAGGCAGGTGCTAGACCTTGAAGGACCTTGCATGAGAATGGACACTGAGGGCTAAAAGCAGCCTCAGGTCAAATCTCTGTTTATACTACCAATGTTGTTTTCTTTTTAACTTTAAAAAATATTTTAGGCTGGGCACACCTATAATCCCAGCACTTAGAAAGGCCGAGGTGGGCGGATCACCTAAGGTCAGGAGTTTGAAACCAGCCTGACCAATATGGTGAAACCACGTTTCTCCTAAAAATACAAAAAGTAGCCGGGCATGGTGGCATGCGCCTGTAGTCCCAGCTACTTGGGAGGCTGAGACAGGAGAATTGCTTGAACTCGGGAGATGGAGGCTGCAGTGAGCTGAGATTGTGCTACTGCACTCCAGCCTGGGCAATAGAGCAAAATTTCATCTCAAAAAAAAAAGTATGTATGTGTATATACATACACACACACACACATTTAATATTTTGTAAAATGTAGAGATTGAATCTCACTATGTTGCCCAGGCTGGTCTCAAACTCATGGCCTTAAGGGATCCTCCTGCCTCAGCCTCCCAAAGTGCTGGGATTACAGGTGTGAACCAGCACACCTGGCTTCACTGGGTTTTTTTTTTTTTTTTTTTTTAAGACAGAGTCTCACTTTGTCAGGCAGGTTGGAGTGCATGGTACCATTTGGGCTCACTGCAGCCTCGACAACCTAGGCTCAAGTGATCCTACTACCTCACCTGGCTGTTTTTTGTATTTTCTGTAGTGACAGGTTCTCATCTTGTTGTCCAGGCTGGTCTCAAACTCATGAGCTCAAGCCATTCACCCACCTCAGCTTCCCAAAAGTGTTACGATTACAGGCATGAGCTGACGTGCCTGACGTGCCTGGCCTCACTGCTATTCTTTTTTTTTTTTTTTTTTTTTTTTTTCTGAGACGGAGTCTTGCTCTGCCACCCAGGCTGGAGTGCAGTGGCTGGATCTCAGCTCACTGCAAGCTCCGCCTCCTGAGTTTACGCCATTCTCCTGCCTCAGCCTCCCGAGTAGCTGGGACTACAGGCTCCCGCCTCATCGCCCGGCTAGTTTTTTGTATTTTTTTTTTTTTTTTTTTTTTTTTTTTGAGAGGGAGTCTTGCTCTGTCGCCCAGGCTGGAGTGCAGTGGCCGAATCTCAGCTCATTGCAAGCTCCGCCTCCCGGGTTCACGCCATTCTCCTGCCTCAGCCTCCCGAGCAGCTGGGACTACAGGCGCCCACCACCTCGCCCGGCTAGTTTTTTGTGTTTTTTAGTAGAGACGGGGTTTCACCGTGTTATCCAGGATGGTCTCGATCTCCTGACCTCGTGATCTGCCCGTCTCGGCCTCCCAAAGTGCTGGGATTACAGGCTTGAGCCACCGCGCCTGGCCCCTGCTATTCTTTTTTTTTTTTTTTTTTTTTTTTTTTTTTTTTTTTTTTTTTGAGGCGGAGTCTCGCTCTGTCGACCGGACTGGAGTGCAGTGGCCGGATCTCAGCTCACTGCAAGCTCTGCCTCCCGGGTTCACGCCATTCTCCTGCCTCAGCCTCCCGAGTAGCTGGGACTACAGGCGCCCGCCACCTCGCCCGGCTAGTTTTTTTTTGTATTTTTAGTAGAGACGGGGTTTCACCGTGTTAGCCAGGATGGTCTCGATCTCCTGACCTCGTGATCCGCCCGTCTCGGCCTCCCAAAGTGCTGGGATTACAGGCTTGAGCCACCGCGCCCGGCCTTGGCCCCTGCTATTCTTAAAGTAACCACTTTAACGTATCTTTAAACAACTACTCAAAAACAATGTTTTTCTGGCAAAGAGTTTGGGGCCTAATGCAAATAATAACTAGAAGATGTACACACATGGCTGTGACCCCAGTCTTAAGTTTCCCTCACAGTAGTCCCCCTCACTCTACAGATGTTCAATTAATGGTAGTGGAATGCTAAATTGACTAATTATTTATGGTCAATAGATCTGTGCTATTTCACAAAATCTTTTGCTCAAAATAGTATTCTCTAATGCATTGCTTTTATTTGACTGAATTCTTTTCAGAATCAACTAAGCCAGAGCACAAATCCGATTATGAGATTCTACATTCAACTCGCCAGCTGACTTTCTCTGTAAGGCAGGATGAATCCCTTCAGTCATGTTGAAAATGGTGCCAAGTGGCCGGGCGCGGTGGCTCATGCCTATAATCCGGCACTTTGGGAGGCCAAGGCAGGCAAATCATGAGGTCAGGAGATCGAGACCATCCTGGCTAACACAGTGAAACCCCATTTCTACTAAAAATACAAAAAAATTAGCCAGGGGTGGTGGTGGGCACCTGTGGTCCCAGCTACTCAGGAGGCTGAGGCAGGAGAATGGTGTGAACCTTGGAGGCGGAGGTTGGAGAGAGCTGAGATCGCACCACTGCACTCCAGACTGGGCGACAGAACGAGACTCCATCTCAAAAAAAAAAAAAAAAAAGAAAGAAAGAAAATGGTGCCAAGTAAACTCTTGGACCCACCCAGATATGAATTGATTTTATGACAGTGCAACCAAGGCTCCCATAATCTATTTATCTATTTATCTCTATAATTAGTCTTAATCCCATGTGAACCCAGTTACATTGTAGAGAAATAGATGGCAAGTTCTGAGAGAGTGTGTGTGTGTGTGTGTGTGTAGCATAGTTTAACACTGGTAGTATTTAGGTATTTCTCACGTTAAGGAACACTGTAGCATCACAAATGGACAAGCACTTCTCAAAAGAGAATCCATGAATAATGTTATATTAGGGAATCCAGAGACTTAATTTTATTTAATATTTTTATTTTAAGTTTTTGTTTGTTTTGTTTTTTTTGAGATGGAGTCTTGCTCTGTCTCCCAGGCTGGAGTGCAGCCTTGGCCCCACAAAGTGCTGGCATTACAGGCGTGAGCCACCAAGCTCAGCCTTTATTTTTATTTTTTTAATTTTATTTTGAGACAAGGTCTGGCTCTATTACCCAGGCTAAAGTGCAGTGGAGTGATCTCGGCTCACTGCAACCTCTGCCCCTGGGCTCAAGCAATCCTTTCACCTCAGCCTCCTGAGTAGCTGGGACTGCAGGTGCACACCACCACGCCCAAATAATTTTTGTATTTTTTGTAGATACAAAGTTTTGCCATTTTGCCCAGGCTGGTCTCGAACTCCTGGCCTCAAGCAATCTTTCCACCTCAGCCTCCCAAAGTGCTGGGATTAGAGGTGTGAGCCACCGCGCCCAGCCTCCTTGTGTCTTTTTTTTTTTTTTTTTTTTTTGAGACGGAGTCTCCCTCTGTTTCCCAAGCTGAAGTACAGTGGCAACATCTTGGCTCACCGCAACCTCTGCCTCCTGGGTTCAAGCGATTCTCCTGCCTCAGCCTCCCAGGCACCTACCAGCATACCCAGCTAATTTTTGTATTTTTAGTAGAGACAGGGTTTCACCCTGTTGGCCAGGCTGGTTTGGAACTCCCGACCTCAAGCGATTCGCTGACCTCAGCCTCCCAAAGTGCTGGGATTACAAGCGTGAGCCATGGCGCCAGGCCACTCCTTGTGTCTTAAAAGCACCTCTGGGGTATCTGGGTGATAAGAAGACATCATTTTTATTATACTCTCTTTTGTTTAATTTAAATGTTTTGCTAAGTATTACATACTGTATTTGGTTAGGATTTAAGTTCAATTGTATATAACAGAACTTCATCTCCCCACCACCCTGCCAAAAAAAAAAAAAAAAGAAACAAAAAAACGCTTACATGAGACGGTAGTTTATTTCAATCTCAGATATAAGCATGACTGTCAGCAGTTAGGGTGGTGGAGTTGCCCCCAGTTGCCATTCTGCCACCCACAGGTGTTGGCCTGCCACATGAGTGAAGATGGCTCAACACCGAGTCCCTGTTCCAAGTCACAGGGGAGAAGGAAGGAAGTTGGTGAAAGAGGAATACCGCCTCTCTTTAACGGTGCATCCCGGAAGTGGCACTTCCAATGGCCACAATTAATCACGGAGCCATAAGTAGCTGCAAAGATTGCTGGAACTGTAGCCATTAATGAGTGACAATGGGGTTCTCTGACAAGGAGAAAGGGCAGAGAAGTCATTAGCAGACTAGCAATCTCTGCAAATATGTTTTATCTTTTTCTAAAAAAGAAAAAGAGCCGGGCGCGGTGGCTCAAGCCTGTAATCCCAACACTTTGGGAGGCCGAGACGGGCGGATCACGAGGTCAGGAGATCGAGACCATCCTGGCTAACACGGTGAAACCCCGTCTCTACTAAAAAATACAAAAAAATAGCCGGGCGAGGTGGCGGGCGCCTGTAGTCCCAGCTACTTGGGAGGCTGAGGCAGGAGAATGGCGTGAACCCGGGAGGCGGAGCTTGCAGTGAGCTGAGATCCGGCCACTGCACTCCAGCCTGGGCGGCAGAGCCAGACTCCGTCTCAAAAAAAAAAAAAAAAAGAAAGAAAAAAAAAAAAAAGAAACAAAAAAACGCTTACATGAGACGGTAGTTTATTTCAATCTCAGATATAAGCATGACTGTCAGCAGTTAGGGTGGTGGAGTTGCCCCCAGTTGCCATTCTGCCACCCACAGGTGTTGGCCTGCCACATGAGTGAAGATGGCTCAACACCGAGTCCCTGTTCCAAGTCACAGGGGAGAAGGAAGGAAGTTGGTGAAAGAGGAATACCGCCTCTCTTTAACGGTGCATCCCGGAAGTGGCACTTCCAATGGCCACAATTAATCACGGGCCATAAGTAGCTGCAAAGATTGCTGGAACTGTAGCCATAATGAGTGACAATGGGGTTCTCTGACAAGGAGAAAGGGCAGAGAAGTCATTAGCAGACTAGCAATCTCTGCAAATATGTTTTATCTTTTTCTAAAAAAGAAAAAGAGCCGGGCGCGGTGGCTCAAGCCTGTAATCCCAACACTTTGGGAGGCCGAGACGGGCGGATCACGAGGTCAGGAGATCGAGACCATCCTGGCTAACACGGTGAAACCCCGTCTCTACTAAAAAATACAAAAAAATTAGCCGGGCGAGGTGGCGGGCGCCTGTAGTCCCAGCTACTTGGGAGGCTGAGGCAGGAGAATGGCGTGAACCCGGGAGGCGGAGCTTGCAGTGAGCTGAGATCCGGCCACTGCACTCCAGCCTGGGCGGCAGAGCCAGACTCCGTCTCAAAAAAAAAAAAAAAAAGAAAGAAAAAGAAAAAGAAAATGTAGTTCTAAAAGAGAAACCTCCCCCCACACACACACATTTTACCTGGTGGATTCCCCCTCCTCCCCATTTCAACCTAAAAGTCATTTCCTCAGAGCCCTGCCTTGGGTTTTCCCCTTTCTTCCTTTCACCATCTCTGGCCCCCTTTGAGATGAGATCTCTGTTATTCTCTGTCAATAGCATTTCTCTTCAGAGCACTTGCCAGCATTGACATGAATGACTCACTATTATGACTACACGTGTGATGTCTGCCTCCTGAACTGCACTCAGAGCTTTGTGAGGACAGGTATTGAATCTGCCTGATTCACAGGTGCCCCTTGGCAAAGTCTCCAGCCAAATCTCTGCTGGGCGCGGTGGCTCACACCTGTGATCCCAGCACTTTGGGAGGCCAAGGCAGGCAGATCACCTGAGGCCAGGAGTCCAAGACCAGCCTGGCCATATGGTGAAACCACGTCTCTACTAAAAATACAAGAATTAGCCAGGTGTGGTAGCATGCGCCTGTAATCGCAGATGTTTTGGAGGCTGAGGCCGAAAAATTGCTTGAACCCGGGAGGGAGAGGTTGCAGTGAGCTGAGACCATGCCATTGCACCCCAGCCTGGGCAACAAAAACAAAACTCCATCAAGGAAGGAAGGGAGGGAGGGAGGGAGGAGCAGGGCACGGCGGCTCAGGCCTGTAATTCCAGCACTTTGGGAGGCCAAGGCGGGTGGATCACGAGGTCAGGAGTTCGAGACCAGCCTCTCTAACATGGTGAAACTCTGTCTCTACTAAAAATACAAAAATTAGCTGGGCATGGTGGTTACCACCTGTAATCCCAGCTACTCAGGAGGCTGAGGCAGGAGACTTGCTTGAACCAGGTGGGTGGAAATTGCAATGAGCAGAGATCATGCCGCTGCACTCCAGCCTGAGCAACACAGCAAGACTCCATCTCGAAAACAAAACAAACAAACAAAAAAAACCAAGATCATCATCTGCAATGCATGTGCCTTGACTAGATTCTAAATCTGGGGAAAACAGTATAAAGGATATGTTGGGGACAAATGGGGAAATTTAAATAAAGACTGTGCTGGCTGGGTGTGGTGGCTCACACATGTAATCCCAGCACTTTGGAGGCCAAGGCGGGTGGATCACGAGGTCAGGAGTTCGAGACCAGCCTCTCTAACATGGTGAAACTCTGTCTCTACTAAAAATACAAAAATTAGCTGGGCATGGTGGTTACCACCTGTAATCCCAGCTACTCAGGAGGCTGAGGCAGGAGACTTGCTTGAACCAGGTGGGTGGAAATTGCAATGAGCAGAGATCATGCCGCTGCACTCCAGCCTGAGCAACACAGCAAGACTCCATCTCGAAAACAAAACAAACAAACAAAAAAAACCAAGATCATCATCTGCAATGCATGTGCCTTGACTAGATTCTAAATCTGGGGAAAACAGTATAAAGGATATGTTGGGGACAAATGGGGAAATTTAAATAAAGACTGTGCTGGCTGGGTGTGGTGGCTCACACATGTAATCCCAGCACTTTGGGAGGCCAAGGCAGGAGGATCACAAGGTCAGGAGTTCGAGCCCAACCTGACTAATATGGTGAAACCCCATCTCTACTAAAAATACAAAAATTAGCCAGGCATGATGGCATGCGCCTGTAATCCCAGCTACTCGGGAGGCTAAGAATAGCTTGAACCTGGGAGTCGGAGGTTGCAGTGGGCCAAGATCACGCCACTGCACTCCAGCCTGGGCAACAGAGGGAGACTCTGTCTCAAAAAATATATATATACACATAGATATATACACACACATATGTATATACATATATACACATATATACATATATACACACACACATATATACACACACACGTATAAACTGTGCTATTGTCTGAATTTTGTTTTGTTTTGTTTTGTTTTCTTGAGATGCCCTGTCACCCAGGCTAGAGTGCAGTGGCATGATCTAGGCTCACTGCAACCCCCACCTCCCGAATTCAAGGCATTCTCCTGCCTCAGCCTCCAGAGTAGCTGGCATTACAGGCGCCCATCAGCACGCTTGGCTATTTTTTTTTTTTAATTTTTCTTTTTTTTGAGACGGAGTCTCGCTCCATCACCAGGCTGGAGTGCAGTGGCACAATCTTGGCTCACTACAACCTCTGCCTCCTAGGTTCAAGTGATTCTCCTGCCTCAGCCTCCTGAGTAGCTTGGACTGCAGGCTCGTGCCACCATGCCCAGCTAATTTTTGTATTTTTAGTAGAGACAGGGTTTCACCATGTTGGCCAGGATGGTCTTGATCTCTTGACCTCGTGATCTGCCTGCCTCAGCCTCCCAAAGTGCTGGGATTACAGGTGTGAGCCACGGCACCCAGCGGTCTGAATGTTTTTGCTGCCCCAAAATTCATATGTTGAAACCTAACCCTCAAGAAGATGATATTAAAAGGTAGGGCTCGTTGGGAGGTGAGTAGGTCATGAGACTAGAACCCTCATGAATGCGGGGCCTTAGAAAAGAGGCCCCAGGCAAGGCACAGTGGCTCTCGCCTGTAATTCCAGCACTTTGGGAGGCTAAGGCAGGTGGATCACCTGAGGTTGGGAGTTCAAGATCAGCCTGGCCAACATAATGAAACCCGTCTCTACTAAAAATACAAAAATTACTGGGCATGATGATGTACATTTGTAATCCCAGCTACTAGGGAGGCTGAGGCAGGGGAATCGTTTGAACCTGGGAGGCAGAGGTTGCAGTGAGCCGAGATTGCCCCACTGCAATCCAGCCTGGGGGACAGAGTGAGACTCCATGTCAAAAAAAGAAAAGAGGCCCAGAGTGCTGCCTTTCCCCCTTCCACCATGTGAGGACACAGTTAGAAGGCTCCATTAATGAAGCAGAAGGTGAACCACCAGACACAGAATTTGCCAGCACCTTCATCTTGAATTTCCCAGCCTGCAGAACTGTAAGGAATAAACTTCTGTTGTTTATAAGCTATCCTGTTTATGTTATTTTGTTACAACAGCCCAAACAAACTAAGACAGACTGCATATTATATAATTGCTATTTCCTTGGATGTGATAATAGAATTGTGGTTAAGTCGACTATCTCCTTTCCTAAGAGATGCAGGCTGCAGTATTGGATGGAAAGGGGGTTGTTAAGTAATGTCCGTAGCACATAAAACAGCCTCTTTCCTTTGTGATCAACTTGGAAGATAGTGTTGATCTACACATAGGAAGTTAAGAGCCTGCTCCTCCTAGGGAAGTAGTGGTATCTTGATCAATAGTAAATTTCTATTGACGAATGCTATTATTTTGATTAGCAGGGACTAAGGCATTTTCCCCCACAATGCTGAATGAATGAAAGACTTTACACAATACATTTGCTGATAAGCTGTAATAATAAAGCTGCTCCTTAGGCCCGGCGTGGTGGCTCACGCTTATAATCCCAGCACTTTGGGAGGCTGAGATGGGTGGATCACGAGGTCAGGAGTTCAAGACCAGCCTGACCAACATGGTGAAACTCCGTCTCTACTAAAAATACAAAAATGAGCTGGACGTGGTGGCATTCACCTGTAATCCCAGCAACTCCGGAGGCTGAGGCAGGAGAATCTCTCGAATCCAGGAGGCAGAAGTTGCAGTGAGCTGAGATCGCACCACTGCACTCCAGCCTGGGTGACAGAGCAAGACTGTCTCAACAACAACAAAAAATTCCCTTTGCACATCCTGGGCAGGGCCCAGTGGTTCATGCCTGTAATCACCTCCCAGCACTTTGAGAGGCCAAGGCAGATGGATCACAAGGTCAGGAGTTTGAGACCAGCCTGGCCAATATGGTGAAACCCCATCTCTACTAAAAATACAAAAACTAGCGGAGTGTGGTGGCAGGCACTGGTAGTCCCAGCTACTCGGGAGGCTGAGGCAGGAGAATCGCTTGAACTGGGAAGGGAAGGTTGCCGTGAGCAGAGATTATGCCATTGCACTACAGCCTGCCTGACAAGAGCGAGACTCCGTATCACCAAAAAAAAAAAAAAAAAAATCGTCAAACCCCGTCTCGACTAAAAATACAAAAATTAGCCAGACGTGGTGCCACACATCTGTAGTCCCAGCTATTTGGGAGGCTGCAGCACGAGAATTGCTTGAACCCAGGGAGCACCAGTTGTAGTGAACTGAGATAGTGCCACTGCACTCCAGCCTGGGCAACAGAGCAAGATGTGCTCTCAAATAAAAAAATCTGGAGAATAAGCATGAAGGAAAATAGTCTCCTTTGTCTGTTTCTCTAACATGTTTTCACCAAAGTCTTTGTTTTTGTTTTCTGTTTGTTTTTGTTTTTGTTTTTTTTGTTTTTTTTGAGATGGAGTCTCGCTCTGTCGCCCAGGCTGGAGTGCAGTGGCCGGATCTCAGCTCACTGCAAGCTCCGCCTCCCAGGTTTACGCCATTCTCCCGCCTCAGCCTCCTGAGTAGCTGGGACTACAGGCACCCGCCACCTCGCCCGGCTAGTTTTTTGTATTTTTTTAGTAGAGACGGGGTTTCACCGTGTTCGCCAGGATGGTCTCGATCTCCTGACCTTGTGATCCGCCCGTCTCGGCCTCCCAAAGTGCTGGGATTACAGGCTTGAGCCACCGCGCCCGGCCTGTTTTTGTTTTTTGAGACAGAGTCTTACTTGGTCACTGAGGCTAGAGTGCAGTGGCACTGTGTCAGGCTCACTGGCAACCTCCACCTCCTGAGTTCAAGCAATTCTCCTGCCTCAGCCTCCCGAGTAGCTGGGATTACAGGCATCTACCACCACGCCCGGCTGGTTTTTATATTGTTAGTAGAGATGGGGTTTCACCATGTTGACCAGGCTGGTCTTGAACTCCTGACCTCAGATGATCCGCCTGCCTCAGCCTCTCAAAGTGCTGGGATTACAGGTGTGAGCCACCGCACCTGGCCTGTTTCCACCAAAGTCTTAAAGACAGACTCAATATATTACTTTTTTAAAATAAGGTTCTATATCCAAGAGGATATAGGATAAGGCAAGAGGAACTTCAGATGCTCTCAGGGAAAGCAAGAGGTTGCTGATAGAATTGACCTGGATAAGTTGGGGGCACGGAGGTTCACACCTATAAACCCAGCACCTTGGGAGGCCGAGATGGGAGGATCTTTTGAGCTCAAGAGTCAGAGCCCAGCCTAGACAACATAGGGAGATCACACCTCTACAAAAAAAAAAAAAAAAATCGCAAAATAAAATAAAACAATTTCTCTAGATAGATAAATTCTGTCACAACTACTTTGAGAAAAGCTTCTGGAATATGACCAATACCCCCAGGACCCATCAATTTATGGTCACTCATGAAATACAAAAACACATGACTAGCAATATTTAAGGAGTCTTCCTACTCACTGTGAAGAAGCATCCAAAAGAAAAAAAAAGCCATACATCATTTTAGAATATTAAAAAGTCTGGTAAGAGAATTTGATTAGTTTTTGTCCTCATTTCAAGGAGGGCCACTTCCAGAATGAGGGCAGAAATGAAGCACGTCTTAAAACAAAGGCTAGGAGCAAAAGAGGGAATGGAAAATACCAACTAATTTGGAAGCATTCTGTGTACATACAGCCACATGCATGCCGCTGGGTTTACAGCATGACTGTCTTCCATTTCACCAAAGACACCTTTCCTGGGACTGCCATAATAAACTACCACAAACTGGGTGGTTTCAAACAATAGAAACTTGCCCTCCACTGTTGTGAAATCCAAAAGTTCCAAACTGAGGTGCCAGCAGGGCCACACTCTCTCTCCTAGCTTCTGGTAGTCGCTGGCAATCCTTGATTTTCCCTGTATTACAGCTGCCTACTCCAACCTCTGCTTCTGCCATCACACAGCCTCGTTGCTCTCTGTGTCTGTGGCTTCACATGGCCCTCTTATTTCTGTGTCTGTCTCCGTGTGTCTTCTCCTCTTCCTACAAGGACACCATACATATTAGACTTAGGAGGTCCACCCTAAATCATCTAAACACAGCTTTATTTTATTTTGTTTTGGAGACAGAGTCTCGATGTGTTGCCCAGGCTAGAATGCAGTGGCGCCATCTTGGCTTACTGTAGCCTCTGCCTCCCAGGTTCAAGCGATTCTTGTGCCTCAGCCTCACAAGTAGCTGAGAGTACACGCACGCACCACCACGCCTTTTCTTGTTTTTTTTGTTTGTGTTTTTGTTTTTTGAGACCAAGTCTCACTCTGTTGCCCAGGCTGGAGTGCAGCGGCACAATCTCGGCTCATTGCAGCCTCTGTCTCCCAGGTTCAAGTCATTCTCATGCCTTAGCCGCGCCCCTACCCCGCCCCCTGAGTATCTGGGACTACAGGTGTGTGCTACCACCTCTTTGTCTATTTGTTTGTTTTTTGGCAGGGAGTCTCTCTCTGTCGCCCAGACAGGAGTGCAGTGCCAAAATCTCAGTTCACTGCAGCCTCTGCCTCCTGGATTCAAGTGATTCTCCTGCCTCAACCTCCCGAGTAACTGGGATTACAGGTGCGCACCACCATGCCTGACTAATTTTTGTATTTTTAGTAGAGATAGAGTTTCACCATGTTGCCCAGTCTGGTCTCCAACTCCTGAGCTCAGGCAATCCCCCTGCCTTGGCCTCCCAAAGTGCTAGAATTACAGGCATGAGCTACGGCGCCTGGCCTGAACATACCTTAACTACATTTGCAAATACTTTATTTATTTATTTATTTATTTATTTATTTATTTATTTTTGAGACGGAGTCTCGCTCTGTCGCCGGGGCTGGAGTGCAGTGGCCGGATCTCAGCTCACTGCAAGCTCCGCTTCCCGGGCTCACGCCATTCTCCTGCCTCAGCCTCCCAAGTAGCTGGGACTACAGGCGCCCGCCACCTCGCCCGGCTAGATTTTTGTATGTTTTAGTAGAGACGGGGTTTCACCGTGTTAGCCAGGATGGTCTCGATCTCCTGACCTCATGATCCGCCCATCTCGGCCTCCCAAAGTGCCGGGATTACAGGCTTGAGCCACCGCGCCCGGCACAAATACTTTATTTTAATACAAGGTCCAATTGGCAGGCACCAGGAGTTAAGACATCAACATGGTTTTGGGATGAACATAATTTAACCCTCAACAACACTAAACAGTCAGCCAGCTGACTGGTACTATATTTAATCGATCATCTACATAAGAGCTTCAGGACCTGTGGACCTCTGGGTTAAACAGAAAAATCTAAGCCAAAAGATATGGTCTCTTCACTCAAGAACTTGTAGGAGAATAGTTATTATAAAACAATTTTGGGCCGGGCGCGGTGGCTCAAGCCTGTAATCCCAGTACTTTGGGAGGCCGAGGCGGGCAGATCACGCGGTCAGGAGATCGAGACCATCCTGGCTAACACGGTGAAACCCCGTCTCTACTAAAAAAATACAAAAAGCTAGCCGGGCGAGGTGGCGGGCGCCTGTAGTCCCAGCTACTCCGGAGGCTGAGGCAGGAGAATGGCGTGAGCCCGGGAAGCGGAGCTTGCAGTGAGCTGAGATCCGGCCACTGCACTCCAGCCCGGGCGACAGAGCGAGACTCCGTCTCAAAAAAAAAAAAAAAAAAAAAAAAATTTTGAAGGCCATTATTGCTAAAAAATATTCATATTAGTGCTGTTTATAAGGTTAAAAAATAGAAACAACCTAATTATCCAATTATAAGGTTTTATAAAAGTAGAGTGGGCCGGGCGCGGTGGCTCAAGCCTGTAATCCCAGCACTTTGGGAGGCCGAGACGGACGGATCACAAGGTCAGGAGATCGAGACCATCCTGGCTAACACGGTGAAACTCCGTCTCTACTAAAAAAAATACAAAAAAACTAGCCGAGCGATGTGGCGGGCGCCTGTAGTCCCAGTTACACGGGAGGCTGAGGCAGGAGAATGGCGTAAACCCGGGAGGCGGAGCTTGCAGTGAGCCGAGATCGCACCACTGTACTCCAGCCTGGGCGACAGGGCGAGACTCCGTCTCAAAAAAAAAAAAAAAAGTAGAGTGACCAATTCATCCTCGTTTGTGCAGGACTTTCCAATAAAAGTTCTCTATCCCAAGAACCCTCTCCGACTGAGGTAAACGGGAATAGTTGGTCACCCTGTAGCAATACGGTGGACTAACAAGCCATTTCATTTAAAAATATGCTAACAAAGTTTTTTTTTTTTTGAGGATATGGGAAAATGTTTATGATATAATGTTAAGCAATAACAGAAAAAGCAAAATTCAAAAGGCTATGAGCAGTATAATCTTAATCATGCAAATTACCAAAAAAAAGTTTTTATAGAAAAATAACTGGTATAAAGTATGACAAAAGGTTAACTGCAGTTGCCTCTATATAGTGGGATTTTAGAAAATTTTATTTGCTGCTTCTTTACACTTAAATAACGTACTTTCCAAATTTTCTCTCAATGAATATGCATTGCTTAATCAGGAAAAATTTAAAGGAAAAAACAAATCATACATTTCTGGATGGAAATTAGCCTCTTAGGTTGGGCACAGTGGCTCATGCCTGTAATCCCAGAACGCTGGGAGGCCAAGGCAGGAGGATCACCTGAGGTCAGGAGTTCCAGACCAGCCTGGGCCAATGTGGCGAAACCCCATTTGTACTCAAAATACAAAAATTACCCAGGCATGGTGGCGCGCCTGTAATCCCAGCTACTCAGGAGGCTGAGGCAGGAGAATCATTTGAACCTGGGAGGCGGAGGTTGCAGTGAGCCGAGATTGCACCACTGCACTCCAGCCTGGAGAACATAACAAGACACTGTCTCAAAAAAAAAACAACGAAATTAGCTTCTTAAATTTCTACTACAATTACTCTCATTGAAAAATTAAAGTCACAGTCTTAATAAGTATTTACTATGTGCTGAATACTAGAACTTATTTCATCATTATTCCTTACTATAAAACCACTTTACTATAAAACCACTCTGCAATGAAGGTACTGCTGTGATCACCATCTTTCAGCTGAAGGAACTAAGGCTCTCAGAGGTGAGTAACTTGCCAGTTGGATAGTGGACGAGCTAGGACTCCAGCCCCTCTCTGAACCACAATAGTACTCAGGAACCTTGTCCACTTGATCAATGTCTGCAGCAGCACGTTCTAGTATACCCCACTATTTCCCCAAGTGTTTGCTATGAGACTCCCTCAAGCTGCTGACGTACACAATTAAAAGGAAGTCTGTGTTGAAGTGGTTCATAGAAAAATTCAGAAAAGAGGTCAAGCACAGTGGCTCACACCTGTAATCCTAGCACTTTGGGAGGCCGAGGTCAGTGAATCATCTGAGCTCAGGAGTTCAAGACGAGCCTGGTCAACATGGAGAAACCCCATCTCTACTAAAAATACAAAAATTAGCCAGCCGTGGTGGTACGCACCTGTAATCCCAGCTACTCGGGAGGCTGAGGCAGGAGAATGGCGTGAACCGGGGAGGCAGAGCTTGCAGTGAGCCAAGATCGCACCACTGCACTCTAGCCTGGGCAACAGAGCGAGACTCCATCTCCAAAAAAAAAAACAAAACAAAAGGAAGTTATTTTTCTCACTCATTTGTATAAAAATAATTACTAGTTTTTTATTGTTATTCTTTGTGCATTTCGTTGACATTTTTTCTTTTTTTTTTTAAATTTTTGAGACAGAGTTTCACTCTTGTCACCCAGGCTGGAGTGCAATTGCGTGATCTGAGCTCACTACAACTTCCAACTTCCACCTTTACAGTACAAGCATTTCTCCAGCCTCAGCCTCCCAAGTGAGTGGTTAGGATTATAGGTACCTGCCACCACGCTTGGCTAATTTTTCTTTTTACTTTTTCTTTTTCAGTTGGAGTCTTGCTCTGTCACCCAGGCTGGAGTGCAGTGGTGCGATCTTGGCCCACTGCAATCTCTGCCTCCCAGGTTCAAGCAATTCTCCCACCTCAGCTTCCCAGGTAGAGGGGAGTAGGGGAGTAGATGGCATCCGCCATCAAGCCTGGCTCACCTAATTAAAATTAGGCAGAGTGCGGTGGCTCGTGCCTGTAATCCCAGCACTTCAGGAGGCAGGTGGATCGCCTGAGGTCAGGAGTTCAAGACCAGCCTGACCTACATAGTGAAATCCCAACTCTACTAAAAATACAAAAATTAGTCAGGCATGGTGGCAGGTGTCTGTAATCCCAGCTATTTGGGAGGCTGAGGGAGGAGAATCGCTTGAACCTGGGAGGCTGAGGGTGCAGTGAGCCAAGATTGTGCCATCGCACTCCAGCCTAGGCAACAAGAGCAAAACTCTGCCTCAAAAAATTAATTAATTAGTTAATTACAAAGAGGATTTTAAGGCCGGGCGCGGTGGCTCAAGCCTGTAATCCCAGCACTTTGGGAGGCCGAGACGGGTGGATCACGAGGTCAGGAGATCGAGACCATCCTGGCTAACACGGTGAAACCCCGTCTCTACTAAAAATACAAAAAACTAGCCAGGTGAGGTGGCGGGCGCCTGTAGTCCCAGCTACTCGGGAGGCTGAGGCAGGAGAATGGCGTAAACCTGGGAGGCAGAGCTTGCAGTGAGCTGAGATCTGGCCACTGCACTCCAGCCTGGGGGACAGAGCAAGACTCTGTCTCAAAAATAAATAAATAAATAAATAAAAATAAAAATAAAAAGAGGATTTTAATAATTTTTGGCAAACAGACTATCTACTTATTTTACATATTCTTACTGCTGTAGTTTTGAAGTTGCAGAATGGTAAACATATTCTAGAAATTGATAGTATGATAGATTTTAGGGAAGAAGGGATTTTAGGTGCTTTTTTGTCTGTATTTAGGGTAAATTAATCTTTTATGTTTTAGCTCCTGTTATTGATAGAGTAGAGACAAAAAAGTGGGGAATTTTGTAATAAGATATCCCCACTGTAAAGAATGACTTTCCAAGAAATATTAGAAGAAATTGTTTCTTTGTAATAATGATCACAAATCGTGGAACCCCCTTACTAATTTGTGATGTTCACCATCTGGGTGCATGTTCTCTAAGACTGAGTTCTGTTGTAAATCAATTAGAAATGCCCAGAAACATAAGCATGATTCTCTTCACAGACACATACATGCATGAAAGAGAACCCTAATGGGGCAGTCTCTAGGCTTAAGGAAGACATTGCATATTTTTTCTTTTTTTTAATTTATTTTTATTTTTTGAGATGAACTCTTGCTCTGTAACCCAGGCTGGAGTGCCATGGAGCAATCTCAGTTCACCGCTGCCCCCACCTCCCAGGTTCCAACGATTCTCCTGCCTCAGCCTCCCAAGTAGCTGGAATTACAAGCTCCCACCACCACACCTGGCTAATTTTTTGTACTTTTAGTAGAGACAGGGTTTCACTGTGTTGGTCAGGCTGGTCTTAAACTCCTGACCTCAGGTGATCCGCCCACCTCGGCCTCCCAAAGTGCTGGGATTACAGACATGAGCCACCATGCCTGACCTGCATTTTCTTAAATAAGAGACAAACCCAGTAATTGAAAAATAGGAAAAATATACACTCACAAATTTTGGTAATCTTAATTGAACTTGGGGAGAAAAAACAAAGTACTTTTAAAGCTGCAATATGATGAAGCATATAAAGCACAATAATTCTTTTAATTATTCCATTAATTTGTGAATGAAAGCAATTTGGTTGAGGATGGCTTGGGCCAGAGAAGTCAAGGTTGCAGTGAGCCGTGATCGCGCTGCTGCACTCCAGCTTGAGTGACAGAGTGCGACCCTGTCTCAAAAAAAAAAAAAAAGCATTTTAAAAAGACAAGGGTATCTTTTTTTTTTTTTTTTTTCCCTGATATGGAGTCTTACTCTGTCACCAAGGCTGGAGTGCAATGGCACAATCTCAGCTCACTGCAACCTCCGCCTCCCAGGTTCAAGCGATTCTTCTACCTTGGCCTCCTGAGTAGCTGGGACTACAGGCATGCGCCACCACGCCTGGCTAAGTTTTTGTATTTTTAGTAGAGACGGGGTTTCACCATGTTGACCAGGCTGGTCTCAAACTCCTGACCTTGTGATCGGCCCTCCTCAGCCTCAAAAAGTGTTGGGATTACCTGCGTGAGCCACCGCGCCCGGCAGGGGTGTGTTCTTTTCACATAAAAAGAAGTCCGGAGCTGTGCAGCCCAAGGCTGGTGGTACGGCTGATCAAGTATTCTTTGGGGGACCCAGGGTCTTTTAACTGTCTCTTCTGTCATCTTTCCCTGAAGGCCTTAATCCTCATACTTGTGGCTTCATGGTCACAACATGGTACAGTAGTTGTGTTACAAGAATGGAGTCTCGATCCAGGCCCCAAGAGAGGGTTCTCGGATCTCGCACAAGAAAGAATTTAGGAAAGTTCATAGTGTAAAGTGAAAGCAAGTTTATTAAGAAAGTAGAGGAGGCCGGGCACCGTGGCTTATGCCTGTAATCCCAGCACTTTGGGAGGCTGAGGCAGGCTGATCACCTGAGGTTGCAAGTTCGAGACCAGCCTGACCAACATGGAGAAACCCCGTCTCTACTAAAAATACAAAAATTAGCTAGGCATGCCTGTAATCCCAGCTACTCAGGACACTGAGGCAGGAGAATCACTTGAACCTGGGAGGCAGAGGTTGCGGTAAGCCAAGATCACACCACTGCACTCCAGCCTGGGCAACAAGAGTGAAACTCTGTCTCAAAAAAAAGAGAAAGTAGAGGAATAAAAGAATGGCTACTCCGTAGGCAGAGCAGTCCCAAGGGCTGCTGATTACCCATTTTTATTGTTATTTATTGATGATATGGTAAACAAAGGGTAGATGATTCATGCCTCCCCTTTTTAGACCACGTAGGGTAACTTCTTGACTTTGCCCTGGCATCTGTAAACTGTCGTGGCGCTGGTGGGAGTGTGGCAGTGAGGAGGACCAGAGGTCACTCTCGTGGCCATCTTGGTTTTTGGAGGGTTAGAGCTGGCTTCTTTACTGTAACTGTTTTATCAGCAGTTATCAGCAACCTGATAAAACCTCAAAAGCTGTGGAAAGCATAGATGACTACAAAGTACCTATCATGGTGCCTGGCACATAGTAAATCATTAATAAATGGTACTACCGTTCTTGCAGGCCAGAACTAGCATTTATATATCAAGAGTCTAAATGAAAGTCCCATGAGACAAATATAGCAAATGCTTAATAACATTTGTAATTTCCTTTGAGCCAAACCACGGGGAGACAATCAAGCCCATATAGCCATGCTGCATAACATGCGCAACTCAAGCTACTCCTTAATGTTTCCCTATTTGTAATGCGGCAGAAAATCATGTACCTGCTTGTCTCTCTGAGGCTCAAAGTATAGCCAGAGGGCTGAGCAGCAGCTGAGCATCTGCCTCCTCCTTGAAATTCAGGGTCAGCAGGAGGACAGACCCGCAAGAACACTCACAAGGGGAGACAGTTCTTTGCAAGGCAGATGTAAGAACAAATATTAAGCAGGAAAATGTGTGCATGCGTGCAGATGAAAAGGTAGGCATCATGAGCACTCTCGTATGATGTGTGAGCTAAGTTTATATTATTACTACTTTATAATAATTATTCTGCTTCTTACTTTTATTCAAGTTAGCTCTTTGTCTAAAAGCAGGGAAAGGAAAGGGGTCAATCAGAGTAGGAGATTAGAGAGGTGTTTGTAGGATGAAAGAAGGAATTCTAGGCCAGGTGCAGTGGCACTCACCTGTAATCCCAGCACTTTGGGAGGCTGAGGCAGGCAGATCACCTGAGGTAAGGAGATTGAGACCAGTCTGGCCAACATGGTGAAACCCTGTCTCTACTAAATATACAAAATTGGTCGAGTGTGGTGGCACACCGGTGTAATCCCAGCTACTCAGGAGGCTGAGCAGGAGAACCACGCTTGAACTCCAGAGGCAGAAGTTGCAGTGAGCCAAGATCCAGCCATTGCACTCTAGCCTGGGCAAAAAGAGCGAAACTCTGTCTCAAAAATAAAGCAAGACGGAATTCTAATTTCTCTATCCTGCATACCACACTGATTGATCTTCTGACTCTGATAGAATTAGAGTATTGATGGGCCAGGTGCAGTGGTTCACACCGGTAATCCCAGCACTTTGGGAGGCCAAGGCAGGTGGATCTCAAGGTCAGGAGTTTAAGACCAGCCTGGTCAAGATGGTGAAACCCCGTCTCTACTAAAGATACAAAAGTTAGCTGGGCACTGTGTCAGACGCCTGTAATCCCAGCTACTTGGGAGGCTGAGGCAGGAGAATCGCTTGAACCCAGGGTGTGGATGTTGCAATGAACCAAGATCATGCCACTGCACTCCAGCCTAGGTGACAGAGTGAGACTCCTTCTCAAAAAAAAAAAAAAAAATTTAGAGTATTGATGAAGATGCCACTGGCTTGTGGGGCTTCAGAGGAGGGAGTAGGGCCATTGTGCCTTACCCTGTACTGCAAATTGAACACACAGCCAAGAGGGCACAAACACTGGAGTCAGGCTGTCTTGGTTCAAATCCTGGCTCCACGTCTTAGTATCTGGGTGGCCTCAGACAAATTTCATAACTTTTCTGAGCCTTACTGTCTTCAACAGTAAATAGGCATAATAAAATCTCTATCACAGTTTCGTTATAAAGGATTGAACAGGGGGAGCTTTCAAACCAAGATGAAGACATGACGGAGTCTATACAAGGGAGCTCTGGAGCAAGGGATGCCTACTAGAGGAATTTTTATTGGGCATAAACATTCTGCCCAACCCTTGTAGACCCACCTTCTTGCTCAGCCATTCATAGGCGGTGACCTGTAAAGCATAACCTCAAGCTGAGGGGGACCCTAGAGGGGACAGCTAGAGGGCATCAACCCCACAGGGAGTTTTTTGGTTTTGTTTTTGTTTTTGAGACAGGATCTTGCTCTGCTGCCCAGGCTGGAGTTCTGTAGCGAGATCCCATCTCACTGCAGCCTTGACCTCCCAGGCTATCCCCATTAAAAGAAAAACAATTCAACATTAGGCCCTTTTGGCCACTGGTCAAGGTTAAATTGACAAGGCAACTCTATTAGTTTGCTAGGGCTGCCATAACAAGGTACCACAGACTTGGTGGCTTTTTTTTTTCTTTTTTGATACAGGGACTGGCTCTGTTGCCCAGGCTGGAGTGCAGTGACATAAACACAGCTCATTGCAGCCTGGACCTCCTGTGCTCAAGTGATCCTCCCACCTCAGTCTCTTGAGTAGCTGGGGCTATAGACATACAGCACCACCACCACTGCTGACTAATTAAAAAAAAAAAATTTGTAGGAATGGGATCTTAATATGTTGCCCAGGATGGTCTTGAACTCATGGCCCCAATCAGTCCTCTTGACTCCACTTCCCAAAGTGCTGGGATTATAGGAATGAGTCACCATGCTTGGCCAATAAAATTTATTTACGTATTTTATTTATGTTTTAATATTTATTTATTTATGTATTTATTTATTTATTTTGAGATGGAGTTTCACTCTTGTTGCCCAGGCTAGAGTGCAATGGTACAATCTCGGCTCAGTGCAACCTCCACCTCCTGGGTTCAAGCGATTCTCCTGCCTCAGCTTCCCAAGTAGCTGGGATTACAGGCATGGGCCACCATGCCCGGCTAATTTTGTATTTTTTTTTTTTAGTAGAGACAGGGTTTCTCCATGTTGGTCAGGCTGGTCTTGAACTCCTTACCGCAGGTGATCCGCACGCCTTGGCCTCCCAAAGTGCAGGAATTGCAGGTCTGAGCCACCACACCCGGCCGCAAAATTTATTTTTAACAAACGTTAGGAAAAAGAAGACATTGGAGCGTTTTCTAGAATCCCCAGTACTGGATTAGTGGTAGCAATTGAAGATGGGAAGAAGATGGGAGAACAAAAGAAAGGAGAAAGGAAAAGCAGAAAAGGGAGAGAAGAAGGAGGAAGAAAGAGAAGGAAGAGAAAGGACTAGAAGAAAAGAGAAATGAGAAGGGGTCGGGGAGAGGAGGGCAGTAATGTAACTGGGTAAGGGGTTCACCTTGCCTGCTGCCTAGACAGAGCTGATTCATCAAGACAGGGGAACTGCAATAGAAAAAGAGTGATTCACAACCAGCCGGCTGTGCAGGAGACTGGAGTTTTGTTTTATTTTATTTTATTTTTTTGAGACTGAGTCTCACTCTATCACCCAGGCTGGAGTACAGTGGCCGGATCTCAACTCACTGCAAGCTCCGCCTCCTGGGTTTAGGCCATTCTCCTGCCTCAGCCTCGTGAGTAGCTGGGACTACAGGCACCCGCCACCTCGCCCGGCTAGTTTTTTGTATTTTTTAGTAGAGACGGGGTTTCACCGTGTTAGCCAGGATGGTCTCGATCTCCTGACCTCGTGATCCACCCGTCTCGGCCTCCCAAAGTGGTGGGATTACAGGCGTGAGCCACCGCGCCTGGCAACATCTTAACCATGTGGCAGGTTGCACACCTCTTTACTGAGCTCCAGGATGATGCTTGAACTCTCCAGAGCCCACACCCAGCTCATGGTCTCTTGCAGTAAAAAGAACACAAGGTCTGAGCTCTAGCCTCAATTTTGAGGTCAAGTAGGCAAGTAGCAGTGTCCTTGAGCAGTTCCCTGTAAACCTTATCAGCCTTGTTTTTGTCCCTTCTCTCTCTTTTTTTTTTTCTTTTGAGATGGAGGAGTCTCACTCTGTCGCCCAGGCTGGAGTGCAGTGGTGCAATCTTGACCCAGTGCAACCTCCGCCTCCTGGGCTCAAGCGATTCTCCTGCCTCACCCATTCCAGTAGCTGGGATTACAGGCGCACACCACCATGTCTGGATAATTTATTTGTATTTTTAGTAGAAATGGGGTTTCACCATGTTGGTTAGGCTGGTTGTGAACTCCTGACCTCAAGTGATCCACCCCGCTTGGCTTCCCAATGTTCTGGGATTACAGGTGTGAGCCACCACACGCGGCCTGCCCCTTCTCTTTTAATTAAGGAGATGTGAGACATGTCCTCTAAGACTCCTCCCAGCTATGCAGTCCTGAGAGTTATCCATTAGCAAGGGTGAATAATCACCAAATAATGGCCGGATAGGTAAGGGTAGGTATGTCTTCATTTTCACTGTACACTATTAAATCAATCCAGATTGTCAATAGAGAGTCAGAAAATAGTGGATTTATTTATTTATGTATTTATTTTAGAGCCAGAGTCTTTCTCTGTCTCCCAGGCTGGAGTGCAATGGCACGATTTCGGCTCACGGCAACCTCTGTCTCCCAGGTTCAAGCGATCCTCTTGCCTCAACCTCCAGAGTAGTTGGAATTACAGGTGCCCATGACCACACCTGTCTAATTTTTGTAATTTTAGTAGAGATGGCATTTCGCCACATTGGTCAGGCTGGTCTTGAACTCCTGAACTCAGGTGATCCGCCTGCCTTGGCCTCCCAAAGTGCTGGGATTACAGATATGAGCCACTGTGCCTGGTGAGTGGATTTTTTTTTTTTTTATGATTATGAGTAAGACCTTCTCCATGCAGGAGGCCAACCTGGGTATCTCTCCTTCACTGAAGCCAGATCTCTTTCCCCTGAGAGAACATACTTATTTCCCCTTGTATAAGGGAAAGTCCTCACACGCTCAAATCTGAAATCATTCCAGTTTAGATGTGCTTTGGATCTACAGAGGCTTTTATTCCCTCTTTCATGAAATGAAGCATAATTAATAATAGCCAGAGGATGAGGAATTACAGTCATGCCTTATTACTGAAGCTGTGTCTGCAGCCTAGCCGATGATGACAGCAATGACGAAGCATTTCATCAGCTAGAACAGATCCTTCACCCCAGAATTTCCACCTGGCACCGCCACAGCAGGGCCCTCACTATGTGGTTAGAACAGAAGAGGAAATGTGGCCCAGTTAGTCAACTGCGTCGTGCAACTCCTACTAAACCAGTGATTCAGCTCTTGGCCCACAAAAACCAACTTTTTTATTCCTAAGAGAAAGAATTCAAAGTTCGTACTGATTTAGGAAAATGAATCAAATTCCCTCTGGGCAAATGAAAGTCAGCAGAATTGCTAAAAGAACACTAATTTGCCACTAAGTTCACTTTCTGGAAGTTTATCCACTCAGATAATCAACAAAAGCCACATCTATAAAGAGGTGGGTAAAGAAGGTAGGCCAGGTTCTGGAACTGTCTGGATTACTCCTAAACGTGAGGGGAAATATTTCACTCTCACAGAACTGCAGGAAAATAAAACACATGAAAAAAAAAAAAAAAGGATTAGGTCAGGTGCAATGGCTCATGCCTGTATCCCCTGCACTTTAGGAGGCCAAGGAAGTAGAATTGTTTGAGACCAGGAGTTCAAGAGCAGCCTGGGCAAAATAGTAGGACCCCTTCTCTACGAAATATACAAAAATTAGTGGGGCATGGTGGGGCATGCCTTTAGTTCTGTCAGAAGCATTTGAACCAGAGCAACTCCATCTTGAGTAGGGGCTGGGTAAAATAAGGCTGAGACCTGCTGGGCTGCATTCCTAGGAGGTCAAAGCATTCTTTGTCACAACATGAGATAGCAGGTCGACACATGATACAGGTCATAAAGACTTTGCTGATAAAATAGTTTGCAATAATGAAGCCTCCACCAAAACCAAGATGGCGACGAGAGTGACCTCTGGTCCTCCCCACAGCTACACTCCCACCATCTCCATGACAGTTCACAAATGCCATGGACAATGTCAGGAAGTTACCCTATATGATCTAAATAGGGGAGGCAAAAATAATCCACCCATTGTTTAGCATATAATCAAGAAGTAACCATAAAAATGGTCAACCCTCAGGGCTGCTCTGTCTACAGAGGAGCCACTGTTTTATTCCTCTACTTTCTTTCTTTCTTTTTTTTTTTTTGAGATGGAGTCTCGCTATGTGGCCCAGACTGGAGTGCAGTGGTGCAATCTCGGCTCACTGCAAACTCCGCCTCCCGGATTCACGCCATTCTTCTGCCTCAGCCTCCCAAGTAGCTGGGACTACAGGCGCCCGCCACCACGCCCAGCTAATTTTTTTTTTTTGTATTTTTAGTAGAGACAGGGTCTCTACTTTCTTAATAAACTTGCTTTCACTTTCCTCTATGGACTCGCCGAGTTCTTTCTTGCATGAGATCCAAGAACCCAGTCTTGGGGTCCGGTAACAGTTCCATCTACCCAGGAGGCTGAGGCGGGAGGATCACTAGAGCCAGAGAGATTGAGGCTGCAGTGAGCTATGACCTTGCCGCTGCACTCAAGCCTGGACTAGAGAACAAGACCCAGTCTCAAAAAAAAAAAAAAAAAAAAGAAGAAGAAGAAGAAGATAAAAAAGGAAAAAAAGAAGACTGAGTCAGCATTTTCACTTATTATCCCTCTGGCCCTCATTCCTCCTTTTGGTTTGAGAACTAAGGTTTTTGTCATCACAAGTGCAAATGAGGCTTATTCATTCAAGGGAGTCAGGCTTAGCCTGACCCCTTTACTAACCGTGAGCAGTGGATTGTTAAACCTAATAAGCACATGCACATTTGTTCTGAGAACAAATAGCTTTGGGGTAAGATGCAAGATGACCTGCCTTGGAAATAAAATATTAAGTACTTAACATTTTACCATAAACTGTTGCCTAATGTCTGATCGAGTGGGATTTGATGTCTTATTATTTGATCCAGTTTCAGCTATTTTCTGTGACTGAATTCAGGATCCTCTCCACCACCATCATCAGTACCCTCCATTACCCACCCAGCTCTCAACGGATCTTCTTTTAGCCTTTAAATGACTCTGAGCCCACACACAGAAAAAAAAAGAAGTTGTTTTAGGTTCAAGAAACTGCCCTTTCCTCTTTTTAATTACAGTATATCCAAATGGTAAATGCTTTTATTTGCATTTGAAGAAAAATTCAAAGAGTTGCGGTTGGAATGAGGAAGTTCTTAAAAATCTTTCCTAAATATCCTGACCATGTAAACCCAAAGAAAGGGAAAGACTCCAAGACTAGCAAAGGTAATGATAAACAAAACAAAATAAACTATCCAAAAGAGAGAAAATCCCTGATCTCTCTTTTCTCTTTCTTCCCCTTTGGCTTCTTTAGTGGGTTATCTCCTTTTTGCCCACAGGCAGAGCATCCAGATTTCTTTCAGAATAACAATGGCTGTTATCTAATTCCTAAACTATTCCTTTCATCTTAAACCTTCCCGAGACAAATCGTCCACCTCCCTCCCAGCCTTACCCTCAAGCATTTTATTTTAGCCATGCGCTCTCTCTCTCTCTCTCTCTCTCTATATTTTTTTTTTGAGACGGAATTTCACTCTTCTTGCCCAGGCTGGAATGCAGTAGCGCCATCCCGGCTCACTGCAACCTCCGCCTCCTGGGTTCAAGCGATTCTCCTGCCTCAGCCTCCTGAGTAGCTGTGATTACAGGCATGCATCACCACGCCCGACTAATTTTGGGTATTTTTGGTAGAGATAGGGTTTCTCCATGTTGGTCAGGCTGGTCTCGAACTCCCAACTTCAGATGATTCGCCCACCTCGGCCTCCCAAAGTGCTGGGATTACAGGCATGAGCCACTGCGCCCGGCAGCCATGCTATATTTTTAATTCTCAGTAGAATTATTTCTACTGATGCAATGGAGTGTGCTTCTCTGAAACGTTTCTACTGTTGGTGGACATCACGTCAGTACTTCTTACCTTTCTTTTACCCTTAGGGTGAAAGGGAAGGGCGTGAAACATTAGAAACTTTGGGTAGTCATAGAAATAGAGACTGCCTCACCTCCCTATCCATTTGTCCTCCAAAAGAGGAAAGAGGATTTTCTTTTTCTTTCTGTCTTTCCTTTTTTTTTTTTTTTTTTTTGAGATGGAGTCTCATTCTGTCACCCAGGCTGGAGTGCTGGGCTGTGGTTTCAGCTCACTGCAACCTCCGCCTCCCAAGTTCAAGCGATTCTCCTACTTCAGTCTCCCGAGTAGCTGGGACTACAGGCGTGTGCCACCATGCCCAGTTAATTTTTGTATTTTTAGTACAGAAGGGGTTTCACTATGTTGGCCAAGCTGGTCTCGAACTCCTGACCTCAGGTGATCCACCCACCTCTGCCTCCCAAATTGCTGAGATTATAGGCGTGAGCGATCGCACCCGGCTGGAAGGAGGAGCTGCTTTTTTGAGATGAAGTCCTGTTCTGTCGCCCAGGCTGGAGTGCAGTTGCAACATCTCTGCTCACTGCAAGCCCTGCCTCCCGGGTTCACCCCATTCTCCTGCCTCAGCCTCCCAAGTAGCTGGTACTACAGGTGCCCACCAACACGCCCGGCTAATGTTTTGTAATTTTGGTAGAGATGAGGTTTCACCGTGTTAGCCAGGATGGTCTTGATCTCCTGACCTCGTGATCCACCTGCCTCAGCCTCCCAAAGTGCTGGGATTACTGGCGTGAGCCACCATGCCCAGTCAGAAAGAGGAGCTTCTTAACCAAAGGGCTCAGCTCTGAAGCCTAGACTGGAGCCTTAGATCACTTACTTCCCTCATTGATTTACTAACTTACAAAAGTTTGTAATTGGCCTGCATTGTGCCATGCACTTATTCTAGGCTCTGGGTTTACAGCAGTTTACATGACAACAATGATTCTACACTCATGGGAATTTATATTCTGGTGAAGGAGACCAATAGTACGCAAATGAATAAGATATGGCTGGTATGAAGAAAGCGAACACAGTAATGTGATACGAATTGGGATAGAAGTCAGAGAAGGTCTTGCTGAGAAGATGACATTCACGCTAAGACCTGTAGGAATATCTCAGATGTGGGAAAATCAGAACAGCCATTCTGAGGAATAAGGGGTGGAAATGCAGGAGGTTGACCTGTTATAGGCAGCAAGGTGATTTGGGTGACTGGACCTTATTAGCTAGGAAGGAACTGGTAGTGTTAGGGATATTGGAACCAGAGCAACTCCATCTTGAATAGGGGCTGGGTAAAATAAGACTAAGACCTACTGTGCTGCATTCCCAGACAGTTAGGCATTCTAAGTCACAGGATGAGATAGGAGGTCGACATAAGATACAGGTCATAGGCCGGGCGCGGTGGCTCAAGCCTGTAATCCCAGCACTTTGGGAGGCCGAGACGGGCGGATCACGAGGTCAGGAGATCGAGACCATCCTGACTAACACGGTGAAACCCCATCTCTACTAAAAAATACAAAAAACTAGCCGGGCGAGGTGGCGGGCGCCTGTAGTCCCAGCTACTCGGGAGGCTGAGGCAGGAAAATGGCGTAAACCCAGGAGGCGGAGCTTGCAGTGAGCTGAGATCCGGCCACTGCACTCCAGCCTGGGCAACAGAGCGAGACTCCGTCTCAAAAAAAAAAAAAAAGATACAGGTCATAAAGACCTTGCTGATAAAACAGGTTGTAGGCTGGGTGCGGTGGCTTGCACCTGTAATCCCAGCACTTTGGGAGGCCGAGGCAGGCGGATCACCTGAGGTCAGGAGTTCAAAACCAGCCTGGCCAACATGGTGAAACCACGTCTCTATTAAAAATAAAAATAAAAAAAATTCCAGCTACTTGGGAGGGTGAAGAAGGACAATTGCTTGAAGCCAGGAGGTGGAGGTTGCAGTGAGCCAAGATCACACCATGGCATTCCAGCCTGGGGAACAAGAGTGAGACTCTGTCTCAGAAAAAGAGAGAGAGAAAAAAAAAAACAGGTTGCAGTAAAGAAGGTGGCCAAAACCCATCAAAACCAAGAGGACCTCTGGTCATCCTCACTGCTACACTCCCACCAGCGCCATGACAGTTCAGAAATATAAAGACAATGTCAGAAAGTTACATTATATGGTTTAAAAAGTGGAGGAACACACAGCTACAGGCATTGCCCACCCCTTTCATGGAAAACTCATGATTAATTCACTCTTTATTTAGCATACAATCAAGAAATAACCATAAAAACGAGCAACCAGCAGCCCTTAAGGATGCTCTGCCTATGGAGTGGGCATTCTTTATTCCTCTACTTTCTTTTTTTTTTTTTTTTCTGCCCCCCACCCCCCACCAAGGAGTCTCACTCTATTGACCGGGCTGGACTGCGGTGGCACGATCTCAGCTCACTGCAACCTCTGCCTTCTGGGTTCAAGCGATTCTCCTGCCTCAGCCTCCTGAGTAGCTGGGATTACAGGCACCTGCCACCACCCCCAGCTAATTTTTGTATATTTTAGTAGAGACGGGGTTTTACCATGTTGGCCAGGATGGTCTTCATCTCCTGACCTCATAATCCGCCCACCTCGGCCTTGCAAAGAGCTGAAATTACAGGCATGAGCCACTGTGCCCGGCTATTCCTCTACTTTCTTTTTTGTTTGCTTGTTTTCTTTTTTGAGACAGAGTCTTGCTCTGTCGCCCAGGATAGAGTGCAGTGGTGCAGGTGCGATCTCAGCTCACTGCAACCTCCACCTCCCGAGTTCAAGCAGTTCTCCTGCCTCAGCCTCAGGAGCAGCTAGGACCATAGGTGTCCGCCACTGCGCCTGGCTAATTTTTGTATTTTCAGTAGAGACGGTGTTTCACCATCTTGGCCAGGCTGGTCTCGACCTTGTGATCCATCCACCTCAGCCTCCCAAAGTGGTGGGATTACAGGTGTGAGCCACCACTCCTGGCCGCATGGCTTACATTTTTAAAAGACCTCTCTGACCATAGGTTGAAGAGTAGACTAGTGGGGAGTAAACCAGCAGTAATCTAGATGAAAGGTAATGGTGGCTTAAAATAGGATGACTGGCTGGGCACAGTGGCTCATGCCTGTGATCCCAGCACTGTGGGAGGCCGAGGCGGATGGATCACGAGGTCAGGAGTTCAAGACCAGCCTGGCTAACACGGTGAAACCCCGTCTCTACTAAAAAATACAAAAAAATTAGTTGGGCGTGGTGGCGGGCGCCTGTAGTCTCAGCTACTAGGGAGGCTAAGGCAGAAGAGTGGCGTGAACCCAGGAGGCGGAGCTTGCAGTGAGCCAAGATTATTGCACCACTGCACTCCAGCTTGGGTGGCAGAGCAGGACTCTGTCTCAAAAACACAAAAAACAAAAAACAAAAATTAGCCAGTCATGGTAGCAGGTGCCTATAATCCCAATTACTCTGGAGGTTGAGGCAGAGAATTGCTTGAACCCAGAAGGCAGAGGTTGCAGTGAGCTGAGATTATGCCACTGCACTCCAGCTTCAGTGACATAGAGAGACTCTGTCTCAAAAAAAAAAAAAAAAAAAAAGAATGACAGCAATAGACGTGAAGAGAAATGGGCAAATTGGGATCCAGGGTGTATCTTGTTGGTACTGACAACAGGACCTGATGTTGGATTGGCTGTTGGGGGTCTGAGAAAAAAGAGGAATGAAGGATGACTCCTAGGTGAATGTCTTGGGCAATTGGGTAGATGATGGTGACATTTATTGAGATGGAGATTAAAGAATAAAAAATTTACGCACAGGAAACATCTGTGCTTCCTTTAACGGATCTGTAAAATGGAAACAGTAGTACCTACCTCATAAGTCTATAGTCAGGATTAATTAAAATAAAAAGCCAGGCACATAGTATGTCCTCAAATAATGTAAATAATTTAGTTATTATTGTTATATGCCAAGCACTATGCTATGAGCTCCTTTTCAAAACTGAATACCTGGTCTTTTTTTTTTTTTTTTTGAGATAGAGTCTCGCTCTGTGGCCCAGGCTGGAGTGCAGTGGCGCCATCTTGGCTCACTGCAACCTCCACCTCACGGGTTCAAGCAATTCTCTGCCACAGCCTCCCGAGTAGGTGGGATTACAAGCGTCCACCATCACAGCCGGCTAATTTTTGTATTTTTAGTAGAGTTGGGAGGCTGGTCTTGAACACCTAACCTTGTGTTCCACCCGCCTTGGCCTCCCAAAGTGCTGGGATTATAAGCATGAGCCACCGTGCCCTTTTTGTTTTTGTTTTTTTTTTTTTTTTAGGCTGAGTCTCCCTCTGTAGTCCAGGCTGGAGTGCAATGGCATGATCTCAGCTCACTGCAACCTCTGCCACCGAGGTCACGGTTCAAGCAATTCTCCTGCCTCAGCCTCCCGAGTAGCTGGGATTCCAGGCTCGGGCCACCATGCCCAGATAATTTTTGGATTTTTAGTAGAGACTGGGTTTCACCGTGTTGGCCAGGCTTGTCTTGAACTCCTGACCTCAGGTGATCCACCCGCCTCGGCCTCCCAAAGTGCTGGGATTGCAGGCGTCAGTCACCGCGCCCAGCTGAATACCTGCTCTCGGCTGAGTGTGGTGGTTCACACCTGTAATCCCAACACTTTGGGAGGCCAAGGCTGGCAGATCACTTGAAGTCAGGAGTTCAAAACCAGCCTGGCCAACATGGTGAAACCTCAACTCGGCTAAAAATACAAAAATAAATAAATAAATAAAAATTAGTCAGGTGTGGTGGCGCACACTTGTAATCCCACCTACTTGGAAGGCTGAGGCAGGCAAGAGAATTCCTTGAACCCAGGAGGCGGAAGTTGCAGTGAACCGAGATCGTAGATCGTGCCACTGCACTACAGTCTGGTTGACAGAGCAAGACTCCATCTCAAAAAAACAAAAAGATTGAATGCCTGCTCTAAGGAAGCTTAGCACTGGGCCAAACGCGGTGGCTCGTGCCTGTAATCCCAGCACTTTGGGAGGCCAAGGCAGGCGGATCATAAGGTCAGGAGACAGAGACCATGCTGGCTAATATGGTGAAACCCCGTCTCCACTAAAAATACAAAAAATTAGCTGGATGTGGTGGTGGGCGCCTGTAGTCCCAGCTACTCGGGAGGCTTAGGCAGGGGAATCTGTTGAACCCGGGAGACGGAGGTTGCTGTGAGCCAAGATGGCGCCACTGCACTCCAGCCTGGTGACACAGCAAGACTCCATCTCAAAAAAAAAAAAAAAGGAAGCTTAGCATTAAATGGAATATGACAAGTTGCAAGTTGTTGGAATATGGGATAGTGAAGACATTCTAATTATTCAAGATGTTATAGAATACAATTTTCGATGCATGAGTCCAAATAACAGAGGAGCTCCAAACTGAACACTTTTTGCATTTACAGAAGACAGTCATAGGTTCTTGTACGGTGTAGTATCCAACACAGGCTGAGACTGTTTAACAATACGCTTTCTGGGCCGGGCGCCGTGGCTCAAGCCTGTAATCCCAGCACTTTGGGAGGCTGAGACGGGCGGATCACGAGGTCAGGAGATCGAGACCATCCTGGCTAACACGGTGAAACCCCGTCTCTACTAAAAAATACGAAAAACCAGCCGGGCGAGGTGGCGGGCGCCTGTAGTCCCAGCTACTGGGGAGGCTGAGGCAGGAGAATGGCGTAAACCTGGGAGGCGGAGCTTGCAGTGAGCTGAGATCCGGCCACTGCGCTCCAGCCTGGGCGGCAGAGCGAGACTCCGTCTCAGAAAAAAAACAAAAAAACAAAAAAACCCAATATGCTTTCTGAAGAAGTAAAAGAAAGCCGTGATTTGTTGCATTTGCCAGTTTGTGTGGTATAAATACTCCCATTACAGCCAATTTCAAATTATCAATGTGATATAAACCAGCTCACAACATTTCTGAAAATTTAACAATTGATTCTTATAAATGATATGAGCTATTTTCAGCTCACACTGAACTTAGAATATACTCAGCAAAAAGAGATGAATGATGACACTTAAGGAAGATGAATCTAGTCTAAGTGTTCAGTTTGAATAAGAAATAACAATTGAAGGTAAGAAGCTCTGTATCAGGCCAGGTGCAGTGGATCACGCCTGTAATATTAGCACTTTGAGAAGCCAAGGTGGGCGGATCACCAGAGGTCAGGAGTTCGAGACCAACCTGGTCAACATGGTGAAACCCCATCTCTACTAAAAACACAAGAATTAGCTGGGCATGTTGACGCATGCCTATAATCCCAGCTACTCGGGAGACTGAGGCAGGAGAATCACTTGAACCCAGGAGGCAGAAGCTGCAGTGAGCCGAGATTACGCCACTGCACTCCAGCCTTGGTGACAAGAGCAAAACTCTGTCTCCAAAAAAAAGAAGCCCTGTATGTACTTATTCAACAAATATTTACTGAGTACCTGCTGCATATAGGAGAATGTGCTAGGTACCTGGGATAACCTCGTCTCACCATTTGTTAAACAGACCAGGTACCATAAAGTTTACATGAAGCTGACAATCCAGCTTGAAGTCCACTGTAGGGATTCACATTGAGTTGAGGTCTTAGAGTACTGATGGTAGAAACTACCTGAGTAGCTAGAATCTACCTACGAGTAGTGGTGAGTCTGAGTTTTTTAGTGAGGATCTATGGCCAGATCTATGATATAGACATAGAAGAAATGAGAAGGCAACGATCCGACCAAGGCTTCTAGTGCAAGAGACGTTACACATTAACCCAGAGATCAGAAAGGGAAGTTTGTACAGAATAGATGCTCAATAAATATTTGCTGAGTGTGGAAGTGTTTGATATTTGTAATAGTGTTCATAAAGTGTTCCAATGTATTTAATTTGTATGAATGAATTACATGTAATTCATGATATAGAAACATAATATTTTAGGTCTATAAGGATGTAGCTGGGGAAGTCCAGGGATATTCTGAAGGACAAGCAAACTAGTTCCTTCCACAAATAAATGGTGGGGTGGTGAGGGCAGATAGGAGGTAGATTAAAAGAGACACATCAACCAAAAAGGATCTATGAACCATGTATAGATTCTGATTTGAATGAACTAACTGTGAAATGACAGTCATGGAAAAACTGAATTTGGACAGCATATTAATGACGTGAAAACATTTTGCTAATTTTCGTAGGGGTGAAATGGCACTATGTTTGTATTTTATTGTTTATTGTTTATTGTTTATTTTATTTATTTATTTATTTGAGACAAAGTCTGGCTCTGTCACCCAGGCTGGAGTGCAGTGATGCAATCTCGGCTAACCACAACCTCCACCTCCCAGGTTCAAGCGATTCTCCTGCCTCAGCCTCCCGAGTAGCTGGGATTACAGGTGTGTGCCACTGTACCCGGCTAATTTTTTGTATTTTCAGTAGAGATGAGGTTTCACCATGTTGGCCAGGCTAGTCTTGAACTCTTGACCTCAGGTAATCTGCCGGCCTCAGGCTCCCAAAATGCTAGGATTACAAGCGTGAGCCACATCACCCAGGTTTTATTTTCTTTTTCAGGCGGAGTTTTGCTCTTGTCGCCCAGGCTGGAGTGCAATGGCACTATCTCGGCTCACTGTAACCCATGCCTCCTGGGTTCAAGTGATTCTCCTGTCTCGGCCTCTCAAGTAGCTGGGATTAAAGGCACCCACCACCATACTGGCTAATTTTTTGTATTTTTAGTGGGGACATGGTTTCAACATGTTGGCCAGCCTGGTCTCGAACTCCTGACCTCAGGTGATGCACCAGCCTTGGCCTCCCAAAGTGCTGGGATTAAAGGGGTGAGCCACCACGCCCAGCCATGTTTGTGTTTTAGACAGAGAGGAAAAAAAGCTCCTTATCAATTAGACATACGTAATGAAGTATTCACAGGTAAAATAAAATGATGACCCAGATTTATTTTAAAATACTCCAGAAAACAAAAAGTGAGAGGATGAAACAAGAATGGCAAAATATTGATAACTGTTGAAGTTGAGAGATGGCATATGAGGGCTCCCCATACTCATATATGCTTATTAGTGATATGTTACAAATTTTTCATAATTACCTGGGCATGGTGTCTCACACCTCTAATCCCAGCACATTGGCAGGCCGAGGCAGGCAGATCCCTTGAGACCAGCCTGAGCAACATGGCAAAATCCCGTCTCCTCAGAAATAAACAAAATAAACTGGGCATGTGTTGGAGCCTGTAGTCCCAGCTACTAGGCAGGCTGAGATGGGAGGATCACTTGAGCCTGGTAAGTGGAGGTTGCAGTGAGTTGAGATCATGCCACTGCACTCCAGCCTGGACAACAGAGTGGAAAAAAAAAAAAGAGAAAATTATTTCCATAATTATTTTTTTTTTTTTTTTTTTTTTTTGAGGCGGAGTCTCGTTCTGTCGCCCCGCTGGAGTGCAGTGGCCGGATCTCAGCTCACTGCAAGCTCCACCTCTCCGATTTACGCCATTCTCCTGCCTCAGCCTCCGGAGTAGCTGGGACTACAGGCGCCCGCCACCTCGCCCGGCTAGTTTTTGTATTTTTTTTTTAGTAGAGACGAGGTTTCACCGTGTCAGCCAGGATGGTCTCGATCTCCTGACCTCGTGATCCACCCGTCTCGGCCTCCCAAAGTGCTGGGATTACAGGCTTGAGCCACCGCGCCCGGCCTATTTCCATAATTAAAAGCTAAATTTAAAAAATGAGGAAGAAATCTTTTCTTTCTTTTTTGAGACAGAGTTTTGCTCTTGTTGCCCAGGCTGGAGTGCAATGGTGCGATCTTGGCTCACTGCAACCTCCACCTCCCGGGTTCAAGAGATTCTCCTGCCTCATCCCCTTCCGAGTAGCTGGGATTACAGGCATGCACCACCATGCCTGGCTAATTTTGTATTTTTAGTAGAGACAGGGTTTCTTCATGTTGGTCAGGCTGGTCTCAAACTCTAGACCTCAGGTGATCCTCCTGCCTCGGCCTCTCAAAGTGCTGGAATTACAGGTGTGAGCCATCGTACCCGGTCTGGAAATCTTAATAATTAAATACTATAAAGAAAAATGCAGGCTGGGCACAGTGGCTTATGACTCTAATGCTGGCACTTTGTATGCTGAGGCAGGAGGAGCACTTAAACTTAGGAGTTTCTGACCAGACTAGACAATGTGGAAAAACACCATCTCTACTAAAAATATAAAAATTATTGGCTGGGTATGGTGGCTCACGCCTGTAATCCCAGCATTTTGGGAGGCCAAGGCGGGCAGATCACGAGGTCAGGAGTTTGAGACCAGTTTGGCCAACATAGTCACCCTGTCTCTACTAAAAATACAAAAAAATTAGCCGGGCATGGTGGTGAGCACCTGTAATCCCAGCTACGCAGGAGGCTGAGGCAGGAGAGTTGCTTGAACCCGGGAGGTAAAGGTTTCAGTGAGCCGAGATGGCACCACTGCACTCCAGCCTGGTGACAGTGCGAGACTCCATCTTAAAAAATAAAGAAAAAAAGAAAAAAAGAAGAAAGAAAAGAAAAAAAGAAAAAAATTATCCTGGCGTGATGGCACATACCTGCAGTCCCAGATACTCAGGAGGCTGAGGTGAGAGGTTCACTAAGCCCGGGGAGGTTGAGGTTGCAGTGATCCTTGATTGCACCACTGTACTCCATCCTAGGCGAAAGAGTGATCTCCCGTCTCAAAACAAAAAAAATTAAAAAGGCTGGGCATGGTGGCTCCCGCCTGTAATCTTAGCACTTTGGGAGACCAAGGAGGGTGGATCAACTGAGGTCAGGAGTTCGAGACCAACCTAGCCAACATGGTAAAACACCTCTCTACTAAAATTACAAAAAAAAAAAAAAAAAAAAAAAGCCAGGCATGGTGGCAGGCACCTGTAGTCCCAGTTACTCAGGAGGCTGAGGCTGGAAAATCCTTTGAACCCGGGAGGCAGAGGTTGCAGTGAGTTGAGATCATGCCACTGCACTCCAGCCTGGGTGACAGAGTGAGACTCCATCTCAAAAAATAAATAAAATAATTTTAAAATTAAGGGCCTGGCGTGGTGGCTCATGCCTGTAATCCCAGCTCTTTGGGAGGCTGAGGCGAGGCGGGTGGATCACCTGAGCTCAGGAGTTCAAGACCAGCCTGGCCAACATGGTGAAACCTTGTCTGTACTAAAAATACAAAAATTAGCTGGACATGGTGGCCTGCGTCTATAATCCCAGCTACTCGGGAGGCTGAGACAGGAGAGACACTTGAGTTAGGAGGCAGAGGTTTTTGTGACCTGAGATCTTGCCACTGCACTCCAGCCTGGGTGACAGAGGGAGACTCGGTCTCAAAAAAAAAAAAAAAGGAAGAAAAGAAACATACAAATCTTTTTTTTTTTTTTTTGAGATGGAGTCTCGCTCTGTCGCCCGGGCTGGAGTGCAGTGGCCGGATCTCAGCTCACTGCAAGCTCTGCCTCCCGGGTTTACACCATTCTCCTGCCTCAGCCTCCAGAGTAGCTGGGACTACAGGCGCCCGCCACCTCGTCTGGCTAGTTCTTTGTATTTTTTAGTGGAGACGGGGTTTCACCGCATTAGCCGGGATGGTCTCCATCTCCTGACCTCGTGATCCCCCCATCTCGGCCTCCCAAAGTGCTGGGATTACAGGGAAACATACAAATCTTAAGTACAACTTTCAGTTATTCAATAAATTGAAACTTCTTAAGATTATCACCATGGTATGGGGCAAAAGTAGCAGACTAGTCAGTCACCAGTGGAATGGATCCTACCTGACTTATAGCAGTAACCAGCTATACGACCCTGGACACTCATACAATCTTTGCTTTCTTTTTTTTTTTGAGACGAAGTCTCACTCTGTCGCCCAGGTTGCAGTGCAGTGGTGCGATTTCAGCTCACTGCAAGCTCTGCCTCCCAGGTTCACGCCATTCTCCTGCCTCAGCCTCCCGAGTAGCTGGGGCTACAGGTGCCCGCCACGACACCTGGCTAATTTTTGTATTTTTAGTAGAGATGGGGTTTTACCGTGTTAGCCAGGATGGTCTGGATCTCCTGACCTTGTGATCCGCCTGCCTCAGCCTCCCAACGTGCTGGGATTACAGGCGTGAGCCACCGCACCCAGCTAATCTTTGCTTTCAAACCTGTAAAACAGAAATACAGTGCCACCACCTCTTCTACTCATCTCCCAGAACTGTGATGAGATGCGAATGAATAAGAGATATGGAATCCCCTTTCAGAAAGTAAAAACACTTACAAAAGCAGGGGATTTCTTTTCTGGCCCACACTGACAAATATTTGGGATCTTTGGGAGTTTTTAACACATGGGTTAATTCAGAGTTACAGATATAGATTATCGTAAATTGGGTTTCTGAATTTCCAAAATTAAAACTATAACCTCAGACGATGTATCACTTTGAGGTTTCATTGTATCCCAAGACATATCATCATGAACACCAGTCCCTTTAGAGACAGCTGAGATAGGAGAAATTTAAGACTTAGAGCATACGAAACAAAGCTTTTAGAAGATAACATCTGCTGGGCAAGATCAGGGATGATACAAGGGAAGAATAAAAATTATGAGTCTTTAACAGTCCAAGCATGAAAAAATAAAGATAAAAGTAAGTAAAAATTTTTAAAAATGATCAAGTCCGAAAAGAAATTCCATAGGTTTTTTGTTTTTTTGAGGCAGTCGTGTTCTGTCGCTCAGGCTGAAGTGCAATGGCAGGATCTCGGCTCATGGCAACCTCCACCTCCTGGGTTCAAGCAATTCTCCCGGCCTCAGCCTCCCAAGTAGCAGGGATTATAGGCACCCACCAGCATGCCCGGCTAATTTTCGTGTTTTTAGCAGAGACAGGGTTTACCCATGTTGGCCAGGCTGGTCTTGAACTCCTGACCTCAAATGATCTACCCACCTTGGGCCTCCCAAAGTGCTGGGATTACAGGCGTGAGCCACTGCGCCAGGCCCCTCATTAAGCCTTAAGTAGGACTAAACCTATCCCAGCTCTGAGGGATAGACCTTAATTGGCATATATCAATCAGTTCAAAGTTACCTCCTCCTCTGCCGCAGTAATTGGGTAATGTATGGATAATAATCTAGACCCAAACCAATTAACTCGTAGTATTTGCTTAGAGTAATTCAGGGATGAGCCAGTCACTGAGAAAGTAGAAACTGGCCGGGCGCGGTGGCTCAGGCCTGTAATCCCAGCACTTTGGGAGGCCGAGGGGGGCAGATCACCTGAGGTCGGGAATTCGAAACCAGCCTGACCAACATGGAGAAACCCCTCCGTACTAAAAGTACAAAATTAGCCGGGCGTGGTGGCACATGCCTGTAATCCCAGCTATTTGTGGGGCTGAGGCAGGAGAATTGCTTGAACCAGGGAAGCAGAGGTTGCAGTGAGCCGAGATCCAGTCATTGCACTCCAGCCTGGGCTACAAGAGTGAAATTCCGCCTCAAAAAAAAAAAAAAGAAAGAAAGAAAGTACAAACTGTTGGATGATTATGGAGATCAGTGCTTTCTCCCCTTTCAGAGTAAGACCTGGTTGCTATAGGCGACAATCTTGCAGAGGAAGGAAGCCTGCTGAAGACAAGGTGAACCACAGGTGCTGGGGGTGGGATTACAGGCTTGAGCCACCAAACCCGGCCTATTCCATAGTTCTAACCTCCATTCAGTTGGCTAGTCACTCATTTATCAAAGATTAAATAGCACATTCTGGCCAGATGCAGTGGCTCACACCTGTAATCCCAGCATTTTGGGAAGCCGAGGTGGGTGGATCACTTGAGGTCAGGATTCTGAGACTGGCCTGACCAACATGGTGAAACCCAATCTCTACTAAAAATACAAAATTAGCTGGGCATGGTGGCGCATTCCTGTAATCCCAGCTACTTGGGAGACTGAAGCTGGAGAATAGCTTGAACCCAGGAGGCAGAGTTTGCAGTGAGCCAAGATCGCGCCATTGCACTCCATCCTGGGCGACAAGAGCGAAACTCCGTCTCAAAAAACAAAAACAAAAAAAAGACTAGGGCATGTTAGGCTGGGTGTGGTGGCTCACACCTGTAACCTCAGCAGTTTGGGGGGCTGAGGTGGGTGGATCACCTGAGGTCAGGAGTTCAAGACCAGCCTGACCAACATGGAGAAACCCTGTCTCTACTAAAAATACAAAAAATCAGCTGGGCGCGGTAGCTCATGCCTGTAGTTCTGGTTACTCAAGAAGCTAAGACAGGAAAATCCCTTGAACCTGGGAGGCAGAGGTTGTAGTGAGCTGAGATTGCACCACTGTACTCCAGCCTGAGAAAGTGAGATTCTGTCTCAAAAAAAAAAATTAAATTAAAAAAAGGAACAACTAGGGTGTGTTTCAGCTATCTATTGCTATGTAACAAACCATGTCAAAGTCATGCCAAAATCTAGTGGTTTAAACACTTGACAGAGATGGGTCTTCCTTTCTCCAGATGGTGCTCGCTGGAGTGGCTTGACAGGCCTTGGAGAATCTGAAGTTACTGGCAGAATGTTCACTATGACCTCATTCACTTCTCTGATGCCGTAGTTAGAGTGGCTGCAATGTGTGAGGGCTGGCTGGTCCCCTGCATCTTCACCTGGTCTCTTACCATCGAGTAATCTGGCTCAGAACGTCTTTTTTTTTTTTTTTTTTTTTTTTGAGACAGGGTCTTGCTCTGTTACCCAGGCTAGAGTGCAATGGCATGATCTTGGCTCACTGTAGCCTCAAATTCCAAGGCTCAAGCAATCCTTCTGCCTCAGCCTTCCAAGTAGTATACAGTACACCTGGCTATCAGATAACTTTACATGGCAGCTGATGGACAAGAGAAGGAAAAGGAAGCTGGGTTTTTGTTTTTGTTTCTGTTTTTGCTTTATTTTCAGACAGAGTCTCACTTTGTTGCCCAGGCTGGAGTGTAGTGGCACCATCCCAGCTCACTGCAACCTCCGTCTTCTGGGTTCAAGCAATTCTCCTGCCTTAGCCTCCCAAGTAACTGGGATTACAGGTGTCCACCACCATGCACAGTTAATTTTTTTGTATTTTTAGTAGAGACAGGGTTTCACCATGTTGGCCAGGCTGGTTTCGAACTCCTGACCTCAAGTGATCCACCCACCTCAGCCTCCCAAAGTGCTGGGATTACAGGTGTGAGCCACTGTGCCCGGCGAAGCTGGGCTCTTAACACCTGGGTTTAAAAGTCCCAGAATAGGCCGGGCGCGGTGGCTCAAGCCTGTAATCCCAGCACTTTGGGAGGCCGAGACGGGTGGATCACGAGGTCAGGAGATCGAGACCATCCTGGCTAACACCGTGAAACCCCGTCTCTACTAAAAAATACAAAAAACTAGCCGGCAAGGTGGCGGGCGCCTGTAGTCCCAGCTACTCGGGAGGCTGAGGCAGGAGAATGGCGTAAACCCGGGAGGCGGAGCTTGCAGTGAGCTGAGATCCGGCCACTGCACTCCAGCCTGGGCGGTAGAGCGAGACTCCGTCTCAAAAAAAAAAAAAAAAAAAAAAAGTCCCAGAATATTACTCTCACCACTCTGTTGGTAAAAGCAATTGACAGACCCAGGCTCAAGAGGAGGGGATCCTGCACCAGAGCTCTCCCTCCAAAAAAAAGGGAGGGGGGAAATGGATTCCATCTGTTTCCATCTGTTCCTGTTCACAGAGAGAGTAATTTGTTGGTGGCTGTCCTTGCAGATGATCCACTGAACACTTAGCTAGGATTGCATGGTGGGAAGACCAATCTTCTCTGGGGAGGATGGACTGTAGCCAGGCAGGAGGCAGAAAGACCAGTTTGGAGGGTGTTGCAGTGGGACAAGTAATAGTTGAAAGTCTAGGCTAATGAAGATCTAGGTTAAAGAACGAGAAGTGGATGGGTTTGAAAGGTGCTTTACAAAAAGAAGAATCAGGCCGGGCGCGGTGGCTCAAGCCTGTAATCCCAGCACTTTGGGAGGCCGAGACGGGCGGATCACGAGGTCAGGAGATCGAGACCATCCTGGCTAACATGGTGAAACCCCGTCTCTACTAAAAAATACAAAAAACTAGCCGGGCGACATGGCGGGCGCCTGTAGTCCCAGCTGCTTGGGAGGCTGAGGCAGGAGAATGGCGTAAACCCAGGAGGCGGAGCTTGCAGTGAGCTGAGACCCGGCCACTGCACTCCAGCCTGGGCGGCAGAGCGAGACTCCGTCTCAAAAAAAAAAAAAAAAAAACAAAAAGAAGAATCAGGTGACTGACTGGCTGTTGGTACAAGGGGGAATATGAGGAGGGAAGAGTCAAGAAGGACACCAGAGTTCCTCCTTTCATTATTATTATTATTTTATATAAAGATGGGGTTTGCTATATTGTCCAGGCTGGTCTCGAACTCCTGGACTCAAGCGATCCTCCTGTCTTGGCCTCCCCAAGTGCTAGGATTACAAGTGTGAGCCACCAAATTCAACCCAGGGTTCCTCCTTTACTTCAGAGCAGCAGCCCTTTGTTCTGTCAAATCCCTACATAACAAAGTCATTTTTATTCCTAGATGAATGTTATTTTTCAGCAATGCTTCAATCCTGCTAAGCAAGTTCCTCAGGTGAGGTTAGCTTGACCCCAAGAAACCCAAGTTAAATTTATTGTGCTTAAAAAGGGTCAGTCGGGAGACTCTACATCAGTCAGGGAGACTGCAGAGTCAAGGAGGCCATGGGGCTTGTGGCTTAAAAAGTTTGCTGGGAGCTGAAGAGGTCAGCTGGCCCCATTCCTACCTGCTCTACTCCAGTCCCATGGAGAGGAATCAGGCCAGGCTATTCTGCCCTCTCTTGACCCTGCACTACAGGGCTGTCTCCACTCCAGAGATCAGGAGAGTCAGACAGACCTATGTTCTCTCTGACAGGTAGCCGCAGCCACCAGCTGGAGTAGGACTTAAAGTGACTGAAAGACTAAGAGGCTGCAGAAACCTTAGTGCCTGTCCCCAGAGAGCAGCATCTGTTTAGAAAGCTTTTTCTTTCAGAAGCTGAGCCGGGATGGTTCAGGATGAGAGAGCCGTGATTCTAGTCAGACAGGTCAATCAGGAAGCCCTGATTCTTGGAGTAAGAACTCCTTGGAAAAACAGAAGTGTAGCCAAGCAAGTGAGGTTCCTGTCTCCCCTCACCTGCCGTCAGTGATCACAAGAATGGAAGGCTAGGTGGGACAGCCCCGGGGACCACCTCTTCACCATTGATGCCTGTCCCTTTAAAATCTGGAACAACTCAGCTCTCTATTGATCCCTTAGGCTCTGAGGTAATTTCCGGTAGTACAAATAGATGCACCTAGATGTTGGAAAAGACACACAACTGCTGGGGTAATTTCCAGTAGTACAAATAGATGCACCTAGATGTTGGAAAAGACACACAACTGGGCTGAGGTGTTTTTGTGGTTGTTTGTTTGTTTTGAGATGGAGTTTCCATCTTGTTGACCAGGCTGGAGTGCAATAGCGAGATCTTGGCTCACCGCAACCTCTGCCTCCCGGATTCAAGCGATTCTCCTGCTTCAGCCTCCCAAGTAGCTGAAATTACAGCCATGCGCCACCACGCCCAACTAATTTTTTATTTTTTGTAGAGACAGGGTTTCACCATGTTGGTCAGGCTGGCCTCGAGCTCCTGAAATCAGATGATCTGCCTTGGCCTCCCAAAATGCTGGGATTACAGGCGTGAGCCACTGTGCCCAGTTGGGCTGGGGTTTTGTTTTGTTTTTCCCCTCTAAGCACCGAAACTAAGTTTTAAGGGAAGAAGGTACAACTATAGAAACGAAGCACACCAGCTTGAGAGAGAAAACGTAACGTGTGTCCAAAAATGAAATAATCATCTTTCAAGCCTGGTTTCCCCTCCAAAAACCAGTTTCCCATCCTAACTTCCCTATTTCTCTCAACAGGAACAGCATTCTCTGAGCTGCCCAAGCTCACTCTTGTTTTTATTTTATTTTTATTTTTTGAGACAGAGTTTCAGTCATGTTGCCAAGGTTGGAGTGCAATGGCCTCCTACCCACCTGCTGTGAGCTTCTTCAGGAAAGAGCCCCCCATTCCGCCTCAGGACACCAGAGTATCACCCTATAAATGAGGCTGAATGACTGAGCCTACTACCAGAGATCCTTTTGGGGGTGGGGGTTATTTTTTGTTTTTTGTTTTGGTCCTTCCCTTTTTTTTTTTTTTTTTAACTTTTTGTGGAGAATGGGGTCTCGCTATGTTGCCCAGACAGGTCTTGGACTCCTGGGCTCAAGTCATCCTCCCGCTTCTGCCTCCCTAAGTCCTGACATTACAGGTGTTAGCTACTGCCCCCAGCTCTGGGGATTCTTTTCTTCTTTTCCTCTCTACCTCCAATAACTTGTGCACAAGACCTTCAGTCTTCCTTTCATCTGCCCTGCCCCCCAGACAATAGAAACCAAGGCACAGACTAAAAGGAAACAGTTCCAAGTGAATCTGGCATTCAGGGCTCTAGTGGACATCCCATACTCCACTCCAGACCTTTCCCATTTCAAGGGCTCCTTCGTCTCCAGGCTGAGGCTCCCGAAATATGCACAGACCTTGCTCTACGCCACTAGTCCCCTTTGTTTCGCCTTCCTCTCTCTTTCTGCATTGTTCTGGAGATTCAAACGCAGCTGTTTAATTTGAAAGTCCTACTCAGGCCGGGCGCGGTGGCTCAAGCCTGTAATCCCAGCACTTTGGGAGGCCGAGACGGGTGGATCACGAGGTCAGGAGATCGAGACCATCCTGGCTAACACGGTGAAACCCCGTCTCTACAAAAAATACAAAAAACTAGCCGGGCGAGGTGGCGGGCGCCTGTAGTCCCAGCTACTCCGGAGGCTGAGGCGGGAGAATGGCGTGAACCCGGGAGGCGGAGCTTGCAGTGAGCTGAGATCCGGCCACTGCACTCCAGCCTGGGTGACAGAGCAAGACTCCGTCTCAAAAAAAAAAAAAAAGAAAGTCCTACTCAAACCTTGCCCTTTGTAGGAAGTTTTCTCAACCCGCTGGATCTCTCACTGCCTCTTTTCTGAATTCTATGGTATTTCTTTCTTTCTTCTTTTTTTTTTCCCAGATGGAGTCTCGCTCTGTTGCCCAGGCTGGAGTGCAGTGGCGTGATCTCGACTCACTGTAAGCTCTGCCTCCCGGGTTCATGCCATTCTCCTGCCTCAGCCTCCTAGTTCAGTAGCTGGGATTACAGGCACCTGCCACCACGCCCGGCTATGAATTCTATGGTATTTCTTAATCTAATCTAAAATGTTTATTTGTACATAATCATAGGCCACCTTATGCTGTTATTTAATTTCTCTTGAGGATATACTTTTGTTCCTCATAGGCAAGAGTCATTTTTTACATGATTTTTTACCCCCTTCAATATCAAGATCAGGCATCAGACACAGGGGCTGGGCGCCATGGCTCATGCCTGTAATCCCAACACTCTGGGAGGACTAAGCGGATGGCTTGAGCCTAGGACTTTGAGACCAGCCTGGGCAACGTGGTGAAACCCCATCTCTCTCTCTGTCTCTTTTTTTTTAAAGAGAGATGAGATACATAAGAGGTCCTTAATATATCTACAACAAATTAGGGAAAAATATGAAATTTTGGGACAGCAAGAAACATATTAAAATTTAACTTCAGCAAAGTCGAACCCTCTTGGGGTTTGTAGTCTAATGAAGAGAGGTAATTAGACAATCACACATAAATACCCTTTAACACAAGTGACTGAAAAAAAAACCACTATAGGCTGGGCATGGTAGCTCACCCCTGTAATCACAGCACTTTAGGAGGCAGAGGAGGGCGGATCAGGAGGTCAGGAGATGGAGACTATCCTGGCCCATATGGTGAAACCCTGTCTCTACTAAAAATACAAAAATTAGCTGGGTGTGGTGATGGGCACCTGTAGTCCCAGCTAATTGGGAGGCTGAGGCAGGAGAATCGCTTGAACCCAGGAGGCGGAGGTTGCAGTGAGCTGAGATCACGCCACTGCACTCCAGCCTGGCAACAGAGCGGAACTCCGCAAAAAGCAAAACAACAACAAAAAAAGCCACTATAGTTGCAGATAGTGTTATCTATACCGAAATTTACTAGGTAGTTTGGGAAATTAAAATCTTAAGAAGGAGTTGCCAGTCAGGTGCGGTGGCTCGAGCCTGTAATACTAGTACTTTGCGAGGCCGAGGTGGATGGTTCACCTGAGGTCAGGAGTTCGAGACCAGCCTGGCCAACATGGTGAAACCTTGTCTACTAAAATACAAAAATTAGCTATACATGATGGCAGTTGCCTATAATCTCAGCTACTTGGGAGGCTGAGACAGGAGAATCACTTGAACCTGAGAGACGGTTGTTGCAGTGAGCTGAGATCAAGCCACTGCACTCCAGCCTGGGCCGCTGAGCAAGACTCCATCTTAAAAAAAAAAAAAAAAAGGAGCTGCTAGGCCAAAATTGGTTTGCAGCTTCCTTGCTGGTTCCTTCCACATCACTCCCGCAAGGAGCAAGGAGCAGGGAACTAAAACATCTACATAAACCTGAATGAACCTCACAGTTCCCCAGCCAGCTTGTTAAAACACACATTGCTGGGTGCCCCCTGCCCCAGTTTCTCATTCAGAAGGGCTGGGTAATTTGCATTTCCCAGTAATTTGCATTTACAACAAATAATAAGTGACCCTGATACCTCTGGTCTGGGGAAGAAACCCAGAGAATTTATGGGCTGGACCTTCTTAGAAACTCATCATGGGCATTGATGTACATTTTCTGTGTGTCTTTTTTTTCCATGTGCATATCTTTTTTTTTTTTTCTTTTTTCTTTTTTTTTTTTGGAGACAGAGTCTTGCTCTGTCGCCCAGACTGGAGTACAGTGGCGTGATCTTGGCTCACTGCAACTTCTGTCTCCCAGGTTCAAGCCATTCTCCTGCCTCAGCCTCCCGAGTAGCTGGAACTACAGGTACATGCCACCACGCCCGGCTAATTTTTTGTATTTTAGTAGAGATGGGGTTTCACTGTGTTGTCCATGCTGGTCTCAAACTCCTAAGCTCAGGCAATTCACCCGCCTCAGCCTCCCAAAGTGCCGGAATTACAGGCGTGAGCCACCACACCCACCCAGCCCCCCCCCTTTTTTTTTTTTTCATGTTGACTATAGTCTCCCACAGGGCAGGCAGTATTTTATAGAGGATATACTTTTGTTCCTTATAGGCAAAGGTCATTTTTTACGTGACTTTTTACTCCCTTCAATATCAAGATCAGATGTCAGACACGGGGGCTGGGCGCAGTGGCTCATGCCTGTAATCCCAACACTCTGGGAGGACTAAGCGCATGGCTTGAGTCTTTTTTTTTTTTTTTTTTGAGACAGAGTCTAGCTGTGGCCCAGGTTGGAGTGCAGTGGTGCAATCTCGGCTCACTGCAACCTCTGCCTCCCAGGTTCAAGCTACTCTCCTGCCTGAGACTCCCAAGTAACTGGAATTACAGGTGTGTACCATCATGCCCAGCTAATTTTTGTATTTCAGTAGAGACGGGGTTTCACCATGTTGGCCAGGCTGGTCTCGAACTCCTGACCTCAAATGATCCATCCACCTCGGCCTCCCAAAGTGCTAGCATTATAGGTGTGAACCCCCATGCCCGGCTGAATCCAATATATCTTTGAAAACTTGAGAAGAAAGCAAATCGAGTCCTTAGTGGCAAAAATAAAGGCAAAAAAAGTTTGCGTTCTTTCAAGTCATGGCCAGATTAATGGAAATAAATAGTACTGGTTTTCCTAGCAGGACCTTCCGAGTAAGCCAATTCTCCTCAATAGGTCTGAATTATTCTCAAATTAAAATAATCATCCATGAGGTCTACATTTCATGACTTAGTCCATCCATGCATACAACCCAATTCCTACCACAATCTGAATCAGTTTAAACACGATTGAATGTCACCATGCAGGATTTATCATATTTGCGACAGGAAAAACATTCGTTTTGGCAGGAAACTAAACGATATTACAGGGCCCAAAGGTGAGTAATTGGCCCTAATGACTTGGAAATAAATTTGAATTTGCATTGGGTAGGCTGTATAAATATCTACTGTATAACTGAATGCCTGGTGCTTTCGGGGGACAAGCGGGGTGGGAGTGGGGGCGAGGGGAGGGGAGAGCATTGTTGTAGGCCTCTCCCTTGCAGCTGGTGCCATTCCTACTTTCTTCTCCTCCCCAAGCTGAATGACAGTAGGTTAAAGGAACTGTTGAAGCACAGACAATGAGCAAAGAAAGTGGCAAATCACAGCCTGTTAACCTTGGATTTTGGAAGTTATGCCACCCCCCTGATTCTCCACTACAGCTGGCTTTAAAATCACAGCTTTTAAGGATTCGCCTCCAGGTCTATAGTGGGAGTTACGCTTTTGGTTAAGACTGACCAAGAATTGAAAGAATTTCCTGGGAGTCCTGGAAAGGTAACTCAGGTGGAGAAGGTCTTCCTGGTGGATCAGAGATCAGATGCACGGGCCAGGTGTGGTGGCTCATGTCTATAATCTCACCACTTTGGATCAGAGTCTGAATGCATGGCAGGGACGGCACTTGGTACCTGTAATTTTTGTGCCTTTGCTTCCAAGTGTTCAGAGAAATGGGTATGAAGACAGCAGCCTTATTTCAGAGGACATTGATTGATTCAGTCATTCTGAAAATATTTATTGAGGGCCTGTTCTGCCCTTTATTGGATGCACAGTCAAGAATGGAACAAAGAGGCCGGGCGCAGTGGCTCACGCCTGTAATCCCAGCACTTTGGGAGGCCGAGGGAGGTGAAACACCTGAGGTCAGGACTCCAAGACCAGCCTGGCCAACCTGGTGAAATCGTTTCTACTAAAAGTACAAAAGTTAGCCAGGCGTGGTAGTGCACACCTGTAATCCCAGCTACTCAGGAGGCTGAGGCAAAATAATCGCTTGAACCTGGGAGGCAGAGGTTGCAGTGAGCCCAGATCGCGCCACTGCACTCTAGCCTGGGCGACAGAATGAGACTCTGTCTCAAAAAAAAAAAAAAAAAAAGGAACAAAGGCTCTGTCTCAAATGGCTTTCCAAGCTAGGATGACCAACCTCACTGGTATGCCCAGGACTGAACTTTCTGGAATATGGGGCTTTCAGTGCTAATACCAGAAAGTTCCTAGCAAACCAAAAGTAGGCTCTTTGTTTTTTAAATTTTTTTTTTTTTTTTTTGAGGCGGAGTCTCGCTCTGTTGCCCGGACTGGAGTGCAGTGGCCGGATCTCAGCTCACTGCAAGCTCCGTCTCCCAGGTTTACGCCATTCTCCTGCCTCAGCCTCCTGAGTAGCTGGGACTACAGGCGCCAGCCACCTCGCCCGGCTAGTTTTTGTATTTTTAGTAGAGACGGGGTTTCACCGTGTTAGCCAGGATGGTCTCGATCTCCTGACCTCGTGATCCGCCCGTCTCGGCCTCCCAAAGTGCTGGGATTACAGGCTTGAGCCACCGCGCCCGGCCTGTTTTTTAAATTTTTTTTACAGGCCTGGTACAGTGGTTCACACCTGTAATCCCAGCACTTTGGGAGGTGGATGTGGGAGAATCACTTGATCCCAGAAGTTTGAGACCAGCCTGGTCAACATGGGAAGACTCCATCTCTACAAAACAATTAAAACATTAGGACGGCATGGTGCTTCATGTCTGTAATCCCAGCACTTTGTTTTGTTTTGTTTTGTTTGAGACGGAGTCTCAGTCTTGTCACCCAGGCTGGAGTGCAGTGTCACAATCTCGGCTCACTGCAATTTCCACCTCCCAGGTTCAAGCAATTCTCCTGCCTCAGCCTCCCAAGTAGCTGGGATTACAGGCTCACACCACCATGCCCGGCTAATTTAATCCCAGCACTTTGGGAAGGTGAGGCTAGTGGACTGCTTGAGGTCAGAAGTTCGAGACCAGCCTGGGCAACATGGAGAGACCCAGTCTGTACTAAAAATACAAAAATTAACCAGCTGTGGTGGCAGGCACCTGTAATCCCAGTTACTCAGGAGGCTGGGAAGGGAGAGTTGCTTGAACCCGGGAGGCAGAGGTTGCTGTGAGCCGAGATCGCACCACTGCACTCCAGCCTGGGTGACAGAGTGAGATTCTGTCTCAAAAAAAAAAAAAAAAAAAAAAAATTAGCTACACATGGTGGCACACACCTGTAGTCCCAGCACTAGAGCCCAGAAGATCCAGGCTGCAGTGAGCCGTGACCACACCACTGCACCCTAGCTTGTGTGACAGAGTGAGATACTGTCTCAAAAAAAGAAAAGTTTTAGAGGCAGGCTTTCTCTATACTTCCCAAGCTAGGCTCAAGAAATCATCTTGCCTCAGCCTTCTGCGTACCTGGGACTGCAGACATGTGCCACCATGCATGGCTCATGTTTGGCTTTTCAAATTATTCTCGAGTGTTGGCCAGGCGCGGTGGCTCAAGCCTGTAATCCCAGCACTTAGGGAGGCCGAGACGGGCGGATCACAAGGTCAGGAGATGGAGACCATCCTGGCGAACACGGTGAAACCCAGTCTCTACTAAAAAATACAAAAAGTAGCCGAGCGAGGTGGCGGGCGCCTGTAGTCCCAGCTACACGGGAGGCTGAGGCAGGAGAATGGCGTAAACCCGGGAGGTGGAGCTTGCAGTGAGCTGAGATCCGGCCACTGCACTCCAGCCTGGGCGACAGAGCAAGACTCCGTCTCAAAAAAAAAAAAAAAAAAAAAAAAACAAAATCAAATTATTCTCGAGTGTTATAAAAATTTGAGTTGTTCTTTTAAAATATAGTATAAACTCATCTACTAAATCAGCAAAATGAAATATCTTGGCTGCTTGTTTATTTTACTTATTATATTTTTATATATTTACCTATATTTTTATTATATTTACTTATTATTATTATTATTTTTAGACAGAGTCTTGCTCTGTTGGCAGGCTGGAGTACAGCGGCGGGATCTCCGGTCACTGCAACCTCCGCCTCCTGGATTCAAGCAATTCTCATGCCTCAGCCTCCAGAGTAGCTGGGACTACAGGTGTGTGCCACCAGGCCCCGCTAATTTTTCTATTTTTAGTAGAGATGGGTTTTGCCATGTTGGCCAGGCTGGTCTCGAGCTCTTGACCTTAAGTGATCCACTCGCCTTACCCTCCTAAAGTGCTAGGATTACAGGCATGAGCCACTGTACCTAGTCTACTTCTTTATTTTAAAATGTGGGGGTAAAAAAACCATTTTTTTTTCAAAAGATTTGGGTCTTGCTATGTCTCCCAGGCTGGAGTGTAGTGGTATAGTCAGAGCTCACTGCAGCCTCAAACTCTGGGGCTCAAGCAATCCTTCTGTCTCGGCCTCCTGAGTAGCTGGGACCACAGGTGCCACTATGCCTAGATAACTTTTACATTTTTTGTAGAGATGGGGTCTTGCTATGTTGCCCAGGCTGGTCTCAAGCTCCTGAGCTGAAATGGTCCTCTAACCTTGGCCTCTCAAAGTGTTGGCATTTCAGGTGTGAGCCCTTTCGCCTAGCTGACATGGTGACTTAAACAACAGAAATTTATTTCCTCACAGTTTTGGAAGCTGGAAGTCTGAGATCAAGGTGTCAGAAGGATTGGCTTCTCTTGGAGCCTTTCCCTTTCGCTAAAGACAGATGTCCTCTCCCTGTGTCCCTGTGTCCTTATAAGCTCTTCCCTCTTTGTGTCTATGTCTTAATCACTGTTTTGTTTTTTTTTTTTGGACACAGGGTCTCACTCTCACAGCAAAGCTGGAGTGTAGTGGTGTGATCATGGCTCACTACAGCCTTGCACTCCTGGGCTCAAGCTATCCTTCTGCCTCAGCCTCCCAAGTAGCTGGGATTACAGGCATGTGCCAATTGGAATGTGGGGTTAATTTTTTATTTTGAGACTGAGTTGCGCTCTTGTTGCCCAGGCTGGAGTGCAAGGGCACAATCTCTGCTCACCACAACCTCTGCCTCCTGGGTTCAAGCTATTCTCCTGCCTCAGCCTCTGGAGTAGCTGGGATTACAGGCACCTGCCGCCACATCTGGCTAATTTTGTATTTTTAGTAGAGACAGGACTTCTCCATGTTGGTCAGGCTAGTCTCCAACTCCTGAGCTCAGGCAATCCACCTGCCTCAGCCTCCCAAAGTGCTGGGATTACAGGCATGAGCCACCGCGCCTGACCACGCGGGGCTAATTTTTAATTTTTTTATACAGATTGGGGTCTCACTATTTGCCTAGGTTGGTCTCAAACTGCTGGGCTCAAGCGATCCTCCGCAGTCTGCCTCCCAAAGCATTGAGATTAGAGTCGTGAGCCACCGCACTCAATCGATTCTTCTTATAAGGACACCAGTCATCTCAGATTGAAGCTCACCCATATGACCGCATTTTAACTTAATTACCTCTTTACAGACTCCATTTCCAAGTCAGCCATATTCTGAGGTACTGAGGATGAGGACTTCAAAAATACAAATTTTTGGGGGGACACAATTCAGTCCAGCAGAAGAGAGGTATCATTTGTCAGCTGAATATATCTATCCTCATCTTGAATTTTAGATTCACATTTTGTATTGAAAATGTTTGAAAGGCTGGGCATGGTGGCTCAGGTCTGCCATCCCCCAACTTTGGGAAGCCAAGGTGAGAGGATTGTTTGAGCCCAGGAGTTCAAGACCAGCCTGGGCAATATAGCAAGACCTGTTTCTACAAAATATAATTTTTTTTGGTTGGGGGGACAGAGTCTTGTTCTGTCGCCCAGGCTGGAGTGCAGTGGCGCGATCTCGGCTCACTGATACCTCCGCCTCCTGGGTTCAAGGGATTCTCCTGCCTCAGCCTCCTGAGTAGCTGGGACTACAGGCGTGTGCCACGATGTCCAGCTAATTTTTTGTATCTTTAGTAGAGGCAGGGTTTCACCATGTTAGCCAGGATGGTCTGCATCTCCTGACCTCGTGATCTGCCCGCCTCGGCCTCCTAAAGTGCTGGGATTACAGGTGTGAGCCACTGAGCCTGGCCAATGAGTCTTTGTTTTTTTAGGGTATGTTGCTGAGGCTGGATTCGCACTCTTGAGCTCAAGGGACCCTCCGGTGCAACCTCCTGAGGGGTAGAACTACAGGTGCATGCTGCCATGCCTGGCTAACATAAAAGTATTTTATTTCCTCCTCTCTGCTTTGGATAGTTCACAAAAAGAGTTCTGGCTGGAAAGCCAAATGGAGTTATTTAAATTCCCCTTGTTAAACATTTTCACTTCCTCAATAATTACAACTCTTTGCTGGTAGCTGGCCTATTTGAAAGGGTACCTCAGATGCAGAGAATGATTTTTGAACAAAATGGTAAATGGCACAATGTTACATGTCAGTTTATGTATTTATATATGTATGTATGTATTTTTTGAGACAGGGTCTTCCTCTGTCATCCAGGCTGGAGTGTCATGGCATGATCTTAACTTTCTAGGCTCAGGTGATCCTCCCACTTTAGCCCCATGAACAGCTGAGACCAGAAATGAGCCACCATGCCTGGTTAATTTTTTTTTTCTTTTCTTTTCCTTTTTTTTTTTTTTTTTTTTGAGATATAGTCTCGCTCTGTTGCCCAGGTGTTGGAGTGCAGTGGTGTGATGTAGGCTCACTGCAACCTCCTCCTCCCAGGTTCAAGCAATTCTCTGCCTCAGCCCCTGGAGTAGCTGGGATTACAGGCGCCCACCACCACACCCAGCTAATTTTTATATTTTTAGTAGAGATGGGGTTTCACCATCTTGGCCAGGCTGATCTTGAACTCCCGACCTTGTGATCCACCTGTCTTGGTGTCCCAAAGTGCTGGAATTACAGGCGTGAGCCACTGCGCCTGACTTTTTTTTTTTTTAAGACATGGAGCCTCACTATATTGCCCAGGCTGGTTTTGAACTCCAGGGTTCAAGTGATTCTCCCACCTTGGCCTCCCAAAGTGCTGGGATTACAGGCATGAGCCACGTGGTCTGGCCCATTTACTTATTTAACAAGCATTTATCTCCTATGGAACAGGTACTTTGCTGGGTAAGTGAGGAGATGTAGAGTAGAAGTAATGTGAATCTGATCCTTACATCTGAGGCCTGGGAAAATCTGGGACAGTCCCAGGCATACTGACATGACTTGCGAAATCTCCAATCTCCAAGGATCTGCTCTACAGTAACTTCCAAAAATGTGGCTCCTTCATTCTGGTTTTTCTTGCCTTCTAGGATAAGAGAATTCCAGGGGACCTATTTTGGGTCAAAGGACGATTTGGAGATACAGACTCTATCAACTGGGCCCCTGGTCTCATCTTCAAAAATATCAATTAAAACACTCAGAGTGCCGAAAGCATAACTGTGACCAATGTGTGTCCTATTTATATCTGTCTGTCTGGCTGTCTCTTTTGAGGTTTCTTTTTTGTTTTTTTTAGAGCTAGGGTCTCGCTCTGTTGCCCAGGCTGGAGTGCAGTGGTGCAGTCATAGTTCACTGTAACCTCAAAGTTCTGGGCTCAGTTGATCAATCCTCCTGCCTCAGCTCCCAAGTAGCTGGGACTATTGTGCCTGGCTAAGTTTAACATTTTTTGTTTTTGTTTGAGATGGAGGGTTTTTTTTTTTTGTCTGTTGCTCAGGCTAGAGTACAATGGTATGATCTCGGCTCACTGCAACATCTGCCTCCTGGGTTCAAGCGATTCTGCTTCCTCAGCCTCCCAGGTAGCTGGGACTAAAGGTGTGCACCACAACACCCGACTAACTTTTGTATTTTTAGTAAAGACGAGGTTTCACCATGTTGGCCAGGCTGGTCTCAAACTCTTGACCTCAGGCAATATGCCTGCCTTGGCCTTCCAAAATGCTGGGACTGCATGCATGAGCCACCGTGCTAGACTGTAATGTTTTGAATATAGTCATTACTTGGGGGAAAATTTGGAAACTGTTTTCCACCTACTGGCATACCACCACAATAATCATCAACACAGAAGGTTTCTGGGACAAAATTCATGGAGGTTTTCCCTATACAGCAAGCAGCAGACACCAGCTGAGTGTCCTTCGATTCAATTCCAACACTGTCCACCTGGGGATAGCCTCAGATCCCACAGGTTGAAAGCTCAGTCCCCAAGACTGCCCCCTCATCCCCAACACCATTTGTAAGTCCAGGCCTGTGGAAGTTCTGACCAACCAGCTTCAATTTGGGGTTCCTATGACGCTCTGCTTGGGTTTGATTAATTTTCCAGAGGGGCTCACAGAACTCGGGGAAACAATGACTTACATTTACCAGCTTATTATAAAGGATACTACAAATGATGCAGATGAAGAAATGTGTGGGACAGGGCATGGCGGAGAGGGTGGGGCATCCGTGCACTCTCCAGGAACCTCCACTTGGTCAGCTATATGGAAGCTCCCAGAACCCAGTCCTCTTGTTTTGTTTTTTTAATTTTCTGAGATAAGGTCTCCTCTCTCTGTCCCCCAGGCTGGAGTTCAGTGACATTATCACAGTGCACTGCAGCCTTGACCTTCTGAGTTCAAGTGATCCTCCTACCTCAGCCTCCCAAGTAGCTGGTACTACAGGTACTCGCCATTACACCCAGCTAATTTCTTTTTTTTTTGAGACTGACTTTCGCTCTCTCGCCCAGGCTGGAGTGCAATGGCGCAGTCTCCGCTCCCTGCAACCTCTGTCCCCCAGGTTCAAGTGATTCTCCTGCCTCAGCTTCCTGAGTAGCTGGGATTATAGTGCCAGCCACCATGCCCGGCTAATTTTTGTATTTTTAGTAGAGATGAGGATTCATCATGTTGGCCAGGCTGGTCTTGAACTCCTGACCTCAGGTGATCCACCTGCCTCGGCTTCCCAAAGTGTTAGGATTACAGGCATAAGCCACCGCACCCAGCCTAATTTTTTTTTTTTTTTTTTTAAAGAGACTGGGTCTTGTTCTGTTGCCCAGGCTATTTCAAACTCCTGGCCTCAAGTGATCCTCCCACCTAGGTCTATCGGAGTGTTGGGATTATAGGTGTAAGCCAGTTTGCCAGGTCCCTCTTGAATTTTTTTTTTTTCTTTGAGACGGAGTCTCACTCTGTCGCCCAGGCTGGAGTGCAGTGGCGCAATCTGGGCTTACTGCAAGCTCCGCCTCCCAGGTTCACGCCATTCTCCTGCCTCAGCCTCCGGAGTAGCTGGGACTACAGGCGCCCGCCACCAGGCCCAGCTAATTTTTTTGTATTTTTAGTAGAGACGGGGTTTCACCATGTTAACCAGGATGGTCTCCATCTCCTGACCTCATGATCCACCCGCCTCTGCCTCCCAAAGTGCCGGGATTACAGGCGTGAGCGACAGCGCCCGGCCCCCTCTTGAATTTTTATGGAAGCTTCATGAAGCCAGCATTCCTTCCCCCAGGGTATATGTCATGGACCCTTTAAGACCCAGAATCCGAAAGATGAGGGGTGGGGGAAGCCCTGGCGAGGTGGCTCATGCCAGTAATCCTAGCATTTTGGGAGGCCAAGGCGGGAGGATTGCTTGAGCCCAGGAGTTTCAGGCCACAGGGAGCTGTGATTACACAACTACACTCCAGCCCGGGCAACAGAGTGAGACCTTGTCTTTTTTTTTTTTTTTTTTTGAGACGGAGTCTTGCTCTGTCGCCCAGGCTGGAGTGCAGTGGCGCGATCTCAGCTGACTGCAAGCTCCGCCTCCCGGGTTCACCCCATTCTTCTGGCTCAGCCTCCCGAGCAGCTGGGACTACAGGCGCCGGCCACCTCGCCCGGCTAGTTTTTTGTATTTTTTAGTAGAGACGGGGTTTCACCGTGTTAGCCAGGATGGTCTCGATCTCCTGACCTCGTGATCCGCCCGTCTTGGCCTCCCAAAGTGCTGGGATTACAGGCTTGAGCCACTGCACCCTGCGAGACCTTGTCTTAAAAAAGAAAAAAGAAAAACAGGAGAAGATTAGTGTCTTGCCTTAGGGCAGGTGAAAGGGTAGGAGACAGAGAGAAACTGTTTCCTCAGGCCTGTCCCTGAGGCCTAGCAAGCCCAACATTATAACAAGAGATTATAATAAAGGCTATGGGAATAGGCCTGGCAAGGTGGCTGAGACCTGTAATCCTAGCACTTTGGGAGACCAAGGCCGGTGAATCCCTTGAGTTCGAGTTCAGGAGTTCAAGACCAGGCTGGCCAACACGTAGAAACCTCTACAAAAAATACAAAAATTAACTGGGTGTGATGGCGCACACCTCTAGTCCCAGCTCTTCAGGAGGCTGAGGTAGGAGGATCACTTGAGCCTGGGGGGCGGAGACTAATATATATATTTACACACATAAAATAATATCACAGTCATAATCTATTAGATTTGGAAGAGTGTTAGAGTCCATCTAGGTCAGTCCCCTTTTTTCACAAATGAAGAAAATGAGGCATAGTGATGTCACAGAAAGCTGAGCTGAAACCTCAAGTCTCTAGATTTCCAGTATAATCTTCCCAGTAGCCATAATGTATTAAAGAACCACATTGATATTATAGTTTTCCTCTTCGTATTTGTCTAGAATCATAAATGCCCAAAGTTTTCTAGGTATCATACACTGTTTGAGAACCCTCAACTTCGTAATTGTGTACACATGGACACATAAAAACACCGTCATTTTTTTTGCTTTTTTTTTTTTTTTTTTTTTTTGAGACGGAGTTTCGCTCTTGTTGCCCAGGCTGGAGTGCAATGGCACGATCTCAGCTCACCGAAACCTCCACCTCCCAGGTTCAACCTATCCTCCTGCCTCAGCCTCGTGAGTAGCTGGCATTACAGGCATGCGCCAACACGCCCCACTACTTTTGTATTTTTAATAGAGACAGGGTTTCTCCATGTTGGTCAGGATGGTCTCAAACTCCTGACCTCAGGTGATCCACCTGCATTGCCCTCCCAAAGTGCTGGGATTATAGGCGTGAGCCACCGAGGCTGGCCAAAACTCTGTCTTATTTTATTTTATTTTTTTTGAGATGGAGTCTCACTCTGTTGCCCAGGCTGGAGTGCAGTGGTGTGATCTCGGCTCACTGTAACCTCTGTCTCCCGGGTTCAAGCAATGCTCCTGCCTCAGCCTCCTGAGTAGCTAGGACTACAGGCGTGCGCTACCATGTCCAGCTAATTTTTGTATGTTTTAGTAGAGATGGGGGGTTTCACCATATTGGCCAGGCTGGTCTCGAACTCCTGACCTTGTGATCCACCCACCTCAGCCTCCCAAAGTGTTTGGATTACAGGCATGAGCCACCGCGTGCGGCCCCAAAACACTGTTATTTTTTAGTAATAAAGGCCAGAGTCTGACAACCCAGGTTCCCCTTCTTTGTCCTGGGTTCCCTGGACTTGGCTTACATTCAGTCCCTCTTTCCCTCCTCCTGGCCAAGTTGCTTCGGTATCTGAGGACTTCTGGGCTTAAGGCAGTTAAGAGTTCTGCATTGCTCACTGGGGAGCTGCAAGGGCTGAAAAAAAGTCTTTTTCTTTCCTCCTTCTCTTGGGTGGGGAGAGAATGATCTAGATCCTTTGCATCTCTGAGTCTTGGAGCTGAGGGATGGATACACAGGGCCTCTTAGGCAACTTGTGAGGCTCAAGGGGAGAGCAGCTCCTGGTCAACGTTCAGTTGAGTGGAGCCCACAGGATCCCTTCTTCCCTCAGTATCTTCTCTAGTTTTTTTTTTTTTTTTCTGAGACGGAGTCTCACTCTATCACGAGACTGAAGTGCAGTGGCGTGATCTCAGCTCATTGCAACCTCAGCCTCCTGGGTTCAAGAGATTCTCCTGCCTCAGCCTCCCAAGTAGCTGGGATTACAGGCACACGCTGCCACACCCAGCTAATTTTTGTATTTTTAGCAGAGACTGGGTTTCACCATGTTGGCCAGGATGATCTCGATCTCCTAACCTCGTGATCCACCTGCCTCGGCATTCCAAAGTATTGGTATTACAGGTGTGAGCCACCGTGCCTGGCCAAAATGTTTTTTTTTTCTTTTTTTTAATGAATGTTTGACAATTGAGAGAAAGACCAAAAGCAGGAAATTAATAATCCACTAAGTTTCAGTCACGATGTAACTGCCGATGTTTGAGTCTTTTCTGTTTCACTCTGTGTGTCTGTGTGTAGGATCAGAAAGGGAGATGGTATTGGGTTTCTGTAAGGTGTGGGTGAATCTTGGGTTTTGGAAACATTGAGATTTCAGAAAACAGAATATAAATTGCAGATGTCCCAATTTGGCAGGAGATAAGCTCTGTTTTTGTTTAGAAAATTCTATAGATTCATAGATAGAAACTATGGGCAGAAGTGTTTGATATGGAGATCAACCAGTATTTTGGCAGGCATCATGTCTGTGAAAACCCTCAAAGCGTGCAAGTTGGGGTAAATGAGAGAGTAGCTCTAGACTGAGACGGACTGGTCTATAATCCAATGAATCTCTAGAATTCTGACAGTGAAAAAGTTATTTTCTCCTTTCGTGCTCACTTCTGTGGCCCTGACAGAGGGAAGAACTAGTAGCTTCTGTGGTAGACTATACTTTTTTTTTTTTTTTTTTTTTTTTTTTTTTTTTTTGAGACGGAGTCTTGCTCTGCCACCCAGGCTGGAGTGCAGTGGCCGGATCTCAGCTCACTGCAAGCTCCGCCTCCCGGGTTTACGCCATTCTCCTGCCTCAGCCTCCCGAGTAGCTGGGACTACAGGCGCCCGCCTCGTCGCCCGGCTAATTTTTGTATTTTTAAGTAGAGACGGGGTTTCACCGTATTAGCCAGGATGGTATCGATCTCCTGACCTCGTGATCCGCCCGTCTCGGCCTCCCAAAGTGCTGGGATTACAGGCTTGAGCCACCGCGCCCGGCACTTTTTTTTTTTTCTTTTTTGCTCCCTGGAGTGTTTGTCTCCCTCCCCTTTGGATAACAAAATCTGCTCCACCCCCCATGTCCATGGTGGGAAAGGAGTTTTCTTCTTTTGTTTTTTGAAACAGAGTCTCGTTCTGTTGCTCAGGCTGGAGTGCAGTGGTGGGATCTTGGCTCCAAGCAACCTCTGCCTCCCGGGCTAAGCGATCCTCCCATCTCAGCCTCCTCAGTAAACTGGGATTACAGGCACATGCCACCATGCCAGGCTAATTTTTGTATTTTTAGTAGAGAGGGGTTTTGCCTTGTTGGCCAGGCTGGTCTCGAAATCCTGGGCTCAAGTGATCCGCCCGCCTCAGCCTCCCAGTGTTGGGATTACAGGCGTGAGCCACCGTGCCTGGCCGCAAAGGATTTTTCTTTGGAGCTATCATCTCTGCTGGTTGGAGAGGATGACAGAAGGAAATGCTGAGATGAATGGAGAGAAAAAGAGAAGGAAAGAATGAAGGAAGGACGATGACATCCTTTGTAGCCCTGAAACTCGGACTCTGGGTTTCCAGATAGGTGAGCCAAGCCCCTCTTCCTTTTTTTCCATAAGCCATTTTCATTTGGGCTCCATCCACTTGCAACTGAAGGCATCCTGATTCATACAGCTCCTCCCCCTCTTTCCCTGCCTACTCACAGGACTCCTGTAATCTCTATGCCTCAGTTTCCTCATATTGATCCCCTGTGGATTAGCTGATCACTGATAAAGCTGATTTTTCCCCCCAAACACAGAGTACAGTTTTATTATAAACAGTAACTTCTATTCTTAGGAACTGCAGGTTTCCCGTCTTGGCTGCTTTAGCAGAGTTTCTGAATCAGGGCCAGCTCTCTTTCAATAACACAAGACACAATCTAAGCAGTATAGTAATGATAGTCCAAAATTTTCACACAATCCAAAGTACCAGCGACTTTCAGTGACTTGCATAAACAAGGTCCACAGACAACCAGTAGGGTTGAAAGCATCATTTTATTGTATTTGGTTTGTGCTGTGGCTTTTTATTGAGGCTTGACAAATAAGACTGTAATTCAGGGACAGGAAGCACCGAATAACAAAAAGAACTAATGTCTCCTTGACATCACTCACTCTTAAGAGGGCTGTTTACATCTAAGTTTACCTCCTAGTGTGTTTTAAAATACTCTTGCAAATCTCGGTTGGCTCGAAATAGCTGTTCTACGTTCTTTCAATGGAAGCCCCCACCCTCTGAGTACACTGGTTCATAGTTATTTATAAACCTGATATCACTCAAATATTATTTTTACATCCCTCTCCTTACTCCCTCACATATGAAGATGAACCTATATAAAATTAGAAACTTCACATAAGGTATTCAGTCACTTAGGTAGAAATTATTGTCACTCAGCAATCATTTACGAAGCGTAAATTCATCATATTGGGTGAAGCATGTCTCTAAAACTGTTCTGTGGTAACCAGCTCTTCCTTCCCTTTTTTTTTTTCTTGGTGTTCTGAGGCAATTTAGGAAAAGCAATGGGGGCTGGGGGCTGGACTTAAAAGGTCTGTTTTTTAATTTTTTTTTTTTTTAATTTTTCGAGACGGAGTCTTACTTTGTTACCCAGGCTGGAGTGCATGATCTCGGCTCACTGCAACCTCCAACTCCCAGGTTCAAGCGATTCTCCTGCCTGAGCTTCCTGAGTAGCTGGGATTACAGGCGTGCACCACTACACCCAGCTAATTTTTTGTATTTTACTTGGCACCATTTTCTTTAATTTTTTGTTTTGAGACGGAGTCTCACTCTGTCACCCAGGCTGGAGGTCAGTGGCGCAATCTCGGCTCACTGCAACCTCTGCCTCCCAGGTTCACGCCATTCTCCTGCCTCAGCCTCCCGAGTAGCTGGGACTACAGGTGCCCATCAGCACGCCCGGCTAATTTTTTTGCATTTTTAGTAGAGACGGGATTTCACCATGTTAACCAGGATGGTCTTGATCTCCTGACCTCGTGATCTGCCTGCCTCGGCCTCCCAAAGTGCTGGGATTACTACACCTGGCACAGCTCTTTCTTGCTTTCTTTTATTTTTATTTTTTGGAGACAGAGTTTCGCTCTTGTTGCCCAGGCTGGAGTGCAATGGCATGATCTCGGCTTACCACAACCTCCGCCTCCCGGGTTCAAGTGATTCTCATGCCTTAGCCTCCTGAGTAGCTGGGATTACATGCATGTGCCACCACGCCCGGCTAATTTTGTATTTTTAGTAGAGACAGGGTTTCTCCATGTTGGTCAGGCTGGTCTCAAACTCCCAACCATAGGTGATCCGCCCACCTAGGCCTCCCAAATTGCTGGGATTACAGGTGTGAACCACCGCGCCCAGACGGGCTCAGCTCTTTCTTAAAAAAAGATTTATGTGATCAAATTAGTTTGTAAAACTATATGCCTCTTTGGGGATTTCTAAAAACCCTACAGTAAAGTAATCGAGTTATCTTTATTATAAGGTAGCAGTCTCCAAATTTATTTCATCAAAGAATTATTTTCTTTTCAGTCCCACCTAGTAACATTTCATGGAATCATGTGTCTTGAATCCTATTTTGGAAAACCACGGAGGTGGCCTGCACTGGGTATGTGGAGTCCTGAGTTTGACCCCTGGCTCGTCCACCCAACTGGTTGTATAACTTTGAGCAAATCACAACCTTTTAGTATTTCATTTTCACGTTGGAAGAGTGAGGACAGTAATACCTGTCTTGATCTAAGTTGTTTTATGGTTTAAATGAAATTATTATGAGAGTGTGCTTTAAACACTATTAAAGTTATACAAATGAAAGCTGTCATTAGGCCGGGCGCGGTGGCTCAAGCCTGTAATCCCAGCACTTTGGGAGGCCGAGACGGAGGGATCACGAGGTCAGGAGATCGAGACCATCCTGGCTAACACGGTGAAACCCCGTCTCTACTAAAAAATACAAAAAACTCGCCGGGTGAGGTGGCGGGCGCCTGTAGTCCCAGCTACTCGGAAGGCTGAGGCTGTTGTGCCCGAAGTCGCAAGACCCCAGTAAGTGACCACCAGAGTCCAGAGTCAAAGCCAAATAGCCGGGGTTGCTTTATTGCGAGTTCGAACCCCAACCTCTCCGCTTTATACAATGGCAGGTAAAGACAGAGGCCCCGGCTGCTGTTTTAGGGTTTCTTTTATAGCGAGGTACAAACAAGTCACAGAGAAACAGTAGTTACAAGCTTATTATTGGTTAACATTTAAAGTTGAACATTCGGCAGTTTCTGGCTGGTTCCCGCCTTTTTCGCAACCTCAAACGGCTGGGGGTTTTCCAGTTGTTTGTGTGAGCCCGGGGGGTGGTCACATGCATGTATGTTGCAACCTCAAATGGCTAGGGGTTTTCTAGATAAGTTGTTTGTATAAGCCGGGGGGGGGGGGGGGGGGGGGGGGCGGCGGCGGTGGTCACATGCATGCATATTAGAATTTTTCCCTTAGGGGCTTTCTATCTCATTCCCCCCTTTTAGTTGTGTCTTCAAGAGCCAATCTTGGGTCTTATATGTCTGTTTCAATGTTTTATTGATGATGGGTTGATATTGTGTTCTAAGGACCATTAACTGGACAGTGTTGATTCTTTTTTTTTTTTTTTTTTTTTGAGGCGGAGTCTCACTCTGTCGCCCGGACTGGAGTGCAGTGGCCAGATCTCAGCTCACTGCAAGCTCCGCCTCCCAGGTTTACGCCATTCTCCTGCCTCAGCCTCCCGAGTAGCTGGGACTACAGGCGCCCGCCACCTCGCCCGGCTAGTTTTTGTATTTTTAGTAGAGACGGGGTTTCACCGTGTTAGCCAGGATGGTCTCGATCTCCTGACCTCGTGATCTGCCCGTCTCGGCTTCCCAAAGTGCTGGGATTACAGGCTTGAGCCACCGCGCCCGGCCGACAGTGTTGATTCTATCTTTGACAAAGTTTATTATTCTGTGTAGTATGCACAGCCCTATGGTGAGGAGGAGGAGGAGGATTAGCAATGGTGCTGCTAGGGGCATTAAGAGGGAGTACATGGAGGAGCTCCACCAACTATCAGCTGCGGAATTGAATTTTTGTTTTTGTAGTTCTAGGCTGAGTTTGTGTAGCTGTTGGACGTGCGTCTCTACTAACCCAGATTCATTTATGTAAAAACAGCAGTCTTCTTTGAGAAAAAGGCAAGTTCCCCCTTTTTCGGCAGTAAGCAGGTCTAGGGCGCGCCGATTTTGCAAAGTAACTTGGGCGAGGGAGGTCAGTTGCCTTTGTAATGAGGCTAGGGATTCGGCTGAAGCTTCCATTGCTATGGAGAATTGTTGGGAGAGCTTAGCGGTAGTAACGAGAGCATGGCCTAGGGCTCCTCCTGCTAACCCTGCCGCTATTACGGATGTGGTGAGTGAGACACCGGCTACTAAGGGAAGAAATACAGCCCTTTTTGTCCTGAAGGTAGGCACGTAGTCTCCTTCTAGATATTCAGCAGGGGTTCGCAGGGTTAGTTGGGGAACTATTGTAACAGGGAGACATAGGAGGCTCTTAGTGGCCTGAACAGTGAGATTTTTATATAGAGTTCCATTACACCAGAAGAATGAGCCATGAGGGGCGTACAGAGTGGAGTTGGGAGGAGAGGTTATGTTGCAAAGGGAGGTGCTAGCGTTTGAATAGCAAAATAAAACCTGTGTTTGTTCGGGGTTTAAGAACAAAGGAACATCTGAGATGGGGGAGGATCCTTGGCTGGCAGTTGTTAGGGAATTATTGAAGGGGGCTGGGAGCGGGACGGCCGTCAGGGGTGGCTGTCCTAGGGTAGCGCAAAAGAAACATGCAGAGAGGTTTCCCAGACCGGTGGCGTTCGCGAGAAGTAACCCCTCCCTCAGCAGAGATAACCAGGAGAAAGGGCGGGAGGAGGTTAAAGTGGAGAGTTGTTTGTTTTGTTCTGTTTCCTGTTTCTGAATGTTAGCGTGGAGGGTGGTTTGGATCTGAACAAGTGAGCGCCATAGATAGAGGTGGCTGCTAGGCCACTTTGTCCCAGATGTCATGTACATGGCCCCCTTCTGTTGGCAGGTCCAACGGGAGTCCCAGGGATCCCAGATAACCCATGTGTAGCCTGTGGCAGTTTTAAAAATATTATGGGAATTCCGCACTTGGCTCGAGAGGGTTTCTGAGGCCGTGAGAGTCTTGACAGTGTGGATTTTACATGAGCTATAGGGGCAACCGACGCTTTGTTCAACCCATGTGTTTTTACAATAGGGGATTTGTTGGTCAAAGAGAAAGCAAATAGCTGGGGTGACTTTTCCCGGTTGTGCCTGGGAATCAGTAAAATTAACATAGATAGGAGAGCTACAACCTTGAGGGGGGCAATCAGCTGTGGCCAGAAGATGGCCTTGTACCTGTGTCTGAGCGTAGTTGGTCCAATTCTCTGTTACGAAAAAACGCCAGGCAAACGGGGATGAAGCCTGCTGTGCTTGGATTTTCCAGCTGAAGGCCCGCAAAAGCAAGAGCGTCACAAAGGAGATGGACACCATAATTACGGTTGTTTACGGCACAGGGTGAGTTTTAAAGGATTGTCTTTAGTCCGGTCAATTGTCCAGGCTGCGGTTTTCTCTGTGGAGGGCCCGACGAAGTCTGAGAGGGGGTCCACTGGCTTGGCGTGGGTGTAGTGGATCCAGGCAGCGATTCCTTCTACCTTGAGTGCTGTTGGCGTGGTTAGGATCACCTGGAACGGCCCTTTCCACCTTGGTTCTAAGGTTTCTTGTCGGTGTCGCTTGACGAGAACCCAGTCTCCTGGCCGGATCTGGTGTGGAACGGGTGGAGGTCCTGTTTTGTATAGTTCTCTTAGTCTAGGCCAGATTTCTTCATGAATTTTCTGTAAGGCTTGTAGGGAAAATAAGAGTTCAACACCATCATCGACATCAGATTTGATGAGATTGTCTTTTAGGTTAGGGACAATAGGTGGAGGTCTGCCATACATTATTTCATAAGGGGTGAGACCTAATCTGTAAGGGGAGTTTCTTGCCCTGAACAGGGAGTAGGGGAGAAGGACTACCCAGTTAGCGCCAGTCTCCATGGTCAATTTAGTTAGGGTCTCCTTTAATGTTCTGTTCATTCTTTCTACCTGTCCTGAGCTTTGGGGGCGATATGCACAATGTAATTTCCAATTTGCCCCGAGAATGGAAGCCAGACCCTGACTTACCTTGGCGATGAAGGCCGGCCCGTTGTCCGACCCTATCATAGCTGGGAAGCCACACCTGGGCAAGATTTCTTCTAGGATTTTCTTGGCTACGACTTGGGCAGTTTCCTTTGTGGTTGGGAAGGCTTCTGTCCATCCTGAAAAGTATCTACAAAAACTAGTAGGTATTTGTATCCATATTTTCCTGGTTTTATTTCAGTGAAGTCAATTTCCCAATAAGCCCCAGGGCTATTACCTCTTTGTCTTTTTCCAGTGGTTTGGGGTTGGTTTCCTGCATTATTGAGTTGGCATACTACACAATTTTTAGTCACTTGTTCAGCTTTTTTAGAAGCATCTCTGATTTTTAGTTTTGAGTGTCTTATTAAGTCCAATATTCGCCTAGAGCCTAAATGGGTACTATGATGGATTCGTTCTAGTACCCTTGTCCTAATTGTCTGGGAGAATAATGTTGTTTTTACAGTCTTTCCACCACTTGTCGTGGATCTGAGCCATAGGGAGCTCGTTTATCCACTGGAGGTCGCTCTCTGAGTACTCCGGGTTAGAGGGTAGCTCTGGGGGCCCCGGGTCAGGCAGCTGAAGGGCTAGGAGCTGTGAAGGGGTTTGAGCCACATTTTTAGCAGTCTGATCAGCCAGGTTATTTCCACGGGAGACCATGTCAGTTATTCTTTGGTGTCCTGGACAGTGGACAATCGCCAATTTTCTGGGTTCCCAGAGGGCAGCTAATAAGGCCAGGATTTCTTTTTTGTTTTTAATGTCTTTTCCTTCTCCCGTGAGGAACCCTCTTTCCCTATATATTGCTCCATGGATGTGAATGTGAGCGGTGGCAAAGGCATATCAGCTGTCAGTATACACCGTTAGTTTTTGGTCTTTCCCCAATTTTAAGGCCTGAGTCAATGCCACCAGTTCAGCCTTTTGGGCCGACGTTCCCGGGGGCAAGGGTTCTGCCCAAATGACTTTGGTTTCTGAGGTTACCACTGCTCCCGCGTACCTTTGTCCTTGGTGGACGAAACTGCTTCCATCGGTGAACCAGACGAGGTCAGCGTCTGGCAGTGGCCGGTCCTCTAGGTCTTCTCTGACTCCGTGTACCTGGGCCAATATCTCGGAGCAGTCGTGGAGTGGGCTCTCCAAGTCCGGATTTGGCAGTAGGGACGTGGGGTTTAGGGCCGTTGGGGGCATGAAAGTTATTCTGAGGGGGTTTAGTAGCAGTCCCTGGTAGTGGGTGAGCCGGGCATTGCTAAGCCACCGATCAGGTGGCTGTCTGAGTACGCCTTCAATGGCATGTGGGGTAGTGACCTGCAATTCTTGGCCCATGGTCAGTTTATCAGCATCTTTGACCATTAAGGCAGTGGCCGCGATTACCCGGAGGCAAGGAGGCCACCCAGCAGCCACTGAGTCCAGTTTCTTTGACAAATATGCAACCGGTCTCCGCCAAGGACCTAAATACTGAGTCAATACTGCGTTGGCTACACCCCGGCTTTCGTCCACGTATAGGTGGAATGGCTTGGAGACATCAGGGAGTCCCAACGCAGGGGCTGATAGCAGAGCAGTTTTGATTTGTTGGAAAGCCAGCTCAGCCTCTTCTGTCCAATTAAAGGGCTGCTGCTCTTTTGTTGCCTGGTATAGTGGTTTAGCCAATTCAGCAAAGCCCGGTATCCAGAGTCTACAGAACCCTGCCGACCCCAAGAACTCTCTTACTTGTCGTGTTGATTGGGGTCTAGGGATATGTAGAACAGTCTCTTTTCGGGCATCCGTCAACCAGCGTTGCCCCACTTTTAACAGGTATCCTAGGTGGTTACCTCTGATTTGCAGATCTGAGCCTTCTTTGCCGAGGCTCGGTAGCCTAGATCTCCCAAAGCCTTTAGGAGGCTTTCGGTTCCTTGTAGGCAGGCCTCTGGGGATTCAGCTGCTATTAAAAGATCATCAACATACTGTAAAAGAGTGATCTCAGGGTGCTGTCGCCGGTACTCACCCAGATCTTCGTGGAGGGCCTCATCGAACAGAGTTGGGGAGTTTTTGAATCCCTGTGGTAGCCTGGTCCACGTTAGCTGGCCATTTATGCCCCTCTCGGGATCTGTCCATTCGAATGCAAAAAGTTCCTGACTCTTAGGGGCTAAAGGCAGGCTGAAAAAGGCATCTTTTAAATCCAGGACGGTGTACCACTGTTTTTCAGGGCTTAAGGTGCTTAAGAGGGTGTATGGGTTTGGCACAGTGGGGTGAATGTCCATGACTCTTTTGTTGACTTCTCTTAGGTCTTGTACTGGCCTATAATCTTTACTGTTAGGTTTGCGTACCGGCAGCAATGGGGTATTCCATGCTGAGTGGCAAGCGCGTAGAACTCCCTGATCTAGGAGCCGGCAGATGTGCCCTAACCTCCTCTGGCTTCTAGGGGCATCGGGTACTGCCATACCCGAACAGGATCTGTCCCAGGTTTAACTTCAACAAATATGGCAGGACGGTGTTTTGCCAGTCCCAAACCTCCTGTTTCTGCCCAGGCCTCTGGGAAGCGCTGTAGCCAGGGGCCGATATTCTGGTCAGGAGGTGCCGTTCCTGATGGAGTCTATATTCATTTTCTAGGGCAATTGTGAGGACAGATATTGGCTTTCTTGAGAATCGGTTACTTTGGGGCCCCCCGGTTGGAAATGGATTTGGGCTCCCATTTTTGTCAGCAGATCTCTCCCTAATAGGACAAGGGCTCTCGGGAATAACCAGGAAGGAGTGGGTTACCTCTCCGGTTCCCAGATTTACAGTTCTTTGAGTTGTCCAAGGGTATCTTTTAACTCCTGTGGCCCCTTGTACCCAGGATAAGTTATAGATAATTTCCCGTAAGGCTTGACCAAGACTGAATGCTGTGCCCCGGTATCGACCAGAAACTGAACCGGGGACCCCTCCACTTGTAGAGTTACCCTAGGTTCGGGGAGGGGGTCCGAACCCCGTCTTCCCTAGTCATCTTGGGTTACTAATATTGATGAGGCCTTGGGCTGCCATTGTTCTTGCCCAGTTGGCGCTGTTTTTTCTTGGGGCAATCTTTTACCCAGTGACCCTTTCCTTGCAGTATGCACATTGATCTTTCTTTAAGTTGTGTCTAGGAGTACGCTTGGGTTGGGCGCCCTCTGACTGTAACTGTTCTTTCTGAACTACTGCGGCTAAGACTTTGGTCATTTTTTCAGTGGCCCTAATCTGTCTCTCTTCTGGGAGATCTCTATTATTGTATACTTTTGGGCGATTCGGAGGAGGTCCTGGACTTGTTTTCCCTCTAGATCTTCTAATTTTGGGAGTTTCTTTTTAATGTCCGGAGCTGCCTGATTTACAAAAGACATGACAACAGCTGCCTGGTTTTCGGGTGCCTCCGGGTCCATGGGGGTAAACTGTCTAAAGGCTTCCATCAATCTTTCTAGATAGGTAGCTGGGCTTTCTGTTTTTCCCTGTAACACGGAATATACCTTGGCCAAAGTGGTGGGCTTGCGAGCGGCAGCCCGGAGACCCGCCATTAGAGTCTGGCGATAAACGAGTAGCCTTCCCCTACCTTCTGCCGTGTTGTAGTCCCATGCAGGTCTGGTCAAGGGAAAGGCAGCATTAATGAGGTCAGAGTTGGCGGTAGGTTGGCCGTCATCTCCCGGAACCAGTTTTCTGGCCTCTACCCGTATTCTTTCTCGTTCCTCTGTTGTGAACAAAATTATGAGGAGTTGTCGACAATCATCCCAGGTTGGTTGATGGGTAAACATAACACTGTCTAAAAGAGCTGTTAAATCTTTAGGGTTATCAGAAAACCGAGCATTCTGGGTTTTCCAGTTGTACAGGTCACTAGTGGAGAATGGCCAGTACTGGAGTCTAGGGTTGCCCATGTCATCGGGGGGTCCTATTTCCCTCAGGGGGAGAGCCACAGTGGAATCAGGGGGGCGCAAGCTTATTTCCTGTTGAGCGCATCCGCACATCCGCCCCGCCGGCCCCCCAGAGTTACTTTCACTTTCGACGGCCCCGGCTACAGCAGCAGCTGCTGCTTCCCGCTCTTCGAGGTCCCCTGGGGGGGCTGGGGGCTGAGGGCCAGGAGGGGGATGATAAGGCGGGGGTTCTAAAAGCAGGGGATCCTGACTGTCTTCTGACACAGAGGGTAGGGGAGCGCATGGTGTTTTTGGCCTACAGTGGTGTTCTGTCGACTGTACGACCAGAGCCCTACATGGCTCTGGCGTCAGCACAAAAGGAGTTAGCCAAGGGGGTGGGTTTTCCACAAGGTCTTGCCACACCAGGATGTAAGGAATCTGATCAGGATGTCCTGACCGCCCTGGCAGGAAAATTTTTGATTTTACCTTAATGATAATGGGGAGACAGAAGGTCCCCTCAGCTGGCCACCCTACACCGAAGGTGGGCCATTCCGAGTGGCAGAAAGTTAAGGTCATGGCCCCTTGCCTTAACATCTTTAAAGTTATTTATAAGAATGGAGAGTGGAGTACTCTGGCTATTACCCATGGTAGTAGAATCCTAGAGATAGAGAAAAGAGAGATATAGAAAAGAGAGATAGAGAAAAGAGTAAAACCAGAAGTATTGTACTCTTTTTTTTTTTTCCTGCCAAGTAGGTCCTGAAAAATGAAAGTAAGTTAAGTAATTAACATAACAATAGTCGCCAGCGCATCTCGGGTTTAGCTCCCGATCAGAACCAGATGGGCTAATAAATACAGAGCCCCAGACGGGTGCCGGGGGACGTCTCCCACCGGCCCCTGGTGGCTGTCTTATAGTGCGTCCGCCAAGACTATGCCGACCACTGATACAGACCCCGCAGGATTTTTCCAGACGACACAGAGACTACAGACAACACAGAGACTCAAGCCGGCTGACTTACCAAATCTGCTCACAGCGACAACCCGTTGACCTGGGGTCTGGTGGGCTTAGGGGAATCCCGGACGAGCCCCCAAATGTTGTGCCCGAAGTCGCGAGACCCCAGTGACCACCAGAGTCCAGAGTCAAAGCCAAATAGCCGGGGTCGCTTTATTACGAGTTCGAACCCGGACCTCTCCGCTTTATACAATGGCAGGTAAAGAGAGAGGCCCTGGTTGCTGTTTTAGGGTTTCTTTTATAGCGAGGTACAAACAAGTCACAGAGAAACAGTAGTTACAAGCTTATTATTGGTTAACATTTAAAGTTGAACATTCGGCAGTTTCTGGCTGGTTCCCGCCTTTTTCGCAACCTCAAACGGCTGGGGGTTTTCCAGATAAGTTGTTTGTGTAAGCCCGGGGGGTGGTCACATGCATGTATGTTGCAACCTCAAACGGCTAGGGGTTTTCTAGATAAGTTGTTTGTGTAAGCCCGGGGGGTGGTCACATGCATGTATGTTTAGAATTTTTCCCTTAGGGGCTTTCTATCTCAGGCAGGAGAATGGCGTGAACCCGGGAGGCAGAGCTTGCATTGAGCCGAGATCGCGCCACTGTACTCCAGCCTGGGTGACAGAGCGAGACTCCGTCTCAAAAAAAAAAAAAAAAGGTGTCATTAGCACAGATATTGGAAATTAAAAACATACAAGTGTAAAGAACTTTAACCTAGCAACTTTTACTGAATGATTGTGGATTTGAGTTTACTTAGGGGCCAGCACTGAGGGGGAACAGCAGCACAGTACAAAGGTAAAGGTAGGACTAGAGAATGTTGGGTGTAGAAATGTCTTCGGGAATAATTGAATTTAACCCTCTAATTTTTAATTTTATGTTTGTAGAGATCGTGTCTTGCTATGTTGCCTAGGCTGGTCTTAAGCTTGTGGGCTCAAGCAATCCTTCTGCCTTGGCTTTCCAAAGTGCTAGGATTAGAGGTGTGAGCCACCACACCCAGTCTAAAGTGCTCATTTTATAGATGATGGACCCAAGGCCTATATGAGGCAGGTGAATGGCATAAGGTCACTCAGAGAGTTAATATTAGAAACATCTGATTCCCTCATTGCCCATGGCTGCCTCAATATGAGACAAATCATGGCCCCATCAAAATTTCAATTTAATTAAGAGATACAAGATATTTACATGACATAATCAGAAAAAAATACAACAGAGAACTTTTTTTTTTTTTTTTTGACAGGGTCTTTTTCTGTCACCCAGGTTGGAGTGTAATGGTGCAATATCGGCTCACTGCAACCTCAGCCTCCTGGGCTCAAGCCATCCTCCCACCTAAGCCTCCCAAGCAACTGGGACTACAGGTGCACACTACCATGCCTGGGCCACCACGCTGGGCTAACTTTTGTAATTTTTTTTTTTTCGGTACAGGCAGGGTTTCAGCATGTCACCCAGGCTGGTGTCAAACTCCAGAGCTCAAGTGATCCTTTTGTCTCGGCCTCCTAAAGTGCTGGGATTACAGATGTGAGTCACCACACTTGGCCTCAGAATAAAATTTTAAAGCTCAAAAATTATGGCCGAAATACGAAGGGCAATGAGAATCCAGGAATGAGTATGCCAAGCAGCCAGGCTGAACCGGAAATGGGCCTGAATTTGTGGCCTTGAAGAATGTATAACACTACGTTGGATTTAGATAATGCAAGAGGGAAACTAGCAGAGTTCCAGAATGGAATGGAAGATGGTACAAGACTAAATGTCGGGCAATAGTCTAAATAGTTGGGCATTATAGTTTTGGTGAAATATCCAACAGTAAGCATTTACTGGACACCTTTCAAATTTGATGAAGTTTTTGGAGCTTTGGAGGGTATGAAAAGTAGACAACATCATCTCTGACTTTAGGGAATTTCCTTTTTACTTGGAAAGAAGAACTAGAAACATTAAAAGTGGAGAATGTAAATAGGATGCAATGCAAAGGGGTGAAATATGCACTTTCTTCAAGTGTATACGTGAACCCCTATACATACTTCAAAACTCCTTAACACCTAGTCATCTCAGCTATGTGTTCTTTTTAGCTTCTTTTCTACATTGCTGATGTAATAATTTTTGGAGGTATGACAATCCATTGTAAACTATGCCTTTTTTTACTGAGCTGTGAGCTTCCTGTGTCTTCAGGGATGAGGACAGTGCTGGCATAGAGTCTAATAGAATCAATGTACCTAGACATGTTCTCATCCCTGCCCCTCCAATTGAAGAGGTCAAGGCTTTGAGATGTGAAAATCATCAGGAGAAAAGGTGCATTTGACTTACAGAAAATGAAAAAGAGGAGGAAAAAGCAAGAAAAGCCTTGGATGGCCTTGCCAAGACGGTAGGGGAAGGAAGTTCATTAGGAGTAGTTTACTTTCACAACAGGAAAAACTTTCAACCACTAAGAAGGCCAATCTTTTTTCTCTTTCAGGGAAAACAACACTAATATTATTCAAATCTTTTGGAAATGAGCAAATTCCTTCCTTTCCCCTGCCCTGAGGCTTCAACTTCACACAATGGTTTTTCACACCAGGTGGCCTGAAGCTGGTAACCTGGCAGGGGAGTTCGCAAGGCCAGGACTGAGAAGTCCAGGCTCCAGGGCTAGTTAGGGGAACTGAAAAGAAACCCACCTTTGTTCATTAATATTTGCCTGGGGAATGAGATATCTGCATTAAACCTAGAGAAAGCTGGCTAAAATCTTAACAACGTGGAGACGTGGAGATTCCCAGTATGCCAGTCCTAATGATCAGAAAGTTTTTAGAAAACACCTTGGGTGGCCCTACTGGAGTCTGCCCCATTGGATCCTTCCCAGGAAATAGCACCAGGGAACAAGTTTTGCAGTATTCAGGGCACAAAAGATCATTTATTTTTCCGATTGTGAAGTGAACATTAGATGAAATTATTTCAGATTTTTTGAAAAGGTAAAAATAATGTTAAAAAAAAACCCTTTCGAAAAGGATTTTTATTTAGTTTACTGAAAGCTTCCAATAACGTGGCTAGTTTTAAAGTACGTTAATGTTATTTATCACACAATCCTCCCCACAGGTTTGATCACCACTAATCTGCAGATGAGGAAACTCACAAGCTCTTAGTGGCTCTCTGTTGCTTTTTGGGAAGTGGCCAAGGTGCGATTTGAATTCAGGTCTCTTACCTCCAGTTTCTGAGACCTTTCTAGACACCAAGGTTATCTCTTCCAATACTGCTGCAAGTAAACAGCTGTGTTACCCGAGTATGTAGACTTTTGAAGTAAGCAGACTCTAGGGAATGGGTAGAGTAAAATATATGGGTATGTGCTCGAGGGAGCGCTTCTGCCACGTTTTATTCCGAGGCTAGCCTGAGAGATCATGGAAAACATTGCTTCTCCAAAACCGCGGCGAAAAACAAGGAAATTTACAAGGCAGAATGGCGATGCGAGACTTGACAAAGTTGTTAATAAGGCAAAGGCCCAAAGCGCTATGTGCCAGGGCCTGCTACTTCATTTGTTTCAGCGATTAAACCTGCACGACACGGGGCTGGAAGCAGGTAAAAAGCAGGCTCTCGTGTGGCCCGAGCAGTTGATACTACTGGCACTCCGTGTTCGAGATGCTTCCTTACAGTTGCGTGTCTGTGCGGCTCGGTCTCCATATTCCACTCATTTTTGCCTCAACATTTTGTGGTATTTTATCACCAAATACGCCCGGCAAAGCAAAGATCCCGTTCAGTTTCTTTAAACACGGCTATCTTTTCTCAGGAGGCAGCCGCCAGGGTTTCACTCCTGGGCCATCAGCGACGTCCCCCAAGCGGGTCGGGCGGAAACACGTTCGCGACCGAGGGGACGCGTGCCGAGCTCGGGCGTGGGGGGGGCGTGGCCCTTACACTCGGCGACCCCCGGCCGCCGCCCACCCCGCGCGTGGGGGCGTGCGCGGCTGCGGGGCGCGGAGAGGGGTGACCTCGGACTACCCTAGGCGCCCGCAGCACGCTCTGTACACAGACGCGAGGCGCTGTCCTGAGGTGACACCGGCTGCACGGCACAAGCAGCAGGCGCCGCCGATCAACTAGTTCGCACCGAGGATTCCTCTTGGTGCGTGGCCCAGTTTTCCTTAGGACGGGCTCCAACCCCTCCCTGACACCGCCTCCCTCGCCGCCACGCTCCGAGGCCTTCCCCGGGGAAGCCTCGCGTCCCTCCCCCGCGGATCCGGGCCGCACGCGCGCGATTCCTCGATTCCACAGGCGGTTCGCGCCGCGGGTGGGGGCGGGGCGCGCGGGGAGGGGGCCGGCGGCCGCCATGGGAGGGGGGCCGGGGCCCAGGGGGCGGAGGGGGGCCAGCGTGGGGAGTTCCTCGCTCGCGGACCACACGCTCCGCGGGCCAATCCCGAGCCAGCCTCTAGCAGTGTCGCACGCGGGACACGTCCAAGCGTTTGTTGGCACGGCCGGTGAGGGGGAGGGGGCGAGGAGGAGAGAGGGGAGTTGAGTGACAGGCTTTGCGGGGCAGGCTGGGAATTGTAGTTCCCAGCTTCCGTGGCCATAGCCATTTTGTAGTCGGGGGACTACAACTTCCAGAAGATCAAGGGGACCATTCTAAGGTGCCCCGGGAATAGGCGGCTCTACCCGGGGCCGGGCGTCCTGGGGCACTCCTACCCAGCAGCCCTGCTGCAGGTAGACGCGAAGGCAGTGGCGGGGGCTGGCGTGGGGCGGTCGTGGGGTGAGCGGCAGGCAGGGGAAAGGGGGTGAGGTGGAGCGACGGAGCGTGCCATGCATTGAGCTAGGGAGCGTCTCTCAATTCCACGCCTGGGCTCGGCGTGGGAGCGACGCCCGAGAGCTTACCTGGGAGGGGTTCGTCGAGGTCGCTCGGGTGTCTGGTTGGCCAGGCTGCGGGGGTGCTCTGGACTGGGCCAGGGGCGGTCGGCACCGGGCTAAGCGGGCGCCTGGCGGCTGAGCGGTGGGAGTTTTCGGCTGGCGCCCGGCAGGGAATTGTCCGAGGAGCCCTAACTTGTATAAAAGCAGAGTCCATTTAAAGTTGGGCTGGATAGCCTCTCTCTCATTGGTTAGGGGGCTTGGAAAAAAGAGACTCGGCGAGCCCTCGCTGTGGTGCTGCCGCCGCCGCCGCCGCCGCCGCCGCCGCCGCTGGAGTTGACTCTTCTGCTCGCACTGCTGCTGCAGCACAAACGTGACTTCCAACATTTTTTATTTATCTTTCCCTTTTCTTTTCCAAGATGTAACTACGGATCAGACACTAAGGACCTTCACGTTTCGCTGATGTAGTTTTTGGAGGAAAAAGGGGGGGGAGTGAAGGGCGTCGGTTTTTTTTTGTGTGTGTGTGTATGTGTTTCGGGGGAAATTTTCCATTATGAGTGTTTTACTAAAGTGAATTTTTTTTTGTTTGCTTCGTTCGTCTTTGGCTCTTTTTTTTTCCTTCCCAATTTCGGATTTATTTCAAGGCGAATCTGGCTTTGGGGGAAGAGGAAGAAAAGTCGGATTACAAGATCAACCACCACCAACAACAATAAAAACCACCAGGATATTTTTTTGCAAATTTCTGACGGCTTTAAATTCATGAAGCAATTGTCCCCTTTTGCAATCAGCATTTGGATCTCAGAATGAGCAAGGAAAGACCGAAGAGGAATATCATTCAGAAGAAATACGTAAGTGCTCCTAACAACACATCCTTTGACTTGCAGTTTTAAGCAATGGCTGTGAATGTCAAGTTTATAGATAATTCTGCAGCTGAAGGGTTTTAAACACAGCGTCCGATAAGGCTGTTTCTTTCTTTTCTGAAAGAGGGCTTTTCAAGCGAAGTGGTGTCTGCCTAGTTTGGTTGAAAAAACAGATTGGTGTATAGATACCTCAAGTGAATAAATTGACCTCGAATGACACAACCATAATCTAGTTTTAGATGAAAGGCAAGGGATTTTGGTGGAGCTTGAGGTGGGGGGGCGGCTGCGGTAATGTAACTAAACTGCATTCTCAAGCGGATTTGGCCCCGTATTGCACTTTGCATGCAAATGAGCCTGTGTTATTATTATTAATGTTATTTGGAAAAATCGTGTAACTCATGTGTGTTGGAAGCCCTTTAAGTTGCGATGGAGGGTCCGATTATGGCGATCTTCTCTTTGCATTGGCACATCAAATTTAACGTCTGTGGTCGTTTTGGCTTATCTGGTTTACAACATAAACCAGTTGGGAATCATGTTACAGCGAATGCATTTGTTGCGATTGACTTTAATAATGAGGCTGGTTTTGTTTAAAAAATTCGTGATTTCCAGTTGTAGGGGAAAAGGACACACACTATGGCTAATGTTTTTAAGTGTGTACGTGAATGTATAAGTAACTACAAATATTTTCTCCCTGTTAACTGGGCTTCTGAAATTGGGTGATTATTCATAGATTTAAATGGCTTGGAATAGTTAAATTTGTTTTGTGCATAGTACAGCTACGTTTTGATTGGCATGGGGAGTGTTTTTGTTTTGTGTGTGGTGGCTTTTTTTTTTTTTAAGTTTGAGGGGAGGGAGGAAAGGGGGACCGAGCGATTAACCAAATATGCACTCGAGTGATCTGTGATCAGCGGCATGCTTTAAATTAAATAACTCATTTTTTTCAAAAAAGGCCAAATGAACATACCTTAGGGATAATCCAACGTAAGAGGAAAGTTTTATTTAAGTTGGGTAGACAAATTGGTGTTAATATTTTCCCTTTTTGATCATTGTGGTGTGTGTAATGAGAGATGACCTTCGGGGCACTGGTTTTGTAAAAAATATATTTAATGGAAAAGCTGAATGCTTCTTCAAGAGAGCTGATCCTTATCTAGACACGTCAACTTCAACTGTGAAAGAAATGCAAGGTTAAATAATCAAGCCCAACTTAGAATGCTGTTCCATAAAGAATTTAAGAATTAAAATACATCCGCATTGCAGAGGGCTGGGTAGAATGCAAAGGACTAGTTTAAACTCAGGCTGTAGAAACTGCACGGAGGCAGCCTTGCCTCGGAGCGTAGACGCCTTCCCGGGGCACGTCCGTTTCGGATGCAGCCACAAAGCAAATGGGGTAGAACTTGGACGAGAACCGCACCCCGCCTCCCATTCCGGACCTCGTCAAGGTGGACAGCAGCGTGGGGTGGGTTTTCTTTTTTATTGCGGGCAGTCAGCGGATCGTGTCTCCGAGTCCGGACGTCCGGCTGCAAGCCCGTGGCTGGCGGCGGCCGCGGGAGGCACAGCACGAGTTAATGCTTCGGGAGCAAAGCCGGTGTTCCCGACGTGCTCGAGCCGGCTGCGTAGGGGACGGCGCGCGGGGGTCGCGGCAGGCTGGGCCGGGGGCTGGGCGGGCGCGCGCGCGCGCGGCCTGTAGGGGGCAGACTCCGGACTCTGGGCGGGCGCGCGAGGCGGGCACCGGGCTACCCGGGCCGGCTCGCAGGCGGGTGGGGCGCGGGGGCGGCGCGGCCTGCGGGGCGCGGGGAGGGTAGAGCGCGCGGGGCGGGGGCGTGGGCGTGGGCGTGCCGGGGTGGGGGTGCACGGCGCACAGCTGCAGCGGGCTTCCCCCACCGCTCGCACGGCCGAGCATGGCGGCGGCGGCGGCCCGGCCGGCTTCCCGCGGCCCTGCCTGCGGGCTCCGACGCAGTCTCGAGAGCAACAGGTTAAGCCGGCGAGACGTCAGCGCGCCCCCTCCCCTCCCCCCAGTTCTTCCCCCGCCGCGCGCCGGCGTCCCAGCCCTTCTTCCCTCCCTCCACCCCCCGCGGCGCTCGGTTCCCCGACGCTCCGGCCGCGCTCTGTTGTCATTGTGACGTCACAAAGGGACGGGCTCGGTTGGAACCTTCCCCTCCTCCTCCGTGACGTCAAAAGTCGGGCGGGAGGTTCCAGGCGCGGCGGGGCGGCGGGGGAGGAGGGAGCGGGGCGGAGGCGGGGGCTGCCGCAGAGCAAGGGCTGCGGTGTGGGAGGAGGAAGAGGAGGAAGATGCGCTCGGCCTCTGCCTTCCGCTCTGGAGCGTCGCTCTTCCCACCAGGTGAGCGCCGGGGAGCTGTTGGTCCCCAAAGGAGTGCCACTGGACCCTGTTCTGATGCCACTTGGGAAGCGGGGAGCGGGGAGGAGGCGCCTCCTTTCTGCAGGAATGTTTTCACTTCCTCTGTTCCAGGTCTCCTGATGGTGTTGCATGACTAGCGTGGTACATGTGTCCCTTGTCTAGTGCTTATGTAAAGAAATGAAAGTATTCAGGGAAAGCTCTGCTTTGTTGTGGATTTGGCCACCTTGTCACTTTAAGTCGTGTTAGGGGTGCTTCAGCAGGATGTGGCCGGATGGCTTTCATGATGATGCTGCACAGCAGCAACTGTTGCTCTTTCTGGAAGCTTTGCTGTACTATGGTGGGGGCTTTCCTTTGCTGTGCGGGCTCTGTGCCTACTGAGTGTAATTTTGGGGGTCTGGACCAAAGGAAGACTTGTCATTGACAAATGTACTGAGAAGACATAGGACTCCTTTAAGTCTCAAGGTGCTCTGGGCTTAGTTCTTCTGAGCAGGGAAACCAGGGGCTGGCATTCTCTTTCCTCTTTTGTAAAGTGGAAAAATACCTGCCATTGCCACTTAACTAAATCACTGAAAAGATCATGTGCATGAAAGATGTAAAACAGTATGCCTCTTTATATGTAAGGTGGCATTATTACTTGAGCTGGTGGAAGGCAGCATGTTTCCCACAGTTGGTCTCAAAAGCCAGGAATGCCTGCTGAGTTGCCATTTAGTTTATTACTTTAGCAAAGCAGAGTTGGGGGTGCGATTGTCGTTAGTAGGCTTTGGGAGAAATGATTGTTATGTTTCATAATAAATGATGTCCTTGAGAAACTCATAAATTGCAATGTAATCCTGTCTTAATTGTATTGGGCACAACTCCCACTGCAATACCTTAAATAACTGAAAACATTTGCCTTTGAAAGCCCCAATCCACTTGGACAATAAAAACAGTTGCATGTTTTGCACTATGGATATTTTCTGCTGTTTCCATCATTCTACTGCCTAGTTATTCCTAGGGAAAATAACAGATAGGATATTGGGGCTTCACCGCTATTTGATCTTTGCTTTATAGCAGGTATCTGAAATAGAAAATCTCTGCCATGTGAAGATAGTAATTCATGTAGTTAGCATGAAAACAAATTGCCAGTTTGATTTTCTAGGACAGCTCAAGCAGAATTTGTACCACTAGCCTGCAAGTTTTAAGTATCTAATTTTCTGATTTAAAAGTGTATGATTTAAAAATTGGAAAATGTTTTTGTTATAAGCTTCAAAAGGATTTACTATAATTACAACTACATAAAATTGTGAAGAAGAAAGTAGGAAGAACACAAAAAATATAGTGGTTGGATTTATGAGGTTTTCTGTTTTAAAACTCATTCATCACAAATTGTTCAGTCACGTTATTTTACAGTTGGTGGGGTGGGGGGGAAATTTGTACGTTATGTTATTGCTGTATGTTTTCTTTCCTGGGATGTTTACGTGGCTTTCCAGCTACTTGTTTCTAGTAGTGGAAAATCTTGCTCTGTGTTACTTAAGTGCAGGGCAGTGGCAGTTTGGCTCCTATCACTGTATAGGGATACGGAAGGAAAACACAATCAAGTCCAAAGTTTCACTAAAATTTGAAAGAAAGATTATGTCGACAAGTAATCCAACTTAGATATTAACCTACAGTAAAATAATAACCTGGATAATAACCAACTCATATGTTCCTATAGCCACTGGCCCAAATAGACAACTAGAATTATTTGGTACTTGCTAATGCCTGTTTCCTCATAAGTGAGTTAAACCAGTCCCTGTTGCTGGGCTGAAGGCTATTGATGCACTTCCAAGTGCCTTGGAAAGAACTCCAGTGTTAATATATACCTTGCTCCAAAGGTTATTTAAACTTTCCTCCTTCAGAACAAGAAAATCTTTTGGAGTATATAATTGGTGTCTGTTACCTTCAAAATGGAACTGTTTTCTTTTTTTTTTTTCATTGAAGACACGGGAATGTCATATTAAGTGTAGTTTGTTAAAACCCTTGGTGAAGACTGAGCTAGAGAGCATTTTTTTTGTTGTTGTTTGCTGTTTTTTTGAGACAGGGTCTTGCTTAGCTGCCCAGGCTGGAGTGCAGTGGTTGCTCACTGCAACCACCGTCTCCAGGGTTCAAGCGATTCTCCTGTCTCAGCCTCCCGAGTAGCTGGGATTACAGGCACCCACCATTACACCCGGCTAATTTGTATTTTAGTAGAGATGGAGTTTCATTTCACAATATTGGCCCGGCTGGTCTTGAACTCATGACCTCAGGTGATCTGCCCGCCTCGGCCTCCCAAAGTGCTGGGATGACAGGTGTGAGCCACTGCGCCCAGACAACTGAACATTTTTAAGCTAGTGGTTTGCCCTTGCTCATGATGGTGTGAGGACTCACACTCCTGACATTGTCTGAATTCTGGCTGCTTTGCTGTCATCATCCTGATGTTACTGGTCTACGTCTCCCCCAGGATTGCAGTGGTAGCAGCTCTCATAACCACCTTTTCCCTACCCATCCTACTTGTCCTGTTGACTGCAGAACGTCCTGACTGATACGCTAGGACAAAGGTCCTGGGCAGCTCTGGGAAGTACCTCTGTCCCCTTTGGCTTTCACCCAGAAGTCTTGCTAAGTGTCAATTGTTTGTTCCCAAATCTGGTTATTCCAGTTGGGCTTATTATTGTAATTACAGTTAAGTATTACGTCAACCTTGAAATGAGTGTGAAAAAGAGTTGGGGCCGGGCGCAGTGGCTCATGCCTGTAATCTTAGCACTTTGGGAGGCTGAGGTGGGTGGATCATGAAGTCAGGAGTTTAAGACCAGCCTGACCAACATGGTGAAACCCCGTCTCTACTAAAAGCACAAAAATTACCTGGGTGTGGTGGCACATGCCTATAATCCCAGCTACTCAGGAGGTTGAGGCAGGAGAATCACTTGAACCCAGGAGGCGGAGGTTGCAGTCAGCTGCTTCTACCTGGGAGGCAGAGGTTGTAGTGAGCTGAGATTGTACCAATGCATTTCAGCCTGGGCAACAGAGTGAGACTCCGTTTCAAAAAAAAAAAAAAAAAAATGTGGGCCAGACATTTATAAGACTTTTGGGAAAATCTGTAAGGACTGTCCACATGCATTGCTTTGCAAGTGATTCCCTTTTAAGAACCAAACTTCAGTTACGCCCAGACTTCCCCAGCAGGCAAAACAGCATAATGTGGAACAACAGAACGCTCAGAGACTTAAGCTCAGAAATAAGACCCATGGCCTCATTTCAAAAAAATGGTAATTAAAAGTAGATTTGTCTTTGTCGGTTAATATAAAATGTTAAGGAATATTTTTTTTAAAAAGTTGTTTCTTGTCTAACAAACTTGTTTCCATTAACTAACCAACTTCTGGTTCTTGTCATCTCTCTTAAGAGTGCTTCCAACTATGTTTAACCTTAATCCCCAAATGCTAAACTGGACTCCCTGTCTGCTTCATGCCAAGCAACTTAGGTAAAGTGTTGATCAGTGTAAAGTAGTCCTACTGTGGTGATTGTATTACTTTTGGAGTTAAAATAATTGTGCCATTCACTGAATGGCAGGGAACAGAAAGATTCGTAATTTTGCACCTAATTCATGGAGTTTAGAAGCTTGTATCTTGTAATCTGGCAACTTTAGTTATATTGTTTTACTTATGAGATATTGTCGAAGGTCTGTTCCCTTTCAAATCCTTAAGACTTACCTGTTAATAAAAATGAAACCAATTGAGTCTGTTTTTCTGTGTGCTCAATTATCTTTTGTTTTTTTTCTGTCTTCCAGATAACTGTACTCTTTATTCCTGTGACTCCCTAAGACAAGCCACAATTGCTTTTCCAGGCCCCTAGTCTTTGTTTTTCTGATTCCTTTTTTCCATAAACCTTTTCCATATTTGTCTCACCTTTGCAGGCATCTTTTATTCTGGGAGGTGGGAACTCCATGATATCTGTCTACAGTTTTGTAGAATAAGAGTGAGCGAGATTTTATTCTCATTATCCTTCTAGGTTTTAATCTTTCTTGGGACTTCAGACAATCTTATAACCTTCTGCCAGCTTCAGGTTTTTTTAAAAGGAATTTTTTTTTTTTCCCGAGACAGAGGAGTCTCTCTCTGTCAACCAGGCTAGAGTGCAGTGGCGTGGTCTCAGGTCACTGCAACTTCCACCTCCCAGGTTCAAGCGATTCTCCCGCCTCAACCTCCCAAGTAGCTGGGACTACCAGTGTATGCCACCACACCCGGCTCACTTTTGTATTTTTAGTGAAGACTGGGTTTCACTATGTTGGCTAGGTGGGTCTTGAACTCCTGACCTCATGATCTGCTCACCTCAGCCTCCTAAAGTGCTGGGATTACAGGCGTGAGCCACCGTGCCTGACCAAATAAAGATTTTTAACATTCAATTCTGATTCAGAATAAAATTATTAAAAGTGGAGCTGACCTGTCATTTTGCTCTTGGTGGAAGACTCCTGTTTCCAGGATTTCTGTTCCTGTCACTTCTTGCAGGTGGCTTTTGTCTTTCTTGCTCTCTTAGGCTGTAGGAAAGAGGCCACACAGATTGTCCCAGAGGGCAAAGTCTAAGTCATTCCTGCGTGAGCAGCCACTGGCAGCCAGACCACCACTCTGGGTCTCTGGGTTTTTTTTACACTTTTTTTTTTTTTTTTTTTGAGGCGGAGTCTCGCTCTGTCGCCCGGGCTGGAGTGCAGTGGCCAGATCTCAGCTCACTGCAAGCTCCGCCTCCCGGCTTTACGCCATTCTCCTGCCTCAGCCTCCCGAGTAGCTGGGACTACAGGCGCCCGCCACCTCGCCCGGCTAGTTTTTGTATTTTTTTTGAGACGGAGTCTCGCTCTGTCGCCCAGGCTGGAGTGCAGTGGCCGGATCTCAGCTCACTGCAAGCTCCGCCTCCCGGGTTCACGCCATTCTCCTGCCTCAGCCTCCCGAGTAGCTGGGACTACAGGCGCCCGCCACCTCACCCGGCTAGTTTTTTTTTTTGTACTTTTTAGTAGAGACGGGATTTCACCGTGTTAGCCAGGATGGTCTCGATCTCCTGACCTCGTGATCCACCCGTCTCGGCCTCCCAAAGTGCTGGGATTACAGGCTTGAGCCACCGCGCCCGGCAGTTTTTGTATTTTTTTAGTAGAGACGGGGTTTCACCGTGTTAGCCAGGATGGTCTCGATCTCCTGACCTCGTGATCCGCCGTCTCGGCCTCCCAAAGTGCTGGGATTACAGGCTTGAGCCACCACGCCCGGCCTTTTTTTACACTTTTACCAGTTTGTCTTGCCACAGATTTCACTATTGTAAAGGTGCTGCCCACGTCTCCTGGGCCTCTTTTTTCCATTTGAAGAACTGTCCCAGAAAAGCTTGGATTATGGAAAACACCTCCAGATGACGACACAGCACCCACTTCTCTTAACGGTATTGTGAAGAGAGGACTCAGTCAATTCTGAAATAACCGCCTACATTGTGAGTTTGAGAAAAGGGGTTTTTGAGTCCATTTTACAGATGAGAAAAGTAAGGTGAAAAACCAGCCAGATGGTTTGCTCCCCACTTTTTTTTTTTTTTTAGTAAAAACAGGGTTTCACTGTGTTAGCCAGGATGGTCTCGATCTCCTGACCTCGTGATCCGCCCGTCTCGGCCTCCCAAAGTGCTGGGATTACAGGCTTGAGCCACCGCGCCCGGCACGCTCCCCACTTTTGAGTTCAGAGGACATAGAAGTAAAATGAACCATCAGTGGAACCCCAAAAAGGGGAGAAGAAAAGGTCATAAAAGGGATTGTTGGCAGCCTTTGGAGAGGCTTTTTGCTTGAGAAAGTTGGAAGTGAGGGCAGTTTGTCAGGAGTGTCAGTCTCCCCTGCATGTTTGTATTTGTTGTTTTTTGAAGCACCAGTTGGTGGAGCTACCCCCTTATCCCCAGCTGGCTGTCTCCTTGAGTCATCATTGGAAGAACTGACATCCGTGTCCCTTGGGACTGGATGGATTGTGCTCTTCTAGTTTTACAAGTACCCCCGCCACATTTTTGGGCGTATCTGAGGCCCAGCAGTGGGCTGCAGTTCTCCAGACTTGCAAGAACCGGTTTGATTTCCCAGGGCTGTTGACTTTTTCGTGTACTTGACTTGTACTTTCTTAATCCTGACTTTGAGGCTTAGGGGACCATGGAACACTGGGGAAATCATTTGCCCTCAGTCCTCACCAGGGGCTGGGCCATCCATTAAACAAAGGCTGTCCAGATGTGTTAACGAGGCGGTGTGAGTAATGACAACATTATACGTGATGACTTACATAATCATAGGACAGATGTGGGTGTTAGAGAAAGAGGAACCTTACTGGTAGAAGTTCTTGAGAGTTATTTTTGAGAGCTGGTGCTGCCTAAAAGGTCTCAATTGGATTTTAAGTTCTAATTTTGTAAGTCTGTCAAGCTCCACTACCCATGAAGAGGAAGGCCAGTGAACACTGAAATATTATCAACAGCAATGTTTATTTACTGTGCTCCTAGAAGGTTAACAAAGTACATAGCCACAGGGCAGGGCACGGTGGCTCACGGCTGTAATCCCAGCACTTTGGAAGGCCGAGGCGGGTGGACCACTTCAGGTCAGGAGTTCGAGACCAGCCCGGCCAACGTGGTGAAACTCCGTCTCTGCTAAAAATGCAAAAAAATTAGCCAGGCGTGATGGGGGGCACCTGTAATCCCAGCTACTTGGAAGCCTGAGGTAGGAGAATCACTTGAACCCAGGAGGTTGGAGGTTGCAGTGAGCTGAGTGAGACTCTGTCTCCAAAAAAAAAAAAAAAAAAAAAATTGCATAGCCACAGTTTTGCCGCTCCATACTCCCAGTAAGGGTCTTCCCTCATACACATTTGTCAACTAGGAATTCTTTAATTCTTTTTTTGAGACGGAGTCTCGCCCTGTCGCCCGGCTGGAGTGCAATGGCACAATCTCAGCTCACTGCAACCTCTGCCTCCCGGGTTCAAGCGATTTTCCTGCCGCATCCTCTGGGATGATCCTCTGGGATGTAGTAGCTGGGACTACAGGCGCACACCACCATGCCCTGCTAATTTTTGTATTTTTAGTAGAGACGGGGGTTTTAGTAGAGACAGGGTTTCACCCTATTGGCCAGGATGGTCTGTATCTCTTGACCTTGTGATGCGCCCGCCTCACTCTCCCAAAGTGGTGTGATTACAGGCGTGAGCCCCCGCCTCCGGCCCAATTAGGAATTCTTTTTTTTTTGAGATGGAGTCTCGCTCTGTCGCCCAGGCTGGAGTGCAGTGGCCGGATCTCAGCTCACTGCAAGCTCCGCCTCCCGAGTTCACGCCATTCTCCTGCCTCAGCCTCCCTAGTAGCTGGGACTACAGGCGCCCGCCACCTTGCCCAGCTAGTTTTTTTTTTGTATTTTTTAGTAGAGACGGGGTTTCACTGTGTTAGCCAGGATGGTCTTGATCTCCTGACCTCGTGATCCGCCCATCTCGGCCTCCCAAAGTGCTGGGATTACAGGCTTGAGCCACCGCGCCCGGCCAGGAATTCTTAACAGTAACTTTTTTTGGGGGGGAATGGGGAGAAGGAGTGAAAAGGATGGGTTGTGTGACTCTTGTCTACCTGGAGACCTGTTTTACTGGGACAGGAGAATGTGGGAGATCTTTTGATGCCCAGTTTATTGATCTCTTGAAATCTGGGTGGTTTTGTCTCCATTCTTTCCTAACCACCATTTTGGTGAGAGCTTGGTCTGAAATGGTAGTGTATTATCTCTTGGTTCTCTCTCGGTTTCGGCCAGCTGTTAGAGTATTTGGTGCCTGTGGGGGCAGAAACAGGTGCCAGGAGGAAATGAGAAGGGATTAGGACTGAGCATATGTTTCTTGCATTTAGTCCTTCTATAGGTTTGCAGAAGGGGGCTGAATGAATGCTTATTCTGTTAAGCTGCAGACTTGTGTGCTTTGTCTATATGCCTTATTACTGCTACTAAATGGAACTCAGTAATGAAATGCCTCAGATTTGGGCAGGTTTGTGAATATATGGGGTACCTCTGCAGTAATGGACAAAGTTGGGAATGTGAGCCTAGTTCAAATTTGGCCCTGTGTTAAACTGGCTGTGTGACTCCAGGCAAGCTATACAACCTCGCTGAGCTATTTCCTCATCTGGACAACTTATTTCATGCACTTCACAGGCTTGTTGCTGGGAGAGGTAGGGGAATTTTTGATGTGCAAGCACTTTGTAAACTGCATACTGCTGCACAAATGCTCAAGGTATTATTACCCAGTTGGAAATCACCAACCTGGAGACATCAGGCCTGCCAGTGGCCTTTCTAGCTGACTCAGGTATAAATGAATCAAATGAATTCTGTACTTTGATTCTTAATAAAGCAAGCGGATAGCAAGTAACAGATGCACTTTGTGATACAGAGCAAGGCTTTTTTATGGATTAGAAGGTGATGTAATCACCTTCCACCTCTGTCCTGTATTAGCCACCACTTGACTCCTAAATACACCTGGGTGGTGTATTGGAAAGAGGGATAGATTGAGAATTAATATTGGAGTGGCTCCGAATCTGTGCACAAAGATGTTTAAGGAAAACATAGTCCTTGAAATTAAAAATCTGATCATGGCCGGGCGCGGTGGCTCAAGCCTGTAATCCCAGCACTTTGGGAGGCCGAGACGGGCGGATCACGAGGTCAGGAGATCGAGACCATCCTGGCTAACATGGTGAAACCCCGTCTCTACTAAAAAATACAAAAAACTAGCCGGGCGACGTGGCGGGCGCCTGTAGTCCCAGCTGCTTGGGAGGCTGAGGCAGGAGAATGGCGTAAACCCAGGAGGCGGAGCTTGCAGTGAGCTGAGACCCGGCCACTGCACTGCAGCCTGGGCGGGGCAGAGCGAGACTCCGTCTCAAAAAAAAAAAAAAAAATCTGATCATGATCTGATCGTGATCCTTTAGTGGCTGTCTGGTCCTCAGGATCGAATCTAAACCAACTTTGTTCCCAGCATGGCATAAAAAGCCCTTCTTGATGTACTGTGAGCTTATCCTGCCACCCATCCACTTCACGCATCCTGGGCTTCAGCTGAGCCCAGCATTTTGTTCCTCTATTTGCTTGGTGAATGGATTGCCTGAGGAACCCACTGTGTATGTCTGAAGCCTGCCACCCTGTTTACCCGGTCTGGCAGAGCCAGGCTCTTTCTCCCAGTTGGCTGGTCTCCTCACACTTTATTTTTAGGTGCTGGAGTTATTTGCTTACGTGTCTCTCACCCTATTAACCCCACAAGAGTAGGAGCTGAATTTATGTCATTGTCAGTCACTGTTAATGTCTAATACATAGTATACATTCTAGGAATATTTGAGTTCAAGTTTTCGGTGGAGTATTTCGAATACTACTTAGTAGTGGAAGGGAATTGGTATGGATCTAGTGCAAAAAGATAGACTTAACTGATCACGATTTTGGACGCTATAATTTTATAGTTGAGAATTCCTGAGGTTTCTAGTACTGTTGTTAAGTGACCTGCTTGTGGTCGCTTATTTTATCAGACACAGCTGGGGCATGAAATCCAGGCCCTGATACAGTAGAAGGCCCTCTCTGTTTCTGCCTTTGGAAATACTTCTTCCTTTCAGGGGGATTTTCAGCTATCCATGGTAACTGCAGTAATTGATTCATTTTCATGGAAAAATAAAATCCACGTGTAATCCCCATACCTAATTAAGCCAATAGCATTTTACTGTTGTGCAGATGGCCTTTGTTGCTTAATAAGAAGTGATTCAAATCAGGCAAGCACTCAAAAGATAGAAATCATTGAAATCACATACCGGACATTCCTTCACTTGTAGATGGTTTTATCTATATGGGCCATACTCTTTAAGTGCTGTATTTTTGTTACCTGCTGTTTGCATTTATAACTTGTCATGGTAATCAAAGACAATGATTTTTAATGGCTTCAAGGCAATTGGTTGATAGATACCACCATTTTCTTGACTCATCTCTTCGGGATGGGTTTGGGACTGTTATACGAAATGATGCATGCAGCCTGCTTTGCATGTGTCTGTTTGCACTCATCTCTAAATTCTTCACTGTGAAATTACTGAGAAGTTTTGATCTTTCCTAGTACATTGCTTTCTTGGAGAGAGGCTATACTAATTTACGGTCCCACAGGTAGTACACGTTAGGCCAGCGGGTTTGTTTGTTTGTTGGCTTTTAAAAACCAATACAAGCATTTGTAACAAGTAGTAAAGATGTCAGTTGAGTTTTATTTAAGTTTCTATTTTCTTCCCGTGTCCTCTCTCAGGGCATTTAGAACTAAATGAGATAAGATATGTGAAAGCACTTTGTAAAACAAAATTGCTCTAAGAACACAATGTATTATTAGTCAGAACAGCTCTGGTAGGGAAGGGAAAGGGAGAGCCTTGGGTAATTGTACAATGATGTTCATTATATGTATGAAATGCTTTCTGTTGTGAGAACGTAGAGATACTTAAGCAATGAAGATGGCCCACAATTGCATTGTTTTCATATGTGATCTCAGCCTTGTTTGTGAGGTGTGCTTTGTATGTTTACAAAGATCCCTTTGGGCTATGGCTTGGAAGACTGTTCAATTAAATACAGCTGGCATTTTTTGGTTGCTTACCATGTTCTGACACTGTGTTGGGAGTTTGAAAATATGACATTGCCCTTGTCTGAGGGGCATTTACAGTTTAGTTGGCAGCAGGGATGTGAAACAGTGGGAGGAGAGCACTGGCTTTGGAGTCAAACTGAAGTTGAGGATCTCTGCTCTGTCATCTTGGGTAGATCACCTCTCCAGGTCTCAGTTTCTTCATCTTTGAAAGGGGGAGAATTGTGCCTTCATTATTGGCCTCTCAAGGTCATTTTGTGGAAGACTGAATCAGATGTTAAGTGTGAAGTGCTTTATGAACTGTGACTATAACCGGGCACGGTGGCTCACACCTGTAATCCTAGCACTTCGGGAGGCTGAGGCCGGTAGATCACAAGGTCAGGAGTTTGAGGCCAGCCTGACTAACATGGTGAAAACTTGTTCTACTAAAAATACAAAAATTAGTCAGGCATGGTGGCGAGTGCCTGTAATCCCAGCTACTTGGAAGGCTGAGGCAGGAGAATTGCTTGAACCAGGGAGGCAGAGGTTGCAGTGAGCCGAGAGTGTGCCACTGCACTCCAGCCTGGGCAATAGAGTAAGATCCTATCTCAAAACAAAACAAAACAAAATACCAACTGTGACTGGTTAGACCATGTTATTGTAAGTCCCACAGGTTGTTGTGGCTGTAATTCTCCAAGTGCAAGAATGAAGAGGAAACTTTCTGGGTCATGTATGCTGATTATGGTATATCCCAGTGAAGAGGATAGAAATTCGAATTATAAGGGTGCTTAGCACCTTTCCTTCTCACCAAGGCTTAGTTTTTCTTCCTGACTTATGGAAAAATGCAGTGTGAGTCTCTTCATACCCAGACGTATTTTTGGATTGATGGGATTTTTATCTTCCCTCTGCTTCCCTGGTTTGTGAGGATGAGGGTAGTGTTCACAGGGTGACTAAGAAGCAGCCTTACTTTTTTGCATACTTTTGAATGAACTACTTTGCCTGCCTTTTATTCTCCAGGCAAGATGTACCCTTAGAGATGAGGTGGAACCTAACACTTGGTTTTACCTAAATTGCCTCCTTTTCCGTCCTTACACTGCCCAGAGCACTAAAGCTCTGTTTTGTTCTCTTTTCAGCTTGTAATAATGTCTTGATGTTGGAGGATGAAAGAACTGATGTGAATAGAAGGCATTTAATAAGGAGTCATGGTCTGGAGCCCCAGTCAAATTGGTAGCACATGGTTTTCATCTGCCTTGAAGGGCTTAGTTGCATGGTCTTGCCTTCTTAGAGCTGTGACACCACCAGGCTGGGCCCTATGCACAATGCCATGTCTCCTTCTCAAACTGATGATTTGGAGTGGCAAATGCCACTGACTTTGAGAGATGCCAAAGGAATGGTGGACTTGCCTTCCTAATCTTTTGAAGATCATAAAATGTTTGCTCGGGCTCACCCGTCTGCACTTGGGACAGGGGTTAGATGGGTATGTCGGGGGGATGAGGTTATTTTAGTGGACTTTTATTTAGCATTTGGTTTTAACCACTCTTCAGCCTTCTCACTGGGACTCCTAGCTGGTTACATTTTTTGAGGGGGGGTTAATTGTATATATTTATGTATTTATGCCCCTCACTGTAAAAAAGGATTTAAAGCCACGAAGAACTGTCATTCCAGGAGCAAATAATTTTTACTTAGATATGACTCAAGTTCACTTTCCAAATGCAAAAAAGGGACAGTCAGGTTAAAATATGGACAGCAGAGTAAGTAGTTCATTCATTTCAATGCAGCAGTGTTTGGGCCTGGCAGTGTTTTTTGCTTTTGGTTTGAAGTCTTGACCTAAAACTTTAATTAAAGGCAAGTTTTGCTAAATAGTATTGGTATTGACACTCTGACAGAACTTTTAATCTGAAAGAATTTTAAAGATGCATGAAAGTAATCCCCAGTGATGATTACATCTTCGAGTGGCCGAGATCAGATTTCTATTTAAATACCAATGCAGTTTATCACTTTTTTCCACAGTGCAGGGGACCAGGGAGGGTCTGGATTTAATAGTGAACTTCTGAACTTGACTTACTTTGAGGGGAGCGACTGGTGGGTGTTACTGCATAATTCAATGTTCTGTGTCTTTAAAAATGTTTTCAAATACTCATTCTGTATTGTAGTCCTCAAAACTACTGTTAGCATTCCAAACCATTGTGGTTTAAACTTAGCTGGAATCTAAAAGGTGGCTGACAGAAGGAAAGGAAATCTCCTTTAAATAAAGAACATATTTGGCTTGCCTAACTGTCCCAGAGTCTGGGCTCTGGGCATATCTAAGCCATGGGCCAAGTCTCATAGTTGAAGAGGTCGGGAAATACTTGTTTCAAATATAAACACCAGCTCAATATAAACACCATCAATTAGTTCTGCAGAAACTCCTGGTACAAACAAGAACTTGCAAAGCTTCATGTTCAGTGCAGTTCTTGTCTGGATGAGATAAGGAGCGCAGTACTACATACTCATCTGTACTTGTGATAAATCAAAACTCTAATGATGCTATTAAAATAGGTTTTCTTTTGGCCCTAGTAAGCTGGAAAAGCATTGGGAGGTGGGGAGGATAGATTTCACTTGGAAATATCTGAAGCTAAAAAGTGGTGGCTTTTCCTTCTTTCTTCTAAATGTACTCCTTGCTCTAATTAAGCGATGTGATTGCTGTCCCAACACTGACATACCCCAGGATGAAACATATTTTCTACTCAAGTAGGCTTTTTTTCCCTTGCCTTCTTCCATGAGACTTGCTGAAATTGTCATGTTATTTCTTTCCAGAATTTATTGGAGCATTAGGCAAAAGCCTCTTGGGAGTATAAATAATGATGATTATAAAGAACAGTCAGTTTACCAAGGAAGGCCATTATCTTTGACTTGCAAAGCTTTTACAGCCAAACATTGTTTGCTTACAGTTCTTTAATACAAATGAAGACCTTAATGGTAAGAGGAGTCCTATTACTACTCCCTTTGTACATGGAGGTCATCCCAATAAAGAAAGGACTATGTCACTTTGCTCAGACATTAACAGCTTGTTTTTCAGGACAGGCATTATATACGGTCCATGAAGGCCTTGGATGGTGTTTTCTCTCCTTTTTTTTTTGAGACGGAGTCTCGCTCTCCGGGCTGGAGTGCAGTGGTGCGATATTGGCTCACTGCAACCTCCGCCACTTGGGTTCAAACGGTTCTCCTGCCTCAGCCTCCTGAGCAGCTGGGACTACAGGCATGCACCACAATGCCCAGCTAATTTTTGTATTTTTTGTAGAGACAGGGTTTCACCATGTTGGTTGGCCAGGATGGTCTCGATCTGTTGACCTCATGATCCACCCGCCTCGACCTCCCAAAGTGCTGGGATTACAGGTGTGAGCTACCGCGCCTGGCCTGGTGTTTTCTCTTCTAAGGAATGTGGTTTCTGCCATCAACAGCAAGTAATCCTCCTTGCTGAGTGTTAAAATATTTCTTTTTTTTTTTTTTTTTTTTTGAGACGGAGTCTCGCTCTGTGTGGCCCAGGCTGGAGTGCAGTGGCACAATCTGGGCTCACTGCAATCCCCGCCTCCCGGGTTCATGCCATTCTCCTGCCTCAGCCTCCTGAGTAGCTGGGACTACAGGCACCCACCACTGTGCCTGGCTAATTTTTTGTATTTTTAGTAGAGACGGGGTTTCACTGTGGTCTCGATCTTCTGACCTTGTGATCCGCCCGCCTTGGCCTCCCAAAGTGCTGGGATTATAGGCGTGAGCCACCATGCCCGGCCTGTTAAAAGATTTCTAAAGTTGATAAGGAATACTGAATTACTTTTGGACTTCCTACTACGTCCTACTCTATTTTGTATGCCTTATATACAAATTCAGGGATTTTTTTTTTTTTTTTTTTTTTGAGGTGGAGTCTCGCTCTGTTGCCCAGGCTGGAGTGCAGTGGCTCAGTCTTGGCTCTCTGCAGCCTCCACCTGCCCTGTTGAAGCAGTTCTCCTGCCTCAGCCTTCCAAGTAGTTGGGACTACAGGTGCACGCCACCATACCTGGCTAATTTTTTGTGTTTTTAGTAGAGACGGGGTTTCACCATGCTGGTCAGGCTGGTCTCGAACTCCCGACCTCGTGATCCGCCCGCCTCGGATTACAGTGCTGAGATTACAGGCGTGAGCCACTGCGCCTGGCCCAGGGATGGTTTTAAAACTAAGGAACTTGTCTGAGTAGGCACTGACATGGAAAAGGTATGTATAAATGAAGAGTCTCATGCCTTTTTTTTTTTTCTGTAAATTTTCTTATTTTAAAATTTTTATAGAGGTTGGATCTCACTGTGTTTCCTGGGTGGGTCTTAAACTCCTGGCCTCAAGTGATTTTCACTTCAGTTCTTCCAGCCTCTCACACCTACGAATCATTTTCTGTCTTTGTGGATTTGCTTATTCTGGATATTCCATATAAATGTAATCATATAATATATGGACTTTTGTGCCTTGTGGCTTTTAAAATTGTGTTTCTAGGCCGGGCGCGGTGGCTCAAGCCTGTAATCCCAGCACTTTGGGAGGCCGAGACGGGCGGATGACGAGGTCAGGAGATCGAGACCATCCTGGCTAACACGGTGAAACCCCGTCTCTACTAAAAAAATACAAAAAACTATCCGGGCGAGGTGGAGGTGGCGGGCATCTGTAGTCCCAGCTACTCGGAGGCTAAGGCAGGAGAATGGCGTGAACCCGGGAGGCGGAGCTTGCAGTGAGCTGAGATCTGGTCACTGCACTCCAGCCCAGGCGACAGAGCGAGACTCTGTCTCAAAAAAAAATAAAATAAAATAAAATTGTGTTTCTAAATTTCATGCTGAAGTGTGTGTCAGTATTCATTCCTTTTTGTGGCTGAATGACATTCCATTGTGTGGATGTACCATGCTTTGTGTATCCAGTCATCAACTGCTGGACATTTGAGTTGTCTCTACCTTTTGGCTGTTTTTTTTTTCTTTTTTTGACACAGAGTCTTGCCCTGTAGCCCAGGTTGGAGTGCAGTGGCGCAATCTTGGCTCACTGCAACCTCCACCTTCTGGGTCCCTATTCAAGCAGTTCTCTTGCCTCAGCCTTCCGAGCAGCTGGGATTACAGGCGTGTACCACCACGCCTGTCTAATTTTTGTATTTTTAGTAGAGATGGGGTTTCACCATGTTGGCCAGGCAGTCTTGAATTCGTGATCTACCCGCCTCGGCCTCCCGAAGTGCTGGGATTTACAGGTGTGACCACCGCGCCCGGCCCGTTTGGCTGTTTTGAACAATACTGCATTGAACATTTGTGTGCAGGTTTTTGTGTGGATTTGTTTGCATTTCTCTTGGAATACCTTGTTAGAAAAGCATGCACATACATATTACTGTTAAATTTATTTTCTGTCATTAAGCTGTGTTTCAGTTCATGCCTCTGGGCCTGGTGGACTCTGTTCAGCAGAGTCCTATGCTGTGCCCTCCCCTTCTGGGGCTCAGCTTGCCCTTTGGGGTGTGTGTGTGGGTGTGTGTGCGTGTGTGGTGGGGGTCCTCATTTTCCTTACTGCCTGACTGTCACTCTCCATGACACTGTGGGTGGCCAAGAGTGGTCTCATTTCCTCTACCCTTTTGCAAATTGTAAACATTGTTCACACGTGCTTGTGTTGGAATCATGTGCTCCAGTGGCTTGATGGTGGGACTTCGAATTTCCTGCCTTACCTTAGGTTTTGATTTTCAACATTCTTTGGCAGAGGACTATGGGGAGTAGAGTGACCTAGAAATTCTCCCCGATTTTCTTGGTCCTTCCAAGCCTGCTGAACCAAAAATGGTTTTTATTTTTCTTTGAAAAACTACCCTTCATAATGAACTCCACTAAGAACTAGGAGTTCTTTTAAGGAAGAGGGATGTTACTGTATTCTCTTGATTTCTCTGAATTTACCAGATTTATTTTCCCCAAGTTGGTGTGAAATTGTTGAGATTGGGCCTTAGTAGAGTCAGGCAATGTTTTTTTTTTTTTTTTTTTTTTTTTAATGGAGTCGCTCTGTTGCCCAGGCTGGAGTGCAGTGGCGCCATCTCCCCTCACTACAACCTCTGCCTTCCGGGTTCAAGCCATTCTCCTGCCTCAGCCTCCAGAGCAGCTAGGATTACAGGCCCCCACCACCACTAATTTTTGTAGTTTTAATAGAGATGGGGTTTCACCATGTTGGCCAGGCTGATCTTGAATTCCTGACCTCAGGTGATCCACCCGCCTCAGTCTCCCAAAATGCTGGGATTACAGGTGTGAACCACCGTGCCCGGCTGGCAATTTTTATTTTTTAGATACAGGGTCTTGCTCTGTTACTCAGACTGGAGTGCTGTGACGTGAACACAGCTCACTGCAGCTTCAGCCTCCCTGGACTCAAACGATCCTCCCACCTCAGCCTCCCAAGTAGCTGGGACTAGAGCTGCGCTTCACCACGCCTTGGTAATTTAAGGCAATTTTTAATTGTTAGAAAAACTGTAAGGCAACAGAAGTGGAAGTGGATAGTGGGGACTGCAAATGTCACGTGGCCTAGTGGTGTTGAGAAGCATTTTGTGAAGCAGAGGGTGCATGTTCCGATTCTGTAGGAGCACATGTCTTGGTGTGAGTGTCTTTGCCTTCCTAGAACTTCCTGGTGATAAGAAGCCTGTGAACACCAGCATGTCCGTCAGTATTTGGAATCTTGTTGATTACATAGTACTCAGGTTCATTGTCAAAAAATTCTTTACTAATAGTATTAATCAGTATTTGGAATCTTATTTATTTCATAGTGCTCAAGGTCATTGTCAAAAAATTCTTTACTAATGGTATTAATCATGCTTCTTACACTCCAGTTTTTCTGGTATGGCTTTCTGTTCCAAATTGACTCCTGTGCTCAGGTCATTAGTTTGGGCTTCTTAACAGGAGCCCTGACAGCTATATTCAATATTTTTCTCTGCAGTGGCCAAGTAGCCAAGAATTTACTAGTTTAGACACCCACCTCAGTTTAGAAGGTAGGTGTGAGTGCGTGCGTGTGTGTGTGTGTGTGTGTGTGTGTGTGTGAGAGAGAGAGAGAGAATATCTGAGAAGGAGTTAATATTTTAAACTTTGCATTAACTGGAAATCTGTGTTCTGATGGGCTGCTTTTGTGTGGTGTACCTATAACCTGTACACATACTTGTGCCTTTCAAAAGCTAATGCCACATCCCTCCTACTAAAATTGCTTATTAGAGCTAATTTTAAGAATTGAGTTAGAACTGCCCTGTAATGTAATGCAGAATATTTCCCAATAATGCCTAGGTTAACAATGATAGTCTTGCTGTATTGTGCAAAAAAGGCTTCTGTTCAGACCCAGCTGGGTTTCAGGCTTAATTCATTGCTCTATGGTGGGATCACCACAGCTGCTGTGGGGCCTTTACAAATGCAAAAAAGCTGTCAGTGTTTGTTTCATCAGCTGCATAAGTGATGAGGCCAAGTTGAGGAATCCATTCCAGTGCGCAGTGTGCAGGCTGTAGCTATTATTGTTTACAGAATTTGTGTGTTGGAGCTTTAAAATAGTTGGCACATCGTCTGCCCTTTAAAAGCACAAGACTAAGGAATGAGACCAGTTGGTTGTCCTTGTAATGTTGGCCGGATCCAGCCCAGCCCTTGTCTTTTAACAGCTACTGCTCCGGGCTGTGCTGTGGGACTTGACCACTCTTTGGAGGAAGTGGGGGTGCTTGCTGAATTCTTGTCTCTAGTTCTGCATCGCAAACTTAGGTTTGCATTAAAAAAAAAAAAAAAACAAAAACCCCCACACACAGTCATTTAGAGTTCCATAAGTGTAATTGAAATGTAAAGCCTTAATCATCGTTCCAGCCCCAAATAGGTATAGGACTGTCAGCTAGGACTGCAGATATCTGTGCAGTGACATTCCAGATTTGGCTCTGTGAGATTTATTTTGTGAAGTGATACTGCTTTGGGACTTGCCCTCATCTCTCCCCGTGGGTACAGAAGTTAAGGCTACTTCTTGGCTGGTAGCCAGGAAAGCCCCATTGGACAGGTCACTTTCCAGGCAATTAAGGAGTATTCTGCAGGGCTGTCCGTGAATGCTGTCTTAACAGGGTAAGGTGACTCTCTTCCCCACTGACCCGATGAGCCCGGCCGGGCAGCATGTTCACTTGCTTTTGGACTGGGCAGGCAGGAATCTGGGACCAGCATCATGGTCATTCACGGGATAGTGTGTGGGATTGTCCCAGCCCCTCCTTCATTTTAACCTCATTTACTTTCAGACCGCTTCTCCGCTCAGGGGTCTCTGCCTCATGGAAACTGGAGGGCATGGGTGGTGACTGGTCTGTTACCGTTTTGAAAGTGGAGCTCGTCAGGTCTCCTAGCCAACGGGAGTGAATAATTGTGCTTCCTTCCTCCCAGCTGGAAAAGGTCCCAGAGTGCTCTCTCATATTCATAAAGAGATGGCACGAGGCTTGTGTCTCCAAATTAAAGGTCAATACTGATCAGCTTTCTCTCAAAGAACTGTCACATATACTCTCCTGGAGTCATTTATGTCTTCCCGTTTTACCTTAGGAAGCCTCTGGAGCCCAGGAGGACAAGTGTGTCAGATGAATCTGCTGTGGTGTTGGTACTGATTAAGCAGAGTTTGGGGATCCTTGTATGGCCCCTCTTTTAAAGAGGTTTTTAGCATGGTCTCTGCCAAGTATATGTTAACTCTTAGTTACAGTGATCTTCCAACAGAGAGCAAACAACATAGATAATAGTTTAGATTTTTACTTCTTAACATCTTCCCAAATTCCATCTCTTTTTCTTACCCGCACCCTGGAATAGTAGTAATGAAAAGGAAAATAGCAAACAGTGAGCTCCATATCCTCTCCCGCTGGGGGGAGGGCTAATTTGCAGGGCCTCATAAGGAAACAGCAGTTTCATGGTCATTGTTCTCAGGCTAGCAGCGCTTGGTTGCACTTCCGTTGCCCAACCTGTTTCTCCTGGCCAGGGTGTTTGTAGTATATTTTGAGTTTTAGGAATCTTTCATCAAAGTTTCTTCTGCTTTCTTGAGTCAATTTAAGGCAAAACATTTTCTTTTGGTAGCTTGAAAGTTCTACACTCTCAATGTTTAAACATTTTTTGGGGGCAGGGTGAGAAACAGCTTTGTGGAAGCATATCTGATTGTATGTGTTTGTTATTTCATGTCAGAGTCATCTCATGACCCCAGGAGACCTCCCCAGTGGCCTCCTAGAAAATGCACTGTTGTAATAATAGTCAGGGCGCCAGCTGACCACTGATTGTGCCTCAGCCACTTACTAGCTGCATGTCCAGGAGGATCACCAGGCCATGGTTTAAATTCTCAACATTCTCCATTGTAAGGTGGGGTGCGTAGGCGTCCCTGAGTGGAGATTAGGTGCTCTAATAGGCACAACTGGGCCCCCTTCATTGTAGGCATTGTCTTCCACTTGTTTATTAGTATTGCTTATTTCTAGCTGCTGTGATCGAAGGTTTGGGTTAATGCTGACATATTGCAACTTATTGGATGGCAAGCTGTTAGTTAAGTTGTCCTCTTTGGCTGTGGGGAGAGATGGTGAATTCAACACTGAAACTCTGAACACAGTGTCCAAAGAGACCCTGGGCTTCCTGGAGTGTTATTCTCATACTCTCCTAACCTATTCTCCCACTCCCATGAAAAAGAAAATCTTTTTTATTTTTGAGACGGAGTCTTGCTGTGTCGCCCAGGCTGGAGTGCAGTGGCGTGATCTTAGCTCACTGCAAGCTCCGCCTCCCGGGTTCACGCCATTCTCCCGCCTCAGCCTCCGAGTAACTGGGACTACAGGCGCCCGCCACCACGCCCGGCTATTTTTTTGTATTTTTAGTAGAGACTGGGTTTCACCATGTTAGCCAGGATGGTCTTGATCTCCTGACCTCGTGATCCACCCGCCTCGGCCTCCCAAAGTGCTGGGATTACAGGCTTGAGCCACCGCGCCCGGCGAAAAAGAAAATCTTTTTTTTTTTTTTTTTTTGAGACAGAGTCTCGCTCTGTTGCCCAGGCTGGAGTGCAGTGGCCGGATCTCAGCTCACTGCAAGCTCCGCCTCCCGGGTTTACGCCATTCTCCTGCCTCAGCCTCCCGAGTAGCTGTGACTACAGGCGCCCGCCACCTCGCCCGGCTAGTTTTTTGTATTTTTTAGTAGAGACGGGGTTTCACCGGGTTAGCCAGGATGGTCTCGATCTCCTGACCTCATGATCCGCCCGTCTCGGCCTCCCAAAGTGCTGGGATTACAGGCTTGAGCCACCGCGCCCGGCCGAAAAAGAAAATCTTAAAGCGGCTTATCAATGTCTGACATAAGACAGAGTGAGGCCTTTCTTTTTATCTACATAGAGATAGCTCAAAGATCTGCTTGAGGGGCAGCAAAAGGCATGTCGGTAACCACCAGGAAAGGAGCCTGAATCCTAAGCAGCTGGTTATAAACAGCAGTAGGTGCCCAGGAGGGAACCGATGCCTTCTGCAAGGGCGTCAGCTGTGAAATGGCCTAGGTACAGAGATGTTCTTAGAATCCGGTTTCAAATTAGAGTAACATGTAGACAGACTCTGAGTGCTCTGGGAATGGAGTAAGCTGGTTCTAGTGAATTTTCTGGTTGATGGTTTCAAGCCATGGCGTTAACTCCTTATGAAGGACATTTTTTGGCTGTCCTGTCTTCAGAAGTCTGATGTGATGCACGAACTCAATGGTTGCATTCCCAAGGACCTTATGGAGTGCTTCCTGTCTGTCTGCCAGCACTGTGCACTTCTGTAGATAGGCAGTAGGGGGTTTTTGGGCGGTGTGCATGCTGGTCCCCAGAGGGTTTGTATTTTACCCACATTCCTGAGGATGTGTTTGTGTTGCTTGGGGTCCTGAGAAGAAACTGCATTCAGCAGTGGATTTAGTAAGAAGAAAGCTGGTTCCATGAAATGTACATCAGCAGAACCCGAGGATACTGTGGGGTTAGAACTTCTAAGGCTTAACCGCAGAGGGGATCGGTTAATAGTATGAACAACTCCCCACCCCAGAACAGGGGATAGGTGATGGACGACAGTGGGACACCGTACCTAGTGTGCATGCCTGCTTCCTAGAAATTTGCGATGAAGTGTGGTGACTCTCGTTCTCTGAAAATACCAAACCCCATCACTTAATATGGAAATTTAAAACCAAACCTCCAAACCCTTCTGACAGCATTTTTGACCAAATTGGCTTTTGTAAGGGTAGAGCTAGATTTTCCGAAGAGCTTTAAAAACATAACCTAAAAGCTTGTCTTTGTGAACTTTTGCTGTTGTCAACAGTGAATATCTTGCTGCTGCTAATAGAAAATAAAAAAGTTCATTTGCCAAAATGCATGTCATTTCCTCCTGATGAGTGCAGCTTAACGCCGGGACTTCATTTAGTCAGAGGGAAATGGTTGCTACCTCCCTGTTAAGCTTCTTTCCATTATCCAGTTGTGGCAGAAGGAGTGTTGGGGCAGCTTGGGGAGATGGGGGTGAAATAAAGGAACAGCTAAGAAGTGGTTCTGCAGAATGTGTACTTATATCCGAAAGCCTGTATGGAAAGGACGGTGGCTTTAGAAAGGGTGTAAAATGGGAGGGGGTGGCAATCGCTGAAGCATGACAAGCCTCCTAAGGCCCCTGGGACTTGATCACAAAAAAGGGAGCTTTTTGCAGCTTCTTTCACATGCACACGTCTCCCTCTGCCCCATCCATCCTCCCCTGCTGTTTTGTAACTCTCCCAGTTGGAAATTTTTAACATGGGAGAGCTTCTTCCTGTGCTTCAGTTGGCAGAATGCTCACACGCAGCTGCAAAGAATTTGCTTTTCCTTTTCACAGCATCTCTCATTTAAAAGCATTAGTGAGACTACAGAACAAAATAAAAACTTTAGGATTTTTCAGAAGTGGAAGCCAAGTTTAATTAAAGTCAAGGAAGTTGGGGGCTATAACTTTTGTTAAACCTCTTAAAGTCAGGCGTGTGCGTGTGCCCATGGCAGGCAAGGTAGGAAATGCCAGCGCCTGTTTCTCGTTAGGAAATTTAAAGGCCTACTTGTCTGGTGTGTGCTTGGGGAACGTCCTAGACTTTATCAAAAGATGTGCTGAACCATCATGTCTTTGGTGACCTCAAAATGCTTGCCAGTTGTGAGGTGGTTGCCCCTTTCTTGAGGAAGGAGGAAAACCGTTAGCTTTCTGTCTCCTCCCAGCCCTCTGTAAAACCTCTTAATCTGAATGCCCCATTCCCCATGCTCCACTCTTAGTCCCTAGACCAGGCTACTGGGGACCAGGCTACTGGGCTGTGAGCATTCTTGTGCGGAAAAGAAAGAAAGAAAAAAAAGAAGTTTCTGACTTGATAACTGCCTCCTAAAGTTGGATTTTTAATCTTTCAGTAGTATTTGAAACTTCACCTTTTTTTTTTTTTTTTAAGAGACAGGGTCTGTCGCCCAGGCTGGAGTGCAGTGATGTGATCACAGCTTGCCACTGCATCCTTGAACTCTTGGGCTCAAAAGATCCTCCTGCCTTCCCCATCCCACGCCCCAGTACTTGGGACCACAGGTGCATGACACTACACTTGACTAATTTTTAAAATTTTTCGGTAGAGATGGCTAATTTTTAAAATTTTTTTTTTTTTTTTTTTTTTTGTAGAGACAGGGCCTAGCATTGTTTCCCAGGTTGGGTTTGAACTCCTAGCCTCAATCATGCCACCTCAGCCTCCCAAACTGCTGAGATTACAGGTGTGGGCCACCTTGCCTGGCCCAGTTTCTTTGTCTAGGGGCCTTTACAAACGTTCACAAAGAATATCCACGCAGTGTTTATGTATGTCCGCAGTGCTTTTACTGGCTGTGTAGACCACAGTGTCTAGAAGTGACTTGGATGGGATCCCCAGGAAAGATACTTAGAATTTACCTGACAGACTGAAGATTGGTAAACATAGCCTCAGGTTGAGTTTTGCTGGGAGATTGGTTAGCTTCACTGCAACGTTTTCATTTCTTTCCTAATTATATGCAGACATTGGTGGAGGTTTTTTGTTTTTTCATAAAGAATATTAACACAAGGGATGTATACAAAGGGAACATACTCATTTCTTAGTCTTTCTATAGATCCTAGCACTTGAAACTGATGAAATGATTTGCCTCAGGGTTGGTCTTCCTTCCTTCCTTCCTTCCTTCCGTCTGTCCGTCCGTCCGTCCGTCTGTCCGTCCTTGACAGACTTTCACTCGTGTTGCTCAGGCTGGAGTGCAGTGGCGCGGTCTTGGCTCACTGCGACCTCTGCCTCCTGAGTTCAGGTGATTCTCCTGCCTCAGCCTGCCGAGTAGCTGGGATTACAGGCTTGGGCCACCACACCTGGCTAATTTGATGTTTTTAGTAGAGACAGGGTTTCTCTATGTTGGTCAGGCTGGTCCTGAACTCCTGACCTCAGGTGATACAACTTTGGCCTCCCAAAGTGCTGGGACTACAGGCATGAGCCACTGTGCCTGGCCTGCTCAGGGTTTTTCTTGGTCTTCGTGTATTTGATCCTATTGGTTAGGTAGCTGAAATCCCTTGCCCTCATTTTACAGGCATAGAATGGGTACTTTATTTAGGAAGGGTTATGATTGCGAGTCATATCAGGTTACCAGAACTCGAAACTCTACCTTTGGACTTTGCAGCAACTGTGTTATTGAGGTGGTGGCATTTCCTTTAGGTTCTTGCTCTGCCTTGAAAAAGCTGGCCAGAGGCCATGCATGGTAGCTTTCACCTGTAATTCCAGCACTTTGGGAGGTCAAGGTGGGCAGATCACCTGAGGCTAGTAGTTTGAAACTAGCCTGGGCCACATGGTGAAACCCCATCTCTACTAAAAATAGACAAAATTATGGTGGCGCACACCTAATCCCAGGTACTTGGGAGGCTGAGGCAGGAGAATGGTGTGAACCCGGGAGGTGGAGCTTGCAGTGAGCTGAGATCGTGCCACTGCACTCCAGCCTGGGTGACAGAGCAAGACTCTGTCTTAAAAAAAAAAAAAAAGAGAAAAGAAAATGTGGGACCTTGGGCAAGTCCCACACTTTTGTTTTCCCACGGTTGTTTTCCTTAGCTGCAAGTATTGTGTGATTGGAACACAGAGTTCCCCTCCAGAATGCTATGATTTTTATCTTTCCAGAAGTCTGTAGTCTTTCATTTTATTTCATTTTAATTCTACTAATATTTATTGTCTACTTTGTATTACTTGACCGATTGTAGGTCCTTTTCTCAGGTGGTGGGGAGGGACATGTGTGGGGGTCATGCAGGATTGGGAGCAAGGGAGATTCAGGAGGGCTTGAGGCCAGTGGGTTCTAATTACACAAGGATCTTGTTAAAATGCAAGGGCCTCGGATTCTGCATTTCTAACAAACTCTCAAGGCCTACACTTTGTGTAGCAAGACTTTGGGACTGACTTTGTTCTAGGTGCAGTGGTTCACTTCTTTTTTCTTTTTTAAATCTCACCAACGTGTCCCAACCTGAGCATTGAAGGGTAGGGTTCCCAATAAGATCTCTGCTACCAACAGAAGTTTGAAAACTATTGTTATAGAAGATCCAGACCTGGTGTGGTAGCTCATGCCTGTAATTCCAGCACTTTGGGAGGCCATGGCACGAGGCTCACTTGAGCCCAGGAGTTTGAGACCAGCCTGGGCAACATAGTGAGACCTCATCTCTTAAAAAAAAAACAAAAACAAAAACACCCTTTTGTCAACCAGCAGGGACTGAAGAGACACTCTCCTGTAATATAAAAAAATGTTTAAAAACAGTGATGCAGGCCAGGCACAGTGGCTCATGCCTGTAATCCCAGCACTTTGGGAGGCCGAGGCTGGCAGATCACTTGAGGCCAGGAGTTCAAGACAAGCCTAGCCAATATGGTGAAACCCCATCTATACTAAAAATATAAAAAGTAGCTGGGCGTGGTGGTATGTGCCTATAATCCCAGCTACTTGGGGGGGCTGAGGCAGGAGAATCGCCTGAAACTGGGAAGCGGAGGTTGCAGTGAGCTGAGATCATGCCACTGCACTCCTTCCTGGGCAACAGAGTGAGACTGTCGCCTGTAATTCCAGCTACTCAAGAGAGGTTGAGGCATGAGAATCACTTGAACCCAGGAGGCCGAGGTTGCAGCGAGCCAGGATCGTGCCGTTGCACTCCAGCCTGGTCAGCAGAGTTAGACTCTGTCTCAAGAAAACAAAAAAACACAGTGATGCAATTATAAAGCTTGAGCATTGCTTGAAAAAGCCTCTTTTGGCCCAGTGGCCCTCTATGCTGTAACCAGTATTCGGTTTTGATTCTGGAAGGAAGACAGCTAGCCATAATGTGTTGCCTGCATAGTGTTACCATGCATTTCCCAAAGCTTCCATGGCTTGCTTTAGTAGACAAAGAGCAGTATCAGGAATTTTTTTTTTTTTTTTTTTTGAGGCGGTGTCTCGCTCTGTCGCCCGGACTGGAGTGCAGTGGCCGGATCTCAGCTCACTGCAAGCTCCGCCTCCGGGTTCACGCCATTCTCCTGCCTCAGCCTCCCGAGCAGCTGGGACTACAGGCGCCCGCCACCTCGCCCAGCTAGTTTTTTGTATTTTTAGTAGAGACGGGGTTTCACCGTGTTAGCCAGGATGGTCTCGATCTCCTGACCTCGTGATCCGCCCGTCTCGGCCTCCCAAAGTGCTGGGATTACAGGCTTGAGCCACCGCGCCTGGCCAGTATCAGGAATTTTTGCGTAGAGCTCTTAACTGTTTTGCTGGTTTCTATGCAGAACTCACCTTGAACGCTTATATAGTTTTTAAAAAAGAGAAGTCCTTACTGGATAATAGCAACCATTGATCGAATGTATACCTACCTAAATGCTTTATATAGACAGCATTTTACGTATTCACTTCTTACCACAACTCTGTGACTTAGCCATTTCCCCCAAATTGCAGCTATGGAAACAAAAGTGGGTAAAGGGGCCAGGGTTGGACCCCCCGCCCCCACCACTTCACCCCAAATCAAGATGTTTCACTTTGGATCCTGTGTTTGATTTCACTGTCCTGGCAGGTATGGTATTACCTCAGGTTTATGCAGCCATAGTCCTGGGTTTGAAGCCTGCCTCTGTCACAATCTCTGTGCCTCAGTTTTCTTATCTGTAAAATGGATGTGATAATTATAGTACCTGGGCCACTTGGTTTTGCGTGGCACTGGCTGTACCTTTTATTTGTTGTTATGATTTCATTTGTTATTCTTGCCATAGTCACTAAGTTTATTTTCTCCCCCTTCCTCCCAGTGGTTCTTTAAAAACCGTTCTCTAAAATGTTAAATTAGCAATCTTAGTGAGTTTTCTTTCTGGAGTTAGGTTAAGAGGTTATATTTATGTTTTCTTATCAACCTACAAAACAAAGCCTATTAAGTGGTCATTTACAGAGAAAGCAGTTGGGGATTAGCATATGGCTTTTACTAGATTTTGTGGGTCTTCGTTTTTTACCTGCCAAGTTTCCTCATGTGGTTGGGGAGGATTCCTTGTGCCTGGAAACATCACAGCTGCATGTCATGGTCTCCCCTACCCTTATTTTAAAATACTTGACTTTTATTTGTGAGCTATTGAATATACTTAGCGGGGCTCTCTGTAAACATATACTGAATTTAATAGCCAAATGATGTACACATGGGATGTGCACGTATAATCTCTTTTCCAATTGTCCCCACTATATTTTCTTCCTTGACAAACTATAAAAACAAGGCAGTGATTTTCAGCTAATGGTTATGTTCTTTTTTTTTTTTTTTTTGAGACGGAGTCTCGCTCTGTCGCCCAGACTGGAGTGCAGTGGCCGGATCTCAGCTCACTGCAAGCTCCGCCTCCCGGGTTTACGCCATTCTCCTGGCTCAGCCTCCCAAGTAGCTGGGACTACAGGCGCCCGCCATCTCGCCTGGCTAGTTTTTTGTATTTTTTAGTAGAGACGGGCTTTCACCATGTTCAGCAGGATGGTCTCTGTCTCCTGACCTCGTGATCCGCCCGTCTCGGCCTCCCAAAGTGCTGGGATTACAGGCTTGAGTCACTGCGCCTGGCCTTTATGTTCTTTGAAAAACTGTTTTTCAGCCAGACATGGTGGCTAACGCCTGTAATCCCAGCACTTTAGGAGGCCAAGGCGGGTGGATCACCTGAGGTCAGGAGTTCAAGACCAGCCTGACCAACATGGAGAAACCCTGTCTCTACTAAAAATAAAAAATTAGCCCGGCATGTTGGTACATGCCGGTAATCGCAGCTGCTCGGAAGGCTGAGGCAGAAGAATTGCTTGAATCCGGGAGGTGTAGGTTGCGGAGAGCCAAGATGGTGCCATTGCACTCCAGCCTGCGCAACAAGAGCAAAACTCCGTCTCAAAAAACAAACAAACAAAACAACTGTTTTTCAGGGTACTTTTCTTGAAGCATGGTTTTTAGAAATGTAAATTAGTAGGACCCTGACTTTGAGTCGGGATCCTAGGTGGAATGAAATGACACCTAAAAATCGGTGTCCTTCTTGGGCATACTCACTGAAGAACATACTGCTCCATTTTCTTTTCCCTTCTGCATTTTTCTGAAAAATTTCTGTCTATATCTTTTTTTTTTTGAGATGGAGTCTTGCCCTGTCACCCAGGTTGGAGTGCAGTGGCACGATCTTGGCTAATTGCGGCCTCTGCCTCTGGGTTCAAGTGATTCTCCTGTCTCAGCCTCCTTGAGTAGATGTGACTGCAGGTTCCCCCCACCATGCCTGCCTATTTTTCTGTATTTTTAGTACAAATGGGATTTTGCCTTGTTGGCCAGGCTGGTCTTGAACTCCTCGCCTCAGGGGATCCTCCTGCCTTGGCCTCCCAAAGTGCTGGGATTACAGGTGTGAGCCACCGTGCCTGGCCCGCTTCTCTATCTTTGAAAAAGGATTTTTGGGGGGCATTAAGGAAATTTGTCCCTTTTCATTTTATGATAGTTTTGTGGGATGTCTTTAACGTTTTTTTTTTGTGTGGTTCTTTAGAGGTAGGCGTATGAAGACACTGGTCCTTTTTTATTTGCTAGAGAAGTGGGATTCTTTTTAATTTTTACAGAGACAAAAACTAAACATTTATATGCATTATTTAGTATTTTGTTCTGAAGAAACATGCTCTATTTGTAAAACAGGAAATGTGTGGGAAAAGGGCAATTTGGCATGTTGTTGCGTTTGCAGATCCAAATTTATTTTCCTTCATTCAGATAATTTAACACAGGCAAATAACTGATGCTTCCAGAGTGGCTTCTTATATAGCAGCCCAGGACGCGAGTGGGAGATTTCAGACCTCGAGTTTTTATGTGTGAAGGGGTGACTTAGCCAGGGCAAGATACTGTGTTGGCCTGTTTTTGATTCTGGGTTTTTCTGTTGGTGGTGATCCTGGGCACCTTTAAAAGTCTTTGGTTCAGCCTGGGAAGGAGACTTCAGAGGTTTCCACTCCCCCTTTCCCAGTTTTTTTCCTGATTCTTCCTTCCAGTCCCTCTGCATATCAGTGGGATCCTTAAAAAGCCACTGACAATCTGGTGGTCTAAAGCTCCACCTGCAGTTAGAAAGAAGCTGGTCAGCCTTCTGGAATGTTCTTTCTCCACTGGAGGCTAGTGAGCACCTCCTGACTAAAGGAGGTTTTGGTTGTGCTTTTAGCTTTGGGGAGGTCATTGAACTTCAAGAGCCCTTCTGGTTTCCCGTTTTGTGTGATAGGATTAAAAACCTCTATTTTGCTCCGTCTCTGTGACTTGGGGTGACAACTTCGGACCAGTGGAGAAGGTGTGTGGGCAGCAGGAAGAGCTGTTTGATCTCTCCTTGCAAAACGTCTCTGGGCTCAGGTTCAAGAGTGGAGAAACCCTCTTGAATATGGAACAGTTGGCCCTCGGGGTCAGTGGCAAAGACAGGAACGAGCTGCAAAACTTTGTCCTGACCTAGAAGGAGGTTACATAGACAGGCTTTTGGATCTTTGGTGTTTCCTTTTTTATAAAGGCCATGTGCACAGCTGTACATTCAAAATTGGAAAATTTCCTACATACACGGCTTCTTCATTAGATACTGATACTGGTTAATTCACAATCACCTGTAATTGGAAGCAGCTGCTGTTTCCCAGCTGACTAGGTGTCCAAGTCAGATACTTTGAATTAGCTGAACTTGGATTATTCATATTTTAATTAAAGTCCATTTTAACCACCCCCCCCCAGGCTTTTGCCTCTCCAATGACTGGGTTTTTATAGTAATACATTTGAAATTACAGCATCCCAGTAGAAAGGCATAATGTAAGTTCAAGGACTTGCAGTTGATTATGGCATTGTATTATTAAATAGTGAATTTAACAGCATCGCAATTCCCTTTTCTCACCCTCTGAACCTTGCCTCTGTAGTGGGGGAAAATTTCATTCCATTTAGGAAAGTTGAGACTTTTGTCCCCTTTCCTTCTCTTGAGACGGAGTTGTATTAGCCTAATTGCTTGTGTTACTGCTACAGGGAAGGTACTGCGTGAAGTGGGACAAGCAATTTTCTGGTTTCGTCTGATGGGGTTTTTGCAGATTGAGCCATGACTAGTGGGGTTTTGGGGCAGTGGGAATATTTTCTCAGAAGGGGGAAAAAAGTTAACAATTGCTGTGGTGTGGCTGTTGTCAAGTGTTTCTGCATTGGGGTAGAATGTTCACCGAACAGCTTGTAGGAAAAAAAGACTGCCTTGATTTTTGAGAAAAAAGTTAAAGGGGAAATTGCTTTGCGTTTTTCTCTCCATAATGTTAATGAGGTAAAGAGGCAATGCTGGAGGAAAGGAGATAAATGGATGTTTCCTTCCTTCCCTATTTAAGCTGCCTAAGTTGACTAAAGTTCGACTTGATAAATGTCCTAGTTAATTTAATTTTGTGTTAGTGCCTCTCCTCCCCTCGAGTGTCCAGTCCATTTTCAGCTGACTTGCAGAAAAACCAGGTTAATGCGAATCCATCAGATTCTGCATGCCTGTTAAAATGCTTAAGCATTCTGCGTGGTGTGGGAGACATGATCTTTGCCTAAAAGGGTCCCTGGAGAGATAAAGTATATTCCTGCCAGTGCATTTAGGGATTTATACATATATAACTGTCTCATATGATTTGGCATTGTCACATACTGAGCACCGGGAGAGCCAAAGGAGTTCTAGGGTTGGTAGGCTGTTTGGAGGTAAAAGTTTGCTACTGGAATAGTCCTTCCAGCTCAGCCACTTGCATTTCCACATTTCCTCAGAAGTTGCCTAAAGGATGTACATCTTGTTGGCAGCCTCATGACTTTGGGGAAGCCCTGTTGTGTCTGTTTAGTGCTTTCTACATTAGGTCGGAAATCTTTCTTCATAAGGTCAGAGATACTGGACCCCCCTTTTTTTTTTTTTTTTTTTTTTTTTTTTTGAGACGGAGTCTCGCTCTGCCGCCCAGGCTGGAGTGCAGTGGCCGGGTCTCAGCTCACTGCAAGCTCCGCCTCCTGGGTTTACACCATTCTCCTGCCTCAGCCTCCCAAGCAGCTGGGACTACAGGCGCCCGCCATGTCGCCCGGCTAGTTTTTTTTGTATTTTTTAGTAGAGACGGGGTTTCACCATGTTAGCCAGGATGGTCTCGATCTCCTGACCTCGTGATCCGCCCGTCTCGGCCTCCCAAAGTGCTGGGATTACAGGCTTGAGCCACCGCGCCCGGCCGTGGACCCCTTTTTATTATGGAAATAACTAAGTCTCTTGGGGTTCTCTGGAATGAACCAGAGGGTCTTGTTGGCCTGGTCCTTGGAGGAGAGGTCCAGGCTGTTGCCTTCAGTATCCATGGCACCTAGAATTTCCAGTGACTATTGAGTATTCCATTGCTACAGTAGTTTCTTAGAAATAGACGTGGTACAATTTGATTGTGTTTTTGGACCTTCTCCCAAGTTGCAAGGCCACCAGCACTCAGACTTTGGGTATACCATATGGACGAGCGAAAGCTTGTTACCATGAAGTTTGTTAGAAGGTGACACTCCCTTCAAGTTTTCAGTTCTTCATGAATGAGTTCTTAGTAAAAGTGCTTTGTTGAATTTTTTCCACGGTAGTAACTACCATGTTTTGAGTGCGTTGTTAAGTAACATAAGTACATACTATTCTCACACACTTTTGGAAACCTGAATCTATTATTTTATTTTTACTGATGAACAGATTGGGCTTTGGAGAAAGAAGTGGCCTGAAGTAACATGCAGTGTGGGTGGCTGGAGTATATGCAGGGACTGGAGTTACAGCCCAGTTTTCTTAATTGCTCTGATTTTATTTATTTATTTTTTATAGAAGCAGAGTCTTGCTATGTTGCCCAGGCTGGTTTCAAGCTCTTGGGCTCTAGCAGTCCTTCTGCTTCAGCCTCCCAAAGTGCTGGGATTACAGGCATGAGCCACCATACTCAGCCTTAATTGTTCTGATTTTAATAATGGGATGATACCTCTGTACCCCAGGGTATACAGATGAGAGATTTTGGCTCTGCTATCTCTATCCTGGGTAAGGTTTCTCATGGTTGTAGGCCAGTCTCTTTGTCAATAAGAGAACTAGTAGTAAAACTGGAAAAAAGGTCGACAGTCTTCATTTTGCATTTTAAGGTACCTGTTGAAAATAATGACTTAAATAAAATGTGACTTTTGTTAATTCAGTAGCTGTTACTGAAGCATTAGATTGATTTACGTGTTTAAAAGTAGTTATGAAAGACAACAGATAACAGCTCTCTATTGGTCATAACTTATTAATAGGTAGCCAAGTCTGCAGAAAAAGAACAGTCAAGGATTCCATGTAGTTGCAAATGGCAAGTTCAAGAGAAAGTTGGCAAAGAAAGATGGATAGATGGAGAGAAAGCAGAAGAAATCCTTTTTTGAGAGAGAACATGCTGTTGGAGCATGCTGTAAACAGTGTTAAGGGAAAAACCCCATGAGAAAGGTGAACTCTTGCTGGGTGCACTGGCTCATGCCTGTAAATCCCAGCACTTTGGGAGGCTGAAGGTGGGTGGATCATTTCAGATCAGGGGTTTGAGATCAGCCTAGCCAACATGGTGCAACCTTGTCTGTACTAAAAATCAAAAAATTAGCCGGGCCATAATGGCGCATGCCTGTAATCCCAGACTGAAGCAGGAGAATCACTTGAACCCAGGGGTGGAGGTTGCGGTGAGCTGAGATTGTGCCACTGCATTCCAGTCTGGGCGACGGAGTGAGAACCTGCCTCAAAAGTTAAAAAAAAAAAAAAAAAAAAAAAAAGGTGAGGTCTGTAATAATAGTGTAGCTGGCTAGTACAGCTCAGCAGAGAAAGGGTCTGGGGGGACATGCTCCCCCATCCCCGCCAGTCTCATATCTTATCTGCCATACCTGCTGTGAGAGGAATTGATTGGAGGAGTGGTTTGGGTGGAATTTTCCAGCTGGGCTGGGCATGGTGGCTCACACTTGTAATCTCAGCATGTTGGAAGGCTGATGTAGGTGGATCACGAGATCAGCCTGGCCAACAAGGCGAAACCGTGTCTCTGCTAAAAAAAAAAAAAATTAGGGTGACACGCTCGGGTCCCCTTCCATGCTGTGGAAGCTTTAATGCTGCCCCCCCCCCCAAAAAAAAAAAAAAAACTTAGCTGGGTGTAGTGGCATATGCCTGTAATCTCAGCTACTCGGGAGGTTGAGGCATGAGAATCACTTGAACCCGGGAGGTGGAGGTTGCAGTGAGCCCAGATCCCGCCACTGCACTCCAGCCTGGGAGGCAGAGTGAAACTGTGTCTCAAAAAAAAAAAAAAAAAAAGATAAATTGTCCAGCTGTTGTATAACACAATTCACATATACATATATTCATATATATGGACAATAAATTGCCTTTTGTTTTGTTTACATCACTAAATGCAGTGTGGTTGTGACTCTTAGTTTTGTCACAACCTAGCAAACACAGCTAGGATTTAAATTGCCTGGTTGTGTGTATTTTCAACATTAGTGAAGTACTTAAATGTTTTCTGAAATGGTTGGAAACACTTCACTCCTATCTGCAGCATCTGTGTCCCAGATGATACATATCCCCGCTAGTTTGATTTTGTTGGGGGTGGTTAAGTTTTGTGAGCCTGACTTTTCATGTGTGTATGGATTTACATACATAGCACAGCTTACTTCCTATTTCCGGTGATTCCCTGGCCTCTGGGGTCGTGGAAGTATGTGCCCAGGTGTATTACTCTTTATCGCCCTCCTTGCTAATTTATAAAAGCCTTTACTTCCATAAGTACTTGCCTGATGGACACCACTTGCATTCAAATCCTGCTGTCACTTCCCTTAGCTTTCCCAGCACACCTTTCTTGTACTTCATTCATGTACACCATTGTTAATTTGCACTTGCGTCAATTTGTCAGAGTTGATAAGGCACTACCCTCTAGTCTCCCTACTGTTGTCATAGTTTTCTTTGTTTGAAAAACAGTTCCTTTCCTTCTCAGGTTCTCATTAGCCTCTATCGTCTGTGGGGTAAAATTAAAATCTAAACTCAAGCATTACCTAAGATCCTTCATTAAATCAATCTACTGGCACTTAGGAGGCCATCAGTAAGTGTGGGTTGTTATCCTAACTTTGCATTCTATATTAACTTGCAGATCATCTGGATGAATTTGATTAAATCCCCTTCTCTAGCTGACTTTATATTTTGGGAAATTTCATGTCTAGGGAAGTTGAAGGAACAGTATGAACATCTGGGGCACTTACCACCTAGACTGAAAAAATGAACACCGGGTCGTCAGTATGTATATTACCCATTGTCTACTTTCTTCTGTCAAATCTGTGACTTTGGAAATTTTGAAATAGTGCTCTTGGTTACCCATTAAAAAAGGGTAAAATAAACATGCTGTTGCTCCTGCTGCAGCACTTCAGTAGTAATAAAAAAATAACTTCAGTGACTTGGGTTTTTTTCTGCCAAAGTAAATGTTGGCTCTCTTTCAGATGTAGTAATGTTGCTTCTCTAAATTCGTTTGAGTTAAACTAAAGCAGGGCCAAGTTGAGAAATTAGTTTCTCGGTTTTTTCCCTTCCAATTTAGAAAAAAATTAAGTTTTGGATACTCTTGTTCCTATAATTTTCTTCCTTGTTCGTTTCTCCTCCTGCATTAAAAAAGATCATAAAGATTCAGCTAAGATGTCAGTGAAAGGAACAAAGACACAGCCTTTTACATTCTTTATGTGGAGTTATTGTTGGTAGTAATCTTAAAATAGGGTGTTTGAATCCATGTTGAGGCAGTTAATTCAGTGGTACAGTTTCTTGTGAACCACAAAATGCTAAATAAAGGTGAAGCCTTAACCCCCCCTCCTTTTTTTTTTTTTTTTTTGAGATGGAGTCTCACTCTGTTGCCCAGGCTGGAGTGCAGTGGTGTGATCGTGGCTCACTGCAGCCTCTGCCTCCCAGGTTCAAGCAGTTCTCCTGCTTCAGCCTCCTGAGTAGCTGGGATTACAAGAATGCGCCACCACCCCCGGCTAATTTTTGTATTTTCATTAGAGGTGGGGTTTCACCATGTTGGTCAGGCTGGTCTTGAATTCCTGACCTCAGGTTGTTCTCCTGCCTTGACCTCCCAAAGTGCTGGCATTACAGGCATAAGCCACTGTGCCCGGCCAACCCCTTATAACTTGTGATTTTTGCCTTTTTGTGAGTTTTGCCTTATGGTTGCAAAATATGCTCGTGTATTACTAGCTAGGAAATCCAAGCAGGTATCACACCATGCCATCATATGAGTGATAACGGAGAGTTATGCATTAGCTGGTGTTTAACAGATTTGCTGGTATGTTAGAAAGTTTCAGTGCGTCAGTGTTTGGTGTGTATAAGCGTGGGAGAGCCTGATATGCACGTGAGACACAGCTTCCAGTCAGTGTGCACATAGTACTTGGAGGGCATGCTGGTTGCAACCTTCTTATTGTAATAAGGAACTGATTTGGCTAGGTGAACTACGAAGTCGTTTTGGATTTGACCCAGACTGGCTGTGTCTCACTCTTTACTGCAGTTTAATTCATGTGATGCTATTAAGATAATAACTTTGTCCAAGAGCAAAAGAATGTGAATACGTTGTGGTATGTGTGAATTCACAAGCAACATTCAAGATCAGTTTCAGAAATGTTCAGAGCAAAATCTGAAGTCTCCTATATCTCCCATTGTACTGCCTTCCTCAAAAGTAAGCCATCAGTGGTTTGCACATCTTTCTAGTCTTTCTGTGTATTTACCTGCATACTTGAATATTTATGTAAACATACAGATGAGTTCCCCGTGGGGTGGGGGGGGCCCGCTTCACTTTGGGCCTATTTATATAAATGGAATGTAAGGTCATGGTCTGTGATTTAACTTTTTCTCACGTAACAATATCTCAAAGATCTTTCCATGCCATTCTTTTTCATGCTGCAAGTAGCAGATAGGACTAGTGTCCTGTAGTTTATTTAGCCACTTTCTTCTGATGACTTTCTTCCAGAAGAGTCCTTGGCATTTACGAGGTGCTCAGTAGACCTACAGGTTGTTCATGCTGTTTTGCTCACTTTATAACATTTCTGTCCATACACCTTTCCAACATATGGTATTATTAGCATATGATTGAGTTGTAAGTGCAGGGTTCAAGGGTATGTGCTCGGGGTGTTTGTGTGTGTGTGTGTGTGTGTGTGTGTGTGTGTGTGACAGAGTCTTGCTCGGTCGCCAGAGCTGGAATGCAGTGGCATGATCTCAACGACCTGCAACCTTCGCCTCCCGAGTTCAAGTCATTCTTGTGCAGTAGCTGGGACTACAGGTGTGCAGTGCACCATCATGCTCGGCCAATTTCTGTATTTTTAGTAGAGACTAGGTTTCGCCATGTTGCCCAGGCTGGTCTCGAACTCCTGGCCTTAGGTGATCTGCCCATCTGGCCTCCCAAAGTGCTGAGATTACAGGCGTGAGCCACAGCACTGCTCACATGCTGTTTTTGAGTAGGAAGAAATTTTTTCCTTCCAAAAACATTCAGCCAATCTACACACCCACTAACAGCATATGAGAGTCTTTATTTTCCTTCTTTCTTGCCAACACCTAGCATTATAGAGCTTCTTTGGTTTTTGCTAATAAATATGACTCATTGTGGTCTTAATTTGCATTTCTCTGTTCTGAGCCTTTTTCGTTGGTCTGTCAGCTGTCCATATTTTTTTTCTTCATAACCTTTGTCCGCTATTATGTTGGGTTGTTAGTCTTTTTCTTTCTTTCTTTTTTCTTTTTTTGAGGCGCCGTTTCACTCTTGTTGCCCAGGCTGGAGTGCAATGGGGAGACCTCGGCTCACCACAACCTCCACTTCCTGGGTTCAAGCGATTCTCCTGCCTCAGCCTCCCGAGTAGCTGAGATTACAGGCATGTGCCACCGTGCCCAGCTAATTTTGTATTTTTAGTAGAAATGGGGTTTCTCCATGTTGATCAGGCTGGTCTTAAACTCCTGCCCTTAGGTGATCGGTCCACCTCGGCCTCCCAAAGTGCTGGGATTACAGGCGTTTGCTGACGTGCCCGGCCTGGTTGTTGGTCTTTTTCTTACCGGTTTTTGTCAGATCTCTTCGTGTTCCTGATATTTATTAAATATGTTGCAAATATTGTCTCCTAGTCTGTCCTTTGTCCTTTAAGTATGTTTATAGTGTTTTTTCTCTCATAGAAGTTTTAAATTTTTCTGTAGTTCAGTTTGGTTTTCTTTTATGGGTTTTATGTCTTTGCTTAGAAATGCTTCTCTGACCCCAAGAATACGAAAATATGCTGATAAATTACTTTTCTTTTTATTACCTCCCTTTGAGCTAAACACCACCCTCCAGCTTGCACTGTCCCATCACCCCACCCACTAAATTGATACGGAATTCCCCTCTTTGGAATCCTCAGAAATGATTTCTTCTTTCAGCCACGTATTATGGATACCTTAGGGTTTATTCCTGTTGAAGTCCCAAATGGTATAATTTTTCAAGTCTTGGCATACATTGATTATGTCCATCATTATTCTGTGTTAAATAATGTTTTCATTCATCCCGTGGATATATAGGAAACAGCTCTGGGATACATACCAGATTTTCCAGATTCAGGATCCACTTAACATAAAAGTCTAGGTAAATTCCCTTTTCGTTTTTTAATCCTTAATAAGAAAGGACAAAATGAGATTGAAAAAGAGAGAACGTTCATTATGCTATTGTGTTTACATTTGGAAGGCAGCAAACATAAAGCTAGGAGCTTGCCCTTCAACAAACAGCTTTAGTTGGCTCTGGGAGAGCCACCCTAAGAACTGGCTCTGAGCCCCTCGCCTGGATTGCAGTCAGTGCTTGCTCTCATCTGTTGTACATATTTAACATTCATGAGGTTTCTTTTAAAGGATATAACTGCTTTGAAAACATTTCAGAACAATTGCATTGAATTGAACTTTTGCATTAGTCTTTCCTGATTTTTTTTTTTTTTTTTTTGACGCTTGCCACTACTGTCAATGTACTTTTTTTTTTGAGACGAAGTCTCACTCTTGTCCCCCAGACTGGAGTGTGATGGCGCGATCTCGGCTCACTGCAACCTCTGCCTCCCAGGTTCAAGCGATTCTCTTGCCTCAGCCTCCCTAGTAGCTGGGATTACAGGCACCTGCCACCATGCCCAGCTAAATTTTTTTTTTTTTTTAAATAGTAGAGACGGGGTTTCACCATGTTGGCCAGGCTGGTCTCGAACTGCTGACCTCAGGTGATCTGCCTGCCTCGGCTTCCTAAAGTGCTGGGATTGCAGGCGTGAGCCATCGTGCTCAGCTGTCAGTGTACTTTTAAGTATGTTTTCATCGCATGTTTTCATCATGCGATTAATTATAATATGGGAAGTCAGTTACTTTGTGAAGTAAAATTAAACATCTGGTCATAGAATGACTTAAAAATGGCAAAAAAGGAAAAAAAATACATGTATATATAAAATGAGGTAAAGCTAAACAAACTGAGATAGAGGGTATCTTTGCTTTCATGCATGGACTTTGAAATTGCTTTTTATTGAGACCTTTCCCAGTTCTCTAACATGTTCCCTAATAAACGAAGTTAGAGGATAACAATTCTAGAAAAGAAGGCAGCATCTTGCAAATCATTGTACATTGCATATAGTAAGTATGAGTTCTAGCCATGCCTCCCTTTAAAAATTTTCTTCTTGCAATAAAAGAATTTGGAGAGCCTTTGAAATCTTGTATAAAGGAATTTTGCTGGCATAAAACATGCATTATGTATCACACTTGTAATCCACGTGATGAAAGAACAGCAGATTGACACTGGGTGACTCAACAACCAGCAATTTCTGATGTGTAACTATGAGCAGCAGGATTATTCTTTGTAACTTGGTTATATGAAGTTTGAAGTTTTTCCTTTCAGTGCAGCATTTCCTGAGTCTCACTCTGTCTCCCAGGCTGGAGTACAGTAGCGCCATCTACAAGCCAATTGCTTGACTCTCCTTTGGGTCAGTGGCTAAGTAAATTAACAAGTACAAACAACAGAAATGCTTTCTTTGAAGATATGAAACTTCAATAATAGAATGTGAGTTAGAATAGCAATCCAATTTTATAATTGGAAGAATTTTTTTTTTTTGAGATGGAGTCTCACTTTGTCACCCGAGTTGGAGCACAGTGGCATGATCTTGGCTCAGTGCAACCTCTGCCTCCCGGGTTCAAGTGATTTTCTGTCTCAGCCTCCCGAGTAACTGGGATTACAGGCGCCTACGACCACGCCCGGCTAATTTTTATATTTTTACTAGAGACGGGGTTTCACCATCTTGGCCAGGCTGGTCTTGAACTCCTGACCTCATGATCCACCCACCTCGGCCTCCCAAAGTGCTGGGATTACAGGCATGAGGCACAGCGCCCAGCTCATTGCAGTGTTTCAATTGAAATTTTGCTGTCTTTCTAATCCACAACCTTGCATTGGGGCACATGAGCCACCCAACTCATTTTCCTGGATTTACCCTATCTTTCCTGCCTTCCCTGGGTCTGTCCTTTCCATTTTCCAGAAAGCAGTGAAAGCAATCATGATATCGCCTTAAAACCCTACAGGGGACTCCCCTGGGTCTTTAGACGAGTTCGCCATTTTGGCTAGGGGTTGCCAGGTCTTGTTGAATCTGTATCACCCTCCCCACCTTCAATTTGGGAAAAAAACCAACAATGCTGGGCATGGTGGCTCACATCTATAATCTCAGAACTTTGGGAGGCCGAGGCAGGAGGATCGCTTGAGCCCAGGAGTTTAAGAACAGCCTGGGCAACATAGTGAGACCCTGTCTCAATTTCTTTTGGGGTGGGGGAAGAAAATAACCCAGCCAGGTGTGGTGGCTCACACCTGTAATCCCAGCACTTTGGGAGGCCGGGGCAGGCGGATCACCTGAGGTTGGGAGTTCGAGACCAACCTGACCAACATGGAGAAACCCCATCTCTACTAAAAATACAAAATTAGCCGGGTGTGGTGGCACATGCCTGTAATCCCAGCTGAGGCAGGAGCATCACTTGAACCTGGGAGGCGGAGGTTGCAGTGAGCCCAGATGGGCGCCATTGAACTCTAGCCTGGGCAGCAAGAGCGAAACTCAAAACAAACAAACAAAAAAACAAACAGAAAAACCTTGAGCCTTTCTTTTCTTGTTCTCTACTCTAATCATAGGTTCTTTTTCCTAAAAGTGCTTTTGCAATCAGGTGAAATGTGTGACCCCTTCTTAAAATACTTCCAACTGCCTTTAAGTAAAATACCCAGGATTACAGAGGAGACTCATGACATTGAAATATAGCCATCAAAATGATAAAGGATGAATTTGTGATATGGTAATATGTTTCTTTGTCCCTTGTTAAATAACAAGTCCTCAGAGTGGGTCTAATTATTATAATTTTAAAATAATGATGTTATTTCAAGATAATCTGCAACCACTATAATTAAGTATAAGAGTATTTGCAATTTTTTGTGGTGATACCAAACTCACACAGAATTACATTTTTGGTATGTGGCCTATATTCAAAATATAAGGCAGTGTTATATTTCAGCAAGAGATTGGTGAAAGTGAGTATGGGACTGTTTCCACATTCAAGTTCACAGACTTAAGAACCTCTGAGAATCTCTTTTCCTTCTTCCTGCAGTTGCTCCCTTTGTCTGGAACTATCTCACTGTTGTCAGGGGAGTCTTATCTTGGCCTCAGCTTCAGTGTCATTTCTTCGAGGAGACATTTCTAGGTTAGGAGCCCAAGTTAAACATGCCCATAGCTGCACCCTCTACTCATTTCAGCACTTTGAATCATGGACCTTTATGAAAAGCATTGTGTAATACCCACTTCCCCATTTGTGAGCTCTGTGAGCTTTCGGGGTGCAGTGACTGTTTCTGCCCCATTTACTGCTGATCCCTCAGTACCTAGCACAGTGTCACAGGCAGCCCTTAAATAGTTGTGTCTTGGATGACACAAATAGCAGTTGAGGCAGATGGAACAAAGCTTGTGAGGAAAGCTCAGGAGGTGTGACAGTCCCGAAGAATGACCACCAGGACCAAGGGGAAGGCACATTGGTGGTATAGTGGTGTATTAGGCCACTCTTGAGTTGCTCTAAGGAATACCTCAGATTGGGTAATTTATAAAGAGGAGAGGTTTAATCGGCTCTTGGTTTGCAGGCTGTACACGAGACATGGCTGCTTGGCTTCTGGGGAAGCCTCTGGGAGTTTTCACTCTTGGCAGAAGGTGGGAGGGGTGGGAGCAGGCACCTCCCACGGTCAGGAGGTGGGGGTTGGGGGAAAGCAGGGGAGATGCCACACACTTTTCAAACACCCGGATCTCACGAGAGCTCTCATTCGTGATTGCTAGGACAGCACCAAGCCATGAGGGATCCACCCCCATGACCCGGACACTTCCTGCCAGGTCCTGCCCCCAACACTGGACATTCCATTTCAACATGAAATTTGTGTGGGGACAAATATTTGAACTATATCAAGCCAGTACATGTGAAGTAGAACAGTAGCCGAGAGAGTGCCCAACGTTGTTACTTATTTGTCTGAATCTTTGCAGTGGAATATAAGATCCACAGGGGTGGGATTTTATATGTTGTCTGTTTATAGTTTCTATGAACATAGTCTGATTGCTTCGCAGTAGCTCACACATAGTAAGTGGTCAGTATTTTTCACATGTATTATATCAGTGTGTACTTTCTTCAGGCCTTAGCTTGATCCTTTGCAACAATGAGGGAGTTCCCTCCTAAGACCCCTTTGAGCTTCTATTGAAGTCTTTTCCTTCCCTCTACAGTTAAAGGAGATCTTATTCTAGGGCATAACTAGGCCCTGTGGGGTTACAAAGGTGAATCTTACTTGGATTTTGCCTTCTGGCAGGGTGAAGAAGGTAAGGGTCCACCCTGAAAGCAGCTAGTAAGCCCTGGGATCCAAGCCAGAGATAAGTGAGCTTTCCTTATCTCTAGGGAGCAGTTGATAGTGGCGCTCAGGCTGAGCGACTGGGGGCAAGGAGCAGGGGTGGTTGTCCAAGCCCCAGAGGGAGGAGAAGTGTCACCACTGGGGACAGCACAGACAAATGAGTGATCCTGACTGGGGTTGGTGAAATCCCATTAACAGTTAATCCAATGAGGTGGCACTTGAGCTGGGGCTTGAAGAAGTGAGTATGATTTCCTCCAGCAGAAGGGTAAGTCCAAGGGAAGCATTGAGGGAAACAAGAATAATGAGGAGTCAGCACCATGAGACAGGGCGAGAAGAAAATAAATAAATAAAAAAGAATAATGAAAAGTAGTTAAGAATGGTGCATGCAGAACACTGTCAGTAGTGGTCTGGTGCCCCTCTTTTGTGGGGAACTGTCTGAAAAGAAAATCTTTTATTTTATTACATAAAGCCAATTCTACTATTTTTTAAATTGTTTGTTACTGTTATATTAAAATAGAGACAGGGTCTTGCTATGTTGCCCAGGCTGGTCTCAAACTCCTGGGCTCAAGCAGTCCTCCCACCTCAGCCTCCTAAAGTGCTGGGATTACAGGCATGAGCCAGTGTGCCCAGCTCCTTCTCACTCTTTAAATTGTTTCTTTTTTTTTTTTTTAAAAAAAAAAACGTGCTTTAAGGCCGGGCGCAGGGAGTGAGTCACGTCTGTAATCCCACCACTTTGGGAGGCCGAGGCGGATCACTTGATGTCAGGAGTTTGAGACCAGCTTGGCCAACAAGGTGAAACCCTGTCTCTACTAAAGATACATATGGGCGTGATGGTGTATTCCTGTAATCCCAGCTGTTCAGGAGGCTGAGGCAGGAGGATCACTTGAACCCAGGAGGTGGAGGTTGCAGTAAGCTGAGATGGGACCACTGCACTCCAGCCTGGGTGACAGAGTGAGACTCTGTCTCAAAAAAAACGAAAATAAAAAACATGATATAATTGGGACAAGAAGCAATGTGTATTGCACTTGGCAAAATCGTTGAACATACAAATCACTAAACCACCTGTCTTCATGGAAAGAAGGTGGGAGAAGATTTTAAATTTTTTCGTAGACAAATTAGTGAGCTTCTATTGCTGTACAGTTGACAGTCATGCACCCATTTTAAGCATACAGTTTTGTTAATCATACATACCTATGTAACTACCACCCAGTTGAAATACAGAATATTTTCATTACTCTAAACGTGTTTCCTCACTCCCAGCCAATGTTTTGGTATCTGTCACTATAGATTGTCCATTATTTTCAGCATAATGGTCTCAAATTATTCATGTTGTTGTATTTATCAGTTCATTTCCTTTCACTGCCGAATAATACTTCATTGTATGGACATACCACAATTTATCGATGTGCTGGCTGATAGACTTTAGATTGTTTCCAGTTTTTGGCTGTTAGGTGCTGTGAACATTAGTGTTCAAGACTAGTTGTAGTCATAGGTTTTCCTTTCTTGTGGGTAAATACTTAGGTGTGTAATTGCTGGGCCAGAAAGTAGTCTGTGTTGAGGGTTATAAGAAACTGCCACACTTCTCCGATGTCCTTGAACCATTTTGCAAGTGTTCCAGTTGCTCCACATCCTTGACAGCTTAGTATTGCCCGTCTGACTGCTTTCTGTGCAAGGTTTGTAGGGTTAGTATTTGGCCAGAGCCAAGCTCATGTGACGAAGAGTTGGTGAATAGTTTTTGGATGTTTAAAAATATTTTGAAAATTCACACGAGGCCTGGTGCTGGGTGTAAGCCCAGCCCTTTGGGAGACTGAGGCAGTGCGAGATCATTTGAACTCAGGAGTTTGAGACCAGCCTGGGCAACATAGCATGACTGTGTCTCCACCAAAAATTGAAACAGCAAAATTAATCAGCCATGGCGGCACACGCCTGTAGTCCCAGTTGCTCAGGAGGTTGCAGTGGGAGGATTGCTTGAGCCCAGGAGTTTGAGGCTGTTGTGAGCCATGATTGCACCATTTCATTCCAGCCTGGGTAATAGAGTGAGACCCTGCCTCAAAAATATAAAAATAAAAATTCACATGAGAAGAAGTGTGTAGTTAATGAAAACCATCTTGGCGAATGTGTTTATCGTCTCCTCGTAGTTTAAAAATGCTCCTTTACTCATCTTCCTGAAGTTACGATTCTACTAACCAAAAAAAATCCTTCACTTTTCACACATGGTATAGCTTGCTATTACAGTGAAGTGAAGTTGTTAGAGGCACAATCTGTTTTCCCCTCCTGTTCTTAGTGACCAAACTGATCTGATTTCTCCGCCTGCATCAGGCTTGAAGGAGCACTTCAATGAAGAAGGGGAGTTTCTTGGATGAGAGGAGGAGCCTTGGCCCCGCAGTGAAGGGATGCTGCAGAGAGCCTGCTAGGCCAGAATCGCCGCATTCAGGAGCAGTATATGGAATGGGCAGCCAGACCCTTCCAGCTCAGTAGTGGTGGGACAGCGTCTCTTGCACGGTGCCTATGTGCATATTCTAAAATGTTGTTTTCTCTAATAGTAACACAGAAACCACAGAAATGAAGAAAAGAAGTTAATCCCTTGTTCCTCTACACCACACAAATGTTGTAAATATTTTGCCGTATTTTTTTATAGTTGTTCTTTTCCTTCCATTCAAATATTTTTGTAATCCTACTGTATGTACAATTTTTCTTTTTCAATTTTTTTTTTTACTGGACATTGTCATAGCATTTTCTTATGTTATTACATATGTTCCATAATAACAAATTTTTTGAAACCTCTCTCATTGCCATCTTTTCTGAAACAAACTCCCTTCGATTTAGGTTTCCTAATGGATGTTGTAGGTCTGTGTGATGAAGCTTTTTATTTCATCTCTGTGTCCTTTTTTCCATAATAGCAATTTTAACAGGTATGTAATTTTCTATACAGTGAATGTAAACTGCAGTTTTCTGTATTGCACAACGTTTAAAGATTTATGTTTTCTTAGGATGGATTATCAAATATGGAATCTCTGGATCAATGGAAATAGACATTTTAAAGTCTTCTGTTGTATTTTGCCAAATGATTTGCCAGAAATGTAACACTCTTGAGTCCTAGCGAGGCTCAGAGAGCACCCCAGGGCCCATTGTAACATTTAAATATTAAAATTTGAACCAGAGCCAATTTTAGTTTAAGGAAGTTTAACTTGTAATATTATTTATTTATGTTTTGAGACGAGTCTCACTCTGTCACCCAGGCTGGAGTGCAGTAGTGCAGTCTTGGCTCACTACAACCTTTGCTTTCCCGGGTTAAGTGATCCTCCCACCTCAGTGTCCTGAGTGGCTGGAACCATTGGTGTGCGCCACCATGCCCAGCTACTTTTATTTCATTTTTTGTGGACACGAGGTCTTCCTATGTTGCCTAATCTGGTATTGAACTCTTGGCCTCAGGCGATCCTCCTGCCTCCACCTTCCAAATTGCTGAGATTACGAGAGGCATGAGCCGCCATGCCCAGCCTAAGTTGTAATATTTTTTTAGTTTGAACTAAAGGCAGGACACCTTTAGAAAGACTTTTCATGTGTAAAGGCAAGTATAAAAAGTTTTACAGGGCACCAATGCCTGCTCCGGAAGTTGATCTTTCTCTCTCTCTTCTCTGGGTGAGGAAAGCATTGTTTGATCCAGTTCTTGACTTTGCCGTGTTCCTTTGTGACTCTTATGCCAAGTTGCAGTAGTCAGGACTTCTATTCCAATAATAGGCAACAGCTGCCACTTACAGTATGGTCAGTGAACTGAGGGATTTGCACAGGCCCTTATTAGCTGGGCGTAGTAGTGGGTGCCTGTAATCTCAGCTACTGGGAAGGCTGAGGCAGGAGAATGGCTTGGACTCAGGAAGTGGAGGTTGCAGTGAGCTGAGATGGTGCCACTGCACTCCAGTCTGGGTGACAGAGCAAGACTCCATCTCAAAACAAACAAACAAAGACAACAACAACAAAAAAAAAAACAAAAAAACCCCAGAAACCCGCTAGCTCTTTGAAGGGCCAGATGTTTGTAAATGAAGGAATTAGTGGGCAGAATTTTTGAACTGATGTTGTAAATGTTTGCGATAAGGCCTTGTTAAATATATTTCTATTTATTTAGTAAACATTGAGTTCTTAGAATTTTCCGGAAGGTTGTTCATAGCCAGGGAGACAGGTATGCACACTGATTATTGGTATTAGGCAGTGTCGTGCAGACTTGACCTCTTGACCTCCTAAGAATGATCCTTGAGACTGGACGCTGCCTTACCAGAAGATGAAGAGTCCTCACAGCCCGTGCTGGATTTCTCACTTTATGTGGGAATATCTTTCCCCGTTTTAGACTCAATTTGTGCTCTTTTGTTGTTCTGCTTAAGTGGGTGTGTCATAGCATCTGGCCAACTCCTGCTATATTTGTCCTCTGAACACAAAAGGGTTGCATGCAGGCTAGTGGCCCGGCATTGGCTGCCAAGAGGGACCTGCTGGTCACAGGGGACCATTGCCTGCTCCGGAAGTTGATCTTTCTCTGTCTCTTCTCTCTGTGAGTAAAGCAGTGTTTGATCCAGTGTTTGACTTTGCCATTTTCCTTTGTGATTCCTATGCCAAGTTGCAGTAGTCAGGACTTCTGCTTCCAAATAGTAGGAAACAGCTGCCACTTATAGTATGGTCAGTGAACTGAGGGATTGCACAGGCCCTTGTGAAAGCTTCCAGGAAAAGGATGGCCAACCACTTTAGGTTAGGTGCACCCTAGAGGGAAGGCAATGCCTTTTTTTTTCTTTTTTGAGATGGAGTCTCTCGCTGTCGCTAGGCTGACTGGAGTGCAGTGGTGTGATCTCAGCTCACTGCAGCCTCCGCCTCGTGGGTTCAAGTGATTCTTCTGCCTCAGCCTCCTGAGCAGCTGGAACTACAGGTTTGTGCCACCATGCCTGGCTAATTTTTTGTAGTTTCAGTAGAGATGGGGTTTCACCATGTTAGCCAGGATGGTCTTGATCTCCTGACCTCGTGATCCGCCCACCTCAGCCTCCCAAAGTGCTGGGATTACAGGCGTGAGCCACTGCGCCCGGCCAGCAGTGCCTTTTAAAGGATGAGAAGAAGTTACGTAATGGGTCACAAGGTTGGAGAAGCAGAGTGAAAACCTGCTTACCCTGGCAAGTAAGGAGGAGTGAAAGTGCAGGGCCCAGTGCAGTGTGTTGTGTGTACGTGTGCATCACATACAGATTTGCTGGAGTGGGGAGGTCGATGCAGGACATGGAAGGGAGATGAGGCTGGAGAGGTAGAACTTGTTCTGTTGGGAGTCAGGAACCAATGAATTGTAGAACCAATAAATTGTACAGTTAAAGCTGGGGTGGTGCACATCCTGATGTCATATCCCTGATGTTATGTGACTTCAGTGTGAGGGCCTCAACCCAACTTTTGCATAAGGTGAGTGATATAAGGGAAGGAATTTGTCTTCTGGAAGACATCTGGGAGCTTGGGACAGAGCAGGCGTCCCGGAGCAGAAGCTGTTTTAGGAAGAGAGTGTAATGAATTGAGATAACTGTTTCTTTTTTGGTGGATTAATAATTTCTTGAAAGAGGAAACCTATAAATCCAAATTAAAGAATTTAGATAACCTGAGAGTGATTAGAAACTGCCTAGCAAGGTCTTTTGTAAGCTTTGCCTGGTATAGAACCATCTTATTACTTTATGCAGACCACTTGTGTGACCAGATGTGTCTCCTTTTTTTTTTTTTGACTGAGTCTTGCTCTGTCGCCCAGGCTAGAGTGCAATGGCACAATCTCGGCTAACTGCAAGCCCTGCCTCCCAGGTTCATGCCATTCTCCTGCCTCAGCCTTCTGAGTAGCTGGGACTACAGGTGTCCGCCAACACACCTGGCTGTTTGTATTTTTTTTTTTGAGACGGAGTCTCGCTGTGTCGCCCAGGCTGGAGTACAGTGGCGCGATCTCAGCTCACTGCAAGCTCCGCCTCCCGGGTTCCCGCCATTCTCCCGCCTCAGCCTCCGAGTAGCTGGGACTACAGGCGCCCGCCACCGCGCCCGGCTAGTTTTTTGTATTTTTAGTAGAGATGGGGTTTCACCGTGTTAGCCAGGAGGGTCTCGATCTCCTGACCTCGTGATCCACCCGTCTCGGCCTCCCAAAGTGCTGGGATTACAGGCTTGAGCCACCGCGCCCGGCCAATTGTTTGTATTTTTAGTAGAGACGGGGGTCTCACCGTGTTAGCCAGGATGGTCTTGATCTCCTGACCTCGTTATCTGCCCACCTCGGCCTCCCAAAGGTGCTGGAATTACAGGCGTGAGCCACTGCGCCCAGCAGATGTGTCATTTCTAATAGTAATGAAGTTAATTTATATAGGTAATAAGATTTGTAGGGTAAAGCATTTTAGGGCCATTTCAACGGAAAACAATTGTTCAGCATTGGTGTAGGTGCTCTGTGATGTAATAGTAAGAATACTGCAATTATTGTTGGAAGTCTTGATTGGAAGGAGATTGCTGTATGATGAAACCGGGTTCAGAAATACATGTTTCAATACTGAATGGACCCATTGCCACTAGGGTTATTTATTTATTTATTTATTTACTTACTTACTTTGGAGACGGAGTCTCACTCTGTCACCCAGGCTGCAGTGGAGTGGCATAATCTCGGCTTTCTGCAACCTCCACCTCTTGAGTTCAAGCGATTCTTCTGCCTCAGCCTCCTGAGTTGCTGGGACTACAGGTGTGCACCACCATGCTCAGCTAATTTTTGTATTTTTAGTGGAGACTGGGTGTCACCATATTGGTCAGGCTGGTCTCAAACTCCTGACCTCATGATCCACCCTCTTCGGCCTTCCAAAGTGCCGAGATTACAGGTGTGAGCCACTGCACCTGGCAGGGTTTTCTATTTAAAAACCATCTTATACCTCACACACAGAGAAGGACCAAGGACCACATCCGTCGAGCCCTTTTGTAAGGCTAGACTCTCATGCACAAAAGTATTTTGGTAGTTTTTTCAACCTCTTTTATTTTCTGATACTGCTTCTTCTCAACCCAAAAAAGATGTTTCCCTTTAACTTTTAAACAGTCAAAAACAAACACCAGTGCCTTGGTCAGTAACATTTTTTTACTCCTTTGAAGTAAATGCTATGTTTTTTTTTTATTCTTGGCATAATTCCTAGCCTAACTTGCTGCACTTGGGCATTTGTAGTGTGCATTCTAATAGAATCATTTTGGGAGTATTTGCAGGTTGTGCTAGAGAAGACAGCAGCAGCAAATCAATATAATACGATATTCTCTGCATCTCTCAGAGCTCCTAGTGGCATTTATCTTCCTTCATACTTTTTTATTTGTTCTTACTTAGCTTGTGGTTATGTTTTACAAGTGGTTTTTTAATGAAAAGTTGCAAAACCCAGTACAAAGAATTTCCCAGATGTTAACCGTAGCATATTTGTGTGACAGTATTCTCTCTCCTTATCCCTCCTCATCATCCTTCCCACAACACATAGTTTCTATAATTCTGAACCATTTGAGAATATGTTGCAAATGTAATATCCCCTTATCACCAAATACTTCAGAGTATATTTCCTAAAATGAAGGATATTTTGTTCCCAAACCATAGTACAGTTTTCAGTGAGGACACTAATGCTTGGGAGGCCTTAAAGCTGCTGCCCGTGTCCCTGTAACATGTCCCCATCGTCCTCTGAGCTGTTACTTCCTGACAGACACATCAAGGTGTTCGAGGCTCATCTTGGGTGTTCCCAGCCCCCGTCTGTCTTGATTGTTTTACGGTTTTTGATGCTGTTGTAAAGGTTTTGTTTCTTAAATTTCATTTTCCATTTTGGTTTCCACTGCAGTATTCATAGCGCCTCAGGGCTGGCCCTGTGGCCTTATCTTGGCTTCCTGCTTACATCCTGTGACCGTCTCCATCCTCAGAGTGTCCTCTCCTAGTTTGAGTGACTGCAGTGAATCTGAGAAGTCCTCCAGTCTTTCCTTGTCTTTCCTGCAGTCTGTCCTTGTCACCTAAAGCATCTCCATAGGTGTCGTGACATTCAGATGTTTGGAGGTATTTCTTTTTAGTTGTCATTCATTGACTGCTTATCTGGTTATTATTATTTTTTAAATTATTTTTATTTTTTATTTTTTTTGAGGAGTCTCACTCTGTTGCCCAGGCTGGAGTGTAGTGGCGCGATCTCGGCTCACTGCAACCTCTGCCTCCCGGGTTCAAGCAGTACTCTGCCTCAGCCTCCTGAGTAGCTGGGATTACAGGCGCCTGCCACCACGCCTGGCTAATTTTTGTATTTTTTTTAGTAGCGATGGGGTTTTGTCATCTTGGCCAGGCTGGTGTTGAACTTCTGACCTCATGATCCACCCGCCTCGGCTTGGGATTACAGGCATGAGCCACCTTGCCCTGCCTGGTTATGTTTTTGTAAGTCAGGGTCCTTTCCTAGACTTTCCTTCTATATGCAGCACTCATTTTTTTTTCAAAACTCAAAAGTGTTTTTTGTATGGATGGGATCTTGCTGTGTTACCCAGGCTAGTCTTGAACTCCTGGTCTCAAGCAGCCCTCCTGCCTCAGCCTCCCAAAGCACTGGGATTTACACATATGAACCACCGTGCTTGGCCAGCAACTAGCTTGTCAAGGATGTTTGGCCCATACTCAGTGGGGTTGGTAAGCTCACCTCATCCTTTTCCATTATATGATCTGTGGCAAATCCTAGCCCCCTTTGAATCCTTTTCAGACTTTGTTTCACACAACGCTCCTGTCAGAGTTAACCAGAGAGTGGAAAAAAGTACTAGATTATTTAGCATACCCTAGATTTTCTCCACAAATGTAAAATGTTATTTTTACTATTGAAAATCGGCATATATGTAGTACAGAAAATTTAGGAAGCGGAAAAAGAAAAAAAAAAAGACTGGGAAACTACAACATTCTTAATGCCCTCTTACATTTATTCATCGAAATCTGTGCAACAAATAGATCTAAGACAATTGAGTCAGATTTAAAATGTAATATGTTTTCCTTTCCTCTTCTTAGGAGCTCTTTAGCAGAAACGTAGTAGCCAGGACATTTTAGGGAGCTTACCCAGCTTTTTCTTGATATGTAGCAATAGAAAATGGTGTAACCAGAATGCAATCAAAATTGCATTCAAATTGTAGTTCAAGTCATTTCTTTTTATTTGATTAATTTGCTTTATTAAGTATCTTCTCTGGATTCCCCTCTCCTATGCTTGCAAAATAGTAAAAAGAGAACAAAGTAAAAAGAGAACAAAATGTTTTCGCAAGAAGTGACTACTAGTTTTCGTTAGCAGTTGTTAGTGCCATCACAGTTCTGGTAAGGTTCCTAAGAGCGCTCATTACTACAGTTGGAACTCAGATTCCATGAGTATCTTGTCAGGCTCAGTGGTTCACCCCTGTAATCCCAACACTTTGGGAGGCAGAGGTGGATGGATTATCTGAGGTCAGGAGACCAGCCTGGCCATCGTGGTGAAAAGTCCCTAGTAAAAGTACAAAAATTAGCTGGGCGTGGTGGTGCACACCTGTAGTCCCAGCCACTCGGAAGGCTGAGGCAGGAGAATTGCTTGAACCCAGGAGGCAGAGCTTGCAGTGAGCCGAGATCATGCCACTGCACTCCAGCCTGGGCAACAGAGCGAGACTCCATCTCAAAAAAAAAAAATTTTTTTTCCTTGAGTTTCTTATGTTTTGTTAACTTTCTGTTATTTGTACAGTTGAAACCTCAGAGGATTAGGATAATTGCCTTTTCCAGTTTTCCTGAGCTGCTGAAAATAAACTTTCATATTTTTACTCTCCATACTCAGTATAGTTTACATTTTTAAAAGTGAACATTTATACATGTATTACTTACAAAAACACTCCCTCCTCTCAGTAAAGACCCAAATCAATCCACTAGCAAAATAGAACAAGAGAAGTTAATGCTGGGTATCCTTAAATGCGTCCTGAGAATTATTTTATTTTCCAGGGGTGGGGGTGGTGGGGGAGTGGAGAGGACGCTTTGATGGTGAAATAATTTTGGGGTACTTGGACTCTAAGAGGATCATGGTGTACACGAACACATCTGAAGGAAAGAAACCTAGCTATCTATACCCGATATTTCTCAAACTTCATTGACCAGTGAGCCTTAATTTTGAATACAATGCCTTGGACATAGAGTTCTCTGGAGCCTCCTTTGAGAAATACCAAAGTCATGTAAAGAACGTTGAGTGTAGATTGTGTCCCTGCTGCCAACACCTAATTTGTGAGGATGAAGGTATAGTAGGGTAGCTTGGAATCTTCACTGGGCTCTCAAATTTTAGGTGTCTGTAAGACAGAGGTGTGTTTGGTAGAGGAAGGGATGACTGGATTGGTGAGTGGGATCGTGAGTTAAGGTCTTGCATACTGAGGTGGTGGGGCAGTTTTAGAGGGAACCAAAACATTTGTTTAGTCCCAGCTTTTCATCGTGGACTCCTGTGCTTTGTGTCAGAAATAGGTGTCATCCCTTTTTCTATGGGAAGGAATTTATAGTTTGGAGGAGGTGGAGTTGGATTTGGAACCTCAGTTGGCCTGCATTGAGAACTGCTGGTTTCCTGCTCAGTTAGACCAGTTAGGGGGAAATAAGAAGACTGCCAAAACCTGTGGCTTGTGTCTCAGTTCCCTTTCTCCAGCCACTGCACCAGAGTTTCGGCGCCACACAGATGGTTCTCAGAGCGGTCCTCATTTGGCCGGAAGCTACTCAGGCAGCCTCTGTTTCCTTGCTTCAGCGGGGTGGGCTTGGTTGTGGGTGAACGAGATAAGATATTTAGCAGTGAGTCATTTTTTTCTGGTAGTTTGACCTGGTTACTTTGAGGACGATTGCTTCGTCCTTTCTCGTACTTTACCCACTTAGGAAAGTGGGAGTCCTGGCCGGCCAGCGTTGCTATCTCAGACCCTGTGGATGAGGGATTCTGTGTATCTGTTGAACTGCCTGTTTCCTCCCAATCTCCAAAAGGTTATAGTGTCCCCATTCTTCTATGAGTGACCAACATGGAGTGCCATGTATGTTCAAAATATGATTTCTAATTGGCCCAGTGTTTGTAAGAAGAAACCTTTGATTTCAGGGTGTGCTGCTTTATCTCCTGCATCTGCGGTTGGGATAGGCTGAAATCTGTTGGAAAAATTTTCTGCAATGAAGGTTGGATGGGTGTTCTGTCCTGTTTTAATTATATGACTATGGGACCTTTTCTCTCGTAAGCACTGAAAAACCTCTAAGGCAGTAAGCAAAGCCTGATCTGATGTATGTTTTAAGGAACGGTGTATAATAATACATGTGTAAAATTTCTCCACCTTAAAGGTGTGCTGTGGACAAGGAGGGAAGCGGAGAAGGGCCTGGGAGTAGAAGGGATCATTCCCCTGCAATTGGATAAGTGACATTTAAGCTGCATTCCATGTAAGCTTTTGGGCTTCAAAACCTTCCCCTCCCATCTCCAGCTTCCTTAGATACTGTGCTTGTTATGAGCTCATTCAGAGTAATAAACTGTACCCGTAATTCATGAGCTTGCAAGGTCTTCTTTAACCGCTTGCAGCCAGGAGACTAATGACAACATTTAAAATTACAGATTGCTCATTTTGGAGTCTATCTGTTTCGAGTTATGAATGACATTTATTAGCCACTTACTGGATAGTAGAACCGTTTTACAAAGACTCAGTGTCCTCGTGTGTGTGTGTGTGTGTGTGTGTGTGAGAGAGAGAGAGAGAGGAAGGGTGTAGAGAGGGAGCAAGCAGAGTCCCCCTTTTATGTATGATTCTTAGAGGGGTTACAGGATGCAGTAACCATGAGGACTCTGGTGCTGCACAAAAGTTGAATTCTTACTTGGAAAGTTTAGGTCTGGGACGGAAAGGTGACAGGAAGAAAAAGGTTAAGGTTACCCACACTCTATCAGTGATAGTTATCAATGAGTGACTGTTGGTAGACAGCAGGCAAATAATATTGGGGTAAGAAGGTTCTGGATACAAAAGAACTAGGTAAGATTGCAAATGCAGTCTCTCTATAAACCAGAGAATGAAAGACAAATGTTTAAAGCAGCGTGTAAGTAACTGGGTTTTCCATAACTATTTCAGAAATGGCTACAATTACTTAAATCCCAGGTCTTTAAAAATTCCAAAGGAACAGCAAGTGCCACATAAAGAGGAAAAGCTGCAAAATGGTAGGATGGGACCTGAGTTAGCAAATGGGAAATTGGGCTCTTTTTTTTTACTATAACATTTTGTTCTTTTTTCACAGAGTGCTGAGAGTATTAGCAGAACTTTAATGCATTTAGAAGTGACACCATATTAATCATACGCATTTCACTTTCTGTCATGAGTTCTATACATTTTGGCTTGAAATCAGTCATCAGTGTGATATTTAGAGGTTTACTACATCTCATTCATACCTTTATTTTTAAATACTGGGTTTCATCTGAGTGACTAGAAGTGCCGTTTATTTATTGACTGTGGAGGTTAATGTATACACTGATGGATGATTGCAGTCCATTTTCCACTAAGCCAGTATTACATGAAATGAGTATTGTTGACCACATTTTATTTTCTCTTGTGGAATTAACTCAATAGTCTGTAAGTCCTTAAAAGTAGTTTCTGTGGGATGAGTCTCTTCCTTTTCCCATAGTGATTTGATAGGAAGACTGAATGAAAAACAATAGTTGTCTTGTATATTTGAAGCATAAGGAAAATTATGTGGATACTCAAGCATTAAATTCAAATCGGCAAATGGGGCTGCCCTCTTTGGTATGTTGGTAAACATGTTTTATTATTAGCTTGAGAAGGAAATGCCTGGTATAGTGACTAAGACTGTAATAAGGAAAGATAACTACTTACTTTTTCTGGAACAGTGAAAGTTTTGATTAATATAGATTATCAGTGTTTGTGAATTGTACATTGGTATGTGTTTTTGGTCTTTGGTAACTTATGGAAAAGTTTATGTCAAGAGAAAGAATAGTTTATAGCTCTTTGGACATGGGAGGGCAAGGTGATACCTTTCCATCTTTATGCATGAAAGATGATTCATGATCTCAAGTCTTCATTTTACAGGTATTTTACTATGATCAACATGTTACTTTAAGAGTAATGAAGCGAAAGCTTTCCATTGTTGACTTAGTAGTTCAAAGCCTAATGGTGTAAGTCCTGTTTTTGCCTTGATAATCAGGAAGATTTATTCCTATGCTTTATATTGATTGTGGTCACTGTACTTTCTTTTACATGTTTTCTTACTTTGCTAGATTTGTTAATTTTTATGGTGACCCACTTTTAGTTAAGTGAGAATTTCCTTCTAAATCAGGGCTGTCCATTGCCTAGGATGGCCAACCTTAAGGCAAAGGATAACATATAACCTCATTTTGTATCTGTTTATTGCGATCACAGGTTATTTGGTGGTTATTTATTTTTTATTTATTTTTTGAGATGGAATCTTGCTATGTCGCCCAGGCTGGAGTGCAATGGCGTGATCTCGGCTCACTGCAACCTCCACCTCCTGGGTTCAAGCAATTCTCCTGCCTCAGCTTCCCGAGTAGCTGGAATTATAGGCACCCGCCACCATGCCCAGCTAATTTTTGTATTTTTTAGTAGAGACAGGGTTTCAGGCTGGTTTCCAACTCCTGACCTCAGGTGATCCACCCGCCTCGGCCTCCCAAAGTGCTGGGATTATAGGTGTGAGCCACTGCCTCCGGCACGGGTGGTTATTTTTCAAAATGAGCAGTGGTTATGAAGTTAAACAACAAAGGATTTTGAGTAAATTCGAAGTTATGGCAGGAATTATAATCCTAACTGATGATTTATAAAGGTAGCCTACAGAATTTTAGGTCTTATTGTGACAAACTAGTAGCTGCTGGTTCCTTTACCTCCACCAGCTTTCTGGCAGAACGTGTGATGAAGGTGTAAGGCACACATCCTATAGGCAGCACACCTGGGGATCTTGTTGCACTATTGCGCATTCTGGGGTTCAGTCTGTGAGGCAGGGCCTGAGGGTGTGCATGTTTCCAATCAGCTCCCAAGTATGCTAATACTTTGCCTTGAATAGCAAGGCTATGGGCAGTAATCCTCCACAGGCAGTGTGGCTGGCCAGAGGGTCATTGCCTCACATGCAAAGCCACTTAACTCCTGGCCTTCCTTCTTTGGGGTTCCTTTTTAAGCCTTAGGGCTTGATTCTTTAAAGTCTAATATTTTTGTTCCTAGGCTTTCTATACATTTATTGGAAGCACTATTTAATATGCTTCTCACCTCTTTGCCCAGCCAAATAATACCCAGTGTGAGAAGAGTTGCCCCTCCTTTGTTATTATTTCAACAGTGTGGTTAAAACAGTTTGGGGGCCGGGCGCGGTGGCTCACGCTTGTAATCCCAGCACTTTGGGAGGCTGAGACGGGCGGATCATGAGGTCAGGAGATTACCCTGGCTAACACGGTGAAACCCCCGTCTCTACTAAAAATACAAAAATTTGCCGCTGTAGTCCCAGCTACATGGGAGGCTGAGGCAGGAGAATGGCGTGAACCCGGGAGGCGGAGCTTGCAGTGAGTGCGCCACTGCACTCCTGCCTGGGTGACAGAGCGAGACTCCATCTCAAAAAACAAAACAAAACAATGCTTTGAATACTGACCTCAGCATTTCACTCCCAAGGAAAAAAACCCAAACACCATTAAACAAAGCAAGCTTGTTGAACAAGGAAATAGAAGTTTTCGATAATTTGATAATGGTATTTCAGGTGCAGAGGTTACTGTTTGTATTACTAGTGTTAGGTGCCTTCTTTTTAGTTCACCTGGGCGAATCCTGGCTGCAAGTTTAATGATAGGTAATCTTGAAATCAGCATTAAACCCAGGGCATAGTTTAGTGGTTGAGAGCACTGGGTTGAGACCTCAGTAACAGTGATCATTCGTTTAAGCTGTGTGACTCTAGGCACGTTGCTTATGTTCTCTGGGCCTCCGTTTCTTCAGCTGAGAGATAATCATAGTCTCAACCTTGATCCTGGTTGCTGTGGGGATTAAAGGAGAGAATAAATGTCAACTGCTGTAAACAGTCCTCAAGTAAGTGCAGGTGGTAGTGGTTACTCCCCCTAATAACCAGCCTTGATAACCAGCTGAGGGTGCAGGGCTCAGGAGGCTGGAGATCAGCTGCCCATCTCACTGCACTGCCTCAGTTGTCCCAGCTTCCTTTTGCTCCTTTTCCTCCCTCCTGGAGCTGGTGGTAGAGAATGGACATAATTTGCTGATTCCCCACTGTAACTTGGGTAGTTAAACCTGCACTTTTTGTGAAATCTGGAGAGGTGTTATTCACTTTTTTTTTAGAGGACTCTAAAGCCAGAGGATTCTAAGCCTCCAGACCACCTCTCCCAGTCCGTCCAAGTTGCAGACACCAGAGAGCAGCCAGCTCACGGTTACGGTCGTTCTCTGAAGCAGCCAGACCATCATCAGAAGGCCCTTCACAGACTCCCATATCTAGATGAGTGATGCTTTACTTTTGACCTTTGTAGCGTGGCCTTTCCCCCTCTAACCCTTTAATCATCTCTTTAAAAAATCAATCAACAAATATTTATTGAACGTTTCCTTGTAGGCTTTAAAATCCACCCGTAGGCTGCTCTGTGACTCTTAAGGATATCTGCCCTGCATCCAGAAAGAATGCAGTAGCTCTGGCAAATTTACTTAGTATCTGCTTTTGTAGATTATGAACATTTTCTGTTTTTCCTCGGAGTCCATGGGTGTGTCCAGTGCTGGCAGGGGCACCATCAGGTTGCCGGGTTGTGGTGGTGTATCTTGTCTGCTTGGTGAGGTGCAGGGAGGGACGGAGCCGCTGTTTCCAGCTTGTGTTTTGCTCTCTTTATTGGCTCTTTCCTTTCAGCTGACTGCTTTTTACAACCAGTTGTGATGGAACATTTAAAACCCCTTTTGGGGTCACAACTGTTTTCTCACTGATTGGCAGGAGGGGTGCCCACTGGCAGCCAGCACAAGTCTAGGTTTTTTTGGTTGGACAGGGTTTCTTGCCTACAGTTTCCAGCTGGTAAATGAGCCTGGGCTTGAGGAAGTTGTCAGAGGCCTTCCATCTTTTAAATGTTGGCCATGTAGCTAGTATTATTGAAGAAAACGTGAAGAAAGGTTTTAAGAAATGGCCATTGAAGATTGATGTTGGCTGGTCATCCTGCACACTGTCCTTCCTTTATGTAGTGTAATGCAGGATTTCTTATTCAGAGGGCAGCTCTGCTGTGGGCCTACCCCAGGAGAAAGGGTGCAGGGAGAGTGCTGGCACTGGCTAATTCTGTCACTCCACTTTGGAGAGGGGAGAACCTCCTGAGCAGCTGAATTGAATGCCTTTGATGGTTTCCAGTTTTCACCACGCTAAATTTCATTCTTCATCTTCCTCCTCTTTGCCTACAACATAGCTTAACTTAGAGTTAAAATTGGTTTCATTCTTTAGTGCTGTTTCTCTTCTTGTTTGCATTAGTGGATGAGTTTAGATTCAAGCTAGAGTGTGGTTCTGATGTGTGAGTAAAGCACCTCATTTTCCCCTAACCACAGCCTCGTCACTGGGTACTTGGCAGAAGCAGATGCCATTGTTGACTGAAAATAAATGGAGTTCAAGGGGTCTTCAGGGTTCTTGAACTTGATTCCCCCCTACCCCCGTCTCTTTGGAGCCCCCCTTCAATATCTAATTGTTAACATTCTGTGTGTGAGAGATGTATTGTGTATTGAGGTTTATTTAAAGTCCTATGAATTCCTTGGACAGTGTATTATGAATTTACAAGGGAGTGCACTATATCTTTAGGGTATTTGTGTTAAATGCATTATATTACACAATACATTATTCTGAACTTTTGTAAGGAAAGAATTTTCTTCTTTTTTTTTTTTTTTTTTTGAGACAGAGTCTCGCTCTGCCGCCCAGGCTGGAGTGCTGTGGCCAGATCTCAGCTCACTGCAAGCTCCGCCTCCCGGGTTTACGCCATTCTCCTGCCTCAGCCTCCCGAGTAGCTGGGACTACAGGCGCCCGCCACCTCGCCCGGCTAATTTTTTTGTATTTTTTTTTAGTAGAGACGGGGTTTCACCGTGTTAGCCAGGATGGTCTCGATCTCCTGACCTCGTGATCCACCCGTCTCGGCCTCCCAAAGTGCTGGGATTACAGGCTTGAGCCACCGCGCCCGGCCATAAGGAAAGAATTTTCTACTCTTCATCTGTGGTTTTGGTTACAGTTTTTAAAATGCAGAGACAAATTCCAGCTCCATTTCTGGTGGCCCACTTGTGGGACCAAATCTGTCTCTCTAAACGTCAGATTTTTGGAAGCTCTGCCAGCAGTCCTCGAGGCTTACAGTGTTCCTGGGTTTCTGTTGGCCAGTAACTTGAACTTTTCGTACTTGGAGATCACAAGTGGCAGGCGCCCTAAGTGCTTCACAGTTAAGATTTGAGGGGGACAGTCTCCTTTGGTGTGGAGTTCATCATCCGCAGCCGCAGAAACGACAAGAACTCAGGAATTCCTTCCCCCTAGCAGTGAGCCAGCCAGCCTCTTTTCTCATTAACAGCATAGTCATATTTCTTAAGGATCATCCTGTTTATTTAGTCCACCTTCTGGGGAAAGGGGAAAAATACCCTCTTCCTTCAACTTATTTTCAGGTACTTAAAATTGTTTTTTGAACTTTCGTTTTCACCGTTGGAGCACACCTGTTTAACCAGCATCTCGATTAAGAAATAGCATCTAGATTAATAGAACCTTATCAGCTCCTCCCTAGAAATGGTCTTCAGCACCATAGATGAGCTTTGAATTTTTTTTTTTGTTTTAACTTTTAAATAGGTGTGGGATGACTTTTCACAAGAGCGGGGAACAGTGTACAAGGCACCTAGGAATAAAAACACAAGGGGCAAGTGGAGTGGGGGAAAATGGAAGGTGGGGAAATAGGCAGCCTATTTTTTTTTCCTGACGTTACCCACGTATTTTGAAGTTAATATATATAAATTAATTATATATAATTATATTAATATATTATGTATATTATATTTAACATTAAAAAATTTAGACTGGGCCTGGTGGCTCATGGCTGTAATCCCAGCACTTTGGGAGGCCAAGGCAGGCGGATCACAAGGTCAGGAGGTCGAGACCAACCTGGCCAACATAGTGAAAGCCGGTCTCTACTAAAGGTACACAAAAAATTAGCCGGGCATGGTGGCAGGCGCCTGTAGTCACAGCTACTCAGGAGGCCGAGGCAGGAGAATCACCTGAACCCGGGAGGTGGAGGTTGCAGTGAGCCGAGATAGCACCACTGCACTCCGGTCTGAGCGACAGAGCAAAACTCTGTCTCAAAGCAAAAGCAAACTTTTTTTTCTGTCGCCCAGACTGGAGTGCAGTGGTGCTCACTGCAGCCTCCACTCCCTGGGTTCAGGTGATTCTCCTGCCTCAGCCTCCCGAGGAGCTGGGATCACAGGTATGCAGCACCGTGTTCGGCTAAGTTGTGTGTTTTTAGTAGAGATGCGGTTTTGCCATGTTGCCCAGGCTGGTCCCAAACAACATCAGGTGATACTCCTGCCTCTGACTCCCAAAGTTCTGGGATTACAGGCGTGAGCGACTGCACCTGGCCTAGTTTTGTTTTTAGTACATTGCAATTAATGTTTACATTCAAACTTTAAAATTCCTTGGATCTTTGTTTTCGGTAAGGAGTTGTGGTTCTTCTCCCCCACCAGAAAATATGATTTAGCTGCCTCATTTTTGGTATTTTTCTTTTTTGATGACTTACCTCTATGGAAAACTTTGTAGTTTGTGGGGAGAAATTTTGTATATTTCTGTACTTCAGCTACTAGGTTCTCCCTTTAATTATGTGATTAGTTTAATTTCAGATTTATTACTAGGAGCTCATGAGAAATATGTTCATTGCCCAAATTTGCTAGGGCAGCAGAGCCTGGTTTCATCTAATTTGTGGAGTTCATTATCATGCATAATTCATCGGGTCCAAGAAGTTCAGACTCCCAGCCAGTGTAGCTTAAAACTTAATTATTTTCCCAGGAGCCAGTCAGGTGTCAACTAAAACAAGTACTTAATAAGCTATAGACTCTGACATGGTTTTGTTCTGCTCAAAACTTCCGAGTTTCCATTCTAATCTTGATGCACAGAATAGTTGGTAACGGTTCTTCCTCCTTAAATTTTTCTGGTTTTCTGAAAGGGTGCAGGGAATACCCTCACCCCTTCCTAATTCGCCTTAGCAGCTTTGAGTCCCCTTTCTTAATCCTTTACCCCTTTTCTCGTTATTATACAGTGAATTTTGTTTAATTCCTTTGTGCTGGTTTGAAACAAGTGCCATTTTAAATATCATTTCTATGATGGAGTGCATTCTAGGTTTTAAACTGCAGGTTTATAAATGAACTTTTAGAAGGTGGGCGATTTGAAAGTGATTCTGTGTGGAAATAGAAGCCAGAGGTGCCAGATTCAAAGGCCATCTGGATCCAGAGATCCAGGGGTAAAGGATCATTTATTGTCACCAAGAACTTGATGTTCGTGCTGTTTGTCATTTCCCTAAACTCAGCCTCTCTAAGGATAATGGCTTTTCACAGAAGCCTAAATGTAACGCTTTCTTCATTCCCTTGCTTCCCTTTAAAATCTTTTAAGTATCTTTTGGAAACATACTCCATTTGCATATAAACATTGATAGAAATCCAGAGAGAGGGTGAGTCCTGTTTTCTCCCCTGTGGTTAAATAGTGACAGTTGATCTACCGAATACCTTCCTTCCTTAAAAACAACGAGATTAGGTAATTACAGCAAATGTGGTCATTAGCCTCATCTGCTCTTATTATCTTATTATATATTTGTAACCGTGAGAGCCAAAAGATGTGAGCATAAGCCAGACACTCCCTATTTTGAAAAGACAGGACTTGTAAAAACTTGTTACTGTACCATGGTCACTGATGGAATCTACAGTTTGAATCCAGCATGAATTCTGCTTATTGGTGAAACTGGTTTTCTTGTATTTTGTGAACAGTAAATAGGCTATGTGCTTGGATAGTACTCAGGCTAATATAGGAAAGTTTAATCATGGCCTTTCTCCAGTTTAATTTGAAAGAGTGCAGTGGGGAAGTCCCCTGCAGGGTGGAAATAGTAGTAGTTGAACATGAGTGACCTTTTTGGTTGACTGACTGCCCTTCCTATGAAGCTGGCCCAGTGTCTTTCCTGTGTCAGGATTACTTCCTGTCTCAGCCTGAATAGTTTAAGTAGCTGCAAGATTGATGTTGGATATCTCAGGGAAAATTCCATTCTCTTGAATTTAACTAACAGAATACCTCTTTCCATTTCTTTCAGCATGTTCTGTTTTTGACCTCAGAAGGAACTAAACATTATTTCTCATCCAACAGTCTCATTGTTCATTTTCTTTGGGCTTAACAATCCTGTGTTACCTCAGTCATTTCTTTTATGAAGGTTTCAGGTGCTTCATTATTCTCTATGTGGAGACTGTGTTAGTGTCCTTAAAAACTGACATCCCATGTTAAGCATCTGGTGTGCACTGTGAGTAGTATGATATTTTGCATCTATTTCACTCTGCTTCTAGGAATTTGGTCACAAGGATGTGTAGTAAGTATTTTACTGTGTATCCCAGTGAAAAATTGAAACCAATAGGGGATTGGTTAAATTATGGAACATCTGTTCCATGCAGTCATTAAAATGATACGGTAGCAAGAATGTTGACTGACAGAGTACGTGAAAAAAGCAAGTGAGAAAACAGTATGTACAGTTCAATTTTTTTTATCTTGGTAAATTTAGTAAATATATGTATACATATAATGTATAAAGCATACACATATAAACGTGTGTTTGTGTGTGTGTGTGTGTATATATATATGCTTTGACAGATGAAGTGGTGGTGTAGGTGCATGTGGGAGGGGCGACTAATCCATACTGAGGGATGAAAGAAGACTTGAAGGACAGGGATTAGCCAGGTGAAGATGGGATTGGCCAGCAGTGTGTTCCAAAGTGAAAGTGGAAGGCCCAGAGGTGAGAAATGGCATGGAAGAGTTTTGGAAGAGGGATGGATGCTCAGGAGATAAGGCTTATCTATATTTTCTCCAGGAAACCTGTATTATTCTGTAATAAGCAAAAAAAAATGGTCCCTAGGAAGCTTCCTCTTCCAAACAAGAAAGTCAGGGAAGCAGCGGGAAAATAGATTGCTCTGTTGCTTTAAGGCTGTGGATTTTGGACTCTTAATGAGATTAAGGCCAGGGAGGCTTTTCCAGGTTGGCTGGATGGGCTGGGGCTGGGTGTCTCTGGTGAAACAGATGAATTCCAGATAGGTAATTTAATTTCCAGAGGTGCCGCACAAATGCCTTTGCCTCCTGCTACTGGTTAGAGCAAAACAAGCATGTGATTTATGTAAAAATACATGAATATTGGTTTTTATCAAAACCCTGCAGAAGAAAAACAGTATAAAAAATGACGTTTCCTGCCATAGCTTCTTTGTGGAACGAAATTAAGAAAATCAGTATTCTTTACAAATGACTAGTCACAATGGAACTGGTCTGTTGAACCTACTCTTTGTAGATAGCATTAATAGATCACCGTCTCCCACATTACTCCAACCGTAACAGAAATAGTGATTTACATAGGAAAATGCCAGCTGAATTAAACAAGAATGGCCCTGAATTCTACTGTAGGGAATCTTTTTTTTTTTTTTTTGGAGACAGAGTCTCCCTGTGTCGCCCAGGCTGGAGTGCAGTGGCACGATCTCCGCTCACTGCAACCTCCGCCTCCCAGGTTCAAGCCATTCTCCTGCCTCAGCCTCCTGAGTAGCTGGACTACAGGTGCCCGCCACCATACCCGGCTAATTTTTTGTATTTTTAGTAGAGACGGGGTTTCACTGCGTTATCCAGGATGGTCTCGATCTCCTGACCTCGGAATCTGCCTGCCTCGGCCTCCCAAAGTGCTGGGATTACAGGCGTGAGCCCCCATGCCTGGCCTCCTGTAGGGATTCTTAAGATGGCACAAGCTAGGCTATGAATGCCTTGGCCTCCCCTCCTCTCCCCTGTTTTTGGGTGATGTTCCCCTCTGGATTTCTTGCTGGGTAGTTCTGGAGGGAAGGAGATGCCCTCCTACATAAGCATCTGCAGGTGCAGAGATGGGATGGGCCTAAGTAGTCTGAGATCTTCCAGGACATGGATTTCCATCTCGAGAATTCCCATCCCCCCTTGGCTCTTTGGTGGCCCAGTTCTGGAAGTTGAGATTTGGGCCAAGATTATTGTCTTAAAATAAATCTTGGATGTGACTCCTGCCAGGATGACTTGTAAAAAATTTCATGCCAGAAACTGAGCTGACTTTGGTTTGTGGGCTGGAGGTGGCTGATTTCAACTCTCTGATTTAAACTCTCGTTCTAAATTTTGGTGCCCTGTTCACTCTGTGTTGTCGTCTCACGGCTGCCTGCCCAGTCCCTTTGTGGGAATGGGAACCCTCATAGAGTGAATGTGAGGACTTCACATCCTTTGGGATGTGGGTATTTTAGTTCCAGGGCTAACATGCACGTTTGTAGTGAGATAGTTGCTATAATAATGCTATAATAAGTTGTTGGTCTCAGAGACCCTTCCGTATGGCGTGTCAGTGGGGCTTGTGACAGTAGGAATTGGAATCTTAGAGGATTCATATCACCCTTGCTCGTAATCCAGTAACCCCTTGCAGTGCCCATCACCAGCCTCACACCTCCTTGTGCCAGTCATGGGCATGGTGAGCCTCTCTGGTACACTTTTACATTAGGAAAAGTCTGAAGAGGCCGGGCGCGGTGGCTCATGTCTGTAATCCCAGCACTTTGGGAGGCCAAGGCGGGCGGATCACCCCAGGTTGGGAGTTCGAGACCAGCCTGACCAACATGGAGAAACCCTGTCTCTACTAAAAATTAGCCGGGCATGATGGCACATGCCTATAATCCCAGCACTTTGGGAAGCCAAGGCGGGTGGATCACCTGAGGTTGAGAGTTCGAGACCAGCCTGACCAACATGGAGAAACCCTGTCTGTACTAAAAATTAGCCGGGCATGATGGCACATGCCTGTAATCCCAGCTACTTGGGAAGGCTGAGGCAGGAGAATCTTGAATCTGGGAGGCGGACTTGTCGGTGAGCCGACATGGCGCCATTACACTCTAGCCTGGGCAATAAGAGTGAAACTCCATCTCAAAAAAAAAAAAGTAAATAAAAATAAAAAATAAAAGTAGAACCTTTCCTAAGAGAAGGAGCTGAGAGGGAAGAGAGTGAATGTTCGGTGTCTGTGTATGGACATACTTAGAAAAAGTCTGAAGACTTGTGAGCAAGCCTTTCTCCCCCATGGGTGAATATTGAATATTAGATCTGTCTTTCTGCACAACACAAAAGCAAATTCCTTAACACAAGCCACGGATGGCACTCTGATTCGGCTTGCAAAAAAGGTAACTTTTTCCCCCCCTCTTAATATTTTCCTTAAAATTTTTTTTCCTCTTAATACCCTAAAGCCCCCAAAGGGAGTTTGTATTATAAAATATTCTTTAATAAGTCACTTTTAACCACATGAAACTTGGGCAAATTTTCCACATTTGGACCAGGTCCCTGGCTTGTTATTGCCAGAGGTGTGGCTTTTGGCGTTTACTTTTACTTAATTTAGATGGCTACTTTCCAGAGAAATCAATTTAATCTAACAAATTGTCATAACTCATTCTACATACGCACCCCTACTGTTCTGAATTTAAAAAACAGAAACAAAAACCTTGTAAGTCAGTTTTGATTTTGAGACGGAGTCTTGCCCTGTAACCCAGGCTGGAGTGCGGTGGCACGATCTCGGCTCACTGCAACCTCCACCTCCCAGGTTCAAGCAGTTCCCTGCCTCAGCCTCCCGAGTAGCTGGGATTACAGGCGTCTGCCACCACGTCTGGCTAAGTTTTTTACTTTTAGTAGAGATGGAGTTTCACTATCTTGGCCAGGCTGGGCTTGAACTCATGACCTCGTGATCCACTGGCCCTGGCCTCCCAAAGTGCTGGAATTATAGGCGTGAGCCACCGCACCCGGCCTCAGTTTGGATTTTTTAAAAAACCAATCTTATTGAAGTAAAATTTACGCATGCAACCATTTCAGGTGTACACTGTGATAACTTATGACAACTGCACACACCTGGGTATTACCATCCCATAATCCCATCAATATATGCCCCTCCCGTCACCCAAGAAAGCTCCCTTGTGCTCCTGTCCTGTGCCCCCATGCCAACGCCGACCTGCTTTCTCGCACTGTAGATTAGCGTTGCCTGTTGTAAATGCCATATAGATGGAAGCACTTTTGTGTCCACTACATCCCTTCACTTTGCTTTCAGATTCATCCAGGCTGTGTGTATCGTTTGTTCCTTCCTGTTATGGTTCAGTAGTCTCCTCTCTTTCTGTCTTTCTGTTCTCTTCCTGTAACTCATTGTCTGTTTCTTTATTTCCCTTTAAGGCTGGCCTGGTCCTTTCGTTATTCCCTGTAGTCTTTTTCTCAAGTGGGCATTAAAGTAGCCTTATCTTTCACACACACTGAAAGAACCTAGTAACTGAGAGATGATCCAGCCAGATTCTGCCCTTACCTTTACCCCTCACCACCCCATTAGGGGACAAAACAAGCAAACATACTGACAGACCCAAGCCTTGTTGTTCAGACAAAACACTGGGGTTCTCTTGGTTCAGTATCTTTCCTGCAAACCGAGCTGCAGCCTCCAGTTTCAGAATAGTGCCTTCCATAAAGTCTGTGGGAGTTTTCCGTTTATGTTGCTTGTTTTTAAACAATCTTCTTGGAAAAGAATTCAGTGCTGTTAATGAATTGCCGTTGGAGCTTTTTTGTACATTACAGAGTTAGGCAGTGGACCCCTGTCCTCTGCTTCCTGATCTCCTTTCGATGGTTAGGGAGAATATGTTGACTTAGAATATCAAGGAGCCATGGCACCCTAAGGAAACAGGAAAATCTCAGTTTTCATGGATGAGAAAGTCCCATTCTATTGGCTGTGTGTACCTGAGTATGTACACTGTAACATCTTGTTTTTAGTTGTATGAAGAAAGCGCTGTGCCTGAGAACCAGTGTTTGGAGCTTGGGGTTGGGTAGCCTGGGTTTATGGTCACTACATGTCCCAACTCCCCAAGCCCTAGGAGGTACTGCACAAGCAGTACGGACAGGGTCTTGCATTTGTGCCTCTTCATTGGTGACTTCTTATTTTGAAGAGTGCCAGCTTTTCTGGGGAGTCTGCTGCCAACACTGAGCTGAGCCAGGGTTGCTGTTCACATCTAAGCAGGCAAGATGTTGGTGCTGTGGCAACATGCTGTCCTTGAGAGCGCTGTGGAATTTGCAGCATGCGGTACAGATTCAGAAGTGGTGTATTTTTCTTGTGGCATTAGTGTTTTGACTTGCAAATCTGGAAAAGAACAGGAAGTCTTGGTGGAAACACTCTCTGGTTGATATATAGAAACTTGTGGACTTAACTGCATTTTATTTTATTTTATTTTTGAGACGGAGTCTGGCTCTGTCGCCCAGGCTGGAGTGCAGTGGCCGGATCTCAGCTCACTGCAAGCTCCGCCTCCCGGGTTCACGCCATTCTCCTGCCTCAGCCTCCCGAGTAGCTGGGACTACAGGCGCCTGCCACCTCGCCCGGCTATTTTTTTTTTTGTAGTTTTTAGTAGAGACGGGGTTTCACTGTGTTAGCCAGGATGGTCTCGATCTCCTGACCTCGTGATCCACCCGTCTCGGCCTCCCAAAGTGCTGGGATTACAGGCTTGAGCCACCGCGCCCGGCCTTAACTGCATTTTAAACACCACTTATTAGAAGATGAATTTCTTCTCGCTTGGGGAGATTTTTTTCAGATCTTTTTTTTTTTGAGACGGAGTCTCACTCTGTCGCCCAGGCTGGAGTGCAGTGGCCGGATCTCAGCTCACTGCAAGCTCCACCTCCCGGGTTCACGCCATTCTCCTGTCTCAGCCTCCCGAGTAGCTGGGACTACAGGCGCCCGCCTCGTCGCCCGGCTAGTTTTTTGTATTTTTTTAGTAGAGACGGGGTTTCACCGTATTAGCCAGGATGGTCTCGATCTCCTGACCTCGTGATCCGCCCGTCTCGGCCTCCCAAAGTGCTGGGATTACAGGCTTGAGCCACCGCGCCCGGCCCAGATCTTAAATACATTTGTCGCCTAAGCCTCTTCTCCTAGTGGCAGATGATCCCTGCCCTGGGCCTAGGAGAGTAGCCATTGGTAATTATCTTTGGCCTGTCTCTCCCGAAAATATCCTTATACCTTCTGCTGGCCCATGGCTGTCCGGAAGCCCTCATGGAGGTGCTGCTTTTGTTTTTATCTCTTCATTTAGGGAGAAAATACTACATCTGGACCCAAGGCCCAAGGTTTCCTGATGTGAGTCCTTCTAATTCTGGGTAGCCATGAACAGTGCTGCTGTTCATAGATAAGGTCAAGGGGATGGGTTTAAGGTGTTCAGGTAGTAGATGGCAGGGGCTGTATTCAAATTAATCTTCATCCACTCTGCAGGTTGCTGTGGCTCCTGTTTCCCCCAGTCCTGTGCTCTCCTGCTGCGATTCTATCAAATTACCCATTTATTTATAACATTTGCCACTAGTACAAATACCTTATTTGTGGTTTTGGTTTTCTCTGCTAGAATATAAAGTAATAATATAATTTTTAAAAATGAAGAGCAAGAATCCTTTTGTTCTTGAGGTGAATCTTGCTCATAAATTTACCTCTAGCACCTGGAACAGTGCCTGACATGTGGTACTTAAATATTTGTTAAAGGAATGAATAATAAGTAAATAGCATCTTGAAATTTGCTGTCATTCAAATTGTGATTTGTGGTGTTAGAGTTCTTATAGGCAGGGCTTAGTTTTAATAAATGACATTAGGAGCTAGTTATAAATCATACATTAGACATAGTTTAATCAGTTTGGTGCTTGTGTATAGAAGCGGACAGAACCCTGGAGATACAGTTGAGGTCTCTTGAGTTAGAGGAGAGAGGAAACTTGCATTGGAACAGTGTCACAGACAATCCATGGTACATAGATGCCAGAGGTAGACCCTGTAGGTTAGGGAAGGTTTGGGGATTGTGAAATGAATGGGCAGCAATAATTAGTATAAATTATTATACATTGCCTTTATTACTGTTGGTTTCCCGACTACTTCAAAAAATATACACATACTTAGCCTGGTGTGGTTAGTCGGGGTTGCCACTATAGAAAAGCCTTTCAGAAGAAACAGAAGAGTGATCCTTTCAGCAGCACATATACTAAAATTGGAATGATACAGAGAAGATTAGCATGGCCCGTATGCAAGTATGACACGGAAATTTGTGAAGCATTCCATATTTTTACGTATTGGAAAATCAGGTTTGGATTATGCATTTTCTAAAATCAAGGAATATAGTATCCTCAGCAATATGTTTTGAAGAGTATTTTGCCTTAGAAATAATTTTTACATAATAATACCTATATTAATAAAGAACTAAGGGAAATAGAGCAGCATGCTTATCCAGAAATCCCCATTGTGTGTAAGAGAATTGATTCTGCCAGAAAGAAGAGTTAAGACATGTTTTTATTGCAAACTTCCTTCAGATGCCAGGTAGTAGACAATCTACAGGACTAGGGAGGATGAGAGAGAGACAGGAGAGGTAGGAGAGCTGTGTCCCTTTAGAATGCTGTTTGAACCCATGATGGATGAATTAGCAAGGTTGATGCCCATCTATATCAGCTGGCTTTCCAAGATCTATGTGACCTGTTGCCTTGTCTTAGAGAACTCCAGTGTGTCTCATATAGCTTTGATCTTTAATGTGGGAATCATAATGTAGTCAGTAAACCATAGGGTCAAGTGTGTAGCCTGCCATTTTAACTCAGAAAACTTATATATTTAGAAGTAGTCATGTATCTAGAGTGTGACTGGAATACCTTAATAATTGAGATGAGATACGGTCAAAAAAGTGAAATATCTTCAGCTGGTTCAAGTCACTTTTAGACGGCAAATCCTCAGAAATTGTGGTTGTCCTGAAGTTACCAAAATAAATGAGTGGTGTTTCACCCAATTCTGTCTCATAAAACGTTTTTTCAACTTAGGATTTCTGTTAAAATTGTTAGCAGAACTGGGAAAGTGTATTAATGAAGCAAGCAAGTCCTGTAGTGTGTGCTAACTGGGCACAATGTGCTGTCCATACATTTAGTACATTCATTAGTGACTTCAGAAATGAGTTTCTTAGGGCTCTCAAATTTATGAAACAAGAAAATGATGACTTCCAAATTCTTTGTCTTCAGATTGATTCCCGAGTGACTGAGGGCATAAGCTGGAACCAGGATTAGAACACAATTTACACGGGTCCTGCTTCCTTTTTTTTTCATCCCACAAATGTTATCTTAAGTATTTTCTCAACTAATACGAAAAGTACCACTGAAGTGGGGTCTGCTGGCTTGAAAACATATGTGAAATACAGATTCTATTTTTTTTTTTTTTTGACATGGAGTCTCACTTTGTTGCCCAGGCTGGAGTGCAGTTTCACGATCTCTGCTCACTACAACCTCTGTCTGCCTCCCGGGTTCAAGCAATTCTCCTGCCTGAGTCTCCCTAGTAGCTGGGACTACAGGCACACATATTTTTAGTAAAGACAGGGTTTTATGAACTCCTGAAGTCAAGTGGTCTGCCCACCTCGGCCACCCAAAGTGTCAGGATTACAGACGTGAGCCACCATACCTGGCCAGATTCTGTGCTGCTTTCTCAGATTTAGTGCTACCCTACAGAGGTGGTCAGTTAGGAGTGTTTCATAATGAAGATTATGTCTTTAATCATTGTGAGGTTTGTTGCTGAGGACAGTAGTCCTCATGCTTGTGCTGCTTAGAAGTGAAGACATTTTGGACTGTTGTTGCATTTTTTTTGAGACAGAGTCCCGCTGTGTCGCCCAGGCAACAGTGCAGTGGTGCGATCTCGGCTCACTGCAACCTCTGCCTCCCAAATTGCTGGAATTACAGGGGCCCACCACCATGCCCTGCTAATTTTTGTATATTTAGTAGAGATGGGGTTTCACCATGTTGGTCAGGCTGGTCTCAAACCCCTGACGTCAGATGATCCTCCTGTCTCAGCCTCCTGAAGTCCTGGGATTACAGGCGTGAGCCATCACACCTGGCCCACAGCTATTGTTTTTAACACAGCTTTGAAAGCGGTACAATTTGGTTAATAGATGGCTATGGCCAGACACCCTGGATTTGAATCTCAGCGCTCTTTGTGGAATGACCTTGGGCAAGTCATTTAGCCAGCCTGTGCTTCAAGTTGCTGGTGTAAAATGAATAATAGTACCTTTGTTATAGGGTTGCTGTGGGGTTAGTGTATGTTTGGTCTAGAATGAATCTCTTGTAGACAGTCTTGAGTATAATGGGTTGTGATTTTGTACTTCTTGTTCCATCAGAACCAGAAATGGTACTTTGTTGCATGTACTTAATTTGATTTTATCTATTTAGCAGTAGAATTTTTTTCATCAGAAATAATTTCTTCCTGTCCCTCTGTGAAATCCCCTTGAGAAAGGGGTAAGAAATAGCTCTGAGGACCAGTTGAAAAAGAATCGATCTGAAACATAACAGACAATATCAATATGACAGTTTTTTCTGTTTTGCAGGAAAATGCAAGTCTCATTTAGGATAATAGTTTGATTTCCCAAGGTGGTTATGGTTATGGTTTTGTGTAACTGAGAGTCATTTAAAGGTGATGCATAGGTTTGCAGGTAGAAATACAGTTTTGTTTGAAATCTGGGGTGTTCAACCAACATTGTGGTAAGAGTAATTTCCCCCAAAACTCCCTAGGAAATTTTTACCTTTTACTTCAGTAAACCTGGAGTTTTGCCTCTTGAACTTAAAGTGAGGTTGAACTTAATCAGTAAAAGTGAGTTTTCCCCAAAGGTACCTGAGTGCTTACTGTGTCCATAACTACCTGTTGGGTCCGTCATCCACTGCCAGAAGATACCCTCTTGCGTCTCGGAGGTGCTGGTTCTGAAATGTCTTTTTTGGGTTTTAGTTGGAGTTACTCTTGTTGAGAATTTTGAGTCTCAGAAAATGCCGTGACTGCCTGGGTATTTGTTTCAGCCCCACACCCTTCATCTTCAGGCTAGATGCACCCTTGGGTAGCGTTGCACACAGCTGAGGTGTGGCGAGCCCATCCCTCCAGGGTTTGTTTCTTTAATACCAGACCTGCTCCCACAAAACTGGTGTATTTAGGCCTCCCCTCTTTTGCTGTGCTTGTTGCTGGCCAGCAGTGCCTGCAAGTTCCAGCAGATGAGGTGAGGACGGACAGGGAGGTAGAGGGTAGTCTCTTTGCCTTGGCACTGGGGTTCACTGAAGTTGCTAGGTTTTGAGTTTGCTCCAGATTAGTGAATATATGAGCTGTGAGAATAAGAATGATTAAAACGTGGTGGCGCATGCCTGTAATGCCAGCGGCTGGGGAGGCTGAGGCAGGAGAATCACTTGAAACCGGGAGGCGGAGGTTGCAGTGAGTCAAGATCCTGCCACCGCACTCCAGCCTGGGTTACAAGAGCAAAACTCTGCTAAATAAATAAATAAATAAATAAAAGATTAAACTAATAGGACTTCTCCATCTGTATTTAAACTTTAAGGAGAAAGCTGAACTCCAAGGCCCATCTGGAGGACACGTGGATCCAGACAGCATATTAGATGTAGGCGATCGGAGAAGGACAGGGAGACAGCAGTGAGGTGCAGGGGGATGAGGCACATAGTTGTCTACATGCAACAGGCAGGTCTTTGTCCAGGAAGAACTTCCTGTTTTTTGGTTATGCTTTGGTGATGGTGGTTGCTACCACCTGGAGAAAAGCTGCCTTTGCAGCCCCACAACTGTGCAGTTGCTGGGAGTGAGCAGGCTGGGAACCACACGCTCTTGTTCTGACATTCACTGGAGGCACCCCCCCCCCCCCCGCCCCCCGCCCTTTCCTTACAAGGCATCACAGAGGATTGTCATTTGAGGCAGGCCGGATTCACTGGTGTGACTGTTTCAGGACTGGCTTGTCTCATTAAAAAACATTTTTTGGAGCAGAAACAATGAGGGGTGGGAAAGGCAACAAAAGCCTCTTGAGATTCCCGGATTGCTCAGGATGTTATAAACAGTAAGTGCTGCTTTTGATCTTGGAGGGTGGTGTGGGGTAGGCGAGAAAGGGGGTGGTGGTTATTGGGAAGAGGGCTGGAGCCAGACAACCATAATGGCTTGTCCAAAGGCTGCTGTGAATCCCAGTGGTAAAGAGCTCTGCACTTCCCGCTAATTTCTGTTTTCTTTACTGTGGCTGGCTTTATTAAAAGGACATAAGGAAGCAGCCTAGACATTCAGTCCAATCAGTTTTCTAGGGTAGCAGATGAAAAACAAAATTAGGCCCTTTGTAGTTACAGAGAAAGTGAGTAGGATGGCTAGCTTTTATGGCTCATTCACTTTCTTGGGGGGAGAGAGGATGCTGTCTGTCTCTCATATGTATATAACATGCTTGGAATGCTATAAATTATCAAAGAGATTCATTAGACAAGCACAGATGTTTCATTCTGTCTTGAAACATGGCAAGGTTTGAAGTTGGCGGACCAATGAGAAGTTGTGCTGCCTTGAACAATAATTTTAAAAGAGTGGCTCTGACAGTCAGCATATCTTTTATAACTTTTTCCTCTCTGTGGTTCTGCAGTGGCCATTTTGTGTCTGAATGACATGGAATTTCTGTGTTTCTTTTTCCTTTTTCTTTTTCTTTTTTTGGAGACGGAGTCTCCCTCAAGCCAGTTGCCCAGGCTGGAGTGCAGTGGTGTGATCTCAGCTCGTGGCAACCTCTGCCTCCCGTGTTCAAACGATTCTTGTGCCTCAGTCTCCTAAGGAGCTGGGACCACAAGTGTGCACCACTGTGCTCTGCCAATTTTTTTGTGTATGTGTTTTTAGTAGAGACGGGGTTTCACCATGTTGGCCAGGCTGGTCTTGAAGTCCTGTCCTCAAGTGAACCACCTGCCTAGGCCTTTACCTGTGTGAGCCACTGGATCCGGTCTGTCCATAGTTTCTGGAACACAATTAGGAAATGAGATCTGTGTTTGAGGGAGAAGCAGGAAGAGTTTAACCTGAGGATGGCCCTTTAACTTTATATGATGAAAAACTACCTAATCAATGGCTGCAGATTATGTAAATTAAAAAAATTGGTGGGTACAAATTATGCAAATTTGATGCAGTCATCAAGGCGTCTTGCTTCACCGCATCATTTACCTTTTGATTTCAGAGAAGTTCAGCCCCTTGACTCTTTCCTTATTTGAGCTGGAGCTAAGCACTGAGATATTTCAGTCACACCCTTGTTAGGGAGTGTATCTGTGTAAATGCAAGCAATTTTAAGTAGATAAGGCTATATTAGTAGAACCTGGTTACTTTGATCTCACCGGTTTCTTCCATTGTTTTATTAGTATGCTTCAAATATTTACCATGGTGAACCGAATAGCTTCTGATCTGTGTGTATCAGTATCCAACAAAAACTTACCAGTAGAGACTGTGGTTGTGGAAGCTTATGAAGAGAATGGAAAATGTATTACAGTGTTAATGTCCTCTACAATTCCAATGACTTAGTATTCAGTTAAGACACAGGTAAGGTGTTGGTTATAAGCTGGTAATTCAAGATACGTTAACTCTGTTTCTTTTTCATCATAACCAGTTGAAAAGAGGAAGACTTTACATTTAATTAGGTAGTTCATAGAATGTAAGTGTGAGAATAGAAAAATATATTTAAGAAACTCAGTGATTGTACTTTACACAAATTAGAGTGGATTGGTAGCTTTGGGGGATTCTGTCATGTAAGTGGGTTGAAGTAGAAGGTGAAATGATGACTGCTCATTATCAAAAGCGTAAGTAAATGTGATTTGTAGTTTATTTTGAAACCTACTGTACTTTAAATTCATCTGGTATTCATTACAATGCAGTTCTTAAAGAAGATGAAACTGTATAGCTAATGACCCAAATGTTTCCTTCTTATCTAATCAGGAATCCTTCTTTAGTAGCTAGATTAGATGTTATTCAGAAAGGATAATATAAGAAATAATTACTATATTTCATTTGTGGAGTTAACCATATGGTCTCTAACTCATTTTCATATGCAATATATGTAAATTAGAGACCAATCTATAGTATTTTCAGCCATTGCCATGCAAGAATATGAGTCATTCTCTCTCTCTCTCTCTCTCTCTCTCTCTCTCTCTCTCTCTCTCTCTGTGTGTGTGTGTGTGTGTGTGTGTGAAACTTGCATGTGAAATATGACTTCCAGTTTGTAGTAATTTTGTGATATTGGCGCATTTATTCATCTTGTTTGAGAGTTTTATGAAATGGTGGAATTCTAATTTGGGAATGGGAGGCAGGGTATCATATGAATGATTTCATTATTACAAGTAGTAGTTTGCAGTAGTTACTATGTTGTGAGCAGACTGAAAATGCCAGGAACTTAAAAGGATTTTAGGAAGAAAATAACTAGGTCTGTGCAAGAATTCAACAGTCTGATTACTTAGTGTTATCAATTACAAAACACCTGGCCCTGTGCCAAGTTATGATATATTAAGTTTTAATATCAGTATAATCATACACCTTCTTGTGGGGATAAAGGGAATGTCATTTTTTTACATCACAAAGAAAAATCATGAAATTATTAATAGTTGTTTGTGAGTTGTCCACTGTGTAACTGAGGCTAACTATGAGCTAATGAACTAACATGAGTGTGTTGGAATATTAATTATGGCACATATTTCATTAATGGGAACCTGCAATTCGAATTATGTTTGACCAGGAAATATTTAACAAGTTTGTAAACCTTTTTGATTGGGCCTTGAAACATGGTTTGTAGCTTTTTGTTACTTCTGCTCTGTTTCTTACATGTGAGTGGCAGTGAAATCAAGTTCTCTCTTCAGAACCAAAGACTGTGACTGTCAAGAAGTTTATCTGTTTCATAACTTGTCATTAGAAAACATTTCCTTCAGCTTTTCATATTTACAGACCAATTGCTTGACTCTTCTTTGGGTCAGTGACTAAGTAAGTTAACAAGTACAAACAAATGCTTTCTTTGAAGACTTCAAAGAAGAGTGTAACATTCTTCCCTGATTCGTTTTTTTCAAAGTGGGAGATACTGGTAGCATCTACCTACCCTGCAAGGATTTAATGAGTTTTAATGACATGAGAAATGCTCAGATTTCAGGGATTTTAGCCAGGAGTCAGGGAATATCTGTACTAAGCCACTGGCTGACCCAGAACTTCTCTCTTTAAGTCACTTAGCCAAACAGCAAATGAGGGAGCCAACAGCTCATTTTGGGGGTGACGTTTTGTATGAGGAGTTGGTAAACCCTGGGGGTAGCAGTAGGGGAGATTTCAGGATAGAGAAGAGGGGATAGTTGATTTCCTAAACTACTTCCAAATTATGTCTTCAAACAAAATAATACTTTCCCCCTGAATTCCAGATTCCAGAATATTAGGCATAACCATAATATAAACATAACAGCATACTCTTAAACCAGAGAGAAAAATTCCAAGCTGTTCTGAATTATCTGGTTCATTTGAGATTGGACTGTATGCAATTTGGTCGTAGCAGCAGGCTCATTCTAGTAAATGCTAAGGTAGCAAACACCAGGAATATAGGTTACTTTTCCTCACAACATTCTGGTTGTAAGTTTCCTGACGCATTCATTCTGACTGTTTTTCTTTTCCACTCTGTGGTAAGAAACCTCTTAGATCTGTGTGGGTGGTGGGCTTTTGCCTGCCAGGCAGGCAGGCACAGCCTGGTTTCCCAAATGCGTTTCTCCTGCGTTGCCTTCTGTATCCATTAAGCATATCTGAACTGTGTAGGATTAGCTGTGTCTTGTTCTTTCCTTTTCTGTCTTACAATCACAGGAATGAGCTGGGTGTGTGTGTGTGTGACTCACCCTAGCCCAGCCTGGGTGTGCTGCAGCACCGGAAAATCTTGCCCTCTTCATAGATATGTGGGCGACTCCCTACTGCCCCAGCAGTAAAACCAGGGGAAGGCTTCCAATCAAATACCTCGACCTTCTCTCTTTGGTGCTTTTCCCTTGACAGCAAGCTTGTCATCTTTTGTCTTGAACTTACAGTGCTCAGAGACCACCCTAATGATGTCCTTTTACTTCACATCTTCAAATTCAGTCACATACTGAGGTACTAGGGGTTAGGACTTAAGCATAAGACTTTTTAGGTGACACAAGTCAGCTGGTAACATTTCTTAACATTGCCTTTAAAAGAAAGTTCCTTTTGTTGGGTGTGGTGGTATGCGCTGTAATCCCAGCTACTCCGGAGGCCAAGGCATGAGAATCACTTGAGCCTTGGAGGCGGAAGATGCAGTGAGCCGAGATCGTGCCACTGCACGCCAGCCTGGGCGATAGAGCAAGATTCTGTCAAAAAATAAAAAAGACCGGGCACGGTGGCTCACGCCTGTAATCCCAGCACTTTGGGAGGCCGAGGCAGGCCGATCGCGAGGTCAGGAGATCGAGACTATCCTGGCTAACACCGCGAGACCCCGTCTCTACTAAAAATACAAAAAATTAGCCAGGTGTGTTGGCGGGCGCCTGTAGTCCCAGCTACTCAGGCTGAGGCAGGAGAATGGCATGAACTTGGGAGGCGGAGCTTGCGGTGAGCCAAGATCCCGCCACTGCACTCCAACTCCAGTCTGGGGGACAGAGCGAGACTCCATCTCAAAAGAAAAAAAAAAACTTAAAAAAAAAGAAAAAAAGAAAATCCTTTTTAATTTGTATGAAGCCCAAGGTATTATCATTCGTCCTTTGTGTGTCCTAGGAAATATTTCTATAGCCCAAGATTGGAAGGATTATCTCGTGTTTCCTCTTGGAGTTTTATAATTTTTTTCTCCCCAGTTTGCTTGTGATAACTTTAGAAAGAAAAGCTTCACGAATTTGCATGTCATCTTTGTACGGGGGCCATGTTATCTTCCCTGTAATGTTCCAGTTTTAGTATATGAGCTGCCAAAGTGAGCAGTATGACCCCCCTCTTTTTTCTTTTTTTCTTTTTCTTTTTTTTTTTTTAAAGACCGTCTTTGACCAGGCTGGAGGCTCACTGCTATCTCCATCTCCACCTTCTAGGTTCAAGCAATTCTCCTGTCTCAGGCCTCCCAAGTAGCTGACACTACAGGTGTGCACCACCGTGCCTGGCCTGTTTTTTGTAGTTTTGTAGCCTTGCTGCGTTTTCCAGGCACGCTGTAAACTCCTGAGTACAAGTGTGATCCTCCTGCCTCGGCCTCTCACAGTGCTGGGATTGCAAGTGTGAGCCACCACTCCCACCAACTGCTTTTTGAGTTAATATTTGTTTGGAGCAAAGTATGGGTCAGAGGTGTTTTGTTATTTAAAAAAAAAAGAAAAAGAAAAAAAGAAATGTCTTTTGTTGTTGTTGTTTTAAACTCTGAAAGCAACCCCTGACCTTTGTGAAAGAATTTCAACAGCCCAGAAAGGAATAAAGTAGTAAGTTGCACTCAGCCTGCCTAATCCCTTGCTGGAGGAGATGCTTTTTGAGTTTTTCTGTGTATTCGTATGTGTGTATAATTTCTTTCTTTCTTTCTTTTTTTTTAAATGAAGACCATAACACAATTTCAAAACTTGATTTTTTTAACATAATTTAGTCGCCACCTTTACTTTCTCTTCAAACATGGTTTTTCTTCCAATTGTCTTTCTTTATAAACACTTTGATAATCTGTACCTTGTCCCTGAGGGAATTGTGTTATTGTTAATTTTGACTTTTATTTGCAATAAGAACTTTTGAATTGAGAGCCAGTATTTCTGTGTGCCTGTGTGTGTACAGACACAACTGAAACAATTTCAGCTTAGCCTCTCTCTCTGTGTTATACTGTAATCTATCCTTCTCCTCCCCCCCTCCCCATTTCATTTAGAAGAAAACTGCTTGTCAAGAGACCCAGCATATTGATTTGCTATTAGGGATCAGCAGTCTAGAAAGTACATCTTGAACATTCACAGCTTGTCCTGAATTTAGCTGTGGGAATGTCTAAGGGTCCTTTGACCAGTCCGTGCTACACAGGGACCCTTTCTTCATGATGGTGTGTTGTGCAGGAGGGTGTTCAGGGGTGACATGATGTTCTTTTTTGTCAACTTGGGGCTTTGATTTCACCTCAGAATAAAGAGGACCATAGAATTCTTGCTAAGTCAAGGAAATTCTTGTTTACTGCCGTAGACTTTACTTCATCAAAGCGGTTCTCAGACTGTCATCTAGGGATCCTTAGATCATAGTCCCTTCCTGGGAGTTTCCAAGGTGAAAAGCAGTACTGTGGTAAAAACTGAGACATTGTTTTCTTCATTTTCTCACAAACGTGCAGTGGGGCTTTCCAGATACTACATGATATGTGATATTGCATCAGATTGAATTGAGTTAGGAGAACTGTGTTGACTCCTGTTAAGCCAGATATTAAAGATACTTGCAGAAGTGGGAGTGCCACTTTTCTCACAACTTTTTCAATTTGTAAAATACAGTTTTCATAAAAATTTTCTTTCTGTTAACATGTAATGGTTGTATAATTTTCTAAATGAATTAATGTAACATTTGTTTTAATTTCTAGTATGGTGAATATCAATGTGTGTATGAAACCCAGGTAAACAATAGCTTTTTTGAGTCCTGAAAATATGTACTACACTTCTATGCAGCCTCTAATTGCAGAAGTATCAAGTCATGGTGAATTTTGTTTCATTTACACCTTTAAGTGAAGCAAATCTCAGACTTTTTTTGGGGGGTGGGAGGTGGAGACGGTAGAATTCAGTGGTGCCATCATAGCTCACTGTAACCTCAAACTCCTGGGCTTATGCATTCCTCTCGCCTCAGCCTTCTCACTAGCTAGGACCGCATGTGTGCACCACCATGCCCAGCTAATTTTTATTTTTTGTAGATGGGGTCCCGCTGTGTTGTTCAGGCTGGCCTTGAAGTCCTGGCCCCATGCCTCAGCCTTCCAAAGTGCTGAGATGACAGGAGTGAGCCACCATGCCTGGCGTGTCAGTATTAATGTTTTTATTTTTTTTGGAGACAGATTCTGGCTCTGTCACCCAGGCTGGAGTGCAATCTTGGCTCACTGCGACTTCGACCTCCCAGGCTCAGGCAGTTCTCATGCCTCAGTCTCCCAACTAGCTGGGACTACAGGTGTGTGCCACTGCACATGGCTAATTTTTGTATTTTTAGTAGAGACATGGTTTCACCATGTTGGCCTTACTGGTCTCAAACTACTGGCCTAAAGTGATCAACCCTCCTCGGCCTCCCAAAGTTCTGGGATTACAAGCGTGAGCCACCATGCCCGGTGCAGTATTTTTAAAAGCTGTGAATTCTATTTAGAGACAACATACTCATGATACTGATGACATAATGAGTCAGGTGTTCAGATTTCCCCTAGTGTCAGTCTCATATTTTAAAATAAGGTCTCTACATTGATACTGGTTGGGTTGATAAAACATGTTTTTTGTTTTTAATCTCTCTCTCTCTTTAATTTGTTGTTCTTGAGGATAAATGAGGTCACTTGTTCCAAGGGCCACAGCTTTTGAGAGTGCAGGTGGGTCATTTAATCTGGCAGCAACATTCGGGCCCGACCTGAAACACGGCTGATGGGTTTTGCTTTGGGGTCTTTTTTTCTCCCCTTTTCTCTCTTACTCTGTTAGGCTCCTTCCTCCTTCCCTTTTTGGGGGTTGGTGCTGTTTCTTTTTTGAAAATTTATTTTTTAAATAGACAAATAAAAATGATAACTTCTAGGTTCTTTTTTTTTCTTTTTTAAGAGACAGGGGCTTGCCCCGTCACCCAGGTTGGAGTGAGTGCAGTGGCGCGATCATAGCTCGCTGCATAGTCGCCTTTTGACTAGCCTCCACCTCACTCCTGCACATTTTCATATTTTAGTCCCTTATCAGTCTGCAACATGTGTAATGTTCACCTTACTTTGTGAGGCCACGAGGGGGAGATCTGATGATGGCATCTCGGGCAGGTGTAAATGTGAGTGATACTGCATTAGGCTGCCATCCCTTCCATTCTGGAAGAGTGTGTGTGTGTGTGTGTGTGTGTGTGTGTGGTGTGTGTGCGCGCGCGCGCGCGTCCCTGCGTGCTGCCATTGAATGGTGGGGAGGAGTAGAGAGGACTAGGAATGAGGGAGGGAGGTCATAAAGGACACAGGAAGCCTTGGAAAGAAGAGCACGTAGCAATCTCTGGGGTAAAACAGCAGAGCTATAGAAATTTGGTTCTAGGACAGTCTTTATAAAAAGAATAAATTCAAGCAGCAGATGAATGGGCTTGATTGTGAACTGGACTGAAACACGGTCTCTGCCCTCTTTCACATTCTCATCCTTCAAGACTCAATGTTACTTCTTTTGTGAAGCATTTTTCATTCCCCTTAGACGCATTTTCCATGTTGGAGTGGCTCTGGTGTGTGCACCTCGTTGGTATTTGTCTCCACACACATTATACAGTATCTTGTTTGTTTTCAGAGAACCCCTACCACCCCCAGCCTAGCCACGTTTGATTCATCTTCTTAGTGAATTGCCAGTGAATCGTTATTACAGGCCCGGGACATGCAGCTATTCAATAAATACTGGTGCAATGGAAGACTCTCCCCTGTGTGAGAGTTCATGAAGGGAACCAGGAGGTGAATTTTAAGGGTCAGTGTCTTGCAACACCCCTGGTAGGGCTTTCCAGCCTTGCAGCTCCTAAATACCCTTACTTTACAGTGTTTCGAGCTCCGAAGAAGCAAAGATCCCCACAAAGTCACCTGTATGGAATTCAGGTAGCGATAGAGCTTGTGAACAGGATCTCCAAATTCTTCAAAACATAGTAAAGCTACTATTTACTGGGCACCCACTGTGTACCAGGCACTGGGCAGGATGATACGCTTTACATGTATTACTTGCAATTCCTAATAACACCAGTGTCCGCAGGTTGCTGTTGCAGGTTGCAAGTTACTGTGCCTTATACCTATAGTTACTTGAAATGCTGAAAATCGAAGGTTACTATTATTTAGTGTCATTGGGAGGGTTAAAGTGATTAGATGTATGGTGCTTGGAACATTGCTAAAGTTTATTGACTGCTTACTCCTGTTGTTCCAGAAGCAGAATTTGGCGTATACAACTGTTTATCTAGGTTGCCCAGTGTAATATAGTAAGTGTTAAAGTCAGGACCAAAGTCTCCTTTACTCTAGACTTCAGAACATCCATACAGTCATAATGTAAGCGTGTCTCTGGCTTCAAGTAAGAGATTCAAATGGTCAAGAAGCACCTTCCTCTGTTTAAAATTCACAGTGACTTCATTTACACCTGTGCAGCACATGTTAATATGGCGTGGACTATTGTTTTGCTGCAGGAAGGGTACGTGTCAAGTATGTAGAGTGCAAAGGGCCCTTCCTTAGATGCCTAGCTGCTGAGGCCCCTCCTGGGGATGGGCATGGAGGCACCCCTCCTTGTTCAAGGAGCCTGTGTACAGTGACCAGCACTAAAAGTCAGAAAAGTACATTAAATCTTCAAATGTAATATCTTCATAATGGGCTTTTTTTTCTAGGTTCTTGTTTTTCCCTCGGGGCCGCATGAGCGTCTGTACACCTATTGTAAACCCATTGTCTCAAGGAAGCAAAGTAGGTCAAAAACAGGATTTAGGAACCCAAAGAAACAATCTTCGTTGATGCTTAAATTGAATGAGGCAGAAACAAATGTCTCTTTAGTATTTTTTTTTTTTTTTGGGATTATTTTGGTATCACCCCAGGCCTGTAATTCCCTCCTTAGTCATCATCTTACTATCCCTTGGGACTCTGGCCTGGGATTCTTCTGCTTTGTGGTTGTGATTAATTCTGCAATGAGTGGGTTGGGGAGGGATGGGCCTGGGGAAGTCAGCTGCTGCTAGCAGCGAGCAGGAGTAGGGTTTACAGGGAAAGTTGGCATCCTGCTGGGATCTAACAGAAAAGTTTGATTATTGTGCTGAAATAAACTAGCTCACAGTTTCGCTGTTTGACTCAGGGCAAGCTCACTGTGAATCTCAAGGAGTACTGGACTGTATGATGGCCTCTTTCGCTGTCCTTATCCCCATTGGAGGATGCACAGATTAGTTAATATCTCCCTTTCATGAATGAGAGCTTTTATCATTAATAAGCAGGTTAAACCACATGCGCTCTAAGTCTGTGAAGGTCAGGCAGCCATTTGGATTTTATTTTCCCATTTCTAGACTGCTGACAGAGTTCTTGTGCAAAGTTAGGAACTTTTGGGTTTTAAAATGTTTTCTTCCTTTGCCCATCCATGAAATGCCCTTATTCTTGAAGGGAGGACAAAGAAGGCATGAATCTATGTTAGGTTGCAAATATTGTCTATTTTTGGGGAAAGATATTTGTAGAATCTGGGTGGTGACTCATGTTGTTTTGTAGTCCTGATGATTTAAAAAACACATCTCGTATATTTCTTTACATACAGCTCAGAGCTCAACATTGAGATAGATGTTCAGCAGATTCTTGCCACCACTTAATTTTCAGTGGGTTTCTGGGTTTTTACTGTGATTAAACTTAACATTCATTTAAGGAATGAGTTGTGATGTTGTCTGGTCATGACCTAAGGAAAAGGATATATATATGTGCTCTAGGAGTGAATTCTGGTGAGAACTTTTGTATTCTTTCCTTTCCTCTTTGATTTCACAAGTCAGGCTGTAACTTTAAAAGAAACTATAGGGGCTGTTCCCCAGGTTATTCACAAAACGAGTCTTTGTCTGCTTTTTCATTCACCATCTGGTTACAAAGCTAAATTGGAATCGTGCTTGTTTTAATTATTTTCTACTTGTGTGGCCAGGAGGTTATTTGGTCTGGTGAGGTTACATTATAAGCCCGCGCTCTCATTAATACCACCGAGTCCACATCCTGCGCCAGCACTGGAATGGTTAAGTTGATCCACTTGTGTGGCCAGAGTTTGATACAACACAGTGGTCACGACCACATTACCGGAGGAAGTATGGTGTGTGGGTTTTGCCCTCTCCTTTTTTCATTTTTTCTTCCAATAATGTTAATTGTTTCAGTGTACTTTTTCTTCCAGCAGAAATATGACTTAGGTTGGCAATCTTAGATTAGTGCCTGGTGTTTATTAAAGGGACAATATATTTCAAAAATCAGTTCTAATATATTAAAAGCATAGAGTGTAAATTCGGAAAACAGTCAAAACATTTAACATTTTGAATGCTTCACAGAATGTGTAATGGAAATAGTGTAGCCAGAAACTTCTCTGTGCGGTCGTTATTCTTGGTGAATCAGCCAAAAGATGCAATCATTGCTAAGAGGTATTGATTAATACTGGGAAAGTCACATCAAAAGCTTTCTCAAAATATATATTTTAAGTCCTCCTTCCATTCTTCACTTTCCTGCTTTGGGGAGACTGAATACTTCAACGTTGTTACTGGTTTTAAAAGGTGATTTTTTTCAGGTTCTGAGAAAGAGTATTACATGTTGTAATTAAGTAATTGTTTCCTAAGATAGTCCTTAAGTACAAGGACATCTCACTAGACTTCATTGTCTTGTGAAAGGAGCAGTAGTTCAGGAATTAACCACTCATTTAATAAAGCAAAAAGCCTGGGTGTGATAGCTCACACCTGCAATCCTAGCACTTTGGGAGGATGAGGCAGTTCGATCACTGGAGCCCAGGAGACTAGCCTGGGCAATATGGTAAAATCCTGTGTCTACAAAAAAAATACAAAAATTAGCTGGGCATGGTGGCCTACCCTCTAATCCCAGCTAGTTGGGTGTCTGAGGTAGGTGGATTGCTTGAGCCCAGGAGGTCAAGGCTGCAGTCAGCCATGATCGTACCACTGCACTTTAGCCTGGGTGGCAGAGTGAGATCCTGCCTCAAACAAAACAAAACAAAACAAAAATAAACATGTTAAAAAAAAAAAAAAAAGCAAAACAAATCTGTAGGCCATAAGTGGTGAAAGAAGACAGAAAGAGTGCCCTCAGAAGTATAGTACTGGAAACTGTCTTTTTGAGCAGCGCTTTAAGAAATACCCCAGACTGAGTGGGGAATCCATGACATTATGCATTTGTCAAAACCTGTGGATTGTAGAACACAAAGAGCAAGTGAATCCTAATGTAAGCTGTGACTTCGATTAATAGTACAGTGGGGGGCCAGGTGCAGTGGCTCATGTCTGTAATCCCAGCACTTTGGGAGGCCGAGACAGGCAGATCACCTTAGGTCGGGAGTTCGAGATCAGCCTGACCAACATGGAGAAACCCCAACTCTACAAGAATTAGCCGGGTATGATGGCGGGAGAATAGCTTGAACCCAGGAGGTGGAGGTTGCAGTGAGCTGAGATTGCACCATTGCACTCCAGCCTGGGCAACAAGAATGAAACTTCATCTCATAAAAAGTACGGTGGGACCTCCTTCTGCAGTTTCCCTTTCCGTGATTTCTTAAAATCAACAGGTGTCTGAAAATATTAAATCGAAAATTCTAAATCATAAGTTAACAAAAAATATCCTAGACTTACTATCCCTACTTCCGGACTGTATTGTTCTGTTTGATATTTGGGAGCACACCTGCTAAGGCAGTCCATTAGCACTGCACGCTTGATGCAGGAACTGAGGCCCTTGAAAATAGTCACAGTGCCAAGCTCGAAACCAGTTGCTCTTCACCATATGTCAGAGTGAGGAAGGAAGGGCGGGGGGGATTAGAATGTGCTAGGAAAAAATGCCGACAAAGAATGAGAATTTTATACAGAAACAACTATTGCTAATTTATTAATATTTACAGGACATGTCAAATGGTTATCTGAGAAAAACCAAATTAGCAATCTATCTCAGGAATTTAATTTTTACATATATCTCAATATTAACTGGAGCTCGAACATGTCACACAATTCTTTTAGTAATGAATTAGAATATGTCATGTAATAGTGTTACCATCCAAGACTCCCAGTGTTAACATCAAATCTTAATTTTCATTTCATTAACCTGGCAGGTATTTGAAAGCAGCATTGTATCAAAACAGCTTTATTATGTAGAAGGAGCAATATTTAATAGCTCTGTTCCAGATTACTCCTAACTTCCCTATACTTCTGAAGGAATATTTATTATAGTGACAAAAGCCTGTACAGCAGCTCCAGGAGAAGAGACCACAGTGTTTAGAAAAAGAAATTAACTTGCAGCTGTGGTGGGTGCTACTTACGTAAGTCCAGCTGTCCCCTTTGAGCTCCTGCCAGTCTGATAGGCCCTCTAAGTTGTCGTAAGACCTGAACAGTTCACTTGTCTAGATCCTGCAGAGCTGGAAAGAGAACAATTACTTGTGTGTGGGTTTGTCCTGATAAATAATCCAAAATAGTTTTCAATACATACATTCGTTGTCTACTCCTTGTTTCTTAAGATTCTTCCGGTATTCTTCTGTTATTTTTGAAACAGTAACAGCTTTGTAGGAATGTAATCCTCACACCATAAAATTTTACCCCTTTAAAGTATATACAACTTGGTGTTTTTTAGTATATTCACAGTTAGGCAAGCCATTACCACTATGTAATTGTGGACTATTTTCATCAATCCAAAAGGAAATCTTGTACTGATCAGTTATTATTTCTTCCCAGGTCCTGGCAACCACTAATGTCCTTTCTGTCACTGGATATTCCTGTTTTGGCCACTTCATATAAATGGAATCATATGCTGTGTGACCATACATGTATGGCTTCTTTCACAGCATTATGTTTCTCCATGTTCCGTGAATCGGTACTTCATTTCTAACCTCCTCCTTCGGTTTTTAAAATGGTGGTTAAATACACATAACACCAGATTTATCATTGTAACCATTTTCTGTGTGTATAATTCGGTGGCATTGACAACATTTACAGTGTTGTGTAACCAACACCACTGTCCATTTCCGGAATGTATTCCTTATTATTGCTGAAAAACTTTACATTGTATGAACACTCTGCATCTTATTTATCCAACCATCAGATATTCTAGCTAGTTGAGTGCCAAATTGGTTCAGGAATACATAGGTGAAAGAGAATAGCGTTATGCATGGTCAGAAATGAAATTGAAAGTTGGTACCATAACATACAAATGACCAGGGAGTCTTGGGGCCAGGGAAACCTAACACTGAGGTGGTAATCTTTCCAAAGGAGCCACCTATTAGGATGTTCTGGAGAAGAGAAGGGTGCTCCCCCCGCCCCGAGACTTGTTTGGATGAACACACAAAATACATTTAGTGGGCAAACCTTTAAAATATGACATCTTAGTGTGTGGAAGTCCATAACCCCAAAGGAGGGCTTGCTCAGTACACGCAGAGGTGTTCCCAGAGCATGTATAAGTCTGTACGGTTGTGCAAACAGGAATTGATCTGACAGCGTGAAGACACAGCAGCCTTCTCTAATTAAAGCCTCTTGATGACATTAAACTGTGTTGCTTAATTATAATAACTCATACATTAACAGATCATGTCTCTGAAGAGGCATTGTCAGTGTGCTGCATAATGGAATAAAATTTGACCTTGTAATCACAGGGGTTCCTATGGAGCAGTGGCTTATGTCACCAATAGGAACATGAGCCCTAGAGTTACTTTGGCAGAAGTCAGGTCTTAGAATGCTTCCTTATAATTCTGTTTCTATAAGGATGTTTTTTCTATATCGATGCGCATTTTAATGTGAGGATGCTTTTTATATACCTTGAAGGGAATAAGGTTTTCCATTCATTCCCTGCCTCTACTTTTCTGATCACCCCCTCTTCATTTCAAGCTAGTCTGGGTTTGGTGTAATTTTCACAGCAGTTTTTGCACACTCATTTTACCACGTGCTTGCTCCTTTTGCTGTTTTCCATTGCGCTTTGGGGTACCAGCTTTCTAACTGACAGATGGGCCGAGTCAGGTACAGGCTGTTGTTACCAAAGGGTATCTTCCATCATGTTCTGTTTGTTTCTTCAATACTGTCATATTTGAGAGAGAGTATAAATGTAGACAAGAAGGCCTTTTGAAATTCTACACAAAGTCCCAATAAAACATGGGGTACTGTGGGCCTGGGGAAATTCTAGTTCCTGTTCAAAACTGACTACTACTGCCATTTGAAGAACTGGAATATAACTGCATATCATACCACTTAGGCTCATGAATATTGCTATTTTCATTGGTTTAATTTTTTTTTTTTTTTTTGAGATGGAGTCTCGCTGTCACCCAGGGTGGAGTGCAGTGGCCGGATCTCAGCTCACTGCAAGCTCCGCCTCCCGGGTTCACGCCATTCTCCTGCCTCAGCCTCCCAAGTAGCTGGGACTACAGGCGCCCGCCACCTCGCCCGGCTAGTTTTGTATTTTTTAGTAGAGACCGGGTTTCACCATGTTAGCCAGGATGGTCTCGATCTCCTGACCTCGTGATCCGCCCGCCTCGGCCTCCCAAAGTGCTGGGATTACAGGCTTGAGCCACCGTGCCCGGCCGTCATTGGTTTAATTTTCAAAAATTAGTGGTATTAAACCAGTGGGGTATATTTAATTTCTTCATGATGCAGATTATTAAACACTCACCAGCCTTTTTTTCTCTCTTGATTTTATAAATGGTAATTGAAAGTCCATAGATCTTAGGTTTGTGGAACTGGAATGGGCCGCCAGGGGATATTCAGTCCACACCCCTCTTTTTTTATTTTTACTATTTTTTCCCCTCCTTCTTCTTTCCAGAAACAGTCTCGCTCCTTTGCCCAGGCTGGAGTACAGTGGCTCGATTTCAGCTCACTGCAACTTCCGCCTCATGGATTCAAGAGCTTCTCCTGCCTCAGCCTCCCAAGTAGCTGGGATTACAGGCATGTGCCACCACTCCTGGCTAATTTTTGTATTTTTAGTAGAGACAAGCTTGCACCATGTTGGCCAGGCTGATCTCGAACTCCTGGCCTCAAGCGAACCACCCACCTCAGCCTTCCAAAGTGCTAGGATTGCAGGTGTAAGCTGCCGTGCTTGGCCCACACCCCTCATGTTTTACTTGACCATGTTAGGTATGTCAGGGTCACCTTACTTCTGGCAGGTCAGGTTCCTGTAGTGCTGTTTAGAACTTCGCATTTGACAGGTTTGACTGTTTCAGAAGTTCTCTCCTCTTCCTTCACATCTGGGATGCCATCATTCATTCTTGTGAGAACATTGTCTTGTTGCAGTTTCCCTTTCTGCTTGTCTGTCCACATTGAGGCGCCTCTGGGGGTGTCTTTCCTCCTAGTGTCCACTGTTCACACTGCAGGAGTGTGCTGGAGACTCCCAGATTTTCTGCCTGTGCCCCTCAAGCCTTAAGCGAATATTCCTATGTGCCGCCCATTGTTTCTGTGGACCAACAGCTGGAGCAGGCTCTGTATTCCTCCTCCAGAGTATGGCCCCTTTGGTGTGATGTAATCGCCTGTAATCCCAGCGCTTTGGGAGACTGAAGGGGGCGAATTGCTTGAACTTGGGAATTTGAGACCAGCCTGGGCAACATAGCAACACCTCATCTCTATACACAACACAGAAAAAAATAGCCAGAGATGGTGGTGTGTGCTCGTGGTCCCAGCTACTCAAGAGGCTAAGGTGGAAGGATTGCTTGAGCTGAGGATTGGAGGTTGCAGTGAGCTGAGATTGCGCTACTGCACTCCAGCCTGGGTGACAGAGACCCTGTCTCCAAGGGAAAGGAGAGAGAGAGGGAGAAATAAAAAAGGGAAGGGAGGCAAGGAAAGAAAGAAAGGGAAAGAAGAGAAAAGGAAGGAAGGCATGGCCCCTTTATCATCCCAGAAGAGATGATTGCGGTGAGTGTCATGGAGATCAGTGGCTGCCTTTTCCCGAAACTGAAAAACAGGTGGGGAGTCTGAGGGAGGGAAGGAAAAGTATATCAAGACTAATTTATTTGTGTGTTTTACAACACTGGTGGTTCAGTAAAAATTGGCTATTGCGAAGATTTCTGTATATTGTTGTTAAAAATAGGAACCTGAGATTAAATGTTTGTAGCTTTTCATGTTTTGGAATGAACTACTTTGGTCAAACTCAATAAGTAATGCTTGCTAACTTCTAGTTAGGGCTGGAATATACATTTTAATTCTACATTTAAAACACTATTTGTAAATGCCTGTGTACAATAAGACTCATGTAGGGAAACCATTTTGTCTGGGGAAAGAATGTTCCCCAGTGTTGAACACTACTGTCTGGAGCTTATTAAAAACATACCCCCTTCAGTGTTCTAATTTAGCATTGGTTCACTAGTAAAATTCAGGATTCTGTTTTTTGTTTTTTGTTTTTTTTTTTTTAAAATAGATTTAGGAGTATACAGTTCTGTACATTTCATGTTATTTTTAAGTTTATTTTTAAAAATTAAGAGATGAGGTCTCACCATGTTGCCCAGGCTGGTTCTCCAACTCCTGGGCTCAAGCAGTCCTCCCACCTTGGCCTGCCAAGGTGCTGGGATTACCTGCACGAGCCACTATGCCTGCCTACCTTCTGTGCATTTTAACATATTACCAGGATAATGTATTTTTTCCTTCTCTTCGTGTAATTCTGTTGTGCAGTCAGGATTGGAGACTCAGTGATCTGGTTAGCAAGTTGTCTTGCCAGAGAAGGGTTAACTTATTTTTAGTATTCAGAGTGTGGTTCAGTAAGTCACATGTAAAAATCAATTTGTTATTTGTCATCACCTCACTTAAATGTGTAATGGGAAAGGTTCCGTTGTCCCCCTCTCAGGGTGAATGTAAACAAATGCGAAACTGAGGTTTTGCCTCTCTTCCGAAAACCCTGCCATCTCTTCCAAAACCCTGCCATCTCTTTCCTGCGACTAAGAGGTTCTGCTTCCCTTCATGCAGTTTTAAACCACCATAACTGCTGATCAAAACTCCCAGACTTTGTCTCCTCTCTCTTACATGACAGAGGTTTTTGAATGGCTCTTATCTCTTTCCTTATAATGTTAAGAGTTTTCCTATAGAAACCATTTTGCCTGGGGAAAGAATGTTCCCCAGTGTTGAACACTACTGTCTGGAGCTTGTTAAAAACATACCCTCTTCAGTGTTCTAATTTAGCATTGGTTCACTAGTAAAATTCAGGATTCTGGTTTTTTTTTTTTTTCCTTTTTAAAATAGATTTGGGAGTATACATGTAGTTCTGTACATTTCATGTTATTTTAAAATTTATTTAAAAATTACTAAGTAATAAGCAATATTACCAAGTAAAATGCATTAGGCTTAGCCGCCAAAGGTGCACATCAGACCAGTTGTTCCTAGAGGTGCCATGTATGTCTCCACAGCTCGACAGCCGCCGGCACTCGTGGCTCAGGGCACCTCCTGTTATCTTTCCTTTCCCAGCTTGGGCTGCTGTGCATGCCTGCAGCAGGCAAGGTCTGAGTCCAACAGCCACGATGGGGGAGGCGGGTGGTAGAAAGCCATGGTGGTGGCTGAGACCCTACAGGGCCAATGGACGGGCGCTTCGCTTCTCACCCGCCACACCAGTGAAACCCCGGCCAAGGAATTCAGCCCGGTCTGAACCGGGGAAAGATATAAGGATTCGGGTGTGTGTGGGGGGTCCACTTGCACTAAGCAAGGGGTTCTCTTCCCCCCACCCCCTGAATTTTCCCCTTTTTGCCTCTTAAACTATTTTTCTCTTTTTTTCCTTTTCTAAGTGAGAGGGCCCCCTCCCAACTCTGTTTCTGACAGGGAAGTTAACGAAGGAACGGCCCCTGCTGGCTGAGAACTGCAGATTTGAGAGGGCACATTTGAGACACTCAAAACAGATACAAACAGCCTCTAAAATGCCTTTTTAGTCCCAGACTTACTTCCAAGTTTCAGGCAGAGGCCCTAGAAAGAAAAACCAGGTCTGAGGGTTCCGAGGCCAGGCAGCAGGCGCAATGTAAATGGGAAGGATCGATTCCTGCCAACCAAACCCTCCACCTCACGGAAGGACACCATGCTTCATGGTGTAAACAGGCCCAGGGAACTCAGTTGCCGACAGCAGGGAGAAATGGAGGCGTTGGTGAGGGCAGTTAATTCCTATTCTCCAGGTTTTCCCTCCTTCATGGGTATGTACCGCAGTGGTACCTATGGCTGGCCCAGGGATAAGAAGTGGAGAGTGAAAGGAGGCCACTCGCTTTCTCTGTCACAGCCTACGTTTTTGCTGAAAGAAGGAAGGGAATGAGGGACGCCTCTATTCCCTGTCTTTCAGAATAGGCAACCAGTTATCTTCACCACCCCCAGCTTATACTTCTCTGGAGTGTATCCTAAACCATCGGGACTGCTTTGACTCTCAGAATCTGGAGGAAAAATGCCTCTTAGCCCTCTGCACAAAGGTTTGGCCAAATTACCATTTACAGAAAGGACTGGCTTGTCCTTAGAAAGAAACCATTTATTTTGATACCATTTGGCAGTTGGAACTTATCTGTAGACATGAGGACAGATGGTCTGAGGCCCCATATGTGCAGGCTTTCTATACCTTGCAAGGCAACCCAGACCTTTGCCGACAATGTCGGATTGTTCCAGCCCTCCTGTTTGCTGTCTCAGGGAAGGCTGCAAGGGGCGAGCCCAGGAAAGGAAAGAGGCACTCCTTGCAGAGGAACCAGCTCCCTCTAGCCCTGCCCCTCCGGGTCCACCCCAACCTCCCTATCTAGCTTCAGCCTCTCACTTGACCCCTCCTAAAAATTCTCACTGTCAACAAGGCCCTGTCTCACTCTTTCCCCTCCAACAGATGCCCTTTGAATTTGGGCCCAGTAAAGCCCAGTTTCACTTCTCCCTGCAGGACTTAACGCAAATTAAGGGGGATCTTAGCAAGTTTTCAGATGACCCTGATATATATAGAGGCTTTTCAGAATTTCAGTAAAATATTTGAACTCTCCTGGAGAGAAGTTATGTTACTTTTGAATCAAGACTCTGACAAACACTGAGAAGCAGGTTGCTCTGCAAGCAGCAGAGAGATTTGGGGATGAGCTTTACATCACATACAGTGTCAGGGAAGGGAGAAAACAGTATGAATGGATGACCCTAAATGGGATCCCAGTGACGAGATGGAAGACTGGAAGCGGAGACACTTTCAGGTGTGCATAATGGAAGGCTTACGCAGAACTGGGACCAGGCCTCTCAGTTTTACTAAGTTGTCCATGATTGACCAGGGATTTGATGAAAATCTCACTGCCTCCTTGGAAAGGCTGTGAGAGGCCTTGGTAAAGCACACCTCTCTGTCTCCTGATTCAGCCGAGGGACAGCTAATCCTAAAGGATAAATGTATTACTCAGGCAGCCCCCAATATCAGGAGGAAGTTGCAAAAACTGGCCCTGGGACCAAGAAAGTACGTTAGAGGACCTCCGGAAAGTGGCTTCCTCAGTCTCTTACAATAGAGAAAGGGAGACCCGCTAAAGAGAAGATGCAGGTATTCCCAGGGTGCACCTGTTAATGGCTAAACAGTTATCTCCCCCACCAGGCCTTTTTTTTTTTTTTTTTTTAATATATAAGAGATGGAGTTTCGCTCTTGTTACCCACGCTGGAGTGCAATCGATGCAATCTCAGCTCACTGCAACCTCCGCCTCCTGGGTTCTAGCGATTCTCCTGCCTCAGCCTCCTGAGTAGCTGGGATTACAGGCATGCGCCTTCACACCTAGCTAATTTTGTATTTTTAGTAGAGACAGGGTTTCACCATGTTGGTCAGGCTGGTCTTGAATTCCCAGCCTCAGGTGATCTGCCCGCATTGCCCTCCCAAAGTGCTGGGATTACAGGCGTGAGCCACTGTGCCTGGCCCAGTTACCTCTTCTAAAGTTTATCTGCTCCCATACAAGGTTTCATTTCTTTCACCAGGGTGAAAAATCTTGAAGTACAATGTTGCTGTTAGTATATTTCACTTCTTATCTCTGTGATCTTTGGCTTATTTATTTATTTATTTATTTTTTGAGATGGAGTCTTGCTGTACTGCCCAGGCTGCAGTGCAGTGGCATGATCTTGTCTCACTGCAACCTCTGCTTCCTGGGTTCAAGCGATTCTCCCTCCTCAGCCTCCTCGGTAGCTGGGATTACAGGCATGCGCCTTCACACCTAGCTAATTTTGTATTTTTAGTAGAGACAGGTTTCACCATGTTGGTCAGGCTGGTCTTGAATTCCCAGCCTCAGGTGATCTGCCCGCATTGCCCTCCCAAAGTGCTGGGATTACAGGCGTGAGCCACTGTGCCTGGCCCAGTTACCTCTTCTAAAGTTTATCTGCTCCCATACAAGGTTTCATTTCTTTCACCAGGGTGAAAAATCTTGAAGTACAATGTTGCTGTTAGTATATTTCACTTCTTATCTCTGTGATCTTTGGCTTATTTATTTATTTATTTATTTTTTGAGATGGAGTCTTGCTGTACTGCCCAGGCTGCAGTGCAGTGGCATGATCTTGTCTCACTGCAACCTCTGCTTCCTGGGTTCAAGCGATTCTCCCTCCTCAGCCTCCTCGGTAGCTGGGATTACAGGTGCACGCCACCATGCCCGACTGTTTGTATTTTTATCCACTGCACCTGGCCTCAGATGCCATGTTCTAATGGGCTGTGTCTATAAAGTTATTAAAGAACAAGGGCCAAGTAATTTGGGGTGCGTGTGAAGTGCTGAACATGCATGGCCTTTCCAATTTGTGTGCACCTTCTTTCGTTCTTACTTTATAAATGAAGGAAGCTGATGTCCAGCAAGGTCACACAACAGGTATCACACGGCTGATTTCTGAGCCTAATTCTCAATCTGTGACTTGTGCGACATCATTGTACTTTTGATACTTTGTCATTAGTTGGGTGTGTATTTTACTACCTGGGAGTAGTTATGAACAACCAGTTTGGTGCTAATGAAAAGTAGTTGTGGCTCCTCGATTAGATATGCCAACCTCCAGATTTATAAAGGCTACTCTTATCTTGCTTTGGGTGGTCTTTGTAGTGGATGAATATTGGACAAACCGATAAGGTGATATATATGAAACAGCCGATTTATTTGGGACAGACTTCTATTCATTTCTAGGACTTAGGAGCCCTGCTGGTGTTCTGTACTTGTGCCCCATTTATAGCCATGATGGTAGAGTTAGATTTTTGAAGCTGATGCCATGATCTTTATTTCAATCCTAGTTGGTCGTTTGCTGGTCAGAAATGTGTCTTGTTCCTCTTTAGTGGGAAAAATGTGAATGTGAATGTAAGATAGTTTTAGGTACCACTCAGATGGCCTCATGACCTATCAGAAGTCCTAAAGTCAGCTATGGGATTACGCTGTTTGCCTCCAAGCTGTGTCTTGGGAAGGGATGAGTCGTTCTCTGCAGAGTAATTTAAACCTGGTCAAAGTCCTGACCACCTCGAAGCAGGAGGCAGTGTTAATATGCTTCCTATATCCAAGGACAGTTACCTCTTTTTAAAAAAAAGTGAAACAAAAGAGACTGTGTTGAAAAGGAAGCCTTTTCTTTTATACCCATGCTCTCCTTCCTGTCCATGTGATGTTAGAAAAAGTGTTATTTTCACTGTTACATAAAAGTTTTTGATGGTTTCTTCTCTGCAGTTTTGAGATGTTTCCTAGTTGATGGAAAATTATAAAAAAATTATGCAGAAATAGTGCCCACTGCCCAGCCCATTTCTTCTTGCTTTATGTACCTACTGTTTACATAAATGTTTTTCCCTCCCGTATGTTCTTTTTTACTCTTGCGCATTTGAGTGGAAAATACTTAAAAAGTTTTCTTACGTATACTTATGATTTTACTTGGAGACAGCAAGTGTAAGATCTAGAAGCAGAGGGGCTTTCACCTTGTCTGCAACACACAGGAAAGTAGACACAGTGTCTAGGGCAGGCCCCAGCCTCCAGGGTAAGATAGCCATTTGCCAGCAACCTTGCCTACCCGTCATGACCCTGCCATATTGTAGGTATTGAGTCATGCTTCAACAAGGCTTCCCACGCTTCATTTACTGGACCTTCTATTTTGTCGTCAGAATAATTTATATTTGTATATAAAATTTCTTGGGTGGGGTAATACTAGAATCCAGCAGTGGCTGAAGAGGTGCCAAGTAAGTTTGCCACCTATTGTGGTGTTAGTCTTTATTGTTTAGTAAATGGCAAAGAGAAATCAGATCGATGAAAGGCAGAGTTTAGAGTAGTGCCTGCTTAAGGGCAAGATCACATAGTATCTGCATTGACTCAATAAATATTTAAACAAATGAAATGACCTAGTTTAATATTATGGGAGTGTATGTGAATACTGATCATGACTCAGGAACTGTAGAAAGAAGAGTATTCTTTCATTATTTCAATCCTATTTAAGTCCTGTTGAGTACAGTTTGATACCCTATTTTGTATTTGATTTACAAGAGCAATATATTTTTATCTTAGAACATTTGGGCTTTCTGCTAAAAAAGAAAAAAAAGGGAGGGGAACAGCATTTGTACCACTCAGTGATAATTATTAACATTTTGTGGTATCCATTTTTCTTTTCTTTTTTTTCACGAATTTGGGTGAAACATCAAGAAACAAAACAAAAACAATCCCCGCAGCAGCACTGCACAAGAGCCGTCCTCAAAGTCTGGCTTTTAAATAATTTTCTGTATCTTTCTTTGTAATTGGGTGGAGGGTGTTCCACTGGGCCGCTGAGTTGAACTGCCTCAATCTCTCCACTTGGCCTTTCTGCAATTTATTGAGCATCTACTGTCTCCCAGGCAGTATGCAGTGTGATCCCTCTCCCTACCCATTGTGCCCGTTTAGCCTCTGGGACTACCCCCGACAAGGGTGGAAACCTGAGGCAGAGCAGACACGAGGGTGGTTGGATACTCCAGGTTTGTCAGCCCAGCCACTGTGCTGCATTGCCTGCTAGAATTTATTAGCACCTACCTAGCATTGGGGTATCTTAAAGTTTGATCTAATTCTGTACTGTTGAAAGTGACAAAAGTAGTGAGCTTAGTGCACCTTCATAATTACCTCCTTATGATAAAAAGAGGTGAATTGCTTAGTTAGAATATACACATTTTTAATGGGAGGTATTCTATTAATTTTTTTAGTTTGTTAAAATTATAGAAAAATTTGTGGTTTATACTGGCAAAATTTTCCATAAAATTATTCAAATAGCTTCTTCTTCAAAGGGAACATTATTATGCATCTTGACCTTTTCCCACTCATTATTTTGTGTCCTTATTTACCTATAATTTAGGCATTTAGTACTAGTACTAAGTTAGGAAGTTATTACTGAGGTGCTTTGATTGAAGACGCTTTTGCTGAGTCCTAGGAAGTGAAATAGTGAGGGTTAGGCCTGGAGCACTGGCTCATGCCTATAATTCCAGTATTTTGGGAGGCCGAGACATTTTGTGGTATCCAGTGTTTTGGATGGGTTACCTGAGGTCAGGAGTTTGAGACCAGCCTGGCCAACGTGGTGAAACCCCGTCTCTACTAAAAATACAAAATTTAGCTGGGCGTGGTGTTGCATACCTGTAATCCCAGCTACTTGGGAGGCTGAGGCAGGAGAATTGCTAGAACCCAGGAGGCGGAGGTTGCGGTGAGCCGAGATCGTGCCATTGTACCCCAGCCTGGGCGACAAAAGCGAAACTCTGTCTCAAAAAAAAAAAAAAAAAAAAAAAAAAGGTGAATGGCTGCTTTACTTTACAGTCTTAGTTCAGGATTAAAAAAAAAAAATGCTCATGAGCATGCTCTTCAAATTTTGGTTTTGTGATTTCTGGGGTTTTCCCATTTAATTCCAGATGGAAGGGTGTCATTAAGTTCTCTTCAAATGTAACCAAATATGGTGTGTAGTATTATTGCTGGTGGAATACAACGATGGTGAATATCCCATTAAAAACTCCTCCCTAGCCCCTAACCACATTGAAGTTACGTTAAAGAGTTGGATGTGTATTGAAAGTATGATAATCTTTTGGTATAAAATTAGGCTATTGTATAGTCAAAGAGGCCTCTGCTAAGTGTGGTTCCATTTGGTGTTGAGGGCAGCTCGATATCCTGTCACTTTGTCCCCCAACATTGAGCAGATGTTCTCTGAGTTAATGTTGCTCTTCAGTTATCTTTGACAGAAGCAGGGTCTGGTTAAGATCAGATTGTTTAGACTAATGTACATTGATCTTGGCATAATGATCACAAGACTTTAAGCTAGCTAGACAAGCAAGTGCTGTTGGTGAGTTGTTAGATTGAAAAAACAAAGCAATTGTTTTGAGAATAGCTTCAGTGCCCTGGACTTACATTATAAGACATTGGTTTTGATGTATGCTACTTTTAGATTTACCTGGGAGAACCTTTTACTTGATAAATAGCTCCAGACTATTCTGCTCTGTACTGCTGATCTACTGAGAAGACCGGGGCCTGAGAGTTAGTGGGAGCCATGCTTTTGGACAGCTAGGGCATCGAATGCAAAGTTCTCTTGAATTTTAAGGAAGTAGATGATAATCTCTTCTACTTGGGAGTAAGTAGTGATTTTTTTTTTTTTGTAAATTTCCAAGGTGGGGCTGTGGAACTTACTTTCATGGTAATGGTGGACCCTTGAAGCATTTTTGGAAAGTAGATGAAAGAGAGAGATGTTTACTAATTCTGTTATTTTTACTCAGTAGGTGGTGCTTGAGTGGTATAATTTCCTCTCTAACATTCTGTCATGTTGCATGTAACCTAGATAAAGCACACTGGCATATAGGAATTTCCCTACTTACTTACCTTGGGGTGTGGAGTGTGTGTGGCTTTGTCAGACGCAATGATGTAATGAAAAATGGAATTAAAAAATGGGACTGAGAGTCCTACTAAAGTCTGAGCTCTCTGGTTTAAAAAAAACCAACCCCACTGTATTGCGATGTCTCACTTACCATGCAGTTCACCCATTTAAAGTGTACAATTCATTGTTTTTTTTTTTTTTAAACTGTTTGTAGTCTTGTGCAAGCCATCACCACAATTCCAAAACATTCCCATTCCTCAGTCTCTGGTTTTAGAAACAAATTATCTATGACATTTCTTACCATGAGTTTGTAGATTATTTGATACACAGCCTTTTATTTTAACTTCTTTATGGATTTACTCCCAGAAAAAAATTTTAATCCCAGGTTGTCTCTTACTTGTATGAGGTTTTCTGTAGTAATACTTTTAACACTTAACTATTGTAATTCTATGAACATCAACTGAAATATAATTTTAGTAATAGCTTATTCTGTAAAAATGCTATTAATAATAATAATAAAAATATCAAAAAACATTTTGAAGGCATTGCATTACCTGCTGTTTTGGATTATGATCATTCTTTTGTGTAGACAGTTGAAGATTTCAGTTTTTTGCCAAGCTTAATTTAATTAGGGAAGTAAGTTTGCTGCTATTGCAAAATCATATAATGCATGTTAAATATCAGTGTAATTTGTTTTTTTTAATGCGGCAGCTGGTTTCTGGGCTTAGGAATGATAGTTGACCGGTTTTCGTACTGCTTTCCTGTGATGCTTGTCAGAAGCTTCTAGTATAGTTTCTTCATTTCTAAGCTTTCAAGACTGATTGTACGCTGCTTATCTGTGTATGTGGGTAAGTTTCTTGTCTTTCAATGTCTTTTCAAGAGGTGCTGGAGCAAATTTAGAAATGCAGCATAGTCTAATTTTGTTAAGCAGGAATGTGTACCTGAATCTCTTGTGGAAGTACAAATATTCACCAAGGTGTGGTACCTCTGGCTACCCAACTGTGATTTGGAAAACTGGGGTGATCTGCTATCACTTATGAGTTGCACCTCAGCTACCGAACCGTTGTTAATTTATTTGTCCTCTAATTGAAATCTGGAGGTCGAGCTTTCTCATTGATCTTGGTCTAGTTAATGTATTCCCATCTTTTCCTGTGTAATTGAGAAAGAGCTTTTGATAGGAAGTAGTACATGGGAAAGTAATTCAACCTCTTGGAATTTTCAACCAAAATTCAGTTCATAATTAAATATATTAATAGCACATTGCTGGGAATGAAATAAGACCATGAGCTCCTTTTTATACGTTTTCTAGCTTTTGTAAGTTTGCTCTCCTTTAAAATGCAGATTTTGACGTTATTCGTCTTAGATGGAAATTTTCTGAGGAAGAATTCCATGTTCTTACATTTTCTTAGAGTTACATGGGCAAGGTTGTAGTTCAGCACAGCCCTTGGGTTGCTAGGAGTCTGTTACTGGGTCATTGAGCCTTGGGTGGACCAGAAGGCTCACTTTGATGAAGCCTGGGGAAGGGAACTGCCTGGGATTGAATCTCTGCTCTGCTGCTTATCCAGGTTTGCAACTTGGGATAAGTTAGCCGTTCTTTCATGGACTGGTGATATATGAAATACACATTCCGTAAGTCTTCATAGTTTTGTTGTCATTCAACTGTCTGTATTAGAAATAATGAATTATTAGTCAGTGATTTTCCTGATAACAGTCTGCTGTTTTGTTGTCAGATGTAGATTGGAAGCTTAGAGGTTCAGGGTCTTTCATCTAGTTAAATGTGCATTAAAGCATCTATTTGGTGAACGTTACTTTTGTGGCATAAAATAGTTTAAATGTGCTTTCCAAAGATCCTGGCTTTCATTAAGGTATTCATTTATTCACTAGGAGAGTAACTCATTTTTTATTACACAGTAGCTTATAGCAGGTGTTAGAAACTCCTGTTAACACTAATGGCAATCAGCATTTAACTTTTTTTTTTTACTGTCTGCTGTTTTGTGGTTTTCCACCATTTATTCTTAATTGTCATATATCGTGGAAGTAATTAAATCCATGAATCGCCTCCTCTTGTTATAAATGTTTGCACCTCTTTTAAGTTTGCTTGGCTTTCTCAGATTCTGGTTTCAATTAACATGCTTACGCTTTCCTGGGTTTGCAGGGTAGATTAGTAGGCTTTGGTGTGGCTTTTTTCCTTCTTCCTTTCTGCTTTTATGCATTTGGTTGATGCACCTCTGTACCTAACCCGCTTCTCTGGGAGAAGGGATGTGGAGCCATTGTTTTAAGCAACCGTTTTGACTTGATCTCCAGGAGCCTTGCTTGATTTTGTTTGTTCTGCTCCAACAATATCTGGATGCTTGTAGTGACCAGCTTGTAGTGGTCACATTTATTCCTATTGAAGTAATTGTAAATTTTTTTTTGGGAGACAGATTTCTTGCTTTGTCACTCAGGCTGGAGTGCAGTGGCATGATCTCAGCTTACTGCAACCTCCATCTCCTGGGTTCAAGCAGTTCTCCTCCCTCTGCCTCCCAAGTAGCCTGGGATTCACCCAGCTAATTTTTGTATTTTTAGTAGACACAGGGTTTCACCATGTTGGCCAGGCTTGTCTTGAACTCCTGACCTCGTGATCCACCTGCCTCCGCCTCCCAAAGTGCGGGGATTACAGGTATGAGCCACCGCACCAGGCAGTAATTGTAATATTTTGTATCAGAAGAAAAGATAGGTGGACTGTTTTCTTAAAGCGGTATTTGAGTGTCATCCCTGAGCCATTTCATGGTTAAGAACGTGAGAATACATGTTAAGTAACTAAATATTCAGCAGCTACTATATATTTAAGTAGTTGGGTTGAGAATTTAGCTATAATTTATGGGCACAGTGAGGGTGTGGGGAAAAGAAGGACCCAGGTAGGTGGTGAAATGCTATCCTAAACCTTTTGAAAGTATTTAGAAAGGAAGTATGTTGATGAAATGCAGGACTTAACGAGAATGTGTGTGGGGAGGTGGTGGGAAGCATGGGAGAAGCGCACATGCTTGATGATGAGAGAAGTGGTTATTTTGTTTCATATAAGCAAGCATTCTTCTCAGTATTTTAACCTTTTACACCATCAGAGTTCATTTTGCCTTCCCTGATTACTCATGTGTTTGGTAAGCATTGGAGAAAAATATTTTATTTTCCATGATATGTGTTTAGATTCCTGGGTATACTATCTAATGTATTATTGTTGAGCTTGTGAAAGAAAATGAGACAAAATATGAGATATTCTTCACCGGTTACACCAATGACTTTTTAAAAAAGAATTCTGTTGGGGTTTAAACATTTCCACTTTGTGTATGTTGGTGGTGATGGCTCGGAAATCCCTTTTACCAGACAAGGAAGCGTATTCGTTATTTTTCAGACAGGGTCTCACTCTGTCACCCAAGCTGGAGTGCAGTGGCGCTATCACAAGTCACAATAGCCTTGACCTCCAAGCCTCAAGTGATCCTCCCACCGCAGCCTTGCGAAAAGCTGGGATCACAGGTGCATGCCACCATGCCCAGCTGACTTTAAAAATGTTTTTGTATTGATGCTGTCTTCCTATTTTGCCCAGGCTGGTCTTAAACTCCTGGGCTCAAGAGGAAGCATCCAAACTGCAGGGATACAGGTGTGAGCTGCCACACCCAGCTGCAAGGAAGTTTAGTTATTTTAATTTCTTCTCCTTCTCCTCTTCCTCCTCCTCCTCCTTCTCTTCCTCCTCCTTCTCCTCCTCATTCTCCTCCTCCTCTTCCTCCTCCTCCTCATTCTCCTCCTCCTTCTCTTCCTCCTCCTTCTCTTTCTCCTCCTCCTCCTCCTCCTCCTCCTTCATTATTATTATTATTATTTTTGTGATGAAGTCTTGTTCTGTCACCCAAACTGGAGTGCAGTGGTGTGATCTTGGCTCACTGCAACATCCGCCTCTTGGATTCAAGCGATTCTCCTGCCTCAGCCTCCCGAGTAACTGGGATTACAGGCGTCTACCACTGCACCCGGCTAATTTTTGTATTTTTAGTACAGACAGGGTTTCACTATGTTGGCTAGGCTTGTCTGGAACTCCTGACCTCGTGATCAGCCTGCCTCAGCTTCCCAAAGTGCTGGGATTACGGGTATGAGCCACTGCACCCTGCCAATTATTTCTTTTATTTCTATTTTTTTCTACGAATATTCATTACAGTAGATAATCTTTGTGGGAGTGGTTCTCAGTGTTTTCTAAATTGTATTTTATAAACTTCCATGGACTGGGACTTGTTCAGTCTTCATAAGCTCATAGAAATGGTTTCAAGTTTGAACTGGATTTAATATTTTTTCTAGAAGTTAACTTGTGGGTTTTCTTTTCCTCTTCTCTTCAGTTATACTTGAAAGGGCAGAGAGAATTGCTCTTGCTTTCTTCTCAAGTATAAAAACGTCAAACATTGTTCTTTATTCTTCACTGAAACCATTACAGGTGAAAAGCCCACAATCAAGTTTTTGCAGACCCAGCTCCCAGCTAGATGAGAAGCAGCTGCAACAGGAGAACTACTGTGGAGAGCTCGGACCAGAGTAGGCTTTGCTACTTAGGTTTAGTGGTTACTATTTTCTACCTCTTTGTGGATGGAGAGGTGGAGGGGGATGAATTAAGCCAGTTAACTGGAAAATACATATTTAGTTCAGTAGCATACCATGTGAAGCAAATAGGATGGAAGTTTAAGACTTGTTAATTAAGACCATGAAAGGAACTCGATGGACAATGTTGAAAAGGCTTTTCACGTTAATTGTGTGTGTATTAGGAATGGAAAAACGTTTTCATTGAGATTCCTTAAACTATATTGCAACATGAGTTCCCCTCTTGACTTTGCAGCTTATGTTGTTCTGCTTTTCAATATTAAAAGAAAAATGTGGATCCCATCCATGAAGTCATAGCTAATTTTGGGGTGATGTGGTAGATAGGTACTGGTTAGTTTTGAAGGACCTAATTGCTATATTAGGTTTTGTTTTCTAATCCAAGATGGTGACTTTTTATTGGAGATAGGAAATACTAAACAAAAATGTTCCATCTGGATGGAATTTTGTGGGCAGGTAAATTTTTAGTGTCTCCATCCACAACCACAGCAACATTATGTGCCCTAGTTAGCTATTTGTGTGAAGAGGGCCTAACTGGGGAAGCCAGTGAGAATGACTTGAACGTTTTCAGAACTATTTGCAGGTTGGAAAATTCTCACTTCTATTTCCAGGATTGTTCAGTCTGGAGGAATAGTACAAATTAAAGTGCACTTTTTAGAAGTGGGACTGGGTTTTGGCATTAGCAGCTCCATAATTGCAGTTTTGGCCAAAGATCACTGATGGCTTTTGGCTCATCACACATGAGGAGCTCCTGCAGGAACACTGAAGAAAAGGAAGGGATTCCATGAAGGGAAGGATAAACCAGGGCAGAAACACCGAGCTTCCCAGTTCCTCTCCCCCAACCCACTGCCCCTCAGGGCTGCATTCTATCAAAAGACAGAAGGAAAGATGAAGGCTGGGAATGCTACCTCCTTCCTGCAAGCAATGCCTTATTCTGGCCTTCAGCTTAACACATCGTCTCTTCTAGCTAGAGTCCTTGCAGGTACTCTGTTTTGGAGATGAGACAGACACCGTTGAAATGTATATACAATGACAGAGTTTATTCTCAGGCTGTGATTCTGCATCTTTTGCTAAGGATGTCAAACCTGGATATTCTCGATTCTTGTGGCAACGTGTTATTGGTTAGATGAGGAAAGTTAACAGAGATTGGTTGAGTGGAAGTAGCTGGGTCCGTCATGTCTTGGATCTTAATGTTGTGTAAGTCTGCTGGATTGTTTGTTGAACTTTGCAAGCCCAGCATCTGTTTCAACACACAGCTGGAATTTGGGGAGACGCCTCCTCCATTAAGCTCGAGGGTGTGACCTGAGGCATACATCAGTACAGTCACACAGTCATGATAAGTAAGGTCTAAGGGTAAAGTCACAGAATCATGATCAATAAGGTCTAAGGGACTGGGAGACCAATATGCTGTTATTTTTGTGCTGCATGTTGACCACGCACCTGAAATAAAGGAAATAGGCTGTGTTTTGCAGGATTTCTGATGAAGGCAGGTCTGTCCTGGCTCACTCAGTTTCTCCATGTCTTGAGCTGGAGATGTTAATCAAGAAGTGCATCTAATCAGGTGTCCACCTTCATTAGTAACATGGAGACTCTATAGCTAGTGGGAAGAACTTTGGTGTTACTGAGCAGTGGTGATCATAAATTATCATACTTCACTGATTCCAAGATGTGCTTGGTTTTCACATTTTAAAATGCCTAAAATGAGAACCCAGTTTCGTCAGTCACATCGCCTGAGTGTGAGTTAATTTGGTCCAGATTGTTCATAACTTCATCACCACATCATTGGCCGTTCACCGATTGCATTTAATTGCTATTTAAACAAGATTCACATCGATTTCATTTCAATGCCAAATTATATTTTAATTTTTCTTTGAATTGACAAAGGCATAGAAATTGAGTGGCGGCAAGGCTGTACATTTGATTTTAGTGAAATAAATATTTGGTGTGGGAGGAATGACCAAAATTTCACTTTCGATTGCAAAACAACTACCAAATATTTTTGGCAACCTAATAACAGGAAGAGGGTCCTTAAATAAAGTTATGTTAGGCCCTCAAGGATTGCTTGCTCATTCCAGGGTAGCTGGAGGCAGGAGAAACTGCCACATCCTTGTACTTAAAGAGATTTCAAAGTAAAAAAAAAAAAAGTTGATATCTTGGATTAAGGGTTACTAAATAGCAGTCATGTTTTCAGTTTGAGTGGTATGTAATAAAATGCGAATTTCATATTTGAAGGTGCCTTTTTGGTTACCAGAGAGGATGTTACTGAAGACCTACTGTGTTCACTTGGTATGAGGAAAATAGAGGTCACCCCAGGGAGCCTGTAGATTCGTAGGTGAGCCAAGCACTTCTCAGTAATACCAACAGTAACTAATGCTCTGATAGGGTCTGGTGAAAACATACCCCAGGTATAAGAGATGCGGAAAGGTGAATATGAGTGAGTTAGGGGAAAAGCTGGGAGGATTCTGGTCAGCCTCTTGTTTTGTTCCCACCAATAGCTGCCAGGTAGGGACTGCTGGGTTAAATAGTCAAACTGGAAACCTTCCTTTGAGCTGGGACCCTCATGGAATGACACTGACCTCATGGAGCAGGAGGCCTGGGTCTCATCCCTGCTCTGCTCCAGAGGGGTTCAAATGAGCAGGCCTTTCTGGGTCTCACTTTCCTCATGTAAAATGGAGGGCTGGCATATGCAAATGTTGGTGCACGTGTAGCATCTGTTGCTGGGAGTAGGTGCATTTATAGCACACAAGGCCACTGACTTGCACCTGTGTTCTGGAAGCCAGTCCTATTCACCACTGGATTTAATTTAATCTTCTTGGGGAAGTGACCAATGTATGGATTCAACTGGGAAGTTATCCTGGGCTTCTGACGAGTTGCTGTGTGGTCCAGAGAGGCACACACTTTTGTGCAGCCTTATAAAATGGGATGTTTTGGCATCTGTAGCTGCTTCCCTTGGCAGGGAGCAACGGCCTGAGTCACTCACCCTCTTGCTTCTTCCAAGTGCTGTCCGCTCCCCGCTTCCCTCTGCTGATGACATACCAGGAGATTCTCTCTTCAAACTAGTGTTGACTTGGCTTGAGAGATGGTGGTATAAAGGAGCGATTACTATTGTACATATCCTTTTCAAAAAGGATAATCACTGTGCCGAATCTGAGGCCATGAGGCATTTGAAATAGATGTTGATATTTCTTCCTTTTTAATTTTTTTCAGTAATAGTTCTCCCTCTTTTCTCTCCGATGTAATGGAGGAACACAGCTCTTCATTGCAGGCTTATCTTCCCCGTTGTCCTCCTGAAATCATGTTAGTTTCTTGAACCCAAATTAATTCATTGGCATGTTATTCATTATAATAGAAAATATTAAAGGCTGCTAAAATCTGAGCCATGATGCTTAGCTGAGATTCCTGAAAGACTATAATTTTAACAAGGAAGGCTCTCTTGTTAAGAAACTATGTAGCCCTCCGCCTCCCCACCCCGTTCCCAATATTAATGTTACTAATGTTACGTTGTCCTCTGTCTGTAAGCTGTTTCCATATAACGTGCATTGTCATTGGAGAGGAAGACTATTTTTTCTCCAGCTCAGATGTAGATTACTAAAAAGTCCCCAGAGGACCACATGACCACAGGATCCAGGAATCCGAATAGTGAAAGGAAGGCTCAAAGCATGGCCTGGGAGGTCTAAGTCAGGGATACAAATGAAGCTCTGCATCTTGGGGTTTCCTTGCAGATCCTTTTCCTGCACTTCAGTCCTTTCCACCTTACTCTCCTTTAACCTCCTAGAAACATGAAGTTGTCTGAGTGTCTATTAAGTAGTTGACGTGGCTGTAGGGAGCAGACAGTGGTGGTGTGCTTCCAGCTGGCAGAACAGTTCAAAGGCAGGGCGCAACCTCTGCTTTTTCCCCCTCAGACGTGACTGTAAGTCTAAATTCACTGTAAATAGTCAATGTGTGCAGTGGAATAAGTTTTGTAAGTAAATCCGCATAGCATAGCGCCGCGAGGTTACCTATTAGAGCTGCAAAAGGCTATTGCGACATCAGTACATCTTTTGCTTTTATTGCTGAACAATATTCTGTTGTATGGATATGTCCGATTTTATTCCTTCATCAGTTGATGGACATCTGGCTGAGCGGTTTCCATGTTATGTCATGATGAATAATGGTGCTGTGAACATTTGTGTGCTAGTTTTGGTGTGGACTGGTTTTCACTTTTGGGTGTATGCCAGGGAATTGAATTTCTGGGTCACATGGTAACCTTTTGAGTATTTTTCAGAGCCATTGTATCATTTTACACTCGCACTGCTGTCTGAGGTTCCAATTTCTCTGCATCCTTTCCAATACTTACTGCCTGTCTTTTTAGAAAAATAGTTATCGTAGTAGGTGTGAAGTGGTATCTCATTGCTGCTGTTTTGATTTGCGTTTACCCACTAATGATGTTGAGCATGTTTTCATGTGTTTATTGTTCACTTATATACATTACAGTAGAAATCTTGAGCTTAATTCATATCATTGTACCTATTATGAGAAAGCTTTGATCCATTTGTATCTTATTTAAATTTCCACTTAAATGGTGGCTTTAAAAAGAGCAGTTTGGGGACAAAAATACTTATTTAGGAAAAAATAAATATCGTTATCGAGGAAGGTCTCTTTCTGAACAACAACAAAATAGTATTCCAAAATCTAATGCGGATTGATTGTGGTAAATTAAGTGTTCTAGTAATAAGCTGCAGGCTCAGAAGTTAGGAGCCCATCACATTAGAATGCTCCTATTCCTGATGGGAATTCCATGTTTCTCTTTATTGAGAACTCAGAACAATTGTAAACCCCTTCAACCAATTCTCTACTCCTCCTACCTCTTCAGGATTTCAATGCAAAGAAAGAAAAATTATTTTCAGTCAAAACAATTACTTTTTTGTTTCTAGGGAAACATAACAGAGATGGTAGTTTTGCATCAGTTGGAGCCACCAATTATTTTTGTCCCACTCAAGTGTTCATGCTTCGTTAGTAGGAAATTCAAGAACCTGATCTTTTATCTACAGTAAAATAAAAACAAACGCGGAAAACATATCTGCCATTCATGTTCCTAAAGCATACAGTTCAAGATAACATTTTCCTCGGTGCCAGCACATCCCTGTATAGCCTTTTCAGAGTTCAGCATGGGGTGTATTTCAATGGCAGCAAGTTCTGTCTTGTTCACAGGTGTATCTAAGTACAAGGGATTTTGCAGATGGGATTGATCAAGGATCATTAGAAGAGAAGAGTATCCAGGTGAGCCCAATGTAATCACAAGGATCCTTATAAAACAGAGGTAGGTGGATCACTGTCAGAGCAAAAAGTGAGACGAGAAAACAGGACCGAAGGTGAGAGTGGTGCAGTTTGAGGCTGGATGAGAGGGCCACAAGCCAAGGCATATTGGCAGCCATGAGAAGCTGAAAAGGGCACGGTATTGGATTTTCTCAGAGCTTGCAGAAAAATCCAGCCTTGGTAACGCCACCAGCACAGTGAAACTGATTTTGGACTTCTTAGTTCCAGAACTGTAAGAAAATTTGTATTTTAAGACACAAATGTGATAATTTGTTAACGGCAACAGGAAATTAGTACATACTTTAATGCTTTCTTTGTCCTTTATTAACACAGGAGTTAGACATTTGATGTTACTGCTTCAGCAAGTAACACTGTCAGGCACACTTCTAAAAACTTTCAGTGTATTATATACACAGCAGGCATTCAAGCACAGATAAGGAAATGAGCATGTACTTAACATTCCCCAAGGTCACAGAGCCAGTAAGCCGCGAGCTGGGATTTGAACCCAGACCCCCCCGGACTCTAAAAGTGTTCAGTATATTGAATGCTACTTTGATGGTTTTGGCCACATGATTGGTGAAATTCAGCTGGTAATGTAGTTAGGAAACCGTAGAGTACATACCCCTACAAGTAAGAATTGTATGGTTGATAAATGCTATCAAGAATGTTACAGGAGTTACTTAGACTGGGATATAGGCTGGTCAGAGAAGGCTTTGAGAAGGTGATATTTGAGAACTGAATATTTTAAGAGAAGAGCCCGGGAGGTGAATTTCAGGTGGGGAACGAGCACAAAAACGTTGGTTAGGCTATGGATTGTTGACCATGATAAGAGTTCAAGAAGGAAATAGTTGAAAATCCAGAGGAATGTTCATTGAGAGAATGATGTGAACTCTCCCTCCCATTGTGTGGATTTGGTCACTGACTGGGCGTCATGCAAAGGGTCAGGAGGGAAGCAAACCCTCACACATTCCCATTCTGCCTTTTGTGAGTAGAAAGCTTACAGGTCTCCAAAGTAGTTAGTGTAAGTTACAATGCAATTGTCTGCCTGTACTTTGTATTGATAAGCTACTTTTTAAGTGATACTTTGTTAGAAATTGTCCATGAACTTGATAACATCAAAAAATGCAAGCTAATATTTGGATTACTACAGCTGCAATGTGTGTAGAAATTGTAAAATTTTTACTCAAAGTGATTATGATTTTGTTTTGCATATTAGTTGATATTTCTAATGTCAGTACATTCTAGAACTTTCATATGGGAATAAAATACTGATATTATTCACACAATATCTCAAAAGTAATTTTAAGTAAAATTTGAATTGAGGTTAGCTGATTTATTTTTGCTTATGTAAAAATCACATAAGATTCACTGTTTTAACCATTGTAAAGAGTACAGTTCATAGACTTTTAGTACTTACTGCATTTCTTTCTTTCCTTTTTTTTTTTTTTGAAACGGTGTCTCGCTATATCACCCAGGCTGAAGTGCAGTGGTGTGATCCTGGCTCACTGCAACCTCTGCCTCCTGGGTTCAAACGATTCTCGTGCCTCGGCCTCCAGTGGAGGTGGGACCACAGGTGCATGCCACCACGCCTGGCTAATTTCTGTATTTTTAGTAGAGATGGGGTTTTGCCATGTTGGCCAGGCTGGTCTCGAACTCCTGACTTCATGTGATCTGCCCACCTTGGCCTCTTCAAGTGCTGGGATTACAGGCGTGAGCCAACGTGCCCGGCCACTTAGTACATTTCTGGAACTTTTTCATCACTCTCAAAAAGAAACCCCATACCCATTAGCAGTAGTCCCGCCTCCTCTCCCAGCAACCTCTGGCAGCCAGCAGTGGATTTTCTGTTTTTGTGGTTTGGCCTGTTCTGGAGACTTCATAGCAATGGAATCCTGCAATATGTGGCCTCTGTGCCTCCCTCTTTCCCTAGGTATATTTTCAAAGTTCATCCATGCTGCCCCATGAAATCTTTTTGGTGGCTGAATATCCTATTGTAAGTATATACCATATTTCGTTCATTTTTTCATCATTTGATGGACAGTTGGGTTGTTTGTTCTTTTTGGCTATTATGTATAATGCTGCTGTGAACATGTGTTCACGTTTTACATGAGAGCCTAGGAGGAGAATTGAATAATTGTATGTTTAACTTTTTGAGGAACTCACACTTGGCCTAAGTAGCTTTCCCACAATTGCTGTATGACATTTCCCGTTTCTTCATCTTCACCAGCGTCTGCTGTTTTTCTGTTTGTTTTTATTACAGTCATTCTAGTGGATTTGTCTTAACTTCACGTCTATGGAATCTTTAACAAGTACATATATTTTAACTTCCTATTTGTCATGTGGTACATTGTGTTTCATATGTAAGGGAAAGCATATTTTTTAGACAAATTCATAAATATAAGTTTGAAGTGGGAAGAAATGTATTATAGTTTTATTAATGTTTACATTTTCCTAATGTAAATACAGGGACAAGACAAGTGACCGAGTTGTTTTCATTATCTCATATTTGGGATTCTTGTTATTTGTGTTACAAACTTTGTTTCTGGGTCTGGCGCAGTGGCTCGTGCCTGTAATCACAGCATTTTTGGAGGCTGAGGTGGGTGGATCACCTGAGGTCAGGAGTTCAAGACCAGCCTGGCCAACATGGAGAAACCTCGTCTCTATTAAAAATACAAAATTCCCTGGTCTTGGTGGTGCGTGCCTGTAGTCTCAGCTACTTAGGCTGAGTCAGGAGTATCACTTGAGCCCGGGAGACTGAGGTTGCAGTGAGCCGAAAGTGCACCACTGCACTCCAGCCTGGGCAGCAGATTGAGACACAGTCTCCAAAACAAAGAAACAAAAAACAAAAAAAAGCTTTGTTTGTTTCACCGTTATTTGGCTATATGTTCTAAGTACCTTTTGCTCAGTGCAGAGTGAAAGACCATCTCTAGGGAACGAGGCCTTACTGTGTTCCAAGACTAGGGGCTGCTGCATCCAGACGTCCTTCATGGCCTAGGAAAGCCGTGCATTTTTTCATTGAGTATGTAAAGTCTTAATGAAGTAAGCTAAATCAGTGCAACCATAAGCATACGTCACATGGGATTTTGCAGTAATGAAGTTCACAGTTTTTACAACAGTGCAACTTTGGATGAAATAAAATACAGTACAATTTAGATGGACTTGGTTTCTCAGGCAAATTTTCATGCTCTGAATTCATTCTTAGTCTTTAATCACAGGTTCATTATGGATGTGATTTAAACATTACATGTCAGTGAACATAAATTATAACTTCAAACTGATATTCAAAATGGGTCTAGTGTGGTTCTAGATGGACAGCTGTCTTACATGTTCATTTAACAGGTATTTGGAGACCGAAGCTCTTTGTAAAGGGAAAAGTCTCTCTAAGCAAATGTTATTTATCGATTTTTTTTTTTTAAATCCCCACAAATTGAAAGACCCTTGGTGGAGAAGCTCTGTATCAAATTTAGGGGAGATAATCACAAGCCAGAAAAACAAGAAATCTTTTCTCAAATCTTTAAACGGTAGATTGTGGAATTTTACAAAAAACCTCTTCTGTTTCTCCTGCAGAAAGTGAGTTGTTACTGGATGCTATGTTGTGTGTTTTAGGAAGACACTGGCATGCTGTATATCCTCGCAGCAGCCCTCTGCAGACCCACGGACACCCCCTTCTCTTGTTTAAGCATCTTCCACATGTGTTTCTTTGTATCGCACTGAGAAGCAATTCCATTGTCTTCTGAGTTGACTGTTGGCCATGGAATTTTGTTTGTGATGTTTTTGTGCTGGTGGTTTTTCTGGTGCTCTGCATTCTGACTCAGGAAGCCCATCGTCCTTTTCTATTTATGGTAATTACTAGAGAGCATTTTATGTTGGCCTGTGGGGCGTGTCCACTGTGTTTCTTCGTGTGGGCATGTATGTTAAAATTGGAAAGTATTCTCTCTGAGGTCAGGGCTTTTGTAAGATGTTCTAAAAAGTTTGTCAAACCCCAACTAGCTCTTAAAACATTTTTGTTTGTGTAATATAACCTGTTTACTATTCTTATAAGCGTTTCTATCATCAACTTTTTTTTTTTTTTTTTTTTGAGAAGGAGTCTCGCTCTGTCGCCCGGGCTGGAGTGCGGTGGCCGGATCTCAGCTCACTGCAAGCTCCGCCTCCCAGGTTTACGCCATTCTCTCGCCTCAGCCTCCCGAGTAGCTGGGACTACAGGCGCCCGCCACCTCGCCCGGCTAATTTTTTGTATATTTTAGTAGAGACGGGGTTTCACCGTGTTAGCCAGGATGGTCTCGATCTCCTGACCTCGTGATCCGCCCGTCTCGGCCTCCCAAAGTGCTGGAATTACAGGCTTGAGCCACCGCGCCCGGCCTCTATCATCAACTTTAATGTTAGTAGGAAGAGAAACTGTTTCTCATCTTCATAGATTGACTTTAATTAGTGATTAGTTTCTGGTGATGAGATATATTGAATCAAAGATGGTCTGATTTTTCCAATCTCTCCTTTCTGCTATTATTAAATAAATGAAGAATCACAGCACTGTTTCCTGATACTGGTACGAACACAGTGTTTTTGTGTTGTTGGTGGATAAGGACTGAGTTACCTCTGACTCAGGGATTCAGGGTTATGAGATTTTCCTCATTGAGTTGGAGCAACAGAAGCTTTGAATGGATGATAGCTGATTGATTCTGTGTCTTCAAGCCAGTAGCTGCTCGGTTTGTGTTGCAATGAATGAAAACTTGTGTCCACTGTGACCTTTTTACTTTTTCTGAGAATAGTGAATTCTCATTTTCAGAGAATTACTGTCAAGAAAAATGTGTATCAAGCCATTCCTTCTGTGTGCTCTGTTTAAACAGCTAGTTTCCTTAGTTACAAAGGTTTCCCTTCTTTCTCTCTAAGTTAGTTACTAAGCTTTTAACACGTACCAGTCTTGATGTTGAGTAGTTGTCGGAATATACATTATTTTAATGCCATGAGGCTGATTTGGGAGGTGGCGGGACTGAATTCTAGAGCAACCATTCTGAGTTTCTGAGATCTCTGGCACAGGCCATACCCCGACCAGTTAAGTCAACGTGAGGGTGAGGAAATCGTTAGGTGGTTTCCAGGGCGGCCATGCCTGACCACTAGTATTCTAGGAGTGTGCTCCCAGTGAGTGCTGCACAAGCTTGAACACAAACCACCAGCAATGGCGATAAGAAGACTTATTAGAAAGATAGGAATGTGGCCTTCCAGGAAATGCAGTGAAGAATGTTTTAGGGAGAATCTTTGCTTCAGGAGCTCAGGGTTTATGGAAGAAGAAATTCAAACCACAGTGTGTAGGTACAGCAGCAGGGCGTGACTCACAGGTTGGTAAAATAAAAACTTTTCTGAGTGGGAATGGTTTTCTGCAGTTTCCCTACAAGTGATAGGGTTTACTCCTTTGGATGTTGTGCTGCTGTATACTGTCCCGGCAGCTGTTTTGACTGTACCTCCCGCCCCTGATGTGACATCCAGAGGCTGCTCTTCTGGGTTCTTCCTGGATTCATTGACTGGAGAGAAAGTTCATTTCACTGCCACACACATCTTTCTGATTTGCAGCCGCCTGAAACCTGAACAGTCTTGGTGTTGCTCAGGAGAGTATCATGACTATATTTTTAGCGACCCGCGTGGGCAGGCCCTAGGCCAGTGTCACTTCACTCACTTGGCCTCTGCATTTTTCTTATTTGCATTGAAAGTCTAAATATAAATAAGGCTATCTGTGGTAGGGGAGGGGGTGTGTGTTAGAGAGAGGCAGATGGGGTTGATTATAACCTCAGTGGGTATTAGAATTTCCTCACCAGCAGTGATGGATGGATTTCGTTTTTTCTTTTTCTTTGAGATGGAGTCTCACTCTGTCTATCAGGCTGGATTGCAGTGGTGCGATCTCTGCCTCCTGGGTTCGAGCAGTTCTCCTGTCTCAGCGTCCCAAGGAGCTGGGACTACAGGCACCTGCCACCATGCCTTGCTAATTTTTGTATTTTTAGTGGAGACAGCATTTCACCTTGCAGGCCGGGTTGGTCTTGAACTCTTGACCTCAAGTGATCTACCTGCCTCGGCCTCCCAAAGTGTTGGGATTACAGGTGAGATGAATTTCTAAGTCCTCCCCTGTTACGTTAGCAAAACCTCATCTCGTGAGTTAGGGCTTGTGATGTCAAATGTAGATTTTCAGAGAATGGCTCTTGAGTCATTTCTCTTTCTATCCGAGACTCTTCTGTGTTAGTCATTCTTTATATTTTATACATTTCTATTTTATTCCTTTATAGTATTTACTTTATTTCATTTTTGAGACTAAGTCTCACTGTGTAGCCCAGGCTGAAGTGCAGCAGCACGATCTCTGTTCGCAGCAACCTCTGCCTCCTGGGTCCCGGTTCAAGCAGTTCTCCTGCCTCAGCCTCTCAGTAGCTGGGATTACAGGCACATGACACCATGCCCAGCTAATTTCTGTATTTTTTTATAGAGATGGGGTTTCACCGTGTTGACCTGGCTGGTCTTCAACTCCTGACCTCATGATCTGCCCACCTCCCAAAGTACAGGGATTACAGGAGTGAGCCACTGTGCCCGGCCTATTTATTGTATTTTTGTGAAACAGGGTCACACTCAAGTCGCCCAAGCTGGAGTGCAGTGGCTCGATCATAGCTCACTGTAACCTCAGAACTTCTGTGCTCAAGCGATCTTCTCACCTCAGCCTCTGGAGTGGCTTGGACCACAGAAATGTGCCATCATGCCTAATTTTAAATTTTTAGCTAATTTAAAATTTTGGTTGTAGAGATGAGAGTCTCTTGCTACATTGGCCAGGGTTGTCTTAGACTCCTGGGCTCAAGCAGTCTTCTTACCTTAGCCTCCCAATGTGTGAGAATTACAGACATGAGCCACTGCGCCCAACCTAGTCTTTATATTTTAAAGCGTCATTTTCCCAAAGGTTCTGAAAACCTTGTTAGCCAAAAAAAGGCACAGCGAGGTCCGCCAACCTTGATTTGGATTCACTCTTGCCTTTTTTTTTTTTTTTTTTGAGGCGGAGTCTCGCTCTGTCGCCTGGGCTGGAGTGCAGTGGCCGGATCTCAGCTCACTGCAAGCTCTGCCTCCCAGATTTACGCCATTCTCCTGCCTCAGCCTCCCGAGTAGCTGGGACTACAGGTGCCCGCCACCTCGCCCGGCTAGTTTTTTTTTTTTGTATTTTTAGTAGAGACGAGGTTTCACCGTGTTAGCCAGGATGGTCGCGATCTCCTGACCACGTGATCCGCCCGTCTCAGCCTCCCAAAGTGCTGGGATTACAGGCTTGAGCCACCGCGCCCAGCCCACTCTTGACTTTTAAATCAATACGTAAAGACTTTTGTTTTGTTTTGTTTTTTGTTGTTTTGCTCTTCAGTAAATTAGGGCACCTAAATTTAGATTGTGAGTTTCAATTAAAACCACCCAACTGTATTCATGTCTCTGGACTGAACTGATATTTTCTCTAGGGTCTGTAACAGGTAACAACACATTGAAAAATTCAGTGGAGGTGACTCCATTTACTGAGATGAAAACCTTTGGATGTATTGCTGTTTCACGCACTCCACATCCAGTCTATCAGCCTTCTCTTGGCCCAGTCTTGTTCCAGAATATAACCAGTTGTCAGTCTTTTGCACCAACCTGGTCCTCATCTCTTGTACAGGTAACTGCCTCAGCCTCCTTTGTTTTTCCACACCACCGTCCCCCATGATTTACCCTCAACACTGCAGTCAGTGCTCAAAGTCTGCTACTTCTTTGCTCCCAAGTCTTCAGTGGTTTCCCATGTAGAGCAAATTTGTTATTTTCCCCACTTCCTCCTCTATCCTTTCACACACATCACCCGAAGTGTAAATGGTAAATTTCTACATACATCCACTTTGCTTATAACACATCTTGTATGATTGAAAATTGTAAAGATAGGAAGAATTGTAACTTTGCTTCTTGATAGCCATATTTGCATTCCCTAGCAGCTTTAACTTAAAATGAGGTTGCATGTATGCCATGCCACCTTTTTTTTGGGGGAGGGGGTGATCAGTCCTCATGGCTTCGGGTAAGCATGAATTTCTTCATGAAACCCCCAAACTGCCACATTATTCCAGTGTTACAGAGCTAAACATAACTGCAGGAAACCTCATTCTGCATAAAGGAAGAAATGTTGGAAGTGGCTGGGATGCACGGACCAAAGAAAAGGTTCAGTTTTGTTTAGGTAGGTGAAACAATGGTGATTGTTGCAAGGTATTGTTAGAGATAGTTAAATCTTGTCTTTGGAGGAGGAGCAATTTTTTTTTTTTTGAGATGGAGTCTGGATCTGTCTCCCAGGCTGGAGTGCAGTGGCGCAATCTCAGCTCACTGCAAACTCTGCCTCCTGAGTTCAAGTGATTCTCCTGTCTCAGCCTCCGGAGTAGCTGCAACTACACATGTACCAGCATGCCCCGCTAGTTTTTGTATTTTTAGTGGGTTTCGCCATGTTGGCCAGGCTGGTCTTGAACTCTTAACCTCAGGTGATCTGTGCGCGCTGCCCGTGTCCCCTCCGCCCCCAGCCTCCCAAAGTGCTGGGATTACAGGCATGAGCTGCCGTGCCAGGACTGGAAGAGGAGTAATTTAACTTGTCAAAAATATATCAGTTTAAATGTTACTGAGGTCTTGTCCCGGGGTTACATAGGATCATGGATTCTTTGCAATACAGAATCAACAGCCAGCCTTAGGTCATTAAGTGAAACAGACATAGCTGGTAAATCAAGACTTGTTTATTTCTAGGTGCCAACACGTTGGTATGAAAAAGAATTGAGAATGGACTTTTATTCTTGTCTCTTGAGAAAGGCAGCTCTGTTTACTGTAGCATTACTATTGAAGTCATGATTAGTATGCAGTTAGTAAACACTGGCATTTGTTTGGACATGGGGTCTGAAGAGGAGAGCTTTTGCCTCTATGAGATGCTCATACCTTATCAATTAGGGATGTTGGTAGTTGTGTGGAAATTAAAGCCTGTAAGGGAAGTTAGACTGATGATAGGTCTTTATGGGCTCTGCAAGGAAATTCAGAGATTTCTTCTGCAGATTCTGGGGAGGCATGGAAAGGCTTCAGTAGGGGAAGTAGTGACATGGATGGAGTCATTGCAGCGTAGCTGTGTTTGTAGAGAAAGAACGTGGGATAGGTGGTTGGAATTGGGATTAGTTGGTGGTAGAGACATTTTAGATTTCTTCTCTTTGGAAAGAAATGAGATTTCTGTTTTAAATATATGTCCAGGGAGTTGAGAGACAGGCAAATGTCAACAATGAGAAAGAAAGTGCCAAGTCCAGTTTAGGTTTCTAGACTGAAGCAGCCAGGAGGGTGGTGTGGAGAGGGTTGTGGTGGGGAGGGAGGAGATTGTCAAGAAGATGATTTAGTAGTCATCGGTGTTTAGATTATAATTGGAGATAAGGGGAGGTCAGAAGAATCAAACTTGAAGGTGGTGGGGGTGATGATGAAACAGCAGAAAAGGTATTTTAGTGTGGCAGGAAAACCAGGGGAGAGTCCGGTTGCCAGTAAAAAGTTTGTGTTAAATTTGGCAATTACAGTGTTTCTCATGGCAGTGAGAACAGTTTTCCTGGAAGACTAGGATGAAAGTTGAATACACTGTATGTCTGGTGTTCGAACACCAGCACTTCTCACATGTAATCCCTGAACCAGCGGCATTAGCTACACCTGAGAGAATCTCAGTGAAAGGAGGCTGTGCACAGTGTGTGTTCACAAGCCCTGTGTTTCTGATGTCTGCTCAAGTTTGCCACCATTGCCTTAGATAATTTTTGTTTTACACATGAGCCACTGTAAGATTCACAGAATTTCAGAATTGGAATCCAGGCTTCTTTGTACCTCTCGCTCACTGTTCTCTTTCCACCTGCTACCTGTTTCCCTGTGTTGTGTCTTGGAATGGCTTTCAAGTACCTGCTGTGTGCTGGACTCATTGCTATGTCGCAGGAACATAAAAGGCTAGTAAGACACAGACTAGTCAGGATGTGATCTGTACTACTTCACACCTCTGAACCTCAGTTTCAGAATTTAAAAATGTTTGTGTAATAAGTATGCTAGTTGTAAAATGTGGAAGAGAATGTGTACAGGAAATGTGTGTGGCCTGTCTCTTGGTGGACACGTTATTAGTGGGAAATGCTGTTTGGAGGGGAAATGGGCATCAGAATGGTTTCTGGAGACCCATACCTATAATGAAAGGGTGCCAAACCCAGGGTGGTTATTAATTAGTGGAAGGGCTGGAGGACACAGGAAGGGGTTAAGGCGTGAGACAACTTCACCTGTTTCTGGAAAAAATAAGGCAGTATGTAAGTTTATGTTAAGTCCAAGGACAGAGTTTATTTGTAGACTTTCTGTTAGTGTGGAAATTTGCATAAGATAGACAAAAATAAATGGGTGGTTTGTAATATAACATGACCAGAGATAACCAGTCTTGTGACAATATACGTATACTTCTGCTTATTTCCTTGCTGGGGTTAGGGTGGGGTAGTCAGTCAGGCACTGATCTCATAAAATGATCCCCCAGCAGTGCCCTGGGTCCTGGTGGAAGGAACAGCAGCACTGACTCCTAGCCATCGCCCACAGGTCCATAATTCTAACCAGCTCTGTGAGTAAGGGGCAACCGTGAATCAGATCAAGCTGGTTTGGGCCACCCTGTGGGTACTTGGAGACTGGCTGGTGGAGAGGACTGGCTTTTGTCTGGCCTTAATCCCGGAGGCTTTATTTTGTAGTGGTTTCCTTAGAAAAGGATTTGAAGGCATAGGAAAACAGTGTGTCTTCAAGGCTTTGCAGACAGACTTTACTTCATTTTCAGAATGTCATATAGGTTTCCTGCAAAACCTCTAGAGGCCAGATGTGGCCTGCAGGATTGGAACCACTTCCAGCCAGGAGAGTTGTATGAGTGGATGTCTGCACTTTGAATAGTTCGTGCCTGCTTTAGACTCGAGTTTTCTTGTGAAAGGTTTCTTGTCTCCCACGGTTTTCTTGCTAAATGGAGTAACGCATAAGGCACGTACTCTGAAGACTCAGGGATGTAGTAAAATGCACTGTCGCATAACACACAATGTCAATTGAAACCCCTATCCAGTTAACACAGATATGTCAGTGCTGTCCAAAAGAACTTCTTGTGATGACGGAAATCTTCTGTAGCTGTGCTGTCCATTGACAGGTGGGGGGATTGTGGCCATTGAGTAACTGAAGTGTGACCAGCATGACTCAAGCAGCTTAATTTTAAATTTTAATTGAGTTAATTATAAGTACTTACATGTGACTAGTGGCTACTATATTAGATGGTGCAGATTAGAATGTGGCATTTGGGGATTTTTTGGGCGTATATTATAATAAACATAAAAAGGCATTAGTGATTAAAAGATCCGAATTTTAGAATTTCTTTTTAAATACATTAATGTAAATTCCCAAGGAAATTCTAGTAACATAAATTCCCAAAATGAAGTCATATAGTTGCACACTGGCATTGGTGATGTTGAACTGTCTATTTATTTGATTTGATTTTTGAAGACACTGGCCAATCATTTATTTGTAATTTGATTTCCCCGCCACCACTCCTCCAATGAAGGTAAATTGACAATCCAGGTTTCTGTTAGATGCTGGAAGATAATCCTGCTGTAGATGTTGGGTCTTTTTTGATTACGTTGAAAAAGCGAACTGTCAGATCCAGCACTGCAGGAGGGTTTAATGCCGAGTTGCTTGGTTCTGGCTGCTCTGTTCCCTGACTGCACCCTTTAGCCATGAACGTGTGGACGTCTTGCTGCCATGCTGCTGCCTTGACGACGGCGGATGTCTGACATGCTCAGACGCAAAAGAGCTGACTTGGCAGCTGCCCAGCAGATTTTTATAAAGGCTCAGTTGGTGGCCGGAGATTCAGCCTGTCAGAGTTGTGTTATGCAATAAATCGTTTTCAGCAGAAGTTCTTAATCCAATTTCAGCTGTAGCTTTTTTTTTTTTTTTTAAATAGGCGGTAATCAAAGATAAGTACACATTATTTAATGGGAGTTTGGAAGAAGTAAAACTCTCCTTGCATAAGCATTTTTAGGCCGTTTACTTTAACCCGGGAAGCATGTCTGTCTGAAGAAATTTGCTGCTTGAAGTGCTTTTAATTTAAACCCTAGGCAAGGGAACATCATTCCCAAGTTCAGTAAATAAGTTTATTCTCTTAGGATGTTTCCTGGCCCCTTATTTCCATTTGTGAATGTTACCCAGGCTTCACTTCATTTGAATATTGACAGACTGCTTTTTTCTGGAATTAATTGGAAATTATTAGTACTACTGTTACTTTGTTAAAAGGGAAGAAAAGGTTATTTTAGACAAAGTTGAATTTGTACCTTTCTCATTTTCCTTCATCACCCCCACTCCAATTTTTATTTATACTTAATCTGTGGCAAGAATCAACGTTCCCTCCCAATTTTTTATGGTGCTTTCATTTTTCTCTCAAACTGTTGCTGGAACAGGTTTGGCATATCAGGCGGCTACAAGCTGTTTCAAGTAGGGTGATTTAACAGCAGGTATATGAGAAACACGTTCTGAAAATAAAAGGCATTCATGTACAGGATTCCAGTCATTTATCCCTGAGAGGAGGAAATAGCTATCAATCCTTTCCTTGTCCATGGGCCTAGTTTTTTAGAATTTTTTTTCATTTGCTATTCAGCTCTGTACAGCTGTTATTCAGATCCACCATCCTTAATCCCATGATACGACATTCCATGTTGGTCCTTTGGGCATTGAAGTCAGGAATAGCACTTCTTTTTCTTTTTGAAAGTAGCCACCTCCCTCCACCTGTATTGCTCTAGCAAGGTGGCCGGGAATAGGATAGACGCGGGGGGTTGGCAGCTCATCCAATTGCCTTGTCTTAGCATTTCTGTAAATTTTAATAAAGAGGCTGGGTGTTAGGAGATCTTCCTACCTGTGATCCCGATTGCTCCTTTCCTCGCATCTCCCATGCCCCCGTCAATTCGAAGGCGATTTTTGCATTTCAGCATTGGTTTTAGGTACTACAGGTTGTGAAGCGCCTTTGATGTCCTGTGCCCCTGCCCCGTGGAAGCAGGATTGGTTTTTGCAGCACCTTCCGTAACTGCGCCTAGGTTGCCACCTTCTGCCTCTTTATCACCAGGTTGTTATTTAAAACATTGGTGGCGGATCTGAATTCCAACTTTAGAACAGATGTGTGTCACACTTCCAGTCCTGCTATGTCTATGTTATATTTATTTGTTTTATAATATTTATTGTAGTAGCTTTATTTCTGTTTGGTGATATGGTTAAAGAAAAGTCTTTGTGTCATTGTAGGCTTTTTTTGTTTGTTTGTTTTTAATTGATTTGGATCTCCTGGAAGGGGCCTGGTAGAGTTGGTTGACCCATGACCCAGTTTCCACGGGCTGTTTCCCTGTCATTATTACCGGTGCCCTTGATTTGGATAATAAATGACTTGACCACTCTACCTGTGATGCATAAGTGTCTTAGGTAGTTTTCCTGCAAGTGATAGGAAATTAACTATCTTCCATTTTTAAATAGATGTAATTGTCAGAAAATTGATTTTTATTTGATCAGAAATGTGTTTTCCTTTAACCCATGCTTTTTCATCTTTGTTTCCTTCTCCCAAATCAAGATGGCCTGAATTTGAAACCATAATAAAAAACCAAGGTATGAACAAATTGCATAACGATGGTTTGCCAATTCTAGGCCAGTAATAGAAAATTCCTACCCCTACTCCCACTTCTATCCCCACTACTACTAATAGTATTTTTTTCATACATTATTTACATTAAGCCTCTAAAAACCAATAATTTTAATTTTGCTTTTATCTAGGAGTCATTGTGAGTTACATATTTAACATTTCTGGCTACTAATACGTTTCTGAGTTTTGAAATTTTACTTCCTGATCTGGCATCTGCCATGGACTGACTACCAATGCCACATTTCCGTCAAGACACTGGAATTCATCTCTAAGAAATAACTAAAAGTTTCATGATTACTCCCTTTCTCCCATGCCTTTGAATCTAAAGGGAGAAGGTGGCAGTGTGGACCTTATACTGAAGAAAGGCTGAGCAGAGAAATCATGATTATTGAATGCAGGTGGTGCTGAGCTCAATGCCCAGCAGTGAGCCCCCAGGAGAGGTTTGCTGTTAATACATTCATGATGGAGTTTTCAAGTCTTTCCAATCTTTCCAGGTGACTCCAAGTATCAGCCTCTGGGTGGCACCCGTTCTGCGAGCTTTACTGACCTGGATGTCCCTGTTTTATTGCCCTAATGTACTTGAGTCCTCTTGAGATTTTCAGCGCCCATACGTTTGAAGAGTTGGCTATCACTGGAGAACAGCAGCCTATAAAGACTTTTTCTTGGTGGGTGAGCCAACCAACCTTGACAGATTACAAGAACTCTTGGTGTAGCTAGATACTATATCAAAACAATCTAGTTTTTAAAAGTGTGGATCATGTACCTTCTTGTCTTGTAAAGCAGTTCATTAACCTGGTCTGAATACAGCTTGATTATGGACACATAGCTTTCTGTCAGTGGCCGGTACAGGGTTTTAATTTTATGTTTGTTGTTTTTTGTCTTTCAAATAAGTAGAGGAGAGCATCACAGGAAAATAAAATTGTATCACTGGGAGCTGTGCTTTTGGTTGGATTGGGTCCTTCATTTGGTTCTTGTTTCACGATGGTGCAATACTTTTACTTACTTCCTCCCCATCCCCGCAAAGAAACAGTCATCATGGAGGGTATAGTTAACTGCAAGCTCATGAGATCCTGCAGTGTAATGAGACTGTGCATGGAAATAGAATTGTCTTCTTATATGTGTTGGATGTCTTCTGGAGGATTATTCACGTTTGAAGAGAAGTCATTCCAAGTTGAGTAACCAAAGGAGGAGGGTTTGAGGGACAGTGTCACATAAGGAATGATTAAAGGAACTAGCATTACTTAGTGCCATACCCTTTTGGGTGTTTTCCCCTGTGCTCTTTGATCACTGAAGAGGAGTCAGAAGATGATTTCTCAGGGTATATTTTTATAGACACCTGAATTCTGACAGTAATACTGGCCACACGAGATGGACGTTTGAAGCATTCGTCTTGGAGGTTTCATCTTTTCTTTCTGATGGAATATGGGCATAGGAGGGGGTACCATTTTGCAGAGCAGAGCTTCTGAAACTTGAGTGTGTATAGGAATCACCTGGGCATCAATGCAGATTCTGAGCCCCTAGATCTGGATGGGACCCAGGAGTCTACATTTCTAACAGGCTGCGGTTAAGGTACAGGTGGTCTGTGGGCCACAACTTGGAGTTCCAAGGCTGTGGAAGGATATGTTGAATCTCTAGCCTGGACAGTCAGCTGTGGAGAGTTGTTCCGTGGTGTTGTCTGATAAAAGGCATGTGATGCTGTCATGCACTTACTTTCTGAGCTCTGGTATTGTATGTATCTATTACAGAACACGGAGCAGTGAGGGATTCTGTTCTCCTTTTTACCTTTTAGTAAAAAGATTCAGCGTCTAGGTTAGAGAGAAACGTATCCTTCCATATCCTTGCAACACCAGGTTCTGGCCCACAGACCACCTGTATCTTAACCACTTGGCATAATGCTTTTTACTAATTCTAGTAAAAAATATTATAGCATATGCAAGTTTGATTCCTGACCAATTGCTATTTTTGATAAGAAATTCTATTATTTTCAAAAGTGGCAATAATCCTGCAGTTTAAAAGGAGCCATCACTTTTCCTCTAAAGGGCGTATTCCTGTGTCCTCTATATTAAGCTGACAGTAAACCAGAGTGGATGGGGCGCTTGCTTTGGGGGCCATTCCAGAGTGGGCCAAGAAGAGATCTCTCTATTTTTTGTGCTGCGCTGTGAAACCCTGACTGATTTCTCCTGCTGGGGAGCCAAGAGGCCTGAAGTGGTTTACAGAGGGCAAAGGGGATAATTTGGATTTTCAGACAGTGAGGTGCAAATGGGATATTAGTTGACTTGAACATATGATTGGGAATGAATTATTGGATTTAGAGGGTGAGGCAAGAGCATCATGAGAGATTGCTGGAAATATAGGAGAAGGAGTCTGAACAGATGTGGTAAATAGGGTAGGAGAAGAGTAGCTGGAATAATTGGTCAACATTTAGCAAAAGGGAGTGTGACAGAGTTGTTACATATGTAACATGTGGACATCTGCAATGGCACTTTTTCTTGCAGGGAACACTGCAGAGTGGCTGAGGGAGGAGTGTTAGCAGCCACTGTGGAAGAAGGATGTCTCCACTAGGACACCAGCCTCTGCTGAGAATCAGAGGTGTGGCTGAGCCGTTTGGGATTCGTCTCTGTGGGGAGTGTTTTATGAGGATAGCAGTGTGACTTCCGGCACTGGATGTTAGACACTGAGATTAGACACTGGCAGGGCAAGTAGGGGTAAATAAATGTCAGTGGGAACAGTGAGACTGAGCTTCGTTGACTTTCTAATTGATTCCAGAAGTATTTATTCAGCTCTTACTATATCAGGCATGGTTTGGGTGCTGGGATACAGTGGTGAACAAGAGAAATGATTTCCTTGCCCCATGGTTAAATGGCTAATTAAATAAGATAGCTATTGAGAAAGAAAATGGAAAGGAAGCTCTGTATTGGATGTATGAGTTTGCTTGACCTCTGATGATAGAGTTGTATCTGGGCTGGTTTTTTTTTTTTTTTTTTTTTTTTTGAGACTTGCTGGAGTGCCTAGGCTGGAGTGTGCAGTGCCGCTATCTCAGCCCACTGCAAGCTCGGCCTCCCCGGGCTCAAGCCATTCTCCTGCCTCAACCTCCCTAGTAGCTGGAACTATAGGTGCCTGCCACCACGCCCAGCTAATACTTTGTATTTTTGTTTGTTTGTTTTTGTTTTAGTAGGGACGGGGTTTCACCGTGTTAGCCAGGATGGTCTCGATCTCCTGACCTCGTGATCCGTTTGCCTCAGCCTCCCAAAGTGCTGGGATTACAAGCGTGAGCGACCGCGTCTGGCCATATCTGGGCTGTTTTTAAGAGCGTTCAGTACTGGTTGATCCTGAGTGAAGAATGATATAGCCAGAGCAGAGTTAGCATTAAACTGGAAGGCTGTTTCTTCTGGCCTTCCTCTCCTGCATCTTGGATAGGTTGAGTGCAGGCACACCTTTGCTGTCTGCATCTGGGATTCTGCTAGAGGGGTATAAGGTTAGGATGATTCCCCCATGACTCTACAATTGGGAAAGGCAGCGTAATTGGGACTATTTGGAATTATTACTTACTGTTCTATCTCTTGTGAACAGCACAGAGTCAACTCATTTACTAGATTTATGTCTTGCATCAGCATTGAGGGAGCAGGTGACAAGTCTCAACCAGCACTGTAGATTACAAAAGAACGCTTGTGTGTTGTGTGTGTTTTAAGTTTGAATTTTAATGTGTAGCATTTGAAACCCCATAATCTGTGTCATGGATTTGCTTCTCCTGTATTTAAAATACTTTCTAGGTGTAATGAAGCTGCTTGTGTCAGTAACTGAACCTTAAATGCACTTCCTTTGCTGTAGTTTTCATCTCACATGGTTTATGTTTTAATTAGACATTAGTTATAGGGGAATAATCCTCTCAACTGGAGGCTGAAGTCAGGGTGAAGGCACCAGCCTGCACAGGATGCAATAAATCGCCATGGGAGTTTTACATTGAAAGCTATTTGGGGCCTTATAATTTATAAACTGTGTACATGTAGGAAATAATAGTTTATCATCTCACGTCATTGTTTGTTGTGGAGATTCGAACAATAAGAGTAAGAGCCTGATGGTGATGAAGAGAATTCTGTCTGACAGCCTTTATGAATAGACTGAGGCTGTTGAAGAGGTGGATTTCAGCCTAATAAGCATTAACTCCTCCTGCAGTTAACACTATCATTCAGTTGCAGCTAATGTATTAGGAGAGCTTTCTTGCAAACCCAAGGGAGTTGCTGTATAGATTAATTCAGCTACATCATGCTTTTCATGTGTTGTGGTATCAAGTCAGGCGTTTTACTAAGGTTAGTTATTTGGGTTCCTGCATTTTTCTGGTTTTTAATCATTTGATTAGAAGGGTCTCCAGTGACCTACACTCAGTAGCAGGTTAGAAATCGTGTTTCTGTTGTTAGGTTGAGGCAAGGTTTACTGGCTTCTTTTAGTCTTCATGTCCGAACCCTGACCCCTACCCTGGTCTGTGGGTGTCTTGCTGTCTTGGGGAAAACAGTGCCTTCTTCTAGAGGCACTGCCCAGCAATCGGAAATCTCAGCCTGGCAGGCATCTGTGAGTGAAGGATGTCAAGGAGAAGGGTAGGAATCCTAGTTCTCTTAGGCCTTTCTTCCTCTTGCTGTAGAAGATGGATAATTACTCTCATTCTAGGAAATCCTTGAAGCTTAATGAAAGTGCAGCTTAAGTTATTTAGGGCTTAAGAGTCTCTATGTGGCTGGATTTCTAAAACGAAGTTTGTATTTATGCAGAGTATAGGAATGTATGTGCCGGAGGAGAGACCTCAGATCATCTAGACTTCTCATTGAATCCCATGAAAGTTTTCCCTCATCCTTCAGTGTTAGGGAGGAAAAACCAATTCTTTTGTATCAACCGGTAAAACAGCACCAGACTGCCCATGAGATATTCGGCCTTCTCCTTGAACAAAGGGAACCTGAATATCCAAAATACCCAAAATCATGATTTTACCTGGGATATTAATGTTTTCATAATAATAATAATAATTATTATTATTATTATTTTTAGACAGAGTTTTGTTCTGTCTCCCAGGCTGGAGTGCAGTGGCATGATCTCAGCTCAGTGCAACCTCTGCCTCCTGGGTTCAAGCGATTCTCCTGCCTCAGCCTCCCGAGTAGCTGGGACTACAGGTGTGTACCACCACTCCCAGCTAATTTTTGTAGTTTTTTAGTAGAGACAGGGTTTCACCATGTTGACCTGGATGGTCTCAATCTCTTGACCTTGTGCTCCGTCTGCCTTGGCACTCCCAAGGTGCTGGGATTACAGGTGTGAGCCACTGCGCCCGGCTGTTTTTCTTATTGTTCTAAGGCCCAAAGTATCTGTGCTCAAATGCTTCCTTTTCTTTTTTTCTTTTCTTTTCTTTTCTCTTTTCTTTTCTTTTTTCTTTTCCTTTTCTCTTTTCCTTTTCCTTTGTCTTGTCTTTTCCTTTTCCTTTTCCTTTTCTTTTCTTCTTTTTTTTTTTTTTTGAGACTGAGTTTTGCTCTCTTGCCTAGGCTGGAGTGCAGTGGCACGATCTCAGCTCACTGCCACCTTTCTGTCTAGGTTCAAGTAATTCTCCTGCCTCAGCCTCCTAAATAGCTGGGATTACAGGCACGTGCCAACACGCCTGGCTAGTTTTTGTATTTTTAGTAGAGATGGGATTTCACCATGTTAGTCAGGCTAGTCTCGAACTCCTGACCTCGTGATCTGCCCATCTCGGCCCCTAAAAGTGCTGGGATTACAGGCGTGAGTTACTGCGCCCGGCCTGCTTTCATTTCTAAAGTGAACTTTTATAAAATGCTTAAGTCTTTGATGTAGGTGTGTGAATGTAAGTCCTTCTTAGATTAACAGTGTACAGATAGCTACAGAAGAGAACCTCTCAATATCCTTAGCCATGTGAATCATCATCTATTCATAAGAACTGTAAGGACTTAATCTTGCTGGTTCTTTAAACATGTATCTCTTCTCGTTTACCTTGCTTTAGTGACTGTTGTCAACCATGTCTGTCTTTCTACCTCTTGCTCTGCCTCAAGTCCCTGTATAATTTTTTCTTCCCTCTTTACTGCTGTCTTTCTTTATATCTTTATGACTGGAATTGCTGGAATAGTCTCTGGGCTGGCTATTCGTTTTTGGTCATCTCTGCATTCATTCTGTTAATTCTTAAGAACTTGTATTTGATCTGGAGCAACAGACATGAGGTTGCCAGTTTGAAATGAGACCTTCAAGATCTGTCATTAATGTGTACATTGCCTCCTTCTGCAGTAATCTCTCCTTTCATTTGGGATTCTTTTACTTAAGTGGCCAATGCGGATCCAATTCCATGTCTTCTGACTGGACTGTAAATTTCTTGAATGCACGGCACCTATATCTGCTATAGCCTTTGAACTCCCAAGGGAGACAGCAACATTTTTAAGAATTCCACACATCTTTGTATTGCAGTGTATATTCTGGCATTGCTCACTTTGTACAACTCAAGTAAAATGATTCATTATCCTTCTAGCTGTGGGTATAACAACACCTTTTTCTGAACTTTGTCAGAAATATAAAACTGTATTACTAGTTGATGAACATATTTGGGTTTGGGGCGTATAAAGAAGTGAAATAGTTGTGTGTTGCTTTCATTCTTTTTAACAGCCTGTGGATTCACTTTTGTTCGAGGCCTATTCAGAAAGGTCATTGTCCCTTTACCTTAAGGGTGTAATTCTGACCTTCAGAACTGGGTCGTGGTCACACAGGACTTGTTTGGCAGTTCCTTTACAATAAAGTTTATTTTGACTCTGAATATTGGCTTGCTTTCTATTCAGTAACTCGTCTCTTTTCTTATGTTTCTTCAGGATGACAGTGATGGGATTCCGTGGTCAGAAGAACGGGTGGTACGTAAAGTCCTTTATTTGTCTCTGAAGGAGTTCAAGAATGCCCAGAAGAGGCAGCATGGGGAAGGCCTTGCTGGGAGCCTGAAAACTGTGAATGGTGAGTTGACTCTTGGAATATCTCGTTGGAATGTACGATATCTCTGGGCATGGACTTGTTTCTGAACTGGATGTGTTCTGGCAGCTTGTGCTTCCTAGTCTAGGCACCTAAGGGCAGTCTGTGGACTAGGTGAATCCGCACTCCGGACATACTGTTGGGTTTATAGACTTATTTTTATGTTCCGCGTTATATAGTGGACAAAATACCTTAGTCTGTTCTGTAGGTCCTGTCTTGCTGCTTTTTCTATATGTATATGTCTTTCCACACTGGTATGTGAGCAGAACTCTTTGATGATCTTGCTGAAATGTGGAGTCTTTAGTTCTTGTTCCCAGGTTGTATAGGAAATAGCCTAAATCTTTCTATCTACTGCTTTTCCTTGTCTCTGGCTCAACAGCTTTCTCATCCCTTCTTCCTTCCTTGCTGGGCAGGTTCCTGCAGTGGGACAGCTTTGCATACCTCTAGAAATGTGCTTTTTCCTGTATGGTTATCACATGACTCCTTGATGCCTGAAAAGAAACTTGTGCCTATCTGAGTTTGTTCTCATGTCTGTTTTGAACAGGGTTCGTAGGGTACAGATGAAGTCATCCAACAAAAAGTATCTGAGGACAAACATTTGCTTGTAGTTTACTATTTTATTTCAAGGGAATGCAGTGACATTCTGTAACCTTCTTGTGCACTTCTCAGGATTACAGTTAAAGTGAATGAATTGACCATGTTTTGGTTTATGCTTCCTTGGGGGCAGGGAGATGAGAAAGAGCAGGTTCTGTTCTTTTTTGAGAGCTGTGGCTCTGGTCTTAGGAGAGTCATCACATATGGGGTACTTGACAGTTTGTCAGGGTGCAAAAGGACAGGTTCACCATGGCTTCCAGTTTTCCCCCCACCACCTTAGTTGTAAGGTGAGTTGTCTGGCAGCCTCCTGTTGGAACCAGTGCTCACAGGCACTAGTGCACAACAGTACCTGTTTGCTGCTCTGTTTCTGTGGGGCCATGGCAGAATTTCCTGAGATGACCTCTCTGAACTTCACCATTCACCCTAGTTGTGCTGTCTCCTTCCACTGTTGCGTGACTTGAAACAAGAGCCTCTGTCCACCCTCCCGGGTTTTCTTTCTTATGGGTGACTTGCCTTTGGAGGTCAACCATTAAGGCCATAGTGGCTCAGTCATGTGTGCGTCCCTCAACAAATCTCAGCCAATATGTATGGGAAAGGCCTATTTTGAGTATTACCATTTGCAGAAAACAAAGTAAGTTGTGGAATCTGTTGCCATAGCATCCAATTTAGACCCTCCTAGCTGCTTTCCTAAAAGGCACTCTGCCTTGTTATGTGGGTCTTCAGCAGATAGGAACCCTAGCCATTCGTTGCTTGTAATACAGTAAACTGAAAATCTTGTGTCTAGTTGGAGAACATTAGATGTTATATATATATAGTTCGTGTTTTTTGTCATTGACTCACGTTGAATGTAGCTTCTTGCTTGATTGAATGTGGGGGGTTGGGTGTGATGGAGAATATCACTTAATCCTAGAGTTTAGAGTGGAGCATTGGCTGCTCTGCTGTTAGATTGTATGGTTGTGATGCTCTCCCAGTGCTGTTCAGGAGTGGTGCAATGCCCTAGTGTTTCTTGGAATTGCCAACAGTGGAAACAAAAACATCCATATTTTCTTAACTGGGCAACACCAACTTTTAGAACAAGAGGTTAGCCAGATGTCTGGGATTTACTAAAGGTAGAATTTGAGTAAATAACAAAAACTAAAATTTGTCATTCCAGAAGCAGCCAGTGCTGTCAGCCAGTTGGCCACATGTAGGTTTAGCTCTGGCATTGTCGAGGGCTTGATTATACTGGGGAGAAAATCTAAGTTGGCAAAGTTGCCCCCATTGGAATCACTGAAGTCTTTTTATTTATTCTGGCACCACCTTCATAAAGGAAGGTTAGTTTTTGTCATGGTGGCACATGCCTCTAGTCCCAGCTAGTCAAGAGGCTGAGATAGGAGCATCACTTGAACCCAGGAGGTCAAGGCTGCAATGAATTATGTTCACACCACTGTATTCCAGCCTGGGCAACAGAGCAAGACTTTCTCTTACAAAATCATTATTTTGAAGGCAGCTACCATGTTAAACAAAGTGTGCTTTCTTATTTTGGGGTGCTACTCGGAATCACAGGAAACCAGAACTGGTATCATGGGAAGAGCTTCTCTTCTGTAGGTGTTTTGGGAGCATGATCCAGGGAAAGCTCAAACAGTAGGGAGCAACCAAGACTTTTGGGCTGGTGAGGTTGGGAGTAGGGGTGGTTGTAACTGCAAGCTGTGTTGTGCATATATATATATATGGACATGTGTGTCTTTGTGTGTATATGCGTGTATGTATATGCATGCTCTGCTGAAAAATCCCTTTAGTTTGAATGGATACTTTATCTGTAGTCAGCCATCACTCATGTTCTATCCCATAGAAACACTTCCGAAATGTGAAATGAAACCAGAGGATAGGTTAATGGGAGTGGAAGCAGGGTGTATTTGTTTGTTTTCATACTGCTGATAAAGACATACTCGAGATTGGGAAGAAAAAGAGGTTTAATTGGACTTACACTTCCACATGGCAGGGGAGGCCTCAGAATCATGGAGGGAGGTGAAAGGGACCTCTTACATGGCGGCGGCAGAGACTTATTCACTATCACAAGAATAGCACGAGAAAGGCCAGCCGTCATGATTCAATTCCCTCCTCCTGGGTCCCTCCCACAACATGTGGGAATTCTGGAAGATACAATTCAAGTTGAGATTTGGGTGGGGACACAGCCAAACCATATCACAGGGGATGGACTATAATGGTGGTGGTTTTTTTGTGAGACAGAACCTCCCCGTCGCCGCAAGTAGCTGGGATTATAGGCATGCACCACCATGCCTGGGTAATTTTTTTGTATCTTTAGTAGAGATGGGGTTTTATCATGTTGGCCAGGCTAGTCTCGAACTCCTGACCTTGTGATCTGCCTGCTCCGGCCTCCCAAAGTGTTGGGATTACAGGCGTGGGCCACCGTTCCTGAGCCAGGATGGATAAGTCCATGCAAGATGTATGTCCTCTCCTCTCCCTTCCCCTCTCCTTTGTTTTTTTGAGACGGAGTCTCGCTCTGTTGCCAGGCTGGAGTGCAGTGGTGCTATCTCTACTCACTGCAACCTCTGCCTCTGGGTTCAAGTGATTTTCCTGCCCCAGCCTCCCGAGTAGCTGGGGTTACAGACGTGCGCCACCATCCCCAGCTAAATTTTTTTTGTATTTTTAGTAGAGGCGGGGTTTCACTGTGTTGACCAGGAAGGTCTCCATTCCCTTGACCTCGTGATCCACCCACCTCAGCCTCCCATAGTGCTGGGATTACAGGGGTGAGCCACCCTGTCCGACCCTCAATTTTTAATTTTTGTTTTTATTTGGTTAGTTCCCACCCCGTAAGATTGCTTTTCAAATACCAAGATTTGTCCCACTGGTTCGTTCATTTTTAATTGTCACAGAAATTTGTCTGGTGGTAGAGTTTCAGCTTGTGCAGTCCAGAGCCATTGCTAGGAGGTGGCATATGATGCTGTCCAAGCAAGTGTGAGAACATGTGCCTTAACCCCAGAGAGGGGTGGGTGGTGGTGAGAGCTTCTGCCTCTGTGTCCTCTTTCATGCTTTTGAGCTTGGGGACAGTGACGTGCTTCTGAGAGCCCTGGTGCTTCCATCTGTAAACTGAAAGACCCATCTAACTAGGGGGCCTTTATGACTGTTAGATGTAGTAGTGACTTTCAAAGTCAAACAGGTATTTACTTCATAGTAGCAGAATTGGAATTGCAGCTCAAGTCCTGTAAGTTTGAATCTAGTACTTTTTTGCAAGACAGAATGCATGGAAAGTAAATTGGATCTTTGCAACAGGAATATTGAAAAGATGTTTTGTTTTTTCCCGTTTCCAGTTTTAAACAGCATTGTTTCTGGGTCTTTGATTATTGGAAAATATAATTGGATGATTGGAGGCTTTCCTGGGAAAAATCATTTGTTTTTACTATAATATTTAAAAATAACAGCAGAATGGATTTTACAGAATTTTATCTAATTTGAGAATAAAATACACATGACATCTCTTGAATCATTGGCATCCTGGCGTGATGAACAAGCAGCCCTTTGCCCTGAATTTGTGTGAAGGGGGTCGGGTATCTGATGCCTGGGAACAGTGTGTGAACACTGCAGCTTGTATCTGAGCATGTGAGCCCAGCTGCCCTGGTTCTGCAGGTTTGTGAGTAGTAATAACCCAAGCAGACATAAGATAGTGGAGCCCCTCATTTTTCATGTCATAAAATTCATGTTTGCTATCTTGTTTTTGTGGTTTTACAGTGAGAAGGAATGAATTTTTTTTTTGGCCCTACTATTGGTAGGATATGTGAGTTTTGAACAGCCTTAAGAGTTTTCTGTGTAGCAACTGATGCCGTCATTACAGCTTGTTGGTTATTGCTGGGCTTAAGCGTAGGATGGTAAGATTTGCTGATTGTGAGCCTTCTGTCTACTTTCTATTGTAGATAATGCCACTTTTCATGGATGTAATAAATTGACAAAAGCTTTGGAAAGGACTGGCAGAGGCTGAGACCTTGGCCACTCTTTGAGGGCCCTTGGCCTGCTGGGGCTGAAATTAGGAACATTTAAATAATAACATGCTACACAAATAATGAGTACACATAATTACACAGTCAGAGAGGGGAGCTATTAGCTGTATTTGAATTTCATTTGCTTCCTATAAATGTCATCTCAGATCAAGTCCTTTGGCCAGCAAAACACTCTTGATGAGATTTAAGGGACCCTGGATTCATTTCGTTAAATTTACCCCAGGCAGTAGTTGTGATGGCTAACCTACATTGAATTCTCACTACTTGCCAGTTATTGTTCTAGTACTTTAGCTGTATTTTACTCATATAATCTTCAGAACAAGTAATTTTATAGATGAGGAAACTATATACTAAGAGTGGATTAGCAATTTGCCTACACAGCTATTAAGTGGAAGCGTCAGGATATAAGACCAGGCTTTTTAGATCAGAGCTCCCACGCTTTCTGGATTAGAGCTCCCAAGCTTGTAGCCACCCCTTAGATAAGGGGAAGTAATTTTGGATCCTTTCATAAAGATAGCATTCCAAAAATAAGAATTTGTAGGAAGATTTTACTTCTTTAAGTAGCTATTTCTTTGGAAGGAAGTATGTGGAATTTTTATTTTATTTTATTTTATTTTATTGTCGGGGGCTGGGCAGGGGATGGAGTCTTGCTCTCTTGTCCAGGCTGGAGTGTAATAGTGCAATCTCGGCTCACTGCACCCTCGGCCTCCTGGGTTCAAGAGATTCTCCCGCCACAGTCTCCTGAGTAGCTGGGATTACAGGGATGTGCCATCATGCCTGGATAACTTTTGTATTTTAGTAGAGATAAGGTTTTGCCATGTTGGCCAGGCTGGTCTCAAACCACTGACCTTGGGTGATCTGTCCACCTCGGCCTCCCAAAGTGCTGGGATTACAGGCATGAGCCACTGTGCCTGGCCGTCAGTAAGTGGAATTTTTTATTGGGAAAAAGAACCTTGGAAGGCATGGTAAATATTTATTAACCGTGTTTCTGGGCTTTATTTATGATTTGTAATTGAATTGATAGAGAGTATAAAACAATGTAGATGGTGAATTGGTTTACTCCTCTCTTCAGTCAGACACACAGATACATCCATTAGTTTCCATCTCCTCACTTTGAGTTCTGTGTTTTTAATACTATTGTCGTTGGGGCTGACTGGAACTCACTGGAGGAATGGTGCATGGATGTTCTGGCAACATCTGCCAATTTGTAGCCAAGGACTAGTGTTGGAGGCAGAGATGTAGGACATTCTGTAGCCAACACCCCTAGGCCCCCTTCAAGAAATAGAATTTTGAGCTCTTTTCAGAATCTTTTAGTCATTCCCAAAGATTGTTGATGTGTATGGAATGAAATGTGGGCCCAACTATGAATTCATTGTTCACAAAATATTTTCACACAAGTCATAAAAATGTATTTGTGAGTCAAAATAAAAAAAATGTCAGGTCACATGGTCTGATTTATGTAAGTTTATTTATGGGCCATATTTGAAATGAGTGTCCGGGGTATAAAGTGACTTTCCCTCTACGAAGGGGGACACCTGTCCCTTCTGTTTTTGCTGGAGACTTTCAGGTCTAGCTCTTCTAGAGATGGTTATCATTATCATTTATTATTATTATTATTTTCTTCTGAAGACAGTGGCTTGTGGGCCGGGCGCGGTGGCTCACACCTATAATCCCAGCACTTTGGGAGGCTGAGGCGGGCGGAACACGAGGTCAGGAGATCGAGACCATCCTGGCTAACATGGTGAAACCCCGTCTCTACTAAAAGTACAAAAAAAATTTTTTTAGCTGGGCGTGGTGGCAGCCACCTGTAGTCCCAGCTACTCGGGAGGCTGAGGCAGGAGAATAGCATGAACCTGGGAGGCAGAGCTTGCAGCGAGTGCACTCCAGCCTGGGCAACAGATCGAGACTCCGACTCAAAAAGAAAGTGGCGTATGCTTCAGCTTGACCGAAGTGTTGATGTCTGTGTGCTAGTCTCCTCCTCTGCAAGCTGTAGGGAAACCAGCTGCAGCTTCAGTTTTCTCTAACACTCCTGTGTCTTGGCTTCCAGACTTTTTTCTTTCCTTCTCCTCTGTCCCCTGATGTGAGGACACACTCTGTGTGAAAGAAAGCTAGATGAAATGAAGGACTTCAAAGTTGTTGAACTTACTTTCTGTTTACAAAGCAAGCTACGTTTGTTGTGGAAAGGTGCGAAGGCTTGGGCTCTTTGTCTTTCAGCTGCTTTTTTTGATGTAGTGATGTGGGTGGGGCATTTCTCAGATTTTCATTTTGTAAGTGTTGGAGTTTTTGTTATGTGGGAGGCATTGTGGGTATAAAAACTGAGCTCAAGTTGCTTATTTTGGTCGAGTCCTAATACCTTATTTCATCCCTTCTAAGATATCATTGTGTGATGCACCATTATGTTATGTATCAGTAAGCAAGAACAAAACAGTGCTTCCAGTTATGAATGTGGGGCATCTTAATTATGAGATGCATGTTTTAACATGAGAAAAATAGGTGCAACTTAAAAATCTGTGAAGCAGGATGAAATACTGTAGGATAAATGCTTTAACAACCAAATGGGGCCGGGTGCCATGGCTCACGCCTGTAATCCTAGCACTTTGGGAGGCCGAGGTGGGCGGATCATGAGCCTGGCCGACATAGTGAAACCCCATCTCCACTAAAAATACAAAAATTAGCCAGGCATGGTGGCGCATGCCTGTAGTCCCAGCTACTCAGGAGGCTGAAGCAGGAGAATTGCTGGAACCCAGGAGGCGGAGGTTGTGGTGAGCCAAGATTGGGCCACTGCACTCCAGCCTGGGCAGCAGAGTGTGAGACTTTCTCTCTCAAAAACAAGAAATCCAGAACAGGTGTATGGGTGAGTGCAGGAGGCTAGCAGGGAGGCAGATGATGTCAGAGGCATAGTTCTAAGATACAGGAAAAGTTTCATACCCATGAGCCTTGCAAAGGGGCCTTGAAAGATGCGAGAGTTTTCTGAGCAAGAGCTTGGGGTGGGCAGGGGTCAGTAAATATTTGACTGGACTATTTGGTGTCATAATCTAGTGGGACAAATGGCTGCAATGGTTGGTTTCTGTGGCCAAGTCACTTGTACTGGTCTGACGACAAAGGAGTGGTGTGCAAAATTAAGGACTACTAGAGCAGGAAGAGCCTTTTTAGAGGCATATAGGTCAGACTCATCATTTTACAGATGAGGAATTTTGAGCCTTGATGAGAAGCTTAACTGGAAGGAATGGATCATGCTGAAGCCTGATTGGAACCAGAAATCCAATTTAAGTGACAGTGAGGCGCCACGCTTCCTAGTAGGCATGGCTGCTTGCACGCATTTCCTGGAGCGTTAAGAATGGAGGTGCCTGAGGAGGTTAATGTGCTCCTCTTTCGGGTCACTTTGTGCTTGACACCCCCTGCCCCTCTCCTTCTCGCAGCCCGCCTCCTTTGTCAGTTCTGTGAGCTGGGCTCTGTTTCCCTGATTACATCATCATTCCCATCAAATCCTGGACGGCTTTAGGAGGGACACAGCACTCAGGTAGTGTTACCTGGTAGTGGAGTCTGTCTGTGTAGGGCTCTAGGGTGGAGGAGGTGGTGTGTGTAGGGAGACAGAAGGCAGGGAGAGCAGTCTGAGCTCGAGTTGGGCCTATTTGCTACAACCTATTTGCTTGTGTCAGCTTTTATAGAAGTTCAGTTTCAAAGAAGTGAGGAAGGCAAATGGATGGAAATTTGTTGTAGTGTAGAATTTTTTTTTTTTTCTTCCTTGGAAACAGGGTCTTGCCTGTTGCCCAGGCTGGCCTCAAATCCCTGGGCTTAAATAGTCTTCCCACCTCACCTTCTGAGACACTGGGACTACTTCATGTATCATCATGCCCAACTTGGGATTTTTTTTTTTTTTTTAACCTAAAGTTCCTTCTTTAAGAGTCTCTCTAGTTTCTTTGTGGATAAAATTAATCACCCCGCTTCATGACATCACACTGGAAATTATCCCTCCTTTCTTCATCATTTACCTCTCTTTACTGGTTCATTCCCACCATTGTAGAAACATGTTCTTATTTTTCCCATAATAAAGTAAAGCCTCCCTTGTTCTTGCATCTCCTGCCTGCTCTATCCTCCTCTTAGTTTATAGCAAAATCCCCCATAAGAAAATGTCTAAAGCGTTTGTCTCCATGCCCTTCTATTTATATTCATATTAATATCTTCCAGCCTTCCTTTGCTATTCACCTTTGAACCCCTCACGTTGGGCCACTTATCAAGGTCAGTAATGATTGCCCAAGCCACATTTCCATTATTCTGGGCTGTAATTGCCCATTCAGCGGCATTTACCATGATTGAACATCTCGTGAACACCACCTGCCTGCTTGACTGCTGCATTTTGATTTTATTATTTTATTATTTTATTTTTTGAGATGGAGTTTTGCTCTTGTTGTCTAGGCTGGAGTGCAATGGCATGACCTTGGCTCACTGCACCCTCCGTCTCTCAGATTCAAGCGATTCTCCTGCTTCAGTGTCCTAAGTAGCTGGGATTGCAGGCATGCACCACGACGCCCGGCTAATTTTGTATTTTTAGTAGAGATGGAGTTTCTCCATGTTGGTCAGGCTGGTCTCGAACTCCTGACCTCAGGTGATCTGGTCGCCTTGGCCTCCCAAAGTGCTGGGATTATAGGCACCACGCCCGACCTATTTTTTTTTTTTTTTTAGTTTTTTTTATTTTAGAGATAGGATTTCCTTTTGTGGTCCAGGCCTGAGCGCACTGGCTCCACCATAGCTCATTGCAGCCTCAGCTCTCAGTCTCATGCTTTAGCCCCCTGAGTAGCTTGGACCACAGGTGGCTAATTTTTAAATTACTTGTAGAGATGGGGTCTCCCTGTGTTGCCCACGGTGATCTTGAACCCTGGGCTTAGTTGATCCTCCCAAAGTCCTGAGATTATAGCTCACTGTGCCTGGCCCACTTTGATTTTTTTTTTTTTTTTTTTTTTTTGATAGGTCGCATGAAGTTAAGATGTCCCAAAGCCAACTATCTGTGAGGTCTCTCATCTGCTTCTGTTCTCTGCTTGCCCCTTCTTCCCTTTTTCAGTAAGTGGCAGTTACTTGGTTCTAGTTGCGGTGGCCAAAACCTTGGAGTCATCTGTTACTTGTTTTTTCAGAGTTTTGCATTTAGCTTTGGCTAACCTGTTCTACTATTTATTTATTTAGAGACGGCGTCTTGCTCTGTTGCCTAGGCTGGAGTGCAGTGGGGGCTATCACAGCTCACTGCAGCCTTGGCTCCTTCCCCCTTTAATATGCCCTTCCCCCGAACTCAAGTTGCTGGGACTACAGGCGTGTGCCATAATGTCCACCAAATAGACATTGTGTTGCCTAGGCTGGTCTCGAACGCCTGGGCTTAAGTGATCCTCTTCCCTGCCTTGGCCTCCCGAAGTGTTAGAATTACAGGTGTGAGCCACTGCACCAGTCCTTAGTTAACCTGTTTGAAACTCACAGGACCTTTTGATTCTGAACTTGCGCTACTGCTTCTGTTCCACGTTGTCATACTTTCTAGCTTAGGTTATGTTGCAGCCTCCCTGTGCTCTGTCAGCTTCTGCCTTTGTATTCCTCCAGGCAGCAGCCAACATAAACCTTTAAAAATGTAAATGAGGCTGTGCTATGCTCTGTTCTGATTCTGGCATATCTGCCTATCCTCTTAATGTGAAAGCTAAATGTCCTCATGGCTGGCCGCTTGATGGGGCCCTCATATCACTCTCTTCTCATTCTCTCTCTGTCCGTCTCTCTGCCTCAGCCACTCCAGTCTTCCTGGTATTTTAAATACACAAAGCATACTCTGTTTAGCTCTTGCTGATCCTTCTGTTGAGAATTCTCTCCCTTCCGGTATCTATGTGACTTCATCTCTCTGTACGTTTCAGGTTCCCCTTTAAGTGCCCCCATACCCCGGAATGTTCCTTGAAAATCATAGTAAAAAGGGTACCTGCCTCTGTTACTCCTTAGCACTTTACCTTATGATGTCTGTCTGTACAGCGTTTCTCACTGCCTGACATTGTAGTACTGTGAGGGAGGGGTGTGTGCATGTGTTTATTCCTGTCTAGCCACATTCGATTGTAAGCTGTTCGAGAGGAAAACTTATTTTATTTGTATCGACTGCTGGTCTGTTCCCTGTGCCTGGGATCTCTGAAGTCTGTGTTGTGTGAATGAGCGTGCAGACGGCTCAGTGGCCCACCTGCATGCCACCCACGTCTCTACTGTCCCCTTTCCAGCACGTCTTGTTGCCATGCTGTGGATGTGCCACACTCTGTTCAAGGGACTGAGAGTCTGCCAACTGGGACTCCAGATTTCATTTTAGAAATGCTCACACTGTGACACCCTAGGCTCCCAGATGTCAGCTTATCTTATTTTCCCCATTGCCAGAGGGAAATGTGCATTCATAATTGTGTGATATTGTGTCCAGAATTGGTGGGTTCTTCGTCGCACTCTTAAAGATGATGTGTGGAGTTTGTTCCTTCAGATGTTCAGATGTGTCCGGAGTTTATTCCTTCTGGTGGGTTCGTGGTCTCGCTGACTTCAGGAGTGAAGTGGCAGACCTTCACAGTGAGTGTTACAGCTCTTAAAGGTGGCACGTCTGGAGTTGCTCTTAAAGGTGGCACATCAGGAGTCGTTTGTTCCTCCTGGTGGATTCGTGGTCTTGCTGGCTTCAGGAGTGAAGACCTTCGCATTGAGTATTACAGTTCTTAAAGGTGGCACGTCTGGAGTTGTTCATTCCTCCCGCTGGATTCGTGGTTTTGCTGGCTTCAGGAGTGAAGCTGCAGACCTTTGCAGTGAGTGTTACAGCTCATAAAGGCAGTGCAGACCCAAAGAGTGAGCAGCAGCAAGATTTATTGCAAAGAGCGAAAGAACAAAGCTTCCACAGCATGGAAGGGGACTCGACCTGGTTGCCACTGCTGGCTCAGGTGGCCTGCTCTTAGTCCCTTATTTGGCCCCTCCCACATCCTGCTGATTGGTCCATTTTACAGAGAGCTGATTGGGCTGTTTTGGCAGAGTGCTGATTGGTGCGTTTACAATCCTTTAGCTAGACACAGAGTGCTGATTGGTGTGTTTACAATCCTTTAGACAGAAAAGTTCTTCAAGTCCCCACCCGATTAGCTAGACACAGAGCGCTGATGGTTGCATTTACAAACCTTTAGCTAGACACAGAGTGCTGATTGGTGCGTTTACAATCGTTTAGCTAGACAGAAAAGTTCTCCAAGTCCCCACCCGTCCCAGAAGCCCAGCTGGCTTCAACTCTCTCACTGGCACTCGCTGCAGGACTTTGCGGCACCTAGCCTGGGCACTCTGGCAACCAGAGGGAGCTGGCCCGTGCTCAGCAGGAACCCGGGCTGGCCAGTGAGCGCCAGGCACAGCCCCGGCTCCCGTCGCGCCTGTCTCCTCACAGTTCCCCGTGAGCAGAGGAAGTGAGCAGAGGGAGTCAGCTCCGGCCTCAGCCAGCCCCAGAGAGGGGCCCTCATAGCACATCGGCGGGCTGAAAGGCTCTTCGGTGGCCAAAGCAGAGGCCAAGGCCGAGGAGGTACCCATAGTGAGCGAGGCCTGCTAGCACTTCTCGGTATGTCTCACTATCATAGAGATTTTTGGAATAGGATCAGCCTTGTATCCTTTCTTTCTGAACCACATTCGTTGCATCCCTAATTAAGTACAAGGTATGTTGCTTGGTAGTTTAAATTAGAATTGGGCTTTTAAGAAAAAGTTTAAAAAAAAAATTGTGTCTCAACTCTCAATTGATTTTTGTACTTTTACTAATATTTTTGGGTTAATTTAATGGGCCTCAGGTGTTAAGCAACTTGTACAAGGCCACGTAGCAGAGAAGTGGTCAAATCAGGGTTTGAACCCAGGACTTTTGACTCCATATATCTATCTCTCCCTCTCCCTCCCCCTTCTTCTCCCTCTCCCCTCCTCATTCTCTCCTTCTCCCCTCCCCCTTCTTCTCTCCTCCCCTCCCCCTTCTTCTCCCCCTTCTTCTCCCCTCCCCCTTCTTCTCCCCCTTCTTCTCCTCTCCTTCTCCCCGTCTCCCTCTCTCTATTTCTGTGTGTGTGTGGGTGTGTGTGTATGTGTGTGTGTTTAAACTGAGGAAAGCCTGTGAAACCACATATCTCGAGTGTATCTTGAGACAAGTGTACACATATAACCGAGCGAGCAGCACTCCAGCTGACTGGTAGGTAGAGTACAATCCTATCACCCTGAAACGGTTCCTCCTTCTCCCTTCAGTACAGTTGACATGTTTGTTTGTTTATTTAGAGACAGAATCTTGGTCTGCCACGCAGGCTGGAGTGATCCTCCCTCCTCCTGGCATTACAGGCGTGAGCCACTTTGCCTGGCCACTTGAGTTCTTTAAATGTATTTGCTCATTTTGGAGTTTGTCAACACCACTGTCTCTATTTTTAAGAGCTGTTATGCTTATCGATGGGTTTATGCTGTTTGTCCAGAATGTGCTGGGTGTCTGAGAGTGTTGGGGCTGAAAGTGCCCGAAGGCCAGAGGCCCATGTGCGTCCCCTTAGCAGCTCCACAAGTGGCTCATGTAGGCACAGTGTTTGAATAAGAACCCTGCGATTGGAAAGATGGTGACATTCTCAGAGTCAGACTCTCTCTTAAACTGGCATCATGGTTTTTGTCCTGAACTGTTGTGTAAAGCCGGAGCAGATGGGCTTTGGAGCAGGCTTCATTCTGACTGTCTTCAGTGTCACCTTTCTCATGTGGCACATTAGCCACCACTGTTTTTAATTTGTGAATATTCAGAATACTCGCCTGGGTGTGTATTAAAATTAATACTTAGAAATTCTGGAACTAGGGTCCCAGACTTGGCTTTTTTCCCCAGAGGTACTCTATAGAGACATCCAGAGTCTTTTGCTAGTGCAGTGTGTCTTTAGTTAGATTGAATCCTGTGGGGAGCCCATGAGCTCTTTGTCGCCGTTGAGGATGCAAAGACAGTGCCCGTGGTCGGATAGGATTGCTAATCATATTTTTTTTTTGGCTGTGGTGAAAGTCTGTATATCAGTCAGCTCAGGCTGCCATAATAAGTTACCTTAGACGGGGCTGCTGATACAATAGAAATTTCCATTTTTCACAGTTTTGGAGCCCTTAAGTCCAAGATGAAGGTACTGGCCAGCTGGGTTCCTGTTGAGTGCCCTCTTCTTGGTTGGTTCCTCTGAGTCTTCCTCCTCATGCGAGGACACCAGCCCTCTCAGGTCAGAGCCCTGTGCCCCCATGACCTCATTTAACCTTTGTCACCTCCTCATGGACCTTAGGGGTTAGAGGTTCAACAGAAGACTTTGTGGGGAGCACATTACAGTCTCTGCAGGCCTTGGAGATGGTGACAGTTGTATTCCATTCTAACTGTAGATGAAATTAACCTCCATGTTAATCTGCAGCATATTTTCTTTTTTGCTTGTGTGATACTAGAACATTTTCCTGATAAGTCAGGAAACCTTAAAATTGTGTGACCTTTGAGAAGGCTGGATGGAGTGACTGCTTTTGAGAGGGGGATGGCGGTTGTGATGGTCCTGGAAGGATGTTTCTGTTGTCATAGATTATTTGGGGAAGCATTGTGGAATTATTTGAGGACTTTTGAGGTTGAGGGAATCCTATTTGTTAAACGGTAATTCATCTTATCTGCCTATTGTGACTCCCAGCCATTTTTTATTCTTGACGTGTAATAGAAAGGAAAGACCCTGCAGGGTTACCATATAGGGCTTCCTACAGCCAGAGGTGACTTGTTTGTGAATAGGATTTATTAATGTTCTTTCTTGTAAAGTGATATTGTCCCCTGCTAGAGTTTTCTAAATCTTCGAATTCTGTGATATGTGTATTTAAGTAGCTTTAATTACTATCAGATTTATTGTAATGGACTAGGGTAGTTTTGCTGTGCTTGTGAATGTCTTCGATCTGATTTCCCTCAAATCTAGAGGGCCCTTTACTTAGCTTTTGGAAATAACCTGTTATTACTAGAGCCACGTTAAGTGTTGAGAGTCCTGTATGGTATATCTTTAAAAGCCAGAAGAGTGATTACTAGATATGCTTTTGGGAAATTACCCTACAGTCCATAAATCCCTTAATTTACAATTTGATTTTTAAGCTCACATGCTGCCAAATCGCATCTGTCCTTCTAGCTTCCTCTTTAGGCTTTAAGATGTTTCTGTAGAGTCCCAGATTTAGCTTCTTCATAATTTCTTTCCCAAAGATCATAAAAACAGTACAGGTCTGTCTTTCAAGGAGGTGTGGGGATGAGGAGAGAAACATGAGCTATTTTATTATCTTGGACCTGCCTATTGGGAGAGCATTTGCCAGTGACATCCCATCCTTGATTATAAATTGGCAAGGCCAAACCTGTACCCTGCCATTGACATCCAAGGAGAGCTGTCTCTTGTGTTTCAGGGTAACTCATGCCCTGCATGCCTTCAGACCTCATGGCTTTTCTTCCTGACCTGTTACTAGTGTTCTTGCCTCATTTATGCTTTGGAGCTAATGGCTGGTTCAGCTCTTTCTGTATACAGGTTGTCTTCCTATGTGATCTGCCCTGCCCTTGTCATCTGGGTAATCCTTAAATGAGTCCCTGTTTTCTTTTTGCAGATAGGTGGGTGCTTGGTCATGCTTGGTACTGCCATCTTGGTGACTGGAAAGGCCATGTGCACTGAGGCTCCCAGGCTGGCTTCTGACAGTCTCTGAAGTGGTCGTCTCCTTTAGCTTTCCATGGCTTTCAAAGTTATGCTGCCATCTAATACATGAAGGCAGTCCAAGGTCTACCATTTTGCAGTCATTTATTTAACTGTCTTTTATAGTTAATCAATTTATTTAACTATTTGTTTTTATTTTTTCTGTTGCCCAGGCTGTAGTGCAGTGGTGCGATCTCAGCTCACTGCAGCTTACGCACACCGCTGCCAGCAATCCTCCCACCTCAGCCTTCTGAGTGGATGGGACTATAGGCACGTGTCACCACGCCTGGCTGATTTTTAAATGTTTTGGTAGAGATGGGGTGCCAATATATTGCCCAGGCTGGAACCCTGTTATTTTTGATAGTCTCCTTCCGTCCCATGTGATTGGGGTTTTCACCAAGGGACCCATGCTTTTGAATGCATATTTGAAAAATAGCATCTTGTCTCCTTCTAGAGTGAATTTAGAACAATGAATCTAGACTGATTTGTTCCCTAGGGGCTCCCCCAGCAGTGTACCCTCCGTGAGATGACTTTGTTCCTAGTGTCATTTGAAAGGGCCTTCCAGTTTGCTCAGTTGGAAAGTGTTACAGAGTTTTAAAGGGTGAGCTGGAAGGCTCTCAGCTGGCACTTTCTGAATCCCTCTGAGGAAAATGTTGGCAAACTCTCCACTCTGCCTGAACTCTTTTTATAAATGGAGAAGCCAGGAGTTGGGAAACCACCACACAAAGTGAGGTCGAACCCTCTGCGGAAACGTGTCATTATCCTAGCTAAGACAGTGGACTATTCTATGGTAATATGATGGTGTGGACCCCCTCCCACCCTTTGATGTTTTGATGTTTCAGAGAGCCCTTCAGTTCATCTTCCTACTACCAAAAATAGAAGTGTGTAGAGCAGCAATTTACAGTGTATTTCTGTTTTTAACTGGAGAGCCTTTTTTTTTTTCCACGAGATGCACATGGCTTTTAGTTTCCTTCTTGGACAACTTAAATGAAGAGGGCAGTGCTTGAGTGCTTTATTCAACAGGTGTCCCACCTTCTAAGAAAAGTCAACTTTTTTCACCCCCTGTCTCCTCCCCTTCCGTATTTCAGAGAACAAGTTTCCACGGTAAGGAGGAGGAGCTTGCCATTGATTTCTTCTCATGTTTGTTGCCATCGGTCTCACTTGCATTTCAGTCTGACGAGAAACCCAAGGTGAATGTGCCATGGAGCTCAAGAGGTTTCCATGCTCCTGAGCTGTCTGACTGCAGAGCCTGTAGCCACTTCTGCCTAGTCCCCAGAGAAGCTTGGAGATGGAGAAGAACCCAACAGAGCATGTTGGTGTGGGGTTCTTTATCCTTTCATCGCTGCACTGCCGCACACTCAGGTCAAGCAGGGACGTCGTTCCTAGCACTGTCCACATTGTGCAGCCCATGCTTGGTGCTTCTAGCCTTCTGGGGTCTCCCTTTATGGACGAATTCCAAGGGAATAGGTTAAGATTGCCATCAAGTGGCTGTTCTTGGTAGTGGATGTTGACATCCCTGCTGGCCGATTTCTTAGCCCCTCTGTGAGAACCTCTGTGCAAGGGATTGCCTGTCCTTTTGTCGGGGCAGGCAGTTGTTGACAGAGCTCAGGACATCTCTGAGAACGCAAGCTGGGCCTTCTCGTGTGTGCTCTGTAAAACTGAAGGTGGGCTGGGTTGTCCCTGGAGCTGTGAATACAGACCATCAGAGATTTTCTGGAGAGAATGGCTGGGCATCTACCCTCCTGCCAGCTAGGGTCCAGTAGGCCACAGTCCTCCAGCTCTGCTAGTGGAAATTGTTGAAGGATCAGACTGTCATCCCTATAAGTAAAGCCCAAGGTCCCACCAAGGGTTCAAAGAACCATCAAACTTGATACCACCATTCTGTTTGGTTTGTTTATTGTTTTCCATCTCAGAAAATGAGATACTCCCCCCCCCTTTTTTTTCCCCTCCCTCAGATGTGTTATTCTTATGATTAATGCAGTTGATTTATTTCAGGTTCTTAGTGCCTAGAAGAATATAAACATTTAAAAGGGTGATCATTACTGAGGTTGTAGATATACATTACCCCATGACTTCCTATTTGTGCTGTAGCTTTGTCATGAAGCAGGACACCTAAGGAACGGTTTTCAAGTTGCTTTGCCTCCTTCCTAGGTTCTGAATGCCAATGTCTTGTAATTAGGCCTCACCCTAGGACTTGGCAAGCGAGCCGAGAGTGCTGCGGCTCTGACAGGCGTAGAAGGAAGGATTGCCTCTCTAGTTTTCACCAGCAAGGCATCCTCAGTGGTGTTGGTGAAAGCTGCCCTGTAGGCGTAGTTGGTGTTAGGTTTGTATAGGAGGGGTACCCCACCCTTAGCAGGGCACAGAGTATTGGATTCTGAAGTCTCTGAGGAGTCCTAGCAGAGAGTTTCAGAGCCAGTACGTGGTATGTAATGGAGGCTAGATCTGTTCCAGCTGGGTCAGCGGGGAGGCCCGAGACAGACAGAGGGGAGAAAGTGACTGTGGGAGAGCATGTGATGGGGACAAGCTCTATGTTAGGGTCAACAAAAGAAAATTCTTAAGGCCTATCTATTTTAGGCAGCTTTTTAGAAATGATAAAGGCTGTGTTATGCAACCATTCACTTTGCAATCTGTCAAATCATATTAAACCAGAATTCCTGGACTGTAGCCACCTCAAGCAATATTGAATGCATCAAAAATTTGATATGTTGGAATGGGCACTGACATTGGATTGTAATTCTAGTTCTACCAGTAACTGGATGTCTGTGAGCAAATGATGCCTTCACGGGCATCCTCCTTATGTAAAACAAAACACTGGATCTCTTGGTCCCATTTGGTGTTGTTTCAGTGGTGAGTGGCATCAGGAAGTTGAAGGCATGCTCCTGCTCTCCCACTTTGCTAGCTCTCTCATGCTTTGGGGTCAGGGAAACATTTGCATGATTTTGCAGGATTTGGAGGGAAGCGAATGACAAGTATTCTGGAGGAAATGTGCCCTTCATAGCTACTGACCCTGTCCTTTGGTGTGTGAAGGCACCAATACAGTGATCCCAGAGTGGTGTGTGTGTGTGTCTGGAGGTGGCAAAATGTGAGTCCAACTCGGCCTAGGTTTTAGTGGCACTTTGTCCAGAGTGTTAGTTGATGATTGCTGTCCTTCCTTTACTGGCAAGCCACAGTAAGGTGGCCTAAAAATCACCCTTTGGGATATTCGTTTGTATGTGAAGTTTTCCCTATTGTTTTTAGTTTTCTGAATAAGCCTGTGGCTCTTTAACAGTTCCAGTCTCTATTTCCCCTTCTCCCCTCCCCTGCAAGCTAGACTGATTACCACCTCGAGCCATCTGCTACTGAATTTAAGGTGATTTGTCAGCCTGCTGCTGCATTTGCCCCCTGAAAAGGATTCACCTTCTGTCTGACTTGCCCAGTGTATGGGGGAGGTGGTGAGGAGGGGGTTCTAAACTTGTAACAGGGGACAGCAGAGGGATGAGGGACTGCTGCAGACATGGCGGCAGACATGTTGGTCAGCATGGTCAGCAGTATAGGTCATTACTACCCAGCAGAACTTTGTGTGATGTTGGAAACATTATGTGTCTGTGTTGTCCTATATATATAGTAGCCACTAGCTGCCTGTGCTGCTTGAACTTTTGGAGCTTTGCTGTCGTGATTGAGAGACTTTTTTTTTTTTTTGAGACAGGGTCTCGTTTCGTTGCCCAGGCTGCTGGAGTGCAGTGGTACGATCTTCGCTCATTGTAACCTCCACCTCCTAGGTTCAGGCAATTCTCATGCCTCAGCCTCCCCAGTAGTGGGGGTTACAGGCGCCCACCATCACGACCAGCTAATTTTTGTATTTGTGGTAGAGATGCGGTTTCACCATGTTGGCCAGACTGGTCTCGAACTCCTGACCTCAAGTGATCTGCCCACCTCGGCCTCCCAAAGTGCTGGGATTGTAGGCGTGAGCCACCATGGCTGGCCAACAGACTGAATTTTGTATTTGATTTGGTTTTGGTTAATGTAAAATTAAAAAGGCATGCGAATCAAGTTAATGTCGCCATAGAGACAGGATAATCATGAAATGGTGGTGAAATTCTTCCCCTGTATCCCTATGCTCTGTTTGTTCTTGCTTTTAGCAGGAAGTCTTCCTGGGTTTTCTTTCAACTATCCTCATGGTGTATTATGTAGACAGTTCTGACAAAGTTAAAAAAAAATTGATATTTTACTCAAATGCCTTTTAGTCTTTTGGGCAATGTTAGAATATGTTTTCCCATGGTATCCATGCCACTATATTGAGAATATAATAAACTACAACCTAGCAATTTATTCCTGAGTACAAAATTATCTTTGTCTGCCTTTGTCATTTACCTTATCTAGGTTTTCCCTTAGCTCCATGTAAGTAATGTTGGTAGCTCCATCTCATTTCCATCATTGAGTAATTCTCTTGTGATTGACTCTACTTCTGTGCTGTTGATACAGCCAGTTTCCCTGTGATACCATGTAAATTTTAAAATATCCTTTCAGCATATTACTAAAGAAAGTCATCTGAATTGTGGAAAAATTCAAGATTTCAGAAAACTGTAAAGATTGCCACTGGAGAGAATACCAGAAATGGTGTTCCATATTTATCACAGCACTTGGGTTATTTCTGGTCTTCTCCATGATATATGAAGCTTTTAAGGAAAATGCCAGGAAGAATATACACGAAATTGTTAACAGTGATTACTGGTATATTGGGACTTGGATGATTTCACTGAGTAAATAAGAGGAGGAGGATTCTAGGTAGTTTTGACATTTATTTAAATGTTTAGTAACAGAATGAGGTTATGTTAGCAGGATATAAAAGGCACGCATTTTGAGAAAGACACAAAACTGCTTTAGTTACAGAAACAAAATCAGCCTGCAAACAAAGAAACAAAAATGGGAAAATTGAAATTAATAAAGACCTAAATATCTAGAAAACATCATATATGTAGATTTCTGCGTGTTATATTCAGTGCTCGTGAAATTATATTTCATCTCAGAATCTGAAGATGAGGTTTTCTACTTCCTAGGAATTTCTCATTTTAATCAGTGAGTGTTGAGATACATAATTCATTGTAAATTATATGAGCTATTTCTAGTCTAATAATTTCAAACATAAAGAGATGAAGAGTTTTTTTGACACATTTGCCTTTCCCAGAGAATGTTGAATGTTAGGTGCATTGTATGTAGCGTGGGGCTTCCCAGATAAGAGCACCTCAGGCTTACGCAGCCCTGGATTGGCCCTGAGACACCGCTTACTCTTCAAAAGCATAAATGCATTGCAGCATTGTGAGGGTTATTGAGATGAGCAAGGCCAATGCAGTGGCTCACGCTCATAATCCCAGCACTTTGTGAGGCTGGGGTGCCTCGGGAGGATCGCTTCAGGCCTGGGCAATATAGTGAAACACCATCTCCACAAAAAATATAAAAAATTAGCTGGGTGTGGTGGCGCCTCCCTGTATGTAGTACAGCTACTTGGGAGGCGGAAGTGGGAGGATTGGTTGAGCCCGGAAGGTCGACGCTGTAGTGAACCTAGATCGCGCTACTGGACTGCAGCCTGGGACACAGAGCAAGACCCTGGCTCAAAACAAAACAAAACAAAACAAAAGATGATCAAGACTAAATCTTCTTCTTGAAGGAACATGACAGTTGAGTAAATGTTACCTTCGTGCCTTTTGAAATTATATTGGAATAGCACCTGTCAAATGGAAAGAGGAGCAGACGCTCTCTAGGCAGAGGAGAGAATAGTCAGAAAAGGGAACAGCATGTGCAGAGGCCTTAAAGCTCCAAGGGTGAAGTAATACAGAGAATGTGTCAGCTGCGGCACATGTAGGACTCAACCCAGCTACCCCAGTGGCTTCATGCAGTAATTCAGAACCAAAGCATTGCTGATTGGTCTATTGCATGGCTCAGGAAACCGATGTAGAAGAATTCTTTTTTTTTGAAATGGACATAGAATTTAAACCAAAGACAAAATAATTAAAACAAGCTACATTTAAATTTTCGCTTCTGACGTTAATTTGTTGTATTAACCAACAAACTAATTATTAGAAGCAAATCGTTGCTTCTGTTATTGGTTTGTTAGTATTAATTTCTAGAAATTACCAGATTACAGATTTGTTAGCCTCCATTTCCAAGTTGCTCTTTTGAAAGATTTTATCAGTTAATCACACTAGCAGCACACGAGAGTACTACTTTTGTCAGAGTCAGAAATTTGAAAAGGTGATTACTCACTCTTCAGTTTTGACCTATCAGCCTTTTGTTTCAATGCTTTTTTTTTGGGTGGAGGGGATGGAATTTTTGCTCTTGTTGCCCAGGCTGGAGTGCAATGGTGTGATCTCGGCTCACTGCAACCTCCAGGAGTCCTGAGTAGTTGGGACTACAGGCACACGCCACCTTGCCCAGCTGATTTTTTGTATTTTTAGTAGAGATGAGGTTTCATCATGTTAGCCAGCATGATCTCAATCTCCTGACCATGTGATCCGCCTGCCTGGGCCTCCCAAAGTGCTGGGATTACAGGTGTGAGCCACCATGCTCGGCCTAATTTTGTATTTTTAGTAGAGATGGGATTTCTCCATATTGGTCAGGCTAGTCTCTAACTCCCAACTCAGGTGATCTGCCCACATCAGCCTCCCAAAGTGCTGGGATTCCAGGTGTGAGCCACCACTCCCAGTCCTTTTTTGAGACTGATTCTCACTCTGTTGCCAGGCTGGAGTGCAGTGGCGAGATCTCAGCTCACTGCAGTGTCCGCCTCTTGACTTCAAGTGATTCCCCTGCCTCAGCCTCCCGAGTAGCTGGGACTACAGGCATGCACCACCATGCTTGGCTAATTGTTTGTATTTAAGTAGAGACAAGGTTTCACCATGTTGGCCAGGATGGTCTCGATCTCCTGACCTTGTGATCCGCCTGCCTTGGCCTCCGTAAGTGTTGGGATTATAGGCGTGAGCCACTGTGCCTGGCCTCAGCGCTTTTAATATACAGTTTTCCTTTCTTCACTATTCCTAAGTAGGTAAACAGCTTTTTTTGTGATTCTGGTTCAATTTTACTTTATACTATTAAGTAATGTTTTCAAAATATTCTGAAAAAGGTTGATCATCTTGTTTGACTTGGTATTATTTCTGTGTTCACCTTTTAAAATTCATTAACTGGATCACCTTCAAATATGTTAAGTACATTTTATTATGTGTTTCTTTTTCCAACCAAAAAGCCAACAATATATATTGAACCAAAATTTGGGTATTTTATTACCATAGAAGCTTATGAATGCATGTAGATAGTCCTATATGTTTACAGTGTTTCACAAACCCTTTACTTGTGTAATTAATGCCCCCAACCAGTGTTGTCCTTATTTCCATTTAACAGGCAAGGAAGCTGAGGCAGAGAGAAGTCTTATGATTTTTCTTAATCATTCTTAATCATAGCTGTATGTGCTGTGATCCACTAAGGTGTTTGGTGCAAGATGTTTATCAAATAAGTCAATATTTTTTAATTTAAAAAATTCATGGAGAATGCAGTAGTCCTCCCATATCCACAGGTGATACATTTCAGTACCCTCAGTGGAAGCCTGAAACTGTCGTTATTACCAAACCCTATATGTGCTGTGTTTTTTTCCTATACATAAATACTGTACAGTGCAGATCATTCACGTCCTGGGCAGGATAGTTCAAGGTTTCAGCATGCTACACGAAATGGTGTGCAATTTAAAACTTATGAATTGTTTATTTTGGGGATTTTAAAATTTAATATTCTCAGACCTTGGTTGACCACGGCTGACTGAAAGCTTGGAAATGTAAAACGCAGATAAGGAGGGCTACAGTGTTGTCTGAATTTGAACGAGTACATTAATTGTAGTATTAACAACCCAGTTAGTTTCACAAGTTTGCATACTGTCACCCAGTCCAGGTCACCCTACTATGTTCTTGTAATTATTGGTATTATTTTATAATTGTACAGTGTGGCCTTGTCATGTTGGCAGAGTTCAGCACTGTTGGTGTTTCAGGAATTACCAAGCTTTCTTGGAAAGCGTTCAAGCCAGACTCTGTGTGTACCTAATTCTGGTTGGTATAGTGCCAGCGTATTAACTTTTATTTAAATAAAATTCCAACAAGTAATATTTATTATTACTATACTGCTACCATAGAATGCCCACACTTTAATGTTTTTGAAAGTCAAATATTAGCACAGTAGATCACCTTTCTGCATTGACTTCTATCACACCCTGTGTGATATGGTCAGTACTACATAATTTCATCCAGATAATACAGAAGTATCATTACAAATACATGGCTAATGCTGTGTGACCATTAAAATTCTGTATTATGTGAAATTATCTGGCACCATAACCTTGTACTCTCTTCTATCACACGATAATCCACACCATCCTACCCCTCCTTTGTGATTAGTAGTTTTGGGGAAATTATTAGTTGTATGGTACTGAAATACCTAGGCACCAACTGGATTGGTCCTGGGGTTGAGGTGATAATTAGGTGGATGGCAGCCATGAACCTAGTTGGCTGCATAGAATTTCTGTGAATATGAGATCCCTTCTGAAAATTCTGACTTCTCCTGAATTAGAGGTCTCTCTTGTGACATGTTATAGAAGGTCTTTAAACATTTTGAGATTACAGTGGTAACATTACTGGTGCAAAATCAAAAGTTGACACCTGCTTTGGAAACTGATTTGCCATTCAACTTGTAAATTTGAACATTTGCATATCCAAGGATATCTACCACTTCCAGTCCTAAATATCTAAGAGAAACTCTATCTAGTTCATGATTTCCAGGAGACTTGCAGAGAGGACTTGCAGCATGGTTCATGATAGCAATAAACTAGAAGCACCTTAGATGCCCTTGGACATGAGAATCATGGTGGAATACCCACCATTCATCAGTTGTGTAGTAGTATAACTACTCCATTTGTATAATAATGAAAAATCGGTAGGCAAGAGATATAAGCAAGGTTGTGGATAGATCTTAGTAACTTGATGTTGAGTTGGAAAAAGCCCAAGTCCCATTGGAACTGTTTTGTAAAGTTTATAATCAAATGCAGTGAAACAAAGTGCTATTTATATATGTTTATGTTATAATATAAAAAAATTAGCACATAGGCAAGGCTTTAGTTTATGTTTGAGTAGTTGGGTTTGGCTGCGGGTTCACAGATACTCTTTATATCCTTCAAAATTAGAGTGGACTGATTGTCCAGAGGACTTTCGTTTAAGATTTATGACTTGCTCTGATATTCCACTATTGAAACTTAGATGGTGGTGCCTTCGTCCTATTAATGAACATGGATGGAGCAAAGAAAAGTTCTTCCCCAGTCTTTCAGCCCTCTCCTCTTTCTTATCTTTAAGTATTGCAAGTTGTGTTGTTATTCCTAAACGGAACATATTTCTTAGTGTTATTCTTGGCCTTCCAGAGGATGCTGTAAGTCTAATATGGTAGTTTGCATGTTTCTTCTTTAGTAGGGGACCAACATTTCATCTAAACAGGCTAAAACTTACGGGTATTCTCATCGGAGAGTTTTGTTAAGTCTCCTTCCCGGCGGACAGGCACAGGACTGACTTGCATGTACTGTATTTTAGGAAATATTGCCTGCATGATCAGGAAGTAATGATGATGGTTAGGCTTTTCTTATTTCTTAAAATTTAAATACCTGTTTCTCTTTAGTTGACTAGAAGAGAAGGAAGCAGTGGAGATAGGGAAGGGGCAGATAGTGTTTATTACTGCTGATACCTGTGTGCACTCTCAGTGTTTGAGTGACAGAACTGGGGGTGTTCAGGAAAACCACTAATCATACATGATTCTGAAACTTCATTTCTGGCCAACTGTTTATGTCTCAGGGTTTCTACTTTTCTTACTAACCTTGCTAAGAATTAGCATTCATAAGAATATCTGCTTCAGGTCTCCTTTCCAGTTCTGTGCTTTGGGTGCTGTTGATCACTGAAGGAGCCAAAAGACGTGTCCCAGTAGAAGGAAGAGGAGAAAAAGGCCAAATAGTCATCCCCTGAATGTCCTTTAATTGATTCTGTATGACTTATGCTGCAGTGGGATGCATGCCAAACACTTGTTCCCTGTTAACAGGAACACGCTGCACTGTAGAGCACTAAATAAGGGTCTGCTGTGGGGGCTCACCCTGGGGGCTCCCCTGGGAACTATTGGAGAGCAACTCTTTTCCAGCCCTCTGTGTTCTGTAGGGAATTGTATATTGAGGTTACCCCACCCCTTCTTCCCCAGTGCCACTGGCTTCTCGGATAGCCTTCTGTCTGTTGAGACATAGGAGCTAGCTCTGTGACCTTTGCTAAGAGACAAACTTGTTTTTAGCCACAGCTTCATCATCTATTACGTGGGGGAATTGTAGTAGAGTATCTCTGAGGCCCTATGTATAATCCTGATTTTAAAGTGGTGGATATCAACTAGACACTAAGGAGGACCATATTCTACCTTCCTGATGTCTCTGTGTGTGTGCGTGTTTGTATATGTATATGTATATGTATATATATATTGATGTTTATATATTTTTGATGTAAGAAGTTCTGGCATGTACATGAGCTTTAATGATTTACAAAACAAGAGTTGGCCATTGTGGAGAGAATATCCAGTTGGCCTTGATTACTTGCTAGCCTGGGTGACTTCACTCCTGAGCAAAGTTGATATCTACCTTCAGAGTTTTTGTGAGGTATAAATAAGTTACTGGGTGTGTAGTATGGGAACCCAGAAGGGCCTAGTTAGATGGTTCAACAACTAGGAAACAAGAAGCTGGAAGTATTAGTAAGGCATGTTTCCAGTTCCTCTGAATGCATCTCAGGAAAACTTCCAGTGCTATGTGGGCTTGGCCACCGTCTTCCTCCCCTTGGAAGGGCATGAAGAGAAGCGTGTGGTAGTGTTGAGAGCATGTGTTTTGGACATTATCATTGCTGGTTGAAGTTCAAAGGCTTCAAGAGAATTGACTTTAAAAATCAAAAAGCTATAACATATGAAAGGAGATGTGTACTCCAGTTGTCTGAGGCCAGGGAGCTGGCCAGCCCTCAGTTGGACTCCTGCCTTTTTCACCCCTCCCAGCAGCTGCCAGACCACAGAGCCGGTTCTGTGAAAGATCCTCAAGAAACAATGAGAGAAAACAGCTTCTGTTTGATTAGATTAGATCAATTTATGTGCCTCAGGGAGGGGCCTGCGCAGGGCAGGGGGAGGGGTGGCCCTGTGGTGTTGGTGGGGGTGGCGGTGGCCCATGCGGTCACTTCATAAGTAATGAGGCTCCCTGGAAGCTGGAATTGGAGGAAGGGGGAGGGCGGGCTGGAGGGAGGAGCATGTGGAAGGAGATTTCTGCAGTCTGTCTGGAGAGCTGCCCAGGTTTCCCAGCCAAAAAAACAAATAAAAATAAATAAAAGGCAAGTGCTGAATGACACAGATTATGATATTAAAAAGGGATGCCATTGAAACTGCGCCCTGGAGCCCGCTGTCCTTGGGGGTGGGGTGTGCTTGGCAATGGGGTGGGGGCATCTGACCGGCTGGGGACACAAAAGTGTGCACAATTAAACTGTGAATGTCCCCCTCCCCCCCATATGTCAGAAATTCTATACTTCGGATTTGTCTGCATTGCAGGTTGGGGAAATGGCAGGATGAAAAGCTAGTGGCTCTTTTCCTTTTTCTCATTTTAATTTATCAGGGTGGGGGGAGCCAGCCGGAGACCCCTCCTCTTTGGTGTTCGATTCCCTCCCATGCACATAAATAACCTTCTCTCCTGGCTGCCTCCCCTCCCCCTCGGCCCCATTGCTGTTCTGGCCGTCCTATTGCCGCGCGGAATCTGCACTGCCGCTTGCTTATTACGTACAGGGGAGGATTGTTGACAAGTGCTCCGGAGCCTGCCTCACTGCGCTCTTCCTCCCTCCCTCCCTCTGTCCTTCTTCCTCTCTGTCTCTCTGCAATGATCCGGCTCTGAGGATGGCTGCTCCACGGGTCTGTCAGGTGCAGTTTTTGGTGGCTTATCTTGAGGAACCTGGGATAGAAGGTCTGTTCCTATAAATAAAAGACAAACCAAATAGCTCTAGGTTTGTTTCAGGCTGGTGTGGCTTTTGTTGGAGACATAGGCCTTTGTGGGTTTCCCTGCTGGGGTCCTGATTAAATCCATTGTGGATGGCAAGGTGCTATATATATATATGAGAGACTGTGTAAAAAGTGTTGCGATTTGCTTAATATTAATATTCTTTTAGCTTTGATATCCTCCCTAGGGGCAATGGTGGCTCCTGCAAAGGCACTGTGGAAATTTACAAGAGAGAATTAATGTCGCTCTTAAAGCATTAAGCTCTGTTGACCATTTTGGCCAAATCTGCAGTTTCAGTCAGGCTTGTATGAATTTAGACATTTCTCTGGAGACTGAATGCCATCCAGCTATAGCTGGTCCCTTTTATTTTATTTCTAATTTATTAGATCATTTCCCAGCATTTAAAAATAAATGTTTGATTAAAGTTAATTAGTTCATCCTCACCATAGCTCTGGTTTCCTTCATAAACAGCATGTTTGCTTTCATTTCCATTAATCCTTTCTTTTTCTACCTCCATCTTCTTTCCTTGAAAGATGGAGGAAACTGAGGCATGCAAATAGATCCTGAGATCTGAAGTGATTCTAGATTGAGACCTAAAAGCTTTAAACTTCTAGTGCTCTTGATTCTTCTCCCAAATTTCGTGCATTAATTCCTGTCTGTATTACTGTCTGTAAACACAGATGATTTTGAGGAACCTTCAATGTTTGGTGCCTCAAATCTTAGCAGATTCCATAGCCACATTCCTATAGTGATGCTTTCTGTACTGCTTTCATGCATTATATTTCAGTAGTGGAAAGAATGCTTCTCTGCTAGGCAGTAGGCCTTTCTAAAGTTATTTGTTGTCAGCAGGTTTTTTGTTTTTTTACTTTGAATGGACTACTTAATCCTTTCTGAATATATTCCTCTGAAAAGTGGGAGGGCAGCTGATTTCTTGATATGTGAGTGAGGTAATAAGGAAACTGGGTAACTGCTGTCCCTCCAAGTCATGCTACAAAGAAAACAGAACTTAGAACTTCCAAGAGATTCCTTTTATCCTAGGGAATGAAGGCAGCCCAGAGAGGTTTCAGGGCAAAGGGTGTGGCTGTTTATTTATGTACAAATTGTGGTGTCAATCAGGACACAAAGTTTGTGGAGCTTTGCCTGTTTATCATTACAGATTAGTACACAAACCGATAACTTTATGGCACTTGTCGATTGAGTAAAAGCAGCAGCTTTGCCTATCATTGGAGAGCCTGGCTCAAATTGGATAGCTGGTTTCTTTTGGTACCTTACATTTGTGGGGTAAAGATGATAGGAAGCTTTAGAGACCTAAATACATACACACTTGTAATTACTTGAAGGCAGAAGAGTATCATTAGCTATCTGTGAACGTGCTGTGTTCATGGACATCTCCCTTTGAGGAGTGCAAATTCTGTGAGATGAGAAATCAGATTTGGGCCTGTCAGTTTATCTGAACACAAGACTTTCTACATGTTGGGCTCATTTATCTGTCTTAGAAAAAATTCTCAAAAAAAAAAAAAAAATGCCCTTGTATTGCTGTCTCCTTCTTGTGACTGAGTTCCCTTACTCTGCGTGATGCCATTGTTCTGCCGCTCATGGTTACACACCAGCCTAAGTCCACTGTTGCCTTGAGTCAGTTCCCTTCTGTAGGCGGCTTTTGACCTTGGAGGTGGTCAGTTGTGGGCCCTCTGTGGTGTGGAATTCTTTTCTTGAGCTGATGGAAGCTCGAGTTGCATATCCTAGGGGATTCCAGGGGTTTATGTTTTGGTGGGTATTTATAACTAGGGTGTCTGGTGGGTGTGTGTTTGACTGTGTTGTCAGTGTAAAATTAAAAGGGCGTTGAGATGAAGTGTGGACCCAGAGCAGTTACGGCCTGGGATGGAGTAGCCATGGCATTGGACACAAAACTAGAACTGCTGATTGTAGAGCATCGTGGGTGTTTATAATTCAGTCATTATTATTATTCTAGGTTCTGCACTTGTTCTGATTGTTATAAAGGTCATATTAAGGATGAAGAAGGAGTGAAGAGGGGAAGAGAATAGGCAGGATGAGCCCTTGCCCCAAAGAAGTAAAAGGGAGTTGTGCCAAAATGAGCAGTACATTATGTTCACAGTGGTGATCATCATAGTTTAAATAGCTTCTGGGCTGATTGGGAAATCTTTCCTGAAGATTACGGCTCTTTGTTTTTGTGAGAGATTTTGTGTTGAATAAAGTTAAACTGTCAGCCTTGTCTATTTTTATTTATTTTCGTTGGAGCCTCTTAGTGAGCAGTGTTTTCTGTCCCCCTGGGATTGTTGGTTAGGATGTGTGAAGGGGAGATCTTTTGTCTTTTGGTGGGTGGTTCTCAATCATTTGGGGTCTAGATAGCCAGAATAGGGCCCATTCTAGTAGTAGCAGTGTTCTGCTTACCTCTTCCTCTGAGGAAATAGGACATGTCTGCTAGGCTTGTTCTTTGTAGCTCAAGGCATTTATTGCCTTCTGGGGCCCAGGGTCCCATCTTTCCCAAAGGTAGTCATTTACTTGGTTCTGAAATAGGAAAAAAAGGATAGAGTCAGGCATTTTTCTTATCTACCCAGTGACCCAACTTTTCCATGTTAATAATGACCACCATGTCAGGTCTTAGTATCTAACACTTTCTCAAAAAATTGTGCATGCAAAAGAGGTATAGATTGTTGAAGGTGTGTCAAGGTATAGATTCTGGTGGTGGTGAGAGAGCTCTTGTGAGATTGTTGATTTACAAATCAGTATTTACATCTGTTTTTTGCAGGGGTTAAATGTAACAAAAATATGTTCCCTGTGTCCACGTATTCATCCTCCCCATCCCTGCCTCCAAATCTTAGGACTGTTTTAAGGGGTGATGGGTGGGGTGTTTTTAGATTGTCTTGTCTTGACTGGAATGGGAAATCTCCATAGCTGATTTGATAGTAGACAAAGGGGAGCCCTAGTCGGCTCAGGGGCTGGTCTCATGAGGGAAAGGGATCATTATTTTCCATAAGCCGAGGTATGAAACCACTTTCATTTGCGCCTCGTTGACCACAAGTGTGCCACCGACATCCTGCCTCGTGACTGGCATTTGTTCTCAGCCACACCAGTGTGTTGATCTGGTGAGCATGTCAGTGGACAAGCCTGGGCTGTGCTCTGCAGACCCTGTGCCCTGCTCGCCCCTCTCCCTGGAGCTCTGTGCTCCACTGGAAGCTTCACATATTGACCTGCATGTGTACAGTGGTGGGCAAACTCCATGTTCATACTGACCATGCCAAGCAGGCGCAAAGCCAGATCTGCCCTGGCATCGGAATGCCTACCCTGCTTAAAACGCAATTCATTTTTTTTTCTCTTTGCAAAACCTGAGTGAACATAACATTTATTTTTCACTATCAATGGCAGCAAACTATGCATTCTGATGACCTCAGAGAGGGCCCTACCTCAGCCATAGGGGCTGCTTTTATAATTTTTCTATCAACTTAAAGTGCTGCAAACACACACACACACACACACACACACACACACACACACAAATTACTGCTGAAAATGAAAGCTCTCTTTGGATGCTTGACTGTTTGATATGTAATGTGATAACCTTGTCTTACAGTGACAGGGTGACAGACGGCATTGGCTCTATGATACAGAATTACCTTTTGTGCATCTTTTCTACAACAAAGCTACATACATTGACTCACCCTAATATGCTAATGACTTTGGTGTGCTCCAGATGTTTTAGAAGCCCTGGAACAGCCTCAAAGCCCTCCTTGTTTTTCCTTTCTTTTTAACCCTTCTTTTGGCATTGCTTTTGTGAAATAGAGCCATTGGCTTTTCCTTTGGTTTTCTATTGTCATGTATGTGTAGCTATTGAGAGAGGACCGGTAAAACTTCTTTGTGTCTAAAACATCATAAAATGATACAGGCTACATGCTCTAGTCCCCCCTCCCCCGCCTTTTTTTCAGATATTAGAAAAGAATTGTCTTCTGTCCATACATTTGTGTTCCGAAATCTGTTGTTCTCGTTGGTTGCTTTCGAAGTTCCTTCAGCTAAAAGAATCTTTGGCCTAATTTGTGTTTCAGTTTTCCCAACACCCATCATATAAAGCAAGAGGGAGATGGCCATACACTAGTATCTCCAGTTTCCGAGAACAACAGGAATTCCTATTCCATTTTGATGCTGCTGTTCCAGACTCAGAAAGAATCCTGTTTTGTTGTATTGTTTTGTGCGGTCTTTTCATTTCTTGCTAATTTGGGAGATGGGGTGAAAAGCTCCTGAGGGTGCAGAGCTGCTGATGGCAGGGTTCTGTTGTGTTCAATTTCTTTAGAGTTCTCGGCTGCACAAATGGACACTGCCTTGTGGCTAAATGGTCTTGGATCCCAGACGCACTTCTCCCGTCAGCTGATGGTGACTAGCTGAGGTTGCAGGCACAGTAACCAAGCCGCCTTTACTGCAATGATTTACAATTTTCAGCTCATATTTATTGCTTTTGTGAAAGACAATAGACATGGTTTAATTTAAGTTCAACCTACTGAATATTAATAGAGGAGAACAAATGCTAATGGGATAGACTGAATCTTTGGGCCATTCATTCAATTTCCCCTGTTTAACCTCCTCTCCCCAACAAAGGTTTGTATTGGTTGGGGTGGGGGAGGGGGTTGGAAAAATAAAAACGGTTTGAGTGTGTGAAGGAGGGGATGCCATTTCATTATTTCTCGTTGACTAAAAATAATAATTTTAACAATTGGTGGTAGGGCTTTGTTAGGGGAAAGAAAAGGCAGCACATTAGCTTGGCTAATGTTGTAATAATGACTCTGTTGCCCTGTGGCATCGTATTCCGTCTTGCTGACCTGGCCTTCCTGGATTGGGCAGGCTGTATAACTGGGCTTTAAACATTCAAAATGAAATGTTGTAGCCAGTACAGTGGAGATTGATTGGGGCAGTTGGTGGGGGGGGGGGGGGGGGGGGGGTAGATAAAAAGCCCAGGTTTATTCAACCATGTAGGCTGTCTGACTATAAATAAATGTAAATGTTTTCTGGACTGATATATACAGAATGGAAGTACTCAGATTGCAAAAGTTGATCATGTGCAGAACAAAATCAGTCTTACGCCTTCATAAGGGCCAGTAAAATCTATGATCCTGGCCAGGCGCGGTGGCTCATGTATGTAATCCTAGCACTTTGGGAGGCTGAGGCAGGCGGGTCACAAGTTCAAGAGATCAAGACCATCCTGGCCGTCGTGGTGAAACCCTGTCTACTAAAAATACAAACATTAGCTGAGCATGGTAGCAAACGCCTGTAGTCTCAGCTACTCAAGAGGCTGAGGCAGGAGTATCGCTTGAACCCAGGAGGCGGAGGTTGTAGTGAGCCAAGATTGTGACACTGCACTGCAGCCTTGTGACAGAGTGAGACTCTGTCTCAAGGGGAAAACAACAACAACAAAAACAGAACACACAATAAAAAAACCTATGGCCCTTTAGTTTGTATAAAGGCAGTTCCTTATGTATGGGACCCATTTTATGAATCTGGAAAGAGAATGTGATTCAGGACAAGCCCATGTGTCCTCTAGTTCAGATACTCATTGCAATCCTCAGAACGGCGGAAAACTCGGAGTTCTCTGGAGATTTAGTTTGATGAGGGCCTGGAACAATGGAGTCAGTACTTTGATTTCTTTTTGCTCAGTCATGCCTTCTCAGAGTAGCCTTATCTGTTTTGCATTTTGTGCACATAGAATCGTTTAATATTCCTAGGTATTTTTCATGTTTAAAATCTCTTCGTAAAATTACCCCTAATTTTTACTTAGGCAATTGATTTGCAGGGTGAGAGGGTAGTTGGGGAGAGTATTATACGTCTCTTTACATTTATGCTTCTTAGACATGCACATTTTTCCAACCTGTTACTTTGAGTCTCTGTTTGCCACGTTAGCTGATTCTTGTAACTCTGTGACATTTTGCAGGCAAGCGTCTTTTTTTTTTTTTTCTTCAAAATTATTGGTAAAAGGTACATGAGGCCATGTGTGGTTTTCACTCCTGTAATTCCAACACTTTGGGAGGTAGAAACAGGAGAGGATTACTTGAACCCAGGAGTTTGAGACCAGCCTTGGCAACAAAGCAAGACCCCATGTATTTAAAAAAAAAAAAGAAAAAAAAATTAGTGGGGCGTGGTGGTGCACACTTGTAGTCCCAGCCAGTCTCGAGGCTGAGATAGGAGGACTGCTTGAGCCTAGGAGGCTGAGGCTGTTGTGAGCATGTCACTGCACTCTAGCATGGGTGACAGAGTAAGACCTTGTCCCTCCACCCCAGTCGTCCCCCCCCCCCCCCGCCGCCAAAAAAAAAAAAACACACCCCAGAGCAGCCAAAGCAGCATCAGTGTCACCTGGGAATGTGTTAGAACAGGGGACACTTGGGGGGTGATTCACATGCATGCTCAAGTTTGAGAAGCACTTCTCTTTACAGTCATCCAGATTCTTTTGACAGCAAAGCTGTCAACACAAAGCTTAACTTTCTCACAGTAGTCCACGCTAAATCATTTGTTCAGTCATTCTTTCATGCATTCACCTCTTATTCAGCTAAGACTTCAGCTGCTGATATGTACCAAAGGGTATAGGAGCCTTTCCCAGTCTTCCTGAGCTGTGCCTAGTCCTTGTTTAGTTTCTTTTTGATACCAGTATAGCTCTTCTTCCTCCTTGTCCTCTTCGTCCATCACCACTACCTGTTTTCAGGCTTACTGCAAATCCCAACTTTCTTGTTCTTGTTTTGGTATTGCAAGCTTGCCGGCTGGTTCCATTGGCTCACTTACTATCCTCTCCAGCACTTTCTTTTCTTCACTTACTACTGAGTGATACATATGTCTGTGTTTGTCTCTCTTAATTTTAGGTTTTGATTAACCTGTATCCCCAGTGCCCTGGCATATGGTATTTGTTAAGCAAATGGATGGATAAATTCAGAATTGATCCCTTTTTTTGCTTTCTGTGCTTTATTCTCCATTATGTTATACATGTGTCTGCAGTCTCAACTGAGGCAGGAGGATTTCTTGAGCCCAGGAGGTCAAGTCTGCAGTAAGCTATGATTGTGCCACTGCCCTCCAGCCTGGGCAACAGAGTGAGACCCTGTCTTAAAAGCAAAAAGAAAAATTTGAACTCAACCAAGACGATACATATGTACGATGTCCATCCTCTTTTTTTCCTTCTAAATTTTACATCTGGGTCTTTAACCAGCATTTTTATTTTCAGTTTTCTATCCGTTTTCTCTGTGATAATTTATCCATCTTCGCTTTTTACAGATAAGATAAATATCTTCCTTGGCCAACTCTCATCTCAGTTAAATGTCGTCTGTATCCTAATTGGGTGGGGGAGGGGATACCCCACTCGCACAGTGACACTTCTAATGTGCTCTAACTTAGTGCCTATCAGTAAAGATACTATTTACACTACATACGTAATTTTAGTTTCTGTAGTCACACTCAAAAGTAGGTGAAATCAATGTTAATATATTTGATTTAATCTAACCCAAAATATTTCCACAATTAATATAACATTATCAATGACATGTTACGTTCTGATATTAAATTACAATTAAGTAAAATTAAAATTTATTTCCTCTTCCACACTAGGCATATTTCAGGTGCTCAGTAGTTGCACATGACTAGTGCCTACTGTAATGGAGAACATGGATTCAGTCTCTGAAACACTGGCCACGCTTTTATCCTTGGATTCTTAGATTTCCATACAGTTGTCTCCTTTTGCCCTCACAGTGCAAACTCCCAGCATTTTCTTTGGGGGATTTTATACGTTTCTATTTCTGTATTGTAGTCACAACTCTTAAAGCCTCCTTTGTTGAAGTAAATAACTATGTGTTTTATTTTCAACCTTATGTTATCACTCATACTCTGAAATGATGTAAAAATAGATAACTGGGGAAATGCAAGCAGAAACAAGCTAGGTCCCAGGGCTTTGTTGATGTGTACTATGTTCATTCAGAATGTTTATATATTTTTTTAATCAAATACTTAGAACACTGTGTTCTACGTAGTGTTTAGTACAATTAACAGAAGTCACTTTCTGAGATACTTCAGTCAAAAAGACTTAATACAGAGGAATGAAGTGTGCATAAAATTGGTGGAAGGACTAGAAGAGCAAAAGTCAAGGGGCCACTCTATATTTTTGGCTTCAAGATCAAGCACCATAAAACTGCAGATGCTGTGCTAGCAGTGCTGTTACCGCTCAGCTCTGGTTGCCTTCGAGGGTGGTGGCTAGACAGTGGACAGCGGGTCTAGTCGGTGTGGACATGAGTATCACTGGAAGCTTCTTGTTGGCAGAACCTGCATTGATGTAAGGGACTCTGAGGCTTTTTTATTCACCTGTTTCCCTATAGTGTGACCTTACTGCTGGTTAAAATACTTCCATATCAGTTACTATACAGCTGCTTTTTAGCGCCCCAAGGGCCCGCAGCTTCTTTCCACATTTTGGTTACTAAAAGCACATCCATGGGCACCAAGACTCCCCTGCTTAGCATCTGCTATCATAGAGAATCCTTATCCTTTGAGATGATCAAAGGCAAATCTGGTTACAATCTAATCTTATAGATGGCTATGAAGGAAAACAAGTGGAGTAGGATTTCTAGTTAATATCTGAGACGTGGCTACAAAGATAAGGCTGCCTTTTCTTGTGTGGCAGGTACTGGTTCCTGCAGGCAATTCCAGAAAGGATTTCAGTATCTGTGGAGTCAATGTTTACCACTTCAAGAGTGACTAGTTTGATAACAGATACTCCTTTCTTCCTTTCAACCCTTTAGCCGCAAAAGATGTTTACGTACTCTTTAAAAACGAATCCTCAAGTATAGCATTACAACTCCAAATTTCTGGTCGAATTTCTTACTGCTGAAATTGTTTCCCTCTTAGGCATTTCACTCTCTTTAAAGGTGTCAAATAGAATGAGGTTTTACTTTTCTCCACCCATTCAAAAGAGATACGTGCTTTTCCGTTCTCTTGTGTCCACATTCTTGTCTGTCTTCACCAGCGTTGTGTAGGGTTGACTGTGGTAAAGTGCTGCCTCCTGATGTGATGTATTTAAGTGTTTGTCCCCTTTTCTCACCTGTAGGGCTCCTTGGTAATGACCAGTCTAAGGGATTAGGACCAGCATCAGAACAGTCAGAGAATGAAAAGGACGATGCATCCCAAGTGTCCTCCACTAGCAACGATGTTAGTTCTTCAGATTTTGAAGAAGGGCCGTCGAGGAAAAGGTTAGTACCCACGGCTGCAAATATTGGCACCTTCAACCAGGGACTGCAAGCTCAGGTGCCAGGTGTCACCACATGATAATGGGAGCCCACTCACCCAATCTTTTGATTTTCGTAGAGGAGCTAGAATTATGAGGTTTCGTAACAAATGTCCTGCTTTCTAAGTGTTGTTTAATAATTATAACCAAAAATGGGGAAAAAAAGTACTCTGGACTGAACAGCACGTGTTCTTGCTGGCACAGTTAGCCAAAGAGTTGCCAGCTTGTAATGCCTGTCTTAACTGTTCATTTTAATCGATTCTTAGCAGCCGTCATCTTGAGGAATATATATATTAGGTGATGTTTTGCCACTTCTGAAAAGAGATCTTTCTAAAAATTTGAAGAAGTAAATGTGGTGTTTCTGAGACGTTTTTTCCTTGTCAAGAAAGCTGAAATTACACTGTGTATTTTTAATCCCTTGCTGTTTAACCAAGTTCCAAGTTAGTAGCTGTGGAATTGGTGCTTAAAACTTAGAACAGCAGTTATTTTTATGTGGCTTTCCTAAATAAGCTTAAGATAGTTTGGTAAGGAAGTTGGCTTTAGTAGTTTGATAAGAGTTTGTGGTTTCATGGTCAAACAGTGGCAGTGACATTTTATAATAATGATTTTACTTGGGTGTTTTTGAAACCCTTTGCCTAGTATCTACCGTACTTCATACCTGTTATTTCCTTTTTTTCCCTCTTAGAATTTATATTTCCCTTTGTTCTCTTTATGTTTACCTGGATGACTAGCTTCATGACTTTTTCTTAGAATTTGTTAGTTTCAGAGATTGAAGGAAAAGAAAAAAAAACCCCTTGTCTGCCGTCTGTGTCTACTCATTCTGGAGAATTTACTTTTCAGAAACAATCTACGTGTGTCTATCTAAAGAAGAACAGAGTAGAAAAATTAAGAGAAAAGGACAAGATTAGCCATGTGTAGGTATTTTAAATTCCTGTTTTCAGGTCGGAAATTTGAGATGCATAGCTCAAAGTCTTTATTTTCTCCATCACGAGGTGTCGTCTTTTAAATAGCCTTTTAAATACATTGAATCTGTATGCTTCTCTCATTTTCTCTTCATCCTCAGCACTTTGTCTTAGAAGATGTCATAAGAGTCATTATTAGTATAGTTAGGATCTTCCCATATGCTGAGCTTTGTATGTCACTCCTTTAAAAAGAGTGTCTCAGTGATGAACCTATTATGTTACAGATATTCCATAACAAACATTCCCCATTCCAGTTTAAAACATGAATTATCACAAGAGAGTGATTTTAAGGATGTGTAAAAAATTGTGTCAGTAAACATATTGGAATGTGTGATAATATTATCCATGCCTCCAACCTGGGCATCTGGCATGCATCTGGCATCAACTTTCATCTCCATTTGGGGAGCAGAAATCTCTGAGTCTGGGCACCCACTCCTTTAGCTGTGTGGCTGGCCGTCACCCTGACTTCTGTCTGAGGGCTGGTCAGCATCCAGGTGCAGTGATGTGTGTTGTAGGCTTCATTCTTAAGGAGGGACCCTGTCCCTAACTCATTGTGATTCTCTCAGAAGATAGTGCTGCTAGCTTTCTCTTTGTATCAGACCACAGTGTCATGTGGCACCTGAGTGCAAAGCAGTCATTTAACTGGAATTTTTTAGGGTAGTAGAAAAGAGAAACTCTTTTCAGAGTTGGCTGAAGGAAAACTTAGCCATGGCAAATCCTTTTTAATTATTCTTGTGTCAATTATCTTACTGAATTAAGGATTCGTTGCAACCTGCTAACTTGGTTTTGGTCTTATCAAGGTTTTATGTGGATTAAGGTTTGATAGGCTTGGGTAGATTTTGAGGATGGTCTGGGGCACTCTTAATTATAGGAGAAAGATTTTGTAGCCTTCAAATACGTAGTGTCATTAGGGTATGCATGTATTTTTTGTGGGGGTTGAGGGAGACAAGAGTCTTACTCTGTCACCCAGGCTGGAGTGCAGTGGTGCGATCTCAGCTCACTGCAGTCTTTGCCTCTTGGATTCAAGCGATTCTCATGCCTCAGCCTCCTGAGTAGCTGGGATTACAGGCACATATCACCATACCTGGCTAATTTTTGTATTTTTAGTAGAGACGGGGTTTTGCCATGTTGGCCAGGCTGGCCTTGAACTCCCGGCCTCAAGTGATCCACTCACCTCTGAAAGTGCTGGGATTATAGGCGTGAGCCACCACACCCAGGCAGAGCATGCATTTCCTGTGGTGTTGCAGGGTATGTAGCAAGCATAAAATGATAACTTAAAACTTAAGGCCTTAAAGCACTCCTTTGTTTTGATCCTTCAGTATTTAGTGGATTGGGATGAACCCTGCCTTCAAAAGCAGAGTAAATGACTTGGGACCTGAATTTCCAGAGCTTGGGTAGTATACTGTTGAAACTGTAATACATAACCTGTCTTCAACTCACATACAGAATAACTTTTCTAATAGGGTAATGGAATGTGCTGACTCTGAAGATGAGAAGTGGAGTCTAAAGTAACTATCTGTAATGGCTATTTTAAAATAACATTAGTGGATTGTTGAACAGATGCTAATTTTTACTTGTGAGTTTAAAATTTCCTAAACATTATACATGGGAAAAGGTTTTTTTTTTTTTTTTTTTTCTCTCCTCACTCTTGTTGACCAGGCTGGAGTGCAATGGCGCGATCTCACCGCAAACTCTGCCTCCCGGGTTCAAGGGATTCTCCTGCTTCAGCCTTCGAGTAACTGGGATTGCAGGCATGTGCCACCATGCCCGGCTAATTTTGTAGTTTTAGTAGATGCAGGGTTTCTCCATATTGATCAGGCTGGTCTCAAACTCCTTACTTCAGGTGACCCACCCACCTCTGCCTCCCAAAGTGTTGGGATTACAGGTGTGAGCCACTGTGCCCAGCGGGGAAGAACTTTTAAGATTGACCATTTACATTCTCTTTTGGCCTTTAGACTTTGTAAGAGAAAATACTGTTTCTTAAAAATTCATATTGTTGTAGTTTGTTTCATGTTGCTATAACAGAATTGCTGAGACTGGGTAACTTTAAAAATACAGAAATTTATTGGCTTATATTTCTGGAGGCTTGGTATTCAAAGACTGAGGGACTGCATCTGGCGAGAGCCTTCTTGCTGCATTATAACTTGGCAAGAGAGCAGAAGAAAGTGCTAAGCTTGGTTTTTTTTTTTTTTTAAAGTTTAGTTTTTAAAGAGCTCCGCCTCCCGGGTTCACGCCATTCTCCTGCCTCAGCCTCCCAAGTAGCTGGCTCTGTTACCCAGGCTGGAATGTAGTGGTGTGATCATAACTTACTGTGTTCTCTAATGTCTGGGCTGAAGGGATCCTTGTGCCGCAGACTCCTGAGTAGCTGGGACTAAGTCAGTCATATGCCTCCACGCCTGTCTAAGCTTGCATTTATCACAAACCCACTCCCTAGATAGTGACATTATTCCATTCACGAGGGCAGATCCCTCATGATGTAATCACTTCTTAAGATCTCACCCTCTCAGCACTGTTGGATTGGAGATTTAAGTTTCCAACATTTGAGCTTTGGGGGGCCACATTCAAATCATACGACAGGGTCGTAATTTATGGAGTGCTTTGGAAAGAGCATTTTCTATTTTTTAGAGTGATATGAATTGCTAGTTAGCTATTCTTGTACATTTAATTACTCCTACTCTACACATCCTTTTTTGTGCATGATTTTAGAATCATCAGCAAAATATATGCCTTTTGTCTACAGTAGGGTGATGGGGAAAGGGGAAGACTGAGAGGGATTTTATGTGCTTGACTTCATTCTTACGGAAAATAAAAATCTATGATGAAGACTGATGGTAGCCTTAGTTCCAGCCTTATCCAGTCTACTTTTCCAACCTGTACCTTGAAGCAATTACATTTTTCTGATGATGCTAATAACATGTTTTAATTCTTCAGTTAAAACATCCATGTGTTTACTAAGTGTTATTTTTCTGCAGAAAACCCCCTGAGTCAGATATTGCTGTATTTACTGCCAGTGCCTTTACTTGACACTGGGGATCTTTTTAGTGATAGAAACCAGTGGAGTCCAGAGTTCTTCAGGGTTTTGGAGTTTTCTCGTTTCTGATTCTCTTCCTCAGAGTTTTTCTTTATAGAGGCAACTATAACAACAACAACAAAAAAGTCAAAACCAAAACTGGTATATTTTTACCTAGCCATCGAAAGGTCATCTGAGGTGCCTGTTGACAAAAGGGAAAGCCAGCCCGCTTCAGAATCTCTCTGCTGCGTTCGTGGAAAGGGCAGCCCAAGAAAAGGTGACCGGAGAGATTCTGTGCTGGTTGGACCCTGAAGGCCGAGTCTTGTTTTTAGTTCTGGATGTTGTTTGTCTTTTTCTTTTGATCACTGTGGGAGGTGAGGTTGTTTTTTTAATGATATATTTACATAGTTTATAATTTATATTGTTTAGAATGGAACCGTTACAGAGACTTTCATCCTGTTCTGAATGTGAAGGCGGCCCTGCCTGTGTCTCTCATGTTGCCCTTTTATTCCACTCAGTTCTTCTTGTAGAGTGTGTGTTTGCCGCATCAGTCTCTCAGTATGTGTAGAAACCAGAATGGACGGAGTATGGTTGTTCGGGTGTGGACTAGTGGTCAGAAACTCTTCAGAAGGATGGTTGTGGAGATGAGGATGATTTGTTTGAGGAATGAAAAGACAAAGTGCAATGAATTTGGTGATGGCATTTTTTTAGATGTAAGTAAATACGAGATCTGAAATATACGATTCAAAAAAGAGATCATCTGAGTTGGCCACTAAAATAGAGAGCAAGATTAACTGTTTATATTTTTATCTGTGGGTGAGTGGGGGAAAGAGGGTAGAAAAATTTCAAGAGAATGGTGATTCTTAAGTGGGTCTTATGGAGACTATGGTGCAGCATAAAGAGTATATAGACTGGGGCCAGGCTGTGTGACTTATCATTGTATCTTGAACATTTACTTGTGTAAATCAATGGGTCTTGTGTAATACCTGTTGGACAGGTTATATAATATAATATGTCTGGGCCTTAGTTCTCTCATCTGAAGTATTTGAATCACAGTAGTAACTGCCTGATGATGTTTTGTGACCTGAAGAAATTAATTCTTGAAGAGAATTTTGGTATGTTGGTTGGGTGCAATGGCTCACGCCTATAACCCCAGCACTTCGGGAGGCTGAGGTGGGCCGGTCGCTTGAGTCCAGGAGTTGAAGAGACGTGCGTGGGCAATATGGTGAAACTCCATTTCTTCCAAAAAATCCAAAAAACTAATATTAGCTGGGCCTGTTGGCATGAGCCTGTAGTCCCAGCTATAGGAGGGGGAGATGACAGGATCGTTTGAGTCTGGGAGACGGAGGTTGCAGTTAGCTGTGATCGCGCCATCACACTCCATCCAGGGGGACAGAGCCAGACTCTGTCTCGAAAAAGATTAAATAAGCGAATAAATAAATAAATAAATAAAAATAATTCTGATGTACAAACAGTACTCTGTGTGTTAGATGTTAGTGGCCATTGTCAGTATATGTGACACGTGAATTGCTACATGTGAGTATGCACATCCTTTCGAGACTTCTCTGACGTGTTTCAGAGGGTTTTTAAAATACACAAATGATGATTTATATCTTTGCTCTCTGTCAGCCCTACCACAGCCGTCTGTAGGCAGGTGGAAATGGATGGGTACTCCCTCTTTTGAAGTTACTGAGTCACGGGAAGGACCCTGTGGTGTGTGGTATAAATTTGCCCTGCTGAGCTTGGTACTACTTGATGTTTGCCTGAATGGAGCAGGCGAGAGTGGTGGGGTGAGCAGATAACATCGTGGCTGTTCATACATTAGTCTTAGCTTCACCTTAGGGAGAGACCCCCTAGTGTTTAGTGTTGAGATCCCTTATTAACTATATTCTTTTTTTTTTTTTTTTAAAAGATGGAGTTTCGCTCTGTCGCCAGACTGGCGTGCAGTGGCATGATCTCGTCTCACTGCATCCTCTGCCCTCCCGGGTTCAAGTGATTCTCCTGCCTCAGCCTCCCGAGTAGTTGGGTCTGCAGGTGCATGCCATCACACCTAGCTAATTTTTGTAATTTTAGTAGAGACGGGGTTTCACCGTGTTGGCCAGGATGGTCTCTATCTCCTAACCTCGTGATTGCCCGCCTTGCCCTCTCAAAGTGCTGGGATTACAGGCATGAGCCACTGCGCCCGGTCAACTATATTGTTTAGAAGAGTATATTGCTTTGTGTATACTAACACACTTTAAAATAAAAACTCTAAGAGTTTCTATTTAACTAGTACAGAAGTACAGATTCTGTCTCTGCAGGGATGTAACTTTTTTGTTAAACAAGGAGCTGCTGTATTTTAGTTAGGCTTTCGATCCTACAGGACTTAGTTTAAACACTGTTTGTCTTATTAGATTGAATTTTGAATGTAAAGAATTTTTGGAAGTGTTTGGATTTCATAACTCAGTGTACTCTGAGATATGACATGCCTCTGGATATAAATACATGTTGAAAGTGGTGAGAATTCTCTCAGGCTTTTAACAGGTATGATATTCACAGCTACATTGCCTGCACTACTGTGTTCCTTATTCTTTTTGGTCTGAGATACTTTGATGGTATAAAATACTTTTTTAACTTCAGGTTTGAAAGGAAGATAAGCCCAGATGCATTTCTTGCTTGATAGCATGCATAAATTGGTGTTATTCAAAGTGAGCATCCTTAAGAATTAGAATTATATTAAATAAGTGTCTAGTTTTTACTCATTCCTGTATCAAAAATAAGTTAGTAGTATAATTTACTATTAAATGCAAAAAAGTGAAAGCAAAAACAATCAGCAAAAGGCTTAACATTTCTCTTAACCCTTGATGTATGTTTAGAAGCTTCCACTGACCAGATTATTTGGAGTTTATTTTGGTGTTACAATCTTGAGATCTATTTTATAAATAAGAGAGAAATACTATTTTAATTTTCAGCTTTAGAATTATCATGGGTGAAATGTACTCTCTACTGCAGAAAGTAAAGAAAATTGAGTAGTAGATTATGATGTGGCAATTTTGAACACAAAAGATGTGGATGTAAATATAAAGTAAACATGGGTGAATCTCGCCTGTCTGCTGTTTCGTGTTATCTACCTAGTTGTCATGTTTGTTTCTAGTATCATTTTCATTTCCTTTTGCTTGAAGGATTTTAACATTTCTAACATTAGGTCTGCTGTTGATCATTCAGCGTTTGTATGTCTGGGAAGATCTTATTTCACCCACATTAAAAACATGCTTTTATGATAATTGTAGAATTACATGCAGTTATACAAAATACACCTTCATTTCTTATAGATATTTTTGCTGGGTATAAAATTTTAGTTTAATAGTCATTCACCATCAGTACTTCAGTGACACTGCTTCACTGTCCTGATGTGCATCATTTCTGATGAGAATCCTGTTGTCATTTTCATAGCTTTGTAGGAGCAATCATTTACCACAGTTTTCTTTTGAATTCCTTACTGGTTTTAAGCAATTCGATACGATGTGTCTTGGCCGAGTTTTTATTTCCAGAGCTTGAGATTCATTGAGTGTATTAGTTTTGTAGATTTCATTTACTATGGAAAAATTGGAGCCATTATTATTTCAGATATTTTTGTGTGCATTAGTCTCCCCGTTGGGGACTTCATTTGCATATATATTACTCCAAAGTTGTCCCATAGCCCGTGTGTTTTGTTCCTTTTTTGATCTGTATGTTGCATTTTAGATAGTTTATATCCTAAATCTGCTGGTAAGCCTGTTGAATATATCTTTCACCTCAGACATTGTTATTGTATTTTAGAAGTTAGAGCCAGGCACGGTGGCTAACCCCTGTAATCCTAGCACTTTGGGAGGCCGAGGTGGGTGGATCACCAGGACAGGAGTTCAAGACCTTCCTGGCCCACATGGTGAAACCTGTCTCTACTAAAAAGACAAAAATTAGCTGGGCGTGGTGGTGCGTGTTTGTAATCCCAGCTACTTAGGAGGCTGAGGCAGGAGAATCGCTTGAACCCGGGAAGTGGAGGTTGCAGTGAGCCAAGTTCGCGCCACTGCACTCCAGCCTGGGTGACAAAGCAAGACTCCATCTCACAAAAAAAAAAAAAAGTTAGATTTTGGTCTTTTCATAATCTTCAGTGTCTCTAGTAATATGCTTATTCTTTGGTGTTTCTTGAACATGTGGAGTGCAGTTATAAGAGATAAATTTGAGTATCTGCTATTTTTGTCTTCCAGTATTTACAAAACAGTTTTGATTGATTAAATCTTCCTCCTCATCAGTCGTATTTTCCTTCACCTTTGCATGTCTGGTAGCTTTTTATTAGTTGACAGGCATTGTAAATTTTTCTCTGTTTGCTGTGGGAAGTGTTCATATTTCTTTACATATTCTTGAGCGTTGTTCTGAGATCTGATTATTAGGGAACAGTTTGATCTGTTTGGATCTTGATTTCAAGCTTTGTTAGGTAGGGCCAAAGCAGTGTTTACTGTGAGGCAACGTTTCCCTGCTACTCAAGCAAAAACGCTTATGAGTATTTTACTTGATGTCCTATGGATTATGTTTAGCATGTAGCCTAGTAAGAATGGGCACTATTCCTGGTGCTTTTACAATTTGGATACTGTTCCCGCTAATCCTTTCTGGAAATACTTTCTCTTGGGTAGCTTCCTAACACAAGTGTGCTTGTTAGTACTCAGCGGAAGACGTGAGGAGTGCCCTTGGCAGATTCCAGAGTTGTCTGTGTGGCTCTGGCCTCTGCTGTGCTCTGCCTTACACATTCTGTCACCTTGGCCTCCCCTTGTGTTTCTCAACCCCAGCTCTGCTTGCCCTTTCTGTAGCTGCTGCAGCCTGGACATTGTCTCAGGGCAGTGAGCTGGAGGGATCATTTGTTTTCCATCTGTCGGGGATCACAGTATGTTGCTATATGGTGGCCATTTTTTGTGTGGATTTTTAGCTCTTTCAGGCAGGCAAGAGGTATAAATCCTGTCTAGCTTCACTAAAAGCGGAAGTTCTTTCTGTTCTTTAAATGTTGAATGAGAGCGTGAGAGAGAGACACATACCATCAGGACATGGAACTAGCCACAGTCATAGCTTTTCATTTAGTTTTGTTAGTCTTTAAAAAAGAAAAAGGTGAACAGCGTAAGTTAGCCCGGACTCCAAGAAAAAAATTTCAAAATTAGTAAACATAAGCATTCAGCCTATAATAAAAATAGTAAACTCCATTCCATAATAAAGCCTGTGACTATTAGAAGTCCTTCTTTGAAGCTATGGAGTTGGTCTCTTCCATTAGGAAGAACTGACTTTAGCCTAGGTAATATTGTGCTAAAAATTTTTACCTTAATTCTTTTGAAATACCTGTTTTAAAGGTTCTACCATCCTCACTTGGCAGCTGAGTTAATAGGATTTGGATCTAAGCTTTCGTATCTATAATGCCTGGACTTTCCCACCGTACCATATCCCCTTCCGTAAGTTGTAGCAAATGTGGGTTTGAATTTTCAGGTGTGTCATCTGGACAGCAGTTGGCTCGGTAAACTGTACTGGGGGTGGGGGTGCAGTTTGGGCTGGGGGCTGGCCTGGTCCACAGCTGCGCTCAGGGTCATCTCTTGCTGTTGTGCCTAGTGTTACCCTTCAGCTCACCTCTTCTAGTAAAGAATCTTTTTTTCTGCCAAGGGATATATTCCTTCTTTTCTGAAGTACATGAAATGCCTTTCTTCATTGGAAACTGAGCTATGGATACAAAGGGGGAAAATTTTAGCTTTATCTTGAGCAGAACCTTAGCTCCCGAAATCCTTTCTTGGGTCTTCCAATGTTAGATGTCCTTTTGTGTAAGGACCCCAGAGAGAGGCTCCTCCAGGATGTGAGAGCGGGGAGGGCCCAGCTCAGCTGACTGTTGTTTCAGGTAGCTGCTCCAAGTAGATCTATGATTACTTGTTGATTTTAGTGGGTGATTCTCTATCCTTCTGGATGAATATTCTTTTTCTTTACTTTTCCTGCAGTGAGCTGGAGTTGATAGGTTTGCAGAGTGGTTAACATCACAGTGCCTGCTTGTGGATATTCACCTTTCCCATGGAAATCTTCCAAGTTTGGGAGGGAAGTTTGTATTTCACACACTGTGCCTTCACCTTGATCTGAAGTCAGCAAGGTGAACCTGAGTTCCTGGGTTTCGGTGTCTCAGGTTGGATAGCACAGAGCTAAGGAAACGTTTTTTGAGAGTGCCAGCAGTTCTCACTGGGCCGTTCACGCATGCTCAGTTTCCTGGAGGCTGCCCATGCTGCTTATCGACATTCATGGTCAGGTTCTTTCCCTGCGGCCAAAAACCTTTCTTCGTTCAGACCTCCTTTAACTCACAATTTCTCACCTCTGCTCTGGGATGCCCAAGACAGTGGTTGTGTCTCCCCACTTCTGCTTCCCGCATCATGGAATAGAGCCCCACTGTAGGTGTCTACAGAATCGAGGAAGCTGGTCAGATAAACACGAAATCTGACTGGTTTTGTGTGTGCTTCCCCTCTCCCCCTCCCTCTCTCAGAATTTTAACTGCTTGGCAGAATACTACTTATATGACTGTTTTGGGATTATAAAACAATCTTTTGTATTGCTCCAGTTTACAGGAAGCAACTCCTTTTTTCTCATTAATGACGCCTCTTGTTGAGTCCATCTTGTCTTTCTCACGGGTTAAGTCTACTTGACTATGCTGTCAAGGCTTACAGATGCGGCTCTGTCTTTCCTTCCCTTCCTTCCCTCCCTTCCCTCCCTTCCCTCCCTCCCTCCCTTCTTTCCTTCCTTCCTTCCTTCCTTCCTTCCTTCCTTTTAAAAATTTTATTTATTTGAGACAGGGTCTGGCTCTGTTGCCCAGGCTGGAGTGCAGTGGTATGATCTCAGCACACTGTAACCTCTGCCTCCTGGGTGCAAGTGATCCTCGTCTCAGCCTCCGAGTAGGTGAGACTACAGGCATGTGCTACCACATCCAGCTAATTATTTGCATTTTTTTGTAGAAGTCGGGTTTCATCATGTTGCTCACACTGGTTTCAAACTCCTGGGCTCAGTTGATCTGCCTGACTCAGGCTCCCACATTGTTGGGATTATAGACGTGAGCCACTATGCCTGTCCTGCATCCTAGTCGTCTGTCGTTGGAAAGAAAGCTGAGGTCCAGCTCTTTTTTTGGGGTTGGGGACAGGATGGTGGTTTTGGCTTTTGGAAAGAATTGTGCAACTACTAAATTCAGAAAGATTAAAATAGGAGGTAGAGTTCAACATCACAGAAGGAAGAGTTTGGATGGGGAATGTGGTTTGTTGGTGTAACACTGTGGGGCGAGTTGTTCCTGAGTCATGGGACAAAGACAGGCTGGTACTTTAAGTTCACTTTTATGGGTCATGTGTGGGGAGATTTGTATGGCTTTCGTGGCAGAATGGACTGCAGGTTCCCTTTCAAATTGTTACTACCTAGATCAGGATAATTAAGTCTGAGAGGTGTCTTTGTAGGTTTGACCCCACCCTGGCCCGAGCACATACTTTATCCTTGGTGTGGGATATCTGTGTGCAGGATGCTGGAGAAGCTTGTCACTTCTCATCTGCACTCCTTGCTGGCCTCTGTTTCCCTTGGGGCCATGATAGGGAAGAGGTGTGAAAACGTGTCTGGTGACCAGTGTTTTGGGTTCCTGCAACTGTGATGACCTTAATGGTGCTGCTGTGCCTTTGCAGGTTCCCCATCCTTGGGTCTGTAGCTCCATTTTTGTTTTCTCAAGACACCTCCTCTCCCGGAGAGCCTTTTTGTTACCTCTGGTTCCTTTCTCTAGTGGTCAGGCTTCATCCCCTCGCTGGTCTGTGTTGTTTGGCCAGTACTTACTACTTTTACTGCTTAGACATCTGAGCCCACATTCCCGAACTGTTTCTTGGAGGCACACAGATGTGGAAAGACCTGTATGTATTCATCCCTGGCTCACTCTTTTTTTTTAAGAGATGGGGTCTTGCATTGTTGCCTACATTAATTAGTCTCAAACTCCTGGCCTCAAGTGATCCTCCTGTCTTGGCCTCCCAAATTTCTGGAATTACAGGCATGAACCACTGTGCCTGGCCCTTGACTGTCTCTTGATCTTCAAGCCCTTCTTGGCTTATTTTGATTCGGAATTTACAGCAAGAGTAGTTCTCCCTCCACAATCCTCCAAATATTGTGGCTTAATGTCAAGCATATTTTTCTAGCACAGTCTTATAATTAACCTTTTGATTAGAAATCAGGAGAAAAGAGCATAATTTATGATTATGGATTCATATAGACTGGGCTTGAATCTAAATAATACTCTGTCCCTGGGAGAGTCAATTATCTGAAAGAAGAGCAACTTTGCAGAGTGACTGTGTTGATGTTAATAACAGCAAACACTTGGCTGGACATGGTGGCTCACACCTGTAATCCCAGCACTTTGGGAGGCTGAGTTGGGCGGATCACCTGAGGTCGGGAGTTAGAGACCAGCCTGACCAACGTGGAGAAACCCTGCCTCCACTAAAAAAAATACAAAATTAGCCTGGCGTGGTGGCGCATGCTTGTAATCCCAGCTACTCAGGAGGCTGAGGCAGGAGAATTGCTTGAACCCAGGAGGTGGAGGTTGCAGTGAGCTGAGGTCGTACCATTAAACTCCAGCCTGGGCAACAGGAGCAAAACTGTGTCGCAAGAAAAACCCAAAGAACAGCAAACACTTACATAGCATTTATGATGTGCTACCCACTTCCACTGTTGTACATTCCGTACATATGTTAGCCCATTTTATTCTCATAGCAAAATCATTAAGATAGGTTATTTTATTATCATCCCCATCTTATAGATGAGAACATTGAGGCACATAAGATTATACTTGTCTGGGAGACAAGGCTCCCAGTATGTAATACAGGCTCAGTAAATGATGTCTGCTCACCTTAAATAAGTCAGTGAAGAGCCATCATAATGTACTGATGACAAAGAGAGAATAATATAGTTGTACCTTCAAAATTTTTGGAGTGGCCTGAGAATTCTGGGGTGTGGCAAAGTGATTCCATTTTAACCTTCAGAGGATTGTGACCTCCAAGGAGCACATATGCATGGGTGCTAATTTGTTAATGAAAAGGCATGCTAATAGTTTTCTCAGGTGCTAAGATGCAGCTACATATGGTTGATTTAAGCCTGTTTTGAGCCATAGGAAATCTGCATCCCAGAGAAAGTAGAGAAGTAAATAATTTTTGTTATGGTGTACTGTGGTATGAATGTGCCTCCCAAATTTCATGTGTTAGAAAGTTATTCCCCAATGTAGAGGTGTTGGGGTCATGAGGGCTCCACCCTGTTGCGTGAACTCATACCTTTATCACGGGAGTGGATTCCTTATAGAAGAACAAGATAGGCCCCCTTTTGTCCCTCTCTTGCCATGTGTTGCCTTCTACTCTACTGTGTTAGGAAATGGCATGAAGGCCATCACCATGTACCTGTCCATCAGCCTTTAAAATTGTGAGAAGGCCGGGAGCGGTGGTTCAAGCCTGTAATCCCAGCACTTTGGGAGGCCGAGACGGGCGGATCACGAGGTCAGGAGATCGAGACCATCCTGACTAACACGGTGAAACCCCGTCTCTACTAAAAACACAAAAACTAGCCGGGCGAGGTGGCGGGCGCCTGTAGTCCCAGCTACTCTGGAGGCTGAGGCAGGAGAATGGCGTAAACCCGGGAGGCGGAGCTTGCAGTGAGCTGAGATCCGGCCACTGCACTCCAGTCCGGGCGACAGAGCGAGACTCCGCCTCAAAAAAATAAAAAATAAAAATAAAAAATAAAATTGTGAGAAATAAATTTCTGTTCTTTATACATTATCCCGTGTCAGGTATTCTGTAATAGAAGTCTCAAATGGACTAAGAGTGCGAAGTGTGCTACAAAAGAAAGATGCATGAAGTTTGTGGAACACAAGCAGAGTGACTAGGGAAATGTTTAGGGAAATTGCTACCGCAATGAAGTGCGCACTTCATTTTCCCATCTCTGGGAGATGTAATAAGAGTGAAAAGAGGAGGAGACCCTTTTAGTATTGTTACGCTCTTCTGGGTAAATCAGTCCTTTTTGACTTCCTAAGTGAGCTGCCAGCTGTGGGTTTCTCAGCCAATCTAATTCAGGGAAACAGGCCTGTACCTGTTTCTCTGAACCTGGTAGCTGGGTGCAGTGCTGCTATAGTAATAACATGATGGCTTCTTGAGTGCTGGACAGTTTGCCATGGGAGGGGACAGCGGCTGCTTGAGACCTGCCACTCAGGAAGGGCCAGAGTTTTCGAGATTGTGCCTCTTGATCGTCCTTGAGTGGGGCCGAGGTTTGACAGGTGAAGGGTTCTTTGTGCGTCTTAACAGGCTGCTTCTAGAAGGCTTTGTGTGCTTCAGGGCATTCTCTTTACTGATTGACTTCACAAGCTGGCTGAGAGAGAAGGCAGGATTAAATTATAAACTTTTCTTTACCAAGATGGTGAGCTGGAGGCAAGATGGTTAGTTGATATTCAAAAGGACACACGTGGATGTTGGGCAGGCTGCACCTTGGACAGGCCCAGCAAGGCAGACTAGAAATGACCAACGGCCCAGGTGGTTTGTAGAATTAAATGGAAGAACCCATGTCCACGCTATGTAGGAGGTTACTATGCTTAAGTGTTGGCTCCCAAATCAGTCTAAGCCAAGATGTGCTCAGAGGCACTGAATCAATATTTGTTGAATGGATGTGGACTGACAGCACTAGCTTCCTTCAGTTATAGTAGGGAGTAGAAGAGCTTCAAGAGGGTTTCCTGTCTTCACCTTAGTAAATGAAAAACAAATCCCGATCTTGCTTGCTTGGTTTTTTTCCAGCCCCCAAAGGAAGAGGTGACTTAAGCCTAACAGATTCTTGGATAATTACAAGGGAGTCAGGAGATTTTACCATTTGAAAGCCATCAGTGCCGTTTTATGGTTTTGATCAGAAGGCTTATTTATAGTATACATGTACATTGTTCAAGTGTATGTGTTTGCTAAAGAATTACATAACTGGCCTGAGTAATTTGGGGTACATCCGCACCTTGATATATTTGGAGTAGCACTTTGCAGGAATGTAAAGGAGGGCTGTGTCTTTCTGGCAACCCTTTGTGGTTGTGTGCAGTTTATTTTTAACCTTGCCATTTATGCTCATCTTCCTGGAATTGTATTTTAAGAGTTTGAAACCTGGATCTTCTTTCTTTAACAAGTTCCTTTTCCTGCTAGACTTGGGTCAGTCTCTAGAGAGGTTTTGTTAGATACTCAGTTCTTCTGCATAAACCCGCACCATACTCCATCCTAAGAGTTCAGTGCATGTGAGTTGTAGTGTGATGGAAGGAATGGAAAAATCTGGACCTGCCACGGAATGTTTGCATCCTATGCAGGTTTAGATGTTGGCGAACACTTGTGGGACTCCATATTCACCCCCATCATTTGCTTCAGGCTCCTAGCAAACATACTAGCTTCTTCTGCATTTATTTTCTAGGGCGAAAAAAAAAGGCTGGAACTTCATTGGAGGCATTTTTATTACTGCAGTGGCCATTTCCTTTTTCTGTTACCCCAGAGATCAGATTGCAGGGATATCACTTCCACCTCCCGTGTAAATTATGGTCTAGCGTGCTTTGTGGTTGCCATGGAAACTGCTGGATACAAGTTTCTTTCCTTCCTCCTCTAAGCTCTTGCTAGGCTTTTAAACACTTAACATCTCTGTCCCATCCCTTTGCCCTCCTTGCCGGTTCACACCCCCAAAGGACAAATCTAAACACCACCCTGATCTTTTTCAGCAGATGTGACCCTCCTGGAAACATTTGATCAGTTCCTGGATCTTCCTTAGTGTGAATATGTAGACACTGGTTCCTGGCATCTTACATGAAAGGCACTAGATGCTGAAATTGTGAGAGCTTGGAGTCACCTGGTTTGTGAAGGAGGTGACAGCCATTCATGTCACTTGTGGTTCACATGTGAGTGCTTATATGGGTTGTTAGGCCTTTTTTTTTTTTTTTCTTTTCTTTTTAACATAGACTGCTGCTTGTTGTTAATACCTCACTTGACTGCCTAGTGCAATTCCAAGCAGTGCACAGTGCTTTGACTAAGGTGGGAATTGAATGTTTCTTCTTACTACTGTCGCCTTACACTTCTGTTGCCTCACTGCCTACCTCCCATTTTATTGTAGAATGGGAGTTTGGCGGGTGATGGAAGGCGGCAACCATAGTGACTTGTTTTGGAAGAAAGTTGGGTTCATTTCTGGTTTTGGAAATTTTAAGGAGGGGTTTGTATGGTAAGTGGGTATTTTCCCCACACAATAAGTAAATATCATGCAAGAATATTTTTTCCTTTAGGTTCAATGACTTTAATTTTCAATGATAGAATCTTCTAGTTCCAGGCATGGTCGCTCACGTCTGTAATCCTAGCACTTTGTGAGGCCAAGACTGGCGAATCTCTTGAGGTCAAGAGTTCGAGACCAGCCTGGCCAACATGGTGAAACCATGTCTGTACTTCAAATACTAAAATTAGCTGGGCCTGGTGGCGTGCATCTGTAATCCCAGCTACCTGGGAGGCTGAGGCAGGAGAATCGCTGGAACCCGGGAGGCGGAAGCTGCAGTGAGCTGAGATAGCGCCCTTCACTCCAGCCTGGGAGACATAGTGAGACTCTGTCTTAAAAACAAAACAAAACAAAACACTTCTAGAGTATAGTCCTCATTAACTGTCTTGATAGCTCTATCCTGATACTGAAAGCTATTCACAGAATTGGTTGAAAGCAACACTATCCATATGTGATTGTCCTGCATGTGTTTGGGTGGGGTGAAGAATTAGGTGGTCGTTGCTGTCTAGACTATGCCCACTTGAGTAGGGATGGTCCTTGTTTATTTTTGTATCCCCAATGGTGGCAGAGTATCTTCTGTGGAATCACAATTTGCATGTTTTTGAGTGTGTAAACAAATTCTAGGAGTAGCTATACCAACTATTAGGAAAAGGAATGTTTTTCTTGTTCTTTTTTTGAGGTAGTTGTTGTCTCACTCTGTCACCCAGGCTGGAATGCAATGGATCCATCATAGGTCACTACAAGCTTGGATTCCTGGGCTCAAGCAGTCCTCTTGCCTCAGCCTCCTGAGTATCTGGGACCACAGGCACATGCCACCATGCCTGGCACACGTTTTCATCTTTTGTAGAGGTTGGGTTCTCAGTGTGTTGCCTGGGCTGGTCACGAACTCCTGGTGGCCTCAGTTGATCTTTGCTCTTCACCCTCCCAAAGTGCTGGGATTACAGATGTGAGCAACCGCACTCAGTGGAAAAGGAAACATTTCTAAAGGGGTCATCACATTTCAGAGGCAAATACTCCTATTTAGAATTGTTCTGGTCTTTTGCACACTATCATATTAGAGGGGGTGTGTGTGTATGTGTCTGACTGAAGTAAAAACTCAGTGGATTTGTTTTTGTTTTTTGTTTTTTGTTTTTTTTTGAAGTGTTAGGAAAGAACCGAGTACGCGTTTTTTGGTAGTACAGAAACTCCACATCTGACCACAGGGAAGCCAAAATGTACTGTGTAAATTTTACTCCTTGGTACATCTGATTAGTAAATTTTACTCCTTGGTACATCTGATTAGTAATAAGGAAGTGCGTATTTCTAGCATCACAGCAGGCTTGTGAGTCCTCAAACGTCATTATAATGTCACTGAATTGCTAGCAGCCCTCTCTAATTAGTCATGCCAAGAGAAGGCAAAATTCCATCTTCTTGCATGAAGATTCTCTGGTTCTTCCCTTGGTGCCAACTTAAGGTTAACTCCAGCTTTCTGGATTCTTTCAAATTTAAAAACATTTAACCTCAGCATCTATGTCCATGATAATAAATAAGGTCTTATAAAGATGCCGTTAAATGTGTCTGATGTTCTTCCTAAGATTTTGTTTTTTCCTTAGGTACAAGATGTACTTCTGCTTATTTATCTTCCTGGAGTTTAGTTTTCAAGACAATTTCTGTGACTTTAAAATACCATGTATGACCACTTTATAGAATATGTCAAGTATATGCAATTAATCTTAATGTTAATTCATTTCGTTTACTGTATTAAAAAATGTGGAAAAAAGGAAAACATTTAAACAGAAAACAAGAACCATGCTTGATCCTGAGTTCTTTTCCCGCTATTTATATGTGGTTGCCAATTATATGTTGAAATACATGAGGCCTTTTGAGATGTTGCTTCTCTTATATGAAGTACTGTTCTGTTGAGTATATAACAGTGTAATAGGCCAGGTGCTTTATTGAGTTAAGTAAATTGTTTTCTAATATGATTTTAAAAAGTGCACTAAGCAAGCATTGGGTTGGGTGTAATGAGATGTCCGTCTGTGAAGTGCTTATTGATAATCTGGTGGTAAAATCGCTTTTGTTAGTGCCTACTTATGTGAGGGATGTGGGACTTTCGGGGCATGCTTTCCAGTCCAAGCCCACTTAAGCTTCTGCTAACTCTTGGGGGAATGAATGGTCTGTAGGGGCTGCTTTGAGTAACTGCACATGATCCAGACCAGTCTTGGGGTACTTTATTATTCTGTCAACTTGGAACTGTGTAGGATGGGATTCTAGCAGTTTCTAAATATATGTTGTTTTCAGAGCCATTCTTTTTCTGGAACGTAGTTACAAATTTGTTCAGCCTGTTACTCACCCCCACGAAATATGTTTGCATTCATTGTGACAGCCTGTAGACTATTGGTACCGTGCAGGGCTGTAATCTACTTGTTGTTCCGGCAAATGCCATTGTGTAATGTGGACTGGCACTTGGCCTTTCTGGAGCTTGTAGTTTTTCCCCTTTGTAGGGACTTGAACTGCCTTTGCCGTAATTTCTCTCCTGATTATCATTTCTTATGCCTCCTGCAATTTAGTCTAATTGAACTGTACTGGGATAAATAGAGCCCTTACAGAGCATGTGAATGTGAGATCATCCTGTTCCCTAAATGAGGAATCTATGGCTTAGATAGGACTGGGTGCTGTGAGTCTTCATGATTAATGTTTTGAAATGATTTAGGAACCCAAATGCATGCTGATGTTTCCATCAGCTGCAATCCATATATCTCCTACACGATGCCCTCCTGCTGTTTGGGTTTTGGGAATTGTTTGAGGCCAAGGAGAGGAGGGTATGGCTCCTTCAGCTTTACCCTTCCGAAGGTCATGAGGAATAATTCCGACAAACACCTTGAAGACAGTGTTTTGCGCTTTCTGTGTTGCTGTTACCACTGCCCCCACTACTTTTAGTGTAAACAAGCCTTTTACATATTATTCACATTTCTTGGTTCAAGCCTCAGAAGACCAGGATATAATTTTAAATTGCAATTAGTTAATTGAAATTAAGTTTCCAAAGAAAGTGTTGAAGACTATGATCTTTTTCCCTTTCAATGAAGCAATTTAAGCAAGAAATTTACGTAAGCAATTTAAGTAAGAAATTTACAGGTGTCAGTTTGGATAATGACCCCATAGATTTTTTCCAGAGAGGTTCTGTCTCCAGTGTTAGCCCTTTATCCAGGGACATTGAATCAGAGCTGCGAAGCAGTCTGTTTTGCAGCTTCTGTTGAAATCCTCTTAAGCCAAGTCACTAAAGGTATACCACTGGAAAGGACTGTTGTCTCTGGTGAAATAAATCCAGCAGGAAGCCTGTTCCCAGGAATGCCTGGTTAGGTACACAGGCTCACAGTGCTCAGTAGTGCTCCTGCACTTTTGCTAAGCCACTGGGACCCACAGTTCACCTGCTACCATTGTGTTACTGGTGGAGGGTGTCCAGGTTCTTGGCGTTTTGAACAAAGAATTGTACAAAACGCACACACAAAGCAATGAGGGAAAAAAAGCAGATTTATTGAAACGAAAGTACACTCTACAGGCCGGGTGTGGCGGTTCCTGTTTGTAATCCCAGCACTTTGGGAGGCCGAGGTGGGCTGATCTTTTGAGGTCAGGGGTTCAAGACCAGCTTGGTCAACATGGTGTAACCCCGTCTCTACTAAAAATACAAAAATTAGGCATGGTGGCTCACGCCTGTAATCCCAGCTACTCGGTAGGCTGAGGCTGGGGCATCACTTGAACTTAAGAGGCAGAGGTTGCAGTGAGCTGAGATCACACCGTTGCACTCCAGCCTGGGCAGACTTGGGACTCCGTCATCCCCAGCCCCTCGCCTTCAGAAAAAAAAAAAAAAAAAGGAGAAAAAGCACACTCTGCAGAGAGGGAGTGGGCCCAAGCAAGCATCTCAGTAGTACTGGTTGCAGAATTTCCTGGGGTTCAAATACCCTCTAGAGGTTTCCCATTGGTTACTTGGTGTATGCCCCATGTGAGTGAAGAGGGTGAAGTTTCCTGCCTGGAACATTTTACAAAGTTACTTACTTGGGCTAGAAGGGCTCTAAGGTTGGCGGTTTTCCATCTGATTTAGTTCTAGGAAGTCCTTAGGCTCCCTCCCTCCAGACTGGGTTCTCCTCCTTCAGAAGCCCAGGTTTTCAAATAAAGTTAGATGTTTGGTTTGTATCTAAGCTGTTAAAAGCTACTTAAAAGTATCTGAGCCTCTCTGTTTCCTTGTCCGATAAATGCAACCATTACACCTTATAGCATTGGTTCTAACCCAGTATTTCTCACATGTAAGCATGCATCAGAATCATCTGGAGGACTGATTAAAACGCAGACTGGCTAGGTCCTGCCCTGAGAGTTTTCGATTCAGCAAGTCTGAGGTGGCGCCTGAGAATTTGCATTTCTAATATGCTCCCAAGTGATTCTCTTGTTGCTGGTTGGAGAACCACACTTTGATAAGCACCACTCCGAGGACTGTATGTGATTTAAAGCATGCATTACGTTATTACCCTTAAATAATAAGCACACATTCTACATATAGTTGCTGGGTAAGTGAACAGTAATTATGTCTGTGGTTAAGAAATTTTAGGGCCAGGTAGCCCCATTTCCTTATAGGGACCTTTTCCTTTGCGTGTCCCCAAATGTTTCCTTCCTCAGCTTGTTCATCTGCCTTGTGCCGAGAAAGAAAAGTAATAATGTCTTTCCTTCCCTTGTGGTTTATTTGAAATTATTTATAGTCTAGTTGTTGGCTACACGCCTCCTCCCCAACCCCCATGTCTCTCTCTCTCTCTCTCTCTCTCTCTCTCTCTCTCTTTCTCTCTGTGTGTGTGTGTGTGTGTCAGTCTCCCTCTGTGTGTGTGTGTGTGTGTGTGTCAATCAGGGGTAGAATATTTGTGTATGTGCCAGTGTACTTTACTTTCCCTGGTTTCACATGTTTCAACTTGCACAAGACTTAATTTGTACCCAGTGGGGAAATCTGCCCGTAAAACACATGTACCTCCATAAGTCTGTCTCCACCCTTCACTATGTTCCTAACAGGTTTTTTTTTGTTTGTTTGTTTTGTTTAAATGAAGTTTTGTTGTAGACCAGAGAATGAGAGATGACACTAAATAACACTGTAGCTGTCTCTTGATGCACAAAATTCATGTTTCTGTGATGGACAATTCCATATACTCCTCAATCAGTGACTTATCTTTTAAAATGGAATTTGTTGTATTTTTAGCCTGTGGGGTTGTTTAGGGTGGTGGCATCTTTCAGAGAGTATTGCACATAGATAGATTACGAGGAGCCAGTTCCCTAGAGGAGCTGATGGGGAGAGAGATTTTCAAAAAATTCTTAGAAGGGCAAATAGGGTCAGCTGTCATCTTTGTTTATTTTAACCACTGTCAAATGTGGAAGAGAATGCATTGGTTTTTCATTGTCATGACAACAGAGGCTCTTCAACACCCCTGGGCACAACAGGAAATGAACCCCTTCATTTATCCAAATGTGAGTCTCAGAATCCCATTAGGTGAACTCCATGGAGTGTTAATTCAAGTATTTTGATAGAATGTTATTGTGTATTCTCCACTAGTATTTAATAGTTGCTTAATCCTACTCAAGTCACTAAATACCCTTCTTGATCTGCTGTTTCCTCATCTATCAGGAGGAGATAAGATTTTCATCTGTAGGACAGTGTTTCTCAGCTTTCTGTATCTTGGGCCTTAACCTCTGCTGGAAGAGGACTTTGAAGTTTTGCAGTCTATATAATTCATGAAATTTTTACTTTCTACTTTGTAAGTAGGTTTGCGTTTCCTTCAATAGAAAAATGGTTTGTCACCGCCAAGTAAAAGCCTTAATTCTGGCTAGTTTATTTTTGATTTCTAGAAGTTCTGTTTGGTTCTTTTCGATGTTAGGTTACCTTCAAATGTTAGTTTCAGTGTTTGTTCAGTGGTAGTTTCAGTATTCACTGTTTCAAGTGTTAGTTTCCTGTTATGCAGATATTTTCAAACTTGGCTTTTATTTGTTTTAACATAGTCTGATGATTCAAATTACTGACTGACATTTTCCCAGTTGGACGTCTGCTGGGTTTTCCTCATGGTGCTTTATTTCCCCTGGATGTGAAACGTTGTTTGGGGGGGAATTGATTGAGGCCTGAGATGAAAAAACTCTCCTTACAGAGGGTTCATGTATGTTTTTGCTACGTACCTTAGGGTATCATCAGTCCAACATTATTTAAACTAAATTCTTGAGAGATGATTTTTGGATTCCAAATCCTCTTGGGGGCCACCGAAGTTTTACAACCTCTCAGGAAAGATATCCAGCCTTTGGGGATTGCAGCTTAATGTAAGAAAGTTATCTCCTGTTAGAGCCCCATTTTAGGGCTTGGAGGGTGGTAGGATGTCACCTTCCTCCCAGTGCCAGTGCCAGTGTCGGGGAAATCAAGTTCAGGTTGGTTTGTGTCAGAAGCACAAAAGTGGGGTCATTTCTCCACGGGTAGGTCTGGGTTCTAGCTTTTGTTCTTAGAAATTCTGTCAGTAACCAGGTGTGGTATAATTGTAAGCTGGTTGGCACATTGGAGTTTCAGTGCCTTGAGAATTAATTTAAAAAAAATTTTTTTTTAAACTTTTAACTTCAGGGGTACAGAGCAAACCAATCCCAAAGCTAGCAGAAAACACAGAAAAGTTTTGCTGCATTTTATGGCTTCTAGTGAAATGGGGAAGGTTTTCTTGTCTCCCTCTCAGGACGTGCGATGGAGGAGTGGCTCACTTCTTCAGTGCCCCGCTGCTCATACCTCTAGGGGAGCATCCAGACGGACGGGTTGTGGGTCCACAACCCCACGGCAGTGTCTAAGGGTGAATGTTTACAACTGAAGCCCCAGTGGGTGTGTGTTACAGGGTGTCCCTTTAGTTTGCTGTCTATAGGCGGCTTGTTTTAGCTCAATTAGACCCCCTTCCTTGAGGACAGAGGGATTTCTGTAACCTGTGGTTTCTTGCTGGTGTACCAGAAGAATCAGATCACACGTGGGCTTGGAGAATGAAAGGGTTTTATTGAGAAGTACCTCTCAGCAGATCGGGGAGCCAGAAGGGAGTTGATTTTCCCCTGGAGGTGGGGAGGGCAGCATGCTGGTCGATGGCCTCTTGTGTTGTCTTCCGCTGATGTGTCCTCAGGACGCCCAGCTGCTTGCGTCTATGCCTTGCTAAGGTCTCGGATTTTTATAGGTTTTCCTAGGCCCAGGATGGGGGCGTGTCAGATCAGGGTGGTCTTGGAAAATGCAGCATTGGGCAGGAAGGCAGAAGTGCCTGTCCTCACTTAGGTCTTGGGAGTAGAGCCTAGCCAGGGGCCACGCCCTTCCTCTACCCAGCCCTTCCCTCCCCACCTTCCCTTTCCTGTATCACTGGTTGCCTACTACCTGGGAGGCCCCGTTTGAGAAGCATGGGATTAGAAAAATCCCAGTGATCTCTTCTGTTTCTAGTGGTGTGGACTCCTGCTTGGAATGCTTTTCTTCTGATTTTTTTCCCCCCCATAATGTTGATATTCTGTGTTTTCCTATTCAGTTGTAATGAGTTCAGTTCAGGGGAGAATGAGATTCAAGTGGACTGTGCTTCCCTGAGAGGGCATTTGAGTGCTCTTCTGGTCACCTAGGTCTTGGACTTCTGGACCTCTACATGGACCCCTCCCAGCATATCCAGGTCCTTCTTAGAGCCCAACTGCAGGCGGCTACCCTGTCCTTCAGCCGTGTGGTTTTACTGTTCAGCTTCAGCGTAGATTCTACCTGGAAGCCCAGGGGTGCGTGGTCGTCTGTTCATCCTGGAAAAGTCCCTTGTGGTGAATGTTTGAGTTCCCAAGCCGATTTCTGTCCCAGAGGGAGGTGGTTTCAGGGACTCGTTGGGAATGGCAGTCTCCACTGACTCCGTGGTACAGTCTAGGTCATAGTTTATGTTGTGATGCTGGGACTGGATTATGTCACACTTCATGAAACCTAAGCCTTCCTGTTCAGACCTGAAAGGCAGAGCCTGTGTCTCCTTCATTGTCCATTCTCTATGGTCAGTCCCCTTTTCTGTCCAGCTCAATCATACCGTGAATCCTTGGCCTCAGCTCCGTATTTACATGCACTGTCTTCTACGCTTACATTGTGGAAGTCCTCCCTTAACCTAGTTAGGTACTAGGGTTGTCTGTCTGCAGTGCTAATTTGTGTAAAATTCTCTGCTTTTAAAGTTATATGACATAAAAAATTAGAAGAAACATTTTTTAAAAAGAGGAACTTTTTTCTACTCTCAAGTTCAGTTTTGGGGAGTCTGCTAATTAAATGGACGAAAGACAGATTAGCAAGAGGGAAAAAAACAGATTTAGTTGAGTTCACCAAGAAATGTGACTCTAAGTAAGAGGAGGTTAGAATTTACCATCCTAGAATTGCTTAAATTCGGGTGGCAGAGGTTGCAGTGAGCTGAGATCATGCCACTGGACTCCAGCCTGGTGACAGAGTGAGACTCTGTCTCAAAAAAAAAAAAAAGAAAGAAAAAAGAATTTACCATCCTACTGGGATGTGGGGGGCAAAAGGGCGATTCTGGGAGGACAAATGAATTTGTAGGAGAGGGTGGAGAAAGGCCACTCAGGAAGAACAGGTGAATTTTTGGAAAGATAAGTGGGCCCTTAGCAGTATAGACAGAAGATAGAATATTTTTTCGTCGGTGTCTGTTAGTATTGTTTTCCAAACCCACACAGGGTTAACGTCTTGGGGCCTGTTCTGGGTATGAGGTTAATATAGCTGCTTTCTGAGGGTATTTTGGAAATGGGTTGGGGCGGGGGTGGGATGGGGCAGAAGCTTGAAGTGTCCAGCTGGAAATGTTCTCATTTACAAATTGCTGGAGGAGGAGCCTCAGTGACCCTTCTCAGGACTGATATATGGCTGGGAGTGTGGAGTTTGGCAGTGGATTGACACAGTTAAAGATGGATGCCTCTTTGATCAAACGGAGACCATTAGGGCATGTTTAGGCTGGCGGAATTGGAGAGTTGCATTATAAAGAGAGTAGTTATGCATCCCCCCTCCCAGTGCCTGTCACCCACATCTTTATGAACATGATTCTGCATTTGCCCAGTTGGCTGGCAGAACATTCTGCTGAAGCCAGCAGTGAGGGAGATGTACATACGTAGCTTTTTTCATCTGTGAATTGCAGAGTGGAGAAGGATGTCGTTCATTTCCATGATTCCTTTGCACATCATTGTTTCTGACCAGTTTGGACAAAATGTGATTGTTTTTCTTACAGTTCCAACTCCTTTGTTATTGTGATCCCCCCTTGCAGCCCCCCTTTAGAAGATCGTTTAGGCAAATGTTACCCTTTCTCTAAAGTGGTGGCTTGCCGTCCTGTGGTGGTGCAGCACAGCTTGAAAAGAGCTAGGAAGTGGTTTTCCTCCACAGTATCCTTCTAACTGTTCCATTGAAATAGCTTTATTGTGGCCATGCTCGAGGCTCACACCTGTAATCCCAGCACTTTGGGAGGCTGAGGCAGGCGGATTGCCCGAGGTCAGGAGTTCGAGACCAGCCTGGGTAACATGGTGAAACCCTGTCTCTACTAAAAATACAAATATTAGCTGTGGGTGGTGTTGACTACCTGTAATTCCAGCTGCTCAGGAGGCTGAGGCAGGAGAATTGCTTCAACCCGGAAGGGGGAGGTTGCAGTGAGCTGAGATGGGGCCAGTGTACTCCAGCCTGGGAGACAGAGCAAGACTCTGTCTCCAAAAAAAGGGCGGGGCGGGAGCTTATTCTGGTTTCAGGCAGTGGAACGGGGAGAATGAGGCAAACCCAGCTACAGTGCCTCCCACAGGAAGCATCACAAACATTAATTACTCCTGGTGCGAGAGGACTCAGTGAAGCTAGGTTTGAGGCTGGGGTAAAAGATAAGATTTTGGACATTACTCACTTAAAAAGTTTTTAGCTCAAAAATCTTATCATTGGCTGCCTTCATTGTTGGAGGTTTATAAGTCTGTTGCATGGATCTCTATCCTCCTCCTGTACTTGCACCCCACTGTTATGTTTTATTAGGATCTTGTGCAATTTATTCTCCTGTTTCTTTCACTCCTCGTTATACTTTTGATCACGCTTCCCTCTGTTTTGTAGTGCCATCCAGAGAAAACGAGCAGATAGAGAGGCTTTGTGAGGAACCTACGATGGATATGTGGCTGCAGCCTTCTTTGGAGGGTTTAAGCTGCACCAAAGGAGGCTGACCTTGTGGCTTTATCATTTCCTGTCTACAGACAAGGAAAATGGGCTTAAGCAGGAGGGATTAATGAAGGACTTAATTGAACAGGAAGTCTTTGTCTTTCAGCCCTTCGGAATTACACACAGCTTGGGTGTTTTTATCTTGAGTCCTGTTTAAGAGATTGGACTTCTTTTCTCAGGATGTTTCCGGAAACTGAGTGGGGATCAGAAATTGTCATGGAGTTAAAATGCTAAAGAAGAGGAGAAACAAGCCAGCTTCATTGGATGAGGAGAAGGACTTGTTTTGATTTCCTCATTCTTCCCACTCTCACCCCTGGGAGTTTCTGCTACTAGCTTGGCTCAAAGCCTTAAAAACCCATAGACTACTTTTGTAATGTCACAGTAAATGCAAACATGTTGTCTCTGGAAAGGAATTATGAGGCTCATATGTTAAACCAGCAATGCTGTACCTTTAGCAGAGTGTTGCTGGTTCAGTGCCCGAAACACAGATAACATACTTGACATAAAGGCCCCTTGTGAATCAGAATGACTTTACCTTCTTGGAAATGTTTTGACTTGAGATCTAGTCAGGAGGTATTCTTGTCCGACCCTTTGAGGGTTCATTTAAGCCGTATGCAATTAGATGGACATGTATGTCCTGCAGATACTGCTCATCTGGTGTCCACTGCTGCTGTCTACATATGTGACCTCTTTCAATTTAGTTGCACATTCATGACATCAGGTGGATTCACAGCTTGCAACAGTCGACTGGTCCTTGGCTGATGAAAAACTGGGAGGACTTTCATGTTGTACTGGGGCGAGGTGTCTGAGGTCATGGAATGGTTATTAAGATTGTAAACAAGGTAGAATATTGTGAGTTGGAAGGGTTGGGCCTCCCAACCCCTCAGGTCCCTCTCTTTGGTTTGATTCAGTGATGCCATTTGGTTCTGTTTTGTGGCCTGAAATATGGTACCATGTGTGGCGTTGAATGTTAGGAAAAATTTAAGGCTGCTTAAGGGATATTCTGGGCATTGTTAGAAAGGAAGTTGATTTGCTCACCTTGCCCTGTTGCCCACTTTCCATTGGCACAGTTTCTTTGGGTTTTATTTAAATTTTTATTCCACCAATGTGTCCTCTAGAACTGCTCCTGCAGGTGCCAGTGACACAGATGCTGAGACACTGTGTCTAGTAACTTGAGAGCTCGTTTTTGAGTGGGAGAATATGCCGTTGCTTCAGCATCACAGAACACAAACACTCAGAAGGTGGAGGAGAATTAGTTTTACGTTCATTAGCTATTAGCAGATTTTAAAATGTATGGTTGTGTTTCTTCATCTTACGCATTTTTAACAAATGTCGTAAGAGACAGTGTGTCAATTATAGCAAATGCTTTTCTTACGAAGCAGACTTCACCCCACATTTTGGTTGGTGATAGTTTAATGCCCCATACTTTGAAAATCACAAATGATTATGGTCCAGGCAACTGAATAAATTTTTGTCAGAGCCCCAAAATGTGGGTTTTCTGATACTCATCAAAAAAGGCTAAATGCTATGGGTTTTCTGATACTCAGAAAATGTAGGTTTTCTGAAAATCACCAACAAAGGCTAAATGCTGTGTGTTTTATCTCTAGCTGTGTTTCTTGGGATCTAAAAAAAGCTGGATTGTATATTTCTAGATGTTTTCCATACAAGTAAAGAACTTTGGGGTGTAATGAGTTGGAGGGGTGAGACGGTATTGCTAATCGTGTTTATAGACCTACTTTCTGTGAACAGTGGCTGGGTTCTTAACTGGCACCAGATTTTAGTGCAGGTTCTAAAAATTGGCTAATACCAGTGCTTGTCATAATTTAGCATTCCTTTTTTTTTTTCTCCCCCTCAGGGGTGATCCCACAGCTGGAGTGTAAAGACTCGCTATTGCCATCTATTGGTGCATACTGGCTACTTCCTGAGATTTGCTGTGGGTGGGGAAATTGCCTGGGATCCCTTTTCTGTTTGTTACCCTTTAAATAAAGAAAATCTCTGTTAGTGAACTTACTGTGTGAGAGGGAGGGCATATAAGATGCCAGAGCCCACTCCGGTCCTTCTGGGACTTAGTGGTCACTTAGTGGTCTGTCATGCCGAATGGACGGTTAGGACCCGACGTATCGCACAGCTCCATCTGGTGTGATATTTCTGGTGGGAAGTTTTTGCAGCTATCTTAGAAGCATTCCCCTGGATTTTATTTTATTATTTTATTTTATTTTTTGAGTTGGAGTTTCGCTCTTGTTGCCCAGCCTGGAGTGCAATGGCACGGTCTCGGCTCACCACAACCTCCACCTCCCAGGTTCAAGTTATTGTCCTGCCTCAGCCTCCTTTGTATCTGGGATTACAGATGGCTGCCACCACGTCCAGCTAATTTTTGTATTTTTAGTAGAGATGGGGTGTCACCATGTTAGTCAGAATGGTCTCGAACTCTTGACCTCCGGTGATCCACCACGCCTGGCCTGGATTTTTATTTTTTAATATGCTGTATAGCATTGTAGAATACAATTTCTTTTTATATTTCTCTTTCTTTTTGAACAAAAGGAAGTAAAACAGGATTCTCGCCTCACAGGGTCATTCCCTTTGCCTTTCCAAACATGCCCATTGCCAGGAGAGTTTTGGCAATTTGCAGTTGGGTGTTGAGTAATCTAAAACTGGGAGACTGCTAGGGGTTTTGTTGAAATGATATTTTAAAAACTAAATAGGGAATCCCATCGAGAGATAGTAGAGAGGCAAATTAACATTTTAACTGGCTCTTCTAGGCTTTTAAAACTGAATGTACTTTAGATAATTTGTTCACACCTTGTAACTACAACAGCCTATTAGAAATTACTTTGGCCAGATCCTGACTGGATTCTGTAGGTACTTGCATGTGTTACTCTGACTCTTACTATCTTTATGTAGTCCCTGCTGCCTTAAGATCTGCTTTTTGCTTGAGACTGTCCTGAGACCAGCAGTCTTTGTCGAGAAGAATATTTGTGCCTCTTCCTTCCTGGGCTTGGAGATGTAGCCCTCATAACAACAGGGTTACGCTGCATGGGGATGGCGGCACAGACAGCCTTCCATAGGTGGTAAACTATAACTGTGTCATTTGTGACTGACAGAACAAAAGGGCTTTGTTGCCACTTTAATTGTTGATTAATGATGATCCCTCTCAAATTTGACGTGGTTGCTTTCTAGAACACAAAAGAACTCAATGTCACATGTTTCCTTGATCATGACAGTCATGATTTTCAGGCAGTCTTGGTTCTCTGACATTTCAGGATGCCATAGAAGATTTCAAGAAACATAATTGAATAATTTTATTAATTGAATAAAAAACTGTACTGCATATTACTTTTCATACTGTTTGTGCAGGATGTGGTGACATAAATCTCAGCTACCTGAGATTTATGTGCACCAAGTCATGTTTTATTTGGGAAAAAGTTGTTCATAGCTTGTAGATATTTAGTGCTATTATCTTTGATTTAAAATTTTTTTTTTTTTCTCTTTCCTCCCGCACTAATCCTTCCCTGGAATTTAAAAAAAAAAAAAAAAAAAAAAAAAAGGTTCACGTTTCTCTCTGATGCCTGTTTTCCACTTTAGTATTCCAAGGGAGTGAAGTGTCTGCGAGCAAGAATGGTGTCTTCCTGATGTGGTGGTGATGTTTGGATTTGCAAGGCTTGCCTTGTCTTTGGGCTGGCTTCTTAATGGATAGAGCTGATGAATATATTTGTAGGCAGTTACGTTAGCGTTCCTAAGGGTGACTCACAGTTCTGAAGTAAGTTCATGTGTTGCCTAAACAAGTTATTCCTCATTGGAAGGGCTGAGTGGAAGGAAGTGCAGATTACAGATTGTATTGCTACTATTTAATCTTTAAGGGAGTAGGGGAGTAGATTTTTGGAACTGTGATATCTTTCTAAAAGACATATGAATGCATTTTTCACCTCCCCCTCCACCTGCTGAAGTGCTAGATGGTAGTCTTTAAAAGTCAGTATAGTTTGCTGTTTTACTGGTAGGTAGAAAGTTGGCGCTAGAAATCTTCAGCAATACTGTCAGTTTGGAGATTTAGATTTTACTTCTCCAAAATAATTAGGACTTTTCATCTACTCTTAGGAAATGATAGATTCAAAGGAATTATTACAGAAATCACTACATTCAGGTACCACTTGTGTTTGTAAGAGGAGGTCAAAGATCACAGAAGCTTGGAGCTAAACAGAGCCTTAGCTTCCCTTTGTTAATAGTCCTTAAAAAAATCACATCAGAAAAAAAGACCCAGCTTGCCCTAGGTGACAGGTTAGGTGAACTAAACTCAGGTTTTGTGACGCGACTACTCTTTTGCTTGTACCACTCTGACAAAGCAAAACATCATAATGTTTCATCTTGAGGGGAATTCAACTAACAAAAGGTTCCTTTACGCAAATTCCGGCTATGGCAGATGTTTACTCTAAATAGCTTCCTATGTAACTTAATTAAGACAAGTGCTGCAAATATTTAATATCCTGAGGTTTTTTGCACAAACAAACAATTTCGTCAGTTGATATGTAAAGCAAGAAATGTGGCCTGTGGACCACTAGGGCTCTGTCTCCAGAAGTACCATAAAGCAGGCATTCTGCATAGGGTAACTCTTCTTACAGAGCCAGCTGACCTCCCGTTTTGTCACTGTTGTGATGCCCTCCCCTTCTGGTAAATCAAACCCTGACAGTTTAAAACTGTGGGAACTGGGTGGACCACGCGCTTAGGAGAATATGGTCTATGCTAGTGCCTCTCATTACAGAGTTTGGTATGAGTTGGTCTCTGCTAGCCTCTGGGTTCACTTGAGGATGTGTTTATTTTCTCTTTACTATTCAGGATGTTTACCACCATTCTGTGTGGTTTACCCGCAACTGCACTTGCATTTGAATTTGGTGGGCAGCTTGCCCTGGGTAGAGGGTATCCCTTGCCCGACCCCCCACAACCTCCAGTGCGCACACACACGGGCACACTCTTGTTTCTTTGAGTGGCTGCCAGGTTTGTAGTGTGTGTGTCTGGGGGGCGAATGGAGTGGGTAATTATTTTGGGGATGGAAACACGGGAATTTTTTTTTTTTTTTTTTTTTGAATAGGCCTTTCAGCAAGTTGGCAAAGCTTCAGGGCCAGCTCCCACACCGGCACAAAGAGCGCAGCCATGCCGGTCATTTTGCATTTGCCAGACACGGACTGTCTGATTTTTTTTTTTTTTTTAAATGAACAGACCCTCCCTCCCACCCTCTCCTTGCCCTTTGTTTAAAATTGGGATGTAATCTAAATAATTGGATTTACCAGCTTACGTTTTGAATATTGGAAAATTGAGTTAATAAAATGATGTTTTGGCATGTGCTTCCCTCATCTAGGGAACAGCTGTGCATTCACTTTAAGCCGCCTGGTCCCCCTTGCTCCTGCTTGCTCCAGCTGATTTGTGTGTCATGCCATGCCCTTCTTGGGTTTGCAGACTATCAGAAATCCTGGACAGAAATAGGATTTAATTAACCTGGAAATTGCTGTTGTGCTGAAGTTAGGGCTACCCTAGAGATTGAGTGCACAGATAGCAATAAGCTGGTTAACTCTACACTGCTGACCCCAGAGGAAACCTGGAGAAACAGTGCCACCCTTGTGTGAAGCTTCTAATGGCAGGATGCCCAGGAAGCTTCTAAATCAATCATTTGGGGAGGAAGGGGCCCAGGGAGGGTATTACAAAAGAAAAAAAAATATTTGGCATAGTACTGTTAGTTCCTCCCTGGGGTTTCTTTACAAGCATGGTCTCGTGATTTATTGGTTAACTTTCCACATAATGTTAGTGTGTATATTGCCATGCTCCTGCGTTCTCATAAAGATGCTGTATAAATTTTATTTTAACAACAAAAAGTGAAGATTGATTTTGGTAAATTTTTAAGCGATGATTCCTAATAGCAAGTGAGAGGTGGCTGTGGGAGGCTTAGCAGAGAAAGAAAGTCGCCTTCTATGTAACTTAGGGAGTGGACGGATGGGGAAAGGGAAATAGGGAGCTTTCCCCCTTGGAGCTCATGCAGCTTGATCAAGAAGTACAAATACTCTGTGGTGTATGTGGTGGTCTTGTTGCATGAGGTGTGGCGGGAGCCAGCCGCCTCTTGGGCCCAGCAACTGTGACCTGGGAACAGTTGTGCTGTGTGAGGCCATGTGGAATACAATGGAATGCCAAGGTGTAAAAAGCACCTTATGTCACAGGGTGACTATGAGCCAGAGCCAGACCTGATTTGGCTTCTGTGAGATGATGGTGAGGATGGGCAAGTGGCATGGTAAATTCTTAAGGGAGGGCCATATGGGCAGGTGCCTGGTTGGTATTTTTTTTGTTTTCCTTTTCAAATATCAGCCTCTCTATTCAAGATACCGTTTTATTCTTAACGAAACTGAATTCCTGTCTACCTTCAGGTAGGCTTCTGCTGGGATGGCTACTAACTTTACCTGGAGCAGAACAATACCAAGGCTCCTCCTCTCCTGTTGCTACTGGATCTGTTTCACAAACATCCACCAATCTCCCTTTTCCTCTGAGTTGCCATTCAGTCTGCCCCTCTGCTCAGATACCATGAGTGTGTTGGATTCTGTGATTCCTAAATCATGAGTGGTGGGTTGTAGAATTCACAGCTCCTATAACAGAGTCGTGTTCCTCCCCTTCTCCTTTCCAGCATCTACGGAGGGCTTCTCCTCTACACTTGGTAAGGCCTGTATATAGAAGTGGATCAGAAAGAGGAGACTGCAAGTAGAGTCCTGTGTATACCACCAGAAGGGCAGAGCAGTGGGTTTGAGTTAGATGGCTGGTTATGCATGAGGTACTGCTTTAGGATGGTCACCTCTCTCTAAGGAGGAGACTTCTGCCCAGAGACATGAAGGGAGTGACCTCCATTACAGAGTAACAGGCCTGGATTGTTTTCTTCCCTCGTCTGGCCTAGAGGATGAGAAGCCACCAACCATGGCAAGATAAAGGGAGAGAGCATTCCAGATGGAAGGAGCTGTTTGGAGTAAGCAAGATCCCCTTAGACCTGCAATCTCTCTCTTAGGCCATTTATTGCCACCTAGAATACACTCTGTGGGCTCCCATACACTCCCATGCTCCCATGCACTCCCGTATACGCTATGGGATCAAATTCGGAAATGGTCGTTCATTTTAACACCCTTGCTCTCACTTTGCGACAGCTTCAGTGGCGCTCACTCCGCAGGGCTGATTTTGGTCATGAAAGAGGGGCCATGGAGCTCCTTGGCCTGGCAGCTTTTAGTGAGGGGGTGCACACCGGATGCCTGTGCTCACAAGGCTTTGCGTCACCTGCCACGTGGAGGTCGCGTGGCGTGGCGTGGCATGGCATGGCAGAGAAAGCTGTCACGTGGGGACCCATAGGTTTGTTTGCTGGTCCTGTTTGTTCTGCCGTCCAAGTTAGGTGACCCGGGGTGGGTCTCACCCTTCTAGTTACTCGTGTGTACGGTGAAGGGGATCTTATTAAGATCCTTGAACATAACAAAGTGACCAGCCTTTCCCATTTCCCCAAACACCAAACAAACAGCAGTTCATATCCGTCTTCTCCTGAGCTTATTTGAACTTTGTCGTCCTTTAATTCAGATACACGCCCCCAGTGGATCTGATCTGAAACGTCTATTCCCTCACCCCACGGCACCATCCCTGTGGTTTACAATATTGTAAATAAAATGTTATCCTTTGAATATATCAACATACTTCTTCCTCTGCTGGTTTACATTTACTTGATTTGATCTTTTCACCTCGGCTTGCTGGAGGGCTTGATTTAATTGGTTTCATTGACATAAAGGGTACATGCGGAGTTCCTAGAATTAAGGCGTCTTCTGTAAGGGATCTCCTTGAAGAATTAATAAAAAGTAAACATGGAAGGAAATTATACTGTGATGGCGACTTCCATGGGGTGTGTGAGGGAGACATACCTTCTCTGGGGCTGTGTGTTACCCAGGGCAGGAAGGCCCATCCTGACTACATGCAAGGCCCAAGGCTTGGGAGGGCACACGTTTTATTTTTCTCTCAAACATTTATGTTTTTACTTCTTCAACCCCAGGAACCCCGTGCTCTCTTCACCCCAACCCCACAATGATTCTGAACCTCTTTTATCCCAGTTTTCATTTTTGCTGTAATAATGGAATGGCAGGTGGTGTTCTGTTGAAAATGCCAGTCAGCTGATGGCAGGGAGTGAGGAAGTAAATGGTGTGGTGGGCGGGTGTGCTGCCTCCCCTGGAGGGTGAGGCCCCGGAAGCTGCACCACCTTGCTCCTCATGCTTGCCAGAATACACTCTGTGGGATCCCATACACTCCCAGGGTCCTGCTGCTGCTGCTTCCATCAGCATCCCTAGGTGCAAATATTGTAGGTTTTCAGCACGTCTGAATCACTTTCTTCCATTTTCCTGTATCCAGCATTCTAGAAGGAAACCCCTGTCCCTGAAGCCTGTCTGTACTGTTTGGAGTGCTTACTCAGGATTTGGCTGTGCCATTCCTTTGGTTGTGTGGGGCCAGGAAAGCAAGGTCAACACCTTCGTAATCCCTGCAGGACTCTGCAGGTTGAAAAGCCACACCGCAGACCTGCCCTTTGTAAACAATACAGGTTCTTCTGGCCCCTTTATAAAAGATATTGGTTTGTCTTGTTCTTTAGTTCCTGGCTTCATCTGGGTCTCACACTGTTTAATCACTTGGGAGCTTGACTTCTTCCTCTAAGGGGTAATTTATTTTGCTGCCACTTTTTAATCTCTTATTGCCTTATTTTTCATAGTCTCACTGGGAAAGTCATCAGGCACCAAGCACCTTTTATTTCAGCATTGGTAGGCAGCAGTTTATCTTTGAGGTCCTGAAATTGTAAAATATCTCAGTGTCTCACTCTGTTGTCTCTGCTTAGTCTGTGTTTACTTGTTTGTTTCTCATTGTCGCTGCACAATCTTCTCATTGTGTGTAGCGTTTGTTTTCCCTGACTTCTCAAAAAGCTGTAAACACTTAACATCCTGTTCACATGCAGGCAATATTTCTATAAAATTCCTGCAATACTCAGAGTGCGAGTTGCGTCCATTCAAATGAAGATGTATGTATTATGTAATTGCCAATTAAAAACACTTTTCAGTAGAATGGAAAAAACCAGCAATTTTTCTAAATATGACACAACATTTCCTTTGTTTTAAAACAGTCTGGGAGGTTAGTGGGAAGGAAAGCCTCATTGGAAAAGGAGGGCAGTTGTGTTGTGTCAGTCCACCTGGCAGCTGGTTGGAATGTGGACCAAGGGTTCCGTAGCCTTCCCTCCTCTGACACTGCACGCTGGAGACCTGGCCATCACCAGGTGCCTGGGAATTGGTGCAGAAATTGAGAGCCAGCCTTGAGAAAGTTTCATGGAATGATTTTGTGTCTGTTGAGTCCCAATAAATTTGCTTGTATTTTGTCTTTTTAGATTGCCTTTTGTCCCTTTGTTCTATTTTCTTATGTAATTAAAAAAAAAAAGTCATTTGTAACAGATCAAAAATTTAAAGGGGGAAAACAACGAAGCAGAAACTGCTTCTCATCTGTGACAGATGAGGCTCTGTGATTGTCGGAAAATCCCCCTCACCCTAACCGCCCCCAACTTCATTGTCCCATGTGAAGGTCCTGCCTCTGGGCTTCTGGTCTGTCATGTCTTATACACAGGTAGGCAGTTGGTTGCGAAAAAGCTCTCTTTGTTCCCCATCACATAGAGATAGTGGCATTGCCTGATCCCACCCTCCCCCTTATTTTTTTTTAAAACAACACTAGGGCATTTCTGTTAAACTTGATTCACTTCCTCCTGTTACCTTGTTAATATGACTGTTTCATATCAGTTATTCCTGGGTTCTAAAGTGCTTTTTGGGCCAGGCGTCATGGCTCATACATGTAATCCCAACACTTCGGGAGGCCGAGGCAGGAGATAGGCTTGAGGCCAGAGGCCAGGAGTTCAAAACCAGCCTGGGCACCATGAGGGGTGACTCTGTCTCTATAAAAAAAAACCGAGCAACAACAACAAGCCAAAAACAGCTGAGTGCAGTGGCACGTACCTGTAGTTCCAGCATTTTGCAAGGCTGAGGTGGGAAGATCTCTTGAGCCCAAGAGTTTGAGGCTGTAGTGAGCTATGATAGCGTCACTGCACTCCAGCCTGGGTGACAGAGTGAGAACCTGTTTCAATAAAAAGGTTTTTTTTTTTTAAAAAGTGCTCTGTAATGACCTACATTGTTTGTAGATTTTTTTTAAGGATTCTAGATTACCCAGTAAGTAGTTGGGAGTCACACTTTGTCCTTTTTGATGGATTGTCAGTTTGTATCAGGAATATTAGTAGATAGTAGTGTTTTTGATGGTCATGGGGAGGCAAGAGTAGACACTGCTTAGGACATATAAGGGAATTTAAGGTTAAAATGAGATCTTCATAATATTGTGGTACTTTATATTTGGGGAGTGTGGAGGATTTATGAGGTTAAATTTAAAGGTATTAGTTTTGATGAAGTAGGCAATCTTGTGTGTGTGTGTGTGTGTGTGTGTGTGTATTTTGCTGTAGGAATTTGTTAAATATTGTAATTTTTTAAAAATGTTACAGCATTTTGAGCATCAACAGTTTAGGATGCATGCTTACTATTCTATATAACCCACTCCCAACAGTGTCTTCAAGGGAATACATCTGCTCTCTTTTACTTATTTAGTTTTTTTATTTGTTGTTATTTTTGAGACAGAGTTTCGCTCTTGTTGTCCAGCCTGGAGTGCAATGGCTCGATCTTGGCTCATTGCAATCTTCGCCTCCCGGGTTCCAGCGATTCTTCTGCCTCAGCCTCCGGAGTAGCTGGGATTATAGGAGCATGTCACCACACCAGGCTAATTTTTGTATTTTCAGTAGAGATAGGGTTTCACCATGTTGGCCACGCTGATCTCGAACTCCTGACCTCAGATGATCCACCCACGTTGGCCTCCCAAAGTGCTGGGATTACAGGGGTGAACCACTGCCCCCGGCACTTATTTAGTTTTATTAGTTAATTGTTTTGAGTGGGGTTGCGTTTTCTATCCTATGTGGTGTTTAGGCTTCTGATCGGGTCGGTTTTGATCACTGTACTGTGTTTCCTTGTTCTTTTTGTTGTTTTTTTTCCTGCCCTCAAATAGTGTTTTTCAAGTATCTCTATGAGCAGGTCTAGATGAACAGTTTAAAGTAGGACCCAAGTTCTCATCCTTGCAAGTGCTTACTATTCCATGAGTGGAGACTTTTACAATTAGAGGAAGAGTGACTATTAGGCAATTGATGATAAATATCAAGTTGATTATACGTAAAGCAAAAATATGTTATTGTATTTTTTGGTGGAGAGACAAGGAAATTTCTTATTGGTTACTGTGTTAAAAAAGAACAAACCGGGCTGGGTGTGGTAGCTCACGCCTGTAATCCCAACACTTTGGAAGGTCAAGACCGGTGGATCACCTGAGGTCAGGAGTTCAAAAGCGGCCTGGCCAACATGGTGAAACCCTACCTCTACAAAAAAATACCAAAATTAACTGGGCGTGGTGGCGCATGCCTGTAATCCCAGCTACTCAGGAGACTGAGGGAGGAGAACCACTTGAACCTGGGAGGTAGAGGTTGCAGTGAGCTGAGGTGGCAACAGAGAAAGACTCCATCACAAACAAACAAGCAAACAAAATACTGTTCCAAGATCCATTAGGATTCATTTTGATAGAAAGGAATTTCTACCTAAGATTTTCAGGTGAAAGGAATTGAAATGTACTCTATAGATACCAAATGGATAAGTTAGGGAGTTCGCATAGGATTGTAATGGGAAAGAAACCTGAAGGGTAGATGAAGGCTATTTTTTGTTTTAATCTCTACCTAAATAGTTGCAATTTGGCCACGCGTGGTGGCTCACACCTGTAATCCCAGCACTTTGGGAGGCCGAGGCAGGCGAATCCCAAGGTCAGGAGTTCGAGACCAGCCTGGCCAACATGGTGAAACCCCGTTTCTACTAAAAATACAAAAAAATTAGCTGGGCGTGGTGGTGGGCGCCTGTAATCACAGCTACTTGGGAGACTGAGGCAGGAGAATCGCTTGAACCTGGGAGGCGGAGGTTGCAGTGAGCCAAGATTGCACCACTGCACTCCAGCCCGGGCCACAGTGCGAGACTCTGCCTCAAAAAAAAAAAAAAAGATTGTAATTTGACCTTGTTGGCAGAGGGTAACCCGGAATTTGGGATTGGAGGGGGCATAGATAGAGACATACCTTTTTCTGCAGTACCAACTTGAATTGTTGTAGTGAACTTTTCATGGCTGAATTTAGAAGTGGCGACGGGGACACTGATGGCTAAATAGGCAAAGGTGAACTGGATGTAATGACACAGAAGAGAGTTGGGGATAGATTCATGACCCCTTTAGGTGAAAATATAGGATGCTGTATAAACGCAGCAGGATGATACAGGGTTTTCTGCTTTACTGTCAGTGGAAATAAGTGAATACCATTAAGCTGATGATGTCAAATACCGTGTGTAGTTTTTAAATACTCAGGGAAACGGTGTGTACATCGGCATGTACTTCTACACACATGTATACATATGTCCATGACACACACTTTATATCAATGTACGAAACACAGTCCTTTAACCAAATTTATTGTGCTTGAAAGGAGTCCCGTGGTTTGTGAGAGTGTGAGAGATATAGAACCTTAATTAGAGTTTGCTTGAAATAGGATCTTTTTTCTCCTTATGTATCATGGTTTTATTGCCGCACGTAGGCCTGTATCCTCCAGTCTCTGCTTAATTTATTTTTAATTTTCTTTTGCTTTTACAGGCCCAGGCTGCAAGCACAAAGGAAGTTTGCTCAATCTCAGCCGAATAGTCCCAGCACAACTCCAGTAAAGATAGTGGAGCCATTGCTACCCCCTCCAGCTACTCAGATATCAGACCTCTCTAAAAGGAAGCCTAAGACAGAAGATTTTCTTACCTTTCTCTGCCTTCGAGGTAAGACTTTGCAATGATCAGACGAGGCCTACTTGGAATCTACATGTAAGCCTGAGGTCTACGTGGAATAGACTTTAGCTCTACTCTCTGCCATGTTCATTTTTCTGTCCCCAACCTGGGTTGAGGGGGAATTGAAAGTGAGAAATCCCTTTGAGAGTGCTGGGTGTGGCCTTTGAACCATCTGTTAAATTTTATTTCCTTTTTAATATGACTCTTACACCCCACTTCCTGGCTTCTCGATACGCAGTTATGCAGTTTCTAACTTTGACTTCTAATTTGATTTCTCTCCACCACACCACCACCTTGCACACATTGTTTTGTAAGGCAATTTTTTTTTTTGATGGAGTACTTTGGGGATGTGAAGGCCCCTTTCCATGTGCTTCCGAAGGCCTGTCAATAAGCCGTGGTGATGAGGGGCTTATGGTTCTCTCAGCCCTGTATTATGTTAAGGAAAACAATACTAGTACTTTCAGAGTCTAATTGACTGTGCAAATACTGGTCCACGTTTCCATTTGAACCAGTTAACAGAGTCCAGGTGGATTTGGGATCTGAATGGAGTTATTTGTGAAAGTGTTTGTTGCAGTTTCCTTGTTACTAAGTTTTCTAATAGCTGTGACGAAAGAACACAGAAGCTTGTCTGAGAGAATAAGGAGCCTTTTCTGGAGGAATGATAGAAAATATAGGAAGTCCTGAACACAGAGAGTTCCTTGGGTGTGCTTATTTGAGAGAAAATGAACAGAAGGAGAGGGCTTTTGCTATTGGACATCTTTGGGAAGGCCTCAAGGTTCAGGGTCACTTTTATTTGATTAACATTTTGATAATTTATTATTACGGACAGATTTTAAGTACCTTAAAAAGTTGCTACCCATCATCTCTCACTCAATACATTAGTATGTCTTTCCTTCAGGTAAGTACATTTTCCTATAACTGTCAAAGTTAGGAAGTTCACAGGGATACATGGCTCCCCATGTGTTCCTCAAACCTCTGTTTCACCTTTGTTCTGAAGGTGCTTTGTAATGTCTGAGTTTAGAGCAAAACGACCTAGTTCAGAATTAGGCAATGCCATTAATTGTGTGTAGTCTGCTTAATCTGGAAGAGTTCCTCATTGTTTTGTCTTTGACCTCAACACTTGAAAATTACAGGTCAATTATTTTTTAGAGTGTCCCTTGATTTGGTTGCCTGGTGTTTCCTCATGATGACATTCTGGTTTGTGTTTTTGGCAGGAATGCCACAAGGGAAGTGATTCCTCCTCCTTGTTGTTGGGTCCACTGTAGGGATACACAGTTCAGTCCTTCCCTTTCCACACTGTGTTCATGCTGATCATTTGACTGTGGTGGGCCTGACAGGAGCAAAGTTACCCATCTCAGCCTTTGCAATGTATAAGTGTTAAGAGAGGATATTCTTTGAAACTAGTACATACTTCTCATCATCTTTATCATAATTGTATGTGTATGGGCTTCCTATTTTATGCAAAGGGTTATAATCTGTTACTCCTATTATGTATTCTGATGTTCAGGTTGTTCCAGATCACCGTCTCATCCGTGCACCCTCGTCAGGCTGGCTTTTTATTCCTTTTGACGTGTCCCTGTCATCCTTCCAGCCTTGCTCCTGGCACAACAAAATGTTCCAGGCTCATGGTGTACTTTCCCGCCCTCAGCCCTGGAAATGGACATGTCTCCAAGGAGCCCTGCTTTCTTGTAGGGACAAGTACTGTTGAGGAGCCAAGATCTGGGCACAAGGGATGCTGGGGACTATGGGAATGTCATTTCTCCCAGGTGCTCTTAGTACACTGAGGTTGTGTGTTTATAGGGGTCTATCCGGAATTCTGTGTTTATTAAAATGTGTGAGTTAGCAGCCATACCTCCAGTTTCAGTTTAACACCAAGGGGTTCATGTGCATTCATCCCCGAGGACCTTGGCTCCTGTAATCCTTAATATACTTACTTGCCATGTCTTTTCAGTGTAACCCACCTCCCATCTCTGCTGCCCCCATGATGGGAAACTCAGCCCTGACACCCCATGTGGTTGCTCCTCACTCCCTCCCTTTGCCCAGTTGCCCTGCCTTACCAATTGGTTTTGGGACTGAATTGTTTGGGGGAATTTTTGGCGTAGGATATGATGATAGTTCCTGGTGATTCTTAACACATAAGAAAGGAGAGCTATTATGTACTTGTTAGTACATAATAGCCCTTGTTGGTCATTGAGCCTTGAAAACAGGGAGTTGAGGTAGGTGGGATTCCCACCAGTTGATCTCCATTAACTTTTTCGTTTGTTTTTGGAGACATAGGGTCTTGTCTCATATCAAAATAAGATAATGAGAGGTTGTTCACTTCTGGAGTGCAGTGACACAGTCATGGCTCTAAGCAGCCTCAACCTCCTGGGCTCAAGCCATCCTTCTGCCTCAACCTCTGCAATAGCTAGGCCTACAGGCGCATGCAACGACACTGAGCAATTTTAAAATTAGTTTTAGTTTTAGTTGTTTTTTTTTTTTTTTTTTTTTTTGTAGAGAAGGGGTCTTGCTATGTTTCCCAGGCTGGTCTTGAAGTCCTGGGATCATGCAATTCTCCTGCCATCTCGGCCTCCCAAAGTGCTGGGATGACAGGCATGAGCCACCATGGCCAGCCATCTCTGTTACTTTTTACATAGATTTTGGCTGAAAGATTCTCCTGATCCTGGATGTTGAGTATGAAGATGGAAGGGAAGCTGTGAGGACTAAATATGACAGACTCTTGTGCTGGACTGGCCGCTAGGCTGGAGACTGGTAGAGTGTGGTGTGATGATCAGGAGTGGAGAATGAGTTGGCTGTGTACTCAGAAGGATGTATTTGCCCTAAAGGAATCTTTGAAGGCTCCACAGCGCCATCAGCAGCAAGGTAATTCAGGTGGATCTAGCTGGGCTTGGTTGTGCTGCCTGTAGCCCATCTACGTGGAGGCTGACACGGGAGAATCCTTGACACCTGGAGTTTGAGACTGCCGTGAGGCATGACCGTGCCTCAGCACTGCCGCCTCGGCAATAAAGCGGCACTCTGTCTCCAAAAAAAAAACAAAAAACGGTGATATGGGACTCTTTATTTGTGACTTTGGTCTTGCATGGCTCCAAAAATTTTTTTTTAAATGACATAATTGTACATATTTATGGGTCACATGATTTTGTGATACATATAAGTGATCAGATCAGGGTAATCAGCATATCCCTCATCTCAAACATTCATAATTTGTTGGTGTTGGGAACATTCAACATCCTCCTTCTAGATATTGCTAACTGTAGACATCCTACAGTGATATAGAACACTAGAACTTACTCCTTCTGTCTAACCATAATTTGGTATCCTTTGCTAAATATGCATGGCTTTTCAACATAATTGGAGCCAAGTGTATTTTTTTTGAGACAGAGTCTTACTCTGTCACCCAGGCTGGAGTGCAGTAGCGCGATCTTGGCTCACTGCAACCTCCGCCTCCTGAGTTCAAGTGATTCTCCTGCCTCAGCCTCCCAAGTAGCTGGGATTACAGATGCTCGCCACTATGCCCGGCTAATTTTTGTATTTTTAGTAGAGACGGGGTTTCACTGTGTTAGTCAGGTTGGTCCCGAACTCCTGACCTCAGGCGATCCGACCGCCTTGGCCTTCCAAAGTGTTGGGGTTACAGGCGTGAGCCGCTGCGCCCGGCCAAAGCCAGGTGTTTTAAAGAGTAACTATGACTTAACTAGTTTGGCTACTTTTGGGAAAGGAATTTTGATGTCTAGAATTGCTCTTGGCATTTTGCTTAGTAAATCGTGAAATAATAGTTTCTGCCTCCACCAGTCCACCAATCCCATTTCATGAGGCTGTCTAAAGATTGCTCTGATTATGGAATTTAGTTATGCAAGTCTTTACTGTGGAGCAATTGTGACTGTTGTATTTAGTTCCCAAAGGTAGAAAAAGGGAGAAACCCATCAGGGAATGTCTCAGTGATTCTGTATAGAGAGGAAGAAGTATGTGTATTTGTGCTACGTGTGCTTGTGTGTGCACTATCTTATAACATGTTTTCTGAGGTTCTGGGAAACTCAGAGAGTCTCTTAGTTGCAGAGGCATGCTTATTTATTGTTCACATAAATGCCATCTAGAGAAAACGTCACCAAGTAAGTACCTGGCTTTGAAGTTTCAGGATTCCAGACAGAAGAGAATCATCTTTTCATAGATAAAATTTACTTCTTTTAGATGTCAAATACAAAAAGGTTTAAATAATTAAAGCCTAGGAGATGTTTAAAACCAATTTTAAAAAATGCTCTGAACCTTGGAAATGAATTTCATTTATGAGCTAAGCAATAAAAATAGGCTTTGTTATTTGTTTTTCTGTTGGTATACATACAATATTGTACTGTTTTGCTATTTCTCATACCTTTTTTTAGATCTGAGGTATTAAAAATGAGTCATCTTAGCTTTAAAATGCCTTTTTTTTCCTCAAGAGGATAAGTGTGTTTACCTGATCTGACTCTACAAGCCCCAAATGACAGATGATGCTTTTTATAGCTTCATGACCCTGAAAATCTGATGGATTTGGTGGCCTTAGATAGCATCTTTTAATAGGTAGTTTCTTGAGCTAATTAAAACCTGTATTTCAGTGTGTACAAAGGTTACATAGTGATCCCTGTTGTTGTGGTACTTTAATACTTTTATTTCCATTTTAATTTAAGAAAAACAGGATGTTAAGGTTTTTTTTTTTTTTCTTACAATCATAAAAGTAGTTCCTGTTCATCTTGGAATTATTGGCAGAAGAAAGGTAAAGAAGTAGGCAAAAGAATACGTTCAAAATAGCATCTCCACCATCTCCGAGAGATGACTGCTGTTAATTACCTTGTTTGTGAATATCTTACTGAGCATTCGGTGTGCGTATATAATACATATTTTTCCTGAAATGGTATTGCAATATACTTTCGTTTTTTGCAGTCTGGTTTTCCTACTTAACACTGTCACAAAAATGCCTGTCATTTCATTTTAATAGCTTATTTTCCATTTGGCGAATGTCTCATAATCTGTCTAATTCCTGATGCACACTTAGAGATATTTCACCTTTTTGATATCCGGTGCTGATGACGCATATCCTTAGTTAAATCTTCACCTTGTTGAAGCCCTTTCAGGCAAAGTTGACAGTTGGGAATGCGATTAACCTTCTTACACCTGCATTCTAATTCTGTTCTTTTTTGGTGCTGATTCCAAAGCAAACATAACTTGTCACATCCCCAAGCCTCTAGTGTTCACCATAAAGAGCTCAGTCAGCCCATCACCCTTGGGTGACAAGCGGGCACTGTGAGGGGTAAAGAAGGCAGTCTTTAATATGCTCATTATGTATAGGGAAGAAAGTCTGGCTGCAGAAATAATGAAGGAGCCAAATCAAACACCTGGAAGTGATGTTTGTTGCTAAGGATCCAGGTCTTTTTTTTTTTTGTCTCCAGTCCCCAATTATTACGTTTAATATTCTTGACAATTCTTTGGAATTTGGAAGAGAAGAAATTGTGAGGCCAAGGGAAAGTCAGCGAGTGGAGTTCTTTAAACCTTGTTTGTAATCTGTTAATGACAGTGAGAAATCTTTGAGATGGGGAGAAAAAACCCTATACCACTAATACTGGGATTAGTATAGATATGTAAACACCCAGCTAGTCATTCTGAGGTTAAAAGCTTTAGAAATCTAAAACAAATTTGTTTTAAGACACTACCAGCTAAGTCTGCAAGGCTCTTTCATTTCCTATTTAATATTGTGACCTAACATTTCTAAAGGAAAGGAGGATGGGGTGAACAGTGCAGCCGGCCCGAAGTATTTGCCCGCAGTGTATTTATCTTTAAATAGCTGCTTTGAAGGGGTCCACATGTCTCTTGCCAGAGGCATAATTAGTATCTTTCACTGGCACACGCGGGGAAGAGGGTTTTGCACTTGCTGCATGCAGTGATTCGTACCATCGCCGTATTCCCTGTCACCACTCTCGTTATTCTTAATGAGTTCTGTCGTCTCCTCTTTGTTCTGACTATGATTATTAACAGATTAAAAAGAGCTTAATGTAGCAGAGCACTGGCAGGTTAAATGATTCTCTTATTTACATTTTCCTCTTTATGGGGCACTGCAAACAAGGGGATTCCCAAAGGGGACTCCTGAAGCATGCAAACCTACATACACAGTTCATTCCTATGACCGTGGGCTTCACAGTTCAGCGTCACGGCTCGGCACATTGAAGAGAGCGTTATTATGGGGAATTCCTCGTAAATGTCCTTACTGTCAGCCGTTGTGAAGCAATGCTGTCTTGTTTTGGAACTGCCTGCCTTTTGTTTCTTCTGTCTTACAGAATCTTTAGTGATCAGCTGTCACTCAATTGCTAATTAATTCAGCAAACCTTTATTAAACTCTTTTTGTATGCTAGACACCTAGAAAACAGATTAGGCCCAGGAAAGCAGTATCGGTGGTGGGTAAAATTGAGGATATAACAATAAATGCGTGAAAATGCTGGGGTAGAGGTGTGTACCAATAAAAGTGGGAAGGGAGAGGCTCTGGGATGGCTGCAAAGGAATGGTGACATTTGCTGCAGGTCTTGAGTTACAGTGCATTAGGAACCTTTGCAGAAAGAGGATAGTGCTGGGAAGGGGTTCTGTAGAAGCACCTGCCAAGGCATGGATTGATGTTGGAGGGCCTGGAGTTAAAGCAAGCAAGTTAGGATAAGCCTTAGATTCTGCATGCCCTGGGGTAGTTACTGGAGTGCCCCTGGGGTTCTTCAAGTCAGGGGTGACATCATTATACACCTACAAGGTTCGAAAGATGTTACTGGCAGCTCTGCAGAAAATCGATTGAGGCTGCAGGGAGGTCTTCCTAGGAGCATTGGCCGAAGGCTGGCAAGTCTTGGGGCAGATGATTTAAATATTTCTCAGCCTGAGCTTCCTCATCTGCGAAATGGATAGTCTATAGTCTACATACAGCACACAGTTGCTGCAGGGGTGAACTAAAGCTAATGGGTATGAACTAGCCCAGAATTAATACTTGAGGCAGCCATCCACATATAGTCATCCTTTGATAACTCAGGGGACTGATTTATGGACCTCCTTTTGAAACCAAAATTCATGGATACTCAAGTCCATTGTGTAACATGGTACATGGTATTTGCATGTATGCACATCCTCCTGTATACTTTAAATAATCTCTGGATTACTTATAATACCGAATACAATGTAAATGCTATGGAAATTTGTTTCACAATATTGTTTAGAGAATAATTACAAGGAAAAAATGGGTCTGTATGTATTCAGCACAGATGTAACCGTCTCCGTTTTTACCTGAATGTTTTCGTTCTACAGTTGGTTGATTCCATGGGTGCAGAAGCCTCTGATACGGAGGTCCAGCTGTACATTTATTTTCCACTTTTCCAGTGAATTGAGGCAGAGGTAGTGGAGAGGAAGAGAGTTAGATTTTGGATTCAGGTGGAACTGTCTAAAAGACCAGCTGGATAGACCATAGGTAATAGAAGAGACAGCCCACCTGTGGTGTTTTTTCTAGAGAGCGTTGCTGGCCTCGTTGGCAAGGAACACATATTTTGATGTAGTCCTAGCCTTGAGTATTGAAGACTAGGAATTCTAAGTAGGGCAAATGCAAAAGCCTGGGGTGATTTAGAGGTCACAGAATGAAAGGGGATTAACCTGCCAGAAAGCAATTAAGTAATCCCCCAATTGCAAGAAACACTGTGGTGCTAATAATGAGCTTCCTTGAGCAAAATGGGAATACTTTACATTATGTAAACTCTTTGGGGAGGAAAGCACACTGTCTCCAGTGGTACACAACTTTTTTTGAGGGTCTCTGGGAGGTGTTGCATCTTAAGTTTTTGAGAGCAGCAATAGTGAAAGTGTATGTTTGAGAATGGTGTCATCACTGCCTAGGGGCTTTCAGTGGCCTTACATTCTGCATATGCTTGGTTTTCTCCTAGAGTCAGTTACTTAGCTCAGTTCTGCTGAGCTACCTGTTTATTTGTTGGGATAGTTTTTCAGTTAATAATGAAGAAATCTGAAACCTTGGAATTTTTGAGGTCTGAGGAGGGGAAGGATGGATCACTTTTATTGGCCTTGTGACCTTGATCAGATGTTATTAATAGGACCGTAGGTCATTTTGCTGTGAGGATTCTCCCTGCTACAGGCCAGCTGGCCTCTGACCATGCTGTGCCCTCCCTGAAGATAAACCAGGCTCCCTTTTTCCTGCCAGTGAGTACTGGCACAGATTCAGTAGTACTTCTCAGAGTCATATCTGGCCTTCTCCTTACTTTCTAGAGAGTCCTTGAGTCTTTCTGAAATCCACTTAGAGAACATGGAAATAAGACTTTAAGTATGGCAACGCTGTTTTGTTGGCCAAGCACCTTGCTGACTGCAGGGGTTTCATTGATAGCACTAAAGTCCCTGGTATCTGTGTCCCACAGGGAAGTTTAGTATTCGGCTTCTGTATTAGGAACTGAGGAGGGTCTCACATGATTCGCACAAAGACTTTTGTCTATAGTGGCTGTAAGTTAGAATGCTCATTTTTGTTGTTGGTGGTGGTGGTTGTTTTTGTTTTGTTTTTTGAGATGGAGTCTCGCTCTGTCACCCAGGCTGGAGTGCAGTGGCGTGATCTCCGCTCACTGCAACCTCCACCTCCCACGTTCAAGCTATTCTCCTGCCTCAGCCTCCTGAGTAGTTGGGACTACAGGCGTGCCCCACCACAGCCAGCTAATTTTCGTATTTTTAGTAGAGACAGTGTTTCACCATGTTGACCAGACTGGTCTTGAACTCCTGACCTCAGGGGATCCGCCCACCTTGGCCTCCCAAAGTGCTAGGATTACAGGCATGAGCCACTGCACTCGGCCAGAATGTTCACTTTCTTACTGGTTTCTTCTTCTCATCTTGAGATAATACTGTGATGGCTTGAGCACCATCATGGCTGCTGCTATGTGGTATGATTTGTATATTCAGTGAGATGAAGAGAACCATGGATAGACCTTGTGGCATTTGACTGGATGTGTATTTGAATGTGTTTTGAATTGCCAGTGCGGACGAACAACATAGGAAAGGTTGTAAGGGGAATGTTACAGTTTTCAGTGACATAGATGCTAGATCAGCATGGGAGTAGGAGATTGGGAGGGAAGGTGGTTTGATACCCATTGTATTCTCCTTGTGAAGTCCCACATGTTAATTGCTCTTGCAGATAGAATACTACCCTAATGTCGGGACTTTCCTGTATGTGGGATTAGATAGGCACACCTGGGTGCTTAATTGGGGTAGTTCTTGAGAGCCGTAATCCAGGAAGAGGAGGAGGAGGAGGAGGGAGGGTTGCTGAAGGAAAGATTGGCCATGCATCCAGGAGGTCATTGCGTCATCCCTCCTTGTTCCTTAACAAAGACGGAAGGTTCAGCTTATTCTAACCATTGAGTTCATTTTGCATTTTCACCCCGTATCTCCCAGATCCTGGTCACCAATCAATCTACTTACTTTCCCATTTGGGAAAGAAGATTTGCTGTCACCTATGGAAAGAATGACAGTGTGATTTTATACCTATAAGTAAAACGATATCACCTTACTGTGAGTCGCTCCACTTGCTTTTGCCTATGTTTGAGGCCATAAAAATGTTTTGACTGAATACACTATGCTCTGTGTACAGTTGAGTAACCTCGAGTCTCATGGCAAGTAAGCCATTCCCAGAGCCTTGGCCTCATCCTGGGTCATGGATCCCATGTAGAGTCCTTTCAGTGGTTGGTATCCTTTGTTTTTTTTTTTTTTTTTTTTTTTTTTGGACGTACCTATTTAAAAAGAAGTACCTTCCCAAGATGGGCATGATTGGATAGGCACCTCCTTATTCAGGAAGAAATAGGGATTCCCTTTGTGTTTTGCTCATGGTATTGAGGGCTGCTTCCCTGTCTCTGCTACACAAACCCCTCTTCATGCCAGAAAGGACATTAAGTGAATGTTTTACATTCATTTTAATTTTAACCATTACCTTTCCTTTAGTACAATTGATAGTAATTTCGTCTTGATACAATGGAGATAAATTATTTAAGACATGAATGCAAGTCACCTTATAGAAAATAATAGCACATGGAGTATCTGGATCTGGCAAATACTTTTAGGATGGTAGGCAAATGAATGCCAGTTGTGAAATTCTTCCCTAATAAGTTGTAAAGTCAGACCAGGAAAAGGCAGAGATTGCCACTGGACATGTTATGTTTGTCCTGAAGCCTTTTAGGGAAGTTTGTGTTTACATGTTGTACATGCATGAACGTATGAGCTGAATGTAGACATCTGCCCTGTTTGAGTCTCTGGTGCCTTGAATAGTGCTTGGTACATACATACATACGTAGATTGGTGAACTAGGGTATTGGGGTGCAACTGCTTTCTTCTGTGATTTCTTTCGTCTTCTATCCGTTGCCCAAGTCCCTACCAGCTCACTTTGAAGTTTTGTTTCTTAATTTGATAGTAGGATTGATTACTTTTCATTCTGTTTATGTATCCCTAAGATAAAACAGAAACTCAGTGGGCCAGCCCCATGGTAATTGGGTCAAGCAGTAGAATTTGACTCTCCAGCTAAATGACAGTGCACAGGGAATCCCTTTAGGGTCTTTCCAAAATATAGCCAAGTGATGTTTGGCTGCTTAAGATCAAGAACTGGTCGAGGGCGGGAAGATAATGGGCAGGAGGGCTTGTCTGTGTACATGATTCATAGAGAAGAATCCAATTTTACAGAAACCACAGCCTAAATTAGAGAAAGCAAGCTTTTGGATTAACATGATCTCTGTTGTGGTTGTAACATACCACAGTTTGATTTTTGTCCAGATGAAAACATTTGGTTTGCACTTCAGTAAATATTGTGGAGACGTTGCCAGCTAATTCTGAAAAGTAATGAAATACGGCTTTGGCAAAGAGCAGATGCATTCCGTACTCTGATTGCTCTTATCTGATCCAAGTTCAGATTTTTTTTACATTTGCTAATGCACTTGAATAATCGGGAGAGAAAATCTGCCTGTAATTTTAATAGGAAAGTGTCTATACTGACTATACTTTTATGATGACCACCCATAAAGTCTTCCCCTGCTTCCCCTGAAAAAAATCCCACAGAATTCCCAAACCTCTCAAACATACACCTTTTGTTGGTTACTTTTCTAAAATGAGAGTTTGTAAAGGAGAGATACGATGTGGTGTTCCATGTGAAAGGTCAGCCTCTCTCACTTGCTAATTAATGTGAACGGGGCTTGTGTTTTTGCCATGCAGAGTCCACCCCCGAGAGGTCATACGAGGTTGCGGAGCCCTTTCTTTTCTTTTTCTTTTTTCTTTTCTTTTCTTTTTTTTTTTTGAGGTGAAGTTAACTCTTGTTGCCCAGGCTGGAGGGCAATGGCGCGATCTCAGCTCACCACAACCTCCGCCTCCCAGGTTCAAGTGATTCTCCTGCCTCAGCCGCCCAAGTAGCTGGGATTACAAGGCGCCTGCTACCATACCCGGCTAATTTTTTGTATTTTTAGTAGCGGGGTTTCACCATGTTAGCCAGGCTGGTCTTGAACTCCTGACCTCAGGTGATCCACCCGCCTCGGCCTCCCAAAATGCTGGGATTACAGGTGTGAGCCTCCGTTTTACCATCCTTACTTGGTGTTTCATAGCAGTTTGTAGGTGAGCCTTGCTGTGGAAAGGGGAGGGCCTCTTTTTAGAAAGTATTTTCAAGTTGTGAATCACCTGTCTTCATCTCTCTCTTCCTGTTGTTTTCAACCTTGTAGCTAGCTCCATTCCCATTTTTGTGAATCCTGGACCCACAATGAGCTTTTCAAAAGATTGCTTCATCTGACATTTAGAGGAGAAAAATTTCCCTAATAAAATGTCTAGATATGAAGCTGACCCCTTATGTGCCAAGATCTATTAAGTTACAAGCTATTTTTAATGAAAAATTTAAAAACACACTGTTCTGTTTTTTGTTTTTTGTTTTTTCTTTCAGACAGAGTCTCACTCTGTCACCCTGGCTGGAGTGCAGTGGTGCAGTTTCAGCTCACTGTCACCTCTGCCTCCCAGGTTCAAGTGATTCTCCTGCCTCAGCCTCCCTAGTAGCTGGGATTACAGGCATCTGCCACTGTGCCCAGCTAATTTTTATATTTTTTAGTAGAGACGGCCAGGCTAGTTTCAAACTCCTGGCCTCAGGTGATCTGCCTGCCTTGACCTCCCAAAGTGCTGGGATTACAAGCAGGAGCCACCCTGCTTGGCTTGCTCTGTTTTCAAATAGGTCTGCTAGATACGAAGTTTCTACCGACTTAGCACGATGTAATTACGTAATGCATCCATGAACCCATTCCCTACTGAGGAATATGCAGTAGTGTTCTCCAGTGATAAACACCCTGGTCTGCTGTGTGTCTTGAGGGGTTTGAAATATCCTTTCCTTCATCCTGTTTGTATCCAGCAGATTCTTCCTCCTCTGCATTTATTTTTAAAAGAGATAATCAAGCTTGTATCTAGGTAAAGAAGAAATAAATGCTCTTTATGTAAATGTCTTAGTTGTAGTTTCTAAGATGCTTTGTGTCTTACACATTTGAGGTTGTTATTGAGCTGTTACTACATTCAGTCCTTTTCTATCACTGTGATCATTTTTACTTTTGCATGAAATGTGAGGTGATCTTACTGCGTTGGTCTCAATGAGAAAAAAAGAACCCATTTTGGCTTCATTTTGCCAGTTCTGTGGCTTCTCTGGGTCTGGCATGACAGTTTGACCCCTCTGCGATTTTCAAGTGGACACGCCAGCAGGATTCTTAGAGGGATTTACAGCAACCACGTAGTGACAGAGCATTGGCATGTGCAGCATTAGACTCTGTTGGCTTTATTCTTTTGTACCTACTTCAGTTTGTCTATGACGTTAATGAGATGGACAGGTTTGAGGGTGCCTGGCCAAATTCTGGATGTCTGCTCCTTCTAGGGGAGATGCTGATTGTTCGTGAGTGCTCCTGCTGGTGGATGGGTGATGGATTGGCAGTTGCCCGTGGTGGATGATGCCTGGGAGGACAGTCAGGTCATATGCGGGCTGGCGGGGCTGGCGGCTTGAGGGCACGACAGTGTTGTCCTTGTGGGTTACCCACCAGTGAGAAGAAGGGGTAGAAGCTTAACCTCTGAACTAAGGGCACTTTGGTGGTGGTTAACCGACCTCCTCCCCTGGAGTTCATTTTTATTCTGCTTCAATCCCTTTCCTATACTTTCCCTTTTCCAAGTCTTCCTTCTTCCAACATATTACCTCCTGACTCCCCATTTGATTTACGAATCCTTCATTACCCGTTTTTCTTTGTTGATACTTTACCTTTAGATCCAGACCAACATGCCAATCATCTGAATAGAAGCAGAATCATCTTCTGGGTTGAAAACAATACGTTTTTCCTTGTCCCCATACGTAGGAGAAATGGTGTTCTTTCCCACCTCTGACTTCAGGACTAGTTCCGTCAGAGGGACTTAATGTTGTTAGAAGGTTTTACTTTGAGAGCAAGTTCCTCAGAATTGCCCTTATTCCTCACTGGTCTTCTATTTCTAATCTTACATTTCCTCTATTTTAGCCCCTCACTTTCTTTCCCAGTACTCAGCAGGTCACATCACCTATTTGTTTTTGTGGAGGAGCCATTAAAACAAATCCATTCATAATATTGGTTGTTTTCTGCTTTTGTTAAAAAATTATCATCTATGGGCTGGACATGGTGGCTCACTCCTGTAATCCCAGTGTTATGGGAGATCAGATGAGAAGATCATTTGAGGTCAGGAGTTTGAGACAAGCCTTGGAATGATGATAAATTCTATAAGAACTGCAAAAAATGAAAAAATTATCTGGGTTTGGTGGTATGTACCTGTAGTCCCAGCTACAGGAAGCTGAGGTGAGAGGATCACTTGCAGCCAGGAGGTCAAGGCTGTAGTGAGTCATGATCACACCACTGCATTCCAGCCTGGGAGACAGAGTGATTCCTTTTCTCAAAAACAATATATTATCCTTTGTGGATATCAATAAAGTCTGGATGCTGAATTGAGCGTCTAGATGTTTTCTCCGTTTTAGTTCTTTGCAACATAAACTCAATCCTCACCCTTTCTCTCAACATCTTGAGTGTGAGGAATGTGATAGTTGCTTCATGCTGCTTCTCTAATGTTTGAGTTTTTAAAAAATCCTCAACAGATCCTGTTAAGTGGAAGTTAATTCCTTATTTCCAATGTGCTTTACATGGATTTTTACCTGATTCTCTTTGAATCTTAGAATATTTTTAGTGGATCTTATTGCTGTGTTTTCTTCTTTTTTGAGACAGAGTCTTGTTCTCTTGCCCAACCTGGAGTGCAGTGGTGTGATCTCGGCTCACTGCAACCTTTGCCTCCAGGTTCAAGTGATTCTCCTGTCTCAGCCTCCCGAGTAGCTGGGATTGCAAATGTGCATCACCATTTGTATTGTTAGTTTTTGTATTTTTAGTAGAGATGGGATTTCTCCATATTGGCCACGCTGGTCTCGAACTCCTGACCTCAGGTGATCCACCGCCTCGGCTTCCCAAAGTGCTGGGATTACAGGCATGAGCCACCGCGCCCGGCCTTATTGCTGTATTTTTATATTGCTCCCACATGGCCTCATTTGTGGAGTTTATTGCCTTTGCAACTGAGGGGAGAGAGGAAGGCTGGAGGGGTGATGGCTGTCCTCTTGAAGTACATGCCTGTAACTTGTCAGTCCCTCCTGCTTCTCCTGTTACTGTTTCCCTCTGACAAATGATTGAATTGGCTGTAGAAGTTACTATAAGAAAGATCCATACAAAAACCTGCTGTTTTTATACTGTTCCATCGTTTGGATTTCAGCTGCTAGTCATTGCCTCCAAGATACAATATAGGAAGGCTGTGCTTTAAAAGAAATTAAGCATGGCTATTTTTATCTGGAAGGAACTATTTAACCTTTTAAAAGAGGGAAATTTAATAGCAGAGTCTGAAACTTACAAGTTCTCTCCTAATAGTATGACTGACAGCATATGTTAGATCGATAGTAAAATAATTTGAACATTTTTTGAGGGCTGTACTTACTCTTGCTTTTTCATAAATACTTGTAAAGGTAGATTTAGGGAGGACGGATCAACAATGTTGTTATATTTGACTATGTAGATAACCTGTCTGTACACAGGAATGGTGATACTGTACTGAAAATCATGCTAATTAGCCTCCTGTTTTCCTAGTCAGTCTTGTACTAACTGTAAAACCATTTGGATTGAGCATATATTTTGGTCCAGTGGAAATGGGGGTAGATATTTTTTTCTCTTTCTCTTTTAACTCCTGACTCTTTATTTTACTCCCTTTTCTATTTGATTTTCCCCAAAGTCTGTGTCAGGTTTAAGAACCTTCTTTCTGTCCAGAATCTACTTCTAAATGGAGACAATTAAGGGGAGGGGAGCAAAACATCAAAATGGCTTTTGTGAGACCAAGTTGAAATCTTCTATCCACAGAGGGTCTTTCTGCTGACGACATCCCTTTGAAGTTGCATATCCAGTCAGTGATGTGGTTCACATAATTTGGGGGGTTTTTGAACATTGGTAGGTCATGAAGATGCCTGTAGGAAAAGGAAGGGGTTGAAGGTCCCACATACTCTTTGCATTTTGGGGAGATGGATGCTTGGTTTGCCATTTCAGCTCCTGATACTGCTCATTTTCCACTTCCTTGTCACTGAGCATATAGTTCCAAAGCTGGACAGAAATGGTTTTAACTGTGTGTTTAAACCTTGCGATCTTTGAGATCTCTATTTAGATAGGAGACTGAATTGGTGATTTGTCTCTTCGTTGATGTTACTAGAGTGTTTTTAGCTCATTCATAGGCAGGCAGGCAAGAGAAGACATGAATTTCCTATTTAGTTCTTTTACTATTATCTGAAGGGGATTTTGTGTTTTAGAAGCCTCTGGTTCCAAATAATGTACGAACGACTTGATTATATCTCCTGAATTGCCTTTGTTTGATAAAGAAGAACTATATTGTGCTTTTTTTTTTTTTTTTTAGAATATTGAGCCTAAGCGTGGGCACGGGGGCTCATGCCTGCAATCCCAGCACTTCAGGAGGCCAAGGCAGGAGGATCGCTTGAGTCCAGAAGTTTCAGACCAACCTGGGCAACATAGCGAGACTCCATCTCTACAACAATTACAAAAAATTAACTAGGTGTGGTGGCGCGTCTGTAGCTCCAGCCTACAGGATTGCTTGACCCCAGTAAAGGGTGCGGTGAGCTGTGATTGCGCCACCGCTTGGGCAACAGAGCCACACCCTGTCTAGAAAAGTAATGATATTGAGCTTGTTTTTTTGTTACTTTAAAATCCGGAATGAGAATCTTTGAGGATGCAAGGTTAAGATGTAAAAGGGTAAGGGTGAGGAGGTCGGTTTTCTTGTTGGGAGGTTTATTTTTTCATTTTTTATTTCAAATTCAGCACCTTTACTTAGTGCAGCGTGGGAATCTATTTGGGTAATTTTGCATCCAGTTAACCTAATCAGGACATGAACGTAGCTTCCAAAACCATTGGAGTTTGGGGAACTCGTATCCACCAATCATTCCTTATGAATACAACACAGCGATTTTATATAATGAAATGTTATATTCCATTTTTACTTCTAGCTTCTCTAATCGTCTTTTCTTTGATTTTTTTTTTTTTTTTTGAGACGGAGTCTTGCTCTGTTGCCCAGCCTGGACTGCAGTGACCGGATCTCAGCTCACTGCAAGCTCCACCTCCCGGGTTTATGCCATTCTCCTGCCTCAGCCTCCCGAGTAGCTGGGACTGCAGGTGCCCACCACCTCGCCCAGCTAGTTTTTTGTATTTTTTATTTTTATTTTTATTTTTATTTTTATTTTTTTTTATTTTATTTTTTGAGGCGGAGTCTCGCTCTGTCGCCTGGACTGGAGTGCAGTGGCCGGATCTCAGCTCACTGCAAGCTCCGCCTCCCGGGTTACGCCATTCTCCTGCCTCAGCCTCCCGAGTAGCTGGGACTACAGGCGCCCGCCACCTCGCCCGGCTAGTTTTTGTATTTTTAGTAGAGACGGGGTTTCACCGTGTTAGCCAGGATGGTCTCCATCTCCTGACCTCGTGATCTGCCCGTCTCGGCCTCCCAAAGTGCTGGGATTACAGGTTTGAGCCACCGCGCCCGGCTGATTTTTTTTTTTTTTTTTTAAGTCTATTAATTTAGAGTAATCTCTCTTCCTCAGCAGTGGGTAGGTGTTTTTATTTTATTATTTTTTTGTTCCATCCTTGGAGGTGTTTTTTTTTTTTTTCTCAAGAGATACTCAGATGCGATTTTAAAAATCCTGATTTGTTCTGTTTTGCATCTTCTTCCTGCTGGGGGATTTTGCTTGAAATACGTTCAAAAGGCACAGATGATCTGGGGAGTATTTGAAAAATAAATTTAAAATGGCAGTAGAGATCAGTTGCTTTGTTTTTTCTCCTCCGTTTTGAGGCTTTAGGTTTGGTCTTCATTGTGGCGTTCTTCCTGAAAGGGTGAGGGTCAAGGCCTGTGTGTATGAGCCGTTTTTCTTACTCCACCAGGTTCTCCTGCGCTGCCCAGCAGCATGGTGTGTTTCGGAAGCTCTCAGGATGAGGAGGAAGTCGAGGAGGAAGACGATGAGACAGAAGACGTCAAAACAGCCACCAACAATGCTTCATCTTCATGCCAGTCGACCCCCAGGAAAGGAAAAACCCACAAACATGTTCACAACGGGCATGGTAGGTCCACCGTTGAACTTGGATAACAAAATATCTAAAGCGCTGGGTGAGAGCTGGAAGAGAGCCTCTGTTGAGAAGAGATGAGATGAAGGCAAAGCTCGTTCTGGATACTTCTCCAGGGCCAGACACTTCATGGGCAAAGGGATTATTAGTATAGCTTAGTGTAGTCCAGGGTGTTCTAGGTGAGCGCAGATACTCTTATGTTGTGGAGATGATGGTAAATTCTATAAGAACTGCAGATAAACAGGCATCGGAACAGGAAAAGACCGTATCTACATGGGGATGGTCAAGATTTAGTGAAACAATATCTGTGCCCCCCTTTAATTACTAATGTGATTTTGTCAGGTGGGTATGGTGTAGGAAGAAAACTATCATTCCTCCTGTGGAATTGCACATTCATTCTGAAGTGGACTAATTTTCCCCTTGCATGTATATTGTGGAGGAGGAGGAGAAAAGGCAGGAGCAAAAGCTTGGGTATCATAGCGAGGAAACTCGTCTTATATGAATAAGTTGGCTATAGAAAGCGCCTAGTGGTTTTTCTTTCTTCCTTCTTTTTTTTTTTTTTTTGAGACAGAGTCTCACTCTGTCGCCCAGGCTGGAGCACAATGGCACGGTCTCAGCTCACTGCAAGCTCCACCTCCCGGGTTCATGCCATTCTCCTGCCTCAGTCTCCTGAGTAGCTGGGACTACAGGCGCCCGCCACCACGTTCAGCTAATTTTTTGTATTTTTAGTAGAGGTGGGGTTTCACCGTGTTAGCTAGGATGGTCTCAATCTCCTGACCTCGTGATCCACCCGCCTTGGCCTCCCAAAGTGCTGGGATTACAGGCGTGAGCCACCGTGCCCAGCCGCCTAGTGGTTTTTCAATAGAGAAGTGACCTAAATGGAGTTGTGCCCTGAAAACATAAAGCTGGCATCGGTGATGAGGACTTCTTAAAGGAAGATAACTTGAAGAAGGGGAAATGCACAGTGAGGCTGTAAATGTAGGCAATTCCCTGACCAAAGTAACAAGGGTTACTAAACATTGATTGTCCAGTAGACATTGGAGGATGTAGAATAGGTGTAAAAATGAGTGATTTCACAGGCAGCACAGAGGTAGCCCTGAACTAATTGGAATTACACTGAGTGGGGGAATGAGTGTAAGAAAAGAGGAAAGAAGCCGGGCATGGTGGCCAGCACTTTGGGAGGCCAAGGCAGGTGGGTCACGAGGTCAAGAGATCAAGACCATCCTGGCCAACATGGTGAAACCCCGTCTCTACTAAAAATACAAAAAAATTAGCTGGGCATGGTGGCACGCACCTCTGTAGTTCCAGCTACTTGAGAGGCTGAGGCAGGAGAATTGCTTGAATCCGGGAGGCGGAGGTTGCAGTGAACCGAGATTGCGCCACTGCACTCCAGCCTGGGCGACAGAGTGAGACTCTGTCTCAAAAAAAAAAAAAAAAAGGAAAGAAAGAAAGAGGAGGGAAGCAAAGAGAGTGGGAGTCAGGAGGTATGGCTGTTTTCTTTTTTTTTTTTTTTTTGAGACGGAGTCTCGCTCTGTCGCCCAGGCTGGAGTGCAGTGGCCGGATCTCAGCTCACTGCAAGCTCCGCCTCCCGGGTTTACGCCATTCTCCTGCCTCAGCCTCCCGAGTAGCTGGGACTACAGGCGCCCGCCACCTCGCCGGCTAGGTTTTTGTATTTTTAGTAGAGACGGGGTTTCACCGTGTTAGCCAGGATGGTCTCGATCTCCTGACCTCGTGATCCGCCCGCCTCGGCCTCCCAAAGTGCTGGGATTACAGGCTTGAGCCACCGCGCCCGGCCAGTATGGCTGTTTTCTGTTGCCCTTCTATCAGCTACTCTATAGACTTATTTTACTTAGGACCCACTGAGACCCTGTAAGATAGAGAAGCCTTACCTACAAATGGCAGAAAATCAGTGCTGTCTGTAAGTGATTGAGGCAAAGGAATGCTGCTCATTTTTCTCCTTGGTGCCTGTGCACCGAACCGTCATTTGCCTTCTGGATTCACTGGGAAGTAGAGGCTCAGGACAAGCACAGCTTAGACATGATTGAAATCTCTGTCTGGCTTTCATTATTGTTGGGCCTTTCTGCTCTGTCCACTTAACAATTGTTCATCTGGCTTGCCTCTTGCTTTTGATTGTGTTTAGGTGACACATATGCACAGTAGAGGGTGCGACGTCTTTTTAAGGACTTGTGGTTTAATTGGGGAGATGGGGTAAATACAAAATGTAACCACATTTTAACCTTTTGGGGAAAAGGTTGTTACTTGCAGCTGTAGTCATCAGGGCATCGGGATGGTTGGAAGAGGACTGCATATGTAAATTGGAATACGGGTATTAGTATACAGATGTAATTGCTAAGGAGGAAGCATACCACAAACAGAGTGATGCAGAATAATGCCTGTACTTGGGACTGTTGCCTGTTGTTCCGCTAGTGTGGACGTCTACTCTTTGGTGACCTGGAAAGACCCAGGTGAATTTATCTGACGTCTTGATCAGTTGAGTTAATCCTGTGTATACTAGTACAGTTGCACTGGGGTCCCTAACTCCTTTGTTTTCCAGAGTGTTTGGGCTTGATGTAGAGACATTAGATTCACATGCTGATTTTTCTCATAGATTCAGTTTTTAATGTTAAGAATCATCATCTGCATGGATCTTAGTTGTGTGCAGGGGCAGTGACTATCTGGCAGCACGTTACATGGAGTGTATGAAAGAAGGGGATAGAATGAGGGTGACAGGATAGGCTGGGCTCTCACCTAAAGGAGGGCATAATGATTCTATGTTGACCACTGTCATTGCCACTAGGAGTCAAGGAAAGTGTAACTATCTGTAGATACATATCTGTATGCATTTACACAGATAAACTTCTGAGTTTCAAAAATCTTAGGAGATTCTACTTTTTCATTTTTTATTAAAAGAATTTTTTTTAATGCTTGTTAATTCAAATATTTCCAGAAACATTGTTGGGATGTTTTTGTCCCCGAATGAATTTTGATGTAGGATAGTGTGTATCCTGGCTCCAGGCTGGGAGGACTAGGTGGAATGAGTGATCTTGGGTAAGCACTGACACACCCACCTCCTACTGCCTTTTCTGAGTTGTGTCCTTGCCCTCCCTCCTGATTCTCTTCCTCCCTGTCTCTTCTGTTGTCCTTTCTTTTACAATAGAGTCACAGCATCAAATAGAGGAGCTGCAGGAAGCATACCCAAACCAGCTGGGTTTAGGCAGGGGACTAACTTTACTGAAACTTACAAACCTTTCTGTGCTTCCTCTTCTGAGACTTGTAGATAACCAAACTGAAAGGCCCTTCTCACATCCCTGAGCAGCTGGCTTATAGCTTTAGTTAGATTGACATCATCTGTGATTAGCCCTGCCCCCAACCTCCAAGCTTCTGCCATTTTGATTATGTTGTATTTGAGTTGTGAATGGGTTTTCTTTGATTTCAACCCAGCAGAGTCCCAGAACTACCGTCTTGGGGGAATCCATGAGGCTGTGCAATCTGTTTGCCTTCATCTAAACTTCAGGGGAAGTTTGATGGGGGAATTCTTATAGGCCCAAGAGACCTGTATTTAGATCTGTCCAGACTGCAGTCCTTCCTGCTGTCCCATTCTGTTGTCCGAAGTCCTCAGCCATTTCCCTGTTCAGTCTGTGTTAGGCCTGCCTGTTCCTGGAGCAGGCGCTCACTTCCTGGCATGTCCCTCTGCCATTTAGTTCACTGCTCTTCAGCAGCATCGTAGGGAAGTTTTAATCTTATTTAGTCTGAGGTTTTCTTTTTATTGCTACCCCTGGGCATTGTTTAGATCTTAACCTGGTTAGAAAAATTCCATTTCCTATGGGGTGTTCAAAAGACCAAGCAAGTCAAAGAGACACAAACACGAAACCAACCCTGCTAGAATTTTTCCTACAGAATTTGTGAGTTTTTAGCAAATCTGAATACCTGTGTTAGGAAAGATTTCATGTTTACATGTTCTCGAAATTGCTGTATTTGTAGAGGATTTGGAGGGAGCTCAAACTCATTTTATTGTGATAAGTGCTGAAACATAATCATAGAATCTTTGCCATATTAACAATGGTGAATGATATTAACCATTTATGGAGTTACCTTTTCGGTCCTAAATCAAATAAGATTAACTTCTGTGTAAATGAGAAAAATGTAAGCCCCTGTGCTTACCTAAGCGTTCTGGAAGATAGCACAGATGAACACGGCAATAGGATCTACCCACAAGGAGCTAATGGGATATGATGTCTCCTGGTACATCTGTCAGAAATGTCGGAAGACATTCAGGTCTATCCGTGTGTTTCTCCTGATGAAATGGGTTTCGGTGTCTCATTCTTGTCATTCCCTGTCACTTGGTGATGCTACCTGGGTGACTTGTATCCCTTGTCTTCTGGTGTGTGTGCGCCGCTCCCCCCCAGCCCTTGTGTCCTGCCACCCAACTGACACCCATATACCAAAGTCCTTAAGGTGGGGTGGTGTGGGGCAGGGGCTGTTGGCTGTAAGCAGCTTAGATACTCCAGTGATCATTGGGGATCATTGTAGTTTTTGTGTATGTTTATGGGTTTTGTGTATTTGTTGTCCCTTTGTAGGCATCTGAGTACCAAGTCATACGAAAAGAAAAAATCCCCACAAGCCACTACCTGGGATATAGGTCTCTGTGGAGTCCTTCCTGCTGTTGCCACACGGCTTGAATGGCCTTGGAAGGCAAAGTGTAACAATCCACAGGATGTCAGTGATTCCTTCTGACGCCAGTGGAGGGAATGGAATAAAGCCAGCTTAGTAATACACAGGCCTCTTGGAATGCTCCTCCGATTTCAGATGACCCAGGGGAACATGCTGGTTTCATGAAACCAAAGTCAGCTTTGAAGAAAGCTAATGTCAGCCTCAGGTTCAGGCAGTATTGTAGAAAAACACTGAGCTCTCCGTAGCTGGCTAGCTGTGCTGCCTTCCCCAGTCTGTTTTATACATTAAGATGGATGACAAGGAGACAAACTGATGTCAGTTTATTAAAGGAAACACTTGTGACATTGGGAGTAATCCCTCAGGCAAGAGGTACTAATTGAACGTAAGAGTATTTCTGAAGTTATTGTTTTCAACAGCAGAGAAGGAAATTATTCATCATCTCATCCAAAATTGATAAAAACCGAAGTGTAGCATTCTTTCAAAATTAAACATTCTCAGCTGTGGAATATTCTCATGGCCAACATTGCTACTTCCTCAGCCATTTCTAGATAATGCCGTGTTACTCAATATGCATATTTGTTGTTATTTTTGTCTGTTCATTTCTTAGGAATGTCTTTGCCACCGTTGAACAGTCATCAGGAACTTAGTTGCATGCCTGTTTTTAGCTACTTGTTTTGTTAGCTGTGTGTTCTTGGGCAAGGCATGTACTTAGCTTCTTTGATTCTTAATTTCTACTTCTGTGAAATCAGCATGATAGAGTAGATTAGCCTTCATTTGTCCATTCATTGATTCATTTATATCCCAGCGTAAGGAAACAATGAAGCTGTATCATGGGCAACAGTAGAGCCATTCAGATCTCTAATGGTGGATGCCAGCCATTGTCATATGTTCAAGGGAAATGACATTTCCAAGATCACTATTCAGCTGGGTGAAGGTTCTCATCTAAAATTTCATCCCTGTAATCCATTCTTCTTTCCCTGAGATAATAGTGACTTGTCCACATTAAAATATTTATATTCCACCCTGTCTTCAACCCCATTCACATTGCTGTCTATACTTTGTCTTCATTCTCTTATAACCCTTAGGAAAACTGGTGTACTGTTGCATCCTCCAATCAAAGGTTGAGTTGTTGAAAGTCAGTACCAATCCCAGTCGACACCAGTGGTTTACACAAGAATCCTCCAAGTGGTCAGACTGCTGGGATCACCTAGAGCTTTGTTTTCATGTGGAATAAATACAGACCAAATTTTGGCAACAGTTCCCATGGCAGCTAAAAGTTCTTTTCTGCAGAAGTTCACTGAGGTCCATGTCTCTGTAAGTTTAGAGCAGAATTCCTAGAAATTTCTTATAATGGGATTTCATTAAGGGTATCCATCAGTCATCAAAGAGAGTATCTGTTTAAATGTGACATAACATAGAATGAAACAGATCTTCCTACAGAGCGTTCCTCGCAATAAAAAGGCAATCAGGCACCAGTGCCTTGCAAATATAATCAAGCTTGGAGCTCTGCAGGTGCTGTCAGAAAAGAGGTTAGCAATTTTCTGAACCTGAAAAAGGCATCTTCTGAACCGCAGACAGAGGAAAGGGTCCTGGAGAGCACCGCATCTCAGGACACATCAGGTGCTGTGGAACTGCCAGGGAGGCCCAGGTCCTGGCTTAGCCCTGGAACTAGCATTTTCTCTTGCATAATTGCCTACCACCTGTTCTTCAATATAAACCCACTAGTCCCACATTGTGCCACCAGACAAGACACCTGAGCCAGACTGTGCTGTACCTTGACCTCAGGAAGCTGTGATGCTTGCTCTGCCCTTACCTCTGTTCCCTGATTTTTGAGTGCTCTTGGTGAATAGATGCAAAACACGAGGTGTGCTTTGAGATGAAAATAAGTTCTCTGGCTGCATGGAAAGAACAGTTTGGATATAGTTAAGAAGGTGAGCTCAGTCTTCCCTCCTCACACCTCAGTTATACTCCCTCATTTTTAGAAAACATTAAAATGTAGAGGCAGATGATCTTCATGTCCTTTTGGTTCCTGACTTGGGTGAAGAAGGCGCAGGTGTGAAAATAGGTTTTCTAGCAGGAAGAACCTGGGTGAGGGCATCACGATTGTGTATTCAAGCAGCTGCTCAGAATTGTTGAATCTTTCACAAGAGAAAGGGGAGAGCAAGCTGGTTTTTTTGTGACTTCTCCATTACAGGGTATTTCTCTTATCAGATTTGTGCTTTTCCCTATTTTATATGCTCGAGCTGTTGAGGCGTGTCAGGAAATCTAGCAACATCTGTATCCTCCCCAGAGGGATCACCCCTGCTGAAATGTGGAGAAATAAACACACAGAAAACAAAGTGTGGAAAACTGATGCTTTACTACTGGGGCGGATTTGGCCAAAATTTTAATTAGGCCACATTTCAAGGAGAACAGCTTTATTTCAACTGCTAGCGGAAGAACCTAGAACCCAGACTGCCAGGGGTGTCCTATTTCATCTTGTTTCTCCACAATCAGAGGAGGAGAGTGGCTCCAGGCATGGAGCCAGGACATCTGGCCTCATGGCAGAGGTGGCAGGAGAGGACACACACACCATCCACAGTGTCCTGCCATCAGCTTCCACATGGGCCTGAGGCCGTAATCCTCTTCCTTGGAGCAGGAGTCCTGATGCCAGTAGTTTCCTGCAGGAGGCTGCTGTCCCCAGGCAGATGTTTTGTTTTGCAAACATTACACAGGACTCTAATGTGCTCATTTATAATCCACTGAACATCCTAATGGAAATGGATTTGTTTATTAAAATACATAATCTGAAATGATTTGGACAGCATCACATGAGCTTTTAACCTTGGGTTAGCACTCAAGGGTTACAATAACAATGCTTCCAGCAACTTCTATTTCAATAGCACATCAGAGTTTCAAACTACTCGTACATATACAGAATCTCAAATGATTCTAAAAATAGAGCCCTTAGGTAATGACTATTTGGAAACCAAACAACACAATCAAAACACTGCTTTGTGGGTATTTATATTACAAGTTGATATTTGAAATGCCTAGATTTTTCTTAAGCTCTCATAATTGGTTATTTTTTCCAGGGGGTAAGTGAGGTAGACTAGAAGAATTAAAAATGCCTTTGGAATGAATTTGCCTTGGCTTTTCTCAGTCCTTTGTGGAGGAGACCTTGGTGAAGGCTTGTTGCTAAATCAGCTGCATATATATTTTTTAAATGCTTTTTATTACTTACAAAAATGGAAGGAAGAAGAGTGGCTATTGTTTCTTTTGTGCGCATCTTTTTCTGAAGAGGGATATTTCTCGGAAGACTTTTTAAACAACATGTCATTGGACTCCCAGCTGGAATGATTTAATTGCTTTTAGATTCACACCGGGGGCATGTTGTGTAAGGGCCAAAAAGCAATCATTTGGACGAGTTTATCACATTTCTGCTCTGTGGTTGCCTTTGAGGGGGCATCGAGCCCTCTCTTTGTCTGGGGTGGTTTGGGGGGCGTCGTACATCAGGGTCAGGAGCTCGCCATAGCCCTGCTATGTTCAGCGGGGACAAAAACTCCCTAACAGACAAATGCTTTTTTTTTTTTCCCCCTCCCAATCGCAGTTCTCATGTGATACCCTTTTTACCTCTTTTTAACCTCTGGCAGCTCCATTTTTCCTGTTGAGGCAAGTGACTATTCCAAAAGGTTGGAATATGGGATGTGAGTTTTGTTTTGTTTTGTTTTTAGAGCAGTAACGCATGTGGAAACCAATTATGCAATCTATGTTTCTAACCACCCCCTTTACACATTTAGGGCAGTGTTCCTTAGTGGCCATTTGGTAGAATGGTTCAGAGCATCGTGATTCCAGCACTGACACACTTATGGCTGCAACCTTAGGATGTTTCTGTTTTAGTTTTCTTATCTCTAAAGAAGAGATGATAGGTTTTGGTAAGAACTAAATGAATTGATATATGTTACAGCAGTTAATGTTGGAAACTGCTGTGTTGCTTATTATTAACGTAATGTGATTGAAAAGATCTGGTGCCGGGAACAACCTTATAATTGCTGAGAAAACCCGAGAAACTTTATGTATCTCAAATGCTTGGGACACGATAAGGACTGTCAAAGAGTCAGCTATTACCCTTGAGTGTTGTGACTTGATCAACCTCACCAGAACTGTGTTGTGAGCTGGTTCTGTGTGGTAGAAGGTCTTGGTAATTCCTGTGTCAGGATTATCATTCTTTCGCTGTTTCTTCTTGCTTTGCTAAAGTATTTGTTCCACTGGCCACGTAGGGCCTTAGGGGGATATAGGTACACCCTTCGGGACAGCTGGCCCATGCCCTGTGAGTTCAGCGTTGGGGGATGCATAGCCCCGTCTTTGTAATTCTGTGACAGGCAGCTAGAAGATGGCGTACCTGGTGGTGGAAGAGAAGCTCCTGGCTCTGATACCTCTTTCTAGCCTTGTGTCTGGCTGGTTATTTAGCCTCTTTAAGCTTTAGTTTTCCTCCTTTGTAAAATTATATTATTAATACCTGACTCAAAATGCTGCTTGGTGTTGTCAGGGAGGATATGTGAGGGTGGGGGCACTACTCTTAGGTATGGATGCAGAACCCACAGATAGAGAGGGCTGACTGTATTTAGTTTTTTCGTGCTAATGTTTTTTTTTTTTGAGACGGAGTCTCGCTCTGTCACCCAGGCTGGAGTGCTGTGGCCGGATCTCAGCTCACTGCAAGCTCCGCCTCCCAGGTTCACACCATTCTCCTGCCTCAGCCTCCCGGGTAGCTGGGACTACAGGTGCCGCCACGTCGCCTGGCTAGTTTTTTGTAGTTTTTAGTAGAGACCGGTTTCACCGTGTTAGCCAGGATGGTCTCGATCTCCTGACCTCGTGATCCGCCTGTCTCGGCCTCCCAAAGTGCTGGGATTACAGGCTTGAGCCACCGCGCCCGGCCCGTGCTAATGTTTTTACTTTGAAAACGACCAAGTTGCCCATGACTGGTATGATCAATTGTGTCAATGGGATGCATTCTGGTCTAACTTGCATGTGCATATTCAAGGGTATTTCTTTCTCTGTGTGTAGTAAACAGTCACAGATTCCTTCCTCAAATCCAAAGGTGAGCCAGAATTCTTATCACTGACTTCAGATGTGGTTGGCCTGTTATAAATCCTTATTTTTGGAATTTAAGTGTTTTGTTTTTGTTTTGAGACAGAGTCTGGCTCTTGTCACCCAGGCTGAAGTGCAGTGGCGCGATCTCAGCTTGTTGCAATCTCCGCCTCCCGGGTTCAAGCGATTCTCCTCCTCAGCCTCCTGAGTAGCTGGGATTACAAGTGCCCACCACCACGCCCGGCTAATTTTTGTACTTTTAGTAGAGACGGGGTTTTTACCATGTTGGCCAGGTGGCTCTCCTAAGCTCAGGTGATCTGCCTGCCTCCGCCTCCCAAAGTATTGAGATTACAGGCATGAGCCACCGTGCCTGGCCGGATTTAGGGTTTTATGAAACCCAAAACTGCAGAAACATTTTATTCGTTTGTTCTTTAGGAGTTAACACTGTCCTTTTCTGAGTGTAACCTGCAGTTCTGTGCTCTTTCCTTCATTCTTGCCAGTGATAAAGCATGAGACCCTTGCAGACCAACTGCCCATTGCCCCATAAGGCCGTTTGTCCAGATGTTCCTCCCTTGCCGTTAACACTAACATTTTAGAGTGGCTGATGCCCACACAGGCTCTGGGGCTAGTAATCATCAGGTCTGCCGTCCTTTCCTCAGTGCCTTTGGGGGCCAAGAGGGCCAAGAAGCCATTTTTCAATGACAAAAACCATTCATCCTGATTTATGGTCTTTCTGTTGTCCTGACCTTTATATTCTCATAAGGATCTTATGGCCTTTTAATCTTTAGCGTCGTATGTTAGCAGGAACGTATGTAAGAAATTTGCGTAAAGGGCAGTTATATCCAAGTCTGTTATTTTATCATTGCACATAATGCATTCACACTTGTAGATCATGAGGAGAGTGGCAACCATGTGGTAATTGGTGGGAAAAATATTACAGAATTTAAGTTCTTCTGTAGAAAAAGGAAGAAGATGTGATTGGCTTTAAACATTCTGTTTCCAGGTTTCTGTTATAATTGTGATCAAACTGAAAGAGATTTCATTGTGTGAAAGTTCCAGAAGGGTTTTACAAAGCCTGTAAACCAGTAGAATTTGCTTATGATACTGGAGTTTCGGAGTCCAGAGCCAGCTGAAGGTTCCGTGTCTTGCATCCCAGGTTGATGTTTGTTCCCTGTGCGAGTGAGGTGCTGGCTGGAGGCGCGGTGATAATGGGGCTTTTGCTCACCTAAGCTGCGTTCTTGCAGCTTTCCCTAGTTTTCCGTGGATGCTGTAGCTAAGTTAGTGTGCTGTTTTGGCCCAGGGCAAACCGGGTTACAGCACTCACACATGCTACATTAAAATCCATTTGAACTGTTGGCACAGGTTGGCAGACATTCCATTGTTTTCAGACAATAGTGACTCAAAGTTGAACTGGCTCCAGGGAGCAAGTGTGGCTTTTGTACAGTAACAGGGATTTAATGCCAGCCAATCGATGGAGTCTGTGTCTTGCCCAAGTGAGGGATGCCTTGTAATGACATGAAGGGTACATTTAAATATCTGGCTTGAGATCAGAAACTTGCGGTGGGTCTCTTTTTCCCTTGCTTAACACATTTCTTCTTTATTTACAGTGACTCTCCTCTCTTTTTTTTTTTTTTTTTTTTTTGCCCCTTTCGTTTGTTTTGGGGTGTGGACAGGAAGAAGGTAGTTTAATTTGGGGGTTAATTCGGTCCCATCTTCAGGGTCTTCTCTTCATTCTTTGCCTTTGTTGCCTTGCTAGCAGATGTTTCGGCTGACTTTCTGTAATGGTGCTTGTCTAGGTTTTTCTCTTTCAAAGAGGTTAGGCCTTCCGAACTGTATTATTTCAGGTCATACATTGCATAATCCCAGGATATCTTATAACTTTTGCTGGATGCCAAGTAAGGACTCCTGTTACATACACATCTAATAATCTAATAATGCACATCAGGATTCCCTCTTGTGTTTGGATGAGGTGCCTTTATTAGCATGGGTAATTGGCAAGATAGGGGCATCTGGTTCTGGGTGGTGCTTGGAGACAGGTAAAAGTAGAAGGCCAGCTTTGTCAGCTTTCTCTAAAAATTATTTTTTTTCACATGTGGCTCTTTGCCATTGCAGCAAGTGCTTTCGAAAAGATCATCCTTCTTATATTTGCATAACTCCTTTCTCTGAAGAACGCAAAGCACTTATATACTTTATTCAAAATACTTCAGCAAGTCCTGGAGGGCGAATAAGAGGAAGCAGCAGCCAGCTGGTCTATATTTCAGGGAATTGAGGCCCAAATGGGGATGGTGAGCAGAACTAGAAATCAAAATTAAGAGTGTGCATGGAGTGAGGGTATTAAAAACCTTGCGATCAGTTTTTCAGACCTTCCTTGAGGGTCTCTTCCAGGAAACTCGTGTCAGCTTCTAAATATGTGAACAACGCTTTTGGGGAGAGTTGTTTAGGACAAGCTCCCTGGAGGTATAGATGTGAATTCCCCTAGGAAAGTGTAGCTCTCTACCTTTCAAATTGTTACATGATTGCTGTTAAATATGTTTCCGAAGTAACTTCTTTTGCCCATATCTTTTTCATCCCTCACTGGGAGCAAATCTTACCTTCTCAGGGATGAGGTGACCCTAAATCGAAATAACAGCCTTTGGATTTAAAGATTTTGCCTGCCGTGGTATGAAAACACTTTTCTATAGGCCGTTTAACTTTCAGAGTATGTGTATACAAATCAATATATTTGTCTGTGTTCATTAATGTAAAGCTATTTGTATCTGAGTACAATACAATTTCCTAATATGGTTCACAGTGATGAATGCTTTTTTTCTCTCCTTAAAGAAACTAGTCCAATTATTTCTTTTAATTGGGGACAGTGTGTGGAGGACTTCTATACATCGAACTTTCTGTCTTTTTCTCTCTTATGTTCACAGGGTTTAATCTTTCCCTGTGAGAGTGAATATTTTTTTCCTTTCCTCTTCTCTCCCTTTCTCAAATCTTACAAATTAAGACAAAAGATAATTACTTGGAGGAGTAAAACTGGCAGGTTCCCACGACACTTAAAATTAATGAGCTGTTGAGTACAAAATATACCTTGTCTTTGGCTCTGTCAGTGTTGCCCAGTCCTCCCCCTGCCCCCTTTACTTCCCATTTAACACATGATTTGACTTTCTGGCTATGTTTGCCATTTGGGTATATCGCTGCTCTAAAACAGCATGATGGTTACAAAAAGTGGGTTTACTTGAAAATGTTCTCTTTGTTTGCAAATCAGAGTTAATTTGATTCAGTTTTTAATTTCTGTATGTTTGAAAACTCTTCCGTTTCCAGATATCGTATCAAAATATTGTTTAGTAGAGTACCTTGCTGAAGTCCTCAGGGCAGCCAGTTTGGTTCCTTATGTTAATTTCACCTGCTTCCCTCACCCCTCTGGTTCCCCTTTCCTAAAATCCTAGTACTCACTGCTTTGCTATCCATAGTATTTTCCTGAGCAGGAGGTTGTGTGACCTCAAAATAACAACCAAAGAGTTGTGCATCTCATTTCAGGTACGGATACTGCAAAGAAGGATCTGTTTTTTTCAGATCAGAAAGATACTGCTGGCTAACCACTGTTACACTCTTCAAGTGTCTGTGAAAGTCCCAGCTTAGCAACTGGCCTTGCCCTGCCAAGTGATGTATTACTGTAATGAAAAATAATCATTGTCCAAAACCAAAAACTTAGTAAGAGTTACATTATTTGACCTTTTTGTTAATCTCGTTGGGATACAGCCATATTATGATTGCTTCTGTATTCATCTCTTGAGTGTTGCAGTACATAGTTGGGGTGATGTATATGAAGAAAATCAGCTTGGGATAGACATGTCTGTACATGGGAAACGGCCTTCGTCGATGATTTCAGTACTTGATAGGATAGCAGGCTCTGTAAGTGGTAGTTTCCTCCAGGTCAGTTGCTCTGGGAATCTGTACCTGTTATCAGTGAACTTTCGTACTGTTAGATTAATATCCATTGGTTTGTCTTTTTCTTTGAATGGACCTTTAACCCATGCGCTGTTTTCTAGCATATCCTGTGTTGTTCATTTGAAAATAATGGTTCACTGAGTTCTTATTAGCATCTTTGGTAATGAACAAGGGTACATCATCAAAGAATCTCTGTCAAACTCATGATGGCAGAGACTTGTTTTCTGAAGTTCTAATTTTTGCCTGAAAGCATGAATTCTGTCATTGGCAGCAATGACTATTAGTTACTTTCCTTGAATAGACAGGCTTGCTTTTTGAAAAAACCTAGTAACTAAGTAAAAACTACAAATAACGAAGTCCAAAGAACTATAGTGCGTTGGTCCTTCTTGAAGTAAAAATAACATCCTATGAAAAAAAGGGGCTAGCCCAAAAACTTATACAGTCACACAAGTGCTCTTCCCTAGAGATGATCATTGTATTTCTGTATATAGGAGAAGTGCTTTATGTGTAATAGCATTTTGTCACACAAGGTCTATGTGCTCAGGGGCCATGATTCAGTCATACTCACTGTTGGTATGACTTTATCAAGATCATTCTTAAGTGAAACTGGCTCTCTTTTTTAACTGCTACTAATCCATGGTAGCAGGGATGAAATGCGTATTAGATTAGTGTACAGTAGTTTGGTGCCATTGCCTTTGTTTATGCTAAGGTACCGGTGATTTCACCCGTATTTTAAAAATATATTTTGTTGAGATATAATTCACACATCATAGAATATACCCATTAAATGTACTGTAGCATTTATCAGTACTTGATTTCCTTCTTATGGCTAATACTTCATCGTATAGATATACCACTTTATGTTTATCTAAATAAGTATCAGTTGGATCTTTGGGGATTTCCCCCAATTTTTAACAGTAATAATTCTGCTATGAATATTTGTGTGCAAGTTTTTATGTGGACGTATTTTTTATTTCCCTTGTGTACCTTCCTGGAAATGGAGTGGTGGGTCATATGGAAACTCCTATGTTTCACCTTTTGAGGAACTATCTGTAAAGGAGAAACCATTTTGCATTTCTGCCAGTAGTGTTTGAGGCTTACAGTGTCTCCACATCCTTGCAATCAGTCATCATTATCCATCTTTACGGTATGATAATCATCCTAGTCGATAGAAAGTGGTGTATCTCATTGTAGTTTTGATCTGCATTTCCCTGATAGTTAACCTACTATTTTTCATGCCATCAGATGTCTCCCCACTGTAAAGGCAAATAATGTCTTTGTATTATTATGAAATAGTTTCGACCCTAGCAGATCTCCTGCAAGGGTTTGTAGGTCCACTTAAAGGGTCTGTAAATCTCCGTTGAAATCCACTGATCTGGCCACACGTCACCGGTGGAAAACTGGGAGGTGTGTTCAGTGTTGTTCTCCTTTGAGATCCACTGATCTGTCCTCGCATCACTGGGAGGTGTGTTCAGTGTTGTATTTCTTTTTGCTCAGGCAGGTGATTCACTGCTCCTCTTTTTCCCATGAAAATGACACTGGCAAGTGTTAGGAGGCACCTGGCTGCGCTGGACTTTGTCCCCAGACTCTGATTCATGGTCTGGCATGAGTCGGAGATGTAACAGGCATGGTCAGTGTGGACTAGTTAATGACCCAGAGGAGTAGGAGGTTGTATTGGGTCTTACTGAGACCAGCGTTTGTCTGCATTGAAGGCCTTCTTTATACTCTGCAGGGAGTGATATGAGGCAATTGAGATTTGCCCACAATCTGATTGTGCAGTAACCTGAGATGGCGCTTTTAAACATGCAGTAATAATGTCTCCCAAATACTGTGTACCTACTGAACCCCAGACATTGTGGTAGATGTTCTACCTACAGGAACATCTGCTATCCCCAGTCTGTAGATGGGAAAACCGAGGATTAGATAACTTGCCCAGCTGCAAACAAGAGAGCTGGGAATGAGCTGCAGATATTGTTTTGAAGGGTGGCAAACCCATACAATAATATTTTGTTAACTGAATAAAGAGAAGTAATTATAGAACTGGTGCTTCTTCGTAGCAGGCCTCACCATGAGACATGTCTTAATGGCAGGAGAAAGCACAGAGAAGTATGGAGGAGTATTGGAGATTAAAAAAAAAAAAAAAAAAAAAAGCTACTTCCTATGCTATATTTTAATAAGCTGTGTTCACTGCTTTAGAAAATTGGTGAACAGTCAAGAATTGCCTAGATTCATGTTCCCTTGGCTTGATTTTTAATCACATTGAAGTATGACTTCTTACGGATGTTGCTTTTAATTTGTCTTGAAAGCTAGCACAGATACTGCCAGCTTGGGCATGATTGATGGGTTCTGACAATGGGTAGTTACTTAGACTTAGAATAAATGCCAGCCATTTGAAACTCTCCATTTTCTCTGTAACTGAGAGTATCCAATAGAATCTTGTACAACATCGCATTGTATCCTGTATTTTGACGTGGCCTGGTCTTTCCTTCAGTATTTTAAAATCTATTCATCACTGGTGCTGGAAGGAACTTTGAGATAAAGGTTCGCAACCGATAATCCAGATAGGGAAAATGTGAAATCTCCATCTTATACCATGACAATTGGACTAAAGAATTAAATCCAAGCAGTTTAATTAGAAAATAATTAGAAGAAAACTTAGAAGATTATCTTACTATTTGAAAGCATGGGAGGTGGAATGAAGAAATGTTGATGAAAGGGTGCGTGCAAAGTTGGTTCGAGGGGAGGGAGAAAATCTGGAGATCTGGACAGCTTTGTGACTAGTCACTAATAATGTAGTGTATACCCAAAAGTTGCCTGTCTTAAATATTCTTAGCACAAAAGTATGTAAGGGGATTGGATATGGTAATTAGCTTGATATAATCACTTTATACATCTATTAAAAGGTCATATACTGTAAGTATACCATTTTAATTGTTATACTTTAATAAAACTGGGAGAAAATGTACAGAAGCATACGTTAAGCATTAAAGTAAGAAACTGAAATTTGTTAGCAGATTTGGCACCACCGCAAATGGAAAAGTAAATGGCAACAGAGAATGATATTTGCAGTTTATAGGGCATTAATGTAATTTAAAGGACTCCTAAAATTCAATGTGAGATTGAATGTTGGGGAAAAGGGAGTCTTCAAAAAGGACAGATAGGTAAGATGTTTTTCAGCTGTGTAGAGGAGGAAAGATTTGATTTCTCCTTCTGTAAGCCAATAGGAAGAGATTTACAGTTCAAAGGAGGAACAGTTTTCACTTTCATCTGCTGCTGTGGGCGTGGGGGAATTCTGCCTGAAGTTCCGCAAGTCCTGGTTGGGGTGGGGATGGCCTGGAGTTGCTCCAGTGAGTGCCGGATGGATGAGTGGACACAGTAACCTTTTGAAAACTCCCTCCGGCAGGATGATGGCTAAAAGATCACTATAGCTTCCCCTTGCTGATCTGCCTAAAGCAACGCAGGAACAGGGTTTGCTTCCTCCTTCCCTGAAGAAACAGGCCCTGTTTGGCTGTTTGTGGGGAGAGGAGGCCATGGGTTCCAGAGAAATGGATGTGAAAGGCTCGTTTATTCCATGGGGAGGGGCGGTAAAGCAGAAGGATAAACCCATAACATTGGTATTTCTGATTTTCTGTAGAAACCCCGAGCATCCCTGTTCTCTTTTTGAAGTCTCTGCCTGGTGTGTAGGAAGCACTGTACACACTGGAAATTCTCACTTGTAGCCACCAGGGGTTTGGGGAGGAATGGGGTGGGCTTGGGAGGCAGGCTGACTTCATGTGCCAGGGATAGGTGGCATGGCCTGTGCCAGGCGCTTACCCCCTCCATCTGTAAGTGTCCTGTCCAGTAGGGTTGTTCTGAGGATTCAGAGGCTCAGTGTACTTCAGGGCTTTAGCATAGTTCCCCTGGCTTATAGGAAGCACTTAAGAAATATTAGCTATTAGCTTTTATTGCTGTTTTTGAATTTAGGAATAGAAAATGGATCTGGCTCAAAGCTCCATCACCCCTTTCTTCATCTGTGTTGTCACTGATAGGTCAGATAAAGCAGCTCCGCCCCCAACCCATGCATGTCAGTAGGCTCTCTGGCCTCAAAAAATGCATCTCTTTTAAATCTGAAAATAGACTTTTTTCTTTTCTTTTCTCTTTTCTTTTCTTTTCTTTTCTTTTCTTTCTTTTCTTTTCCTTCCTTCCTCCCTCCCTTCTCTCCCTCTCTTCCTCCCTCCCTTCCCTCTCTCGCTTCCCTTTCTCCCTCCTTCCCTTCCCTCTCTTCCTTCCCTTTCTCCCTCCTTCCCTTCCCTCTCTTCCTTCCCTTTGTCACTCTGTCGCCCAGGCTGGAGTGCAGTGCCGTGATCTAAGCTCACTGCAAGCTCCGTCTCCCGGGTTCACACCATTCTCCTGCCTCACGTGCCCGCCACCATGCCTGGCTGTATACATTTATATTTTCTATTTTTATAGAGATGGGGTTTCACCGTGTTAGCCAGGATGGTCTCAGTCTCCTGACCTCGTGATCCACCCGCTTCGGCCTCCCAAAGTGCTGGGGTTATAGGCGTGAGCCACGGCACCCAGCTGAGAATATACTTCCTTATTCTGGATCCCCTGTCTTTATATTCCAGGTGGTCATGTTCTTGGAATGAGACTGTGTTAAAAGTTTAAGTTCTTTTTCGTAAGGTATGAGGTTGATACTTTGAGGGGTCCTGGAGTTTTTTTGTAGGGATTTTTTAAAGAGTGGATTTTTCCATTGTTTTAGCTAAAGCACAAAATTCTTAATGGTTAGGATTTTAAATTTAATTTTGTCTCTTGATGTTTAGGCTTCTTCCCATCTGCATTCAGGTGCTGGCTGGCTGTTTTTTGTTTTTTTGTTTTTTGTTTTTGTTTTTGTTTTTGTTTTGTTTTGTTTTGTTGTTTTTTTGGAGAACGTCTGACATTTGATGGTTGATTCTTTTTGACTTCAGGGAGTAGAGGTGTATTAGTCCATTCTCACATTGCTATAAAGATAGTACCTGAGACTGGGTAATTTAAAAAGGAAAGAGGTTAAATGAACTCACAGGCTGGGGAGGTCTCAGAAAACTTACAGTCATTGGGGACAGCAAAGGGGAAATAAAGCACATCTTAGAGCGTGAGGTGGGAAACACTTTTAAACCATCAAATCTCATGAGAATGCACTTGCTATCGCGAGAACAGCATGGGGAAAACTGCCTCCATGATCCAGTTACCTCCTGCAAGGTCCCTCCGTCACACATGGGGATTACAGCTGGACATGAGATTTGGGTGGGGACACAGAGCCAAACCATATCAGTAGTTTGTGTGGTAGTGTTCAAGGTAGTTACTTTTTTCTTGTTTTCTCCTTCCTTTCTAGTTTTCAATGGTTCCAGCAGGTCAACACGGGAGAAGGAACCTGTTCAAAAACACAAAAGCAAAGAGGCCACTCCGGCGAAGGAGAAGCACAGCGATCACCGGGCTGACAGCCGCCGGGAGCAGGCTTCAGCGAACCACCCCGCAGCGGCCCCCTCCACGGGTTCCTCGGCCAAGGGGCCCGCTGCCAACCATCACCACCCCCCTCTGCATCGGTCGGCTCAGGACTTACGGAAACAGGTAAAGTCCGGCAGGGGTGCCCGCATGTGTGCCAGACCCCAGTTTCCCACTTCACTTCACCAAGCTCAACATTCATCTTCAGAGGGCCCAAGAAGCAGGAAGTGATGCTCAGAAGCAAGATAGGGAGAGACAGAGCACACCTTTGCATGGGCTGCAGGCGCCTGCACCTTTTGTTCTGTGAAGATCCATCAGTTGGATTTGCATTCATCCCTGGATGCCAATGCATTCACCAACTGCATTCACCCAGAAAGGGAACTCACTTCCTTACTTAAGCCTTCTCCCACCCACCCACCCTGGGCTCCAGATGAGCGGTAGAGTGGCAGGGAACATGTTTTTCTCAGGGCAGGTTTTGAAATAGGCCTGCAAGTGGCATAGTTCTGTTAGTGGATGATCTTGGTCTACTTTTCTGTTCTTTTTGATGTGACAAGTTAACATTTCACCACCTGGCCTTTGAAGCAGAATATGTGCATGTTGTATGCACTGCCGAGCAGTCTGTGGAATTGGGTGTGGCTGGGTGGCACCTCTTCCACTGAAGGCATTTGAGTCCCAGGCCGTAGCATCCACAGAGTGCAGGTAGATGCCACCCTGACCACCTCTTGCCCCTGCCTGTCCCGCCCTGCCCCCCTCTGCCCCCTGGCCCCCAAGAGGACCACAGATAATGCCAGTCCTGGTCAGGCAGTTTTGAAGAATCCCTCAGGGCTCGGCCATTATTGCTGTCCAGATGTTCCCATTCCTGGATACTGATTTCTCACAACCCTGGGGATGGGTAGTGGGGATAGAGGCAGGCTCCTGCATGCACGCAGCTGAGGGCTTGTCACCCGGACAGGTGGCATTTCACTGATTCCTGGTGCTCCTGTTCCCCACTCCCTTTTAACATCCGCGGAGTCATGGGATCATTGATGAGCTTTCCTCACAGAGTTAGACATACAGTGTTAAAATCTTCCCCAGAAAAACTGGAGGCGGTGATCCTTAAAGTAGCTTCAGAGGAAGTTGTAGAGGGGACAGAAGGGATTTCCTGGCTGGCCGTGTTGCAGAGTGACTAACATGGTCATTGTGTACATGGTTATTGTGGTGTGAACATACTCGACTTCATCTTGTGGTGGAGGTGGTCTTTCTCATTCTTGGTGATGTTGTGGATATTTCTCTCTGAATGTGAACATGTGACTGTAGTCACACACAGGCAGACAGGTATGCGTGCACGTGAACCTTTACCTCGCAAATAGTATGCAGTTGGTGGGGAGGTGGGCATGGCAAGAATCATCACCACATTGATGTTTTCACAGTCCACACACACCTAGCACGTATTAGTCACTGGCCACTGTTGCCAAAACAGACCTCAGTTTTCCCAGAGGCAACAGCCACGGTGTGGAATTGGGCCACATCATGCGCTTACCTGGCGTCTCTCAACCATTGGACCCCTGATTGTCAGCACTGGAGGCACAAAGCCCAGGGATGCACCGAGCTTTGGTCCTGGGTCTGTGATTCTTCACTCCTATCCTGTTCCTAATGCTGTTGGTCTGATGGAGACGTGTATAGAACTCTCCAACCTAAGGTTTTTGCTCGTGAAAGAGAACAGAATTAGAAGCAACCCAGAGAGAAAGACAGTGATTACACCATGTGACTGACTGCATCCTGTTTTCCCAGGATCCTAGAGTAGGGTTAAGTTGATTGTTTGTTTTTGTTTATCTTCTATTCATCCCACTTTGCTTTTTTGAGTTTTTTGAGTTTACTTGTGGTAAAATTCTAATGGGCCACATCAGAACTTGAGGCCATATCCAGGTGAGCTTCCAGATCTTGCCTTTCTGCCCGGAGAACCCATCCTCGGGATGGCGAGGCAGGAATGAAGGGTGGCAGAGGACCTGAGTCATGTACATGTGACTGTTCACGTTCTTATGCACGGACAGACATGGGTGCACACACCCTCTTGCGCGGTCACGAACGGGGATGCGTGGGATACGCCTGTCGTCTCAGCTGGTCAGAGCTCACTCTCAGCACTTGCCCTTCATTCAGTTCAAGGTTTCCCTTTGTAAGGGGATGAGAGGAATTAGCACAGTTGGACAGCGTAAAGAGCTGAGGAAGAACAGCAAGTACCGCCTTAGCCTGGGATGGCCTTGCCTGCCGCCGTGCTCCATGGCACGTTCATGTAACCTGTTCCCTGTGCAGGATCTGAGGTGCAGGAAAGAGGTCCTGGGGTGCCCCTCACACAGCAGGCCTCTGTCCTCTGAGTTAGTGCGGGAATCTCAGCTGCTTCCAGGGCTCAGAGTAGAGTCCTTGCAGGTAGCGCCATATGCTCATGTAGGGCAGAGATCCTCTCCTGTCACCCTTTCCCCACTTTCTCCCTCTTCCCTCTCCTCCTGCCTCCCTGTTCCAGTCTAACCAGCCCAGATGGGATGACCCATGGCTCCAGATTCTAATTTGGCTGTGACCGTGACCTTCAATGAGTCTTGAGATGTGATATTTAACCTTCCTGGGCCCTGTTATTCCTTTGGAGCCAGTCTTACCAACTCCTTGCACAGGGACATTGTGAGAAATAAAAGGAAAATTTTCAAACCCCAGATCCTATTAGTTAAATACTCTGAAAATAAGGTCAATAAAAGCAAATTGTAGATTCCCTTGTGACTGCTTCATGCAAATGATTAGACTGTGACCTTTCATCTTTTCAACTGCATGAAAAGATGTGGGCCCAGAGGATACTCTGATCTTTCATTTCAAATATGATATTTAGGGTTTTTTTTGGTTATTGTTCAGCTTAAAAGCATAAATGAGATTGTATGAAATGTGGAGGGTTATAATTTTTAGGGGGTGCTGCTGAGAAGTCCCTTTGCCCTGCTTGCTCTAATGAACTGTGTTGGGGCACACACCTGTCTGCCGAGTGTAAAACCACTTCCCCTCCTTGCGTACTGGGTAATGCTGTCTGATAGTGTGTGCAACGTACGGAGTCCCTAGAACCCGAGAGTTAGAACACACCAGTGCATACTTCACCTACACCTTTTTCTTGGTGAGAGGGCTCTGACCAACCGTTTACTCTCGATAATACCAAATGAGCTGTCTTTGTCATGGAATGCATGTGCCTGTAAAACATTGCAGTTGTCAAGGGGCTGGGATTGCCCCTGGGTAATAATATGGTTGTCTGGTAAAGGGTCTCACCAAGGAGCAAATGGTGTTTTTCTGTTGCTTTCCTGTAGTAGTACATCTGCTTACATGCGGTGACAGAAAGTAACAAGTTTAGGATGGTGCAACAAACGAGCTTTATTCCTAGCAAGGGTTTTGAAGTATTAGTTTTCCAAGAGAGTCATGAGCAGGTTTTGTACTTGTGTAGAAATCTGTGTGGTTTTAAGCCAGGATATTGCACCACATGTGGCCACATGTGATTCTCATTTCTTATGCTGAGGCTGAGTGTGAGAAGAAAATGATCAACTGGCTCATCCTGCGGGTTTTGCAGGACCTTACACTGAGCTAGGCCACTGTCACTGAAGAGGTTTTCATATGAAAATGGACAGGCGTTGCAGAAAAGTCCTGCCCTGGTAAGATTCAGAGAGGGCCAAGGAATTGAGAATATTCTTTTAAAGTTCTGGAAAATACGACTGTCGAGAAGGAAACCTAGAAAATCGTATTAGTTTTAAAAAATGTTTAAAGTTTTCTTCTCATGACATCATTTTGTCATTTGAACTGCACTTGCTGGTGGTGTGGTATTTGTGACTCAGATACATTGCCTTCAATGGGAGGAGAAGTTATAGGTACATCTAGATTTCCTCGGAGAACCCAGGCATCTCTTTAGAGCATATTCCCCTTGGCCTTGGATAGAAGGCTCCTGCCCATGTGCTGCTGCGGTCAGTGTTGAGCTCCTCCCTTTCCATAACTCACTGTCTGTCCAGTGCATTTCACTTCTGTTTAGGCTCTTTGTTTTTGATTCAAGTTTGAAAGTGCAAATGGACTATACCCAGCCACCAACTGTTTCTCTGGGCTCTGGCTCTGTGTTGAAAGGCTGGCAGAGACTCGGCTCAACGGCTCCCTCTCGTGGGAAAGAAGAGCATGCCAGTGAATCCGAGGTTGAACTGAGGACAGCATCGTAATCTTGAGCGACTACAACATTTTTGCTTAGTTAACCAAAAACATCGGAGTCATTTCTCATCTTCTGCTCTGCCTTGGAACTGCATGTTTCTCCTTTTCATCTGTCATCATATTGAGTTGATTTAAATATTGTGTGTGTTGATGGCGAGGTGGAGAAAAACCAATAAGGGTGGAGGGGAGGGATTTTATATTCTTAAAGCAAGCACACAGAGTGTGGACTGGGTACAGTTTTTAAGATGAAATTTCCATTATTAAAAACAAAGGTAGGAACGTTTGATGTCCCAGGCTTTCATATCTCTCACCTTATATCCCTTCTGCAAGAAGAATGAGGTATTGTTGCATGTACTCATCTGGCTGAATGTAACTTGAAAATGCTCTCAACCTTGCTTGTTAAATTGAAACCATTCTTTTATGACTAGGAGGGGTTGCTCTAATACCTCATGGCCGTGTGCCTGGGATCAAAGATACAAGTGACGGATGGCTGTGGGTCAAGGAGCACACGCTGCAGACACCTCACTTTCTGCAGAGCTGGGTTGGGGGTAGGGGGCAACGGGCTGAGAAGCCAGAAATCCACAGCAGAGCTGAGAGAAGGAGTAGCTTCAAGCACCGCTCAGCTGAAATGTATTGTCATTCAGTGGAGGGCCCTGCTGTAGCCCACCATGGCGCTAATTCCTCAGTGAGCTCAGATGACTTCTTGTGTGTGCTCTTACGTGGAATCCCTCAGGACGTGCAGCTGTGACCTTCCTTATAGTGCACTGGCTGCATAACTGGGGTTGTGTGGTTTTAATTGATACAGATAGAGGTGGGTGGGGGGAGACCTTCGGTAGCAAGGGAAGACAATGTCTTCCTCCATTCTTTTGTTTTCTTTTGTACTGATTAAGCGTTGGCTCCTTAGAGACAAGTCCAGGCCAAGAAAAGGGGTATCTTTTTGTTAGATTGGTGGGTCCCGGGTTTCCCCACAATGGTGGTGCTGGCTGAGTTGTTGGTTCTGTTTTATTTCTCCCTTTTAGGACACATGGAGCAGCTTGAGGGGGCAGACTGCTTCCCGTGTTAGCTTGTCAGCTCCCCTGTGGCCTCTCGTGGTGGGCATAGAACACGGACCCTGGGTGTCGAGGGGGAAGACAACCAGTAACACTTGCCCTTTTCAGTCTTTGTAATTTATTTGTTTGAACTTCGCTGTTCTGTGTTGTGGGTGAGATGCATCTAGTCTTTGAGCTTGTTACATAGGCATGCGTGTGTGATATCTGGGTGGATACTGTTGAAGATAACTGTTATAATAGTAAGAAGGAAAATAGTGCAACTCATTTTCTTATAAAGCAAGTTATTCGAATGTACACCTTGCCAATTCAGTATTTAGGTTTTCAGAAAGATGTAATAAGGTATTCCTTTTGCCATTGAAGATAGTGATATATAGAATTCAGCTGTGTAGAAAATTTACTTCCCTGTAGCATTGCTAGCCATGAACTCAGGTGCCCCCGAGAAGCCAGAATGGATGGAACCAAAGGCCCTACACTCTTATTTCAGATAGAGTATGAGAGACATAGCACTCTGGCATTTGCACAGGGGTGTTAGGGAAGGGCAGGGTCCGTGGAACACAGCCATCTGGGGCTTTTAAACACCAATTACTACAGAATCTAGAGGGAAGGGCTTTATATTATTTTGAAGCTCCCCCAAGGGTTTTAGGGGTGCCAGGTTTGGAAAACACTGAACTAAACCTCAGCAAGTAGTGGTGGCTGACACCTGAACCTCACAGGAGTTGGTTATGTCTGGCACCGTCTGGAGTTTGCCATTTTGACTGGTGATTCCCCATCTGTAGGAAGAGATGAAGCCGCGTCGTGTATTCAGTCTCCTTAAGGAGACTCTTGTGCTGGGAATAGGGTTGAAACAGACTGCACCCCTACAGGTTAAAAGGAGACTGAGCCAACTGTAGAGGTGTTGTCTTCCACTGTCTGAACCCGAGATAGAGCCCTTCATTGAGGTTCCTGACCCCACCCCCGCCCCCCAGCTTTGTTGCTGGAAATAAAGATCAGCCCCAGCTGGAGTTTACTGTTTGCTTTTGTTTTTCTAAATGTTTTGTCTTGTTTTGGTTTTAGTGGAAGCATTTGAAAGAACAATTAAAACTAAGAGATTTGCATTCCTCACTATACCTCCTTTTGCAGATTAATGGCACTTACCACGGAATATTTCTGTCTGTCCTTACCCCTGGTTTTATAAGTCTGTTTTAAATTTATCATTGCCAGGTGCTTTTTTTCTCTCCAAAAGGGTTTCCCATTATTTATTCCAGACCCTGTCTGGCAGTCCCACTTTTTTTTATAGGGTGACTCCTGGTTTAGGAGCCAGAGTGTGATTGCTGGGCCTTCCTTCTGCCTCTTCATGGGGCTTGAGATCCTGGCTCCAAGCGTGAGGTCTCTCTGGGGCTGGCTTCTAAGAGATGGTGTCCTACCAAGAATTTGTGGCTTTGATTGGACTGTATTTAACTGATGGCATATATAGAAATACAGGTCTTAGTGGCTTCTTTCCTTTTCAATTTTTATAAACTTCACTGATACCTCATTCAGTGCTTCCAAGCACGGTCCCCAGGTCAGCACACAGCATCACCTGGGACCTGGTTAGAAACGCACATTCTCAGCCCCATCCCAGACCCTCTGACTTGGACACTGCAGGTAGGGCCCAGGGATCTGTTTACATCAGCCCTCCAGGGGATGCTGAGAGCCACTGGTTTGGATGCCTTTGGGAAGTTTCATCCCACGCCCCACCCCCACTTAAGGTAACTGCTTATTCCTGGGCCAGGCCTAGGTTTAGTACAAAGGTCACTAAGACTCATTACCTGCCATCTGGGGACCTTCGTCCCCATGTGAGGGCAGCCTGCACAGCCCTGTGGTGGCACTGGTGTTTCAGTGCCCTCTTGGCCATCGCTGCGTGAGGCCAGCTCTCCTGACCAGGAAGTGCAGGCTCCCCTGACCCTGGCATCTTCCTCTCAGGGGCTGTTGGGGAGAAGAGGGGGCTCGTGTTTCTGTTCTGTGTTTCTCAGTAATTGTGTCATTTTTAGGCTTCTTCCTTTGGAGATGGTGGTGGTTATAAAACCCTGAAGTCCCTGACTTTAACCTCATATCATAGATGAAAAGTAATGCCCAAGTTGTTAAGTGATGGGGCAGTGGCTATATTGTGACACAGAGAAGACATCTCCTCAAAACCAACATGTCCGGCAGCAGCCCATTGGGGTCCCTTCATTGTTGTTTGAAGCCTGTGCATTTCTGGTGTCTGCCATTGTCACTCCCCATTTTCTGTGACATTTGTGTGTCCCAGGATTACCATGGCATCCAAGCTGTAAGACTGCCTCTGTTTGCCCAGGTCCCATAGAACCCAATGGAAAGTTTGTCCAGGGTGGGAAAATATGTGGACAGTTTGTAAAGGGTGGGAAAATATAGGAAGCACGTGTGCAGACGAGGGTTGGCATATGTTGCTCACCAGTGAGGTCGGGTCATCCCTCTTCCATCCAGCCTGGCCCTGTCCAGGGCTTGTCTCCAAAAGGAGAGCAGACGGCAGCTGCTGACAGTTTGCAGCCACACCTCCGGGCCCGGCCTGCCACCCGGAGCCAAACCACATGGGTACTGCTGTTCTTTTCCTTCCATAGTATTTTTGTTTTCCTTCTTTTTTTAGCCACATAGATTTCTAAATCCTGTGGGCAGGTTGTGCTGCTATGTGGAGCACAGAAATAGCAGACATGACTTTTGTTGGAACAGGGATATGTGTGTGTGTCTGTCTCCACTTCCCCCAAGGAAGTAGGATCTTGCTGTCATCACCTCTTAGAAGCTCAGGACAGGTGATTGTGTGGCACATGGGGAGGTCTTCATTGTGAAACACCAGATTTCCTGGAAGAGCCATGGGAACGTGAAAATACACACAGGAAACCCGGCTAGGAAGTGCCTGGGGCAGGCTGCACACTTTTGTGAAGAAGGATAGGTGTATAGTGGATTCTGAAAGTGGACATCGCTGCTTAATTCTTGGATGTGTATTTTGCTTCTCTTTGCTGGTATTTCCATATCTCTTCTTATCACAAACAGGCTGCTGGTTCTGTTCATCCCCAGCACCCAGGGCCCTTTCTCACGGGTGGGCCAGTCGTTTTCATGGCAGGTACTAATTCTGCGTTTTTTTCCGCCTCTGCTTCTGCTGCTCCACAGGTTTCTAAGGTAAACGGAGTCACTCGAATGTCATCTCTGGGTGCAGGTGCAACCAGTGCCAAAAAGATGCGCGAGGTCAGACCTTCACCATCCAAAACTGTGAAGTACACTGCCACGGTGACGAAGGGGGCTGTCACATACACCAAAGCCAAGAGAGAACTGGTCAAGGACACCAAACCCAATCACCACAAGCCCAGTTCCGCTGTCAACCACACAATCTCAGGGAAAACTGAAAGTAGCAATGCAAAAACCCGCAAACAGGTGCTATCCCTCGGGGGGGCGTCCAAGTCCACCGGGCCCGCCGTCAATGGCCTCAAGGTCAGTGGCAGGTTGAACCCAAAGTCATGCACTAAGGAGGTTGGGGGGCGGCAGCTGCGGGAGGGCCTGCAGCTGCGGGAGGGGCTGCGGAACTCCAAGAGGAGACTGGAAGAGGCACACCAGGCGGAGAAGCCGCAGTCGCCCCCTAAGAAGATGAAAGGGGCGGCTGGCCCCACGGAAGGCCCTGGTAAGAAGGCCCCGGCCGAGAAAGGGCTGCTGAACGGACACGTGAAGAAGGAAGTGCCGGAGCGCAGTCTGGAGAGGAATCGGCCGAAGCGGGCCACGGCCGGGAAGAGCGCGCCAGGCAGACAAGCACATGGCAAGGCGGACGGCGCCTCCTGTGAAAATCGTTCTACCTCGCAACCGGAGTCCGTGCACAAGCCGCAGGACTCGGGCAAGGCCGAGAAGGGCGGCAGCAAGGCCGGGTGGGCGGCCATGGACGAGATCCCCGTCCTGAGGCCCTCTGCCAAGGAGTTCCACGACCCGCTTATCTACATCGAGTCGGTCCGCGCTCAGGTGGAGAAGTTCGGGATGTGCAGGGTGATCCCCCCTCCGGACTGGCGGCCCGAGTGCAAGCTCAACGACGAGATGCGGTTTGTCACGCAGATTCAGCACATCCACAAGCTGGGCCGGCGCTGGGGCCCCAACGTGCAGCGGCTGGCCTGCATCAAAAAGCACCTCAAATCTCAGGGCATCACCATGGACGAGCTCCCGCTCATAGGTAGGTCTGAGCTGGGGGTGGGGGGTCCCTGCCTGCCTGCCTGCCTGCCCCAGATCCCTGCAGTTCCCTCACAGTCTTGACGTTCTCTTCCCTTGCAGAAGCTCCAGTTCGGCTCCCCTGTCTCGGGAGTAGTGGGCTTCTCAGCTCATTCCCCCTGCAGCCCTTCTTCCCAGGTCCTGGGTGTTGGTGGCAGGACAAGAATGGTATTGAGCTTGGATCTGGGGTGGGCCCCTTGCTTCCCCTGGGCTGTCAACTTCTACCCACAACTGCTGGAGTCAGAGCAGGGGCCAGGGAGTCAGTGGGGAATGCTGCCCCTCTGGATTCTGCTAGACTGCCACTGCAAAGCGCCACCGACTGTTGGACTGACAACAGACATTCCTCACAGTTCTGGAGGCTGGAAGCCCAAGGTTTAGGGGCCGGCAGGGTTGGTTTCTCCCAGGGCCTCCCTCCTTGGCTTGTGGATGGCTGTTTTCTCCCTGTGTCCTCACAGGATCCTACCTCTGTGTGTGTCTGTGTCTTTGGATTAGGGCCCTTCCTACTGACCTCATTCTAGCATAATTACCCCTTTGAAGACCCTGTCTCCAGATTCATTCATGTCCTGAGGTACTGGGGGTCAGGGCTTCAACATATGAATTTGGAGGGTTCACCATGCAGCCCATAGCCCTCTAGGGTCTTGCAGGCCGTTTTTTATCCTGCTCAGCCTTGTCTCTTCCTCCTCTTTGTTTTTCCTTGAGCTTCAGTTTCTCTGGCGATGTTGTCAAGGCCACAGGTCAGGGATCTATTGACATTTTTTCTGAGACCAGGTGCAGCTCTGGCTGGGGCTGTTGCAAACTTGTCACAGTGCATCCTTAGCGAATGCATATTTGGGCTGTCATGCAGACCCTTGCTCCTCGGGGTGGGTTGCAGGCGGAGCCTCCTCTTGGATTCCACTGTAGCTCTCCTTCCCTGTCATCCTCTCTTGAGTCCTGGCACTGGGGACACAGGGCGAGAATGAACTTGCCCTGTTAAGGCTAAGTGGGTTCTGTGGCGTGAGGTGCATCCAGGTAAGGTTGCAACCCCCATTAGTCTAGACCCATGGGAGGAAACAGGCCACACCTCCATTTTGGAGATCCTGAATTTTCAAAGGCATGGAGACTTGTAGCCATCATTTAAGTGTCAGGGATTTGGCAGCAAGATAGGCTTACAGGCAGGATGGAGGTTTTGTGGTTCCCCTCAGCAGGTGCCTGCCAGGGCTGATGGCCTGAGTAACAGTCACCTTAACTTGCAAGAGTTCTTGGTTTGTGCTCTGCTGTTGGGAATGGCACGTGATAGGCAGCAGTGCAGGGGGCAGACGCTGCACACGCATGCACCCACACCCGCTGACCACGCCCCGTGACTGCCTGGGACACAGGGTGGCTGAGTCAGTGGTGGAACCGCACCGAGTCCTCCTGCCTTTGGAGACCTGCAGACAGGAGGGAAACATTCTGAGTTTCCCTACTCTGCTAGGTGGATGATGGAGCCTCGAGAGCACACTTGACATCGTAGCGACAGCCCCTTTTGTTTAGAGTAGGTTTTTCTTTACCCTTGACTCTCGTACCCTGGCACAGAAGCCATACTGTGCCTCCCTGTGCTGTGCTGTGCTTGTTACCATCTCCCAGAAGTCTAAGGCGTCCGACATTCTGTCCGAGGGGTACTGACTTGCTTACGACCCAGCAAGACCTCAGGGCTGGGGGTCTGAGCTCAGCCATCTGACAGTGGTAGAAACTTAATAACTTTGAAGTAATAGCCTGAAATCCACCCCAGCGGATGTGCCTTCTGCCTCTGTGCAGGTTCACTTCCACCGTAGGCCCCAGGGAGCCGCTGTGCCGCTGGTGGGAGTTGGGTGGGGAAGGGGCTTGGCCATGTAGCAGCCTCAAGGCCCTGAATGGGAATGACTGCAGTGGGTGAGGATTCCATGAAGAATTCTTGCAAGCACTGTATGATTTTCAGGTGCTCTTGCATTATAATCTACTTAGAGTGAAATATGAAAGTATGGATTTCCTCCCTTCTGTGACCCGTGTTCTGAGTCATGCGTACGGTGGAGGACTTGTTTTGGTTGGGGACTGGTTTTGGTGCCTACCTCTGTAAGTTGAGACCGGGCCCACCTGCCCTCGAGGGAAGAACTCCCGATTGTCAGCCAGAGACCCACTTTGAGTCCCACCTGTGACTCTGGGAGTCTGTGGGACCTGGAGTGAGTTGTAGAGTCTCAGGTCTTAGGTCCCTCCTGTCAAGGCTGGGGACAGTTTCCTCATTGATGTTACCCCCCACCTCCCTGTTCTCCACAACCGCATCAGCCCACTGTCCTGCCATTTAGTGTGAGTGGAATTCAGGCTCTGTGTCCCATCCCTGGTCTTGCTGATGTGCCGGGAACTCGCTCTCTTGTGTGTGCTCTGTCTGCCGAGGTGGTTCAGACGCGTCACCTGGTGGGTCCAGCCATGCTCAGTGTGTGCAGGGACCCTGCCTGGACGGATCCATGCACACTTTGCCTTTTATTACTTAAAAACAATATATTCCCACACTCTAAAGATTTAAAACGTTATTAATTTATACTTTGTTTAGCATTTTGTTGATGATGATTTTGGAAAATCCCTCCCGCCCCCCTTTCTTTGGCCCGATGGAGGTTGTTTTTTCCATTCCCATCTAGAAAAGCCACTGGGCATGCATTAAAACCTGTCCAGGGTTGATGCGCATTTGCACTGCTCTGTGACCTGATCAGGAAGGGCACTGAGCACCAGCTGACGCACTGAGAAGCAGCCGTCTGGATGGGCGAGGGATGAGGCTAAGGCGCAGATGGACTGCCCTGTGTCCTCATGTGGGTGTTGCTCTTTGCTCTGGAAATCCGGCGGGATTGAAAATAAACTAACTTTGTGTGAGTGAGTGGGTGGATGGGTGGAGTGAGTGGGTGGGTGGGTGTTGGGAGTTTTAGAAGGGGATTTGGGAGTTGGTAGCAAGTATGTGTCAAAGCTATTCCAGGTGATGCTGGGCTGTGGGTGCAGCCAGGGCCCCTGCCCTCTCCTCACTGGGGAGCTGGTCTTCTCATGACACCTGCCTCCATGTGAGAAGGCATGCGCCAGTACATGGCACACTGGGATGTTCCTCCCTGTATGTCCGTTTGGCTAGCTCGCTTCCTCTTCCAGCCAAGCCCCAGCTTAAATGCTGCCTCTTCAGATGCTCCCCACCTAAAATGGTAGTCCCTTGTTCCACGTGGCTGTAGCAGATAGCCGTGACCCACCATTGTGTAACGCCCCTCTCTCTGTAGACTGGAAGCCTACTGTTCGCCGCTGTCTCCCCAAAGCCTGTCAGAGTCCTGGCTCATAGTAGGAGTTCAAGAATTACAGGTTGAATGAGGAACATCTGGTTTGTGTCCCTTTCACTGACTGTCCCGTTTTATCCCCTTCGCCGTCCCAGGGGGCTGCGAGCTCGACCTGGCCTGCTTTTTCCGGCTGATTAATGAGATGGGCGGAATGCAGCAAGTGACTGACCTCAAAAAATGGAACAAACTAGCAGACATGCTGCGCATCCCCAGAACTGCCCAGGACCGGCTGGCCAAGCTGCAGGAGGCCTACTGCCAGTACCTGCTCTCCTACGACTCCCTGTCCCCCGAGGAGCACCGGCGGCTGGAGAAGGAAGTGCTGATGGAGAAGGAGATCCTGGAGAAGCGCAAGGGACCGCTGGAAGGCCACACAGAGAATGACCACCACAAGTTCCACCCTCTGCCCCGCTTCGAGCCCAAGAATGGGCTCATCCATGGCGTGGCCCCCAGGAACGGCTTCCGCAGCAAGCTCAAGGAGGTGGGCCAGGCCCAGCTGAAGACCGGCCGGCGGCGACTCTTCGCTCAGGAAAAAGAAGTGATCAAGGAGGAGGAGGAGGACAAAGGCGTCCTCAATGACTTCCACAAGTGCATCTATAAGGTAGGGGCCTCCGTAGAGCAGCCAACCCCAGCTGCAGGAGTGCGGGAGGAATGAGAGAGGAAGTGGGGCATGCTGTGCACTGGACGGCGCGTTCTCTGGTTCCCTGGTATGATGAAGGAGGGGGCGGGCCACTGTGCTGGGTGAGGGTGTTGACTTAGTCCACTTGTGCTGCTGAAATACTACAGACTGGGGAATTCATAATGAACGGCTCATGGTTGTACAGCCTGGGAAGTCCAATATCAAGGAACCTAGTGAGGGCCTTCTGGGTGCATTGATGGAACATCGATGCAAGGTGGGCAGCAAGAGACCCGGGGAGGGAGAGGAAGTCCACTCCACGAAGACACCACGAGTCTATTCCTGTCCGCCCAGGGCCTCGGGTTTCCTTTTCATTAACTGGCTTGCGTGTGCATGTTGCGTGCAGGGATATGCCAGGGATAAGTACCTGGGCTGCGTGCTTCGTTTCCCTGCATCCCCAGTTCTGTCTCATCCTGGTACTTGACAGCTGCCCAAACCCAGCTGAACTTTTCACTGGCTGGACGCTCAGTGGACACTGCTCGCTTGTTTTCTCTGCCTCCTCATTTCCATCTGCTCACCTCACTGCCAGCCCAGCGTTGCCAGGTCCTCTCTGTGGAGGGCTATCCCTGATAAAGCCATCAAAATGAATCTCACCATTCACACGCTGTGGAGGGAAGAGTTGGGGATAAACCAGCACACTGCAACGCGCAGCGTTTCCCCATCTCCGCCAGGTCTCACTGCAGCACAGTCATCCTGAGGAGACTCGCCCCTCCAAGAAGCAAGGGAGGCAGAGTCCGTGGCTCTCCTCTTGGCAGCCTTCCCAGCTGGCCTGGCTCTGAAGCAAGGCTTGGGGCTTCCTCCCTTCTCCAGCCTGCCAGTGGGTAGCTGAGCAGCTGGGCCCCCGCTGGCCGAGCTCAGCTAAGTTGAAGTCTCTGCTCAATTGCCTGGCACGTACTTGTCCTCTGTGGTTCCAGTTCTGGATTCGCTGGGAGGGAAGTGTTCCCTGCTCCAGCCCTCGTGAGCCTGCTGGGAGCATGTGGCTGGTGGGTTTCTGCTGCGTTGGGAACTGGCTGTTGGTTATCGCTAAGCTCTACCATACCCTCAGGTGCCCACGACTTCCTGACTACGGGCTCTGGCTGGCCTTGTAGTTGAGGCAATGCGGGCTTCAGATTCCATCACACATCTCAGAAATACAGAGGAAGAGTTGACTTGACCCCGGCGTTGCTGCTTCACTTCAAGTCCGGGCCCTGCAGACTCGCCTCAGGCTGCATCTCATATACTTGCACACTTCTCTGGAAAGAGATCCTCAGTTTTTCTGACCTGAGACCCTGAGAACCGGGTTTGGGTCCCTTTTACCTGAGTGTCCTCTCCCGTTGCCTAAGGCTGCCTGGTGGCGATGCGGTGTGGGGGTGGCAGGATGCAGCCTGCCAAGACACAACTGCCTTGTATTTGACTTCATAAATGTTCTTAAGAGAAAGTGTGACCCAGAGACTTTAAGCTCTGGGGAATTTTATTTGGTGTTTCCTGAATGTTTGACTGAGAAGCCTTTGTCAAGTAAAGCCACTGACGCCTGTGACTCTGAATAGCCAACTGGTGAAATGAGAAACTGTCAGCGTTTTTACTTGTTACTGAAGAAGGCCAATTCTGTGAGCATATGTTTGATCCGAATAAGAGGTTTGGATGTTTTAAAACTCACTCTGTCAAGGATATTTCTAGATTTCATCATGGAAATATAGTGGAGCTCTGCGTGGTGGCCATGGCGACACCCCCAGGCAGCCATGTGCCCACGGGGTGGGGACCCTGCGTGCACAACTCTCTGTGGCACTGGTGTCCTGGCTGCTGACTTTTGTGTGCTGGTGTCATCCTCACCTTCGCTCATTGCACTCTGCCTTGGTGCAAAAATGAGTCCCTCCTTGTAGTTACCTTTTTATGTTACAAGAAGCAAACCAGTGGGAGCGGCTTAGAATTCGCATGGAAGTATGTTCCTGTAGTTAGAACCCCATCTAGTTCCTTTGCTGCGGGAGAGAAAGGCACAAGCCAGTGTCTCCATACCGACTGCGACTGTGGACCTGACGGCACAAAGCACCTGCTGCTCCCTGTTCTGGCCCTGTCACTTCTACAGGAACGCTGCAGTGTCCAGCGCCCTGCAGAGAAGCCTTCCCTGACCACCCTCCCCCACTCCACATGACACCTGGCGGCACCTCCCATCCCGTATTTGTGTGGTTGAGGCCTGTGTGTTCCCCAGACTGAATGGAAGCTCCACGAGGCCCAGAGGTGTTATGAGTTTTTCAGGCACTGCTCTGTCTCCAGCCCCTAGGATTTGGCCTAGTACACAGTAGGTGCTCAGGAGATATTTCTGGACTCAAGTAATAAATTTTCCCGGTCAAGAAAGAAGTCATAGCAAGGGTCTTAAGACGGCTTCCCTCTGAAAAACGCACCGCATTTGGTGTGGTGGGTAAAAGAAGGCGCTGACTCCGGATTCCCAAACTGACACACTCAGCTATTTTATCAAAACAAGCAAATCATTCTGGATGTTATTGGGAACGGGGGCATCGAAGAAGAGGTGCGGAGGGGACAGCAGGTGGTTCTGTGGGAAGGCGGCGTCCAGGTTGTAACTTCAGTGAAGGCTGCTGCCCTGGCAGGTGTTAATATGGCAAGGACTCGCAGGGTGTAGATGTCACCCCAATTTCTGTCTCTCCAGCTTCTCTCCTGTGGGATCCCTGGTCATGCGTTCCATCAGGTCATAGCTGCTGATAGCTTCCTCACTGGCCTGCAGCAGCCTTTGTCAGCTGAGGGATTCTGCCTCCAGCGCAAGCTGCTTTTTCAGCAGGGCCTTGGAGGGGCCTTCCATGTTTCCGCTGTGCGTCCGCTCGGGGCCTGTGGCTGGCGGCCTCTGTTCCTGGCAGAACAATTTGGCCCTCATGGGGGTGATCCTTGGTGGAGTCTTCCCGTTCCTCTTAGCACTGTGGGTTCTTAGAGAATGTATTTCTGCCTCCTCTGCCTGTCATTAACTCAGGATACCAGGTGACCCACAGCCGCAGGGACGCCAAGGGGCAGCGGCCCATGACAGGTGTGTGGCCTCATTTGCAGTAGGGCTCAGCTTTGCTTCTGAAGCTTTACTCTTCTTTTGTTTTGTTTCAGGGAAGGTCTGTTTCTCTAACAACTTTTTATCGAACAGCGAGGAATATCATGAGCATGTGTTTCAGCAAGGAGCCTGCACCAGCCGAAATCGAGGTGAGAGAAGTGGCCCCTCACGTCGCCTCTCATGATGTGGGAACCACTCGGCGAGCTGGAGGACATGCTTGTCCTGCCCTGACCCCTGCAGCCCGGTGAACTGAAAGGACTCAGACGGGGCCGAGTTCATCCTCTCTGTTGAGCGTGCACCAGGGCAGCCAAATGTTTTAACTTAGGTTGATCTAAACTTGTTCACAAGCCAAAAACACTATAATGAAGGTGGGGAGTTGCTGAGTGCAGGGGGCGGGTTCTGGGCACGTCCCCTGCTCCCCGTCACCATCTCCTCCTACGTGCTCACCCGGCTGCTGCTCACCCCATCCTCTGTGTGTCTGTTATGCAAGAGAATGTTTGGAATCCCTTGAAACCACCGTTGTGCTTTTTCTTCCCTTCTATGTTGTATTTAATGGCATTGGCAGGTTGCCATTTTTGTGCTTCTGCCAACTCTCTTCTTTGAGTTAGTATGAGGTTGGAAAGACAGTGAGCACTTCTGTGCCCAGACCAATTAGGGGGAGTTTTTGTGTGCGGCGCTGCAGGACAGAGACCGGATCTGTTTATTTACCTCCCCTCGGCCAGTGCCCAGCTGAGTCCGTGTGAACTTCCAGCTGCTGACGTCGGTGGGCTCTCAGCAGCGCTTGGTCGTGGAAAGGGAAAGAAACCAAACCCGGATTACTGGTTCAGGGCAGCTGCCGACCGGGGAACAGGAGGTATTTGTTGACCACAGCCTCATCTTTTGGTGTGTGACAGGCTTTTGCTGCCAGTTAGTTTTTGTTTTTGTTTTTTTCTTTAATGCCACCTCTTTCAAATAAAATCCAGGGTCGGTTTGTCCCATGTATACATGCTGACCACTGGGGGTTCAGGTATCTTGTTGTGCCTAGGTTTTGGACATGTGACCTTCAAACCTGCTCCGACCAGGGCGGCTGGTCACCCTCCCTGCGTGGCGCTTGCTGCCCCACCTCCTGAAAGCAATTGTCAGAGCTTAGGATGTCCAGCCCTGTGGCCCGACCCTGCTTTCCTAGTGTGAGGAATTAGAGGTTTACCTTTAGCACCGTCTTGATCCGTCTTAGGACTTAGGTCTCTACTTAGGTGCGGGAGCTGCCTACACTGTGTATCCTGGGTGCGGCCATTGAATGTCACACAGTGGCCTGACACCCGACCTGTGGCTGTGATTACTATGCTGCAGCTGCCACTGCCTCACCCATCACCAACCACGATGTCAGCTGAACCCTGGTCTAGGACACGTGTGGCTGCCGCAGCTGCTTCCAGAGCACACGTTGTGTTTGTGGTAGAGATGTCAGGTGGAGGAAACTTGGCTTTCTGGGGCTGAGCATTGGACCTGGGAAGAGGCCTTTGTTGCCAAACAACACGTGTGCTGTGGGCATTTCCCCAGAGGTGCAGAAGTTTATTACTATCCGTAATGTGCATGAAAGCTTAGCTCATTTTCCAGCCTTTCATTCAGGAATTAATTCCCTCTGAAAGTCTGGATTTTGTTCTAGCGGGTGTGTAAATATTTAAACACAAAGGAGAGATTCGCTAGAATTTAAACTTCAGGCCTGGATTGCCTAGTTTCTTGTACTCTGTCTTCCACAAAAGGCCGGTGGACAGCCCCTGGAGTTGGCCACCCGCTGAGAAGAGTCCCATCCCTTCCCTTCCCACATCGTTACGGACCCACCAGAAGCTGATTGCCCTCAGTTTCAGCAAATGCATGGCAGGATTGGACACTCAGGGAGTCTGTTGAGGGAATCCAGTCGTTTAATGTGGAATTCACTCTTGATTTGTGGAGGTCTGACTCCGCCAGGTGGACCCCTCTTTGTGGAAGTCAACGCAGTATTGAGGAAAGTGGTTTCGGCTTTGCTAGTAGCGCTTCGTTGAGCTTAACTGGACCCTATGACGTTGGGTGCTTATAAGTTAGGCTTCTTCCCTAAATGTGGTTCCAGCTTTACCGAGGCTTGTGAGATGAGGAAAGAGGACTTAGTGCTTCTGGAGTGATCACTGAGAACAAAGTGGAAGGTGACTGCGCAGAGAGGCTTGTCTCAAGGGAGCCTGGGCACCGCTGCTTGCCTGCAGTCAAAGCATGTTCTGACCCATTCTTTGTCCCCATATTTGTTTAGATGGAACATACGTCACTTTGGAAGCTTTTTATAATTGACAGTTACTGTGCTTAGCATAATGTCCTCCAGGTTCATCATGTTGTAGCACGCGTGAGAACTGACATCCTTTTACAAGGTCATGGTGTGGACGGAGTAGATTTTGTTCATCCATCTGCGGATGGGATACTGTGGTGGCTTCACCTTTTGGCTGTTGGGAATAACACTGCATAACATGGGTGAGACTCTGCTTTCTGGCATTTTGAGGATATGCTTGGAGGTGACCTGTCATTGCTTTCTGCATTAGTGTCCTGCTGGAGACATTCTGCAAAGAGAGCGTCTGTTCTGAGGGGCGTGTGCACCAGACATTCGTGTCCCAGTTTTGTTGGGTTGAACTGTGCTCTGTGGCTGCAGCACCTTAGGGGCGCTGACCAGCCCTTTCCTGTTCTCTGCAGCAAGAGTACTGGAGGCTAGTGGAAGAGAAGGACTGCCATGTGGCAGTGCACTGTGGCAAGGTGGACACCAACACTCACGGCAGCGGATTCCCAGTGGGAAAATCGGAGCCCTTTTCAAGGTAACCTGGGATTCTCTCGTCCATGTTCTTGGGGATGTAACTGCATCCTTCCCCCGCCAGTCTGTAACGTCCCTCATCTTCCCCTTTGCAGGCATGGATGGAACCTCACCGTCCTCCCCAATAACACAGGGTCCATCCTGCGTCACCTCGGTGCTGTGCCTGGTAAGCCTGACTGTGGCCACCTGCCTGTGGCAGCTGTGACCATGAGTCCTACTCACCGAGAATCAGGGCTGGGAAATCCCTTCTGAGCACTGCCAGGGAGGGATGGGGTCTTCAGGCATACAGGACGTACATTGAAAATTGATTTTTAGGCCGGGCGTGGTGGCTCAAGCCTGTAATCCCAGCACTTTGGGAGGCCAAGATGGGCGGATCGCGAGGTCAGGAGATCGAGACCATCCTGGCTAATCCGGTGAAACCCCCTGTCTCTACTAAAAAATACAAAAACCTAGCCGGGCGAGGTGGCGGGCGCCTGTAGTGCCAGCTACTTGGGAGGCTGAGGCAGGAGAATGGCGGGAACCCGGAAGGCGGAGCTTGCAGTGAGCTGAGGTCCGGCCACTGCACTCCAGCCCAGGCGACAGAGCGAGACTCCTTCTCAACAAAAAAAAAGAAAATTGATTTTTTAGAAATGAAAGGAGTAGCATGATGGTTGGTGAAGTCAGTAGAAAAGGTGGAAAGGTGAACAACATGGCGGAGTCTGGAGCTGGGAGAAGCTTAGTGGCCAACTTTGAACTTTGAAATTGCTGCTTTCAAAGCCGAAGTCACAATTCCTTAAGGCTACTGCAGGCTGAAATCATAATTCTCAAGAGGGTCAGTAGGCTCGTAAGAGATGGATGGATGCTTTGCAAGCTTTAGGGAAAACCAAGGGGTAATGGAGGTTGTGGTCACTATGAATGTGAAGGCCCAGGCCTTGGGGAAGGCGGCTAGGAACCTGTCTAGGTCCTGGAACCTGACTCATTTCTGAGCTGAGCCAAGGAGCCCTGTGCCCTACTCACCCTGCTCAGAGGCCTCACCAACGAAGGGGCTTTCTTACTTTCTGCCTCTGACCCTGATGGGGGTTTTTGGGTTTGGTGACAGGAGCCTTGAGGCTTGGGGCTGCTGGCTCCTCGGCATTCCTCACCAGGTCAGGTTCCTGTGGCCACCTCCTCATGAGGCTGATGTGCTGCTACTGTTTTGAAACAGTGTTCATATTCTCTCACTTCTGCAAAGGAAGCAGGAAGGAGCATGTACTTTCTGCTCACTGTCTTTTGTCTGACTTTGAGTCCCATTTCTTTTGCTTCTTGTTTTAGGAGAAGAAAGAGAATTTTACTTATTGTTCCTTTGAGACGTTGTTGCCAGCTTTTAAAAACGCGCTTTTCACTTTTGCTGTTTTAGGAGTGACTATTCCCTGGCTAAATATTGGCATGGTCTTTTCTACCTCATGCTGGTCTCGAGACCAAAATCACCTTCCATACATTGACTACTTACACACTGGTGCTGACTGCATTTGGTGAGTACACGGCCACGGGTGGGAGGGGAGGGACTGCAGAAAGTCGTATTGCCACATTAAGTGGGGCCTGCGGGTAACCTCTTGTCCAGGTGATTCCACGTGCTTGAGATCTTGCTTCTCTGTGTTCAGGCTTGTCCTGTGTTCCCTGCCGAGGCCTTGGGCTGGGATCGCCTCCCTCTCTTGGAAGGTGCTGGAGAGTTGGGGTGCTGGCGAATGTTGTAACACTCTCTGATGACGAGCAAACTTTTCATGTGCTTAGTGGCCATTTAAGTTCCCTTTTCTGAATTACCTGCTTATGTCTGTTTTTGTTTGTTTGTTTTGTTTTGTGATGGATTAGTCACTTTTTCTTGCGGATTTCCAAGAGTTATTTTCACCTTAGGGTTAAGGAACAGTAGTAAAAGTGCCACACAAAGTTAACCAGTAGTAGTGACTGTGTCGTCAGCCCTCTGTGAACTGAATAGGAACCGTGGCATTTCATGATTGGTTGTTTTCAGCCTCTCTGGAGAGCCAGTGTTTCCTCATCTATGAGTGGCTCTGCGGGGAGTAGAGTTGACTTGGGAATCTCGTTCCTGCCGTGTGGAGACACGCACGTTGTGTACCCCGCAGTCTGTTGCCTGGCGAGGTGTTCTGGGTCCCCGCCTGTAATCCTGACTCGCACTGTACCCATCCCTGATCGAGGCTAGACTCTTTGGTGTCTTTGTTGACGGCGGCAGATGGGAAATGACTAGAAATAATCAGATGTCTTGTCGTCGGATCGTTTACCGGCATTGCCGTTCATGCCATGCTAACTGTGTTTATTGCCCTAATGGGGTGATTAAGCATTCTTTATTAAAATAAACAAAGTCTTAGGACTCGTGTTCTCCCTCCTTGGAGCCAGCGTCGGCTGCAGCCGCCTGGTTTTGGCTTTTCTGCTGAGTGGTGCCATCGACATGAGGAGCCCTCCCTTCCCACGTGGGTCTGTGCGCCGTGGACGGTGAGCATGGCGTCCTGCAGGTCCAGAGTGATGGGCCCGGGAAGCCCAAGCTGTTGCCTGTGGAGCGGGGCCTGACAGGAGCCTTGGGGCTGAGCCAGGCCTGGCCACAGCTGGGGAGGGGACAGCCCAGACAATCCTGAGAGGTGCCTTTGCCTCCGGAAGAAGAGTGTAGCCACTCCCTGCGGGGAGTGACACTGGCTGTGGCTGTGCATGGCCTGCTGTTCCTGGGGTCGCCCCCAGACCGGTGGCCTGAGGCCATGTTTCTTCTATGTGGGTTTGCTATGGCTTGACGTTGAGTCACAGATAGCAAAATGTGATATCCTGTGTGGGCTTTTTGAAGACTTACCCCTGGAACCTCACTGAGGGAGAGAAAGAAAAGGCAGGGGTAGGATCAGAGAACATGATGGTGTGTAGTTTTTCTTAAAACATGTGATTTAGGTTAGAAACCCTGTATTTAAATTACCAATCAGTAACAGAATATGTTGGCATTGAAAATAACATGAGCATTTAAAAAACATTCTTAAATGTGGCTGTTGCCTTCACTGAGCAACTGAAACTGGGATTTGGCCTCAGAGAGAAATGCTTTCATCACAGACACTTAGGGGCTGCAGTCGCTGCCTGCTGTGCAAAGGCGGGCACCTGGTCCTGGGGGGGCAGGGGCTGTTGGGAGGGGCTGGCGGTGTTGCCCTGAGCTGCTGGCCCGCATCTTTGTTTTTAGTGGTGGCTGATGGCTTCACTGGTTTAGCATCCTGAAGACCTGTCAGGCCCCTCTCCACACTGATGTCCTCCTCTTGTCCAGGGAGGAGCCCCTCAGACAGCCTGAGACGCCCGGGGCAGGGCAGCCATCGCTGCACCCCTGCGCTGCAGGGGCCTCCTCTCACGTCCCCGTCATTCATGCTGTGCGCCTGGCACCAGGGACGTCACATGTTGTGGTGGAAGTGTGGCCCTTGGTGGGCTCCTTGGGACACCGAGGACACGGGCAGAACCTCCTCCCCTCCCTGTGATTGCCGTGAGGAGGCCGTGCAGGTTACTTTCTACCTGTACCTCTCACCTTCTCTCACACTTGAGGACCCCTGCCAGCCTCATGGTTATACCCTGGAGGGTCTGGGAGCCACCACTTCCCCAGGCCACCCTCTGACGCAGTCCTGTGTGCCCTGATCCTCCTGTGTGGCCTGCTGTATGTGCCTGACGCCGGGTAGGCTGGGTCCTGACACATAGAACTCCCCAGTGGGGAGCAGAGCTGGGGGCCACTAGGTATCCCCTCACCCCCACTTCGCCACAGTATCTGCCAAGGAGTTGGCCTTGAGGTGGTGCATGTGCCTGAGCCTGGCTCCTTCCCCAACTCTGTGCATTTGTAGAGGGCAGGGTTTACTGTCCTGGCTGGAGGGCCGAGGGCGCCACATAGTCCTTGTCAGGACACTGTCACGTCCTGTTCCTGCGGTGCTCTCTGAACAGAAGAAGGGTGCAGTGCCGGAGCCTCAGAAGAGGCCCGTGGAGGCTGCGGCGTGTCTGGTTCTGGTTTATAGGGGTTTGTGAACATCTGGTTCTGGTTTGAAGGTTTTTTGGCTCACCAGGTGGGTCAGATCTGCATAAAAGACGAGCACCTTGCATCGCGTTGCGCTGCAGTTTGGCTGTGTGCTAGGTGGATGTGGCACTGTTGCCGTGGGAAATGGGAGCCAGTGGTGACCAGGCACCCAGCCAGGCCAGCGCACCATCCCTGCTGGCATGGAGCAGAGCCTCTCCTGTGTGCTCGGGTCCCTGAGGGTGGCGGGGGCGGCCCAGTACATGCAGGAGGCCTTTGTCAAGTCTATGCTTGTCTCTTGTGTCTCTCAATGACCCAGGTATTGCATTCCTGCTGAGGAGGAGAACAAGCTGGAAGACGTGGTCCACACCCTGCTGCAAGCCAATGGCACCCCAGGGCTGCAGATGCTGGAAAGCAACGTCATGGTGCGTCCACTCAGCCGCCGCCTCCAGCAGGAACTGTAGGACCTCCTAGGCACTTGAACATGGTTTCCCATGAACCTGCTTTTCAAAGGCAGTGAGAACACAGCAAAACAAATCCCCAGGGTGCAAAGGGAAAGGTCCTCAGACACAAAAGCCAAACTGACCTTCCATCAGATTGCACAGGGCGCTGGGGTTTTGCACAGCCTTTGCATCTGTTTTGGGGCTTGTTCATGTTGAGGGCTGCTGTGGGCCCTGGGTTTTCTTGTGCCTGTGGCTCCTACCTCTGGGCACGTGAGAAGAATGAGCACAAAGGCTTCTTCACTTGTTTTCGGGAAGTCATGGGGCTGGTGAGTTCCTGGGAGGTGCTGCTTTGGGCTGTGTTCTGACCAGCTTCTCTGGCCTCTGCTGACCCTGCTGGTCCAGCCTGTCCATCTTAGAGAAGAGATGGACGGGGGAATCCTTTGTAAGCCCAGCCTGTGGGCCTGTGGCCTACTTGGCTCTGGAGATGAGCCCAGCAGCCTCCTGGTTGTGTAACCTTATCCCGTTTCCAGCCCCTGGCATTGCCAGGTGGGGACAGAGGAGCCTGTGTGGTCATCATGTCCTCAGCTGTGCATGAACCTGTCATCACTCTTGGGCCAGTGCAGTTTAGAACTCCTTCTTGTGTTATGAATGACACCTTTTTATTTTCCACATAAAACAATCTTGTCTCCTTGAGAGCAGGCCTCTTAGGGTGCGCATGACGCACCTGAACACTGCAGGTGTCCCCGTGCACAGGGAGGGGGTGTGCCTCAGCCTGGCCCTGTCTCCCCAGATCTCCCCGGAGGTGCTGTGCAAAGAGGGGATCAAGGTGCACAGGACCGTGCAGCAGAGTGGCCAGTTTGTCGTCTGCTTCCCGGGATCCTTTGTGTCCAAAGTGTGCTGTGGGTACAGCGTGTCTGAAACCGTGCACTTTGCTACCACCCAGTGGACAAGTATGGGCTTTGAGACCGCCAAGGTAAGCAGAGCCGGCCTCCTCCCGCTCGCTGCCCCCGCATCCATGGGAGTGCCGAGTGCCATGCGTGAGTGCACACAGAAGCATCCCTGCATGTGCGTGTCTATTTGTAGATAGTTCCTTTTGGAATATGTCTTTGAAATTCTTAGGAGGTGGTTGAAAGGTCTTCTGGGGATGAAAAGTTATTAGGGATTTGTTTGTATCACAAAGAGTTTTGATCAGACCGTGACTGACAGACCCCTCCAGTATTGGAAAACTACTGAAGATACTTAAGGTAATTGCTTAGAATGAACGGACAGAGAACCTCCACCCATCGTGAGGTAGTGGCAGCTGCCTCTGTAGTGGCGAAGTGCTGTGACTTCTCCTGGTATGTGGTGCCTTTCTCACAGGGAGGCAAAGTTTTGAAGAGTTTTTAATCCAAATGCAATTCAAGATTTAGAAATTCGGACAGCCTGCCTGCCCCCTCCACCAAGAAGAACCTTGACAGCTGCCTAGTAATGAAAATCCACCCTAAAGGGATGTGACTCCTCTTTCAGGAAATGAAGCGTCGCCATATAGCTAAGCCATTCTCCATGGAGAAGTTACTCTACCAGATTGCACAAGCAGAAGCAAAAAAAGAAAACGGGCCCACTCTCAGTACCATCTCAGCCCTTCTGGATGAGCTCAGGTAACAGACTCGGGGTTCTGGGACACCCCCAGGGCCCACATCAGAGAGCTTGACCTGGCTGCCCTTCTGGGGCTTAGCCGGGTAGACGCCCGGGGTGAGCAGACAGTGCTCCCTGCCTGCAGCCGCAGAGCCCCTTGGCACTGCAGGGCCCATATGATGCTTTTCCAGATGGGCAAAGGCTCAGGGTGTGGTGGTTTTTATTTTAACATATTTTTTTTTAGAAAATAATTTCCCCTTGATGTTTGGACTCCGAACTTCCAGCACCAAGAGGTTCCTCCTCTTTGTGGGATTGACTGCAAGGGGGGGCTCCCGACCCCTGACACATACTTGCTGACCCACTGCGCCACAGCCTGGCTCTGCACCAGTTAGGGGAAGGCGTGGATAGCTGCCCCCGGCCCTCCACCCTCCATTGGCTTGCCAGCCCCTTTGTGGGGGGTGTGTGGTGTGGATGTGGGTGTGGGGGTGTGTGTGTGTGGAGCAGGTCAGGGCGGACGCTGAGCAGAGTGGCGCCTGTGTAACCCTCTTCTCTCTTCCCTACCGTGTAGTTCTCGGTGCCTCTCCCATCCTGGAGCAAGGCTCTGGGTTGTGTTGTGAGCACATGAATTTTGAACTTTTGGTGATAGTTTCTTGACTCTCTCCTGGGCTTGGGACACAGGGAGAAGCCCTTACTAGGTGGCCGTGGTTTTGCAGGCGTTGTGACGTGTTTGTCCCTGCGTTACTAAGTCTGGCCGCAGAGTAGCCTCATCAGCCAGGGCTGCCACTGACCTTTAGACTAAGGCACCCGGCGAGGTGAGCTGGGCTCTGAGCCCTGAGCAGACCTCACTTCTGACAGGAGGGTGGGGCTGGAGGGAGGCCGGGGTGGGGAGTGCATGTCCTGCTGCTGGTGAGCATGGCCGGCTGTCACTAAAGGCGTGGGCCGTCCCCCATGTCTGGCAGGGATACAGAGCTGCGGCAGCGCAGGCAGCTGTTCGAGGCTGGCCTCCACTCCTCCGCGCGCTACGGCAGCCATGACGGCAGCAGCACGGTGGCGGACGGGAAGAAAAAGCCTCGAAAGTGGCTGCAGTTGGAGACGTCGGAGAGGAGGTGTCAGATCTGCCAGCACCTGTGCTACCTGTCTATGGTGAGCCCACCTGGCGCGGCCGGCACCCTCGTGTGCAGTGCTTGGCCTGAGAGCTCCAGGGTTGCCCCTAGAAGAGGGAGGGCGCTCTCTGCACAGGAGACCTGCTGTGCTCCCATCTCTGGAGCCGGCTGTGGGACCTCAGCAGAGCTTCTGACCTCTAGAGGCGGCTGCCTCACCCCCAGTGACCAGGCCACACAGAGGCTGTCCCTCTGCTCTGCCCACACGTGGCCCTCTCTCCGTCCCGCGGTGCCTCCTTCCTCCTTGGGGAGCAGGTGGCCTCCCTCCCCGCCCTACTTTGTCACCCCAGCCCCCACGCACTCTGCTCTTTTCCATACTTTTTGAGATGGTGAGGGGCGGGTTTCCCACAGTGCTGGGCAGCGTCTGCCACCCCCTGCCCTGTGACCTGTGCCTGGTGGACCTGGGCCCATGGCCTCTCCCCTTTGGCTCTGTTCTTGGCTTCTTGGTTCTGCTCAGTTACGTGATCTGCCTCAGCCCCCAAGGACTTCAGAATCTGTCCTTGGTGAAAGCTGATGTTCCCCCTGTCCCATCTGGGATCAAAGATGCTTTTCTGGCACAGCAACTCCAGGCTACAGCAGACTGCATTCCTCTCGCCTTCTTGACTGTACCCTGCCGGCCTCCTTGTGACCACCTGCCTTCCCCAGCTTTGGGCTTAATAACAAACACACTGCCTCCTCCCCTGCTCACCCCTGTCCTAGACCAGAGGCGGGCTCAGAAAAGCCCTTCCATGGCAACTGGATGGCTGTGGCCCTTGCCATGCTGCTTCCAGACCTCTCACCAGGCAGCTGTCCTGACACCCTGTGGGTAGGGATGCCCAGCTGGCACTGCAGATGGCTCCACGCCACTACACACCTTAGCCTGGAACAGAGAGCATGCCCGACGGGCCTGACCTGCCTCCCTGGGCCTCTTCCCTTTCCACAGTGCCTCACTCCTCCAGTGCAGAAGCCTAGCTAGGAGGCGCCCGCCCCCTACGCTGTGGTGCCTGTGTCCCACAGGGGTCCCCTCCAGCTGCACGTTCCCCGAGAGGCCAGTGCCTCCACGTCCCTCTGCTTGCCCACGGTGGGCCGGGACTGAGACCTGGGTCGACTCTCCTTGGCCTCCCAGTGTGACTGGGTCATGCTGCCTCACCCCGAGTCCTGGCGTGCCCTGTAGAAGAGGGAGGACACAGCCTGTCCCGGATGAGTCAGGCTGGGGCTTTGTACCATTTGAAAGAGCTGAAAACTCTCAGTGCGTCCTCGTCTCCTCCTTACCTAAGGACGCAACTCACGTTGTATCAGATAGGCCCCCTCATGGCCTCATTCGGGCCGATTCACCTGTTCAGAGGCTCTACCCCCACCTGCAGTCACAGCTGAGGTCCTGGAGGTTCACGTTGGCATTTCATGGGGGACAAATGCAGTCTGTGACCACCCTGCCTCCCATCCTGTAGTTTTCCTTCTATCTGGTTTTTCCCCCAGACTTCTCAAAATGTATTACCTAGAGCCATTCTGTTCTTAAAATGATAAGCATTTTCCCAGATCTTCAAAGTATCTTATGAACATCACTGATAAAAGCTGCATAGCTTGGTGTGCTCTTTCTTTTCTTTTCTTTTTTTTTTTTTTGAGACAGTCTCGCTCTGTTGCCCAGGCTGGAGTGCAGTGGTGTGATCCTGTCTCACTGGAGCCTCAGCCTCCTGGGCTTATTAGGTCATCCTCCCACCTCAGCCTCCTGAGTAGCTGGGATAGCAGGTGTACCACCACGCCCGGCTAACTTTTATTTTTGGTAGAGATAGGGTTCTGCTATGTTACCCATAGGCTGCCTACTTCAGCCTCCCAGAGTCCTGGGATTACAGGCATGGGCCACTGCGCCCAGCTGTCCATCCTCTTGCTGGAACACTCTATTCATTGTCCATGTGTGTGAGGGCTGTATGGTGGTTACACCTGGGGGTGAAGCTGGTCTGTCCATGTGAGGTGGCACCAGGTGGCCTCATTTTCAAGCCATCCTTCAGAAACTTCAGAGTTGTCACGTGACATTTCCTGTCAGCCTGAAAGTTATTTTCAAATGAATATATTGTGAGGCCGGGCATGGTAGGCCAATCCCAGTGCTCTGGGAGGTAAAAATGGGCAGATCACTCAAGGCCTGGAGTGCGAGACCAGCCTGGGTAACATAGTGAGACTCAATTTCTACAAAAAATACAAAAAATTAACTGGGTGTGGTGGTGGGGCTATCACTTGAGCCCAGAAGTTCAAGGCTACAGTGAGCCTTTGCAGGCTGGGTGACAGTGTGGCAACCTGTCTTTTTAATTAAAAAAAAATAGGCCAGGCACGGTGGCTTACACTTGTAATCCCAGCACTTTGGGAGGCCGAGGCGGGACAGTCACAGCCTGGCCAACGTGGTGAAACCTCATCTCTACTAAAAATACAAAAAAATTAGCTGGGTGTGATGGCACGCACCTGTAGCCTCAGTTACTCTGGAGGCGGTGGTTGCAGTGAGCCAAGATTGCGCCATTGCGCCTCAGCCCAGGTGACAGTGCGAGACTCCATCTTAAAATATATATAAATCCATAGGCAAAAATTGGGGTCTGACTTGTGTTGACAGTTTGCATTGCTTGGATTACTAATACATTTGTGAATTTTAGTTAGATGTGTTTCCTATTCTTCCTGTCCTTGGCCCCAAGTGTCTCTCCAAGGTCTTATTTTTGTCAGTAGGTGGCATTCCCACACTCCTACAACATGTTCTCTGTTTCTTGCTTAGAAACACTGCAGACGAGAACAAGTCCTTCCCCTCGAGCTTTCTGAGAAAGGCCTATGACCCTTCTGCCTCTTGAATATTGAGAATGAATTTTTCCTTATTTTCAAACTCAGAATTAGAATAGTACTTGGAGTCAGCGTGGAGTACGGGAGCCCCCCACAGAAGCCAGGTGGACCCCAGTGAGGGTCTCTGTCCCAGCACTCTCCTGTGGCCTTAGGCAGCAAAGCGTCCACTGGCGGGACAGCTGTGGGCTTTGTGGACAGCCCGCCCAGGGAGGCCGGGGCTGGTGGGTGAGCTTGTCCACACTGCAGAGTCAGGAATCTGTGATGTTGAGGGTGTCGGGGGAATTTGCATGGGGTCGTTGGACGCCCCTTGCTCTGTTGACTGAGCCACTCCTGGACCACCATGAGAACCAGTTTTGCTGCTGGAAAGCCCAGGGCGTGTTCCCCGCGTGGCTGCCCAAATTGGAGTCCTCCATGTTCCACATCTGTGCCAGCACCAGGGTGGTTTCGAACCCAGGATCTTAGCAGCCCTCAGAACTCAAGAGATTAGAAATACGTCCCCCTCACTGTCTTTACCAGCCTGGTGGTGACTGAACCTCTCCCAGGAAACTCCAGCAGAAATCTGGAGGGGCCCTGAGGGCCACCCCTAGGTCTGACTCAGAGGTCGTCTGTCCCTCACTTTCCTAGTTGAAGACCATGTTCCAGGTGGTTTGTCAGTTTCCATTGTAGTCCGTTTCCAGTGTTCCCAGTCCTCAAAGCCCTTGGCCCGGGTGGGTGGTGGGTGCCAGGGCTGCTCTGGCTGGGGCAGTGGGTGTGAGGGCTGCCTGGCTGGGCGTGCTCCCACTTTACCCTCAGGGCGCTGTGCAGTTGTCTCCTGACCTCCGGGTGTTCTGCTCTTGCTTGCAGGTGGTACAAGAGAACGAAAACGTCGTGTTCTGTCTGGAGTGTGCTCTGCGCCACGTGGAGAAACAGAAGTCCTGCCGAGGGCTGAAGTTGATGTACCGCTATGATGAGGTCAGTCCCTGCCTGCGGGATAGGGTGGGGCGGCAGCGTGGCGCCTTCCCTGGTCCTGGCTGGATGTAGGCCCTCCGGCCTGGCAGTTCTGTGCCTGGTGGGCAGCCAGGGCTCTGCAGGCCTGAGGTGTCCTGTTCTTAAGCCCTCAACCCACTCAGGCCCCACGTTAGGATCCCGAGGGGAGCAGGGCCTGCATGGGCCCGTAGTGCCGTGCATTTGGATTTCAGAGATGGGCTCTCATCAGGGCTGAGGCTCTTCCTGCAGCCTCACTGACTTTCCCAAGGGCTGCACCACTGTGGTTTAGAGCCAGACCCTTTTTTGTGGTGACCTGTCCCAGGCACAGTGGGATGGTTGGCAGTGGACTCTCCAATCTCCACTCACTCGACGCCAGCCCCTCCAGGCTGAGAGAGCTGGACGTGTCTGCAGACGCTGGGGCAGGATGGGCCCAAGTCCCAGTGCCTTACTGCAGGCGCCACGCTCCTCTGGAGGGAGAGGTCGCAACAGTGCAGGGCCTGTGCAGCTGGGGGCTGCCCTGAGTGGCGGAACTGCTGGCAGCAGTGCCTCTCCCCTGCTCTGCCACGTGTGCTTCCCCTGCCCTGCCCGCCTGCGCCACCTGCGCTTCCCACGGACTCTGATGAGGCTGGTACGAGGAAGGTCACCACATTGTGGTCCTGGCACAGTTGAGGCCACTGAGTGGGGCGGGTGCTGCGGGTCTGACTGTGCGGGGCCTGGTGCCTCTGGGGGCCCAAGCAGTGGGGCCAACTGGTGGGTCTCACTCGATAAGCCTTGAGCTAAACGATTGGAGAGCTGGAAGAAGAACGCTTTGCATCTGTTTTGTTTCAAAGAGCGTGCTGGGTGAAGGCAGTAAGCACCTGCTGTCCCTCCTTCACCTCAACAGCAAATGTCCAGGCACAGGTACAAATGACGAAGCCTTTGCGGCTGAGATGAGCGTGGCTCTGGCAGCTTACGGAGTGCAGGTGGTGGCACGGGGAGGCCTCCTCTGGCTGCCTGGAAAGCGCTCTGTGGATCACGCGTTGGGCCTCTCACCAGCAGCCTGTTTCTGTAGCCGGATGTCTGACGTGACCAGATCCTGGGAAAAGAATGGCCCGCAGGGGCTAGGAACTAAGGGTTGGTTTTGATGAATGAGGAGGAGCAAAGGTATTTAGAAACTGCATACTCTGCAGCAGCGGGTGTAGTTCAGTAAGCAAGTCTGTGCCTCTGTTCCCTGTTGAGCTGTGCAGTTTTCTGTTTTTGAGACGGAGTCTCACTCTGTTGCCCAGGCTGGAGTGCAGTGGCATGATCTCGGCTCACTGCAACCTCCGCCTCCTGGGTTCGAGCGATTCTCCTGCCTCAGCTTCCGGAGTAGCTGGGATTACAGGCATGCACCACCACGCACCCGGCTCATTTTTCTTTTTAGTAGAGACAGGGTTTTACCATGTTGGTCAGGCTGGTCTCAAACTCCTGACCTCAGGTAATCTGCTCGCTTCGGCCTCCCAAAGTGCTGGAATTAACAGGCGTGAGCCACCACATCTGACCCATTCTTTTAAATAGGAAATTTCTAGCTTGTAAACAGACCATTGCAAAATCTTGTTCTCAACCTCCCAGTGTGCCCAGCACACAAATCACCCATGGCTGTGCCTGCTGACCTGGGACAGTCTGCTTTAAACACCTACTTTTTGGGGGGTAGGGGACACACCTAGGTTGCAAATCCCTGAATTCATGGCTTGGCTTCTCAGGGACGGTGAAGCGTTCTGGGGAGTTTGGAGCCATTTGTATCTCCGGCCCTTGCAGGCTGGCTGAGCGGGGTCCAGTGAGTGGGGTCTTGGGCTGCCTGCTGCCAAGCCTGGTGTGAGGGCACTGGTCTGGGGCAGGTGCTGTCCACCTGTCGAGCTGCATGCGGGGAGGGAACGGTGCTCTCCTGTAACCGCACGCTGCCGGCTCCTCCTCACTCGTCCTTATGGTAAGGTAGCTGTAGTCCCCTAAATGGGTTTTGTGGCAGCTCAGCCACTTATTCCTTATCAGTGTTTATCATCAGTACCTCAAGCAGCCATGACTATGGTGTTATTACAGATACGTGTGCACCCCCCTTCCAAGGGCGCCTTTAACTTGTGATGGGAGCCAGCTGTCACTTCCTTACCCTTATCTTGAGGGCTTTCCAGAGGGCTAGAGATCAGGCCCTCAGACGTTTCATTCCATGGCTGGCTTCCTCGCCTGCCGGACTCAGCGTGGTTCCCAGCCACCCCTGGCCCACAGAGATGCTCATGAGATGCACGTTTGCTACTCCTTCCCATGTTCTTTTTAAAAATGAGATGATTATAGGATGTACTGTGTGAAAGTTACACAGTTTTGGTGCCAACAGATAAATGATTCTCTTGGGTGAATTACAAGGATATCTATAGGTGACAAGTGTTTGCATTTATTTGCATGACCAGGTTCAGTGGCTGGTAGCTAAAGTGAGTCAAGTAGCTTGGGTATTTGTGTCACCATCCAGGACGTAACAAAGCCCCCAGGTCTCTTTGCTGAGTGCTCCATGGTGGAGGCAGTGCTCTGGGCTCCCACTGCCAGCCCTGCCCTTATGAGCGACAGACCATGGTGGACCAGGGTATTGATGAGGATGAAAGGGCCGTGCCTGCTGTGTGGCGTCAGGAGGAGCTGGGAAAGGGAGACTCACTGCGTCTGAGCCTCTTGGGGACATTTTAGACGCTGTTGGTTGGTGTGGCGAAGGGGGACGGCTACGCCGCTGCCCTCTGCCCTAAACCTGCCCCTGCCTGGCTGTCAGGGACAGAGCTCTTGTTCATATGGTATGTTAATTGTTGATTGTTAATATGGTATGTTAATTGTGCCTTCCTTTCACCCCCAAACAGGAACAGATTATCAGTCTGGTCAATCAGATCTGCGGCAAAGTGTCTGGTAAAAACGGCAGCATTGAGAACTGTCTCAGTAAACCCACACCAAAAAGAGGTCCCCGCAAGAGAGCGACAGTGGACGTGCCCCCCTCCCGGCTGTCAGCCTCCGGTTCATCCAAAAGTGCTTCAAGCTCATCATGAAGATGCCAACGCCCGTGGTCGATTTATATATATTTTTTTGTAATTATTATATTCTAGTTTGGAGTACTTGCTGTAGGATTGAAGCTGTCTTTGCACTAGCTCTAAAGAAGATTTTCTTCTGGTTTTAGAGAACTAATTTTGTTTGTTTTAGCATTAAACTGTTGAACTTTTTTTTGTACTTAGAAAACCTAGATACTGCAGTCAGATTTTGGAAACTGCCGAATAGTCACTGTTTTAAAAACCCTGCAGGGGCTGTATTAATTTGTATTGCCCCATGGCTGACAAAAGCCTTTTTTTGTTGTTGTTTTGATTTTTTTTTTTTTTTTTTGTAACTGTTGGGGAAAAAAAGGCTTTTTAACCCATTTTTGAAGAGGGTGAAGTTTGGAGAACAAATTTAAAAACCATCAGTCACGTGAGCAGATTTTTTAGAAGGGATAGGAGACACAGGCACGCACACACACACACACACACACACACACACACAAAACTTGAAATGGCTTTGCTTTGGCTGTCGTCTTCTGCCGTGTACCAGATGAGCTTGTGATCTGGGAAGCCGGGGCACCCCCGTTTTGTTTCTCTGGGCGGTTGTGGCAGCTGAAGGCGGACGTTGTTTCCTAACCATAGGCGGAATGAGGAGACGGGAGCGAGTGGGCTCTGCACCAGCACATCACTATGCATCTGTTCAAGGAAAGAAGAAAAGCGAGCGAGGAAGACGGAAAAGACTGCCTGCCTTGGAGGGGTCACATGAGGGAGACCTGTGCCTGATTTCATTAGGAAATCCATTCTGTTATTTTTTGGTGCTGTTGGCTACTTTATCAAAAAACCCTTCAATAGCATCCTTAAGATTTAAAAAAAAAAAAAGAAAAAGAAAAAAAAAAAGGAAAAAAGTGATGGAAGCCGTAAGTGCTTCTTTGTCATCGACGTGCAATCTTTCTAACATTCCATCTCCATCTCACCGCTTCTTGTTTGACACCTTCACAAGTCAGCATTAATCTTTCTTTTAAAATTTGTTTCGTTTATGATCACGTAGAGAGCCACTAGGAGGCCTGCAGTTATTTTTGAATGTGAAAATGCATTTGCGTTCATCTTCTCTATTTTTTCTCTTCATGTTGTAACAAAAAGGAAAAAAGAAAAAAAAAATCCCATCCCTTTTGTACATATGCCTGTAAATTGTTTTAAATACTTGAGCCTTTTTCTCAGTGGGGGGTGGGGAGGGGGGTGAGAAGACAAGATGAAGAAAAGCCTTACATTTCCGTTTCTTCATCGGTTGGATTGGATGCTTACAGGGTTTTTCTTGTAACATTTATAAGTGCTGCTTACATCACTGAACAACAACAAAAAAATAATAATGGAGTAGCTGTTGCCCTTCTCCGGTTGTGTGTACAGTATGTGTGGAATAAAAAAGGGAAACTGTTTTCACAAGCTGTTCTTTGTTTCATAATTGGATTCATCAATCCCGCAGCTACCCATATTGCACTGAGCTTGCCAGTGGTGACTGCCAGGAACGTCCTATGATCCACTTTGTTGGTTGTTGTTGCAGAAGACTGAACTGTTTTGGAATATTTAACAATTACAGAAACAGAGTCAAGTGTTTTCCAATGTGGTTGTCCGGTTTCTATGGCCTTGCTGTGTACTTTCCCTCTTTTTGACAGTAAACTTCTGCCTATGGCTTACAGTTTGACATTTAATTTATTAGCGCTGCTCTGCACCCCTCCCTTGGGAGGGAGACTTCATGTGGTTTATTGCGAGTTTTTTGTTTACTTTTCAGGTTTGTACTACAAGGTTTAATAATAAAAACAAAGTTTTTTGGACATTTGTCTGTCTTGTGGAAGATGACTGAATGGAATGAGCTCTTTCTTTTCCCATCCACGGGCAGGGGGCAGAGAATCCCCCGTAGCCAGGGAGCAGAGCCACCCCCACGCCGCAGTCCTGCTCCCACAGCTCCCACCTGCCGCTGGGTCCCCTTCAGCGTAACCTAATGGTTTCCATGTGGCCCAGCAGGCTGGGCCAGAGCTGCTGGTGGGCTGCGGCCGTCCCCCTCATTTCCCATGGAGCCGTGCCCCCCTGCTGAGCTTTCAGGATGAGGACACTGGGTGCATTCCGGGTGGTAGGGCTGCAGACAGCCCCCTCATCTCAGCGGGGAGCTCGCTCGCTCTCTGGTGGGGCTGGAGGAGTGGTGGCAGGAACATATCTCCAGGGGACCAGTTTCTTTTCATAAAGAATAGAGGATTGCTTTGGCTTGTTTCTGTTCTTTTGGGCCCAGGTGTATGAAAGTAGGGGTTGGTGGGACTGGTTGGCTATTGGACTGATAATTCTGTAATGATCAAAGGACCAAGCTTTGCCAGAGTGGTTTGGCTACAGTCAGCTCTTCTACAGGAAGTGGCCTTTTCCACCTGTGAACGTCGCTCCCTGCCTCACACAGAACCGAGCCCTGTGGAGCCTTTACTGCCTGGCCCAGACCCTGCCCACATGCAACCTCCTGGGGCAGCCCCCAGTGACCTGCGTGTCCCTTCACACTAAGGAACCCTGACTTACAGTGACCTTAAGAACGTGCGTATTTAGAAGCCTTTGTGTATAAACTAGCTCCGTGCGCTCTCAGTTTACCATCCTCACACTTTATTGTTAGCTGTTCTTTCAGTTTCTCACACGTTATTGGCAATTATGTAAAAATCAAGAACCTCTATAAAACCACCTGGCTTTCCAGGTGGAATTCCGCATACAGCCAAAACCGGATTCCAGTGTGGCCAGACAATGCCCAAGTCCCGTCCCAATTTAAGAGTTGCTCTCGTCACTACCATCCGGAGTGGCCTCTCTGTCAGTGTGTGACGTGGCCAGGGCAGTGTCCACCTGAACTTCCTCCTCATCAGACTGAACCACGGGGGACTCCCCACCCTCACTGATGTCCTGGGTGGCCGTGTCGGTGCAGGTGGAGGAAGAGGAAGGTGGCTTGGCTCGTAATTCTGAGGGATTTGGAACCTGGAGGGTAATCTCATTCTGACAGGTACTGGATTCAGGCCCTGAAAAATAACGTAGGGAAGAAAAAGTCCTGTCATAAAAAGATTGCGGATTAGAATCGCTGCCAACAGCTGTGGAATGTGCCCGTCATGAAAGGGGGGTGTGGTTTTTGTTCCAGGGACCTGGGGCCTGCCCTCTAAGACACTGAGCTGAGTGATGCCAGAGGCAGCCTCGGGCCCTGCGGTGACCCTTCCATCCCCTAAGGAGTCAGCCACCTGTGACAAAGATCAAGAGCTTCTAGGACTATGTGATAGTGTGTAATAGAGGCCCGAGGGCAAGTGCTGCGTATCTTGGAGGAGCAGTCCCTGTAACCTCGATAATCTAGATGTCTGTCTTTCTACCCTTTTCAGTAATTCAGAGACACCACTGCTGAGACACTCGGAATTATTGACCTTTCAGCAGGTCCCCAATTTTATGGAACTAAATAGGCTCTTCAAGGAATCAAAATTCTATCTTCAGGTGTCACTGTTTCTAAATATTTCCTTGACTCTGGGTGAGGGTTCATTCTGGTTTCCAGCATTCCGGCCTTCTCAGGATGGGGGCAAATGCACCCAAGCCCCTTCTCTTTCCTGGGATGACACCGTTCTGACAGATTGCCAGGAGAAGTGGGTGAGAAGTTTAGAGGAAGCAGAAACCGTGGTAATGGTAGAACCTTCCAGAGATGGCTGCGGTGCTGCCAGGAGGACTGAGCTTTGCCTTGACCCAGCCAGAAGAACTGGTCTGAAATATGAAATGCACCTAGCCCAGGTACAGGTCTGGCACCTCGGTCAATATTTGCTGCATGAATGTGAAACAAAATTTTGGGAAGGGATGAAAGGAACTGAAACGCAACTAAGTTTTACAACACAGGCCAAGAGCTGAACATACACCATGGCTTTGCCCCATAGCAGGCATGCCCCTAAATGCCTGCTGCATCAAGAGGGAAGAGTTCCATGGGAGCCACGCAGGAGAGTCTGCACCTCCCTGCAAACGCCAGTCCTTAATCACAAGGAGCAGACTCAGATGGATTTCTGGGTGGTAAAGGAGGGAAAACAAGAAAGCTCTCAACTCACCAAAGTTACCGGAGTGGAGCATGTCAAATCTTTGAGAAGAATTCATGAAGGAACCACACCACTGTTGCAGCTGCCACACAGCCGTGTGGAACCGTGGGGTAGGGGAGCCAGGAGCTGGCTGTGCGCTTGGGGCTTTGTGTGTAAGTGACTGGCAGATGTTTCTCACTTCTCCCTTTGGAGGGGAGTGGCATCGGTATAGCCCCGGTTCAGCTGATGCAAGTTTGTCAACCCTACCTAAGGCGGGGGACAGCACAGTGTTCTCCTCTCCCGAGTTCAGGAAGACGTCCAGGGCCTCCTGGTCAGATATGTCCATCAGGTCCATCTGCTCCAGCATGTCCACATTCACTTCCATGGATGACATGCTGCCTATGGGCTCTGCGGAGAGATCAGCAACACGAGGAAGGACACGTCTTTAATCAACAGGTGATCTTCCATCGTCATTAGGCTAACTACATTGCATTTTCTAAGCTTACTTCAAAACGGAATTTGAAGCAACATATTAGTAGATAACATATGCCGGTCTGGCACTTTAAATGCATCCTAAATCACCCTTGGCAACTATTATACCTTTTACACTTTCCTTAATCTGCTCATCCCCAGCCCTTCGGGACGCTGAAGACCAATCCCCGCATTAAGTGATTTCCGGCTGTTTGGAGTAGGACCCTCAGCCTGTCTCAAGGAGGCCAACATTCCTGCAGCAACAGTTAGCGACCTTCCTCCCTGCCAGCCAGGACTCTGCTTCCTGCCTACAGTTGCCCCGAAACTTCCAGGCAGGCACAGTCCTCTAATTGCAAGTGGAGTTTCCACTGTCCTTGGAACATTTCTCAGGCCTAATGGCTGAAGGGGTTTGAACATCTGTAAGCTGCAAGAGCTCCCTGCAGTGGAAGCACAGACTAGGAGAGAACAAAACCCAGCCCACCAGCAGACGGCGACCCCAAGAAACAGCACATGCCTGGTCAGCCTCCGCCCGGCCCTGAGCATGGGACACCTCACAGGTCTTTCCTCATAGGCAAACGACCTCTATGGTCCAGAAAACCACAAGCCACATAAGTTATCCTAGCCACGGGGATGCCTAGCAGAAGCAAATGCAAAGTTTTTCTGGAATGACCCTCCCTTAACCTTGGTTTATACAAAGTCAATCCCAACCCAATCTGGCATTTGTAACACACATGGAATGAGCCACTCCGAGTGAGGGGCAGCAGAAACAAACAGTATCCTTGCTAAAGAACCTGAGATGGCTGTTCACACACTGCAGTCACAGGAAGGGTAGAGTCAAAAACAAGGTGTCAAAAATAAGGACAGACATTTGAAAGAGAGCCAAATAATGACTAGGTAGAAGAGACTGAAATCTCAAACTTGGGGCACAGTCACAGCCCCATAGAAAATGAATAAACTAGACGCAGGGTGAGTAAATCTGTGCAATGCAGCATAGCGGAACAAAGGGAAATGCAAGCGGGCATAAGAGGTCTGCGAGACACAGAAGCGTAGCATCTGGTCACGTCTCCCCAGAGCCAAGAAGGGAAGAGAACTCTATTCAAAGAAGCTGATGATTTTCCCAAATCGATGAAAGACATCAGGACCCAGATTTAAAAAGCAAAACATTCCAAGTGAGATCAAAGCAATCCTCACCTACATCAATTGCTTTGAAGCTGAAGAACATCAAAGACAAAGGCTCTCTAAAAAGCAGCCAGAGAGAGAGGGCAGGTTAAGAAAGAGAAGGAAATAATTAGGATGACAGGCAACTTCTGAACAACAATAATAAAAGCCAGAAGACTGTGGAGTAAGTTCAAAGAGGAGAGAGAAATGTCATCTCTAAAATGGTGTAACATTAGGTATCATTTAAGATCCAGGAGAGGAGAAGCAGAGACCAAGAAGAAACACGTCATCACAAGCCTGCTCTCGCTGGAGGCACAGCGAAGGAAGGACTGAGTGCAAGAAAGCATGTTAAGCAAAGAGATGTGAGAGTGTGTGAGTTAATGTAAAACCTGGAATGGAACAGTCATAACAAGGAGTCACCAGGGCCAAATTACCCTCCTGAACAAAGACACGGGGGCGGAGAGGAGGGTGCTCAGAGCCACAGGACATGAGATTACTGCTTCATCTGGGAGGAAAGTGAGTCTCACTATCTTCAGGCTCAGAAAAATCACTGAAGTTCAGCACTCAAATGAGAGGTAAGATTAATTCCTATTTTCAGTTGGGGAAAAGTGTTATGGTTTAGATGGTCCCATGCTTGGCAGCATCATCCCCACCAACTGAGCCAGCCTGCTCTGCCTCGGACTTGGCCAGGGTTGAGCTCAGCCACACAGGGACAGCAGTTCACTGGGCTTGATCTTCAGGGCTGAGTGGTCAGGGGAATTTGATGGCACCCTGGTCAGGCTTGTTCTTTTTGGGGGCACACTTCTGAGGCTTTCCTTTCTGACCTACGGAAGCCTTTTGCCAAGGCCTTTCTGTCGTTTAGATTTTGGCTTCTGACTTCCGTTTTGAAAATTTGTCTGTGCCATCTTCTTGAAAAGGGCAGGAGTATAACTTAGGAGAGAAAAAATTGGACTAAGAAGCACAGGAAAAGCTTTCAGGAAAATTCTGTAGCACCAAATAAGATGGTAATGAGTGTGTCAGTGATCACAGGAAATGTCAGTGAGCCAAACTTGCCAGTTCAGAGATTATACGACTGAACTGAAGTAAAATCCAGCTACCTTCTGTTCACAGGAGGCAAATATGGAGACACAGAAACATGAAAATGTTTCTTAAAAAATGAAAAGATATAATGAGCAAACAAGAAAGCTGATATAGCTATATTAATATCAAAATAGATTTTAATGGGAAACAAAAGTAATACTGGGATAAAGAGTAGTACTTAGTGACTTTTAAATGGTTCAATTCACCAGGAAGATAATCTAAAACTTCTATTTTTGGTTACGTTTTTAAAGTTAAAAAATGGCATAATGACAATGAAAACATGATATCTGTGATCTTGGGCGCGTGTCACTATACCTATTCGATGGCTGACATCAGCAGTCCCAAAGTTAGTAAGAGAAATCGAAATCCTATTCTCCAATCACAATGAAATTTAGTTAGAAATTGGTAACTGCTAGGAAAACTTTCACATATCTAATTATTTTTAAAAACATTTATAAACAGTTCACAAATCAAATATGAAATGCTAATGATAAAATTTACCCAGAAATTATTAGTGCCAAAATTTGTAGGATTCAACTAAAACGGTACTCCTTGCAAGAAATCCATAGCTTTGAATGCCTTACCAGAGAGGAACGCTGAAAATCAAGCCTGAATATTCAACTTAGGTTAGAAAAAAACAAACGCCCAAAGAAAGCAAAACTGAAGAGAAGTTAATGAAACAGCAGAAAGAACAAAGAAGCTGGTTAGGTTCTGGGGTAAGACTCATCGTAAGTAGAGATGAAAGGAATAAAAGGCACATGAACAATTTTAAGAATACAAAAGCAAACCTACCCAGGAACACAGTTAAGGGGGAGACGCACACCATGGGCAACGTTATGCTGACATAGCGGACAACTAAAGACAATTCCATGGAAAACTTGCCAAAATTAATGAGAAATAGGAAATCTCTATAGCCATCAGAAAAAAAGAATAGGTAAAGTCACTGGTCTCAGCATCGGAGACAAGTTCTACCGGCCATTCAGGAATGCATGAGACACGTGCGCTTGCAGAAAGATCCAATACCACTAAGAGGCCCATTGTGTCTCCATCCAGAAACTTACTGCAATTCTGCTCAAATTGTAGACAAGGTTCTTCAACAAACTTGAAACTGTGACATTTACACCAAAGGACAAGACCCCAAGAGTCATGGCAACTATGAAGAAAATAAATGTGTGCAGACGCGCAGGGCAGGGCGGGAAATGCGTGCAGACGCGCAGGGCAGGGCGGGAAATGCGTGCAGACGCGCAGGGCCGGTCGGGAAATGCGTGCAGAAGCGCAGGGCAGGTCGGGAAATGCGTGCAGACATGCAGAGCAGGGCGGAATGGCTCCAGCAGACTCAGGCTTCACTAGAAAACGTTTGCTCGGTCCCAACACTCCTGACACTTTGCACCAGATCGTTCTCGGTGGTGGGGTTGTCGTGGGTAGTGTGGGATGTTTAACTGCGTCCCTGGCCTCTGCCCACTAGATGCCAGTAGCACACCCTTACCCCAAGCATGACAAGCAAAATGGGTCTCCAGACATTGCCAAATGTCCCCTCGGGGGCAAAAGTGTCTCCAGCTGAGAACCAACACTTGAGTAAGTATACAACAGTGTAGTTTTGGCTCAGGGACCGGCAGCAGAAGAATGCAGCCAGAGAGGCTTGAAGACTCCCGAATGGTGTCGTTTCATTCCAACAGATTAGCAAAAATTAAAAAATCTGACGCTACCAAGTGCCGTAAAGATGTAATCAGAATGTGCATACGTGGCTGGGGAGCCTATAAACTGGTGCAAATGTCTGGCAAGGAATTTGACAGAATCTAGTAAAATGAAAGCCATGTCATTATGACCAGTAATTCCTCTCCTAGTTATATACCTTAAAGAAGTGATTCCCAAAGTGTGGTTCCCCTCAGCATCACCTGGGAACTTGGTTATAATGCACATCCTCAGGCCCCACCCACACCTGCACAGTCACAAAGCCTGCAGTGGGCCCAGGAATCCATGTTGGAACCACAGACCCTCCAGGGGTCTGTGAGGCTTCCCAAGTCTGAGAACAGCTGGTCTTAAAGCAACTCTTACGGATGTGTACAGAGAGACAAATTATAAGAATGTCCAAGGCCAGGTGTGGTGGCTCACGCCTGTAATCCCAGCACTTAGGGAGGCCCAGGTGGGAGGATCACTTGGGCCCAGGAGGGTCAAGACCAGCCTGGGCCACATAGTGAGACCCTATCTCTCTAAAAAATTAAAAAATTAGCCAGGCATGGTGGCGCACACCTGTAGTCCCAGCTACTCGGGAGTCTGAGGTGGTAGGACCACTTGAACCCAGGAGTGCCAGACTGCAATGAGCTATGATTATGCCACTGCACTGCAGCCTGGGTGACAGAGCGAGACTCCGTCCTAAAAAAAAAAAAAAAAGTCCGGCATTGTTTTTACGAAAGAAGAAAACTGAAAACAAATACCCATCAATACAACAATGAACAAATTATATTTATTCAATGGAAATGACTATTTAAGAACAGAAATCAAATGAGAGGTGAATGTAGAGGTGAATGTATCAGTATGGATGATTCTCAAAATCACAGCACTTAGGTGCACTTTTGCCTGTCAATTCTATCTTTTCTAACTGTAATTGTAATTTGATCACTAGCCCCAAACCTCGTTCTCTTCCCAGGGCACTGGGTCCACTCTGGAGCATCCCAGAGCTGCGTCAATCCCTCAGAAGCAGGCACACCCCTGGCTCCATAGGATTCCATTTTGCTGAACTACTGATTCAGAGACACAAGAGCCTGAAATCTATGGGAATACAGAGCCAGAAAACCCAGGCACAGACCAGGACATCTCCGAGGTGATTTATTAATAAGTAACTGCAGGCTACCCTGACATTCAGCAATAAAATGAAAGCAATAAAAATGCTTTTCTAAGAAAATAGCAGTCATATCAGGCAGAAGATCAAACCTGGGCTAGGGTCTTACAAAACACCTAATGATGCCCTAATGGCACGGAGAGCTCTGCGGGGCCTGTGGTGGCACCCAGACCCCCTCTGCTGCTCAGCCCTCCTGGCATGGCCTTCAGTCCTCAAGCCTGAGAGCCTCTGTGCTTGGGGGGCCATCCGGCCTCAGCACCATCCAAGTGGCACAGAAGTGCCTTCACCCCTTCCTCTGATGATTCTCGGGATAAAACTTGCCATGGCCTTGTCTTAATTAAGAAATGATGCTTCTGAAAGTGAAATTCCAACTGCTATTTCTGACATAGTGGAATGAGTCCAAAACACCATGTTTGCTGCAGAGTTTTTAAATTTTTGATTGATTCTCCTAAATTAATACTAATCCTTGGAGATGAAGATTCCTCCCTAAGAAAGGCGCTGTGGCTCGTCACGCTGGGAAGTCAGAGCCGGCTCTGCACAGCTGTGCAATGGGATGTCCGATTCCCGTATGCGGCTGTCCCTCAGCTCTAGCTGAAGAGAAAGCTAAAAAGCCCAGAGCCTCCAATTTTCTTCTTCAAAGTTTTCAAAACCATATATTGACAACATGTGCCTGATTTTTACCTTAAAAACATGAGTCCAACATTTTCTTGAAACTTAATCTCTGAGATACTCAAAACCACGAAAATTTAACCACTTCGTATTTCCTTGCAGGTATTTCTGGCAGGTAGCTGCTAGACGCTTCCCTCTGCCAGCCCAGTGCCTTGCTAGCTGTGGAGGAGGTGCAATGCGTGCCTGTCCCTGTCACCAGGGGCTGGTCATCAACAGAAGTTGCTTCTTAGAAGCCGGCCACGCACCTACTACATCATCATCAGCCGTATGTCTGTGGCTCTCCCTATAATGGGAGCTTCCCGAGAGGTGCTTTCATTTCTCTGTGCTTCCTCTGGGCTCACCAGCAAGTGCTAAACTGAAGGAAGATAGAGTTAAGTTGTTCACCAATCAGAGTTTCTATGACATTGCTGCAATGTGTCATTATGTTCAAATTTGCGTGTCGGCCACGGTGTATCTGTATGGATTGAATGTGTCCCCCTAAAATTTGCATGTTGAAGCCCTAACCCCTACGATGAGGATACCTGGAGCTGGGACCGTTGGGAGGTGATTAGGTTAGATGAGGTCAGGTGGACATGGTGCCTGTGGTCGAGATTAGCCCTAATACCAAGAGACAGCAGAGGGCTCCACCCTACTGTTGGCCACGTGCACACATAGGGAGAAGGGGGCCGTCTGTGAGCCAGGCAGAGAGCCCTTATCAGACACCGATCACGCCAGCACCCTGATCTTGGATCTGAGGCCTCCAGAACTGAGGGAAAAGAAATGTCTACTGTTCAAGCCACCCAGTCCACATGGTTTCGTTATGGCAGCGGGGGTAAAACAGTGTCCTTCTCTGCTTCTACCCATAGCAGGATAAAAATCCCTGGAGCAAACCTTCTCCTTCCTCCCAAAGGAGCCATGGAAAGCCACTCTCTACAACTTGCAGCAAACACGGAAGTAACAGAATCCTGTACGTCCACTCGGAGGAACGCACGGAGGACAAATGCAGGCTCACGGTTACAAGAACGGCGAAGGCTGACTCTAGAGAACGTTGTTAAGCTTCAAACCTATACTGTGCGTTGGAAGGTAAACAAGCATCATCCTCACAACTAACTGCGTTCACCAGCACACTATGAGGTCTTCAGCTACTGCTATTAATCTATTTTTCTCAACATTATTTTCTTTCCTCATTCTTGGATTTCTTTTTATGTATTTATTTATTTTTTGAGATGGAGTCTCACTCTGTCGCCAGGCTGGAGTGCAGTGGTGCGATCTCAGCTCACTGCAACCTCTGCCTCGCGGGTTCAAGCGATTCTCCTGCCTTAGCCTCTTGAGTAGCTGGGATTATAGGCACATGTCACCACGCCTGGCTAATTTTTGCATTTTTAGTAGAGGCGAGGTTTCATCATGTTGGCCAAGATGGTCTCCATCTCTTGACGTTATGATCCACCCACCTTGGTCTCCCAAAGTGCTGGGATTACAGGCATGCACCACCGTGCCCGGCCTCATTCTTGGATTTCTTTAACTTCTCCTTGGAGGGGACACAACTGGATGACAAGGAAGAAACACTCCTGGAGGATGTGGTTGGGGGCAGGATAGAGAGAACAAAGGCCAGGACCAGGCAAGCCTGGGGAGAGGATGAAGGCTGAGATTTGGGAGGTAAGGGAGGTGTCCAGGGGGTGATGAGAAATTCAGGAGAATGGGAGGGCAGGAACACAGGGGAAGGTTTGGACGGGTCTCCCCGCTGCCTGGGGTCTGGTCCTGCCTATGCTGCGCAGGCTGGTGGGAAAATGTGAGCTGCTCGGCGCCACTGCCCTGTTCACCCCTGCTGTACCTCCGAGTCACTGGGTTCTTCCAAAGGAAAAGCTGGGAAGGAGTTCAGTGTCTGGACGTCTAATCGGCTTGTTCCTTACAGCACTATTTACCGAGGGAAAGATTTTAAATGTTCAGCTAGGAAAACTGGTAGAATATATTAGGATACATCATGACAAAAAGACACAGCCTTTGACACACAACCTCTCAAAGTATTTCTAACAACAGGGGGAAAGAGTCCTATATAACATGAAGAAAAGTTAGAGACAAAGCCATTTATATGTACGGTCCAGTCAGATTGCAATTAAATAAGCAGACTTGACAGAGACTAGAAAGAACGCACAAAAAGCAGTAACAGGGATTATTCTGTCCTGGAGAATTAAGGGCAATTTTCCGTTTGTCCATTTTGGTAATTTCTAGAAGCCTAATTTGTGTTTGTAATCTTTGTTTTTTTGAGACAGTCTCACTCTGCCACCCAGGCTGGAGAGCAATGGCGCGATCTCGGCTCACGGAAACCTCTGCCTCCTGGGTTCAAGCGATTCCCGTGCTTCAGCCTCCTGAGTAGCTGGGATTACAGACATGCGCCACCACGCCTGGCTACTTTTGGTATTTTAGTAGAGACGGGGTTTCACCATGATGGCCAGGCTGGTCTCAAACTCCTGACCTCGGGTGATCCGCCTGCCTTGACCTGCCAAAGTGCTGGGATTACAGGCATGAGCCACCATGCCTGGCCGTATCTGTAATCTTTAGAGGTATTAAAAAAATATATCTTCAACTAAAGCCTAGACTGATAGAAGAGGCAAAATCAGGGCAAGAGATAGGTGGCCCGACGCACACATTTTGGTTGCTGGAGTCTAATAACAGAACGGGACTTCTGAGGACTCTGCCTCATGCCCTGCTCTGGGGAGAGGAGCCCATCGCCACCCTGCACAGCCACTGAGTCCCTGCTCCAGCAGCCCCGGCCCCAACTCACCTCGCCGCTCTGTGATCTGCAGGTAGCCGGTGGACAGGTACTGCTCCATGTCCTGCTGGAAGGCTTCCTCAAAAAACTTCTGCCGCTCCTTCAGCTTCATTTGCTGGGTGTGCTCCATTTCCAGGACCTTCTGGGCGTGCTCTGCATCTAGTTCAGCTGAGGAAACAGAATAACTGGGGTTAGGGTTTGAAAAGGGACTGAGAGAGGAAATGGGTATAAACAGCTGCTCACATCCCCCCTCCAAGTGGATGGAGTCATGCTGCATTGACAGACTTGGGCTGGTGCCCCGACCGTGTGTACAGCTGGCCTCCTTGCCCCCCCAATCTGCTGCACTGCTTCCCCTACCTGGGCAGTCAGGCCCTTTGTTCCACACCTTTGCATGTGCTGTTCCCTTTGCTGGAACGACCTTCCGCCCTCCCACCACATCGCCCATTCGTCAGTCACAAACAGCTGTTCACCTTCCAAGACTAGCTTCTCAGGTTGTCCTTCTGCTAACTCCAGTGGAGTCTGCTGCTCCATCCAGATGTTTCCACATCCCTGTGTTTAAACTTCTGCAGCTGACTTACAAATTGCAGTGCAATTGCTAAGGACTTGGAGTCCCTGCAAGACTGTGATCATATATGACTCATTTCAACATGCTGTCACTCAGCTCAGTGCCTGGCACACAGTAAGTTCTCAAGGCATGTTTGTTAAAAGTGTGTAACAGGCCGGGCGCGGTGGCTCAAGCCTGTAATCCCAGCACTTTGGGAGGCCGAGACGGGCGGATCACGAGGTCAGGAGATCAAGACCATCCTGGCTAACATGGTGAAACCCCGTCTCTACTAAAAAATACAAAAAACTAGCCGGGCGAGGTGGTGGGCGCCTGTAGTCCCAGCTACTCGGGAGGCTGAGGCAGGAGAATGGCATAAACCCGGGAGGTGGAGCTTGCAGTGAGCTGAGATCCGGCCACTGCACTCCAGCCCGGGCGACAGAGCGAGACTCTGTCTCAAAAAAAAAAAAAAAAAAAAAAAAGTGTGTAACAGTGGAATACTATTCACCCTTAAAAAGAAAGGAAATTCTGACACATGCTATAACATGGATGAACTTGAGCACATACGCTAAGTGGAATAAGCCAGTCACAAAAAGGCAAATGCTGTATGGTTCCACTCATATGAGGTACCTAGCGCAGTCACGTTCATGGAGACAGGAAGGGTGGTGCTCTCAGGGCAGGGGAGAGGCGTGGGGGCTTAGTGGTTAATGGGTATAGACTTTCCGTTTTACAAGATGAAAGAGATCTGGAGATGGATGGTGGTGATGGATATACAGCATGAATATATTTAATACCACTCAGCTGGATACTTACAAATTATATATATACACAAAATGGTAAATTTTATGTGTATTTTACCACAGTAAAAAGTTGGGAACAGGGCTGGGCGTGGTGGCTCACGCCTGTAATCCCAGCACTTTGGGAGGCCGAGGCAGGCAGATCACCTGAGGTCAGGAGTTCAAGACCAGCCTGGCCAATATGGTGAAACCCCATCTCTACTAAAAATACAAAAATCAGCCAGGCATGGTGGCAGGCGCCTATAGTCCCAGCTACTTGGGAGGCTGAGGCAGGAGAATCACTTGAACCCAGGAGGCAGAGGTTGTAGTGGGCTGAGATGGCACCACTGCACTCCACCCTGGGCGACAGAGTGAGACTCCATCCCACCCCCCACCCCCCCAAAAAAAGTTGGGAACAAAAAAAGTAAATATGTAGCCATCATGGTACATTACAAAGTATTTAGTCTTGGCTTTTTAGTGTTTACTGGCCACACAACCTAATCAGTTAACCTTCTCATCTGAAAATTTGGGATAGAAATATTAACCCAATATTGACATGAAACATATGAAAGGATATGAAATAATTTTATAACTTAAGTGACCAGTGACCCTTCAAGGTAGGCCTGAGTCAGTAATATATAAGGCAAGAACACTAACATAATCAACTTTCACCTGGTCATTCAAGCAAGAACCCCAAATCTCCCAGCTATAAACACTTTCCAGGGGTTTAACCTTTCCTCTAGGCATGTGATATGGTTTAGCTCTGTGTCCCCGCCCAAATCTCATATCAAATTGTAATCCTCACATGTCAGGGGAGGGAAGTCATTGGGTCATGGGGACAGTCTCCCCCATGCTGTTGTCGTGACAGTGAGTAGTTCTCACTAGATCTGATGGTTGTATAAGGGTCTGACAGTTCCTCCTCCACATGCTCATACTCTCCGCCTTGTGAAGGAGCCTGCTTCCCCTTCCACCATGATTGTAAGTTTCCTGAGGCCTCCCAGCCATGCAGAACTGTGGGCTTATTAAACTTCCTTTGTTTATAAATTACCCAGTCTCAGGGTTTGTTGTTGTTTCGTTTTGTTTTGTTTTTTGAGATGGAGTCTCACTTTCTTCCCCAGGCTGGAGGGCAGTGGCACGATCTCAGTTCACTGCAACCTCTGGCTCCTGGGTTCAAGCAATTATTATGCCTCAGCCTCCCAAGTAGCTGGGATTACAGGTGCACACCACTATGCCCAGCTAATTTTTTGTATTTTTAGTAGAGATGGGGTTTTGCAATGTTGGTCAGGCTGGTCTCAAACTCCTACCTCAAGTGATCTGCCTGCCTCGGCCTCCCAAAGTGCTGGAATTACAGGTGTGAACCACTGCACCCGGCCTCAGGTATTTCTTCATAGCAGTGTGAATAGTGACTAATGCAGTAAATTGGTACTGGAGAGAGAGGGGTATTGATATAAAGATACTTGAAAACGTGGAAGGGACTTTGGAACTGGGTAATGGGCAGAGGCTGGAACAGTCTGGAGGGCTCAGAAAGACAGGAAGATGTGGGAAGGTTTGGAACCTCCTAGAGATTTGTTGAATGGTTTCAACCAAAATGCTGATAGTGATGTGAACAATGAAGTCCAGACTGAGGTGGTCTCAGATGGAGACGAGGAACTTATTGGAAACTGGAGTAAAGCTCACTCATGCTATGCTTTAGCAAAGAGACTGGTGGCATTTTGCCCCTGCCCTAGAGATTTGTGGAACTATGAACTTGAGAGAGATAATTAAGGCTATCAGGTGGAAGAAATTTCTAAGCAGCAAAGCATTCAAGACATGACCTGGATTATTGTGAAAGCATTCAGTTTTATGCGTTCACAAGGAGACGGTTTGAGATTGGAGTTTATGTTTACAAGAAAAGCAGAGCATAAAAATTTGGAAATTCTGTAGCCTGATGATGCACTAGAAAAGAATAACCCATTTTCTGGGGAGAAATTCAAGCCAGCTGAAAAAATTTGCATAAATAAAGAGGAGTTGAATGTTAAGTGCCAAGACAATGGGGAAAATGTCTCCAGGGCATGTCAGAGATTTTGGCAGCAGCCCCTCCCATCACAGGCCCAGAGACCCAGGAAGAAAAATTGTTTTGTGGGCCAAGCGCAGGGCCCAGCTGCTCTGTGCAGCCTTGGGACATGGCACCTGCATTCCAGCCACTCTAACTACAGCTGTGGCTACAAGGGGCCAAGGTACAGCTCGGGCTATTACTTCAGAGGGTGCAAGCCGCAAGCTCTGGCGGCTTCCACATGGCGTTAGGCCTGTGGGTGCATGGAAGTCAAGAATTGAGGTTTGGAACCTTGGCCTAGATCTCACAGGATGTATGAAAATGCCTGGATGTCCAGGCAGAGGTCTGCTGCAGGGACAGAGCCCTCATGGAGATCTCTATTAGGGCAGTGCAAAGAGTAAATATGGGGTTGGTGCCCCCACACAGAGTCCCCACTGGGGCACTGCATAGCGGAGCTGTGAGAAGAGAGCCACCGCTCTCCAGAGCCCAGAGTCGTAGATCCACTGACAGCTTGCACCATGCACCTGAAAAAGATGCAGGCACTCAATGCCAACCTGTGAAAGAGCTTGCCCAAGGCCGTGGGAGCCACTCCTTGCATCAATATGACCTGGATGTAAGACATGAAGTCAAAGGAGATTATTTTGGAGCTTTAAGATTTAATGACTGCCCTGCTGGATTTCAGACTTGCTTGGGGCCTGTACACCCTTTGTTTTGGCCAATTTCTCCCATTTGGAATGGGAACATTTATCCAATGCCTGTACTCTCATTGTATCTTGGAAGTAACTAACTTGCTTTTGAATTTATGGGCTCCTAGGTCAAAGAGACTTGCCTTGTGTCAGATGAGACTTTGGACTTAAGACTTCTGGGTTAGGCCGGGCACGGTGCTCATGCCTGTAATCCCAGCACTTTGAGAGGTCAAAGCAGATGGATCAAGAGGTCAAGGGCTGATAAGAGCAGCCCTGGGCTGACAGCAGGTGAAAGAAAAGGGGCCTCCACACCACAATCACCAGGAGCCTGAACTCTGGCAGTGACCTGAAGGGCCCTCACACAGATTCTTCTCCAGTGCCTCCAGAAAAAAACGCAGCTCAACCTCATGGAACACTGGGCAGAGAACCCAGTCACACCTTGCCTAGACTTCTGCCCTACAAACTGGAAGCTGATAAATTTGTTTTGTTTTAAACTGTTATGTTTGTGGTTATCTATTACACAGCAATATGGGATTACTCCACATAGGCTGTCTGTACGAATTCAGGACCCTGATCAAATCTGGTTGACTGTAAAATCGAAAAAGGACAATCTGAGTGCTTTCCCTTAGGTAAATATTTCCTAACTCCTACCCTGTGTCTGTGGCAGACACCCTGCTCTGCTGAGTTTGGGTGCTATTATTCCAGAAAATCTAGTCATTTGCAGAATGTTTCAGCTACCCTGTGTTCTGGGATACACTGTAACAAACCATTTCACCCAAGGCATTGTTCCCTCTGGTTCAGCTCAGGGGAGTGTCCACATCTGGGGGGGGGGGGGGTGTTATCAAGATTAACAAAACAAACACAGCAGCTCTTACAATGGACAATGGTGAATGAGTGAATGAGATCGTTATCTGCCTTAGTCCCCGCCCACCCCCACATTCCCAGCACCACATTCTCAATGCCGGAGTCCAGCAAGCTGGTATGCATGGCAGATCTTAAAACCCAGGAATGGAGTTTTATCATCTCAAATCAGGTATAGTGTCTAATACTTAGAATACTGTGGGCTTTCTTCTTATATTCTGATCTACACACATGCAAGAAACACAAAGTAATGCTAACCACAGCAACATAGGAAAAGTACATTTTCCTAATTAGCATGTAATCACATGTGTATTTCCTCTGTGCATTCTGCTCATACTGTTGCCATTACTGGGTGCCTTCTCTCCATTTCCCGCTACCCTCATCTCACACGTGTTTATGTGGAGACAGTCTGCCACAGTGGGAAGAGCTTCTGTGCTCACAGGTTTCAGGCTGGGCCCAACTCGGGTCCTGCTCCTAGCGCCTCTTGGCGCAGCCCTCTGGTCTACCTCTATGTTCAGCTGCAGCTATGGGAACTAGCGTTGTGTGCATTCACTGGGATGCACAGAGGGTCCCACCTCATGGTCATGCCTGTGTGGCTGTGTTTTTCTGGTCAGAGTATTCTCTGAATCTCAGGAAACGCAGCCAGCACAGCCCAGAAGTTCTGTGGAATTAAGGCAGCTCTCAACCGATAGGTGACGGAAGTCAGTGTCTCAGGACCCTGGTCTAACATCCTTTGGGTAGATGATTCTAGGAAGTGTTCTCAACGCTTCTCAGAGATCCTGGTACGATGGCACATTCTCAGTGGCTTTAGCAGCTTCCTGTTTTTAGCTTCTTCTCGTCGCTGTCTCACTCTCCCTGTCCCTCGCTCCTGCTTCTTGGAATTGCCTCCCAAAGGACCTGCAGCTAATCCTGGTCTCAGGCTCTTTTTCCACATAACTGATTCCACCTGAGTCGCAACTTCCTCCTCCATAGAGGTGCGGGAAAAACACCTACTTCATAAGGTTGTTGGCAGGATTAAATGAGGTAGCAAATACGAATCACCAAGCATACAGTGTTGGCCAACAGCTGGCAGCTAATGTTAATACCAGCGTTATTTAAACAACAGCCTCTTGAAGAGGGAGCAACAGGACATATTACCAAGAACCAGGATTCACTATGCACTGAAAATCACTTGCTCTGGGCCCCACTCAGATGCTTAAGAATTAGTTACCTTTCAGTACTCTTAATAAATCTGCAAGGAATTTAGAGTGTACTCGTAAGAAAAAAAACTGAACTGAAGAGGATGTCTTTTCACTTGTTTCACTTCACTTGTCAACATATCTGTTCAAATGCTTCATGACTGCCAAGTGCATTAGAGTAAGTCAACCCTAAAATACATTAAGTATGCTTCAAGTACTTCAAAGTTCAGCTAATCTTCTTTTAAAAAATAATTCCAGAATAGGCAGCTCAAAACCAAAGATCAATGCAGAAATCATCAAAGGGGTTTTAATTAAAGAATATCTTGTTTTAACTGAATTAAGATTTTCTATAGATATATAATATAATAACATTTTTCTCAAGACTACTTCTGCTTTAAAAGTTTGATACTCGTGTTGCTGAATTATTGGCCCTTCGGTTTTTTCTATACCAGAATGAAATCCAATCATGTCTCAACCTTCACAAGGGAGGAGGGGTTAGGTTAGACAACTTAAAATGACTTTTTTTTTTTTTTAGATGGAGTCTTGCTCTGTTGCCCAGGCTAGAGTGCAGTGGCGCAATCTCGGCTCACTGCAAGCTCTGTCTCCTGGGTTCACGCCATTCTCCTGCCTCAGCTTCCCCAGTAGCCGGGACTATAGGCGCACGCCACCACTTCCAGCTAATTTTTTTTTGTATTTTTAGTAGAGACGGGGTTTCACCATGGTAGCCAGGATGGCCTCGATCTCCTGACCTCGTAATCCACCCACCTCGGCCTCCCAAAGTGCTAGGATGACAGGTGTGAGCCACTGCACCGGCCTTAAAATGACTTATAAAAAAAATAGGAGAAAAAAATCACTGTTTTAGGTTTTAAAACATGTTCCTCACTAGGTATCTGAAACATCCCCCACTGTCCCTGTCAGCTCCCTGCTTCATTTCAGCTTTCTGTATCTCGGGGCTGAGCACTAAGCCAGCTTCGCTGAGGACCGAGCACAGTTGCACCAGCCCCTATTCAGGGTGACTATGAAAAAGCACAAAGCGGGCATTTAAAAATAACTTTGCTGCCCAGCAGCTAAGAGAGATTTACCCTCCGCGACGTGACCGAATGCGGATGTTCTTTTTTTTTTTTTTTTTTTTTTTGAGACGGAGTCTGGCTCTGTCGCCCAGGCTGGAGTGCAGTGGCCGGATCTCAGCTCACTGCAAGCTCCGCCTCCCAGGTTCACGCCATTCTCCTGCCTCCGCCTCCCAAGTAGCTGGGACTACAGGCGCCCGCCTCGTCGCCCGGCTAGTTTTTTGTATTCTTTAGTAGAGACGGGGTTTCACCATGTTAGCCGGGATGGTCTCGATCTCCTGACCTTGTGATCCGCCCGTCTCGGCCTCCCAAAGTGCTGGGATTACAGGCTTGAGCCACCGCGCCCGGCCGGCGGATGTTCTTAATTGTGCTGTGTGTACTGCATCATCAATTGGGCCTGCATCAAGAAAACAACCAAATATGAAATGATGGGAGGATATTTGAAGGAAAAATTTCAAATCTAGAGGTTTAACAGCATCGAATTTTAGAATGAGGACTGAAAAATCTAAATTACAGAACATTTTCTACAAAGAAAAATGACCCCTTGCTCACATTAAGGTGCCATTTATTCTACTGGGGAAAGCCAGACAAATACAAAGATGTAAAGAACTTCAACAAATGGACTTCAGATTAAAAGAAAAAAAATCAAAACAAGATGCAGTAGTTTTTCTGCATCGAGTCGGGAGTAATCATTTAACTCCATTATCAACTCAGGCCTATGTCTTTTTATTTCAACTCCAGAACATTGCTCAAGTTTTATCTGACTGCAACTTCCACTTTAGCTACCACTATCAATTTCAAATGGATAATTACTCAAAACAACAAAAAATTCCATTACCACTGAAGATGGAATAATCAATTCTCAATTATACGTTTTAATGGGGCATAAGGGCGGCACAAGATATATGAAATTAAAGAAAAAAAAAACCAAGTTCATTGCAGGAACAAATTCAACATATTCTACAACTAAGCCTTTTAACCGAGATACATAATAAAATACAGTGAGGTGTTAATGACTAAAAAAGGCCCCCAAACCTCTGGGAGTCATGTACAGAAAACTAGGATAAGCCTCTCTGTTAAGAGTTCAAAATGTTAAAAGAGAAACAGTAACACTTACTAAATATGAACTGAGAAAAATTCTAGTAATCTCTATATTAAAGATTAAGAGCATTGTTCATTCAAGATAAATAAGACCAAGAATAAATTTTAAAAACTAACTTCAATATTTACAATTCAGGTGTTTTTATATTGAGTGAGGGAATATGAGTTTTGTGATATTAAAATACATGTGACATGATCAAGAGAGAACTGTGAAATCTCTGTCAATGGCTAAACAATTTTCTGAATACAAATAAAACATCTCTTCAAGCTGTTTTTTGATAAAAACAATTGCCAACAGTCTATCAAATTACATAACCACTAGAAGACATTAAATTCTGTCAATGTGACAGATTTTAAAAATTGGGACCTATGGTTTGTTTTATTTTGTTTTTTTTAGACAGAGTCTCACTCTGTCTCACTGCCATCTCCACCTCCCTGGTTCAAGCCATTCTCATGCCTCAGCCTCCTGAGTAGCTGGGATTACAGGCACATGCCACCACACTCAGCTCATTTTTGTATTTTTAGTAGAGACAGGGTTTCACCATGTTTGACAGGATGGTCTTGATCTCCTGACCTTTTGATCTGCCCACCTCGGCCTCCCAAAGTGCTAGGATTACACGTGTGAGCCATCGTGCCTGGCCAACTTTTTTTATGCTTCTAATTATTTGCATTTTTTTCTTTTGAGACAGAGTCTCACTGTATTGCCCAGGCTGGAGTGCAATGACATGATCTTGGCTCAATGCAACGTCCACCTCCTGGGTTTAAGCGATTCTTGTGTCTCAGCCTCCTGAGTAGCTGAGATTACAGATGTACACAATCACACCTGGCTCATTTTTGTATTTCTAGTGGAGACAGGGTTTCACCATGTTGGCCAGGCTGGTCTTGAACTCCTGACCTCAGGTGATCTGCCCACCTCAGTCTCCCAAAGTGCTGGGATTACAGGCATGAGATACTGTGCCCGGTCTATTTGTATTTATTTAATAGGGTATTTTTGATGCATGAACTATGTACCTTGAGGAAAATTTTTGGCCATAAAAAATTATTTATTCCACAAATAATGGGGTGAAAGTCCCTTTGTAGTCCCCATAAATAGATGACTACAACTAGCACATTTTGCTGTATATGGGATTCTCCCCCCATTAGAATGACTATATGAAATTGCAATACTCAATTTTTAAAGCTTTTTACTTTGAAATAATTACAGGTTCATAGGCTGTTATCTAGAAATGTACATCCTGAATGTCCCTCAATGCTAACATCTTACATAATTCTGGTATAAGGTCAAAACCCAACAATTGACATGGATACAATCCACAAAGCTTACTCAGATTTCACCAGTCACACGTGCACTGTGTGTGCATGCAGATGTGCATACAGCTCCACATATAGCCTTGTGTAAGCACCACATCAACGTAGTACCACAAGACTCCCTCAGGTTCCCTTTGTAGGATACAGTAAATTCCTCTTCAAAGTTTAGCCTGTTAACTTCCTTTAAAATTCAAGAGGGAGAAAAATTGTTAAATACAATAAGTTCTGAGTTCTTCTTCAAAGAACCAGTATGTCAGTATGTTCAGCTTCCCTGTTCTTTGTTCTCCATTTTAAAGTTTAACTTCCTCGTTCTTTACTCTCCTTGCCCTAGTTTCAGTAAATGACCCCCTCCTAGCCTCTGTCACCTGTTCTGTCCTTAGGCATCGTTAGTCACCTGTTCTGTAACTGTCCCTTCCACCAAAATTACTCACCCTGCCACTCTGGCTCATATACTTGCTCTCTTTAAAACAGCCAATCGGAATTAGCCTAGACTGCGCAATCCAACCCTAGCCAATAGGGGAAAGACACAGCAGTAGGAGCTAGAGGCATGAGGAATAAGACCCCTTCCCCTTCCTTGTCTGGTATGCTCTCGCCATTGTTCCATCCACAAGACGCACCCTTCTATAGAAGTAAATTGCCTTGCTGAGAAAAATTTTGCCTGAGTGCCATTGTCATTTGGCAGCACCAAGCATTTACTTCCAACACCTTTTGCAACCATGCCCTCCCTCCCCAAACACTCAGCTGGACTCCAAATCTATAATTATGTTAATTCATGTTATGTAAGTGGAATCATGCACTACATATCCTTCCGAGACTGGCTTTTTTCACTCAGCATAACTGCCTTGGGGTTTCTCCAAGCTACAGCACATAATAATCTGTTCCCTTTTATTACTGAGCAGAATTTCATGGTATGGATGTACCACAGTTTGTGTAACCATTCACCCACGGAATGGCTGTTTTCAACTTCTGCCTATTATGAATAAAGCTGTCATGAACATGTGTGTATGAGTTCCTACATGAAAATAAGTCATTTCTCTCACAAAATGCCCAAGAGTGCAACTGCTGGGTCATATGGTAAGTTCATTTTTCGGTTTTGAAAGGAACTGCCAAACTCTTTTCCAGAGTAGCTATTCCATTTTACATCCCCATCATCACTGGGTGAGCCAGCTAGTTTCTCTGCATCTTTGCCAGCATTTGCTGGGACCTACTAATTATAACACAGGTTGAATATCCCTGCGCTGAAATCTGAAGCTTTTTGAGCACATACCTGATTCTAACAGGAAATGCTCATGGGAGCATTTAGGATTTCAGTTTTTTGTTTTAGCATGCTCAACCGGTAAGTGCATATTGCAAATATTTCAAAATCGGAAAAAATCCAAAACCTGAAACACTTCTAGTCCCGAGTATTTCAGATAAGAGATACATAATCTGTACAGACTGTTTCCTTTTCTCTCTCAGTTTTCTCCAGAATGTGGATGCCTGTCAGAAACAAGTTTCAGCTTCCTTTTAAATATTTTCGGCCGGGCGCGGTGGCTCAAGCCTGTAATCCCAGCACTTTGGGAGGCCGAGGCGGGCGGATCACGAGGTCAGGAGATCGAGACCATCCTGGCTAACACGGTGAAACCCCGTCTCTACTAAAAAATACAAAAAACTAGCCGGGCGAGGTGGCGGGCGCCTGTAGTCCCAGCTACTCGGGAGGCTGAGGCAGGAGAAGGGCGTGAACCCGGGAGGCGGAGCTCGCAGTGAGCTGAGATCCGGCCACTGCACTCCAGCTTGGGTGACAGAGCGAGACTCCGTCTCAAAAAAAAAAAAAAAAAAAAATATTTTCAATAATTGCTATTTCCAAAGGTATTTCAGTTCCCTGAGCTTAGTAAAATATATTTTAGAAAAATTTTGTTCAGAAACTGAGGACTTGTTAGACAATGACAAAATACACAAGATTTCCTTGTAGTTTTAAAAACCACTTTTCCTGTACTGTTACCATTTAACAGTTACATGTTTTCTTACCTCAGTTTTCAAATAAGGTATACACAACAATTTTTAAAGTCTCCCAATCTCCTGCCCCCACTTTAACAAATCAATACAAATTTTCTCAGGCTGGATTTAAAAAAACACCTGTAAAAGCATTTTCCTGGCACTGGTTTTCTTTATACATGAATTTTTAAAGTATCAACTTCTGTGCCCTGTGTTTCTATAGTTTTAAAGTTTTACATTTAGCCTTCCTCAATAATTAGTTTTCAAAACAGACATAATTATTTTATACCATACATTATTTCTGTGAGTATTCTAAAGTATTACAGAACGTTATTCCTCAGAACTGGCATTTGGAAAAACAGTTCTGTGCATGCTAAAGTTAACGCACGTTTTCAAAGGAAGTGAAATGACTTTACAGAGCTTTTCTTCACCCTTGCTCCAACAGAGACACACGCACACCCCTTACACACATTAATCAAGTACTATACTTATATATCTTTTACATTCAACTAAGAAAAGGTGATGCTTACCTAAAACACGGTAGTTTGGAATAATGGCAGTTTTTCTGCAGACAGTCAGAATAAATAACTCTTACATAACAAAGAACTCATGGCAACTACTGAGCTGGTCACAAAATTAGGTCCTTAGGAACAGCTACTGGAAGTGCTGTTTCCTAAAACCATGCTGCAGGAAACACTATTCTAGTATTCTGGAACACTTTTCAAATTCCTATCAATTACCTGAAGGAAATGACCACTATCTAGAGTATTAGCAAAATGAACACTGCAGGAACAAGATGTGCATGAGGCTTGCCAGAAATAGTTAAGACAGAACGCTCCACAGTACCTTAGCTTTTATGGGAGGGGCAAGGCAGTTCAGTAGACCCGGGTCTGACTGCCGGGCCAGCTCAGGCAGGCGGGTCTCAGCACACCACTCAGCTCTCACCATGCACCCTGGAGGCCTCCGATTTCCCATCGGCAGGAGGAGGGAGCTGGCTGACATGGATAGGAAGGTCACCTCCAGTCCTTTTTTTGGGGTGGGGGGGGTCGGAGTCTTGCTCTATGGCCCAGGCTGGAGTACAATGGCGTGATCTTGGCTCGCTGCAACCTCCGTCTCCAGGGTTCAAGCAATTCTCCTGCCTCAGACTCCTGAGTAGCTGGGATTACAGGTGCGTACCACCACGCCTGACTACTTTTTGTATTTTTAGTAGAGACGGGGTTTCACCATATTGGTCAGGCTGGTCTCAAACTCTGACCTTGTGATCCGCCTGCCTCGACCTCCCAAAGTGCTGGGATTACAGGCGTGAGCCACTGCGCCCGGCCCACCTCCAGTTCTTAAATGCTAAGAACCTATTTTTATTTACTTCTGATTGGAGCAGGAAACAGTGATCCCAAAGCCTATCTTGTTTTTAGTAAAATTATATGAATATCAGATTAGCATTAAGGAATTTAAGACCTTTTCAGTTAGACAATGGCATTTCAAGAAAATAAGATTTAATTATTAACAAAATCCTGAAGGTATTTTTATATTCATTTTCCTGGCCAATTAATTGATTGAAGAATGTTAAGAAACAGAAAGCTTAAGATAAATGGATCAGTGAGAAATGTACTTAATCATAAATTATTACCCTTGTTCAAATTCATAGGCTCAGGCTTGGAGGTTACGGGTAGGGTGTGGTGGCCTCTGCAATGAGTACAGGTAGCACCAAGACTGCTGCTTCCTGTAGGAGATCGATAAATACCTACACGGATGAGTCACAGTTCGAAGGAATGGTTCAACGCCATTTGAAAATGCTATTCAGTGATGTGTTGACAAAGATGCTTTTTATAGAAACAGTATGTTAAAATGCCGCATGAAATAGCATGAGTGTTGGTTTTTTTTTTTTTTTTTTTTTTTTTTTTTGGTAAGACCAAAAAGAACTTCAGTCTAGAAGTTTTGTGTTATGGATATTTAGACAAAAGCCCAATTTCTAGAATTTTTAAGCCATATCTGACATGTTCCTGAATGTTAACTATGGAATTGACTTCCTTATTAACAATTTGAGGGGAAAAAATGGAAGAAGTTTAGATCACTACAGGAATCTTTTCAAAATCAAAGGCTTTTCTAAAACGCTGCATAAAAGACTTTAGAAAAAGTAGTATAAACCAACTGCCAGCGTCTGTGAGTGAAAATTATTTATTAAAGAGCCCATTCAAAAGGGTTGTAGAGACAGAAAACCAGTGGTTCTCCACATTTGGCAGCATCAAAATCATCTACAGTACTGGTGAACAGAGATTCCTGGACCCCATGCCCAGAATCTGATCCAGTAATCCATTTGGGCCAAAGATTTGCATTTCTAACCAAACCCCAGGTAATGCTGATGCTGCTTGAGAACCACTGCTCTAGATGAACTACATCTGTGCAATCACTGCATTACTTCATTTACATTTTGACTTTGTATAAATATTTATACAATGGGAAACACAGATGAAGCAGCTGGTACAATCCATCGAAATGACAGAAATGTTATCTCCTTAACTCTTGAAAATATCTGAAATTATCCAAAACGGAAAAGCTCCAGCAGCAACCAAAATGCATAATCACAGACAAGAATTGCCTGTTGTCAACCTTATGGGTGACAATAACGGGTAAGCCCCGTAAGGCAGGCTTCCCTCCTTAGCATCTCTGTGCTGTTCTGTGGAATCCATTACCAGTCCCTGCGCTTGGTGGCTTCCACACAGCAGGAAGCAAGATCCCCTGTAACCAGATCTGTGCTTTGTCCTGAACTCCAGATATAACCAAGAGTGGGTTCTCATCCTTTCCATTTTCAGAGACAACATACAGAAGTTTTCAAGCCATCTGCATCTAATTTTCCCATATACAATATAAAATTATATTTGTATTTAAAGCTAACAGACAAAACTCTGGCAAATAAAAATTTTAGAGAAGAAAAAATACATACAAGCAAAGTGAGATGTGAGAAAGAGAATATGGCAACAAATGCTGCAGAGATGCAAAATCAATGTTAACCATAAATTTCTATGAATCAAAACTCTCAGACTCCATCAATGTAACAAAGCTAATCACAATTATAACCTAAGGTATTCAAAGATTTTAAGACATTGCTGAATTATTAAAACATTTTATAGTATATTCTAACTGCTTTGAAAATTGGTCATCTTTGAAAGACTGGTAAATATCAACAGATAAAAGGTTTGAATTAACAAAAAACTTCCCAACCTTGATAACCTGGTATGCTTGTTATTCAAACATAAATAATCACATATTTAAAAAGTTTTAAAAAGTTCTACCTGCTATGGATTCACGGCTGTTCAACACAATCTATGTGTTAAAATAGATCACACCCAGGATTCAGGTCAGCATTTGCTATTCTTAATCTCTAAGCTTACACACACACACACACACACACACACACACACACACACACACACAATTCTTCCCATTTATAACAACATTTGGAAGGAAGGAAGGAAGGACATTTTTTTGCCAATAGAAAACTAAGAGTTAAGAACACAAAAACCAAAAGCATCCCCTTGTTTCCAACATTTTGATTTCAGTATATAAATGATGTTGATGGAATTTTCTCAGTAAGACAATTCTCATTTTTATGGTAATAGTGATTTAAATTGGCTGCGATCTTACAAAAGAATCTTGAGAAATATCTAAAAACTAAACTCAAATAAAGAAATGTTGACATAGAGGAAAAAAGAAGGCAGTTAATATATCAGCACATCTAAACAAGGCAATGTTAATTTAAAAAACAAAAAAACCCTGTTGAATAGTAATTGAACGTAATATTAAAATCTATGGTCTGGGTTTTGTTATTTGTTTTAATCATGAGAGAAAAATCCTTCAGATGTAAAATTTAAGTTTTCATTAATTATTAAAAATGTATATTTTTCTATCTTATTCATTCAAGAATAAGCAACCACTTGACAAATGTGGACTAATTTTGGCAGTAACACCTCACTACCAGAATGGAGAAATACACAAGCTTCAGTTGTTCTCTCACAAGCCAGACTGCAAATAAAATGCAGTTGCAAATCATATCACCTACAATTTTGTTTAACTCCAAAGATCTGAGGGTCTCTAATTTGAGCATTACAATCAGAAAAACAAAGGTGATTTTCTTCTTTTTAAAGGGAACCCAAGGCCGGGAGCGGTGGCTCATGCCGGCACTTTGGGAGGCTGAGGCAGGTGGATCTCGAGGTCAGCAGTTACCAGTCTAGCCAACATGGTGAAACCCTGTCTCTACTAAAAATACAAAAATTAGCCAAGGGTGGTGGCGGGCACCTGTAATCCCAGCTGCTTCGGAGGCTGAGACAGGAGAATCGCTTGAACCCAGGAGGCGGAGGTTGCAGTGAGCCGAGACCACGCCATTGCACTCCAGCCTGGGCAATAGAGCGAGACTTCATCTCAAAAATAAATAAATAAATAAATAAGGGAACTGAAATATCACAATGCAGAAACAGGCTGGATGTGGGTGGCAGGTGCAGTGGACATGGTGTCCTGGCAGCTGCCCTTTCCGTCAGCCCTCCTTGCCACCTCTGGCCCTGCAGCAATGCTGGGCCTCCCCTCTTGAGGCTCATTTTCCTGTCCTTGCTAGGTTGCATTATCTTTCTTTCTAGCATTTTATACTCAGCTAGCTGTCGACCAAACCCAAGCCTTGTGAAAAGTTTTAACAAGAGAAGATCCTTTCAACTCTTCAGAGCCAAGATTCGGTATTTTTAGGTTTAGTGTTTCCCCAGGACATTTGCATTTTCATAGGCCACTACAGAATCCGAAAGGCCTTTGAAGCTCAAGGAATTAAGCTACAGCGAGGAATCACTTTCAATCTTTTTGGGTAGGGCTTTTGCCCCTTGACCCAAGCCATCCCACCGCCAGAGCTAGGTCCTGACTTTGCCAATCCCACTTCCACTTCAAGAACTTCCTGTCCAAAGGTGAAGGAACCTGACTACTGATACCTGCAGCTCCCCACCGTCTACCAGTGGAGCTCCAGGATATTAAAATTGGGTTTAAAATTTACCATTAGTGTAATGATTATCAACATTAATTAGAATTCAGATGCTAGATTTCTTTGGATTTTGAATATCACTGAAGAACACTTAAAAATGTTCAAAACAATCACCTTTAGAGATGTTTCCACTCATACTGCCTTGATTTCAAATTAAGTAGTCCAAAAATTCTAAACTAGGACAACGAGTGTCAAACCTTTTCAAGTTTAAGAATGGGTGTCCTTTTTTTGGCAATTTATGAGAAAGTATGTGACAACGAAAATCTATTATGAATTCAGTAGCACTTTACCTAGCTGTGAATTTTGTTTCCCACAACATTTACATATATTTCAAATAAAATACTGCATATACTTGCAATACAAAATATTTATCCAAAGCTCAACATGCTTTTGGTTCAAAGGCCTCTTGTTATAAATGTCCTCATGCCACCAGTTGGAAATATCCTGCCTCTAAAAGGTTCAGTGACAGCCAAATCTCAGCATGCTTGAAAGCTGATCATATCTGCTGGAAACCTCATTATTTCCAGAAAATATTTTTGAAATGGGGACGTATCACTTTCAATTATAAGCTGTCGCAGGCTTATGAATAAGTGACTTATGAATAAATCAGTATTATGAAAAGATGCCTTGGTCCCCTCCCTCCTTCCACCAGGAGTCCTTCACTGCCAGCTAATGAGATGGGGATGAGAGGCAGATTCTGCCCCTCCCAGGCAGGCTGGTGTTGCAGCCCACAGGATTGACGGAAGATGGACCTGGAGAAGTTCCTGAGTCCACAAGCTGAGGAAGATGCTGCATGAAGAGGGTCGGAGCAGGGGAGCTGACAATGTGGGCACAGCATGCTGAGTCATCTGAATTTTGTCACCTTTCCTGAGATTTCACCAATTAGGGATTATATGTTTTAATATGTCCCTTTTCAGTATGAAGAGTACGCTATTCGGGGGGCTCTGAGAAAACTAACATTCAAAGCTTAACATGAATTAGTTGATCAGGCTTACCTCTCCCTCACCGCTTCTCTAAGATTAACTGCTCTGTACATGAAGGGGGAAAGGAGCAGAGAGAGAGGTGATCTGAGAGAAAAAAAAAAAAAAAAGCAGTGGGTGGGGAGACAGGCCAGCCCTGCTTGGGGGCCTCAGCAGGAGCTTTTGGCAAACTTGAAAGTCTCAATGCTTCAGCAGAAACGGGGACAAGGACGTGCAAAAGACAAGTATGAGATGCTGAAGATGTGCTACTTCTGATTCAAAATAGTGTTCAGAGATTTTACCCCTTGCTCTTCCTGTTATCTACTGGCTACAACTACCTTACGCTCGGTAAAGACGTGTAAGAACAGCTTTGCAACGAAACCACTATTCAGGAAGTATCCCGAGGAAGCCACTTTTCCAGCTGTGGAAGAAGGACACACAGCCAACACCTGACGGTTCTCCAAAGAAGCCACGCCCCGACTTGTAATTGCACTGACCCTTTGCTCAGAGGCCTGCACTCTTCCACTCACCCTCCATACCTCAACTCAACTGCCCCCTTCTCTGACAGGCAAGGGAGACCCAGGCTCTCTTTCCTCCACGCTCCCACATAACTGGTACATCTCCATTGCTGCCCATTGCTGTCACACACTTGCCCCCTATAGTTCCACTGGATGCCACATTCCTCGAGAGCAAGCACTGTGCCTTTCAACATGGAAGCTTTAGTGCCCATCATGGAGCTGGCGCTCAACAACGGTCTGATGAAGGTACTGGCAGCAATCACCAAATGGGGGCCGCACAGTAAATGCCAGATATCAGGAGCAGCATCATGAGTGCACAGGAGTTGAAGCAGCCTTCAACTGGCTGCTTGATCGCAAAGCCGTAGCCAGCAGTCACAGCAGGCCAGACGTTTGAGGTGCAGTGATGCAGAAGACAAACAGCACACAGCTCAGGAAACAGCAGCACAGCTGACGGGAAACACCAGCATGCCATTCTATCGGCTGGAAACAAACAAGTATGATCCTCATGGCTAAAAGTGGGAGTAGGAAGTGGCTACAAGGGGCTCTCAGGAACAGGCAATGGACAATGACATCAGACTGGTCCATGGAATCAGTGCAGGAGGTATCCAAAAACACCTGCACTTAAGATTCAGTTCAATAAAAAGTGACGTTACCCAAGGGCTATGGAAAAGCTGGCCAGGAAATCTGTAATGCATTAAAAGTAGCATGCCAAAATAAATCACATCCAAATGATCAATAAAATACACCCTCTGAACTCTTCCCCCAAATTCATACTCACAAAATGATGCCATGAACCTTTCGTTGGGTTTGACCCCAGCTGAAAGTAGGCAGAGAAGCTGAAGGAATATTGAGGGTTTATTTAGAATAGCACACAACCTATGAGCTGGTATTATCCATTCAATGAAAGGTTCAACAAATCCAAGATATTACAGGATTCCCTTACATGTACCCAATTAGTATGACAGCACAGCTGGGTGCAGTGGTTCATACCTGTAATCCCAGCACTTTGGGAGGTCAAAGCAGAAGGACTGCTTGAGGCCAGGGGTTCAAGACCAGGCTGGCCAACACAGCAAGAGCCCCTTTCTCTATTTTCTTAAAAAAATGACAGCAATTCATATACAAGAAGCCTATTATTTTGTAGGAAAAGTGTAACTTAAAAACTGAGCTAACATCCCTAAAATAAGACCCATATTGTTTTGAAAATTATGATGTGATAATGTCCTTTTCATGAACTTTCCTGATAACGTATGTTGATGTTCCTTAGGATGAAGATTTGCCCGTCAATTCAATACACAGAAATAGGTTATTTTCATGGAATACTTCGAGGTCTTCTATGTTCTAAGCACAAAGTAGGAACTCAAAAGTGATTGTGAAATGAGTGAAAAACGATTAATTAAAAAAATAAGAGTGAGAGGATATAAGATTCAGGAAATAGCTCCTTAAGGAAAAAGTGTAAGCTCAATCATTTTATTTCATTGCTTAGTTTTTTGCTGTACGATCATCAACAGGAGAGGGGAGAAAAATCCAAAAACTCTTGCCAACTTATGAGAAAAGCAGTTTGCCTGAAAATCAAGTAAAACAAGTTTATGAGGTGGTTTGTAAAGTATCAGGAATACTGCCCTGCTATATTTGCATTTCCTTTGTTTCTCGAAGGGTGGCCATTCTGACAGGCTGGGAAGCACAGCCTCAGGCCAGAAGCCAGACACAAACACTTTGAGGGAGGGGAAGAGGGAACAGAAATAGCATATAAAAAAGGTCCTGGATGAAAATACAAGATTTTTAGACATTTTAAAACATAAGCTTCATATTATGAAAGACGGTACCATACAAGATAGATCTTCTGTTTTAAATTCAGACAAGATGGAACCACACAGCATTCCAGAGAGATGATAAGTGGTAAGCGACTTGATTCGCATTTTGACATAAACTGTTTCAGGCCTTCCAAAGTCCTTTATCTATCTTTCTTCACATGCAGAGGCACAACTTCATTCTGTTCTTCAAGTGCAAAACAGTTCAATGCTCTTGGCAACAGGTGAGGTTTTTTTTTTTTTTTCCCCCAGACAGCTTGGCCATTTCTTAAATTTTCTTACATGCAGGTTCCTTAGAAGCAGACCCAGAGCCTGAGAGCTAACTTCTTAAGTCGTTTTCATTTTTCTTTTTTCCTTCCTTTCCTAAGCCTAATTCCTTTCATTTATGATTACAGGTGACAGGGTTCAGGACAAAATATCCCAAAATATGGCACTGTGACATATTAGATACTTGAAGCTGAAAGAATCTGAGAAAACCGCAGAAACAGGAGGATCACTCTCACCTTCCCCTTGCCCTTCTCCCCTGAGGCAGGCATAAAACCTGGGAAAGATCTTCTCATTTTCTCCCGAAGTAGGACATAAGATCCTCATGTGAGAGATGCCCACCCTACACATAGAGAAAAAGAACGTCCTCATCTCTGAAGATGCAGGGACACAGTGAGGAATCTGAACAAACAGAACTTGCTAAGTTCCCCCCAGTTTACTGCCATTACATCACACTCTTTGTCCAGTCATATTTCTACACAACTATCCACTCTTCATCAAGCCTAGCATGAAAATACACCAAGTTTCTGTTTCTTTGGGTCTTCATTTCTGAAGGCTCCCATGTCACATAAAACTTAAATTAAATTTGTATGTTTTTTTTCTTCTTCTTTTTCTTCTTCTTCTTCTTATTTGAGATACAGTCTCACTATGTTGCCTAGGCTGGTCTTGAACTCTTGGTCTCAAGTGATCCTCCAGCCCCTGCCTCCCAAGTAGCTGGAATTACAGGTGCATACCACAATGCCCAATGGCTTTTTTCTTATTAATCTGTCTTTTGATATAGGGGTCTTAACCATGAATCTAGGATGGGTGAGGGAAAGATATTTTTCCTCCTGTCAACTGAAGAATGATGAGGTTCATAAATCCGGAAAAGAGAGCTTTATTTCTCATGAAGGGTTGCAGCCTGTAGGGTGGCCATTCTGACAAGCTGGGAAGCACAGCCTCAGGCCAGAAGCCAGACACAAACACTTTGAGGGAGGGGCAGAGGAAACAGAAATTGATGCTAAGCAGGGTGGCCAAATGTACATATTCAATAAGCTGTCACAGGAGTCATGAATATTTATGAAAGGAGAAAGGTGCACACGTGCAATGCAGCTTCATGCTCCTTCATGGAACCCATGTACAAAAAAATGGTAGCATTAGCAAGATCCAAGGGTGGACTCCTGCCCTGTGATGTCAAAAGGTGAAGAAGACCAGAAAACCCTTGCTGCACAGTCTCTGTGGACTGGCCCGAACCATTCCGTGGTTGGCGGTCTCTTAGGGGAAAAAATGCTGGTCAGTTGCATGAAAACCGCAAAAGGGAGAAGCAGTGTCAGGTGGTTGGCTGAAATCCGCGGTGGAGTCTTTCGAAAGGGCTGTTTTCTCCTTAGCCCTTAGGTGAGAAAGCCTAATCGTGGTTAGCCAGGGAGAGGGTATAAGAGGCATGTCTGACCTCCTATCCCATCATGACTGCGAACTCAGTTTTCAAGGTTACCCTCGGTCCCCTTGGCTAAGAGGAGGTCTGTTCAGTCAGTTACAGGGCTTAGGATTTTATCTTTATTTCTCACTCCCCTATGTAAATATGCACACATGAGATATAACATTTTCCACTTTGCTAGAATCCCTTAATTTTGATGGTCAAAAAGGTCCTATATTTACCATTTAGGATGTTAAGACTCTAAAATGATCCAGCAATATTGTCAAAGGCATTAGAACCAGAGCAACTCCGTCTTGAACAGAGGCTGGGTAAAAGGTGGCTCAGGCCTCCTGGGCTGCATTCCCAGGATGGTTAGGCATTCTTAGTCACAGGATGAGACAGGAAGTCAGCAGGACTGGTATCACAAGATATAGGTAATAAAGACCCTGCTGATAAAACCGGATGTAGTAAAGAAGCCGGCCAAAACCCACCAAATCCAAGGTGGGGACAAAAGTGACCTCTGGTTGTCCTCACTGCTCATTGTCACTAGTTATAATGCATTAACATGCTAAAAGATACTCCCACCAACACTATGACAGTTTACAAATGCTATGGTTATGTCCAGAAGTTACTCTATACAGTCTAAAAAGCAGAAGAACCCTCAGTTCCAGGAATCCCCACTCCTTTCCCAAAACACTCATGAATAATCTACCCCTTGTTTAGCATATGACCAAGAAATAACCATAAAAACAACCAACCAGTAGCCCTTGGGGCTGCTCTGTCTATGGAGTAGCTTTTCTTTTGTTTCTCCTCTAATAAACTTACATTCACTTTACGAATTTGCCTTAAATTATTTCTTGAACAAGATCCAAGAACCCTCTCTTGGGGTCTGGATTGGGACCCATTTCCAGTAACATTTTCCTGGCAAACCACCAAGAGGCGACACTGGAGGATCCCCTGGCCCAAAAGAATAGACTGCGGCACTAACTGGCCAACTTTGGGGAAGTGGTAGGGTATTTGTCCAGAGTAAAGAACAGAATTGGGTTAGAGGCCCAACTTAGCAGGGTTAGAATCCTTCATAAGAAATAAGGGGTTAAAGGTCTTTGGGTCAATCCCCTAGTTAAATGCCCAATTTAGCAGGGTTAGAGTCCCTCCTAAGAAACAGGGAGTTAAAAATCTTTTTTTTTTTTTTTTTTTTTGAGACAGAGTTTCGCTCTTGTTGCCCAGGCTGGAGTGTAGTGGCACAGTCTCAGCTCACTGCAACCTCTGCCCTCTGAGTTCAAGCAATTCTCCTGCCTCAGCCTCCTGAGTAGCTGGGATTATAGCCATGCACCACCAAGCCCAGCTAATTTTTGTATTTTTAGTAGAGATGGGGTTTCACCATGTTGGCCATACTGGTCTTGAACTCCTGACCTCGTGATCCGCCTGCCTCGACCTCCCAAAGTGCTGGGATTACAGGCATGAGCCACTGCACCTGGCCTAAAAATCTTTGGATTAACTTGCCTTGTGCTCTTTGCTGTTGGCTGTGAGTGACAGAATTACCCATGTACAGAAGCACATGGGACATGGGGAGCTTTTTCTTCTCAAAGGAGAAAAATAAGAGCTGATGAAGATGCTGGAGATCAAGATCCCTTTGTGGCTGACAAGCAGCCACCTGAAGTTTTGATTCAGTGTCACTGCACTGGGTGGGTCTTTCCCTGGCCTCCCTGAGCTCCTCGCTTGCCCAGCCCCAATTCAGGCAATGGTGTTTTCCCTCCCCTCCTCCCTCTTCCCTCCTCCCTCTCCCTCTCTTCTCTCTCTCACACCCTTTTCCCTTTCCTATCTTTTCTGTCACTCAGGGCGAGTGTCCTCTCTTCCATCCTGCCCAGGGACCACACATTGAAACTCCTGGTCAGAGGTCATTCCATCCCACTTTGAACGCATTAAATGCTTTAAGGTCATAAACTGCTTCTTTGACTTGAAAATTGTTCAACTTGACTGCTTTGGAGCCATTACATTCTAGATAAGGCTTGGGGGCCTGGGGACCTGTGGAGTTGGCCATGCCCCTTGGGTATGCTGGAAAGCATCAGACCTTGTCTGTACTTCTGTCTGGTGTCCTAGGCTTCACACCTGGTACTCACCAGGATTTTTACCAAAAATAGAAGTTGCTAAGAGTTAATACTGTAACATACGTAACTGAGACTACTGAATAAACAGTTTTACATGTAAGATGTGTTAAAAGTATAATGAGTTTTTGGTAAAATATTATAAGAAGGCATGAGGATGGGGAATTTTTTTTTTTTTTTTTTTTGGCCTGGTTTAGAAGGTTAAAGGATTGTTTTAAGTTAGATACGATAAAGCTGAAGGTTTGAGCAAGTTGTGAAAAGTTTGTGAAAGACTAATCTTGTAAAAGAAATTCTGTGTGTAAACAATTTGGCTAAAGTTAAAGGGGTAATATTCAGTTTTACATAAATTGAATATTGAAATAAAAGCACCACAGGGGTTTCTCAGAATATTAATCTTTTATTTAACAGAAAATTGTAACAGTTTATAAAAGGTTTACGGGAATCTTACCTTATGGTCAAACTGATTAAGATTGGACAAATTTATCTAAGAGTTTTACTAAGAATTGGGTTTAACATTCATAGTACACTAATACAAAGGTAAAATCTGGCTTTCTCTCTTGAAGAAGATTTTCATGTAATATTAAAAGATAATGAAAGATTTTTGTTTGCCTAAGCTACAGAAAAGAGGCAGGAAAAAAGAGACTGTTTGGAAAGCTAAGTTCTCCTGTATTAACAGGTAAAGGTTTTTGTCTTTTTAAAATCTTCATCATTTCGACTAAATGACTTGTTACGACCTAGGATTCTATTTTGTAATATCAAATGTTTTAAACCTTTGATATTTGACAAACTTTCCAAAGTCAAATTATACATTATATCTTTTTCTTAATTAATCTTTTAGATATCAGTCTCCTAAAGTAAAAAATGACATATTTGGCTTATTTGGTATATTAAAATCATACAGGAAGCATTGTTAAATATGAAATTGTGTTTGGCTTTCTTTGGGTTGTATTTGTATAAATATATTATTGGTATGTGTTCCAAAAATACTAGAAACATCTATAATTTTGATATGACTTAGTGTACGTTATCAGTAATTATATTATGTTAAATTATTGTATGCCACAGAAGCAACCAAATTTCCTTGACAATTGCATCTTTGATTATTTCTGCCCAAAGACATTTTGTCATCCACAGACAATTGTCTTGTTTTGATCCTCTTCAAAAGATGGTTTATAATCTACTGTAAGATTCTGATGAGTACTTTTTTTTTTTTTTTGAGATGGAGTCTCTGTCGCCAGGCTGGAGTACAGTGGTGCAATCTCAGCTCACTGCAACCTCTGCCTCCCATGTTCAAGTGATTCTCCTGCCTTAGCCTCCCAAGCAGCTGGGACTATAGGCACTCACCACCACGCTCAGCTAATTTTTGTATTTTTAGTAGAGGCAGGGTTTCACCATGTTGACCAGGCTGGTCTTGAACTCCTGACCTCAGGTGATCCACCCACCTAAGCCTCCCAAAGTGCTGGGATTACAGGTATAAGCCAACACACCCGGCCTCTGATGAGTACTCTTAAATGCAGGTCTCTGATAACTTTGAAAAGTATGCCAATAAAATAGGAAAGGACTTCCAACACTCTCTTGAAAAACTAATGTACTTATAAATGTTGAGCAAAATGGGAATTGCATAAACTGAATAAAAGACTGAAATAATCTGTTTATGACTTTCTGCTTAAAATGTTGCCCATACTTTCCGTTTTGTTTTTCAGAGTCAAGAAAACTTTTCTTTTGAGCTGTTTACAGTTTTTATTAGGTTGATGCAAAAGTAATTTCGGTTTTGCATTGCTGGAATTTGTTGTTTGATATTACAGTACGTTCTTAAATAAATGTGGTTATGTTATAGGTCATTTTAATGAGCATTTCTCGTTTTATGTGTTTTTGCTAATGACTTACTATTTGCTGTTTATTTTATCTTTATTTTAGACTATGGAAATGACAGACAAAAAGCAAATTTGAGCGATTTTCTTATTCAAGTTTGAAATGGGTCATAAAGCAGTGGAGACAACTCACAACATCAACAATGCATTTGGCCCAGGAACTGCTAATGAACTTACAGTGCAATGGTGGTTCAAGAAGTTTTACAAAGGAGACAAGAGCCTTGAAGATGAGGAGCACAGGGGCTAGCCATCAGAAGTTGACAACAACCAGTTGAAAGCAATCATCAAAGCTGATCCTCTTACAACTACAGGAGAAGTTGCCAAAGAGCTCAACATCAACCATTCTGTGGTCATTCAGCATTTGAAGCAAATTAGAAAGGTAAAAAAGCATAATAAGTGGGTGCCTCATGAGCTGAGTGAAAATCAAAAAAATTGTCATTTTGAAGTGTCATCTTCTATCCTACACAACAACAAACCATTTCTCAATTGGATTGTGATGTGTGATGAAAAGTAGATTTTATACAATAACCAGTGACAATCAGCTCATTGGCCAGACTTAGAAGAAGCTCCAAAGTACTTCCCAAAGCCAAATGTGAGCCACAAAAAGTTACGGTCACTGTTGGTGGTCTGCTGCTGGTCTGATGCACTAAAGCTTTCTGAATCCCAGCGAAACCATTATACATGAGAAGTATACTCAGCAAATCAATGAGATGCCCTGAAAACTGCAACACCAGCAGCTGGCATTGGTCAATAGAAAGGGCCCAATTCAGTCCGGGTGCAGTGGCTCAAGCCTGTAATCCCAGCACTTTGGGAGGCCGAGGCGGGTGGATCACGAGGTCAGGAGATCGAGACCATCCTGGCTAACACGGTGAAACCCCGTCTCTACTAAAAACTACAAAAAACTAGCCAGGTGAGGTAGCGGCGCCTGTAGTCCCAGCTACCGGGCAGGCTGAGGCAGGAGAATGGTGTGAACCCGGGAGGCGGAGCTTGCAGTGAGCTGAGATCCGGCCACAGCACTCCAGCCTGGGTGACAGACCGAGACTCCGTCTCAAAAAAAAAAAAAAAAAAAGAAAGGGCCCAATTCTTCTCCATGACAACGCCCAACTGCACATCACACAATGCTTCAAAAGTTGAATGAATTGGACTACAGAGTTTTGCCTCATCTGCCATATTCACTTGACCTCTCGCCAACTGACTACCACTTCTTCAAGCATCTCGACAACTTTTTTGCAGGGAAAACACTTCCACAACCAGCGGGATGCAGAAAATGGTTCCCAAAAGTTTGTCAAATCCCAAAGCATGGATTTTTATGCTACAGGAATAAATAAACTTATTTCTCATTGACCAAATTGTGTTGATTGTAATGGCTACTATTTTGATTAATAAAAATGTGTTTGAGCCTAGTTATAATGATTTAAAATTCATGGTCTGAAATTGCAACTACTTTTGCACCAATTTCTTTCTGTCTCCCTGATTTCTCCAGAATTTGGAAACTATTTGTATTTGTAATTTATGGCAATATAAATATTTGCATTAAGTGCAGTAAGAATCTTTTTTCTTTTGTAACAGGGCACAGTTGGAGAAACTGGTTATTTTATCAAGGTTTTGACTGAAACGGCATGCTTTCAAATATAAATGGACTTCTTTAAGGAATCAAAGTTGACTTACAGAGTCAGTAAAAGCTCCTTGGAAAACCAGCCTCATACCTTGTCTATACAGTCCCTGTATAGGGTTCTTGACCTGTGGTAAGTAAAGAATGTCACTTTCTGACAGGCTCAGAAGGCCCAGGTTATCTTGGGACCCTGAGAGAAGGAAACAATTTATCCAACTCACACAGGTATTTGCAAGCACAAACCCCTGGCTGGGCTCAAACCTTTAAAAAGAAGTCTAATGAAGAAAGTTCTATCAAAGTCAATTTAAAAAGAGCCTATACAGCAAAAATTATTCTCGCTGCAGTTTATACAAATAATCAGGCCAGGTATAAAGTTTATTTTGCTAACAAATCAAACTTATCATGCTTTGTCTTTAGTAAAAATGAGAGACTGGAGAGAGAAAAATTATATTTCAGTAACTATAGTACACCTGTTACTAGAATCGAGTCTTGTCTGTTGTTTTTGAGTTTTTTCCTGCAATTTAGACTGACCCACCTTATTCCTGTGAACCAACCAGTGACGTCTGGATGCAGCTCAGAAGAAACAAGAGGGATAGGTAATGTAAAAATCTGGATCAATATTATAATTCTGGGCACATTAGGATCAGCTAGCCACTCCAAGTCAGCTTAGTTCCAACAATTGCCCAGTTCATGGAAAGCCTTCTTATTTAGTTTACTTGAGACAATTTTATTTATTTTGCTTTACTCTTGTGGAATATATTGTCACTGTGCTCTTTGTGTAGGAATACAGGATAAGTTTACTCAATATTTTCTTAAATTGAACACTTGTTAGTCTTACAAATATCACCTTTTGTCAGAACTCAGAGTTATGAACGGCCCTCACCATATGGATGCTTTCTGACCAAGCACCTCTCTACCGTGAGTACAAGAGACCCTAACAGTTGGGCGGGAATATCATGACCCCTATTCAGCCCGAAGAAGAGAAGATGGATCTTCATCCCTCTACAACCCTTAGAATTAAAATTTCCTTGCAAAAGGGAAGGAGAAAATATGTCAAAGGTGTTTGAACCACAGCAACTCCATCTTGAATAGGGGCTGGGTAAAATGACCTGCTGGGCTGCATTCTCAGGAGGTTAGGCATTCTTAGTCATACGATGAGATAGGAGGTTGGCAAAACTGGTATCAGAAGATACAGGTCACAAAGACTCTACTGATAAAACAGAATGCAGTAAAGAAGCCAGTCAAAACCCATCAAAACCAAGATGTTGATGAAAGCGACCTCTGGTCATCGTCACTGCTCATTATACATTTATTATAATGCATTAGCATGCTAAAAGACACTTCCAGCAGTCCCATGACATTTTACAAATGCCAGGGCTATGTCCAGAAGTTACTCTATATGGTCTGAAACAGGGAGAATGCCTCAGTTCCAGGAAATCCCAACCCCTTTCCTGGAAAACTCATGAATAATCCACCCCTTGTTTAGCATATGATCAAGAAATAACCATAAAAACAGCCACCCAGCCGTCCTCAGGGCTGCTATGTCTATGGTGTAGCCATCCTTTGTTTATTTACTTCTCTAACAAACTTGGGTTCACTTTATGAACTTGCCTTGAATTCTTTCTTGCACAAGATCCAAGTATCCTCTCTTGGGGTCTGGTTCAGGACCCCTTTCTGGTAACAATATCATGTTGCGCTTTTTTCATAATTTATAGCAGAATTTATTTATCTGTTTCTCTATGATCTAAATTGAGAAACCTTTGACTTTCTGTACACTTCAGAAAACTGATAAAAAGAAAATATGTTCCTAGGTATCACATGCACAGAATGGAAACACTTAGTAAACATAATAAATGTTTTAGTTTTCTGAGCAAGACACTTCTCACCATTAGCTTAGAAATCCCAAATGGATGTATGGATAACTTGCTTTCCATTTTTTCCCAAGGTCTTATGGAGGAGGAGGAAAGCACTGAAAATGTTTAAATTGCTGTGTCTAGGCGATTAAGACTATCTCTTTCTGGTGAGGAAAACTCAATGAGCAGAACAAAAGAGAGAAGTGTGCTGGGGAATGGAGTAGAAGCCATAGAAACTAGCATAATCACCCTTATTACAATCTCCTAAATTATGCAGGCCATAATCTCTGACCACGCAGTATGCAAGGCAGGCCGACTCTCAAATGTCCCCAATACTCTCTAGTTGCGTAACTCCCCTGGGTCCAAGCTGCCATCGTTTCTCACTAACTGGCCAACAGCCTCCTACCTGGTCACTCCAAATCCACACTGGCCACCTTCCAAGCCGTTTCCACACAGCAGCCAGAGTGATTTTTCTAGAAAGCAAATCTGATCATGTTTCCGTTGCTTATTAAAAGCCTTCCCTGAGACTACACTGTAGCAAGATTGCTTCACACGGCATAAATGAGTTTCACTGGGAACCAGAAGATGCACTCCACTGCAGCCTTCACAACCTGCTTCTAGCTCTTCATACTGGCCATAATCCCACCTACACATGCTCTTCCCTCTGGCTGGAATGTCTTCCCTTCCATCTTACCTCCTACTCAGCTTTCAGATCTTAGCTAAAGTACCACTTCCTCAGAAGAATTTTATGACCTTCCTAATTAAGTGAAATCCAACCTATTACAAAACCTCATCTGAAACTTCTGAAGAAAACAGGAGAAAATCTTCATGTCCTCAGGTTAGGCAAAGGGTTCTTGAATATGACAGCAAAAACATAATTCATAAAAAAGAAAATAATAAAATGGACTTGATCAAAATTAAAAACTTTTAAAGCCATCTTCACAGGGTTAACAAGAATTCTGGACAGAAATATAGTTATAATTAAGCATTAACTAGGCTGTACTTTAAGCCACTTCCTTAAAACCTAATGTCACATAACATTAGATACTGACCATCTGTATCTCCATTGTTCTATAGACAGGATCTCTGAAGTTAGAATCATACGGCTTTTGTTTAAGAATTCCTTAAGCAAATCCTGAATTCCAGTGGAACAGCTGAGGCCAACCAGCTTGAAGATCCCCATAGAGGAACCAAATCAACATGAGAATACAGTTTCTTCATCTCTCTGTCCCATGACTTCACACTGCACTCTTTGACTAATCAATGATCTCTACATTTGGTCCACTCCAAAACCCTTAAGAACCCTAGCCCCGGCTGGGCACGGTGGCTCACGCCTGCAATTCCAGCACTTTGAGAGGTCGAGGCTGAGCTGAGGTTCCCAGGATGGAACACCTGAGGTCAGGAGTTCGAGACCAGCCTGACCAACATGGTGAAACCCCATCTCTTCTAAAAATACAAAAATTAGCCAGGTGTGCTGGCACATGCCTGTAATCTCAGCTACTCGCAAGGCTGGGGCAGGAGAATCACTTGAACTCGGGAGGTGGAGGTTGCAGTGAGCTGAGATCGTGCCATTCCAGCCTAGGCAACAAGAGTGAAACTAAGTCTCAAAGAAAAAAAAAAAGAACCCTAGCCCCAAACTCCTCAGGGAGACTCCTTTGAGGTTTCCTCCTCATTTAGTGGCTTCACAAGTAAACCATTTTCTGCTATAACTCGGTGTCTCGGTATATTGACTTGCCGTGTACATCGGGCAAGGAACCTACTACTGTTACACTTTTGCCCTTCAAAATATATTGAGAAAATGAAAATACACAAGTTGGGAGAAAATACTGTAAATCATATATCTGATAAAGAACTTACACAAAATAAATTTTAAAAAACTTACCTCAATAATAAGATAAACCAAAAAATTTTTTTCCTTTTTTTTTTTTTTCTGTTTTTTTGAGACAGGTTCTCACTCTGTTGCCCAGGTTAAAGTATAGCTGTGCAATCTCCGCTCACTGCAGCCTCTACGTCATGGGTTCAAGCGATTCTCATGCCTCAGCCTTCCAAGTAGCTGGGATTACAGGCGTGCACTACCACTCCTGGCTAATTTTTGTATTTTCAGTAGAGACAGGGTTTTACCAGGTTGGCCAGGCTGGTCTCGAACTCCTGACCTCAGGTGATCTGCCCACCTCAGACTCCCAAAGTGCTGTGATTACAAGCATGAGCCACCGTGTCCGGCCTAAGAAATAGGCAAAATATTTCAATATTTCAATAGTCATTTTACCAAAGAAGATACACAAATGGCTAATAAACATATGAAAAAAGATGCTCAACATCATTAGTTATCACAGAAGTACAAATCAAAATCACATGGCTGGGCAAAGTGGCTCATGCCGGTAATCCTAGCACTTTGGTAGGCCAAGATGGGCAGCTCTCTTGAGCCCAAGAGTTTGAGACCAGCCTAGGCAATACAGTGAGACACTGTCTCTACAAAAAGTAAACAAAATTAGCTGGGCATGGTTGTGTGTGCCTGCAGTCCTAGCTACTTAGGAGGCTGAGGTGGGGGGATCACTTGAGCTCAGGAGGTTAAGGCTTCAGTGAGCAGAGACGGCGCAGTGCACCGTAGCGCGGGTTACAGAGCAAGACCCTGTCTCAGGCAAATAAAAAAGACACAATTACATGGGATACCACGTCACATCTACTACAATGGCTATATTAAAAAAGACAAACAATAAGTGTAGGCAAGGATGAGGAGAAACCGAAACCTTAATACACTGCCGGAAGGAATGTAAAATTGCAAAGTCACTCTGGAAAATAGTTTGTCAATTTCTTTAAAAAGTTTAACATAAACTTATCATACAATCCAGCAATTCCACTTCTAGGAATCTATGCAAGAGGATGAAACATGTCCACACAAAGGCTTGCACAGGAATGTTTACAGTAGTACTATTCTTAATAGCCCCAAACTGAAAACAATCCAAATGCCCATCAACTGGGGAATGGATAAATACAATGTAATATATTCTTACAATGGATACCATCAGCAATAAAAAACAATGAAGTACTGACATAGTCTATAATATGAATGAATCTAGAAAATATTATGCTAAGTGAAAGAAGCCAAATATAAAAGACTACACATAACATAGGAGTCTGGACATTTATATGAAATGTCTAGAAAAGGCAAATCTATAGAGACAAAGTTGGCTATGCTTGTCTGGGGCTGGGGTTGGGAGCTGGGATTGACTGAAACTTAGCACAAAGGAATCTTTTTGGGGTGATGAAATATTCTAAAACTGGATTGTGGTGATGACTGCACAACTCCTTAAATTTACTAAAAAATCACTGAATGGTACACTTAGAATGGGAAAATTTATGGCTTGTAGATTACATCTCAATAAAACTGTTAGAAAACAAAAATCTCATGTGACCACGTAGTTCCTTGCTAGCACTTGTTGTGAAGTGTTAAGCATATTAAACCTTCAGAGGAGAAATACAGAGTCCTCTACAAGCATTTTGCTTCTTTAATAAGTAGAAAGATCACAGGCTCTAAAGCCAAGACTGATATATAAAATTCTAAGCCCCCCAGATAATTGAATGGATCCACCTTCTCAGCCAAGGAGATTCCAAAGAAACCTGAAAGGCTAGTTTAGGCCACCATGGGAAGAGGGGGTCAGGCATGCTTCATCATACCATCTTCATTCTGGAGTTCAAACAGACTGACCAGCACTAACTTTAAAACACAGATCCTAAGAGAGACAGAACAGACTCTTTGTAGCAATAAGATACCAACTCCAACCTCACTCTAGCATAACCTCACATGACAGATAAAGAAGGAAATAAAATGTTTTACCCTAAAATATGTTTCTTTGATGTATTTTGAAATGACCCTGCAAAGCCACCTTTTGTGGGGGAAAATTTGCATCTGGAATGAATCTTTTTGTTTTTGAGACCAAGTCTCTCTCTGTCATCCAGGCTTAAGTGCAGTGGCACGATCTCGGCTCACTGCAACCTACACCTCCTGGACTCAAGCAGTTTCCCTGCCTCAGCCTCCTGAGTAGCTAGGATTACAGGCACCCATCACGCTGCCTAACTTTTGTATTTTTAGTACAGACGTGGTTTCGCCATGTTGGCCAGGCTGATGTTGAACTCCTGATCTCAGGTGATTCGCCTGCCTCAGCCTCCCAAAGTGCTGGGATTACAGGTGTGAGCCACTATACCCAGCCTGAATGTATCTCTATTACATAGAGATCTTTCCCCTTCCAGGCCCTCCCAATCCTGAAGAGATTAACGGAGAGTATAGCACCTTTTAAAGGTCTAAATGGAAACTTTTGCCATCTATTGTCATCTCATAGGGTGGCCACCTATGAGTCTTCATCTAAACACTAAGAACCTTAGGCTAAGTGGGCTGAGTGCAGGGGCTCATGCCTGTAATCTCAACACTTTGGGAGGCTTAGGCCAGAGGATTGCTTGAGGCCAGGAGTTCAAAACAAGCCGGGGCAACACAGTGAGATCCTGTCTCTAAAAAAAAAAAAAAATTAGATGGGTATGGTGGCAAGTGCCTGTAGTCCCAGCTACTCAGGAGGCTGAGGTGGGAGGATCACTTAAGCCCAGGAGTTTGAGGCTACACTGAGCTATGATTACACCGCTGCACTGTAGCCTGGGTGACACAGCCAGATCCTGTCTCTCAAAAAAATAAAATAAAATAAAACCTTGGTCTCCACAACCCTTTATCTTAACCGGGATACTCCTTTAGATAATAACTCTTCCAACCAAGTGCCTACCAGAAAATCGTACAATTCACGTATGACCTGTAAGCCCCCTTGCTTCATGTTGTCCCATCTTTCTGGATCAAACCAACGTACACCTCACATGTATTGATTGATGCCTTATATTTCCCTAATATGTAAAATCAAGCTGTAAGCCACTTTGGGCACATGTCCTCAGGACCTCTTGAGACTGTGTTTCAGGCCATGGTCACTCATATTTGGCTCAGAACAAACCTCTTAAAATATTTTATGAAGTTGGATTATTTCACCAACAAAACAATAATGTTCAAACTCCTGCTTCACCACTTACTAGCTGGGTCATTTTGGAAAGTTACTTAAAATCTCTCCAGTTCAGTAAAATAGGAACAAGAACAGTACAGGTTGCTGTGATGATTAATGATAATATATGTATAATATTATCACTAAGCCCCTGATGGGGTTCAGGACATGCTGCCCCGAAATATGGTACACCTTGCATTTGAGAAAACAGCAGAATCAGGAAGGCCACTCTCACCTTCTCTGCCCTTTCCCTCTGAAGCAGCCCATAAAATAATTCTCTAACTTTCCCCTAAAGCAGGTCCAAGACCCTCTTCAGAGAGGTATCTTCTGTATACCGGGAATAAAGGAATGTTCCTATCCCTGAAGAAAAGAATCTGGACAGGTCTTCCTAAGATCTCCCCCACTCCCATTTATTACTGAAAGAATTTTAGAGATAATCCTTTCGTCCTTCAATCATATTTCTCCATGAATCTCCACTCTTCATCAAAGTTAACATAAAAATACACAGATGTCCCTGTTTATTTCTATCTTCATTTCTGAAGGTTCCCATGTCATGTAAAACTTGTCTTAAATAAATTTCTATGCTTTTCTTTTGTTAATTTGCTTTTGTTTTAGGAGTCTCAGCCAGGAACTTTGTCATGGAAAAGGAAAAGATACTACCGCTGACCCTTGAACATGGATTTGAGCTGGGCAGGTCCATTTATACATGAATTTTTTTTTCAATAAAAGTTACACCAAGTGTGCCTGTCTCTCCTTCCACCTCCTCCACCTTTGCCACCCCTGAGTCAGCAAGACCAACTCCTCCTCCTCTTACTCAATGTGAAAACGATGAGGATGAAGATCTTCACAATGGTCCATTTCCACTTAAAGAATAGTAAATATTTTTTGTCCTTATAATTTTCTTAGTTACATTTTATTTTCTCTAGCTTGCTTTATTGTGAGAATATAGCATATTATACTTATGACATACCAAATACATGTTAATCAACTGTTTATGTTAATGGTAAGGCTTCTGCTCAACAGTAGGCTATCAGTAGTTAAGTTTTTGGGGAGTCAAAAGTTATGCGAACATTTCCCTTTGCCTTTGGAAAAGGGGTCAGTCCCCTCAACCCCTGTGTTGTTCAAGAGTCAACTGTACTGTTTTCCCCTTACGAAGCTCTTTGAGATCTAGTGAAACCGTACTCATAGGCTAACAAGAATTATGTACCAAGTTCTGGGCAGAAATACGGTTATAATTAAACTTTAATCAGGGTGTACTTTGACCCACTTCCTTGTAACCAAAAATCATATAGCACTAGACACTGACCATCTGCCTCCCCACTGTTCCTCTAAATAGGATATCATTAGGCTTTTGTTTAAGAATCAATTGCATCCCCACTCTTCCTATAGACAGGATTGCTGACATCAGAATGATAAACTTCTTTAAGAATTGCTTAAGATGTTCTTCAGACCCTGAATTACAGCGGTACAGCTGAAGTCAACCGGTTAAGACCCCCCCACAGGAATGAAATCAGCGTAAGCATGCAGTTCCATCTCCCGTCCTATGACTTCACCCTGCACTCTTCAACCAATCAATGATCCCCAGACATCAGCCCACTCCAAGCCCCTTAAAATCTCTAGACCCAAACTCCTCAGGGAGGCGATGTGTGGTTTCCTCCCATCTCCTCTTTCAGCTGCCCTATAATTACTAAATTCCTTCTCCACTGAAAGCCTTGGTGTCAGTGTAATGACATGCCATGCCTTAAGCAACAGACCTGTTACAGTCACACTGGCTTCTGCTAACTTCTCCAGCCTCGCTGCATTCCAGCCACAGAGGCCTTCTTTCAGTTGTCTCACACCTGCCAAGTTCTTTGCTTCCTGAGAACCTCTAAACACACAGTTCCTTCTGCATAGAAATTTCGTGCCCCTCCTTACTGCTATTGGTTGTCTCTTTTTTTGTCCTTCAGTTTCAGACTTAATAGTCACCACGTCAGGTAGTCCCTGCCCTTTCTATACTCCTTGGTAAATTATTTCCTTGTGATAATGCTGATTATTGCTTGTAAACCCCTCTTCTCACTAGACAAAACTCCATGAAGGTGTCCGCCCACCTCACTCTTCCCTTCTCCCTCCCTCTCACCCCTTCTCTGTATATGTGCATGCATATATATACCTGTGTGTACATACATCTATGTGTGTCTGTACACATGTTAAAATGTATACCTACTATACAGGGATAGATCTGCTAACCAGCACAGTGCCTGGCATACAGTGGACAATCAACACCAAATTCTATGATTTACTTTTTGTTAAGGTTTGCAGAAAAAAAAAATGACCATTTACCCACACTCATCAAAGCACCTTTCCCAACACTCCAAAGAGGACTGAGAGACTCATTTCTGTTCCAAAATGCACATGTATATACTCTCATTAAAGCAACTATCTTACTGTTTTTTTGTCTCTTCCTTGTAGACTGCCAGCTTCTTGAGGGTAAGAATCTTTTCAATTGCAAATCCCCAATGCTTAACAAAGGAAACAGGCACAACAGGCACAAATACTTATTAAATCAGCAAACAGTAACTTAGACAGAAATTGTTTTTTTGTTTTTGTTTTTAGACAGGGTCTTGCTCTGCCGCCCAGGCTGGAGTGCAGCTTCCAGCTCCCAGGCTCAAGCCATCCACCCACTGCAATCTCCCAGGTAGCTGGGACTACAGGTGCATGCCACCATGCCTGGCTAATTTTTTTATTTTTTTGTAGAGATGGAGTTTCACCATGTTGCCCAGGCTAGAATTCATTTTTTAAAAACCTAATTTTCATTTGGGAAACCTTTACAGACACCAATATGTAAATAATCTGGTTTTACTTTGACACTTTAAATATACAGCGAAATTAGAAATACAAAGCCGTATCACCCACAGCATCTCCAAGAGCCTGTACTTTCTATAAAATACATTTACAACATACAAGTAAATCCAAGCAATTAATTTTAGTTTAAAGATCTGAAAAGGAAACACATATGGCTAATGTTGGGGCTCAGAAACAATACTCCAAAGCATAGCACTCCTTTTTTTTTTTTTTTTTTTTGGAGACTTAGTCTTACTCTGTTGCCCAGGGTGGAGTGTGGTGGTGTGATCTCGGCTCACTGCAACCTCTGCCTCCCGGGTTCAAGTGATTCTCCTGCCTCAGCCTCCTGAGTAGCCGGGATTACAGGAGCCTACCACCATGCCCAGCTAATTTTTGTAATTTTAGTAGAGACAGGGTTTCACTATGCTGGCCAGGATGGTCTCAATCTCTTGACCTCGTGATCCGCCCACCTCGGCCTTCCAAAGTGCTGGGATTACAGGCATGAGCCACCGTGCCTGGCCCAAAGCATAGCACTTTGACTCACTGAATACTTTACAGCGAAGGACTTTGGAAGGGTCTAAGAAGCAAGTTATCTATGACCTTCTCCTGCCTTTCTGTCTCTGGCCCTTCTTCCTCCTGCAAAGCAAGTCACAGAAATCAGAATTCCTCTTCCCCAAAGCTGGTCATAGACACTAGAACTCCTCTTCCCCCAAAGCAAGCTATAAAACCTAGAAAGGTTACTCCCTTCTTGCTCCCTTCAAGACCATTATTCCACAGGGGTCCTGCCCTATACCTGGGAGGAAGGAATGCTATATCATGAGGCCAAGAATCTGAACAGACAGGCCTTGTGGGGTTTCATCTCTCAGTTATTACCATTAGATCATACCCTTTTGGCCAATCAGATTTCTACACAGCTGTCCATTCTTCATCAAAACTAAGTATAAAAACAGACAGTCTTATCTGGGTCTTTGGATCTTCATTTCTGAAAGCTCCCATGTTGTAGAAAACTCTGATTAAATATATTTGTTACGTTTTTCTTTTGCTAACCTGTCTTTTGTTATAGGACTGTTGGCCATGACCCTTATGAAGGGTGAGGAAAGTTATCACAAGTCTTCATCCCTATACTATACTCTCCATATTTTTGTGCAAACATATTTTAGCAGTGTGATCTACTCTGGTCTAGAGATTGACAAAATCAATTCCTAATTTACTGAATATAATCTTTTGGAAGAAGCTGAAAATTGAAACTGAAATTGATACAAAAGAACAACAAAAAGAACACCCACCTCCATACACAATCGCACCCTGCCAAAGACACTCTCATGAAAATAGACTTCATAGAAGGCTGGGCGTGGTGGCTCAAGCCTGTAATCTCGAGGTCAAGAAATCGAGACCATCCTGGCTAACACACGGTGAAACTCTGTCTCTACTAAAAATACAAAAAGAATTAGCTGGACCTGGTGGCGCATGCCTGTAGTCCCAGCTACTCAGGAGGCTGAGGCAGGAGAATGGCAGGAACCTGGGAGGCCGAGCTTGCAGTGAGCCAAGATCGCGCCACTGCGCTCCATACTCCAGCCTGGGCGACAGAATAAAAAAAAAAAAGGAAAATAGACTTCATATTTTCAAATAAAGACTCAAAAAAAAAAAAAAAGAAAGAAAATAGACTTCATATTTTCAAATAAAGACTTAAAAGATCTGGGATTTAATTCACTTTCTGCAAGAGCCAGTTCTATTCAATAATATATTGTGATGTACAGAATGCTTTCTTTGGGCTTTTTCATGTTTTTATTTGATGTGCTGAATAGACTATTAACCAAAATATCCCTTCCTCTTATAAGGATCAACTGGCATGCTGTTAACATTACAGAGTTTCTAAACATTTTTTACGCCCTGACTAGAAAACAGAGATGTGGCCAGGCGCAGTGGCTCAAGCCTGTAATCCCAGCACTTTGGGAGGCCGAGACGGGCGGATCACGAGGTCAGGAGATGGAGACCATCCTGGCTAACATGGTGAAACCCCGTCTCTACTAAAAAATACAAAAAACTAGCCGGGCGTGGTGGCGGGCGCCTGCAGTCCCAGCTGCTCGGGAGGCTGAGGCAGGAGAATGGCGTGAACCCGGGAGGCGGAGCTTGCAGTGAGCTGAGATCCGGCCACTGCACTCCAGCCCGGGCGACAGAGCGAGACTCCGTCTCAAAAAGATAAAAAGAAAAAGAAAACAGAGATATACAAGAAAAAAGGCAGTTTCAGATTTTATTGCACAATGCTACAAAAATGTAAATGTTTACTATAATACTGTAAAACTTTCAGAACTAATTACATTACAAGCGCAGCAGCCCAATTTTTCCTCCATTTTAAATGTAAACTTAAATTTCAGGCTGTATCTCCCGTCTCTTGCACATGTCATAAGGGCATCTTAGTCTGCAAAGCTTTAGATAATTAAACCATTTTTTTTCCATTCTGCATCCTCAAACACAGGAAGACTCAATAGAACACTGCAGTTAAGAAAATTGGGTACCAAAACCATATACAAAATAAATTTAAAAATTAAAAAAAACCAGAAAACCATGTTATTAGCAGAAACAAATTAAACAAATGTATTAAAAATCAATTATACATATTTGTAGTAATAGAGGTTAATAAAAAATATTCTCAAAAAGTGGAATGAGCTGTCTAAGATACCATCTAGAGAAAACTTGCAGTGTGAAGTTGGTATAGCTTTTCTGTTATATAAGGAGCAAATGTGTTTAGTGGTATTTCACACTGTAACATATTAAAGCAACTCGAGATAGCAAATAAGAAACGACTGAAATTTTTGTGTAACATATATAGTCTGATTTTGAAAAATTTTAAAAATAACCAAAAATAGTTCTGCTCATTAGCCTAACCTCGCTGCTCCAGAGGACAAAAGGGGGATAAAAAAGAGGAACCTGAAAATGTGTTATTTTGTCAACGCATGGAAGAGCAATGAACTAACTACTATAATACTCCCCTATTTTTGTGCCTGCCTCCCTTTTCCTCTCTGGGCAAGCACCAAAAACTCCACCTTGTAAATCAGAAAACTCACTGGCAGATAAAAAATTAAATCTTGGCCAAGCGTGGTGGCTCACCCCTGTAATCCCAGCACTTTGGGAGGCTGAGGCAGGCGGATCACCTGAGGTCAGGAGTTCGAGACCAGCCTGGCCAACATGGTGAAATCCCATCTCTACTAAAAATAAAAAATAACCCGGGCGTGGTGGTAGGTCCCTGTAATCCCAGCTACTTGGGAGGCTGAGGCAGGAAAACCGCTTGAACCCGGAAGGTGGAGGTTGCAGTGAGCCGAGATCGTGCCATTGCACTCCAGCCTGGGGGACAAGAGCAAGACTTTGTCTCAAACAAACAAACAAACAAATAAATCTTACCTCTTCCAGCAAATCCATAAGACATGCCCATTCTGTTTGCAGAGTAAACTCTTTACTTTCTAAAGTTATTAGTGTGAACAAATGTGAACCTGAAAAAGCCAATGCTTCAAGATGTATCCTAAGTACCTAACTGGGCCTACATTTAATACACAGTCAAGTGGCCATTTCCTGACTAGCAGTCACACATGTACTCTGAGTTCTCCAAAAACCCACACCTCTGTTCAGCTTTGAAACTTTCAGAGCTCACCTGAACGAACCCATCAGAACTTAGCTATATCAACCAGTTGGAACTAAGCAAGTCTGAATCCTGCATTTGCATAAATGAACCTGGCTGGGAACCAGGGTGAAACTTTTGTTATAAAACCCAAACCCCACCTTCGTTTTACACCAAAGGCTGTGTCTCCCTGTACTGCAAACTGTTCACTGCAATAAAGTCACTTTCCTTCAAATTTCTTTTCAGATAATTTTTGTTTACATCACTCTGTTCTTTCTGGGAGTGCTTAAAAATAAGCTAATGATACTCACAGCTTTTTGTAAATTTTCACTTAAAGGGGGTAAAAGTTTTTGATAAAAAATAATATTTGAATAACATTTGAATGTAAACTAAGGTGGTGTGTTAACTAAATAGTAGACAACAGGAAAATAAAGACTAATTCAAAACCACATACTTAGAAAATCAAAAATTAGTAAACTAGGTATTACAGAAATATATGGTTTAACATCTATTTCACTCATTAATCGAACAAACCTAACATTAAAATATCTATCTTAATGGCATTAAAATTATAATAATTACATTATTTTTAAGAATAATAACGGCATTGTGGTTATGTTTAAAACAGTCTTATTTTGTTAGAGGTCGACATGAGATATTTACAGAGGAAATGACATGGCATATGGAATCAGTTTTAAAATACCGAGGGGGAAAGGACACAGGCAGAGGTCCAGAAGACCTTCCACTGGCCATTTGTTGATTGCTGAATCTGGATGATGGGGACATGGAAGTTCATTGTACTACTTATTCTCTTTATTGTTGTATATATTTAGAAACTCTTGTAACAAAAAGGGAAAATAAAGCTTTTAACTGCCTATAGATTAAAGAAAAGATTTTGGCTGTCACAGTTCAAGTTCATTCATAGAACTGTCAATCTCAATTAAAAGATTGAACAAGTATATCACCTGTCACATTAAACCTCACATTAATCTCTTTAAAGACTGTAAATCACAGATCCATGAAGAGTTTTCCTTCCCTCTGTTCCTCTCTCCCGCCTTCTTTTAGTTTTACTATAATAACCACTGCTCTGGGGTTTCGGTAGCCAAGTGAGATCTTTTGCAAGATACTTGCATATTCACAAGACAGATGCACAGAATTCCACAGGTTTAGTGACAAGTGACTGCAAGGATGTCCAATGCATTACCTCTAGGCACTGTTCAATTCTGGCAGGACTCCACTGCAACCCTGTATCAGTCCAAGCAAATCCCAGGGGTCAATTGATAGTACTGTCACCATTGACTGTCTTCCAGCTGCATTGTGAACTTCTTGGGGGCTAGACACTTGGTCTTAATCTTTATATCCTGCATTTAGACTTACTAGGTACAAAATAAACCTTTGAGGAGTGAGGGAACAAATCTGTAAATCTCAAAGTTAGTGCTCATCCTAAAACTAAATATTTTCAAATTCTCCCAAAAATTACTTTAATTCTACTATCGTACATTTGTTAATAAACTGTTTCTGAAACCAAAGTTTGAGTTCTGAAGCCAATATGCATGTGAATAACTACCTTAATTTATAAGGTAATAAATTATCTTAATTTGTTGTTTTCTTTAAAGAAAGTGACAGCCTGTGGCTAATCAAAGATATAGGAGTCACATAAACAGGAATTATAATTAGCATGAATTCATAATCACAAAGACCTTAAAATTTATTGATTGTATTGCTAGCACTGTTATTTCATTTTTTTCTCATACAAATAAGAAAAAAACCACTATTGTTCCCATTTTATAGCTGAGCAAGCAGATTTCAGAGGTTAGGTTACTTGCCGAAGGACATACAGCTAAAAGTGATAAAGGTGAGTTAAACCCACCCAGGGTGTCTAACAGCTTTTCAGCAGCCTGAGTGATGCTCTTCCTTTCATGGTTGTTGTGGACTTCTCCCCCACATATGTATTATGCACAGAAAACTCAGTTCTGTAACCTGGGGAGGTTTCAGCTGGATTTTTTGTTGTTCCTCTATCTTTATATATTACAAGACAAGAACCCAAGGGAAAACAAGTCAGTTCACCTGTTCGGCTTGTCTCTGTAGTAATAATAGCTTACTCTTATATACAGGACTTCTACTAAATACCAGGCACAGTTCTAAACCCCTTATGTGTATCAATGCAGTCCTTACAGAATTCAAAGATGTAGGTCCTATTAATCATCTTCATTTTTCAGAGAGGGAACTGAGGCTCAGAGAGATTAGAAAACACCCAAACTGGCATTTCAGCACTCCCAGTCTGGCTCTGGATTCCATGTTCTTATTTTTCTCTTTTTCTAGAGACAGAATCTTGCTCTGTTGACCAGGCTGGAGGGCAGTGATGCGATCATGGCTCACTACACCTTCAACCTCCCTGACATAAGTGATCCTCCCACCTCAGCCTCTGGAGGAGCTTGGACTACAGGTGTGCACCACCACAACCAGCTAATTTTTAAATTATTTGTAGAGATGAGGTCTCACTCTGTTGCCCAGGCTGGTCTCTAACTCCTGGGCTCAGGCGATCCTCCTGCCTTGGCCTTCAAAAGTATGGGGATTACAGGTATGAGCCACCACACCTAGAATTCCATGTTCTTAATCATCTGTGACACTGCCTAATAGGTACACATATATTCGGGTTAATCTAAAATACATGGTTTAAAGATTAAACCTTGTTTAATCTTTACAGTAACCAAAAGTTACTGTTCACTTACATTTTTTTTCAGGTATGTTTTATAGTCAACATCAAAATCATGAAAATTACAATGATCAACACTAGTGTACTAAAGTAGACATTGTTCTTTTCCATCTTTATCACCATAGAGAAAATTTTTGATACATGATATATATTGAAAAAAACTCAAGCAAAGACCATTTTAAATTCAATAATTTGATTTATCAAATCAATAACATCTCTGGGGCCAATCAACTCTATTAAGAGATTATATAAATTACAGTAAAGAGTCCATTGGAGCCGGGTGCGGTGGCTCAAGCCTGTAATCCCAGCACTTTGGGAGGCTGAGACGGGCGGATCACGAGGTCAGGAGATGGAGACCATCCTGGCTAACCCGGTGAAACCCCATCTCTACTAAAAAATACAAAAAACTAGCCGGGCGAGGTGGCGGGCGCCTGTAATCCCAGCTACTCGGGAGGCTGAGGCAGGAGAATGGCGTAAACCCGGGACGCAGAGCTTGCAGTGAGCTGAGATCCGGCCACTGCACTCCAGCCTGAGCAACAGAGCAAGACTCCGTCTCAAAAAAAAAAAAAAAAAGAGTGCACTGGAAAATCCTTAAAAATGAAGAACAGAGTACGGTCAGTCAATAAGCAATACTAACTTTAACAACAGGAACAGAGGCTCCCAGCACTACTTTCAGAGACAAAGGAGCAGCCTTTGTTTAAAAGACACGGGCGCAGTGGCTCACGTCTATAATCCCAGCACTTTGGGAGCCCGAGGCAGGTGGATCACCTGAGGTCAGGAGCTTAGCCTGGGCAACAAGAACAAAGTCCGTCTCAAAAGGAAAAAAAAAAGGAGAAGCTCTGCTCCTTTGTTTTTGTTTTGTTTTGATTTGTTTTGTTTTGTTTCATTTGTTTGTTTTTTGAGACAAGGAGCCTTGCTCTGTCACCCAGACTGGAGAGCAGTCGTGCGATCTTGGCTCACTGCAACCTCTGCCTCCCTGGTTCAAGCAATTCTCTGCCTCAGCCTCCCGAGCAGCTGGGATTACAGGTGACCGCCACCAGGCCTGGCTAATTGTTGCATTTTTAGTAGAGACGGGGTTTCACCATGTTGGCCAGGCTGGTCTTCAACTCCTGACCTCGTGATCCACTTGCCTCTGCCTCCCAAAGTGTTGGGATTACAGGCATGAGCCACCGCGCCCAGACTCTCCTTTGTTAAAAGACAGTAAATCCAGATGGTTAAGTATTTCACAGGTACAGATAGACCGTGTCTTGGGAGATGCTCACATCTTCAGAATGAGAACACATACACAAACCAGAACCCCATGTGGATTCTCTGCATCACCAAAAAAACGCAAAGAGTTACAAGGCTTGCCGGGCGCGGTGGCTCACGCCTGTAATCCCAGCACTTTAAGAGAGCAAGGCCAGGCGGATCACGAGGTCAGGAGATCGAGACCATCCTGGCTAACACGGTGAAATCCCGTCTCTACTAAAAATACAAAAAATTAGCCGGCTGTGGTGGTGGGCACCTGTAGTCCCAGCTACTCGGGGTGGGGGTGGGGGGCGGCTGAGGCAGGAGAATGGCGTGAACCCGGGAGGTGGAGTTTGCAGTGAGCCAAGATCGCGCCACTGCACTCCAGCCTGGTCACAGGGCGAGATTCTGTCCCCGCAAAAAAAAAAAAAAAGAAAAGAAAATGCAGAGGCTCCATAAATGGATGGTTTCCACAAGCACTGACTGAGGGCCTGCTGTGTGCACAGTGGTACAAAGCTGCTAAAGACACAAACACTGGTGGAGGTATCCTTACTCATCTCACATCCTTAGCACCGGGCACAGTAGACAGCAAGAACAGTAAACACAAGTCTCTCCTAGACGGATCACGAAATTTCAGTACATACAGGAGTTGCCTGGGGGAAAGGAGGCTCTCCTAGACAGAGGAGAATACGTGAGGCTAAGCAGGGAAGGGCACACTATCACACAAGGGAGCTGTCAAGGTTCTGACATCTAAAGGTAAACACTTACAGGACCATCCATGTAATTTTAGATGCCTTGCATTCATTTATCTCAGTTCACACTGAGCATATTGTTTTCACCAAAAATTATTCAAAGTGAATCTATTGTCACGCTCTCCAGTGTGCACAGAAATAAACATCCGTCAGCACACAGAGCACTGCCCTCAGCAAGCTGTTCTGCTCAAATGCTCAAAAAACGTTTGTGGGGGAGGAAGAGGAGGACAGTGAAGTGTCTAACCATTCAAAGGAAGAGTTTCTCTGGAAGTACTTGGACATGAAAAAAACCAGCTGGTGGTAAGATCCTCTAATATTTTTCTCTCAATTAAAACAAAGTGTCCCAGCTTTCCCAATATTCTTCAATCCAACCCTAAAACAAGAGTGACAGCTTTCTGAGTACGGTCGAATGCTTTCCACCACAAAGTTATCAGTACTAATTTTTTCTGAACAGAGAGTTGAAAACAGATTTATTTCACAAACATAAACATAATTTCCTGCTATATGTTCTCTGAATACAGAGCACATGATACTGCCATACTAGCCCAAACTGTCCTAATTATTACAGAAACCAGTGATGTTTTCACTCTGTTCCTTCTACACAAACCAAATCCACTACAGGAAAGCAAAGCTGCGTGTGACTTTCAAGAAAATCTTTTTTTTTTTTTTTAACTTATTTGGGCTACTGCAGTGTTAAATTTGAAGGAAAAAAGGTATACAGTAATATAATATAAACCTACTTACTACAAGTCTGAGTAAACAAAACAAATGAGTTATTTAGGGTGTAATACAAGACAAAATCTTCTGAAGGTAATTATTAATGTCGAAACAAGACAATTTGGGAACAGACTGAATATGAAAGACTAAAAAGCAAAAAAGAAAACCAAATAACCCACTCATCCCCTACCATGTTGCCAACATTTTCCAAAATCACTTGCTATGGGCAAGAGACCACAGAACAACGTCTCTTGAATTTTATGGTGACATTTCCAGTTGTAACTGACATTTTGTCTCACAAAGGGACAAATTAACGGAATTAGCAAAACTTGCAGTGAAAATGTCACTGCTGAAAAGTGACCCCTGGAAAAGAAGTAGCTACCAGAGCTGTGGGACCTGGTGGCCAAAACAGCTTTCAGTGTGACATATGTTTTTGAGTTTTATGAGAAAAACACTTTTCAAAATTCTGTCTGGTCCAAGACATACTCAGCAAATTATACTCAGGGAGGGGAAAAAACACTGTGCAGATAACCACAACTTAATATGATGACTAGATGTGGGAGGTGCGCCTCACGAGCTTTTGAGGAGGACCTCCCAGAAGAGGGAGAGATGGGGCAGTTTCAGAGGCAAACAGGAAATAGCCCTGTGAGGGGAAGAGGATAAAGAAATGGACTCCATGAAGAAGGGTCGATGTGCACAAAAGCTGAGGCAAGATGTGCTACGTGCCGCTGGCCCATGAGCCATGAGACACAGAGGAGCAGGAGACGCAAGCATAGCCCTCGGGACAACTTCTGTCTACTATGGTAAAGAGCTTAGACTTAATCCTGGAGCATAGTTTTCTAAGATATTACAGGCAAGACAATTTAGGTGGGCAAGGACAGTTTTATGTGTTTATGGTTGCTATTAACTTCTTTTTCCTTCTTTTTTTTTTTGAGACAGAGTCTTGCTCTGTTGCCCAGGCTGGAGTACAGTGGGACAGTCTCGGCTCACTGCTACCTCCATCTTCCAGGTTAAAGCGATTCTCCTGCCTCAGACTCCTGAGTAGCTGGGATTACAGGCATGTACTACCACGTCCAACTAATTTTTGTATTTCTTAGTAAAGATGGGGTTTTGCCATGTTGGCCAGGCTGGTCTCGAACTCCTGAGCTCAGGTGATCCGCCAAAGTGCTGGGATTACAGGCAAGAGCCGCCATGCCCAGCCTATGGTTGCAATTAACTTCTACTCATGTCAAATGATACTGGTTTTCCATTTATAATAATAAATGTATTTTCAGCTGGTAGCAGTGGCTCATGCCTGTAATCCCAGCACTTTGGGAGGCCGAGGTGGGCAGATCACTTAAGGCCAGAAGCTCGAGATTAGCCTGGCCAAAGTGGCAAAATCCCCGTCTGTACTAAAAATTAGCTAGACATGGAGGTATGTGCCTGTAATTCCAGCTACTCAGGAGGCTGAGGCACGAGAATAGCTTGAACCCAGGAGATGGAAGTTGCAGTGAACCGAGATCGCACCACTGCATTCTAGCCTAAACGACAGAGCACGACTCTGTCTTTGGGGAAAAAAAAAAAAAAGGTTGTGAAAGTGAGGCTCAAATGACTGATGTTTAGGAGACACCGCTGTAAGAACTGGAGAGCCACTGGAAGAAAGTAAAGAGATACAACTCTGTTACAGAACTCCATTCACACAGATATTTATTGGGTGCTGTGCCAATCACTGTTCTAGGCCCAACAAATAGAGCAAAGCCAGATAAATGTATGTTAGGTCTACATTTTAGACAAAAAAGAGGATCCAGGTCACAAATAAAATAAACCCAGGTAAAGAGAGAGAGAGAATGATATACAACGTAAAATGTGGAGAGCCTTGAGAAAGCAGCAGAAGGGAACGAGCCAGGCCATGACCCACAGGAAGAGCAGGACAGGAGGTGGGAATAGCTGGAGGCCTGGTGGGGCCTATGGGCCTGCTGGAGGGAGCAAGATGCCTGAGGGTTGCAGCAGAGGAGCCAAGGCCAGAAAGGGAGCAAAGGGCTGGGCCCTGCAGGGCCTCGCAAGCCAGGACTCGGGTGGTATTCCACATGTGACGGGAGGCCACAGAGAGTTTGGCACAAGAAGGTGATGCTGTCTCTGGAGGATGAGTGCAGAGGCAGGAAGCCCAGGGAGGAGGCCTCCATGGCAGCCCAGAGGAGAGACAACGGTGCCAGGGTAGGCAGTAGTAGGGGAGACAGGAAGAAACGGTGAGAGGCAGTTTGTGGGCAGCGCTGGCTGGATCTACTGATGAACTGGATGTGTAAGGCAAGAGAGGACTCAAGCAGCACTTTTGTTGATGTCTCTTACAGCCTAAGCCTGGGGATGAACAGCGCTATCATCTAATGAAATGGAGAAGACAGAAGAACCAAGAAGCAGGCAGGATGAGACTCAAGATTGCAGATTTTGACAGGTTGAGTTTAAGATGCCTGTGAGCACCATCATAGGACTCTTGAGCAGAGAGTTGAATAAACCAGTCTAGAATTTAGGAGTGAGGCCAGGAGCCAATAGCATTGGGTGGTATTTAAAGCCTTGGGACTGAATGAGAATGCAGGAGAGAAAAGGCCCAAGCATTAACCCCAGAGGCACTTCTACATCTCCGGTGGGAAGGTAAAGAGCTTGGACTTAGTCCTGAAGTGTAGTTTTCTGAGATATCGCAGCCAAGATAATTTGGGTGATAATGTCAGTTTTATTAGTTATGTGTTTACTTTTACAGACAAAAGGGATTAAGGAAAAGAATAGTGAAGTATGTGGACAGTACGAGTAACTGCCAAATGATTCTGCAGAGAAGTGAGCACTGATGGTGCAGGAGAGAGAGGGCAACGCTGCCAGAGCAAAGCACTTAGGCAGGAGAGAAGGAAGGAATCCAGCGCCTATACTGAGGGCCTTGCTATGGAAGCAGGGACGGTCCCCACAGTGTCAGGGAGGGAAGCCAGAGCAAGCCGACACTGGGAGGAGGGGGCGTTAGTGCAGGGAGCACAGAGCTCTTCTCTTCTGACTGCTTCTAGTTCCTCATTGAAATCAGAGGAAAGCAATTAGGAATGGGATCAGGGAGGGGATGTCACAGTTCGAGAAAAGAGCATTCTCCTAGCGTGCAGAGGGGAATGTACCAGGATTACCAGCCTGGCTCAAAGCTTTCTAGTGAATTGTGGACAACATCTGAAGTGAGAACTCAGGAAAGGACGTATGTTTTCTTCTAGCTACTCTCAGCTGCTCAGGGGCATACACCATGCAGGCAGGACGGAATTTAACCAATTACATTTTTCCAGCAACAGAGGGAGAGAAAAGTAAGGAATTATTGCATGGTACTATAAAAATTAATTACTTATATGGCAAAATATTGAGTAATCATTTCATGCCATAAATCAAAATAAGTTCTAGATTAAGTAAAGTGATAAGTAAACTAGAATAAAAACTGGAAGAAATAACAAGCTAATATTTATTTCTTAGGATTGGGAGAGAATCTTCCATGCAGAAAAGCAATGGAAGACATCATTTAAAAATATTCATTTAATGTCCAAAAGGTATATGAAAAAAATGCTTAACATCACTAATCATCAGGGAAATGCAAATGAAAACCACAGTGAGATATCATCTCCTACCAGTCAGAATGACTATGATCAAAAAGACAAAGGATAAGTGTTGGTGAGGATATGGAGAAAGGGAAACTCAGATACCGTTGGTCGGACTGTAAATTAGCTCAGTTGTTATGGAAAACAGTATGGAGGTTCCCCTAAAAAACTAAAAACAGAACTACCACATGATTCAGCAATCCCACTACTGGATATTTACCCAAAGAAAAGAAAATCCGTATTTTGATGAGATACTTGCACTCTCATGTTTATTGCAGCACTGTTTACAAAAGCCAAGACATGGAATCAACTAAATGTCTATCGACAGATGAATGATAAAGAAAATGTGGTATGTATACACAATGGAATATTATTCAGCCATAAGAAAGAACGAAATCCTATCATTTTCAGCAACATGGATGAGCCTGTAAAACATTAAGTGAAACAAGCCCAGCATAGAAAGACAAGTATTGCATATTCTCACTCATATATGGAAGCTAAAAAACTTGACTGCATAGAAGTAGAGTAGAATAGTGGTTACCAGAGGCTGGGAATGGAGAGCTAGCCAGATGCTGGTTAACAAATACAAAATTACAGAGAGGAGGAATAAGTTCCTGTGTTCTAGAGCACTGCAGGGTGATTATAACAATTTATTGTATATTTTCAAATAGCTATAAAAGTGGATTTTGGCTGGGTGCAGTGGCTGATGCCTATAATCCCAGCACTTTGGGAGGCCAAGGGGCAGATCACCTGAGGTTAGGAGTTTGAGACCAGCCTGATCAACATGGTGAAATCCCGTCTCTACTAAAAACGCAAAAATTAGCCGGGCGTGGTGGCAGGTGCCTGTAATCCCAGCTACTTGGGAGGCTGAGGCAGGAGAATCGCTTGAACCTAGGAGGCGGAGGCAGTGGTGAGCCGAGATCATGCCACTGCACTACTCCAGCCTGGACAACAGAGTAAGACTCCCTCTCAAAAAGAAAAGGAAGAAAAAAGAGTGAATTTTGAATGTTCTCAATGCAAAGAAATATTTGAGGAGATAGATATGTTAATTATCCTGATTTAATCATTATACATTATATATATGTATCAAAACATTACACTGTACCACACAAATATGTACAATTATGTGTCCATTTAAAATAATAAAAGCAAAACAATTATTTTCAATAAAAATACTAAACTTCTGTGTGTAATAACCATGCAAAATTAAAAGGCAAATAATTAGTTGAAGATAAATATCTGCAATAAATATGACAATTTGAAGCCCTTAACATGTAACCCCTTCATTCAAATCTACAAGTTCACTAAAACTGCAACTGAAAGCAGCCAGAAGCAAAAGCAGTTCATAACAACAATTAAAAGCTGATAAATAACATTTTACCTCCCGCCACACCTTAAACAATAATCAAATTTTATTTTTGCTATCATATTAGAAAAGACAAGAAAAAAATACTCAGGTGTCCATGAAATAAAGTCATAGACATTGCTAATGAGAGTATAAACTAGCACAACCCTTCTAAAAAGCTAATGATGAATACACACCAAGAGCCTTAAAAAATGTAATACCCTTAGGCTGTAAAAAACTGTGGCCCTATCTATGTACGTACAGAGATGCTTATTACAGCACAAGTTATGCTTGGCACAAAACTGGCAACTACCTAAATTTCCAACAATAGGAAAACAGTATGTTAATGACATGAGGCAGTGCTCACTTCATAAGGGGAAAAAACAGGAAATAAAATTGTTTGTATGCTACTCCAATTTTGGATGATGTGCCCATATATGTGTGTGTGTATATAAACCTCAAAATGTTTGAGGCTATTGCAGACTAGTGATTCAATTTTTTTCCCCAGTAGCTTTTTAAATTTTCCTGTCTTCAATGGGGATGCACTGCTTTTACAATTATTTTTAAAATAAAGACTAGGGGCACTTTCATGTTAAAAAGATCTGGGCATTGTGGTTAAACATGAGCTGACCGGCAGAAAAGGTGACTAAAAAGCTATGGTCACAGTTACCATTTCTAGAAGACTATGCAGGTACAAACAGCATTTTTATATGGGGTTTTGGAAAACTAGCAAGGGTCTAGACAAGAATGACCAGGAGAATAAAGCATCTATAATCAGTTGCCACAAAAAGAAAAGGTCAAGGAACTACAACTCTGAAGCCTTAGAAAGCTGGTAGAGAGTGTGAACTGTCAACATGCCAGATAAACACCTTCAGGACTGCTCATAAAGGGACTCTGCACGGGACAAGGTGCTAGATGACAGGACTTCAAAAAGTTTTTCTAAGATACAATGGCTAGAAAGAAGTAGAAAAGGGGAGACTGCCAGAAATTCTTTTTCTGTTTTTTTTTTTTTTTAAGACAGAGTATTGCTCTGTGGCCTAGGCTAGAGGGCAGTGGCACCATCTTGGCTCTCTGCAACCTCTGCCACCCAGATCCAAACAATTCTCCTGTCTCAGCCTCTCGAGTAGCTGGGATTAGGCACCTGCCACTAAGCCTGGCTAATTTCTGTACTTTCAGTAGAGACAGGGTTTCACCATCTTGGTCAGGCTGGTGTCGAACTCCTGACCTCATGATCCACCCGTCTCGGCCTCTCAAAGTGATGGGATTACAGGTGTGAGACACCGAGCCCAACTGTTTTTTGTTTTGTTTTGTTTTGTTTTTTGAGATGGAGTCTCGCTCTGTCACCCAGGCTGGAGTGCAATAGTGAGATCTTGGCTCACTGCAACCTCTGCCTTCCAGATTCAAGCAATTCTCCTGTCTCAGCCTCCAGAGTAGCCAGGACTGCAGGAGCACACCACGCCTAATTTTTGTATATTTAGTAGAGACGGGGTTTCACCATGTTGGCCAGGCTGCTTGGCCCCACAAAGTGCTGGGATTACAGGCGTGAATTCCAGGCAGGAATTCTTTTAAAATTGTTACTCAGAAATCAGCATCTGCAATAGTGAAGACTTGACTTTAATAATGGTGAAATATTTCCTGTCCAAGGGGGACACAGTGTGGAGAGGGGAACTAGAGGCCTTACTAGTCTTTCTTCTAATCCTGTCCTGAGCTTCAACCCACACCGCATATTCAGAGGAATCTTTCCAGGGTTCTGCAGCATATATCAGCATCTTTTTTTTAAACACTGGGTTTTTATTCTTAGAATAGCCCTGTATTAAAGGAGCACTACACAGCAAGACCAGGAAGCAGTTCAAATACAGTTAAAGATGAAATCTCAATATGCTACTTAGCTACTCAAAGTTTGTGGTACAGAAAGAGAATGGGGGAAAGGGACTGGATATAAATGCAACACATAAAGAACACTGAACACTATGGAAACTGAAAACTTGTCTAAATTCTATTGTTTACATTTTAGCACTTCCCAGGAATGCCTGTGGTGAAGTGAGAAAAACACAGGTTTTGAGGGCAGACGTTCCTGGGTTTAAATCCCTGCTGAAATGCTTACTAGCTGGGTGACTTAAGTCTCAATTTTCTCATCTCACAAGGTTGTTTGGATACTACTTGAGATACTGTGGTACTAACTATGAAATGCAAAGCGCAGAGCTAACACATGTACATGCTTAATAAGTAGTTTCTTTTCACTAATTTATTAGAGTTTTAATAGAAATAAAACTCTATTAACAGAATTATACTTATATAACTATAATGGTATGACTGATATTCTGTGCCACATTAATTTTACTAAATGAAAGAAAAAATCCCGGTGGTTATTTTTTTGATCACATCATTGCAATTACTATGATAATTCTTATTACATATACTTTTATTTTCAGTTAAAAAGAAACATAATTAGAACTGATGAGTCATCGTAATGTAGTAAGTTTCTGACTGTTCAATTCCATTTTATCTACCGTAGTATTTATTTCATAGGTTTTCAAAACTGGAATTAGAGACTTGAAAGTGAATAGCATATTAATAAGTATCCTATGCTACTCTTTTATACAAATACTTTAAATGATTCTTAAGAATACAAAAGGATATTAAATAGTTCAATATTATTCCAATGTTTCTTTTGTTATTTCCCCTATCTTAGGGTAAACACTATTTACTTTCTTAAATAAAAACAAATTAGCCAAATTTCAAATGCTTATTCATTTTATTTTATTTTAGAGACAGGGTCTGGCTCTGTTGCCCAGGCTGGAATGCAGTGGTGCCATCACAGCTCACTGCACCCTCAAACTCCTGAGCCTCAAGTGATCCTTCCATCTCAGCCTCTCAAGTAGGTAGGGTTACAGGTGCATGCCACCATGCCCGGCTAATTTTTAAATTTTTTTGTAGAGTGGGGGGTCTCACTATGTTACCCTGGACTGGTCTCAAACTCCTGGCCTCAAGCGATCCTCCTGCCTCGGCCTTCCAAAGTGCTTGGATCACAGGTGTGAGTTACTGCTCCTACCCATGTACTTATATTTATGCTATGGGCATACCTTTACAGGGAAAGCCAGATGAATATTTAAGTAGGAGTGAGAGTTTCTCAGCTCAGGTGGCCACTTGACTTCTCCCCTGCTCCAGAAGTTTATAAAAACCATTAGGCAACTACCAATCTTCTGAGAAAAGTACAAACTCCATCACAGTTGCCTTCAACAGTTTAATCAGCAGAGCTACAGGATCCCACAGGTTATTTTCCAGCACACACCTCTAAAAAGCTAAGACAAAATCATGAAGCTCCATATGAATTCAACAGACAAAGTCTCTTGTTAAGGCTGACAGCTAAAATTTTCAAAGATTTCTTTTTGTGGTTTTAAAATTTAGTTTTCTGAAAGGTGTAATTTTTGCTGTCAAGTTATACCATGTTCCAGCAAAAAGGTAATGAAACAGAATAGCTGTATTTATTCATGATACCAAACATTTATGATAGACAACAAAACGTTGTCCTGATTCACTTCTAAAATACTCTATTGCTATAATTATTGATCATACAATGGTGGTATATAATCATTACAAGGAATCCCAGAAAGGTAACGTTTAAGCATCACAACCCTAATCTCGATGCTCTATTTTTATGTAGTTTAATACCTAAACAAGCTGTTAAAGTGCCAATTCCCCTTCAATATAGAACATCGTCTTAGAGAATTTCAGGTCATGCCCAGTATGACAACTTAAGACAGGGCATTAGAATAAAGAATCAGTTACGTCTTAAAAATAAACTGTCTTAGAGCCAAAATTAACAGACAAGATATAAATATTTTGGTATTACAGGACATAGACACTAACTTTATTTAAACACTGTTACATAAATACAAACCAGCTTTTAAAAAAACGAATATACACTTATACATATTGATATATGAGAAAAAGATGAGCAGACACCTCAAAAATCTTGCCAGTATTTACCAACGAATCAAGATTTTCAAGGAGTAATTTCTTAGATGAATAATCTAAAATATTAAAATTGAGTATCAGATTATACCTATATGCAGATCTTTACTCTTAGAACCATTATTTAAGATAATGACTGAGAGAAGAGAAAATATGTCATTTATGACACATTCCCTACAAGTAAATACTTTAAAAATAAATGCCAAAGTTCTCACTGATAAGTTTTTTCCTGAACACTTAATAATGAATAAGAATGTGGAAAAACCTTTAGTTAGAATCTGATTCCATTAATGCTCCAATTTTGTCATTAATTCCTGAGCTATTATTTTACTTCTGTTAATATGTCTATCTAAGCTTGCAGGGTTTTGCTATGTTATACATATACAGGCGTGAGAGAGGGACACAAAGAAGGAACTTTTCTCTTAAGTTTGATATATCTTATTCAAATTTGTAATATTAAAAAGAGAATAACCTTGGTAGATAGATGAGAGACAACATGTACTTCTTTCTTTTTTTTTTTTTGCATGTAAAGAGAAGTGGCTTCTACCTGACAAGGCATGATGTATATAACATGCCATAATGTATATAACATGCCATGATGGATATAACATGCCATAATGTATATAACATGCCATGGTGGATATAACATGCCATAATGTATATAACATGCCATGATGGATATAACATGCCATAATGTATATAACATGCCATGATGGATATAACATGCCATGATGTATATAACATGCCATGATGTATATAACATGCCATGATGGATATAACATGCCATAATGTATATAACATGCCATGGTGTATATAACATGCCATAATGTGTATAACATGCCATAATGTATATAACATGCCATAATGTACATCAACTTAAAGAAATAACAGGGAGTTTTAAAAAATGCAATAACTATTAAAAATGATTCCTTAGTTACCACCCCCATGGATAGTACAATAAATTACTCAACAAAAATGTACAGTTATTTTTTCAGGTATTTTTTGCAGTAAGTTCCATAACTTCAATATTTTTGTATGTATTAATATATATATAAATACCACACAGAGATGTCATTAAAACCACAGCCTCTGGCTAACAGATAAGGAATACACTGAAGTTCTATAAAATTATGAAAAGAATATATATACATATATATTCAAACTGTGTGAAGCATCATGACATTTTTCAAAATTCATATTGAAAATCAGCCATTTTAGATGAACCCATATAGTACCACAGAATCAATTTTAACTTTATACTATCTTTGGATATGGCTCACATATTTAACTCTATTAACTGCCTCTTGGAAAATGAACATACTAGCAGTAAGGGATGCTGAATTAGTTTTATGGAGCTGCACCGGACTTATTATTCAAATAGCTAGCATTATTTTCCTGGTATTTTATATTTATCTTTTAATACAAATATTGCTTCATAAAAAATGTCAATTTGATGAATTTCACCTGATGCATGAGAAGACACATATTATATATTTTTTTTAAAAGTCCCACATTTCCATGCAACATTTTAAACTTATTTTAGGTATTAATTTAGTAAGTATTACTTGTTGGTAATAGAAAGAAACTAATAATACTCTCATAAAAATGTACTGCTTGTAGGTTCAAGTCAAGTTGGAATTTAATTTCTGCTTTTTAATAATATATCATCTGCATACCATGCAAATACAGCAATGTATCCAAGCACGGAAGTAAACATTTCAAAGGAAAGCAGCAAAGGAAAAAGAAAATAAAGTTCCACCTACAGGGATCCCTCTGACTATTTTCGGTGAGTCCTGGAGATGACATGGATGTGAGACCTGAATGAGTGAACAGAAGCTCAGTGCTGGTCAAGTGAAGCCTCCAGTCACCAGGCAGCTGCCCTCACGTGCATCTTCTGGGATGTAGAACAAAGGAAGTGAGGCTGAAGCCAGAAGCAGGTTTTTCCAAAGAAATTGTAGTAAGCCTGTTAGTTTTTTGCTGATGGCTGAAGCAGACATACATTGGAATCTACTGCCTCTATAAAAGCAAAATGCAAGCTCTCAGGGGCTCTAGTGTGCAAGGATGTATGCACCGGTCTGGGACCATACCAAATGCAGCTCAAAATGGAGGGGAGGGAAGGCTGAAAATATACTAAATCCATATGAATTTATCATCTAGGTACAAAGATGCTTTAGCAACACAGCAAAAGAGAGATGAAATCTTGCTGTTTGAAAGTAGTAACATAAAAACTAAAAATATAGTTCATTTCATAACACACAAGGCATCTATAATTTTCCCCCACCTCATTTTTAATGTAGCATTAGCCTAAAGGTTTTTTCAAATTCAGCAACACTAACCAGGGGCTTGCAATGTGCTGTATATTTTTAACAAGTATCTTAAATCATCATTTCTAATAGTTACAAACACTTCTCCACAATCTTTTCCTTTTTGAAAATAGTATGGTCTAAATCCCACTCCTGCTGGTCCCCTCTGAATCACAGCTCCATCAATCAGCCACTCTCACTGTATCTTCAACCTCTCCCTCTCTACAGCTTCTGTTCCTTTTTCATAGAAATATACTCAACTTCCTCCCAAAATTAAAAAAAAGAAATCCTTCCTTCAACCTAACTCTCTCCTGTAACTACTCTTCTTTCCTTCCTTTAGCCTTAGCTTTTGAAAGCATTGTCTCTACTTCCTTATTCATTTAAATATTTAATAAGCACCAAAGTGCCAAGCACCTGAGTCACAATGGTGAACAAGGCAGAACAGTCCACTCATTCCAATCCTCTGCCATCTGGTTTCCACCCCCACCCCCCACATACACAAAACCATGCTGCTGAAAGTGTCCTCATTAAGATCACCAATTAGCTTCTCAGGCTATATTTCAGTTTGCCTTCTCCACAACAATACGACACTGCTTCTTGACATGTCCTTGCAATGTTCTCCTTATCACATTTTCCTCTTTGCCTCTTGGCCTCCACTATGGGCAACTAGCCCTCTTCTCGTGCCTGTCTGGTGAATGTTGGTGCTTCCTAGATTTCTATGCATTGTCATCTTTTTTTCATTCTGCCCTGTTGTTTGTGGGCAACGTCATTCAAATCCCGGGCTTCCATTCCCACCTACATGCTGGCTACTTTCAAATCTAGCTCAGATCTTTCTCCTGAGGTTCAACAGCCCATTGGACACTTCCACCTATAACGTCTTACAGATACTGCAAATTTAACATGCTCCTGATGAAATTCACTCAATAAGAATGAAATATTAAGGAATAAATTTAAGACTCACATACTGAAAACAACAAAACTGCTTAGAAAAACTGAAGATGACTTAAATAAATAGGGATACATTCCATGTTCATGGATTGAAAGACTCACTATCGTTAAGATGACAACTTTCCCCAAACTGATCTATACATGCAACACAACCATCCCTATTAAAGTCTCAGAGGGCTCTGTTCTTTGTTAGAATTGTCAAAATGATCCTAAAATTTATATGGAAAGACAAAGGACCTTAAACAGTCAAACCAATTTTAAAAAGAACTAGGTTGGAGGACTTAGACTTCCCAATTTCACACCTTACTACGAAGCTACAGTAGTCAAGGCAGTGTGGCATTGGCAATAAGGAACAGAGTGGAGAGTTCAGAAAAAAAATCTTACATTATGCTCACTGGTTTCCCACAAAGGTGCCAAAGCAATTCAATGGGGAAACGAAGCTCTTTTCAAAAAACAGTTCTGAGGCTTGTGAGGGAGACTTGGGGCCTGTGCAGCCTAGAGCCCCAAGGTCTGCCAAAAAATGGTTCTGAGACAACTGAACATCGATGTGTAAAAAAATGAAGGTGGACTTTTAACTCACACGAACACAAGGCTTAACTGAAAATGGATCACAGATCTAAATGTAAGAGCTAACTAGTGTTGTCAAGGATGAGGAGAAACTGCAGCCCTCACACACTGCTGACAGGAATGTAAAATGGTACAGCCATTTTAGAAAACAGTTCAGCAGTTTCTCAAAAAGTTAAACACAAAGTTGTCATATAATCCATATATTCTAGTCTCAGCTATATACCCAAGATAAATAAAAATGTATGTCAACACAAAGACTTGCGTAAGAAAGTTGATGGCAGCATTATTCAAAATAGGCAAAACCTGGAAACAATCCAAATGTCCATCAGCTGGTGAGCGGATAAACAAAATGGGGTCTATTCATACAATGAAATATTAATTCAGCAATAAAAAGGAACAATATAGTGATTTTTTATTCTACTCAGTTTCTTGAATCTGTGTCTTTCTCTCCATTCTAGCAATGCCTTAAGTCAAATCTAATAGTTTCCCAACTGATCTCTTTTAGTCTAGACCTGCTCTTCTCTAACCTATCTCCTATATGATTCCAGAAAACTTGCTTTAAAATGCAAATCTGATCCTTCTATCCTGATTGAAACCCTCGGGGATATCCCACTCCCTGTCCGGACTCGATCAGCTACAACAATAACCTCTGAGCTCTTTTTGATCATGCACCCCTGACATAGGCATGAATTCCTGTTCGATTACATAATATACAGAAAATTGACATTTAAAAGGATGACATAAAAAAACAAAAGTTCCAGTTTCCTCTCTTCTCCTCATGGTTTGCAAGCCCGCATGCCTCTTTGAAGACCACTGGCCTAGAGGGAAATGTCCAAGTTCCTGTGCGCGGCATTCAAGGTTGGGTACCAGTTGTTCCTTGCCTCTCTGTCCAGCTTCATCCCTCATCACTTCCCCCCACACACCATATGCTTCAGCTAGGCAAATTATTTGTGGCTCCTTCAATAAATAAGAAATTAAATTTTAACTTGTATTCTTGAAATAAACGTATCTGCATCTTTACAACTGTTCTTTCCTCTTCCTGGAATGTCTTTATTATCCTTTCCAGCCCAGCGAGTACTCATCATTCAGATCAAGTGTAATGACCGCTCTCTGGCTGATTACTCCCACCCTAGTGTAGTTATTTCTATTATTTCTATATTGTATTTAAATTATACATTTGCCTTTCTAACCTATAAGCTTTGCCACAGTCCTTTAGCTCCTTGAGGACAGAGGACAGTAACATCATCCAACCTGAGTCACTTAAATATTGCTAAATGGCAGCTGAATAGTTTTGTCTCACATATTAAGCAAATTCTTTAAGTGAACCAACAAACTCTACTGAAGTTTACCATCTAGCATCATCATCCCTATCTGTAACATGCTAAGGGCTGCCAAGCCAGTAACATGCATAAGCCACATCCATGAGTCATCCAAACAAGTGAGACTCCTCAAAGACTCAGAATTCTCCAAGTCAGATGACTTGGTGCCTTCTATTTTTACTCAACTTTAGCCATCATCATCACTGGGAATTGCTCCCCTTCTAAGATTTCAAACTGAAATCTCTTCTTTGACCATAAGATCCACCTCAACCACTAAAAGTTTTCTTCCCCTTTATGGGGTACCTCACCTGTACCATTCAGCCTGCTTCTTCTCATGGTCTGGTCAGGCCTCTCCTCTCCAGTGTGAACTCCACAGCCAATCATTTCAATCACAGTCTCATTAGCATCCATGGTTATCATGCCCTGCTGGCCCAGCTTACATGTCTTCCCATTTCCAACTTTGTGTTAGCCAAAGCATATTTGTTTTGCTTTTTTATTTCTGCTTCTGAGCCTAGCCCTGAAAATTCAGATTATCATTCCTTATGTGAATTCTCAAAAAATTCTTTCATCCTTCCATGTCAACTTTTCCCTATATTATCAGCCATCCTTTCCTTCTCTAAGGTCTTAGGAAAAGAGATGGCCCTGGACACTCTCCAAGGATAACCTATCTGGATACCATTTCCTTCCATTTTCTTTAATATCATAATGACTCCTTCAATATGTTCAACTATACCTCCCCTGACTTTGACCCGGATCCTATCTCGTTACATTTTCATTTTTTTCTATCCATTCATGATTGAACAATTAGTTCATGTCACCTTTATTTCCTAACTACTCATACATTTCTTTTTTTGGAGACAGAGTCTTACTCTGTTGCCAAGGCTGAAGTGCAGTGGCACAATTTCGGCTCACTGCAGCCTCTGCCTCCCAGGTTCAAGCAATTCTCATGCCCCAGCCTCCCAAGTAGCTGGGACTAGAGGTGCCCGCCACCACGCTGGGCTAATTTTTTTGTATTTTTAGCAGACATGGGGTTTCACCATGCTGGCCAGGCTGTTCTCGAATGCCTGACCTCAAGTGATCTGCCTGCCTCAGCCTTCCAAAGTTCTAGGATTACAGGCATGAGCCACCATGCCTGGCCTATTCATACACTTCTGATTTTCGATTCGGATTCACCCTTTATAAACAGCTCTTTCAGGTCACCAATGACCTGTTCATTGTCAAATCCAATAGGCTCTCCCCATTCGGCTCAACTTCTCTGCATTACTTGTATCACAGATAACCACTTTTCCTCCTTTAAACTCTCTCCTCTGCAGTTTTTTTTTGTTTTTTTGTTTTTGTTTTTGTCACTACATTGCCTTGGTCTTCCTGTTTCTCTGACCACTCTGGTTCCGCCTCTTCCACTGGCTCTGCTTTCCAGAGCTAAGTCATCAATGTCTCATGTCTTTAAAGACTATGAAAGCTTATGTACTCTACATGTGCTTACAATAATGGAATGCCTTCCCCACTAAAAATATAAAATAAGGACTTTTATGATCCTTATCTCCTTTTTCTGCTATCTAATATTTGAGTGACTGTCACTAAAAAGTTTAAATGAATGCAGTATTTGGGGAACACAGAAAAATTTCCGACTGCCAATATTAAGACAAGAACAACAACTGGTTTTAATAGTCTTGTAGAGATTCGCCATATGCAGCAGAAGTAAGGTGAACATAACTCATCAACCTCTATGGAGTATAGAAGGGAGAATCCAGAACTTGGTGGATGATATTAATCTACATTACTAATTTTGAAGGTTACTAATTTTGTATTTTGGTTCTCAAAAGTTAGTTTTCCCCCAATTTAGAAAAGAGCTTCTAAATATAAGTTGAATAAAGCAATTGGAGGAAGTAATACCCTTTATTTTCCTGCAACCTGAGAAGGAAAAAGGCAATATTCAAAAAATAATAAATTGCCACAGTATGTTCAAACAAATTTTTAAATGTTTTTTTCTTCACTAATACTTTGGAAGAGCTATTACATTTCTGTTTTTCTTGTTATAGGGTACTTGTTTATTTGAGATAAGAGTCTCATTCTGTGGCTCAGGCTAGAGTGCAGTGCTGTGATCTTGGCTCACTACAACCTCCGCCTCCCGAATTCAGGTGATTCTCCTCCCTCAGCCTCCTGAGTAGCTGGGTGTACCAACACGCCTGGCTAGTTTTTGAATTTTTAGTAGAGATGGGGTTTCACCATGTGGGCCAGGCTGGTCTTAAACTCCTGACCTCAAGTGATCCACCCCCCTCGGCCTCCCAAAGGAGGCCCTTCCAAAGTGCTAGGATTACAGGCGTGAGCCACCATGCCCAGGCCTCGTTTTTAAAATATTAGCAAAACACTCAAGAAGAAACAATTCTGAATGAACACTGATACTAAAAATCTTGATATAATGCAACATTCAATTTAGGGTTTGTTCACATTTGAGATCTTTAATTGGCCTGTGGGTGGATTTGATGTGCTGTTAATTGTACATAATTAGGAATGTGTGTATAAACAAGATATTTCAGCTTAAATTGAATTATTCTATCGGTAATATGCAACACTACCTAACCTTTTGCAAACTGCTATTCTCTTCTTTTTCTCTGAATATTGTCATACTAAAAAAAGTATGCCTCAGCACTGAGATGGAAGTAAAACTGACATTTTACATAATCTGTGTCCCTGCCCTGTCTATTAATATTAACTTGATTGTTTTTTTCATCTCTTACTGTTACGTAAGAAGATACTAAACTAGTCAACCAAAAGAAAAGAATGAGAAGGAAAAGGCATTTTATAAGGATTTCAAATCTTATTTTAAAGCACTGATTTAAAAAAAAAAAGTATACAAGTAGTGGTTTACAAATCGAATTAAGAACAATGACAGCCATGACAACACATTGTATCACACGGTCATTTAACATTACCTTCAACAAACTGGCCAGGAGCTTAATCATTTACTATAGCTGTAGTAGGTCAAACAGAAATCCAGCCAAACGAGGCTGTTCAATAATAACTATAGGAGGAATATGCCTTTATACCTTTTATCTTGAGAATTCGTCATTTTTTCTAAATTCAAACAGATCAGACATATCAACAATTCAACCATAAACGATATACTTGGAAATCTTTAACCATTCAGTAAATCTAAAGGACAATGCTGGTTTACATGTGAAGTATAATAAGCATAAAACAACTAAATCAGACGCGATTTCAAAAAGTTTTCTCAGTTATTGAAATGAGTCTCTCGAGAATAGGATTTCTAGTACTTAATTGCTCATGAGTAATTAATTGAAAAATGGCAAACTGGAAGAACCTTGAGCTGCTGGAAAGTTTGTATTTTTTTCTGTTTTTCACTAGCGTTTCTCCATGACCAGTAACGGTCAATATAACCAAGAATTATTCTCTAGTGTCCCTCCTTCAGGCATTCCCTAAACGTAAAAAGTAATGCTGGGTGCTTTTGGAATCTGAGAATATATTTCATCTGAGCCTCTAATTTTACAGATGGAAAGAGAAACTGTGACTGAAAAGCTAAGAGACTCATCCAAAGTCACAAGACAGCAGCAGAGCAGGACCCAGCACTGAAGACCTCTCAGGAGGTTCGAGTGACTACAAGGTCAATTGCAGGGGCACCTCTTGATCTTTGTCACCATTCCCTTTCCATGTGGCCCAGATGCACAAGAGAAACCAGAATCTTCTTAAATTATGATTCTCAACAACCTCAAAGTTAGCACTGCACCTTCCTAACATACCATTTATAAAGGTCATTAGCAGAAACTCTCACTTGGTATGTATGTGCTAAAGAGAATATCAAAACCACTTGTGATTAAACAAAACCTACAAAAACAGTATTAAGTTTTACTTTTTTGTGTAAACTGATTTTTAAAAAATGAGTTCGTTGATCATTATCAAGAGAGAACATCTGACACCAATTAACTCTCAACTACTTTAAAGTGAAGAATTAACACAAAATTACCTTTGAAGGTTTCAAGTGCCTTCCTGTAGGAAAAAAAAAAAAAGACAAGACATTGCAAATTTAAAATCTCTTCCCAATGAAAACTGTTCTTCCATCGTAATAAAAATTTATGTACTTTAAATGCCCACAGTGGTATTTCTGGATCTTCACATATCAGTTATACTTTACTGAAATGACCAGTACAATGAGCCTAAACCAACTATTTTCAGTTATTTATGCTATATTCTTTTTTTTTTTTGAGACGGAGTCTCGCTCTGTTGCCCAGGCTGGAGTGCAGTGGCCGGATCTCAGCTCACTGCAAGCTCTGCCTCCCAGGTTTACGACATTCTCCTGCCTCAGCCTCCCGAGTAGCTGGGACTACAGGCGCCCGCCACCTCGCCCGGCTAGTTTTTTGTATTTTTTAGTAGAGACGGAGTTTCACCATGTTAGCCAGGATGGTCTTGATCTCCTGACCTCGTGATCCGCCCACCTCGGCCTCCCAAAGTGCTGGGATTACAGGCTTGAGCCACCGCGCCCGGCCTATTTCTGCTATTTTCTATTAATGGCTCAAAAAAGTTCCACCAGAATCCGAATAATAATCTAAACAATTTCATCTAAACAATAAAACAATTATAACAACACAGCATTTTAATCCCAGCTATGAACCCTCTCATATATATAAGAATCAGTTTATAAAATGCACTTAACACAATTTTTCCTTGATGGATAAATATTCAATACTGGATTTTTGAGATCATTAGTTAAAAATTATCCAAAATAGAAGCAGTTGTTTTCCCTTTCAACAGCAAAGGAAAAAAGGGGGAAAGCACATATCAAAGGATTGAGGTGCACAGCTCATTCTGCCACAAAGGGCCAAGCCTCCAGGAATCTTCTGGTTTATTATTCTGTTAATGTTAAGTAAGGATGCCAAAACACAAAGGTTCCTGGGAAATGTACAGTGGGGAAAACATATACTAAAACAAACATTTTGTGACAAAGAAAGCAAAGCAAGTTGTTTTGAGGCTTTCCCTCACAATTCTGCAGTTACGTATTTTTTTCCTCATTATCAGTACTAATGAGTAATTCTGAGGAAATAAAGGCTTGTTATTCTGCTTAAAATATGAGACATTTATTTTTTACTTGCACTCTAGAGTTTTACTAAAAATCTAGAGATGTTTTGAATTCTTTTTTTTTTTTTTTTTTTTTTGAGATGGAGTCTTGCTCTGTCGCCCAGGCTGGAGTGCAGTGGCCGGATCTCAGCTCACTGCAAGCTCCGCCTCCCGGGTTTACGCCATTCTCCTGCCTCAGCCTCCCGAGTAGCTGGGACTACAGGCCCCCGCCACTTTGCCCGGCTAGTTTTTTGTATTTTTTAGTAGAGACGGGGTTCCACCGTGTTAGCCAGGATGGTCTCGATCTCCTGACCTTGTGATCCACCCGTCTCGGCCTCCCAAAGTGCTAGGATTACAGGCTTGAGCCACCGCGCCCGGCCTTGAATTCTTAAATCAATTTTCTACACACCTAATTACAATACCCCTCATGTTCCAAAATAGCTGACTACATTCAACAGCTGCTAGAAAGGACTAGCAAGCTGCCTACTGAAAGGCCAAGTAGATAATGTTCTTGCAACAGCCAAAGTGAAGGTTCTTAAATCAGATGGTCATCCCACTCCTTTTTTCCCTAACAATATCTACTTACAATAATTATCCAGCACCATGGTTTAAAAACCATGCAAGAATTTTCAATCCCATTTTTTCAAAGACCTGTGTGGCCGGGCATGGTGGCTCATGCCTGTAATCCCAGCACTTTGGGAGGCTGAGGCAGGCGGATCACCTGAGGTCAGGAGTTCAAGATCAGCCTGGCCAACACAGGGAAACCCCATCTCTACTAAAAATACAAAAAAATTAGCCAGGCGTGGTGGCGGTCACCTGTAATCCCAGCTACTAGGGAGGCTGAGGCAGGAGAATCGCTTGAACCCAGGAGGCACAGTTTGCAATGAGCCAAGAAGGCGCCACTGCACTCCAGCCTGGGTAACAGAGAGAGACTCTGTCTCAAAAAAAAAAAAAAAGAAAGAAAACCCTGGGTTAATTGTTTCCCTTCAGTCAATAAAATAATCAACTTCATTCTTAAAAGCTTAGCTAGGTACAAGCTACATATGCCTAAAATCTGCTTTATATCCCAATAATAAAAACCAGAATACAACAGGAAGGCAACATGTATCATAAGAGGATCTCAAAAAGATATCTTTAATATACTTCTTAGTGACGTCCTCACATTAGCAATTCCCCGATGTGAGGAAAGTTGACGGAACACTCAGTTCAATATTCTAATGAGCAATTCTTTTTTTTCTATGATTACAATCTTTAGAGAGCTTCTAATTTTCTTCTTTTAGAATGTGTGACTGTGAGCAGAATTTCTAAAGGGCTCTCCTGTTTTAAAAAGCTGAAACTCAGAATAATGATTTCACACACACTGTTCTTCTCCTACCCCCAAATATTAACAACCATAAAAACAAGGAATCCAGCATCTACTACTAAATACATTAATGAGTGAGTGTGCAATTGAGGAGGGTGCTTTTCCTATGGACGCGTCTTGCACACCCTGTAACCGCCTGGCTGCTGCTGTGAAGAGGACAAGCCCAGCATCTTCTGGCTATCCTCTGTCACACAGTGTCATGACCCACAACTCCACAACTGCCAGTGAAATTTCCAAGAAACTTCCCTTCAGAAAGAAAATCATTCCTGTACCCAATTCCTAAAAAAGATGACTGCTTGAAGTAGTGGTGGTACAAATAATTGGTTTAAAGAAAAAAATCAGTATTATGGAACCCTTTTTTTTTTTTTGAGACAGAGTCTCACTCTGTCACCCAGGCTGCAGTGCAGTGGTGTGATCTCAGCTCACTGCAACCTCTGCCTCCTGGGTTCAAGCAATTCTCCTGCCTCAGCCTCCCGAGTAGCTGGGATTACAGCCACCCACCACCACGCCTGGCTAATTTTTCTAGTTTTAGTAGAGACGGGGTTTCACCGTGTTGGCCAGACTGGTCTCAAACTCCTAACCTCAGGTGATCTGCCCACCTCGGCCTCTCAAAGTGCTAGGATTAGAGGCGTGAGTCATTGTGCCCGACCAGTATTATGGAACTTTTAAAGAACTGATGAAGTAAAGCAGCAGCACTGAAAGCCTTGAAATTTCACAATTTTTAGGGTGTACTCCACCATCTGTTAGAGGTACTCAGCATTTGGAAATACAGAACATGTAATAGAAGGTAGGGAAAGGCACGTCAGTCACAGGCAGCAGTGACTGTGAGGTCACGGAGGCCAAAGACGCAGGTTATATTTAGGAAACAGACTTCAGAACAGCAATACTTCAGCAAGTACTTGTTCTAAAGCAAATACTTCAGAACAGCAGGCTGAATGAAGAGAAAGTAATTCAGATAAAAAGGTAGAGAGTTCTCAGTGCCAGGCTAAAATATTTTGTTTTATTTTTAGCAGGAGAATAACATGAGCAAAGCTGTATTTTAGGAAGAACGTTCTAGCTGTGATGAATGGATATATTGGCAAGGGAGAGAAGAAAAGCAGTGAGTACTCAGGAAACCAAGGGGGGCACGTGGGGAAGAGCTAATTAATACTTGGAAAGAGCAATGTTAAGTGGCAATGACAATGAAATGAAGGATTCCAATTTGAAAAGTATCATAAAGTATCAAGGCATCTGACTAAATGGGGTAAGGAGAGGAAGGAGACAAGCATGCTAACTGGGGCAGTTCTCATCTGGATCATGAGAAGGAAAAGATTTTGGAGGGCAATGCATGAGTTCAGCTTGGGAATTGCTGAAACAGGAAGACTGAAAGCTGCAGAAGGAAATCCCATCCCCTTCAGCCTACTCGAGGATTTAACTACTACAGATTCCTACTCCCTTGCTTCACATTCACTCTTGAACCCATTCCAATTTGGCTTCTGGACCCCCCACTACACAATCAAGGCCACCAACAATCATCATGTTGCCAAATCCAGTGACCACTTCTCTGTTTTCATCCTAATCCTTCAGCAGCATTTGATGCCAACTAGTGGTTTCTTGAAACAGTTCTCTCTAGTGTTCTCCTACCTCCTCAGTTTTTTGTTTTTTTTTTTTGTTATTGTCTCCATCCTTACAGACCACCAGATGCTGGAGTGCTACAGGCTTGGTTCTGAGCCCTCTTCTCTCCTCAGCTTACATTCACTCACAAGCCAATTTCACCCTTAGCTTTAAATGCCATCCATATGCTACTAACTTCCTGATTGCATTTCCTATCTTGATCTCTTCTTTGAGCTCCAGACTCATATGCAACTGCCCATTTGATAGCTTTATGCAAAAGTGGAGTAGGCTACTCAAACATCCGTAAGACAGCCTGTTCTTCTCCAGCCTAACTTATCTCAGTTAATGGCATTACCCAGCTCCTCAAGTTTTGGCTCATCCATCTCCCTCATTCTCCATCCAATTCATCAATAAATCCTGTCAATTCTATCTCAAAACATAGCCTGAATGGATCCATTTCTCTCCGTCATCACTGCCATCAACTTTATATAAATATCCATTTTCTTATACTAAATATAATCTTGGTTAAGTTCAATTAGTCATTCAACAAAAATGTATTAAGCCTTAGACACTATGATAATGTTAGGAATAGCATTAGGAATAATACTAGGTTTGGGATAGACATGTTCCATAACCTCAAGGAACTTTAGTGGGAGAGACACAGAAATAAAGCAATAATTAGAAATCAATGTTATAGATTACAGTGCTTTGGTAATGACATGCTGAGGACTCTCTAGGAATAAAGAAGAGAGGACAATTCATACACTTAGGTTTGGTAGGAAAGGCCTCCTGGAGAAGCAAGGACTGAGCTGATGAGTTTTCAAGGACAGTATAACTGATGATGATGGGCAACATGTATTGAGAACATGGCAGATATTTTACTCTTAAGCATTAAGTCATACTCTCAGTTAACCAGATGAAAAAGCATGGGTAAGCAGGAGTTTTAAGTTCTAGTCACTCTCCTTCAAACTGTGTTATTAGCATAAAAATGCTAATAATAATAATTAGTGTAAAACAGCCTTCAAGTTCATCTTTTCCAAGAAGACTTAACTGACATCCAATCAGTGATCTCTCCTTTATCAAAAATTCTATAGCACTAAACGCAATCAATGTTACACATCTCACGTGCTGCCTTGTAATGTGGTTCTGTCTGTACAGGTGTCGTCTCTACAGTTACACTACAGGGTTCCTGAAGTGCAGAGACTGTATCTCTTCCATCCTGCATCACACACGTGCCCAGAGTTGGACCCAACAGTCAGCAAATCATTATTACAAAGTACTGAGGCTGCAGGATGACTAAGATCTGCTTCTTCAAAGAGGCCCTTGCTGTAACTATATTTTATTTTTGATAAAGTTTGATCAAATATTATCTCATTTGAAGCAACTTGTTTGTTGCTCGCATTTTCTAAAAATTGAGTTTATTTCCATAGTTTAATAGTATTTTCAGAAGACCAAATAAGAAGAATTGAAATGTCTCGTTTTAAATGTTAACATATTTCAAAATTTACTCAATTCAGCTAGTGCCTTTACAAAATTTAGCATAACCCTAAAACTAAAACATTCAAGAAATAACACCGGGATCAAAAGCTAACCATATTCCAAAGGGTGACACTGCTATTATTTAATCATTTTCTCTCCAGGGATTGAGTTATGAAGGAGAATAAAAATGAAAGAATCACATTAATAAAGGAATGTTACAAGAAGTATATTAAATCTATATATGAGTAGAAATCAACCAGCTCAGACTCAAGATGAAAACTTAATAGACAGAAGCTCTTGGATAAATGCCTCCATAAACACAGATAAAGCAAACTCTCTCTCTAAATACTAAACTGCCTCCCTAGGACAAATCCATGATAAAAGGCTAACACAAAATACCAACATTCAAAATGCCAACTGCAAAATGCACCTACCATTTTTCTTCATATGTAGAAATGTTTAGGGGAAATTGTTTTAAGCATGATCAGCAATGTTCTTTTATAGAACACTCCTGAACCGTGTTCCTTTGCTATGGTTGATGGACAGAACCTATTACTGTGACTGCTTGTTCCTGGGAAAGACCTCACAAGCCCATTCTTAAGAAAGAAGGGCCAGGCGCGGTGGCTCAATTCTGTAATCCCAGCACTCTGGGAGGCCGAGACAGGCGGATCATGAGGTCAGGAGATCGAGCCCATCCTGGCTAACACGGTGAAACCCCGTCTCTACTAAAAAAAAAAAAAAAAAAAAAGAAAGCAGCATCTACCATTCATCATCACCAAGTCAGCGGTCTGTTGTTTCCCGGCAGTCCACAGTCCTGCGGTACCACCCTACAGACTTGGTGGGGCTGCCGGTGATAGAGTCTGAGGGGGATTGGGGATGGGTGGTGGGAGGGGCCTCCTTCCAGCTTGAGATGAATTTTCTCAGGACTCTCTATACCTTAAAAGTCTCTGTTGTCATTTATTCTTATACCAAACCAGCAAAACATTTTCAACATTTACAAAATAAAACCTTAAAAAGCAGCTAGTTCACTGTAAAAATGGCATTAAATCCTTATTTATTATGCTATTAATATACACTGTATATATCTATGTTGGGCAAATACAGACAAGAAAGTAACAGAATGATAAGATTCCAGAATCTTGGATTATTTATTTATTTATTTATTTATTTATTTATTTATTTTTTTTTTTTTTTGGAGACGAAGTCTTGCTCTTGTCCCCCCCGGCTGGAGTGCGATGGCACGATCTCGGCTCACTCCAACCTCCACCTCCTGGGTTCAAGCAATTCTCCTGCCTCAGCCTCCCGAGTAGCTGGGACTACAGGCATCTGCCACCATGCCCGGCTACTTTTTATATTTTTAGTAGAGACAGGGTTTCACCATGTTGGCCAGGCTGGTCTTGAACTCCTGACCTCTGGTGATCCGCCGCCTCGGCCTCCCAAAGTGCTGGGATTACAGGCATGAGCCACCATGCCCAGCCCAGAATCTTGGAATTTAAAGTTGAAAAGGATCTGAAGGATATGGTAACAAAGACGACTTGGAATTTAAGAAAAATGGATTCCAAAAAAGATAATGAAGGTCTAGGCAGGTTGGCAGCACTAAGTTATATGTGGATTACATTCCATCCCACCTTGCAAGAATCACTTCCCTAAACCTGTTTTACATGAAAATCTATTTGATTTAGAAACCATGCCTGGAGAAAGAGAGGTTGAAGCAAGTAGGATAAGGCAAGATGAGATAGGGGTAAGGGATATTTACTGAGTTCCTACTGTATACCCCACATTATGCAAAGCACTTTACACACACTGTCTCCTATCACTTACAATTACCTAACTGTAGGTATCATCACCCTCACTTAATACATGAGGAAAATGGGGCTTGAGGATGGAAGGCCACACAGATAACAAGTGACAGAACGGGGAATAAAACCCACAGCTCTCTGACTTTGCATGTGTATCATCGTCAGCATCCAGAATATAGTTCAAGGGTCAAGTTTAGCCCTAACAGAAAGTTACTTAAGTAGATCACTAAATCTATAGAATTCCAGAGTCAGATATATGAAACTCAGAGCCACCCCAAAACATCCAGGCAACATCTGGGTCTACCTAGCTCGGGGAAAGTACATTATTTTTAGGAAACGAATAAAAACTAATGTTGAAAGCCAAGAGCATTGATGTATGCATGAGGTAAAATCGCCAACACAGCCCTGAAGACATCTCGTGGTTTTCAAAAACAAGTCTGCAAAAAACACTTTTATTTTCACTGGTGTACTGGTGTTTAGTGACTAGCCCACAGCAACTAATTGGCTAAGAATTTTTATTATAAAACTATTTTAAAAATGTATATCACCTCTGTGTTACTGATCTTTTTATTCAAAATTCTTAGTGGCTAGCCAATCCCTTAAAGAATCATGCTGCCATTAATTATCACCAAATCAATGGCTTGTCATTTATCAGCCATCCACAGTCAAGCCCCACCACCTGAAACTGTATATCCTTACAGGCTTGTTGCCATTTATAGCTGATAGGGTAGAAGGTGGACTTTTTTTTTTTTAACTCATGCATCCTACATACAAATATATTCCTGATCAAGTGACATCAGGCCCTAAAATCTCTGCTTGTCCACCCTTATATTGAATCGCCCACACCAGTCCATACATGCAGAGAAGCAAGGTCCTTTCCATACTCCATGGCACCCAAGCACAGAGTGCAGATAGCTTTGTGTGGAGGCAGTCTACTATCAAAGATAGGAGGAGACTTTAAAATCAGGAAACATTTGGTTCTGGCCCAGCACCACTACTTCCAACTCCTGACAAGTTGTTTATCTCCCCTAATCTCTCTTTTCTTACTGGTAGAGAAGAGAGTACACCCACTCAAATGGTCATTGTGAGACTTCTATTGAGTTAATTTAGAGTTTTTAAGCAATGTCTCTGGTACATATTAAGTGTTCAATAAAGGCTATAGCTATAATCACCATCATCATTTCATTTTTTATCTTGATGATGAGAAATCTTAATACCTGCATTTGGGAAAAAATGAACACTCTAACAGTAATATAAATGAAGGGACACAAGACTACAGACAGGAAGACTAATTAGGAGGCTATTAGTGTAACTCAGGCTACAAAGATTTGGGCTAGAACGCCGGGAAGGATCAGTGAAGACAGAAAGGCAAGAACAGAGTCAGGAAATACTGGGCTGGACTGAGAACTGAGCAGACGGTAGGAGGAAAGAGGAGATTATGAAGACTCCCACATTTGTGGCCTGGATAAATCTGTAGTGATGGAATCTTATTACAACAGAAAAAGGTCAGGTTTTGCTGTGGAAGACCATTTTGGGTATGGTGCTGTTGAGAAGTCCAGGAAGAGCTGTGTAGGTGGCAACTGGTTCTGCAGGTAAGAAGAGAGACCTGCACTGAATACAGTGGTTTGATAATGATCACTTTATGGCAGGCAGATGAGCCAAGGATGTAGAAGAGCTTGCCCAAGGAGGGACTGAAGAACGAGAGGAGGCAACAACCAAGACCACAGCACAAGTGAACACCAGCATTAAAGCATCTACAAAGAAAACTAAAATGAATCAGGCAGAGAAGAACATTTAGGATACTGGTGTTGAAGTCAAGCGAGGACAGTATCAACTCAGGTAAATAAAGATTGATTTGTCAAGGACCTTAGTTACTTAAAAAGCTAAGAAAAACATAAGTTAAACACTTCAATGAATCACAGATTTGTTCTCTAACAATGTTTTCATATTATACAATGTTGATACAATCTTTCTTTTTCGACAATATTTTAACTGTGGTATGTCATGTAACTTGCCCATTCATTTTAATTAAGAAATATTCTTTTTTTGTTTTGTTTTTGAGGTGGAGTCTTGCTCTGTTGCCCGGGCTGGAGTGCAGTGGCCGGATCTCAGCTCACTGCAAGCTCCGCCTTCCGGGTTCACGCCATTCTCCTGCCTCAGCCTCCGGAGTAGCTGGGACTACAGGCGCCCGCCATCTCGCCGGGCTAGTTTTTTGTATTTTTTAGTAGAGATGGGGTTTCACTGTGTTAGCCAGGATGGTCTCGATCTCCTGACCTCGTGATCCGCTCGTCTTGGCCTTCCAAAGTGCTGGGATTACAGGCTTGAGCCACCGCGCCCGGCCAAGAAGTATTCTTAAAGGTTCACTATGAGGTAAAATCCTGTTTTAACTCTCCCCAAACTAGAACAATGTTAACAATTTTAAAGGATACTTTTTAGCTTTTAAAAACCCATGTACAGCAGGAATATTGGGATCAACTAATAAATTCTCAAATCTACCTGAATTAATCCTTAAGAACTATAACTTCTATTTTCTCTTCCTCAAAAGTAACATGTTATTTTATATGATAATAATGCACTTCTCTGATAAGTTATAAGAATTGGTCCTAGGCTGAGGCAGGTTCCAGACCAGCCTGACCAAGATGGAGAAATCCCGTCTCTACTAAAAAAAAAAATACAAAATTAGCCAGGAGTGGTGGCACATGCCTGTAATACCAGCTACTCGGGAGCTGAGGGAGGATAATCGCTTGAACCTGGGATTAGAGGTTGTGGTGAGCCGAGATCGCACCATTGCACTCCAGCCTGGACAACAAGAGCAAAATTCCATCTCAAAATAAAAAAAGAAAAAGAAAAGGAAAAAAAAATTGGGCCTAAACAGACCATAACAGGAAACTTCCAGAGAGGAAGGAAAATGCTGCTATCTTTGGGGAAAAATGTCCCTCTTTGAAATCCAGTATCAAACCTCTCCAGTAGCATTAGCTGGGCACAATAGTAATAAATGAATTCTAAAACACTGAAAGTTATTACAGACTCTGTAAATTATAATGTACAAACTATAATCAATCTAACTTTGGAAAAAGGATTACCTATTTTTCAACCCAGGATAAGAATAATTTTGCTTTGCTTAATTTTGAAAAACTTTTCTCAAGATTGCTACATCTTTAGTCTCCACTCCTCTCCACCTCAAAGATACACTTTAGGTTTCCTTGCCTCTTAAAAACAAAAAGCTTTATGAACCCCAGCGTGTCATTTACATAACTGGAGCGAAAGAGATAACAAAAAGAACTTTGTAAACCAGTTAGAGAAATATTTATTACTTCAAAATGGCAAACAGATACTCATTGTTCAAATTAAAGCTTTAAGAACTTAAATATCAGTCCTAAACTATATTTACTGTCAACCCAAGGATCTAATAAACTGTTAAATATTCTAGCTACATCTGTTCTCGTGACTACACATGAAGTCTGAAACTGCCAAGATTTATTCTCTAACAGACACTTTAGAGCAAAAATTTTGTTAAGTTCAATTCCTTGCCAACTCATAAGCTTAGGTTTAATTTTAAAAGAAAATGTAAGGTGTGATTACACATTTATGAAGCCAACAAATTCATAGCTCTCAGTCTGTTTTCAAGAGGTCATTGGCCTCGTATATGTGATTACATTGTAATAAACACAATAAAATAAAAATGTCAATTTACTTTCAATTAACCACCTGGGAACCATCTAAAATCTAGCATCTAATAGGGAAGGGGGAGTAAAAGGAGAAAATGGAGAAAAGAGATACAAGTTTCAGCCTTTTTTATATTTTCCATGCCTCTACTTCACTTTTTGAATAGAATAGTTACAACAACAATTTTTACTGTCCTTGTCTTCTAATTCTAATATCTGTGTCAGTTTTTAATGGCTTTGATTGACTGGTTATCTTCATCCATATGTTCTCCTAGTAATCTTTGATTAGATACCAGACATTGTGATTTATCTTGTTGGTGCTAGGTATTTTTATATTCCTATAAATACTCTTGAGCTTTGTTTGTAATACAGTTAATTTACTTGGAAACAGCTTGATCCTTCTGATGCTTGCTTTATGATTTGCTAAGCACGTCTGAAGCAGTGTTCAGATAAGAGCCAATTACACGTCCTACTGAGGCAAGAATTCACCGAGTCCACTTCCCAACACCTCGGTAATTATGAGTTTTCCCAGTCTGACTATTGGGAAGAGGCACTGTGTGAGTGCCAAGCACTGTTAGCTCACCCTCTTGGATATTTTTTTCCCTCCTGCCTTGGATAGTTTTCTCACCTGTATTATCAGGTGAATATTCATGGACACCCTCTCAGCAACTCTCTCCTCTCTGGGACTGTGTCCTGTAAACTCCAGCTGCCTTGATCTCCCCAGATTTAACTCTTCAACTCTGAGTCTGCCAGGCTCTGCCTGGGTCCATTTCCCTGCACTGCACCCTGGAAACTCTCTCTAGGCAGGATGCAGAGGCAATCACAGGGTTCACCTCACTTGTTTCCTATTTATCAGGTACCATCACATCTCTCCTTTGTTCAAAATCCAGTGTCTTAAAAACATTCTCTCGTTTATTTTGCCTGGTTTTTCACTGTATCAGGTGGGAGAATAAATCTGGTCCCTGTTACTCCATCCTGAGTGGATGCAGAAGTCCACTCCCTTTTTGTAAAGTCATTGCCTGAGGAAAAGTTCTCCTGCTCCCCTTTTCATTCAGCGTCCAAACAGACCTCTGCTGCAGAACTGCAGAAGCTAGTTTACTGCCCTGCTGCTTGGCTCCTTTGGAGAAGGTGCTCTGGATCTTCTCTTTTGGTTCCAGAGCCATCTTCACCCTGAAGAATGCTGTTGAATTCTTCTCTCCCATTCTCAGCTCAGCAAAGCTAGGCCTGAGGGCCCCACTCCTGCCACATCTCCCCTTCTCCCCAATTCACCAACTCACCAGTCTCTTGGCAGGTGAGCTTGAACAGTCATTGCCTGAAGCTCAGGAGTTTGGCAGGTTATTCTCTGGAACATAGACTGGTCAAATACCACTACAGATATGCCATAATCTCTTAAATAAATCTGTTATGCTTTGTTCTAAAGATTTTCTAAATATAGTCCACAGTCCAAATGTTACCAAAAAACAAAACAAAAAAACACAAACAAAAAGAAGGACAGAGTCCCTTGGCATTAACTATAATAGATACATAAACATAAAGCAAAAAGAATCAGGACCCTTAAAATATGCATAAGCACTAAATGTCATCAGAAGCAGCAGCGACCACAACTTCCAGGAGGTGGGTTCTAGGAGACAACCGAATTTCAAAGTCTGGATAAATCAGTGAAAAATGTTTCTGGAGTCAGTATGCCCCTAAGCAGGTTTTGAATCCAACAGAAGACTATGTTAAAATTATGAGTCACTTATAATTAACAAGAATTGCTAAAATCACTGTTCTTCAAGATGTTGCTATTTTTGGAGAAATTCTGATGGTATGCTGTGTACTGAAGGGGAATGCATAAGTACTGAAGGGGAATGCATAAGGGATCTAGAAATTTAGAAATAAGAAATATTTTAATTAAATTACACACTTATGTATGATTTCAAGTATAACTAATTATTGTGAGAGAATTTCAATAAGCACTCTAAGGACTATGGAGCACTGGAAAGATTAAAAATCTAGAAGGTTGAGATTCTATACTTTCATTTAGCTCTATCTCTAAACCTACCTACTGTTCATGACTTGGGGTCTTTGTTCCCACTGTTCCTTCTGTTTGGAGGTGGACAGTCCTAGATCTTCATATGGCTGCCTTCTTATTGAAGCCTCTTCTCACATATCTTCTCAGAAGGGCCTGCCCTGCTCACCCAAGCTGAAGCAGTCCCCTCCTGCCTTACCACTATACTATCACTCCATTTTATTTCCTTCAAGGTTTATATCATTGTCTGAAATTATCCTTCTTTTTTCTTTATACGTGTATCATCTGTCTTCCTCCACATCCAAAAGAATGTAAGCTGACTCTCAAATTTCAAGCCCACATTTCTAATTGCTAGCTAGACAAGTCCATGTAAATGTTTTTAAGTTCTTTATTTTGACTCATATACTAAATACCAGCTCTTCTTTCTTTATGAAAAATATATTTCCTATTGGTTACAAAAGCTTCTGCCAGGGTCCATGAATTAGATTCATAAGGCTGTGCACTCATCTTCTGAACTATCTGACAACTTAGCTACTGGTGTGAGTACCTGTCTTCACCTATAGCCATATTCTAGCCACTATACAATGTTTTGCTGTTTATCAAGGCATTGTCCATTCCTGTCTATAAAGGCACTGGTAACAGTAATATCATTTTACATGCAGAAAAGTATTTAGAAAAGCAATTTACGGGTATCTTCCCCCTACAACCACACAAGTGTCTTAGATGGCACTTTTCTCAGATAACCAGCTGAAGACAGATGTCCTTCTTTACTTCACAAATGAAGTGGATTAAACATCTATTCAAATGTTTCTCAAGGGTAGGTAAGAGCTATCAGAACCATCCCTAGGCTGTATATTTCCCTACCCACTGGGAGAATCACCTGACTAGGAAGCCACTGTCACATTTAGGAATGGGTCATACTCCTGTTTTTGTAGGGGCAGGAATCTATTCTCTCTGCTGGGAATGTCCGTCAAATGAATGACAAAATATCATATATCCATTTGAAACTACAGATGCACTGGTATAAGCATCTGGGACTCAATCATTTTGTTCCAACTTAACGTCAAAAAAGAAGAGACATTTGGGTTGGTGTGGTAGTGTTGTGGGAGCCTTGGACTGAAGACTCTGGTTCTGATGCTGGCCCCTAAATAGTCTGATGACTTAATGCAACTCAATCTCCTTCTCAACTCCAAAAATTGCTGCCCTGCCCACACTATAGGCTCTGGTGGGAGCTGAATGACAAAAGCCATAGGAACCTATTGCAGAGACTATTAGCACTGGAGGAGTGTGAAAAATTATTCTTCATTCTCCCACTCTCCCCACCTTCATCCAGTGTTCTGGCCCAGATTTCTGGGAAAGCTACAGGGTGTGCAAACATTGTTTAAAAATGCATGCACATAGGCATATCACATATCCAACTTTTTCTATCACATATTATCGTTTTCTTCAGAGTAAGAAAAGTCATTAGCGTAGTTTGCATGGCATCTTGTTAAAAAGGAAGGAGGTTTATTTTTAAGCGACTCATCTCTTATGAACCAGAAAATTAGAAGTTTTTCACTAGCAGTATTTGAAAATTCCTCAAATGGTGTTATGTAGAATACTAAGTCACAGAATTTTAATGTGTTACATGCAAATTGATTCTGTGAGCAAGTAAGTTATGAAATGCTGAGTCAAAAAAAAATTTTTTTTTTTTTGAGACAGAGTCTCACTCTGTAACCCAGGCTAGAGTACAGTGGTGTGATCTCAGGTCACTGCAACCTCCCCATCCTGGGTTCAAGCAATTCTCCTGCCTCAGCCTGTTGAGTATCTGGAATTACAGGCACCCACCACCATATCCAGCTAATTTTTCTATTTTTAGTGGAGACAGGGTTTCACCATGTTGGCCCGGCTGGTCTCGAACTCCTGACTTCAGGTAATCTGCCTGTTTCAGCTGGGATTATAGGCATGAGCCACTGTGCCCAACCAAAACATTTCTTTGTTTTTTTGAGACGGAGTCTCACTCTGTTGCCCAGACTGGAGGGCAGTGGCACGATCTTGGCTCACTGCAACCTCCGCCTCCTGAGTTCAAGTGATTTTCCTGCCTCAGCCTCCCAAGTAGCTAGGATTACAGGTGCATGCCACCATGCCCAGCTAATTTTTATAGTTTTAGTAGAGACAGGGTTTCACCATGTTGGCCAGGCTGGTCTCGAACTCCTGACCGCACATGATTCGCCCACCCCTCGGCCTCCCAAAGTCCTGGGATTATAGGCGTGAACCACGGCACCCAGCAAAACATTTCTTTACCACCAGAATTCTCAGAACCTTTAGCATGCTGGTGCACACTGCAAAGCTCCATGGGCAAATGCAAAGTGTTTCTGGAGCTTATCTGATCACAAAACGTTTTATCAATGGCAACCTATTCAGTCTAGTATTCCATGCAGAAGAATTCAGGGAATGTTATAGCTATTAAAAAATGTTTAATTCAATTTTTATATGTTGATAGTACATATCCATTCCTGAAGTCAAACAGCACCCAGGAGATATATTTATAGCGAAGACAAGTAGTCCCTGCCTCAGCTCTCTCTACCTTTCTGCCCTGTTTTTCACAAGCAGCCACGTTCAATTCTTTCAGTTATTTTTCCTGGTATTCACCTCTGTTATTTCTAAATAATCTGCAAATATTAATATTTATTTTTTCTATTTTAAATATTACTTCTTGATTTCCTGCTGGAGAAGATGAGAATTAGCTATTTTAGACCACTGCTTCCCCTCAACACAAATATGCTTCTTCTCCCCCATCTCCCCAGCAAGTTTTACGACAATTCTGCTTTTAATTATTCCAATATCCCATAAAGACTGTTTGTGACTGAGCCATGTAGTATATTATTTCTCTTCTTTTAAAACTCTGTTTCCCCTCAGCATTAATATCTACCTCCTTGCTGTTCGCTTGGTTTTAAAACAAACAAACTTACCTGTAATCCCTCATTAAACCCTCCATCAGGGTTTAATAATTAAGGTTATAAATAAATAAAGGAGTCATAAAGCTCCTCTCAATATTGCCATGCCTATCAGACAGTGCATTAGCTTCATTTTTTCCCCCTTGGAAACACTACTTAGAATTCTCCAGAAGGCTTTCCTGTCCCAATATGAATTGCTCTCTAGGCTTGCTGAAGCTTCTCACCACCTCCCTGGAAATTCCCTTTGTGTCTCTTCTGAACAGAATGAATCCTCCTGGAGTGACTCATCTCTGCTCGGTGCAGGCTCTTCTTCCTCTTGGGTTATTCCCTTATGTGTGGAGCATATCCTCCAGGAGCTTCCTGACAAAGTGTTCACATCAACCACACTGGAGCCCTTGGCTATCTGGAAATGACTTTATTTCCTCATGCTTGATGAAAATTTTGCCCAGTAAATATTCTTAGTAACCATTTTCTACTTTCAGCATTGTTGCTGAAAAGCTGATGTTCCCTTTGATTCCTGATCCTTAATATAAAACCTTTCTGAAGGTTTTTATGATCTTTATTCCTAGTGTAGTGAAATTTACAAAAATACGTATTTGACAACAGATCTTTCTCCACTCATTTTGTCAGACACTTCATGGGCTCTTTTAAACTCAAACACTCATATCCTTCAATTCTGGACAATTTCCTTATGTTATTTGCTTAATAAATTTGTCTCTCCTCCTTCTCACTCCTTGATTCCTGAAACTCCTAGAACTCAAATATGGGACTTAGGAATGATCTTCACATTCTTAGTTTTTCCTCAGACTTTGTGTTCTTTTAGAGGTTTAACATTATCTTCCCATGCTTCACTTGAAGTTTCCTACTTTTGCTAGCTTATTTCTAAAAGCTCTTTCTTGTTCCTTTTCTATAGCATCTTTTCTTGTCTCATAAAGACAAAATGGGTTCTTACAAGATGGTCCCATATATCTGAAGCTACTAATTATAATTTTTCAATTTTTTTTTTTTTTTTTTTGAGACAGAGTCTCACTCTGTTGCCCAGGCTGGAGTACAATGGCGCAATCTCGGCTCACTGCAAGCTCTGCCTCTCGGGTTCACGCCATTCTCCTGCCTCAGCCTCCCGAGTAGTTGGGATTACAGGCGCACCCTGCCATGCCCAGCTAGTTTTTTTGTATTTTTAGTAGAGACAGGGTTTCACCATGTTAGCCAGACTGGTCTCGATCTCCTGACCTCGTGATCCACCCACCCTGGCCTCCCAAAGTGCTGGGAGTACAGGTGTGAGCCACCGTACCCAGCCTTGTTTTTAAGTTTTCTTCTGCTCCTCAGTCTCTCATTCTTTTGCAGGTTTTAAAAAATATTGATTACTAGCTTACAGTCTATGTATTTCAGTTGTTTTCATTTTGGAAGCTTTCTTGATTGAATATGATTTCTCAGCTGTCCATTCGTATTTGAGTGAGGCACCAAAAGTTGATTTGAAGTTATACAGAGCATGAGCTCAGCATCAGAGGGTGGTAAGAGCAGACCTAGCTGTTTCACCACATACATACAACCTAAATATCCCTATCTGCAGGCCTTTTCTTGTGGACTGGTCAGGTGCAGTTTTGCAGATGAACCCTCCATTCTTCTGCATAGGGGATATGAGTTTGGCTGTCAGAGTTCTGGGACCTACTGGGGAAAGGGGCCTAAACAGTCTTATTGTTTACTATGTAGGCTTTCACTTAGTTCCTCTGTTTTCAATACGGTTGTACCTCTACCTGTCCTCGAATGTGTTAAAGTCTGGAGCCCCTCAGGTGCAATTCCACGTTGCCTGATGAGCTAGGGATGGGGTGATCACCTGGCTAAGTGGAGGATCAAGGAATCTTACTTCACGTATGTGCTTTCAACACACCTTATCTTTCAAGATCCTGGTGCCTTCAATTCCTGAGCCCTTCTAGAATTCTGCGGTACACACCAGCACATATTTCTTCTCTGAGTTCCCCTCTCCAGGCACTCACATCCTAGCTTGGGTTTCAGCCTTCTTGGCTTTGCTTGTCAGTTACCACTTATTTATCTACTTTCCATCTCGTAAAAGTTAACATCATTTCTCATCTACTGTTATTTCTTTTCCATTCTTCTTCTTTTGAATTGTAACTTTAAAAGCTCTTTATTATCATTTTAGTGGATTTTCAGCAAAGATGACTGTTCAGTCCATTCTGTTAAATGGAAGTTCTGCATCAGTCAAACTATTCTGGTGTAATTACACTAGCCTTCATCACATTTCCAGTTCTGATACCCCAGGAATGAGTAAGAGTAACAAAGAAGTAGTTTAAAATGTAAATGAAATATCTCTAAATAGCAAATGTTCTGCATGATTTATTTAAAATACATTTTAGTTAATCGATATTTGCCAAATGAAATTGCTCAACTCTGGTTTTTAACCAAAAATTTATTTACACTATGATCAATTATTAATCAGCCATATAAATAATCAGACTAAATAAATTACTTTAAAGGGTTTCTTTTAAATAGATAATTCATCCTTTTATAGGCTGAATGAAATAGGCTAAGAGTTTCAGGAAGATTATAGTTTATAAATAGATTTAAGCAGTGTTTCATATTCAGTACTTCCACTATTTGTGTTTAGAGAAGCAAGTTAACTAGAACTAAGTCACATGTGATTCTGAGAGCTAAATAAACTGGTTCTTATTTGGCCCTTTAAGAAGAAAACTGTCTCATATTCAATAACCTTGCCAGAAATTATCATTATCTCTATTTTACAGATAAGAAAGCTGAGGATAGGTCATTTGCAAAAGGTCAAACAGGTAACAAGTGGCAGAGAAGAAATTCAAGCTGAGATCTTCAAGGACTTTTCACAATAATCCAAACAAATTGTATTTCTCTTAATAACTTTGAATTGAATCAGTAATGATATCAGGATAAAAATATGCCTTTAAATCGCAAGTCTAATGTCTTATGAGACAATTAGATGCAAAATTAGCATTTATTAATAAACATCTATTTTATGAAGATGCTATAAGTATTAAGAAATGTCTACATAATTTTTTTAAAATTAAATCTTGAAAAGTCAAAGTACTACTTTAAATTTCTCACCCTTGAAACTTTTCACTGAAATTCTTAGGTTTAAAAACTATTATGACATTGTACATTAATCCCTCTCATTGGTATCCTTGAGAAATAGAAAATAATTTTATAATTTTAGAAAATTTGGCCTATCAGAGTATGAAATATTTACCATTATTTATAGATTTCAAGCTACTGATTATAAGCTGGTAGTTCTCAATTGGCACACTACTTTTTCTTACATATTTCAGAGTAACAGGCATTATCAACAAATCTGTTTATCACATCTAAGTTTATTTAAAAGATGCAATTTTTAAAGAAGTTTTTAAAATGCTAGTCAAGAAAGTTCCAGACTAAGCAAAGCTTTACAACAGAGTAAGGTGTAAAGGAAACTGAATGGCCTGTCCAAGAGCACAGAGTTCATTACCAACGAAGCCAGGTCCTGGGTCTTTTAACTCTAAGAAGAATGCTATTTGTACTACATAATTCTACCTCCAAAAAGACAAATATGCTGCCATTTCAATTATATAAAACACACTAAGACTCAGTAGATTTTGGTTTTTAAAGTGATGCTTTTTTTCCCAACCCTAAATTTTTGTTACTTTATTTTAAAATTTATTTTTATTTATTTATTTTGAAATAGGGTCTTGCTCTGTCACCCAGGCTGGACTGCAGCAGCATCATAGCTCAGTGCAGACTCGACCTCCTGGGCTCAAGCAATCCTCCAGAGTACTGGGACTACAGGCATGCACCACCATACCCAGCTAATTTTTAATTTTTTTTTTTTTTTTTTTGTAGAGATGGGGACTACGTTGTACAGGCTGGTCTTGGACTCCTGGGCTCAAGCAATCCTCCCACTTCAGCCTCCCAAAGTGCTGGGATTACAAGCATCAGCCACCATGCCCAGGCATCATTTTATAGCACATAAATTATAATGCATTGATTAAAATATATCTAAGTCACTGGGTGAGGGTGAAAAAAAGCAAATAAAATTTCATAGCTCCAAATCTTATTGCCTGCTTTTCTATCTAATCATCTTAATTTGTCAAAACCTGAAATTCAATTGTATGTATTAAAGGGTGGGCATACCTCATTTTATTGCACTTATCAGATATTGCACTTTCTAAATAAATTGAAGGTTTGTGGCAACGCTGTGTTACGCAAACCAGTGCCATTTTTCTAACAGCGTGTGCTCACTTCATGTCTCTGTGTCACATTTTGGGAATCCTCACAATATTCCAAACTTTTTCATTGTTTTATGTATTATGGTGATCTGTGATCTTTGATATTACTGCTGTCATTGTTTTGGGGTGCCCCAAACCCCATAAATGTTGTATGTGTTCTGACTGCTCCCCTGACAAGCCATTCTCCAATTTCTCTCCCTCTCCTTGGACCTCTCTATTCCCTGAGACAAAACAATATTGAAATTAGGCCAATTATTAATAATAACCCTACAATGGCCTCTAATTATTCAAGTGAAAGAAAGAGTCTCACATCTCTCACTTGAAATCAAAAGCTAGAAATAATCAAGCTTACTGAGGAAGGCATGTCGAAAGTCAAGACAGGACAAGAGCTAGGCCTTTTGCACAAAATGGTTAGCTAGGTTGTGAATGCCTAGGAAAAGTTCTTAAAGGAAATTAAAAATGCTACTCCAGTGAACACATGAACGGTAAGAAAACAAACCCACTATATATGGAGAAAGTCTGAGTGGTCTGGACAGAAGATTAAACCAGCTACAACTTTCCCTTCCTTAAGTTAAAACCTAATCCAGAGCAAGGTTCCGACTCTCTTCAGTTCTATGAAAGCTAAAAGAGGTGAGAAAGCTGGAGAAGAAAAGTTTGATGCTAGCCAAGGTTGGTTCATGAAATTTAAAGTAAGAAGTCATCTCCATAACAACAAAGTGCAAGGTGAAGCAGGAAGTGCTGAGGTAAAAGCTGCAGCAGCTTATCCAGAAGATCTAGCTACGATAACTGATGATGGTGAAAATGCTAAACAGCAGATTGTCAAGAGACAAAATAGACTTTTATTGGAAGAAGATGCCATCTAAGACTTTCATAGCTAGAGAGGGGAAGTCCATGCCTGGCTTCAAAACTTCAAAGGACAGTCTCATTCTCTTGTGAAGGACTACTGGTGACTTTAAGCTGAAACCAGTGTCTCATTTACTACTCTGAAAATCTTGGGAGGCATCCTGAAAATCCATAGAATTACGCTAAATCTTCTCTGCCTGTGCTGTATAAATGCAACAACAAAGCCTGGATGAAAGCACATCTGTTGGTGGCATAGTTTACTGAATACTTTAAGCCTACTGTTCAGACCTACTGCTCAGGAAAAAAAAAAAATCCTTTCCAAATAATATTGTTTATTGACAATGCACCTGGTCACCCAAGAGCCCTCACGGAGATGAACAAGTAGATCAATGTTGTTTCATTGTTATGAACACAACATTGATTCTGCAGCCTGTGGAATAAGGAGTCATTTCAACTTTCAAGTCTTATTATTTAAGAAATACATTTTGTAAGGCTATAGCAGCTGTAGATAATGATTCCTTCAATGGATCTAAGTCAACTGAAAACCTCTGGAAAGGGTTAACCATTCTAGGTGCCATTAAGAATGTTCATAATTAATGGTGGGAGGTCAAAATATCAAACATTAGCAATAATTTTGAAGAAGTGGATTCCAACCCTCATGGATGACTTTGAGAGGTTCAAGATTTCTGTGAAGGAAGTAACTACAGATGTGGTAGCAATAGCAAGAGAACTAGAATTAGAAGCGAAGCCTGAAGATATGCTTGAATTACTGCAATCTCGTGATCCAACTTAAACAGATGAGGAGTTACTTCCTATGGATGAGCAAAGGAAGTGGTTTCTTGAGAAGAAATCTACTCCTGGTGAAGATGCTCTGAACATTGTTGAAATGACAAGAAAGGACATAGAATGTTACATAAACTGAGTTGATAAAGCAGCAGTAATGTTTGAGAGGATTGATTCCAATGTTGGAAGTAATTCTACTATGGGTGAAATGCTGTCAACAGCAACACATTCTACAGATAAATCTTTCCTGGAAGAAAGAGTCCATTGATGTAGCAAACTTCATTGTTAAGCTATTTTAACTAAGATATTGCTACAGCCATCTTAACCTTCAGCAACCACCACCTGATAAGTCAGCAGCCATTACCATAGAGGCAAGACCCTCCACCATCAAAAAGATTACAACTCACTGAAGGCTGATGATCATTAGCAATAAGGTATTATTAATTAAGGTATGTACATTGTTTTTTAAGACATAATACTAGTGCACATTTAATAGACTACATGCAGTATAGTATAAACATAACTTTTATATGCACTAGGAAAGCAAAAAAATCATGTAACTAGCTTTACTGCAGAATGCAGTGGACTGGAACAGAATCCGCAATATCTTAAGGTATTATACTAGGTTTCCAACAACTAAATTTCAACACATCGTGATAGAAAAATCACAATAGTCATATAATTCTTGTATTATGTAGCTAAAAATCAATGGGCTATTTAAATATATAGATTACCCATCTCTTTATAGCTACACGAGTTAATAATACAAGTTAGTCAGAACTTGCAGCCACTGACAGAGCACTTAGCTGGTGCCAAGCACTATTCCAAGCACTTTACTGATTCCCTAAAACCCTATAATGTACTGTATCGTTATTATCCCCATTTCACAGACGAGAAAACCACCTTCTAGGGTCACATGACCTGTATCCAAGCTGTCCAACCTCCTGCAAAAATTTCCTCTCAAAATTCTAAGCCTTCCTACCATGTTCCTTGAAACTCTTGTTGTATTACAAACATATTTCCATGCCTAACTTCTTTACAACAGAATGTCTCTCTAACTTTTCATTTAACAATGAAGACTAGCCTGAGCATTTCTACCTCTGCTACCTTCCTCTTAACCGAAGTTCCTCTTTTCCCACGCCCACATATCAGACTGGAAATGCCCTGGGTCACAAGGTGCACCCACTCATTCAAAAGTCCCTTCTCCAGGCCGGGCGCGGTGGCTCATGCCTGTAATCCCAGCACTTTGGGAGGTTGAGGCTAATGGATCACCAGAGGTCAGAGGTTTGAGAGCAGCCCGGCCAACATGGTGAAACCCCGTGTCTACTAAAAATACAAAAATTAGCTGGGCATGGTGGTGTGCGCCTGTAATCCCAGCTACTCGGCAGACAGAAAAAATGCTTGAACCCAGGAAGCAGAGGTTGCAGTGAGCCGAGATCACGCCATTGCACTCCAGCCTGGGCAACAACAGTGAAACTCTATCATAAAAAAAAAAAAAAAGTCTCTTCTCTGACAAGAACTCTTTTTTTTTTTTTTTTTTTGAGATGGAGTCTCGCTCTGTCGCCCAGGCTGGAGTGCAGTGGTGCAGTCTTGGCTCACTGCAAGCTCTGCCCACCGGGTTCACGCCATGCTCCTGCCTCAGCCTCCGGAGCTGGGACTACAGGCGCCTGCCACCATGTCCGACTAATTTTTTGTACCTTCAGTAGAGACAGGATTTCACCGTGTCAGCCAGGATGGTCTTGATCTCCTGACCTCGTGATCCATATGCCTTGGTCTCCCAAAGTGCTGGGGTTACAGGCGTGAGCCACTGCGCCTGGCCAAACACTCCATTGTTCATGCTGCCATACGCCCTCCTACCATCTTTGTGGGACAAATGAAATGTATAGAAAGCACCTCTGGAAAATTCACATACATACAACCTTTTGTAAATAATCTGTTCCATGGCCTCCCTGGAACTCTTCTGAAGCTCTTCCACAGCCTGCACATGAACCCAGAGATGGGTTCATCTCCCATCTCTGCCCGGCAGTCTCTCAAAGTATGGTCCACAGGCCACCCATATCAGAACCACCTAGAAGGCCTGTTTAAAACCATTCTAAATTTAAACCATTCTAGAGGCTTATGGAAAAAGGAGTCATTTCAACTTTCTCCACTGGAATTAACTTTAGAATGGACTCCCCAAGGACGGAGCCCAGGAAACCCCATTTTAAATACTCTCCCCAGGAGACTTTTACGGCCCATTAACATTTAGTGCCCATCTCTAAGTATACATGACCCTGATTGAGAACTTGTGTTCTAAAATACTCATTGCTATTCATTTCTGCCTCATCCCTTGGCCTCATTCTAGAAGACTTTAACATCAATACAGCAATCCACCTCACCTGTGTATTAGCTTCCTTGGGGGTGGGGGGAGTGGTATATTAGTGACCAGCTCCTCCTGTCCATGATAGCAACCCACTCCTGTTATTGTCACTAGACCCAGAACAACTCCACTTATCAGCACTCCTAACACCAAGAGTGTACTCTGTCCAATCTATCCATCTCCCTCTCCTACCAAATCTGCTCTTGGGCCACAGCCAGACCCAATTCCATGACTTCTGCTTCCTCCCAACTAGCAAAGCCCGCCTCCAGCTTCTGTTCCAGAGGTGCCCAGCACAGACGACAGTCTGTCTCATGCCCTCTGAGACTGACTCCCCACAGACTTCAGAAATACCAACCCTGTACCTTCCATCTCTGAGCTGACCACTGTAGGACTTGGGATGCCAGAGCTAGTCTAGCAGGCTATTACCCTTAGACTCCTTTTCCATCTCCAGTTCAGGTTGGCCTAGTGATAATAGCTATTATTATAACTAATATTTACAAAGCACTAACTGAATTAGGTAACAATTAATTCATTTAATCCTCACAACTCTATGATAGGGGTACATCATTATCCCCATCATAAACCAGTGACATTGAGGCTAAGAGAGATAAAATAATTCGCCTAAGGTCCCATAGGTAGTGTGTGACTGAGCTGAGATTTGAAGCCCTCCAGCCCCTTTCCACAGCCTGAGCTCAGGTTCCTTCCTTCTGTTCTAGTAATGGAGGAGAAGAGCAAGAAAAGAAAAGAGCAACCCAGTCATTTGCCACGTGGAGAAAACTAGCTCAGGGCTCCTATTTTGCTGGAAAACTTTGTCCTGTGCTCCACTCCTTCATCTTTATATTTGGGATTCATGTTTTACCCTTTCCTGAGCTTTCTATAACTCATCTCCAAAAGATGGCAACAGATAGTGGTTTTTAAAAAAAGTTTTGGAAAGCTTATTTATCAGCTTCATGTTGAAACCCTTGTCTTTTATCAGCCGGGACTTCTAAAGAGTAGCATGTAAAGTAACATGGAAAACTTCGAGACTGAAAATGAATACGGTAGCAAAGTTTTCAAACTCACCTCTTATTTTTCTTGTAATTCTCCAGTTGCTGGGACTGCATATGTTTGCATCTTTCTAGTTCACACTGCCCACATAAGTCTTCCAGATGCAGCAGGTTGTTCTCTACCTCCTCAAAACTCGCCTCTAAATGAGCTGAAAGTATATAAAAATAAACAAACTTCAAAAGTCAGAATCCTTGATCATGATGAATACAAAAAGTATCAAAAAGGTGGCCAGGTGCAGTGGCTCAAGCCTGTAATCCCAGCACTTTGGGAGGCCGAGACGGGCGGAACACGAGGTCAGGAGATCGAGACCATCCTGGCTAACAGTGAAACCCCGTCTCTACTAAAAAATACAACAAAACGAGCCGGGCGAGGTGGTGGGCGCCTGTAGTCCCAGCTACTCGGGAGGCTGAGGCAGGAGAATGGTGTGAACCCGGGAGGCGGAGCTTGCAGTGAGCTGAGATCCGGCCACTGCACTCCAGCTTGGGGGCAGAGCGAGACTCTGTCTCAAAAAAAAAAAAAAAAAAAAAAAAAGTATCAAAAAGATAAAAATTTACATTGTTGAGATTGTTTTGCATTTTTAAGTATTTTTTATTAAACTTTCTTGAAGCAAAAGAAAACATACTGGCCAACATTAAAACATAACTCAAATTATCTTTTTTGACTACATTTCAAGCATTATCAAGAAATAAACTTTCCTAAATACTTATTAACCAGGAAGACAAAGAAATGGAGAAACATTATCTTGATTAACATAATGCTATATCCTAATGATCCCATATACCACATGCGAATAACCAATTTTCACATAATAAGAATATGGCAAAATATAATTAACACAAATTATACCTAACTTAACCTAATTATACCTATCCTTAACTAACTTAGTATCTGTGTTTCTAAATTACGTTAGCATTTGTTTTGCCTCCAGCACATCTCATACACAAATCTTCAAGGCACAGTAGATATGCACAAATACCTGGTAAGCAGGGGTTACCAGGCTACTCAGTGGTTGGGTGAGGAAGTGACTTCGCTCTGCCTGTCAGGTGACTAGTCTTTCACTACTCCACTCTGCTGCTAGGCCACAGAGCCTTGCAGCTTTATTGGAACATGAACATCACCCACTCAAACCTTTCACTGAAAGGATTCAAGACTAAAGCGTAGAAAAACAAATGCAGTGCCTTGCCCAAGCAAGCTAGTGAAGGGCCACACGGCCAGTGAAGGGCAGTCAGGAATCCACACTGAATCCCTCTCACATTACACTGATTTCCAATTGATAGGATGCTAAGTAAAATGAGATTGTAGGGGCAAGGATTAGTTGTTTTCTCATATAAAAGAAAAGCTTTTGAGGTCAAACATTCGAGAACTCAGAGCCTCATAACTAGTTATCTATTATTCACTGACATATGACAGTCACTGGGATACAAAGATGAAAAAGACAGTCCTGGAGCTCAAGGAGCTTACAGGAGAGGGGAGGCATATTTCAATGGCAACAGAGCATGACAGAGTGAGGTGCCGTAGGAACTCAAAGGAGTGGCATCTAACACAGATGAGGGAAAGCTCAGCAAGAAATGATTCCCAAGCCGGGAAGTAACAGTGATCCAGTGGGGAAAGGAGCAGTGAAGAGGAACAAGTTGGCTCTGCAGCCTTCCAGTCTTGGGTTCATTTAAAGGGCTATAATATAATTCCTTCATTTATGTACTAGCTTTTCATATGACTTTCTAAATTCGCTTTCATAGCATTTAGGTTTGAGACAAACTCCTCAAATTTCAACTGACAATTACAGGTTTATTGTGATGCAAATGTTTGCCTGTTTTTGGAAGTCCTAGAGAGAGCAATTAGGCACAAGAAATAAAGATATCCAAATAGGAAAGGAGGAAGTTGAAATGCCCGTTTGCAGATGACATGATCTTATGTAGAGAAAACTCTAAAAGCGCCAGCAAAAAAACTTTTAGAACTTAATAAATTCAGTAAAGTTGCAGGATACAAAATCAACATACAAAAATCAGTAGCATTTCTATACACCAACAATGAAATTGCAGGGGGCAAGAAATCAAGAAAGCAGTCCCATTTACAATAGTTACAAAAAATTACAATACTTAAGAATAAATTTAACCAAGGGAAGGAAAGAGCCAGGTGCGGTGGCTCACACCTGTAATCTCAGCACTTTGGGAGGCTGAGGCAGGAGGATCACTTGAGCCTAAGAGTTTGAGACCAAGGGGATGAAAGATCTCTACATGACAAACTATAAAACACTAATGAAAGAAGTTGAAGAAGACACAAAAATGAAAAGACATCCCCATGTTCAAGCATTAGAAGAATATTGTGAAAATGATGATACTGCCAAAAGTGATCTACAGATTAAATGCAATCCCTATCAAAACACCAATGACATTCCTCACAAAAATAGAAAAAAAAAATTCTAAAACTCATATGGAATCACACAAGACCCTGAATAGCCAGAGCAATCCTGAGCAAAAATAACAAAGCTGGAAGCATCAGATTGTCTGACTTCAAAATATACTACAAAAAGCTATAGTAACCAAAACAGCATGATGCTAGCATAAAAACAGACCTGCTGGAACAGAACAGAGAACCCAGAAAACCCAAAAATAAATCCACCTATTTATAGCCAATCAGTTTTTGACAAAGGCACAAAGAACATTCATTGGGAAACACATGGTCTCATCAATAAATGATGCTGGGTTAAGTGAATATCCATATGCAGAAGAATGAAACTAGACCCCTAACTTTCACCCTAGAACAAAATCACCTCATAATGGATTAAAGACTTAAATGTAAGAGCTGAAACCATGAAACTACTAGAAGAAAACATACAGGAAACATTTCAGAACATTGGTTTGGCCAAAGATTTTATGGAGAAGACTTCAAAGGCACAAGTGACAAAAGCAAAAATAGACAAACTAGATTACATCAAACTAAAAAGCTTCTGCCTGGAAAAAAAACAAATCAAGACTGAAAAGACAACCAGCAAAACGGGAGAAAATACCTGCAAATGACTCATCCCACAAGGGATTAAAATCCTTTCCTTTGAATATATCCCTAGTATAGGACTGCTGGCCATATGGCATTCTATTTTCGTTTTGTTTTGTTTCAGCGGAACCTCCATATTGTTTTTCATAAGGGCCCTACTAATTAAAATTCCCAAGAAATTCTTATACAAGGAACCCAAACAATTCAACAGCAAAAAATAAAAATAAAAATAAATCCTATTAAAAAATGGGCAAATGAACTGAATAGACATCTCTCAAAAGAAGGTACATGAATGGCCAACGGGTATATGGAAAAATCTTCAACATCACTAATTATAAGGGAAATACAAATCAAAACCACAATGAGATATCATCTCACCCTAGTTAGAATAGCTATTGCCAGATGGAAATAACAGGCACTAGGGACTCCAAAAAGGGGGAAGGGTGGGAAGGGACAAAGACTGAAAAACTACCTATTGGGTGCGATGTTCACTATTTGGGTATTGGGTACACTACAAGCCCAATCTCTTCCAATATGCAATACAGCCACACAACAAACAAGCACTTGTAACCCCTTACCCCCTAAAACTAATAATAAAAAAAAATAGCTATTACCGAAAAGACCAAAAACAACAAAGTCTGGCAAGGACGCGGAGAAAGGGGAGTTCTCGTACGCTGTTGGTGGAAATTTAAATTAGTATAATCATTATGGAAAACAGTATGGAAGTTCCTTAAAAAATCAAAAGTAGAACTACCATATGACCAGCAGTCCCACTACTATCGGGAATACAGCCAAGGGAAAGGAAATCAGTATCTTGAAGCATTATCTGCACTCCCATGTTCATTGCAGCTCTATACACAATAGCCAAGACATGAATTCAACCTAAGCATCCATCAATAGATGAATGGATAAAGAAAATGTGTTACATATAAATGATGGAATACTATTCAGCTGTAAAAAAAGATTTAAGTACTACCATTTGCAGCAACATGGATGAGCCTCGAGGACAGTATGTTAAGTGAAATAACCCAGGCACAGAAAGATAAATACTGTTATGTTTTCACCCATAGGTGGAAGCTAAACACGTTGATCCCAGGGAAGTAGAGGGTAGAATAGTGCTTACTAGAGGCTGCTGGGGAGGTGGGCAGTAGCCAAAGGTTGGTTAATAGATACAAAACTACAGCTAGATAGGAAGAATAAGTTCTAGTATTCTATAGCACTGTATGGAGAGTATAACAATTTACTGTATATGTTCAAATAGCAAAAGAGTGGATTTTGAATGTTCCCAACACAAAAAAATGGTGTTTGAGGAGATGGATGTGCTGACCACCTTGATTTATTACACACTGTGTACATGTATCAAAAATCACACTGTGCCCTATAAATATACACAATTATGTGTCAATTAAAAATAATAATAAAAGCAAAAAATACACAAAAACTTAAAAATTTTTAAAAGAAAAGGCAGACACTGGGAGAAAATCTTTGTAGAACATACCTGATAAAGGACTGATATCCAAAATATTACAAAGTACTCAATTTGCAACTGAGGGACAGTCTACAAAATATCTGATCACCATGTCTCAAAAAATTGTCATGGTCATCAAAAACAAAAAATGTTTGAGAAACTGTCAGAGCCAGGAGGAACCTAAGAAGACAAGATGACTAAATTTAATGTGGTCTCCTGAATGGGATCTTGGAACTGAAAAGAATTATTAAGTTAAAAAAAAATTTAAAAAGTATGAATTTTTATTAATGAAGATTTTATTTTTAATTAATCTTTGTTTGATCCAAACAGCTGTTAGATAATCCAAGAAGTGTTGACATTTTCTCTTTTCATCCTCCCCTCAAGCATTTATCCTTTGAGTTACAAACAATCCAATTACATTTTTTATTTTAAAATATACAGTTATTATTGGCAATAGACACCCTACTGTGCTATCAAATAGTAGGTCTTATTCCTTTTTTTTTTTTTTTTGACACTTTCTAATATCCTAAATTTTAACCCTACTAAATATTTGTGCTTATAAAAACTCCCTCTCCCCTCTGCTAGGGTATAAGGCTTAAAACATGAATTTGGTGGGGGGGAATAAATTTTATTCAAAAGTGAAAACATGATGACAAGCAGTTTAGCAGTTTTCTTCAGGCATTTTAGGTACTGACTTTCATCATATTGATATATCACTGTAAACCACTGGTAAATCTGGAAAAGGCTAATAATAATGTAGTTCAGGGTGGTTTTGAACCCAGCTTCAGAGGCCACATCAAACAGCTACTATATGTGATTATGGAACGCTTAAATGAAACAATTTGTAAAATCTAAATTTTAGCCAATAACTATACTTAAGATTTTTAAGAATGTCACAAATGGTACACAAAGAGTTTATATGGGGCAATCAGGCAAAATGATGTACTGCCATTTACATATTTTTTTTTTTGTAGAGATGAGGCCTCGCTTTGACCTGGCTGGTCTTGAACTCCTGGGCTTGAGTGATCTTCCTGCGCTGGCCTCCCAAAGTGCTGGAATTACAGGTGTGAGCCACCACACCCAGCCTACATTGTTTTTTGTTTTATTAAATGAAAAACTGACTAGGAGATTCAGCTTGGGAACTAGTACTCCTAGCACTAAAGAAGCAATACTCAGTTCATTCTATTATAACTAGTCTGACAGGGTCTTAAAATGTATAAAAGACTATCATAGCTAACAGGATTATGTAAAAGGTTGTTTCATTTTGATTAGTGATAAAAACTAGAATAGTTAAATTTAATATAGACTCCATTTAACTCTAAGCTACTTGGTGCATTCAGTATCATGCACGTATGCTTAGCATATGGGGGACTGGTTAAGAGCTAGGCTTTGAAGCACAAGCTTAAAAACCCAGCTCTGCTCCTGCCAGATGAGATGTAATGTGATACCTCATCTGTGAAGAGAGAGCTAACAACACATATCTTGCAAAGCTGTTAAAAGGATTAAATGAGCCAAAGTACCTAAACTTAATACTTGACACTTAGTAAATAATTAATGTTTGAATATAAAAAAAAGAGAAATTTTTTAGATTAGCTAAGTTTTATATTTAATAAGTCATTTAGAACTAATAATTTCATTGACCAGTAATGATTATGATGTAAACAAGATCTATGGATCTATTAGATCAAAATGTCAACAACATTTTCATTTTTACCTTACAAACTTACACACCTATAAGTTATTTTCCAGACTATATTCTTAGACTTAAGATCTCCTACTGGTAAAAGCAATGAAATTTCAAATGATTTTTCTGAAAAGAAACTATGTAATGGAGCCAACAATTATTCTATGCTGGAAAATGTGTATGTTCTTTTTACCTTTTTAATCTTTATCTGGACAGATGGCAATTTCCATTTAGATTCTAGCTCTGCTGGTTGACTACAGAGCTAATGAGGCCAGGAACTTAAATGAGGTTGATCTCTAGGCAGGCCAATTAATTTCTCATGGACAGAAATTCTGTTCTAGGTACAAATTGTACTTGCTGCCCCAGTCACTCTTTTGTTAATAACGTGGGGACCAGATGAAAACATGTGAGTGGTTTATCAACCTGGAATTCCTAATGAGAAACATGCTGTACATACTTCTGAATAGGACAGCATCATGCTCTTGTGCTGAATGACAAATTTAGACTAAAAATGCTTGAAATAGTCAGTGGTCATTTGACTGCTAACACCAAATTCATATTTATGTTCTCCCCTTTAAAAAGCTTCACAGGCTCCGAACCCTTTCAAGTTAAACTCGTTATCATTCAGAGACCTACTGCTCTCTGGCCACAAACTGTGTTTACTTCACTTCTTTCCTTCACATATTCTACATTACAGCAAAACAAGATGAGTCCTGCACGTTGGTGCCTCCTCCTCCTTGCCTCTGCCTGTCCCTAACCCCGGCCTGTCTTTTCAGGCTTAGGCCAGTGGCAGCCCGCCCTCCTCCCACAGGACTCCCTTCCTCTTCTGTGCTGCCCCAGACCTTTCAGCCTCACATAGGACTCACATTCTGACTGACATCATCCAACTAGTTGTGTACTCTCATCTCTCTCAGGAATCAGTAAGGGCCTTAAAGGTGCAGACTGTATTTTTGCTTCTTTGCTATCCCCTAATAACTTGCCTGTTGAATTCAATAAAGAATAATTGCTGGTGATAGAATGATTCTATTACTCTAACATGTAAAATAACCAAGAAGGCAAATCTATTCATGGTCATCTAGTTTAAATATTAAGAGATTATGTCAAATTTTGTAAAAGAATAAACATAAGCAAGGAACTTAGAAAACATTAAACAACATGATGATACTTTTAGTATATTAAACCAGGTCACATTATCAGTGACTTAAAACAGAAGAAGTGATGAAAATTTTCCACTTTAACATTAGTAGACTTGAAATCAGTAATAAAATATAAAAGAATTGGTATTAAAAAAATTTCATCCCTTCTTATATTAAAAACTTAAAAAAGCTCTTCATATAATAATGACAGTACATACATAATGTGTATTCTGAATATTTTATGTTGAATTTAAGTTGGCAGAAATTTAATTTTCCTGTCACAGCCTGCTCATTTCCTGTTGCAAAACAAGTTGCATATATGAGTACATTTGGTAACCAACTTAGGATGCATATACATAAAATACTAGCAGGCCTCCACGGACACAAATATACCTTTACAAGAAGCTCAAGTCTCACCATTTTGCTCGCTATAACAACAGCATATGTCTCATTTAGCGATCAGTGGAAGAGATAGGTAGAATTTTATTGTGAAAAGCCATTTGGGAATGCCTGACAGCTGTGCAAAAAAGAGCTTCACAAATCTTTGTGAGAAGGCTGTCCCAGAGGAAAAGCAATTCTGTTTGGAATTTTTCTTTGTGCCATTTGTTTCAAATACATATTATTTGTAGTGTAACCACTAATATATAAAGAATGAAGCAGCACAGTAAAATTACTTCCCACTTAATGAGTTCTTTTCTAACAAAATAATTAGCCTCATGGAACAAAGAAATCTCCTTTGGCTGCAAACCCATAGGTCACAGAGGCCAGGTACTGAAAGACCACAAGACTCTTCAGATGCTTACGTTACACTTTTATGTACTAAGGTAATAAGGTAACGATGGTATGAACAAGGAAACTTTAAGAGGTACATTAACTTGCAAAAGCCATTATGGAACAAATGAGATCTATGTAGTAGCATAAAAGGTGTCTAAGAGAATTAATGTGCCTCTCGAAGGGTCTAACCTCAGAAAGGAACCTGGACATACGATAATCTAGCTCATGAAAAACCAACAGAGCTATGATAATTTCTCTGTTAGATGCCCTTTAAAATTCTGTACAGAAGAAAGCAAAATAATACTATATCAGGCTAGGTCAAATCAAAAGAAAAAGACAAACTCAGTATATGGCTGCCATTCTCTTATATCTAAGAATTGCTATCTAAGAATTAACAGAATCTTCTGGCTGGGTACAGCGGTTCAATCCTGTAATGCCAGAGCTTTGGGAGGCTGAGGCAGGAAGATCACTTGAGTCCAGGAATAGTTTGAGGCTGCAGTGAGCTATGATCACATCACCGTGCTACAGCCTGGACAACAGAGTTAGATTCTGTCTCTAAAAAAAATTAAAATTTCAAAACAAAAACAAAACTCAGAATTTTCTGTTCTAGATGAAGGGAACAGTCTTTTTAAAATAGGTCATATAAAATAAACTAAGAAATAGAATTCAAAGATAAGGTTTCAACATTTTGAATTTCAACAAAGGAATAGGATTATACTACCCTCTAGTGGAAGTTCAAGAGAATTCAGTATATACTTGTCAAACATATTTTTCCAGTTTTATGATTAAAAAGCATGTGGTTTTTCACAGAATAAAAACATTCCATTGTATACTTATACACTTTCAATGTACAGAATACTAATATCACCACATTGAAAGTTGTGGTTTTGCATTCTAAACTGTTTTGCAGCACAAGCTGAATTGCATAACTTCCATCCAAACCCTCCTGTCACAGAATAACGGTTTTGTAAATTCACAAAGGCTAGAGAGGTCCCCATTAGAATGTCGACATCTTGATGGCAGATACCCACCCTTGTTCACTGCTGTGTGTCCAGAGTCTGTACGCAGTGTGTGGTGCGTGGCAGATGCCCAGCATGTACCAGGCACTGTGCTAAGTGGTTACGTTTATCATCTCATTTAATCCCCCAAATACCTACGAGACAGGTATGCTCATCATCATTTTGCAGACAAGCAAACTAAAGCTTGGAGTCATCGAGAAATCTGCACAGTTCTTAAAGTGAGGAAGTTGTAGGACTGGGAGCCAAACTCAGATCTGTAAGTTCATAGCCCTTGTTTTCCAGTTCCCAGCATACCTTTATTATTTATTTTTAAAATGACGAACCTTATAAGTAAGTGTCAATTAAATAGGCTTCTGCAAGCTGGACTGAAACCAACATGAATGGATCATCTGCTGTAACTTAACAATTCCCAAGGGGCTAGGTACCAGGAGTCATATTAATGAAGCCATGGGATAACACAGCTAAAAGCATCATCAAAAGTCCAAATTGCTCACATAAGATACAACCTGTACCCTTCAATGAAAGCAGGCCCTCTAGAGAGCAAAGTAAAATCAAAAGAGTGAAACAGCCTGGAAAATGAGGGACTGACAGGATATGGTGTTACATCTGACAGTGAAAGGGCAACAAGTTCAAAGAAGTTAGGGGAACTATGTGACCAAATAAAATCGCTAACTGTTTTCTTCTAAGTGTGTTTTTATTTTTTTATTATTGCTTAACTATTTAAGCCTTGTAATACTATGTCAAGGTATTTGGGTGATAATAGGAGAGATTTTGAGGCTCAAAAAAAAAAAAAAAAAAAAACCCAGTAAATGAGTGAGCATTTAAAACACTAAATGTTTCCAAAATCTAAGAATGATACATAAATGCATCAAAATGAATTCACAAAGTACATTAATGATGCAGATATATGTTTACACAACTCCATCAAATTTGGCTTCAAAGTGTTTATTTTCCTACTGTAAAGAATATCATCGCAGGGCGCGGTGGCTCACGCCTGTAATCCCAGCACTTTGGGAGGCGAGGCGGGCAGATCACGAGGTCAGGAGATTGAGACCATCCTGGCTAACACGGTGAAACCCCATCTCTACTAAAAAAAAAATACAAAAAATTAGCTGGGGCGTGGTGGCGGGCGCCTGTAGTCCCAGCTACTCGGGAGACTGAGGCAGGAGAAGGGCGTGAACCTGGGAGGCGGAGCTTGCAGTGAGCCGAGATTGTGCCACTGCACTCCAGCCTGGGCAACAGAGAGACTCCATTTCAAAAAAAAAAGAATATCATCAGCACTGATTCTATAAAGCTTAAACTGCTTAGCTAAAAGCCTCATGATTTTAAAACATCTCTCTCTGGGCTTATTCTAGGCCAACAAATACTAACTAGGTCTCTAAAATTCCAAGTTTTGATATGCTATCTTCCACAGTCATTCATCACTAATTATTATAAATACCAGGCAAATAACAGCAATAGATTAAAACCCAAAGGAAGCATGCATTCCAAAGGCTAACAGATAATTCAGATTGGCAATATACATGAAAAACCACCATCCAGACATATCTTCTAAAAAAAAACTGAACTCACTCTCTAAAAAGAGCTCAATATCGGTTAGACACAGATGAGAGGAAAAAAATGACTCAAATTAATTTAGAAGTTACTAACTAGAACAGTTATCAGATAATCTTTTAGCTTTCATTTGTGTTTAGTGTTAGATGTTCTCAGATTACTAAAAAAGAAAGGATCCAAGTGAACATCTAGAAGGCCTATCTTGTGCATTTAAGAAGCCAAAATGCAGTTTCTGAAGAATAAGGTCATGTATTACTAAACATCAAACCTTTTTCAGGATATCAGAATCCTAATTGGGAATGAACATACACTATATTTTATGAAAGACTTATAGAGACTGCATTTCCTAAACAGAATTGACTATGAAAATAATTAGAATTGTGGCAGAATGCATTTAATCAGCAGAGTGGTATTAAGCAAACAACAACCATCTGTAAACAGATTTACTCTCAGCTGGGGAAATAAAAGAGGTTATCATAAGAGAACATGTCTGCAAAGAAGCATACAACCAATGAAAAGCAAGTGACTCAAAGAGATACAGAAAGATGAGCTGAAAGAAAGTGGCTAAGAAGAATGTTCCAAACATCTTAAGGGCTATATCCAAGGCTTGGGAAGGACCATTACTATACCTGTAAGAGGAAACCAATGCAGAGGGCAACGACAGCCATTTTACATTTCTCTAAGACCCAGAATCTCCTTTCCATGCCGTGCCTTCAGAAATAACAAAACACTGACCCTGAAAGGCGTGGCAACAGCCAGGGGACTTGAAGAATACAGTTCATAGAGACCTACTGAGAGCCCTCATCCTGCTACCTCATCACCTCATCCTACTGCCTCATACTGATATTGAGGATATCATCAATGTGGTTGGGATCCTAGATGCATTTATACATCTTGTGATCCTGAGCAAGTTGCAACCTCTCCAAGCCTTAGTTTATCTGTAAATCGGGAATAATAAAAGCTACATTTGTGGGGTTCTTGTGAGAATTACAGATAGTATCGTAAAGCATATCATGATCTCTGACATAGAGTAGGTGCCATAAACAAACGATAGCTACTGTTATCAGCAACAGCACTCCAAATACTATGTATCTATTTTGTTCACATACAAAAAACTGTTTTATGACTTGCAAATTACTTGCCTTGTATATTAGTTGTGTTTTGCTTTGAATAAGGCAATATTAAAAACAGGAGGAGATAATAGAATATCTTTAGCTTCCCACCTAAAAGACTAAAACAGGTTATTAGCTCATACAGACAGCTCCTACCTCCTATTTTACTAAGATCTTAAGCTTGATTAGGAAATAGTAAGCTACAGTATTACCCTTAGATGTGGCATCATCAAACATAAAAGACAATTTTCTGAATATAAACCCAAGAAAAAAAAATACCAATATAATCCATCCAAATGAACAACACCAAAAAAATAAATTTCCAGAGTATAAATTTAGCCAAACTGGTACCCTGATTTACACTGTTGTTGTTGTTGTTGTTGTTGTTGTTGTTGCTGTTCTTTGAGACAAGGTCTCACTATGTTGCCCAGACTGGATTCAAATTTCTGGGCTCAAGCAATCCTCCTGCCTCAGTCTCCAGAACAGCTGCAACTGCAGGCACGCGCCACCACACCCAGCACAAGTACCCTCATTTAACCAGGTTTGTTTGGTCTCTAATCCGTTTGAAGAGAAAAAAAAATATACTACAAGACATGAAGTTCTAGCAGATCTAAATTTTAAAAGCAACAATTTCTGGAATACATTCTACAGTCAGGACAAAGTCACCTAATCCATTTTCTACATGTATGCTTTCGAACAGAGACCAAATGTCAACAAAGACAACCCGAGTCACTTTAAGATCACCATAATTATAATTATGTGTCCTGAGCTGACCTGAGGCAGAAACAGTTAGAACTAATTTCTACTTTACATCATTTTCTGTCAAATGCTCAACTCATCAAAATATGAAATTAAGTAGAAATCATGATTTTCCAAAAAATCCTGTTAACCCAGAATTTCATGTGTTCCTAAAAAGCTTTGAAATTACACCAAACCCTGCCCAAGTTGTTTTCATTCCTAAAAGTAATGAATGAAAACATCGGACTTACTCAGATTTGCTGTCATGGATTCTAAGTCTGCGATTAAAGCTGGGAGCTGCTGGAGCTGCTCCTGCAGCTCCACGAGGCTTGTCTTTTTCTTCTCCCAGTGCGCAGAAAGCATGACCACTTCGCTATCCACCAGCTGCAGCACACAAGAAGGGGGGGCAAAGTGAAACCGGCTTTTAGGCACAAAGAAAGTACAGTTAACGTAATGAGATTTAATGTTACCTTTAACAACCCGTCTACTCAGTAGAGATTATGGTATATTCTAAAAGAGACTGAAGCTGTTTTCATTTTTAGAAAAGAACCAACTTAATATGCAGTACAAGAAACCTCAAATTACTGCTTGTATCACTGCATCTTAACCCAGAGAAGAGAAAGTTTAAAAATGACTTTAGAAGTCACTTCTAAGTGTACCCTGTTTTAAGCAGACCATATATTTGAAAATCCAAATCTAAAAAAAATTAAAACAAAAAAACTACCACTAACAACCAAAAAGAAAACAAACATAAAACATAATTAACAGGTAATTACTGGCTTTACAAAAGGAAGTCCTCAAACAAAAGTTCCCTAATACATTTAGAATATATCGTGATTTAATTTACATTTAAACAGGAATACTTCTTGAATAAAGTATATAAAGGAATTCTGAGAAAATTGGCCAATTCCAAAATTCCAGAAAGAGAGGAAATGATTTAAGTTAACAAGGAATTCAGCAGATGTAAAGGGTTCCTAATAGCAAGGTTGTGAAATTCCAGAGCAGCCTAAGATAATTCTAACTTCTTTTGCTAAAGACTATAAAGAAAATGATAAACATTAGCTTCTCCCAGACAATTTTGTTTTGGTCTTAACACAGTGGGAGGGACAAGGGCCTAGAAAGATTTAGAAGGAGCAAGAAGAGGTAATCTTTTGAAAATATCAACATGAATAAGCAAGAACTGTGGGAAAAAACTCCATAATCTGTACAATAAAAAATAAAGGTGACAAAACCTATTATACGACAGAAGAAAATGAATTTGAATATTCACAACAATTTGCACATCTCAAGATTAAGGTTCTCTTTTCTTTTTTTGAGACGAAGTTTCGCTCTTGTTGCCCAGGCTGCAGTGCAGTGGTGATATCGGCTCACTGCAACCTCCGCCTCCCAGGTTCATGCGATTCTCCTGCCTCAGACCCCCCAGTAGCTGGGACTACAGGCGGCTGCGACCACACCCGGCTAATTTTTTGTATTTTTAGTAGAGATAGAGTTTCACCAAGTTGGCCAGGCTGGTTTTGAACTCCTGGCCTCAAGCAATCCATTCATCTTGGCCTCCCAAAGTGTTAGGATTACAGGCATGAGCCACTGTGTCCAGCCAGGATTAAGGCTCTTTAAGAGTTAGAATCTGAATACAACTGATTCTTACCAAGTTCCACTTAAATATTAAGAAAGGACTTTGGAAGACTGATTATATCAAAGATACAAAATTATTTGTATGTGGTACTAGATTGTTTTTGTTTGTACATTTCACTATAGTAGGAATTCTCATTTGAAATAAGAAACTAAGCTATGATACATCTCCTTGTGGTTTCTCAGCCCACGCTGGAGGGATAAGCACATCATCTCTTCATTCAAGCCTCAACTGAGCTGGGAGGCCACACCAACTTTCACACAAACTGCATTTCTCATTATTTTTGTGTATTTAAAAATGTCTGTTGCCAACTGGTCTTTAAAAAGATCTTTAAAAGTAGCTTAAAACACACTGAAAAAACAGCTACAATGCAATAAGGAAACCAAAGCCTGAAATAAGGATCTATGCTCACAAAATTCATTTATAATATTCCACAAACTTCCACTGACCACCCACTATTTGCTAAGCCCTATTTTGGGTACTGAAGATGTAATGACAAACAAATCAGAAAAGAAATTCCTGCCCTCTTATTGTTTATATTTTAGTGGCAGGCCTCATAAATTTTCTTAACTTCAGATTTTAAACTCTAAACAAAAAAATTCCTATATTATGATGCTATTTTGGTTAATAATTTGAAAACTCCAGAATACTTTTTAGATATTAACCATTTCTTACTGAAAATTAAAGTGCAATATTTAAACATTAAAATTTAACTAGTTTAGTTCATGCCTGCAGTAACACTGAAAACTAAATTCTGAATATAGAATATAAACATATGTAGAAAAACTGTATCAGAAAACATGAAACTACCACTTATGTTTAAAAGAATGGAAGGGTAAACAGATTCTCAGAAATTATCAATACTAAAACATTTTGAACATTTCTAAGTACCAGACCCTGTGCTAAGCAATTTACATATATTATCTCATTTAAACCGCACAGCAACCCTATACACTAAGCAATATTATAATCTCCATTTTATAGATTTTTTAAATTGAGGTGTAATGGAAGTTAAGTTACTTCCTCAAGGGCCACAGTGGACTTAGATTCCATCCCAGGGAATTTGACAGTAAGCCTACGCTCTTAATCAACACACTAGGGATTCTGCTATAGGGGTATATAAAGGAAAGAGAAGTAAAAATCTAGCAAAAGAAAGGGTTCTGAAAAACTGTACTGTTACCCATTCATTTTATCATTGTAATTTCTTAATGATCAAAAAAGTTATCTCCAGAAGTTCCATTTTTCCACCTCAAAGTAACTCGCAATAAACCCAGATTCACCACTAGGAAATCAAGTGTAAGGAGTAAGACAAACCCATAGTGCTAAGTTCCAAAATTCTTTCCGGCAGTTATTGAGGTTAGGAGAAGGAAGAAAAAGCACACCAATGATGAAAAGGTACACCAATGATGTAGAATAGGATCTTAGTATAAAACTCAGTAGTTCAGAGTTTTAAGGAACACATCATTTTATTTGATTTCCACACAAGTTTGATAAGCAGAATAAGTAGTGTTAAGCCATGTTATAGATGAGAAAACTAAGAGAGGCCATGTTATCTGCCCAAGGTCAACAGGTATTCGTGCAGCAAGGCACAGAAACCAGGATTTCCATCACTAAATTCAGTTCACTTTCTGCCACAGGCAGAGGAAATCCACCCTGAACGCAGAGAGTGAAACAGTCAAATTCAACTGGCTTAATGTCAAACTGTTAAGCAAAACCATGAATCTTGAAAGTTCAATTTGAAAGCAAGCTAATATTTCACAACAACAGGAGAGGCAAAACACTGAAAGTCTGACTTTAGAAAACTGCCCTCAGAGTCTAAGCCCTAAGTAAGTATTAACTATTTATGGTATTTTTTTTATACATCGCTAAAGGAGAAAAAAAAAAAAAATCGAAACCCTTGTTTAGAAAAAGCCTAGACAGGCTGGGAGCGGTGGCTCATGCCTATAATCCCAGCACTTTTGGAGGCTGAGGTTGGCAGATTATGAGGTCAAGAGATCGAGACCATCCTGGCCAACATGGTGAAACCCCATCTCTACTAAAAAATACAAAAATTAGCTGGGCATGGTGGCACACACTTGTAGTCCCAGCTACTCGGGAGGCTGAGGCAGGAGAATCGCTTGAATCTGGGAGACAGAGGTCGCAGTGAGCCGAGATCGCACCACTGCACTCCAGCCTGGAGACAGAATGAGACTCTGTCTCAAAAAAAAAAAAAAAAGAACAAGCCTAGACAACAAAGTTACCTTTAATCACAGCTGCTTGTTTTATAAACTATTGTTCTGAATTCCAAGACTATATAGTTACAATAATTAGCTTTAAAGTAGATAAGAATAAAATAATTTGTTAAAAAGACAGAATTGTCCAAAAGTATATTTGCCCCAGGAGATTATGCTGTTTAGGTAAAGCCCACCAAAGACACATGAGCAGGTGTGACAAAATAAATTTACAAAGTGACAAGTTTAATACCATGCATATTAAAGATATACATTTAAATATTTACATATATCTCAATAATACATCACAGAAGGCTTTAAAATAAACTTTCATTTTTAAGGTTGGGTACTGTTTCTGGAAAGCCATAGAAGTACTTTGGATGAGCTGTGGGTTTTAAAATAACCAATTATACAAAAATTTAAGATCCTACGGTAGCATAAATTCAATAACAGATCTTACAGAAAATTATTTCTCCTGTATATATTGTTAATGCTTCTTATAATCAAAAGAATGATTTTTGTTAAAGCTCCTCTACAGGACACAGTCTTCATTTAACATGGGATTCATTCATGTTGATACGCATAGGTGTAGTAGTTCACTAATTTTCACTGCTGTATACGATATTTATTTTATGAATAATATCATACTTTTTCCTGCAGATGGACTTTGGAACTGTCCAGAGATTAAACAAAGCTTGCTACAAACATTCTGTTACAAATCTCAAGATGCATATGTGCAAGGGTTTCACAAATGAATCGCAGATGTGTCCAAGATATCTGTCTCCTCATCTCTCAGGGCCTAGGGTAATGAGATACCCCTCCCCAGTCCCTGCAGGTTGGATGTAATGCTCTGGAAAAATTCCTAGAAGCAGAATTGTTGCTTGAAAGGCATGTGCAACTTTAACTTCTACTTAATGCCAACTCATTTTTTCTAATGTGATTGTTCCAATTTATACTCCCAAGTTCTAGTTGTTTATCATCACGTTTCTTCTGAGGAAAGAAACAAAACTGTCATCTGCAAATAATGACCATCTGCACAGAAAGCTCAAAGCTTCTTAAATTTTCAGTAATCTAATGATTACCGAATCTAATTTGGGGTTTCAATTTGCATTTCCTTGATACCAAGCAAGGTTGAACACATTTTACTGTGTATTGGCCATTCATGTTTTCTCTTCTGCAATATGCCTGCTGATATATTTTACTCACTTTTCTCCTGGGTTATTTTAGTCTTCTTTTTATTGAGTCATAGGGGTTACTCATATTTTCTGAACACTTATCCTCTGTCTTGTAAATGGTGTTGTTTGATAAAAAACTTTTGATAAAAATTATCAATATACTTATTTATGGCTGGTGCTTTTTATATCTGACTTAAGAAATCTTTCCCACCCTAAGGTCTTAAACATACTCTCTTCTACTATTTTCTAAAAAATGTACAGTTTTCCTTTTCACATTTAAGTCTAATGAAGTCAAAATGTGAACAAGGTCTTCAACTACTTTTATTCAACATATACTAGAGTTTCTACCCCGTATAAGAAACATGAAAAATTAAAAGTTGTATGGCTTAGAAGGAACAAACCTACCATCTACCCAAAACAACTCGCACCCCCAAATACAAGGTATTAGAATAAGAGAATTTAGCAAGATGGCCGAATATGGGATTAAAATACTACAAGTCAAATACTGCAGGTTTTTGGTAGATGTCAGGACAAAGAAGCCGTCTTCCATTAAAAATTTGCTAAAACTTTTTACCCTGAATAGGTATTTAATTTTATGAAATGCATTTTCTGCATCTGATGATCATTTTCACTTTTAATATTTAACAAAGTCAATTGCATGTAAAAGATTTTCTAATGTCAATTTAACCTTTTAATCCTGGCATAAACTTGTGTATTTTGCTTTTTATACATTGCTGGATTTGGTTTGCCACTATAGACATACAATGAAGAATGTCTCCCAGGTAGAATTCCTTTTATTATCCAATATTCATAAGCCATGCAAATATCAATAGCAAGTTTTGGCTAATATTTATATAGGAAAGCTTTATATTTAAGCTTGATACACATTTTAAAACAACATGTGAGTAGATTCTCAAATTGCATTTCAAATACAATTGTTAGAACATCAGGGCCAGGCGCGGTGGCTCAAGCCTGTAATCCCAGCACTTTGGGAGGCCGAGACGGGAGGATCACGAGGTCAGGAAATCGAGACCATCCTGGCTAACACGGTGAAACCCCGTCTCTACTAAAAATACAAAAAACTAGCCGGGCGAGGTGGCGGGCGCCTGTAGTCTCAGCTACTTGAGAGGCTGAGGCAGGAGAATGGTGTGAACCCGGGAGGCGGAGCTTGCAGTGAGCTGAGATCCGGCCACTGCACCCCAGCCTGGGCGAGAGAGCAAGACTTAGTCTCAAAAGGAAAAAAAAAAAGAACATCAGAATTGTTAGAAATTCAAATTGTCTACACACTGAAGCAGTATGAATAGTTTATCAACAGCGAATATGCATGGCTTCTATGTGTCCAGCATGGAGACACCAAGTTACTGCACACAAGCAACTGTTAATTAACAATTACATCTAAAGTTTGATAATCAGAAAATGATGTTTTAAGCATTTTATATCCTAAAGGTTCCTACCTATGTATAGGAATTTTGCTGGTTTTAAGTACATTTAAGGAACCTAGTTGAGTGTTTGGGGTTGATATGTAATACACCGTAACTTTTCCAATTTAAAATATGGGAAATAGGTTTCTGCCTAGCATGTTTACACGTAACATATCAGTTTCAGAAATAGATCATGGAAGTTAGGCAAGAGATGATGCCTTTAATGTGTTTATAATTTTTATATATGTATTCATGGACTCCAGGTTCACTTTTTCATACTTCCTTGTTGGGTTTCAATATCAAAGTTATCCCAGCCTCATAAAATATGCTGGGCAGTTTCCTCTTTTTTCATTCACTACAAGAACTTGTAAAATATTGAAATGGTAGATTTCAGCCAGGTGCAGTGGCTCACAACTGTAATTCTAGCACTTTGGAAGGCTGAGGTGGGAGGATCACTTGAGCTCAGGAGTTCAAGATCAGCCTGGGCAACATAGTGAGACCGCCATCGCTAAAAAAAAAAAAAAATTCTTTTTTGCAAGGCATGGTGGCTCACGTCTGTAATCTCAGCACTTGGGAGGCCGAGGCGGGTGAATCACCTGAAGTCAGGAGTTTAAGACCAACCTGGCCCACATGGTGAAACTCCATCTCTCCTAAAAATACAAAAATTAGCCAGGCATGGTGACATGTGCCTATAGTCCCAGCTACTCAGGAGACTGAAGTAGGAGAATCACTTGAACCTGGGAGGCGGAGGTTGCAGTGAGCCAAGGCTGTGCCATTGGACTCCAGCTTGGGCAATAAGAGTGAAACTGCATCTCAAAAATAAAATTTTTGTAAAAAAACATTAGATGGACATGGTGGCACACCTGTAGTCCCAGCTACTTGGGAGGCTGAGGTGGAAGGAACACTTAAACCCAGCAGGTTGAGGCCACAATTGAGCCACGATCATGTCATAGCATTCCAGCCTGGGCAACAGAACAAGACCCTGTCCCCTAAAAAACAAAACAAGAAATGATAGATTTCCAGAAAGAGAGAGAGAGAAAAAAAAGAAAAGGATCTCCTGAAAGTTCTGAACAAGAAATGACAGAAAGGAAGGAAGGAAGGAAGGAAGGAAGGAAGGAGGAAGGAAGGAAGGAAGGAAGGAGAAAGAAAGAAAGAGGAAGCAGGAAGCAGGGGAAGGGGAAGAAAAGAAAAGAAAAAAGAGGGGAGGGGAGGGGAGGGGAGGGGAGGGGAGGGGAGCGGAACAGAGCGGAGCACAGATGAGAGGAAAGAGAAAGAAGAAAAGGATTTCCTGAAAGTTCTCCTGTAAAATTCTATGGATCTGGTCCTTTCTTAGCAGAAATATTTTTAATCAGCAATACAATTTCTTTAGTAGCTATAAGACTATATGAGATTTGCATTGCTTCTAGTATCGGTATTGATAAAAAAAAAATTCTAAGATTTTGCCATTTCATCTAAGTTTTCAATTTTTTCTCTCTTTTTTTTTTCTTTTTAAGAAACAGGGTCTCACACTATGTTGCCCAGGCTGGAGTACAGTAGCTATTCACAGGCGCAGTCCCACTACCGATCAGCATAGGAGTTTTGACCTATTTCGTTTCTGACCTGGGCCAGTTCACCCCTCCTTAGACAACCTGGTGTTCCCTTGCTCCTCAACATCACCATGTTGATGCTGAACTTAGTGTATGCACCCAATTGGCATAGCACACTACAGCTCAGAGCTTCTGGGCTCAAGAGATCTTCCTGCCTCAGCATCCCAAGTAGCTGGGACTATAGGTGTGTGACCAGATAAGTTTTCATATTTGTCATAGAGTTCATAAACTTTTATCTTTTTACTCTCTGCTACAACTATAGCTATTAATATAGTCCCTTTAATTCTTAAAAGTATATATTTTTTTCTTGATCAGTGTCACTAGCAACTTATTAACTAATGATTTAATTGTTAACTAAATTATTTTATTAGTCTTTTATAAGAACTTTTGGCTGTATGTAGTTTCTATTATATTTTTTGTATTCTATTTCATTTACTTCTCTTACCTTTATTACCTCTTTCATTCTTTCTTCCAGATGTATTCCATTCTCTTCCCTAATTCTTAAGTTAGGTTAACTCACTGATTTTCAATCTTTTTTTTTTTTGTTTATACAGTTTCCCTGTAGATAGATTTTAGCAAATTCTACAAGTTTATACATAGTAATTATCATTCATTTCTATTTTTAAATTTACATTTTTTACTTCAAACCATAAAGTATTCATAATATGTATTTTAAAATTTCAAATATAGTTTTCAAAATTGGTTTCTTATATTAACTTTCAGCTTCATTTGCACTGGAATTAGAGAATATATTCTACATGACTTCATTTATATGAAACTTGCTGAGATTTGTGCTGTGGCCCTGTATGTAGTCAATTTTTATGTGTGTTCCAGATATGCTTTAAAAAAATTTATATTCTCTATTTGCTGGAGTAGCATTCTACATTTGTCCATAAGGCCAAATTTGTTAATCACATTAGTCCAATCATCTATATCCATACTTATTGCATCTGTTTTTATTTTTTCCTATCACTTAAAAGGAATGTATTAAAATTTTCTCATTTTGATTGTGGATTTAGCTGTTTTTTTCCTTGTAATTACATTTGTGCTTTATCTATTCTAATACTTTTATTAGGTATACACAGTTTAGACTTTTTTCCCCCTGAGGGAATTGAATCTTATTAAGGATCCTCTTCATTTTTCATTTTAAGTCTATTTCACCGATATTAACACATCAGTTTTCCATTGGTTAGTACTTGTCCAGTAGTATATGTTTTCCCTTCAATTACAGGCATATCTTGATTTACTGCACTTCATTTATATTGTGCTTTGCAGATATTGCATTTTTTACAAATTGCAGGTTTGTGGCAACCCTGCATCAAGCAAGTCTATCAGCATCATTTCTCCAACAGCACCATGCTCACCTCATGTCTCTATGTCACATTTTGGTAATTCTGAAAATATTTCAAACATTTTCATTATTATTACATCTGCTATGATGATTTGTAATCAGTGATCTTTGATGCTACCATTGTCATTGTTTTGGGGCACCACAAAGTGCACTCATTTGTAAGATGGTGAATTTAATTAATACATGTTATGTGTGTTCTGACTATTCCACCAACAGGCCATTTCTCTCTCCATTCTCAGACCTCCCTCCTCAGAACTCCCTATTCCCTAAGATAATAACTCCCTACAAATAGCTTCTACCTATTTAAGTAAAAGAAAGAGTCACACATTTCTTACTTGAAATAAAAAATCAGAAATGATTAAGCTTAGTGAGAAAGGAATGTCAAAAGCTAAGAGGCCAAAAGCATCATGTACTAAACACCCAAATTGTGATTGCAAAGAAACAGTTATTGAAGAAAATTAAAAATGCCACTCCAGTGAACACATGAATGATAAGAAAGCAAAGCAGGCTGGACATAATGGCTCAACCCTGTAATCTCACTTTGGGAGGCCGAGGTAGGAGGATCACTTGAGCTCAGGAGCTCAAGGCCAGCCTGGGCAACATAGCTCCATCTCTACAAAAAGTTAAAAAATTACCTGGGCGTGGTGGCTCACACCTGTAGTCCCAGCTACTAGGGAGGCTGGGATAGGAGGATCTGCTTGAGCCCAGGAGTTGGAGGCTGCAAGTGGGCCATGATGGCACCACTGCACAGCAGCCTGGGTGACAAAGCAAGACTGTTTCCAAAAAAAAAAAAAAAAAAAGAGAGAGAGAGGAGAGGAGAGAAGAAAGAGAAGAGAAGAGAAGAGAAGAGAAGAAGAGAAGCAAAACAGCCTGATTGCTGATACAGAGGAAGTTTGACTGATATGGATAGATCAAACCAGCCAGAATATTCCCTTAAGCCAAAGCCCAAATTTGTAACAAGGCCCTAACTCTCAATTCTATAAATGGATTCAGAGAAGTGAGGAAGCTGCAGCAAAAGTCTGATGACAGCAGAGGTTGGTTTATCAAATTTAAGGAAAGACATCGTCTTCATAATATAAAAGTGCAAGGTGAAGGAGCAAGAGCTGATGTAGAAGTGTTAGCAAGTTATCCAGATCTAGCTAAGATCATTGATGAAAGTGGCTACCTTGAACAATAAACTTTCAAGTATACAAAACAGTCTTCTGTTGGAAGAAGATGGTATCTAGGACTTTCATAGTTAGAGAGGAGAAGTTAATTCCTGGCCTCAAAGCTTCAAAGGACATGCTGACTATCTTGACAGGGACTAATGCAGCTGGGGACTTTAAGCTGAAGCCAGCACTTCATTTACCATTCTGAAAATTCTGGGGCCCTTGAGAATCATGCTAAATCTACTCTGCCTGTGCTGTATAAATGTAACAACAAAGGCTGGATGACAGCACATCTGTTGACAGCACGGTTTAGTGAATATTAATACTTTATGCTTACTGTTGGGACCTACTGCTCAGACAAAAATATTCCTTTCCAAATAATACCACTCATTGACAATGCACCTGGTCATCCAAGAGTTCTCATGGAGATATACAAGATCAACGTTGTCTTCATGCCTGCTAACACAACATCCATTCTGTAGCCTGTGAATTAAGGAGTCATATCAACTTTTAAGTATTATTGTTTAAGAAATACATTTTATAAGGCTACAGCTGCCATAGATAGAAGTTCCCTCAACTGATCTGAGCAAAGTAAATTGAAAACCTCCTGGAAAGAATTCACTATTCTAGATGCCATTACGAAATCTTCATGATTCATGGGAGGAAGTCAAAATACCATCATTAACAGGAATTTGGAAGAAATTGATTCCAACCCTCATGGATGGCTTTGAGGGGTTCAAGGCTTCAGAAGTAACTCTAAATGCAGTAAAAATAGCAAGAGAACTCAAACTAGAAGTGGAGCTTGAAGATGTGACTGAATTGCCGCAATCTCATGATGAAACACGAATGGATGAGGTGCTGACTGACTCCAATTCTGAAAGAAGTTCTACTATGGGTAAAATGCTATCAAACAGCATTGCATGCTACAGAGAAATCTTTTGTGAAAGGAAGAGTCAATAGATGCAGCAAACTTCATTGCTGTCTTATTCAAGAAATTGCCACAGCTACCCCAATCTTCAGAAACCACCACCCTGATCTGCAGGGTGCAGATATGCAGCTACAAGCATAAAACAAAAAACCTCTCAACCAGCAAAAAGGTTATGATTCACTGAAGGCTCAGGTGATTGTGAGCATTTTTTAAGCAATAAAGTATTTTTTCTTTTTCTTTTTTTTTTTTTTGAGACGGGGTCTCGCTCTGCCGCCCAGGCTGGAGTGCAGTGGCCGGATCTCAGGTCACTGCAAGCTCCGCCTCCCGGGTTTACGCCATTCTCCTGCCTCAGCCTCCCGAGTAGCTGGGACTACAAGGCGCCCGCCACGTCGCCCGGCTAGTTTTTTTTTTGTATTTTTTAGTAGAGACGGGGTTTCACCGCGTTAGCCAGGATGGTCTCGATCTCCTGACCTCATGATCTGCCCGTCTCGGCCTCCCAAAGTGCTGGGATTACAGGTTTGAGCCACCGCGCCCGGCCAGCAATAAAGTATTTTTTAATTAAGGTATTACATTGCTTTTTAAGACATACTTAATAGACAATGGTATAGTATAGACATAATTTTTATATGCACTAAGAAACCAAAAAAAAATTGTTGGACTTGCTTTCTTGCAATATTCACTTTACTGCAGTGGTATGGAACCAAACTGACTATACTTCTGAGGTATGCCCATATATTCAGTCTTTCTGTGTCCTAATGTTCTAGGTGTTCCCTTGTAAGTACCTTATAAACTATTAATAGACTTTTCCTCATCTTTCAAAACATGCCCTCTAGCAGTCTAGATTAATCATTTAAAAATACTGAGATCACAGATATATTCACATTTACTATTGTATTCTGTTTATTCTGCTTGTTATGCGTTTTCCCCTAGTTTCTTGTCATCTTTTGCATTGACTGAATTCTTTCTCATTGTTCTAGTTTTTTTCTACTGGTTTAGAAGAAACATTTTCTTTTTCTTTTCTTTTTTTGAGATGGAGTCTCACTCTGCTACCCAGGCTAGAGTACAGTGGCACAATCTCAGCTCATCACAACCTCTGCCTCCCGGGTTCAAGTGATTCTCCTGTCTCGGCCTCCCAAGTAGCTGGGATTACAGGTGACCACCACCACGCTAGGCTAATTTTTTGTATTTTCAGTAGAGATAGGGTTTCACCATGTTGGTCAGGCTGGTCTCAAACTCCTGACCTCAAGCGATCCACCTGCCTTGGCCTCCCAAAGTGCTGGGATTACAGGCGTGAGCCACCGCACCCAACCACTTTCTATTTTTTGTGTGTGTGGTTACCCTTGAAATTCTGCCCTCCATATTTAACTTTTTTTTTTTTTTGAGATGGAGTCTCGCTCTGTCGCCTAGACTGAAGAGCAGTGGCCCCACCTCGGCTCACTGCAAGCTCCGCCTCCTGGGTTCACGCCATTCTCCTGCCTCAGCCTCCTGAGTAGCTGGGACTACAGTCGCCTGCCACCGCGCCCAGCTAATTTTTTGTATTTTTAGTAGAGACGGGGTTTCACCATGGTCTCGATCTCCTGACCTTGTGATCCGCCCGCCTTGGCCTCCCAAAGTGCTGGGATTACAGGTGTGAGCCACCACGCCCGGCCATTTTTTTTTTTTTTTTTTTTTTTTTTGAGATGGAGTCTCGCCCTGTCGCCCTGGCTGGAGTGCAGTGGCCGGATCTCAGCTCACTGCAAGCTCCGCCTCCTGGGTTCACGCCATTCTCCTGCCTCAGCCTCCCGAGTAGCTGGGACTACAGGCGCCCGCCACCTCGCCCAGCTAGTTTTTTGTGTTTTTTAGTAGAGACGGGGTTTCACCATGTTAGCCAGGATGGTCTCGATCTCCTGACCTTGTGATCCACCCGTCTTGGCCTCTTTTAAAAGTGAGGTTAATCAATATTGATATATTTCCCCCAAATAATACAAAAGTCTTAGAATGCCTGAACGCTGATAATCTGCCTTCCATCTTACATGCTTTGTTATCTAGTATTATTATTCTATCATTTTAACCCCACAAATTAGATAACTGATATACATGTCCCCACTGTTTGTTTAGATTTATCTATATTTACCATTTTCTCTGCTCACTATTTCTTCCCACATCTCAGACCTATCTTCTAAAATTAGTTTCTTTTTTTCCTGAATTACATTCTTTAGTAGTTCTTTTATTGGACGATTACTGACAGAAAAATCTGTTTTTATCTGAGTATGTCTTGCTTTTACTCTAATTCTTGACAACAGTTTGAAAAGTGTGCTGTGGAACTCATTCATTTATAAGTGATCTGTCTTTTCTCTAGTTATTTTAAGATTTTCTCCTCTCCTTTAGGATTCTGTAGTTTTTGTTGTTGTTATTTTAGACAGAGTCTTGCTGTTGCCCAGGCTGGAGTGCAGTGGCATTATCTCGGCTCACTGTAACCTCCACCTCCCCAGCTCAAGATATTCTCCTGCCTTAGCCTCCTGAGTAGCTGGGACTACAGGCACACGCCACCATGCTCAGCTAATTTTTGTATTTTTAGGAGAGACAGGGTTTCACCATGTTGGCCAGGCTGGTCTTAAACTGCTGACCTCAGGTGATCCACCCACCTTGGCCTACCAAAGTGCTGGGATTACAGGTGTGAGCCACTGTGCCCAACTGGGTTCTGTAGCTTCAGCATGAGGTGTCTAGGAATGGATTATTATATTGCTTGTTTGTTGTATTTTCTGGATCTGAGGATTTGCACATCTCATTTATGGAAAATTCTCAGACATTTTTCTTTTCCTACATTGTCTTTCCCTCATGCTTTTTCTAGAACTGTTTAGGTTTACTGGATATGTTGGGCTAACTCACACGAAACTGCAATTTTACAGATCAAAATTAATCAAATATTAGCAATCTCACTTGGTTCAACCTAAAGACATTTTTATAAGTGTTCTCTGCCTATCAATTCCTCTTTCATATTTTCCATTTTCTTTCTGAAATCCTTTCCGTGTACTCTTTGACTCTCTCTTCTACTTCACTCTTTCTTTCTTCGGCTGCCTCAAATTGCCTTTAAGCACATCTTTTGGGTTTGTAATTTCAATGACTCTAAAATATTTGATAGTGACTTCTTCCTTACTCATGTTTAAGTCCATCTCTTATCTCTTGAAAGATTTAATATATAACTACTTAACAGTCAATGTTCAATAGTGCAGTATCTACAGTCCTTTGTGGGTCTAAATCTCACTCTTTGGTTCTGGTGACTCAAACTTTTGGTGGTTTACTTGTGTGCTTGCTAATATTTTGAGGACAGGGAGCCTGACTTAATCTGTGGAAATCTGAGGGACCTACGTTTAGACTGTTTCATCCATGGAGAATTTGCATTTGTTTTTGTTCGGTGTCAAATCTTTTTTTTTTTTTTTTAGACAGAGTTTCACTCTGTCGCCCAGGCTGGAGTGCAATGGCGCAATCTCAGCTCACGGTAACCTCCGCCTCCCAGGTTGAAGCGATTCTTCTGCCTCAGCCTCCTGAGTAGTTGGGATTACAGGCATGCGCCACCATGCCCGGCTAAGTTTTGTATTTTTATTAGAGATGGGGTTTCGTCATGTTGGCCAGGCTGGTCTCGAACTCCCGACCTCAGGTGATCCACCCGCCTCAGCCTCCCAAAGTGCTGGGAGTACAGGCGTGAGCCACCGCGCCTGGCCAACTTTTTTATTTCTTAACTTAGAGGTTCCTTGATCATGCAGGAAATATAACTTAGAACCCCATACTCCTATGAAGCCAATACCATGGTAACAAATCAAGAAAGGAGGCTATGCCAACTTGTTAGGAAGACAGACAGGTTTCCTTGTTGACTCCTTTAGCCAACAGGTACATTTTTTTCCCCTAGCTTAAGCTTTCACCAAGGGGATGTAGCCACCTCAAAGTCCAAAGAGCTTTATCAAAAGTCTCAGATTCAGATCCCCACAGACAAAGTCTCCTACTCCCACAGATCTCCAAAGCTTCTGTTTTAGTAGTTTGATCCTGACTGCCATGTTTTGTTTTGTTGTTTTAATGACTCTGATTTAAGTTCCCTGTTCTGTTTTGTTGTGTTGTTGGCCCTTTATGTTTCTCTTAATTTTTGTGAGCTTAATGTATATTAAAGAACTTTTAAAAAACATATCCAACATTTAAGTGTTTTATAGCTGTAGGGCTTTTCAAAGTATCTATTCTGCCTTACTATCAGAAACCTACATTTTCTTCTTCTCAGTAAATTCTAAGAGAAATGCTAGTGTCTACATTTCATCATATATATTCCTGTGTTGTATATAATTATTACAGCTTCACTAATTTAGGTAAATGGTAAAGATAATCAGTCTAAATTTATTTAAAGTCAGAATTACAGAAATCATTTCAGAAAAAAATGAAGTTTGATTGACATCAACAACACCGAGGAGAGTATTTGATCTTGGCTAAGTACATTTACCAAGTCATTTAAATTACAAGACACTAGTGCTTAAAAATACTTTGTTCTTCTAAGTGAACTGAGGATGACCCCTGAAATTTTTGTATTTATTTGTTAGGCAAATTAATAATTTTGGATAGACTGAGCAAAGTTAAGTTTTTTTGACCAAATAATAAGGAATTCTTAAATAGTGTGGAAAGAGATGTCTTATAAAGGGTAGAAAAAGATGTCTTATAATTTACATATATTGCAAATTCATCAGACTAAAATTCAGAGCATTATATCTACATAAAACAAGTATTTACCTATCCTTAGAATAAAAGTTATAAACTCTCTAGTTCAACTAAACTAAATTACTTGACAGAGAAATGATAAAAAGGTGCTTTATTCAGGGAGTTTAATAATCAACAACTAGATTCAATTTCAGATATCCTGCAAAACATTTTGACACAAACAATTATAAAATCAATTTTTTTAAAATGCCATTTAGCACTGAAAAAGGAAAGTCTGCCACGAGTATAAGATTAGCCAATTCTTTACCTCTCCAGCACTTGCACATTCTTTGGCTCTTCTGTGAAGTGCAGCCCATGTATCCTCATACCTAAAAAAAAAAGCAAAAAAAAATTTGAAATGCAAACCACACATTAAAAGGAAATACTATCTAAAGATGAATGTGGAATATCCTACGGTGCTGGAAAGGAAACACTCAAAAAATAATGGGGACATGTTGCAAGGACATATACGTCAACTTGATGGAGCTTCCAGTGGCCAAATCTGTGACAATTTGAGCAACAAAATACATAATGGTAGTAATGGATTATAACTCAAAGAATAAAACAAATATCCCTGAGTCCATGGTGATGTAAATAATTGAATAAATAAATCAATGACAGAGAAGAGAAAAACTTTTCCTTATAATAGAAACACAATTAGTAATTTTTTTTGTTTTTTTGAGACGGAGTTTTACTCTGTCACCCAGGTTGGAGTGTAGTGGTGTGATCTCGGCTCACTGCAACCTCCATCTCCCAAGCAATTCTCCTGTCTCAGCCTCCCGAGTAGCTGGGATTACAGGCACATGCCATCACGCCTGGCTAATTTTTGTATTTTTAGTAGAGACAGGATTTCACCACATTGGCCAGGCTGTTCTCGAACTCCTGACCTCAGATGAGCTGCCTGCCTCGGCCTCCCAAAGTACCGGGATTACAGGTGTGAGCCACCACACCCAGCCCCAATTAGTAATTTTAAAAGAAATTATGAGAAAAAAAAACTCTAATTGGTAAACACAATAGTAATAATTGTTTTAAAAAGAATTTTAATGGATGATAAAATCAGTGGGTAAAAGCACAAAAAGAAACAGGATATTTACACAGTCTCAAAGTATCTCCCCATAGGATAATCATTAACTAAAAGTGAGAAAACAGTGTTAACCGAGGAGAAACCTGGCAGTCATATCCTTAATAAAGTGATCAAAATTAATGTCAACAGTAATGAGACACATCAACATTATGTGCCTCCTGATGTGATGCACTGGGAAGGATATAATATTACTCTTCTGGTATTCTTGCCAAAACAGTACTAACTTACAGTTAATTACAAGGAAACAGAAAAATCCAAATTTATAGACATTTTGAAACATAATTGGCCAGTACTTTTTTTTTTTTTTTAAGACAGGGTCTCACTCTGTCACCCAGGCTGAAGTGGTTGAGCTCACTGCAGCCTCAACCTCTTGGACTCAAGTGATCCACCCATCTCAGTCTCCCAAAGTGCTGAAATTATAGACATGAGCTACACCATGCCCGGCCTTGGCAAGTACTCTTCGAAAGTATTGAGGTCATGAAAGACAAAGACTAAAGAATTGTTCCATGTTAAAGAAGACAACGGAGACATTTTGACTAAATATGATGTGTGATCCTGGATTGGATCCTAGTCCAGAAAAAAGGACACTGGTGGGATAATTGATGGAATTTGAATAAGGCCTATGGATTAAAGTATTTACTAATGTTAATTTTCTGGTTTGATCATTGTACTGTGGTTATATGAAATGCTAACATTGGGAAAGCTGAAATTGCTTGTTCTATTTTTGCAATTTTTTTGTAAACCTGAGATTATTTCAAAATGAGAAGTTAAAAAATAAAACTTCTAAACTACGATTCATTTGATTGCTGATGTAAAACCTGAATTCCCAATCTAAAAAATTCTAGCTATCCAGCCAATATTTCTCCAAACAGGAATACATATTTAATGAGTTCATATTGCCTCCCCTCATAGTCAGATTCACAATTTTTTTATTGAATTTAAGTAGGAAAATCAATCTGAATAATCCAGGTGATACTAGAGTCTACATGTGATGAAAATTAAGGTGGAAGGTCACACAAATAATACAGTCCTGCTGTCATTGTTGAATAACAGAAAGCTAGATTTTCTTGGATGTATAAGATTATGTAAGTATCAATTAAAATCAACAAGTATTTACTGAATGCCAAGCATTGTTAGGCACCAGAACTGCTGAGATAAATTTTACTTTTGCATCTTTGTTGTCCTGGTACTTAGCACAGAACCTAACACAGAAGAGACACATTAAATGTCTGTTGAGTGAAGAAACAGACTAATTATAAAATGAAAATTTAGGACTTCGTGGTAAAATTTTGTATCATTTTCTTAACTCAGTGGGAAAGAGGAAATTAATCCTTACTTGCCAAATTTAGACTCCAGATCATTCTTTTCATAATATCTCACAATTTCCTTTTCTCCCCATTATTATGTATGCTTTTCACATCCATCTTGCCATTATACAATACCCTTCCTCATTTCTACTTTCCTAGTTCAGAAACTAGTTCATGTATGACTTTCCTACTGTTTTCAGCATTCTCTAAACCTAGACTATGCCAACCATTCAAGTTCTCTGCTCTACTTTTATGCCATGAAGCAGTTTGAAGAAATGCATTAAATCCATTACAATGCTATCCAACCTCCCATGGGCCTTAGCTGCCAATCAGCACTTAAAAAAAAATTTATTGCTATTAGATTGTTCTCTGAAGTAGACACAGCGGGTATTACACATCTCATGCTGCCTTGAAACTTACCCCATCCAATCACTTTCTTCTTTTTTTTTTTTTTTTTTTGAGGCGGAGTCTCGCTCTGTCGCCTGGGCTGGAGTGCAGTGGCCGGATCTCAGCTCACTGCAAGCTCCACCTCCCGGGTTCACGCCATTCTCCTGCCTCAGCCTCCCGAGTAGCTGGGACTACAGGCGCCCGCCACCTCGCCCGGCTAGTTTTTTTGTATTTTTTTAGTAGAGACGAGGTTTCACCGTGTCAGCCAGGATGGTCTCGATCTCCTGACCTCGTGATCCGCCCGTCTCGGCCTCCCAAAGTGCTGGGATTACAGGCTTGAGCCACCGCGCCCGGCCCATCCAATCACTTTCAACAGACATATGAACTTATTCCATTTTACTGAGATAAAGACACTGGATGTAAACTTCAAATTTTCTGTGTTCAAACTCAAACATCTTTAAAAATCCCAAGTCAATGATGACGAAATGAAGAAGCCACATTCATAATGTGTAATTCTCACATTCAAATCGTTATTGAATATATTCTATGTATACTATGGGAAAACTAGTGGAAGAGTTCACAATACAGTTAGGAAGATGACCACACATGTAAATAATTACCTTACTTGGGAGACAAAGGAAAGGGCTAATTATATAGCATTAGAGCCATATGAACATAGGAAAGTAACTGTAGACTGTGTTGTACTACCCTCTTTAAAACGTTATGATTTATGAAATAGAAGATGTTAGAGCAAGAGGCATCTAGAATCTGTCACCCTACCTAGACCACAATCACATTGGCAGAATCTGTCTGATGTAACTATTTTGGGATTCTAGAATCTATTAAAGGCTTGCAACTTCCAGGGGAAGATTTGGAGGGTAAACTGAGGTTCATTTCAGTCGATTTCAGGTTTTAGCACAATGGCAGCTACTCATCCACCACCCCAACCTCTGGACAGGCAGCCATGCACTTGTTCCTGAAGTAGCTTATACATGGCTTACGAAAGTCAAGGTGGGCCAATAAGGACCCTGTGCTCCAAACATCGGGGAGTCTGTGCTTTGATCACAATTGCTGCTTCTAATCAGGGAGATGCAGACACAGAGGCAGCTACTGTTGAAAACCCCTCCTGCTCTGGCTAGCAATTTTCAGAGGATTTAAAAGGCCAACGTCTGGTTTTGTCCCCTTTCTTTGTTCTCTTTTCCCTTTTGGAGAGCCAGACACTTAAAGATTAGGACATTCAATAACAGACGAAATTGTTTTTTGTTTTGTGGTGTGTGTGTGTTTTTTTTTTTTTTTTTTTTGTCCCAAGATGGCTTACTAGGGACATCAAAAGCCAGTTTTTCTCAAAAAACAGATAAAAGTTACTGGTGAGTGGACAAATTCTAGACAGAAAACTGAGGGAACGGAGGCAGGACCTGTCAGAGTGCCCATGTGAAGAAGCTGGGGTGCAGAAAAGGAAAGCAGTAAGAGTCTGGCAGAGATCGACCCTCAAGGACCTTGGAGCCCTGTGGAAAGGGTAGGTGGGAGTAGTTCTCTGCTCCCCTCACTCCTCCAACAATCTCCTGACCAACAAATTGTTGGAGAGTGCTCCTCTGCCCTTGTGACCCAGAGCAACACTATTGGTGGCGATTTGAAAACCTCCTGGGGCTGGAGAATCTGGTGGCCAACTCGTGTGTACAGGCATGTCCACACTACCCTCAGGTGCCAGATACCATACTCGTTGCTCACTGGCGGTGGGATGCTGCCCTGCCCAGGGATTCTCTGCCCTTGAGTCACCACACCACCAGATTCCCTGCAAACACACCCCACAAACCACGCTAACTTTGGCAAGCACAGGGAACCAGCAGTTCCCCAGGTAACCGTGAGATCTCTGGAGATCTAACCCCCTGCATGGGCCATCCCTAAGTGGAAGAGAGTGCGGCCCACCAAAAGCACCCCAGGGGACAAAGGAAATGCAGGCACAGTGCCAACCACTGCAAGAGGCAGTATCATCACCCAGGAATGGATGTGGGGAAGGGGTCATCTCCTGCATCCCCCTACACTGTTGCTGATGCAGCAGTGTTCTCCCTGCCAGGGGCCAGTACATGCACTTGGACACACAACATATTTCATGCTTCTCGTGGCGGCTCCACTTCTACTGAAGGTGAGCCCTGCACAGCTCAAGCTTTCAGGAAGGGTGGGGCCCAACTCCCCTTCCCTACACAGAGCAGTAACATCCCGACAAGGGAAGACAAGTTACAGAGTTGCCTGCTCCCATCTGGAAGAAGAGACTCTCCCTGAGCCCATTTTGGTGGCAGTCCTCAGAGGAGTGAACCCACAACCCGCAGACAGGAACCAAAGGAAAAAATCTTTATGAAATGAAGGTTGGGAGCCTTGTGATGCGGGCCTGATAGGAAGTGGATCACGTTCTTGCCAGCACAGGATGAGGAGTGGGTGTACCCACCCACCTTCTCCCCCAAGACCTTAGCACACCCCACCGGATCTCTTCCCACCACCATCCCCTGCCCGCTCAGGGCAGGTGCTTCCACCCAACGCCAGCCTACCTGCCAGCTCTTACTCTTAAGTGCCATCTACTGGACTGCGACCCGAGCTGCGCCACCAAATAAAAATCTGCTACAAAAAGGGCTTAGTGCTAGTCCACAAGATGAGCGCCCTGGGATCTCCACACCCTCAGCTCCATAGGAGATAAGGTGTTAGGTGTCAGCTCTTAGAGCCAATTCATCACTACAATAAGCATCATCTGAGAAAGCCACTGCACAGAAGCTATCCATAACCAAGGAACCTCTATAGCATTTTGGCTCTCTGGAAGAACCCAGAAACAAAGGCAAATGATAATACACAACATATACCACAGTCATACCCTTAAGGAAAAAAAGAAGAAACAAGTCACATCCAAATGATGGCAAAGTCAAAATAAAAAGAGACAGCTTCCTCAAATGAGAAGGAATTAGTGTAAGAACTCTGGCAGTACAAAAAGCCAGAGTGTTCTGGCACCTCAAAGGATCACATTAGCTCTCTAGCAATGGATCCTGACCAGACTGAAATGTATAGGATGGCAGATAAAGATTAAAAATATGTATTGCATCTAAACTCAACAAGATCCAAGAAAAAAGTTGAAATCCAATACAAAGAAACCAGAAAACCGATTCAGCATATGATAGACGAGATAGCTATATTAAGATAGAAACAAACAGAACTGCTTGAATTCTAAAATTTACTAAAGGAATTTTAAAATATAGTTAATAGGCTAGTCAAAGCAGAAGAAAGAATTACAGAGCCTGTAGACCAGTCATTCAAATTAACCAAGTCAGACAAAAATAAAGAAAATGGAATTTCTAAAAAATGAACAAAGCCTTCAAGAAATATGGGATTATGTAAAGCAAACAAATCTTTCACTTACTAGCATTCCTGAGAGAGAAGAAAAAGTAAGCAACTTGGAAAACATATTTGAGGGAATAATCCAGGAAAATTTTCCCAATCTTGACAGAGAAGCTGAAATCTAGAATCAAGAAATTCAGAGACTCCTGTGAGATAATTACATAAGATGACATCCCCAAGACATATAGTCATCAGACTAAGGTCAACATGAAAGCAAAAATCATAAAGAAAGCTAGAGAAAAGGGCTATATTACCTATAGAGGAAAACCCATCAGGCTAACAGTGGACTTCTCAGCTGAAGCTTTACACTCAGAAGAGACTGGGGGCCTATTTTTAGCCTCCTTAAAAAAAAAAACTTGCCAGCCAAGAATTTTATATCCTGTTCATCTAAGCTTCATAAACAAAGAAGAAATGAAATCTTTCCCAGACAAGCAGACACAAAGGGAATGTATCACCATCAGACTGGACCTACAGGAAATGCTCAACGGAGTTCTAAACATGGAAATGAAAGAATGATACCTGCTACCATGAAAGCACACATAAGCACAAAGCTCAGACCCTACAAAGCAATTACACAATCAAGATTACAAAGCAACTAGCTAACAACACTATTAAAGGAACAAAACTTCACATATCAATATTAACCTTGAAAGGAAACAGCCTAAATCCCCCACTTAAAAGATACATCGTGGCAAGTTAGATTAAAAAAACAAGATCCAACCTCTGTTACCTTCAAGAGACCTATCTCATATGTAATGACACCCATAGGCTCAGAATAAAGGGATGGAAAATGGAAATGGAAAACAAAAAAGAGCAGAAGTTGCTACTCTTGTATCAGATTAAAAAAAGTTTAAACCAAGAACAGTAAAAAAAAAAAAAAAAAAGAAGGGTACAACATAATGATAAAGAGCTCGATTCAATAAGAAGATATTGTATCCTAAATACATATGTACCCAACATCATAGGATCCAGATTTATAAACTACTACCAGAACCTAAAAAAAGAGATAGCCATACAATAACAGTGGGGGACTTCAACACCTTACCAGCAGCACTAGACAGATCATGGCACAAAACTAACAAAGATTTGGACATAAATTAGACTGTCAACCTAATGGACCTAATGGACATCTACAGAATACTCCACCCAACTACCACAGTATATACATTCTTCTCATCTGTGCATTGAACAGTCTGTAAAATTGACCACATGCTCAACCATAAGCAGGTCCCAATAAATTCAAAACAATCAAAATCATATCAAGCATCTTCTCAGACCACAGTGGAATAAAATCAAAATAAATACCAAGAGGAACCCTAAGAACCACATAAGTACATGGAAACTAAACAACCTGCTCCTGAATGACTTCTGGGTAAACAATGAAATTAAGGCAGAGATCAAAAAAATTAATTGAATCAAATGAAAATAAAGACCCAACATACCAAAACCTCTGAGATACAGCAAAAGCAGTATTAAGAAGAAAATTCACAGTGCTCAATGCCTACACCAAAACACACAAAGATCTCAAATTAACAACCTAACACCACACTTAAAAGAACTAGAAAGACAAGAATTAAACCCAAAACTAGCAGAAGAAATAATTATGATCAGAGCAGAACTAAATGAAATTGAGACCAAAAAACCATACAAAGTATCAACAACACAAAAGGTTGATTATTTGAAAAGATAAACAAGATTGACAGACTGCTGGCTAGATTAACCAAGAAAAAAAGGAAAGAGATTCAAATAAGCACTATCAGAAATGACAAAAATGACACAACTGACACCGCAGAAAGACAAAAGATCAGAGACTACCAATAACATCTCTATGTGCACAAATTAGAAGACCTAGAGGAAACAGATTAATTCCAGAAACACATCACCTTCCAGAATGGATCAGAAAGAAATTGAAATTCTGAACAGACCAATAACAAGTTAAAACATTCAATCAGTAAAAAAAAAAAAAAAAAAAAAAAAAAAATCTACCAACCAAAAAAAGTCCTAGACCAGATGGATTTACGGCTAAATTCCACCAGGTATGCAAAGAACTGGTACTGATCTTAGTGAAACTATTCCAAAAAACTGAAGAGTGGGGATTTCTCCTTCACCTCATTCTATGCAACTAGTATTATTCTGATTCCAAAACCTAGCGATGACATAACAAAAAAGGAAAACTACAGGTCAACATATCTGATAAACACAGACACAGAAATTCTCAACAAAATGCTATCAAGCCAAATCCAACAGCACATCTAAGAGATAGTTCACCATGATCAAGTGGGTTTTATCCCTGGGATGCAAGGATGGTTCAACAAACACAAATCAATAAATGTGATTTATCACATAAACAGAGTTAAAAGCAAAAATAACATGATCTCAATAGACACAGAAAAGGCATTTGATAAAATTCAACATCCCTTCATAATGAAAATCCTCAACAAATAAGGCATCGAAGGAACATACCTGAAAATAGTAAGAGCCATATATGACAAACTCACAGCCAACATAATACTGAACAGGCAATAGTTGAAAGCATTCCCCCTAAGAACTGGAACAAGACAAGGATGTCCACTCCCACCACTCCTATTCAACATAATACTGGAAGTCCTAGCTGAAGCAATCAAGCATGAGAAAGAAATACAAGGTATCCAAATAGGAAAAGATGAAGACACATTAATTATCTCTGCTGACAACACGACTATATATCCAGAAAACCCTAAAGAATCCTCCAAAAGACTCATAGACCTGATAAATAACTTCAGTAACTTTTCAGCATACAAAAGCAATGTACAAAAATCCGTAACATCAACTCATTTGAGAAACTAAAAAATAAAAATTAAAAAATAAATAAAAATAAAATCACAGCATTTTTACACACCAACAACGTTCAATCTGAGAACCAGATCAAGAACTCAATCACATTTACAACAGATAAATACACACACACACACACACCCACACATATACAATACCTAGTATATATAACCAAGGAAGTGAAAGATCTCTACAAAGAGAACTGTAAAACACTGATGAAAGAAATCATAGATTACACAAATGGAAAAACATTCCATGCTCATGGATTAGAAGAGTCGATATCATTAAAATGACCACAATACCAAAGCAATCTACAGATTCAATGCAATTCCCATCAAATTACCAATGGCATTTTCCACAAAATCAGAAAAAAAAAATCTAAAATTCACATGGAACCAAAAAAAGAGCCTGAATAGCCAAAGCAAACCAAAGCAAAAAGAACAAACTTAGAAGCATCACATTACCTGACTTCAAACCATACTGCAAGGCTATAGTAACCAAAACATCATTGTACTAGTATAAAAATAGACACACAGATCAATGCAACAGGACAGAGAACCCAGAAATAAAGTCACACAGCTACAACTAACTGATCTTCAACAATGTCAACAAAAATAAACAATGGGGAAAGGACATCCTACTCAATAAATGGTGCAAGGAAAACTGGCTAGCCATTTATGGATGAACAAAACTGGACCCCTACCTCTTATCATTTACAAAAATTAGCTCAAGCTTAAAGACTTACATGTAAGACCTCAAAGCATAAAAACTCTAGAAGAAAACCCAGAAAAAAACCCTTCTGGGCATTGGCCTAAGCAAAGAATTTATGACTAAGACCTCAAAAACAACTGCGACAAAAATTGACAAATGGGACTTAAACTAAAGAGCTTCTGCACAGCCAAAAAAAACAATTAACACAATAAACAGACAACCTACAGAATGAGAGAAAGTATTTGCAAACTATGCATCAACAAAAGACTAATATCCAGAATCTATAAGGAACTTAAAACAAATGAACAAGAAAAAACCACATTAAAAAGTGAGCAAAGGATATGAATAGACTCTTCTCAAATGAAGACATACGAGCAGCCAACAAAGATGAAAAAAATGCTCAACATCACTAATCATCAGAGCAATGCAAATTAAAACCACAATGAGATACACACAATCTCATGCCAGTCAGATGTGAAAAATGATACATGAACAAAATGATAACATCAATACCATTACCATTTTTTATCTACCAGTGGTAGATATAAAACAGAAAGGAACCAATAAGAAATTCTGGAGATTAAAAGTCTAATAACTGAAATGAATAATTCACTGGAGGAGTTCCAAAGCACATTTGAGTAGAAGAAAGAATCAACATGATTGAAGATAAAACAATTTAAATTATCAAAATTAACAAATGTTTACCTAGACTGACTAAGGAAAAAAAGATTCAAGTTACTAAAACTATAATGAAGTGGGACTATTACTATGAATCTTACAGAAATAAAAAGGATTATAAGAGAGTGCTATGAACAATGTATGCTAACAAACTGGATAACCTAGCTGAACTGGACAAGTTCCGACAAACACAAAACATACCAAGACTGAATCCTGAAGAAATGAGAAATTTAATTAGTAATAAAAAACCTCAAGATGAAAAACGCTGGACTTGATTGCTTCACTGGTGAATTCTACCAAACATTTAAAAAAGAACCAACATCGACCATTCTGAAATTCTTTTAAAAAAGAAAATGAAGAGGAAGGAATAAATCCTAACTCATTCTATAACCCAGCATTACTCTAATACCAAAGCCAAAGACATACAAGAAAAGGAAACTACAGACCAATACTCCTTATGAATACTAACGCAAAAATCCTCAACAAAATACTGGCAAACTAAATTCTGCAGCATGTTAAAAGCATTATACACAATTTCCAAGTGGGATTTATTCCTGGAATGCAAGAATGGCCCAAAATATGAAAATCTGTCAATGTAATAATATACCAGATTGGTAGAACGAAAGGAAAAAAACACATGGTCATCCCAATTCAAGCAGAAAAATTATTTTAAAAAATTCAACATCCTTTCATGATAAAAACATTAAAACTAGAAGTAGAAGGGAACAATATCAACATAATAAAAATTCATAGTTAACATTATACTCAATGTTGACAGACTGAAAGCTTTTCCTGTAAGATCAGGATCAAGAGAAGGAACAAGACAAGGATGCCTGCTCTTTCCACTTTGACTCAACACAGTACTGGATGGTCTAGCCAGAGCAATTAGGCAAGAAAAAGAAAGAAAAGGCATTCAAATTGGAATGAATGAAGTAAAATGATCTCTATTCATAAATGATATGATCTTATATGCAGAAAACCCTGAAAGTTCCACACAAAAAACTATCAGGATAAAGGAACTCAGCAAAGTATGATACTAAATCAACACACAAGTCAGTTGTTTCTACATACTACCAATAAATAATTCACAAAAGCAATTAAGAAAACAATTTCATATGTGATAGCAACAAAAAAAAATACTTGGGAATTAACAAAGATGATGAAAGACTCACACAATGAAAACTACAAAACAATATTGAAAGAAATTAAAGGCCGGGCGCGGTGGCTCAAGCCTGTAATCCCAGCACTTTGGGAGGCCGAGACGGGCGGATCACGAGGTCAGGAGATCGAGACCATCCTGGCTAACACGGTGAAACCCCGTCTCTACTAAAATATACAAAAAACTAGCCGGGCGAGGTGGCAGGCGCCTGTAGTCCCAGCTACTTGGGAGGCTGAGGCAGGAGAATGGCGTGAACCCGGGAGGCGCAGCTTGCAGTGAGCTGAGATCCGGCCACTGCACTCCAGCCAATAAATAGAAAAAGCACTCCATGTTAATGGATTGGAATACTTAACATTGTTATCTGTAATAAGCAAAATGACCACAGATTCAATTTAATCCCAATCGAAATCCCAATGACGTTCTTTGCAAACAACAGAAAATACATCTTAAAATTCATATGAAATCTAAATGACCTTCAACAGCCAAAACAATCTTGACAAGAAAAACTCTTAGAAGAAAACACAGGGGAAACTCCTCACACTCATTAGAGTAGCTATAACAAAAAACAAGAAAATAGCGAGCATTGGTGAGGATAGGAAGAAATTAGAACCTTTATACAATACAGATGGGAAAGTAAAATGATACAGTCACTATGGAAAACAGTATGGTGTTTTCAGAAAGAATAAAACACAGAATTACCATATGATCCAATAATTCTACAGCTGGGTATATACCCAAAGGAACTGAAAGCAAGGTGCCAAAAAGATACTTGTCACTCATGTTCCTAGCAGCATTATTTAGAACAGCCAAAAAGTGGAAGCAACTCAAGTGTCCATCAACAGATGAATAAACAAAATATGGTACATACTTACAACAGAACATTCAGCTTTTCAAAGAAAGAAAATTCTGACACATGCTACAACATAAACTTTGAAAACATTATGGTAAATGAAATAAGCCGGTCACACACAAAAGTACTTTATATGATGTTCCTAGAATAGTCAAATTCACAGAGAAAGAAAATAGAATGATGGTTGCCTGGGATGGAGAGGAGGGAGTAGAAATGAGAGTTGTTGGTTAATAGGTACAGAGTTTCCATTTTGCAAGATGGAAAGAGTTTTTGGGATTGGATGCACAACCATGTGAATATACTCAGCACTACTCAATTTAAGAATGGTTAAGACAAATTTTATGTTATGTATACTGCATTTTTAAAATTAAAAATAGGATTTAAATATTTGCTATTTAAAATGGTCTTTCCCACATTCAATTTTTGTTCCAATGGGAAAAGACTGTTTCAGAGCAATGTATGGACCCATTATTGAAACCCTCCTATAGATGTAAATTTTCCACATTAACTCCCAAAATGCAATGCCATCCCCAAAAAAATACCACACAAAAAATCGATAGCTCTAACATAAATTTTTCAGTAAAATGAAGCGATTTCAACTAAGTTTCTAGAGAAAAAATAAAGACAAAATGTAAATAGTAAACAATATGTTACTGATTAATTTGTACTACACTTCCTTTCATGTTCATTTCTGTTCTTCACGCAACAAAACAAAGGAAGAAAATATCATATTAAGTGCTTTTCACTTCAGAGAAGGAAAATCTCTAGATTTAGCAACCATAAAAAGAAACCCAATGAAGAACCAGAAAGGAGAAAGGAAAATGTAGGTATTAGAGATTGTGTCATAACAAATACAGATAAGGAAAAGCAGTACACCCTCTCCCACATACATCTTTACCACACAGCCGTCAAATGGCACATTAGTAAGCACAGAACTATGTATAATGACATACTTTAACCATATACTGTATTTATTTATTGAGATGGAGTTTCGCTCTTGTTGCCCAGGCTGGAGGATAATGGCACGATCTCAGCTCACCGCAACCTCTGCCGAGACGACACCATGGCACTCCAGTGATTCTCCTGCCTCAGAAGGGATTCTCCTGCCTCAGCCCCCCGAGTAGCTAGGATTACAGGCCTGCACCACTAGGCCCAGCTAATTTTTGTATCTTTAGTAAGAGACAGGGTTTCACTATGTTGGCCAGTCTGGTCTCAAACTCCTGACATCAAGTGATCTGCCTGCCTCAACCTCCCAAAACGCTGGGATTACAGGCATGAGCAACCGTGACCGGCCTCATTGTGGTTTTGATTTGCGTTTCTGTGAAGACTAACAATGTTGAGCATCTTTCCATGTGCTTATTGGTTATTTGCATATCTTCTTTTGAGGAATGTCTATTCAAATTTTTTGTCTATCTTTTCATGGGGTTATTTGTCTTTTTATTGTTAAGTTATCAAAGTTCTTTATATATTCGGGAAACATGTCGTTCCTCATATACATGATCTGCAAATACTTTCTCACATTCTATGTTTTGTCACTTCACTATCTTGATGGTGTTGATGCACAAGAGTATTTAATTTTGACCAAGTCCATTGTGTCTAATTTTTATCTTGTTTGTGCTTTTGACGTTATATCTAAAAAGACCACATATTTTAATATTAACCTCCACATCAATAAAAGAATGGACTGGAAAAGAAATGACATAAGAATCAAAGTGAAAAACCAAAATTATCGGGGCCTCAAATCCAGAATCATTTTTCTTCTAACAAAGAAGCGATACATATTATCAATAAACATAATAAAGTATTGACTTGTAAATACCATACTGATCTGTCTGCTCAAAGTTTGAATGGACTTTGTACTAATGAGTAGAAAGTGAAAGCTCTCAAGGAAAATAATACACAAATAATTCCCAATCACTGCATTAAAGTAAAATTTAGCTATTTTAAGGTTTTTAACCTATAAAATTAAAAGATATTTTTGGTCAGTAAAACAGTCAGAAGTATAACCTTCCTCTACAAATGAAAACACTTACCTGCTAAGTAATTCTAATCCAGCAGAGTACTTTGGCAAAAATGGAACAGTCCTGCCCAAAAGAAACACTTATTAAAACTGTTCTTGATTTAGCCAACTGAAAAAAAAAAAAGGTACATACAAGAATTTTGACATTGTCAATTGTAATATATTTTAAAGTCACCAATGACAATTATTAAACTTTTAGAGAAATGTGTTTTATTTCAGAGTTAATGTACTGTAACACACTATCAACCATCATTTTGTCCCAGAGATTGTCTTCAGCATACAATACAATAAATGATTTAATATAATGTTGGATAAGAACAAATACATAAGATCAAAGTTCATCTCTAGGTTGAAAATGAAATCTGGTCACATGCTTTACTTTATTAAAAAAATGGACAAACAGCACAATCCTGGTGTTTTCATATAAAACAGGTAACATAGCTAAAGAGGCTCATTTGCCAAGTAGTATTTCATTATTAATTTGCTTTTCAATAATTCAGGACTTTTAATTTTGCTCTTATACAAATTAAAAATGACTAATTTTGATCAAATAATACTCACTGATTGTCAGAGTAAAACAATTATACTTTACCATTTTTTCAACCATTTCACAATTTTATTGGAAAATTTTCCGTTACAAAATTTAGAAAGAACCAATAAATTATTTTGTAGTCAGATGCACTCAACAAATCTAAGGTTCATTAATATAATTACACAATTATGAACACAACCAAATGTTGTATGAAATTTAAGTCACAGTAACTTAAAATCTTAGCACAAGCTTACCTGGGTTTGCTTTTCACTTTTGCTTCTCTTGACTTGTCACTTAAAGTCTTCAGCCTATAATTCAATATAAAATATAATATTTTTACAAGTCAAGAGATTATTACTATTATTATTTTTTGAGACAGGGTCTCACTCTGTTGCCCAGGCTGGAGTGCAGTGACATGTACATGACTGACTGCAGCCTCAACCTCCTGGGCCCAAGTGATCCTCCCACCTCATCCTCCTGAGTAGCTGGGACTACAGTCACCCGCCACCAAGCCTGGGTAATTTCTTTTTTTATTTAGTGGAGACAGAGTCTGGCTATGTTGCCCAAGCTGGTCTCAAACCCCATGCCTCAAATGATCCTCCTGCCTCAGCCGCCTACCAAAATGCTGGGATTACAGGCATGAGCCACCCCACCCACCCCAGAGATTTTTCAACCACAAATTTTCACATGTTAAAATTTTAGGTCAGATAAGCTACTTTCGTTTTTTTAAGCAAGAATTAAGTACCTCAAAAGACAACAAATATTTGAGTGTTTACTATATGTTAGATACCACAAACGGAAAAATCTGTAGCAAATTTTTTTTTTTTTTAAAGAGATGGTCTCACTCTGTTGCCCAGGCTAGAGTATAGTGGTGCGATTATAGCTTACTATAACCTCAAACTCTTGGGATCAAGCAATCCTCCCACCTCAGCCTCCTGGGTAACAAGGACTACAGGTATGTGCCACCATGCCCAGCTATTTGTTTCACTTTTATTTTGGTCTCACTATGGTGCCCAATCTGGTCTCTAACTCCTGTCCTCAAGTGATCTTCCCACCTCAGCCCCTGCAAAAAGCTGGGATTACAGGTGTGCACTAGTAATCCCAGGCCTTATTTTCATATTCTCACTTATCTCAAGTCCCTTTTTTAGAAACAAAGATTCCTAAATGTGATCAGACCACAGAAACATAATTTATCTGGCATCTTTAGAAAAAGTAATGTTCCACATAGGAGAAATCAATAGGTAACAAAGATATCTAAGCAGCACACTTCATTAAGTAGATGCTACCCAGGCATTCAAATCTCTTTAAGCGCCACGGTATTTGAAATTTTAGTGGAGAAAAAGCTTTTTAAAATATATCGCAAACTTCTTTCATTAAAGAGGATTTAGCATATCTCATTTAACATTTTGGGATAACTCAGGATCAGTATTAAGAACATCATTGACTACATTTTGCAGCAAAACAGTACTCTTCCCTGATACTTCTGAGCTAGAAATGCATCTTCATCTATTAAGCTGAAACCAATCTATGGTAGCTTTGTGTCTGTTTGGGCTTTTATGTTTACTTTTCCTAAATTTTCTTTCTCTACCATTGGCCACCTGGCTGTCAGCTCTCACTCACTGCTTCTCACTGCTTCTGCTAGCTATTTAACTCTAGCAGTCTCCTCCCCTCTACTTGCTGCTTTTAAATTATTGCACTGGAAAACAGATAAATGGGCTAGAGCTGCATATATAGAATTAACAGGCTCTTTTAAGTGTAAAATATTATGTTCATAAACTATACAATATATTTTCACTTCACTGGTCCAGTTTTATTTTGGCTGTGGACTCTGTTACAGATAACTGAGGTTGTCAATAAGTGAGAGCTACAGTATGTGGTAATATGTAAAATGAGATATCATGTACACATTCTTCTCAATCACTTCAACAAATATTCATTTGTAAATAGAAACTGAAAATAGAGGCCACAGTACTACTGCTAGCCCCTACAAAGTCTTTGTAAAAACAGAAATGGTGTTCCTTCCTCCAGACACTTTACTACCATCAGCCAGAAACTGTCCTAATATACAAGTTGACTCTTGCATGAATGACTCAACTATGCATTGTACAGTGTACAACCTGCACAACTATGCCTGCTGGTTCTGAAACAGGATTCCATCTTTTCTGTCTATAATGTCTGATTAAGCACCATATGCGGACTTCTGATAAACTGCATTTTTTTAAACCAAATTAGAATGCCAATGTCATACAAAGAGTTTCATATTACTCTATGATCTTTTTCAAAAAATAAAATATTGACAAGATCAATTCCTCTGCAAAATTCAAAAGATTCAGCAATCTGTTTAATACAAAAGTAATTTGCATATTTCTCTAGATAAGTCTAGGAAATTATGTAAAAGTCTAATATAAATTTCTAAGCTTATCTTGGAAACTAGTAAATCTGGTTTAAACCAAGATTAAGCAAAAGCTGAGGAAAACAATTTCTATGGCCATGCTCTACCATTTGCACTATAAAATTTGATCAAAATATTTAGAACATCTTAAGCAAAATTATCCTAGTTATATACAGCAGTACATCATACTCAAAATGATTCTCGCATTATTTTTAGTGATTCAGGACAATTCTATACAGTTGAGGGTGAAAGGGAATTCCTAAGATCCTCTTTGGACTACTCTAATTATATGATCTAGCAAATCTCTAAGTTGGTATTTCAACTATTTATTTCTAAAACAAACTTTTAATTTCTTAATTGTAATATGCCAAGTTTGGGATTCTCTTCTCTGTCCCCTCATCTCCTCCCCGCCACCCACAAAAAGAAAAATCTAGTTTGAAATGAAAGGGAAAAAAGGAGTGTTACAGGAAACAGAAAGTAAAATTGTTGGAAGATTCAATAAAAGCTTTCCCACGTGGCTCTTTAACAGTCATGTTTTAAAAATTGGTCTTTAACCAAATTTAATGTGTCAAACTTATCTGATCTGGATTTGAACAAACCAACTGTAAAAAGTCATTTCTAAGAAGAAGACATCTGATTATGGACTGCATAATCGATAATATCAAAAAATTTGTGTTAATTTTATTAGCTATGATATCGGCATTGCATTTATGTAATGTGTTTCTTTTAGTGATGCAAGCTGACATATCACAGGTATAGTAGGCAAGTCTGACATTTACATTATAAATAAAGCGAGAGACAAGGCAAACATGGGAATATCTGAAAATTATTGAATCTGAGTTACTGATATATGTGGTTCATTGTGTTATTCTATTTGTCTGTGTGTTTGAAACTTTGTAAAAAGCAATTTTTTTTGAGACAAGGTCTTGCTGCATCACCCAGATGGAGTGCAACGGAGCAATCATAGCTCACTGCAGTCTCAAGCTCCTGGCCTCAAGCGATCCTCCTACCTTAGCATCTCGAATAGCTGGGACTACAGGCTCACACCACCACACCTAGCTAGCTTTTAAAAATCCTTTGTAGAGACAGGGGTCTCCCAATGTTGCCCAGGCTGGTCTTGAACTCTTGGGCTCAAGCTATCCTCCCACCTCAGCCTCCCCAAGTGCTGGGATTAGAAGCATGAACCACCATACCCAGCCAAAAAACATTTTTAATAACAAAAACAATCTTTTAGGTATTCATCTTTTCTCACTACATCTTCTCCAAATAAATTGCCAATGTGCCAAAATGCAGAAAAGAAACTGTTGAAGAAAACAAAGTAGCCGTAGGAAAGTTGGAAATAGTCATCTTTTTCCCTGCTAAAAAACAAAGTAAAAAACAAAGTAGCTATAGGAAAGTAAAACAAAGTTAAAAAAAAAAAGTAAAAAAAAAGTAGCTATAGGAAAGTTGAAAATAGTCATCTTTTTGCCTGCTAAACTTTCTTGTTTCCAACTATTAAGATGAAAAATACAAAAGATCAGATATACTTAAGAAAGTAACAAAAAACTAAAAAGGTACTTTCTGAAATAACATCCTCAAAACCCAGAATTCACCTGAAATTAGCCCACTATTTTTATTTTGGGCTAACTCCAGTTTCTCTGGAGAACTTATTCTGTCCTGGAAACAATCCACTCATAAAGTCTGTTTAATGTCCTACAATATCATGACATGCTGTGAAGGGAATATTGATCCGGGGGAATATTCCAGTTTCCTCAAATGTAAAATGGTAGTATTATATTCAACCATAAAGATGTGCCAAAATAATTCAACAACATTCCAAATGTGACCTTGTGGCATTCTGGAAACTATAGAGCTACTTTCAAATGAACGTTATAATAAAGGTGATCCCCATCAAGAAAGTTGAGAAACCAGTGTACTACATTACTGGGCTAAGGTGAAATAAAGTAGAGGTTCCCAATGTGCCTACAAAAGGCTCGCCCAGCCCTATTCTTGGTCTTCTCCCAAGTACCATACACCCATGAACACATAAGTGCTGTGTGAGCATATTAATATAGAGACTAAGTGAGCCATCTGACAATTATTTTCTACTGACAACTTTCAAGTTCAAAGCACTAAACCTCAAATTCGTCATAACGTTCAATAATTTTATTTTTAGATCTCTCCAACAACTTCACCTTAATTTGACACCAGCATATTTATGTCTTTGATCTTTGTAGAAAATACTAAAATGGAGGCTTCTTACTGAAAAAGGGGGGTGATTCACAAAACTGCTTAGACAAAAAGTGCAAAAAGATGTAGATAAGCCTGGGCAACATGGCAAAATCCTGTCTCTACCAAATATACACAAATTAGCCAGGCGTGGTGGTGTATGCCTATAGTCCCAGCTACTTGGAAGGCTGAGGTGGGAGGATTGCTTGAACCCAGGAGGTTGAGGCTGCAGTGAGCCATGAGCATACCACAGCACTCCAGCCTGAGTGACAGAGTGAGACCCTGTCTCGGAGCAAAAAAGAAAAGAAAAAGATGTACATAAATAGAATGATGCATTGAGTACTACAACGGCTGATGAGATCTGCCGGTGACTCAACAGGGTGGGGAACCTGCAAGACGCTTCATTTATTTGTACCTCAATTTCCAACTGTCTACATCATTGGCTATTAGGAAAGGTGAGGACGATTGCTTTAAAGCACCACAGAGATATATGAATTAGCATATTTTGTCATAAGGCACATCCAATCTATTACATTTTCACATCAGTGTTCATCAATTTTTTCTCTCTCTTAAGCGAGATCAGGGAAAAGCCAAAGCCTCAATCACACTTAAAACTGTAAATGACCTAAGGTCCAAAGCCTACGAAATTCACACAAAAGCTGCTCAGACTCAGGAAAGAAAGATGAATTTAGACTATCTTCATCCTAATGCCTTTATCCTAAATCCCAAATACATGGCTTCAAGTTCTCACCTCTCACCTGAGCGCATCTGAAATTTCCAACTGCTTCTCAGCTGTCAAGCAGTTAGCTCACCACAAATTCACCGTTAACTGTTCTTTCTCTCTCAAACCTATTCTTAAATTCTTTAATGTTGGCATATACCATTTATCTAAGATACCTCCAAATTCACATTCTCAATTTCTGCACCTTTTTCATCTCCCACTGCTGTCTAATCTGTCCAGTGCCTAACACATCCATTCCCTCCTTTAAACTTCTATCAGCACTGGCTTACCCTTTCACCTGGACCTTCATTACAGGCTCCTAAATAATCTCCCTCTACCCCATCCCCAATCTTCCTATCACACGGCCTCTCATGTTAATCTCCCTCTACCCCATCCCCAATCTTGCTATCACAAGGCTTCTCACGTTATTCTTCCAGAAATACAGAAATATTTTTCCAGAAATACAGGTAGGCCATCTTCTCCTCAGCCTGATTTTTAGCCACAGAACTTACGGCCTTCTAGATATTCTAGACCTTCTGCTACTAGAACGAGAGTAAGGATCTTACTTGCTATCTGGTTTGTTCTCTGCTATATCCCCAGTACCTGAAATAGTGTCTGCTACATAGTAAGCACTCAATAAATATTTGACAAATTAATTAAGCAAAGCATTTAAGATATTCTATTGTCAGGCACTAAACTTCCTTTCCAGCTTCATCTCCCAGGACTGCTTCCATCTCTGAAATGCGCTTATCCAAATCTATCGCAATTTCTCCTCATTCTTCAAGGCCTAGTTTTAGAAACCCCCTCCTCTTTGAAGCCTTCTGTAAATGCATCCTAACTAATGACTCTTCCCTCGGACTCACATACCACACTATTTGTGTATTTAACATTCTGTTCATTCTGCTTTGCTTTACATCAGCACCAGTCTAGGGCATCTGGTGGGCAGAGACTGTTTTAGTCACCTTTGTACCTGCAGGATCTGGCCCAATATATAGACACCACTTAGGAAAGACTAGGAAAAACTGAGTATATGCGCTCTCAAATGTTTTTTTAGCTTCTAAGAAAAAGGACACTTTGAGTGCCCAGTCTAGTGTCTGGCACTGGCACTTAATAGGAACTCAGTAGATATTTATTAAATCAAGTTGAATATTGAGATTCTTTTCATTTTATTAAGAAGATGGTTAATCCTGGAGTAGTCAACATTTCAAGCAACACTTCACCATTTAACACATGGTGGTTTAGATGACTGGCTCCTCCCATTTTGTGCAGGTTTTGGTAGACACTACAAGGACAGAAGAAGAGAGAATGAGGACACCGGGCAGGGGTGGAGGTGGGGGGCGGGGTCAGTGAGGGCTTTGAGGGGGAAATACCCACTGTCTAGTTGCAACAATAGCAGGTTTTTTATCCCTAACCACAGGAACCCAGTGCATCACAAACAGGAAACACCAGCCTGTGACAGGCAGCTGTAAACCCATCAGTAAATCCGATTTTCAGTTCCCTGAAGGGTTTGCATGTCAAATACCTCAATCCTGAGACCTTTGGTCATAACAGCTCAAAAGGTGAAAGTCAAAGACCAGAGTGGCTTCGAAGCATGTACTTCGGTATGTCCAAAAGGTTCCCCGAGAGCTCAAGTCAATCTCTGTAAAAAGGGATATTTTATGTGAACTCTCCAAAAGGCTCCAAGAATTCTGACTCAGTTAAATCAAATTACAACTCACTTTAGGTGAGGGGAAAAGATCTTTGAGTGAAGCTCAGAACCAGCCTTCTTCAGTCTGTGGCCAAGCTGGCCTACCACCCAATTAAGGCAGAAAGAATGTGATGTAATCACTAGTTGTTCTCAATGTTGACATAATTGTTACTACGCATAAAAATTTACAAAAAAGGCCATTAAGTCCATGGACAACCTAGAGTTCCTCCCAAACCACCAGTAATCTCTACACTGCCCTTAAAGAATAATGATCTTAAGCTGCACTTTTTCTAAGTTTGAATGGAATGTAGAAATTCATCCTCATTGGACATGATTTCACCACCAAAGTGACATTCTCTTATGAGACTGATAAGGAATCGTCCTATTTTACTAAAAATGAAAAAAAGTAAGTTTGTCTAGAGTTAGGGCCTTCATATGAGTTTTCAGAAAGTGAAAATGATCAGAGAAGCTCTGAAGAGAGGATGCTGCTCTGGGTGACAGCGGGTGGTTGGAGCTGCACTGGCCACACTGAAGGAGCCCAGAAATGCCTGAGGCCTTCCATTCAGTCCCTGGGGCAACGTGCACACCTGGTGTTTCCAATTAGTTTAGAAGGCAGCTGCTCTGGTTTCCACACACTTGCTCTGCCACCAAGTGTTCTACAGAAACGCCAAGTCCAATGAGATAGCTCTGGGTGGCCAGGGTCATGTCTTTTCCATTTTTTCTTTCTTTTTTTTTTTTTTTTTTTTTTTTTTGAAACGGAGTCTTGCTCTGTCGCCCAGGCTGGAGTGCAGTGGCCGGATCTCAGCTCACTGCAAGCTCCGCCTCCCGGGTTCCCGCCATTCTCCTGCCTCAGCCTCCCGAGTAGCTGGGACTACAGGCGCCCGCCACCTCGCCCGGCTAGTTTTTTGTATTTTTTAGTAGAGACGGGGTTTCACCATGTTAGCCAGGATGGTCTCGATCTCCTGACCTTGTGATCCGCCCGTCTCGGCCTCCCAAAGTGCTGGGATTACAGGCTTGAGCCACCGCGCCCGGCCTTTCTTTCTTTTTTAAGAGATGAAGTTTCTTTCTTTCTTTTTTTTTTTTTTGAGACGGAGTCTTGCTCTGTCGTCCAGTCTGGAGTGCAGTGGTGTGATCTCGGCTCACTGCAACCTCTGTCTCCTGGATTCAAGACATTCTCCTGCCTCAGCCTCCTAAGTAGTTGGGATTACAGACGCGCGCCACCATGGCCAGCTAATTTTTATATTTTTTAGTAGAGATGGGGTTTCACCACGTTGGCCAGGCTGGTCTTGAACTCCTGACCTCGTGATCTGCCCGTTTCCGCCTCCCAAAGTGCTGAGATTACAGGCGTGAGTCATCATGCCCAGACAAGAGAAGGGGTTTCTTTGTGTTGCCCAGGCTTGTCTTGAACTCCTGGGCTTGAGGGATCCTCCTGCCTCAGCCTCCTAAGTAGCTGGGACAACAAAAAAGCTTCCCCATGTGGCTCTTTAACAGTCATCTGTTTCAAAAATTGGTTTTTAAACAAATTTAATGTATGAAACTTATCTGATCTGGATTTGAACAAACCAACTGTAAAAAGTCATTTCTAAAAACAAAAGAAATCTGATTATGGACTGTATAATTGATAATATAAAAGAATTAGTGTTAATTTTATTAGCTGTGATATCAGCATTGCATTTATGTAATGTGTTTCTTTTTTAGTGATGCAGGTCATGTCTCTTTAATCTTTGAATTCCACATTACCAACATATAATAAACACATGAATCCTGTGTTTACTGCCATCGTTTCTCCTCATGGCAAAAATACTCAGTTATGTAAAGTAGGTCAATCTCAAGCTGAATATGGAAAAGTTTAATTGAACAGATTAGGTGTAGGAAATTGAGGACCTGAAGAAAGTGAACATCAGGCACTAGAGGTACGGGTCTACTGGGAGACTGACATCACTCGGAGATGAGTTATTTCTCCATCAGGTGACAGGCTAATGGCACACACTGACAGTCCAGTGGTTTGTCAGCTGAAAGTGACGTGTACAGGAGAAAGCCAACAAAGGACCTAATGAAGCCCTCTCAGGATGTCTAGCTCCAAAACGGCCCCAGGCTACGGCATCTTTAAGAAGTCAAGTCAGTTTCCAAGGGGTTCTAACCAGATCCCTTTGGCATGTCTCTCCCTAACTAAACTCTAAACGTTTAGGGTTACCCTGATCTCCCAGGATGCTTTGTACCCCGGCAGTCCAGAGCCCAGTCCAGAATCTACATTCCTGGGTAAAACGCCTTCTTACAAAGGTCAGGGGCATGAATGCTTCTGAGGCAACCATGTGACCTACAGAGTTATAGTAACTACAAGATGGCCTGTTATGCCATCAAGGAATTCCATGAAATACTAACAGGAGAATAATAGTCACTCTCATGCTACAAATGGGCCATTGCAGCATCACACCAAAAGGTTTTCAATACAATAATTTATGCTCTGAAAAGAAGGTACTTTTACTAAATAGGGAGAACAAAATGTAAGCATGCAAGCACACCCATCAGTGAATGACTCCGAGCATCCATAACTAACTTTCTAAACACCAAAATAACAAAAATGATTGACAGGTGTTAAGTGCTCAAGCGTTTGACAGTTTGTTGTTATTCAACGCCCAATACGCAAATAGTATTAACATTCTTGTCCAATAAGATAAAATTTTGGCTAACAATCTTTCTCATTAGAAATTCAAACAAGGCTGGGAGCAGTGACTGATACCTATAATCCCACCACTTTAGGAAGCCTAAGAGGGAGGATCGCTTGCACCCAGGAGTTGGGGGCTGCAGTGAGCTATGATAGCGCCACTGCACTCCAGCGTGGGCGACAGGGAGAGACCTTGTCACTTTAAAAAAAGGGGGGGTGGGCCGGGTACGATGGCTCACGCCTGTAATCCCAGCACTTTGGGAGGCCGAGGCAGGTGGATCACAAGGTCAGGAGTTCGAGACCAGCCTGGCCAACACAGCGAAACCCGTCTCTACTAAAAAATACAAAAATTAGCCAGGCGTGGTGGCGGGCGCCTATAGTCCCAGCTACTCGGGAGGTGGAGGCAGGAGAATTGCTTGAATCCGGGAGGCAGCGGTTGCAGTGAGCTGAGATCACACCACTGCACTCCAGCTTGGGCGACAGAGCAAGACTCCATCTCAATAAAAAAGGGGGGGGGTGGGGAGGTGGGGGGATAGAAATTTAAAACAGTATGAGTGAAAATGCTCTCACATTCAGTGTATCCTCCAACATTTGTAAGCTCCAACATTTGTAAGGATTTGTAAGCTAAAGTTGAAAGATCTTTTTCAAAGATCTTTTTCATTTTAAAGGAATGAAAAAATTAAAATGAACTACGCACTAAGTAACACTACTGACGTAATGTTTACTTCGTGTTTTACATGTTACTTCATTAATCCTTGTAATAACCTTTTAAGTACCATCATTATCCCCATTTTACAGTAGCGGAAACAGTACACTGAGGAAAGGCAGCTAACTACGTTTGGTTTAGTGGTTGAGCCAGGATGCCTAGGCAATCTGACGCCGGAGTCTCGGTCTGTGGTTCCCAGGCGTCGGTGCCCATTGGAATCCCCTGGGGATCTTTAAAACGCCGTCTCCAGGCACTCTGGTTAACAGGTATGGGGTGAGACCTGGGCATCAGAACTCTGAAAGTTTCCCAGGTGATTCTAAGCAAAGTTTGGGAACCGCTGGATATTAATAGCATTCCTAGAGTTCTGTTGCTTCTCCTGCTTAAGAGCGCCTTCGCCCAGGCGCTGAGCTCACGGCAAAGGTAGAGAAAGAACGCTAACGGGGAGGGGCGGCCAGCTTTGCCAAGGGTTAAACCGACCGGCTAGCCGAGCGTGAAAGCCGAGCCGCGGCGCGGAAGGCTCGGGCCGGAGAGTGCGCGCTACTGTGTGGGGCGATCCGACCCGGGGAGGGCGGCGGGCCCAGCTCCAGGTGCGCACGAGCAGGTGTCAGCTGGGCCAAGGGGCGCAGGCCACTGTGCCGCGGGGACGGAAGCGGTGAGGCACGCTGGCTTCTCACATGACTCCCCTCCAGGGCCCGGCTGATGTTGCCGGGAGGGGACTGCAGGGTCCCACACCCCCCTCCCCGGGAGCTCCGCTACGCCGCCGAGCGCCTCCCGGTCCTGGGGGTGCGCGTCAGAGGCGGCCCGCAGGGACCTAAGTTTCTTTGCGCCGCCCAACGCAAGGACGCCGGGAAGTTCGTTACTTTCCTCGGCGGGGCGGGGCGGGGCGGGACGGACCCCGGACCGAGACGCGGGGAAGGGAGCGAGGCACGGGCATCCCAGGCGCGGCCCGGCCCCCTCAGGTCCCTTTTCGTCGCCCACCGTATACCCACCCGGAGGTGAAATCCTGCTGCACGCTCAGCAGCCGCTCGCGCAGGGTCTCCAGCATTGCCGCCGCTGCCGCCGGTCTCCTCTCCTCAGGCCTCCGGCTGCTGCTGCCTCTGTCGCCCCCTGGGTCGCACGCCGCCCACCCCGCGCCCCGCACTCCCACTGCCGGCCCCGCCCCCGGTCTGGTCCTCGCCTCGCGCCGCAGTCCCAGCCCCTTCCGCGTTCCCGCCCCGCGCGCGCCAGGCTCGCGCAGCCGCAGTGGACTGCGCCCGGCTCGGGCTGCGGAAAAGGGGCGGGTCTTCCCCCAGCAGAGAGGGCCAGTACCTGCTCCGCTGCTTCCTAGCCCGCACCAGGCCTTCTCGTTTTTTTTTTTTGTTTTGTTTTGTTTTGTTTTGTTTTTTTCTTTAAAATGGAAGCGGCATCATGAAAGGATGCTTTAGCTCGAAGCCTCCTTTGAGGAAAGCGTTGGCTTTTACAGTTTGGAAGAGAATTGGATCTATCTCTTGCATAGGCGATGTGCACAAATCATTGCATGAATTCTAGGTCCAGGATCTGACCCCACTGGCTTTCACCTTGGATGAGACAGTCAAATATTGAGCCTCGGTTTCTTCATTCATAAAATGGCAGTAATAGTCGACTGTCTCGACATTCTTACTTTCCACTCTCTCTTTATGCCCTCAGGCTTTTGTGCTCTACACACCAAAGGTGATCGTCTTTCGCAAGTCACCAGTGACTTCCATGTTGCTGGTGCCTTTTATTACTTCTCTGTCCTGATTTTTTCTCTACCTCTCAGTGGCTCTTAACGCAGTTTATCATCCCATCCTTAAAACACATTCTTCTCTTGCTAAGCACTCCATACTTCCTCTCTCCCTTCCCCTCCACCCCTTCTCCTATTTTACTAGCCACTCCCAAGGCTACATGCCCTGCCTCCCAGCTCTTTTCCAGATGTGTTGTTCCATAGGTGAGTCTATCCATTACCATGCTGTAAATTTCTGTCAAGAAACCGATGACTCCCACATCTCTATTCTCTGCCCTGTACTTCCTCCCTCTCCGTCAATTCATACCAGTTGCTTACTCATGTAAGCATGTATACAACATGTATCCAAAAGGCATCTCAGACCAACCTACACAAAATTGAAAATTTCATTCATTGCACGTTCACCTTTAATCTGCTCATCCTGTATTTTCCATTTCAGGAAATGACACTACCAACCACCAAGTTGCTCAAGGTAAGACACTTGAAATCACCTCTGGTTCCCCTCTTTTCCTCATTCCCCATATTAACCCATCAAATCCAATCAACTCTACTCCTGACATATTTCTGGAACCTGCTCCTCTTTCTATATCTTCACTATATTTATTCTGGTCGAAGGCACCATCCTCTTTCAGTAGGAACACTGACAATTCTTCCAGATTCTACTCTTTTGCCGTGCACACCGCTATAATCCATCCTTGACACAGCAGCCGGAGAGAGTTATTTAAAAGATCAATTGGATCACGTTGCTCCCCTGCTTAAAATCTTCCAATTGCCTCCTGGGCACTTGGAATAAAATTCAAACTCCTTACCCCCTTAGCCCTAAAGTTTGAACCTTTCTGGCACCCTATCCAAATTGATTACTAGTCACCTATCATGTCCTTGACAATTAAGACATAATAGCCTCTTTTTTTTTTTTTTTTTGGTGTATTCTTTGAAAATTCCAGGTTTATTTCCACCTGTAGTGTTTTCATAAACTTTTCTCCAAACTGTCCCTTGTCTGACTCCTTATAACATAAGGGTCACATCCTAAAGAGCATCACATTAAATAGATTTTTCCTTACCATTCAAGTTACACACCCAATCACTTCCTATCACGTAGCCTGTTTCTCAACTTAGTACACATTAGAAAATTTATTCAATAATTATTTAATTGTTATTTATTAATTTAGTTGTTTACAAATTTATTTTAAAACCAAGACAAGGCATTCACCTCAGGTACAAAATTTACGGGAGCCAAAAACTCAGTAATCAAGATAAGTAATATTTTAATACGATATTTTAAAAATTCAAAATTAATGAAAAAAAATCTGTGATGAACAAAATATCAAAATTTTAAATACACAAGATCTGTTAGGGCTGGGATTCGATGAGGCCAGTAAGGTGGGTAGCACAAGTACAGGCCCTGATGTAAACTGCTCTGTTTGTCTTATTAAGCTTTTTTGCATCCCCAGCATTGAAAATAGTGAATGGCACATGGCACATAACAGACACCCAGTAAATGTTGTTTTGTTGCAGGAGTTAAATAAGATAAAGGACTTAGCTTGTAGCTGGGGGACTACCTCTTCCCCACTCTTAATGTTTTCTTCTGTGGGAGCTCTTCTGTTAACATAAAGAAGTACCCAGCCTTTCCTGGTGGGGAAGAGGTGACTACGATGATTAGTGAGCTAGGAAGTTGGGAGCTTGGTCTCATCGTCTTTTCTTTTTGTTGAGTGAAAACTTCCAACAAAGAGCATTCATTCTGCTGCCTAAGGACAGGCTTGAAGGGCAACCCCATGCTTTTTGTGACTGGGCACTAGAAGTTCTGCTTACCCATGAATATAAGCCATGTGTTCCATCAGTCTTCCTAGAAATAAAAGTGATGTTTTGGCCTCTTTATGGTGACTCTATTGTTTTATTTCTCAGTTTGCTCAGACAAATAAGAAAGAGGAGTGCTGTTTACTGAGCCTTCTTCTACCTTTCAGAAACAGTGCCTGGTACAAAGCAAGTGATCAAATGATCAGATCTACAGAGACAGGTCCGTTAGTATCTAGAAGATTTGAAAACCACAAGTACTGGGAAATATTACATATTTTTTCTTTTATTCAATTAAACTCTACACATAAGCTTTCAATTTACTAAGTTTCATACATTCCAACAAAGCACCAAATCCACTCAAAAAGACTCTTGCCTGTCACTAAAAAATAGCTTTACTGGTTGGCCGGGCGCGGTGGCTCAAGCCTGTAATCCCAGCACTTTGGGAGGCCGAGACGGGCGGATCACGAGGTCAGGAGATCGAGACCATCCTGGCTAACACGGTGAAACCCCGTCTCTACTAAAAAAAAAAATACAAAAAAACTAGCCGGGCGAGGTGGCGGGCGCTTGTAGTCCCAGCTACTCGGGAGGCTGAGGCAGGAGAATGGCGTAAACCCGGGAGGCGGAGCTTGCAGTGAGCTGAGATCCGGCCACTGCACTCCAGCCTGGGCGACAGAGTGAGACTCCGTCTCAAAAAAAAAAAAAAAAAAAAAAAAAAAATAGCTTTACTGGTTGTGACTGATCATTTCTGTCTTGACCAATGAATTGTTTATTAGTCTGTGGCATGTTTGTGTTTGAGGTGCTTTCTGAACATTCTTAATCCCATCATGTCTCTTAAATTCAAAAACAGTGAAAGTTTTAAAAGTGCTAATAAAAAGATAATTTATGATTTAAAAAGTAAATGTTAAAAAAAATTAGAAAATAACCACTGTTGTAAATGAGTTGCTCAGGAGGAATGATTAAGGACCAAGAGTTGAAGCAAACAACATGTCGTGTTTACGTAAGTAACAGCATTCAGTCAGAAACTAGGAAGATGGATTGGCAAAATGAAAAAAAAAAAAACAAAGCTTTTAAGTACAGTTTGAGAACCAACATCAACATGGAAGCTATTGAGCTAATCGTAATTCAGGAATTGGTTGAGAGTTGATTGTTGTTTGTTTGGGGTTTGTTTGTTTTGTTTTAAGACGGAGTCTCCCTCTGTCACCCAGGCTAGAGTGCAGTGGTACAATCTTGGCTCACTGCAGCCTCCACCTCCTGGATTCAAGCGATTCTCCTGCCTCAACCTCCTGGGTAGCTGGGATTACAGGCTCCCGCCACCACACCTGGCTAAGTTTTGTATTTTTAGTAGAGACAGGGTTTCACTATGTTGGCCATGCTGGTCTCGAACTCCTGACCTCAAGCGATCTGCCTGCCTCGGCCTCCCAAAATGCTGAGATTACAGGCGTGAGCCAGCGCGCCCAGCCGAGAGTTGATTTTTTGAGACCATATTAGTTGAGCCCAAGGAAAGCTTCGGTGATACAACGTTTGGGGCGAGCACCAAAGCTGCTAAGTTCCCTGAAATAGTGTTTCCCTGACCAGCAGCAGCCGCATCATCTGGGAGCTGCTTGCAAAGGTAGAATCGTAGGCCAGCCGACCCTACTGAATCAGAATCTGAGTTTTATTAAGACCCGCCAGATGATTTTTATTCATGTTAACATTTGAGAAAGCCTACTCCCTGAGGAAAGGGAGTTTCCGGTCTCAACAGATTCTTATTAGAGACAAAGTGATAAATGAGGATTTGGTGGAATTAGAACCAAAGAGGAAGATGCTATTAAAGAAGGGGCTATAGAACCCAGAAAAGCGCATACCGTTCACTGGCAGAGGTCTTTTAGAGTAATTGGAAAGGCACTATGGTTAATTGCTTTGCAGGAACCTGACTTAGATTTGTAAAGATATTTACAGTGTGTTGTTATTATTTGTGATTTTTTTAAAAGGCCAACATGTAAATATTTTTGGTATCTTACTTTTCAAGAGTTTAATGGTTACAGAAGAATCCACGTAAAAGCTGTAAATGTTTCTTGTGAAGCAATGAGTATTTCTAAGAATGGGGTAAGCTAGACAAAGCTGGAAAGGTGATATCAGCACGGCATTTTGAAAAGAAAAGCAGAGACAGAAATCAGGGAGGTGAAGGAGGGGAATTCCAACCCGAGAGAGCAAAGATTAGAACGCAGCTGAAGAACAGGAGAGAAGTGGGTAGTTAGAGGATATCAAGGTCAGAAGACAGAAGCTATAATAATAGATTTAGACGGCAATTGCTGTCGGGAGTGACAGCAAGGTTGAAAATGAGTATTTCACCTGAGCTGAACGGAAAGAACAGTAAAAGGATCTCAGCTGCATCTATTTGTGTTCCGAAATTGTATCCCACTATCATAAAATGACTGAGTACCTAACCTTGTCTTTTTGCTCAGATGAAAAAAGAAGGCACTACACCATTGCATTAAAGGAGGAAAATGTTTATTTTTTGTTAATATGTGTTTAGATCTATATGACCTATAAAGATACATTAGAGGAGGAAAATTGTATTTTTTGTTAATCTGTGGTTGGATCTATATGGTCTATAAAATATCCATAAACAACCAAGTGACTCCATTCATCAAAGTGCAGGGACTCTACATGAGTAAAGGCAACCAGGCCCTGCACTTTTACAAATAGATGGTTCCTCTAGAGAGAATCTATTTCAGAAATCACATCTTCTGAACCACTATGCCATAGAAATATCTTTGTGTAGTAAAACTTAATAACAAACTGAAACTCTTTAGTAAGAATTAGTGGCTAAAAAAAAAAAAAATTTGAGACAATGACTACCTATAGCTAACTATCAGGTCAACACATGCTGGTGGGGGAGCTGTAATAATTGATCATTATTAGGTTAAAATAACTGATGATTATAATTGCAGTTAAGTGATAGTTCTCAAGCCTGGCTGCACCTTCAAATCACATGGGGGAGCATTTTAGAAATACCAGTACCTGGCCTCAACACCCCCCCCCAGAGCATCTGGTTTAACTGGTCTGAGGTGACCAGTCTCCTCCTTCATGCGGTTTAAAAGCTTGCCTGGTGATTCCAACGTGCAGGCAGGGCTGGGAACCACTGAGCTAAGCAGAAAGACTTAAGCTGCCCTGCAGGGGAAGGCAACAATGACTTCAGCATCCGTGAACTTCAGGAGTCCAGGCTGTAGTTTGTCCTCACCTTTCCCAGCTCATTGAAATAGGCACTAGCTCCATCACTTCATTGTACCCAAGCCCCTGCAGCCTCCACTTCTGCTGGCTGGTTCTGAAGGCAACAGTGTGAGGCAGGAGCAGAGGAGAAAGCTAAACCAGGCCTGGATAAGCGAGGCAGTAGCTGAGATGTGCTCGGGCTTCTCCAGGGGTTGTGTTTTGTTCTTTGTTTTTTTGTTTTGTTTTCAAAAATACCTACTCAGCAAAGAGAGGAAATCCAAGGACCAACTGTGCCTGGAGACTTAGCCAGGCCTCCTGGAAATGGAAGACTCTTGTTGCCAGTGATGGGGTTCAGAACATACTGCCCCAAAATATGGTACCTGGGCATTTGAGAAAACCACAGAAGCAGGTTTTGTCTGACACACGTCCCTTTCTCCCATGAAGCAGGTCCTAAAACCCCAGACAGGATTTCCCAGCCTTGCCTGTAGCAGGTCACACGAGCAGTACCCCATGTGAAAGTACTCCAAAGTACTTTCAAAGCCAAAGACCAAGAGATGCCAAGAAGAATCTGAATAAACAAGTCTTGCTAAGTTTCCCTCTGTTTATTACTACTAAGCCATACCTTTGTGTCTTCCTAGCAAACCTCTCCATGACTGTCCATTTTTCATCAAACCTAAGCATAAAAATACACAAGATTACCTGTTCCTTTGGGTCTTCATTTCCTTATGAAGGCTCCCGTGTCACATTAAACTTAGTAAATTTGTATGCTTTGCTCTTGTTCATCTTTTTGTTATAGGGGCCCCAGCCATGAACCTGAGATGGGAAGGAAAGCCATTTCTTCTCCCCTGTACCATTGGGAAAAAAGCAAACCCTCTAGTATCCTAACGGGAGCTTCAGTAGCTGTCATTTCAGAGAAGCTGTCTTGTTTCCTCTCTGAGTGACTCCTCCAGTCCCATTTATCTTTCTGACTCTCCCTGCTTCTACTTTTTCCTCTTTCTACTCTGCCTTCCCGTATAAAATCGGCCACCTCATAGCTTCAGCTTAACAACTCCTCTCTCCAAGTCTCTTGGTTTCTGCCACTGCTACCGACTCTGCCCCTCCCTGGGCGATCAGAAGAAGGGTCTGAATGCTTTCCCCAGTCCCCTTCTACCCCAGAATGCCTCACATAAGCAAAATCCTTGTACCAGGCTGCCTCATGCTGTGCATGTCTGCCTGTATGCCAAGTACCACTCCCTGGCCAAGTCTACTGTGACCAGGGTTGCAGGGTCAAACCATACAAAACATGGGCAAGAAGTGCTTTTGGCCTTTTTTCTCCCTTAGAAGGGGACTCTGAGGGGCTGTGTCTGCAAACTTGCAAGGGGGTGAATAAACCTATAATGCCTAAATTCGAGATAATGTATTCAGTGTATTACCTGGTAATGTTTTCACTTGTGTTGCTTCAATTCAGAGGTTTAGACAAAATAAATGGTAAGTTTTCAAACATTGCCTTTGTGATCTGCTGAGAATCTCAACAAGGGAAGGAGGGAAGTAAAGTAGTTCTTATGTACAGAAATGTTGGGTTCCGTTGCTTCTATGTATTGTCTCTGTTTATATACAAATAGAAGTGAACAGATGTACCTGTTGTCTTAATAAACCATTTTTTATGCCAATGAGGAGTTGGTGGCATATACTGGATAGTCTAGTCCTCTGCTACCAGAATTCTGTTCTTGAAATGAGTCTGATTACTTTCCTTGTGCAACCCAAATTAGCACCACTTACCACCCACTGCTACCTAGGGAGGAAGCATGGCATTGAGGGGGAATCAGCTGATCGATGGAGGACTTTTTTTTTTTTTGAGACGGAGTCTCGCTCTGTCGCCCAGACTGGAGTGCAGTGGCCAGATCTCAGCTCACTGCAAGCTCCGCCTCCTGGATTTATGCCATTCTCCTGCCTCAGCCTCCCGAGTAGCTGGGACTACAGGCGCCCGCCACCTCGCCCGGCTAGTTTTTGTATTTTTAGTAGAGACGGGGTTTCGCCGTGTTAGCCAGGATGGTCTTGATCTCCTGACCTCATGATCCACCCATCTCGGCCTCCCAAAGTGCTGGGATTACAGGCTTGAGCCACCGCGCCCGGCCCAGATGGAGGACTTTTAATAATACCTCAACTTTTGAAAATAGTGGAAATGTCAAAGGCGAAACAGTATCTAAAAGCAGGATGCTCATCCTTCCTCCTATCCCCTTGTTCCACCTGGAGGCTGCAGTGAAGAGAAAACACGAGGCCATTAAGCAGAGCACGACAGGGAATAGGGAAGGAGAGAACACAGGCGCACACCCCATCTCCTGATTTCCCATTGCCTCCTATTGTTCATCCCTCCATCAGGCAAGGCTTTTCTCCTTACGGTTTTCTGCAGTGTCACCTACTCAACAAAACCACATAGTTAAGGCCCCACCTATGCTGGGTACTCTACTAAATGCTGACATAGTAATGGTATTAATATAGTATTAAATTATCATTATACTAATGACGATGGTTATTATTTACTGAGACCTTCATAGTGCCAAACAGGATTCTAAGCATTTTGTACATATCATTTATCCCCTTTTACAGATTAGGAAATAAGGTACTGCAAAACACATACCAATAAGGTACTGAAGAGCTTCTGATTTAGAGGTGAGACAATATCCACAAGGTGATTAGTGTTTTAAATATGGCTGTGACCAGCCGGGTGTGGTGGCATGTGCCTGTAGTTCCAGCTACTTGGGAGGCTGAGGTGGCACAATTGCTTGAGCCAGGGACATCAAGGCTGCAATGAGCCATGATCATGCCACACATGATCTAGCCTGGGCAACACAGCGAGACCCTGTCTCAAAAAGCATTAATAAATATGTCAGTGACTGCCCAGATGAAGAGTGACTCACCTTGTCTTTACTTTGGAAGAAAGAGTCATCAAAGGGAGTCCACTGCTGGGACAGCCTTCAGAAATGTAAGTATCTCAGCACACACTCCTGGAAGGTGCCTGCAACTGCTGTGGTGAGGTTTGGGCATCTGGGCCAGCCTCCAAAGCCAGCTAATGCCACCTAGTTATGTGAAAGTCAAGGCAGCTGAGCCAGTTCAGCCCCTCAAGCCTTTAGGAGGGTTAGCCAGGGCATCGCCTCCCTCACAGACTGGCAAGACCCTGAGGAAGGGGAGACAGAGAAGACAAAGAATCCACCAGAGCAAGGCAAGAGTGGGCGATGCCCATGCCAGCCACCTAAGCCAGGTGCTCTGCCTCCTGGAAGAGAGTAGGAAGAGGGTTACATAGCCCTTGGCTGGAACCCTGCTGTGGAGACTGAGGGGGAGGTGGGCAGGGGACTCCCTTTCATGGGAGCAAGAGGCTTCCCAGGGTGCATGGGAATCAAAGACATGGGTGCATGGAGGGTGAGCAGCCCTGGCTCTGGGAATGCAAAGAGGAGACGGGCTCTGGCTGGGAAATCTGTCTACCTGTTGGCCAAATCTGAATACCCTGCTTCTCATTTAGTCATAGATATCACTGCCAAATCCTCACCCAGCCTCACTTCCTCAAATCAGAGGACTAAGGCACTGCCTGTCTGTCAACTGTTGAAACAGGATAAATTGCATCTTGTAGGTTAGCCGTGGAGGAGTGGCAAGTCAGAAATGTGTTACTGTCCCCATGCCATCTTGCTCATACTCCAGCAGGGTACAGTCTGGGAAGCGTGGGTCATGCTATTTTCTCTTCTTAAAATGCCTTGTCTATTCATAAGGAACCATAAACCATCCTGTCTTCATCTTTTAATAAAGAATGTTGCCACTAAATGTTTATAATACTTTATTGCATTTTCATGATTGCAGCTCTAAATCAAATCAATCTGGGAGCTTGTGCCACAGACCAAATGATATTCAGCTAAAGATCAGAGATCCAGCCTTCAAACTGGTCCCTCTTTCCCTCCTCACTGTCATTTCTTTATGTTCTTTTTGCATTTGAGGCAAATGCATTTCACCCAAACCTGAGGATGCGTTCTGAGAGGGATGAGAGTTTCCATTAACTCCCTATTTAACATCCATCACTACATTTAACCTCTCATATAAAGTCTCAAGTTCTTTGCCCTAAAAATAGCTAGGGGCTGAAATGGGAATCAAAATGAGGATTAGTGTCAGCTGTGGTTTCGAGTATCAGAAATCCACTGATGGTAAATGCCAGTCAATTCCCCTTGCTCTCCTTCTGCTTGCCTTCACATCTACCCTGCGGGGCTGCATCCAGACACCTCCCCAGTCTTCCTAACCAGGATTCATCCACATTAATGAACACTAGATAGAAAAACCTCAGTGGAGTGCTACTTACTCTTTAAAATTTTCTGGAAAATTGGTCAATTTTCCTTTGGAAATTTGACCTTGCACAAATCTTTTGTAAAATAAAATTATAGGCTTCCTGTCAACAAACCCGATACAATGTGCCTTACCAACTTTTAGTATAAATGCAAAACTGCAATGGTTTATGCTACATATATCCTGTCGAAATGAAACTTTAAGTTCTAGCAATTTAAAATAACACACCAAAGTCTTTTGTTCATTTCTCACAAAATCTAAACACATAGACACACACATTCACACCACAAATTATTTAAAGAAATAGAAAGAAGTGGGTTGCAATAGAATTCTCTGCATTGGTATTCACGTCTTTTTATTTAAACTTAATGGGGTCATGGCAATGTGGATTTTTTAAAACTTAGTTTATTGCGACCTACTGATACTTGAGTTCTATGTCTTCTATTTTGCCCAGCAGTGAAATTAAGCTTTTCATTTCCAGATGGTAAATGAATGGCACAGTTCTTACTTGTGAACTTTAGCTTATGTGTTCATTTGACTAGAATAAATGAATCCAGAGAACTCCACTGTTAGTAGCCAATTAGTCATTAAGCAACACACAAACTCAAGTAAGTTACTATAATACCAGATGGTGACCCCATGGTACATTTGCTCTCTTAGCCTGGAGGTTGGCATTTGGGAAACTGCCATACTTCTTAGCAGCATTAAGTTTCGTAGAGTTCAGAGCTAGAATGCCATGTAGAGATGAATTAATCCTCTCATTTCACAGCTGAGACTATTGCTTCTGCACATTGGGTGCATAGATGCCAGCTGCCAAAAATAACTCTTCATTTTTACTTTGTTTTTAAAATCTACATTGTTTGCCAATAAGGAAAAGTGAGGTACAAAAAGAGTAATGCCATAAAGTGGACGTTTAAAAAATTCTCAATCTGATTGGGCACGATGACTCACTCCCATAATCCCAGCATTTTGGGAGGCCGAGGTGGGTGTATCATTTGAGGTCAGGGGTCCGAGGCCAGCCTGGCCAACGTGGTGAAACCCCACCTCTACTAAAAATACAAAAATTAGCTAGGTGTGGTGGCAGGCGCCTGTAATCCCAGCTACTTGGGAGACTGAGGCAGGATAATGGCTTGAACCCAGGAGGCAGAGGTTGCAGTGAGCTGAGATCGCGCCATTGCATTCCAGTCTGGGAGACAAGAGTGAGGCTCTGTTTCAAAAAAAAAAAAAAAAAAAAAACTCAATCTGCAAAGCTGGAGTAATTTTGGGCTTACATTCCAACAGTCATCTTGGTTATCTAACAGTCCTTAACCTCATTATTAGCCATATAGATGATTTAAGATCAAAATACCATCAGGCTATAATCTCACTTTTTATATTAATAGAGACAGCAATAAGATACATTCACGGACGGGGACACGCAGTTCCATTTTTTACATTGAAAAGTCATCATGTTATAGTTTTGCAAATGTGCTCACACACATGCACACACGGAGTCCAGTTTGATTTAAAGCTCCAGCCTGGTTTCTTTCCCTTCAGAGGCTCAGGTCTGACCTAGGCTTTCTCAACCCTCTATGGAGAGGAGGACTACAGTAGAACTGGCCTGTGCTTTCACTTTTGTTCTTCTTCCCTCTTCTGGTTTTAGCTTCTCTCAGTGTGGCAGGGAAAGAGAGGACACACTGCGGAAAACAGAAAGAAGTTTAGCCTAATTGGGCACGTGATAGCCTCTGCAGAGAGCCCCGAGATGACTCCCTCTCCCACTCCCACCTGCAGTTTCCTGACCTAGGTAATCTGACCCCTCTCTTACGCCCTTAGCCTCTAGTTACTGAGGTGCCCTTGACCAGCAGACAGCCTTCTGATAGGAATACCTCAGAGGAGCTGCCAGTCGCTCATTGCCCCCAGGAGAGGGTAAGGTGTCCTTGGGTTTGTTTATGAGTCCTGGTGAAACCCTTGTTTATCTGTACCCCACAGAGACACGGGATTGGAGCCAGTCAGTTAGTAAATCAGTCAGACTAAATAAAGACACAGAGACAGACATGATAAAAGCCACTGGGCATCATTAAGGGCTTAACCAAATTACATGTGTGTGAGATGAATCTTGGCTTGATGATGGAACTGCCCAAGCCAGATTGCTTAGAATAAATCCCACCAGCAGGATCACAGAGTATAAATGATGCATTTTGCACAGTGTACAATCTATGAAAAAGTGGGGCTCCCAAGTTTCTTGTCAGGGTTTAGGGACCCAAGATGCATTTTCCCCCGAGCAACAAAGTTATAAATGGTGATTCAGTAGCAAGGCCTCTTCTACAGAAGGCTGTTTCACCCCTAATGTGGCCGAATGACCATAGGAGCCTGAGTTCTAGGCCTAGAAGCTGGGGACCATGTCCTTACTGGAGAGACTGAGAAGAAAGTGCTCTTCCCCTTTACTACAGCCAAGGTCAGCTTTAATTGTTTTCCTCCACTCCAGGGGCTCTGAACCTCCACTTGTCCTAAGCTCTTCCACTTCCCCTGGGTCAGCCCTGATTTCTCTAGAGTTCCAAAATCATCAGCTTTCTTCATTTCCTTATTCAAACCCTGTTGCCTCACTGAGACTAACAGGAAACCAAACAGAATTAATTAGTTCAAACTAACATTTGATTTTCCAGTAGCCTTTTCCTTTCTATAAGTGCTTAGGTCTTTGTAAAAGGGTGCTTCTGTGTTTGAAATACTACCTGGCTATAGGAGTTTGGAGGATTCAAATGGGCTACAAGACAACAATAAATCTATTATTCCCAAGTGTTGTCTCAGACTATAATTACCCCTCTGTCTCAACAGCCTCTTAGCTTCTTGGGGCAAAGCAAGCTCACTTCTGGTTTATCAGGCAATACAGTAGCATACTACCATCCACATGCCTGACGATTTCTGCCACAGAGGCAGGATGCTCTATTTCACCACTGTGGTTAGTGTTCTTGCATGTTGATACTAACTTATGTCACAGATGCATGTTGCTTTCAGTAGTCTATCACCCTTTAACTTTCTTAGGGCAAAGCACTCATTTGGAGGAATTACCTCTCTCCCATTGGATTATATTCCAGTGGAATTTTCAATCATGGTGCTTATTCCTTCTGTAGCCAACGGTCAGGCAAACCACTAGGGTGATTGCTATTTTCTTCCTTGAACTGAATGATGTAAAGACTGAAAATCTAGTGGGGATATCCAGACAAGACTGTTAGGTCATTCCTGCCATTGGGAACTTCCAGAGATGCCTGGGCCTGTCCTTTTTGAATCCATCTTTTTTTTTTTTTTTTTTTTTCGATCCTTCTGTGCCCCATATCCTTCCCAAAGAATTCCTTCTTGTTGAAGTTAGCCAGAATTGGTTTCCATTGCTTGATACAAATAACACTAACTGATACAGTCCTCTGCTTCCTCTGTTACTGTATCTGTACTTGAACTTAGGGACAAGATCTCAAAAAGAATGACACACTTTATATTCCACAGAGGGACCTCACTCCTACCCCAAGCTCTATCTCAATACTCCAACCCCAAAGTCAAATCTAGGAAGCCCTTGGAATGCTTTGGTGTTTTTCTTGTTTGATTTCTAAAGGTTTGTTGGACCCTCAGTGGAGCGTGGTTTGCCTTTTCTCTGTGAATGATGAGGTTGGGATCTTCCATCTCCTCCCAGCAATCTTAGAAGCCACTCTCCCCACATTCCACTCATTTCTAGCCAGCCATGTTTCCCCAGAATTTACTTAGCAGATTTTATTGTATTTGTCTGCAAAGCTTTGGTTATATTTGTTCACTCAAATAAATCTGTTATTGGTTGAATTCCTAACAGTGTAATAAAATGAACTGAAAAACTTCAGGCTAAGTAGGATGCTTCTTTGCATCATTTCTGAATGAAGCAGAAGACAAAATTGTTTAGAGATGCTACAAATCTAAATAAGTACAAGTTTCATTAGCCTCTGTCCATAAACATGCTTGCTAGAAGCCTGCCATTTATTCAGTATATTCACATTGCTAATTACATTACCTATCTATTTTGAAATGAGTGTCAACTGCCTAGAATCCCTGGGTGAGTTTAAGGTGTTTCCTGACTGGAGCATCTTTTTGCAGTTACAGGCAAAATTCTCTTGATGAGTAGACCAAGCATCTACATTCAAAAATTGTAACATTTATTGAGCACATACTACGTACTAGGCAGTATCTGCATTTTATGGAAATCATCTTTTTGTCTTTAGCAGACCTATGAATAATGTCCATCCTATTTCGCAGCTGAGGAACCAGAGAGTCGACAAAACCAGCTCATGTTCAAGAAAACTGTAGGGTGAAGTCAAGAGTCAAAATCAAGCAGTCTGTTAGTGCTACACTGCTTTTCCAAGAAGGAAGGGAATGGATGTTTTCATACTGACCTTTGTCGGCTTACAACAGGAGATTACCCACTTGACCCAGGCTCTCGATTCTTCAGCAAAATTAACTATAAAGTATAACGAAACATTTCTAAGTTTCCAAAATGAAGAGAAAATGTTTTGGGGCGAGCTGAGTTGGCTATGTGATAGGTGATGTTCAAGCTGGTCCCCCAATCAGCTGTGTACCCCAGTTTTTACCCCCTGGTGCAGTCTCCTCCTATTGAACCTGGGCTGGCCCCTATGGCTTGCCTTTCACCTTGCAAAAGTGATGCCTGTGTAACTTCTGAAGCTACTTTATAAGGAGCCTGGCAGCTTCTATGTGAGTCTCTTGAAAAGCTCACTCTGAGGAAGAAGTCTGAGACCACCATACTAGGAGGAAGCCTAAACCAGTCACATAGAAAGATCACATGGAGGCCGGGCGCGGTGGCTCACGCCTGTAATCCCAGCACTTTGGGAGGCCGAGATGGGCGGATCACGAGGTCAGGAGATCGAGACCATCCTGACTAACACGGTGAAACCCTGTCTCTACTAAAAATACAAAAATTAGCCCGGCGTGGTGGCGGGTGCCTGTAGTCCCAGCTACACGGGAGGCTGAGGCAGGAGAATGGCATGAACCCGGGAGGCGGAGCTTGCAGTGAGTGGAGATCGCGCCACCGCACTCCAGCCTGGGTGACAGAGCGAGACCCCGTCTCAAAAAAAAAAAAAAAAAAAAAGATCACATGGAGAGAGAAAGAGAAAGAGAAGAGTGAGTTATGTGGCCAACCATCTGCTCTTCCATCCATCCCAGCTGAGGCAGATTGCAGCTGAGCTTTTAGATGACTCTAGCCTCAGATGCCATCTTACTGCAGTCACATGAGAGAACCCAAGTGAGAACTGGTTGGCTGAGCTCAGTCAAGCATTAAACCACTAGAGATAATCATCACCGTTTTAAGACATTCAGTTTCGGCATAGTTTGTTACGCAGCAATAGATGTCTGGAACAGTTGCCAAATGGAAGACACGACTCACACACGTTGAGACTATACTTTGTGTCAGATCTGGTGCTATTTTCTTTACATATATCATGGGGTAAAATGATGAACATAAAATGTTGGCACATTTCTACCACATCACCTTCCCGTATTGACAAGGAAAACCCCATAATTTCAAGTTTAATTAAAACTTGAGAAAGGACTTCCTAAAGAGGCAAAAATCACCTTTGTAATAAAGACAAAAAAAAGATGGAATGGATAGATGGGGAGTGGGATGGGAGTGGCAGAAAAAGCAAGGAAGGGTGGAGAATGTTCTCTGGTAGTAAGGTAGATAAGGAACCCAGAGGCTGCTGATATGAGTGAGCTTGGTGACGAAAAAACAGCAATGAGGAATATTGCAGTTGATTATGAATTGGATTTTCTTCAGTGCTGAGAAACTTGAATAAAACTGGAATTGTTTCCCCCAATTGGTTGCCTGAAAAGTCTGTGTTTCTCTGGGACTGGACTAGACAGGTTGTGGCTTCAGTTAGGCTTAGATGCATTATCATGTCATGTAACCTTTCAATAACATCACGAAGCATGTCTTCTTGCCCTTGTTTTACAGATTCAGAAACTCAGGTTAAGACAGGTTAAGTAACTTGTTTAAGGTCATACAGTAACAAGCAGTACAGCCAATAATTTTTTTTTTTTTTTGAGATGGAGTCTCGCTCTGTCACCCAGGCTGGAGTGCAGTGGTGCGATCTTGGCTCACTGCAAGCTCCGCCTCCTGGGTTCACGCCATTCTCCTGCCTCAGCCTCCTGAGTAGCTGGGACTACAGGCGTCCGCCACCACACCCAGCTAATTTTTTGTATTTTTTAGTAGAGACGGGGTTTCACCATGTTAACCAGGATGGTTTCGATCTCCTGACTTTGTGATCCGCCTGCCTCGGCCTCCCAAGCCAGTAATTTTAACCTAGGCTTGTTGACTCCAAAGTCCATGATTTCCCACTTCACCATTCCAGAGTAACTTCCCTGACATTATAACCTTTGTTCATAGTATCATCCTTTCTTCTATTGCTGGACTCACTTCATCTCGCATAAAGGCAGTGTCATTGGAGGAGGGGTGAGTGGGGCAGCAATGACCCATTTATATGAATTTTTTTTTTTTTTTTTGAGACAGAGTTTTGCTCTGTTGCCCAGGCTGGAGTGCAGTGGCGCAAGTGCAGCTCATTGAAACCTCCGCCTCCCAGGCGCAAGGTAATTCTTCTGCCTCAGCCTCCTGAGTAGTTGGGATTGCAGGTACCCACCACAACACCTAGCTAGTTTTTGTATTTTTAGTAGAGATGAGGTTTCACCATGTTGGCCAGGCTGGTCTCAAACTTTTGACCTCAAGCGATCTGCCCACCTTGGCCTCCAAAAGTGCTAAGATTACAGGCGCGAGCCCCTGTGCCTGGACTATATGAATCTTATATGTGCCATTCCCTGAATTTTCTAACAGTTTCTACAAGTGGGTTTTTTAAAATGGCACATATGAATGTCAGATGATGTAATTTCTTAAAAGTCTGTTATGTGTTCTTTATCATATGCAATTCTGTTATGATGTATTAAGTGCTAAAGCAACTCATTTGATGACACTTACAAAGAAGATAACATCCTAAGGTTATCTTAGAATGATACCTTTTAACAATAAGAGCTGCTGCTTCTGTTTATTATAAACATAGATTAAAAAAAGACTTGACAATAAAAGATTGAGTTTTGATTCCTTCTCTCTTTTTGGTGACAGCAGTCGCTCACTAACCTTTTCCCATCAGCTTCAAATCTATTTCCGTTTAAAAGGGAACAAAAGTGTTTAGCATCCTCCTGGCACATTTGTGTCAGAATGCAGGTATGCTGCGCGGAAAGAGATGCAATATCTTAGTCTGTTATGATAAAAATATTCATCCTGAATTTCCATGACAAATAAGTACAACTTTATTTCTAACTGATCGTATGCATTTCCTATTTAAAATATAAAATTACGAAATCTGAAATTTGCTGCTCAAACAGTAGCTTATATACAACAGCAAATCATGATTATACAGAAATGCATACCTGGTGTGTCCTCACAGTCACCTTCTGGCAGTTTCACCTCCAGCAACACAGGCCAGACAGTAGCAGGGAATTTCACACCAGCCAATCCGACTAGATAACAGTTCTGATTTTCTAATTAAAGATTTGGGAGAAATGCTAAAATAAGAATTGGCAGTTATCTGTAAATCTCAGCTATTTGTGTTTTCCCCATACCCCATCTCTAAGCTTTTTAGACAGATGTCAGTATTTTAAAAAAAATAACAGGAAGAAAGGTAGTATAGAGGCGGTAAGAGAAAATGGGCTTTGGTTGACCCTGGATCTCTCTTTTACTGGACAACTGACTTTGGGCATTTCCTGAACGTCTTTGAGGTTCTGTTTCCCTACCTCTAAAATGGAGGTAAATGTGCTTATTGTGAGTGTTCAAATGGCATGGGTGATGCTATGTGTCTGGTACCAGCAACATAGGAGGAGGACAAGAATCCAAAGCTTGCTTCCTCTGCAACATCGGAAGCAGAAAGATGAGGCTATTAATTCCATCCTGCAGTCTTAAGGGTTATATCTATCACTTTCTTTTTTTTTTTTTTGAGACGGAATCTTGCTCTGTCGCCCAGGCTGGAGTGCAGTGGCATGATCTCCACTCACTGCAAGCTCCGCTTCCCAGGTTCACACCATTCTCCTGCCTCAGCCTCCCGTGTAGCTGGGACTACAGGCGCCCGCCACCACACCCAGCTAATTTTTTAAAATGTATTTTTAGTAGAGATGGGGTTTCACCGTGTTAGCCAGGATGGTCTCGATCTCCTGACCTCGTGATCTGCCCGTCTCGGCCTCCCAAAGTGCTGGGATTACAGGCGTGAGCCACCGCGCCGGCCATATCTATCACTTTCTTAAATTTACTAATAAATGAGCCTCTTCAAGCACACAAAAGCCCACTAGATGTAGGACCAGAGAACAGCACTTAATTTCAGGGTCCTGTTAGGGACTCATTGACTTTTCTAGACATCAGTCACCCCAGGAAAGAAAATATGAACAGCAATATTCGGCCTGAAAGCACTTGTAGGGCCAGGTGTGGCGGCTCACGCCTGTAATCCCAGCACTTTTGCCCAGGCTGAGGCAGGCAGATCACTTGAGGTCAGGAGTTCAAGACCAGCCTGGTCAACATGGTGAAACCCCGTCTCTACTAAAAAGACAAAAAAATTAGCCAGGCGTTGTGGCGTGTACCTGTAATCCCAGCTACTCAGGAGGCTGAGGCAGGAGAATTGCTTGAACTTGGGAGGCGGAGGTTGCAGTGAGCCAAGATTGCACCACCACACTCCAGCCTGGGCAACAGAGCAAGATTCAAACAAACAAACAAACAAACAAAAGAACAAAAAAGAAAGTACTTATGGGGCTGTTGTAAATATTAATGTACAATCAATGATCTTTAAGTGCTTTGGAGAACTGTTCCATGTAATAACAAAGCATTTATCATTATATACAGAAAGAATGCTTATAAGGTGTGAGAGGTTTCTTGTTTTTTTTCTTTTTTGAGATGGAGTCTCACTCTGTCACCCAGGCTGGAGTGCAGTGGTGTGATTACGGCTCCCTGCAACCTCCTTCTCCTGGGTTTAAGTGATTCTCCTGCCTCAGCCTCCTGAGTAGCTGGGATTAAGTGCCCGCCACCACACCCAGCTAATTTTTGCATTTTTAGTAGAGAACAGGGTTTCACCCTGTTGGCCAGACTGATCTCGAACTCCTGACCTCAGGTGATCTGCCCACCTCGGCCTCCCAAAGTGCTGAGATTACAGGCTTGAGTCACTGTGCCCGGCCAAGAGATTTCTTCTGCAACAGTCCACTGAGGCCTGCAGTATTGTTACAATCGTATTGTCCAGTGACATTTGACACAGGGCCACAACCTTCTGAGAAAACAGTTTCATTAAAAAGAGGAAATGACTTTCTTTTAATTTCCAACTTTTATTTCAAGTTCGGGGTACATATACAGGATGTGCAGGTTTGTTGCACAGGTAAACAAACGTGTGCCATGGTGGTTTGCTGCACACATCATCCCATCGAGGAAATGACTTTCATGTGGGCATACATTTTGTGGTCATACCTGTTTGCTGTTGGGAATCAGGGTTTTTTGCTCATTCAAACTGGTAAACTTACTGAGGCTTGTTCTCTGCTTGGATGACAGGACAGCACGAAAGACAGCTTTAATTTTATTCACCTATGTTAGGGAAGACTTTCAACCTTTTTGCGAGTTGTGGAGCTCTGGTTCCATCTTAGAGAAAGGCAGCATGGTGGAGTGGGGCTTGGAGCCAAGGTGACTTGAATTTCCCACAGGCTCCATGACCCATGAGCTGTGTGACCTCAGGCAAGTCAATGAACCACTCTGAGCCTGTTTCTTCAACTGTAAAACAGAGATAATAACACAGCACCTTGCAGGAGTTGTGTGAAGATGAAAGCTTTAGGTACATGAAGATACAACATACAGAAGAGTTTGGCACATAATAGGTCCTCATAAATGTTCAGGAGTGCACAGAATAGTTACATATAAATATTGTTTTTGAAATTAAAAAATCAGAAGATAAATTATGCTAATGCTAACCCGCCCACACTATGGATGATTAGTTTGGATTCAGGATCAGATGTGGAACATCTTTTCAAACATACGCAGGGCAGAGAAATTAACATTTGAGTGCCTGGAGAATCTTACATTTTCTAATTCCTGACTTCTGGTATAAAATTTGCAATACAGTGTAAATTTTTGGTATGCTCCCTTTTCTTTTGAACTTACTTACTTTTAATGAACAAACAGACCCACAGCATCATCTACAGTATTGGTAATTACAGCTACTAGGAGATGGAACAATAAAAATGAACCATAAACTCTAGTTAGCAGAGGGAAACCCAAGTCCAGGAGCTGACATCGTGAAGCTGCTAAAGATGACATAGGTGACTGATGCTGCTGCAGTGTGATTACATGTTTATTTAGTCTGAAGGAAGTGGACATCAGCCAAAAAGGAAGGATGGCATAGTTATCTCACCCATTTGCTAAATCAAAATTAAAGAAATTATCTAGGGCATTCAGCTATTCTCTTGAGAACGTAACTATTTCTTAATTACCTAACTAGAAAACTCATATGTCTCTGGAGAATTCTTAGGAAACATTGTAGAGAGTTTATGTGAACTGCAGCCACTGGTGGCAAATGCCCCAGAGTGATTCTCTCACTTGAAATGAGTTCTCAGGTTCTGATGCAGCCAATCATCCCCTGGCAGCTTTTCCCTCCTTCCTGTCCCTTTCTACTACCACTGATCTAAGCAAATTCCCAGTTGGCCCCTGCCCCCAGCCTCTCCAGAGTTACCTTCATGAAGCACAGCTCTAATCACATCAGTCTGGCTCAGACACTTTCAGCGGCTCCCCATGCCCCACATGACAAAGTACAAACTCCTTCAAACGATATTTAAGGTCTTCCACGATCTGACCTCAACTTACATTGAAACCTCATCTCATAGGTCTCCTTTATCACAGCCTTTATTCTTATCCTCATTACTAACCTCATGCATTGATTCAACAAACATTTTTAAAGTGCCACAAATCCAGCATCGTGATGGAGGATGAGCAAGACACAGCCTCTGCTCCAGGGAGCTCAGAGTCTGGTGATGGGCTGGACAAGCAAAAGAGTGTTACTGAATAAAGTGCTGTTATACTTATTTGCTGAACATCCAATGAATATTTAACAAGTGCCTTTGATGTGCCAGTAACACACAAGCACATAGGGCAGGGATGTCTAACTTTTCTTAGAGTCAGTGAAAGTTTAAAAGAGGAAGTGGCATTAACTGAATCTGGAGAGAATTTCAATCAGGGACAAAGTCCACACACAGGAAAAAAGGGCTTGAGGGAGCGAAGCACACATGATCTTGCTGAATGGCTCTTGTGGCCACAGCATAGCTGTAACATCATTTGAAGAAAACCTCTCTTCCTGGCCCCAATCCTGAGTGTGTCCCCTTGATATCCCTTTCACTCAATTCATCCCTTAGGCTTGGAGGTCACTTACACAGGGAAGTCTCTCTTGTTGGTTCAGACAATGTGAGTCCTCAGTTATTTATTCTAAGAATGTCTTGCACTTTTTCTTTCAAACACACATAATTATAAGTAAATAATTATCTAGGTAATTATTTAATGCCTATCTCTCCTCCCCTCATCCACCATCAAACTTTTAAGGACAGAGAGGGCAGAATCATGTCTGATCAGTTCACCTTACATGCGCCGTGCCAGTTATACAGTAAATGACCTAAATATTTTTGAATGATGTATATTTGTGATCGTTCCTCCTTTTTAGAGCTTCACCACATTACTTTTAGATATTGTACAAAACATTCCAGAATTTGGAATGTATTCTCTCGTTCCATGGGGGCTATTCCTCACTTTGCCTGATGGCCAATAACATGCACAGGACTCCTTTATTCCTGCCTCAACAGGAGTGTGTGCACACACAGACATACACACACATTCTATTTATTTCTACATTTGCACCCAGAAGTAAATACGTATCAAGGGGATGTTGACCTGGTGAGAAAATCCTACTTTGGCAGAATCTTGAATATTTGCTACATAAATCCATCAGTGCAAGGGCAGACTTTATACTTAGAAACATTCAGAATTGCCATGGTTCCAAAATTTAAAAAAGGAATGCAAAATTAAAAAAAAAAATCAAAATGTCTTAAAATGCTAAATATAGAGAATAACTATGGATACCAAGCCCCTTGATAATCTTACAGATAGCTCATCTAGACTCATGGCTTCAAATATTACTTATGTGTTTGTCTTAGGTGGGTGACCCAGAAGCCGAGCCTGATTTGTGAGCACATGATTTCTTAAGGAAATCCTCCCCAGACTGGTAAGGGAGAGGGGGGTGCGCACAGAGGAGAGGAAGCCCAGTAAAGGTATACTCTCAGGCAGTCTTTGGAGAGGGTGGTTTTAGCCCAATCCTGGGTGTAAAGAAACCCTGGGGCTTAAGGTGTGCCCAGAGATTTTCAGAGACAAAAGAACTAGCCTTTCACACATCTCCCGCTCTGCACCCTGTGCCTGTCTGTCACCGGTCAAGGATTGTCCTAGAACAAGAGTTCCCAGACCCTAGGCCATGAACCAGTACTGGTCTGTGGCCTGTTAGGAACTGAGCTGTACAGCAGGAGGTGAGTGGTAGGTGAGCAAGCAAGCAAAGCTTCATCTGCATTTACAGTCATTCCCTATTACCGCTTGCATTACCACCTGAGCTCCACCTCCTGACATATGACACAGGGGTCCGCAACCCCTGGACCAAGGACCGGTACCAGTCCGTGGCCTGTTAGGAACTGGGCTGCACACTAGAAGATGAGCGGCGGGTAAGAGAGTGAAGCTGAGCTGCACCTCCTGTCAGAGCAGCATTAGATTCTCACAGAAGCAGGAACCCTATTGTGAACTGCATATTCGAGGGATGTAGGTTGCATGCTCCTTATGCGAATCTAGTGCTTAATGATCTGTCACTGACAGATCATCTGATCTGCCCTCAGATGGGACCATCTAGTTGCAGGAAAACAAGCTCAGGGTTCCCGCTGATTCTACATTACGGGGAGTTGTATTATGATTTCATTATATATTTCAATGTAATAATAATAGAAATAAAGTGTACAATAAATGTAATGTGCTTGAATCATCTCAAAACCATCCTTCTGCACCACCCGGTCCATGGAAAAACTGTCTTCCATGAAACTGGTCCCTGGTGGCAAAAATGTTGGGAACCACTGTCTTAGAGACAAGTACATTTCCAGGTATATCTTATCTCTAGCTGTGGGGGGCGAAGCAGCTCTGAAAGCCCAAGCCAAGTCTCCGAAGAGACACAGGTGCTGGGTGTTAGAATCAAAAGCATGAGTGGGGCTCTCAAAAAAGAAAACAAGTTACTTCAGGGAATCCGGGGGGAGCAGCTGACTGTGTCCACTACAATCCTTACTGCTCTCAAAATTTCCTCCAGCTTGGACTCTTCACCTGAATTTCAGACCCATGCATCCAACTGCCTGCTTGACATCTGTGCTTGGATATCTGTGTCAGTTACTTATTGTCACAATAACGTTGTATAACGTACAACCACAAAACCTTAGGTGCATATAATCACAAACTATTATATTTGCTTACAGTCTGTGGGCCAGCTGGGCAGTTCAGATTATTTGAACTGGGCTTGGAGAAGCTCATTTCTGCATCTCTTGGCTGCTGTGGGTTTGCTGAGCGGCTTGACTATCTCTGGGCTTTCTCAAATGTATGGGGCCTCCGCTGGGACAACTGAGCTGATTCCGTTCTGCTGCACATGTCTCATCCTCCAGCGGGATAGCCTAGGAGAGAGGGAGGGAGAAAGGAAGAAGAGAGAGAGAGAAATCGCGCGCAAGAGCGCCCTATTTGCAAGGTAGGCAAGCAGCATTTACAGACAGAAAACAGAAGTGAGGTACAGAAACAGCTTGATTGGTTACGGCTCAGTAACCAATCAGCAGACACCATATTTGAACCTGGTCTGATCAGTTGGCCACCTGTGACCGACAGAAACTCAGCTGCTGTGATTGGCTGGGACTCAGCTATTTGTTACAAAAGTCTGCTCATGAGTTCTGCTTTCATTTAATTTAAATCTAAGTTAGACTGCAGTTTGTTACATAGGGACTCAAAGTATGGAGGCAACCCCAGGTGGAATTTGGCTTCACTTAGCAAGGCTTACACCCAGAACTGGCCACTGTTCCTATCACCACATTCTATTACCAAAAGAGAGTCACTGGTTAGTTCAAACAGTGCAGAAATGACTTCACCTTTGACGGAGGAGCTTTAGAGTCCATTTCTGTAATCAGCCTACCAAATACCTAACAGGCATCTGCTTTATTGGTGGCAGTTGAGCAGAGTTCCATTGTTAAAGACTTACAGGACACCAAATGACAGTGCTTACCGATCTACAGTTCACTGGAGGAAAAGGATACGATATAGCAGCAGCATTGAAATAGGGGCGTGCATCACAATCAAGGGTGGTGCCACAGCAAGGGGTCCGGAAAGGCCAGGTGCAAGTTCCAATTATCCTCCCTTTGTAAGGGCCGTGATTGACATGCCCTCTCCCAGATCAGGAACAACTGATGTACGCACAGAACACCTTACAACCGGGGAGCCCCAAATGGAGTCTTATCTAGGGTCTCTGGTTTTTGTTTTGTTTTGGTTTGTTTTTTGAGACAGATTCTCGCTCCGTCGCCCATGCAGTAGCGTGATCTCGGCTCACTGCAAGCTGTGCCTCCTGGGTTCACGCCATTCTCCTGCCTCAGCCTCTCCAGTAGCTGGGACTACAGGCATCCGCCACCACGCCTGGCTAATTTTTTGTATTTTCAGTAGAGACGGGGTTTCACCATGTACGCCTGGATGGTCTCGATCTCCTGACCTCGTGATCCGCCCACCTCAGCCTTCCAAAGTGCTGGGATTACAGGCGTGAGCCACCACGCCCTGCCCCCAGCTAATTTTATTTTTGTATTTTTAGTAGAGACAGGGTTTCGCCGTGTTAACCAGGATGGTCTTGATCTCCTGACCTTGTGATCTGCCCACCTTGGCCTCCCAAAGTTTTGGGATTACGGGTGTGAGCCACCGCACCTGGCCAGCAAAGATATTACTCTCTATCGTGTTTGTGTATACATATACACCCACATATGAAAAATAAAACATAATTGAAACAAACTGGTTAAGCATTCCTAAAACTTCTACACATTCCAAATCCAACTATTCAGAACCATTTTTTGACATTGACTCATAATGTCCATGTTTTAAAATCAAGAATGTTCTTGAAACAGTGCTCCACTCTTGTCTCTGGAATTCTTCCCCAGGTGCTCCACACGATTTAACACTTTTGGATGAACAAGCACAGGCAATGACAGCTACATTGTGATGGCTGCCTGGTCTCAGTGACTGTAACAGGCACCCTGATTTCAACAATGTCAAAATATAAAAAAAAATTTGCATCTGAGAGTCAGTGACACAATGAGATACCCATTTCCAAAGGTCTTAATGATTTTTTTAAAAACCAATTCTAATTTGTTTCTCTTTCTACTGCAGTAGGTCAGTTTTATTAACCACAGCAATCACGTGCAGCACGTGCAGTCAAAGAAAGCCTTTCACTAAAGTGTATCCTCATTATTTGCACAATGATAATCATAAGTCATTAAAGTGAATTGCAGGAGTCATAAAATTATTAAAGGTTGGTAATTATTTTGATACATCCAATTGAAGAAAAATAGTCCTTTAAACTTTGATTATAGTCAGTCTTTTATATAACTGTTTGGAGGACATTTTGGCATAGTATTTACACATAACCTACACACAGCCTCTTGCATACTTTAAGTCATATCTAGTTACTTGTAATGCCAACTACAATGTAATGCTATGTTAATAGTTGTTATACGGTATTTTTTAAAATTTGGATTTTTTTTATTGTTGTGGTTTTTTTTTTCAGAATATTTTCAATCTACTGTTGGTTGAGTCTTTGGATGTGAAACTCCTAAAGAGGGGGGACTGACTATAACTTTAATCCAAAAGAAACATTTAGGTTGCAACTGGGCATGGTGGCTCATGCCTGCAATCCCAGCACTTTGGGAGGCTGAGGTTGGCCAATCACCTGAGGTCAGGAGTTTGACCTGGTCAACATGGTGAAACCCCGTCTCTACTAAAAATAGAAAAATTAGCAGGGCGTGATGGCAGGCACCTGTAATCCCTGCTACTTAGGAGGCTAAGGCATGAGAATTGCTTGAACCAAGGAGGCGGAGATTGCAGTGAGCCGAGATGGCGCCATTGCACTCCAGCCTCGGGGACAGAGTGAGGCTTTGCCGCAAAGAAAAAAAAAAAAAAAGGGGGGGGGCGGGCGCGGTGGCTCACACCTATAACCCCAGCACTTTAGGAGGCCGAGGTGGGTGGATCATGAGGTCAGGAGATCGAGACCATTCTGGCTAACATGGTGAAACCCCGTCTTTACTAAAAATACAAAAAATTAGCCGGGCGTGGTGGCGGGCGCCTGTAGTCTCAGCTACTCAGGAGGCTGAGGCAGGAGAATGGCGTGAACCCGGGAGGCAGAGCTTGCAGTGAGCCGAGATTGCACCACTGCACTCTAGCCTGGGGCACAGAGCCAGACTCCGTCTCAAAAAAAGAAAAAAGTTATTTAGATTGCAATATCTTTTTATTATCTCTTTAGCAACTGGTTATTAAAGTGACTAGTTATCAAATATATTTTAAATATTAAACATTTTTTATTGAGGTAAAGTTCGCAGAACAGAAACTTCATAATTTAAGAGTAAACAAACCCATCTCTACAAAAAATAAACAAATTAGCTGGGTGTGGTGGCACATGCCTGTAGTCCCAGCTACTTGGGAGGCTGAGGTGGGAGAGGGGCTTGAGCCTGGAAGATCAAGGTTGCAGTGAGCCAAGATGGCACCGTGGCACTCCATCCTGGACAACAGAATGAGATCCTGCCTCAAAACAACAACAACAACAAAAAGAATGTATAATTCACAATATTGTACAACCATCACCTCCATATAGTTCTAAAACATCTTCATTGCCTCAAAAGGGAACCCTTGCCCATTAAGCAGTCTGTTCCCCTTCCCCCTGCTCTCAGTCCTTGGCAACCACTAATCTTTGTCTCTATAGACTTTTTAGTTCATGTAAGTGAAATCATATAATATGTGACCGTTTGTGTCTGACTTCTTTTACTAAGCATGTTTTCAAGTTGCATCCACCTCATAGCACATATCAGTACTTCATTCTTATTTATGGCTCAGTAATATTCCACTGTGTGAATATTCCACGATTTCTTTAAGCACTTACCAGTTGATGGACATACGGGTTGTTTCCATTTTTGGCTATTGTAAATAGTGCTGCTGTGAGCACTGGTGTACTGTATAAGCTTTTGTTTGGATACCTTTTTCAGTTCTTTTAGGAATATACCTAGGAGTGGAGTTGCTGGGTCACATGGTAATTCTATATTTAACTTTTTTTATTTTTTTAGACGGAGTCTCACTCTGCCTCCCAGGCTGGAGTGCCGTGGTGAGATCTCGGCTCACTGCAAGCTCCACCTCCCAGGTTCACGCCATTCTCCTGCCTCAGCCTCCCGAGCAGCTGGGACTACAGGCGTCCACCACCACGCCTGGCTAATTTTTTGTATTTTTTTTTAGTAAAGACAGGGTTTCACCGTGTTAGCCAGGATGGTCTAGATCTCCCGACCTCGTGATCCACCCACCTTGGCCTTCCAAAGTGCTGGGATTACAGGCGTGAGCCACCACACCCGGCCCTAAATTTAACTTTTTAAGGAACTGCCAAAGTGATTTCCACAGAGGTTGCATCATTTCATATTCCCAGTAAGAATGCACCAGGGTTTCAATTTCTCTATGTCCTCACCAAACATCATTAAATATATTATTGCTAACAGTTTTTCTGGAACTGTAATACAGAATTTATGAACATCTAAATTTACAGAACTGTTTGGAGGGCATTTTGGCACACGGTTTGGCATTTTTAAGTTGTTAACAGTGCAAAGTATTTGGTGCTTCCCTGCACTCAAAGCTCCTGGTTATTCTGGGAGCCACATGGTACTTGACCTCACAGTTAGTTTTAAGGTTCTGTTCCCTTGCTCACTCCATGGTGTAGAACATTCCCATTTCTCATAGGCCTTTATTTCTTGATTTTCTTTCTGCATCACACAAAGCCTTCCTCTGTACCCCCCACCCAGTAACTCCTCCCAACCCCCCAGTCTCATTAATATCCCAGCCTGTAGGGAAAACCATCAAAGGAGCTAACACCTGCCCACACATCCCCCATTGCAGTCTGATAATATCTAATGAGACTTTCCAAGGCTCACCTTCAGCGTGACAAACACCAATTCTCCCTGCTGGATTCCTGCTGTTCCTGTCCCCAGTCCAACACCTTCCTGTTAAGAAAACCGGGCAGTTTTTCAACTAAGCAGATTGCACACGTCTTTCCAGAAATCTCGGGATCCTGGTGTGGTGAAAAGGACAGAATATCTGGGCTTTAGGCCCCATCTGTCACCCATGACCTTTGTTTTTTTCAGCAATTCCTATTGAGTTTCTACCAACTGCAAAGTGCTGTATTATACAGCAGACAGATCACTGGTCCTGCCTAGGTCTCAAATCTGTAACATGGAGAGGAGACACCTTATCTTCCCTGGATCTGACTGATCCTGGACATCCATTCCACCTGAAAGTAATTCTGTGCTTATGAATTTGAAAGACTGTCTTGATAGGAGGGAACAGTGGCACTTTTTCTTGGTACTATAAATGGTACTATTTCTTGTTTTATCGAGCCTAGAAGTAGGCGTGTAACAAAGGAGTAAACGTTCCCAAGTATCTGGGAGAGGACATGAGACACTGAAAGAAAATTGAGACTTGCCGTCACTTTCACAAAGCCCCCCAAATTCAGCAGAACAAAAATCTCAGAACGAAAGGCAATCCTTGAACTTAAATGAATTTTTACTTTGTGTATTAGCCTTATTTTTCCAACTTCTAGGGAACCACGGGCTTAGAGGAGAGAATCCAAAGAGGCAGAAACCCACTCTCCCGTGGACGTCTCAACAATGTGCCATCTGAACGATTTCTCATTTCTCTGTCTCCCTAGTTTCTTTTTCAGTTAAGTAACTCGCAAGTTTTCACTGACCCATCTGAGCATTTTCGAAGTGTAACTAGCGTCTGCAGCCACTAGAGGGCAGACCGCAGCCTGCGATCCGGTCCTGAGGTTGCAGAACCGTCACCTCATTGCATTTTCCCTGCGTGCCTCCAGAGGGCGCTGCAGCCCGCGTCAATCTTGTTGCCAGCTCCGACGCTCCTGAAACTGAGCTCCTGTTTGCAGCCGGTAGGGCGAGTCTACCGCAGCTGTGAGGCAAATTGAGGAAGGGGGCGCCCTGCCTTCCTGGAGACCCTGCCCTGCATCAGAAGCCCAGAAGGAGCTTTCTTCGTGTTTAAATTCTGTAACTTGAATTCGTCATTGGCATAAAAAATATGTATAAAGTCCTTCGGCAGCGTCGGAGGCTGCTGAGCGTGGAATACACAGAGCTGCCCCGTCAGGGTTGAGTGACCCGTCAGAAAGACGGAGGAACATTCTCCTGTCAGTTTCTTCAGGGACAGCAGGGCGACTTTCTCCTCTCCCTCCCTCTAAAAAGACAGGCAGGCTATCATCTTTGGAGTCTTAGCATTCTCACACACAATGTTCTCAGTTCATCCTGCACCTTGAGAGGGAGGCATTCTCTTTCTCCCAGTTTCATTTTGATTTTAAAACTCAATCTCGGGTTTCAAAAATCTGTTTTAACGATTTTAAACTTTTTCTTTTCTTTTCTTTTCTTTTTGAGACGGAGTCTCGCTCTGTCGCCCAGGCTGGAGTGTGGTGGCGCGATCTCGGCTCACTGCAACTTCCACCTCCTGAGTTCAAGCGAGTTTGTTGCCTCAGTTTCCCCAGTAGCTGGGACTACAGGCACCCACCACCACGCCAAGCTAATTTTTTGTATTTTTGGTAGAGACGGGGTTTCACCGTATTAGCCAGGATGGTCTCGATCTCCTGACCTCGTGATCTGCCCTCATCGGCCTCCCAAAGTACTGGGATTACAGGCGTGAGCCACCGCGCCCGGCCCGATTTTAAACTTTTCAAAACAAAGCTGATGTGAAAAACATGAAATACCAAGAAAGAGCTTGTCATGAGAAGGAACGTTCCCAGTCTCTTCCTTCCCACAGGCCACCCCTGGTTCTACAGCTAAAGACAGCCTTAAGGAACTTTTAACAGTTTCTATTTTCAGGACTTCTTGGGGGTCACCTCCAGATCTTTAAGTGATGTGCCCATGGTACTATTTCTTGTTTTATCGAGTCTAGATTATAAACAATCGACTGAGTTTCTCTTATTACAGAGGAGGATTTAGCCTTTTTGAGGAAGTCTCTTGTGATTCCTGTTTTGAAGATGAGAAAACTGAAGCTCAGGAGGCTCAAGTGAGATGTCCAAGATCACATAACCAAGAGCTGATGGAGTGGGAATTAGGACCCGGGTTTCCTAACTCTACGATCCTTGCAATTTCCACCCCACATTGTGGGGGACGGAACCTTCCTTTGCAAAAATTGTAACTGAGAAAATTATGACAGTGAAAGAGATCTGACCTAACCCACCCCGTGTTGCTTCTAACCTCCAAGCTGTCCTTGTTCATTCCTGGGCAGAGAATGGACTAACTTTGGAAGGAGCTTAGTTTATAGTTTCACTTTGAAACAAAGATGACAACAGCCCTTTCCCAAAACAAACCCCCTTCCTGCTTAGGACTAGATTGCCTTTACAGGACTAATAGATTAGCCACAAGATTGGAAATTATGGTTTAGGAGTCACGTAGCTGGAGCCTATAAGATTCTGAACCGGCCAGTCAAGGTGGCTCATACCTGTAATTCCAGCACTTTGGGAGGCTGAGGTGGGTGGTCAGGAGTTCAAGACCAGCCTGGCGAAGACGGTGAAACCCTGTCTCTACTAAAAATACAAAAAAATTAGCCAGGCGTGGTGGCACACGCCTATAATCCCAGCTACTTGGGAGGCTGAGGCAGAGAATCGCTTAAACCTGGGAGGCTGAGGTTGCAGTGAGCCAAGATCATGCCACTGCTTCCAGCCTGGGCAACATGGAGATACTCCATCTCAAAAAAAAAAAAAAAAAAAAAAAAAAAAAGATTCTGAACCTCCTCAAGTTACTCCTGTAAAATTAAGATCAGTGCTTGAGATATTTTGCAGACTCTGTGCTAGATGTATCAGCTGTCACTACCTGGATCGATAAAATTTAAGATCATTGTAAAATTTAAGATCAGTGCTTGAGATATTTTGCAGACTCTGTGCTAGATGTATCAGCTGTCACTACCTGGATCGATAAACTGGCTCCTCTGGCCTTATGGCCCCCACCCAGGGACTGCCAGACAGCACAAGAGGACAGCTTCGACTTACTATGATTTCATCTCCAACCCAATAATCAGCACTCCTTACTCATGGCCCCCTAGCCACCAAATTATCCTTAAAAACTCTGATCCCTGAATTCTCAGAGGGACTGATTTGAGTAACAATAAAATTCCGACTCCTATACAGCCAGCTCTGCATTAATTAAATTCTTTCTGTGTTGCAATTCCCCCATCTTGATGGCTCTGTCTAGGCAGCGGGCAAGGAGAACCCGCTGGGCAGTTACAGCACCACTTCAAGGCTTACCCGCCAGGGTAATTACCTTCTAGGGTTGTGTTCAGGTGTCAAAACTGATGTAGTGGCCAGGCATGGTGGCTCACATCTGTAATCCTGGCATTTTGGGGGGCCAATGTGGGCGGATTACCTGGAGTCAGGGGTTCGAGACCAGCTTGGCCAACATGACGAAACCCCTTCTCTACTAAAAATACAAAAATTTGCCAGGTGTGGTGGCACATACCTGCAATGGCAGCTACTTGGGAGGCTGAGACAGGAGAATCGCTTGAACCCAGGAGGCAGAGCTTGCAGTGAACCAGAGATTGCACCATTGCACTCCAGCCTGGGTGACAGAGTGAGACTCTGTCTCAGAAAACAAAACAAAACAAAACAGACTGATGTTGTAAGACTCCTTAAAATGGGCCTGACAGATAAAATACAGGATGTCCAGTTAGATATGAATTTCAGACAAAGAACAAATGCTTTTTAGTACAAATATGCCCTAAATATTGCTTGGGGCATACCCACTAGAATATGCATGGGACATACTTGCTTTTATTTGCTAAATCTGGCAATTATAAGAGAATATAGTTCTTTCCCCACCGATTACTAGGTTCATGGTTGAAACTCCTATAATAAGAGATAGGTTAACAAGAGAAGAGTTTAACAAATTTATTTGAAATAAGTTTTATGTGACAGGGGCTGGGTGCAGTGGCTCATACCTATAATCCCAGCACTTTCGGAGGCTGAGGTAGGATGATTGCCTGAGCCCAGAAGTTCAAGACTAGCCTGCGTAACATAGTGAGACCCCCATCTCTACAAAAAGTTCAAAATGAGCTTGGTATGGTGGTGTGCACCTGTAGTTCCAGCTACTTGGGAGGCTAAGGTGGGAGGATTGCTTGGGAAGATCCTCAGTGGGAGGAGGTCAAAGCTGCAGCGAGCCGTGATCATACCACTACACTCCAGCCTGGCTGACAGAGTGAGACCTTGTTTCAAACAAAACAAAACAAAACAAAACAAGTTTTATGTGACCCGGGAACCTTCAGAAATGAAGACCCAAAGAAACAGAGAAAACTGTGTATGCTTATGAACAGTCAAGCAGAAGTATGATTGGATAACATGGTGTAAGCTAATGGTTATAAACAGGAGGGAACTTAGCAAGGCCTGTTCGGATTCTTCTTGGTGTCTCTGTGTCTTCAGATGGGGACATTCCTTTCCTCCAGGTATATGGTGGGCCACCCTGGAGTGAGAGATTTACAACCGGTATCAGAGGAGAAGGAACAAGGGGAAGAAAGTGAGGGAGAACTTCCTGCTTCTGTTGCCTTCTCAAATGCCAAGGTGCCCTGTTTTGGGGTAGTGTGTGCTGAACTCCATCACAATTCTACTTTAAGACTATGAATCTAGGCTTATACTTAGGCTGGTTTCTAGAACTGCAGGTACAGTAACAGGCCTGTGGTTTATTCATGATAAAGGAATTTTTCTGAGAAAGACAGACACTATTTATGATTTCCATACAGATAAAATATAAAACAGGCAAAGTTAAAACATATAATGTTTACAGATACGACGTGTAAAGTAAGATGACAAAGAAAAGCAAGTGAATTGGTAACACAAAGTTTAGGAGAGTGGTTACCTGGTGTGTGTGGGATATGTCATGAGGAAAAGAACACCAGGGGCTTCTAAGCTCTACGGAAATGGTGTGCATTTTATTTTTTGATGTAGTATATTTCTATGCATTTGTTGTGTATATATTTTCTTTTTTTTTTTTTTAAAGGCTGGGTGCAGTGGCTCGCGCCTGTAATCCCAGCACTTTGGGAGACTGAGGCGGGTGGATCACTTGAGGTCAGGAGTTCAAGACCAGCCTGGCTAACAGAGTGAAACCCTATCTCTACTAAAAATACAAAAAAAATTTTAGCTCAGTGTGGTGGTGCACGCCTGTAATACCAGCTACTCGGGAGGCTGAGGCAGAGAATTGCTTGAACCTGGGAGGTGGAGGTTGCCGTGAGCTGAGATCACGCCACTGTGCTCTAGCCTGGACAACATAGTGAGATTCCATCTCAAAAAAAAAAAAAAAAGAAAAAGAAAAAAGAAAAGAAGCATTCCTAGATTCTGAATGACACAGACCAAGGTTGTAAACCTAGCTCTAGCATCTCTGAGCTTTCGCTTCTTTATCTATACAATGGGAATAATAATACTTAGTTGGCAGCACTGTTGTGTGTTTTAAATATAATATATGTAAAGAACATATATGCATCTAGGATGTCTTTAGGAAATGCTACTGTCGATCAAGTCTATGTAGGAGTGAAGTAGAGATTGTGCCAGAACTTCCGCATCCTACCAGATAAGCCGTGGTCAGATACTGTCTTTGCTTCTGTTGGCTGTTGCCTTCTTACCTAAACTCTTTCTTTTGTTAGTGTGTATTGAAATTCTGAAGAAATCACCTGAAACTTCACAGAATTTTGAATGTTGAACTACTTCTCAAAAATAAAACTGTAGCCCTTTAAAACATAGATTTGTGAGTGAATGAGTGATGTTTGTAAAGAGAAGAGCCAAAAAGGAAAGTCAATTCCCTGTTAATGTTAAGTTCTAGCTTCAAAGCACAGGAGACATGCAGAGAAATCAATGAGGAAAAGTCTCTTGATTGGAACAGGCAATCGTTTGCCATGGACATGCAAAAAGCAAATTATTTTCCTTAATTGTACACTCTCAGTCTCCCCACTGGAGAAAGAGATTTTTAGCAAAATTCTAAAATGTGATTTTTTTTTTTTGCATTTTCCCGTGTTCTGTATATTTCTATACAGAATTACTAATATACTTAAGTCTTTTGGCTTTAAAAAAGAGAACCAACTTCCCTTGGCTGAAGAATTCACTTTAAGCCATAATGTAATGTTAAACAAACAAAGTCTTTAAAAAAATAAGGTAAAGGGAACCTTCAAATTAAGAATGCTAGTTGAAGAATTTTTCATTTAAGTATTCAGAACTGGCTGAAAGGAGGATTCACTATGTCAATTCAGAAGGCAATATTCTACAAAAGTTCGTTTTTATACATTTTGCATCAAGTTAAAATATCCTGAGAGTAAAATGTTCAAACTCACTGGTAATACAATAGCATAAATCAAAATAATATCGAGAAATCATTTCACCCTCAAAAATATTAACACTCAGTGCTGCCACAGGTATGGTGTACAGTGAAGTGGGTTTTCTTGCACTTTGTTAGTGGAATATAAATTGGGACAATCTGGAAAGCAGTTTGTTAGTATCTATTAAGAGCTCTAAACATGTCTATATTCTTTGACCTTGTAACTCTGCACTATTTCCTTAAAATCTCAGAGACGTAGCCTTGGTCAATAAGGAAACCACCCACCCTTCATCAGAGGTCTGGGTTCCAGTTCATAGAATAAATGTGTGTGCATGTGATCATTATATTTTCTGATAATGGTGGAAAAGTGAGCTATCTAAATGTTCATCAACAGGGGAATGATGAGGTAACTTAGTGTGCACTCATACTGCGGTAGATGCACCCATTACAAGTACATTTACCAAGATATTAATGAAAAGATAAAATGCTTACAAGTTTACATTAAATGAAAAAAGCAGTATGAAAATGGCACCAAATTATCTCAACTATGCAAAATACACACGTATAAAAATATTGGAATAAGAGAAACCAAACTACGAACAAGTAGTAATGTTAGGATTGAGGGATGTGATTTTTATTTTCTTCTTTATGTTTTCCCATTTTCCAAATTTTCTACAATGAGCAATATTACCATTATAATAAGAGCAAAAAATATTTTAAAAAATTCTGAGGCAGTGGCATATTTCTCTATTGGTTATACACGAATTGACTCCTGTTCAGGGGAGAAAGAAAGCTAATGACACAGGTGCGATATACCATTTCGCTTCCTCAAGGCAGGGTTAAAATGGCATTTTCTCAACATGTGTTTGCTTCAAAGAGTGTGTGCAGCATACATTACCAGTAAGTTGAAGGATTTCACTATATGTCTAGAACTCCAGTGCCTGAGTTGAACAAAAGTCATGGCTTTCATATTGGTATGTGAAATGACATACATCTCTAGTTCCTTGGGAGAGCATGCAGTTTGTAATGCCTCTTATTTTTATGTGATGAAACCCATCTCTATAATTATTAGGCAGAAGGCGTAATGAAGTTGGCTGATTACAAAGGAAGGGAAAGCTGAGTGTTTCCAGCTCTCTGATGTTTTCTGGTGAGAGCCATCGTTTAGAGCAGTGTTATTTTGAAGCAATTTTACTGAGAACGGAATATGTTTATAGAACATTCATTGAGTTTATTGCTTAAGAGCTTTACATTTCATGATTTGGGCATTGGTCTCTCTCTCCAGGATTTCAGAGTGTGTCTTAATACGTTTAGTGTTGCTGTAACTGAACACGAGAGACTGGGTAGTTTATAAAGATAAAAGGTTCTTGGACTCATCATTTTGGTGGCTGGAAAGTCTAAGATTGGGCATCGGTATCTGGTGAAAGCCTTAGGTTGCTTCAACTCACAGTGGAATGGAGCCAGTAGGTGCAAAGAGATAGGGAGAGAGGAGGCAAGGGTTGGGGGTCGGGGGTACCAGGCTCTTTTTAACCAGATCTCATGGGACTTCACAGAATGAGAATTCACTCACCCTGAGGGAGGGCATTCATCTGTCCATGAGGGATCTGCCTCCATGATCCAAACACCTCCCACCAGGCCCGCTCCAACACTGCCACACTGGGGCTCACATTTCAACATGAGCTTCAGAGGGGATGAACATGCAGAGCATAGTATAGCATGGTGGGAATAGGATAAAGCAGGAATCCATCGTTACATTTTACTTACAATCAATGTTCTAAGTCTTCTTGGTTAGATCCTTCTTTAAATATATATAATTCTTAAATTGAAAGGTCAGTTCTAGAGTGACATTGCGTATACTGTTGTTTACAATGCAATGCTCTTTGCAAAAACAGGTTTAGATGAAAGAAAGGCCAGTGGCCAGGCTGACTGGTGACATACAAAGGAAAGGCCATACAAACTTGAACTTTACAAAGTTGTTCTTCACCATTTTGCTGTGTGGTATTTGTTATTCCAAAAACTAAGGAACAGCAATATTCGCTGAAATGTTCATAAAGTCATCAAGTTTATATACCTCCTTTGAAATCTATCATTTGAGAGGTGGGAGGATCACTTGAGCTCAGGAGTTCAAGACCATACTGGGCAACATAGTGAGACCCCATCTCTAAATTTTAAAAAGTAAAAATAAAAATATCATTTGGTCCTGGAAGTCTCACAGATTATAAAGGAAATATTTAAATAAGCCTCTTCAGGTTACTTGAAAAACTCTTTGGCTTAGCTTAGCTGAAATGAACTGAGTATTGTTTCATGTTGGAGAATAGTACTTTGTTTGCTAAAATATAATATTATGTATATACTACTGCTTTATGAATTAATTGTTTCATGGATGTTGGTTTATAGCCCCAGCTAGAGATTAAACACAGCTGTGAGCACGAGCTGTGTCTCATATTCCTTATATTCCCCATGGCATCAAACACAATGCTGAAAATAAGGGTGCATTTGGAAAGAAGCAGGAAAACATAAGACTAGTGAGAGAGAAAGCACCTGAAAATAAAAATCTGAAATGAGACTAGGGATGTAACAGCCTAAAAGAACAATCTAGGGCTGGACTTCAAGGTCTGAGGTCCGGAGACCCTGCAACACATCCCCTTTCAAAAGAAGAAGCTGTTGCATGCGGGGCTCTGTTGGACTTTCAGAAGGATTTTTGCTGGGCATGACCCTTCACATTAAGTGAGGCTTTAAAAAATTTTCGTACTGATACATTCATATTTGAAATGCAGTCTAATGTTCTTATTGAATATATAAAAAGGAAATAGCCCTATTTTGTGTTCTTAATCCCTTGGAGCTTTTTTTATTTTTTAACTTGATCAAATCAACTAAGTGCAGAGATGCTATGAGCCGCTTTACAAAGCACTCAAATGATTTATGGCATCACTTCCCAAGTATTTGTAAAGGATTATTTCAGAAATAATCAATTATATCTTTCTCTCTCTCTCTCTCTTTTTTTTTTTTTTGAGACAGCGTTTCGCTCTGTCACCCAGGCTGCAGTGCAGTGGTGCGATCTTGGCTCACTGTAACCTCTGCCTCCTGGGTTCACGCCATTCTCCTGCCTCAACCTCCTGAGTAGCTGGGACTACAGGCACCCACAACCACTCCTGGTTTTAGTAGAGATGGGGTTTCATCATGTTAGCCAGAATGGTCTCGATCTCCTGACCTCGTGATCTGCCCTCCTTGGCCTCCAAAAGTGTTAGGATTACAGGCGTGAGCCACCGTGCCCCGCCTCAATTATATCTTACATTATCACCCACAGAAATCATCATCTTTAGCTACCATTACATGTGGACCAAAAGAGTGAACATCTTAAAATTCCTCCAGAATAAATAATCTGTGCTAACTCTCATCATTTCCTCAGGCAAGGCTTCACTTTACTAGGTCTTAAAGTTTGAATCTGGCCGGACACAGTGGTGTATGCCTGTAATCTCAGCACTTTGGGAGGCCTAGGCTGGCAGATCCCTTGAGTCCAGGAGTTTGAGACCAGTTGAGGAAACATGGTGAAACCCTGTCTGTAAAAAAACGCAAAAATTAGCCAGGTGTGGTGGTGCACACCTGTAGTCCCAGCTACTTGGGAGGCTGAGCTGAGAGGATTACTTGAGCTCAGAAAGTCAAGGCTGCAGTGAGGCATGGTCACACCACTGGGCAACTGAGCAAGACCCTGTGTCAAAAAAAAAATTTTGAATCTAATAGCATGCAACTTTTTGCTGCTGTTATTTAGTTAATAGTTTATTTGATAAGTATACTCCATGAGAGGCATTCCAAATGGATTTTGGGGATTAAACTTCTTCATATTTATGGACATAAGCATGAATAGAAGGAAGGAAACAATCATGAATGATACATTTTACTATAATCATGTATATGTAAACTACAACACATCCAACTATGTCTTATGTTAAGAAGGACAGTTGGAATTTAAGTGCTTCTGGTGTGTCATTTGTTAAGCTAGTGTCTCTCAGCTTTGAACCTATAGTTCCATATCCTGTTTTGTGATGCAGGCACTCTGCAAACCTTTCTCTTTGTTGGTTGGTTTCTTTAGGCTCTGCCAATTGGGCACTAGAGAGAGACCGTGGGGTTGGAGGGGGAAGACAAGGTGCTCTCTTTTCTGTTTGCGTCAGAGTCACCTCAGCTATACTCCTTCACTTGGCACCAGCAGTTCCCTCCAGAAGCAGCATGATTCCAATTTGCTGACTTACTAAAATACAGAACACCAGCCTTATCATGCCCTCCCAGAGATGTGGCCTCTGTGAACAGGGAGCCCCCTCCCTTCCTCACAGGTCTGGGTCTCAGCTCCCGAGGACCCTCTCCCAGATTTCTGAAGCACCAGCATTATCTGAGCAATGGTCGCTCCTCAGAGGTCTGAATTCCAGTCTGTAGGGACCCATTCTTCAAGCCTGTGAGTTTCAATAATTCCAACCTTTTTCTTGAATTCCTCAGTCCTAGTGGGGATAGCTGTATCGTATGGATGTGGTAAGGCATCTCTGAGATACCTTACTGTTCCTTTATTGCCTTTTTAGTTGTTCCATATCTGGCTAGCAAGTCTTGATATTATATTCTCTCCATTAAACTAACTGGGGTGGTTTCTGTCTTCTTACTGGATCCTGACCAATACAGCTTCCTCAAACAATAAGACTGGGGGGAAAATGATAATGTTCATAAAATGCACATGGCTGGTTGCTGAAAATTTTGGGCAGATAAGAGGGAGAAATTACTTTTTTATTCACAGATCTGGGAGCTTTCCTAATAGTCCAGTGGACCAGGCTATATAGAAATAAATTTAAAAGTACATATATTTAAGCCAATTAAAAGAATATGTATTTTTTTCCTTTGTTGCCTAAAAGTTTCTTGTAGAATCTGTCATTCCTAAAAATCATGTGATGCATCTAGACATTCTATAAGATTCTTTTCTTTTTTTGTTTTTAGAGATGGAGTCTTGCTCTGTCACCCAGGCTAAAGTTCAGTGGCACAATCATAGCTCACTGTAGCCTCGAACTCCTGGGCTCAAGTGATCCTCCTGCCTCAAGTGATCCTCCTGCCTCAGCCTCCCAAAGAGCTGGGATTACAGGTGCCAGCCACCACAGCTAGGTTAAGCATTCTGTATGTCTTCTTAAAGAAATCTTTGCCAAACTCAAGATCACTAAATTCTCCTATCTATTGTATTCCTTTAGAAATTTTATAGTTTTGGCTCTTAACATTTAAGGATTCATTTTGAGTCAAATTTAGTGTATATTGTAAGATAAAGATTTGTTTTGTTTTGTTTTTATTTTTTGTTTTTGTTCATTTGTTTGTTTTTTGTAAATGACACTATAATTCTTTCAGAATCATTTGTTGGAAAGATTGTCTCTACCCCATTGAATTGCCTTGGCATCTTTGTCAAAACTCTACTGGTTACATGTGTGTGTATTTTATTTCTAGAGTCTCTATTCTGTTCTGTTGATTTATATGTCTGTCTTGATACCAATACAACACTATTTTGATTACTGTAGCTTAACAGGAAGTCTTGAAATCAGGTAGTAAGTTCTTCAATTTCTTTTTTAAAATTGCTTTGGCTACTCTAGTTTCCTTGCATTTCCATATAAATTTTAAAATTAGCTTGTCACGTTTATAAAAATAAAGTCTGTTGGGATTTTAATTGGAATTTCCTTAGTTCTACACACCAATTTGGGGTGATAGCAATAAACGTTTTATGATTTGTAACATTAAAATACATAGGTCTATCTTGTGGTTTGAATGAATTTTACCATACATGATTTTGTGACACCATGTACTGGTCATTTGCAAAATATCAGATCACTGACTCATGCAGAACTTCCAAATGTTTACAAATTATATTATATTATATATTTAAAACTCATATTCATTAATATCACTATCTATCTCATTGGAATAGTCTTTAAGTATCAGGGAGCTTTCAAGCTCACAGTGGCACATACATGTTTCTAAAAATTCTGACTTTTGCATGGAAAGCTCTAATTTTATCATTGGCAATAAATGCTTTCAGTTGTTTTCCTTAAAGTGTCAGCCTCACTTTTGGTTCCTTTTTCAGAAAAAAATCTGCCAAAAACCCAAGTATGAATCTTAGTTTGTCTGTCAGTTGCTCTTAAAAAAAATGATGTTAAAAGACAGGGATTGTCAGAGTAGATCAAGAAACAAGACCCAATTATATGTTGCCTACAAGAAACTCCCTTTCACAATGGGGCCAATTTGAGGGTAGAGGGTGGTAGGAGGGTGAGGACTGATAAACTACCTTTTGAATACTATGCTGATTACCTGAGTGACAAAATTGTCTGTACACCAATCCCCCAAGACATGCAATTTACCCACGTAACAAACCTGCACATGTCCCCCTTGAAACTAAAAGTTAGAAAGGAAAAAAAACCTCGTGTTAAATATAAAGGCACATATGGATTAAAAGTGAAAGGATGGAGAAATATATACCATGCTAACAGTAATCAAAAGAGAGCAGGAGTAGCTATATTCACTTTAGACAGCGCAGGCTTCAGGCCAAGGAAAGTTAGTGGAGATAAAGAGACATAATAACCCTTAATTGTGTGTGTCCCTTACAACAGAGCATGAAAATATATGACACAGTAACTGATAGAATTTCATGGATCCACCATTATATTTGGAGACTTTAAACAACCTTTATTGGTAATTAATAGATTCAGCTAGCAGAAAATCAAATAAAAATGGTGTTCTATGAAACAAAACCAAACAATGGTTAGCACAGCTGGCAACTCAAACACAGATGCTTTGTCTTGAGACAATCATTGCATCGCTGACCCAGGAACAACACGGGTTTGAACTGAGCAGGTCCACTTATGCACAGATTTTTTTTCCATAAATATATTGAAAATTGTTTTGGAGATTTGCAATAACTTGAAAAAACTCACAGACAAACCAAGTAGCCTAGAAATATCAAAAAATTAAGAAAAATGTATGCCATAAATGCATAAAATATATGCAGATACTAGTTTATCATTTACATCATAAAATATACACAAATTAGTGATAAAAAGTTAAAGTTTATCAAAAGTTATAAACACAAACACTTACAGACCATATGTGTTCCCATTCCCAGTCAACAGAAATGTAAACAAAAGCAGTAAAGATGTAGTGTTAAATCATAACTGCATAAAATTAACTGTAGTATATACTGTACTACTGTAATAATTTTGTAGTCACCTCCTGTTGCTATTTCAGTGAGCACAAGTGTTGTGAGTATCCACTTAAAATGCCACATGAGCAGTTTGTCTCTCTGGTAAATTTTGTATCATAGTAAAAAGTGGTCTCTCGTTCTTACAAATTTTTCATCATGTTTAGTGCAATACCATAAACCTTGAATAACATTATGGGACTCATATGAACTGCCACCAGTAATGCTGGAAGTGCTCCCAAGAGAAGCAGAGAAAAGTCATGATATTAAAAGAAAAAGTGGGATGTTTTGGCCAGATGCGGTGGCTCACACCTGTAATCCCGGCACTTTGGGAGGCCAATGTGGGTGGATCACCTGAGGTCAGGAGTTCAAGACCAGCCTGGCCAACATGGTGAAACCCTGTCTCTACTAAAAATACAAAAATTAGCCAGGCATGGTGGCATGCCCCTGTAGTTCCAGCTATTTGGGAGGCTGAGGCAGGGGAATCACTTGAACCCAGGAGGCAGAGGTTGCAGTGAGCCAAGATCATGCCACTGCACTCCAATCTGAGTGACAGAGCGAGACTCGGTCTCAAAAAAAAAAAAAAAAGGAAAGAAAGAAAAGAAACGTGGGATCATGTGTGGCATGGTCTGAGGTCTGCAGCTGTGACTGCCCACCATTTCAAGATAAATGAATCCAGTGTTCATTGTAAAAAAAAAAAAAAAAAAAAGGAGACGACATTCGTAACAGTATCACTGCAGTTACAGCAGCAGGCATGAAAACATTGCACTTTTTGCAATTATCTTTTTCCCGGTATTAAAAATGCAGCTTTTATGTGGGTGCAGGATTTCTATAAGAAACACATGCCTACAGACCCTAATATGATTTGAGAAAAATCAAAGTCATTATATAACAACTTAGAGCAAAGGGAAGATGAAAGATCTAAAGCTGAAGAATTTAACGCTGGTAAAGGATGGTTTGATAATTTTAGGAAGAGGTTTAGCTTAAAAAATGTCAAGATAATAGAGAAGTAGTTTTTGTCTACCAAGATGAGCAACACATGAGTTCCCAGATGCCATTAAGAAAACCAGTGAAGAGAAAAGTTATCTGCCTGAATAGGTTTTTAGTGCCAACAAAAGTGCCCTATTATGGAAAAAATATAGCACAAAGGACATTTATTAGTAAGGAAGGGCAATCTGAGCACCAGGATTTAAGGCAGGAAGGGATAGGCTAACTGTACTGTTGGGTGCAAATTCAGATAGGTTGATGATCAGGACGATGCTTATCCATAAAGCTGCCAACCCCAGAGGCTTACAAGAAATGCTTTGTACCTGAAGTCAGAAAGTACCTTGCCAGTAAGGAACAGCCTTTAAAGTTCTTTTGATATTGGACAATGCCCTTGGACACTCAGAACCCCATGAGTTCAACACTGAAGGTGTCGAACTTGCCCCAAACCCAGCATCTCTAATTCAGTCTCTAGATCAGGGGTTCGTTAGGAACTTCAAGCCTCATTACACATGGTACTCTATGGAAAGGATTGCCAAATGCTATAAAAGAGAACCTCAACAGAGAGAACATCATAAAAGTCTGAAAGGATTACACCACTGAAGACACCATTGTTGTTACAGAAAAAGCCATGAAGGCCATCAAGCCCGTAGTAATAAGCTCCTGATGGAGAAAACGATATACAGCTGTTGTGCATAACTTCACAGGCTTAATAAGAGAGCCAATCACAGAAATCATGAAAAAGATTGTGGATTTGGCAGAAAAGATGGGGACTAGGGAGCATGAAGGGTTTCAAGATACAGATCTCGGAGAAATTAAGAGCTAATAAATACCATGCCAGAGGAATTAAAAGAAAATGAAGATGGAGACGAGTGATTTTGAACCAGTGCCAGACAACGAGGAAGAAGATGTAGAAGAAACAGTGCCAGAAAACAAATTGACATTAGACATCTGGTAGACGAGTTCGAATTATCCCGGGCTGCTTTTGACTTCTTTTATGACATGGGCCCTTCTATGTTATATGCACTGAAACTAAAACAAATGGTGGAATAATTGGTGCCATATAGCAATATTTTTTAGAGAAATGAAAAAGTAAAAAGTCAGACAGAAGGAATGATGTAGTACTGTAAAGTTCTGTAAAGTTATACCAAGTGTGCCTCTCCTCCCTCTCCTTCCACCTCCTCCACTCTTCCGCCTCTGCCACTCCTCCTTTCCCTCCTCTTCCTCAGCCTACTCAACATGAAGACAATGAGAATGAAGACCTTTATGATGATCCACTTCCACTTAATAAACAGTAGACTCCCCAAAAACTTAAGTACTAATAGCCTACTGTTGACTAGAAGCCTTACCAATGACATAAACAGTTCATTAACACAATTTTTTTAAAGTTATATGTATTACATACTGTATTCTCACAATAAGGTTAAGCTAGAGAAAAAGCAAATGTTATTAAGGTGGCTCATCCCTGTAATGCCAACACTTTGGGAGGCTGAGGCGGAGGATGGCTTGAGTCCAGGAGTTCAAGACCAGCCTGGGCAATATAGTGAGACTCTATTTCTACAAAAAACAACAAACAAAAACAAAACAAAATGGAACAACTTATATGTGGATTTTTGACTGTGTAGGGAAAACCCTGCATTGTAGTTTGATAGGCAGCAGAAGTTGCTTTATATGTGCTTCCCATTTCATCATGTAGAATAATAAAAAAGTCATGGATTTAAAGGTTGAGATTAAATAAAATCAATAATCTTTACTGCTGCAAGGACATTGTTAAGTACAACTGTTTTTTCTTAGTATTATTATTTTTAGTTTTTTGCAAGTGTGTAACGGTAAGAAATACAGAGACTACTAGTGTAGTTTGGTGCCCTGCCTTGATTTGTGTTAAGATAACTTTAGTTTTACTCACCACTGCTTTTGCATTATCATCACCAACGTCAATACAGTGGATAAGGCAAATAACATGTTAGTATTATTGTAAATACACTTTTGACTTTGCAGACCCTTTGTAATAGTTTCAGGGAACTCTCCTAGAGCTCCATTAATCACACTTTAAGAACCACTGCTTTGGCCAGGCGTGGTGGCTCACGCCTGTAATCCCAGCACTTTGGGAGGCTGAGGTGGGCAGATCACTTGAGGTCACTTGAGGTCATGAATTCAAGCCATGAAAGTCATCAAGCCCATAAATAATAAACTCCTGATGGGTAAAACTATGTACAATTTTTGTGCATAACTTCACAGGCTTAACAACAGAGCCAATCAAGGGAATCATGAAATTGCCCATGCCTGGGCAACATGGCAAAACCCTGTCTCTACTAAAAATACAAACAATTAGCCTGGCATGGTGGCATGCACCTATAGTCCCAGCTACTCTGGAGGCTGAGGTACTGCAATCACCTGAACCTGGGAGGCAGAGGTTGCAGTGAGCCAAGATCACGCCACTGCACTTCAGCCTGGGCGACAGAGCAAAACCTTGTCAAAAAAATAAATAAATAAAAAGAACCACTACTTTAGGAGCACAAAAGGGCATTTACTACAACCTGCAAGAATTCTGGAGGCTGTGTTGAGAGAGGGAGGCCTGAGCTGAAGCTCTACGGACACATATGTAAGAAACGATTGGCTGTCTAGACAAAGAGAACAGCAAGAGCAAAGCACAAGGTGTGAACAGGGCTCCCTTCCTTGGTTTTGGTTAAACAAAAGATGCAGGGAGGGCAAGGGCAGGAACTGAGACGCCAAGAGATCCAGAGGGCCTTGGATGCATCAAAGAAGCTGAGACTTTTTATCCTTCAGGCGGTGGGGAACTTTGGAAGATTTTAGAGCATGGGAGCGACAGAATTAGAGTTGTCTGTTAGCTCCAGCACTCTTAAAAGGATATGTTGAATGGATTTTGGAGGTTTGCATTAGAAAAAAGGAACTCAGTTAGAAGCCTGTGCAAAGTAAGAGATGATTTAATAGAACAGATGGTCAACTAATTAAGCACTCAAAACCCCCATCCATTAATTCAGTCAGAGTATTCTAACTGATGCACAGTTAGACTCAGGGGACACAACTTGACATCACAGTTAATCCATGGATGCAGACTCAAATGATAAAATGAAAGAAGTCTTAAAGATCATGTTTCTATTATTTGTGTCCTTCTAGACCCTCAAAATAAAATTCCCATGGCCCCTGCTCAGCTTAATCATTTCCTACAGTGATTAGAAAACCGAGAGCAAAGAACAGGGGTAGGAACGGGTCTACAAGCTATGTTTGTTTTTCACAAGAGCATAATCGGTATAGAGATCTATCATTACTATAGAGATATGAGGTCATAGAATCAGTTAATTTTTAGGGATTAACTATTCTGTGTATGTGCATGCATGCATATGTGTCCATATATTTACAGTCATATGCCACACAATGATGTTTCCGTTAACAGCAGACCACATATATGACAGTGGTCCCATAAGATTATAAGATCTTATTTTTGCTGTATCTTTTCTGTGTTTAGATTCCTAAATCCTTACCCTTATGTCACAATTGTCTACAGTATTTAGTTGAGTAATATGCTATACAGGTTTGTAGCTTAGGGGCAATAGGCTACACCATCTAGCCTAGGTGTGTAGCCAAGTAGCTGGGATTACAGGCGACTGCCATGACGCCTGGCTAATTTTTTGTATTTTTAGTAGAGATGGGGTTTCGCCATGTTGGGCAGGCTGATCTTGAACTCTGACCTCAGGTGATCCGCCCGTCTTGGCCTCCCAAAGTGCTGGGATTACAGGCATGAGCAACCATCCCTGGCCTCCATCAACTCTTGTCTGGACTTCTGTGATGACCCCTAACTAGTCTCCTTGCTGCCTACCCTTCTTCAATCCATTTTATGTACAGCATCTACAGTGATCTTTTAAAAATATAAATCAGATCATATAATATGTCTGCTTTTAATCCTCCAGTGACTGCCTATTCGACTTAGAAAAAAATCCAAAATGCTTATGCTGTTTTGCAAAGCTTTACATAACTGGACCTGCCTGCCTGCCTCTCTGACTTCTTCTGTCATTGCTTGCCTTGCTCCACAAAGTCTAGTCATGCCAACCTTGGTGTGTTCCTATCTCGGGGCCTTTGCACTAGCTATCGTTGCTGTAAGGAATACTATTTCTCCAGAGCCTCACATGAATTTTAGGTTCTATCAAATTATGAGGAACCCCTAGGGTAGCCTCTCTGTCAACCCCCACCTCTTGCTCTGCTTCCTGTTGCTCATAGTCTAGCTGGAGCAGCACCTGGAACATTGCCTGGTACGCAATAGGTTCTCAATCAATATTTGTGGGATAAATGAATGGATGGATCATAGGTACATTTTCTTTTCTTCTTGTTACTTTTAATGGTTTTCACAAAACTCTAAGAGCAAATAATTTCAAGGATAGAATTAGTTTAGCACCATCTTTTGAGTGCCAGTTAGCCTGCTGGTCCTCCTCCCCTTCCTGTTCCCCTTCCCCTTCCCTTCCCCTCCCTCCCTTCCTCTCCTTCCTTTCCTTCCCCTCCCTCCCTTCTTTTCTTCCTTCCTTCCTTCCTCCCTCCCTTCTTTCCTTCCTTCCTTCCTTCCTTCCTTCCTTCCTTCCTTCCTTCCTTCCTTCCTTCTTTGCTATTGGTCAGGGTTTTATTCCTTCTAAAACCATGTAGTAGAAATTAAAATTACTTAGAAAGGACATAGATGACTTTCTTTTAACTAGTGTTATGGGTTGAAATGTGTCTATCCCCAAATTCACATGGTGAAGTCCTAACTTTCAGTACCTCAGAATGTGGCTTAATTTGAAAATAAGATTGTTGCAGATATAATGGGTTAAGATGAGGTCATAGTGGAGTAGGTTGAGCCCCTAATCCAATACAACTGGTGTTCTTATAAAAAAAAAGGGACATTTGGACACAGACACATACACAGGGTGGGGGTGCCATGTGGAGATGAAGGAGACATTGGGGTGATGCACCTATAAGCCAGGGAACATCAAAGATTGCCACCAAACCACCAGAAGCTATGGGGGAGGCATGAAATAGATTCTTCTTCACAGCTTCAGAAGAAAGTAACTGCTGACACTTCGATTTTGGACTTCTGATTTCTAGAACTGTGAGACAATAAATTGTTGTTGTTTAAATCATCCACTTACCAGTATGTTGTTATAAAAGCCCTGGGAAACTAATACGACCTGTTAGAGGCATCAGTTATGGTTACAGAGCAGGAGAATTCATCTGTACATTTACGAGATAGAAATGTTTCCCTCTTTTTTGTTTTTGTTTTTGAGATAGGGCTTCACTCCTGTCACCCTATGGTGACAGAGGCTGGAGTGCAGTGGTGCAATCTCGGCTCACTACAACCTCCACCTCCCGGGCTGAATCAATTCTCCTGCCTCAGCCTCCTAAGTAGCTGGGACCACAGGCATGCACCAACACAGTTGACTAATTTTCATATTTTTTTTGTAGAGACTGAGTTTCACCATGTTGGGCTGGTGTCAAACTCCTGGTCTCAAGTGATCCGCCTACCTTGGCCTTCCAAAGTGCTGGGATTATAGGTGTGAGCCACCACATTGGGCCACATCAATGTCTCCCTCTTTAGAGAAAGATGGGAAGAATAAATCATAAAAATCTCAATCTGGGAGACACAAATATATAAACAAATTATTACAAAATATGACAAAAACCGTAATCAAGGCACAAAGTGCCATGAGAACACAGTGGCAGGAGCTGCTTTCTGTGCCCAAGGAAGTCAAGGAAAGTTTCAGAAAAGAGATGGCAGTTCATATGGGTCATAAAGGATGAGGAGTTTTCTTTTTTTTATGAGACAGAGTCTTTCTCTGCCACCCAGGCTGGAGTGCAGAGGCGCCATCATAGCTCACTGCAGCCTTGGCTTCCCAGGCTCAGTGATCCTCTCACCTTAGCCTCCTACGTAGCTGGGACTACAGGTTCCTGCAACCACACCCAGCTAATTTTTTTTTACTTTTTGTAGAGACAAGGTCTTGCTATGTTGCCCAGGCTAGTCTCAATCTCCTGGGCTTAAGTGATCCACCCGCCTTGCCTCCCAAGGTGTTGGGATTATAGGCATGAGCCACCACACCCAGCCATGGAAAGAAAAGGCACCGCGGGCACATGGAACAGATTACAGAAATCCACAGATGTGTAGGAAAACATGTAGAGGGAAGTAAGTATCATGTAGAAAACATCTTTTTCCCTCCAGGCACCCACAAATCAAGAGTTTAGGTTTTCTAGTATTCCTCTAACCATTTTGAAACTATTAAAGCAGTAGGATCATTTTCCCCCCAAAAGAAATCTTATCTACCCCAATGTATAAAACAACCTCTTTGGGTGAGGAAGGCCTAGGAGTTTCTGCAGTGGTTCCTGACTTCTCTGTGTGAAGTGATGGGCCACTTTGGGAACCAGTGCTTTAAAAAAAAAAAACAATTTGAAAGCTGTTGGCCTTTACTGTTTTGAAGCAGATTTAGGTGGAAGCTGTGGGGGCTATGAAAATGATGCAGTCAATTCTGCTGCAGGGAGCAGGAGTGACAGATGGGAATCCCCTCTAGCACTTGCTTGAGTCTACACTCCCCTGGGCTGCTCAACTAAGTGCCACAGGGCTGCTAATGCAGGGCTTCTCTGGGGGACTTCTCTGGTGGGCAACTTTGGCTCAAAGACTTCCCATCAACCTGGCTGAAATTTTCTTGGAACTGTGCTGCCATCTGAGACTGCCTATCCAGCACCCCTTATTACATCCTTCTCATCCTTCCCAGCTCCCCTCACTTCCTGAAGCTCCCTCTCCTTTTTCCCTCCTTGGCATTTCCCTCAATAAATCTCCTGCCTGTCTAATCCAGACTTGGCATCTGCAGAGGACCTCATCTAAGGAAATTAAACAAGAGGTCTGTATTATCCCTACAATTGCGTATTTCCAGATTAGCTAACCTAAGAGTTCCAAAGTGCACTAATATTGTTGCGATGCCAATAAAACCCAATAGGGAGGAGGAAAGGATTGAGAAAGGAACACCTAGGCATTCTGTTGTGTTCTCAAAGCTTGCAAATTGATCATGAGTGACATCCAAAATCTAAGACTGGGCAGATGGAAATACTTGAACAGATATTAAATAGCCAAAGTAGAATTAAAGAATAGTTACTGGAGGCTGTTTTTACACCCACACAACCTGGCAGATCACTGCTGTACAGTCTTTGTTGCAAAAAATACTACAGAAATATGGTTCTTTGAAAACATCTTCTGTGCCTGTATAAATGACATAGGATCCGGAGGCATTTCTGCAAATAATATGTTTTCCTGTGCCAGTGTATAAATAGCTGTAGAGTATTGAGAGTAAGAGAAAGTTGCCAAGACTATTGCTACACTGACAAGAGAAGCAGCCGACTTGGAGCTTGCTCCATTATTTGCTGCTAGGCCTAAAGTTCAATGAGACTGAATACAGATGTTGTTTTCATGTGACCAGATAAGAGGGCAGATGCTGCCATCTCTGACTACATAGAAAAGGCCAGAAAAGGGCCTTTGCAATGTATCCACCCTTTTGGTGAGGTTTCCCTTCCAGACAAGTGCTTTCCTTCTAGAGAAAAATGTTGCCTTTTAAAATGATGATCAAAATCAGGCCTCTACAGCTTTCAATGCCATAGTGTCCTGGTGATCTTCCTGGGCTGAACTGTCCTCTCTTGGCCAAAGATACCTCAATTTTTCCTTTCTACCTTCAGGCAAGACTTACAAAAGGGAGAGACGAATCTACAGAAAATAGGAAAATCTAGGATGTCCTGGCATACCCTGGAGATTTGCATCACTAAATATACAGAATCCCTGGCATGCCCACAGTGGCCCTTGCTATCAGTTTGGACTTTGCCTGTGTCATTTACTATTGTCTGGATGTCTCCCCAAATTCTTTTTTTTGACACTTAATCCTCATTGTGGTGGTAAGAGGTGGGACCATTTGGGAAGAGAGTAAGTCACGAGGACTCTGCCTGCATGAATGGGATTAGCAATCTTATAAAAGGCGCTGGAGGGAACCAGTTTAGGCCCCTTTTTTCCCCTTGTTCCTTCTATCATGGAAGGACACAGTGTTCAAGATGCCTTCTTGGAAGGAGACACCAGGGCCCTCACAAGACACTGAACCTCCCTGTGGCTTGAACTCATGCTTCCCAGCCTCCAGAACTATAAGGAACGAAATTTCTGTTCTTTATGTAATAAATTACCCAGTCTCAGGTATTTTGTTATAGCAGCACACTAATGGATGGAGACACCATTCCTTCATTTGTACTTTAATTCATATAATAAACTTTTTTTTTGTTAGTTTACTGTGTGCAGGCAAGATGCAGTGCACTGAGGATAGCAATGAATGTGACCGGCAAACACCCTTGCTCTCTGGTAGCACATGCTCGTGGTGGGAAGGAAGGTGGTAAATATACAACATAATGGAAATCTGAGTGATGAGAGAGTGACTGGGAGGAGAGTGGCTATTTTTGATAGGGTGGTCAGGGATGACCTGTCTGAGAAGTTGGTCATGGGAAGACTATGGAGATTAGGTAAAATCAAGTGCCGACACTTAGTTGGATATGAACTTGGTCTCTCCATTGGAAAGAAGGCTGATAGGGCTGGATCACAGTGAGCACAAGAGTGCAGTGGGAGATGAGGTCAGTGTGAAAGGCTGGGCCCAGTAAGGTAGGGCTTTACAGGCCCAGCATGGTTAGGAATACGGGCTTATTCTAAGTGTAGGGGGAGTTCATTGGAGTTGTTAGTTCTTTTGTTTTGTTTTTTGTTTGTTTTCAGATATAGATATTTTAAATGTGAGATGTTTCTGTCAAGGATCTGAGCACTTATATCTTTTGAATCATCAATTGCCCTGGTTTGTTATGGGACTTGCTTCCTCTTAGAATGTGTCTTTGTGTCCTCAGAGTCTAGCACATCACCCACCTAGTATGTGTGAGTGCTCAATAAGCACTGATTAAATGAAATTGTTATTGAGTATGAGAAGGACAAGGCTTTGGTTAAAATATAATCAGTGTGAAATACGAGTATTTAATAGGTTAGCAGAAGATGGAACCCAAAGGGAAGAAAGCAGAGAAGTTCTTATGTTATGACAAATTCCTAGTGAAGACGTGTGAATTGACTACTAAAGTTAATGGAGGAACTTCAGAATGTTGGGATTCAAAGTGAGAGCCAGGAAACAGGCAGAGTTGTAAAAGTGTTTCAGTGACTTCAAGGATGTGTGCCATATTTGTCTTCTCACTGGCTGTGATTTCGTCTCCTTACTGGGGAGGCAAAGGAACCTGAACTCTCTCCCTGTTCTGGCTTGTTAGAAGGCAAGGTGAACGCTTGTCCTTCTTTATGGTCATCCAGTAACTGAAACCTTTTCCTATGTTTGGATTTTCCCACCTTGTGTCAGTGAAATACAGAATGTACCTTCTACTATAGAAACAGAAGGCTCAGGTACTTGCTTACTCAGTCTCCTCTACGTACAGGTGTGAGTCATGGACTCCACTCATGAAATGAAGTCATGAAGTCAGGGAACCATAAGAAACTCTCCAGTGTCTCAGGATCAAAGGCAGCAGAATGATCAAGCTTGGTAGTAGCAGTGCCAGAGGGGCTGGAAGAGCCCAGCGTCCAGTTAGATTGTTGCCTATGCAACTGTCTCTGAATGGGTACTTTTCCTGGCTGCCCAGCCACACACTTGACTCATCAGCCTTTTTAGTGATTCTGTGAGCCACGTGATAGTCATTCATAAATTCATTTTCTGCTTCAATCAGACAAAGTTTTTTTTTCTAGTTTTTGAAATTAAGAACTCTGAATGATCCAGGAATTAGAACCAGAAATGGAATGGTTGCAGGCCATAGGGCCTTAGAGAAACATAGGATGTATACAGAAATATGGGACTGTTGTTATCTGGCCTGATTGAGGTTGAAGGCAAAGACAATGCAGCTGGTGTGATTAAGAGTTCTTGTCATGATCTAGAGAACCAGTTAATCAAATTGTCACCTGTGTGCACCTAGACTGAATTGTCCATTGAAGGCACAAAGCTTTGGGGAACTAAGAGATCAATTCTATTGAAGAATATGAAGGACACAGGGAGTTCAATAACTATGGGATGAGATGGCTTCTCCTAATTGTAATGGATAGCTTCAATGAAAAGAAAAACCTACTCAAATTCCTAACTTCTCAGTTCAAAGTATGTGCTAAAATCCAGAGGCTTCCCTGGGATCATTATAAGAACATCTTATCTTTTGCTTTTGAAATGTGGAGAGAGTCAAATACAAAATGCACAGTTTGATCTCCAAAATTTCTGAATTAAAGAGTTGAATTCGCATCCTCAGGTGGTCTGTTAGGAGAAAGTTGAAGCACTGACTGTGGGGAGAGTGGGCCTGGGGAATTTGAATGGGAAGATATAGATGATTCATGTAGGCCATGGCCAGGCATGCCTCAATGAAACCTTGAGATGACCCGGTTACCTAATTCAAAAATAGAATGCAGCAGTGTGTAATTGTGGGACATAGGAATTTTCTTATACAGTAATGAGATGGACACTTGAATGCAAATGTATTCCTCCATACCCCCAAGAGCGTAAGACAGTATAAATGGCAGATCAAAATCCTTATTTCACGAGGGCTACTGAGACTACCAAACTTTTGGCAAATTTTAAAATTTTGTTCTTTTGCACTCCTGTTGGCTGGTTTAAAAATAAAACCAAGCTAAAATAACTTAAGTCAAATCCGAATAACCATTCTTACCAGGTTTCAAACATAAACCAGCCTTTGTGGTCTAACCCAGTTTACTCAGCATATCCTGAATCTTGAATCCCCACTGAGTATCTTTGCTTTTTCTCTCTATCCCTGTAAGTGGCGGACATAGGGAGTTTGTTTTCATTTGGCAGAGTAAACAATATACTTTCAGCACAGTGCCTTAGGGTTATGCCTGTTTTCTGACTTCATCTCAAATTTAGTACATGGAATGTGGAGCTGGTTCACTATACTAATCACATTGTACTGATAAACTTGGAAACAGGAAGCAACATGAAGACTAGGTGCCTCAGAAAATCTGTGTGTCAGAAGGTGGCAAATAAATCTCATGAAATTATGGGGCCTGTTACCTTAGTAAAATTCCAAGTGTGTGCATGTGTGTGTGTGTGTGTGTGTAAGAGAGACAGAGACAGAGCATGCATGTGTGTGAGAGTGCCTGGGGAATGTTGGAATAGTTCCTACAAAAAGAAGGAAAAGTAGCTGTCCATTGTGCTTCTTGCCACTGAAAAAGAGAAAGACCATCTTTTATAGGTGTTTTTGAATTTTGGAAATAATATATACCACGTTTGGATCCTATGGCAGACAACTACTAACTGTCTACCAATATGGATTTCTCCTTTTTAACAGAACCCCAAATCTGTTTGGGCAGCAATGTATCCAGTTAAAAATATTAGACTCCCCTGAAGCTAGGAATCAACAAGTATCAAAGTCTGGTTACCGTGACATGCTCTCCAGATTTCTGCAAAAGATGCCATCTCTTTTTGTCTCCCTCCCTTCTCCTATCTGGAGCTGGGGTAGCCATCCTGTGGCCATGAACACGAAGAAATGAGCTGAGCACAAATTGTAAGTGCAGGATGGTAGAGCAGAAAGATAGAAGGATACTGACACACTGTTGCAATCTACCTCCAGACTCCTTAGTATGAGACAAAAATCAACCTCTATTTGGTTAAACTATTATGCCTGGATTTGTTGCTCCTTATACAAAGGTATTATACGGGCTCATTTATTGGGTGACCAGCAAGGCTGTTAGCTTTGAGTGGGGCCCACAGCAAATCTCTCCAACTTGTCAAGGCATTGATACAAAGCAGTTTTGCCCCTTGCCCCTTATTATCAGAGGATCCGATGAGGCTCAAAGTGCTTGTGGCAGAAAATATATTGTATGGACCCTTTGGAAAAATCTATTAGGAAAATAATGGGGAAGGTCCTTTGGATTTTAAAGAAAGTGGCATTCCACTGGGCAAGTAATAATTATGGAGAAAAAGCTTGTAACTTGATAATGAGTTCTGTTTCTGGGCTCTATTCCATTAGTCTGTCTATCTCTAAGCCAATACTATACTGTCTTGGTTTTATACACTTATAAGTTCTTGTTATTTGGTGGAGCTATCCTTTCACTTTGTTCTTCAAGAGGATTTTAACTATTTTTGGCCCTTTGTGTTTTTATATAAATTTTAGAATCAACTTGTTGAGTTTCATTAAAAAAAAAAGATCTGTTGGAGTTTTGACTGAGATTGCCCCAAATCTATTAAATTGGGGAGAACTGGCATGTGTATTCCAATCTATGAGAATACTTTGTCTCTCTATTTGCATAGTTAAGTTCTCTAAAAAAAGTTATAGTTTTCTCCGTAATGATCTTGCATATTTTCTGGTAGATTACTCCTTGACATCTAATATTTTTAATGCTACTACAAATAAGAAATTAAAAATTGTTTATTTTCTAACTATTTGGTGGCTGGTATTTAGAAATAAGATGCATTATACAGACAATAATCTTGTATAAAGCAAATTTGCTAAACTCTCTAACTCTTATAATTTCTCTGTGGGTTCTTTCAATTTCTCTAGATATAATTTTCTTATGTGAAAAATAATGAAAGTCTTTTCCGACAATTCTTAAAACTTTCCCTTATAAATTAGCTGGGTGTGGGGGCGGGTGCCTGTAGTCCCAGCTACTCAAGAGGCTGAAGCAGGAGAATCGCTTGAACCCGGGAGGTGGAGGTTGCTGTGAGCCGAGATCGCGCCACTGCACTCCAGCCTGGGCGATAGGGTGAGACTCCGTCTCAAAACAAAACCAAAAACAAAAACACAACCAAAAAAACTTTCCCTTATTTAACCTGCTCTTACTAGGATCTGGATTAATGCTAATTAGAGAAGTATTACCAGAAATCTTCGTTTTGTTTTTGATCTCAAAGGGAATGCTTTCAAAATTTTACCATTAAATATGAGGTTTTCTTTGTTCCCCTATATACCCAAAAGAGGTGTGTGTGTGTGTGTGTGTGTGTGTGTGTGCGCATATACATGTATATTTAAATGTAATAGATGTTGCTCGATTGCTTTCCCAAAAAGCTGAAATAATTAACATTTCTATCAATTAGCATTTTTGCCAGTGATAGGCATTATAATTCTTTAAAACATTTGCCATTCTGTTGGGAATAAAATGATATCTTATAATTTTATTTTAATTTGCATTTTCTCAATGGCTAGCAAGTTTGATCTTCTCATATGTTGCTGGCCATTTGAATTTGCCCTCTTATGAACAGTCTCTTCATGTCCTTTGCCTAAGTTTTTGTTTATTTCTTACTTTTAATTTGAAATAAATTTTTGCATGGTATAAGTAGCTTCATATGCCTTCTGAATTGCAAGTACTTGTTGAAGCTTATAAATCTTTAAGTTTTTTTTTTTTTTCAAGATGGAGTTTCACTCTTGCCCAGGTTGGGGTACAATGGCGTGATCTTGGCTTGCTGCAACCTCTGACTCCTGGGTTCAAGTGATTCTCTTGCCTCAGCCTCCCAAGTAGCTGTGATTACAGGTATATGCTATCACATCTGGCTAAGTTTGTATTTTTAGTAGAGACAGGGTTTCTCCATGTTGATCAGGCTGGTCTCGAACTCCTGACCTCAGGTGATCTGGCTCGGCCTCCCGAAGTGCTGGGATTACAAGTGTGAGCCACCACACCTGGCCCTTATGATTTTAAGCTATAAAATAGCTTTAAATTTGTGATAAAATGTCTATTTTTTCTTTTGTGTCATCTATTTTTCCAATCTTGTCCACATGTTGTCTCCTAAATTTTCTTGTAGAATTTTAAGTTTTTAGTATTCTACATTTAAGTCTTTTAGCCATTTAGGCTGAAATTTATCTTCATATATGGTAAAACAAAGAGATCTAATTTAATTTTCTTCCACTTAGATTATTTGTATTACCACCATTTATTAAATAATGCATTATTTTCTCACTGAGATAAAACGTCATCCTTATCATATATTAAATTCTCATATGTAACTGGACTTAAATTTCAGATTGTTCTGTTAAATTTTGTGTTCAATGCCAATAAAATATTTATTAAAGCAGATTATTCGATGTTCTTATAATTATTGAAGCATGTCTTCACCCCCTTCACTAACCTTCTTTTTCATATTTTTTCATGGTTATTCTGAGATACTTATCCCCTGGTATAAACTCTTAGATCATTTATTTAATTATTCTTTCCTCCTTTCTTCCCCTTTGCCAAGAAAGAGCCCTGTTGGAATTCTAATTTGAATTTTATTAAGTTTACATATTAATTTGAGAGACTGACATTTTTATATTAACATTTTTTTCCATCCAAAGTCATAGTTTGCTTTTCTATTTGTGCATATCTTAGTTTATATCAAGATTTTCATAATTTCCTATGCTCTGATTTTTAAAATTTATTCCTAAGCATTTTGAAGTTTTTACCTTTATTGTGAATGAATTTCTCTCATATCTATTTTTAAATTTATTTCCAGGACAGAGAAAGGTTACTAGTTTTTGTATACTTATCTTTTATCCAGCCACCTTACCTAGTTCTCTTGTTAAGCCCAATAATATTTTTGTAATAGATTCCCTTGGATTTTCTATTTCTACCTTTTCTTTTCCAACGTTTATGTTATTTCACTTTTTAATCTTTTTTCAATTGCTAAAATTCCCAAGACAATGTTAAATAATGCTAATCTAGTTTCTGACTTTAATAGAAATAGTTATAGTCTTTTATCATTTAGTATAGTATTCAATTTTATTTTTTGGCGATTAGTCTTTGTTATACATATTTCCTTCTATCTCTGTCTGACTTTGATTTTTTACAAAGATTAAGTGATACATTTTATCAAATGACCTTTTCCATCTATTGACATAAGCATTTGTCTTTTTCCCTTTAGTTTACTCATGTAATAATGTTAATAGACTTTTTGATACTCATTCACATGTTAATTTACATGGTAAGTCTTGATTTATTATTTTTAATTTTAAAATACACTGTTCCGTTTCTTTCAATATGTTGCTGGATTTATTTGTTAAGGTTTTATTTAGAATTCATAATGTCTAGATTCAGTCCTGTTATCCTGCTCCTTAAAAAAAGAATAATTTCTATACACATGAGATTAATCCCAAATTTTATTGTTTTGTAATGATTTTCCTGGTTTAGTATTAAAGTTATTTAGTCTTCAGAATAAATTGGAGGAGTTTTCATCTTTTTGTAAGGACTGGAATATTTTAGATGCCATTGGAATAACCTGTTATTAAGAGGTTAAAGCTCAGCTGTGAAACCTTCTGATGTGGGTGCTTTGTCCAGTGATAGATCTCTAATTATTTTCCAATATCGCTATGGTAACTGGTTCTTTTCAAGCTTTCTTCTTATTACTGGGTTTTCTAATTTTATTTTTGCTAGAAAATTATTTCTCCTAGATTTAAAAATGTTTCATCATAGAGCTGCATGTAATATTTATTTATAATATGTTTAATCTCTCCTGTGTCTATGGTTTTAGAGGTGTTTATCATTCCTTTCAAAGAACTAGCTTTTGGACTTATCTGTTTTTGTTTATTTTTATTTTTATAAATTTCTGCTTTTTCTTCTTTATCGAATCATTCTAGTTTTTTAAACTTTTTTATGTAATTTGGAAAATTTCTTAAGATCTGAATAATCCATTAATAAGTTTTTTTTGTTGGTCAAATCCACCAAGATTAATTTTTATGGTTTACAACTAGAATCCATAGTTCTAGTTGTCAAAAAGTATCTAAGTAGGATGAAAGGACTAATACATGAAGAAAGCCAGGAAGAAAACTTCATAAGCTAAGTGAAAAATTCTACTGGTGTAAATGTATCAAGGAGGTGAAAGGCAAGAAGAAAGTATGCTTTATCCTTTGGGGCAATGTTTCTCCACTTAAAAGAAATTATTATTTCCCCTTAAGGAGAAAAAATAAATCAATGAATTACTGAAGTTTAAAATTAAATGCAATTTCTCTCCAACAACAGAAATTAAATACTAAGGAATAAGATGTTTTCAGATAGGGTTGAGCTTTGGGGGTTTCCCAAACTTTTAAAAAATCTACGTTTTTTTACCCTATTCTTCCTTCCCCACCAAGAACAATTTTTTCCTCTTGGAGGCAATGTTACCTCCGCTGAGAATTCGTGCTTCGAGATATAAGTATAAGACATAAGGAAACTTTGCCCCATAGTGGGTTATTTCAGATATCCAGAAAGAGAGTAATACATAAGGTTCTGGAGAAACTTAAAGATTCTTCAGCACTAGCAGATTTGAGAAATCCTGTTCAGACCCCCACAAGAATAAATAAGGTCTCTGGTGTTTGCTAATAGGTCTGGAGGCAACCAAATGTAGATCTGTGTTAGTTCAACAGAGGTCGGGGTGTTCATCTGAGACTTAATGGAAAGCCAATAGAGACTCAGATGGAATAACTTGACCATTAGAAGTAACGTGGAATATATCTTCAACAACTCTGATGCCTTTGCTAGGAAACTAAAGAAGTTAATGGATCACAGGTGGTGGTTACATTTCTTTTTTTTTAATTTTTTTTATTTTTCATTGAAGGTCTTGAATGTGCATAATATATGAAGATGTTGGAAGTAAACATTTGCCATAGAAATGGTATAAAAGAATAAGATTTAACTTTGTGTATGGAGTTTGGCTTTTGAACACCAATAATTTGGCTGTTGGTTATGGCTGATAAAGTAATGTCATATTGAAATTTGAGGTGTGAGAACCAAAAATCTACAATTATGAACACGACAAAGGAAGGCTAGTAGTAAAAGAAGTTTCTGTAACTCCAATAAAGAAACAAGAGATGTTTTGGGGAGATATTTACACCCTCCTGTGTATACCAATACACACAGTAAAGACAAAAAAAGTGAGCTTGAAATTCAACCACTACGTAAAATTCTATTTTACCAACACTACTAAATTTAACAGGTATATCTGTAAAGAGGTCATATTAGTCTGTTTTCATGCTGCTAATAAAGACATACCCAAGACTGGGTAATTTACAAAGGAAAAAGATTTAATTGACTCACAATTCCTCATGGCTGGGGAGGCCTCAGGAAACTTACAATCATGGTGGAAGGGGGAGCAAACACATCCTTCTTCACGTGGTGGCAGGGAGGAGAAGAATGAGTGAAGGAGAAGAAAGCCCTTTATAAACCATCAATCTCCTGAGAACTCACTATCATGAGAATAGCCCTCACGATTCAATTACCTCCTAAGACATGTGGGCACTATGGGAACTACAAGATGAGATTTGGGTGGGGACACATCCAAACCATATCACTGGTATAACTTTTCAAAGTCATAATCTAGGAGAAGAGACAGGAAGTAGCACTGTATGTCAACAGGGAATGCAACTATGCTCACTTGGGGCTTGTTTGCCTTTGATTAACCTCTTGCTTTCCCCCAGCTCTGCTCTATAATACAAGGGGCTGAATCCCATAGCTTGTACCTCTCAGGCTCTCACGTTTCCCAATTAGGTTTGTCCAATGGGAAGTACTGGTAGGGAGATTGGAAGATAGGAAAAAGGGAGAAGCTAAGGTATTTTTTTCTCCTCTCTTTGCCATGGCTGTGTATTTCCTGTGGTTCCAACTCCTACTGAATGCTGGCTCACTATAAGTTCAGCTTTCAGTGGGCTATCCTAGCCTCTGGACTCTGGTAGCATGACCTCCTCCCTTTGTTCTTCCAGCCCATGGGTATTAATGGCTTCCATCTCTAACGTCTCACTTGCCTCACAGTTCCCTATTGTCTTCTCAGCTCTCCCACCATCTGTGTAACTGATTCCCTACAATGACTATCCTGTTTTTAGATGCTCAGACCCCGACAGATAGAGCAGCTAATTGGAAGACCCCCAAATTTAGCATGGATGCATACTGGAAAGCATTTTTGATCAATGAAAGAAGACACAAAAGTGATTGTAATTATAGAAGTTTATTTCAGACTGCTTAGCCAGGGGGAGGGGACAGACAATAGCTTACCCTTTGAAATCATAAACAAGTGCATCCACAATACTTTGCTTGTATCTTAGTCTATGTTGTCATGGGTACTATTGGTTTATACATTTGATTCCCTTAGTAGGCAAGGAGGGTAGATACAGCGTTATATTCAACTCTCATATACCAAGTACTAGGCTCAATGCCTAGCACTTAGCAGGTGCTCATAAATGTATGTAGAACAAATGAAGGATCATGCAGGTCTTCAAGTCTTAAATTATTTTTAAGATTCAGTCTCTTTATATAAGTTCCCAGCCTGGGGTCCATAGAGAGATCTCAGGGAGCCCACAAACTAGGATGAGAAAAAATTACAACCTTTTTTTTTTTTTTTTTTTTTTGAGACAGAGTTTCACTGTGTCGCCCAGGCTGGAGTGCAGTGGTGATCTCAGCTAACTGCAAGCTCTACCTCCTGGGTTCATGCCATTCTCCTGCCTCAGCCTCCCAAGTAGCTGGGACTACCAGTGCCTGCCACCCCGCCCAACAATTTTTTTTTTTTTTGTATTTTTAGTAGATACGGGGTTTCACCATGTTAGCCAGGATGGTCTCAATCTCCTGACCTTGTGATCTGCCTCCCAAAGTGCTGGGATTACAGGTGTGAGCCACCATGCCCAGCTTTTTTTTTTTGAAATGGAGTCTCACTCTGTTACCCAGGCTGGATTGCAGTGACTCGATCTCGCCTCACTGCAACCTCCGCCTCCTGGGTTCAAGCGGTTCTCCTGCCTCAGACTCCCAAGTAGCTGGGATTACAGGCACACTCTACCACACCCAGTTAATTTTTGTGTTTTTAGTGGAGACGGGGTTTCACCATGTTGGCTAGGCTGGTCTCAAACTCCTGATCTCAAGTGATCCGCTCGCCTTGGCCTCCCAAAGCACTGGGATTACAGGTGTGAGCCACCATGCCCAGCCAGGAAAAATTACATTTTTATGTGCCCTAACTTTTTGTTGTTGTTGTTGTTGTTGTTGAGATGGATTCTTGCTCTGTCACCCAGGCTACAGTGCAGTGGCCGGATCTCAGCTCACTGCAAGCTCCGCCTCCCGGGTTTATGCCATTCTCCTGCCTCAGCCTCCTGAGTAGCTGGGACTACAGGCGCCCGCCACCTCACCCGGCTAGTTTTTTGTATTTTTTTAGTAGAGGCGGGGTTTCACTGCGTTAGCCAGGATGGTCTCGATCTCCTGACCTCGTGATCCGCCCGTCTCGGCCTCCCAAAGTGCTGGGATTACAGGCTTGAGCCACCGCGCCCGGCTGCCCTAACTTTTAAGGAGATAGCCCTAACTTTTAAGGAGAAATCTAGCATTTTCTTCGGTTATGAATGCAGGACACTATCCCCAGTAGTTTTTGGAGTACCCATCACCAGTAGAATTCGCAGATACTTTTGTAGCACATTTTGTTGCAACTATCTCAAAATGTATTGTTTATACCCACAAACTGTCACCATATCTTGCTATTCAATGTGTTGATAACATTACTATATCACATGTTTGTTTTTAAATCATTCTGATAACTGTATTTCAATATGATTGGTTTCCTTTGTAATTTCTATTTTTTTTTTCATTTAAAAACATGAATCTGAGAAGAGGAGAATAAGCTTCATGAGACTACTAAAGAGGTCTATGGCTCAAAAAAGGTTGGAATACCCTGCAAACTTTATAATTTGGACTCTGCGGTTAGATTCCCAATTCTGCTTCTTAACAAGTTGCATCTGCTTGGGCTAAGCACAAGTTCCTCATTTGTGAAGTGGGGTAACAATAGCAACTAACTCTGAGGAATGTTGCATGTCATTAATGACAAGTGTGTAGTTTCATACCTGGCACAATTAGTATTACCTATCTAGGCATATAAACTACAAGTCACATGAGAAAAATAGTAGAGTGTTTGGCAAAGAATGGCTTGTCAAGCTAGGGTCTTAATTTGAAGACTGTGAAAGGAGGACTTATGCATAGGTTGACAAAATAGGCCAAGTCTGCCCGGCCACTTAAAACAATGGGGTTTAACATCCCTGATATTTGTCACTACATCTATAGGGAACACATTAATGAAGCAATTAATTACAAAAAGGATTTTACTTCTTTGTAAGAAAATATTCTTTAGGGGCCTTTTTAGGACTTTAAAGCTTGCTGTTCTCCTGGTCTGGTCCCAACACACACTGTGGATCAGTTGGGTCTGCCAGGTGCCCCCAGTTGGGAGTGACTTGCTGGAAATAAGCTGTAAGAACAAAACTTAAAGCAACCAAGTGATAAAAGGAAAACGAACAAATCCACAAAGCTGAGTAATGAATCAGAAAAGCCTAAGAGACTTCCAGGAGGCGATTTCAGCACCAGGCTGCGTTGTTGCAGGGCATTTATACCTTTTCCAAAGGCTGAGAGTTCTGGAGGTGTGGCAGGTGTGAGGGAGGCAGAGATATTTTATGTTACACCATGGCCAGGGAGAGGACATAGGCAGGATGTTTCTATTTTATCCACCATTTCACTGTGGGTTAAAAACACAGCCTAGGCCGAGCACGGTGGCTCAAGCCTGTCATCCCAGCACTTTGGGAGGCCGAGACGGACGGATCACGAGGTCAGGAGATCGAGACCATCCTGGCTAACACGGTGAAACCTCGTCTCTACTAAAAGAATACAAAAAACTAGCCGGGCGAGGTGGCGGGTGCCTGTAGTCCCAGCTACTTGGGAGACTGAGGCAGGAGAATGGCGTAAACCCGGGAGGCAGAGCTTGCAGTGAGCCTAGATCGCGCCACTGCACTCCAGCCTGGGCGACAGAGCGAGACTCCATCTCAAAAAAAAAAAAAAAAAACCCGCCTAGCCCCTATGATTAGGAATAACATCTATTACAGCTGACCCTTAACATAGATTTGAAATACACAGGTCCGCTTACATGTGGATTTTTTTCAAGAAAAGTTACACCAAGCGTGCCTGCCTCTACTGCTTCCCCTTCCACCTCCTCTACCTCTTCCACCTCTGCCGCCCCTGAAACAGCAAGACCAACCCTGCTCTTCCTCTTCCTCCTCTTCCTCAGCCTCCTCAACATGAAGACAATGAGGATAAAGACTTTTACAATGATCCACTTCCACTCAGTGAACAAACACATTTTCTCCTCCTTATGATTTTCTTAATAATGTTTTCTCTAGCTTACTTTACTGTGAGAATATAGTCTATCATAAATATAACATGCAAAATGTGTGTTAATCAAGGGTATATATTATCAGTAAGGCTTCCCAGTCAACAGTAGACTATTAGTAGTTAAGTTTGGGGGGGAGTTAAAAATTATATAAAGATTTTCAACCATGCAGAGGGGCTGGCACACCTCACTCCTGCATTATTTGAGGGCCAGCCTTAATATTTTCTTCTTAAATGTTTATATGCTAGATACGTTACACATTCCTCACAACAGTCTAAGAGGTAGGTATTACTACCCCTACCCTCTTCTTTAACAGGTGAGAAAACCAACGCTTAGAGAATGTGGTTAACCTATCTGAAGTCATGTAGATTACAAGAGATCCTGCAAGGATTCAAAAATTGCAAAATACAGAGAAGTTGAGGGAATTGTAGAGTGAATACCTACAATTCATACTGAAAGCCTGCCTATCTCTTGGGTCTTTTATATCCATATCACCTGACCAGAAGTTACCAGATTTACTAGCAAAGGAATTTTGCCAGGAGAAAACAGAAATCTGAAAACATCTGTGATTCTAGACTAATGAACAGAGTTCTTAGCTTCAAAGTTAATTACCCTTAATGAAAAGTCCATCTCTCCTTTTTGGAGCTTCCTAAATTTCCTTCAGTGTTTTTCAGGTTTCCTTTGGGCCAGCAAATTCAATCAGAATAATACGTAATCTTGGCTGGTATTAGGGCTCTGTCCCTTTCAAAGATGCTGTGATAGGGGATGAAGCTCTCTTGTTGCTGCCATTGGTGATCCTTGGGAGTCTCCCTTCCCTCTCCCGCAGAGATCAGTGAGAGGCAGCCTTAGGCAAAGTTCAGCTCAGTACATAGTCAACGTCTGGTGAAGCAGAGAGAGAGAGAGAGAGAGAAGCTGGGGACATCTCTGATCTATCCTACCCATCTCTGGGACTAAACATTTGTCAGATCCCATAAAATAATCAACCTTAAACCTGGAAGGGATCACAAAAATGATCCAGTTATACCCCATTTCACCTCTTAAGAAATAGAGGCCTAACAAGGCTTCCAACAGCCATATAACTGGCTAATGGCAGAGCTCACAATCCATTGCTCTTCTCCCTGCACCACAGTGTCATTCACAGCCATTCAGCGATGCATCATTACTTTAGAGTACACTTAATACTATCAGGCATGATTTGAGAGGCCGGAGTTAAATTGACTCCTTCTGTGCCCATGAGGGGCTTACAATCAAGTGAAAATGATAGGCCTATTTATTGAACAACTTCCAATGCCTCAAATACATTACTTACTCTACCCAACATTTCAAGTTGTGTTATTATATGTTCAGAGAGGTTAGTGTGTACAAAGGTGAATGTGCCCAAAGCATTCATTGGTAGGGCTGGGATTTGAGCCCCTGTCCATTTGACTCTAAATCCTAGGCTTATTCCACTGTGTAACTCTGCCTCCCTAATATTAACAAATGTGTGGGAGAAGCATATCTATGACCCCTCTACCATGCTGGCTCAGATATCTGTGTGTTTCTAGAAGATTAAGAAGTTATTATTCTGGTACCTTTGTTACAGGGAAAAGATGGGGTGAAGTAATGCAGAACATGGAAATGACTTTCTAAAAAGGATTTGAAACAGCTGAGAGGAACATAAACAGCAGGTTAAAAGATGAAACAAATACGTCAGTAATGGGGGAAATGAGGGCAAAGCAACAACAAAGGATAAAGAGGAAGCCAGGGGTGAAGGAGGGACATAAAATGCCTACCATGGGGTCCAGGAAACCTGCTGGCAGGAGTCAAAGGACTGAGCTGCATTTTGATGAAATCGTTCTCGAAAATGCTAATCTATCTTCATACACAGTCTGTCCATTAATACTAGAAAACAGAAGGAATAGAGAGACAGAATACAAAGCTGTTAGAGTTTCAGCCTCTCTATTCAATGGATTTTAGAGGACTCAACTTGATTCAAACTCCATGTTACACAGACTTTATTAGATACTGTCTTAAACCACAAAATAAACTTTACACTAGTATAGCAGAATATAACTTTGTTTGAAAGCAATATCTTTTGCTGGCAAGGCCCAGTTTTCAAAAGGTACATGTGTAAGGCATATTTAAGTATATGTTGAATACAGCAACATTTAGCTGGGGTTTGGAGGCAGAAGACTGAGGCTTAAATGCATTTGAGCCCTGTGGTCTAGTCAAGTTATTCTCTGTCTCCAGCTCAGTTTCCTAATTCACAGAATGCGGACAAGGTCTGCTTTATCAAATGTTTGTGAGGGTTAACTGAAGTAATAGAGGTGAAGTGCCCAGCAATTTCATGTCATGGATGCTGCCGATGAGGTAAAAACTTCTGATTTTCCTCCTTTGCTATGAGCTTATTCTCAGTCCAGTTTTGTTTTGGTGTGGTCTCCTTACCAGAGAGGTTAGTGATAATCATTGTTAGTGATAACAGACCAGCATCTGGAGATGATAAAGAAGCCAGCGGATCATGCTAATATCCTTTCCCTTTTCCAGATAAACACTCTGTCGCAGGGTGGGTCCCCCAGAGTTTAGTGTGCAGGGAGTTGATTAAGGACTGCCCTCAGGATCAACATCTGTGGAAGGTGTGGGCAGAAGAAGCTGAGCTGTCATGCAGGCCTCACAAAAGCCCCAGCCTATAGGGCGCACTGGAGTGGAACTGGCCCTTCAGGAGTGTCCCAAGGTGGGCTGAGATGGCCCGGCCTTTTTACTCCATCAATCAGTCATAGCATGTAGGGGGTGACCTTGGTCAAGGGGGTTCTCCACAGCCGAGAAATCCCTGACAGGGCATGTCCTTCATGAAGTGGGGGGTTGAGGGGGGTGAGCATCTGGACAGCGCCCCACTGCCTATGCTGCACATACTCATAGGTTCTCTTTCTTTGGTGGCCCTCCTGCCTTTCCAGACACAGAGAATGTCAACATTCCTTCTAATTCTTTTATTAGAAGTTCCTAGGGTAGATTGAGAGAGATCTGAATCAAAGGTACACAGTGGTTTCCAAGGGAGAGGGACCGCTTTATGTTCTCAGTTGAAGAGCAACTCTGACTTCTTCTGAATGAATTCATCAGGGGCGAAGGGCAGAATGCAGACAGGCGTCATACAGCCCTGTCAAAAGAATCTGAACAAAGGCTGAGGGAGGCTGATTGGGGACATGTACAAAAAGCACAGCCTCTGAGAGATCTGAAGTCCATCAAGTTCTACAGGCATGACCATATCCCAGCCATATCCTTAAGATAATGAGGGCAAATAAGAGTGTAGCAGGTGCATGGTAGCTTAGGAGTTCAGAGTCCAGCTTTGAATATAGAAATTAAGTCCCTAAATGGCATAATGCAAATGGCAGCACCTTCTTGTTGAAAGATTTTTTAAAAAGGTGGAGGAGGGGGTGCTACATTCTCTAAACATTCTCTTAGGAAGGAAACTCAGAAAAGTTTAGTTTCCATAGATATTACTAATGAAATGTACCTATTTTCTTTGTCTTAAATCAAGTGAGGAGGCCAAGAATTGTCCAAATAACTATAGTCTTCCATGAAACTCATCTCCTTATATCAACAGAAAGAAGGAAATATAAATTTTCTGTAGGGTATTACACCCAATAAGAGAGAGAGTGTTGTATTCTTGCAGAGAGACTACTAAATAATACTATAGTGATTATAAGAGGATGGATGTCTCCCTTCTAGTAAAACAGACAGGGCTATCAAATCTGCTTTGCCAAGCATTTATTTGAATCTCCATTTCAAGGCTGAGGGATCAATAATACACCAGAGGAAAGAAAAAGAATTAAACTACATTAAAATCACCTTATGAAATAAAATGCCATGAAATAACTTATGCACACACGGCTAGAGTCTTTTCTAGAACTTGTTAATTTTGGCTTCTGACAATCACCTCTGGCCAACAAATCTACCTATTATACTAGCTTGGCATCTGTACCTTTGTAGCTATTCGGAGAGGGCTGAAGAGAAAAACAGTGAAGTCCTGCTAATCAAATAAAATGGCACCTGTCGAAACATCAATTTGTGTGAAATGGCAAAAGAACATCTAATAGATAGGGTCGGCCAATGAACATCTAAATAATAGTGCTAAATAATAGTGCTTTTATCAGCAACGTCTGTGCTTGAGTTTACATTTAAAGTACACAATACAGGAACTCGGAAGTCATGCAGGTTGAGTTAGAGCTACCACTGACATTTCATATTTGTGCTCCACCTCATGACAGGCTAATAGTGCATTTAAAGCATTGTTTATCCTGAACAGACAGAAAAAAGTGACGGAGACCCTGCTTTATAGACTACTTGTAATTACGGGGGTGTGCATTAAAAGCAAAGAAAAAAAGTCATTGATCCCATTTACAAGCACAACAGTTCAAAGCCTTTGAGAGTGAAAAGTGTGTGTCAGTGTGGGAGGGGATTTTCTTACAAAAACTTATCAAAGGCATTATTGTTGTGTTTCTATTCCCAAACTCATATGGGCTCCTCTGAAGAAAAAATACCTGGCCAGGTGCGGTGGCTCTTGCCTGTAATCTCAGCCCTTTGGGAGGTGAGGTGGGTGGATCACTTGAGGTCAGGAGTTTGAAACCAGCCTGGCCAACATGGTGAAAGCCCGTCTCTACTAAAAATACAAAAATTAGCTGGGCATGGTGACACATGCTTGTAATCCCAGCTACTTGGGAGGCTGAGGCAGGAGGATCACTTGAACCCAGGAGGGGGAGGTTGCAGTGAGCTGAGATTGTGCCACTGCACTTTAGCATGGGTGACAGAGCAAGACTTCATCTCAAAAACAAAAATAAAAACAAAATCAAAGCATGATGTGGACAGACCCTTAGGAAAGTTAATGACATCTGTGCAGGCTTGTGACTTCACTCAGTCAGAGAGAAAGACACTAAAGTACAGGAGAATATTAGACCAGTGCTGGAACAGTGTCTACCTCATGATAAACTGGATCACATGGAAAGAAGATGTAGGGAATTAACACATCTTCCCTCTCAAGAGAAGGATGAGGGGTCATAGGAAGTGAAGCAAATCCTGGAAAATCTCACTAATTGCGATTTCCAGATTTGTAGAGATGAGTGTTAGAGGCTTGGGTGGGTTTTAGAAAACTTCACATGGCCATTTACTTTTTTCTCCCGCTCTCTCAACATAAAGCCCTTTGTAAATGCAATCTGTGGAATGGTTTCATCTCAGTTCTACCTCATTCTTTATGAGGTATTTCTCTTTGAGAAACTATATTAAGACAATCACTTTGTGACATTCAAGAGATTTTCCTGATAATGTCTTTGTATTGCTTTCCTTCATTTTCATTCTGTTATATCCACCTCGGTTTCCTTAAACTATTCTAAAGAAATTTCCCACTGTCAGGTTAGGGATTTAATAATGTGGTAAAATAATTGTAGAACCATTTGAATTACTGTTGAAAGAAAGAAGGTAGACAAGTCTGACACACACACACACACACAGACACACACACACACACACACACACACACACACTGGTTCCCTGCCATATCCAAGCAGCAGTTTTCATCTGTTGAGCCCAAGTATGCCAGGATTGTCAACACCCCAAATCCTTTCAACTGTGAGAATGCAGCAAAAAACTCCCTCACACATTTCCAAGGGAGGCTCCCAAACCCTTGTAGTATTGTGTGCCTTTCAGCTTCACTGCTGCGTGCACTCAAAACATGACAGCCTCTTTCTCCACAGAATACACACACGGGCAGTGAAAGATCTAAGAAGAACTTACAAGCAGGGGGGAGGTTGAGCTACATTCAGAAACGAATTGCTTTTCAGAGAACCATTTTCAAGAAAGAATCACCACCATTTGCTGCTAAATAAACCCAAAGAACTTGAGAGGGACTGAAACAGGCTGGCTGGCTGTTTGAAGCTGGTATTTCTTTAGAGCTGGGCCTTTCTTTCTAGAACTGTGATTTCATGCTTCAGTTTTTGGTGAAAGGCAAAGGTGTAGGAGAGGTGCACAGTAAAACTGAGCCTGCCAGAAGCATAGCACTGAGTTGATGCTTCCAAGGGGATGACACACTCCTGGTTTCAGACCTCTGGATCCACGGGATAGTTTCTTTTTTCTCTGAAACAAGCCTACCATAAAGACTTTTCTATCTACATCTACCTCTACAGTTGTAGACAGACATGTGGATCTTACAGCAGGAAGTTCTCTTAAATATCAACTATTCCAGTGTTTAGTCATGGAAGCATTTCTTAAATTGGTGGAGTATCACTAGAAACGCAGATAAAACTGTTCTGGTTGACACGGGGAAGGGCTGGCCACCCCACATCCCCACAGAGCCTTCACAATAGCTTAGGTAGACTTATTTTGAAAACTCCTTTGAGTGTCAAACTGCTGCGTTTCGGGCCATAGCGCTGGCTCAGAGGCGTCTTTGGTTTGGTTCTCACAATGTTTTAAATATTGTTGTATTAGTTTCCATACTCAGAATCAGTAGATTTTTGCATAAAGACAAGGATGCCAAGCTCCTGGCAGAAAATCAGAAGATAAAGAGTAAACGCGCCTGCATTGCCTCTTGGCCACAGTGTTTTGGGTCGAGTTGCTATTTTGGGTCGAGTTTTGGGTCGAGTAGCGAGCAGCTACTGCTTCCACCAGGTCTGGATACTATGAGGTCACATGCTCACCCATTTTGGATTTGCAGCCTCCTCTGAGCTCTGATCTAGACTCTCTCCTTTTACAGATGAGGCAACAATAATGACCTGGCTGGGTAGTGGCGAAGGCAGGACAAGAATCGGTTTCCTAAGTTCAGGTTTGGAGTTGCCTTTTCTACCACGCATCAGCATTTCTTAAACTGGGGGCATGTAGATGTGGTCTTCATGATCAACAGGAATATTTTTTCCTTAAAAATATGTCTGTACTTGACTCACATTTGAGAAATCCCACACTGCACCCAGCTACCAGTGGAACGCCCAAACTTTCACAACTATGTATTCAGTTGTTTCTGCTTTGTTATGTGTCTTGGAATAGCGGGACTCCTTGTGGCACAGCTTATTATTATCCAAATTTGTATATGCTGCTAACCAGATATTTCCCCTGAAACTTAACAGTTAGACAAAGAAAAGGCGTTTGTTGTTGTTGTTGTTGTTGTTTGTTTGTTTGTTTTTGGAGGCAGAGTTTCACTCTGTAGCCCAAGCTGGAGTGCAGTGGTGCAGTCTGGGCTCACTGCAACCTCCGCCTCCTAGATTCAAGTGATTCTCCCTCCTCAGCCTCCCAAGTGGCTAGGACTACAGGCATGCCACTCAGCTAATTTTTTTGTAGAGATGGGGTTTCACCGTGTTGGCCAGGCTGGTCTCGAAGTCCTGACCTTAAGTGATCTGCCCACCTCAGCTTCCCTAAGTGCTAGGATTACAGGTGTGAGCCACTGTGCCCAGCCAGAAAAGACATTTTTTTTTTATTTTTTATTTATTTTTATTTTTTTTATTTTTTATTTTTATTTTTTTTATTTTTTATTTTTTATTATACTAAGTTCTAGGGTACATGTGCATAACGTTTATATCATGTATAACTCCCAATGCAATCCCTCCCTCCTCCCCCCTCCCATGATAGGCCCCAGTGTGTGATGTTCCCCTTCCCGAGTCAAGTGATCTCATTGTTCAGTTCCCACCTATGAGTGAGAACATGCGGTGTTTGGTTTTCTCTTCTGTGATAGTTTGCTAAGAATGATGGTTTCCAGCTGCATCCATGTCCCTACAAAGGACGCAAACTCATCTTTTTGATGGCTGCGTAGTATTCCATGGTGTATATGTGCCACATTTCTTAATCCAGTCTGTCACAGGGACATTTGGGTTGATCCAAGTCTTTGCTATTGTGAATAGTGCCGCAATAAACATACGTGTGCATGTGTCTTTGTAGTAGAGTAATTTATAATCCTTTGGGTATATACCCAGTAGTGGGATGGCTGGGTCATATGGTACATCTAGTTCTAGATCCTTGAGGAATCGCCATACTGTTTTCCATAATGGTTGAACTAGTTTACAATCCCCCAACAGTGTAAAAGTGTTCCGATCTCCACATCCTCTCCAACATCTATTGTTTCCTGACTTCTAATGATTGCCATTCTAACTGGTGTGAGATGGTATCTCATTGTGGTTTTGATTTGCATTTCTCTGATGGCGAGTGATGACGCAGAAAAGACATTTTAAAGCAGCAAATAGTTCTGATTCCTCCAAGGTAACCTCACAAAGGGATCCACAGTTAAAGATACAGAAAGGAAGTGTCACAGGAGACAGCTCATGGCAACAGCACTGCCTTCCACCCCGGAGAGGCCAGGGCAGGAGCAGCTGCAGCCTCAGCTTCTAACAGTGATTTGAGTCTGCTATATTGGGAAGTAGCACAGGATAGGTGGTAAGTGAGTAGGCTCAGCTGCCAGATGGTTTGGGTTCAAATCCCAGGTCCACCATTTACTGCTGGCATTATGTTTAAGCAAGATATTTAGATTCTCTGTGCTTCAGCATAGTCATCTGTCATGGGAATAATATTTACCTTGTGAGAATTCAATGAGATAAGCCACATAGAGCTCAGTGCTTAGCACATAATGAATAATGCTATTATTAGCACAGCAGGTTTACAGTTTATAAACCACACTGACATCATTTCCTCCCATTTTTTCCACGTAACAAATCTATGAGATAAGTAGGATGGATCGGATCCTGTTTTAACAGACAAAGAATCTAAAGAGGTTGAGTCATCCAAGATCGGGTAACAAATACTCAAATCCAGGCTTTGTGCCTCAAGATCCTAGGTTGCTTCTACTATCCACAATGCCTGTGAGACCCTCTAAGGAGTAAGAATGATTTTCCAAGACTATTCTGAGGCTTAGCTATCAACATGTGTTCAGATGTAGTGGGAGCAAATCACTTCAGAGTTAGGGCTTTGAAGGCAAGCAGCAGAGGTGGGCGGAAAACCAGAGAGGGTTTATATAGATAAATGAAAAACTGCAGCACACCAAGGAAATTTCTCATTTGAAATTTTGAAAACCCTGGAAGGGGATGGTGCTCAAATTACCTGCAGTTTGCAGGCAGCAGCAGGAGATTCCATGTGGTGCTAACGGGGCCTTCAAGGGCACTCTGGTCAATGTGAGAGGTTAGTCTGCTGTTCTCATCAGGAGTGGATGGAGTGCAGTATGGGGACTGGGCAGGAGACTAGGATGGGAGACAGGCAAGAGAAAGGTCCCAGCCAGGGAGCATGAGTGATTCTGCACATTGCTGGTGAGAGAGTCTACAGGAGCAGCAGTCCCATTTCCCATGCAAAGGAAACCTGTCAGATTATAGGATTTTCACTGGGTGCTTTTTAGGGTGTTTCCTAGATTATTGCTTTGGATTCCAGAAGTTTTGTATTAGAACTTGGCACTGCAGCAAGCCTGTTGGAAATCTTAAGTAGTCTGTTTAGACTGCTGCTTGGTCCTAGAGGCAGTAATAGGAAATTGGCTCTAGCCTGGACAGGTACATTTTCAGCTTTATAGGAATCCAAATGGGCCCACGATTTTATTTCCTTTAAGGCCAATGTGGAAGAAATGCGGGTCTGTTTACCATCCTATGGTACCGTGGTACTTTCTTCTCCTCTTGCACTCCTAGACCCCCATCTCCCCTGCCCCCCTGCCTCCTCCTCCCCCTCCCCTCTAGGTCTTGCTGAAGTGGGCCAGGCTGAGGCGAAAGCTGTGCTAAATATCTTCTGAAATAATTTAATGGGTTTCATTTCCTGCAGCCTCTTTCTATCCTCTGAGGGAGACATTTTCCATCTAGCAGGCCATAGTAGGAATGTTGAAAAGAAGAATATAGTGTGGAGTGGGAAAAATAATTTTCGTGTCTTGGTACCTGAGAAGATGTCCTGCGAGCTCCCTTCCCAAGACGCAGGGGCCCTGGGTGCAGCTCATCAACATATTGCATTCTTTCCCCATAGGGTTGCCAGAGAAAGTACAGAAAGTCCAGTTAAATGTGAATTTCAGGGAAGAGAAAACCAATTTTTTAATATAAGCATGTCCCAAATACTGCGTGGAATATATTGTTAATAACACTAAAAAAATGATTGTTGCATGTCTGAAATTCAAATTCGACCATGTGTCCTGTGTTATTTTCTGCTAAATTGGGCCACCCTATTTCCCTAGGAGAGTATCTACGTAAGCCTAGTGAATGGAAAAGAAAAGAAGGCAGGTAATTTGAAGGTCTTCTGAAAACTGAAGAACATAATAAAAAGATTAAAGATAATATTTTCAAAAAAAAGAAAAAACAGTGCATAATACTAACCATTTCAAACAATAAATTAATTTTCATTTTGCATATTCTGTTCACATTTTTGTCCCTGAATATTTCTATTTTTTACAAACGTAATGCTGCATAATTTGTATTTTGCTTCTTTTTTTAAACATTGTTTCAAGTACTTCTTATAATTTTATGCTATTTTATAATTATTTTTAAGGGCAATATAAAGTTCCATAGAATTGAATATAGATACCTATATTTAAAAAAAATGTTAAAGGATTTCCATACTGTTAGGCATTAAATAGTTCTCAATGTTTGAGTTTGGGGGATCATTAAAATTAATAAAGTATCTGTATTTCTCTTAAAAATAATGCTATGCCTTTCCTGTCTTTAAGAAAAAGTGAGTATTAAAAAATTTGGGGGGACACAAAAGCAGTGTTTGATTTGACAGAGAGTCTCTCCTTAATCAAACTTTAATCAGGCTTCTCTGCTTGCGCTTCCCAGCCAGTCTCCGACTTTTGCATTTCTGTGTCCATCTTTGTATTGTTCAATTTTAATTAGAATCCTGTCGAATCAGTTTAGCCAGAGTCCTCCATCCTTGATATCTGACCAATTTCTTCACTTCCCACATCCCCCAGGTAATGTGTGATCACCCTGGTCTGCCTTCGGCAAGAATCCTATTAGGTCAATTTAGCAAAGACTTACTCTACCCTCTCAGTAATTTTCTAACCATCTACCTCCCACACTGCTCCTTGGCTATAAAACTCTCCTTTCCCTTGTTATATTTGGAGTTAAGCCTAGTCTCATCCACCAAAAAGCCCTATTATCACAGTCCTCCTTAATAAAGTCTCCCTTATTGCTTTAACAAGTGGTGTGAATAATTTTATCTTTAATGGTTATGGTGCCGCAACTTGGATAGGACCAGATTCATTATTGGACCCCTCCAGACCAAAGGTGGGATGTTAAGTACCCACCTTTGAAGCCTGTATCTTCACTCCTGACTGATTGATCAGGGATCCACTGGTGAGTCAGAGTCCTGAACCACTGCTCAGGACATATGAAGCATGGTAAGGGCAAATTTTGATTCTTATGAGCCTGAGTATACGCTAACAGATGCGTTAGAAGCCCAGATGAACAGAAGTTGGGGCCAAGTGCAGTGGCTCATGCCTGTAATCCCAGCACTTTGCGAGGCCGAGGCGGGTGGATCACTTGAGGCCAGGAGTTCGAGACCAGCCTGGCCAACATGGTGAAACCCCATCTCTACTAAAAACATAAAAATTAGCCAGGTGGGGTGGCGCATGCCTGTAATCCCAGCTACCTGGGAGGCTGAAGCAGGAGAATGGCTTGAACCTGGGAGGCAGAGGTTGCAGTGAGCTGAGATCATGTCACTGCACTCCAGCCTGGCTGAAAGAGCGAGACTCTGTCTCAAAAACAACAACAACAAAAACCCAGAGGTTGGGTAAGAGGCCTAGGCAAGTGGAAGCTGGGTTAGGGACCCAGGCTTCTTTGTTTGAAAGGTGCCTGCTGGGCTGGATATTTTTCTTCCTGACTCTGTCTTTAGTGAGGATTACTCCCCGATTCCCTAGGCTGGAAGTCTCTTTTCCCATTCTTTCTCTCAAGTGCGGTCTGACTTCCAAACAGCGCACTGGAAAATGTTTCCTGGCTCTGTGTGAGGCCTGCTTTGTTTGATCCTGTTTCTTCCATAGGAACTTCTCAGTTGGCTGAAGCCACCTTCCCTAACCCCTGCTGACTATATGCTTTGCCAACTTTGTCCACCTCCTTCTTGTTGGCACAGTTTTACTAAAGATAACGTGGAACTTCATTGGCTTCTTTGGGAAACTTAAGATCACCCCCAACTGGCTCCTCTAAGACCACTGTTTTCCCATTGCTTTTGCTCCTTCCCTCCCTTTACTACCTTTGATCTCCCTTCTGTCCTCTTGTAGGGGAGCACTTTGATACGCCCCTTCAAGTCCCTGCTGCTTCTGTCCTCCCTGCCAGGCCTTTCCTTTCCCACTGTAGTCTTTCAACTACCTTCAACCACTTGAGCTTTAGGCCCCCTACCTCCAGTGAGGGCTCTTAAAGGATGCAGGGATTCCCAAACAGCAACCACCTATGGCCGAAAAGAAAAAAAGAAAAAGAAAAGGCTAATTGGAAATAGACTAGACATTTTATCTGCTCAGCCAGGCTTTCGAGATGTCCAGACAGTTGACTTGATGTCCCCTCACTCTCTTACCTAAAATGTAGTCCATAGCTTCCATAAAGTCACACACCAGGGCAAATGACAACCTAAAGTCTCCTACACAAATATGGGTAAAAAACATTAGCTCTCATATTGAAGGTGAATATTTGCATGTACATCTATGTATGTATGTCTTGTATACGTGATATTTTCTTACCTCTGGATGGTATTATGAAATTAATTTATAAAATTCCTTAAAGGAGTTTTATTCAAATTGATTAGAAATAAATGGGTGCTCATGTAAAATAAACATTCCTAAAACTCCCAGAAATATAGGAACTAACTCAAAGGTTTCAGGTTCACATGACATGGGTAAATCTTTGGTAAGTAAGATTAGTTTAAGACTATTATTGGCTTAATAAAAATAGTTGTGTGTTTTTAGTTGTCAGCATTAAACATATTATGAGCATACTTTTTATTCTACTTGGGATTACTAGCCAAATAAAGTTAAAATTAGTTAATAGGGAAATAACTTGAGATGATATATTAGTTTAATGTTATAATATGTCTGTCTGAAAATAGTTTCCAAACTCTTTTTGGTAACTTGAAACCTTAGACTTACGCTAAATTAAGTAATACATATTTATTAAATATTAATCATTTCTAAGTAAGATAAATTACTCAAGTATTAATTACTAAGCACAAGTTAAGTTTATATATTTTTGGCTTCTTATTTTTATATGGTATAAAGAAATGGAAAATATTTGGATCTGCTAATAAAAATAAAAAGTTGTGCTATAAGAAGTGTGAGATGCAGGCGGGCGTGGTGGCTCACGCCTGTATTCCTAGTACTTTGGGAGGCTGATGTGGGCAGATTGCTTGAGCCCAGGAGTTTGAGACCAGCCTGGGCAACAAGGCAAAACCCCATATCTACAAAAAATGCAAAAATTAGCCAAATATGGTGGCACACACTTGTAGTCCCAGTCACTAGGGAGGCTGAGGTGGGAGGATTGCTTGAGCCTGGGATGTTGAGCCTACATTGAGCCCTGATCCTGCCACTTCATTCCAGCCTAGGCAATAGAGGGTAAGGCTCTGTCTCAAAAAAAAACAAAAGACATGTGAGATGGTATGTTCATAAAATTTGTTAGCCTGCTACAGAATGCTTGTTTATGGCAGATAACTCATAATTGTCTACCCCTTACTAACCCTTAGTTTTCTCTGTAATAGGTTATAAATGATTAAAATTACAATCAATATATGTCAATAAAACTGTTGAAAATAGTAATGGAACAACTCTGTATGAAAAGTGTGCAAGGAAATAGGATGTGTTTTTGATTTGTATTTTCATGGCAATATAATTATTTGCCCCAGTTCAATAAGAATCTAGTCTTCTTATAACATGACACTATTGTGAACATTGCTTATATATTACCAAGGCTTTGACTGACATAGTATATTTAAGAATGATGTGCATAGGGCTGGATGTGATGGCTCACACCTGTAATACCAGCACTTTGGGAGGCTGAGGTGGGAGGATCACATGAGCTCAGGAGTTCAAGACCAGCGTGGGCAACATAGTGAGATGCCACATCTAAAAAGAAAATAATAATAATAAAATAATTATGTGCATAGAATCTGATTTAAGAAACTATGGTTGACTTTATGGAACCGATGTTTATAAAGCTGTCTTGGAAAAATCTGGCCTGGTACCCAATTTATAGTGTTCTAGCCTTACGGGTGTCATTCCCTGGCAGACCTAACAATCTAAAGATATTTGGTGACCCCAAGAAGAGAGAAATTTACCCAATCTATTGATTTTGCAGGTGAAATTTGGTGGTGAGTTCTCCAGAGGCTTTTAATATGAGATTTGATATGAGATTCTGTTCAAGACATATGTCTGTTCAAGACATACCTGAGACTGGGTAATTTAAAAATGAAAGTGGTTCAATGGACTCACAGTTCCACATGGTTGGGGAGGCCTTACAATGATGGCAGAAAGCAAAGGAGGAGCAAAGGCACATCTTACATAGCAGCAGGCAAGAGAGTGTGTGCAGGGGAACTGCCCTCTATAAAACCATCAGATCGGCCGGGCGCGGTGGCTCAAGCCTGTAATCCCAGCACTTTGGGAGGCCGAGACGGGCGGATCACGAGGTCAGGAGATCGAGACCATCCTGGCTAACATGGTGAAACCCTGTCTCTACTAAAAAAAAAATACAAAAAACTAGCCGGGCGACGTGGCAGGCGCCTGTAGTCCCAGCTACTCGGGAGGCTGAGGCAGGAGAATGGCGTAAACCCGGGAGGCGGAGCTTGCAGTGAGCTGAGAACCGGCCACTGCACTCCAGCCTGGGCGGCAGAGCGAGACTCCGTCTCAAAAAAAAAAAAACCATCAGATCTCGTGAGACTTATTCACTATCATGAGAACAGCACAGGAAAAACCTGCTCCCATGATTCAATTACCTCCCACTGGGTCTCTCCCGTGACACATGGGGATTATTACAGTTCAAGGTGGGATTTGGGTGGGGACACAGCCAAACCATATCAGATTCCTATGAGAAGTTCCAGCAAAGCAAACTCAAAAAGTTCTATGTGGTGGATTACCATTCTTGCTGCACTTATGTAAATAATCAGGCTAAATCTAATGAGACTAGACTTATTTGGTAAACAAGAATCAAGGAGTAGAGTAATTATAGAGAAAAATTGTATGTTTCAATGGAAAACAATAGTGTGCCCTGATTGGTTCTTTCTTGTACATTTTGTCAGTCCCTAACAAATTCTCAATTCTTTTCATTTCCTCTGATCTGATTATAACTCTTCAAACTAATATTTCTAGTTTTTTTCCTACCCTCCTGGCTTGACATCATGGAGAACTAAAACTGACCTTTTCCCAAAGTCCTGAAAGCTGAAGCTAGACAACTCTATATATAAGTTTCAAAGAAATCACAATGGATCATGTCTGGACAACCTTTGCTGGCTGCTGTGAGGGCCATTCGGAAAGTTCAACTAAATGCCAAATGCCATTACTAAAGACACTGAAACTGCAAACCAGGAAACCTGTCAGATTGCTACTGCCATCTTCATTCCACCACCTAAAGATGCTCCGAGCCCTTTATCTAAAAATTTTCTTAAATGTTTGCCCTTCAGACTCAGAAACTGCACTTGTTAATTTTGGTTGGTTTTTCTTTTATTTCTGTAGAAATTGCACTTATTTCATGTCTACATGTTTATATCAACGTCAGTAAATGCCCTCTACCACCGAGTCTGAACAGATGGTTCCACTGGTTGGTAAAGAACAAAAGGTGACTATAGGAGAAATGGACCTGCATTGTAGATATGTTACATTCTTGTTATGTCTCTTCTCTCCTTTGAACGAGAGGATGGATTGACAAAGAATCTCCCCTTGAACAAAGTTAGGCTTCTCTGAATCCTCTTCCCAACTAGTCTTCAACTTTTGGACTTCGTGTCTATCTTTGCATCACGGAATTTTAGCAAGAATTCTGTCAAGTCAGTTTAGTCAGAGTCCTCCACCTTTGATATCTGACTAATTTCTTCATTCTCCGTATCCCCCAGGAATTGCTGATTACCCTGGTCTGCCTTCAGCAAGAATCCTATTAGGTGAGTTTGGCAAAGAATTATCCTACCCTCTTAGTAATTTTCTATCCACCTACCTCCCACCCAACTCCTTGGCTATAAATCTCTCCTTTTCCTTGTATGTGGAATTGAGTCCAATCCCTTTCCCCCACTGCAAAACTCCATCGTAGTATTCCCCCTTACCATTCAAGTAAGTAGGCTGCCTTGCAAGTGTCACAAATAACTTTTTTCTTTAACAGAATGTAGAAAAATCAGCAATACAGACAAATACAAAGGATATACTCCTCCCCATCCAACTCTGTGGACTCCTTGGTCTGTATCTTTTCCATTTCTTTTCTATATATGCTTCCAACAATAGGGTCATACCACAGTTACCGCACTGTAACATGATTTTTCATGGCACCATGTATCATGAATTTTTTTCATTTCAGTAGACAGATTTCTGCAACATCATTTCAAGTAGCTGCATAGTATGGAGGCTTCATGTTTTATCTGGACAATGATCTATTGTTGAACGTTTTCATCTATCATCCCAACTTTTCTTTATTGAAAATAGTACTGACATGAATATCCTCTTGTAGCTAAATCTTCATACACATCTTTAATTATTTTCCCAAAACAAATTTCCAGAAGTGAAATTGCTGTATCAAAGGTCATGAATATTTTAAGGTTTTGATAAGCAGGACCAAACTGCCTTACAGAAAGTTTGCTCCAATTTACATTCCCATTCACAGTTAAAAATGACCAATTTCTCAAGGATCTCACAAATATTGCTTATTATACAAACATATTTTTCCCATTTTGGTGATAGAAAATGGTATCTAGTTGTTATTTTAACTTCACTTCTTTGATTACTAAAAAAATTGAATATTTTAATGCTTATTTGCTGTTTGTTTTCCTTTTAATTCTTTGTTCTTTGTTACTCCTTTTTCCCCAGTGGAATGTTCTTTTTTTCTCATTGATTCATAAGAGAATATTATACTAAGAATATTTATATTTTTATATACTAAAAATATTTATATTCTTACATATGAATATTAACATATTCTTCATATATTAAGAATATTACCCTTTGGGTTTTTTATATTATAAAATTTCTTTCCTAGATTATCATGTGATATTTATTGTGAATTTTTTGAGGTACAGAAGTTTTAAAATGAATTAGTGATTGCTATATACTAATTACTTTGGTAAAGAATCATATGTTCTATAAAACATATAATTGAGAAAAAGGGAACAATCTTTGCTTAATTTCACCCCGTAGTTCTGGTATGGTTTGGCTGTGTCCCTGCCCAAATTTCACCTCGAATTGTAATCCCTGTAATCAGCACGTGTCAAGAGAAGGAGGTGATTGGATCATAGGGATCATGGGGTGGTTACTTCCATGCTGTTCTCTGACAGTCAGAGAGTTCTCACAAGATCTGATGGTTTTATAAGTGGCACTTCCCCCTTTGCTTCCTTCACAGTTTATCTTGCCTACTGCCATGTAAGACATGCCTGCTTCCCCTTCCACCATGATTCTAAGTTTCTTGGCCTCCCCAGGCATGCAGAACTGTGAGTCACTTAAACCTCTTTTCTTTATATTACCCAGTCTTAGGTATTTCTTTATAGCAGTGTGAAAATGACCAATACAAGTTCCGAAGAGCGACTTGAATTTAGAATCACCTGAGATGCATTAAAGCATCAGGTGTCCTGCTGTCTGGGGTCTACACTGAAGAGATTCTAATTAGTTTGAGGTGGGTCCTGACATTGTTGTGGTTATAAAGCTCTGCAGGTGATTCTAATTGCAGCTAGTGGACCAAGGGTAACTCTAGTTTTTCTCATGGTGTGAATAAGATACAGAAATTTTAAGAAATATAGTCTCTGAACTGTGGCCCTGTATAAAACCATGATGTTGTGGCAAACCTATCACAGGTGATAACATACAGTTTATTTAAGGTTTTAATGTTTTAACCAAAGAGACACGTATTTCCTACCACCAGGTTTCGTTTACCTCTCATAGTAAGTGACCTTCCGACGTTACAAGTATTTGGACAAAGCAAGAAGCAGAGGATGTGTTATTGGTGTGGTGAAGGGTGGCATGGCTGTTGTTGTTTTTTCCCTCAATATTTTGCTTGTTGACTTAAGGCCTTATTTACTTTTTCCTGTACTAGGTGCATACATCTAGAGCTATAACTAGTACTAGTACTATTACTACTAACACCATTCCTGTTGCATAGATGAGAGCATCTCAAACTGTAATCTGCCTAGGAGATCTTTTAAAATGCAGATTCTGATTCTGTAGAACTGGGGCCTCCTGGGATTCTACATTTCTAACAAGCTCCCAGTGGGTGGTGATGCTGCTGGTCCTTGGGCCATACTTTGAGCAGCCAGGTAATGATTGATGAGACTGGGTTTAGAGATTATCCACATTTCTAGGAAGTAGCAGAGTATGTCTAAAAACCCAGGTTAGCTTGACTTCGAGGTCACCGTCTCATATCTAACAAAACAATATATGCACTTGCCTTTTGACCCAGCAATCCCACTTCTAAAAATCTACGCTGAAGATTTACTTTCAAAAATACAAAAATATTTAAGTAGAGGTAAGGCACTGCAGCATGATTTGTGATAGTAAAATACTGGAAACAACATGAATGCTCATACACAGGCTGAATGTATGGTACATTCACCTATGTCCGTACAATGAAGTACTATGCAGCTGTAACAAAGAATGAGGAAGATCTCTATGACCTGAGCTGGAGCGATGTCCAGGATCTGCTGATGAGTGAATAAAGCAAAATGAAAAAGAATACATATAGGATGCTATTCCTCATGGGAAAAAGAAAGGGATATACAAAAATACAATATGTGTCTCCTCATTTAGTGCAAAAGAAATACAGGAAGGATAATCCAGAAACCAAGATGGTTGATTATCTGCTGGGAATGGGATGAGAGTGGTGAGAAGAGAGCAACACTTTCTGAGTATACCATTTTGTATAGTTCTGGCTCTTAGAAATATAATGATATTTGGCCGGACTCAGTGGTTCACGCCTGTAGTCCCAGCACTTTGGGAGGCCAAGGTGGGCGGATCACCTGAGGTAAGGAATTCGAGACCAGCCTGGCCAACATGGTGAAACGCTGTCTCTACTAAACAAAATTAAAAAATTAACACATGCCTGTAATTCCAACTACTACTTGAGAGGCTGAGGTGGGAGAATTGCTTGAACCTGGTAGGTGGAGGTTACAGTGAGACGAGATCGAGCCACTGCACTCTAGCCTGGGTGACAGAGTGAGACTCCATCTCAAAAAAAGAAATACACTGATATTTTACATACCCTCTAAAATAAATATGTAAATAAAGTTAACCAGGATGAGGAGGCACAGAGTAATATGAGGCCCAAAATGGAATACAAGCAATAACAAATGAACCTAAATGTATTACAAATGAGTAATATAACCATACAGAAGGGGAGGAAAAGAACCTAAGAAACTTTAGAAAATAAAATCTATTTTATGTAAGTACTTAAGGCTAAAGACAGAACTGCAGACAAATGTTATACTCTAGTCGGCAAATCTGTTTCCCATGGGGGTAATGGGTTAGCAATTCTGTAACCCCCCAATGTATAGTTTGGACAAATAAGTAATCAACTCATCTTGATTGTCCTGGACTTCCCTGGTTTTCAAACAGAAAGTCCCATGTCTCAGGAGCCCTCTCAGTCCCAGGCAAACAAGAAAGTTTGAACACCCTATATACATGTGAATGTATTTGAGATCAGAAGAGCGAGATCTCATTGCTGAAGAAAAAAGAAGCTACAAATGAGAAAGGGAGAAGAAGTTAATCTTGTGGTATTAGATTGGAATGGGAGGTGTCAATATAAATTCACGGTTTTTAATGCAAAAATAAACCGTTGCGTGTGTATGTGTTAGTATACACAGACAGTATTTCCTAACTCTGCTTGCTTTGAGGCCTAAGGACAATGGCCCAGTAGCACGAGATTTCAGTTTTGAAATGCCATTCTAAAATACAAGAAACCAGGGCTCTTCGGAGAAGCTGATTCCAGAATGGGGCAGAGAAAATACAAGATAAGCCTGTGGTGCCAGAAGTTAAGAAAGTGCTTGAAAAGAATGGGGTACATTAAACGGACACAAGCATCAACCTGAAGGAGCTCTTAACTGCCAAAGCTGAAACAATTTAAGCAACAGGATGGGTGTAGTGGTTCATGCCTGTAATCTCAGCTCTCTGGGAGGTCGAGGTGGACAGATTGCTTGAGCTCAGGAACTTGAGACCAGCCTGGGCAACATAGCGAAACCCCATCTCTTAATTAAAAATACAAAAATTAGCAGGGCGTGGTGGCATGTGCCTGTAATCCCAGCTACTCAGGAGGCTGAGGTGAGAGGATCACTTGAGCCTGGGAGTTCCAGGCTGCAGTGAGCCGAGATCACGCCACTGCACTCCAGCCTGAGTAACAGAAAGAGACCCTGTCTCAAAAAACAAACAAACAAAACAACCTTAAGCAACAAAATAAATGATAGTGTTGGATTATAACCCATAGAATATAATGTACATATCCATGAGTTCACAGTGATATATATAATTGAGTAAATAAGTAAACAGGGGAGAAGGGATCGCTTTTCTTTACAGAGGAATGCAAATGTAGAAGGACTGAGTGAAGTGAAAATTACCACTAGGTGAACATCACAGTAAACATTATTGTGGACAAAATCCACCGATGGATGCTAAAATTAGTGGGCAAAAGTTCGAAGAGAAACAAAATGCTAGCCTTGTCTCAAGTATCTTCCTGAAGGTATTTATCAATTACCAAGAAGAAAATGGTAACTTTCTGGGTAACTTTACAGTAGAGAAACTTTGTACACACCACCTAAGCCCAGTGATCAATGTTAACATTGCCAGTAATAAGACATTAACTTCATGAAACCCCCACTATGATGCACTGAGGACAAAACACAATTCTGTGGTGTTCTTGCCAAAAATTGTACAAGTTCAATCTGGTCATGAGAAAACATCAGACAAACCCAGAGGGATATTTTACGAAGTAACTGGCCAGTGCTCATCAAAAGGGTCAAGGCCTTGATGGATAAAGAAGAACCAAAAAACTATCCCAGATTGGAGGATACTAAGAAAACATGACAAATATATGCCATGTGGAATCCTGGATTGGATGCTAGAACAGAAAAAGAATATTGGGGGAAAATGTGAAATGGGATGTTTTTAAAGAGATGATTTGCATGATTCAGACCTCTTAGAAAGTTTTTAGAACATATTTGGGCTGGTGACTTCTTTTTTATCAGTTATTCAGTAATACACAGAGAACGTGGTCAGTGAAAATATGTTATTAATCGTGATAATTAAGATGACAATGGTGTTTGATACTGACAAATTCATTTTAAAGAATTAATCCTTTTTTGCCCTCTTTAACAACCTCAATCTTATTATTTAAAATTGTAGTAGTTGTAGTAGTAAAAGTTTATTAAAAGCTTACTATATTATAGGCATTATTATGAATCTTTTACATGTATTAACGTATTTAATTCTCCCCAAAACCCTATTATAGTGATAACAGCTAGTGGTGCTATAGCATTTACTATGTGCCAGAAATTGTTCAAACACTGTGTATGCATTAATTCACTTACATCTCACAGCAGAAATGTGATGAAATTACAGTTGTTAACTTATTTATAAGAAGAAGAAAAGTAACTTGCTGAAGACTACAAGTTCAGCATCAGGCAAAATCAAAGTACTGGTAAATAATAAATGTCAGTCTATCACTTTACTTTTGGCTGTCACAGGTCCTATTTAATTTTATGTCTGCCAACAAAAGAACACTTCACACTGTGTCCTAATAACAGATAAACTAGACCATTGAAGATCACCATCAGAGAATTGCTAAAATGATCACAATATCCTGAAAATGCTTGATCTGTTTTCCTTTGTCATTTTCAATATTTTGCTGAATTTCTTGTCTCTGTGTGTGTGTGTGTGTGTGTGTGTGTGTGTGAGAGAGAGAGAGAGAGAGAGAGAGAGAGAGAGCACGCGCACAAGGGAGCGCTCCTTTCCTGCCCTCCTGGCTTGGAGGAGAACCAAAACTGCCCTTTTCCCAAAGTCCTGAAAGCTAAAGCTAGACAACTCTCTCTATATAAACTTCAAATAATTCACGACAGATCATGTCTGGACAACCTTTGCTGGCTGCTATGAGGGCCATTCAGAAAGTTCACCTAAACACCTAATGCCACTACCAAAGACGCTCAAACTGCAAACCAGGAAACCCGTCAGATTGCTACATGCATGGTACCTGAATCTGCTGTAGCCATCTTGCACCCAAAGCGGAGTTAGCACACTGAGGATGACAGAGGGGAAAGAATCTGGGTCTTTGATGATACAATTGAGTAGGTGAACTAAGGGATCCTGGAATTACTATACCTCTCTTATATAAGACAATAGGCTTATTGTGAAAGCAATTTTCATTTCAGGTATCTATACTTGAAGACAAAAGCTTTCTGATACAGATATATTAACTATACTCATATTTCCCTCCATGTTTCATGTAATAGTTGTTTCATGGAGGAAAATATCAGTATACTTAATATGTCTGTAAAAGAGTATACCTTATCTTGGTATACTCTTCAGAGATATAAACATGCAAACCACACATACACACAAACACACCAGGGCGTCTCACTGCAAATCAGCGCAGTAACAATCCCCAAATCTCAGTGACTTAAAACAACAAATGTTTATTTCCTGCCATGCACGCCTGTTGCTCGTGTCTACTGTGAGTTGGCTCTGTGTCAGCCTCCCTCTGGGACCAAGACTGACGGACAGCACTGACTTGAAAAATTGCGTGTCACTGCAGCAGAGGACAAAAGACATCCCATGGATCTCACACTGGCAATTGGATGCTGTAGCCCAAGAGTGACACACATCATTTCCTCTTCCAACTCACTGGCCAGAACTAGTCACATAACCCTCCCCAACCACAAGAAGGCAAGGAAATGCAATGGGACCATGTGCCTGGAGTGGGAGAAGTGCAACAGCACTAAGGACTACCAAAGTTTACTAAGTATTAAAGCTGCTAAATAGGGTTATTCAACAGGGGAGGGGAAATGAGGGGTGGCAGGTAAATAGGGGAAAGAGTTTTGTTGTTGTTGTTAGCATTTGGATTTTCTTAAACTTTGAAAGACTGAAGTATGACCATAGAGGTAAGTGTGCAAATCATAAATGTACAGCTCGATGAATTATCAGAAAGTGAACTCATTTGTAAAATTACCACCTAGATTAAGAAATAAAATATTACCAGTTCCCTAGAAACCTCCAATTTCTACTTCCATTCTTCCTCCCAAAGTTATCCTATAGACTGAAAATTTAAAAGAAATACACATTTTCATACCCATCATGAGGGAAGTAGAAAGTATCATTCCTTTGGGGTTTCTCTAAACCTTGGGGAGAATGACTATATTGTTATTTTGGATAACTGAAACCTACAGGGGGTAAAGAATGGGTCTGAGTTGACTAGGAAGTAGCACAAACCAGGGAGAACTAGGTTCTCTGAGACTTGGAGGATGGAAAGTTCTGCGAATGGAGATGATATAGATACTTGCTGCCCTGCACTCCTCAAGGTGTCAGGACCTATGATGATGCTATATCTTGCTTCCTGGGAGTTAGCATTAGCCATCTCGGCTTTGGAGGCTTACAGCCCAGACTGAGGCAGACTGGAATGCTGATGAGTTTCTCTGTGGCAGCTATGCCTGATAAACAACAGAGGGCCAAACTCAACACTGGTGCTGGGAAATGACAGGAGAAAGAGAAGTAATAGCAACCAAATCGGACTAAGGCCAGGCCCTCCTGGCCAACACTCAGGATTCCTGTTCTATACAATGGGGAGGTGGTGGTGGTGGTAGTTAACTGTCCCAGTAATGACCGCTTTTGTATGTACTCCCAGCCAAGGAGGTGGAGGCACAAAGCCAGATATAATTTAGCTTAAAACACAAAACAGGCCAGTCATGGTGGCTCACGTCTGTAATCCCAGCACTTTGGAAGGCAGAGGTGGGTGGATCACTTGAGCTCAGGAGTTCAAGATCAACCTGGGCAATGTGGTGAAACCCCTCTCTCTACAAAAAATACACGAATTAGCCAAGTGTGGTGGTGCATACCTCTTGTTCCAGCTACTCAGGAGGCGGAGGTGGGAGGATCGCTTATGCCTGGGAGGTCGAGGCTACAGTGAACCCTGATCTTGCCACTGCACTCCAGCCTAGATGACAGAGTGAGACCTTGTCTCAAGAAAAAAAAAGAAAGAAAGAAAGATAAAAGAAAAAAAGAAAAAAGAAAAACCCCCACAAAAACAGCAAACCCACCAAAATTAAACACTAATAAACAACAACAACAAAATTATGCTGTTTCTAGCCCCTGGATTAAATGAGCAGATTTAAGTGGAGCCATGTCTGGACTCAGCAGAAAATGTTGTAGTTTACTGGTGATGTCTACCATGGATGCATCTAAAGCTATGCTGTCTGCCATCTTTGTTGTGGAGTTTGGTAAAATCATGTTCCTCTCCCTCTTCACTTATGGGGTAGGGTGGGTAGGGCCTCTTTCCTCAGTTGTTATCTGAGCAGAAGATAGTAATTCCATCTTCCTTCAGTGTCAGGTGGGCTGTGAATAGGAACTTGTCCTCAAAATGCAGTTTCACCTTCCTGTTGTTGTTGATGTCCAAGTCTGAGGTAAAGCAGCAGAGCAGAGGGCTGGCAGTGTGTGCGTTCTCTGTGAAGCCCAAGGTGTACCAGTACCCTGACATAAACTGGGGAGGGGGAACACAATGAGTGTATCATTCTGGGTCCAACCAGAGAAGAAGATGGATATGTATATATAATTCATTTGGAAGACAATTATAGGAGCTGGCTAAGCAGCCTCCACAAGGCTGTTTCCTTGACTAATGTTTGAGCCTGAAGCCAATGAGCAGGCAGACAGGGAGGAGAGCTGATGACAGCAACCTAGAACCCCATGGGGCCAGACTGAAACTCATCCTTTCTTTTTCCTCTCACCTTGATGATGAGGGTATCCTGTAGAAGTTGAGGCCCTGTGTCATGTTGCTGAACAAGTCAACACCCACCCCAGGGGTCAGAGAAGCTGTAGGAAGGTCCAGAGGGAAGGTAGGGCAGCGACAGGCCGAACCATGCTTCATGTCAACAAGGTGAGTCAACAGATCAGCAAAGCCTGTCCATGCGCTGCAAAATGGCTGTCCCCACCATGCCTCCTTCCATCTCTCATGAGAGAATAACCCTCTAGCTCTTTCTAACCAGAAACACAGGAGAAAGAATTCTGGGAAATGTAGTCTAGCCTAGCCAAGTTAGCACATTCCAAAGCCACTGGACTAGATATTGAGCCAAGCCTCACTAAGGCTGTGGCTCTGCCCACTTCTGAGGAAGTGAGTTTGGTCTTTAAACCAATACCATGTGGCCTCCCCTCTTTCCCCAGGTGCTTTCTGCACCTGCTGGCAGAGCCACTTACGTTAGTCCAGACCAAGGAGCAGACACCAAGCTAGATTACATGTGCAAGATATTTACTAGGGGAAACACCTATGAAAGAAAACAGGGAGGAAGCCAAGAGAAGCTTGGAGAGCTTTCATACCATGATGCAAGTCCAACCCCAGGAAAGGAAGAAATGAAGGTTGGATAGAAATGACAGACTTCAATGCAATTCTAAGGAAAGTTGGAAAATGCTGCTTGTCAGAGGAGCCCTGCTTTTCCCTGAGGCAGGTCTGCTTTAGTATCCTGATGTGCTTAGGAGCAGCATATGGGAAGTGTGGCCTACAGGAAAACGCAGAGATGGATTTCAGAGCACAGTGTTGGGGGCCCTCGATCAATTGCTGTCTCAGGAATAGGAGGTCCAAGGGTGCCTTGTCCTGGCCACATTGCCTTGTTCTCATTTCTTGCTTTAGTCAAAACTCAGAACCAGCCCACCTTCCTCTTTTAGAGCACGAGAAGTGACTAACTAGGGCCAGGAGTCTTGCTGGCGCCTCTTTTGCCCAATGCCTGATTTCTGTTCAATCAGGAGTAGCTTTGTCAGGAGGAGATGGTGGCCATACTTGGAGGTGAGGGAGGTTCCAGAATATTCAAGGAAGATGGAATTGTTGCCTTGATCTTACAATTGGTCTAACCTTAGGTCATTTTATGAAAGTGTTTGGCTAAATATTAAACACTCCTGATGCCCTGTGATTTATTACATATTTCTTAAAGAAAAAAAAACCAGAACCAGTGAAGTTTTCTGCTATGAAAGGGGAAGTATGGGATTTGCTAGAGATAGGGATTTGGAAAATATAGGTCAAGGCATTTTCTGCAGTCTTTTATTTCTATTCTGTTGAGAAATCAAAGGTAAGCATCTGTAACAAATGAACGTAATGAAATGGAAATAATTTTTGCCTAGGCATTGGAAAGTTAAGGATTCATTAAAATGTTAACTCCTGGAAGGCAAGGATTGTTTTTCTGAAGCTGTGTGACACCTAGCGGGTATCTGTACAAAAGAGGACTTAGTTGCTCTTTGGCAGTGAGTCTTGTGAATTTTCAGCTTTCTTTTCATAGTTGCGTAACAGCAATAATAAATAAATTCACATTGTTCATGGGAAATGTGGAGTGGAATGCACCACAGCCTTACCAAAGCCTGCTATTAGTATCTCGTGTTTATAGCAAACAAACTCCACTTTTGCAATAAGTGTAAATTACACTTTTGCAATTCTATTTTTTCTGTAATGCTTACTCGCCAGAGATTTTTCCAATCAAGCATACAGTCCCCATCATGGTTTCTCATCTATGCATAGATAGAGTGTGAGTTGCTCTGCTTGACCTTTGTTCTCAGTTTTCTGCCCTTAGGGTCAAATTATGCACTTTTAATGAGAATTCATTTCATTTTTTTTCAAAGAAAACACGAAGGGCTGATTGGCTAGATTGTTGAAGCCTGTACTGACAGCTAATAAATGAAAAGGATCATCAAGAAATCATCTCCCTTCCAGTGTACCTGCCTAATGGGAAAAACACAGGTAAATTGTCTTAATTCCCTGTTAAGCCCTAAACATGGGAACAACAGTTCCTTCGGATTCAAATTCCCTAGAGAGCGTTTGTTTTTTCACGTTTACAGATGAATGAACCTCACACGCTCATTAGGCCCCATCGACCTCCTAATCAGCTCAGGAGATACTGAAAAGCAACCCTCTATTAGTAATTCCTGGCTAGGGCACTGACTTGAAAGAATTTGTTTTTCCCTAATTTAGAGCAGTCCCCTGGGTGTAGCAATATTTGCGGGAGCTTGGTAAACAGTCTGTCTGACACACTGCAGTTGCTGGCAGCTTCACACCTGGATCCTCATCAGGTCTAAAGACTGAGAAGTGAATTCATTACTATCTCGCAGACAAGGCCCTGCACTAGTGCAACAGTTATCAGGAACTGGGATGAAGAATGAATTGGGGCCAGGTACAGTGGCTCACGCCTGTAACCCAGCACTTTGGGAGCCCAAGGTGGGCGGATCACTTGAGGTCAGGAGTTCAAGACCAGTCTGTCCAACATGGTGAAACCCCATCTCTACTAAAAAGACAAAAATTAGCTGGGCATAGTGGTGAGCGCGTGTAATCCCAGCTACACGGGAGGCTGCAGCAGGAGAATCACTTGAACCCGAGAGGCAGAGGTTGCAGTGAGCCGAGATGGTGCCACTGCACTCCAGCCTGGGCAACAGAATGAGATTCTGTCTCAAAACAAAACAAAATAAAACAATGAATTGGAAACACGCTGACAGCCCCAACCTTGGATTACTTGAAAACAAGCCCAAATATCTTTCCCATTGATAACAGTGTCTCTGTTTATCCATTTTCTCGCACTTCATTCTTCATAGCCAGGCCCATCAATTTTGCCTGTAAAAAGTCTCTCATAGCTGCCTCTTTCTCTCCTTTTTTCTCTCACAGTCAGGGCGTGTATTCAGCTACATTGTAAGCTACAGGTAAAGCCATCATAGCTGGCAAATAGTCACTGGTGATTGCTTCCCCCACCCCATTATCAGTCCTGGGACTCTCTCCTTGGACCCAGCGCACACCAGAGCACCAGGCTGGCCAGAGCTCCAGACCGGTTAGATGATCTGCTCTGCCTAGGTCCTTACCACCTGCGATAGGCTGATAAAAGTCCCCAAAGATATCAGGTCTGTGGTCGCTTACCTTAAAAATCAAACACCTGTGAATATTATTTTAAGTGGTCAAAGATGTGATTACGTGAAGGATTTTGAGATGAGGAGATTGCATTGGATTATCTGGGTGGGCTTTAAATGCAATTACATGTATCCCTCTAAGAAGGTGGCGGAGAGAGATATGACAACTGACACACAAAGGAGAAGCCCATGTGAATATGAACAGGGAGAGATTTAAAGATATTGGCCTTGAGAATTGAAGCGCTGTAGCCATAAACCCAGGAATACCAGAGCTACCAGAAACTGTTAAGAGGCAAGTAACACACCTTCTCCTATGGTTTTTGGCAGAAGCATGGTCCTGTTGACACCTCAATTTCAGACCTCTGTGAAATCCAGAACTGTGACAGAATAAATTTCTGCTGTTGTAAGCCTCCCAGTTTGTGGTAATTTGTTATAGCAGCCCTAAGAAACTAATATACCACCTTGTACCAGAATCATAGCAGCCTTCCAGCTGACTTCTTGTTTTTTCTTTTTTCTTTCTTTTTTTTTTTTTTTTTTGAGATGGAGTCTCTGTCATCCAGGCTGGAGTACGGTGGTGTGATCTCAGCTTACTGCAATCCCTGCCTCCCGGTTTCAAGCGATTCTCTTGCCTCAGTCTCCCGAGTAGCTGGGATTATAGGCACCGGTCACCACTCCTGGCTGATTTTTTTGTTTGTTTGTTTGTTTGTTTTTAGTAGAGATGGGGTTTCACCATGTTGGCCAGGCTGGTCTCGAACTCCTGACCTCAGGTGATCCACCCACCTCAGACTCCCAAAGTGCTGGGATTATAGGCGTGAGCCACTGCACCCAGCCCCAGCTGACTTCTTGCGGGCCAGTTCTCTCCTCCCTAACCTGCCCTGCGTACTTAATTTTCCTGAGCTCCTCTGCATGGTTTCCAAAACTTTCTATAATCTGTTCCTCTCTCTTACTGGCACAGCTTTAGTTCCCATGAATAGTAATGATAGTAATAATAATAACTTTATTGAGTGATTTTAATGTGCTAAGCACTGTGCTGAAAGCTTTATTGCAAGTATGATATTTCATTCTTGCAACAACACATTGAGTTTAGCATTATTATGCTTTCTTTACAGAAGAGGAAACTGATGCCCAAAGAAGTTAGGTAGCTGCTCACATGAATAGCAGAGCTGCAGGCACCCTCGTGCTCTCAGCCAGTGTACTGTTTTTGTTCTCCCTCCCATCTGCTTGTGTAAAACTCACCCTCATTCCAGACTCAGTGTATATACTACCTTCCCTCCAAACCAAATTCTATTCTTCCGTAAAATATCTTCTCAAAATATGATAAAACAAGATTTTTATAAAACGTCGAAAGTACTTTTTTTTTTTTTTTTTTTTTTGAGACGGAGTTTTGCTCTTGTCGCCCAGGCTGGAGTGCAATGGCACAATCTCGGCTCACTGCAACCTCTGCCTCCCAGGTTCAGGTGGTTCTCCTGCCTCAGCCTCCTGAGTAGTTGGGATTACAGGTGCCCCCACGACGCCTGGCTAATTTTTGTATTTCTAGTAGAGATGGGGTTTTACCATGTAGGCCAGGTTGGTCTGGAACTCCTGACCTCAGGTGATCTGCCCGCCTTGGTCTCCCAAAGTGCTGGGATTACAGGCATGAACCACCGCACCTGGTCAAAAGTACTTTCCATTCCCTATAGAAAATGTGGAAAATAGGCCGGGCGCGGTGGCTCAAGCCTGTAATCCCAGCACTTTGGGAGGCCAAGACGGGCGGATCATGAGGTCAGGAGATCGAGACCATCCTGGCTAACATGGTGAAACCCCGTCTCTACTAAAAATACAAAAAACTAGCCGGGCGAGGTGGCTGGCGCCTGTAGTCCCAGCTACTCGGGAGGCTGAGGCAGGAGAATGGCGTAAACCCGGGAGGCGGAGCTTGCAGTGAGCTGAGATCCGGCCACTGCACTCCAGCCTGGGCGACAGAGCAAGACTCCGTCTCAACAAAAAAAAAAAAAAAAAAAAAAAAAAAGAAAATGTGGAAAATACAAGGAAGAAAATACGACTTCTGAGTATTTCAACCTTGGAGGGTTTTTTCCCTAAGCGTAATTAAAAATGTAGATTTTAAAAATTAGGATTATTCTTTTTATCCTATTTTGTATGGTATTGGCTCAGAAACATAGCCCTTCCCCAAAGTTTTTGTATTGTTCCATGCATGTTAGTTTTCTAAGTAGATTTTAAAAGTAGAAGACAGAGGTCATGATTTATACCATTTCTACATTTCTAGATACCTCAGAGTGTGTAACTGGGCACACGGAACTCATTCAATAAACACTTGAATTGACCAAGAAAAATGTTTAATCAACAAATATTTATTGAGTGGGGTTAGGCTTCTCTGACCTTTTAGTTAACAATAAACTTAATTTGTGGGTTGAAAGCCCAGCTAAACAACTCACTTTAGGTTGGAATATCCTGCTGATTTTGGAGACAGAAGCTCACACCGCTTATTAGTGTCTACACATAGGGTGAGCCATTAAAGCTCTGTCAGCCTCATTTCTCCAACTGTATAGGTGAGAAATGTGTGCTTGATTACCTTATCGACTCTCTCACCTCTTCCAGGATTATGTGAGAACCAAATGAGGTAATGTTCAAATGACATAATACACAACAGCACTCTAAAATAAGGAGGTATGTTATCATTCTTCTTTCTAACCTTGCTATAGCGGGTGAACTGTGTTCTGAATATGCTTACAATTTGTCCCCACTATTGATCACATCTACATCTTGGTAACATGATCTAATATTATAGACTCCAAATTATTAGCATTTATATTTTAAATTACTACTTTTTTAGGGGATGGGGTACAGAGTCTTGTTCTATTGCCTAGGCTGGAGTGCAGTGGCATGATCACAGCTCACTGCAGACTCAACTTCCCAGGCTCAAGCGACCTTCCCATTTCAGCCTCCCAAGTAGCTGGAACCACAGGTGCACCACCATGCCATGCTTATTTTATTTTATGTTATATTGTATTTTATTTTATTTTTGTAGACATGAGGTCTCCCTATGTTGCTGAGCCTGGGCTGAAACTCCTGGGCTGAAGCGATCATCTTGCCTTGGCCTCTCAAAGCGCTTGGATTACAGGCGTGAGCCACCCTGCTTTTCCTGGGATTTTAATCGTATTTACATCAATTTTTAAAACTTAGTTTTAGTGCTCACTGCTAGTTCCCTTCAGTCATGACTTTCTTATTCAATGTTTGAATATTTCCAAGTAATTGTTTTAGGAAAAACACGAGTGGTAAATCCTCCAGTTCTTTAATGTCTGGACAATGTCTGAATATTCATCTGTTGCCTTTATATTAGAGTCGCCAGATACAGGACACCCAGTTACATTTGAATTTTCCGATCATCAGTGAAAACATTTTAGTATAAGTATATTCCATGTAGTATTTAGGACATACTTACAGTATAAGCACATTCATTGTTTATTTTAAATTTAAATTCAACTGGGTGTTATGTTTGTGTTTTTATTTTCTCAACTTGGTAGCCCTAAAATATATACAACAATTTGCGTATAGAATTATTGGGTTATATCCTTTTCCTCTGAAATCATTGAAAGTGATACACCATTACCTTCTAACCACCATTGTGGAGTCTGATTTTTATTCCTCTTTCGGCAACCTTTTTTTGTTCTTCTGAATGCAATAGGAATTTTTATTTGTTTTTATGATATAAAGAATTTTTAAGGACATATAGGAATTTCAGGCCTTTAATCAAGGCTTGTAAGACTTTTGAGACTTTGGAAATTATATCAAGTATCTGGTAACCAATCTTCATGACTTACCTTAAACTTTTCCTCCCCCACCCTTTTTGTTTAAATACGAACTTGTTGAGGATGTCAGTTGTGTATTCGCATCTCTGAGCCTGTAATCCACAGAACAGTGAGAGAGTTGAAAAAATGTTGGTTACAATATCAAATGAATGAATAGGGGCTGAACATTAGAACTTGCCACATGTTTCTCATGCATCGTGTAGTCAAATGATTGCACAATAGTTAAGTGTAACAATATGAAGATGAACTCTGAGAAAAGTTCCCCAACATAAGGAATACCCTCAGTAATGAAGCCATGAACACTGGTTTCAAGGAATGGAGAGATTAAAACAGGTCTTGTTTTCTGGTATGGAGGATATGATGCAGAAAAAAATTTAATTACAAAAACATAGGCTATTAGGCTATTATTTTATTCAGAAGCAGAGTGAAATTCGTGTTTCATTTTGTCACCCTTGCTGAGAGGCCCAGGAGCATGAGAAAATAATTTTTCCCACTTTGTAATGAATGACAACAGGGTAACCCCACTGTTTAGAAGAGCAACATTCCAGCATTTCACAAAACCGAGAGGCCAGGGAGAGCTCCTTGGAATGGGTCCAGACTGTTCCTGGAGAGACTTGTAAAGGGTGAAGACTTCTGAGGCCATCAGCATGTTGCAAAGGGAGGGAAATATCCTTTGATGTGAGACGGCAACCCTGAGTCAGAGGCCTAATTTCCAGTCTCAAACTGTCTGTAAAATCAAATCACAGTCGAACTTTGCTGCGTAGCTCATCTCTGAGGTCCTCACCCCCCAGAGAGTGAGTTCATCTTCCTTTAGTTACCAGTCTCTCCCAGCTCTTCCGTGATTGGAGTAAATAATGCACATATGGCATGCAGTTCTGCAGGTGCTGTGAGTAAGATTTTTCTCAACTGCTTGTACTTTAGCACAAATTCATTTTCTTCAGGGCAATAAAGGTAAATCTTCTTTGAATTATCAAATCTTAGCTGCTAACCTCAGTGAGATTTAAGCTGATTCTAATTTGGATTCCCATCTGTCTTGCCTTCCTTTATTGGCTTATTGTTTATTCAGTTACATAGGTTTCCCAGGGCATCTGGTTTCCCGTGAGGTCCTCTTCTTTAAAAGTTAAGTAACAAAAATAACAACAGTCAACTCCCAGTTTTCTAGAATTCTACCTAGCGCTTTTGTCTCCAGCTGAGCTTGATCTCAGCACCACCCTGAATGCTAACCCTTGGATAGTGGCTGCTACCTCAATAAGGCCCTGAGTCTCTCTCATAATTAAAAGATTGTGTGACTTTAAGAGCCCAGAGGGAAAGCCTTCTCATTCCTAGAGCTATATCACTACTGTTTCTGATAAACTATGAAAAAATCAAGTCTTGAGCAACGTCACTGCCAGCTTGTAAACCTGAGTATTGGAATGTCACACTAGGAGTTTTCTAACAGCATGTGTGTGTTTGTGGGTATGTGTAGACCTACATATCAGCATAACATTGATAACTACGAGTTATGAATGGGTTATGCAACTGGAGAATGGATCAGACCCAGTACAGAGTCTTTTCTATTGCCTCTAGAGATTTATCTTCATCAGAATCAAAGCCTCGACATTTTAAACCATTTATTGAAACACTATGGCTCTTTTCTTGAATTGAGATTTGATTCTTATATGAGAATCTGGAAAGGACAACAAGGGAGGCACTGGTCTCTGTCTGCTGGCAGGTGTTTGGCAATGTTTAGGAGAACGTGCATGTAGTGTTATATAGGATGAGGCGATGAGGCTACTTCTGAACCTTAGAACTAAGTCTTGCTTTTGTGGAACATCATCATTTCAAGTGTGCTATTTTACCACACACTTCCAGGTCACGGTGGCCTCATTGTTCTACACCTGCTACCTTGAGGGGCATGGCCTAACTGTTAATGATGCCATGAATATGCAAGAAGAGAAGTCAAGCAGATAGCTCTGATATTAAGAAGTGAGAAAAATCATCTTTAATGGATTTAATGTAGTTACCCTAAGCAGACATCCCAAAGTAACATAAATGCACAGGATAAAATATGTATAGATGAGTTGTATAATTCCCTTATTAAGAAGGATAAGTATTAAGTAATAAGTAATTTTTCACCCAGCTAGAACTGGGAGAGAATGTGTGCACTATTGTATGGCCCCAGACCACTTTGGCACTGACTGTTCTTTTTCTTCCCATTCCATTCCCCGTGATTGATCCTGTTGCGTATAAAATACATGAGGAACAAAACACTGCTGAATCTGGGGGAAATATCATTTTTTTTTTTTAATTCTAGGCATTATTTTATACGGTACTGAAGAATCCTTTCAAGGCCAATAATGTGGATGACTCTAGTGAAGTTCACTGTTGAATCCAGGACTTGAGCAGAGAAGAGACTGGACAGGCTAAGAGGAAGGAATTGGGCTTGGTATTATCCAGACACCAGTCATCAACTATCAGAAAATCACAATGTACCATACTGATTGTAAGGAAAGGGCTGATTAAAGGAATATGCTGTGCAACGTCTGATGTCAGACTGGGCGGAAGGACTCATATGCAAAGCAAATTCTGGATGTGCAGGTTAGGTTTGGGGTTCTGAAATATGATTTTGCACAAGGGGGAGACCACAATGCCTGGGCTTGGTTCTATAGCAGAGAATACTCAGTGACATGGGGGGAAGATCTGGTGGTGGATAGCAAGGCCCTGCAAGGGACCTAGAGACATCTGGGTAAGGATGTTAATCTGCAAGGTGCATGTTAGGAACACAGACAATAAATGCCTGGGTTGCAGAGTCAGAGCCCAGACAGAAAACACTTGAGCTCCAGGAACAGTGCCCAGACATGGCATGCCTAGGCAAGGGGACCGAGCCTCATTACACAAAAACTGAGAAGCATCAGCAGCAAGGTGATAATGACACCAATAATGATTACAGTAATAAACATGAATAACCATAGCTCATATGTACTGAGCATTTGTTATGCGCCAGGCTAAGTGCTTAACGCATACATGTTTTTTATTCTCATTTAACGGGGGAGAAAATTGAGGGCCAGAGACATTAAGTACACAGTTCAAGGTGAAACAGTGCTAAATGGCAGAGCTGGGATTTGAACCCAGCTTTGTCTCACTCCCAAGCTCCTGAGCTTCCCTCTTTTCAGGACAGATTCTAATAGAATTTCCTTCCCAAGGTTGTGATGAAGCTGGAGCCTACAGCAGGGATAGCACACAGGTACACATCAAAAGCAGATCAGTGCTGCTTCCAAAATTAACGTAAGTAAATATCAAGCCTGGTTATGCAAAAGGAATTCTAGCCTTCAAGACCTCTAAAAGGTAATCACCCCACCATGCCTAACATGGATGAAGATCTTCACGGAAATCTATTGTCTGTTTTGAGGATATAGACAATACAATTAAAATATAAAGCAATATTGCTGGGGACTGCATGATGGGTTGGGAACTCACATATATCATTTATTGTTTGTTGAATTATGTACCCCAGAGAGTTATGTTGAAGTGCTAATCCCTGGTACCTGTGAATGTGGCCTTATTTAGAAATAGGGCCTCTGTGGATATGATCAACTTAAGATGAGATCATATTATATTAGAGCAAGCCCTAAATTTAAAGACGGGTGTTCTTATAAGAGAGAGATTTGGAGACATACAGTTACATAAGGAAGAAGGCCATGGAGGATGGAGGCAGAGATTGGAGTTATCCTGTCACAAGCCAAGGAAGGACAGGGATTACCAGCAACCAACAGAAGCTTGAAGAGGCAAGGGAAGATTCTTCCTCAGAGCCTTCAGAGAGAGTATGGCCCCACCAACACCTTGATTTCAGACTTTTAGCTTCTAGAACTGTGAGAGAATAAGTTTCTGTTGTTTTAAGCCATCTAGTTTATGGTAATTTTTTACAACAGCCCTAGGAAACACGTATACCATTGGTGGGCCAGTTATACATTGATAAAATCTTCAATTTTTTTTGTTGCTGTTTTATTTATTTATTTATTTATTTATTTATTTATTTAAGACTGAATCTCATTCTGTCACCCAGGTTAGAGGGCAGTGGCACAATCTCAGCTCATTGCAACCTCCGACTCCGGGGTTCAAGCGATTATGTTGCCTCAGCCTCCTGAGTAGCTGGGAGGTGCCCACCACCATGCCCACCTATTTTTTTGTATTTTTCCTGGAGATGGGGTTTTGCCATGTTGGCCAAGTTGGTCTTGAACTCCTGGCCTCATATGATCTGTCCACCTTGGCCTCCCAAAGTGCTGGGATTACAGGAGTAAGCCATCGTGCCTGGCCATAAATTGATAAAATCTTCTTGAAAGCAATTCAGCAAATGCATCAAAATCTTTTTGTATTTTCAGGGTTTTATTTCTAGTAAACTATCTTATATGTTCCTCATAAATTGAGATACAGAAAAGCTTTCTTGACAGTTGTTGCCTTATGTATAATAGTTTTTAAAAGAAAATAACCTAATAGCTAATAAGAAGAAATGATTAGTCTATGGTATAGCCATAGAATAAAATGTCATGCAATCATTAAGCACTTAAAAAGAAGTTTTTGTAATGTGGGAAATATATAAGTTATAATGGTAAATGAAAAACTGGGAAATAGAATATCCAATTTAATATGATCATAACTCTGATATAATATGCATGGAGGAAAACTGGAAGGAAATATATCAAAAGATTAATCGTGATGATCTTTGGGTTTGGGAACTATGGCAAACGTTTTTTCTTTATGTCTTGACATTTTAAAATTATCTATAATAAGCACATATTACTTCTATATGAGGAGAAAAAAGAGCTTATCAAGAAAACTTAGAGGAATTTTATTAGAGGGTTGAAAAGAAAATGCCTCCTGAAAAGTCATCGCTGAAGAATGTAAATCTGTCATTATTTATTTATCCTCATGATAAATTAGGAGCAAATATGTTTTAATGTCAGCAATGTTAGTCATGCTTGTATTTGCATAGAGATTTATAGCACCTCAAAGGGCTTACACTTTGCAAAACATTTTCACCCTGTATTTACTGTCCCATTTGATTCTTAAAACTAGTCTGTAAAGAGTAGGTATTGTTATCCTTATTTTACAGACACAGAATCCTGTGATGCTGGTAGAAATAAGAATAGAACAGGGGTGGAGCTGAGCACTCCAGGAATTGCAGGCTGTCCACTCCTGAGAGTGGCCTAGGCTCTGCTTCTCACTAGTGCAAGCTTCTACCAGCCCTTCTGCCTGTGGGTTCCAGCTCTCTCAGCTACCGAATAAGGAAGAGGCATGACTTCCCTTGGCTTTAAAAATCATATCATCTTAAAATCTGTGAGGCCTTGAGAGATGATGAATTGCCTAGGAAGTCTTTAACGTTTTGATCCCCCTGATTTCTTCTCAGAGGTGAGATCATAGTATAAATTTAAAATGCATTATCTCTTTCTTTACTTCTGCCCAAAGTAGAAATCCCTGAAATACCCTCGTTCTCTCTTTTGGAATGGGAACATCAGCAGAGTTCCATGAACGTTGACTTTGTATTCTTCCAGCTCACCTTTCTTATGAACACAGGCTGTGGAAACATTGACACCTTTATATGCAATGATTTATTACCCTATCTCAGGGACAAGATGCAGGACCACAGTGAAATACGCTCTGTGCACCTGACAGCAGCTCATCAGACAGCCATTCTCCCAGCCTGGCAGCTTCTTCTCTTCTGCCTGCTGTTATCCAAATAATAGAAACATAAAATCGAAAGACTGGAGGAGAGCTCTAGGACTGGGGTAAGGATGGCTCCTAGATCACCCAACTTTCTCCCTTTATAGAGGCTCTGTTCATTTAATAATCAATTCCAGAGTCAGAGGAACAGGCATCAGAATATAAAGAAAGGTTTCCCTTTCCACATCCCACTTGCATTAGAGTATAAATTATAAAGCGCACTTTAATTCCACGTCCCAGTTTCCCGCAGTACGGAGACTCTAATGGTTTCATCTGAAATTACATTCACTCCAGCCCCATCATTCTTACTCTGTCTCACAGGCTTGCCTGGAGGAGACTGATAAATGGCATCCTGCCAATCAGATCACTCAATGTCTTCAGAGGAAAGCTCCCAGGGCTTCTCTGGAACCTTGGTGTGCATTCATACACATTTATTAAGCACTTACTAAGTGCAAGGCAAAATCCAGGGACTTTTGCTTTTCGTTCCTCCCTTCCTTCTTTCATGGAGAAATGTTGTTTGAGCTCCTACTTAGAGTGTGACAGATGCAGTGTGGATATAATGATGAATTAGTCACTGCCAAGGAGGAGCTCATGGTCAGTGGGAGGGAGGGAGGCATATACATAAACATGAGGCGGCAAGCGGGAGAGGAGAGAACACAGATGTTCAGATGTCAGAGTCAGACCAACTAGGTGTGACTCCCTGCTTGGGTCCTCATTAGCTGCATGACCTTGTGACAGGGCACATCATTTCTATGAGTTATGCCCTTATGAGTGAACTAGAGATGATTATACCCATCTCAAAGGTTGGGCATGCAGATGAAATAATATAACACATGTAAAACATCTAATGCAAAACCTGGGTTATACTAGGTGGTCAATAAATATTAATTTCCTTCCCTCTCAGATAAATATGGTAAGTGCTATGCCATAATTATCTGAGTAACGCTACCCAGGGTTGTATATCCTCAGAGCAAGAGAGAAGAAGACTCAGGCTCTGAACTTCCACCTTTTCAGGGGCACAGTGAGAGTGGTGGTGGGATAGGTGAACCATAGGGCACTAATGTCACCGGTTTCGGGAGTTTGATGAGTTTCGTGGGACAGAACATGACTCCATGGAGAAATTAGGCTGCAGATTCAGCTTTATGCTAAGATATATAAACAATTCACTCACTAGATGGTATCCTTGAGAGACAAGGAAGTTACCCTGAGGAGAGACTCAAAATGTACAATCTTGTTTGGGCTACTGGCTAGCGATTGGCAAGGAGGGAGGCTTTTGAAGGTAGTGGTCAACTGTCTTCTGGTCTCACTTCCTGAATGTGTCAGATTCCTCCACAGTGGGAAAGCTGTAAGGAAGCAAACAAGCAAATTAAAGGACAAAGCTTGAATCACGAGAGACACTACTGGAAACTCCCTTTTGTGGCCTAACAAAATTTAAAGCCAGATGTGAGTCAGATGAGGACCTTGCATTCTGACACAAGTATAGTTGCAGGCTAACACCAGTGAGATTACGGGCTGCCTCCAGGAGCCATGGCCAGGCAGGAAAAGGCAGGAGCACAGGGTGACCTTCTGCATAAGGAAAGTGGAATCTGTCTATGCAGTGACCAGGGAGCCACAGAGTGAACATCCAGGTAACAGGGAAAGAGAGTAAATACTACGTAGTGAGGAAGTTGAGGACCATCGTGGCTGCTTGGGGACATATTGTGAACACATAAGGGATTTCTCCAGACAGAAGGAAGGTATTTGAACTTGACAAGCCATTGTAATACTTGCCATGTCTCTGGTCACTGCTGACAACTCTGCTCTACAGCTTGAAACCCTTAAGACCATAACTGTTTGGAGCACCTGATCCAAGAGAGACATATTAAAGGTCTTCCAGGGGCCTCCAAGGTGGTCTGTTAATCAGAATCTCTGTTGTTGAGAATATGGATATGAGATAGAGATTTGGTGGCTGGTGGAGTGGCAGATATGGATAGACACAGAAAGAAGCAGACGTGGGAAACATAGCTGAGCTCTAGAATAACTCCAGCTTAGAATAACTCCAATAACTCTAGACATGAACTCCAGCTGCTGATGGGATCAGAAGACAACTCAGTTTCTCGGAGCTCCCTTTGGTTCTTGAACAAATTCTCAACCCCAGTCTCCTGACACTTTGCTATTCCACTCTTCAGTCCCTCATGGGTTTGGTTCTTTGACCTAAATGTGGCTATGCATCATTGTCATCAGTGTCATCATTTTCTGACTTGGCCTTAAAAACACCTGCCTAAGAGTTTTCATTCATTCTATGCAAACTCAAATGCCTGAAACTTGTTGTTAGGGACTGAGAAGAGGGGATTCTCACTCTGATGATCCATATTCTTCTATTGTATCTCCAGGCTGCCAAGGCCGGGGAAAGCCTGTGTTCCATATAAACGTTATTCGTGCCCAGAGAGAAGGGGATCTGCCTGTTTGAAGATTGGGAAGAAGACTCTGCAAAGGAGGTTTTACTTGGATAAAGATGACAAAGGGTGCTGGTGTGGACAGGGGCGAAGAGAGAGGGGATGTGTTCTCAGCAAAGGCAAGACTCCAGCATGTGCAAAGGCACAGAAGAATGAAAGTTTGAGTCATGGGAAGAAGGAGTTGTTCTGTGTGTCTTGGGGGCACGGTGGGCAACGAGGTAGGGAATACTAGTTGGGCCAGACTGTGAAAGGCACTGAAGCTGTTGTAAGGCTTTCTTCTGGAAGTGAGTGGTGGCTTTTAGTCAAGGGAGGTACACAACCAGTTTTATATTTGACATGGTAACTCTGGCAGTAACTACGAGTTCTGGTTAATGGCAGTCCTATCCAGCAGGCAGGAAGACCATTTGTAAGCTAATGAGACAATTCAGGTAAAAGAAAGTGAGGACCTGAACCGAGGTACTGACAGTGGAGGAGAAAGAGGAGCAAGACTGGGAAAGATTTACAAAGTCACCATGGCTGGACCTGATGAACGACTGCATATCGTTGATGAGGGAGATGGAGGTAATGCAGGGAGGATGACTCTAAGTTTCTATTTGTGGCAACAGGAGCACGATAGTGATATTCATTGAAATATACATCTCAGGAAGAAGAATACACTTTGGGGGAAAAGTTGATCTCCATTTGGGAAACATTGAGTTTGAGATGCTTCTAGGACACTGCAGTACAGGTGCTGTCAGTAGCTGGAAATAACGTCTAGAATTCAGGGAAGAGCCAGAGTCGGAGATGTGGATTTGTGAGTATTTGGTGTATATGTGGTTTATGTTATGGGCAAACATGAGATCACCAGGGAAGAGCACCGTGATGGTGATAGAACAAGAGGTCATAGGATAAAACTCGTGAAGATCAGTGTGAGACATGGAGGCCTAAATCTAGAAGACCTATTGAGTTGAAGAAAAGTGATGAACAAAGGCAGGTTGTACTCTTTCAGCCTAGGCTTCATGAGGTTGAGCCCTTTGCTTTGCAGTTTTAGAAGTTTGTCTTTATTAGTTCACCTAAGGGATGAACTGACCAAGGTCTTGACATCTGATTCATCTAACCAAACTCCTAAGAATCTGCTTCCTAAACTAGAATGAGGTTCTATTAATTCACAGGTGGAAATACTAAGATGCACAAAACTAATCAGGTACTGATGAAAGCATATAAACTCCAAACTTATATTGCTTTGTGTGTTATCTGCTTCAAGGTAGAGCCATTTCTATTAAAAAACTAGTATTGGCTGTCTTCAATAGTATTCAGGTGTCCTATGGAATAATACAGGCATACCTCATTTTATTGTGCTTCACTTTATTGTGCTCTGCAAATACTGCATTTTTTTTACAAGTTGAAGGTTTGTGACAACCCTGAGTCAAGCAAGTCCATCAGCACCATTTTTTCCAACAACACTTGCTCATTTCATGTGTCAGTTTCAGCAATTTTTAGCAGTATAGTATTTCTGAGTTGAGGTATGTACATTGTTTTTAAAGACGTAATGCTATTGCAGACATAGTAGACTACAGGATAGTCTAAACGTAACTTTTACATGCACTAGGAAATCAAAAAATTTGTGTGACTTGTTTTACTATAATATTTGCTTTGTTGCAATGGTCTGGAACCAAACCCACTGTATCTCCAAGGTATGCCTGTTGTGTGACTGAAAGCCCCCAAACTAAGTGTACTATAGTTAAATAAGTTTGATAAAACTTGAGTCCTTCTCTTGGATGTTCACAAAGTACATACGAATTAAAGACTTTAAGAACTTCTAGGCCAAGCATGGTGGCTCACACCTGTAATCCCAGCACTTTGGGAGGCCGAGGCAGGCGGATCACGAGGTCAGGAGATCAAGACCATCCTGAACACGGTGAAACCCCGTCTCTACTAAAAATACAAAAAAATTAGCTGGGTGTGTTGGTGGCCGCCTGTAGTCCCAGCTACTTGGGAAGCTGAGGCAGGAGAATGGCGTGAACCCGGGAAGCGGAGCTTGCAGTGAGCCGAGATCGCACCACTGCACTCCAGCCTAGGCGACAGAGCGAGACTCCATCTCAAAAGTAAGTAAGTAAGTAAATAAATAAATAAATATTTTTAAAAAAAGAACTTCTAGAGTAAAGCAACCTGTTATGCTTAACCCAGCATTTGCAAATCCCTTGATCATAGAACTTTCTCACCTATGATACCAGCCCTCATTTCTGACCTGGCATAATCTGTCTAATCAATAGCTCCTCTTGGATGTATAACAGACATTTCAACCTTAACATGTTCAGAACCAGATTCTTGAAATCTGCCTCTCCCAGCTAGTTCTCATCTCCCCCATGTTAGTAAATTATGACTTCACTTTCCAGTTGCTTGATCCCAAAATCTTGGAAGCTTTCTTTTTCTAATACTCTGCATATAAAAATCAGCAAATCCTATTGGCTCCATGAAAACATATCCCAAATCTGACTACTTCTCAGCAGTTTCATTTTGACCATCCTAGTCCAAACTGCTGCCGGCTTCCTCCTGGACTGTTACATTAGCTATCTGAGTGGTCTCCCCGCTTCCAAACTTGCTCCTCATAGTCTATTCTTCATACAGCAGCTTTTAAAACTCAAGTCAGATTGTGTCATTCCTCTGCTCAAAATCCTCCAATAGCTTCCCATCTCAGTCACAGTAAAAGTCAAAATTCTTAGAGTGGCCTATGACGCCCTATCTGATCTGACCTTCCATTACTTCTCCGACTTGACCTCCCACCACTTTGCCCTTGGCTCACTCTGCTGCAGGCACACCAGCTTCCTTGCTCATCCTCCTGCCTCAGGACCTTTGCACTTGCTGTGGTTGGTTTTGTTTTGTTTTTTGTTTGTTTGTTTTGTTTTTTGTTTTCTGCAAGGAATGCTCTTCTCCAGACATCAGCATGGCTCACTTCCTCATTTCGTTAGGGTCTCTGCTCAAATGACCACTCATTTTCTAACCATCTTATTTAAAATATATCTGCTTTGTGTTTCTTCATAGCATTTATCACCATGTCAGTGTGTGTATATATGTGTATGTATGCATATTTTGTTACTATCTGCACCCCCTGTCTCCCTCACAACTAGGATATAAGCTCCTTGAGAAGGACTCTGACTTCTTCATTGCTGTATCCAGTATTTCAAAGAGTGTCTGACATGGTATAAATATTTTGTTAAAGATCTAAATAAATGAATACCCCCATTACTAGATCTGCAGAACACACCATGAGAAACCAGTTTAGACTTTTGGTGCCTGCTCTGGGCCATGATACAGATTCATTTTTCCTTTTTCTTTTATTTTCTCTATTTTTGAGACAGAATCTCACTCTGTTGCCCAGGTTGCAGTGCAATGGCGTGATCTTGGCTCACTGGAACCTCCGTCTCCAGGGTTCAAGCAATTCTCCCTGCCTCAGCCTCCTGAGTAGCTGAGATTACAGGTGCCGCCACCACACCCAGGTAATTTTTATATTTTTAGTAGAGACAGGGTTTTTGCCATGTTGGCCAGGCTGTTCTCACACTCCTAACCTCAGGTGATCCACCCCCCTCAGCCTCCCAAAGTGCTTGGGATTACAGGCGTGAGCCACTGTGCCCAGTCCCTTTTCTTTTCCATATTCCTTATCAATCATCATGTTGTCATAGAAGTACTTGGAATTGCAATTTTTCCAGACTGTATTTTATGCTGGTTTCATTTGAGATTGTTTGCAATATCATTAGAAAACAATCTGTAAGTCATAGGGATGGATAGACTACATCTGAGAGATTCCTGGGATTGGCTAATCTCATCTATTTATATTGTCTTTAAAAATAACTCATGATTTTGAAGTTCAGTTTGTTTTCAAGGGGTATGGGTAGATACTTGGAAAAGGCCTTAATAAAACTGAGGCTCTGAGCCTAGGCCTGTAGACATGGGTGTCTTCTGTTTAAAGTATGCTGCCCTGTAAGAGGTCAAAATTTGGGGGTTTAAAATGGAAGGATGAAAAGCACCCGAGTCAACTGATCTAGAAGTCAATCAACACTTATGTTTGTTTTCAGGCGAATATCTATATTCATCTCAAGCAGAGCACACAGTTTTGCCTTATACTTGTTTAGCTGTTTATTGTCAGTTTCCCCAGCTAGAGTGACAGTCCCATGAGATGAGAGGCTTGTCTTGTCCACTGCATTTCCAGTGCTTAGATGGTAACTGACATGTAGTGGGTGCTGGTTAAATACTGGTCCCTTGGTCATGCTTTGCACATGTCCATTCTAGTCTTTTTCTGCTGCCTACTAAAGACTTATTCTTTGCTTCATGACTTCCTCATTTGGTGCTTTTTACTTAATGATGCTCAACATGTACTTTCATACATACTAACTCAGGAGGCTGTTAATATTTATTGAGTACCTACTATGTGTTTCAAACAAAGGTACAGGAATATGTGAAGTTAGTATTCTAACCCATAATACGCTACTTAGTCTCCAGGGATAGCTTGTATTTTGAAGCAGGAAATGCCTATATAAAACTTTCTCCTGAAAAAAATCGAGTAAAAAATATCTAAAAGTGCTATCTGATGCTTCCTTGCCATTTATGGAAGAGAGCAATGGAATGTGTCAAATAAGGGGAAGAAATGAAGACAGAGAGAGTATTGACTTAAGTAAAAGGTCACATACTTACTAAAGGAGTTGCAACACAAGCCAAGCAACTCATAGCATCTCGTAAAAGATGCGGGATTCCATCGCTTGAACCCGGGAGGTGGAGTTTGCAGTGAGCCGAGATCGGGCCACTGCACTCCAGCCTGAGCTACAGAATGAGACTCGGTCTCAAGAAAAAAAAAAAAAAAAAAAAGATGCCTGATTCCACTTACCCTCCCTCAGTGATGATTCAAAAGCCCATTAGCCTGTTTGAGCTAAGATGTAAGACAATGACCTCTAACTCCAATCTTAATAATAGCACAAGTACTGAAGGTACCCACTGTTTCGCTAGAGTTCCAAACCACTCTTAATATAGTTTTACATTCCATCCAATATTTTGTTCTTCATGTTTTCTGATCTTCCAATTGTACTGCACCCCTAGGAAAAAACCAAAAATTTTTTTATGAGAAAGCTAATTTTCAATTCATAGAGTTAAGAAGAAAATCTTATAAACTTTCCTTCCTAAGCATATAGCTATACCCTTGAGAGAACCTTAGCTCATCGTGTGCTCATGAAAAGAACACAATATCCTGTGTGAGTCAAACCTGAAGATGCCAAATGGTGATATATAAGCTTTTAAAGGAGGTCAGAGAACTGAGCCAACACTTCAGTTTTGTTCTTTAAGGGTAGAATACTGGGGGTTATGGGCACTGCATATTATGCAGGAGGGGTGATGGATGATGTCCTCATTATCACTGTTTTCTAGATTTGAGCTGGTTGCAAGGTGGGGCTGGAAAGTCCCCTGCTGGTAATAATGTCAAGTGTATTGGTACTTGTGACTCAGAGGCACCATCAAAATTGATATGTAAGTGTGAAGGTAAATGCTTTCTTTAAATATAGTTTCTCTTCTTATTTCTCCATAATACTCATGGGACACTTTCGATGATTTAAAGCAGAATGATTTACTATGACTTCAATGTTCTAAGGAACTCTTCTATCTACCCTTGACCTCATCTCCACTGCTATTGTTTTAGTAAGGGTTCTAGTTAGAAATCTTTTCTACCAAGGGCAGGAGCTTTTTTACTATTGGGGTCCTCTGAAGTTTCACTAAAAAATCAGCTCACAGAAGGCAGGTTAATTGGAGAAAAGGTACACAAGTTTCATATATATACACAGAAGACTTCGGAATGAAGACCTGAAGATACAAGGGAATTGTCCATTTTTATGCTTAGGTTCAACAAAGTATGGACAACCATGCAGAAATGTGATTGGAATCAGCCTGGGCAACATAGTGAGACATTGTTTCTACCAAAAAAAAAAAAAATGTAGCTAGACACGGGGGTGCGTGCCTGTAGTCCCAGCTATCTGGAGGCTGAGGCAGGTTGTTCTTGGCTGCTCCCAGTTTCTGGTGATGGTTAGCATTCTTTGACCTGGGGCAGCAACACTCCAGTCTTTTCTCTGTGGCCACATTACCTTCTCCTGTAATGTCTGTGTAATTTCCCTTTGCCTCACTCTTATAAAGGCACCTGTTAATGTGCTTAGGGCTCACCTGGATCATCTAGGGTGAACTCCTCATCTCAAGATCCCTAACTTCATTGCATCTGAAAAGACTCTTCACACATAAGATCACATTCGTAGATTCCAGGCATTAAGGCATAGGCATGTCTTTGGGAGGGGGCACCATTCAACCCACTCTATATGCCATATTTATTATTCTGTATGTGTAGCTTAAGTCTGTCTTGCTAGCAGCTACAAAGGTTTTTAAATTAGCATTCTGACCTGAACCTTCATAAATCATTATTCCTTGAGGACAGCAGCCAAGGACAAGACTAGATTAAGATTCTGAACGGAGAATGGTTGATAGAGGGAGTTAGACACTCATAACCAATCGCCAGAGACGAGGCAGGAGATTCACATGCGTTAAATATCTTTTCCATTCACTTTCAAATGTGGCCTTGTGGCCAGGTGCTGTGGTTCAGACCTGTATTCCCAGCACTTTGGGAGGCTGAGGCAGGAAGATCACTTGAGGCCAGGAGCTCAAGGCTGCAGTGAGCTATGATCTTGGTATGCAGGGAGTGCCACTGCACTCCAGTCTGGGCATCAGAGAGAGACCCTGTTTTAAAAAAAAAAAAAAGTGGCCTTGTTTGATTCTTATTACAAATCTGTGATGGACTTTGTCTAATCCACACTCCTGCAAATGCAGAAACAGGCTCAAGAAACTAGGTAACAATGTTCTGAAGTCCCACCAACCAAGGGCAGAGCCAAGATTTTGACCCAAATCTCAGTTCTTGTCTCCAAAGCATACATCCTCTGTCACAAATGGGAATTTCTGGGTGCATCTGGGATCTCCAAGCCAGTTGTTACTGCCATATGCCTATGTCCTCCCTCTGTTGGGGTTCCCAATAAGGAGAAGAGGACAGAGCTCTTAAGGCTTTGACAAAATTTGAGTCCTTGGTCTAGGTCAATAGTTTCTGGATTCTGTACACTATATTAGGAAAGGAGAGGAAAGAAATAATTATGAACAGTGTTCATCTCTGTCACGATCACATATGATTACCATCATTGCATCTCCATAACTAGAAAACTGAACAGGTAGGACAGGCTTGAAAAATCCAAAAATGATTTTCAGGATGGGGGATTGAGCAAGGATATATGAAGGTATCAGCGTGACAATTTAGTAATCAGTTTCTTCCTCAATAAATTTAAAGAAAAAACCCAAAGGCAATAAGTTTTTTTGTGAAGACTAATTATGATACTTTGAATTTAAAAATGAATAAATATGCTCTGGAGGAAAAGAAAAGCAAATACATGGAAGATAAAACAGTTTGGTTTCAAGATGAACACTTAAATATAAATTTTGAATGTCTCTTTGCTGGGTAAGGAAACTTTTTCATTCTAACTATGAAGAACTGGAGAGAGAATTTCTTCTCTGCTCATATGCACAAACTTCAGATCCTTTCTTGCTTCACCTAAAAAATAATTGAATAACATTAGCATCCAAGAATTTGAAGACAGCATCATTAATGATGGATGATAGTTCAACCTGCCTGAGAGAAACTGCATTTAAGAAGAAAGCCCCGGCCGGGCTCAGTGGCTCACGCCTGTAATCCCAGCACTTTGGGAGGCCGAGGTGGGCGGATCACGAGGTCAGGAGATCGAGACCATCCTGGCTAACACGGTGAAACCCATCTCTATTAAAAATACACAAAATTAGCCGGGTGTGGTGACGGGCGCCTGTAGTCCCAGCTACTCGAGGCTGAGGCAGGAGAATGGCGTAAACCTGGGAGGCGGAGCTTGCAGTGAGCCGAGATCGCGCCAGTGCACTCCAGCCTGGGCAACACAGGGAGTCTCTGTCTCCAAAAAAAAAAAAAAAAGAAGAAGAAAGCCCCTGATGGCTCAGCCCTTGGTAAGAGTGTATTCCTGCTAAAGATGGAGGTTAAATGCTTAGAATTGCTGACCAGTTACCTCCTTTGCAACGGTTATTAGGCAGAGTAGCCGATTTTTAATTAGATTTAAATGTGTGAATCACTAATGGTTAATGACAAACACTTTAATTATCGGGCCTTTCATTTTTTCTGGAAAGCCTCAGACTGCTCCTGGAATCCTTAATGTGGGCATGTGAAGAATATGGGCATTAATGGGTCTCAGAAGTTTTTCTGTTTTATCTTGTTGACAAAGGTACAAACCGTTAACTCGATTTTATTGAATGTCTCTTCATAGTCAAGTTAATGCCTCGGGGCTTGGCGATCCACACCAGGACACAGCCCCACTGGTTGGCTTCATTGCCTGCTCTCTCACTCTCCTGGATCCAGCTCCTGAAAGTGTTTTACTTCTCACCAGGATGCTTCCAGAGGATTGCAACTGATTAGCCAATCAAGGTAAATTCTGATAAGCATAGACTCCTCCACACACATTTAAATCTTATTAGTGGATTCTTCCAGAGAGAAAGCCTTTTGAGATGTAGAGAGATGAAGCTGTGATAACGGAATGACAGATCTGGGGTTAATAATTCCTGGCAGGGGAGCCTGCCTGGAGTGTCTCATGTCTCTCCAATGATGGCAGATGCCTCCTTGCTAATTAGAAGCTGACTGAACTGGCCGTTCTGAAAGCAGTAGCTCTGGCTATAGCTGAAATGACAGTCACACATGCTTAGTGTAAAAAGGTCTCTGACCATTTAAGTCGTCTTCACACATGATCACAAGTGTCTGCAAATTCCAAAAGCAAAGCATACTTGGTACCATAGACTCTCCATTCCCTGTGGCCAGATGTCTCTGGCCATCACTCATAGTCTGAGGTATGCTCAGTCTTCTGGAATTTACAGCTATCAGCCAGGATGATGGTATCTTTCCAAGTTGAAAAATGTCTTTCAGATGTTAACTAAAATTTTAAACAAACACTGTTTAGGCAAAGATGTCACAGAGAGGTTATTTACATTTAAGATAGGAGGTACATTTAGTAACATAATCTATGATATTTACAGAAAACTTATTGGACGTTAACTTTTGTCTTCCAACAACCCTGTGATGGAGGTAGTATTATCCTAATTTACAGATGAGAAAACAGACAGAGAGATTAAGTAACTTGCAGAAGGTGACCCAGCTGGTAAGTAGCAGAGCTGGTTCCAAAGCCCACACTCTGAACTATAATGCTAAAATTTGCATATATAATCTATGTGATTCTTACTTTCAGTTGCATAATTGATTTTGCCACATGGATGAAGACAACTTGAACAAGGGCAACGTGGACAGCAGAGAGGCACTAGAGAATGATAGTCTAAAACATGGAGTCCCGTGTCACCTAGTAATGAGTTGATCCCCCAGGTCTAGCACATATGGCTGTGAAAGCTTGGGCAAATTGTCTTAGGACCTCAGTTTCCTCATCTGCAAAATGGGGACAATAAGGGTACCTAACTCATAGGACTGTAATGGTTATATGCGACAACTGTGACAATACCTAACATTAATTGAATGTTTCTTTTTGTGCCAAAAATGAGAAAGATGGACATGATTAGCTTTGCCCCAGCATGTAGGCATTTTCATTAGCTATTCTTCTTATTATTTTATTACCACCTGTCAAACCCATTTTGACAAACTTCAAGAGATCATCAGCTCCTTTTGCCATATCAGAATTTTGACCTACTGAATATGGCTCTTTATAAGTGGGTCAGGGATGGAGCTTGGAAATCTTTTTTGTTATGTACAATTTCACCTATAATTTATTTTCCATTTTAATCTAATGCATAATTGAAAACACTTTTAGAATATCACATTATATATTGCTTCTATTACTCTCAGAGATACTTTGTCTTTGTCATAGGGTATTACTAAATCTAGCTGAATTTCCAACTTCCCAAGAATCTGATAAACAGGCTCATTTTTCTTCACACATTAGTAAGGAGAAGGAAATTAACTCTGAATCCTGATTCATATCTATAGTTTAAGGGAAAAAATACAGTTAAAGTGACTTGAAATGATAGTCGTAGTCAAAATGATGGGGTTATTCTGCAGCTGTCAGGGGTACCCGTGAGCTGCAAAGTCACACCTGCAATAACAGCCTTGATTTTCTAATCCATTTCACAATCCACTCTTGGCATGAAGCACTTTCTACCTTTCGAACTGTCAGATTCTTGGGCTGAGCAAATTGGGTACAGCTTTTCGATTACGCATTCAGTTCCTTCCCAGCTTTAAAACTGATTTCACATTACCGGTATGATTTATCAAGAAGAGAGCCATCTTAAGGCACAAGCCTAAATTATAGAGGCAGCCCTGGGGTGTAGGCAAAAGCACTGCAGAATTTCAGATATAATAAAACAGGGTGAGCCTGCTATTACCTGTGTCCTAGATATAAAAGGTGTTCATCTGATAGCCTGGAACAGCTGGCACCAACACCCCACTTTATTAAGGGGCTGCTGTTTCCATATTTCTAGGCCAGGAAGCCCTATTTCTTAGTAGCTAGAATTGAATTCATTAAAAAAACAAAACAAAACAAGTTTGGATCACTCTTATCAAGCAATCAAGCACAGTCTGTTGATTAGGGCCAGCCTGAAGCCAGCTAGTTGGGTAAAGTTAGCTGTCTTCTTTCCAGTTAGTGTTTCTCACCCCTCCTCCACAGGCCTTCCCAAGGCGTTCAGTGCCTATGCTTCCCACTTCCTTCTAGCAAAACCAGCTCTCACACCCTTTAATCAAGCATCAGTACAGTTGACCCTTGAACAACGCAGGAATTAGAGGCTCTGACCTCATGCACAGTAAAAACCTGCATAACTTTTGACTCCCCCAAATTAACTAATAGGCTACTATTGACCAGAAGCCTTACCAAAACATAAACCAATAACATATGTGACTAACACATATTTTATATAGGTATTATATACTATATTCTATGATAAAGTAAACTAGAGAAAAGAAAATGTTATTAAGAAAATCATACGGGGCCAGGTGTGGTGGCTCATGCCTGTAATCCCAACACTTTGGAAGTCTGAGGCAGGTGAATTGCTTGAGCCCAGGAGTTTGAGACCAACCTGGGCAACACAGCAAATACAAAAAATACAAAAATTATCTGGGCATGGTGGCACATGCCTGTAGTTCCAGCTACTTGGGAGACTGAGGTGGGAGGTTCACTTGGGATGTGAGGTTGAGGCTGCAGTGAGCTATGATTGTGTCACTGCACTCCACCTTGGGCAACAGAGTGAGACCCTGTCTCAAGAAAAAAATCATAAGGAAAAGAAAATATATTTACCATCCATTAAATGGAAGTGGACCATCATAAAGATCTTCATTCTCGCCATCTTCACATTGAGTAGGTGAGGAAGAGGGAGAGGACAGGTTGGTCTTGCTGTCTCAGGGGTGGCAGAGGGAGAAGAAAATCCACAACCCACACATAAGTGGAGCTGCACAGTACAAACCCATGTTGTTTAAGGGTCACCTGTACTGTAATGTGCTTGTATCTTCTTAAGGCTTTTACTTTTACTCTCCTAACTCATTACACTGTCAGAGGCCAAATCCCTAATTGAAGGGTTGGGAGACAGTGTGATGGAGGAACAATTGAATGAGAAGATTGGATGTTCAACGTCTGGGTTTTAGATCTGCTATCTATCAGGCTTTTCACCTACCCTTTCACTCTGGGCCCTCAGTTTCTTTATCTGTCAAATGGCTAGGTTGGAGAATCTGGATTTTTATAACTCATAGGCTCATGGATCATTAGTGATGCTCATTCTGCAGAAGAGGAAAGCAAAATACAGTATTATTTCTGTTTTCTGCTCTGATGTTCTGCAATTCTAACAGAGTTGGAATCTAAACTCATGGGGGAACATTTTGAGGATGTTAACACATTATCCCTGAATATATGCCTCATCATGGGCATGGAGATGGGGGAGGAACTGGTATGAATTCAGTGTCTTGTGAAGTGCATGCTGTGGCCTATAGGATTCTCACTACTGCTCTTTGAAGGATATAATGTTATTGTCAAAATGGAGGTGAGGATATTTAAACTTAGGACTTACCCAAGGATATACCACTAGACAGTGGCAAGGTCTATCAATTTCTCCAGTGTCTACCACAAGACTGGCCCCATGCATAATATCTGACTTGAAAGATAATTCTGGGCAAATTCCTATGATCCCAGGTGGGAAGTCCCAGCTGCTCTGCTTGTTTGCCCATCCCCAACATTCTTGTGTTCAAAGACTGTGGATTTCTTTAGACTCAGGAGTCCAGCATAAGATGTGTAGTTGTACCTAAGACAGTGCCAAGGAACGCACTTTACCTGGGCCAGCTAAAACCACAGGTAGTGGGTAGGTGACCAGCTAGTATTGTTGGAAGAAGACTGAAAGGTCTCCGGTTATAGCCCATCTATGCTCTGTTAGGGTGGTCAACTTGTCTCAATCTCTCTGGGATGTTCTCAGTTTTTTTTTTTTTTTTAATTTTTTTATTACTATACTTCAAATTCTAGGGTACATGTGCACAACATGCAGATTTGTTACATAGGTATACGTGTGCCATGTTGGCTTGCTGCACCCATTAGCTCATCGTTTATATTAGGTGTTTCTCCTAATGCTGTCCCTCACCCAGCCCCCACCCCATGACAGGCCCCGATGTGTGATGTTCCCCGCCCTGTGTCCAAGTGTTCTCATTGTTCAATTCCCACCTATGAGTGGGGATGTTCTCAGTCTTAAAACTGACACTCCTAGGTCTAGAGAACTCCCTCTGTCCCAAGAAAATGGAATGGTTGGTCATCCTACAATTTCCTGAGCTCTGAATTTCTGTAACTGGGAGAATATGCCTTATACTCTATATTCAATACAAATAAAACAAATTTCTGCCTGTTGGCATGTTACCTTATCAAACTTGGAAGTTATGTTTGAGATGCAAATAGAGACTTCTATGGAGTATGCAAAGTTTATTTTGGGGCAGGAAGACTCTCAAATGACCCAAAACCTGGATGCAGTAAGAAGCCTTGAGATTGTTGGTGGGGAAAGCAATGCCACAGATACTTTCTCATGAGCACAAGCCATGCTCCAGACTGATGCTCCCAATTGCAGGGTTGATTTGCAATCAAGCTGCTTCCCACTTGAGTAAGTCTGTTGGTTAAGAAGCAGGTGAATGGCCACAGAGAATTGTTTGTTTAACCAGGAACTACAGTTATTGGTTCTCTAAAAACAACCTGGGAAAATTGGGTAATTACAATTGCAAGGGGCAAACTCTAACTTAAAGGTACATGCACAGGCTTAGATGTGGATACTGACATAGTTTGGATGTGTGTCCCCACCCAAATATCATATTGAAATGTAATCCGCAATATTGGAGGTGGGGCCTGGTGGGAGGTGATTGGATCATAGGGCCAGATTTCTCATGAATATACACAGAAAGATTTGCCTCACCCTTGTTCTAACTGAAGGGAGAGAGATTCCCAAAATTCATGAAATGAATGAATTAGAACCTTCCAGGGAGAAATAGGCACCTTCCAGGGAGAAGAAAAGAGCATTGAATACCATGCCAGGGATTTAACACATACCATTTAATTTGATTCTTTTGGTAACCTTCCTTGTACATCACCGTCCCCCTACACTGGGTCCCTTGCATAGATGAGGAAAAGGAGACTCAGGCCCAGGGAGAGGATAAGGGCCTGTGCAAGTTCACATGGCTGTCTGCTCTATCCAGCCTACTAACTGGGGACAGGGCTCAGAGAATGGACTTCCTCAGTTTGCCTGAGGAGGCCCTGTGTGCACAGGAATTACCTGCTAATTTTTGAGACTAGGGAAGTCCATAGTGGGACAGTTATTTAGCACAGCTTCATGTGCCAGTGCCAGGAGGCAACACAGGCTCAGATGTGGATACTGACATAGTTTGGATGTGTGTCCCCACCCAAATCTCATATTGAAAGGTAATCCCCAGTGTTGGAGCTGGGGCCTGATGGGAGGTGATTGGATCCTCGGGCCAGATTTCTTATGAATGATTTAGCAGCATTGCTCTTGGTATTGTCCTTGAGATAGTGAGTGAGTTCTCGTGAGATCTGGTTGTTTAAAAGTATGTTGCACCTTCCCCTTCACTCTCTTGCTTCTGCTTTCACTATGTGAAGTGTCCGCTCTTGCTTTGCCTTCTGCCATGATTGTAAGCTTCCCCAGAAGAGGCCTCCCCAGAAGCCAAGTGATGTTGGGGCTATCCTTGTATAGCCTGCAGAATCATAAGCCAATTAAACCTCTTTTCTTATAAGTTACCCAGTCTCAGGTATTTCTTTATAGTCATGCAAGAACGGCCTAATACACATAACAAAGACAAATGTATCCAGACAGCAAACAGAACTATGGGAAGGTACAGGAACCAGTATATCTAGAGGTAGCCAAGCAAAGTTCCCAAGTGGCCCACAGCTGGGGGTGGGGCCAAATGTGCCTGAGCATCAGAGTGGGGCATGCAGCTCAACACCACTCTGGCCTCACTCCCTGGAGATTCTGATTCAGGGAGTCTGAGGCAGGATGGAAAGGTGAACTTTAAACAAGCTGACTTAACCACTGCCAATTTGGGAACTACTGATTTACGAAGTAGAACCCAGAACCCAGAAAATGAGGCCTGCATCCTGTTCCTTTCTCACACAGACTAACTTCGTAAGACAATTTTAACCCTTAGGTGCCTTCTGTGATGGTGTGAATAGGTAGGTTGCCTTGTGGGTGGTCAAACATGGCACAGCATTCATTTATCATCCTCATGTCTCAGTTTCCCCAAATGTATGATGAAGCGATATCTGAAAGCACTGTTCTGAAATCTTGTGAGGATAAGTTAAATGCAGACATGGAGTACTATGAACTCTTTGGAGGAGAGGAATTCCAGTGATTATTAAAATAGCACTTTACTGTAATAGCCAAATGAAGTGCCATTTTAAAATTCTTGATCATCTTGAAGATACAGTTCTTGAGTCATGAAGCCCATAACAATCTCTTAATTATTCAGGTGAAAATCAGTTGGAACTATGTGCATCATCTTCCTGTACTTAGAGGGGAAAGCGGCTATCGAGGGTCATTCTCTTCTTTCTTCCCCTGACCACAGGCACTTTATGTAAACCCACGGGTGGCTGTTCATGGGAAGAGGGACCAATCCTTAACCAGTTCATTTGAGTTCCTATTTCATTCAGTAGCTAATACAGGAAACCTTAACAGGGTTTCTGATGTGCACATAGACTTTGTTTCAAAAGTTCATTTGGAACTTGGAAAAGGACAATGTGTCTAAACTGTGGTTAGTTCACCTCCCTTCTCTCACATCCTTAAAAATATCATTTAACAGTTACCTGAAGTCCTGAACAAAGAAGGTGAAAGAACTGGGCAATTACGTTTAGCACTGTGTTTATGGGGTAACACGTAGAGCAAAGAAAAAACAGTTTCCTGACACAGAGACATCGGAAATTGGGGACATTTGCCTTCCCCTAGGAAAAAGGACAGTCTCCCTCTTCAGCTGGCCAGGGGGAGAAGAACACTCAGCTGCACATCGGAGTTGATGGTAGCTCCTATGACGTGGGTGGGTTAGGTTGGGTTTGGGTTTTAAGAATAAGATTGTTGGCTCTTCAGTTGTGGGATGGAGATATTCAGAATCAACTTGTGTCCATCAGCAGATGAATGGATAAAGAAACTGTGGTATACAAACACAGTGGAATACTATGCAGCCTTTAAAAAGAAGGAAATTCTGTCATGTGTGACACAAGGATGGAATTAGAGAACATTAAGCTAAATGAAATGAGTCAGGCACAGAAAGATAAATACTGCAAGTTCTCACTTTATGTGGGATCTAAAACAATCAAACTCGTAGAAGCAGAGAGTACAATGGCAGTTTCCAGAGGCTTTGGGTAGAGCAGAAAATGGGGAGATGATGGTTAAAAGATACAAAGTCTCAGTTAACAGGAGGAATATGGTTTTTTTTTTTTTTTTAGTTCTGTTGAACAGCATGGTGAATATAGAGTATTCATGGTGAATATAGAGTATATACTATAGAGTATATAATAATAGAGTATTGTGCATGTCAAAATTGCTAAGAGAACAAATTTTAAATGTTCTCACCACAAAAAGTGATAAGTATTTAACGTGATAGATATGCTAATTGGCTTGATTGAATTATTCTACATTGTATTCATAAATCATTATAACCTCACTTTATACCCTAAAACATCACTTTAGGGTAATGTTTTACCGAGATTACTTTAGTCATCTGTCCAACCAGGCCAAGAGGCAGGAAATGGAGGTGATCCTTTGAGACTCTTCTACCCCACCCCACCTCCAGTTCTTTCTTCTTCAGCTGCCTTTCCTTCCCAACTCCCACCCTCTCCTCCTGCCCCACACCCCACCCTGGCACCTGTTCCATTTCGCATTCCTGCAGGGCTTTCCTTTCCCATTGAGCTCTCACCTTAGAAGGCAGATTTGCCAGTAAAAGCTCCAGAGGGTTTTTGCCATCACACCTTTTCTCTTTCTTGGTTCTGTTGTATGGGATGGGGTCTGGTGTGGGCAGAATTCCATCACCCATTAAGGTTTAGTCTATGTCTCCCACACCTCTCCAGCTCTATGCTTTTTAGCTAGAGTATTGAACTTGAGCAAATGTGTAATTTTTGTATGCTTCAGTTTTTATTTACAAAGTGGAGATCATACTTTCCCTCATTTTCATCCTCTTCCCTGTTGAGCTGTTTGTTCTTCCCTCCCACATGCCCTGCTGATTCTCTCCTCTTCCCATGACCTCGGCTGACGGACGTTCAGGCCGTCCTCACCTTGAGAAGGGATAGATTCGATGACTTGCCCCCAGCCCCCATCACTGTCCACAGGGGCCTGTGCCACTGTACCATGTTGTTTCTGAAATGCAGTCATTCCTCACCCACCACAGCAGCCATGGCTGGACTCAAGTACAGACCCTCAGTTGGGGCTCTGGCTTCCTTGCCTTGTCTACCATTTCTTCTCCTTACACACCCCCTCCTTACGTACTTCCTCTTGCTATGTCTTACATAGCAAGATAATTCATGCTAGCCTGTTTCCAGGAAAAAATCTCACCACTTCTGGCTTGATATGGTTTGGCTGTGTCCCTACCCAAATCTCATCTTGAATTGTAGCTCCCATAACTCCCTCATGTCATGAAAGGGACCCAGTGGGAGGGAACTGAATCACGGGGGAGAATCTTTCCTGTGCTGTTCTCACCATAGTGAGTAAGTCTCATGAGATCTGATGGTTTTTTAAAGAGGAGTTCCCCTGCACACATTTTCTCTTGCCTGCTGCCATGTAAGGCGTGACTTTGCTCCTCCATGCCTTCTGCCATGATTGTGAGGCCTTCCCAGCCATGTGGAACTGTGAGTCAAACCTCTTTTCTTTATAAATTACCCAGTCATGGGAATGTCTTTATTAGCAGCATGAGAACAGACTAATACATGCCCTTTGCTGATACTTTTTCCTCCTCATGGAATATTCTTTCAGCTAAGCAAATTGAGAAACTGTCTAATTTCAGCTCAAATTAAATGCCACCTCCATGACATTTTACTCATGGTAGCAATCACAAGTAAGCCCCTCCCGTCCTGTGCTCCCTACCTACAGCACTCATGTGTGCCAGCTGTGAATGCTATTTGCTGATTCATTTGTCTCCTCTCCTCTACTAGATGATAATGGGAGCCTAAGGAGTGCAGGGGAAAGTTCTGCTTGGAATTAGAAGATGGGACCCTGATGTCAACCTGGTTGTTAACACTGGAAGGTTACTTAGCTTTCCTGGGCTTCAGTTTCCTCATCTATTAAATGAGGTGATTGACCCAGGTGTCCTTGAAGGTCTCCACCAGCACTAAGTCTCTGTGAACTCTTTAGCAGAACTTTAGGGTCCACCCAACCATGTGTATTTATCTTCTCGCCTTGCCTCTGCCTCTTTCTGGAAGGGGATGAGAATTAGCTGACCATTTTCTCAGTGGCCAGTGGGCTACCCAGTGATGCGAGGGCACTAAAATGGTAGTTAAGAGAATGGGCCTTGGGTCATTCAGGTTGGAGTTTGAATTCAGCTCTATGCTTTTTAGTTAAAGCATTGAATTTGAGCAAATGAGTAACCTTTGTATACTTCAGTTTTTATTTACAAAATGGAGATCATAGCAACATCGACCTCAGAGGGTTGCTGACAGGTTAAGACGATAATTTAATGAAGATCTCATAATAAACAATAAATAGATGTATGAGTGGTAAAGATCAAACTTCTATCAAGATAATGTGTGGGAGTTACTTAACCAAGTCTGGGTCTCAGCCATGGACGCACATTGAAATCATCTGGGGAGTATTTTTTTTTTTAAATACCATCACCTGGGCCCCAGTCCAAATTGAATAAGAATCTCTGGGGGGTAGCATTCTGGCATTGGTATTGTTGAAGCAGCTCTCCAAGATTTTCTAATTTACGGCAAGATTGTGAACCATCTTTCTAACGAGAATTTAGTTGTCCCCAAGAGAGGAAAATTCACGTTGAATAACAAATTTCTAAGACAGGCTTTAGAGAAGTTTGAGGCACTTGGGCAAAGAAAGGCCTGCTTCCCCAGTGCAGGGGCCATGAAGTTCTCTAAACTCATGTCTGTCTCCCAGACTCTTCCTAGTAGGCCTAGATAAAAAGCAACCTGCCTGAGCCAGGAATGGCACTTAGGAAATGTCTCGTGACTCTGAGTCCCAACATTTGAAGTCATTCTGGAGGCCTTCAAATCTCTCCCAACCCTCTAACTGATTATATGGATTTAAAATTCAAAAATCTCTAGTCAACTACTTTTTCCAGTTCCCTGTTCCAAATGTAATTTAATAGGCTGTCACCATGGAAACAGGTATTTCTCCTTGAGGACCAATCCTCCTCTTGAAAATCTGTCTCTTCTATCATTTGATTATGATCAACGAGGGGTCATGAAAAGCGAGATTTATATCCACGGAATATGTGTAAAGAATCTGGATTTAGACTCTTCTGAGGGATGGTACAGCACTTTCTCTGAATCTGTTAAAGTTCCATTTTCGATAATAAGATATTCTTGCCCTTCTGGGAAGGAGGAAAAAAAAAATTCCTGTTTCAAGAATATCGCTCAGTACTAGCTAGATGCGTTTCCAAATGTGAGAAAGTAAAATTATCATTTTAATCTGCCTCATTCTCACTTTTTGGGATCCAAAGGGTAGAATAAAAAACCAGTTTGTTTCAGACTAGTGCCTGTTTCAGACTGGTGCAGGGGGTGCCAGTAGCTCTGGGTCAGGGGGTCTGTACCCCAGGTTTCCCACCTACTGAAGGGCAGTGATCCACACAGCCCTGCTGGGGTCTGCAGTGCTCTTCTGGGCCCTTCTTAATCCTAGCAATTTCTGAAACATGCCCAATCATTTGGCACTTTGGCCTTCACAGATAATGGAGAAAATGGGAAGCAAGTGAGGAGGGAACCAGGTGGGAAACAGAACGTGAGAAAAGGAGAGGAGCAGGAGAGAGAGGCCTCTGGTGAAGAACCACGCACTTGCAGGGAGAAGCAGCGCTTGGCAGGTAAGGTGCCTTGTTGTTCCCAGACCAAACCGAGGGTCGGGCTGCTATTTCTCACGGCCCAATAATGAGATGCGGATGAACTGCGGAGGAAGAGAGTTTTTCTTTCTGTAACCGGCTATAGGGAGAAGGCCTGGAAATTATCACCAGACCAACTTCAAATTACAAAGTTTTCCAGAGCTTATATACCTTCTAAGCTATATGTCTACGTGTAAGTGTGCATTCATCTAAAGACTGAAGTGATTAACTTCTTTTTATCTATAACTAAGGTCTGAGTCCTGAAGACCTTCCTCTGGAGCCTCAGTAAATTTACTTAATTTAAATGGGTCCAGGTGCTGCGGTGATTACCCTTATCTTTTTTCCTGCTAAATCATGGAGGTTCAGACTCCCCAATAAACTGGTTTGTGAAGGCCAGGGGAGTTTCTTCAGACTCACAGTGAAACTTATTTAATAATAAATGTGTCCTGTTAAGAATTCCTTTGTTATTTTGTCATGCCTAAGGTTCAGGAAATGCCTAGGCAAAACTCTTGGTGGGCTTTTGTTACACTCCAGCCTTTGTATAAGGGCACTGGCTTTTTTTAGCTTTTAATATTGAACTTAACCTCTCGGTCAGTACTGAAACAGTTGTTATGGAGGCCTGTGTTAGTGAGACCTGGCCTGCCACATTGTCACATGTCACCATGGCGAGGCTGAACTATGCTTCCCAGAATTCCCTTTTCTGCATAATTCAGGTTAGGGTGGGCTGCAAGAGACATCTTGCACAAGACCGGAGAGCATCATATTGTCTGTGCATTCGGTAGCTCGGCACTGTGGCAGCCGTGCACATGTTGTCATTTGTCTGCCGGCTCATGTTGCTGGTGAGAGACGGCAGCAGGCCTGCAGCTACTACACTTCTCCCGGATCCTATCTCAGCTTTTGCAAATCTGGGGCCAGATGGGTGTTTAGCTCCATAAAAAAGAGGCCTGGCTCTGGGTCCTGGAGGCTGGGGACAGTGAGGGAAAGACATGGGTTCAGTCCATCCTGCAGGTTCTGGCTTGTCCTTACTGTCCCCAGTGTCTTAATCAGCTTGGGCTGCTGTAACAGAATATGGAGTGGGTGGCTTAATCCACAAACATTTATTTCTCACTGTTCTGGAGGCTGGAAGTCTGAGATCAGGATGCCAGCATGGTCGAGTTCTTGCTGAGGGCCCTCTTCCTGGTTTACAGATGCCTGCTTTCTTGCTTTTCCTTCCAGGATCATCTCTCTGTGTCCCTTTTTACAAGGGCACTAATCCCATCCATGAGGGCTATCATCTCCCAAATGCCCCACTTTCAAATACCATCATATGGAGGATTAGGCTTTAACATACGAAATTTCAGAGAGTGCACAAAATTCAGTCCACAGAATCCCCTTTGCATTCATCTTTCCTTCTAGGCCATCTGACTTGCAAATTTCAACTTCCAGCATTGGACACAGAGAAACAGCCTTGTAGAAACTAACCAGTGCCTACAATTGCATAAGATGAAATCCCTATGATAAATTCGTGTGGATGTGTGCATGTAAGGCTAGCCTAGTGGTTCTGCGTTTCTGATCAAATTCCGACTGCATCAGCAGGAATGCATGCAGGGGAGGACAGCGTGAAGGGCTAACACCCTTGTTCTGCTTGTGCAGTCACGGGTCCTCTGCCATATCCAAGGGTGGACCAGACTGAGTCAGGCCAGTTCTCTTGGGATGCCTAAAGAATTAGAACTGAGAGAGTCACTCTCTCTCGGTGTGGAGGCTGTAAGAAGTAAAGTTGGGGTGCTGTGGGGAACTGTGTTAGTCTGTAATGGCTGCTGTAAGAAAATATCAAAGACCGGGAAGCTTAAACAACAGAAATTGATTTCCTCACAGTTCCAGAGGCCCTAAGTCAAAGATCAAGGTGTCAGCTGGATTGCTTGCTTCTGAGGTCTTTCTCTTTTCTGTACAGATTGCTGCCTTCTCCTGTATCCTCAGGTGGCCTGTCCTCTGAGAACATACATCCCTGCTGTCTCTTCTTCCTCTTATGAAGACACTAGTCATATGGGATTAGGATCACCCTAACAGCCTCATTTCAACTGAGTGGCCTCTTTAAAGACCTTATCTCCAAATGCGGTCACATTCTGAGGTACTAGGGGCTAGGACTTCCACCATATGAATATTTGGGGACACAATTCAGTCCCATAACACTGGCTATTGGGGGTATAACACTGACTTTTTGCCATCTGGAGAAAGCCTGATTGTAGAGAAAGAGAAGAATGTAGCAGACACTCAGAGAGCCATGGAATTGATATATTGTATAGAGAAGACCACAGTCTTTGGGATAGAAGGAACCCAACTTTGTAAGGAAAGTCATTCACAAACTGCCTCTGTAGATGACTCGTGACACAGCTTGTAGAAATTTATCACTCCCAGCATATAAACTGTCTGATGGTTTGTCCTGCAGCATGGTCAGGTATCTAGGCTGTTTTCCCAGCTGCGGAGCTCACAGGTGTCTGTGCATGAGTCTATTGTAACTGGAGCATCTTCCCAGCCACGAGACAGGGACTGATGTCGGGATCAGCAAAACAGCTCTACTAGTAACAGCAAGACACCTTTTTTCCTATTATTATTTGAAATTATCTATGACTTTTTTCTCCCCTCTAGTGCTATAAACTGAAACAAATTTTCTAGAAAGCTCTTTGTATGTTTTAGACATTCTTTTCATAACCTACAAGCTAACTGTATATTAATAAACTATTACCGCCATTCAATCACATGCCAAACTCGCAGAAGCCCAATCACTTTTCAGTAATATGTGCCAATGAACCAACCCAAGTTTATTGAGTCCGATTATAAATGAAGCTCAGCAGTAGGGAATGCAAGAGATTCAAAGATGGTGAGGACAAGCTCCTCAATCTCAAAAATCTTACCATCTCGATGAGCTCAGGGACCAAGGCCCTGAACTAGCCATCTACACCTCAGAGTCAAGGTTAAAGCATAATTTTAGTTTTGATTCAGTCCCTTGGCCAGAGGAGCAGAATTGCCAAATTATAGCCATGAACAAGCACTTAAGTAGCTTAGCTTTGTCTATAGGAGGGTCTCTGGACAGCTGAGCAAATTCATAGCCTTTACTCTTTAGTGTTTACATCATCCATGCATTTTTTATGAATTCCAAAACAATGTGGCTATGCCACAGAAATGGAAGTCACCAGTCTTTGCTAGTGTACTGCTTGTATACAAGTTGCTTTGGATTTCTTTTATGTCTGGGCCCTGGGTGGCCTCTCAGTTCTGCCCATGGCAGTAGCTGACAGTGCTCTGTGGTTGTAGGAATATCTGGAAGGAGCAGGAAAGAGGTACAGATGCAATGAGTGGGACTCGTTTGGTGGGTTGACTGCTGATATAGTTCAGTGTCTGGTTACTGCTTTGAACAATTAGGTGAAAAAGATCGTGCTGACCTATCCAGCACAGCCTCTGCGTAACGAACACTTCACAGAGTAGTGAAATATGGACACACAAGGCCATCATGATATATTATAACACACACCTTATTGGTTCTGTTTCTATGAAGAACCTTGATACATCATCTAAGGAAATTTCTCAAATGTCCCAATCCAAGAAGTGTTCCTAGATAAAATCCAGGATGCCCTGTTAAATTGAAATTGCACATATACCACAAATAATTTCTTATTATAAGTATGCCTCATGCAATATTTAGGACATACTTATAATAAAAAGTTGTTTATTGTTTATCTCAAATTCAAATTTAGCTGTGGGTCTTGTATTTTTATTTGCTAATCTGGCAACCCAACATCTAGGTACTGCTGTTTTTGTAACATCTGCCAGAGCTACACGCCACAGCCATCACTGCCTGCAAGAGAGGCTGGGAAATGTAGTGCTATTAACCAAGAACATTGTTGCAGTCAAGAACATAGGAGTTTTGGTAATAAGGGAGACGGAGATGATGGATAATGGATATTGGGTGGGCAACTCCTGTAAAGTCAGGTGACCCTTTTACCACATGTGAGATGGGTATAAGTATATTGATAATATTGTTAGCAGCTATCCCATATTATGTTCTTACTTTGTGTCATGAACCATGCTAAGACCTTTTCATACACTTTCTCGTTTAATCTCCACAACAACATTATTGCTACCCCCATTTTGCAGAGTAGAAGCCTTATCCCACGGCACAGGCTAAGAGCGATTTAGTTGTTTGAGGTCACACAGCTAGTAAGTTGCTGAGTTAGGGCTAGAATCCACACTGATGTGGTTCCAAAGCTGATGCTTTTGATATTTTTTTTCCCAACAACAATCCTGTGTGCCTACCATATGCCACGCACTGAACAAAGTGTCGAGTTATTAGAGTAAACAAAGAAGACAGTCTTCACCATCAAGGAGATTACTTCCCATTATCGAGGCCTTTGGGAGGAGGTAATAAGGGTAGGGCCCTAATTCGATGAAGTAGTATTTTTATAAAAAGAGGAAGAGACAGCCAGACACGGTGGCTCACGCCTGGAATCCCAGCACTTTGGGAGGCTGAGGTAGGCGGATCATGAGGTCAAGAGATCAAGACCATCCTGGCCAACATGGTGAAACCTCGTCTCTACTAAAAAAAAAAAAAAAAATTAGCTGGGCATGGTGGCGCGCGCCTGTAGTCCCAGCTACTTGGGAGGCTGAGGCAGGAGAATCGCTTAAACCTGGAGGCAGAGGTTGCAGTGAGCTGAGATCACACCACTGCACTCCAGCCTGGCAACACAGCAAGACCATCTCAAAAAAAAAAAAAAAAAAAAGGAAGAGACACTAGAGACCTCCCTCTCTCTCTCTACATGTGCATAGAGGAAAGGCCATGTGAAGACAAAGCAAGAAGGCAATGGTCTACAAACCAGGAAGAGAGCCCTCACCAGAAACCAACCCTGACAGCACCTTGATCATGGACCTCCAGTTTGCAGAACTGTGAGAAAATAAATGTCTGTTGTTGAAGCCACTCAGCCTATGGTATTTCATTATGGGAGCCCCAGAAGACTAATATACCCCCTATTAATAGGGAGAAACATAAATAAAATCAGTACATATGGAATAAATAAGTAGTGAAAAGAATCAGAGGTCGTGGAGTACTAAGGATTGTGTCAGCTCTTTAGAAAGGAATCTCAACACACTGAGATGTGGCATTTGGGCAGAGACTCGAGGGGTGCAAGCGAATGAGACATGATGTCTGGGCAGGATGCTTCAGGCAGAGGGAGCTCAGAGTCCTCCAGGAGGAGCCTGCACTGTGCCTGGAGATGGAGAGCACAGGGCAGAGTGGTGGGAAATGAGGATGGAGAGTCAGGGCCAAGTCATGTGTGAAAGCCCAGGGTTCTAAGTATGATGGGAAGCCACAGGGGAATGCCATGTCTGAACTTCATTTCTGTAAGATCAATAACTCTGGCTGCTGTGTAAAAAACCGAACCATAAGCAGAGGAGAGTGGGAGTCGGGAGACCAGTTAGGAGGCCACTTGAGTAGGGCAGATGAGAGAGGATTTAGCTTGAAATAGCCTCATAGACGTGGGGGTGGTGGAAAGTAGCCAGATTTCAGGATGTATTTAGAGAAAGAACAGTCAGTAATGAATCTGAGCAACTGGAAGGAGTGAATTGTCATTTGCTTAGATAGATTCATGTTCAGCGATGGAAATCAAGAGCTGTGGGCATTGGTGGGGGACCTTAAAGGGATCCCTCATGAGTGCCACCCCTCTTCTCTGCCTGAGAAATAAAAGAAAGACTAGAGATAGGCACTGAAATATTACTTTCACTACTGATAGAGGACAACTGGGTGTAGCCGCTTAGAGTGGGATCAAATCACCCCCTAACCAAACTCCAGAATTAGGCCAACTTACCTCTCAGCCCCAGGCAACGCTGTCCAGGTCGAGCTCCTCAGTGAATCTTTGAGCACAGGAGAAAACATGTGTTCTCTGCTCCCAAGTGAGCATGCCCAGACTTGACTCATCAGAACCCCCGAGGCAGTGGAGTGAGTTAAGGGCAGAGTGAGGCCTAGAGTTCCATGAATTGAACTGCTTTCACAGGAAGAGAACACCAGGAATGGACAAGACACATTTTCTGCTAATAGATGTGTTAAGTTCGAGGCCCTTCAGATGTCCAGGTGGAGTAAGGAGTTGGCTAGATAAGCCTGGTGCTCATGGGAGTGATTGGATTTATAATAAAGATTTGGGGTCATCAGTGTACTTTTGTTAATTAAAGGCATGGGACTGGCTGAAAGAACATACAAAGGAGAGGCCTGGGCACTCTGAGACTTAAAGGCCGGAAGGATGCTTAGGGAAGAATCCAGCAAAAGAGAAGCCATAGCCAGTGGGGTAGGAGGACAGTTGAGAGCTCAGTGAGGAAACTTGCAAGAAACAGAAAGCAATTCACTATGTTGAATGCTGCTGAGAGGTACAACTCTGGGTCATTGGATCTGCAAGAGGGAGTTGTTGCATCATGAAGAATTTATCTGGTCATTATCTCTGTACCTTGGAGGGAGATTATAAATTTTTGGAATTTCCCAAGCAATAGGAGTGTCTTTGCTATTCATAGTGGGCCCTGATAGTTTTTGCTAATGAAATGACTCCAGATGACTAACAAGAGGAGGAGGGCCAGCATGGTGGCTCATGCCTATAATTCCAGCACTTTGGGAGGCCGAGGCAAGTGGATTGCTTTGAGCTCAGGAGTTCGAGACCAGTGGATCAATTTGAGCTCAGGAGTTGGAGACCAGCATGGCAAATGTGGCAAAACCCTATCTGTGCTAAAAATACAAAAATGAGCTGGGTGTCATGGCACACGCCTATAATCCCAGCTACTCAGAAGGCTGAGGCTGGATAATTACTTCAGCCTGGGAGGTGAGGTTGTAGTGAGCTGAGATTGCACCATTGCACTCCAGCCTGGGTGACAGAGTGAAACCCTGTCTCAAAAAGAAAAAAAAAACGACAGGGCTGGTCATGCCAGGAAAACCAACTATGTGATTAGCAGGTTTGGTCTTTGAGCCACATGGTATCAGGCTGATTTCCAGACACTTGGAGTGTGAAGAGGGTCTTGAGTTGAGATTGATTTCAATCGTGTAGCCAATGATTCAATCAATCATGCCTCTGTAATGAAACCTCACTAAAAACTCTGGCCACTGAAGTGTTGGAGTTTCCCGGTTGGTGAACACATCTATGTGCTGGGAGAGAGGGGCACCCTGATTCCATGGGGATGAAAGCTTGTGTTCAGCATCCTCCCGTATCTCACCCTATGTGTCTCTTCATTTGACTAGCCCTGATTTATATCCTTGATAATAAAACCATAGCTATAAATATAGTACTTGGTGAAAATCTGTGAGTTGTTCTAGTGAACTATCAAACCTGAGGGTCATGGGAATCTCTGAATTTGTAGCCAGTTTTTCAGAAGGCAGATGGCCTGGAGATCCCCAAACTTGTGCCTAGTGTTTGAAGGGAGGGCAGTCTTATGAAGGACTGAGCCCTTAACTTGTGGGGCATCAGGGCTAACTCTGGGTGGTCAGTGTTAGGATGCATTGTAAGGCCCCCCAGTATTACAGGGGCCCACTGGTAGCATTGATTTCACTGGCGTGGTAGGAATGGAAGCTTGATTATAGTTGCTTTAGAAGAGAATATGAGGAAGTAAGTGGAGACACAAGTATAGACAACTGCTTTGGGAGTTTTTCTGGAAAGGGGAACAGAAAAATACAATGGTAGAATGACACTAAACTGCCCTCTAACGTTGATTATTGATGTATAAGGGTGTAAAGCCCTAGATAGGCATTTGTAAAAGTTATTTTGAAAGAGCATGTATGTATTATGTGGTGTTATGGTTTGAATATGGTCCCTCCAAAATTCAGATGTTGCCAATGCATTAAGAGGTAGAGCCTTTAAGAGGTGATTAGGCCATGAGGACTCTTCCCTTGCAAATGGGATTAAGGTCCTTATAAAAGAGGCTTCACACAGCATTCAATGTCTTGCTCGTTTGATTTCTGCCACATGAGGATGCAGCATTTGTCCTCTCCAGAGGAGGCAGCTCTCACCAGACAGCCGAACCTGCTAGCACCTGTTTCTTGGACTTTTCATCTTCCAGAATTATGGGAAATGAATTTTCTGTTCTTTATCAGTTACCTAGTCTGTGGTATTCTGTTATAGCAGCACAAAATGGACAAAGATGTGGCCGTGGTTAACAAGTTGTATGGAAAGAGTATCCCGCAGTAGGTAGAGAAGTAATGTTGAAATACTTGAATGGCACAGTTGATCTGAGGACAAAGAAAGGTGAGGAACATGGCAGGGAAAGCAATGGGAACTGAGCCAAAGTGGGGCTGCCTAGGGAGGTGGGGGCCTGGATGACTAACGAGTGGGGCCACCACTGCCCTGAAGGATTCCAAGTATCACAAAGACCCCAGCAAGAGAATCATTTTACAAATTGATTGATGAGGCTTCTCAGCATTAACTGCCTGTACAATGACCGAGAGCAGGCAATGTGTACTCCGTGAACTGTGAGTTTATGCCTTTTTTTTTTTTTCGAGATGGAGTCTCACTCTGTCACTCAGGCTAGAGTGCAATGGCATGATCATGGCTCACTGCAACCTCTGCCTCCTGGGTTCAAGCAATTCTTCTGGTTCAGCCTCCTGAGTAGCTGGGATTACAGGTGTGCACCACTATGCTTGCCTAATTTTTGTATTTTAGTAGAGATGAGGGTTCGCCATGTTGGCCAGGCTGGTCTTGAACTCCTGAAGTCAGGGTGATCTGCCTGCCTTGGCCTCCCAAAGTGTTGGGGTTACAGGCGTGAGCCGCTGTGCCTGGCCTGAGTTTATGCCTTTCTACTTAGGATCCCCAGCACGGTATTTGGCATAAAGTACACATTCAATAAGTGCTTGCTGAATGAATGAAGCTTTCCTGAGGATACCCACTTTGTCTAGCTTGAACCTCAAATTCTTCCAAACTGTGCCTTCAGATCGCCTAAATATCAACTGGGCAGATAAAGTGCTGGTGAGCCAGAACTGGACAGTCACCTACTGGGGACTTTTGAAAAGGAACTCCTGAATGTAGATGGCCCCTCTTGTCTTTGTCAGCGTAAGATTCCTTGACTCCATGACCAATAGAGAGGCTAAGGGAATAATAATAATGACAATAATTAGAATATCAATAATTAACACATAATTCTTACAATATCCAGGCACTGAGGTAAACAATTGGCTTCATTATTTCATTTAATAATACCTATGAGGTGGGTGCCATTACTATCTCCATTTAACAGATGAGGAAACTGAGGTATAGAAAGAACAAGTGACTTGCTCAAGGTTGTCCATGTGTACGTGATAGTCTTGATACGTAGCTTGTCTTAGCCACTAAGCCAGATTGCCTTCAATGTAGAATCACCTGGGGAGCTCTGAAACCTCTCCATACCCAGGTTCTACCCACGATCAATTACATCGGAATGGCCAGGGTGGGAGTGGGCATCAGTATTGTTTAAAGATTCCCAGCTGATTCCAATGGGCGGTAAAGTTTTGGAATCGCCTGTGTGGCTATGTTGCCTCTCCAATGAAGGTAAAAGAGGCCAGTTGCTGAGCTGGGGTGGACAGGGGTGATCTCTCCTCCTTTCCTGCCCTCAGGTACTAGGGCAGAGTGTCTCAGATGAAAGTCATGTGAACAGAGAGACTGAGATTCTTTATTTGTAACTTTTAATTACAAGTTCTCATTCCTACCCCACAGACTCAGGTGAGAGGGCAAGCCGAACTATTATAGAAAAAAAGGATTAAATGGCTATAAGATTTATTATTGTTATTTTTGTCATCATTCCATAATTTAGATCAGCCAGAACAGTTGTGTTCATTTTAATAAGCTAGCGAGTACCACGGGAGAGCCACCTCCAATGTTTCGTGATGATGTATTACATTCAACGTTAACTGCCTAGGCAAAAAAAAAAAAAAAGGCACTGCTCCTCACTTTCCCAGTCATCACCCCCACAGGGAAATTCCTCAGCCTTAAGCTGAATATTCCTGCTGAGTATTTAACCTAGAAACTGAAAAGCCTGTTAATTTATGGAAAGTCTAGCAGGAGAGATCATAAATGACTCTCCCTCTCCATTCGGCGTATGTGTGGAGGAATTTGAAGAATAGGGCCTGTCTTGATTTTGTGGTGTAGCAAGGCCTGGCCATCGATTACAGCCAATAAAACAAAGCAGACAGCCCAAGGGTTGTGGAAGGCACAAAGCAGTTGGCACCATCTGCAATATTTCAGGGCACAGAGTACAGAACGACTTTGGAGTGAGGGTGAGAGGTTATGTTCTAGATGATGCAGCACATAGAAATAATGCATTGTTTGCAAAAAGCACATGACAGCCATGCTTAGGGGGAGGGCAGGGAATGAAGGCACAACACAGCCTGTCACAGAACAGGGTGGCCTTTTCCTCTCCTGGCCCCTGTGTCTGCCTTCTTTTATGGTGCGGGGAGGGTGCTGTTATGTTTCTGGAACCTTCTCTAGCAAAGTTAAGAGTGGCAGCAGGGGCAAGGGAAAGGGTGGAATATATGGGGCATATATGTGAAAGGAAGAATTACCTTTCAGGATGAGGTGGGGGGATGTTACCTATTAGCATCTGCATTTGTTTCTTATTGCTGCCTAATAAATGATCATACATTTAGTAGCTTAAAACAACACCTGCTTATGAACTCACTGTTCTGAGGTCGAAAGGTTGGGTGCAGCATGTCTGGGTTCTCTATTCAGAATTTTGCAAGGCTGAAATTGAGGTGTTGACCAGATACTGGTCTTGTTAGAAGGCATGACTGAAAAAGAATCTGCTTCCCAATCTCATCTGTGTCGTTGCCACAATTCAGTTCCTTATAGTTGTAGGACCGGGGTCCTGTTTCCTGGTTGGCCATCAGCTGATGACCACCTGCGTTCCTTGCCTGTGACCTCCTCCATCTTCAGCGGCAGAAATAGGGAAGGTTCCCTACAATGAAATCTCTCTTGCTAAGAATAGTCCTGGCTCTTGAGAGTTTACTTGATTAGGTGAGGCCCACCAATAGTGATCTCCGTTTCTTGAGGTCAACTGTTTTGGGACCTTGGTTACATTGACAAAATCCTGTCACAGCAGCACCTAGATTCATGTTTGATTAAATAACTGGGAGAAAGGGGGTATACAGCAGGGGACAGGGCAATCTTGGGTACCGTCTTAAAATTCTAACCCCATCTCTACTAAAACTACAAAAATTAGCCGGGCATGGTAGTGGGTGCCTGTAAGCCCGGTTACTTGGGTAGTTGAGGCAGGAGAATCACTTGAACCCGGGACGCAGAGGCTGCAGTGAGCCAAGATCGTGGCATTGAACTCCAGCCTGGGTGACAAGAGTAAAACTTCATCTAAAAAAAACAAAACAAAACAAAACAAAAAAAATCTGCCTACAGCAGCATCTTAAGCAAAGTTCCTAAAAACATATGAGTGAGTATGAGCAGGGTATGGACCCAATTCTGGGCATATCCACAGTCCTCATTGTTCACTACAATGCTTGGTCTGTGAAGCTAGCCTTAGAATGGTAATAAAGGCTTCACGCAGTGAATGTTTGTTTTATCGATGGCTAATGGAAATGCTAACATCAACTCATCAAGGAGACCTAAGGCTGAACTTTCCACCGATTTACTGCAGGCTCAGTGAGGAAGGAGAGCTGGCGCTGTTGGAGGAGGGGAAATACAGAAGCATCTTGATGAAAGTAGCTTTATTATACTGTCCACTTAGATGCTGCATATCACACGTTAAAACAACAAGCAAAATATTATGTTAGAAATAAAATGTTGGAGGACATTTTAAAAAAATATCTTTGTAAAGGGAAATAATTATTAATTCTTTCTCTGATGAGGCAAAGACAGAGCCCACTAAGAGATGCAGAGTGTAGACCCTGCTGAGGAATGTGGCTCACGTGATATGAAAGGCCACAGCATAGAGTTTCGTGGGGAAGAAGCATAAAAACAAATCAAGGGTGGTTGAGTTGCCTAGAGAGGAGGAGATAAGAATTGAAGAGGCTCCAAGGACATAACTCTGCCAATGCCTATGGGATTTCTTTTTTTTTTTTTTTTTTTGAGATGGAGCCTCGCTCTGTTGCCCGGGCTGGAGTGCAGTGGCCGGATCTCAGCTCACTGCAAGCTCCGCCTCCCAGTTTTACGCCATTCTCCTGCCTCAGCCTCCCAAGTAGCTGGGACTAAAGGCGCCCGCCACCTCGCCCGGCTAGTTTTTTGTTTTTTTTTTTTTTTTAGTAGAGACGGGGTTTCACCGTGTTAGCCAGGATGGTCTCGATCTCCTGACCTCGTGATTCGCCCGTCTCAGCCTCCCAAAGTGCTAGGGTTACAGCCTATGGGATTTCTTAGCAGAGTGAAAATTATTGATATAAACATTGATTTATCTTTGAGTCACTCACATACTAAGTGTCAGACATTTGGCTGGATGCGGGAATACAAACATGTCCCCTTTCCTCCAAGAGCTCACAATGGGAGAGACGAGGACAAAGGAGGAAAGTTGTAATGTCCAGGGCTGAGTGTAGGGAGAGCAATGCACTCGGGAGGTGGCATAGCCCGGAGCATGCACCCAACTGCACCAAAGAGGGTGTGTCAGAAAAGCCTGAGCCCAGTGTCACAGGGGGACCAGAACAATTTGATACTTGTCCACCTTCAAGATATGTGCATCTCATAGGTAACAAGAATGCCTGGCCTAGTGCCAGACTCCAAAGGAGCATTCGGGAAACATTAATCATCATGGTCATCTCATACTGTGGCCCCTTCCCCCTCCCCCACATACCTTCTTAGAATTTTGGGTCTGGAAGGGGCTGTAGATCAAGTCAGATCTACTCATTGTCATGTGGAAACTAAGTGCTGCAAGGTGAACAGCCCAACCAAAGGCACACAGTTTGTCCATCGCCGGTGTAGTTAGCACTCCTGTTTCCCAACCAGAGTGCTTTTTCAGTGGCTCTCAAATTTAAGCATGCATCAGAAGCACCTGGAGAGCTTGAGAAACCAGAGATTGCTGGGCCCTCCTGCCAGAGATTCTGATTATTCAGTTAGTCTGGATGGGGCCTGAGAATCTGCATTTCTTTCCTCCTTTTCTTTTTTTGAGATGGGGTCTCGCTCTGTTGTCCAGGCTGGAGTGCAGTGGTGCGATCATGGCTCACTGCAGCCTTAAACTCTTGGGCTCAAGCAATCCTCCCAACTCAGCCTCCTGAATAGCTGGGACTACTGGGGTTCACTACCATGCCTGGCTAATTAAATTTTTTTTAATAGTGACTGGGTCTCCTTACGTTGCCCAGGCTGGTCTCAAACTCCTTGTCTCAAGTGATCCTCCCTCCTACGGCCCCCAAAGTACTGGGACTACAGGCATGAGCCACCACAGCCCGGCCAAGAATCTGGGGTGATACTGATGCTGCGGATGCTTCGAAAGCAACTGCTCTGTATTACGCTCTCTCATTCACTGCTGTACAAAGTGCTTGCAAAGGGTTAACAGAACATCAAATGGTTGGTAATTTTACAATGGACATTGACAAATGTGGCCTTGGAGGAAACTCACTAGAGTGAGGAATGACTCCCCAGAGGAAATGGCCAAAAGGTTTTCACCAGGGCGGTGAGCGGGGAGGATTTCAGGAAGGTTGGAATTAAGGAGGAAGCCATTTGCCTGCCTACACCCTCCTGTATCCCCATGTTGGTGACAGAACAAAAGATAGAGCAGTCAGCATTACCTGAAGTGACTTGGAGGTGATTAATACTCAGAGCTCCTGGAGCAGAAAGGTGGGCATGCAAGTTGCAATTAAGATGATAAAGAACGCTGCTTAGCAGCAAGCTGGGGTGTGAGGCTGGTGAGGAGGAGGGCTACTGCCTGTCTCTTGCTCTGCAGAGACTACTATTGAGATATAGGGATGGGGTTTCTGATGCTTCCAGGCTCATCAGGAGAGAGAAGAAAGGTAATTAGAAAGGTTATTTTCAAGACATGGGAGTTGTTTTTTTGTTTGTTTGTTTGTTTGTTTCCCTCTCTGGAAGGAAGGATGGAGATCCAGCAGTTACTGATAACCACGTTGATGAGGATTTCATGGGTGGCGGGTGGAAAAAGTGATCATGATTTGGTTTAAATTCAGACTGTGTCTAGCCTAGCTAGTAATTGATGGAAGGAAGTAAAGGACCCGAGGGGCTCTCCGTGTGATTCATAAGTCTTGTGTGAAATTTGAAGGCAGCACAGGTTACATACACAGAGCCAGCCCTACCATATGGAAGAAAATCATTTCCAGTGCCTCTTTGTCTCCTATTTCTGTGCTCTTTCTGCTATTTTGGACACCCTGACCTTTCTCTCCAGGGCTAAGTGGAAGCTCTGAGGCATCATAAAAAGTCTTATTCCCCAAGTAAACTGCTGTAGGGTGCATTAACTAAATTCACACTAACTCACCAAATGGTGACTTAATGCCTCTATTTAGGTCACTGTCTAATTCTGACAAATAACCCTATAATGGTGGAAGGGAGGCGGAGAGGGGCAGAGGTTCGCAGCAGATGTGTGTATCCACCTGCCCTTAACATTTCTGCTTGAATGTCTAATTCGCATCTCACTTGCCATGGCCAAACCTGAACCCTACCTTTGCTGCTTGCCTTACCCCAACGTGTTCCTCTTCGTCTTCTCCACCGCACGAAATGGTACTAGGTTTCATCTTTGAATCCTCTCGGGCAAATCCATCAGCCGTATCTGGTAGTATCTTTTTAGATTTACCTTCAAAACACATACTGAATTCAACCTCCTCTCACCTCTGTGTTCCCACCTTAATTTAAGCCTTAGCCACTCGCATCTCTTGCTTCAAATATGGCAGCCTGGACTCCTGTGTCCACACTCCGTCATTACAGGTAGTTGTGCACAGAGCAGCTCTTTAAAACAATTCATCTTTAAAGCAAAAACAAGCAAAAGAAGGAGATCAGATTATGTTGCTTCCTCTGACCTCAACTTCCCTATGGTTTCCCCCAAGAATCAGCCTAAAATCCCCCGTTCTTACTGTGTCTGTCAGGCTCTACCTGACTTGACCCCGCCCAGCCCCTCCATTTCACCTTCCTCTCCCTCTGACTCCCTCACCCTGCCCTGGCCATGTTCTTTCATCTGCCCTTTGAACACCCCTCTCTCATTCCCATCCCAGAGACTTGGCACTTGTTTTCCCCTCTGACTGGCACATCAGTGTGTGCAGATGGTGGATGGATGGAGAACATCCCTGGCAACTCTACTCACCCCACCACCCTGAACTCCCAACTTCTTTACCCTGCTTTTTTTTTTTTTTAATGGAGTTTTGTCCTCTGGTTTGTCTATGTATTTCTTGTCTATCTACCCCTGAGAACATAAGCTCTTTGAGGGCAGGAACTTTGTCATGTTCATGACTGTACTTCACAGTGAGAATAGTGCCTGGCATAGGGAGGGTATCCAGAAGTATTTGTTGGAGGAGCGAGTTCTATTTATTCAGGGCCTCCTAGCTACTAGGGTTTGGGTATGAACTGGGTCATTTATGCCAGTCACAACCCTTGAAGTGGGTATCGTTGTCATTCTTTTACACATGAGGAAATGGGAACTCAGAGAGCCTATGTGACATTTCCAGGATGACACAGTTGGGAAATGGTGACACTGGAATCTGATTTTTGGCCCTTCTGAGGTCCCCTGGCAGATTAATAAATCTGATGTGTTAGGGCTGATATGGTTTGGCTCTGTGTCCCCACCTAAATCTCATCTCAGATTCTAATCTCCACAGGTCTGGGGAGGAACCAGGTGGGAGGTGATTGGATAGTGAGTGAGTTGTCATGACAGCTGATGGTTTTAAAGTGTGGCACTTTCTCATTCTTGCTCATACTCTCTCTTGCCACCTCGTGAAGAAGGTACTTGCTTCTCCTTGCCTTCTGTCATGACTGTAAGTTTCTTGAGGCTTCCACAGCCATGCAGAACTATGAGTCAATTAAACCTCCTTTCTTTATAAATTACCCAGTCTCTGGTAGTATCTTTATAGCAGTATGAGAAGACTAATACAAGGCAAATGAGTCCTCCGAACACATTTCTAATGATGACAGCAATAAGGACCAGTACTTACCAAGTGCCTATACTGTGCTGAAGACTGTTTATTTTCTTCTTAACCTTCTTAGAAATCCTTTGAATCTTTATTTTGTAACAAGAGGAAACAGGAAGCACAGAAAAGTTTAGCAACTTTTCCAAGGTCATTTGGTGGTAAGTAGTGGAGGCAGGATTTGAACCCAGATGACTGGGCTCCAGAGCCTTCCCACACAGACTGACAGTCTCTGTCCTGGGTCTGTGCATATAAACCATTCCTCATCCCTGATCCCCCTGTCATTCTCACCACAAGGGCTGTGCCTTTGTCTGTCTTGTTTTTTTTTTTTTTCTTTTTTTTTTTCTTTACCTGAAACATCCAGAAGACTGTCTGGCACTGAGTGGAAAATTACTTATGTTGAATAAATGAAGGAAGCAGTGAAAGTTTCAAGAGGGAATTTTTATATAATCTAATTAAAATTTCCCCTTTGAGCCAGTAAGTCGTTAACAAATGTTACCATCACAAATGTCTAACGTGAAAAAGAGTTGGCCTGTAAGTTTTTGACTGTATAGAAGCATGAAACAGATACTTATATTTATACAAGGGGAAATATATTACATCTAGAACTCTGTAATATTGTTCTTTCTGACACATTTTAGAATCTGGAAAGGATAGAGCATTAATAAGGGCCAGCAGAGCAGATGCAGGGCTGAAACCGAGGAAAGTGCTATGAATATTCATACATAACACTCATAGAAATGTTTGTGTGTGTACACAAATGTCAGTGTACATGTACAGTGTTTGTATGTAAGTGTGTGTATTATTCAGGGTCTAGTTCAGAAACAGCATCCATGCTAGTTACTTTAACAGAGAGAATTTACTATAGGCAATTGAATAAACAGCTGTTGAAAGACAGGAAAGCAAAAGTGTTCATGAATGAACACAGAAATACTCACTGGAGGAAGCCACTGGAACCTCTAGGACTGGGAGAATGAAGGGGAGAGTTTGGGTTTATTGGAAACCAAAAGCTTGGAGGGAGGCTTCACATGAATGACAGATCTCCAGGGAGAGGACCCTGTCTAACTGCTACTGGTACCCCCAGAGCTTGGAGGAGGAGCCCCTGGAACTGGGACTTAGAGAAGGAGCTGCTACGCATGTGCCTCCTGGGACAGGTTCCAGGTTCCAGGATAGTGAAAAGCAGCTGGAAATCAGAGCCACCTGTCACTGGAACCTATGTGCAGGTGCCGGGATGGAGGGCTATTCCTTGGGTGCTGCTGACAAGAATGGCATCGAGTCCCTTGTTCTGCTCCCACCTTCTAGTCCTCTTCCTGTGCCTGCTACTGGTTGCTTAAGAGGGAAATAGGGAGGCAGCTGGCAAAGGAAAGAGGGAGTTTGCCAAGTTCTGGCCCCAGGATCACCAAACAGATTGAGGAAGGAGAATTTAGAACAGAGAGATGACATTTAATAACAGACAGGCAAAGATCCTTTTCCCGTGCTGATTATCCTCGCATAGCCTTTACGGCAGAGCAAACATTTATTCAGACCTAAATCATGTACCAAGCTGTTCATCACTCATCTCACTGGAAGTTTTCCTGTCAAATAATAGCTTTCCCTACTCCAGTCCTCACGAAGGTGTGGCTACCTAATCTCTATTTGCAACAACATAACAACTCTAATTCAGTTAAATAACAGTAAAACAGCTAACATTTATTGATTATTTACTGTGTGCTAGGTGCATAATATTTATACACTTTATCTCATATAATCCTCATTATAACCCTACCAGATAGGTATTATATTTATCTCCAAGTTACAGATGAGAAAGTGAGGCACTTTAAAATTAACTGATTGACTCAATTTTACAAGTTTATACGTGGCCAAGGCCCAGGACACATGTTCTTATCTTTTCCATGTTACTGCCTCTAGCCATCTACTGAGTAGCTCTGACCTCAGCTGACTTGGGCACTAGAGTTGTGATTAGAATAAGTGCTTTAGAACCAGATAAAGCTGGTTTTAAGTCTGAGCTACTGTTCTTGCTTGCTAAATGGCATTGGAGAAATTGATTAAATTGATTAGAATTTGATGAGAAATTGATTACTAAGCCTCCACTTCCTTATGAACAAGGGAATAAAGATTGTGTCTGCCACAGAGATTATCTTTAAGAATTAAATGAGATAATTCTTATTAACCACATAGTGCAATTCATTACACGTAAGTGCTAACAACAGGTGGCTATTTATAATGGATAATTATCCATTGTTTTGCAGTGTAAAATCGAGAAAGTCTTTGTACTTCAGTCGCGTTACCTGAGAAAGGTGGTAGTTTGTGGCCCACCTCTAAGGGAGACTTCTAGACAATTTTTGGAGGGGACCATTCAGCAGCTCCAGTCTAACAGGCTCCCCTGGCTGTAAAGGAGCTGGAGGCAGAAGCCACCTCCCAAGGGAAAGAGAGAATCAGTGTGGCAGCAGCAGGTGGAGGACGGGCACCTGTGGCAGGTCAGGTCTGCAAGATGCAGAGTGGCAAGAACTAACCAGGACACAGCAGGTAGCTTTACTATCCTTTCTCACATGGGAAGAAGTTTCGTGGAACTCTCCTCCTCCCTCCTGCAGTGGTAGACTGAATGCTGAAGTCTGAATTCATAGAAACTGTGAGTGTGTTACCTTACCTGGTAAAAGGGACTTTGAAGATATGATTAAGTCAAAGATCTTGAGATGGGGTAATGATTCTGGATTATCTGGGTGGGTTCAATGTCATTACAGGCTACTTATAAGATGAGGCAGGAGATTGGAGGAAGAGAAGGGAATGTGACAATGGCATCATAAATTGGAGTGATGAGGTCACAGACAAGGCCAGCAATACAGGCAGCCTCTAGAAGAGACAAAGGAATGGATACTCCCCTGGAATCCTCAGAAGGAATTAGCCCTGTCAATTCTTTTTTATTGGATGGGATCTCCCTGTATTTCCTAGGCTGGCCTCAAATTTCTGGGCTCAAGGGATCCTCCTACCTCAGCCTCCCATGTAGCTGGGACTATAGGCATGAACTACTGCCCCTGGCTCTCAACACTTTTATTTTAGCTCCATAAGACTCAGTTTGGACTTCTAACCTCTGGAATTGTAGATGAATAAATTAGTGTTGTTTCAAGCCACTAAGTTAGTGGCAATTTATTACAGTAGCAATAAGAAACTGATACACTGCCCAACTGACTTAGTAACTCCATCTTTACTCCTTTCTGTCTCTGTAGTTTGGTCATACCTATATTGCAGCACACATCAGATCCAGTTGTGTTTATCTGCTTATCTCCTCTACTAGATAGGCAGTGAAGAGGAGTGGCCCTAAGAGTCTCAGAGCCTATCAGAGGACTTAGTTCATAACAGGCTGCATAAATGTGGGTGAACTGAATTAATGTATAGATGGACAAGAGTGTCCCAAATTGTCTTAAATTTGTGGCTGTCTTAACAGAGGCCTTCTTAAACTACCTGCCTTTGTTTAAATGCATTAAAGATGGTTTTTTTTTAAAAAAAACATACTCTGAATTTATAGCCATGGAAGGGATCCCTGATTCCTTTGGTGTCTATCTAACTGACTCTGGTCAAGGTAAAGATCAAAGCAATAATCTTCCACTAATGAGCTAAGACTATGGAGAAGGACCGGAAGGAGAGAAAATGCACAAAGCTATTTAGAAGAGGAAGTTTCAGTACAAATGTAATTGAAGCAAGAAGTGATCAGAATATGCAGCAACTGTTATTTTAAGGAAAATAAATTCATGAGATTCAAACTTCAGCATGACGGAGAAAAAAGCGATGTTTTTTACATTTTCCACAAGATGTTCAGTAAGATGAATCTGTCAAGAAATCGGGGGGAAAGGTCACACAGAAGCCAGTGGAAAGTTGTGGATGGAATTCATTCTGTCACACGGCATCATCTCAATTAAAATATAACAGGGAGACTGTCAATTAGGCTCACATCTTTTCAGAATCTTCTATATAGAACATTGACAGGGGTTGTTTATTTGATAGCAGAAACTCTCAAGTCTTCCCATTAGGTTTGCAATCTGAGATAATTAATGTGTGAAATGGTCTATTGACTTTATTTTGACGGGAGCTGTCTCAGATATGTGGGAACTGGATAGTAAACAAAGCATTGAGTTCCCTCGGGATGTCCAGGGTTTGTGTTATTTTCTTGGATGGTGTCAGATCTGGGGTACTGTCTATGCTACACCAGGGAGCAATCACTTGGAGACCAGAGTCCTGGGGGAGGACTCACCAGGATGAGGTCTTAGTCATGGATGATAGGCGGGTGGGCGGAACGTGGTACAGAGAGTAGGACCAAGAAAAATCAATTTCACAAGGAAGGGGTGGGTGAAACCCCATCTCTACTAAAAATACAAAAAAAAATTAGCCAGGTGTGGTGGTGGGTGCCTGTAGTCCCAGCTACTCGGGAGGCTGAGGCAGGAGAATGGCATGAACCTGGGAGGCGGAGCTTGCAGTGAGCCGAGATAGTGCCACTGCACTCCAGCCTGGGTGAGAGTGTGAGACTCCTTCTCAAAAAAAAAAAAAAAAAAAAGGAAGTGGTGGGTATGGTGGTGAGCTAATAAATTCGGTTGGTACAAAAGTAAGTGTGGTTTTTGACATTACTTTTTAATGGCAAAAACCACAGGTACTTTTGCACCAACCTATTTGTGGAGGGGTTGCCGATTTCTTTGGTAGGAATACTTCTGTCGAGGCTGATTTCAACTGAGGAGCAAAATTCTTAAAAATTAACAACCAGCTCTTGTTAGCCAGCACAAACCAGCTTCAGCATGACATGGGATGAGTGTATGCTTTTTTAATTTATTTTTTTAATTGAGACAAAATATGCTTATATAATTTACCATCTGTATTCATCTGTTCTTGCACTGCTATAAAGAAATACCTGAGACTGGGTAAGTTATAAAGAAAAGAGGTCTAATTGGCTCACAGTTCCACAGGCTGTACAGGAAGCATGGCTGGGGAGGCCACAGGAACCTGACAATCATGGTGGAAGGCAAAGGGGAAGCAGGCATGTCTTCCGTGGCTGGAGCAGAAGAAAGAGAGAGAGAGAGGAGGGAGGTGCTACACATCTTTTTTTTTTTTTTTTTTTTGGAGACAGAGTCTCACTCTGTCACCCAGACTGGAATGCAGTGGCATGATCTCAGCTTACTGCAACCTCTGTCTCCCAGGCTCAAGCAATTCTCTGCCTCAGCTTCCCAAGTTGCTGGGATTACAAGCACCAACCACCACACCTGGCTAATTTTTGTATTTTTAGTATGGGTTTCACCATCTTAGCCAGGCTGGTCTTTAACTCCTGACTTCGTGATCCACCTGCCTCAGCCTCCCAAAGTGCTGGGATACAGGCATGAACCACCCCGCCCTGCCTTTTTGTTTGCTTGTTTGTTTGAGACCGAGTCTCCCTCTGTCACCCAGGCTGGAGTGCAGTGGTGTAACCTCTGCTGACTGCAACCTCTGCCTCCCAGGCTTAAACGATTCTCCTGCCTCAGCCTCATGAATAACTGGGATTATAGGCATCCATCACCACGCCCGGCTAATTTTTGTATTTTTAGTAGAGATGGTCAGGTCGATTTTGAACTGACCTCAAGTGATCTGCCCGCCTCAGCCTCCCAAAGTGCCAGGATTACAGGCATGAGCCATCACGCCCAGCCTGATTCCATATTTGACCATTGTGAATGGTACTACAATAAACATGGGAGAGCAGATATCTCTTTGATACATTTGTTCTTTTCTTTTGGACAACTATCTCAGTAGTGGAGTTGCTGGATCATATGGCAGTTCTAATTTTAGTTTTTTGAGGAATCTCCATACTGTTCTCCATAGTGGCTGTACTAATTTACATTCCCATTAGCAGTGTATGAGAGTTCCCCTTTCTCCACATTCTTGCCAGCATCTGCTGTTGCTTGTCTTTTTGATACAAGTTAGTTTAACTGGGATGAGAGGATATTGCAAATTGGTTTTGATTTGCATTTCTCCATGATTAGTGATGTTGAACTTTTTTTCATAGACCTCCAGGCTATTTGTATGTCACTGTTGAGAAATGTCTGTTCATATCTTTTGCCCATTTTTTAATTAGATTTTGTTGTTGTTGTTGTTGATGCTATTAAGTTGTTTGAGCTCCTTATCTATTCTGGTTATTAATCATTTGTCACATGGTTTTCCAATATTTTCTTCCTTTCTATGGGTTGTCCCTTCAATGTCTTCATTGTTCATTTGCAGAAGAAAGTTTTTAGCTTGATATAAACCCAGTTCTATATTTTTGCTTTGGTTGCCTGTGCTTTCGAGGTCTTATACAAAAAATATATGTATATTTGCCCAGACCAATGTCCTGGAGTATTTCCCCAATGTTTTCTTCTAGTAGTTTCATGATTTCAGGTCTTAGATTCAAGTCTTTAATTCATTTTGATCTGATTTTTCTGTGTATGGTGAGAGATTCAGGGTCTACTTTCATTCTTGTGTACATAGTTCTCTCGTTTTTCTAGCACTGTGTCTTGAAAAGGCTGTCTTCACCTCATTGTATGTTTTTGCATCTTTGTCAAAGACTAGTTGGTTGTAAATGCATGGATTTATATCAGAGGTCTCTATTCTGTTCCTTTGGTCTATGTGTCTATTTTTATGCCAGTACCATACTGTTTTGGTTACCATGCCTTTGTAGTACATTTTGAAGTCAGGTAAGTGTGATACCTCCAGCTTTGTTCTTTTTGCTCAGGATTGCTTTGGCTATTTGAGTTTTTTTGTGGTTCCATACACATTTGGGAATTTTTTTTTTCTATTTCTGTGGAGAATGTCATTGGTATTCTGATAAAGATTACATTGAATCTGTAAAATGCTTTGCATAGTATTGTCATTTTAACAATACGATTTCCTCCAGCCCATGAGCACAGAGTATCTTTTAATTTTTTTGTGTGAGCACATGTTGTTAAAGGCAGGCAGCAGGGGGATTACAGGATAGGCCAAAGCCTAAATTGAGAAATTGCAGAAATAGGTTGCAGGCAGGCCTAAAGCCTGAGTTTGTCTGGGAAACTTACCCACAATTTAAAGGTCTCACAATAACATTCAGGAATGTGCTGTGGTTGTTACCAGTTTCTTGCATCTGACCGGCAAGTAGGCATGTGACTAGAGTCTCCAGAACTTCTAGAAAAGACAGGAGAATACATGCTGAGAATGAATAATAATAGTGGTGGCCAGGTGCTGTGGCTCACACCTGTAATCCCAGCACTTTGGAAGGCCGAGGCAGCCGGATCACATGAGGTCAGGAATTCGAGACCAGCCTGGCCAACATGGTGAAATCCAATCTCTAGTAAAATACAAAAATTAGCCAGGCCTGGTAGCGGGCACCTGTCATCCCAGGTACTCAGGAGGCTGAGGCAGGAGAATTGTGTGAACCCAGGAAGTGGAGGTTGCAGTGAGCCTTGATTGCGCCACTGCACTCCAGCCTGGGCGACAGAGCAAGACTCTGTCTCAAAACAAAACAAAACAAAACAAAACAACACACACACACACACACACACAAATAATGGTGACTGTTTTTTGATGTTCTACTCTGTGCCAGACATCGTATTTATACGCATTACCTTCAATCTTCCTGATAGCCTTGCGACACAGAGGCTGTTATTTCCATTTCTTAGATGAGATCAGTAAGGTGGAGAGGGGCTTCTCACCTGTCTGACATTGTATTGCTAGTGAGTAGCAAATGCTGGAATTGGAATCCAGATGTTTCTGATTCCAGAGTTGCTCCCTTCTGCTGCTGCTTTCCAGCCCATCAAGTGAGCTGGAAATGGAGGAGACTGACCAGGAGTGGGGATGGGTAAAGGAAAGATGAAGGGTTGAGGGAAGGAGGGGTTGTACAAACCAACTCAGCCTCTGGATGTTCTTACCTGAGGGGAGATGTCTGATTGGGTCAAAGATGGATTAGTTGCAGAGGCTGTCAAAATCCCCGAGTTCTCAGTCACTGGGTTTGGCCTGGGGATAGCACCTGAGGCCATAGATGACACTTGAAGTCAGGTGGCAGCCAAGCTGAGGTTCTGGGCACTGAACCCACTGACCCATTGGCAGCACAACCATGAACCCCACAGGTTGGGGTTTTGGGAGCCAGATACAGCCATTAAGGAGAGAGGGCTGGCATGAAGGAGGCAGAGAGTCAGAAGCACAGCTGGAAAAGTGGGGCTCAAAGCAGAGTCTGAGGCCAGGAGGGAGCTGGACTGTGGGGGGGGGGGGTTCAGGTACGTGAGAAGAGGCTGTCTGATAAGTCACAGAGGTCACACGTGGGGTTCTGGTCATGCAATCCTCTTTCCCAATTTATGGAGTTCCTATAAGGGAATTGCTACTGAACCAAAAGAATGATGAGAGCAATACAAATAAACATCAGCTCCTGGGGCCTGGAGGAACTGAGCTTGTAATGGAATCATGCCATTAGCCTTGGGCATTCTCTGCCATTGATCAAATCGTCACTACATAATAGCCGATAGTCCTTGGGCATCTGGAGTCTTTGGCACTCTGCTTGGCTTTGTACAGAGTTGAGACAGAATGACATGGCATCATCCTGGCCTACAGCAGAGGTCCCCAGCCCTTACACCTGGGTGGGGGTGCTGCTCGGAGGTATTGAAGAGATTCTGGGAATCCCTGTGTGTACCTGTGTGTTCTTGATCAGTGGCATAACTGTCACCCTGAGGACATTCCATTAATATTTGAAAAAAGGGAACTCTAAGCTTAAAGAGAAGCAGAAGTGGAAGGCAACCACTGAGATCATCAAGTAGTTTGAAAGAAATCATTTTTATTGGATAGCATGCAATCTAAGAATTCTTTCAAAAACACCGGTGTACATGTGTATGTGTGTGCCGTGTGTCCCTGTGTGAAAGGAGATGGGGGGAGAGAGAGAAAGTGAGCGTGAGAGAGGAAACATGAAACAGGGCTTGGCCGTGGGGTACCATGGAAGCTAGAAGAAAGCAGGAGGAGGATGTTGGTAAGATAGTAGGGAAAGAGGAAATGGGAAGGTAATATGTATGACCTGAGACGAGAGATAGAACAGTGAGAATTCAGAGAAACTGTTGGTTTGCCCCCAAATTCCTCATGTTTTTCAACAGGCTTCTGGTTCCAAGAGGGCACAGCTCCTTAAGGCCATCAGGAACCCATACTGGGTCCTGATGTCCAGGAAAGAGAAGGGAACGGAGAAGCCTTTTGAACTGGAACATCTTACTCCAGAGGGATGTCTGCAAGCTCCAAGGTTGGCGTGCTTTAATTATTCTCTGCTGGAGAAACGTAGGCTAAGCTCAGTGGAAGGCAGTCTCAGGAAGGGAGGGGAGGAACAGGGCGCTTTTGCAGCACTCAGCCCCTGCCCTCTGGGCTGCCACCCCACAGCGGTTGCCAGGCCACTCCCCAGTGGATCCGGGATTTTGGATGGATCAGAGGGCTCACTGCAAAGTTCAGCCAGCTGCATTCCTCTACACCGCCCTGAAATTTTACCTAAATGTTTTACTTGTTCTTCTATGATGGGACTGAATGTAAAAAATGAAGGATAAATACATTTTTAAATTAATTTAGTTTAAAATTTTTTTTTAAGATTTTGTTTTAAATTCACTAACTGAAAAAATATATACTTAAATCCCCTATTTACATGAATGCAGACAAATGAAAGAAGAGAAATAATATTTCAATTTTACGTTAAAACTGAATATCCCCATTCAGAGGAAAATTTTGCAACAAATGAAGCCATTTAGCACGGAACTAATCATCTCTTTTAAATCATAGAGAAATGTACCAAGTTCTTACAAAGAGATATAGCTTGAAAATAGCCTGCTTCACAATGCAATCATCTCAGGTATTGTCTTGCAGATTGATTAACAGAGGAGAATGTGGTGGTGAATCTGTTCTCCCTCTGGACATGACCTCCACCACTCTCTGCTCTATTCTTCTTCTTTCTCTTAAAATTATGGGCTTTGAAACATCAGATTTTGAATAGTTTTCAAATTCATTAGCATGGAGTTCTTATAACTTTATAAAAACTTGTCATTGCTTAAAAAAAGTCACATTCATTATAAAATAATTGCTAAAATAAAAAATAAAAACAACCCCCCCAAGATAATAAAAAGTAAAATCTTGCATCTAGAATGAATTAGTATGAAAAATTGGGGTACATAAACTTCCAATCTTTCTTCTATACTTAAAAAACAAAACAAAATAAAGATTGGAACAGGCTTTGAGTTTGTTCTTGTATTAGTTTTTCCTTAGTTAATTTTGAACATTTCCACATTGTTAAGTGCTTTTTCAGAAACATAATTTTTAATGAGGATACCATAAATTGCTTAGTCCTTCCCTCATTCTTGAACATTGTGGTTGTTCAGTATTTTGCTATTATGAAAGTACTATGATGAATATTCTGTTCAAAGACTTTGAGTGAATCTTGATTATTTTCATAGGCTAAGTTTCTAGAAGCAGAATTACTGAGTCAAATACTATGAAGAGATTTCGGTCTTCTGATGTAGCGAATGTCACTCACATCTTTGCAGCATGTGGACACAATAAAGTCTCGGTGGAACATGTGGCTTTTGTTGCAGGCGGGGTAGCAGGGTGGGGAGGTGGTGTGCAGTGGCATCTGGGCTGGTGATGTGGGGGGTAAAAGAATTTTCCAAGGCAGTTATAGGTAAAGAAAGTTACAGTTATTAGAGAGAGTAGGAAAATACGTTTAAAAGGGGGGCAGTGGACAGCCTGTATGAGAGAAGCAGACAGCAAAGAAACAAAGGCTTGCTGGAGATTTTTTTGTTTTTTTTTTTTGAGACAGAGTCTCGCTGTCGCCCAGGTTGGAGTGCAGTGGCACAATCTTGGCTCACTGCAAACTCTGCCTCCCAGGTTCATGCCATTCTCCTGCCTCAGCCTCCCAACTAGCTGGGACTACAGGCGCCCACCACCACACCCAGCTAATTTTTTATATTTTCAGTAGAGACGGGGTTTCACCGTGTTAGCCAGGGTGGTCTCAATCTCCTGACCTCATGATCCACCTGCCTAGGCCTCCCAAAGTGCTGGGATTACAGGCCTGAGCCACCGCGCCTGGCCTCTTGCTGGAAATTTTATAGGATGGTGTTTATGCTGTATGCTGAAGAGGGCTTTGTGCAGTACTGATAACACCAAGGTTGCAGGGAGCTAACATGAAGGTGTCTGGTGATAGCTTGGTGTGGGAACATTGTAAGTTATTTGTGCAAGAGGGCTCGGTGTCCTGGACCATGCAGAAAGGCGGGCTTGTAGCTTATCTGCTTCCTCTTGGTCCCACCAGCTCAACTCCTTTGGCCTAATTAGGATGCTACAGCTTTTACTAGCTTGAGTGCTCCTCTTTTTTAATTTTTATTTTTTGAGACAGGGTCTTGCCCTGTTGCCCAGGCTGGAGTGCAGCGGCACGGTCTCAGCTCGCCGCAGGCTCTGTCTCCTGGGTTCAAGCGATTCTCATGCCTCGGCCTCCCAAATAGGTAAGATTACAGGCATGTGCCACCACATCTGGCTATTTTTTTGCTTTGTTTTGTATTTTTGGTAGGGACGGGTTTTCATCATGTTGGCCAGGCTGGTCTCCAAATCTTTGCTTCAAGTGATCCACCCTCCTTGACCTCCTAAAGTACTGGGATTACAGGCATGAGCCACCGTGCCCAGCTGAGTGCCCCTCTTTTGACCTGAGGAGAAAGAGTAAGAGAAAGAGTAAAAGAGAAAGGAGAGAGTGAGAGAAAGAGAGAGGAGAAGTGAAACAGGGCTTGGCCGCTGGGCAAAGTGGAAGACTACTTAAACCCCCTTTCTAGCTCCCTTTTCCACTCTAGCATGCCAGGGAACTCCCAGAGGTGCTCCACAACCTGTGGTTCCTCAGGACACCCAGGTGCCCTTCCTGCTGATGTGTACCTGAGCTGCCGCCGAGCTGCTCCTCGCTACCCTGGCCACTGGTGCCAGCTCCCTCCTCTCCATTCTGCACTTCAGAGGTTCCCATGACTCCAATTTTTGGTCTGTGAGGTGTGATGGCCTTTATACTAATGCATCTCTGGTTTCAAGTGCATCATTTTTCCTCCATAGAACATCCCAGATGGCTGGAGCTAGGCAGATGCAAGTGCTTGTGTACTTGCCAGTGGGCTTGGCACCACTGTGCCCCCATTCGGAGCCCCTGTAGCCTGATGAGTCTATCTGCCTCTTCTTTCCCGAGGAAGATTTCCTCCAAGGATACCATATTTCTTCCCGGAACTTAATTTGAGGTGACCCCATCTAAGTTTACTAGACATATCTGAACTTCACATGGATACATAGTTCTGGATAGTTTCAAGACAGCTTCTAGCTCTCCAGTAAATAGTGAATTTAAATAGCTATCAGAGGAGAACGGTGCTGCCTGGAATATTCAAATCTCTGATTCAGCCAGCAGAAATCTTCTCCGTAATATGCATGACTAAATTGTCCTTCAGAAAGCTTGTGTTTATTTACCTTTCCAATAGAAAGTATACACTTTGCTAAGCCACCAATGATATTAAATAGCATCATTTTTTTTTTTTAAAGAAAGGAGTTTGTCCATTTAGAGGCCAATAAGAGGGTCTGGTTATTTTTATTGGCACTTGCTTAGTTATTAGTAAATTTGAATGCTTTTGCAAATGTTTACTGTTTTTCTTCATTTGAGAATTGTCTGTTCTTTTGCTTAATTTTTAAAAATCTTGAAATAGACATCTTTTTCTCATTAACTTTTATGTTTCAAGGATGTTAATTCACCATCTGTTCATCAGGTGGGATACTTTTAGTTGCAACTAAACTTCAAGGGATTTGTAATGTCATAAATAAAAAGACCCAAGTAGGCAAGCTCTGGAACTGGTAAATTCAGGGGCCTTACAGCATCACCAGGACGCCTGACGTCTTTCCACTCTGCCGTCCCTGACATATGTCTGGCTCTCAGCCTCGTGCCTTCATGCTCTGGAGATGGTGACTCATAACTCCAGAAATCACCTGCTCTTCACAACAGCATTCAGAGGCGGAAAGAGGCCATTCTCTTCCATGAGTTTCTTCAAGTTTGAGGGAAACTTAACCCAGAAACCCTCAAACCGACTTCTCTTCACAGCTCATTGATCAGAACTGTATCTCATGCCCATGGCAACAGCAGTCACAGGCAAAGGCTACCCGTGACTTGGATGACTGGCTTAGATCAGTCACCCTGAGTCTCATGGAAAAGTGTAGATACCTCAACAAAATAGGTGCTCTCTTAGCAAGGAAAAGTAGAGAATGACCTTTGACTGCCTACCAATAGTATCTGCTACACTATGACTTTCATATATGAAATTCTAGTTTTAAAACAAAATACAGGAGCCAGACACAGTGGCTTGTGCCTCTGGTCCCAGCTACTTGGAAGGCTGAGGCAAGAGAATCGCCTGAGCCCAGGAGGTCGACGCTGCAGTGGGCCATGATTGTACCACAGCACTCCGGCCTGGGCGACAGAGCAAGAGCTTGTCTCTTAAGTAAAACAAACAAAAACCAAAATAGTAGCACATCTCAGATCCTTCCCTGAGCAGAGCCTTGTGTGTCAGCGAAGTCTCTTGATTGCTAATACACAGTACTTAGCAGAGGTGCTTGTGCCTCACTGGAGGTCAGAAGGTCTATTCCCCAGCGGCATTAGAGTGCTCTCTCTGTATAGCAGAGGAGTTAAAATCAATGAGTCCGAAAACATTTTCTTCTAAGAACTGCTTAGAATTCCTCAAAGACTCTGCATTTTTCTGACGGGAGCATGATACATACATCCAAGTGCTCATCAAGACCAATTCAGACATCCATAATACTCCCCTCCTCACTTGCTGGGTGTGTCAATTTCCCATTGCTACTAAAACCAATTACGTCAACTTCGTGGCATCCAGCAGCACAAATTTATCATTTTACAATCTGGAAGGGTAGAAATGCATTTAACATGGCCCTCAGCGGACTAACATCAAGTTATCCACTGGACTGTGTTCCTTCTGGAGACTCAAGGAGAGAACCCGTTTCCTTTCCATTTCCAGCTGCTAGCGGCTGTCCACATTCCTCACATCACAGCCCCTCCCTCTGTCTTCAAAGCCAACCATGTTACTTATTATACCACATCACTCTGACCTTCTCTTCTGCTTCCCTCTTGCACTTATTTTTTAAGAGATGGGGTCTTGCTGTGTTGCCCAGGCTGGAGTGCAGTGGCACAATCATGGCCCACTGCAGCCTCGAACTCCTGGGTTCAAGTAATCCTCCCACCTCAGCCTCCTGAGTAGCTGAGACTGCGGTTACATGCCACCATGCTTGGTTCCCTCTTGCACTTTTAAAGACCCTTGTGATTACCTTGGGCCCACCCAGATAATAAGGACAACCTCCCCATCTCAAGGTCATCTGATGAGCAATCTTAATTTCATCTGCATCTTTACTTCTCCTTTGCCATGTAACCTAACCTGACACAATCATAGATTCTGTGCGTGAGAATGCAGAAATCTTTGTGCAGATATTTTTCTGTCTACCATAACCCGTAGGAAAATAATTTCCTTTTCCTTCTCTCTAATCTTTATTTAATGTTACCATGGTATTTAGGATACTTCTGGCCTTAAAATAGTACTGCTTTGGTTTTCTACAGGCCATTTCATTATTTTCCCTTTGGGCCCATAAGGGTTCTGCCTCTGGCTTTTTGCTGAGGATACAACATTTGGCATCAGATCAAAGAGCACAAGTATCTCTTCTTCCAGGCTTTCTAAGCCTCTCTGCTCCTTAGCATGGATATTTCTATCTGGTTGCCCGTAATAGACTCATCATTTCACTATGCTTCTATTTAGGGTTGTGCTATATGTATTCACTCCTCTTTAGTACGGTTTCCTTGTCAGAGTAAATCCATCTTGGAGCAGAGAGCTGCTTGCCCCACTTTGACTTCCTGTCTCACAAGTCCATGGAAACCATGTGCTAGGATAAATTTAACTGAACTCTTGACCCTGATAGGTCATACAAGCTGTCCTTTATACTCCAAATTGCCTTAGGTCATTTCAATAGGTAAGAAGTGTTTTCTTTTAACTTTGTTTCCCTTTTCTTCCTGATCCCATTCGTTATACAACATGCTTTCTTGTTCTTCCATGATCACAACTAATCACAATAGGAAAACAGAAGACTCACCTGAGAAGCACCAGGGCGGCTGAGAGCTCATAAAGAAACTGAAAACGGAAGGAAATTGTGCATAGCCTGCCTTCCCCATACAGACTTTACATTTGGTAGATTATTGGTGGTCCGGTAAATGAACTTTAACATGTAAGTTATTTCTCTAGGTTTGTTTGGTTCTATATTAGCATTTAGGTCCCAGTAACCTAAACATGCCCAGATAGAAAGTTCAATGAACTCTGACCTCAAAATTCAGTGTAAATATTCTGGATCTTGGCTGGGCAGGGTGGCTCATGGCTGTAATCCCAGCACTTTGGGAGGCCGAGACTAGTGGATCACCTAAAGTCAGGAGTTCAAGACCAGCCTGGACAACATGGTGAAACCCTGTCTCTACTAAAAAATACAAAAATTTGCCAGGCATGGTGGCGGGCACCTGTAATCCCAGCTACTTGGGAGGCTAAGGCAGGAGAATCGCTTGAACCTGAGAGGTGGAGGTTGCAGTGAGCCAAAATTATGCCACCGTACTCCAGCCTGGGCAACAGAGCAAGACTCTGTCATTCTGTCTCAAAAAAAAAAAAAAAAAAAAATTCTGGATCTTTAAGTGATCTGTATTTACCCAAATGTGGATTCTTTTGAGATTGAAATTCTTCTTGAGAATGTTGTGGGATACCCTTACAGCCCTTTGGCCATGTGTAAAACATTACTCAGTATCAAATGAAAAAGAATAAACATGTTTGAATCGTGTTAATTTAATTTTCTTTACAAAGCTGCCTGGAATCCTTGCAGCATAATCTGGGGTGTCTAGAACCCAGGGATGCCATTCAATAACCAATTCCTGACTTCTGAGGACACTTTGCATAGATGGTATGCGACGTGTTTAGTGAAACGCAGCTAAACAAATTTCTTAGTCAGTTTGGGCTGCTTTAACAAAGTGCTATATACTGGGTGGATTATAAATGACAGAAACTTATTTCTCACACTTCTGGAGGCTGAAAGTCTGAGATCAGGCTACCAACACAGTCAAGTTCTGGTGAGAGTTCTCTTCTGTGTTGCCATCTGCTGCCTTCTCATATCCTTGTGTGGTAGAGAGCAGTGACGGGAAGAAAGCTCTCTCGACTCATATAAGAACCCTAATCCCATTCATGAGGGCTCTACCCTTATGGCCTCATCTCCTCCTAATGACCTCCCAAAGACCCACCTCCTGATACCATCCCATTGTGGGGTATGGTTTCAATATATGAATTTTGGGGGAAACAGACATTTAGTCTGTAACAGAATCTATGCAGTTTTTTAAAAATACTGACCCAACAAAGGATTTTTTAAAGCATTTCTGCATCTTAAATCAACTCCTGGTTTTCAGGAAACCCCAGACTTCTCAGGCTTCTTTCCAGCTAAACACTAAAGACGGCACCTGAGATTCCCTCCAAAACAGATCAAGTCCTGAATAAGGGCTTGAAAAGAAACAAGTAGAAGAAGAGAGGTAACCTTCCTTCTGGTTTCTTCCCTTGGTGTGCACAGGCATGCTGCTACAGCTCTGTACTGTCAACGCTGTCACCAGGCATCACTTCCTTATGGTTTACACTCCTCTCTCCCCATGCTGTCACTTCTTAGAGCTCTGTAATCACACAGTCATGTGCATCCATCCCCAGCTGTCAACAGGATCTTCTGAGTAAAACACAGCTAAATAAATAAATATCTGTAATGAGGAAGGATCGCAATCAAAGGTGGGTCTATACCAATCTCCGCCACAGTTCTGGTCAGTCTCACTCTCCCTAGACTGCTTGCTTATGCACTGCAATGCTAATAAGACTTTGTTCTAACCGGGTGAGCCTCTTACCTTGCATTTCAAATGACGCCCATACCCCTAGGAACCCTGTGTTCACGAAATGTCTGGAAACCAGCATTGACAATATGGAAAAGGCTCTCCTCTTGATCAGAGGCTTATTAGAGGCCTGTCATCTTGATTCCTTCCCATTTTCAAGCATTTAAAATGTGAGCAGCAGTTCTCTAGCTGATATATCATTTGGTGGACGTCTGTGAAGGCTCAGTACTTTGCTGTTGTTGGGGGATTATCTCTTGTTCCCTGTGGTAGTCAGAATATTGGCCCGCTCAGGTGCCCATGTGTTAATCCCCAGAACCTGTGATACATCACCTTCTGTAGCAAAAGAGCCTTTGCAAATTGATGTAGGTTAAGGACCTGGAGACGAGGAGACTGTGCTGGATAGCTGGGTGGGCTTAAGGTAATCATGAGATTCTTTATAGGGGAGAGAGGGAGGCAGGAGAGTTGGAGAAGGAGAAGCAATGATGGAGGCAGAAGTGGAGAATGCAAATGGGGTCTGGGGTCTTTGAACCAAGAAACACAGCCCCCCTCTAGAAATTAAAAAAGGCAAACAAACAAAAAGCCCCCCCAAAACCCCAAACCACCCAAATTCTTTCCTAGAGCTTCCAAAAGGAACATGGCACTTCTGACATCTTGAAATAGCCCAGTGAGACCCATTTCAGAATTCTGACCTCCAGCACTGGAAAATCATAAGTTTGTGTTGTTTTAGGTCGTGATGTTTATGAGAATTTGTAACTTCCACAACAGGAAACTAATGCTTCCCCAGTTAGAACCTGCTTTAATTAGGCTGCCTTGGTGGCAAGAATTAACAATGAACCTCAAACAATGAGGTGTTTACCTAAAGGCGCCATGTGTTTAGAAGCCCGCCTGCTAGGAAGAGCAGGACACGGGCAGCTCTTTCAACCACTGCAGACCTGGCGGCTCTTGGCGTCGCCAAGCTCCGCTTGTTTCTCTCTCCGGTTGGCTCATTTTTTTCCATCTTCTCTGTGTTCTATATTTTATTCCTGGTCTCTGTTTCGTTTCAGTTCCTGCTCCCTCATAATTTTGCCCTGAAAATGGTACCTCATGGTCTCCACCCCAGAGCTTTCTTTCAGCCTCAGGTCACTGTTATCTACTCTGTTCTTTCTGTCTTAGTTCTGTTCTTGAGGGCTAACGTGACTGGCCCTGCTCAATCTACCATGCTAGGTCACAGCACAGATTGCTGGCCAGACTCAATGGGCTGTCCTTAGACCACATTCCTCCCTGAGTCCAGTCAGCGGAAGCCAGGACTCAGAGCGATGGGGTGAGAAATGTGGCTGCCCACGAATCCTCTCGTTACTAGGGTGCGGCGGATGGGAAGTTAATGGTTATTGAAGCCAATCTAGGGCGTGAATAATGGACCTAGGGGGTTGCTTTTCTTTCTGAATTAAAACATCTCCACATGGAATCTGTCCCTGATAAATAGTAAAGAGGCTTAGGAAGTCTCAAGTGTAGTCACTTTCCTCCACCCCTGCTACTTTGCTGACACTCCAAGCAAGAGTGGATGTCCATTTTCTGTCCCCAGGGAGCTGGGGATTTGTTATTTTATTATTATTATTATTATTATTATTATTTTCTGAGACAGAGTCTTACTCTGTCACCCAGGCTGGAGTGCAATGCACCATCTCAGCTCACTGCAATCTCCGCCTCCTGGGTTCAAGCAATTCTCCTGCCTCAGCCTCCCAAGTAGCTGGTATTACAGGCGCACACACCAATGCCTGGCTAATTTTTGTATTTTTTGTAGAGACAGGGTTTCACCATGTTGGCCAGGCTGGTCTTGAACTCCTGACCTCAGGTGATCTACCTGCCTCAACCGCCCAAAGTGCTGGGATGACAGGCATGAGCCACTGCACCCCGCTGAGCTGGGGCTGTGTAAAGCAGATATGTAATGAGGTAATGTTAGCTGTAGAGTTTGGTCCATAGCATAAAAGGCCAAATCAGGAAGGATTGGCACCAAGGAACTGAACAAAACCAACAACCTTTCTTAAGTACCTCCTCTGTGCCAGGTACTGTTTTAGGCACTTGGGCTATACCTGTGAACAAAAGAGCTCTCCCTGGGAGCTGACATTCTGAGAAGAAGAGAAAGATGTACAGTAATAGTCTCTCGGTGAGGCTGACCACTCATTAGACATCCAATCATAGGCACCCAGAGGAAGTCTTGGCAAGCATGTGAAGTATCAGAAGAGAAGGGCCAGGCAGCAGCTCCTGGGCAGGGGTCCAGGCCTAGGGCAGGGAAGGGGAGGCCAAGGAGACTTGGCACTAGGGGCTGCAGGGTGGCAGAAGGTATGGGAGTGCCATCCTGGGGGCTTCATGTCACAGCCGTTATGGAGAAACCAAGACAGCTGGTGGGCTATAATGAAAGGGACTTGGCAGTGAGGATTAAAGTTCCAAAATGAAACCTCTGTCTTCTGAGAATTGGTTGCAGCACCGAGAAGTTTGTAAAGCTTGGAGGCATGGAGACAATGCTGACACCGGGATGCAGTTTGGGGGCTTGGTTTCTGAGGAATGGGATGACCTCGCTTGCGTCAGAGTGGAGTCAGCAGCAAGACCTCTTTAGCAGCAGGATTCTGCGCCCCTGACCTCAGGCCTTCTCAGTCCCTTCTCAAAATCTGGAGTGGAGACATACTAACCAGGCCCGTAGGCCTGAGTGGCCCCAGCTGTGCCACCTGGACTACAGAAGGTAGGTGGGAATCAGGCAGGTCCTTACAATCAGGATTGATCCCTGGTTGTCACTCTCCTTGTGTGACCTGAGACCTGCCTCGGGTTACTAGTTCTGACCACTAGGGCCACAAACAGCAAGTCTAAATCTTTCAAACAGCAGCCTTCCAATTATGTAAAGACTCCTATCGCAGTATTCTGGGCAGTGATTTTTCAAACTTTGTTAGCAAGAGAAGCCTCCTCTCCCCACCGCTCACCACTCTTTGATGTGAATCTTATGCTACCGCCCAAATGTAAAGTAGATAAAAGCAGAGCTGCTGCTTCTGTACCTGGGTTAGGGACCTGTGTCCTGCCCACTCCCTCTCTGCTCCCTATATCTCGGCAGCCCCTTGGGCATCCTTGTGAAATTTTCAATGCACTTTGAAAGCCACTCCCTGAGACTTCTCTTTTTTAGGCTAAATACCTCTAGTTCCCTCCATAACTCCTCTGTGTATCTATAAGCTTCCAGAACCTTCACCAACCTGGTTAGCCTTTCCCAGGTGAACTGTATTTTGTCGGCATGTACTCGGTGACCATAAGTGGTCTGACCACTACAGCTCACCCGTGAGCTAGACTCCTGTGCACCTTGGAGTCCTTCCTTCCATGTGTATATATCTGCCCACCTACATTTCTGGTGTTTATTAGTTCATTTCATAAACGCTTAACAGATCTGATAAAAGAAAAACTTCAGCTGAATTAAATTTAAAGGAGTTTCACTGAGCAATGGACAACTCACTAATTGGGCAGCCTTCCAGGCCAGAGAAGGCTCAGAGACTCCAGTGCAGCCACGCAGTGGAAGAAGATTTATGGACAGGAAAAGGAAAGTGACGTACAGAAAACGGAAGTGAGGTACAGAAATGGCAGGATTGGTTACAGGTTGACATTTGCCTTATTTGAACACGGTTCAAACAGCTGATTGGCCAAACATTTGATTGGCCAAAACTTGGAGATTGGCACAAGTGTAGGCTATGGTCTGTTTATACCTCACTTGCTATAGTTTGTGATGTTCAGAAAAACCTTTAGGCTGAACTTAAAATATGCAAGGAGGCAGCTTTAGGCTAAACTTGATTTAACAGATCCCAACTATGAGGCTTAATATAAGCCTTCTATGTTAAGAACTGGAGTTAAAAGGACAAATTAAATATGATCTTTATGTTGAAGGGGGTTTAGGAAGGCCGGGGAGAGGTTTGCTTGGCCCTAGTTGGTAAGTGCTGTGATAGCTATCTGTCAAGGTGCAGCACGGAGGCCAGTAATTCTACCTGTGGGGGGCTGGAGAGGGCCTCCTCCCAACCAACTGGCTTCACCAGCCTCTCTTCTAGCTCTGCATTCCAGTCCCTAGCTGTGTGACCTGGGATAGATCACATACCTCTACCCATCCCCACCTCTGTTTTGTCTTGTTTAACATGAGGAAATTTGACCCAAGTATTTCCAAGGTCCTTCCATGTTGCATCCCATGTGCCAGTTGTGATAGTTTGCAGCTTCTGATTTGGGACCCCCAGCTGGAGCTTGGAATGCATTTTTCCATTTAAACACATTCTCCAGTAGTGGTTAGGAGTACTTTGTTTGAAGCTCAACAGTATCTTGAAATCTGACAGTAGCATTTCTCAGAGGAATATTCATGATCCTTGGGATTAAGACCTTATTTTTCCAGAATTCAGAAAATCCTCTGAACTCGTCATTCATAGCCTCGCATTACCTCTGCTTGGCAGCTCTTATTTCATGTTAGGACTGTTAAACTTAGTCACTAATTCTGACAACACTCCTACTCTTGTATCCTGGATCAGCACAAGTATTTGCTTTCATTCTGGCCTAAATCTCCATCCTATCCCCATTTCTGATTTTGATCTTTTTAGATCTCAGTGTATTGTGTAGACAGACTCTTGGTGCTGTGTGTAAGTAGAACCTAACTACCATTATAACACTCCCTATGCTCAATCAAGTTTGTGGTGTAGGACAACTGACTTCTGAACAAATTTGGAGCATGGCCCCTTTAGAAGTCCAGGACTTTCTATTAACTTTTGCTTATTTTTCTTTTTTTTCAGTCTTAATGTATTTTCCTTCTGGCCAGTCATCCACTGATCACTTACATCAAACTTAACATGAAAAGATTTTTTAAGTTGAAAATGTATGTCGATTTTATTTTAAGAGAATTGGTTCTTCTGTTCACCTAAACTATACTTAATTTTCTCTTCTTGGTAAAGGTGATATCTTTTTTCTCTAATACTAGACGTTCAACTTTCCTACCAGTTAAACATCGCTTGTCTTCTTTATTTTGTACACACACTCTAAAGGTGCTTACTTGCTGTTGTTCGTGCATATGACTCTGAATCCCTTAGCCCTTCTCTTTGGACATGATTTGTATCCCTCTGGGACTCTGGAATTTTTAGATGTTACTCAAGGGAGATTTTTGAGATTTCTAGTCATTAGATATCCCCATCTAATTCCAAGTAGGGATGTCTAGTGATTTTTTTCTTTAATATTTATGACTTTTGAGAGCATAATTTGTTGTCTTGGATTTCAGATTCCTTTGAGTTGTAAGGGTTTCTGATTTGAGAACTTTAACTTTGTTTTTCTTAGCAACCCTAATTTCAATCTTAATCTTCAGTCTTTCTAATACAGCACAGTCTTCCAAGATAATGTTTTGTATCAGTATCCTAAAAGAGAAAGGAGAAAATATACAAAACAAGAGCTGTATTGTGGCAAGCATGCATAAGACTGTAATCATATATACCATCTTTACAGCATACCCTAGTCCGTAAAACTCCTTTGTGCATGCCCTTTTACATATGGTGCATTTAAGAGTTTTGAGAAGAGGAAAAGGGGGAGAATCTACCAAGCTTTGGCTCTCACAGGGTTCCTTTTTCATATGTCTTTGTCTCTTAAGGCTTCTCATTCTTATCCTTCTTAAAGGGTAATATGACCTTCTCATAACAACTGCAAGTGAAGTGAAAGGCACTTTTCACTACCTTTCTCACCATTGTCTTTATCTGAATTGTAGCCCGAATATATTAATATGCTATATTTGGTCATTGTTCTATACAAACAAGCAAATAAAAACCCAAACTCAACTGAGACAATTTGACTGTGATTGTCTATTCACCAGACAGAACTTTTTTTTTCTAAAGAAATTGGAAATTCTTTGAGCAATAGAGTCTGTTCCAGAGAGTCCTTAGAGACTACAGCTGCTCTGCTCCTAGCTCTATAGTCTTCACCTTCTGTTTGTTCCCTCCTTTCTTGTTTTGTTATCTTTTAACACTGAATATACTGCTGAACTTTTAATGATGTTCTTTTCTATTTTCAGATTTTTCTTTTGCATTTTTTTCCTCCCCTGAGAATGGTGCACGTTTGAAAGCTGACTTTGAATTCATGAGAGCACTGTGTTTTCTGTACAGATTTTCTACTTTGCTCCTCTTCTTGGTGTAAGTGAGCTGAATCTGCCCCAGGGCCGCCCCGACTGCAGAATGTGCCCTTGTTCCTTCAAGGCTTATTATCACCATTTCACAGAGGGGAAGAAAATATTGGCCGGGCGCGGTGGCTCACGCTGTAATCCCAGCACTTTGGGAGGCTGAAGTGGGCGGATCACAAGGTCAGGAGATCGAGACCATCCTGGCTAACACGGTGAAACCCCATCTCTGCTAAAAAATACAAAAAACTAGCCGGGCGAGGTGGCGGGAGTCTGTAGTCCCAGCTATTCGGGAGGCTGAGGCAGGAGAATGGTGTGAACCCGGGAGGCAGAGCTTACAGTGAGCTGAGATGGCGCCACTGCACTCCAGCCTGGGTGACAGAATGAGACTCCATCTTAGAAAAAAAAGAAGAAAGAAAGAAAGAAAAGAAAATATTAGTAGGCTGGTTTGGGCAGAGCCAATCTCATTGAAGAATGGAAAGTTGTGGCCAGGCACGGTGGCTCATGCCTGTAATCCCAGCACTTTAGGAGGCTGACGCGGGCAGATCACGAGGTCAGGAGTTTGAGACCAGCCTGACCAACGTGTGAAACCCTGTCTCTACTAAAAATACAAAAATTAGCCAGGTGTGGTGGCACGTGCCTGTAATCCCAGCTACTCATGAGGCTGAGGCAGGAGAATCATTTGAACCCAGGAGGCGTGGGTTGCAGTGAACAGAGATCATGTCAATGCACTCTAGCCTGGGCAACAGAGTGAGACTCTGTCTCCAAAAAAAAAAAAAAAAGAAAAGAAAGAAAACTGTTACCTCCTTACTTGTTCTACAGGGTTAGAATCAATTAAGATAGCATGAGTGGCAAATATAAGCAGCTTTATGGCATAAGGTATGGTGTAATTATACTATATCTATTATAGTATTATGCATCTTAGATACAACACAGCTCTTTTTGTGTATATGTCGTTCTCATTTTCTCTCTCTTTTAGGAGTCTGTTATTTAACTTTATCTTGGAAGACTGTGCTGTATTAGAAAGAACATGTAACTGAAAGCTAGAAAATCCCAGTACTAATCCTGGCTTCACGAACTGTAATGTGACATATAAATGCTGGTTATTATTGCTACTATTAACACCAATAGCCAGGAATGTATTGAGTGCCTGCTGTGGGTTAAGCTTTTTACATGTATTAGTTCATTTAATCCTCATGACAACCCCTTAAAGGGGGTTATTATTATTATCTTTATATGACAGGAGAGGAAATCAAGCTTTAGAGAGGTTACCCAACAGCACACCTCTAATAAGTGGTATTCAGACTCAGGTTTGTAAGATTCAGAGCTCCTAGTCATCACCTCACCTTTTTTTAGTATGATTGATAACTATAGCAAGAGTAAAGGTAATGCACGCAGGTAAATGCTGCATGATCATCTACTTTACCCCTTTCCAAATTGGTAGAACCAACTGTTGAAGCTAAAATTAATCTCAAGGATCACTTAGTGGAGCCTTCTCAATTCACAATTGAGGAAACTAAAGCCCCAAGAAAGGAAATGCCTTTTCTAAGCTGACAGTAAACTCCAGTGTGGACACCTGAACCTCCAAACCATCTGACCATATGTGAACACAATTTCCTGCTTTCTTCTCATTCACCATGCAACTGATGATCCCATTTGTGTATTCCTCTCCCAGAGACTACAGATCTGACACTTTGGGTGGATGTCAGAGATCCACATGATTTAAAGCAGGAAATCATGCCTGGTCATTTCAAGGTCTTAGGTGCCCCAGGTAGGTGACTTCCACACTATCTTTACAAGTGACAGTTTCCCAAAGGGATAAACTGACTGCATACTGTCTCTCATTTTATTGCCCTGTTGGCTTTCTTATGCACTCTGTCAGCGTCCACAACAGTCTTCACGAGAGGATCAACACTGATACTTGAGACACTATAGTCCAATAAATTGAAGGTCTCCAACTCATGACTCCTTGTATCAAGTAGGGTACCATTTGCTGCAAGGGACAATAACGAATCAAAAATGGAGACTCATTAAGCTTAAATAGTAAGAAGTTTGTTATCAAAGAAATCAGGAGGTCTGGAAGAAGGGGCATGTCGATGATGGTCAGCTAAGTGGCTCCATGACATCTAGGACCTACGTTCTTTCCACCTTTCTGACCTGCCAACCTCAGTTGTCACTTAGCTCCCTCCAGGTTTCAAAATGGCTACAGCAGTTCCAGGCATCCCATCCTCACATCACCCAATGTTCAGAGGCAGAAAATAGTGACTCTCTCATCCTTGCATAAAAGCAAAGAAGTCATTCCCAGGAGTCAGCCCCTGCTCATTGGCCAGCAGAGGGTCATACGTCATTTCCTAAGTCCATCACTAGCAAGGGAATATAATTTCCATGATTGGTTTAAACTAATTAAAATCTACCTCCATGGGGATGAGAGGGGCCTAGCCTTTCCAGAGATCTTATAGAGGATTGTGGATTCTTGAAGAACTTTAAGGTTCTGATGGCAAGGAAGAAAGGGGAATAGTGACCGACTAGGCATTTTGATATACTATCATCCTAAAATCATTTTAAACTGAAAAGTAAAGCATCATTACATTATGGAACTTGTCCTTTCTCCTCATTCAGTTACATCAAAAATGTCTGTCAGAGAACTAAGACAATTTTGACCAAGTTTGGTGGCTCATACCTAGCAGTTTAGGAAGCCAAGGCAGGTGGATTCCTTGAGCTCAGGAGTTCAAAATCAGCCTGGGAAACATGGCGAAACCCCATCTCTACAAACAATACAAAAATTGACTGGGCCTGGGAGAACACAATGTAGTCCCAGCTGCTTGGGAGGCAGAGGCATGAGGACCACCTGACCCCAGGAAGGCTGCAGTAAGCTGTGATCACACCACTGAAGTCCACCCTGGGTGACAGATTGAGACCCTGTCTTAAGAAAGAAAAAAAAAAAGAAAATTAAGAAAATTTTAATACTAAATTAGGAAAAAAAATGCTCAGTGTTGATGGGGGTGTATGGATATAACGTTAGTCATTGTTGAGAACACCACAAATGACATGCAACCTTTTGGAAATCCACTTGGCAATACATATGGAGACACAAAAATATTCATGTGACCTAGTAATTTTACTTCTAAGAAATCAATCCAAAATAGAGAAAAACTGTCAACACAAAGATATTCTAGTATTATTCAAGGCAACAAAAATTTGGCAACAACTAATGGGGTGTGCCATGGCATAGTGGAAAAGGCAGTGATTTGGAATTTGGCAAGCTTGAGCACAGCTCTTACTTTTACTACCCACTTGTAACCAACCACTACACTCATCTGAATTTGCAACAGTGATCATTGTATTTGAGTTATGGGATTGTTTGAGGGTTAAAGAAAATGAAAACAGAGCCCTAATGACATAGTAGGCACACATTAAGGGGGACACACACACCATCTAAAACCAAGGAAATTGGCCAGGTGCGGTGGCTCATGCCTGTAAACCCAGCACTTTGGGAGGCCGAGGTGGTCAGATCACCTGAGGTCAGGAGTTTGAGACCAGCCTGGCCAATATGGTGAAACCTCGTCTCTACTAAAAATACAAAAATTAGCTGGGTGTAGTGGCATGTGTCTGTAATCCCAGCTACTTGGGAGGTTGAGGCAGGAGAATTTCTTGAGCCTGGGAGGTAGAGGTTGCAATGGGCCAAGATCGTGCCACTGCACTCCAGCCTAGGCAACAGAGCGAGACTCCGTCTCAAAAAATTAAAATAAAAAATAAAAAATAAAGGAAATCAAGGTTATCTCCTTTATAGACTTATGCAGGCATTAATATTTTTGTTAATTAAAACTTTGAACCAGCAGAAAAACCTGTTAATACAATAATAGTAAGTGAAAAATCAGGATAACAAATTTCTACCATGTTTAAACTAATCCTATGCAATGAAAAAAACCCTCACATGCCAACATGCTGACAGGGTTGCGTCAGGCTTAATAGGATGAGGGATAATATCCCCTCCTTTTTTCTGTATTCTGACATTACATTTATAGTAAAAATAGTTTTTAAAAATACAAACCTATAGAAGAGTCTAACTGAGACAGTCTTTTAATATTTCCTTCTCCCTTTTCCTTCTCTGTGAACACATCTAAGAAAAATTCTGCTACCCCTTTTTGGTGGTCTAATCTAGATGTATCCAAGATTGAGCTTTCTGTCCCATTTTCTGCATCAGTTGATATCTCTTCACATTTTTCTAGGAAAGTTTTCTTCTGCCATTTTCTCCTTTCTAGCTTTCTTCATGCACATTGGCCTCATTTTGTTTGTGTAATTTTCCCTCTCTGATATTCTGTCAATATTCTCTGTGGGCCTCTCATTGGTTCTTCATTCCTATTTTGTCTCTTAAATTGCCTTGCATTGATTCTGCTCCTCACCGTCTTCTTCATGTCTTTTTTCCTGCAATTGCGCATCGATCTTGTCTATCTTGAAGGCTGAGAAGGACTTTCTGTTCATTAATTACTCGGCTTACTTTCACCTATTCTCCTCCTGTCTAGAAAATTACTCATCTCCATACACCCTTAGCAAGATTACTGAGATGTGCTCAAATTGCTGGAAAGCTAAAGAACAAGGTCAGAAGTCAGGTAGGAGCCGAGGGAAGCTGAGTAGCTTTGAGGTCATGCCATAGAAGCAGTCTGGCTTAGACACTGTCACAGGTGTAGCAGCTATTGTCACCGCTGGACATTGTCACTGAAAATGGATTTATTTATTTATTTATTTATTTTTGAGACGGAGTCTCGCTCTGCCGCCCAGGCTAGAGTGCAGTGGCCGGATCTCGGCTCACTGCAAGCTCCGCATCCCGGGTTTACGCCATTCTCCTGCCTCAGTCTCCCGAGTAGCTGGGACTACAGGAGCCCGCTACCTCGCCCGGCTAGTTTTTTGTATTTTTTTTTTAGTAGAGACGGGGTTTCAGCTTGTTAGCCAGGATGGTCTCGATCTCCTGACCTCGTGATCTACCCGTCTCGGCCTCCCAAAGTGCTGGGATTACAGGCTTGAGCCACCGCGCCCGGCCTATTGAAAATGGATTTAAACTGCCCTCATGCTTTCATACTCAGCTGAGAATCAGAGTTGGGGTTGGGACACTTGACAGCTGGATCTAGGTCAGGTGTCCATACCCTTCTGGCTGCCAGTGGGGAGACCGGCTTTCCCTGTTTGGCTTTCATTGTGGGAGATGGAATGGCCAAGCCTCATACAAAGAGGGGTCCCCGCCATGGGAAGAAAGTTCAGATCCTGACCAATAATAAACAAATAAGTAAAAACAGAAAACCAGTGTCTTCTGCACTTTTCGGGATCCCGTGGTCCTCAAGGCAAACAGCCTGGACTTCATACTGTTATTCCACAGTGCAGATACCTTCTGTTAAGTAGAATTCACCTATGCAGCATTTTCTTTCTGCCTTTTCATGAGGAATTGTCTAGCTCTGGCATTGCATTATGAGCTAAGAGAATACCTTTCACTTTCCTTTTATTACTATAATGACTTTGCTTCAAGCAGGGTTTTGCTTTTATCTCTCTCCACAAAGCAGCTTTTTCTGTAATGGCTTTGTCCATTGCTGATTCTCAAGCATGTCTGTCTCTTCTCCCATTCTGACCCTCCCTGGCATATGCACCATTCGGCTTTACCCTTAACACCTAGTACTTTAGGTGTTTACCCTTAACACCTAGTACTGGGTATGGCACATATACAGAATGAATGAATGAATGAATGAATGAATATATGTTGTTCCCTTCTGTATTTTTAGTTCAGTGTTTTACAGCAAACTCGTGTCCTGTGTTTCCTGGAACAATTGGTGAAATTTTCTTCTTTTCAATAAAAAATACTCATTAACTGTCTAACTAGATATGCTTCATTTCTGTACCGTTGTAAAGCTTTCTTTATCAATAACTTCGTAAGTCATAGATGATTCATTGTCAAGCCACATTTCAATTTTGGTTCAGAAAAAGGTAATTTCTGTAATTATTATCAGAGATAGCAAGCAATTCTTGAAATGCTATTTTAAAAAAGGAAAAGCACCTTGTACAATTTCTTCTCACAAAGACCAAAAATAAAACCTCAAATGGAAATATTTGAATATTAAATTTATGTCGCTTGTTACCTTCTCTATTTTTTACGACAAATGTAAGGGAGTGGGGATGTTAGCTGATGCGGAAGCCAGCTCTATTGTTGGGGTCAGATTTCTTTGTAGACTGTTGGGCAGCTCCCTGATGGATGTCCCTTATATGGGACTGCCACTCAATGTCTGGCCTGTGTCCTTTGGCCTGAAGGATGTGCTCTGCAACCATTCCTTGGGGAAATAATTCTCCACCCTATCTGACCACCTTTTCATGAGTACATTCTTTAACAACTTCTTTTACTATTCTAAAATAAAATTCATGAGAAACATAACCTGTCTACACATACAATTTTTAAAAACACCAAAAAAAAATACTCACTGGAATATAAAGAAGACATAAAAGGAGATTAATTTATGATGCACTCTTGTGCATTTCAATAACTTTAAAGGCTCAGCACAATCATTCTAGAAGACAAAAGGAAGTCATCAGACACTTCACCTGTCAGCATGAATGTGTGGCAGCTATGAGCACAGGTGGGTAGAGCTGTGTATGTGGAATGGTGAATACTATTGACTATATTCCAAATAAAATGTAATAAAAACTTCCTTTAATTCATATAGTAGGTGCATTACTGGGAAATTCACTAACTAAAAACTATGCCCCAGCACTTTGGGAGGCCGAGGCGGGTAGATTGCGAGGTCAGGAGTTCAAGACCAGCCTGGCCAACATAGTGAAACCCCATCTCTACTAAAAATACAAAAAATTAGCTGGGCATGGTGACAGGCCATCTGCAATCCCAGCTACACGGGAGGCTGAAGCAGGAGAATCGCTTTGAACCCAGGAGGCGCAGGTTGCAGTGAGCAGAGATCATGCCACTGTACTCCAGCCTGGGTGACAGTGCGAGACTGTGTCTCAAAAATCAAACAAACAAAAAAACTATGGCAAAATTTTGGGGGCTTGTGTGCAAAATAGAGTAAGGATCTATGTTCAAAAAATTGGAAAACTTTTTATATTTTTATTATGAAAAATTTCAGGCATATAGAAGAGTTGAAAGAATAGCACAAGAAATACTGGTATATATCCAAAAAGTTGAACACAAATTCAACCATTTTTTTTCCAGAATCATTTGAAAGTGATGAAACATATCACAATTTATTTCACTACGTAGCTTCTAAAAATGACATTGTCCTACATATTTATGATATCATTATAACATCTAAGAAAATTAACAATTTAATAACACCACCTGATATCTAGTCCATAAATAAATCTCTCCAGCTGACCCAAGCATTATTTTCAAGACTGGGTTTTAAAAATCAGAATCCAATCAGCATTCACTCATTATATTTATTATGTTTTACTAGTTTCTTTTAATCTAGAATAATCCCTTCACCTTTTTCTCCTATGACATTGATTTTTTTTTACACATCTGCCGTTAGTTTTTGAAAACAAATTTGCTTTTCCTTTCTTATAATTGGAATCAATCATGTATCCAAAGAGCTCTAATTCCATGGGCAGAGCTAAGGCTGTGTGTGTACTTTTTTGTAATTGAGTTCATATGCTACTTCCAATTCAAATGAAACATTGCAGAGATTTCCCCTTTATGTCTATTTTCTTAAGCTGACAATTTTGGTTCCTAATAACATATATTCACTTATTTACTTTCACCGTCAACATTTAAAAAATACTTTAAAAAACACCATACCTGTAGATGTTATGTACATCTTGAAGTCTGTCCATATCCATCTACCTAATTCTTTTCTTAATGGCTACATTGTATTGTATTGTGTAGATGCACCTTAGTTTATTCAACCAGTGACACATTTATGGATGTTTGTATTGCTTCCAATCTTTTTAAAATCACAACCACAAATACTGCTGTGAATAACCCTGTATACATACTATTTTGCATTTGTGGAGGGGTAACTTAAGAGTGAATTCTAGAAGTGGGATCACTGGGCAAACATGTAGAGTTTTAGAGTTTGCCAAATTCTCCTCCACGGAAGTTGTGCCATTTTGCCTCCCCACTGGCAGTGTAGAATAACATGTTACAAAAGGTTTCTCATCTGCACAAACATCCAACATTGCATTGAAAAAGCCAAGAGAGATACAGGATAATCCTTCCTTGGACATGGGGCAGTTCTCTATCATGTGCACTGTCTGCCCACTGCAGGGTATTGACCGTCCCTGGGCTCTGCCCCCTAGCTGCCAGGAGGACCCACACATTACAACAACCCCAAAACTCCAGTGCAAATGCCCAAAATGCCCCCTTAAGAACCTCTCCTCCAGATACTCTAAAATCTCCTCTTGGAATGAAGAGAGCCCCTTGGAAAGCTGTGCAGTTAGGCCGCATGGTTTTTTGCTTCCCATGTAATTGTTTTCGCTGACTATCATTTGGCATGATTGTATTTGCCAAGGACATGAGGTGATGCGGCCCTGTGAAGCTGCTTGCTGGAACTTCTGTGGGGATGCTGTTGCTCACGACATCCTACTGGGCTCTCTTTCCAAGGACACTTGGGAGAAATGTCTCTCTCATATCGATCCTGGGAGAGTTTTGTTTCCCTTGCCATTGTCCTCCAAACACAATGCATCACAAACTTGATCTTGCTCTCCTGTTTGTACTGGATGCTAGAACACGACTAGGCCACTCTGTGTTCTGTTTCTGGCTTGGACACAGGATTTTACAATTTGCGTTTTGTGGACAAACTTCATCCCTAGATCCATCTTATTTTCCTGCAGTCTTCTTTTCTCCTTGTCTTATTTTCCTGACTCACCTTTTTAAAAAATCAGTGTGATTATATAATTTTCTAGTGTTAAGTACATGACTTTCTAAGTTGCCTTAAAGTAATAAAAATTCAGCACCAGCCTTACAGAATTGTTGTCAGGGTTATGCATGTAGGGGAGCTAGCCATGCCTTGCAGAAAAAAGGAGCAGGTAGTCCCTGAGTCAGTCCTGCATTCCTCTCCCTCTACCTCCACCCCACACCCCTCCCACCAAAGCACACCTGCTGTCTGACAATGTCCGTGGATTCACTGAGTCCTACTCCTCCCTTTCTAGTTAGGTGCCCAGATGAGCTTTAGTTTTTGTTTTTGTTTTGTTTTTTGAGACAGAGTCTCACTGCAATGCCCAGGCTGGAGTGCAAAGGTGCAATCTGGCTCACTGCAACCCCCACTTCCCAGGGGGAATTGGGGTTCTCCTGCTTCAGCCTCCTGAGTAGCTGGGACTACAGGCGCCTGCTGCCACACCTGGCTAATTTTTATATTTTTAGTAGAGATGGGTTTCACCATTTTGGCCAGGATGGTCTTGAACTCCTGACCTCAAGTGATCTGCCCCCCTTAGCCTCCCAAAGTGTTGAGATTACAGGTGTGAGCCATGGTGCCTGGCCAAGATGAGCTTTTGAATGTGAACAAAATGTGTGTGTCTGTATGACATGGGCCACACAGTAGGTTACTTTCTTTGCAGCACATCAGTAAATGTTTTTTCTGCGTTAAGGAATGGATAGCTGTTCTTGTATCTGAAGATACTTGAACATGAGTATATTAGTCAGGGATCTCCAGAGAAACAACCAGTAAGAAATATCTGTATATATGTCTATATAGAGAGTTACAGATAGATCATATAGGTATAGGTACATAGAGAAGGAGTTGAAAAAACAAACTGTTTTTCCTATTGTACTCTCACAACACATTATGTCCTATAACCAAATGTGTGTGGGTTCTCCCTGCCCCCCTGCCACACCCAACAAGTGAGCAATTCTGCATCAGACACCAGCTGGGTTTGCTCTAATTCAATTCATTTCAATGCTGACACTCCCTATCTACCTGCGAGGAGATCCCACAGGGTGAGAGCTCAGTCCCTCAAGACCGCTCTGCCCTTCAGACTCCATCTGCGAGTCCCGGACTTCCAGAACTTCTGACTAACAGGTTATAAATTGGGGTGCTCATGACCCTTTCCTCAGGTGTAATTAATTTGCTAAGGTTGTTCACAGAACTCAGGGAAATACTCTAACAGTTCTCCATGTATTACAAAGGTGATTTTAAAGGATACAAGGGAGCAGCCGGATGAAGAGGTACAGAGCACATGGTCTGGAAGGGTCTTGAGTGCACGCGCTTCCGTCCCCATGTAGCAGTCGTGAGCCGTCCTCCTGGTGTGCGGATAAGTTCTTGTTCACCAACCTGGAAGTCCCCTGAACTCAGTGCTTCTGGGTTTTTATAGAAACTTTGTTATGTAGCATGACTGATTATATCATTGGCCATTGGTGATCAACTCAACCTTCAGCCCCTCTCCCCTCCCAAGAGGTGGAGCAAGGGACTGAAAGTTCCAACCCTCCGTCACTTGGCTAGTTCCTGTGGCAACCCCCATCCTGATGCTATGTAGAGGTCCCCAGCTGACTAGTTATCTCATTAGCACAGACAAAATACTCTTATGACTCCAGAGATTCAAAGGATTTTAGGAGCTGTACATCAGGAAACTGGGAAAAAGATCATATATATACACATATATATGATATATATGTATATATATACACATAATATATAAGTATATATATTTTACATAATCACATACACATATGAAAAGATATTTGTTATAATAAATCAGCTCACATCTCACATGATTATGGAAGGCTGAGAAGTCCCAAGGTCTGCAGTTGGCAAGCCGCAGACCTGGAAGAGCAGATTCCAGTCCAGGTCTGAGGGCCTGAGAATCACAAGAGCTGACGGTGTGAGCTCCAGCCTGAAGGCCAGCAGCCTTGAGACCCAGGAAGATGTTTCAGTTCGAGTCCAAAGGCAAGAAAAATCCAGTGTCCCAGCTCACAGGCAGTCAGACAGGAGGAATTCTCGCTGTCTCAGTCTTTTTGTTCCATTCAGGTCTGCAGCCGATTGCATGAGGTCCATTCACACGAATCTGCTGTTCTCAGGCTACTGATCCAAATGTTAATCTCGTCACAGAAACATCCAGAACGATGTTTGGCAAAATGTCTGGGCATCCCGTGGCCCAGTCAAATTGACACATACAATTGACCATCACAATGGGGATCTCTTCAGTGGGCCCAGAGTGCAGCACCTGGACCTTATGAAGGAGCATGAGGCAGGTGGTTTATTGCAGTCAATGACCCTTTCCCCTCATCCTTCTCCAGTGTAACATTTCTCATTCCAGCTCCTTCTGCCTTTCTGACTTTCTTACCTGGATGACTCAGAATGCTGGCCCCTATTCACTCACACATAACTTGGTCAACTTTATTGTAATCATGATAGTTTTTTCTGGGAATGTATGCCCTTTTATTCTTCAGGCTGCCTGGTAATTTTATTGCAAAATCAAGCCAGCAATTTTCCCTTATTTTTTTCTCTAGAGATTCCTGTCCAAATGCATCATTTATTACCTTGTTTCCAAGATACATTTCATACTCTTCAATCTCAAAAATCTGATATCCTGAAAAATTTCTTGCATAGAGACCCAGGAGCTCTTGCTGATGTTGCCACTGGGTTTTCCCCCTGATACAGAGCACTCTGAGTTAAAAAAAAAAAAAAAAAAAAAAAAAAAAAAAAAGCTTCCTGTCTTAAAGAAACATAGGATCTCACTGAGGGGGTTTGGGGTGGGGAAAGGAAGGATCTTTTCATTCAAAAGCAAAACAACTGAATAATTGTTTTCAACATGGTAAAATAGCAGCTACTGTCACTGTTATTTCAGGCATTATAAAAATATCTTTTTGTCATAGATAAATTATGATCATGGTACATAAATGACCTCTTTGATTTTTTAAAAACCAATTTATGGTCATGCATTTGTTAAAGTCTGTGGTTCCATTGCCTAGAATTATTATGGGCAGAAAGGACATTAGAGTTTTTCTGGTAACTTAGGCCACAGAGTCAAGTGACTTCCCTAAAGTCACACAGCTAGTTATTGGCAAAGCTGGGAATACCACTCATGCATTCTTGTTTTCACCACAGCTCAATATCTACAGGTAACGCATAAATGACTGGAAGTGTTCACAAGTGCAGACTTGTTTTGGTGATCCTAAAGAAGCCAAATTGGCATTTGATTTTGCATTTTTTTAAAAGTAGGGTTTAGATGTATTGAAAACCAAAACATGACCTTCTGAAATATAAGAGCTATATAAAGTCAAGGACTGTTTGCAGATGAGACAAGTGGTACTCTTGCAGCAAAAGGAAGTCCTTGAAATTGCATTGAAACCTGAAGAAGAGATTGAGAAAAACTAAAACCTGGTAATTGACTTCAACCGTGGAGACATTTGAGTTTCAATGGTGTCAAGAGATGGTTATCCAACTGATGGTTTAACTCTCTCCTCTTCCTTGGATGCATGAAGAGAGGGTTGGGCTGCTTCTTTTTTGAGAGTGAGAGTTGCAGAACATAGCAGAAGCTCAGAACTGTTGTTTCCTCCTCTTCTCTACGCCGAAGGGTGTCTCTTTCGACATTTATCTGAGTATCTCAAGACAGACAGCACTTCACCTCTCAGAAGTGCTCCCTGCCTATCCAAACACCGCCTCTCTCTAGGTACACTGCGGGCCTCCTAGGCGACATTTGAACATATCTACTCATGGCTAGACTTTTTTGACGACCATAGCTGTTTAAGTGTTGGGTACAAAAAGTGAACCAGCTCTGCAAATCACACCAACAGAGGAGAATGTCAGAAACCCAGGGTTGGCACAGAATTTAGCTGACTCTCCTGAATCTCTAGTTCTCTTTTTGAACCTAGGATTTTATAATTTTCCTATAATGTTTTTCTCCCTGTGCTTTATTTTATTTTCAAAGAACATACAATTCATTTATTTTCCAAAATAATGGGAGGAACTTGCCATGTAAGCAATACAAAAATGTTTTCTGAAAATGAATAATTCTGGTACCGTTTCTAGGACAACGAGGGGGATAAAATAAAATGAAAAAACAGAAGCTGGGAAAATGGTGTAAAAATTTGTGTAAATCTAGAAAGAACCATTATCTTTAAAAACTAAGTTAGGCCGGGCGCGGTGGCTCAAGCCTGTAATCCTAGCACTTTGGGAGGCCGAGACGGGCGGATCACGAGGTCAGGAGATCGAGACCATCCTGACTAACACGGTGAAACCCCGTCTCTACTAAAAACTACAAAAAACTAGCCGGGCGAGGTGGCGGCGCCTGTAGTCCCAGCTACTCGGGAGGCTGAGGCAGGAGAATGGCGTGAACCCGGGAGGCGGAGCTTGCAGTGAGCTGAGATCCGGCCACAGCACTCCAGCCTGGGTGACAGCGCGAGACTCCGTCTCAAAAAAAAAAAAAAAAAAAAAAAACTAAGTTAAAAATTTGATATTTGGCTAATGGAGACTTTAATAATTCAGGTCACATTTAAATAAGTGCCCTGGGCAATTTATTGTTGCTAATGTCATGTCGATAGGTATTATACAAGTATAAAATGGAATGTTATAGAAATAGAATGTAAGTGTCTTTTTTTCCCAAGGGTAACTCAGTGTCTCCTGAGATAACACATTATGTTAGGGTTCATGTATAAGCTGCTCTTTCTTTGGAAATGTGTTAGAAAATTACCATATGGATAATACTTAAAATGTTCTTCCTTAAGTGTTTTGAGAAACAGAAGTCAAAGACCAGCCCCTGTGTCCCCCTGCCACCGGGGACTGAGACAGCTCCCTGGCTGGCTCATCGGAAGCTCCTCATATCAACAACTTACTCAAAACTAGCTCAGGATAAAAGGTGTTTGTACTATACTGATAATTTTTCTAAACATTTTAAATTGTTCAAAATTGTAAAGGAAGCATACACACACACACACACACATATACACACAAAACAAATAAACATGTAGATACATATTTTAAAAACCTAAATGAGGATGTGTGTCATACTATACAAAGCCTATAACCTGAGTTTTTCAGTTAACATTATCTTATAAACATCACCATATATATGCAATCTGTTTAACCATTTTAAAAAACAAATATGGTTCATCGTAGGTATACACCGTAATTTAATTAACCAAGCTCCTCTTCTTGTACTTTTAGATCATTTCCATTATTTTAATATAATGGATAGTGCTACAATGACCAAAATAGCTTTGGACAAAGACAGCATTGTTGCACGTAATGAAATTCAGGGGTTTGGTTTATCTGCAAATTCACTAAACTGTAAGGAAGCCCTTAGCCCATTATCTGTTAGAGTCTATTACTGCATGAAAGCTAGAAAGGATTGATTTTTCTCCCCCTGCTTAAGAGCTCTTTCTGACTAGGCTCACTAACTTTGGAAGTGACATCTTGACGTTGTGAATTTTCTCCCATTTAACAAAGCTAGCACAAAATTCCTTTAAACAGTGACAGAGTGCATTAAATCAGCAATACAGCCATTGGCTTCAGGATAAGAATGTTGCCAGTGCCACTGGGTTGTAACGAGAAGGCAGACGTGACAATGCCCACAGCACTTGGATGTGCATTCAGCTTTCTTCTGCTAGTGTATTAAAGGGAAACATCCTGATTTGCCTGGTCTTTTACAATATCTTGTTTAATATTTTTGTCAAATTCTATCAAGCACCAGTATTCAATCACTGAGATGTTAGGCCTCACACCTGCTGAAAATTATAATAATGACACTACATTTATACAATGGCTTATGTGTTTCCAATCCTTTTATAATCTAATGTGATTTTTTAAAATTAAAATAGAGTTGATGAGCTTTTCATATAAACATGAGAAATAAAAACCACATAAATTGTAGCATTCTTTTCAAAATAAAACTGCAATCAATACTTGAATCTCCAAGCTCAGTTTTCTTTTTTTTTTTTTTGATGTGGTACATTGTAATATTTTTGTACCATTATTTATCATTTATGTCTCTGTCCTTTAAAAATGATGGAAACTGCAGCACAATATGATGTGAAGCCTTGCTATAGTAGAGAAAGTGTTCCTGGCCTAGAAATGCTTTGCTTATAAGCAGGATTCCAAGGATTAGATTTGAGAAAGTAGGAGAAATAGATTTCACATAGTTGAGAACACTAATCTCTTCTTAGTATTTCAAATTTAGGTGACATTATCGATCTCCTAAAATTATTTGCTCCTTGCCTTTTAAAGCCTGAAGTAAGAGTTCCTAAGGGTTATGTAAGTTATTTCTTAAGTAGCAGGACTTAATGGGACACCTACAGTGTGGTAGCATGTAGGACGATAAAACAGCTGTTCATATCACCTTCTATCATTAGGGTCCAATTCCTTTTATTACATGTGAATCGCGCTGCTCTTCAAAATCTTCCTGTAAAGAAACTTCAGTGATCAAAGCATATAGGGCACAGCTCTGCAGGTAACTACTTTTAAAAAGAGGAGGGCATTTTATGGAGATACAAGGTATTCCAAAAGTTTAGTGTAATTTTAAGCTTTGATACTTGTAGAAGTGTAAATGCTACAAACCTTCACAAAACCTTGTTTGAACATTTTTCTTTCTTTCTTTCTTTCTTTCTTTTTTTTTTTTTTTTTGAGACAGGGTCTGGCTGTTGCCCAGGTTGGAGTGTAGTGACATGATCATGGCCCACTGCAGCCTTGACCACCTTGGCTCAAGTGATCCTCCCATCTCAGCCTCCAGAGTGGCTGGGACTACAGGCACATGCTACCATATCCAACTATTTTTATTTATTTATTTATTTGCTTGTTTGTTTGTTTATTTATTTTTACAGACAGGGTCTCACTATGTTGCCTAGAATGGTCTTGAACTCCTGAGTTCAAGCAATCCTCCCACCTCAGCCTCCCAAAGTACTGAGATTATAGGCATGAATCACTATGCCCAGCCCATTTCTTTTGCATTTAATTTTGCATTTTTCTAAGAGATGGGGTCTTGATATGTTGTCCAGGTTGGAGTGTAGTAGCTATTCCTATAGGCACCATCAGTGGTACACTGCAGCCTCCAATACTTGACCTCAAGCAATCCTCCAGCATCAGCCTCCCAAGTAGCTGGGACTATAGGCATGCACCACCACACCCAGATTCATTTTGTAAATTTTAAATAAAAAGCTTTTAATTTTTTACCTCAGTCAATGTCTACTATCTTCAAGAGTGACAGAAACAAAAAATTAAAAACTTAATATTCAGGAGACAAGTGCCAGGTGTACCTGTAGTCCCAGCTACTTGTGTGGCTGAGGCTAGAGGATGGCTTGTGGTTTTTTTAAGAGATGGGGTCTTGCTGTGTTGTCCAGGCTAGAATGCAGTGGCTGTTCACAGCTTCAATCATAATGCACTGCAGCCTAGAACTTCCTGGAGTCTAATGTGATTCTTAAGAACTCTCTAAGAAGTAGACCAGGAGTGGTGGTGGCTCAAGCCTGTAATCCCAGCACCTTGGGAGGCTGAGGTGGGCAGGTCACAAGATCAGGAGTTCGAGACCAGCCTGACCAACATGGTGAAACCCCGTCTCTACTAAAAACACAGAATAAAATTAGCCGGGCGTGGTGGTGCACACCTGTAATCCCAGCTACTCAGGAGGCTGAGGCAGAAGAATCACTTGAACCCGGGAGGTGGAGGTTACAGTGAGCCGAGATCGTGACACTGCACTCTAGCCTAGGTGATAGACAAGACTCTGTCTCAAAAAAACAAAAAGAAGAAGAAGAAGAAGTGATGGGGGAAGATACTACCATTCTCATTTCATTGATAATGGAAACTAGAATGAGAGTGGGATTGTTGCTCAAAGTTGCAATGCCAGGAAGAGGTACAGCTGGGACTGATGCTTAGGTTTTCTAGCCATTTGCTCAATATTCCTGGATGCCCAGTGTCTCCCCACCTTGCAGTCTATCTCTCTATCACTCTCGTATTTCCATCTGGTACGACCATCTACCCAGTTCTTCAACCCACTCTTTCCTTTGTTTTCATCACTCTCACATCCTATATACTACCATCTTGCCCATTCTACTTTCAAACCACGTCCCACATCTGTTCTATTTGCTCCCTCTCTATCATATCCATCCCCATCCGGCTAGCATTGCTTCTCACCTGAGCAACAGTAATAGCTGCCTGTCTGGCCTCTGGCTCCCGCTCTTACATCCCCATGTCTGTTCTCTTCATAGCAGCCAAGTGACTTTCCTAAACCACACATCAAACTCTGTTGCTTCCCTGCTCAGAACCCTTGAATTTCCCTTTGAATGAACTCAAAACTCTTCATCCCAGCCACCAATACACTAAGCCCCACATGACCTGGCCTCTGCCTGTCTCTGATCTTCTCCCCACATCTTCCACTATCTCCCACCATCTCTCATTTGCTCCATATGTCACAGCTAGGCTTAGCTTTCTGTCTGTTACTGTCAGGTTGGTGAAAAAGTAATTGCGACTTTTGCCTTTAAAAGTAATGGCAAAACCAGCAATGTCTTTTGCACCAACCTAATAGAACATGCTAAGCTCACTCCTGTTCTAGTCTCATGACCTGAAGCTCTCTGGCCTTAGTCCTTCCACCATCCAGTTCCTTCTTGTCATCCAGGTCTCTGCTTGAAGACTGCCCTCCCTGAGCACCCAAACTGAAGGGGACCCTGTTACCCTTTTCCACATTACCCTGTTTTACCAAATTATGTCATTACTTTGTATTTTGATTTAATGCCTATCTTGATTTACTAAATACACTCCATTTATTTAACAAGCATTTACATAGCATCGCTATGAGCCTGGCATTTTTCTAAATGTATTAGCTATATTAACTCATTTAATCCTCATAACATTCCTATCCTTTTTTTCAGAAGAGGAAATGGAGGAAAAGAAATGTCCTCAAGGTCACCTAGCTCATAAGTGGCAACACCAAGATTTCAATTGAAGTAGTTTGGCTTCAGAGTCCTTGCTTTTGGATGGGAGTCTTGTCAATCACTTTCAACCCTAAATACCCATCATGTGGAACAATGCCTGGCACAGAGTAGGCACTCAATAAACATTTGTTGAATGAATGATGTGGTGGTTTCTAAGGAGACCCTAACTGGATCTCCATGAACTTACCCTGGGTATACCCTATCACCTGCCTTATCCTTAGACCTTTGGTATTCAGAAACTGGCCTGGCTAACATTTTCTGAGATATTTCAATATAACTTCATCTTCAGCCAAAGTAATGTTTGAAATTAAAGCTATCCTGTGCTTGAAATCTACACAGTCACAACTAACATGTACATGGTGATGTATACATTTCTATGGTGCTTTTCATATGCATCTCCTCATGTAACAGTAGTGCAAGGAAAGAAATCATTCCAAAGCCCTTCGAGAGAGTAGGGAGGACTGAAGTAGTCATTGTCATTACCTCAGCAGGTTAATATAATAGCTTTTCACCCGCAGTTAAATCCAGAGGAGAGAAACCACATGATATGCATTTGCCTGTGTTGGTAACATCTGCAGGGAACATTTACCTGTATTACTAAGGCTAATCTTGTTGGATCTTACTGAGAATGTCTGGTTATGAAGTTTTTTTTTTTTTTTAAAGAAAAAACGGGGGGTGGGAAAAGTTAAATCTTACGGCAGGGCCAGGCTGAGTCAAGTTTAATTAAATAATGGTGTGTTGTTATAAAATATCAGGCAGGGCACAGTGGCTCATACTTGTAATCCCAGCACTTTGGGAGGTCAAGGTGGGCAGATCACTTGAGATCAAGAGTTGGAGAGCAGCCTGGGCAACATGGCGAAACCCTGTCTCTACTAAAAATACAAAAATTAGCTGAGCATGGTGGCGCTTGCCTGTAATCCCAGCTTCTTGAGGGGCTGAGGCATGAGAATCACTTGAACCCGGGTGGCGGAGGTTGCAGTGAATTGAGATGGAATGCACCACTACGTTTCAGCATGGGTGAGAGTGAGACTCTGTCTCCAAAAATAAATAAATAAATAAATAAATAATCGTCTCCCACCTTCCTATACTTTTCTCATTGTTGCACAGAGCGCTCCTGTCATTCCACGACCATCAGCCCACCCTGGAATGTTTCCCTTATTTCTCTTAAGTCCTCCCTTTCCCAGTTAACCTAGGCTTTAACAGTAATTAGGTATATCCTTCCCCTTAAAATTTACCTCTCCTGTGTCCTCTTACCTCATGAGGCCACTAAGTGAATAACTAGTTTTGATAACGAGTCATCCCAAGCCTTATGCAAAAGCCCCCTTCTCCTTGATCCACTTTGGTCCATTGTCTTCTGTTTTGCATTACTGTTGCAGTCTGCTTCACTGGGTTACAAGCAGCATGAAGCTGGTTTTATGTAGTCTGGGCTTTGATGGCAAACTGCCTTGGTTCGAATCTTTGCTCCATCACTTACCATACATGTAAACCTTGGCAAAGTATTTCATCTTTCTGTGCAATTCTTTCTTCTACAAATTGGGGATAATAGAGCACCTGTCTCAGAGGATTGTTTTGCATGCTGTATTACTGCATTTAATGCAGTAATATACTGCCTGGCCTGATACAAGTATTATGTTACAAGTATTATATGTTAGTATTATTTTGTTATTATTATTATTATATGTTAGTATCACTATTGTTGAAAACAGTGACAGTTTTTCTACTCATCACAGCTCTTGTATACATAATTAGCACTTGATAAATGTGGGTTGGAAACAATCTCATTGGTCTTCATTACTGGTCTCAATGGCTTAAAGTATTATTCGTCTTAAAGAATACTATACCACAAATGACTTAACAGATATTTAATGTAAATTTGCAAAAGAATAATAATTTTTGCAATAATAAAAACAAAGCATGATATTGTGAAATGAATAACTATTTTTCCCAGTGCGAGAGATGAAATTGTTTGCAACATTTTAATGAGATTGGCTCAGTCCATCTGGGTAGAATTGTTCATCAGTGTCTGCATCTAGATGACCCATCACCTTGAAGGTCGTCAGGAATGGTGACCTTTTAGCTAGTTTAGGAGGTTCAACTCAAAGATGAACCAAGAAATGATGGAGAATTGGTGTTAATTCTATAATCCAGCCTAGCTCAGTTAAATCCAGCTAATATCACCTGAACTGCAGGTTACTTACAGATATGTGAGTAGAAAATTGAATGTTTATTATTTTATCTGCTAAGATCTTAGAATTATTTGATCTACAGAACTGTCACAGTAAAAACCTTTCTAATATGTGCATTGGTACTAGAAGCAGGGTTTTGCCTGTAATATGCGGCTGTGGCTTTGGGATCAGAGAGCAAGTAGCAAAACAATGACAGAGGTTGGAAAAATGATGACCCATGTTATGTAGTAGCAAAACACTTGGTAAAATTGTCACCTGATAAAATCGGGAAGGCAAACAACATACTTCATTAAATGATGAGAGGAGTAGGAAGTTTTGAAGCAGAATGTTGACAGTGTGAGCTGGTTGTTATGTGCTGTACGTAATCAAATACTAAAAGAAAGGAATGAGTTCAGAAAAGAACTGATTGATTTCAAAGTAGAATAAAGAGGAAATAGAGAAAGGCCAAAGATTTTGGAAATTTCCAGGCTGAAAAATTAAACCGTTTCTCATCTCCAACCAGTAAAAGGAAAATTTGTAGAGTTCTTTGAGTTTAAAAGCTTACTAAGGCTTCGCCTCTGGGGAAAGACTAAATCAAGCTTTTAAAAGATCATTGCAAGGATTAAAGAGGTAGCTATAGATTTTTTTCCCCAGTGGGACATAATGGACCTGACATATTGGAAGTCTGATATATTGAAGTAACTGTTAGTAAGTACATTGCATGTCTCAAAACAAATTGTGGATATAACTTGTCACATGGAGTTGTTGAGAATGAAATACAGAAAAGTCAACAAAGTTTTTGAGTGAGGTATCTTGCACAAAGCACCCTAGGCTGGCTTAAAAGAGATGTGACTATTAACAAGCTAAAAAGAGAAAGGAAAACAAGAACAAACAAGCAAACAACAGCAACAAAAAAAAACAAACTTGATTCTCCAACTTGCTACCAGCAGAAAGCAGGCCAAGAAAGTTCCCCAGCTGCCAAGAAGGTAGCAGGGTGACCTGGTTTGCCTGGGATTTTCCTGATTTTAGCACAGAAAGCCCTGCAACCCAGGAAACTCTCAGTCCTGGATAAGTGGGGACAGTTGATCACCCTTCTAAGAGGGCATATTCTACAATGCTATTTTTACGTAGCCAAGAAAGATTTGAAAACAGAGGGACACCCATAGAGTAGAGTCAAGAGTCATGGAGAACAATGGACTTGGGACTTATTCCCAGGAAGCAGAACCAAGGCTTAATTAAGGAACATTTCCTATCCCTTGGGTAGGGGGAACCTGATAAGATTTCAAAATTGCTATGGACCCCTTACTATCCACATCCTTCCTTGACTGACCTTGCTTAAGAGCAGTGATTTCATTCGTCCTTCTCTGGTGTGCCAGAGAATTCTCAGGCCACATTTGGAATTTCCCCAAAGATCTCTAATGAACTAAATGATTGACTGAGACAACTTATAAAAATGCGGTTTATTTTATGTCATGCTGTTACCAAAGGTGACAGTTTTCTTTCTATGCAACAATAGGGAAATTTGTTGGGGCATCTCAGGATAACAACCTAAAGCTGAAGGCCTGATCTCACTTTGTTCCCTTCACATATTCAATTCATGAAAGAGAGCATTTGATGGAGCTGTTTGGAGCAAGTTGGTGTGAGTCATCTCTTTTTGTGTTGTTTGCACCAGCCAGCTCTGAGGTGTCTGGGCTGCCTCAGGTCCAGCCTATGTAGGTTTCCTCTCCCTTATGCACTCCCCCTGCTATAATCTGATGTGGTTAGAGTGGAAAGCAGCTGACTGTATCTTGCTAAGATGCTGAGAACAACTGAGACAGAAAAAAGTATTCAGGATAGAGCATTCCTCAAAAGGTAACTCTTTGTAAAGAGTCAAAAGACTCTTTTAATCCATTCTGCAAAGTCTTAAAGAAAGGGATGGTGATGTGGAGATTTAATGTATCCTGGTGAAAAGTATACAAAGAGAGGGGCTAAAAAGGCCTTTTAGCTGTTCATATCATTATATGGGTAAAACCAACCAAGATGTGGTACAGGCGATGCTGTGTGGTTACCAAATTTCATTTCCTTTTCTTTCTCCTAGGCACAAAGGAATATATGCTTTTCTCCTTCTTCTTCTTCTTCTTCCTCCTCTTCCTCCTCCTCCTCCTCCTCCTCTTCTTCTTCTTCTTCTTCCTCTTCCTCTTCTTCCTCTTCTCTCTTCTCTCTTTTCTTCTTCTTCTTCTTCTTCTTCTTCTTCTTCTTCTTCTTCTTCTTCTTCTCTTCTTCTTCTTCCTCCTCCTCCTCCTCCTCCTCTCCTCCTCCTCCTCCTCCTCCTCCTCCTCCTCCTCTTCTTTTGAGACACATTCTCACTCTGTCACATAGGCTGGAGTGCAGTGGCGTGATCTCAGCTCACTGCAACCTCCACCTTTCAGGTTCAAGCGATTCTCATGCCTCAGCCTCCTGAGTAGCTGGGATTACAGGCACTTGCCCCCATGCTAATTTCTGTATTTTTAGTAGAGATGAGGTTTCACCATGTTGGCCAGACTGATCTCGAACTCCTGACCTCAAGTGATCCACCTGCCTTGGCCTCCCAGAGTGCTGGGATTACAGGTGTGAGCCACTGTGCCCAGCCCTCAGCTTCCTTTACAGTTAGTTTGGGGTCATGCTACCAGATTTTATTATATTGTATTTTATTTTTCTCTCTCTCTCTTTTTTTTTTTTTTTTTTTTTTTTTGAGATAGGGTCTCACTCTGTTGCCCAGGCTAGAGTGCAATGGTGCAATCATGGCTCACTGCAGCCTTGGCCTGCTGGGTTCAAGTGATCCTCCCACTTCAGCCTCCTCAGTAGCTGGGAGGTGTACACCACCACATCTGGCTAATTCTTTTTATTATTGTTTTGTAGTGATGGGATCTTGCCATCTTGCCAGGCTGGTCTGAAAATCCTGAGCTTAAGTGGTCCTCCTGCCTCGATCTCCCAACGTGTTGGGATTACAGGTGTGAGCCACCATGCCTGGCCTTATGCTACCAGACTTTAGACAATGGCTATAAAACCCCTGCATCATTTTCCACCAGCTCCATATTCTCTCTCCCTCTTTTGCAGCTACCTTCCATTAGAGCTACCTGCCACACTTTGGATGGCAGCACCCCAAGACGAAAGGAGCTTGGATCCCCAAGTCATTATTTGGAGGACAGCCTCTTCAAAGAGCTGCCTGCTGCGCATTGGACTGTGAGGTAAAAGGAACATAAACCTGTGTCTTACTAAACCATGGCGCTTAGGGGATTGTTTGTTACAGCAACCAGCACTAATTATCCTGACTAGTATAAAAGGCTAAGGGAATGAAAATAGAGACTCCACCAGACAGTTTTTCCTCTTATCTTAAACTCAGCAACTAGTTTTAAAGTGTCATCACTTCACTGGCATTAGAATTTATCATCCGTGTGTAATTGATTGGCCTCTCAGTTCTTGATTTGAAGTTGGGTGTAGAGAGAAGGAGGAGGTGCTAGGTTGAAGTTCACATCGTTGAAATCCTTATTCAAAGTACCAAAATTGAGCAGCAGAGAGCAAGAACATAAAAATATTTATGTGTAAGAATCAAAACCCGACAGTAACATGCCTAAGTTATTTTACTTTTCTGGATTTCAAGACAACTATTTACGTCCAGTCCCCAGGGGATCTCCCTCCTGATTCCAGTTACTGTTCTTTATTCTTTCCCAGAGTGCCCAGTTACAAAGTATGATGTGTTTATTTCTCTTATCGAAAATAAACATTAAACGTGGAAAAGTTAATACTGGACCTAAGAGTATGCTGGGAGTTTAAACGAGCTCTAAAGTCTTGCTGAGGCAAAGATTTTCACTGCGTCTTAAAGCCCTGATATGGTCCTTAGCAAGCAATGAAAATGAACCTACTCCCAAAAGCATTGACCTGGAAGTGTGTCTTTGTTGCTTAACTTATGATTACAACTTCCTGAGCTGCTTTTATTAATGAGCTCTAAATGGAAGTGTTTATCTCAGGAGGAAGTACTGTTTCTCCCTCTTGTCCCTGGTGACACGCTAAACATACTAATTGATAGGAAGCTGATTTTTAGGAGACAGGAAAGCCCTGAGGCCTTTGTCACAGTGACAATCATGGCTAGGCTCATTACAGGGCCTATCAGGGCTGGAAACAGGCTGCTCGCATGTTGCGGCATCCCTGGAGTGTGGGCTTTGCTGTGCTTTGTCATGCAACATATGTTTGAGTAAGCGCTTCCCTCTTTTGCTTGGCCGTATTACCTGCATGGGGACCTTGCAGGGCTCTGGGAAGCACCTTTTCTTTCTGTTTAATGCAAAATTTTACATCACTTTATTATACTGCCTTCAATTTCATCAGTCATTTGGATCAAAAATGGGATAAACTGCAGCGTCGATAAATGATAAATAATCTCTCCTTAATGCATAAAGAGAATGTACAAATCAAGAAGAAGGAATCAAATTGACCATTTGAAAGGCCAAAAAAAAGAGCAGACCATGAAAATATGAAATACCGATGGCTAATAAATATCTTTTATTAAACAAATTAACTTTACTAGCAAGTAAAGAAAATAAATGAGATACAAATGTCACCAAGAGAAATAGCCCCTTATCGCTAATCAAATTGGAAAATATTTTACTTTTTCTGGTAATACCTAGTGATATCCAGAGTGCAGAAAACAGGCATTTTCAAACACTGCTGGACATAGAGCAGAGTGAATCAGTGGACTATTTAGAAATATTTTTCTGAAGTCTTAAAAATTTGACCATCCAATTTCACTCTTAGGAATTTACTCTAAGGAAATAACTATGAATGTATCTAAAGAATATTTATTACAGAATTATCTAAAATGATAGAATTGGAAGACAATCAAAACCCAATCATAAGGAATTGGTGAAATAAATACAGTTCTTCCATATGACAGAATGCAGTATAGCCATTAAAATCATTGTTCCAGAGTGCCTGATAATACAAGGAAACGTTTCAGATATAATGTTAAGTGAAAATGGCGTATTACAAAAGAGTATTACTCCAGTTTTAAAAAATAAAAAGAGAATAAGTATATTTACTTACATAGAAAACAGATTGAAAAAATACACATCAAAATGTTTAATGATTATTATTTTAGTGTGATGGAATTTCTCTGTGTGTGTGTTATAATTTCTCTATTTTTCAATGTTTCCACCAGGGGACATATATTTCTTTAATAATCAGAGAAAAACATACATGTATCTATATTTATATCATATTGATCCTATATATATAATAAGTGTAAATGCTGGGGTTATGTAATCCTCCCACCTCAGCCTCCTGAGTAGCTGGGACTACAGGCACACACCACCACACCCAGCTAATTGTTGTACTCTTTTGCAGAGATACAGTTTCACCATGTTGCCCAGGCTGGTCCCAAACTCCTGGGTTCAGGTGATCCACCTGCCTTGGCCTCCCAATGTGTTGGGATTACAGGCATGAGCCACCGCACCTGGCACTAGCAAAATTTCTTATATATACATTGTTGATAAGAGTGTAAATTATTATAACCACCTTTGAAAGCAGTTTGGCATTAAGTTGGACAATTGAGTTTTCACATACTATATAATCCAAATAGTTATTCTTATAAATATACTTTTGTACATGTACAAGAATATACATAGATGCTCTATTTGTACTAGCAGAATCCTTGAAACAAGCCAAATGCCCATTGGCAGGAGAATGAACGAAGTGAGGCATATGTACACAGTGGAATATTATATAGTAATAAAAATGAATAAATTGCATGCAACAATATGAATGAGTCTTAACAATTTAATATTCAGTGAAAAAAGAAGTAGAATATTCATTACAGAGTGTACCCTTTTTTTTTTTTGAGACAGAGTTTTACTTTTGTTGCCCAGACTGGAGTGTAATGGCGTGATCTCAGCTCACTGCAACCTCCGCCTCCTGGGTTCAAGCGATTCTTCTGCCTCAGCCTCCCGAGTAGCTGGGATTACAGGCATGCACCACCACACCTGGATAATTTTGTATTTTTAGTAGAGATAAGGTTTCTCCATGTTCGTCAAGCTGGTCTTGAACTCTTGAACTCAGGTGATCCACCCACCTCGGCCTCCCAAAGTGCTGGGATTACAGGCATGAGCCACCGGGTCTGGCCAAGTGTATCCTTTTCACAAAATTAAAAAGCAAAGCTAAACAGTATATTTTGGGAATGAATATGTGTGATAAAGCTAGAGATATGTAAAAACAAAAGAATGAAAAACAATATAGTGGTTATCTTGGATGAGAGAAGGCTGAGAGATGAGAAGAATGATGAGTATATGGGTAACATACATCAAGTTAATGTCAATATCTTAGTTTCTTTGTTGGGTGGCAAGTTCATAGTTGTTGGAGATGTTCAAGAAGACTTCCCATCTGGAAAGAGTGTGGTTGGTGCTAGTGATTACCCCCCAACACATTTTTTTTTTTTTTTTTTTTTGAAGCAGGGTCTCACTCTGTTGCCTAGGCTGGAGTGCAGAGGTGTGATTACAGCTCACTGCAGCCTCAACCTCCCAAGGCTCAGGTGATACTCCTGCCCCAGCCCCCGGAGTAGCTGGGACAAAAGGTGCATGCTGCTAGTGATTTCCTTTTACAACCCATACAACAAACTGCTTACTCAACTTTGTTAATAGCTACTCCCTTCCCCTACATGCAGACTCCAGGACCTCAAAGACAACTTGGTTGTTCCTCTCTTACAGTACATAGCCAGCCATTCTTCAAATCAGTCTCTTGTCCTACAACATATGACCTGTTCAAATGGCATTTTAGCTGTCTTTCAGATGGAGACACTTGACTGTGTTTCGCTTATTCCCAGGGACCTCACAAAAGCAATGGAAAGATCCCGTAGAGGTTGGGAGAGTGTGCTCTGCTGCCAAGAGTTTAATTCTAGGTAGAAGACCCACCTGGGTTGTGATTAGAAGTCCTTGGTCCATCAGAATGCCTTGAAAATGAAATAGGTGCTTTGGGAGGTGGAGAGTTCTCCAACACTGGAGGTATTCAAACAGAATCAAGGGGAGCATTTGGACTAGTTGTCCTCTAGGGCCCCTTCTAACTCAGGATGTGAGTCCAGGTTTCATCCCCTTCCAGAGGGCAATCAGAGCAGAGCCCTCTGTATTTGATTGAGTGGCATTTTTAATTCGATGCATTACCCCCCACCAGCAATTTTGTCACAAGTTAATAGCCTGTCCTATTAACTTAGATTATAACACTAATTAGGTACCTGGCATATGGGTATTTATGAGCCTTGAAAATAAGGGCCAAAACAAGGCCAAACACATTTTTATGAGTTGTTCTCCTTCCCTACAATGAATTCCCATATTCACAGAGATAATGATGAAATAAGAAAAGTGCTTGGTTTCCTTCATGTATGTGTATATTTCTTAAGATCACAAGTACCTTTAACTGATCTTGACAGCCAGAGAACAATTCATTCAGGCAATTTTTTTCCTTATAGGTTTTCTTTGGTATCTTGTTCAGATTCCAGGCTTCTCTGTGTGACCTCGTGATTTGATTGTCTGATCAGGGAACATTACTCATTAAAAATAAATGTACAAAGAGGTTTGGAGATTGAAGTTTCATGTTTTATTTGTTGAAAAGAAAGAGGTCATGTCAACTAATCAAATTCAACATACATAAATGCAATTCCCAAGCCTCTGAATGCAGGGTATAAGGAAGAGATTACAAAACCAACTCATTAACAAGTACTGAGGGAGGTTTCTTAAATGTCTGGGTTCTACTAAATACAGACTGACCACCCAAGTGGTCCCACTGTGCTTGTCTGTCCATTTAGGATGGGTCCTGTCAGATGCCTCATTTTAGGATATTTTACTCTAGGAGCTAAGATGGTTTAATTGTGTTCATTTAAACATTGCGTTTGTACAGCAAAAACGGGAAATGACTCTTCCTAGCGCAAATTGTGACTTTCCATTATCCCTTTTAGTGTCTTTTTCTTCTTTAACATGGTATTAAGGATGGGAGAAAAAGCATGGGGTTTTGAATTAAAAACTGAAAAGAAATTGGGTTTCAGATTAGCTCTGTTACTAGTTTTGTTTCTTTGATAAGGAATTTTACAACTTTGAGGTTTATTCATCTTCAAAATTGGATAGATAACTATATCCACTCTTACAACAACCCTATAAGATGGATATATAACTGTGTAACTATAACCATATGACTAACTCTATCTCATAGGGTTGTTGTGAGAATTAAATAAAACTGTGATGTGTTTAGAATTTGCTTTGTTCTAGAAAGGATTTAAGGCAGCTTTATAGATAAGGTTCTAGTAAACACACAACTTTGTAACACACATGTATGTTACACACAGATTCAGATGACATATATACACACTATACACCAATGAGCATAGATTTAAAATATGCATAAGGAGCATATAGTGAAGTCAGAAGTGAGAATACAAATATGAATGAGATGCAAATTTGATTGTAGTCTTTAGAGCAAATGGCAAAAAATAAAAACAAAAAAAGGTAGCCGAATCTATAGAACACTTCACAGTATCCATAATGTAAAAGGAATCAGTTGTCCCAGAGAACTAGTAAATGTCATTGTTTCCAGGACTAGGCAGTGAATTCCTGCATTTCCAGAAGACAGTATATGAGGCAATGGGCAAAGTCTTTGATAATGATCTTACAGTAAATGCAGTGATGCACTTCAGAAGGCTGTTTATTATATGGATGTTTTATGACATTACCTAAAAGCAAAATACGACGAAAAAATACTAGAACATATAGAAGTTGCTTAGAATGTGTTTCTAGGTATATTGCATCCTGAGGACTTGGCTCACCTGTCTAAGAGGATACATGGACCATGTATGCTTCAAGCAATTCTTCATGTACTAAGCAAGAGATGAACCTATAAGCAACAAAATGCTATAGAACAATGGATAGTCACTCTCCCAGTACCTCTAGCCCAAGAAATATTACTTGTGTCTCTGTTTGTGGAACTGTCATGATTACAAAGCAACTTGATAGACTTAACCCTGATAGAGTTAATTCCTGAAGACTTAAAGAGTGATTCCTGCTAGGAATATCTGCATTTCAATAAACAACTCTTGAAGCTCCCAAACCCTGAAAGCCCTAAAGAAATGGTCTTTAATGAAAATGCTTTGTTCACAATGACAAGACAGGTACAGAGGAGGTTTTTTTCCTAGGATTTTATTTTCTACATAAGTGGCCATTGACGCCATTACTTATACAACTATGTCTCTGGGGTGAGATTCCAAGTTTAAATCTAATACAATTTTTCTTTTTAGTTTTCAGATTTTTAGCAGAGTCCCTTTCATAGGGAAGACACTTTTGTTGAATGTGTTTTCCAAGACAACTGTTGCTGACAGTATATTACTGATGTGTCCTTCGTAATTCCAGTGTGCTTGTCCCATGAATAGATCTTACTCTGTTCCCAAGAGCAACAAATCATTCACAACAAGACCTGATGAAAATAAGTTATTTTCAAATTGATTTTCCTTTCTGTAAAAAGCTCTTATCATCCAATTTACTAAAAAGTTTCTTCTAATTAAAAGTTCATTATTAAAAAAAATACAGCTTCAATCTTTATGCCATTAGGTAAGAACATGCTCTGAAAATCAAGTAGCTTTCAGCAGCACAAAAGAAAATGAATTCTTCGAACTGGCAGTTGCTTTGAAAAGAGATTGCTACCTGGAAAGCTGATCAATATCTTCTGTGTTTCAATCCATAAATGTATGATAATCAGTCAGGAGTGGTGGCTGTCACACTCCCCAGTGTTATGGAAAGGATTGCAATAAGCAAGATAACAGAGTTACCATTTCATCTTTCAGCCTCCATGCTCACAGTGTCTTCAAATGATGGAGGCCAGAATTACTCACATGCCATTCTCAAAACCCTTCTTATTAAAGGAGTATACTGATCACTTAGTTACTTGAGACTGGTGGAGCCTGTGTGTTCAGCTGGAGTTCATGAATATTACAATAGCAGAAAACAGCACAAGTTGGCTCTCTGTATCCTTCCAGATAAAGAAGAGTTTCTTAGGGACTGAATAGAGTCTCTTTTAAGAAAGGTTGGGTTTTTTTAACCAATGTTTTTATCCATTTTGCCTGAAAAAAAAATCATTATTTACAAAGAGAGAATGAGTATCATTGGGTGAAAGTTCGCAGAACTATTAAGCAGAAACGTTCATTGATCAACCAAAGTCTTTCTGACTAATTCACTGGAGCCTTGCTGAATACAGAAAGAGTCCAGGAAGCAAAGAGTGAGGCTTCAAGTGGTGGTCAAATTAATGGTCAGCTGGGAGACTGCTAGATACCCAAGTCACTCCCGTATGGGCAGACGGTGAATCCACGGGAGTCCCATCAGGAGACAGAAAATACACAGTCATTTACACAGGGAAGTTTAATACAAAAATTACTGAGTTATGATAGGAAAGTAACCATCAAGATGTAAAGATAACCCTAAAGGATACCATAGGACTGAGGGAGAGTATCTAAGGAGGGACAAACTTGGGAGGGTCCCCACCCGCCAAGCCTGAGGTTCAGACCTTGCTGGAGAAGATGTGTTTGCAGCCCAGAGATAGCAGATAATTTTGCTGGGTTTCCAGTTCTAGCTCATCCATTGGTGCTGAGCAACAAGAGACAGCCCTCTGAGATACAGGCGAGTGGACAGGTGGACAGGGGCACAGAGGGAGTTGGGGCTCCACAGTGGGTGGAAGGCCTGTATGGCTTGGTGTCCACATGGGAAGGGCCATGGGAAGGTGATCACCAGGCCCAACCAGGACTGCACTAGTCACTGAGGGACTGCAGATGTGTGGCTGGGGCAGAACATCACAAGGTGTCTCTGCACCCATGCCCCATTGACAGACTGTGGTAGGGACAAGAAAAGCAAAATGCGGCAACTAGAGTCAGGAAGAGAAGCCTCCTTCTTCCTGAAGTGTCTCTGCAGCACCCTCTACTGACAAAGTTTCTATCACTTTCACTCTAAGGGAGAAATGCTTAGAGTCCGGTGGATTATGGCAGAGCAGGTGTGAAGGTTGACATTGGATCTGAGAGGCAATACGTTGATAACTGGCTCATTTATAATGATATAAAGCATCTTCTAAAAGCAGTGAGAAGTAGGAAGGGGGAAAGCCCTGGCAGTCCCTTCACTTCATATATCAAAGGAATCTGGCTTTTGTACTGATGTATAAATACAGAGCTTTGTAGAACCCTGGTCTATATGGATGACAGAAAGACAGTAACAATGTTCTGCTTGGGCAAAATTGTGCGGCCAATCTATATGTTTAACTAATTGCTTACCAAACAATTAACTTTGTTCCCATTAGCGTAAATGAATATGGCCTGCCATGTATGTTGTCAATGACCCTGTCCTCCAGAAGAAAGAAAAATCTGCCAAGTCGGGTTGGTGGTTAGGGGTCAGTGAGAAGGAAGAATGGGTTGATCTTTGAGTTTTCAGACAGCTGATGGAGAATTGATCAGATAAGTAACCTTTGGCAACAGTTAAAGGGTCCCTGCACTTTGGGAGGGCTATAAGGGAGGTGGAGGGAGACATGGAGATGGCTTTGACAATCAGTGCTAAAAAGATCTGGGAATCAAAAATAGTATCTTATAAGGCCTCCTTCCTGACTTTCTATTACCATGGGAACGTGACACCACTCCACATGCACCCATTTTAGACTCTCCCTGACATTTCCCTTAGCCCAGTTTCATCCACATAGTGATGCTAGAGGGGAGGGAGTGGCAGAGTTGGGGGCTCAGATGTGGATCCTCATGTTTCTTAGGAATTGCTGGACCCCTCACACTTCTGTGTGTAGATTCCAGCTCTACATCTCTGGAGGCACTTTCTGTTCCCCAGGAGTACTTAGAGCTACATATTACTGTACCATCAAGCTAGGTTCTGAATTTTAGAATGCATTTTTAAAATTAAATAGGGAAAACCACCATAGGCGTCAATCATGAGATGAGCATGTGGAAAATACAGTCGCTTAGGCAGCACTGCAACTGCCTTTGATTGGAAGCAGAAAAACAGCCAAATACATTTTCCACTGATTATAATAAGGCCACACCTAATTTGTCAGAAAATAGCATATCTCATGAGTGTGGATCTTTTCACCTTTATAGACACTAAAATTCATGCCAAATTTTTAAAAAAGGTGATAGGCCCCAATAAAAATAATGACTTAGGTTGGACCTGTAAGTCATAAAGTAATGGGGAGTTGCATAATCATTTAATATAATCAACTTAGGTAAATTATGTCACACTCCTAAATTGTATGTGTGTATGCATAGATAGATAAATAGAAATAGATATCTATATAGCTACATATGTTGATATATATACACACATACACATACATATATACATACACACATATATATCATATATATGGATATATAAATCTGTATTTTTATATACACTGCATAGCTCAGATTCCCCAAGTAATTTCTGACTCTTCATGTTACTAAAACTTGGTTTTACCAGAGGTTATCTCGTGCAAGAAATGGTCAAGAATTTTAACAGGAATTCATTATTCAACCATTAATAGTTGCTATTAGGATGAAGAAAATTTTGTGTGTGTGTGTGTGTGTGTGTGTGCATGCAACATTCTATAAAATGACTTTTGCAGTGACGTTCTGTTGAATAACAGAGTGACCTGAATGATAAGCAGGACACAGTGTGAACATGAGGGTTCTTCATAAGTGAATTACATTTAGAAGATAATTATGTTTGGAAGTCTTTTCTATTTTCAGATCTTATTAAGCCTTGTGAAGTCTCTTAGACTTACTTGTCTGGAACCAACAATGAGTAAGAACAAGTGGTAATTCCATGAAAGGCCAGAGTATTTCTCTCCTGAGACAAGTGGTGCACACGTGGGTGAGCAGTGCTGTGGGATATGCAAGTGGTCAGTGCAGAACCAGCTGGAGAAATCAGGAAGAGCTGAAGTCAGAGGAGGGCTGAGAGAGCAAGTCTGAATGGACTAGAGTTCTCTTACATATGCTTGAGTCTCACATCACCCCTGTGAAGAAGGGAAAAGCAAAAATTGTCATGTTCATTTCATGAATAAAGAAAAACTCAGAAAGGTCAGAGGATTTATATGCCCAAGGTCACACAGCTAATATATAACAGAGCTGGGACTGGAAACCAAGTCTTCTAACTACAAATGCCTTATTCTTTCCACTTCATCACACTGACTCATATTTGCCAAGTTCCTTCCCACTTTTTAATTGTTTTTAAACCATGGAGTAAAAGCTTGGGAATTAATGGTGAATGGGTGACGTACTTCATTTTATAAGGATAAATGTCTTCTTTGGTTGCCAAATTACAATAACAGACTCTAGACATTTTCATAAAAAGTATTTAATAAAAATACCCAAAGAGTTTCTTATATATCAAAGTTAAATGAAATAGATTAAATAACAATAAGGAGAGTCTTTGATCGGGTAACATAGCTAAACAAGGCTTGGTAACATTTCTAAGGAAGTGCTAAGTAAATAAACAGACTTTGTCTTGCTCTAGGAAGTTAACCCACAATGTCAAAATTTAACCAAAATTGTTCCTGGAGAATAAAGTTGCCATGTCACATTCATGTGATATATTTTGTTTGGGCTCTCATGGGATGGAGAGGTGATGGAGAAATAGAAAGACATTTGTGAATTCTTTTTGGCTTGTTTCTTTGTAAAGAAACAAGAGCTAGTGGCTTTAGGAATGGTGGTAGGAAATAGACTCCTGGGTATAAATGAAAGATTCTGGGTTAGATCCTAATTGGAAATGATTCGCCACATTGTTAGCTAGCAGTTTTTCGGCAATCTGGATAAAAGTGATTTGATATCTGTTGTCATACTGGGTGAGCAGAAAACTCAAAAGTCTGGTCCCATTAACCAATAGCCAACAACCATTCAGGTACGTTTTCTTAACTGCTTCCTATACATCAGGCTGTGGCAATCACTTTACATGGCAAGGATCCACTTAAAACTCCAGAACAACCCTGCAAGGGAGTAAGGTTATTTTCCCCATTCCACAGAGGAGCCAACTGAGGCTTAAAACTGGCCTATAAATTTATTTTTGTAGTTGATTCAGTTTTTTATTACATGTAATCTTAATGAGTCTTTGAGGGTGTGACAAAAGGTTTGTTCTCTACCTGAAAAGCTAATTTTAAAATACAAACTAATTTGATGAATTTCCTACCATGGGGTATAAGAACAATTATCGAATCAGGAAAGCAGTGAATTCTTCTGTAGAACTCATTTTTAAACAGAGCTAAGATTTTGGGCAAGGGTAGGAATAGTCATGGCATCGGATCGCTGGCTCCTTCATGTCCCTTCAAAGACCTGTTTTTCCATGATTCTAGAATTTACATTCAGATTAAAATGCAGAGTTGAAAGGTGCTTCCATTTTATGTCAGGAAACCAACTGAGCTCTTTTCTTGATGACCTCACATAGGATAAGGTTTTGAGAATTGAGGCTGGTTTTGGGGAGAGGTTGGCAAAAGGGATGTAGATGTAGAGTGCTGGATGAGAGCAGTTAGGGAATCTAAGGACAGTGTACAATAGCATGACCAGCACAGGCAGCCAGAGAGATTGGAACCAGCAATCCATTACTGAGGTTAGGCAAGACCAAGCCAACAGGTGCAACATGGCAAATGGGAGGCAGTGCCCAGAGTTGTTTGAAGCATCAAAAGAGAGGGAATAAGCCATTTTCAGAGTTCCTCTGCCTTCACTGGAGGCCAAAGAAGGAGCAGTTGTGGAGCTCAGGTAGCCAAACACATGGTTTTGAACATGAGTTCCTGGCTGGGAGAAGTGGCTCATGCCTTTAATCTCAGCACTTTGGGAGGCCAAGGTGGGCGGATCACCTGAGGTCAGGAGTTCGAGACCAGCCTGGCCCATATGGTGAAACCCCGTCTCTACTAAAAATACAAAAATTAGCCGGGCTGGTGACGTGCGCCTATAGTCCCAGCTACTCGGGAGGCTGAGGCAGGAGAATCGCTTGAACCCAGGAGGCAGAGGTTCCAGTGATCTGAGATCGCTCCGCTGTACTCCAGCCTGGCGACAGAGTGAGACTCCGTCTCAAAGAAAAAAAAAAGAAAGAAAGTGAGTTCCTTATTACAATAATGCCCAACTAATGTAAAACCCTATTGCTTTTTATTTTTTGAACGTTCTCATATTCCTCCTAAAATAGTCGTTTTTTGGTTAAAAGAAAAAAGTTGAAGTGATTTAAACTTGCTTTGACCTGGCTTCAGAGAGTTTCAGTAGACCTTACTAGATATCTCAAGACCATTTATACAGTAGCCTTAAACCAATAGTTTTAAGTTTTTTGCTGTTGATGGCTGTAAGCCAAATTTTATTAAGAATATCAGAGACTTAAATGTTAGACCTAAAACCATAAAAGCCCCAGAAGAAAACCTAGGCAATACCATTCAGGACATAGGCATGGGCAAGGACTTCATGTCTAAAACACCAAAAGCAATGGCAACAAAAGCCAAAATTGACAAATGGGATCTAATTAAACTAAAGAGCTTCTGTGCAGCAAAAGAAACTACCATCAGAGTGAACAGGCAACCTACAGAATGGGAGAAAATTTTTGCAATCTACTCATCTGACAAAGGGCTAATATCCAGAACCTACAAAGAGCTCAATCAAATTTACAAGAAAAAAACAAAAAACCCCATCAAAAACTGGGCAAAGGATATGAACAGACACTTCTCAAAAGAAGACATTCATATGGCCAACAGACACATGAAAAAATGCTCATCATCACTCGCCATCAAAGAAATGCAAATCAAAACCACGATGAGATACCATCTCACACCAGTTAGAATGGCAATCATTAAAAAAATCAGGAAACAACAGGTGCTGGAGAGGATGTGGAGAAATAGGAACACTTTTACACTGTTGGTGGGACTGTAAAGTAGTTCAACCATTGTGGAAAACAGTGTGGCGATTCCTCAAGGATCTAGAACTAGAAATACCATTTGACCCAGTCATCCCATTACTGGGGATATACCCAAAGGATTGTAAGTCATGCTGCTATAAATACACATGCACACGTATGTTTATTGCAGCACTATTCACAATAGCAAAGACTTGGAATCAACCCAAATGTCCATCAGTGACAGACTGGATTAAGAAAATGTGGCACATATACACCATGGAATACTATGCAGCCATTAAAAAGATGAGTTTGTGTCCTTTGTAGGGACATGGATGCAACTGGAAACCATCATTCTCAGCAAACTATCACAAGAACAGAAAACCAAATACTGTTCTCACTCACAGGTGGGAATTGAGCAATGAGATCGCTTGGACACATTAAGGGGAACGTCACACACCGGGTCCTATTGTGGAGAGGGGGTGGGGGGAGGGATAGCATTAGGAGATACACCTAATGTAAATGACGAGTTAATGGGTGCAGCACACCAACATGGTACATGTACACATATGTAACAAACCTGCACGTTGCGCACATGTACCCTATAACTTAAAGTATAATTTTAAAAAAAGAACAAAAAAAGAATATCAACATTCAAAACAATTTCACTGCTCTGTATGGGGAAAGTTGCAGGATTAAGCATAGTATCTGCTCTTACTACCCCCAGCACCCTCTGAGGCTCCAAGGGCACCTCCTAGGAACCCTTAGAACTCTGGGGAGAATAGTTTGGAAACTATTTCCTTGAAGAAAGAAAATCTATGCTGTTGGTAACCTCTGGAAAAATGACTGGAAAATTGTCTGTTACCTTGCCCTCAGAAATTGTAGAAAATTGTTTCACATTTCATATGCCCAAAGGTATAATATATGCATAATTATGGAAGAACTGTATTTGCATAAATTTTAAACTATTAAAGCAATTAATGATTAATGACTAGATTAGGGAAGATGCTCAGGCTCTATTAGAATCTCAAGTCCACCAGCCCCTCTTGAAAACAGTAGATTAAAGGGACATTCAGGGAGTATCTGGTTGAGGGTAGAGGACAGTAAGAAAGAAGGATTTCCGGCCCCAATGATTTTATTAAGTTCAGGTATGTGATGTTAACTGAGTCAAGTTAAAATAAAAACAGGAGAGATTAAAAAATGTTTGCATTTGGCCGGGTGCGGTGGCTCAAGCCTGTAATCCCAGCACTTTGGGAGGCCGAGACGGGCGGATCACGAGGTCAGGAGATCGAGACCATCCTGGCGAACACAGTGAAACCCAGTCTCTACTAAAAAAAATACAAAAAACCAGCCGGGCGAGGTGGCGGGCGCCTGTAGTCCCAGCTCCTCGGGAGGTTGAGGCAGGAGAATGGCGTAAACCCGGAAGGCGGAGCTTGCAGTGACCTGAGATCTGGCCACTGCGCTCCAGCCTGGGCGACAGAGCGAGACTCCGTCTTGAAAAAAAAAAAAAAGTTTGCATTTAATATCAGGACGAAAAGATTATCTTAGAAATGGCTGTTCTGCGTACTAGCTGCCTCTGAAACTAAATTTGCCTGGGCTCTGTATACAATTGTGGAACTGTAATTGGTAACTTTTTCATAATCTGTACGTATACACAGAGGGTGTGTCAATATACAAGCCTATCCACTAAAATAAAAATCAACAGATTACAAAGTGTCTACGTATTTTTGAGACAGATAATTCACAGGTTGACCATAAATACAAGTGTTTCTATATTCCTTGTATCATAGCCAAATTGTGGGTATTTGGGGAACACTTAGGGAAACTCTCTTTCATTTAACTTGAAAATGGTTGTTGGTCCACTTCAGAATTTGCCATCTTTTCTATCTTGTTATGTCAGCCACATCAATACTATTGGCAACACTTTTTTTTTTTTTTTTTTTTGAGGCAGAGTCTCGCTCTGTCGCCCAGGCTGGAGTGCAGTGGCCGGATCTCAGCTCACTGCAAGCTCCGCCTCCCGGATTTACGCCATTCTCCTGCCTCAGCCTCCCGAGGAGCTGGGACTACAGGCGCCCGCCATCTCGCCCGGCTGGTTTTTTGTATTTTTTTTAGTAGAGACGGGGTTTCACTGTGTTCGCCAGGATGGTCTCGATCTCCTGACCTCGTGATCCGCCCGTCTCGGCCTCCCAAAGTGCTGGGATTACAGGCTTGAGCCACCGCGCCCGGCCTTGGCAACACTTTTAAATCCATCAGTGTGATACCAGATGTGAGTTTTCCTATTTTAAATTTCTGCTTTCTTTCTCATATTGTGACCAATATGACAATATGGTTCTATGCAGTCTTACTGCCAGTTGAGGGTCTTATTGTATACTATTATTACATATAGCAATATTTTACAGATTTATTTTAATTTCAATAGTTTTTGGGAGACAGGTGGTTTTGATTACATGGATAAGTTCTTTAGTGGTAATTTGTGAGATTTTGGTGCACACGTCACCTGAGCAGTGTACACCATACCCATATGTAGTCTTTTATTCCTCAGACACATAGCAATATTTTAAAATCTCTAGTGATATCATCATCGTGGTCACAAAAAAAGATTTCTCAAATTGTACTTTAAAAGGCTGCTCTCTGAATCACTTATAAACTGTCTGAGCTTCAATTTCTTCATAGCTATAAAACGGCAGCTGATAATATCTATCCCCTATAGTTATGAGGATGACATGAAATAAAGTATGTAAAAATGCAATAAACTCGAAGTACTATAAACATCAGTGGTGGAGATAGAAAAACAGAAGCCCAGGAGATAGCTTAGATGGTAGCCACGTGAAAAACGCCCCTTCGACTCTTGCTGTCCTGGAGCCGCCCTTTATGGCCCACGTTTCTACTCACTAATGGACATGTGTGTGGGATAGCTGTGGTTTCCATTTTTTGAATGCAGCTCCATGTCTTCTACACGCTCAGACGAGCAGCTTGGGGAAGCACTGCAAATGCGTAAAAACTAAAATACAGTTCTACACAAAGCATCCAAAGTTCTACAAGCTTTGTGCAATCAGCGTGTTTGGTTCTGACACAAACAGACCTGGCCACAATCTAATTTGTTTTAACTGTTCCCCAAGGAAACGCAAGTCATCCCATGAGATTTGTATACATTGTCTGTTGGCCTTGCTATCTCTTTCTCTCTTCTCATCTGGCAAAAATAATGTCTTGGTTCACAAAACAAAACTCGGTTATTGATGTAATGCCAATAATTCTGGCTTCTTAGGTTCAAGGTGTTTTCAAGCGATCATGGTAGAATATGCTGGGCTCTTCCTGGAAGGGTACAAAAATGGCACGGAGCAGAAAATAGGATGAGCCCAGTGTAATATTCTAGATAAATTGAATGTGCAGGCTTTTAAGTATCTTTTACATTTGTTGAGGGTGACCATGAAGACTGTTATGTAGGGTGACCACAGAAATTTTCAAAAGAAATAAATGGTTAGTTTGATACTTCCACCTGCTATTGTCATCTCTGAGCCTATGTTCCTGCCGGGAGAGTTTTCTCCTCCACTCTCTACCTGACCAACTCCTACTCATACTTTAAGACCCAATTCCAGTTTCACCTGCTGGAACCACATGAACGTGGCATGATCTCCTGCTCCTTAGAATGCCTGTCATACCCATCGATATGTACCCAGGGGACTCTCAATCATGGGCTACCTTTAATTGGCATTTTACATTTCATGTGCACGTGTCTTAGCTGCTCGGTGAGGCCACAAGCTTCTTGGAGGCTAGAATAAACCATGTTCTCCAAGGTTCTATATATAGTTGGTCCTGTGTCCACAGGTTCCTCATCTGTGGATTCAGCCAACCACAGACCAAAAATATTCTAAGAAAAGAATTGGATGGTTGCACCTGTGCCTCACAGACTGTTTTTCTTGTCATTATTCTCTAAACAACACAGTATAACAATTATTTATATAACATTTACTTGGTATTAGGTATTACAAGTAATCTACAGATAATTTAAATTATATGGGGGATGTGCCTAGGTTATATGCAAATATAACACCATTTTATTCAAGAGACTTTATATAAGTGACTAGGTTATAGGCAAATATTACACCATTTTATATAAGGGACTTGAGCATCCTCAAATTTGGTATCCTCAGGGGTCCTGGAAGCACTCTCTCACAGATACTGAGGGGCTATATATGCTATGTGTACAGTAAATAGCTTTTAAATTAAAATAGATTGATTTGACAGAAAATGTCAAAGGTTTGGATAACATTTTCCCAGCAGCTAAACATAAAATTTCGATAAAAATTCTGCCATTTGGAATGTCAGAATATGATCTAAAAGCTTGACTTGACTGTTAGAATACAGGGCCTCCAAGGAGGATGAAAGCTGCTTTTGAATAACAGAAGGTCAAAGAAGTAGTTGGTTAATTTCCTTTGGTTTTTAGAAAAGGCATTGAAAAACCAGCCTGTTTTGCCTACATAGTGAAGGACTGTGGTTCTAACTTCCATGTACAATATCAAATCCTATACTCGACTTGGGCATAAGTTGGATTTAGAAACCTGCAAGGCAAACTTTTAAAAATTACTCCCACTGTGGTTCATAAAGTCAGAAGAATTAGGGGGCTACACATCAAGCCCCAGATTAGTTTTATTTTGTTTTTGAGACAGAGTCTCATTCTGTTGCCCAGGCTCGAGTGCAGTGGCGCAATCACAGCCCACTGCAGTGTCCGCCTCCTGGGCTCAAGCAATCCTCCCATCGCAGCCTTCCAAGTACCTAGGACTGTAGGCATGCACCACTGTGCCTGGCTAATTTTTAAATTTTCTGTAGAGCCTAGGTTTCACCATGTTGCCCAGGCTGTTCTCAAACTCCTGGGCTCAAGTGATCTGCCCGCCTCAGCCTCCCAAAGTGCTGGGATTACAAGGCATGAGCCAGCCACTATGCTTGGCCCCCAAATTAGTTTTTATGGAAAAATTCAAAAGAGTATTGTTGTTTATCAAGCAGCTTTGGAAGAGCTTCTAAATACCCACCAGAATTTGTAGACCTTTCGGTGGAGAAGAGCTCTGTTGTAAAATGATCTAAGCAGCAGCCCTGGATCCAGACAGCCTCTGGCTTTTCCCAGTGTGAAGTTGGGATTACTCACTCTTCCTGTTATTTTCTGATCCTTTCCTACTTTCTGCTCTGTTTTTTAAAGACTTTCTAGTTTTCACTGTAATCCAACTTACTTCTCTTTTGGGGCAAGCATGACCATGTATTCAGTTCTCCAATTTGGAAGCATCAGTTAATTTTTAAAATTTGTGTCTTTAGTGTACGGTTTGGGAAATTTCTTCTGTGGGCTAATTTTTTTTTTTCTCCTTTATCAGCTGATAGTATCCCAGAATCTGAGAGTTGGTAAGAGCTGGTTTTGTAACCGATCTTGCACAATCGTGCAGCCCTCTGCCTATCAGATCTCTGAGTCCATGGAACGAAACTACAGTCATTATATTCAGAATTGTAAGTCCCTCCATATCCAGAAAACTTTCTAACAAACACGTGACATTCCACAGATTATAGTGTGAGAGTCCTGGAAGGGATTGAAGTTCTTCAAGGATTATTTTTTCTTGAACATTATTTTTTCCTAACTCATTCCTAAAATCTGTTGCTCTCTTTTATTCTTAAACATTTCCAGGGAAGAAAAATTTACTGCGTGCTCTGGTTTGGTTTTAATGCTTGACGGCCCTTGAAATCAGGAAGTTACATGAAACCTAGACTCTTGCTGTAGTCTATGCCTGACCTCACTTGTTTTGTCTTAACTGGAGCCTGGAATATCAATTATGCATGCATTAGGAGTAACCCATTTGTATGGAGCTCTAGGGGGTTAAAAATTCTGGCATGGGCCATTCTGTTTGACCTCCTCTCTGGGAATGAAAATGACCTTCTGCTCCTATCTCCCATGCTGCACCATACGGACCACCTGCTCTGGTCTGTTTTTCCTCCCTGTGTTCCCTGAACACACACATCTTGCTCGTTCCTCTCTCTGCTCTGTGCATGCTGTGTCCCCATCTGGCACACCCCACTTCTTTCTCTCACCACCAGAAGGTAACCTCCAGGAGCTGACAAGCAAGGACTTTGTCTCTTTTGCTCACAGCTGTATCATGAGGTGTGTCACAGCCATATCACTCAGAATGTATGCCTGGAACAGTGTCAGACATGCCACACATACTGGATAAGTGACATTTAATAATTGATATTCAAATTCTACCCAACATAAGGCCTTTGCCCAGGGAAATAGAACAGCATAAACCATCATTCATGCAACACAACTGCTGTCTACACCACCAATGGATGTCTACAACAAGTCCAATATTGCTCCTCTATTTGCAGTTACAAGTACGTGGAGTTGACTGCTCATCCACAGTGCGTGTTTTCATTAGGTAAAGAATGAGCTGCCTGCAATTGTTGATGAGTGAAAATATTGTGTCTCAATAACACATGAAGTTAATGTCCAATTCCAGATCCAGATCACAATAAGATAATAGATTCCATTTATTGAGAGTTTAATATAGTGTGCCAGGCATTATTCTAAGGGCTTTATAAATCTCAACTCAATAATTATCTTTACAATTCCATGTGTTAGATATGGTCATTATCCCTATCTTACAAGTAATGATACAGAGGAACAGAGGGATTAAGTAACTTGCCCAAGGTCACACAGCTAGCAGAGCCAGGATTGAGACTTAGGTAGGTCTAGAGCTTTAATTTCTGTGCCACACTACTGTTCTCTTTGCCATACCACTTGACTTTAGGTCTTGTGTTCCTAACCTCTACTTTCTCCTGATGAGGACTACCTTCCATCCTACAGGAATGCCACCTCTACTACGCACAAACACTGGCACTAAGATTCGGAAACTCAAAGTCAACTGTTTCCTTTCTCAACCCACACTCAGCCTCCTGAAGGCTCACTTTCTTTAACTACTTTCTGTTTTTATGAACACATCTGTCTCGCCATTAGACAAGAAGTGACTTCGAGGACAGCAAATGTGACTTACTCATCTCCCCTACTCCCTCCCTCCACATTCCAGAACACGGTACAGTGCTCTGGACATAGTAGGAATTTAGTAAGCGTTTATTTTATAAATATGTTTAGGGAATTTTTCCTGTTCTTTTCTTTCAAAGCCAAAACTACTCACAAGGGTTAAAAATGTTAAACCTCATCTGTCGCCTCTGAGATGGACTGTAGGGAAAATGAATAAACAGTCCACTCCAGCTGTGGGAACCTAGGCCCCAAGGAGCACCCAGAAAACCCTTGAACCTGAAGACTAAGCAGTCTGTCACACATGAGGCCATTTTTAAGTCAGCAGTTGCCAGTGAATAAAAGGTTGTATTTTCAGAGAAGAATGAACTATAACTTTAGAAGACAGCTTCCTTTGTGGAGGTCTTAATAACACAGTAAGCAATGTTTTATGGCTTGTTTGAAACAGTTCTTATCTGAGAATGTCTGTGGTAGATTAAAGATGGCCACAAATGCTTTGCTACTCTTTCCTTTGAGCAGTAGAATCTAACTCTCCTCTTCTTGAATCTGGGCTGAGCTTAGCGACTTGCTAGACCAATCAAATGCAGAGCAAGTAACACTTCATGGCTTCCACGTCTAAGTCAGAAGAAGCCATTGGCTACCACCTTGGCCTCTGGACACATTCACTCTTGAAATCCAGCCATTGTGCTATGAGGAAGCCCAGGGAGCCATGGAGAAGCCAACACGAGAGGAATCATGGATTCTGGGGGACAGCCACAGCTGGGGTCCCAGCCGATAGCCAGCAGGGATTTGCCAGCCATGACAGTAAATAGTTTTGGAGTGGATCCTCCAGCCCAGCCCAGCTCCCCGAGCTGATGCACATGGAGCAGAGATGGGCCATCCCACCAAACCCTTCCCCAGTTTCTGACTCAAAAAAAAAAAAAAAAAGAAGCTGTGAACAAAATGAAGTCATTTTAAGCCACAAGCTTAAAACAGCAATAATGCTAAAACCAGCACAGTGAGAAACAGCCAACCAAAAAGTCCATTAAAAAGTTCTTCACTTTATAGGTGATTTTTCCCAAACATGCCCACTTGGATTACATATTTGACCTGCCTTTACCTCTTGAGTCGTGGTGTTTTGGAAAGAAACTGTTCACTTCATAGATCAAAACTATGTCACAGGAAGACATGGAAAAAAAGAAACTCCATGGCTCTGCTATTCTAAACTGAAATTGTAAGGGAATTAACATGTGGTGGTCTGCTCTTAAAAAATTCAACACATAATCCCATGATTGATTTAAATCCAGATTTATGATATTAAGAAAAATCTAAGCCTTTAACTAGATCAAACAGTTACTAGATCAATTATTTCAGAGAAAATGTTAGACCGCTGGTCTAACATAAGGCCACCCTGATGATAAAATAGGCAGAATAAAAATATCTTCCCACCTCTAACCCTCTAAGCCTACCATTAACAGTTGATTCACTTGTCTTTATAAGATCCTCTTTTAAAATGCAAATATTCTGAAAGTTCGTGCATTAACAGTTAATGCAGCCTTCAGTTATTCACAAGCTAGACTGAGTTACAGAAATCTAGTTCACTGTGTAGAGGTAGGGGAAATGGAGTGGTTCTTGGTGAGCAGCTGGTAGCCAGCAAGGGAACATGCCACCTGGGAGGGAGGGGAGAAAGTTTGGGAGGCAGCAAGGTGTGCACAAAGTTAGGTGGGAAGCATCTAAAAATTTCTCCTACTTTGCTGGCTTCCTTTAGGCTGACCAAGCTGTAGGGACTTATGAGAGCTTTTGAAAAGTACAAGACTAGAAAGGGTTAAACAAGACAGCCAGCAGTACTGTGTTGTTCCTTCTAATTAATAACTCTGTAGGGTCTTATAGTACTTTGCCTCTTCCCAATTTCACCTCCTTGCTGGCCCCTACAACTGGGAGGATCTCCCCAGTGCTCTTTGAACTTGACCTCTTGAGTGACTGTGACTCTCAGCTGAATGGGATATTCCTGTCTTTGCTCTCCCCATATGGCCTCAAATGCTCCTGGCCTTATAGCTTGTCAGCCCATTATCAGGGTGTTCATAGAGCAGTTAGAAACCCTAAAGCAAGATAGTTAAACAGGTATTTTCCTCAGGGCCCACAGAAGCTCTCTGCTACATACTGACTAGAGAAGTTCCCATCACTGATCATGTCCTTTGAGGACACAGAGGAAAACTATCCAGTTACTTTCACATAGTAGTTCATCTGAGATTAATATTTACCTGGTTCAAATACTTTCCTCATTACACTAAAGAGCTTCTGCACAGCCAAAGAAAAGTCAACAGAGTAAACAGTTAACCTACAGAATGGGAGAAAATATTTGCAAACTATGCATCCAGCAAGAGCTAATATCCCAAATCCTTAAGGAACTTAGACAAATCAACAAGAAAATATCAAAGAATCCTATGAAAAAGTGGGCAAAGGACATGAACAGACACTTCTCAAAAGAAGACACACACATGGCCAACAAACATATGAAAAAATGCTCCACATCACTAATCATCAGAGAAATGCACATTAAAACCACAATGAGATACCATCGCATACCAGTCAGAATGGCTGTTATTAAAAAGTCAACAAATAACATGTGTTAGAGAGGATGCAGAGAAAAGAGAGTGCTTATTTACTGTTGGTGGGAATGTAAGTTAGTTCAGCCTCTACCGAAAACAGTATGGAGATTTCTCAAAGAACTAAACATAGGACTAGCATTCGACCCAGATATCCTACTACTGGATATCAACCCAAAGGAAAAAAAATCATTTTATCAAAAAGACACCAACATTCAGTGTTTATCACAGCACTATTCACAATAGCAAAGTCATGGAATCAACCTAAGTGTCCATCAATGATTGATTGGATAAAGAAAATATGGTGGTCAGGTGATCACGCCTGTAATCCCAACACATTGGGAGGCCAAGGAGAGTGGATCACCTGAGGTCAGGAGTTTAAGACCAGCCTGGCCGATATGGTGAAACCCCATTTCTACTAAAAATACAAAAATTAGCTGGGCATGGTGATGGGCGCCAGTAATCCCAGCTACTTGGGAGGCTGAGGCAAGAGATCACTTGAGCCTGGGAGGTAGAGGTTGCAGTGAGCCAAGATTATACCATTGCACTCTAGCCTGGGCAACAAGAGTGAAACTCAGTCTCAAAAAATATGTATCTATATATGGTACATATACACAATGGAATACTATGCAGTCATAAAAAGAATGAAATATTGTCCTTTTTAGCAACATAGATGGAACTGGAGGACATTGTCCTAAGTGAAATAACTCAGAAACAGAAAATCAAACACTGCATGTTTTCTCTTATAAGTGGAAGCTAAATAATAAGTATCCATGGACACAAAGATGGAAACAATAGACACTGGGGACTCCAAAAGTGGGGAGGAAAGATGGGAGGTAAGGGTCAAAAAAATTACTTATCAGGTGCTAGGTTCACTATTTGGATGATGAGTTCACTAGAAACACAAACCTCACCATTACACGATAGACCCATGTAATAGACCTGGACATGAAATCCTGAACCTAAAATTAAAAAAAAATACTTTCCTCATTGATTGTTTCATTTCTTCATATGGCTAATTAGTCACAGAGAAAAGACTATTCTGAAGAAAAACAGGCAATTTCCCCTCTGCCGTGCCCAACCCCATACACTTCATGGAGGTCTTTCTTCAAATGGGGGACCATTATACGGGTGTCCATCTCTTTGAAGAAAAGGAGAGGGAAAACCTAGAGTTTGAGGCTCTGTTTTTTATCATAGTCTTTCTCATCTTTTAATTTTTGTTCAGCCTTATCTACTGTGGCAGAAACTACCAATACCTGGGTTTTCCTTTTGGAGGCACACAATTAGACCATATTTCCCATTCTGTGGCATCTATGTGAGACTGTAGAACTGATTCCCATCAACGTGACACATCTCAGGGAGGAGAGGTGTGTTACTTGGAGGACCAGGTGTGTCTGCTACGCTCTCTCAGTCTTTCTTTATACATCTCATAAATGTAGAGAACTCTGATGTACAGTCACAAGTTGGCAGATGCCTGGATCCCTGAATGATTGAATGAGCAGAGCTCTCCATTGACCACACTGAAATGTGACTTGACTGGGATTTTTTAAAAATACTACGTTACATTGTTTGTTTTAGGAATCAAGTCTACCCTGACTCATAATTGCCAGCTTTTTTCTCTTCTCCTCTCTTATTCTCCCTGGCCAAATGTTTGCTTAGTACTCTGTTGCTGTGTCATTTCTTGAATCTTCAACTGACTAACTCACCAGAAGTTACTTATTAATGGCCCTAGCTCTTCAAAGACAGGGCAGGTATACTGTTCACCTTTGCACTTCTATTGTCATTCATGCAGTAGGTTCAATAAATAAATGTGTAAGGTGCTACTAATAAGATGTTTCTGAAATAGGTCCTTCTTGAGGTGCTTACCTCAAATTGAGGAGACAAGATATATACATATGTAAGGTAGTACATGAAAAGTTCCAATGGTTCATATACACCATAGAATACTATGCAGCCATAAAAAAGGATGAGTTCACGTCCTTTGCAAGGACATGGATGCAGCTGGAAACCATCGTTCTGAGCAAACTATCACAAGGGCAGAAAACCAAACACCTCATGATCTCACTCATAGGTGGGAATTGAACAATGAGAACACTTGGACACTGCAGGGAACATCACACACCGGGGCCTGTCATGGGGTTGGGGGCTGGGGGAGGGATAACATTAGGAGAAATACCTAATGTAAATGATGAGTTAATGGGTGCAGCACACCAACATGGCACATGTATACCTGTGTAACAAACCTGCATGTTGTGCGCATGTACCCTAGAACTTAAGGTATAACAAAAAAAAGAAAAAAAAGAAAATTGCCAATGGTTTGTTCAGAAAATAACTGCAGCAATGGATCAGAAGAGGAAGCTAATATATAGCCTACCTATAGTTAAGGAAGTGTTCACATCAGGGAGGAGAGGTGAGCTAAGCTTTGAAGGGCAGGTAGGATTCTAAGAGATGGAGGAGATGGGAGAAATCATAAGAAAAGAAAAAGATGAGGCATCTCTAGAGTTGCCCAGTGACATAAGCACAGTTAAAACTTGGTTGTACACATCATTCTTCCAAAAGTGAGGTCCTAGCTCAGTTGACTAATCAACAAAATTATACTTGTCTGCTCCTAGCATATTATACTTTCATGTACATCTTTGGAACAATTCTCCTGATCTCTCCCTATATGAGATACATAAATAAGTGTTCATTATTGATAGTACTTCCTATACTCTATATGACATAGTCTTTCCAGTAGATCAGAGAGTTTTATCTGGCTTTCTCCTCCATTCTGTCTATCAGTAATTTAAGCTTGCAGTCTCACTGAACATATATTTCTCCATAATTTCTTCTCATAGTTTAAAACTAACTTTAACAACCCTTTATGTGTGTAGATATATTTATTTCAAAGGGCTCTCATCCGTCTCTCGTCATAGGATATGGAGAAGACTGAGGCTATCTCCTGAAGCAGAGACTTTAAGTGCAGATGATATTAGCTGTCTATAACCAAGACAGGGCTGTTGGCTTATTATGACAGACAGAGTTAGTAGTTCATTGGTAGTTTTCAGACGAAGAATTCACTAAAAATGCTAATAAACCAGGCTAAGCTGATCATTATCCAGGAAGGAGAATAGACAAGGAGACAGCTTTCAAGAGGGTCAATCATCAGGAGAGAGTGGAGAGAAAATGTTCTGGGGGTTCCAATACAGACTTAGGAGAAGTCATCTCTGAGAGCCTTGTTTCATGTTTATTTTCAACTGGGTCCATCTTTTTTCTATACCTAGCATTCAAGCTCCCATCCAAAGTCACTGAAGGGTTTCAGGTCTTATTATAGGAACTATTTTAAAAAGTGGTTTGTAGTTTTTGTTTTGTTTTGTTTTTTGAGACAGGGTCTCACTCTGTCACCCAGGTTGGAGTGCAGTGGCACAATCTCAGCTCACTGCAACTTCCACCTCCCAGGCTCAAGCGATCCTCCCACCTAAGCCCCCCAAGTAGCTGAAACTACAGACGTGCACCATCACACCTGGCTAATTTTTGTATGTTTTGTAGAGACGGGGATTCACTACATTGCCCAGGCTGGTCTCAAACTTCTGAGCTCAAGCAGTCCACCTGCCTTGGCCTCCCAAAGTACTGAGATTACAGGCATGAGCCACAACGCACAGTCTAGGGAACTATATTTGATACAGTTGTGATTGTAGGGAAAAATGAGAGAAATGGAATATTTACCCATAAAGTGTAGTTATAAAATTCCTTTAAATTTTCTATTTTATTCTCCAATATACTTGGAAGCCCAATACATTAATATTCTAGATGTGCTGAATCCCATCTTCTGTCACTGAGAATGCTTATGGTCCTCACCATTCGTCTGACCCTCCACAGTATCTGCCTTAATACTGAGGTTGACTTTTCCACAAGTGCTTTTTCCTTGCTTAGTAGTAACTCATAGCCCTGGTTCTTGGTGGTCACCCATAGACCTGGTTCTGATGAAGCAGCATAATTGTTACCTGTTTTTCTTCCCAATAGACTCTGAGCCTCCTTGATGGGAAAGATTTTCCTTTTGGACCTCCATCTCCCTGGTGAAAGAAAGGTGGCACATGGCAAATCTTCAGCAAACGTTGGCTGTTTGAATGGATTGGTGAAGGATGAATGGATGAATGAAGTGCAGATCCCTTGCAAGCAGGGTCTGTGTTAGGGTCTGTGTTATACCTCCTGTGTCCTTGGTACCTGGCACTGTTCCTTGAACAGAGTTTTTAAACCCATGGATGCTCTTTCAGCATGAAAGTCATTGGAATCAGTATTTAAGGGAAGACTTATGAGTTGTTCTTTATTTTTCTGTTAGTTACACCCAGCTTACTTCCAAAAACAACTTAAAGAAAATGAACATTAAGACTAGGACTTTTTCTCAAATATCTTACAGATTATAGGATGGTTCTTTTGCTGAAAAATAAGCTGGTTTTGCTGTCACCTTTATGGTTGGGTCAGAAGTCATCAGTGCTTTAAAAACAGAGTCTTGGGTGTGGTGTTTGCATGATTTCACCCAAGCATGTTCCCAGCATGAACTGATAACTTATTTATAAGGGAGGGAACACGTGATTAAATGATGGTTTTGAACATCCTGTCACAACTACATGTTTAGCTGGACTCTCAATAAAAAATGAATGTGTCCTCAGTCACTTGTCTGTTTTAGACACATTTCTACCAGCACTTTGAATTTTCTTTAAAACATCACACGGCCCTTGAAAGCAGAGTCTGTGCTCTCAGGCTGTGCGTGCAGTGTCTTATAAATCAGTAATCACTTTCAAATATATGGGATTATAAGGCCAGGTCATCCCATGCCATCAAAGCCAAAGTCCAACTTAAATCAAAACAGTTTTCTGACTTAAATCACAAGTGCCCTGACTGGTATGCTCACAACTTTCTTTCCTAATGACTAAAATGGTTTGTGTGTGTGTGTGTGTGTTTTTCTCAGTTTCGCTCTTCTCCCTTCCCCCCTTGCCCCATCTTTCTCCTCATCTCAACAAAACCATCAATTTGCCAAGTAACCACTGTGGAAACTTCATTAGAGCTCTGTATTTTACTGTAAATATCACCCACCCAGGGCATCCGGCTGAGCAGCACCAGATGTGCTTTCCTGGCCGATCGCCAGCCTCTGTTGAGCCATCGTCCTAGTAGGACATTTTCACCTCTGTGACTTCATCACATCAAGAGTAGCTCTTTCCAGAGACTTCTGTTAATGACAGAGAAAGTCTGTCTTGCTTTGTGCTTTAAATTATGTGTCCCATGTGCTGGAGCTGCATCTGCACGACAGTCTAAAGGCGAACAATTGGGCTCTGTGGCGTTTTGTGGTCTATAAAGTGAGGTTCTCGTTCTGTCCTAATGAGATGAGTCCAGGCCACTCTGCACACCACTGTGAGGTGGGTTGAAGAGATCTGGCAGCCTCTCCATTCCTTCTTCTGGTTTGGTTTTCCCATCTCTTTATCCACCCAGGTTTCTCCCAACCCGCTCTTGGTACAAGTTGAAGCTCTAACCCTCAGTATATTAGCCTGTGGCCTTATTTAGAGATAGGGTCTTTACAGGGGTAATCAAGTTAATATGAGAACATATGGGTGGCCCTAATCCCATAGGACTGGTGTTCCTTTTTTTAACTTTCATATTCAAGGGGACGTGTGCAGGTTCGTTTTATGGGTAAACTCATGTCCTGGGGGTTTGGTGTACAGATTATTGCATCACCCAGGTACTAAGCATAGTACCTGACTGTTTTGGTTTTTTTCGGAACCTCTCCCTCCTGCTACCCTCCTCCCTCAAGGAGGCCTCAGTATCTTGTTCCCCTCGTTGTATCTCTGTGTCCTTATTATTTAGCTCGCACTTATAAGTGAGAACATGAAGTATTTGGTTTTCTGTTCCTGCATTAGTTCCCTTAGGATAAGGCCTCCAGCTCTACCCGTGTTCCTGCAAAGGACATGATCTCATTCTTTTCTTATGGCTGCATAGTATTCCATGGTGTATATGTACCACATTTTATTTATTCAGTCCACCATTGATGGGCATTTAGGTTGATTCCCTATGTTTGCTATTGTGAATAGTGCTGCAATGAACATATGCGTGCATGTGTCTTTATGGTAGAATGATTTATATTCCTTTGGGTATAGATCCAATAATGAGATTGCTAGGTCAAATGGTAGTTCTGTTTTTAGTTATTTGAGGAACCACCACACTGCTTTCCACAATAGTTGAACTAATTTAGACTGGTTCAAGAAGAGGAGAAGAAACACAGAGGCAGCTGTGCAGAGGAAAGAGGATGTGATGACACACAGGAAGAAGATGATCCTGTGGCTGGGGATGATGTTTCTACAAGCCCAGGAACACCAAGGATAGCCAGCAAACACCAGGAACTGGAAGAGGCAAGGAAGGCTCTTTTCCTAGAGCCATCAGAGAGAGGATGGCTCTGCTGACACCTTGATTTCAGACTCCCAGCCTCCAGGACTGTGAGAGAATACATTTCTGATGTTTTAAGCTGCCCAGTTAGTTGTCGGTACCTTGCTGCAGCAGCCCTGAAAAAGGAGTGTCCCTGTCTTTCTCCCACTCTCTTCACAGCAGCTACCTTCCAACTCAGGGTCTTTCCACGGTCATGCTCCACTCTAGCCGCATTCCAAGTGGCAAGTTTTTCTCTCCTTGCCCTCCAGCCCTCACAACTTATCAGTCTTTGTCCACTTCTCCAATGCCTCCATGTCTTTAGAGTTAGTAATAGTGAAGTGACTGCCTAAGAACAGTGGCATCTGAGTGCATGGTTGCTGGGCTGACAGGTCAATGGTCTGGGTCCAGGTTGTATGTAACATCTGCTAGAGGTTTCCCAGGAGAAATGGCTTCCACTGTTTCTCAAACAAACTAGAATCTGAGGTCTCTCTAAGAGTTTTCTTTCTTGAGACAGGGTCTTGCCTTGTTGCCCACGCTGGGGTGCAGTGGCACAATCACAGCTCACTGCCGCCTCAACCTCCTAGGCTCAAGCAATCCTCCCACCTCAGCCTCCTGAGTAGCTGGGACTACAGGGGCATGCTACCACGCCCAGGTAAGTTTCTAATTTTATGCAGAAATGGGGTTTCACTATGTGACCCAGGCTAGTCTTGAATTCCTGGACTCAAGGGATCCTCCCACCTTAGCCTCCCAAAGAGCTGGGATTACGGGCATGAGCCATTGTGCTCAGCCACTCTGAGAGTTTTTTATCTTGTGTTTTCATTTACAAGACCATCTAAAAATTATTAGTCTTCCAATTATAAAATCAAAACTTCTGTTTTGCAGTGATTATTACAAGCAAATATAATTTTTAAATCCATTTTCCTCAAACACGTTTTTCCCCCTTAAAAGGGGGGTTATTTATTTTTTCAAAATTAAGAAACGATGCTGCAAATGGAAGGAATGGTTGGAGAGAAACCTGGGCTGAGAGGCCTTCGGTCTTACCGCTTGCTTATTCTAATCCTGAGCTGGATCTCATTCAATGCCAAGCCAAATTTGCCAGCTCATCATTAGCCATTACATGTACAGATATATTTGCATGAGGATTTTAGAACATTAAAAGATTGCTCACCTGTCTTTCTATCTATCTATCTTTCTTTGGAAACAGCCTTTCCAAATAACACTCTCTTTTCCCCCTACTGCACCTCATGGAGCCAAACGTGCTGTGAACAACTTTTAAAACAAATTATTCAGAATCTTTTTTTTTGTTTGTTTGTTTTGTTTTGTTTTTTTGTTGTTGTTGTTTTTTTGTTTGTTTGTTTTTTTTGAGGCGGAGTCTCGCTCTGTCGCCCGGACTGGAGTGCAGTGGCCGGATCTCAGCTCACTGCAAGCTCCGCCTCCCGGGTTTACGCCATTCTCCTGCCTCAGCCTCCCGAGTAGCTGGGACTACAGGCGCCCGCCACCTCGCCCGGCTAGTTTTTTTGTATTTTTAGTAGAGACGGGGTTTCACTGTGTTAGCCAGGATGGTCTCGATCTCCTGACCTCGTGATCCGCCCGTCTCGGCCTCCCAAAGTGCTGGGATTACAGGCTTGAGCCACCGCGCCCGGCCATTATTCAGAATCTTGGAGGATAGAAGACGGAGCAGAAGTCCCCTGGAGTATTTTAAGTAAACACCAAATTATAAATGAAGAGCTCTTTATAAACAGGTTGTAGGGGGCAGGAACAAGGCCGGAGTGGATGGGCTGGATTCCAGCCCCTGGCTAACCTTCAGGAAAATAACTGAGTCTCAGTTCACCTGCTGGGAATCCCGAGGGGTAGTGCCCCTGTCTCTGAGGGTCTAGTGGAAAGATTCCCTGATGAACATCTGTGTGGATGTATGTGTAGGGGAAGAGTTCTCTTCTCCAGGCCTGGTTTCCACTGTCTGAGCATTATCAACCCCTAACGAAGATGTGCTATCTCTGCTCAGACTGCAGAGAGGATGAGTGGGCCTGAACAGGAGGGGAAAGTGGGAAGAGATGGTCTTGGGCATGCAGGAAGCCCTCTCAGGGCTGCCTTCCAAGGGCCTTATTTCCAGCTCTGCCATGGCCCATCCAGGGCAGGGGACTTCAGCAGCTCTCTGGAACAAGGCTTAGGCCAGGAGACAATCTGACAAGGTGTAAGAGGTGGACCCAGCATGTCTTTGGGATGGGATGATAAACGGCACAAGGTTTATAATTAGATCCCTGATTATCCTAAACTTCTAAAACAGAATATTTTTGCTTTCCCTTCCTCTCCCATGGTAGAAAACCAGACAGCATGTAGACCACCCTGCAAGAACTCTGGGAGTAGAAAGGCTTGCCTAGGTAGACCGGGACTGACGAATGACACATCATGTCATCTTTTGCCAGATAATGGCAAATTCATTCTAAACACACATACACAGAATCCCCATTGCATTTAATTAAAATATAATATGGGCGGGCAAGATGGCTCACGCCTGTAATCCTAGCATTTTGGGAGGCCAGGTGGGCAGATCACCTGAGGCCATGAGTTTGAGACCAGCCTGACCAACAAGGAGAAACTCCATCTCTACTAAAGTACAAAATTGGCCAGGCGTGGTGGCACATGCCCGTAGTCCCAGCTACTTGGGAGCCTGAGGCAGGAGAATCACTTGAACCCAGGAGGCAGAGGTTGCTGTGACCTGAGATTGTGCCATTGCACTCCAGTCGGGGCAACAAGAGCAAATCTCTGTCTAAAAATATATATATATATGTGTGTGTGTGTGTGTGTGTATATTATACATATTGTCTGGGCATGGTGACTCTTGTCTGTAATATTCCAGCACTTTGAGGGGCCAAGGAGGGAGGATTGCCTGAGTTCAGGAATTTGAAACCAGCCTGGGCAACATAGCCAGACCCTGGCTCCACAAAAATTTTTTAAAAATCAGCCTGGTGTGCTGGTACATGACTCTGAGTTCCAGGTACCTGTGAGGTGGACTGAGGTGGAAGGATCACCTTGAGCTTCAGTGAGCCATGATCACGCCACTGTACTCTAGCCTGGGTGACGGATGGAGACCCTGTCTCAAAAAAAGAAAAAAATGCATATAAATGACAAAAATATATTCAGTGCAAATGACCAGACACAGTGGCTCAAACCTGTAATCTCAAAGCTTTAGGAGGCCGAGACAGGCAGGTCACTTCAGGCCAGGAGTTTGAGACCAGACTGGCCAACATGGTGAAACACCGTATCTACTAAAAAAAAAAAATACAGAAAAGATTAGCCAGGCATGGTGGTGTGTGCCTGTAATCCCAGCTCTCAGGAGGCTGAGGCAGGAGAATAGCTTGAACCTGGGAGGTGGCAGTTGCAGTGAGCTGAGATCACGCCACTGCACTCCAGCCTGGGTAACAGAGTGAGACGCTGTCTCAAAAAAAAAAAAAAAGAAAAGAAAAGAAAAAGAAAAAGAAAAAGAAAACTACATTCAGTGAAAAGTAAGTTTTCATTTCTTGCAGATCAGGCACCCTCTCTTCAGAGGAAACCAATAATACATTCTTCTACAAATTTTTCTATGCATCAACAAAGATATACATGTATCAGTAAACATATATGTTGATATTTATATGAGAATACCAAACCCAATATTTGTGATCTTGCTTTAGTCACTGAACACATCTCAGTGCTTTTTTTTTTGAGATGGGAGTTTTGCTTTTGTCTCCCAGGCTGGAGTGTGCGGTGATGCAATCTCAGTTCACTGCAGCCTCCGCCTCCCGAGTAGCTGGGATTACAGGTGTGCACCACCGCGCCCGGCTAATTTTTGTATTTTTAGCAAAGACAGGGTTTCACCATGTTGGCCAGGCTGGTCTCGAACTCCTGACCTCAAGTGATCTGCCCACCTCGGCCTCCCAAAGTGCTGGGATTACAGGCATGAGCCACCGTGCCCGGCCCCTCAGTGCTCCTTTTATCCCTACCTAGAATGATCTAACTTATTTTTAAAATCTTCTTACTACCAGTGCTGCAACAAACATTTTCCACATGCATTTCTTATCAGGTGTGCAAGTTTATTTGCCAGATATATTCCTAACAGTAGTGGAACTGTTAGATCAAAGGCATATGAATTTTTTATTTTGATAGATATTGACAAATTGCCCTCTAAAGAGAGCATGTTGATTTATATTCCCTGCCTTTCTGCACTCTTACCAGTGCTGTGCACTTTAAAACTTTCTGATCTTTGCAAAATGTATGAGTAAACAAATGTGTCTTCAGTGATTTTCTTGCTTGCAGTATTGCTCCTTTTGATTCACTGTTCACCCTGCAGCTAGGGTGTGAGTCCAATCCTGTAACTCAGCTATAGAAGATGCTTCTGTGGCTCTTCACTGTCCTTGAAATAGAGTCCCATTTCCTTGACTGGCTCACAAGGCCTTTTGTGTTTGGAGTCCTGTGTAGGTCTCTACTGCCATCCCTCATCTCTTGCTGCCTCACACTCCACATTTCAGCCATGCTAAACTACTCAGCCTGCTCTCCCTTACCTCCTTCCAGACCACTTTCCCATGCTCCACCTGCCTGAGAATACCCTCCACTGCCTGTCTTCCCTGCTCTGGCTCACCCTCATCATTCTATTTTCGGTTTAGATGTGACACCTACTAGGTTATAACAGGGATGCACTGGCTGCCTCCACAGCCCCCTTACTTCACCTTTTAAATTATGCAACACTTGGTACATCAAAATAGTATGTAATATACACGTACGTTATGATGCGTAGTTGTAAAAATAAGCCTATGCACCTACCAACTGCACCTGAAGAACCAGATGGCTGTCAACACTGTAATATGTGCTGCTTTCCTTCCATCATTACTCTTACCACACTGGGTGGTATAGCATCTATACTTGTCTCTATTTCCCACTGGCATCTGAGTCCTGGGAAACAGGTCTGGATCTGACTTGTGCATAGTGGTATTCCAAGGCCAAGAATAGAGCCTGATAAGTTGCAGTCACTTCATAATATTTTTAAATTGAATGTAATAATAGTCAGAAAGGGGATTTTTTAAAAATAGCTCTCAGAAAACAAGTCAGTTATTAAGAACTTAATCATCAGTTCACACTGTACTTTGGGTCATTTTTCCAAAGTCAGAGATCAAGTTATATAGCTTAAGCCTCCTTCTCTGCCTCCTTTGGTGAGGTAGTCTGCTGTGACTTTTCTCTTCTTTTTTTCTTTCGTTCTATTTTTTGGTGGGCGGTACCATTGTTTATTTTAATTTTTCAGTTGTGTATCAATAAGGCTGAACAGTTTCTGAATTACCAGGGATCTATCTTAATATTATAATTGCAAAGTGAGTCAGCTTACTCTTCCGTAGTAATAAGTAATTCAGTTGCTGTACAAAGTTAGAAATGTCATTCGTGACACTGATTTCACAAATTAAATGCTATCACCTACTTGAATTAAATAAGGAAACATATCACTAACGGAATTTAGATTAAGTTAATAATAGTAACTCTAATCTATTAAGGGTGGACCTCATGCTAGGCACACTGTAGATTTTTTGCTGATCTTTACCATTATCCTGGAAAGATAGGAATGATTATTTCCATGTTCAGATGAGGACACGGAGTTTCAAAGGACAAGGGATTGAACCAATGCCACTAAGGTTGGACATCAGAGAGCCAGAACGGGCATCAAAGTCTGTGTCTCCACAAACTCAAGCCCTTTCTCCCATGTCACACAGCATCGCAAACACTCTAACTAAAGAAATAGCACAATGCTTTTAAAAAGTATTTTCCGTATTTTTTTCTTTAAATTTACCCTGGTCTATCACTTTAAAAATCATGTTTATTGTTTTTAAATTATAATCTTTACTATTTTTATATGAGAATGGATATTTACTAAAAATACTTTAATAAAATAGTATATTATTCATAATAAGCACTAAAAGGAAAAACAAAGCAATGTAAGAGGATGGGAGGGGACAAGTCTGGATGTGTCATTAGAAGATGAGTTCAGAGGAGCTTTCTTTGATAAGATGATATTTGAACAGAAGCCTCAATGAAAGGAGGGAGGGAATCTGTGGAGATATTGGGAGTAGAAGGTGGGGAAAGAGGGGTCCCGGGCAAGGTGCACCTGTCTCAATGTGCATATTCATGCCTAATTTGTAGCATATCCCAAGCTATAATATGCTGTTTACGTTTTAGAAAAGATTCCGCTACATTTTATGGAGATTATGAATTGAAAAACTTTTCTTAAGTCCTCAAAACAACTGATTTCTGTTGACTTCCAGACCCCCAAGGGCAAGCTGCATGCTTGCCTGCTTCCTGTTAACTCTGAATGAGGAAAAGGTGGCTCAGGCACCCACTCCCATAGCGAAGCTCAGCGGTGATAGGGGACTTAATGAGATGGCACCTGCAAAACCCAAGCACATGCATGAAAGCTTATTACTATTTTGGTTTTTGCAAGATTGAAAGTCAGGAGCACTCAGCATGGTTATATTTATCAAGCAGAAAGATGTAATTCTCTTGGGTATTAGAAGTAAATGTCCTATTCAAAGCACCTGTGTATTTCTATCTCTCTAGACATGCTGGGGCCCGTTAGACCAAATACCACGTGGATGGTCTCAGCAGACAGTAAAACTCTGGGTAGGGGAAGCTCATCAAAGGGAGATGTTGTCCAGGGCCTGAAAGTGGCACCAGAAAAAGAAAGGGTGGATCTTCACACAGGATGGGTGGAGGGGAAAGGAGGGAAGCTACTTAGTTGGAAACAAAACAAACCCACCCAGTATGAAATTGCACAATAAAAGGAGGAACAGAGAGTTCACAGTGCCAATATGAGAAGAAGTTAAATGCATATTCTAGCAAATTAGCAAATAAAACAGGATGAGAAATAGTGGATCAAGAAGGATTATTAATGAAAAGAACCATGACTTCGGGTTGCTAGGCTCCAGCTTGAGAGTCACCAGCAGGACTAGATATGTCTGGTTAAGGTGGGTGGAAGCTGTCTCCATGTTCACAATCATGTCTGCAAAAATAGAATTGGGATGATGAGAAAAGCCTGAAGGGAAATAAGCTGCTCTTCTACTCTCTCCATTCCTTTTGCATTGCTTCAATTTAACCTTACTACACAAGTGCCAACCTGCAGAAGGATGAGTGGTGTTTTCTACTCAATGAATCATTGAGGTGCTCTCCCAAAGAAACCGTCTGTCAATAAGACACATTTGGAATGCTGACAGGAGACCACGGACTATTAAACAGTAGAATGATTGGACTTTCAGCTCACTTTCAAGGTTTCAGAGGAGAGCACATACAACAAATACTTTTCTTCTAAAGACTCTAGGACCCCCACACTGTTGAATAAATGTCTGTGTGTGTGTGTGTGTGTGTGTGTGTGTGTGTGTCTCCATCTCTCCCTCTCTCCTGCTCTGCAACATTTATGAAAAACTAGTGAAAAACTTGTGCGTGGTTATGGATTCTCAAATCAAGTTTCCCCTGGGTTATTATTCAGATAAACCTAGCAAGAGAATCTTATTGGTGATAATAATTACGATGATGAAAGTAACTTTCCAGGCTGGGTGTGGTGGCTCATCCCTGTAATCTCAGCACTTTGGGAGCCAGAGGTGGGAGGATTGCTTGAGCCCAGGAGTTTGAGACCAGCCTGGGTGACATAAGGAGACCTCATCTCTAAAAACATTTTTAAAATTAGCTGGGCCTGGTGGCATATGTCTATAGTCCCAGCTACTTGGAAGGCTGAGGCAGGAGGATGGCTTGAGCCCAGGAGTTTGAGACCAGCCTGGGCGACATAAGGAGACCTCATCTGTAAAACCATTTTTAAAATTAGCTGGGCCTGGTGGCATATGTCTATAGTCCCAGCTACTTGGAAGGCTGAGGCAGGAGGATGGCTTGAGCCCAGGAGTTTGAGACCAGCCTGGGCGACATAAGGAGACCTCATCTGTAAAACCATTTTTAAAATTAGCTGGGCCTGGTGGCATATGTCTATAGTCCCAGCTACTTGGGAGGCTGAGGCAGGAGGATGGCTTGAGCCCAGAAGGTTAAGACTGCAGTGAGCCATGATTGCACCACTGCACTCCAGCCTGGGCAATAGAGTGGGATCCTGTCTCCAAAAAAAAAGTAACCTCCAATATTTGCATAGGTCGTTATGGTTCATATTTAGTCCCCACAAGAATGCTTAGGTAGTACATATCCCCATTTTACAGATGAGAAAACTGGCTTAGGCACACGCTACCAGAATTCAGAAGCAAGTCTGGATGTTTCGTTAGAAGAGGAATTCAGAGGAGCTTTCTTTGATAAGATGATATTTGAAGCAGAGCAGTCCTAGGGAGAGCTAGGTCTGTGCAGGACTGGACCCTTTATCTCCCTCTGCTTTCCTCTCTGCCCTGGCCAGGGAAGACCACCAAACACGTGCTATCAATCCTCACTCTGTCTTCATAGGGACACCAAATGTCCTGTGCTACTAACATACTTTCCACATGTGGAACTCCTTAGGGCTCACAGCAGCTGGGAGACAATGACATTGCTGATCAACCAACTGCTCTGCTGCTGGTCTCAATAAGCGATGATAAAAAAAAGACCCATCAACTTTTGAGGTCAACCTCCCAGAAGACAAAGCCCAGTGTGGAATCAAGTCCTTGAGGGTGCCAGCTCTGTGTCTGTGCTTCCTCCAGCATCCCGCTCTTTCCCTCTTGCCAAATAGAAACCTTTTGAACTAGCATTTCTCAAAGTACTTAGCAGAATGTTCCAGAAGATGTTAGGCAATGGAATGTGGAGAGGGTAGTGGGAGGATTCTTTGATCAAATGAGCTTGAGAAATGCTCTTGAAGACTTACATGCACACTAGTATAGTAAAGTTTCTGAGGAATCCCACAGTAAAGAACTATTTAATTTTATTTATTTTTGTGGTTCAGATTCTTTTTTTTTCCCCCTCTGAACCCTATCCAAGTCTAGTGGAATATTTCTTTACCCATTATTGAATTGTATAATTATGCAACCCTCCAAAATAATGTCAGAGCAAGGCTGGGCATGGTGGGTCACACCTGTAATTCAAGCACTTTGGGAGGCCAAGGTGGGCGGATCACCTGGGTCAGGAGTTCAAGACCAGCCTGGCCAACATGGTGAAAGTCTGTCTCTACTAAAAGTACAAAAATTACCTAGGCATGGTCGTGTGTGCCTGTAATCCCAGCTACTGGGAGGCTGAGGCAGGAGAATCGTTTGAACCTGCGAGGCAGAGGTTGCAGTGAGCCAAGATCGTGGCATCGTACTCCAGCCTGGGCGACAGAGTAAGACTCTGTCTCAAAACAAACAAACAAACACAAAAAGACAAAATAATATCAGTGCATCGAATGTTCTGGAAATGCCTAGCTTCCTGAACATGGCCTAGTATACAGTAGCACTTACAGTTGTTGAAAATGTTTAGGTATTTTATAAATCAATCCCCAGTATTTATATAAAAGAATGAAACTATAGCCAATTAAAAAACCATGTTCATTTGACACTGCTATTGTTCAGTGGTTCTCACATTTTGTTGCAATTAGAATCACCAGCGGGAACTTTAAAATTTGTGATGCCCATGCTGCATGCTAGACCCATTCAATCAGAAACTGTGGGATTGTGGCCAAGGCATCAGTATTTTTAAAGTTCTCCAGGTGATTTTAATGTGCAGCCAAAGTTGATAACAAAAGGTATGAATAACTACCCAATGGCAAAGAGCAGATATGGGACTGAGAAGAGTTTCTGGGGTAGGTGATATGCACCACTTGAAAACTGTCCATGAATTTATGAAATTCGTCCCTGTCAAAACCAAGATAAATGCTAGAGACTTAGCCTATAGTTTTACCATTCTAATCAGTAAACATGTGTTTCTAATATGCATGCAAATTGGTTTAATTACACACAAAAATTTCTGGCTTATGTAGATTGCAGAAGGCTGCAGATTGGACATTTGTTGCATCATATGACAATTTGGTTCAAGGTGGACAAACACAGGTAACAATGAAAGACACTGAAGAGTTGGCTTGTAAAATGGGATTTTGCAGATATGTAACACAATTGGTTTATGAACCAATTTCCTAAATACTCTGGAAAATGTTCCCCTTCCAAACTACTAGCCCATCATGGATACATGCAAATGGTGGCTGAGCGCTAAAGCTCAGGTGATTTTCATCACTCAGGGGAGTCATGAGGAAAGAAGAGGCACTTAAGATGGAGCTTAGATCTCTCAAGGAAGAATAGATCTTAAGCCACATAGAGAGTTCTGAGAAGTCAGGAATTAAGTAACAGTAAAAACAATAATAGCTAGACTTTACTAAATACCAGGCTATATTCTATGTGTCAGTTACTTCATTTAATCCTCATTTATGAGAGAGGTACTATTTTTATCTCCATTTTCCTGGGGAGGAAACTGGGGGGATTCAGTGAGTTTGTGTATGCAAAGTGCTTGGCACTGGAGCTGGCACATGTTCAACACTCAATAGTGGTGGCTTCTAATTTTTGGATCATAGAATGTTAGAGTTGGAAGAGACCTTAGAGATCATTAGTGAAACCCATCATTTTATTTCTTAAAAATAGAATAAAACTGGCCAGGCGCAGTGGCTCACGCCCATAATCCCAGCACTTTGGGAGGCCGAGGTAGTCAGATCACCTGAGGTCGGGAGTTTGAGACCAGCCTGACCAACATGAAGAAACCCCACCTTTACTAAAAATACAAAATCAGCCAGGCGTGGTGGCACAGGCCTGTAATCCCAGCTACTCGGGAGGCTGAGGCAGGAGAATCGCTTGAAACCAGGAGGTGGAGGTTGCAAGTGAGCTGAGATCGTGCCATTGCACTCCAGCCTGGGCAACAAGAGCGAAACTCCATCTCAAAAATAAGTACATTAAAATTAAAATTAAATAAAACAAAACCAAATGGTAACAATAGAGGATTTCAATATTTAGAATCTGCCTGAGATTCGGCTATGATCCAATGTTATGGGTGATGGTAAAATCCTATCTACCAAACCCCTCCTCTATAGATAGCTCTGTTCTTTGCTCCTGATGGCTGAAGTCCCTCAAGTAGAGACCTCACAGGTCCTTTAAGCGGTGGCCATAGAACAGCATTCCCTGACCACCTGCTTTATGTCACCCTGGAATGGAGGCTCTGACTGGCATGAAAGATGGTGAAAGAACATTCTCTCTTTCCCTAAATGTCCACAGAAAGATACAATTTTAGAATAACTAAGCATAGGCGGGGCACAGTGGCTTCTGCCTGTAACCTCCACACCTTGGGAGGCTGAGGCAGGCAGATTGCTTGAGCTCACAAGTTCAAGACCAGCTTGGGCAACATGCAAAATCTTGGCTCTACAAAAAATACAAAAATTAGCTGGGCATGGCAGCACACACCTGTAGTCCCAGCTACTTAGGAGGCTGAGGTGGGAGGATTGCTGAACCCAACAGGTGGAAATTGCAGTGAGCCGAGATCGCATCACTGTACTCCAGCCTGGGCAATAGAGCTAGAACTTGTCTCAAAACAAAATAATTTTTAAAAATGAAGCATAAATGACTAGATATGTCACTTACCAAGTGATATAGGAGTCAGCTCATTGTTTATTCATTCACTGGGCAACTGTTTATGGAGTAGGGTTAACACTTATTGAGCAATCACCATGTGGTAGATGCTGTGGTTGTTATAATGTGCCTCCAAGATCTCGCTTCTTGAATGAATGATTCCAGCTGCAGGGAGTGCTGTTGGCAGGCCGTCTTCAGCTGTCAGCCCCCTTCAGAGGATGCCTTAAATAAAGAGAGCTAATTTGCCCAAGGATACACCTCCAACACATCCTGGGGTTTCTCTTATCCAATGACGTATTGACATAGAGTGGCAGGGAATTGATAAAAGCATAGCCCTCTTGCCCCAACCAGGGACAGTTCTGAAAGATTGTCTCATGTTTAGAACTCTTTGCAGGGTTGACTGGGCTTTCAGCCCTTCCCCATTCCTGCTCCCAGCACTTTATCCATTCATTCATTCATTTCACAAACATTAATTAAGTACTTTTCATGTGCCAGAATCCGCAGGCAAGAGTATATTGGATATATATTCAACATACTCTATACCACATAGACTCTACCTCATGTTCAAGATGCAGAAGATGTCCTCAGGGATGAAAAGAATCTAATAGAACATTAATATTAATTCCTTGCTTGGGTCTCTGCTGAAAACAAAATGTAGAGAAACTCATTAAACTGTTATTTAATAGAGACAAATAATAGGAACTGAACCATGTCATAATAGATTAATTAATTCTCCCAAAACTAATTGAGAAAGGAGTCGTCAATAGATATCATCATTGGAACCTAATGGTTTAATTTGGCAGACATCCCAGATAACATTTGAGGTCTATCTGTGTGGGATAAACCTTGCTGCCTTATTCTCCAGGAATGAATACATATATATTCCAAGTACAAATGCAGAGTCAGCTGAATGCTTATGCAAGCATATTATGAGGGCTGTGGTATACTGTATGAATTAATAGCATAATTAATAACACAGGTCTACATATAAATAATGCATAACATATGTTATATTTATCTCAAAGTATTTTAGTAAAATAATGATATTCCATGTCTTAAAAAATAAACTTTATGAGGGAAGAAATGTTTATCTATTACTATTATATGATTTATTGATAATTTGTTTTAATGATTATGATTTACAGGCAAACTGATTTTTGGTTTTGCCCAGTTTTATTTTCATACTGAAGAAGTAGGAAGAAATATTCAGGTTATTCAAGATGGAGTGAGAGGAAATGTCCATTTCATATGGTGCTCTAGGATAAGAATTCTACAATCAACAACAAAATACGTCTTTAAGACGGCAGCATGTCTTCTTTAACTGTGCCTGCAATTTATGCATTTTACCACCAGAGGGAGATAAGTAATAACAGTCATTGAAAGCTCCTAAGCATACAGGCTCCCAAGTGCGTCAGTTTTTTTGATTCAAGATAATTCACTCTCCCCCTAAATAATAACCATACACTTTCAAATTTTGAATGAACTATATAGTTTCTAAAATGTAAAAATAGGTTATATTTAAGCAATCTATTTACTGAAAAACAATACCTTAGAAACGGGTCAACAAACTTTGTAAGGCAGATAGTGTAATAAATATTTAGGCTTTGTGAGTCACGATTTCTGTTGTAACCACTCAACTTTGCCATGTAGTTGGAAACAGCCATAGGCAATATGTAAATGAATGAGTACCCTATTTCAAGAAAACTTTAGTTATAAAATCAGGCAGTGAACTGGGTTTGGCCCATAGGCTATAATTTGCTGATCACTAACTCAAAATTAAGTATTATGAATTCAGTTGCCTACAATAAAGCGGGCTCTGTAGAGACCGTGACAAATCAGGGAGTATACATTTTATTTAATAGCCAGCCCCACTCAGCTCCAGCCGATAGTGACCAGGCAGAATGTGAGCCTAGCATGGCCAGATCTTTCTATTTTTCAAAAACAGATGGAAATCTGTATTTTTACATATTTCTCTATTTTAAAATTTTGGCAGTTAGTTCAGACAACACCACCACCACCACCATACACACTTTGGGTACCCAGCAGAACAGCTGCACAGACTGCATTTGCCCTGCTGAGCAGCTTCTGCTGCAGAGCAACTTTTAAAAATTAAAAATTAACGAGGCCAGGCATGGTGGCTCATGCCTGTAATCCCAGCACTTTGGGAGGCCGAGGTGGGTGGATCACCTGAGGTCGGGAGTTCGAGACCAGCCTGACCAACATGGAGAAACCCTGTCTCTACTAAAAATACAAAGGCGTGGTGGTGCATGCCTGTAATCCCAGCTACTCAGGAAGCTGAGGCAGGAGAACTGCTTGAGCCAGGGAGGCAGAGGTTGCAGTGAGCCGAGATCGCGCCATTGCACTCCAGCCTAGGTAACAAGAGCGAAACTCCGTCTCGAAAAAAAAAAAAAATTAACCAATATGCTGAAGATAGATGTGGAGATTTCTATCATTATCTTTCATGTAAGTAAAGGAAATCAAAATATTTTACCCCAAAATATATTACTTTGACATATTTTGAAACTGCTGCAGAGCTGGCAAACCGAAATGGCCTTGCAAAGCTGTCTTTTATGGGGAAAATTTTGCATCTGTAGAGAATCTCCATCAACACAACCAGGCTCCCCTGCTCTAGGAGAGATTGAGAGTCTTATACCTTTAAAAGTCTAAAAAGAAACAGTTACCTTTGAGGGAGCCTTTATCTACATAACAATGCCAGCTCTGCTAGCCAAGCCTATTGCTTTCTCCGGCCCTTAAACTGTTCTGCCACTAAAACCTGTTTGGGGGCAAGCACTGAGTTGTCATTCTTTCTTTAATCTCCAGATAGTGTATAAGCTTCTGTATTGTTAGGTTGGATCTTCATTCTGAAAGCTCCTGTGTAGACATGCTAAATTGTATGCCTCTTCTGCTATTAATCAACCCGCCTCGTGTCAGTGACTTTTTTTAGTGAACCTTTAGAGGCCCAAGAGCCTATGGCCCCCACATAAACACCTGCATAGCACTGATTAAGTGGGAGGCACTATTCTAAGTGCTTTGTCTGTATTAGCTCATGAATTATCTTCACAACAACCTTGTAAGGTAGGTGCCATTACTGTTTCCTCCTGGGCAAAGAGAAGTTGAGTAACACCCACGGTTACACAGCTGAGGTGTGGCAGAGCTGGGATTTGAACCTAGGCAGCTCTAAGGTAGAGTCTGTACACATAACCCACTAGGCTGTAACTTATCAGAAAGGGGTCTTGATCCAGACCCCCAAGAGAGGGTTCTTGGTTCTTGCACAAGAAAGAATTCGGGGCGAGTCCACGGAGTGAAGTGAAAACAAGTTGATTAGGAAAGTAAAGGAATAAAGAAGGGCTACTCCATAGGCAAAGCAGCAGCACTGGCTGCTTGACTAAGGACACTTACAGTTATTTCTTGATCATATGTTAAACAAGGGGCAGATTATTCATGAGTTTACTGGGAAAGAGGTGGTCAATTCCTGGAACTGAGGGTTCCTCCCTTTTTTAGACCATATAGATTAACTTCCGGATGTTGCCGTGATACCTATTAACTATCATGGCACTGGTATGGAGTGTCTTTTAGCATTCTAATATATTATAATTAGTGAATAATAAACTGAGGACAACCAGAGGTCACTTTTATTGCCATCTTGATTTTGGTGAGATTTGGCTGGCTTCTTCATTGCATGCTGTTTTATCAGCAAGGTCTTTATGATTTGTACCTTGTGCTGACCTCCTATCTCATCCTGTGACTTAGAACGCCTAACCTCCTGGGAATGCAGCCCAGTAGGTCTCAGATTCATTTTACCCAACCCCTATTCGAGATGGAGTCTCCCTTCCATGGCTGCTTTCCTCTCTTAATCCCACACTAAAGCTACAGCAATAGAGAGAGAGAAGGAGACTCCTGTCTCTCTTCTAACTAGACTTGGGCCTCAGGGTCAAGGTTTCTTCCCAGTCAACTTATCTTCCCATCCCAAGTACAGACTTTGTGGCTTTGGGGAAAGTCCTGTCCGAGATGACTTCATCCCCTACTGTGAGGCAAACTCCCTAGCAAATGTCAAGTTGAAAGTCTGGATCATCCCATCACTTCTGTGTTTATGTTTTATTGTCATTATTTTTTGGTAAAGCTTACTGCTCTGGAATTTGGATTAACTCTACATACAATATTTAGTTTAATTATCCGTCGTGCTTTTCTAATTTGTTCTAGCAAGCCCCAAGAAAATGACTTCAGATGTGTGTGGAAAGATTTCTTTCTTAAAGCTACAGTAACTGAATATAAGAAAAGACCATCAAATGGAAATTAAAATTGCTTTACAAGGATAGCGACAACTCATGTCTAAGTTTGCTCAGTTGAAATCACAGTTCTGAGAGAGAAGTAGAATTTTTTTTCTCTAGCAAACTTAAAAGAAATGACAAATTAGGCACTTATGTCACTTTTCTGAAATGCAGCTATGACTTTTACTGCTGATCCTTGAAGATATTCTTAAAAGTAATTTCAGCTGCAAAGGAAATGCAGGAGGCAAAACAAATTATAGTCCCTCTTTTCAAAAAATGCGAATACCTCTGGGAGACCAGTGAAGCTATCAGTCATAAACAATTTAATATGCAATACTTTTCGCAGCAATGTTTTCCTTCTAATGCCCACCGAAGCTAGATTCTGCTGGGAAAGGAAAGTTTTAGAACTTCTGGGGTCATGTGAGGCTTATGGTGATAATGGATGTAGTTTCATAACAGAAACAGGGTTTGCTTGGAACTGTCCCAGTTTTAAAACTGAAAGTCTTGTATCCCAGGAATGCCCTCAGTACCAGGCAAACCGGGACGCTCAGTGACCCTAAGATCACCGGACAGCGTTTGCGATTTCCTGTGTAGTTCCAGCTCTCACTTCCCTCCCCTCCTCACAGCTAAGCCATCTTAACTGCCACTTACAGGTGTGGCCCCACAAGCTCTGAATAACCTCCTCAGTGCTTTCCAAACCTCCTTGATTGTGAGAATCACCTGGGTGCTTGCCAAACCCAGATTCCCAGGCTGCACTTTTGGTAATTCTCATCCAGAGGTTTGCAGTAGGTCCTGAGAGTTGGTAAATTTACCAAAGCCAGGGGAGTCTTATAATTGGGGAAGTTTGGGAAGCACTAATTAGCTTACATTCAAAGGGGTATGCGAGTACTTCTAGTTCAAGAACCAGGAGACTCAGCATAATCCACACTCACTGTGGTCTGGCATGGCTACTGGGACTGTCAGAGGTGTCCGAACCAGAACAACTTCATCTTGAATAGGGCTGGGTAAAATGAGGATAAGACCTGCTAGGTTGCATTCCTAGGAGGTTAGGCTTATTCACAGGAGGATAAAAGGTCAGCACACGATACAGGTCATAAAGACCCCACTGATAAACAGGATGTGGGCAAGAAGCCAGCCTAACCCCACCAAAACCAAAATGGCAACAAAAGTGACCTCTGGTCATCCTCATTGCTCATCATAGACTAATTATAATGCATTAACATGATAAAAGACACACCCACAAATAGTATAACAGTTTACAAATGCCATGGCAATGTCTGGAAGTTACTCTATACGGTCTAAAAAGGGGAGTAACCAGCCCAGCACAGTGGCTTATGCCTGTAATCCCAGCACTTTGGGAGGCCAAGGTGGGAGGGTCACTTGAGATCAGGAGTTCAAGATCAGCCTGGTCAATATGGCAAACTCCTTCTCTACTAAAAATACAAAAGTTAGCTGGAAGAACCCTCAGTTCCAGGAGAAACCCCTGCCCATTTCCAGGAAAACTCATGGATAATCCATCCCTTAAATAGCATAAAATCAAGAAATAACCATAAAAATAGCCAGCTAGCGGCCCTTGGGGCCGACCTATGGAGTAGCCATTCTTTTATTCCTTTACTTTCTTAATCAACTTGCATTCACTTTACTCTAAGGGCTCACCCCAAATTCTTCCTTGCACGAGATCCAAGTGCCCTTTCTTAGGGTCTAGGGATCAGGACCCCTTCCCAGTAAGAGGACCATTGCTAGCAACGTGGTTTCCAGGGGGCTCCCACACACACTTAGGAGCTGATCCCTGAATCTGTGTCCAGGGGCTGACCTTTCCTGCCTGCTGACAGAGGTCTCTGGTTCTTCCTGCTTTCCTGAATGTCTGAAAATAGCTTATTCTGAGAGTCACCGTGTTCTGTCCCTGTACTCTAATGGAGCCTACTGCTCGCAAGGTCATTGCCCTGTGCGTGAAACTGCCACATCTCACCTCTACCTGCAGCTGGGGTTGCTTCTCTGTGAGTCTTCGCTGTTCCTGGCCTCTCCTAGTTTCTTCTGTAGACTGTGTTTAATGCCTTTCGGTCCAAATATTTTAAGAGATTCACCACGATGAGCAGAATGCAAAAGGCAAGGGCACTTAAGGGTGTGAGCCCCTGAGCTGACTGCTGAGGTTGAACTCCATCTGTGTGATCTTGGGCCTCGGTTACTTAACCTGTGAAATGGGGATAATCATAGTATTGATGTCCTTACATTTTTCGCAGGGTTAAATGAGAAGATATCTGTAAAGCATTTAGCATGGTGCCTGACACCTCTGAAACTGTAAATGTTAGCTATCATCCTCACTCTTATTGTTACTAGTGTTCTTATCATCATTAATTGTTATTATATTATTTTTACTAGGAAGTAGGAGAAGGATATAGTAGAGCAGGAGAAGATCCTTTATCTTTTAAAAAAATTTGCCATGGAGGCTGAGTGCAGTGGCTCATTCCCATAATCCCAGCACTTTGGGAAGTTGAGGCAGGAGGATCACTTAAGCCCAAGAGTTTGAGACCAGCCTGGGCAACATAGAGAGACCCTATCTCTACAAAAAGTCAAAAAATTAGCTGTGCATGGTGGTATGTGCCTGAGTTCCAGCTACTTGGGAGGTTGAGGTGGGAGGATTGCTTGAGCCCAGGAAGTCAAGCCCACAGTGAGCCATGATCACGCTACTGCTTCCAGCCTGGGCCGCAGAGTAAGACCCTGTCTCAAAAAACAAACAAACGGCCAAATGCAGTGGCTCACACCTGTAATCCTGCCACTTTGGGAGACAGAGGCAGACAGATCACTTGAGATCAGAAGTTCAAGACCAGCCTGGCCAACATGGCGAAACCTCATCTCTACTAAAATTACGAAAATCAGCCAGGTGTAGTGGCATATTCCTGTGGTCCCAGCTACTTGGGAGGCTGAAGCACGAGAATCTCTTGAACCCGGGGGGTAGAGGCTGCAGTGAGCCAAAATCACACCACTGCACTCCAGCCTGGGTGACAGAGTGAGACTCTGTCTTAAAAACAAAACAAAACAAAACAAAAAAGTGAAAACAAAAACCAACCAAACAAAAATGTGCCCAAGGCTTTTGAAAAAGACATTCTCCCTTTTCTTCATCTGCTCATCCTTCCTCACCATACCAAAGGATTACAGCAGCTGTAGTTTCAAAAGGAACATCAGGATGCATGGCCTGACCGTTCAGTGGGAAGAATTTAATTTCCAAACACTTCTAGAAAATTCCAGTGATATGATCATGCATTTGATTTCTGCTTAGAGGACCAAGAATTTAAACTAAGATTATTTCATATAGATACATTGGATGTATGGAAGTTTTCTGGGATGGTCTATAAATCCAGCCTCCCAATATGTTGTGAAATCCTAATAGCCAACTCACATCTGGATTTTAGGAATATAACCCATTGCTATGACAACTATTAATTATATCATGTGTTGCCCCAATTCAGTGCATTGGAGTACTCTCCAAAGGGAAACACGTTTACATGAATCAATTTATCTTTCATCTCATATCAAAAAACCAATCAGATTATTTTTGCCCAGCAGGTCTGTTATTAAAGGAACAATTTTGCCTTTTAGCCCCTACTTATTGATGAACAGAATTCATCTTGTTTATAATACCAGTATGAAAGACAAGGTCTTCGGCAGATGAAAGAAAGCCAGTTCTTCAGCACTACACTTCAGACGTGTACATGCACAGGCCGGCAGTCACTATTTTTCCAGAGTCTTCTCCACATGGAAGGGTTAGAAAAGAGGAAATCCCAGTTGCACTCTCAATGAAACAGCCACTGAGTGCTCCAAAGCATGGTTTTTACCAATGCACTTTTTTTTTTTTTTTTTTTTGGAGATGAAGTCTTGCTCTGTTGCCCACGCTAGAGTTCAGTGGTGATCACACCACCACTGCAACCTCTGCCTCCCGGGTTCAAGCTATTCTTCTGCCTCAGCCTCCCGAGTAACTGGGATTACAGGCACCCACCACCGTGCCCAGCTAAGCTTTTTGTATTTTTAGTAGAGATGGGGTTTCACCACCTTGACCAGGCTGGTCTTGAACTGCTGACCCTGTGATCCACCCGCTTCGGCTTCTCAAAGTGCTGGGATTATAGGCGTGAGCCACCATGCCTAGCCAACAATGTACGTTTTTGACTCTAGGTCTCTCACACGCAATATCTCAAGCTTTCCAGCAGTGGTCGTGTTACCAGTGGTGGAATTCATACAAATCTGCAGCAAACTCGATCCTTGTCTCCTTGGAGGAAAGAATTCGGCCCAGCGGTAGACATAGGTTTACAGCAAAGGGAAAGACTGCGGCAAGTTTTAGAGCAGGGATGAGAGTTTATTAAAATGTTCTAGAGCAGAAGCAAAAGGAAGCAAAGTACATTTGGAAAAGGGCCAAGCTGGCAACTTGAGAGGCCAACTGCCCCATTCAGTCTTTGACTTGGGGATTTATACATTGGCATGACTTTGGGGTTTTCTTTTCTCCTCCCTTGATCCTTCCCTTGGGGCGTGCTATTGCTCAACCACCACATGCACAGTGTTGCTGAGCACTTGGGAGGGTGACTGTATGCATAGTTTATTTTACTGAGGTTGTTCACATGCTCTGTAGGGACAATTTTCCCTTACTGATTGACTGTTCCCAGATGAAGGTCATATACCCGTCACTTTGCCTCTTAGTGTGCATGCTGGAGCCTGCTTCTCCAACTCCTGAAATCTTACTGAGAAGCTGCTGATCAGCAGCTCCAGATATTTTCTATCTACTGGGAGCCTGTCTTTGTCTGGTGCTGGCTGTGACCAATTATCATTCCAGAGAGACAGTTTAACAACTGCCTGGTCATCACCTGATGGTCACCTGACACTCCTGGGGGTGCCCTCTCCTGCCCTGCTCACGTCTGCCTATCTACTCTAACAGAAACATTCTAACAACACACTATAGTTTTCACGTGGCAGCTAACTTTGCACAGGCATTGCAAATTCAGTTGGGAAGAGCTCCACCTATGATTTTTGTCTGAGACTTTAAGGTTAGTAAAGAAAGTCAGATGTTTCTCCTCCACTGGGACTCCCATGAACTCAAAACCTCAAAGACGTTTCACCGAAATGACAGGCAATGTTATTTTGGTTAAAGATGTGCTTCTTCTTCAAGGAAAAGTGAAAGCATCTCAGCTTCAGGAGTGATATGACTATGTGCCCTTCATGGCATGGAAATGAAGAGACCACTCCCTTCAAGGCAGTGAGTCAAAGTTCCATTGGGGTCCATGTTGCTCCTAAGAATCCTTTAAAAGCTGAGCATGGTGGCTCACGCCTGCAATCCCAACAATTTGGGAGAATGAGGAAGGAGATTTGGTTGAAATCTAAGGAATTTAAGACCAGCTTGGGCATATTAGTGAGACCCCATCTCTCCAAGACCTAAAAAATTAGCCAGACATGGTGGCACCCACCTGTAGTCCTAGCTACTCAAGACACTGAGTGGGAGGATTGCTTGAGCCCGGGAAGTCGAGGCTGCAGTGAGTGATGATTGTGCCACTGCATTCCAGCCTGGGTAGCAGAGTGAGACCCTGGCTAAAATAAAATAACACAAAACAAAAACTTACTTGTGTTGAGTTCCTTTTGTGCTGTTCACTCAGATGATATCCACCCTAGCCTCTTCTTCCTTGGCAGTCCCAACCAGTACCATAGCACTTAGCACTTTAGCATGTAAGGGATGTTAGTGGAGTGTCCACAGCTAAACCAGAACCTACTTGAGAGTAGAGACTGTGAGCTGTCCTTTTTGTCTCTCATAGCTCCTATAATTCCCGTGGCTGGCCGGGTGTGGTGTCTCATGCCTGTAATCCCACCCCTTTGGGAGGCCAAGGCGGGCGGATCACCTGAGGTCAGGAGTTCAAGACCAGCCTGGCCAAAATGGTGAAACCCCGTCTCTTCTAAAAATGTAAACATTAGCTGGGCATGGTGGTGGGTGCCTGTAGTCCCAGCTACTCCGGAGACTGAGGCAGGAAAATAGCTTGAACCCGGGAGGCAGAGGTTGTAGTTAGCCAAGATGGTGCCACTGCACTCCAGCCTAGGCAAAAAGAGTAAGACTCTGTCTCAAAAAATAATAATTCTAGTGACTGATGAAGATGAAGAAGAAAGATGATGATGACAGGTTGGCAGCAATAGTAGCTAACATTTTGGACTACCAAAGCTGATGCTGCACTGTTTTCACTGGATTTCTCATTTATCCTCACAAGACTGCTTTGTGGTACAGATGAAGAGGCTGAGACTGAGAAAGGTTAAAGGGCTTGTTAAGATTACTGTAGGGTTGAATAGTCTCTCCCCAGTATTCATTTCTACTCAGAATCTGTGAATGTGACCTTATTTGGAAATAGGATCTTTATTAAGTTTAAGATGAAGTCATACTGGGTTAGGTTGAGCCCTAAAGTCAATGATTGATGTCCTTAGAAAAAGAGGAAAATGTGGACACAGAGACACAGAGGATGCACATAGGTTAAGAGGCCATGTGAAGACAGAGGCAGAGGTTGGAGTGATGCTGCCACAAGCCAAGGAATGCCAGGGATTGCTGGCAACTACCAGGAGCTAGAAGAGAGACAGGAAGCAGATCCTTTCTCTAAACCTCCAGAAAGAACCAATCCCAATGAAACCTTGATTCTGGCCTTCTAACCTCCAGAACTGTTAGAGAATACATTTCTGTTGTCTTAAGCCACACAGTTTGTGGTAACTTGTTACAGAAGCCTTAGCTGATGGATACAGTAGTTTCACAGATAGTTGGTTAAGTATACTGACTTGAGTGGTGTATTAGTCCATTCTCATGCTGCTAATAAAGACATACCCAAGACTGGGTAATTTATAAAGGAAAAAAGTTTAACTGACTCACAGTTCCACAGAGCTGGGGAGACCTCAGGAAACTTACAGTCATGGTAGAAGGGGAAGCAAACACGTCCTTCTTCACATGGTGGCAGCAAGGAAAAGTGCAGATCAAAGTGGGGAAAAAGTCCCTTATAAAACCATCAGATCTCATGATATCACTATCATGAGAAGACCATGGAGTAACAGTCCCCATGATTCAATTACCTCCCACATGTTCCCTCCTATGATACGTGGAAATTATGTGAACTACAGTTCCAGATGAGATTTGGGGCCCAGCACAGTGGCTCATACTTGTAATCCCAGCATTTTGGGAGGCCAAGGCAGGCAAATCACTTGAGGTCAGGAGTTTGAGACCAGCCTGGCCAACATGGGGAAACCCCATCTCTACTAAAAATTAGCTGGGCACGGTGGCACACACTTGTAGTCCCAGCTACTTGGGAAGCTAAGGCAGGAGAATCGGTTGAACCTGGTAGGCAGAGGTTGCAGGGAGTAGAGATTGTGCCACTGCACTCCAGCATGGGAGACGGAGTGAGACTTTGTCTCCCAAAAAGAAAAAAAGATGAGATTTGGGTGGGGACACAGTCGAAACCATATCCAGTAGTGACTTCAACCAACCTCTAACTCACCTCCCTCATCTGAGAGATCTGGATAGCATTGATTGCTATGAGAATCCAATGTAATAATGTAACTGCCCAATGGGTTCTCCTTACCCTCTGCCTAGACAGAGCTGATTTATTAAGACAGGGGAATTGCATTAGAGAAAGATTTCTATTAATGCAGAGCTGGCTGTATGAAATTTTATTATTACTCAAATCGGTCTTCCTGCAAATTTGGGAATTGGAATTTTTAAGTATAATTTGGTGGGTAGGCAGCCAGTGAGTTGGGAGTGCTGATTGTTTGGGTTGGAGATGAAATCAAAGGGAGTTGAGTCACTTCCTGGTTGGGGGCCACAAGACCAGATGAGCCAGTTTATCGATCTGGGTGGTGCCTGCTGATCCATGGAGTACAGGGTCTGCAAAATATTTCAAACACTGAACTTAGGTTTCATAAGAGTGATGTTATCCCCAGGAGCATTTGGGGAGATTCAGAATTTTGCAGACTCCAGCAGCGTGACTCCTAAACCATAATTTCTAATCTTGTGGCTAATTTGTTAGTCCTGCACAGGCAGTCTAGTCCCCAGGCAGGAGGGGGATTTGTTTTGGGAAAGGGCTGTTACTGTCTTTGTTTTAAACTATAAACTAAGTTCCTTCCAAACTTAGTTCAGCCTATGCCCAGGAATGAACAAGGACAGCTTGGAAGTTAGAAGCAAGATGGAGTTGGTTAGGTCAGATCTCTTTCACTGTAATGATTTTGTCAGTTATAATTTTTTGCAAAGGTGGTTTCAGTAACACTTTTGCCACAACATAATCCTTGGCTCTCAGTGTGCTTTGTTGTTTTTGTTAAAGAACTTCATAACGTGTAGTAATGCAAGCATTTGAATATGCACAGAGCCCCTCTGGAAGCATCCACAGAGAATTGGTCGAGGAGATTGTCTCTGTGTAACTGCCCAGGGGCTTCTTCCTGCCCACCGCACAGACAAAACCAATTCACTGAGACCACAGGATTGTAATAAAGAAAGAGATTAGTAGACACAAGGCTGGCCATGCCATGTGGGAGACAGAGTTATTACTCAAGTTGATCTCCCAGAAGATTCAGAGGCTAGGATTTTTCAAGGATAGTTCGTTGGGCCAGGGAGTCTGCTTCTGGATGAGATCAAGACTGGTGGGAAGGGGCCTGTGGGTCCGGGTGGAGCTATTGCCAAAATGCAAAAACCTGAAAAGACATTTCAAAAGACCAGTTTTAGATTCCACAGTAGAGATGTTATCTGCAGGAGTAATTGGGGAGGATGCAAATCTTGTGATGGCCGGAATAATGGCTGGTAATCATTTCTGTACCTTAGCAGAATTCAGGCTCTTCACATCCTCCCCGCGGCATTTCAGTCTCTTTACAAAGGCATTTAATTTTGGAGAAGGGCTATTACCATTTAAACTATAAACCAAATGTCTCCCAAAGTTAGCTTGGCACAAGCCCAGGAATAATTAAGGGCAGCTTGGATGTTAAAGGCAAGGTGGGGGTTGGTTAGCTCAGATCACTTTCACTGTCGTAATTTTCTCACTGTTACGGTTTTTGCAAAGGCAGTTTCATCTGGGGATAGGAACTGGTTGCGGGGAGTCAGGTGTGGGTGAGGACTTAGTCTTCACTGTTTACCTTTTTGCAGTATTGAATTGGGTTACGTATTCATGCAGCACCTATTTTAAAAGGTAAAAGTTTAAGTTATAAAGAGCTATGTGACAGTTATTCCCTGTGACTCACTTTCCTCTTTTTCTGTTTCTCTCTGTTGCTGTATCTTTGGTGAAGCAGAGGGTAGAGGACATCATGGGTCAATGAGCTGTGGGGTGGGGCCCAGGACAAGGATAAACATTCCAGATCAAGAGTTGAGTGCTTGTCATATACACCATGGAATACTATGCAGCCATAAAAAAGGATGAGTTTGCGTCCTTTGTAGGGACATGGATGCAGCTGGAAACCATCATTCTTAGCAAACTATCACAAGAACAGAAAACCAAACACCGCATGTTCTCACTCATAGATGGGAACTGAACAATGAGATCACTTGGACTCGGGAAGGGGAACATCACATACTGGGGCCTATCATGGGGAGGGGGGAGGAGGGAGGGATTGCACTGGGGAGTTATACATGATATAAATGATGAATTGATGGGTGCTGACGAGTTGATGGGTGCAGCACACCAACATGGCATAAGTATACATATGTAACAAACCTGCACGTTATGCACATGTACCCTAGAACTTAAAGTATAATAAAAAAAAAAAAAAGAGAGAAAAAAAAAAAACGAGTTGAGTGCTTGTCTCCCACACGGTACTCCCACTTCCTGCTCAGAGGCCACTTGCTGCTATCTTCATTGTGCATGTCAGGCAAAGCAAGTTACCCCCATCCCCCATATACTCAGACCTCCAATCATTTGTCAAGTAGCTCATACAGTGTTATGTCGAGGGCCTGGGGCAGTTCCTGCCCACAGCAAGTGCTCAGCTGAAATGCACTGAGGTACATGGCTGGAGCCCTACCCAGATTCTTACTGGATGAAGGTTTCCTCCCTCTCCTTGTTAGGCTGAGCCCCAGGCAATTTTTCCAGAAGGGGTACAGCTGTGGGGAGAGGAGGGGGTACATACAGCACACAGAAATAATTATATCTTCTCTTCCATCCCTCTTATGCCAATCTTTCAGAATTTATGAAATACCAAGCAATGTAATCAAATCAGGAATCTGTTGTACACATTGTGGGCCTGAAATACCAAAGGCAGCACAGTGAGGAACAGAAAGGAGGAATGCAATCTGTTTCCAGCAAGTTAAGGTAGAATTGAGCTTGCCTTGACCTCCCACACCTTCTCACTTAGCCTTTCACCAGAAAAGTCATGTGATTTCCCCTTCTCTCTAATGTGTACTAATGTACAGTATTTGTAGTAGATGAAATTGCCATGCAGGAATTTGGGCTGCTGGTATCTGAGGAGGCAGATGTCTTGTAAAGAGGTTAGCATGAACCTGTGGGGAGGGATGTCGCCCACTGCCAGGGATCTACAGCTGAGACTGCTCTGCCTGGGCCTCCCGCATGCTGGCTGACATCTGGCTGGACTGGAACTGTAACCACCCAATGGGTTCACCTTGCTCGCTGCCTAGACAGAGCCAATTTATCAAGACAGGGGAATTACAATAGAGAAAGAGTAATTCACACACAGCCGGCTGTGCGGGAGTCCAGAATTTTATTATTACTCAAATTAGTCTCCCCGAGCACTACGGGATCAGATCTTTTAAAGACAACTTGATGGTTGGGCGTGGTGGCTCACACCTGTAATCCCAGCACTTTGGTAGTCCAAGGTCAGTGGATCACCTGCGGTCAGGACTTCAAGACCAGCCTGGCCAACATGGAGAAACCCCATCTCTACTAAAAATAGAAAAATTAGCTGGGCGTGGTGGCACGCGTCTGCAGTCCCAGCTACTCGGGAGGCTGAGACTAGAGAATCACTTAATCCCGGGAGGCAGAGTTTGCAGTGAGCTGAGATGGCACCACTGCACTCCAGCCTGGGCTACAGAGCAAGACCCTTTCTCAAAAAATAAATAAATAAATAATATAAAGACAACTTGGTGGGTGGGAGGTAGTCAGTGAGCCGGGAGTGCTGATTGGTCAGGTTAGAGATGAAATCATAGAAAACTGAAGCTGTCCTCTTGCGCTGAGTCAGTTCCTGGGTGGGGGCCACAAGATCATATGAGCCAGTTTATCCATCTGGGTGATGCCAGCTGTGCCAGCTGATCCATCATCAAGTGCAGGGTCTGCAAAATATCTCAAGCACTGATCTTAGGAGCAGTTTAGGGAGGGTTAGAATCTTGTAGCCTCCAACTGCATGACTCCTAGACCATAATTTCTAGTCTGTGGCTAATTTGTTAGTCCTACAAAGGCAGTCCAGTTCCCAGGCAACAAGGAGGCTTGTTTGGGGAAAGGGCTGTTATCATCTTTGTTTTAAACTATAAACTAAATTCCTCCCCAAATTAGTTCAGCCTATGCCCAGGAATGAACAAGGACAGCTTGGCGTTTAGAAGCAAGATGGAGTTGGTTAGGTCAGATCTCTTTCACTGTTTCAGTTACAATTTTGCAATGGCAGTTTCAGAACCACTAACCTTATTTTGGCTCCCAAATTTATGCATGCTTTTCTGGACTTGCCCTCTCCCTTAGCTATACTTTTTTCCCAAGATACTCATTTTGACTCAAAAGAAAAGTGTAATAGGGAAGAAATCAAATCTTCACCTTACTGTGAGGCAAACAGGAGTTGGAGAGGTTTGAAAGTGTTCTCAATTAGAGAACAGAAAAAAAGTGTGACAGGCAGGCCACAGGGAAATGCTTTTCATTTGTTCAGTCGGTCACATCAGAAAGAACCAATCTGTTACAAATACTAAATGGGTATTGATATGGATTTAAAACAAAGGCTGCCAGTATAAACATAAGCACGCACATGTCTGCGGTTCTGAGCTGGAAGACGCATCTGTTTATTAAGGGCTCAGTCCTCTAGGGGCAGAGATGCCCAGACTGGTTAGACTGAATTGAGAGTCCATTATGGATTGAATCCATTGTGCTTGGGCCACCTGTCTGCTTGTGATAAGAGAGAAGCCCAGGAAGGCGGAAGAATCATCGGTTTCCTTGGTTAGACAAGGCATCAGAAGTGGTTTTTCCAAAGGGAGCTGTGTGGTTTTACTTCCCCCATGTAAGGACTGAAAATCATGTTATTTGCTTCATACTAATATATGTAGGTCTACATACGTGTAAAACCTCATTGAATCTCCTCTGCCAGCCAGTCGGGTGTTACTTGCCATCGACATCATTTCCACTTCACAGATGAGCATGCCACAGTCTAGAGAGATTTAGCATCAGGTTATAATGTTTGGTGTTTGGACCCAGATAGTCTGGAGTCAGGAGGCTATGCAGATTAATCCAGTGGGCTCTCTATCACCGAAATAGAGCTCACTCATACATTCCAGAAGTATTTACTGAGATTCTGAGTGCCAGGTGCCATTCCTGGTACAGGGTGTTGGGGAGGAAAGATGGAGGACCCAAATGTGAATAATGCTCAGCTCTGGCCTCTGGGAGCCCACTTGCCGCTGGGATAAAACAGACAATGATAAAATAATGGGTAGGGCAGGGAGATAGGGATAGGATCCCTAGAGATTCTCCTCATTCAGCTTTGGGGTAATGGTATCAAGGAAAGTCTTCCTGAGGGAGGTGGATCTCAAAGGATGAAGGGGTTACTGGTAGGCAAAGCACTGGGGATGAACATGCATATGGTGGAAGATGCGTGTGCATGTATGTGTGTGTGTGTGTGTGGTGAGTGTACAGTATGTTAGGTATGTGGGTGTTATGTGTGTGTCTCTGAGGAGTGTATGTGAGGTCTGAGAGAGGGTGTATGTGTAGCTATGAAGAAAGTCTATGAGCAAATCTGTATAGCCAGTATAAAGACTTGAACTGTACTGAACATATAGACATGATAAATATTTGGGTGATAGAAACCCTAAATGCCCTGACTTATCATTACCTACTATCCATCTAACAAAATTTCACATGTGCTGTGTAAATACATTCAAATATAATGCATCAATCAATCAATCAATCAATCAATAATAAAAGAGTTGTAAAAAAGCAGGGTTCAGGAGCTTGATTGTGGAGAAGGAGGCTGTATTGTGACATAAACGATTTAGCCTTTATTGGGGCCTGAGGTTCTAAAGGGCTGGTTAGGGAGAGCATGCTTAGGCTGTCCTTGCAGCAGGCCTGATTCAGGGGAAGCTCCCAAAGTCCCAGGGTCATGGGCAGCAGGCAAGGTGGCGCTAGTGGCAGCAGTCTTGAGTTTAAATCCTGCTCCCTTCACTTGTGTGATAATGGGACCTGGGGTAAGCTGTTTACCATTCCGGAGCATCACTTTGCTCACCTGTGAGGCGAAGGTAAAGGCATGGCTTGCAGGCATGTGAGGAAGATAACATGAACTAAAAATATGTGGACCTAGTGCCTTGTGGGCACTCCATGGAGCATCTTTCTTTAGGTTCTTAAGTCAGGGCCATAGGAGGGTGGTTTTTCCCGACACAATCAAATACAGTGTCAAACATGAAATTCCAACACAATGAGCTTTAAAGATCTAATTGGCTATTATAAGCAATTCATAATCCAGGCAGTGTCCAGTCTCTGAAACAGACAGTCAGGAACGGCAGAACAGTGGATTTTTGTAAAGCACCTGAGCAGGAAATGAGGAAAACAGCAAAAAGCAGATTGGTCAACATCAGGTGACTTTGGGTTATTTTCCTTGTATTGTAGCAGGACGAGCTGCAGACAAAACTCCTCAGACACCAAGTTAAAGAAGGAGGGGGTTTATTCAGCTGGGGGCATGGGCAAGACTCCTGCCTCAAAAGCCGAGCTCCCCGAGTGAGCAATTCCTGTCCCATTTAAGGGCTCACAATTCTAAGGGGGTCGCGTGAGAGGGTCGTGATCGATTGAGCAAGCAGTGGGTACGTGACTGGGGGCTGCATGCACCAGTAACTAGATCGGAACAAAACAGGACAGGGATTTTCACAGTGCTTTTCCATACAATGTCTGTAATCTATAGATAACATAACTGATTAGGTCAGGGGTTGATCTTTAACTACCAGTCCCAGGGTGTGGTGCTGGGCTGTCTGCCTGTGGATTTCATTTCTGTCTTTTAGTCTTTACTTTTTCTTTCCTTGGAAGCAGACATTGGGCGTAAGACAATATGAGGGGTGGCTCCTCCCTTAGTATCAGTGAGAGCAGATAAGACTTCCTTAGGTTGACTGGGCTCCTTTTGATTAGCTGCTGTGAATCTCCCGAGTTTTTCTGTTTGTTTGTTTTTGTTTTTTGTTTTTTTTGAAAACTGACGTGTTTGGGGATTTTTCTGTTTTTTAAAATTTCTGTTTGATTATGTGGCACTTATCATGAGTGACTGTATTTGGGTTTGGTGTGTTGGGGCTTAGTGCAGGGCGCTCAGTCCAAAACAATGGCCTCTCATAGATTTTATTTAAGGATGGAATAATACAGAGGGAATCTGCCCCCAGGCAAATGGAGACAGTATATGAATTGTTATTTAAAGGAGCACCTAAATATCTTGGTTTGAGTGCTGTTTGTGGTTAGAATACAATTTCAGAGAGAACTAAATCACAGCACTAGAAGCACCATAGGTGGTCTCCAGTGGTCTCTATGGGTGTTAAAACATTCTCAAAACAAATAAATTTTAATTAACTTTAACTTAAATATATCTAGAAATTTCTTTTTTCTTTTTTTTTGAGACCCCAGACTGGAGTACAGTGACGTGATCTCAGCTTACTGCAAGCTCCGCCTCCCGGGTTCACGCCATTCTCCTGCTTCAGCCTCCTGAGTAGCTGGGACTACAGGCGCCGGCCACCAAGCCCGACTAATTTTGTTTTTGTATTTTTAGTAGAGACGGGGTTTCACCGTGTTAGCCAGGATGGTCTCCATCTCCTGACCACGTGATCCACTCGCCTCAGCCTCCCAAAGTGCTGAGATTACAGGCATGAGCCACGGTGCCTGGCCACATCTAGAAATTTCAAAGGATAGTAGGAGTCCAGAGGCACATTGCAAATTTTAATTTTTTTATTTTATTTTATTTTTGAGATGGAGTCTTACTCTATATACTAGGCTGGAGTGCAATGGCGTGATCTCGGCTAACTGCAACCTCCACCTCCCAAGTTCAAGTGGTTCTCCCATCTCAGCCTCCTGAATAGCTGGGATTATAAGCACCCACCATCACACCTGGCTAATGTTTGTATTTTTGTAGACAAATGGGGTTTCACCATGTTGGCCAGGTTGGCCTTGAACTCATGACCTCAGGTGATCCTCCCCTCCTTGGCCTCCCAAAGTGCTGGGATCACAGGGGTGAGATACTGAGCCCAGACTAAATTTTAATTCATTTTAAAATAAAGATCACACACTTGGATATAGAGTATGGAATGATAGACATTGTAAACTTGGAAGGGAGGGAGGGTTGGAGCCCAGTAAGAGATGAGAAATTACTTAGTGTACATTATTCAAGTGATGGCTACACTAAAAGCCCAGACTTCACCGCTAGGTAATATATCCAAGTAACAATAAAAATAGAATAAAATAAAAAGTAAAGATCCACTGTGTCCCCCTCCTCTAAGTCTAAAAAGTGTTCAATAGTTTAGGAATCATTATTCTTTGGTTTTAGGTAATGCAATTTGAGATGTTTTATGCACAACTTGAATGAGACTACCCCTTATTCACCTAAGATCTATTTAATACAGATCTCTTAAGAAGAACAGCGTTTCTTCTAACCATTTATTTGATTTGTTACTTTGAAGTACGACAGCGAACTATACTTTCCGGGATGGGGTTGAAATTGGCAAATACTGTGGGAATTTTGGTGTGTTTTAAAAGGCTATTTGAAAATGACCTTTTCTCCCAAAGAAAGAACAGCTTAGAGCATCTTGCATGAATTATAGCTTGTGCTGTATAATTGCAAAGGTCATGCTAACTAGAAGAGTGACATTGCTTTACAACAGGATATGAATGACAATTTAATAGAGAATCAGACTGAGGTATGAGAAACAGTTTGGTATTTCAGCCTTTCTCAGTTAAACACATTCCCTAGACAAAATTATGAATTAGGCCAAGAAGGTCAAGAAACTGTATTAGTTATCTATTGTTGTGTAACAATTCATTCCGACATTTAGCAGCTTAAAACAACAAACATTTATTATTTTGCGCAATTTTTGCAAGTCAGGAGTCTGGGTTTAGCTGGGTGGTTCTGGCCCAGTGTATGTCATGAGATGTAGTTGAGATACTGATGTGAGCCAGAGCTACAGACATTTGGAGGTCTGCCTGGGGTTGCAAGACCCACTTCTAAACTCATTCAGGTGGCTGTTGGCTGGATGCCTCTCCTACCTTACCACATGGCCCTAACCATAGGGCTGCTAGTAACATCCAACTGGCTAATCCAAGAGCAAGTGATCTGAGAGACCGCCACCAGGACAGAAGCCACCATGCCTTTATAATCTAATCTTGGAAGTGATACACCATCACCTGTGCTGTATTCTACCATCACACAGACCAGCCCAACTACTATGGTTAGAAACCTCACAGGGATATGAATACCAGGAGGTGGGGGGGGCCTTTGCTTCTTGGGAGCAAAAAGTAATGGTAGATCTTTTTTTTTTTTTTTGAGGCGGAGTCTCGCTCTGTCGCCCAAGCTGGAGTGCAGTGGCCAGATCTCAGCTCACTGCAAGCTCCGCCTCCCGGGTTCACGCCATTCTCCTGCCTCAGCCTCCTGAGTAGCTGGGACTACAGGCGCCCGCCACCTCGCCCGGCTAGTTTTTTGTATTTTTTTTTAGTAGAGACGGGGTTTCACCATGTTAGCCAGGATGGTCTCGATCTCCTGACCTTGTGATCCGCCCGCCTCGGCCTCCCAAAGTGCTGGGATTACAGGCTTGAGCCACCGCGCCCGGCCGTGATGGTAGATCTTGAAGCTTGGCTGAGTCGCTTATTACTTGGCTGGCTTTAGTCAAGTTACTTAAACTCCTTGTGCCTCTGCTGTCTCGTTATAACGTGGAAATACCTGTCCTCACCTCTGACTTAATACATGCAGAGCACCTAGAGCAATGCATGATACATTGTAAGTATTAATACCATAGAAATGTCAGCTCTTACTATTAGCTCCCACCCTGCTGGCCTTATATTAGTTCTTCCCCACCTTGGTTGTTCCTGCCCTTCTTCCTTCCTTTTCTCTTGCAAAAAAAACCTTATTCTCCTTTACAATGGCTTCATTTGCACTGACTGATGACAGAGTTTTGTTTTTTTCATTTTTTATAATGGAGTCTGGCTCCTACAGAGTTTTAGTATTGTTCCTTCTGAATATATTTTCATTTTAACTGAGAATAATATCTTGAACTTAAAGGTGAAGCTGCCAGCTGTACAGGGAAGGGCTTTGGAGAAGTGGTTGGGCTTTTCTTAGCTCCCTGGAATTTGCTCTTTGAAAGCAATACACATATTTGCATATGTTCCATAATGAATATAGTCCTAGGATTTGATAGTTTGTGGTTAAAAGACATTTTAGAAATGTCTTGGAAATACTAAGACTGAAGTTTCTTAAGTCAGTGTATGCTAAACTACAATTATATGTGTGTGCATGTATGTGTATATATACTCAGTGTATCTTAAATATATATAGTTCCCTTTAAAATAAATAAATACACATCAGGCCAGGTGCAGTGGCTCATGCATGTAATTCCAGCACTTTGGGAGGCCGAGGCCTGTGGATCGCTTAAAGTCAGGAGCTCGAGACTAGCCTAGCCAGCATAGTGAAACCCTGTCTCTACAAAAATACAAAAATTAGTCAGGCATGGTGGTCCACGCTTGTAATCCCAGCTACTTGGGAGGCTGAGGCGGGAGGTTGCAGTGAGCTGAGATGGTGCCGCTGCACTCCGGCCTGGACAACAGGGTACATGCACATCAAAATTAATAACTTCTATGAACCAAAGGACACAACCAGTAGAGTGAAAAGGAAACCTATGGAATTGGGGAAAATATTTGCAAATCATAGTTCTGGTAAGAGGTTAATATCTAGAATACATAAATGCCTACAAATCAACAGCAAAAACAAACCATCCTAATTAAAAATGAGCAAAGAGGCTGGATGCAGTAGCTCACACCTGTAATCCCAGCACTTTAGGGAGCTGAGGTAAAAGGATCACCTGAGCCTGGGAGGTAAAGGCTGCGATGAGCCATGATTGTGCTGCTGCACTTCTCCAGCCTGAGTGTGACAGAGTAAGACCCTGTCTCAAAAATGAAGGAAGGAAGGAAGGAAGGAAGGAAGGAAGGAAGGAAGGCAGGCAAGGAAGAAAGAAGGAAGGAAAGGAAGGAAGGAAGGAAGGAAGGAAAGAAGGAAGGAGAAGGAAGGAAGAACAAGGGAAAAGAAAAGGAAGGAAGGAAAAGAGTGAGAGAAAGAAAGAAGAAAGGAAAGAAAGAAAGAAAGAAAGAAAGAAAAGAAGGAAAGAGGCAAAGGACTTGAATAGACTTTTCTTTAAAGATATGCAAATGGGCAAAAAACAAATTGAAAGATGTTTAACATCACTAATCATTAGGGAAATTTTAAAAAGCCACAATGAAACACCACCTTACATCCATTAGGATGGCTACTGTAAAAAAAAAAAAACTCCAAAGAGAAAACAAGTGCATGTGAAGATGTGGAGAAATTGGAACTCTTGTACGTGGTGGGAAGGTAAAATGGTATAGCCTCTATGGAAAATAATACGGCAGTTCCTTAAGAAGATGAAAAAACAGAATTAACCACACCACCCAACCATTCTGCTTCTGGGTATGCACCCAAAAGAATTGAAAGCAGGGACTGGGTACAGTGGCTCCCACCTGTAATCCCAGCACTTTGGGAGGCTGAGGCAGGTGGATCACTTAGGGTCAGGAGTTCAAGACCAGCCTGGCCAACATGGTGAAACCCTGTCTCTACTAAAAATACAAAAATTAGCTGGGTGTGGTGGTGGACACCTGTAATCCCAGCTACTCGTGAGTATGCGGCACAGGAATTGCTTGAACCTGGGAGGCGGAGGTTGCAGTGAGTTGAGATCATGCCACTGCACTCCAGCTTGGGCGACAGACTCTCAAGAAAAAAAAAAAAGAATTGAAAGCAGGGTGTCAAAGAGATATTTGTGCATCCATGTTCATAGCAGAATTATTCACAATAGCCAAATGGTAGAAGCAACCCAAATGTCCATTGACGATGAATGGATATTTAAAATGTGGTATATACCCTCAACTATTATTCAGTCTTACAAAGAAAGAAAATTCTGACACCTGCTACAAAATGGATGAATCATGTGGATATTACGCTGAGTTAAGTAAGCCAGTCATAAAAGGACAAATATTGTATGATTCTATGAGGTTTCTAGAATAGTCAAATTCATAGAGAAAACAGGTAGGATGGTGGTTACCAGAGGCTGGGGGAGGGTGAATGGAGAGTTGTTAGAATTCCAGTTTTGTGAGATGAAAACAGTTCTGAAGATTGTTTGCATAACGTTGTGAACATACTTAACACTACTGAAAAGTACACTTAAATGTTAAGATGGTAAATTTTACAAGTGTTTTACCACAAGAAAAAATAAAAATAATTAAGAAAAACCATATAGTTCAAGTTAGACAAATTATCAGGAATTGAAATTAATGTTTGTTTTCAAGAATAAATGTATACGTACTCTACATATTCTGTATATATTTTACACATGTATGTAGAAATAAAAAGACAATTTCACAGAAAAGACTATTTTCTAAATTGTTAGTGATTATGAAAGCAGAATTTTAAAAGTGATTGTTACGGAAAGAGAAATGTGAAGATTTGAACTTGAGTTATGAAATATACACTATTTAGGGCAAAAGGCGGGAATTATTTTACTGAGGCCCATAGACTCACAAGGGAAAATTAAAACAAGTAAAGACTACACAGTCATAAAATCAACCTGATTTTCTTAAGAAGAATTTTTCTTAAGGGGAGTATACATGTTATTTCTTAGTTTTAAATGAAGAATAAGAAACATAAGATTCCACACAATGAGTGCGAATATATAAACACATACCTTCTCCAGCTTACCATTACGAGTAAAGACGAATAAAGAAAGAGGAACAGCAGGGAGACCACACTGAAGGCAGATGTCATGGACCCAGAGAGCTGGGTAAGTTCTGAAGGGCTGGTGGAGCTGTTCCTTAAACCTCTTACCAGAGTTTGGAACTCAGCCAGCACCCTAATCAGCACCGTACCCCCAAATGATAAAGGAAGGCAGAGACCTCTGCATTCAGGTATTAGCTGGGAACACCTTATCTTTCCTGGCCTCCCTTCAGGTTCTTTGTGCAGACAGAACATTTATCTTATAAACACTTTGAAGCAAGAATATGTCTCTTCCTTGCCCCCTCCTCCTGTTTTAAGTGCTATGGACCAAGATAATTTTCTCTTTTTTTTCTTCCATAGTATTCTGTTTCCCGGCCTCAAAATGGGAACCAATGATTTGATCAGTGGTTTGAACAGTGACCTGGTTTCATTGCAGTGGCTGTAATTACTTATACATGCCCTGTGTTCAGTGCAATTTAGTGACTTCATAGCTTTTCCAGGGAGGATGGCAGCTGTCAGTCCCATGCCATCTTAAAGGGTTGTTGTAGAGTGAACTCTGACAGCCCTTTGAGATGGCCATGGGTTGCGGCTTCTGTGATATTGTGCTCTCCCTTACCAGGCCTAAGACCTGTAGTAGGCCCCAGGCTCCTGTTAGAAAGATTTGAATGTTAAACACAAGAGGCTTTTCTGTTCTGATAAACAGCTTACTCCTGTCCTGACCCCCCGATCTTTCTTGTTACACACAGGACTGAACGACCCATGGAAATCATGGAAATCACAGCAGGCAATAATGACAATGCCATCTTGTGTTCATATAATGTTTGCACATGCTGTATAACAGTCGTACCACCTTACTCCATATACAATCTCATTTGAGAACAATAGCAACACAAGTTTGATAGGGCCAGTGTTATGACCGTTTTATAGATAAAGACTGGAAAGGGAGGCTCAACTAGAGCCAAAAAGTTTCAGAAACTTATCTAAGCCCACCCACTGAGTTAGTTACAGAGTAAGAGCTACAACTCTGAACCCTTGACTCCAAAGCCAGAGAGAAGCAGGAGCCTAAGAGAATTTTGCATGATTTATCTTGCCAATAAAATAGGAGAGTTCCTTGACTTCCCTGGCAGGACATGCAACGGGGGTGTGGTTCATCTGATCAATTGCCACCCCTGCTCAAACCCCTTATGGGAGGAGGAGCATGCAGATAGGCAGGTGCAGGAGCCAGGGTACTGGGCTCCAGCCCCATGACAGTATCCGGGGGTGGGAGCCTGTGACTCCCAAAGCCCAAATGGGTGTGTGTTACAGTGCACTCTTTTAGCCTTGCTATCCATGGACAGTTTAAGGGTTAACCAGCTCAGTGGACCCTCTGCCTTTTTGCAAGGGCACAGGGTCAGTGTGACAGCTTTCTGTATCCCAAGCTCTTGTTCAGCGTCTCAGAAGGATCAGGTCACACCAGGACCTGAAGGATGAATGCAGGGGTTTTAATGAGTAGTGGAGGTGGCTCTCGGTGGGATGGAGCGGGAGCTGGAAGGGGGATGGAGTGGGAAGATGATCTTCCCCTGGAGTTTGGCCACCCAGCAGCTGATTTCCTCTCCAATCATCCCCCGCTAAACTCCTCTTGGCCTTCAGACACGTCTTTTCTTCTCTCTGCTGCGCTGTTCTGCTCTTCTGTTCACTTACTCGTCTCCTCTTCTTCTGGAGCCTGGGGTCTGGGCTTTATATAGATACAGGATAGGGGGCATGGTGGGCCAAAAGGCAGCTTTTGGGCACAAAAGCAGGAATGACTGTCTTCATTTAAGGCCACAGGTATTCAGGCTTGAAGGCGGGGCCTTTGCTGGAGAATCAGCCTCTTCTACCCAGGATTTCCCTGTCTCTTGTTCATATCACCAACATTAGAAGAGAGTGACAATATGCATCAGAAAACAGTTCCATGTCATTAAAAGACCACTTAGCCACTAGGCCTTAAGACTACCAGGTTTGAGGTTGCAATTATTTTCCCTACTGCACGCTGCATGAAACTGGATATATAGGGTCTTCAGTTGCTATGCCAAGTTTTAGGAGTCCTGTACTGTGCTGAGGAACCAGCACCCAAGATCTGAGCTGGGCCTTTTCAAGCCTCAGCAGACCCATTGGTTTCTGGGTGGCATCTTTCCTTTTTTCTCCTCAAAGAGACTCCTTAGTGTTTCCTGGTAACTAGGAAAATGTTGAGTGGCTTATGAAGTATTTGGTGGTCAATCATGTCTCATAAAATAGAGTTGCCAGGTTTTGCAAATAAAAATACGAGATGCCCAGTTACATTTAAATTTCAGATAAACTGCAAATAAATTTTTAGTAGGATGTGTCCCCCATATTATATTTTATCTTGCAACCTTACTCAAAAATAAATTAGAACACTAAACAGTTTGAGTTGTTTGGTTATATTTAAAAGCTGCTATGGAAGCCATCCAATATTCTTGTGGTTCTGTCCCCAGGGAATACCTCTTACTTTTTAAAGATATTAATTTTTTGTCATCTTAACTCTAATAAGCCATTCTTAAGTTTCAGATAATTACATTGAAATTGAAACTCTGATCTTGTGAATTCGGGTTCCAGCGTGTTAAAGGTGGTTTCTTCTACATCTGAATTAATTGAATATTGGACAGGATGAGGCTAGTAAATTCATCAAGAGAAATTTAATTTCTTTGTTTACTTGAAACACCTGAGTCCTTAAGCATGGTGTTCTAAATTCACCTAAAGCTAGATCAAAACTTACAGCAGAAAAGGGGAAAAATGAAACTGTGTATTGATGAGATTAAGATGGACAGAGCTGTATGCTGTTTACACAATTAAATGAGGTGTATGTGAACATCTCCATGGTGACACGTCATATGGAGGCATTCAGAGTATGGGGAGATCAAAGGTTTGGTTTAATAGAAGGTTTGCATGTGGAGATTTTTAAAAATTGAATAAAATTGTAATGTCTATGATAGAAGGTATGAAGACTAGTGCATACTCAGAGAAGTCTACCACTTAATATTTGCTCATCAATTGAAACCCACATTTTTCTAGAAATACAAGGTTAAGAAAAGTGCAGGAGATCCTGGCAAGCTAAAAGAAGTACCCATAAGATCAGAGTTTGGCTTTAAAGCCTGGTGTTTTCTGTCAAGTGTGCCTGTCAACTCTAGCTCAGTTGTACTCATTCTCACTTTACTATGATTCATATGGGCAGCTGTGTTTTCTTGCTTTGTGCCAAGTTCTAACCTTATACAGTATTGGAACTTTACATTCGGGCCCACATTCCCTCCAAGTTAGGAAAATGTAGTGGATATTTATTAACCACAGCAGAGCTCCACTTCTGGGAAGGGAATCAATGAGTTACTGTAGCCATGGAGATAAAATGCTATGATTGGGCCGTCTCCACAGCCACAGGGAATCATTCATTTATCAAAGTCAACAAATACTCATTGAGGGTCCTCTGGGTGCTGGGTGAGGCACTATTTGAGGCCCTAGGATGTATCTGTTGTCTAGGAAAACAAACAAACAAACAAAAATCAAAATCCTGGCCAGCGGTGGTGGCTCATGTCTGTAATCCCAGCACTTTGGGAGGCCAAGGTGAGAGGATAGCTTGAGCCCAGGAGTTTGAGACCAGCCTGGGCAACATGGTGAAACCCCATCTGTACAAAAAGTCCAAAAATTAGCCAGGCGTGGTGGCCTGTGCCGGTAGTCCCAGCTACTCGGGAGGCTGTGGTGGGAGGATTGCTTGAGCTTGGGAGATTGAGGCTACAGTGAGCCGTGATTGCACAACTGCACTCCAGCCTGAGTGACAGAATGAGACCCTGTCTCAACGAAAAGAAAAAAAAAAAGTTAAAATCCCTGCTCTAATGGGAGGATTATATTCTAGTGAGAGGAGACTGACCATCAAGACTGTTCATTTCTTTATTCTACCACAAATATTTATTAAGCCCCTGTGTGCCAGGCACTAGGATATGGAGATATATATATATATATATTTTTTTTTTTTTTTTTTTGAGACATTGTCTTGCTCTGTCACCCAGACTGGAGTGCAGTGGCACAATCTCAGGTCACTGCAAGCCCCTCCTCCCGGGTTCATGCCGTTCTCCTGCCTCAGCCTCCAGAGTAGCTGGGACTACAGGCACCCGCCACCACGCCTGGCTGATTTTTTTTTTTTTTTTGTATTTTTAGTAGAGATGGGGTTTCACCGTGTTAGCCAGGATGATCTCAATCTCCTGACCTCGTGATCCACCCGCCTCGGCCTCCCAAAGTGCTGGGATTACAGATGTGAGCCACCAGGCCCGCCAATTTTTTTTTTTTTTTTTTTGAGACCGAGTCTCGCTCTGTTTCCCAGACTGGAATACAGTGGCGTGATCTCAGTTCACTGCAACCTCTGCCTCCCAGGTTGAGTGATTATTGTGCTCGTGTCTCAGCCTCCTGAATAACTGGGATTATAGGCACATGCCACCACACCGGCTAATTTTTATATGTTTAGTAGAGATGGTGTTTCACCATGTTGATCAGGCTGGTCTCGAACTCCTGACCTCAAGTGATCCCCCCCACCTCACCCTCCCAAAGTGTTCGGATTACAGGTGTGAGCCACCGCACCTGGCCAACACTAGGGTATATTAATAAGCAAAACAGACAATAATCCTTGCCTTCTGGAGCTTACATTATAGTGGGAGGAGCTAGACAGAAATATTAGCAAATTAGTATGTCAGAAGATGATAAACGCTATGGGAAAAAATAGAGTAGGATAAAGAGAGACAGGGATTTCTTGGGGGTTGAGGGGTACAATTTAAGTGGGTGGCCAGAGAAGGCCTCACTGAGAAGGAGACATAAAGACCCTGGGGCAGGGAGGGGGCATCAGACTATCTGGGTCACAATGGTCCTTTGCCCTACAGGTATGTAATCCAAGCCAGGCCAACCAATGCCTCTACCTGGGATTTTTCAGCCAAAGCAGACTAGAACCCACCATTTTTTCTCTCCCTTCAGGGAGCTGCAGGGAGGTAAGCCGGGGGCTGCTAACAGCCATGCCTCTGCTTCAGAGAAAATGATGATAGAGGAGAGAAAGAACAGGAGACAGGACAGGGACATAGAGGTCCAGGGGGCCTGGAGAGCTGGATTCATGGGGGCCCAGAGCCCACTCTGCCCCTGTCTCTTCAACAGTTCGATTGTGTGAGCCATTTTCCTTTTTTGGCGTCAGCTAACTCCAGTTGGGTGTCTGTGACTTACAGGCACAGGGGCGACCACACAGAAGGGAAAGGGAATTTCCAGCCATTCTGAGCAGTGCATTTGCTAGAGAAAAGTCACCTGAGTCATCCATTCTCCACGGCAGGTGCCCCACACAGGGAAGGCTGGCCCCATAGGCCCTGCCCAGAGTCATGCTTCCCAGACGTTTGAATATTTAGGGCTTATACATTTTCAGAAGGAAAAACAAAAAGTAAGTTGGACTGGCGACTTTTTTATTTGGTCCAACGAGGATAAGAGAAAATAAATAATCGGTGATCAACCACTTTCACCACTATTTCACGGCAAATGTGCCATGCTTGAACTCCAAAGGTAGAGGACATGGTTCAGAATACAGGATAGCATTGCAAATGGAATAAAATAATGTGATGAAAACTCCACTTTATTTTCTTGTTTCCCAAAGGACTGGGGAAAGCGCCTTTGAGAACCGCCCCCGTGCACCACCTCAGTGGGCTCAGAACCATTGCCCTGAAGTGTGTAGGACTCAGAACTTTCAGGAAGACACAGAGCCAAAAGGGCCAGACTCCTCTTTCCAAATCCTGATTGGGTGAGTTGTTTTATTAGACACTAGATCCCCCAGGCAAAAGGATTTTGTAACTAGCAGAGAATTGCCTTGCCTTAGGGAATAATAGACCATTGCTACACTTCCATGGCTGGAAAGAGAGGGAACCTAGCATCTGCTGACCTGGAATACTTGTTCCCCAAGAATTAGCCTTTGCAGAGCTTGCTCCTCTGCCTATTTGAGGAAGGCAGTACCATCCTCGTGAGCTCTATCCAACCCTTCCTGCCAGTCCCCAGGCCTCAGATGCTCCCTCATGGCCATGCTGTGTTGCCGCCTTAGAATTTCCCTTTTCTCTAGGATTGTTGTTTTTCTGAGCATTGCCTTGTATTAGTCCAGATGTTGGTAAAGTTTTTCTGTAAAGGACTGGATAGTAAATGTTTTGGGCTTTGTGGGTCACATGGTCTCTATCGCAACAACTCAGCTCTGCTGCTATTGTGCAAAAGCAGCCACAGACAATATGTAAACAAATGGGTGAGGCTGTGTTTCAATAAAACTTTATTGAACAGATGGAGGGCTAGATTTGACCCACAGGCCACAGTTTGCTGACTCTTACACTTAGCCCCCGTTTCAAAATGTGCAGTTTAACCCTCCCTTTTTGTTAAAGACACTGATGATGTTTGTTACCTTTACCCAGGAGTGGACGGAGGAGGGACTGAGTTGTTCTTTTACTGATACCCTAGAGTCTGTGACTTTCCCTGTATCTTTCTTATTACTAAGACCTTGTGCCACATTTATTCTCTTTTTAAGCAGAACCCCAATTTTTTTTATTATGGTGGGTTTATCTTATGAATTTTAAATAATTTCTCAAACCAGGAGATAAATTCAATGTTCTTGTTACGAGTTAAATTTATCCACCCCACCCCACCCCAAACTTGTATGTTGAATTTTCAACCAAAGCTGACTGACCCCCAGTACTGCAGACTGTGACCTTATTTGGAAAAAGGGTCGTTGCAGATGTAATTGGGTAGTTAAGATGAGGTCCTCCTGGAGGAGTAGGGTGGGCCCTAAATAGAAAGGGGAAATTTGAACACAAACACATACAAATGGGAGCAGTCTTCACCACATGAAGACTGGAGTAATGCTGACACCTGCAGAGGAACTACTCAAAGCTGGGAGAGGTCTGGAACAAATTCAGTCCTGTTCTGGCACCTTCCGAGGGGACAAAGTCCTGACAACGCCTAGAGCTCAGACTTCCAGCCTCCAGAACTATGAGAGAATAAATTTCTGATTTAAGCCACTCAGTGTGTGATACTTCACTATGGAAGCCCTAGAAAGCAAATTCAGTTCGTTATGAAATGGGATGACCCAAGGTAAACCAATGATGAATCTTGACTCTCTCAATGGGGACATGTCAGTAACACCAAGATGGAAGGTTGGGCTTTTGTGGCCTGGGGTTGTAGATTGAAAAAGAGTTGTTGACATATTCCTGGGTTGTTCCAGCTTTGAAGGATATGCCGTTTGGGCCTTCTTGAGAGGAGAATTTCATTCCTGAGCTCAAGCGCAGAGGCCAGGCCACTTGGAAGGGCCTGCCAGCCACAGAGGTGAAGCCGTACCAGGTCTCCCTGGGAGAATGCAGGGCTGCAGGCCAGCTGGGGCCCCTTCCTTGTGTGTTCTGGTCATCTGGCTTCTATCAGTTCCCCTGCCCTGCTGGCTCAGGCTTTCTTCTTTAATCCTTAAGGTATTTTTTACATCATTTAAGTGTTTCTGCTTCCTGCTGATACCAACATATACAGAAATCGCCCAGAATGTGGTGGAGTGAACTTAAATGTGAGTCACACAATCAAATCTATTTTTAAAATCAAACAGATTTTTGTCTCTATCCCCTGTATGCATGTGTTCCTCATACCAGCTTTCTGCCCATACCATGGGAAGGAGAGACTCAGAGGGGTCCTTCTCTGAAAAAGTGGACCAGGGACACACCTTTCAGGAATAAAATTCTTCCCTTTCTTTAAGCCTCACTGGACAATGTCCTGGCAACCAACAGAATTCCAAACACCACTGTCTATTCCAAGATAAGAACACAAATGGCCCTCTAGATAGGTAAGCCCATGGAACTGATGCTTCGTTGTCATTCTTCCACTGCACAAATGTTGACTGAACTTCCAGCACAGACCCAACTGTTGACACCACTGTTCTGTAAGCATCCCAAAGGGTATGAGAAAAGGGTGTGTTTGCCAACATTTGCATCCCCAGTTGTAGAAGAGGCCCACAGTCCCACAGACACTCAGCATTGATTCTTTTAAACATGACCTCAACTTAGCACAGGCCACTAGGATCTTCATAAAAGGATATTTTGCTACAAGTTTAGCATCATGGCTGGTATCTTATTTTGCTTTGTCAATTCTCCCATCTCCCCTTCTTGACTTCACCAAGCTCCCTGGCTCTGACATCTGACCATCTCAAGACTTGCTTGGGAAGTACCTACAGTTGCGCATTAGTGCTCTCTTGCCAATACACTTTCTGTCCCCCTGGGTCCTGCCCTGGCCATCTTCCCTTCACCAGCAACCTGCCCGAAGTTCACTGCACTTTGGCATCATTAATGGTGCTTTATAATATGTTCTTATTCCTCCATCCTCTCACCTTCCAAATGCTCCAATCCCATGACCCATTTCTGTAGACATCTGCTCGTTGGCAGCTGGGAGAAAGGAGGGGGGCACGATGACAGGCAGGACGGGAATGGTTGCTGCTGGCTTGGCAATTGAAAAAAGATGGCAGCTGGGCGCTCTCTCTGTGTGACTTCACTTCTATGAACTGAAAGGTCTGGCAGGGTTTGTGTTGCCCACCAAGAGAGTATGAATCACTCCATCCTTTTGTGTTTTATACATGCTTTTATCAGTGTATACATCACAATTAGACTAAACCAATTACTCACTGTCATGCCTGTCTTCCCTGTTAGGAAATGGCAATGACTTTCATTTTTCCATCAACCTAAAGGCCTTTAAAAGTCTTTGTGCCTGCTAGGTGAAAACTGGAGCAATAGACTGTTAAAGCTTTGAGAACCTCTGATAACAACCTTCTCCTGTCATACAAGGAAACTGAGGCTCAAAAAGTTGGCTTGCTCAGCAGAGATGAGGGAATGTCTGCTGGCTTTGAAATCATGTTTATCTGTGTTCAAAACCTTCCTCTTCTGATAGCTGGATGACCTTGTTCAGCAGTTTTTTTTTTTTTTTTTTCTGAAATGGAGTCTTGCTCTGTCGCCCAGGCTGGAGTACAGTGGCACCATCTCAGCTCATTCTAACCTCCACCTCCCAGGTTCAAGTGATTCTTCTGCCTCAGCCTCCCGAGTAGCTGGGATTATGGGCATGCACCACCATGCCCAGCTAATTTTTGTGTTTTTGGTAGAGACAGATTTCACCACGTTGTCCAGGCTTGTCTTAAACTTCTGACCTCAGGTAATCTGCCCACCTCCACCTCCCAAAGTGCTGGGATTACAGGCATGAACCACCGTGCCCAGCCAAGATATATCTTTCAACTTCTGTTTTCTCATCTGTAGAAAAAGAATACTGCAGTGATAGTCACTTCAAAAGGTTGTTATAAGGAATAAACAAAATAATATCTGATAAGAGCCTAGCACAACCGTTGATACCTTAATGAATGGTAGTTCATTCGCTTCCCGCCAATCCTCTCCTATCCTGGGTCTATGCACTCCCCCATGAATACTGAAGAGTTCTGTGCTCTTCTCTCTATTTCATGTGGACTTCCAAAAATAGTTGCTTGAGCTAGCGGTGAGAGGTCTTGCTTTGCAGTCAGTATTTCCCAGATGGCACAGGGATTACCAGAAGGGCTACCTCCCAGGGGGCAATGATAGTTTCCCATGTGCTCTGCACCCAGAATGAAATAACAGGACTTAGGCTGTCATAGAAAACTCGGAATCAAGTAGTCCTTGCTGAGTGGCCTTTGAAAGTTTTTGTCCATTTGGACATATGGATGGGAAGCAGTACAGGGCAGTGGTTCAGACCATGGGCTTCAAGTCAGACAAATATGACCTCGAACCCCATCTCTGCTTTTCATTCATTATGTGGAGTTGGACATGTTACTTAACCTCACTGTGCCTCAATTCATTTATCTGTAAAATGGGAATAACAATAATATCTTCCTTAGAGGTTGTTGTAAAAATTAAATGCAGTAGTATACGTTAAGGACCTGGCATTTGGTGGGCACTCTCATGGTGGCTGTCATTGGTATTACTATCATCTATGTTAGAAACTGGCTCAGGAATCAGTCACTTGTACTCTAAAACTCAGTGGGAAAAAGTCCCTTTAGGAATGCTTATCCACTGCTGGTGGGAATGTAAATTAGTTTAACCATTGTGGAAAGAAGTTTGTTGATTTCTCAAGGAACTTAAAACAGAGCTATCATTTGACCCAGCAATCCCATTACTGGGTATACCCAAAGGAATATAAATCGTCCTACCCTAAATACGCATTCTGTGTATGTTCATTGCAGCACTATTCACAATAGCACAGACGTGGAATCAACCTAAATGCCCATCAGTGGTAGACTAGATAAAGAAAATGTGGTACATATACACCAGGGAATACTATGCAGCCATAAAAAAGAATGAGATCATGTCCTGTGCAGTAACATGGATGCAGCTGGAGGCCATTATCCGAAGCAAACTTACACAGGAACAGAAAACCAAATACTGCATGTTTTGGTTTTCTTTTTGGTTTCTTTTCCCACTTATAAGTGGGAGTTAAACACTGAGTACACTTGGTCACAAAGAAGGGAACGATAGACACTAGGGCCTGTGTGAGGGTGGAAGGTAGGAGGAGGGTGAGGATCGAAAACCTATCTATCAAGTACTATGCTTATGACCTGGGTGATGGACGAAGCCGTATACCAAACTCCCGTAACATGCAATTTACCTATATAACCAATCTGCGCATGTAACCCTGAACCTAAAATAAAAGTTAAGGAAACACAAGTTCTTTCATAATACTCTTAACTATTTGGATTTGTCACTGGTTCAGTGACCCTGAAATTAATATTTTTAAACATCATCTATAATTACTTTGAATTGTGCTGGGTATCATGGTTAGAGAGAAATTTGAAACTGTGATTTATGTTCCACAAAATTGTAAAATCCATTTGGATAGAAGATAGAGGATGTTTTACTTGATGGAAGGCTATACTCTGAGTCAGGAAAACTGGTCTCTACTCTCAACTCTGCCATTAACAGATTATGTGATATTTGGCAAACCATCATTGGCTTAGCCTCAGTTTTCTCAGCTGTAATGTGAGGTGGTTTGAAAAATTTCCAGCAGGAACAATCATTTGTATATTCGTACAACAGATTCAATTGTTTTGGGTGCTAGAGATACAGAAGTGAGCAAAATAGACAAAGCCCTGCCCTCCTGGGGTTCCAGCGTTGAGACAGAGATAAACAGAACATACAAGAAAACATTTAGAGTGTCGAATGATGACCAAGGCCTCAGAGAAAACGCAGCAGGGAAGGGGGACAGGAAGTACTGGTACAGATTGGGAAGTGGGCTGTCATTTTAAATAGCATGGCCAGAGAAAGCCACACAAAGAAGGTGACATTTCCTCAAAGCCTTAAAAGGAAGTAAGGAAACCAGCCATGTGGCTGCCTGGGGAAAATGTCTTCCAGGTTGGTGAAACAGTAAATACATGAGACAGGGGCATGCCCGGCATGGGTGGAGGAACAGCAAAAAGGTGAATGTGACTAGAGTGACTGAAGGAGGGAAGAGGAGGAGAAGAAGTGAGAGAATACATGGCAGGGAGGCTCAATCCTGCAGGGCCCGGAAGTCCCTGGACAGATTCTGGCTTTTGCTCTACGGGAAATGGCTGCCATTGATGAGTTGAGTAGAGGAGCAACACGGTCTGATTATGATCTAAAGGATCTCTCTGACTACTGGGTAAAGAATAGTCTAAGATGGAACGAAGGCAGAGCAATAGTCAAGATGAAGGCTGAGGCGGGAGGGCCACTCAAGCCAGGAGTTCGAGGTTATCATGCATTATGATCACATCTGTGAATAGCTGCTGCACCCAAGCCTGCACAGCGTGACATGACCCATCTCTATTAAAAAAAAAAAAAAAAAAAGTCAAGATGAGAAATGATGGTAGCTTGGACCAAGATCCCAGCAGTGTGAAGGTGGTAAACAGTGGCAAGTCTCAAGGTACATGATGAAGGTAGACTTGACAGGATTTGCTGTCGGATTGAGAAATAAGAATGAAAAGAAAAATGAATGAAGTGAAGAACTCTTGGCTTGAGCAACTGCAAGGATGCAGTTGATATTAAGATGGGAAATAGTGTAGATGCAGCAGGTTTTGGAGGAAGATCAGGAATTTGATTTTGGGAAAGTTACATTCCAGATACCTGTTAGGCACTTCAGTGGACAGCTGATATATGAGTCTAGAGTCCAGGCGAGAGCTAGATCTCGAAGGTGGCAGCTTATAGATGGCATTTACAACCCTAAGACTGGATGCAAGGGATTCTTATAGAAAAAGAAGAAGAGAAGTCCAAACCCCACTCCTGAGGTCTCCAATGATAAGGATCGAGGAGGTGTGGAGAAGTCAGCAAAGGTTCCTGAGAAGTACTGGCCCAGGAAGTACAAGGAAATCCAGGAGAGTGTGACGTCTCAGAAGCCAAGTGTGGAAAGTATTCCAGGAAATCTATAAACCTATGACATAAAACAGTCTGAAGAAACGAAGAGATGGCCGTCAGAGATTCATGCATGGATTAGAGTCCATTGTTCCTGAGGTTCCTGAGAGCTTGGGGGCAGGGCTGGTATTAGGCTCAGAACAGGAGGAGGATCTAGGTGGAAGTTGTTTATGCAATTACCTTTCAGCCTTTTCTAAGCAGGTTATACACAAGACTGACAGACTGTGGTTGTGCAACGAAGTAGGACTCAGAGAGTAGGATAGAGTTGGTTGAAAGAAAAAAATTAACATTTTAGATCAAAATTCATCTCAACTACAAGCTATTAAATGTCATTCCTGTGTTTCTTTCCATACACTTTAAATTATTTCTTGGTCAGAAACATCCTGCTGGTGAATGCCTAGAAGGGTCAGCCATTCCCCAAATTCTTTTGAAATGCTGAGTTCTAAGTTATGAAAGTTGTTTCTCTTAGAAGGGCATCTGAAGATGAAAGTCAGCCTCTCCCCCGCTCAGCAATGAAATTACACTGGCCTCTCTTATTATTCCCTCATTTTTATGAAATGGAAACTCTTTCACAATGTTTAATGGGCTCTTCACATGTTATTTCACGGACCATTAACATAACTGGATAATAAAATTGATGTTTAAAATACCCTACTTATCCCATGTAAGGTGTGAATACACCGTGATTAACCCAAGGCAGAAGAGGCCAAGAGCAAAGCCATCCGACGCAAAGCAAGAGTGGTTCAGAAGCACAAGAAGTGGGTGCCCTGCCTGCCTGTTTGGGAGAAAAAATAGTGATCATAATGGCTATCATTTATGTTCTCTACTCATCCCCTTTTCCAGTCTGCACATGAATTATATGAGGCAATATTGTTCCCACTTTTTAAAAAAGTAAATTGCTGAGGTTCCCCTGGCTGAAGGGGCATGCCATCAAAGGTGCCTGAATAACGGGCCCCTGCAGCCTAGCCCAAGTGGCACACCAAACTCGCCATCACACGTGCCCCCCAGAATTCATGCATTGAAGCCCTGACCCCCAGTACTTGATGTGTGGCTGTATTTGGAGAGAAGGCTTTTAAAGAGGTAATGAAGATTAAATGAGGCCATTAGGGTGGGGCCCTAATCCAATATGTCCGGTGTCCTTGTAAAGAGAGAAAGAGACCCCAGGGATGCGCATGCGTAGAAGAAAGGCCGTGTGAGGACACAGCAAGAAAGTGGCTGTCTGCAAACCAAAAAGAGAGGCCTCAGGAGAATGTGACCCTTCCGGGACCTTGATCTTGGACTTCCAGCCACCAGAACGGTGAGAAAGAAATTTATGTTTAAGCCACCCTATCTGTGGTGTTTGCTATAGCAGCCTTAGCAGACTAAGATAGGGTGGTATCAGGTCTGCAGTAGACATATTTTGGAGCACTCTTTTTGTGAAATGGACACTCTTCCTCATCCTCTACTTAATTAGGGGTGATGGGGAAGGTGGTCATGTTTATGCCACATGACCCTTGGCTGCCTATTGCTGTGGGCAGGGGTATATGACAGGCTCCTGGCAATTAGATCTCTGTCCTGGGAGTTTATAATTGGAGGACTGAGAAATGGAGTCAGTTAGACAATGAAGGTCGAGGTAGCGGTGATGCCACAGAGTCCTAAGGCCATGTTGGTCTGTGGGTGAGCAGAAAAACTTGGCCTTCCATTGGAGAGAACAAGGGATATGTGGAAAGAGAGAGGGACTCTGTAGTCTCAGAACCGAAGAGATGAAAGAGAAGCCACCTGGTGATGTCTGAGTCCTGTGAGACCCTGCTTTGCTTCCTGCCCTTGGATTCTGGGAGCATCTCTGTATCCTTCCAACAAGTCTTCACCTCTGCCTAGTCTGAGTGGATTTCCATTCCTTGTGCTCAAACTGAATCAGACTCCAAGCTCATGATCTTTCCATGTGCATAGTGTGCTCGGCTCATCTAAGGCAAACCCTCACAGCCCAGCAGCACTCCTGAACATTCAGGATCCTTCTCCTTCACTACAGCTTTATTAATTCTACAAAAGCATGTTAGATGCGGTGTTGGTCAGAGTTCTCCAGAGAAACAGAACCAGGAGCTAATATATACAAAGAGACTGATTTCAAGGAATTGGCTTATGTGATTGTGGGGACTGGAAGGCCAAAATCATGAAGGAATCCAAGGACAGGTTGGAACCTCTGAGGCATGTGGTTTGATGTAAATTAAGGATAGGAGTTGACAAATGTTTTCTGTAAAGGGCCAGATAGTAATTATATTAGTCTCTGTGGGTCACTGTTTCTGTTGCAAGAACTCAACTCTGCCATTGTATTGTGAAAGTAATCACAGACAACATGTAAATAAATGAGCGTGGCTGTGTTCCAACAAAACTTTATAAACACTGGATTAGAGATTTCACATAATTTTTTAGTGTGTTAAAATATTATTATTTTATATCTTTTTGATCATTTAAAACTTAAGAAACTTACTAGTTCACAGGCAGTAGAAAAATAGGGTGGGTAGTTTGGCTCACAGGTCATAATTTACTGACCCCTAATTTAGAACAATAATTAAAATATTGCAGTTAAAGAAGATTCACATCAAAATTTCTATGTTGTTCAAAAAGACAATGATTGAGTAAATTAAAGTACAAATGCTTCTGAAAATTTTTGCAATTAAAGTAATATAAAGACTATATAGCAACATTGAAATGCTATGAGAAATTGCAAGTGGAAAAAGCAGACTCCAAAATTACGTCTACTCTGATTTTAACTATGTTGAATGAATCTTGAATAAACTATGTGCAAATTATGTATGCACAAGGATTGAAAGGGAAAAATGAAAGCTGTTTGATTTGAATGAAGCTGGGACTGTGGGTAATTTGTTTTTGCTTAAATGGGAGTATCAAGTTTCCTTCTAATTCTCACTTTCATGATGTCATTACCCTGGACATTTAGTTTAAATAATTAGGCCATCCCCCTTTGCAGATAAGGAAGGAAGAGGACATAATTCCGTTTGGTCAGAGGTCAGAGTTTTAAGTAGTGTTCCAGTTAACCATTGCTGAGTAACAAACAACCCTACACTTAGTGGCCTCAAACTACCACCATTTTATTAAGTTCGTGGATTCTGTGGGTTGGAAATTCAATCTGGGCACAGTAGCCATGGCTTGCCTCCACCGTAAGATGTCTGTGACTTCAGCTGGAAAGACGTGAATGGCTGCAGGGGACTCAAAATGTCTGGATTCTGCAGCATGCTCTTCTGAGATAAGATCTTCATTTGCACTGGAATCTGGGCAGGAATCACTCCTAGGATGGTGAGTTAGCTTCCTAAGGCTTTCATAATGAAGTACCACAAACTGGGTGGCTTAAAACAACAGAAATTTATTGTCCACAGTTCTGGATGCTGGAAGTCTAAGATGAAAGTGTTGGCCAAGTTGATTTCTTCTGAGGTCAGGGAGGAACAGTCTGTTTCTTGCCTCTTTTCTATCTCCTGGTCATTGGCTGGCAACCTTTGGCATTCCTTGGCTTATAGAGGAGTCACCTTGATCTCTGCCTTCAATTTCCACATGATATTCTTTCTCTCTGTGTGTGTTGTCTCTGTGCCTACATCCTCTTTTTTCATAAGGACTCCAGTCATTTTGGATTAGGGCCCGCCTTAATGACCTTATCCTCACTTGATCATCTGCAAAGACCCTGTTTCTGAATAAGGTCACATTCACGGATACTGGGGATTAGGTCTTTAACATTTCTAGGGAGATGCAGTTCAACCCATAGAAGCTGGGCTCAGCTGGGACTGCCTACACAGTGCTTCCATGTGGCCTCTCCATCTTCTGAGAGGAGTATCCCTGAAGCGAGACTAAGTGAACCAGGTAGAAGCTGTGTAGATTTTTATGAACTAGCTTTGGAAGCCAAGGTCTATTGGTAGAAGCAGTCACAAGCTTGCTCAGATTCAAGATGAGGGGCATAGACTTTATCTTTGAATGGGAGGAGTATCAAATAATTTGCCACCACTGTTTTTAAAAACAGACTTCGGCCAGGTGCAGTGGCTCACCTTGTAACCCCAGCACTTTGGGAGGCTGAGGTGGGAGGATAACTTGAGCCCAGGAGTTTGAAACCAGCCTGGTCAAAATAGTGAGGCACTGTCTCTTAAAACAAAACAAAAACCAGACTTTATTATACACATATGTATATATATGTGTGTGTGTATGTTTGTATATATACATATATTTATTTATTTATTATTTGAGACAGAGTCTCACTCTGTCACCCAGGCTAGAGTACAGTGGCGCCATCACAGCTCACTGCAGCCTTAAAGTCCTGCGCTTAAATGATCCTGATCCTCTTGCCGCAGCCTCCCAAGTAGCTGGGTCTGTAGTATAGGTGTGCACCAGCACACCTGGCTAAGTTTTTAAAAATTTTTTTGTGAGAGATAAAGTCTCACCTTCTCACTTTGTGGCCCAGGCTGGTCTCAAACTCCTAAGCTCAAGTGATCCTCCTGCCTTGGCCTCCCAAAGTGCTGCGATTACAGGTGTGAACCAACATGCCTGGCTGACTTCATGTTTTAGAGCCCCGTGATAGGTGCACAGCAAAACTGAGAAGGTACAGAGGTTTTCCATGTAATTCCTGCTCCCACACGTGCACAGCCTCCCCTATTATTAACATCCCCCCACGAGAATGGTGCATTTATTACAATTGATACTTTTGTTGCAATTTGTTACAATTGTTACAATTGATGACCCCCCTCCATGCATCATCACCCAAAGTCTACAGTTGACATCAGCATTCACTGTTGATGTTGTACATTTCATGGGAATGCATAATAACATGTATCCACCGTTACAGTTTCACTGCCCTAAAAATTCCTCTGTTTGCAGACATTTTTAAAAACCACCTCATGTAGGGATGTTTAACCTTGGGTTTGTGGACCCCCTGGGAATCCATAGATGGCTTTTAAAGCATCTGAGAAACTATAGGAGTTTGCAATGTGTCGTATGAGCCCAGGTTCTTTTTTCTGCAGCACTGGTCCACAGTTCAAATGGGGCTATGACCTACAAATGATGAGGAAGTACAGGGATATGGGGCCAATTCGCTGCTTCCGAACAGATCAGGGCACATTTCCCATTCTCTAACTCAGAGAAAATGTTTTCTGTCTCTGGCTTGGCATCAGAAACAGCCTTTCTCCTTCCCTGAGGCAGCCTCTGCCATCTGCCAAATGGCGTTGTTCTGTGACCCCAGTGTCCTTGAAGCCATTCAGAAGTCTTAAAGGGAGGTCCCTAGTGGTCCCAGAGTGCTCCAGCTCCTAAGGGGACAGGACTGGAACTGAAAAGCAGCCTGTTTCCCACTCTCCCCAGATCTGGAGGCTCTGTGAGCCCAAACATCCCACAGCAGAACTAGGAGCCCATGGAAGGGTAGGCTTGCCCCCCATACTCAGCCCCTTCCAATTCCCCTTCCAACCTTACTCATGCTTCTGTTATTTGGGTACCTGCTTATCTCCTCTACTAACTAATAAAATTTTGAGAGCAACGACCTGTCATTTCTCTGTATATTATACTTATTTAGCACCATGTTTTTTGCATATTTCTCAAAACGGTTGGTAATTTTAAAACATCAAAGCTGAGTTGCAGAAAGTTAGAGCAGGTCTCCAAGGGCTCTGATGGCAGCTTTGGTCACGAGAGTGCTGGTTATTCATGTGGTTAGAAGCAGGGCCTCAAGAGCTCACCGTGCTAGGAGGGTCTTATCTGGGGAAAGCCAGAGTGGGCCGAGATAAGAAGGGGATTTGAGAAGGGGAATTTGAGGAGAGAAACTTAGAGCTAGCCTGTGTTCTAATCCCAGGTTTACCACCAACAATCTGTGGGACAGGACACCGGTCAAGGCATGTCTGTATGGCATAGTAGAGTTGGGGTGTGAAGCTTGGCTCTCCCATGTATTAGCTGTGAGAGAGGCTGCAGCTTCGTGTCCTAGCTCCCTCCTCTTATTATCTGTGTGACCTTGGGCATTAATAAGCCTCCAAAGCCTCAGCTACCTCTCTCTGAAAATACCTATTCTAGCGTTCCTGATCCTCTGGGTTGAAACCCAGGTGCTGCCAAGATGCTGGCTTACCACTCTTCTCTCACGGACCCTGACACCAAACTCACTGGAAACATGGCACTGTTAGAAGCCAGAAGCCAATTCAAAGGACCTGCCCCCAGAGAGACAAAAGATACAGATATTGTGGATGAAGCCATCTGTTACTTCAAGGCCAATGTCTTCTTCAAAAACTATGAAATTAAGAATGAAGCTGATAGGACCTTGATATATATAACTCTCTACATTTCTGAGTGTTTGAAGAAACTCCAAAAGTACAACTCCAAAATCCAAGGTAAGAAAGAAATGTATACATTGGGAATTACTAATTTTCCCATTTCTGGAGATCCTCATTTTCCACTTAATGCAATTTATGCCAAACCTGAAAACAAACAGGAAAATGAAGTGATGAGAGCCTATTTACGGTAGCTAAGGCAAGAGACTGGACGGAGACTTTGTGAGAAAGTTTTTGACCCTCAGAATAGTAAACGCAGCAAGTGGTGGACTTGCTTTGTGAAGAGACAGTTCATGAACAAGAGTCTTTCAGGACCTGGACAGTGAAGAGAGCCAGGGCAGCCGCCATCTCCAGAGCCCTGGGCAGCATTTTCCATTAAGATGTACACAACCTTTTGCCTTTATTTCATAAAGTTTTATACAGAAGAGAGAAGAGCATGTCTTTACTTGAAAAACTTTTGATCAAGAATTTGGGTGGGGAAAAGAAAGTGAGTTATCAAGGGTGATCTGAAATTTTCTGCAGTATTAAGCTGGTGCTTAATAAGTAATAATGAAGAAATTTCTTTTTTCTTTTTTTTTTTTTTTTTTTTTTGGTTGAGACGGAGTCTCGCTCTGCCGCCCAGGCTGGAGTGCAGTGGCCGGATCTCAGCTCACTGCAAGCTCCGCCTCCCGGGTTTACGCCATTCACCTGGCTCAGCCTCCTGAGTAGCTGGGACTACAGGTGCCCGCCACGTCGACCGGCTAGTTTTTTGTATTTTTTAGTAGAGACGGGGTTTCACCGTGTTCACCAGGATGGTCTCGATCTCCTGACCTCGTGATCTGCCCGTCTTGGCCTCCCAAAGTGCTGGGATTACAGGCTTGAGCCACCGCGCCCGGCCCAGAAATTTCTAACATTAAAAAAATACCTATTCCAGAGATTACTAGTGTCTGCCAAGTGCCCTCCATGGGATAGGTACTATTGCCTTATATGTACTTACTCCTTTGGTCCTTTTAACAATCCTCTAAACTAGGTAGTATTATTATCCCGTTTCCAACAACTTGACTGAAGCACACGGGGGTAACTCTCCCATAGTTACCTCACTGTCAAGGGGTACAGCTGGGATTTGAACCAGGCAGTCTGGCTCCCTGAGTCTGCTTCCTTAACTACTGCATTACCGCACAGGGACCTGACATGATGGACTGAAGTTACTTAGCATGCAGTAAGAGCTCAACAAGTGGCAGTTGCTCGTGATGGTCATTCTGAGTCTCCCAGCCTCATTTTTAAGGTGGAGATGATACTACCTAATTCGTGGGTAGCGATAACACAGATAAAGCACTGAACGTTACATATAGGACTGGATGCCTGGGTTTGTATTTTTTTTTTTTTTTTTTTGGTTCTGGCCACATGGCTAGCAGATCAGCTATTTATTTGCACCCATGACACCGACTTAGCGGTTCAACGTGCTCTTGTTGGTGGCCGAGTCTATATTGCTTCGTGTTTTCTAGCTTGCCTAGTGCTTTGCTCATAGCAGATGCTAAAAAATATGGTTCATTTGTTTCCCCAAAATCTACAGAATTCCCACCATTCTTATATAGGCTACTTTGGAAGGTGGAGTGGGAGAAAGGGTACTGAGGCTGAGGCAGAACTAATAATTGATCCCACTCCTGATTTCAGTCAGTCCCTATGCCAGGAAAAACTAAAAACTCGCTCCTCTCCTTGTGCAATGTATAAGCCTCCCAGAAACTCACTTAAAGGCAATTTCTACTTAATCTGTGCTTTGGGTGTTACACACACAAGCTTGTAACAGGTCTCCCCTTGTTAATACATGACAGCTATTGCCCTGTTCTTACCATGCCTAGGCAGATCAATCCTGTCTGTCTTAGACTTTGGATTGCTACAGGCTGGGGACCATGTCTGTCTGACTTACTATCAATGTCACAATGCCAAGTGCCAAGTACCAGGTTCAAAAAACGTTTATTTGCTGATTCAGCAGTTGTGATCCTGTTGGAGGTAGATTCCAGCCTTGGTCATTTACCGCCTTGATTTCTGACTCTGTGGCAAGATTCGTATATCAGGCTCTACTAGGTCTTCTCACCTCCATTTTTGTGATTTGGTGGGCAGAGCCTGTGTGCTGAAAAGGGGAAGTGGTTGTGAGTGTGCTGGAGAAAGACGATCTGGCTCAGCAGATTTTCAGGAATGGGCTTAATCAGGGAGGGCACCTATTATTTATTAAGTACTTACTATGTCAGACATCAGGTTAGGAGTTCTCCAAATGGATATAAAGAAACAGAAAACTTTTGGTGCACCAGTGGTTTGTGGGTGGCACTTGGGAGAGCATTCACCGCCTGCTCCTCATATTCCCTAGACTACAACTAGATCAGCAAGTAACCACAGCCCTCACCTCTTGTCTCTCTCCTTATCCACTCCTCCCCAGGAGGAGATATGAGTTAACGGCTTGTGTTCATGATTTTCAGTGTATGTTGAATAATAGCAATTCAAACATATTAAGTCCTCATCCTTGGCTCTTGTAAATGTTACCTTATGTGGGAAACGGGTATTTGCCGTGTGATTAAGGATTCCAAGATAAAGAGGTATTATTTGTCTGTTAGGACTTCTGTAACAAAATACCACAGACTGTGGGACTTAAACAACAGAAATTTATTTTCTCACAGTTCTAGAGGCTGGATGTCCAAGATCAAGGGGCTGACAAGGCTGGTTTCTCTGAAGACCTGTCTTTGACTTGAAGATGGCTACATTCTTGCTGTGTCCTCACATGACCATTCCTCTGTACATGGGCACTCCTACTGTCTCTTCTTCTTATAAGGATACCAGTCCTGTCGAAGTAGGGCCCCACTCATATAACCTCATTTAACCTTAGTTACCTTTTAAAATGCCTTATCTTCAAATACAGTCACACTGTGGGTCGGGGATCGTCAGGGCTTTAACTTGAATTTTGGGGGATGGAATTCACTCTGTAACAGATTACTTTGGATCATCCAGGTGGGCCCTAAACACTATTGCAAGCATCCTTATAAAAGAGAGGCAGAGGGAGATTTGAGACACATGCAGAGAGAAGACACACAGAAGGCAGTATGGCCACACAGGCAGATACTGGGGCAATGTAACCATAAGCCAAAGAATGCTGACAACCACTAGATGCTGAACAAGGAAGTATGGTCCTGCTAACACCTTGATTTTGGACTTCTGGCTATCAGAGCTATGAGGGAATAAGTTCCTGTTCCTATCAGGTGCCCAGTTTTGTTACAGCAGCCCCCCAAAATGAACACAATTGAATGGTGCTGTTCAAAGACTGAAACCTAACACCTGGAGCTTTGACTTTTTCCTGTCTCTCTCTGTCTCTGTCCATGATGAAGCAGTAATGCTGGACAAAAGTGTCAGCTCTGCAGACCAGAGTATTCTTTCATGTGGAGTGTCCCAAAGTCTAGACTGGGGAGCAGAGTCAGGGAGCAGTATGGTTGAAGTATTCACAGGCCTGCTTCGTCAGTTATACCATAGCTACATCCTCTAACCTGGAATTCATCAGGATGAAGCTCAAATTTTGATCTCCACCTATTGGATCCTCTCTATCTCTCTATCAGTTCTTGCTATGGTCTGAATGTTTGTGTCCCTCCCCTCCAAGTTTATAGGTCAAATCCTAATCCCCAGTGTCATGCTTTAGGAGGTGGGGCTCTTGGGAAGTGATTAGGTCAGGGAGGAAGATTACTCATAAATGGGACTTGTGTCCTTATAAAAAAAGGTGCCAGAGACATCCCTTGCCCTTTCCACCATGTTAGTTCATAGTGAGAAAATGGCCATCAATGAACCGAGAAGTGGCCCTCACCATGTAATGAATCTGCCTTGCTCTTGGACTTCCCAGCCTCCAAAACTGTGAGAAATCAATTTCTGTTGTTTGCAAGCTACTTGGTGTATGGTATTTTGTTATAGCAGCACAAACAGACTAAGACAATTCTGAATTGGGATTCTGAAGAGAAGGGTGTTATTTATTAATCCCCTTAAAACCCCAAGAGAATGCATGGGAAATGTATCTGTGCACTGGTTGGAGAAAAAAAGAAGACTTTGTAAACAGGATGTGATCTGTCAGGATCCTCCTGAAAGAAAAGTCAGGGGTGGAAATTAGTAAGGCAAACCAGGGGTAGAGCTTCCCAAGACCATAGGAACCTACCTCTTGCATCAATGTGACCTGGATACAAAACATGGTATCAAAGAAGATCATTTTGGAGCTTTAAGATTTGACCACCCTGCTGGATTTTGGACTTGCATGAGGCCTGTAAGCCCTTTGTTTTGGGCAATTTCTCCCATACGGAATGGCTATATTTACCCAATGCCTTTACCCCCATTGTATCTAGGAAGTAACTAACTTGCTTTTGATTTTACAGGCTTATAGGTGGAAGGGACTTGCCTTGTCTCAGATGAGACTTTGGACTGTGGACTTTTGAGTTAATGCTGAACCGAGTTAAGACTTTGGGGGACTGTTGGGAAGGCAGGACTGGTTTTGAAAATGTGAGGAAATGAGATTTGGGAGGGGTCGGGGTAGAATGATATGGTTTGACTATGTCCCCACCCAGATCTCACCTTGAATTCCCACGTGTTGTTGAAGGGACCTGGTGGGAGGTAATTGAATCATGCGGGCAGGTCTTTCCCGTGCTGTTCTCATGATAGTAAGTATCATGAGATCTGATGGTGTTTATAAGGGTGAGTTTTCCTGCACAAGCTTTCTTCTATTGTCTGCTGCCATGTGAGATGTGCCTTTCCCCTTCCACCATGATTGTGAGGCCTCCCCAGCCACATGGAACTGTAACTCCAATAAACCTCTTTCTTTTGTTTAAAAAGAAAAGAAAAGAAATTAGTAAGGCAAGTTCTGACACAAGACTGCCTGGATTCAGATCTGAGCTCAGACCTTCCCAGCTACATGACTGTGAGCAAATCAGTTTTTTCTCCCTTACTCAGTTTTCCCATCTGCAAAACAGGGCCAAATAGGAGCCCCTCCGTCACAGATGTGAGGATTAAAAAAACATGCGTATAAACCACTTAGGACAGCTTACGGGAGGGGGGGAGGAGGGGGCACATAGTAAGCCCCCAATAGATGTGAGCTGTTACTCTCTAGAAAAAATAGTTGAGAGAAAGGGAGAAAAAGAAGTTGCCTGTAGATGCAGATATAAACTCTCTTTCTCTAGATGACCATGGGTAAAATTCAGCAACATTTAAATGTCTGATCTGACCCACTGTTGAGATAATCAGTAAAAACTCAAGGCCTCAGGAGAGTGGGGGAAAAGGGAGTTGCAGATGTTTGCAGGAGGAAGCCATCATTTCAGTCAATAATGGACTTGGTGCAGCACGGGCATCTGGCAGCACAGCAAAGGTGCTTTGGCAGCTTCATATACGGTACGAGTGACTGAATTACTGTTATGCTAATTAAACTTATTAATACGGCATCAGGAAAGAGTCTGATCCCTTCATTTCTAATATCGTGGAAATGCAGGGAAGGAGGGGAGGGTCATTGATTCATTAATTCAACACACGTTCATTGAGTTCCTGCTGTGTGCCAGGCACTATTCCAGCCCCCGGAGATATGAGAGGAAATGAAGAAAAGTCCTGGATTCATGGCTTCTATTATAGTGATAGGAAAGAGACAATAAACAAATAAACATGTGAAACATAAAAATAATAGTCAGGGCCAGGCACAGTGGCTCACGCCTGTAATCCCAGTACTTTGGGAGGCCGAGGTCGGTGGATCACAAGGTCAAGAGATCAAGACCATCCTGGCTAACACGGTGAAACCCCGTCTCTACTAAAAATACAAAAATTAGCCAGGCATGGTGGCGTGCGCCTGTAGTCCCAGCTACTCTGGAGGCTGAGCCAGGAGAATCACTTGAACCCAGGAGGCAGAGGTTGTAGCGAGCCGAGATCACGCCACCGCATTCCAGCCTGGTCACAGAGTGAGATTCTGTCTCAAAAAAAAAAAAAAAAAAAAATTACAGTCAGATAATGACATGGGCTATGGAGAAAAATGAAATAGGTAAATGAGGAAGGAGGAAAGGGTAAGAATGAGATGGTTTTAAATAGAGTGGTAAGTTCCCCAGGGTTGCTGAAACAAATGACCATAAACACAGTCCTTAAACAACAAAAATTTATTTGTATCTTTCTGTTCTAGAGGTCAGAAGTCCCAAAATCAAGGGGTCGGCAGGACTGTGTTCCTTTTAGAAGGTTTAGGGGAGAATCCACTTCCTTGACTTTTTCAGCTTGTGAGGCTGCCCCCATCCCTTGGCTCATAGCCCCTTCCTGTATCTTCCAAGCCAGCAGTGTAGCAGATTCATATTTCTCTCTGATGCTGTTTCCACCATCATATCTCCTTCTCTGACTCTATCTCCTGCCTCCCTCCTGTAAAGACTCATGAGTACAATGGGCGCACCTGAATTATCCAGGATCATCTCTCATCTCAAGATCCTTAGCTTAACTATGACTGCAAAGTGCCTCTGCCACGTAAGGAGCAGGTTCTGGGAATTAGGACATGGATATCATTGGAAGGCCATTATTCCACCTAGCATCATGGTCAGAGAAGACCCCAGTGAGAAGGTGACATTGAGAGAAGCAAGGAGGTATGCCATGCAGTTAGCTAGGGAAGAGCACACCAAGCCAGAGAGACGAGAGGCAGGTCTGGAGTGTTTGAGGAATAGAAAGGGCCTGATGAGCTGCAGAGGAGGCGGGAGGGGAGAGTAGCAGGTGCTGAGGTCAGAGGTAAAGGGGGACCAAATTCCACAGGGCCTTATAGGTCACTTTGAGATCTTCTGTGCCAACCCCACCATGTTTGTGAAAGACTGAAACAGACTATGGTCTCATTTGGTTTTCACAGTGGTGTGACATCCTCGGTTTACACTTGCTGAGTAAGACTTGAGGCCTTGCCTCACCTACCCAGGCATGAAGGGATAGAGCTGGATGTTTTTGGCCATTCTCGTGTCACTATAAAGAAATACCTGAGGCCAGGCGCAGTGGCTCACGCCTGTAATCCCAGCACTTTGCAAGGCCGAGGCGGGCAGATTGCCTGAGCTCAGGAGTTCAAGACCAGCCTGGGCAACATGGTGAAAACCCGTCTCTACTAAAATACAAAAAATTAGCTGGGCGTGGTGGCGTGAATCTGTAATCCCAGCTACTCAGGAGGCTGAAGCAGAAGAATTGCTTGAACCAGGGAGGCGGAGGTTTCTGTGAGCCAAGATCATGCCACTGCACTCCAGCCTGGGTGACAGAGCAAGACTTCCTTTCCAAAAAAAAAAAAAAAAGAAAGAAATACCTGAGACTGGGTAATTTGTAATGAAAAGAGGTTTACATTGTGGAAGGCAATGTGGTGATTTCTCAAGGATCTAGATCCAGAAATACCATTTGACCCAGCAATCCCATTATTTGGTAGATACCCAAAGGATTATAAATCATTCTACTATAAAGACACATGCACACAAGTGTTTATTGCAGCACTATTTACAATAGCAAAGACATGGAACCAACCCAAATGTCCATCAATGATAGACTGGATAAAGAAAATGTGGCACATACATACCATGGAATACTATGCAGCCATAAAAAAAGATGAGTTCATGTTCTTTGCAGGGACATGGATAAAGCTGGAAGCCATCGTTCTCTGCAAACTAACACAGGAACAGAAACCAAACATCCCATGTTCTCACTCATAAGTGGAAGTTGAACGATGGAGAACACATGGACACAGGGAGGGGAACATCACATACCAGGGCCTGTCGTGGGGTTGGGGGCAAGGAGAGGGAGAGCATTAGGGCAAATACCTAATGCATGTGAGGCTTAAAACCAATATGATAAGTTGATAGGTGCAGCAAACCACCATGGCACATGTATACCTATGTAACAAACATGTATGTTCAGCACATGTATCCCACAACTTAAAATTTTTAAAGAAGTGATAAAATTTAAAAAGAAATTAAAAAAAAAATAGAAGAGGTTTAACGGGCTTACAGTTCTACAGACTGTACCAAACATGGCTCCAGCATCTGCTTCTGGTGAGGGCCTCAGGGAGCTCACAATCATGGCAGAAGGTGAAGCAGAAGCAGGCACGTCACATGGCAGGGGCAGGAGCAAGAGTGTGAGGGAGGAGGTGCCATACACTTTTAAACAGCCAGGTCTCGTGAGAACTCTCTCAATATCACGAGAACAGTGAGGGACAAATCCGCTCCCATGATCCAATCAGTTCCCACCAGGGCCCTCTTGCAACACTGGAAATCACATTTCAACATGAGATTTGGAGGGGACAAGCATCCAAACCATATAACTGCGTTTCAAACACACAGCCCATCTGACTCCAAACCTGCCCTGGACTTCTGAGTAGGATCTCTCTGATCAAGTGCTTTAGCTCCTGATTTCAGGGTTACATCCTCTCTGAAGCCTTCCCTTCCCTTCCTAACACTAGGCTAGGTGTCCTGCTCATGTGCACTTAACACTGATCACATCCCATATTCATTCCAAGGGGACCCCTTTTCATACTGTATTATAATTCCTGGATTTAGGGTCTGTATCTCACCTTTAGGCCTAGATCATGTTCTATTTATCGATGAATTCTTACAGTAGAGTTTAGAGTAAGTACTCAGTAACTGTTTGTAAACGAATTGATGAAAGTAACAGTAAACACATGAGTAAATGACCTTACCTTAGCAAATTAATAGGTGAGTCCCAGAAAACTAAAAGGTCATCAAATAGCACCTAACTTTAAAAGGATACACACACCTTTTAACTCAAGGTGTTTAGAAGAAATGCATGAGAGTTCTGCTTATGGCACAAGGTTCCCTGCTATAAGAAGTGGAGCAGGGAAGTCATTAAGGATCAAGAAGTCCCTTCCCAGCTGCAGGAAGCAGCCCTCTTAGCCAGAAGGAGCAAGCATCCACTGTAGATCATATTAATAAGTATAAAAGCAGGAGATGAGCATTGCTCCTTTGGAATCTTTTGGCATCCTTTAGCTCCTGTGCTTGCTTTCACCTTCTGGAGCAACATCCAACCAAGAGATTGGATTAAGAAGAGATTAAGAAGCAACAGGCAGTGGTTCCACACAGGAGCCTGATGAACACCATGAGGACATCTCAGGATCCCTCCCTCCAGGCATCCCGTGGCCCACACGTCTGTGTGTGCCTGGTGCTGATGAGGTACTGTTTTGATCATGATGTAAAAGTAAGAATTCTTAGAACAAAGTTGCCATTTTCTTCTGAAGCCTGTTCACAGCCTGTTTATTCCTCCAGGGACATTCTGAGTCTGATTCCAACAATGTGCTTTGGGATTATTAAAAGACTTTCCAAAAAACACTGTCAGAGAGAAACTGCCACCATAGTACATAGCTGTCTGGGGCTGGAGGAATCCTGGCTCTAAGCGAAATCTAGAGATACGGAGCACAAGTTTCAGATGAAAACAGCTTGTGGGAGGAAGGAGAGCATTTTACAACAGAAGCATTAAATTAATCCTCACTCATACAGTGCAAGTTTTCACACAAAAATCCCTGGTTTCCAGGGGAGCAGGGGCAATAGGAGGGCCCTGTAGGTTTCCACTAGGTTGCAAGAAAGTGGATATTAAATAAGAAGGGATAGGAGAGGGGAGAGAAAAGAGGCCAAGTAGCATGGAAAAGGAAAGAGCGTAAGGGCTGGGTGTGGTGGCTCCCGCCTGTAATCCCAGCACTTTGGGAGGCCAAGGTGGGTGGATTGCTTGAGCGCAGGAGTTCAAGACCAGCCTGGGCAACACAGTGAAACCCCTTCTCTACAAAAATTAGCCAAGCATGGTGGCACATTCCTGTGGTCCCAGCTACTCGGGAAGCTGAGATGGGAGTATTGCTTGAGCCCGGGAGGTTGAGGCTGCAGTGAGCTGTGATCATGCCACTGTACTCCAGCCTAGGTGGCAGAGTGAGACGGAAGGGAGGAAGGAAGGAAGGAAGGAAGGAAGGGAAAAGAAGGAAGGAAGGAAGGGAAAAGAAGGAGGAAGGAAGGAAGGGAGGGAGGGAGGGAGGGAGGGAAGAAAAAGAAGGAGGAAGGAAGGAAGGAAGGAAGGAAGGGAGGGAGGGAAGGAAAAGAAGGAGGAAGGAAGGAAGGAAGGAAGGAAGGAAGGAAGGAAATACGTTCATTTCTAAGAGGCAACTTTATCTTGGGAAATTAACTTCACACAACAAGGATGCAGTCTGACTCACAGTGTTAATTGCTGCACTTCTCTTGCTAAGCGACTGCTTACAACCATACAGTAAGAAACCTTGCAGATTACCAGATGTAGATGGAGTTGTTTGGCTAGAAAAGGGCAAAACCTTTTGCCACAAAAACAATAATATTTACTCTGTGCCAGGTACCGCGTTAGGCTCAGGGGTTGCATGTGGCTATCAGTGAGACTTAGTCCCTGCCTGCACGGAGGACACATGTTAAATGAGCCCTTGAGGTTCAAAACCTCAGAGAAGTGTTATGTTCATATTTATTTTTCCTAAGATTTCTCTGGCTATGTTGCGGAGAATGCATTAGAAAAGGGCAAAGATGGATGCAGAAAGACTGGCTAAGATGCTGTTATTGTCGTTCAGGTGAGAGATGATGGAGATGTGGAACAGGTAAATGATAAGGAATCAAGACATATTTAGGTGTGGAACTGGCACAACCTGGGTGTGCTCTGAGGAGAATAGAGCAAGGGCATCACTTCCAGTTTCAGACTTGACCAACTGGTGGAGGGGCGCACTCTACAGAAACAGAGGATGTTAGGAGTGAAGGTATCTGTTGGGGAAACCATGAGCTCTTAGATGTTGGGAGGGACACTGCAGACTAGCTCACTTGACCTCTATTCTATGCTCCTTCTCATGATCCATCTCACACTGTGGAGTCTGGAAAGCCAAAACAACATTCCCCACACCCTCTTACAATTCAGGACTCAAATGTGGTTCGGGTCCTCAATCAGCTACACGGGCATGTGTCTTGAATCCAGAAGTGAGTCAGGTGGAGAAAGAGGCAGCACAGCCTGGGGCGTCCATTCTGCTGATGCAAATCTAGCGAGTTAAATGACTCTGGGTCCAACACTTCAGGCCATAGCTGCCTGACGTCTGCATCAGAGCTAGGCCTACATTTGGAACAACAGGTTTCTAATTCCTTAGCTTCCTGCCTGTGGCAAAGATAGAATTTCCCCTAGAGGGTTAATTCTGCAGTGGTATTCTGGGTGCCATTCCTGGAAGCCTAGGGTCTTCCTCTATCCTTCCTACAACTTCTAAGCAGGCAATTTCCTGCAGAAGCCCCTTTCTGCTTACAATGTCTATAATGCATTACGCTCTCAGCAACTGAAAATTAACCAGTATGGAAGTAGTGAGTTTGTAGAGCCTACAATAAATGCAGGTGCAAATACATGCATGGCACTCAGATGATACAGGTCTGGGGTCAAGGAGAGAGGACTGGGCTGGCAATTTATGAGTAATGTTAGCATGAGGATATAGAATGAGATCATCCTGGGAGATATCTCCGAGAAAGTATTTGAAGGATGAGAGGAAAGGAGGCCCTGGGGCAAAAGCTTTAGAAACGCCAGTTTTTGAGAGGTGATTAGAAATGCAAGCTGGCCATCACGGGAAGATGGAAAGAGGGTAGGAGGAAACCAGGAGGTGTTGGTGTTACAGAAGCCAGAGGTAGAAAGTGGTTCTTTAAGAAGGGATGAACCTGGCAAGTGCTGCCAGGAGGTCAGGCAAACTGAGGACTAAATGTGCCTGTGGAGTCTGGTCTTGGTAACCTTGGAAAGAGCAGGTTTGGTTGCAGTGATGACAATAGAGTCAGCTTAGGGAGGTCCAGGGGTGAGGGAGAGATAAGCAAATAGACACCATGAGAGGAGGCAGTCTTAAAAGAGGCGTAACCATCTCTGGAAGTGATGAAGGATTAAAAGAGGGGAGTTTATAAAAAATCTTTAGTCAGGCTAAGTCACTCCTCATCATGAAACATTAGTGAGGTGTTATGTGAGGTAGTATTGCATATTTTATCTAAATGATGAATTTTTGCGTGTTTCTTTTTCTTTTTTTTTTTTTTTTTTTGACAGAGTCTTGCTCTGTCATCCAGGTCATCCAGGTTGGAGCGCATTGGCGCTATCATGGTTCACTGGCACCTCTGCCTCTGGGCTCAAGTGATCCTCCCACTTTAGCCCCCAAGTAGTTGGGACCACAGGTGCATGCCACCATGCTCAGCTAACTTTTGTGTTTTTTGTAGAGATGGGATTTCACTATGCTGCCCAGGCTTGTTTCAAACTCCTGGACTCAAGTGATCCACCTGCCTCAGCCTCCCAAAGTGCTGGGATGACAGGGGTGAGGCACCACGCTTGGTGAATTTTTTTTATATGGGAGAAAGAAGCACATGTTTGAATGGTCAGGAGGTGAAATTAGAAGACTTAGGGGAGAGGGAAGATAGAGGAGAGGGAATGCTTACACACTTCAATGGCTGTGCAAATGTAGCAGGGAGTAGGCTCCAGATGGGGGAGAAGGTTCTAGAGAGAAGAGAGAACACCTCTTCCACTGCCCTGGGAGGGAAGGATGAGGCAGAGACAGCAGATGCATTAGGGGATTAGCTGTTGTGGGCAGGAATGGGAGGACAGATAGGCTGTGGTATTTAGTCTGTGCAGTAACAGACAAAATTTCTAGGTTTGTAGGGGGTGAGGGTTGGAGATTTGGGGAGAGTGGAGAAGGTCTTAATGGTCATCCTGGAGAATGAAAGGTCAAGCTCACTAGATTGCCGTCAGCACTGGGGCCCTGTTTGGGATTAGTGACCGGGAACTGACAGTGGGATCAATCTGTACAACTGTAAGATTGTGCTTGGCAGTTCTTGGGCTCACAGCCAGGGAGCAGTTGGTCAGCTCTAGTCATGTAGGCTTGGGGTGTTTTCAGGTTGCTATGATGGAAGGACAACAGGCAAGGGAAACAGACAAGAGAATAAATCAGGGGTTCTCAGTGACGGAAGGGGTGGTAGCACCCTGCTGTGGTGTCTGGAAGTGGGCAAGGCTGTTTTGGGTCCTCACAATGAAGGGGAGCATACTGGAATTTAGTGGGCAGGACCCAGGGATGCTAAATGCCCTCAAAGTGCAAGAGGGTGTCTAACAACCAATAATCATTCCTCACAAATTGTCAATCATACCTAATGATAAATGATGAAACTGAGGGACTGTGGGCTTAGCTAACTAAGCCAAACAGATAGGGAGGTAAAGACAGGTGGAGGCAGTTAAGAGTAGGAAGACCTGAGCAGGTGAAGAATCAGGAGAGATTGAGCATGCAAGCTGGCAGGATCAGCGTCTGTGGTCAGACAGTGGGTGTCTGAATCCCTGATTTCAGAAGCAGGCAGCTCCCAGTGATGCAGCGTGAAAGACGACTCCAGTTTGAGTCTTCTGAAAAGCAAATGTCAAGATGGAGTTTGATGTGTAAGAGATTTATTGGGGTAACATTGTAGAGGGTAAAGGGGAGAGTAGCAGGAGTGGGTGGGGAAGGTCTGCAGACCAGGATACAGGGCTGACACCTGTGACAGGAGAGACGCAGGAAAGAGGGTTGGGTGGGAGAAACTTCAGAGAGCAGCCCCAGACTGATGGGGGAGCTTCAGAGCAAAGATGGCCCATTGGGGGATCCCAAGGAGGTCAGGAATGGTTGGCCTCTGGTACCCTGCAGTGTTCATCATGGCCTTGCACAAAACTGCAGCCAATCTGAAGATGCAGCTGATGGAGGCTGTCCACCACCCCCTCCACCAAGCAGATTATTCTGAAGTGAGACTGAGCAATGCACCACCTGGGCCACCACATGGGGGTAGCAGATGTAGTGCGTGGGTAATGGAAGCTCCAAAAGAGCAGGACTAGTTTTTGTTTTTTTTTTTGTTTTGTTTTGTTTTTTTAAGACAGAGTCTCACTCTGTCACCCAGACTGAAGTGCAGTGGCGTGATCTTGGCTCACTGCAACCTCCACCTCCCAGGTTCAAGCAATTCTCTTGCCTCAGCCTTCCCAGTAGCTGGGATTACAGGTGCACGCCACTACCACTCAGCTAATTCTTGTATTTTTGGTAGAGACGGGGTTTCATCATGTTGGCCAGGCTGGTGTTGAACTCCTGACCTCAAATGATCCACCCACCTTGGCCTCCCAAAGTGCTGGGATTACAGGTGTGTGCCACCACGCCCCATGTTATTTTTAAAATTTTGCTTTTTCTAATGTTTTAGCCCTAATGCCTTGACACATTCAAACTTTCATTCAAAAGTTTGTCAAATGAACTAATGAATGTATGTCAAAAAACTGAGAGAGTAGAGTATAGAGATAAAGTCTTCCTGTCAGGGTTCCAGTCCAGCTCCACCACTTACCAATTCATCTTAGGAAAACTATCACTGAAAGGGAATGGTGATCAATAGCTCCTACTCTATGGATCTCTATGAGGATTTAAAGAGACACTTTAGGAAGAAGGCCCAGCACAGTGTCTGGAAAATGCTATGCAATAAATGATAACTACTAGTAGTATGATTATTTCTGCCCCTTTCCATTATCTTTTGCAAGAAAACCTTTTAACACCAAATAGAAATGTGTTCAGGCAGTTGGACTATGTTACTTCTTCCTACATTAGACTTTTTTTCACTTTCTATATTAGACTCAGTGCCCCTGTAAAGTGCTGAATCCATGTTTTCTTGCTTTGTAAGTCTTCATAGTGCCCCGAACAATGTTCTAAACACAGTTATTATTTACATCACATAGGTAGAATGAAGATGAAACAATGGCAGAGTCACCCCGCAGACATCACCAGAGACTTCATGGGTCCTTGGGTGAGACAGTAAGAATGTGGGTACTCTGTGTGTGTGTCAGAGCTGGAGAAGGGTGGGTTTCCCCAATCCTAGATAAACATCACCCTGGATCCGTGTCTTCTCAGCCAGCGAAAGGAAGCAGCTTGCTTTTCCTTTTGAACAAAGCCTGTATCTGAATGAACATCTCTAGAGAGAAATGCGTTTGTACATTAGACTGGTAATTAAAGGTTCCCAAAAAACCAAGTCTCATTACTCAGCTTAAGGAGCTGCCTAGATACCGTCTGGCATAGTGTCAAGTGTCTGCTTGGTGCAAAACTGAGCCCGGAGTCATCCCATAGGCTGGGGGCCCTTGAAGACCTGCCTCCCCGGGCTCTCCTGCACCGGACTCAAGTTTGCATTGGCTGGTCATAAACCAAGCAGGTCCTCACACTTCTCAAGTTTCATTATTCTCTTTTCTAAATATTTAAACAGGCTGTTAAGAAGAAGGCCAGGTCAACTGCCTCATTCAGTGAACATTACAATGGTTAATTGTCGGGATCACAACAGACGTCACAAATTCCATGCAGGTTAAAATCTCTCAGCCTTGAGGAAAGCTGCTGCCAGTCATTCTTCTCTAGACTGCAAGAGTCTGTTAGAATCAAAGTTCAGATAAGGTAACACTGATCACGTCAATTTCTTCTGCACAAAATAGAGCACGTGGTTTGTACTTTACAAACATTTGTCTAATCACTTTCACTGAGGCAGGGAGATCATAATACCTTATTTTTGTAAAATGCTTCCTATTTGCAGAGCACTTTCACCCATGTCATCTAATCTGCTCTTTATTGTTGGGTGTCATTTCTTAGCCAGACTAGGGATTATCCTAGTTATTAATATTAATATTAAAAGCAACCACCACCCCAACCATAGCAGCTGACTTACTGACAGCTTTCTATGTTCCAGGCACTGTTTTAAGTACATTACAAGTAGGATGATCCATGGAAACAGACACCAAAAGAATAAAAAAGATCATGCATTTGCTTTGCACATATTGAATTTTATGTGCTTGCTGGGAGGATGCTATCCTTGGAATCCGTTTTTCCCCTCCAAACCTCATGTTGAAATTTGATCCCCATTGTTGGAGGTGGGGCCTAATAGGAGGTGTTTGGGTCACAGGATGGATTCCTTATGAATGACTTGGTGCTGTTCTCAAGGTAGTGAGTTCTTGCTCTATTAGTTCCCTCGGCAGCTGGTTATTAAAAAGAAGAAGAAGAAGAAGAAGAAGAAGAAGAAGAAGAAGAAGAAGAAAGCCTGCCCCAGCTCCTGGCTCTCCCTTGCTTCTTCTATTGCCATATGATCTCTGCACAAGCCAACTCTGGCTCCTGTTCATCTTCCACCATAAATGAAAGCAGCCTAGGGCCTTCACCAGGAGCAGATTCTGGCACGTGTTTCTTGCGCAGCCTGCAGAGCTGTAAGCGAAGTCAATCTCTTTTTCACAAATTCCCCAGTCTCAGGTATTCCTTTATAGCAATATAAACCTGATTAAGACAGAGGTACTCGGGGTGGCACATTTTGGACAATTTCTCCTAGGAAAAACCTTGCTCCCTACAACTAACTTCAGTTTTCTCCATCATCCTTTCCATGGCTTCCAAGACGTTCCAGGATCTAGCTCCTTTTCTGTAGTATTCTGAATAAGCCAAATAACTATAATTAATAATAAGACAACACTAATGGGGTATGCCTCTATGCTAGGCTTTGTTGTAAGCAGTTTCGAGGCATTCTCTCATTTAATCCTCACAATAGCACCATGAGGTGGGTAGAGTTATTGTCTCTGTTTTTAGATCAGGAAACTGAGGCCCAAAGAGGTTAAGCAATGTGCCTGAGGTCACACAGCTATTAAGTGGTGTGCTGGGACTCTAGCTCACGTGGCCTGGCTCTAGTGTCTGTGGTCTTAATTACCACACTGTCTTTCATGGCTGGTAGACTGTGGCGTCCCTTTCTACCAAGATTGGACCTAACTTGAGAAACATGGGGTCATTGAACCCAGTTGACACCTCTTTGCTCTAGATGAAACAATGAAGGCTCAAAGAGGTCAAGTGACCTTCTGAGGAAGTCCCTTCTCAATCTTCAATGTCCAAGTTCATTGCTATTTTTACTATGTCATGCTGTCCTCCTGATGTGGTTTGGATTTGTGTCACTGCCCAAATCTCATGTTGAATTAGAGGAGGGGCCTACAAGGAGGTGATTGGATCATAAGGATGGATTTCTCCCTTTCTGTTCTCCTGATAGTGAGTGAATTCTCGTGACATATGATGGTTTAAACGTGTGTGGCACTTCCCCCTTTGCTGTCTCTGTCTCCTGCCACCATGTGAAAAAGATGCTTGCTTCCTCTTCACCTTCTTCCATGATTGTCAGTTACCTGAGGCCTTCCAGTCATGCTTCCTGTTAAGCCTGTGGAACTGTAAGTCAATTAAGCCTTTTTTCTTCATAAATTACCAAGTTGTAGGTAGTTCCTTATAGCAGTGTGAGAACAGGCTAATACACCTGCCAAGTTTTAGCATCCCAAACTGAGATACCAAAGCATAAGAGGCAGGTGTCAACTATTTTTTTAAATTAAGCTCTTGGGAGTTGGATAGCCACCCCGTCCCCGCCAATTAAAATTCATTTTTCACTTTCTTCCATAGAAATGCTTATTTTTTGTAATTAATCAGAGAGGAAGAAACCACCAGGAGCCTTCATTTGCTTGGCCTTTCTGATTGGCCAGCTGTTCTTTGGACATTTGTGTGTTAAACTCCTGGGGGTAGAGTCTGCGTTTCCAAGCTCTGCTGTCTAGGTGCTGACTGCCTGCACTTTTGCTGCCCCACGTTCCTGTTGGCTTGAGTTTCCAGAGGGGTGCTGATCTGGGGTATGTCCAGCCTATTCTGGACAATAGGATGCAACACACTATTACGCATGTTGTGCACACACCAATTAGGCAAATAGTCTACTTCTGCAAGAATGAGACATTTCTTACATTGAAGAAAAGTTGTCCTGGCTAAGGTCTCCTGGTTTGCTCCAATGGGAATCAAATTATTGGTTTGTAAGAGAACATTTCTGCAATTATCCCTGAAAGAGCACCATCTACCATCTTGTGGGCTGTATATATATATATATATACACACATTTTTTTTCTTGCCCACTTGACTGTCTCTGTAGTTTTATTTGTTTTTAGTTTAGATTTTTTTAAACACAGCTTATTACCACTTTTTAAATCTGCATGAAAGTGGAAAATGGTTTTTCCTTATAAAAGACTGTGAGTATCACCCAGGGTGACCTCTACTCTGCGTTCAAACAGGACTGAGATTACTGGCCGCACCCACTGCTGACCACTTTTGAAGTGCTTAGTGAGTTACGCATGTGAACCTGTTAGCGCCACATTCCATGAGGGCCATTTTCTAATGATCATAATGTGGTTGCTAAAGACACAGCCTCTGTGACACTTGAAATGTCACAATTGTTTAAATAGTCCTGAGAAAATGACCCTGAAATCACGTGCACCTGGGAAAAGCCCATTCCCCTCCACTTGAAAGCACTGCGGTGCACGCGCACACATACACACACGCACACACACACCCCCCTCCAACATATACAGATGTTATGAGAATTCCAGAAAGTACCAAAACACTGCACTGCACACCCCTTCAATTAATTTAAAAACCACTAGTTCTCAACCTTGGCTTCACATTACAATCCCCGGGGCAGCAGGGGGGCCTTTTGAACATTCTGATGTCCAGGACTGACCCCCAGGGGTTCTGATTTAATTGTTTTGGATAGGGCATGGTGACCAACTGTCCCTATATGCCTGGGACTGAGAAGTTTCCAGGATGTAGGACTTTCGGTGCTAAAACACAGAAGAGCCCAGGAATCTGGGACTAGCTAGTCACCCTGGTGGAGAGAGGCTGTTTTTGTAAATGACCCTGGTGATTCTATTCTGCAGTAAGCGTTGAGAACCATTGGGCTAAACTTGCTCAACTTTAACCCACACACTGAGGACAAGTAACTTAAGACTTGAGAAAATATTGTTCTTTTGTAGAGGATTTCTTTTTTCATAATGACAATAATAAAGAGACCCTCTGTAAATGAGTCCTGGCCAACTGGTGCCTTGCCTTCCCTTCAAGGGCCCCAAAAGAGTCACTGTTCCTGGGAGCAGCTTGCTATTTCCTCCCCTCACTGGGCTGAAATCCACACAATGAGCCCCTCTGTTGAAGTGAGGAGGGACTACGGAGTTGATTATTTTATAATTAAAGAAGACTCTGGGGGGGATGTTTGCTCGGGAGCCCAGCATTCCAAACTGGGTCACTGTGAGCTGGAGTTGTCATCAGCCCTAACCAGCAGGAAATACCAAGCACAGCAGATATTCTTTCTTTACTTTCCAGTTGACTTTCAAATGATTTGTTTACATCCAACGAGGCTTGTAATAATGCTTTGTTTATATCCATCCATTTTCCTCCTGAGTTGCCAAGCTGGGAATGGGAGAAGAGCATGTATACCTGGGAAACTTCTAGACATGCTGTGGCTCTCAACCCTGGTGTCATATTAAATCACCTGGGAAGCTTTTAAGAATCCAGATGGGCCGGGCGCAGTGGCTCAAGCCTGTAATCCCAGCACTTTGGGAGGCTGAGGCGGGTGGATCACAAGGTCAGGAGATCGAGACCATCCTGGCTAACACGGTGAAACCCCGTCTCTACTAAAAATACAAAACAATTAGCCGGGTGTGGTGGCAGGCACCTGTAGTCCCAGCTACTCGGGAGGCTGAGGCAGGGGGATGGCGTGAACCCGGGAGGAGGAGCTTGCAGTGAGCCAAGATTGCGCCACTGCACTCCAGCCTGGGGGACACAGCAAGATCCCGTCTCAAAAAAAAAAAAAAAAAAAAAAAAAGAATCCAGATGCCCAGGCCCATCCCCCATTCAATTAGGTCAGAATCTCTAGGGGTGGGAACCAGGAAATGCTTTCTGAAATCTCCCCCAGGGGATTATATTACATAGCCAGGGTTGAGAATCGCTGCTTTAGAGTACTGGTTCTCAAAGTGTGGACTCAGAACCAGCTGCATCCGCATCACCTGGCAACTTGTTAGAAATGCACATTCTCTGGCCCCATCCTGGACCTACTGAATCAGAGACCAGGAGGATGGGCCTCGGCAATCGATTTTAACAAGCCTGAGGTAATTCTCATGCGAGATAAAGTTGAGAACCAGTCTGGATGACAAGGCTGTAATGTTATTTTTTTAATCTGCCGGGATACTTCCACTGTGAACTGTTGCCTCTAATTTTCTTGTCTGCGGCAAAACCCAAATGTCTCTTTTTGATGACTGTCAGAAATAACATGGTTATTCCCGGCTCACCTGGGATGAGAAAATACAGACGACACACCTGGGTCTCTATGCTTATTTCTGGTCTGGGAACCAACAAAGCAATCTTATGAATAATCATATGAAGTGGTGGAGGCAAATTATTTGGTTTCCCCTAATTAAGTCATCTGCTTTAGCATTGTCTTATAGGGGACAACTTTCTAGTCTTCTGCTGTCTCTTCATCTATCAAGCTAAGAGCTGCCAGGAAACAAAAAAAATGTGGCCCAAACGGGTTTAATTAGGGAGATACTGAGTTAAAGTTCCCTAGGGAAATCTATGATACCATAGGTTGGGCTGTTTATTGTGTAGAATTGGGGGTAGAGAACCTAAATTTACTCTAATTAAGCAGGGTTTGTATAAACACTGGAGGATGAGGAAGCCAGGCAGAGAAGAGGGTGATCAGCAGCAATCTGAGCCAAGAGAAGTGAAAGCAAAGATGACGTGTTCTCCCATCTGGAGAGTTACTTGAATTTGAGGATGTAAAATCTTTTGACCCAAGAGTTACTGAGAGGCACAAATGAGTATTTTTGTATTAGGGAAGCTTGAAGGGGACAATTGGGACAATTAGGGACAATTGAAGATTGTCGTCTCCTGTCCTTTCCTTCAATATAGAGGACCAAATCACAGGAAAAGGCAGCTGACTTTGTACGTCTTTATAAGTCTCTTAAAATTTGGGAATCCAAAATGTTATTTTTTATTTTTAAATATTTTTTTGAGGCAGAGTCTTGCTCTGTTGCCCAGGCTGGAGTGCAGCAGCGTGATCTTGGCTTGCTGCAGCATTCATCTCCTGGGTTTAAGTGATTCTCATGCTTCAGCCTCCTGAGTAGCTGGGACTACAGGTGCGTGCCACCACACCCAGCTAATTTTTTTGTTTTTTGTTTTTTTTCCTGTACAGACAGGTTTTCATCATGTTGCCCAGACTGGTCTTGAACTACTGGCCTCAAGTGCTCTGCCTTCCTCAGTCTCCCAAAGTGCTGGGATTACAGGCATGAGCCACCATGCCCAGGCCCCAAAATGTCATTTTTTAAAGTAAAAATCAAATATTAGGTGGTGAACTAACATGTATTCAGTTACACACATATTTTAATCCTTATGACAACACTATGAGGTAAGTATCATTGGCTTGATTTTACAAATTAGAACACCGAGGATCAGAGACACTGAGCAAATAACTTATCTGTTAAATGACAGAAGTAAGATTCTAATCCAGGTTTGTCCAAACCTAAGGCCTTTGTTTGCTTCCTTGGTCCAAAGAATATTAACTGGAGCTTAGAATTGTGTAGCCATCTGGCTGTTCTATATCCAACCACGACACAAATAGATTAGTCCAGACTTCACCCATATAAGGAGACATTGTTGGGGGCAATTCTCTATGGTGCTTCTATATATCTTGTGATAGATTCTATCCCAGACTATCTTTCCAAGGATGTTTATAGAGCAAAGAGCAGTAGAAGATAGAAGTCTCTCCAGGGAAGAGGACAGATTGGTTTTCTGACTACGGTAAAAAAGATAACATATCTCTCTGGGACAAAGGTTGGGTAAGCTTACTAAGGCCTCTCCCTTATAAGTTTGGGCACTTCTGCTTCCGTTTTCTCAGACCCACTATGTGTACAACACCCATCCACCTGGGCTTGCCTCCACATTGCCCCCACAGGACTTAAGGAGCAAGGGAAACCAGTGTGGCCATGAGTAATAAAGCCCTTTATCTCTAACCTAGGAGTCTCATGTCTTCTGCCAATATCAGTGAAACGGTGGCAAGCTCACTTGTTAGCCTGCAAACAGGGTAAAATCTCAGACCCTTCACAGTCCTTAATAGACATGGATTCCTCCTCCTTAGTGCACATAGCAGCACATGGAATTCCTTCAGACTTCCTTGGTTCTGAGTGAGCGCAACTAGCTGACTGGAGTTGGTGTGTTAGAATCTTCTCACTATTCCCTTTCTTCCTCGGTCCCTCTTGCTGCCATTACTGAAGCTGAGCAGTCACTAGAATGGACAATAGGGATTTAGGAAGATAGTGTTAGTAGATGTTAACATCAAAAAGACCTGAGGCTCATGTGTATACCAAGTTGAAACTGCACTGTCATTGAATCAGGTGGAAAGTGACTTTAGTCATTTAGGCCACTTTCCACTCAAAGTGGCAAACTTAATAAACCTCTTATCATTAACCTCTCCATGATGGAAGCTCATACCTAAAAAGGAAAGTGAAATTGACTCAATATTTACCTCTCTATGGTATCTTCTCTTTGATCTTTGTCCTGTTAGCAGCAGCAAATCACACGAGTCTGCAGCAACCTCAATTCTTGCCTCTTCAGAAGAAATAATTCAATGAGGGGCATAAGGCAGAGGGAGAGACGAAGGCAAGTTTGAGAGCAGGAGTGGAAGTTTATTAAAAGGTTGAGAACAGGAACGAAAGGACCAGGCAGGTGACTTGAGAGATTCAAGTGCATGACGATTTGACCTTTGGCTTGGCGTTGTATACATTGGCATGCTTCCGGGAGTTGCATTACTTCTCTCCTGATTCTTCCCTTGGGGTGGGCTGTCAGTGTACGCGGTGGCCTGCCAGCACCTGGGAGGGGCTGCATGTGCAGTGTGTTTACTGAAGCTGTGCTCATGCTCACTTGAGGTTCTTCCTTTACCAGCAGAGTGTTCCTAGAGGAACACTAGAGGTCATACACCAGGTAAACGCCGCCATTTTGCCTCCTAGTGTGCATGCTTAAGCCTACTTGCTCAACTCCTGAGATCTTACTGGGAAGCTGCTGATCACCAGTTTCAGGTGTTTTGTGTGTGTTGGGAGACTGCTTTTCCCTGACGCTGACTGCAACCCATTATTATTTTAGAGAGGCAGTTTAACAACTGCCTAACCATCACCTGATGGTCACCTGAAAATCCTGGTTCAGGGGACCATCTCCTGCCATGCTCATGTCTGCCTAACTACCTACTGTGACAGTCCTGTCTTCTAAATAAGCATAGACTAAGGTGGATCTTCAAATAGCCTCCATCTATCACCCATTTTTCCCATCTCCACACCCCCAAGTCTAGGCTAACATTTTCCAATCTATCAACCACTCCTTAACATAAGGATCAGACCCTGTGCCCTTCCAGTCTTTCTCCTCTGAAGAGGAGAAAGATTTTCATCCATCTTTTCATCTAAGTCCTTTAAAAAAAAAATCATTTGGTTCTTGAATAGGCAATACCTGCATACAGTACAGAATTCAAAAGATACAAGTGTGTTTCCTTCCCTTTCAGACTCCAGCCACCCACTCCCCTCCTCCAATCACTCTTACTGGTGTCTTATTGTCTTATTCTTCCTCCTATTCTGTATATAGTCAAGGTTCACTGAATAGGCTGAACATATAGGGCACAACCAGAAAACAGCTTTGGGTTGTTTTTTTCCTCGTTACTATCTTTAAACTCAGCAGACGGTTTTTGTTTTTTGTTTTTTTCTTTTTTCCAGCATATCAGCCAAAATCTTTTAAGCGTTCAAAGGCCTGTTTTAGTATGACATCTAAGTTTCAGTCTTACATTTGATTCAATGCTTCTCTCTCCTCCACAGCTCAGACTGCACCTTCAGACCAGGGACCAGCAGCAGAGAAGTAGAGGGTGGTTTGTTACTTTCCTATCTCCTCTCCACTATTTCTGATGCCTCCAGGATTAGGGTTGTAAGAAGCGTGATTAGAGGGGAAGGCAAGAGTCTTCCTTCATAAATACTATTGTTATTCATCCTTGGTGCCCTCTGTGGCCATGTGCTAACATATCAACACAGTCTGAAGGCAGAGCACATAATAGGAGCTCAACAAGTGTTAAATGAATGAATGAATTTATGAGTAAATGGATGACTCGAACTCAGCAAGTTAATAGGTGTGTCCCAATTGACAAAAGACCAGAAAACACCAGCGTATACCATTAAAAAGGACAAACAAAAAATATGCATGCACAGCTCTGCGTGCTACACCAAGGTCCAGGAGGGAGAAGAGATGAACATGTGCATTCAAGTCATCACTCTGAACCAACAATGACCTTTTAGAAAATGTAATATCCAGGACTGTGGTAACGTGATACTAGCATAGAGGATAGTGGAAGTCTGCTTTTATATTGCTTATTTTGAATGTTAAGAGTTCTCGGGCAGGTTCTCTCAACTTGCAAACAAGCAGTAGTCATTTTTTAGCCCTAAGCCAGACTTCATATTTATCCTTATGAAATTTTATCTTTTTAGTTTTGACCCATGCTTCCCCTCTCTTGTGATCTTTTTTTAATACTTACCTATTATTTAAAATATAATTGTGCCTCCAAGATTTTTCATCTGCAAATATAGCAACATCTTTCATGTGTTTATTAAGTGAACTAATAAAAATATTGGCCAAATGCAAAGTCATTGGAAATCCTCCTCTAGTCTGAGACATACTTTTTAACACAATAGCATCGTTTACATTCAGTATCAGGGTTAAGTTCAGCTGCATATAACATAAAATCAATCAATCAATAAATGAGATAAAATTTAGTTCTTTCTTACTTAAAGTAAACCTGCAAACCAGCAGTACAAAACTGGTATAGCAACTGTGACAGGTACTAAGGACCCAAGGGTTTACTTTCTTTCAGCTTCATAACGTGATCTTAAGACCACTCAATGGGTTAAGATAGCTGCTGGAGCTCCAGCCGTTAACATCCCTAATCTAACCAATAGGAAGGAGAAGGATAGAGGCAAAGGGTGTAACTGCTCAATGGATTCTTCCTGCCTAGTGTACAGATAAAATCAGACCATGGCGTTGCAATAAAGAAAATGTTTAATAGACATGAAGCCGGCCACACCACTTGGGAGACTGAGTTTTTACTCAAATCAATCTCTCTGAAAATTTAGGGGCCAGGGTTTTTCAAAGATAGTTTGGGCTGAGGGGTGGGGATGGCTAGGCAATGGGTGCTTGCTCTGATTAGTTGGGGGTGCAATCATAGGGGTGTGGGAAAAGGTCCTCCTATGCACTCAGTCATTTTGGTGGGGTCACAGGAGTGGTTAGTGGGTCCAGGTGGAGCCAACGATTGTCAGACCTGCAAAAAACCTGAAAAGATATCTTAAAGGGCCAATCTTAGGTTCTACAATAGTGATGTTATCTGCAGGAGTAATAGGGGAACTTGCATAGCCTGTGATCTCCAGAATAATGGCTGGCAATCATTCACGTCTACACCTTAGCAGAATTCAGTCTCCTCTATCTTCCTAGACTGGTAGTCTCTCATTAGCTTTACAAAGGCAGTTGAATTTTGGGGAAGGGCTATTATCGTTAAAACTGAAAACTAAATGTCACCCAAAGTTAGCTTGGCCTAAGCCCAGGAATAACTAAGGGCAGCTTGAAGGCAAAAGGCAAGATGGGGTTGGCTGGGTCAGATCTCCCCACTGCCATAATTTTCTCACCATTACAGTTTTTGCAAAGGCAGTTTCAATGGGACCCCTTCCTTTTAGGAAGACTTGAAAACATGGGATTCTGTTATGAAGGGAGTAGAAGATAATAGATGTCAGCTTGAGCATCTGGCAGCTTCTTCTCACATCATGCTATACATTTTTTTTTTTTTTTTTTGAGATGGAGTCTCATTCTGTCACCTGGGCTGAAGTGCAGTGGTGTGATCTTGGCTAACTGCAACCCCCGCCTCCCAGGTTCAAGCAATTCTCCTGCCTCAGCCTCCTCAATAACTCGGACTACAGGCATGTGCCACCACGCCCAGCTAATTTTTGTATTTTTAGTAGAGATGGAGTTTCACCATGTTGGCCAGGCTGGTCTTGAACTCCTGACCTTGTAATCCACTTGCCTTGCCTTCCCAAAGTGCTGGGATTACAGGCACGAGCCACTGCACCCAGTCCATGCTATACATTTTACGTAACTAGAATCTAGTCTATATTTAAAAGAATGTGAGAAAATTTTTGTTAAATTCCTTGTGGGTATTATGGTTATAGTAATAACTATCTAATTCTTCTGATATACTATCTTAACACTCTTACCCCAAATCAAATGAGTTAGACAAAATTTATCTGTAATAAATCCATGTTTGTGTCTAATTATCATCATGTTAATTTTTTCCTTTTTTCATAATCTATAGGTTTAAATTCTATTTGAGAATTTGGGGGGACTAAAATCTGTAAAATAAAAATAAAATCTTAAGCCCCCTAACTGATTATTAATCCCCCTCTGGGCCAAGGGAATCCCAGAGAAGTCTGAAAACCAAATTCCTGGCCACGATGGAAACAGAGGTTGGACACACTTCATCGTACTCCCTCCCTTTAGGAGCTCAGGCACCACTGACCAGCATTAACATTAAAACAGACATCATAAGACTGACACAACAGACTCCTTGTGGCAATAAAATTCCAAATTCCAACCTGACTCTAGTGTAGCATCACATGGCAGAGAGCAGACACTGAAGAAATAAAAATATTTTACTACCAAATATATTTATTGGACATATTTTGAAATGGCCCTGCGAAGCTATCTTTCGTGGGGAACTGCAGAGAACTGCAGACAATCTTGCTTAATATGGTCCAGCCTTTCCCAGATCTAGAGGAGATTAAGAATCTGACCCCTTGAAGGGTCTAAAAGGAGACATTTACCACCTATTCTCTCTGAAAGCAGTTACCTGGAGGCTTCACCTACATAACAAGAACCTTGGTCTCCACAACTCCCCTTGGAACTCAAGCATTCTTTCTACTGACTTCAAGGCTTTACAAAGCTTAACTCTTAACCAAGTGCCAATCAGAAAATCTTTGAATCCGCTTATGCCCTGTCAGCCTCACTTCACCCTCAAAACATCCCACCTCTTTAGGCTGAACCAATGTACACCTTAAATGCATTGATTTATGATTTTACTTACAATTCCTGTATCCCTAAAACATAAAAACCAAACTGTTACCTGACCACCTCAGGTATACTTTCTCAGAACCTGTTGATACTGTTCTCCGTGCCATGGTCACTCATATTTGCTCAGAATAAACCTCTAAATAGTTTACAGACTTGTTGTTTTTGTTGTTTTCTTACTGACCCATCAAAATAAGTAGTTTTCTGAATCCACTTCCTCTTTTGGAAAGTAGTACACATGCTCATCTCTTCTATGCTGAGCTGACTTCTGAAATAAAATCAAAAGAAGTTAATCATTACAATTGCAACTTCTCTAGTTCCTCGGGTTATAATCTATATCCATTGGGGTTCAAACTGAAACACAAATACTAGGTGGAATCAAGAATTCATTCTAGGGATTTGACTTCAGGCACTTATGGACCCTTGTCTTGCATCTGGTGTTTGAGTCTGAATTCTGCAAGGCAGCAGGGCAGGGTGGCAAGGCAGATGCAGAGCAGGGAAGTGAGGACAGACTGAAGCCCCCTTCTGCCTCACACTGTCTCCATGTCTGGCCCCTTTGGCTCATGGACCTAACCATGCCCTAACTGAGTCTGAGAGCTGGAGGAGTGGACCATCTGGCTGCTTCTGCAGGCCCACAACATGAGCCAGCAGATCAGTGACATGACTCAGCTGCCCTGGTGATCCTGCTCCCACCTTCGAAGTGGGGAGAGAACGTGGCTCCTACTTCCCTTTCTGCTTCCAACTGTGGTGCAAATGTCTCTTTGCAGTGCCCTTGCCTGGAACCATGCAGGGCAGGGGATTCTGGGAAATGTAGTTCCAGCTGAGCTAAAAGGCCCCACAAAGCTGACAATTTGAAGTCTTTAAGGCTGAAATCCTCCTACTATCGTGTGACCTAGTTTTTCTTAATAATGCTCATCTTATCCTTTCTACTTTGAAGTTTATTTCCCTTGGTAGAGAAAATAGAAAGTGAATAGATAGAGTAATCCTGCTTTCTTTCCGTTACTCACTAGTGTTGTGCTGTATGCACCCAACAGTGAGCTACACCCCTCTTGCTCCCTGTGACTCTGATGAGAGCTAAAGTGTCCTCTGTGTCCTTGGTAGGTCCCATGAGCCTCTGCTCTTCTGAAATGTCCCCTTCTCAAGCTATTGGATCAGATCCATTGTTGTTCTGAATGAAATGCATTGTTTCCTTATTTTTTTGTCTGTGATAAAATCTAATAGGGTGTGGGCTCATTGTCTCAAGGCTTATATATTCACACTTCTCTTGCTTTAGAGTCAAAAGGAAGTCTAATGTAGGAATTCCCCTTCTTTCTCAACAATGGGGCACCGCACCACCAAGGCCACGTAACAGGGCAGACATACCCTTCTGTGATCATTTTTCCCTTTGAGACTGCCCTTTATGCAATAAAAAAATAAGTAATTTGGACAAAACTGTGTATGTGTATGCAAACACGTGTGTGTGTACAGTTTATAATTTGCCCTGGTAAGACGGACCTACCCAGTAGTTTAACTTCGCAAACGCTGCATCTCCTGGTGGTGGCTTGGATCAGTCTGTAGGGCGTATGGAGGTGAAGAGCAGAATTGACCAAAACCTCTAAAAAGTATGGGTAGTCTGGAGCAAACCAAGGCTGGAATGGAGTCCTCATAAGATGCAGGTACCTACTCTCTGGGAGGTGGCCTCCTTCAGAACCCAAGTGCAGATCCTGATGTAGTCATAGGCAGCATTCTATGGCAGGTGAATTTTGTCTTTGGGATCTTGTTGTCTCCCTGCCTCCCACCCAAACCTTGTTTCAAGAAATCTGTCTACGGCCATACCACCCTGAACACACCCGATCTCGTCTGATCTCAGAAGCTAAGAAGGGCTGGGCCTGGTTAGTACTTGGATGGGAGACCATCTGGGAATACTAGGTACTGTAAGGGCTGGGCATGGTGGCTTACACCTGTAATCCCAGCATTTTGAGAGGCTGAAGCAAGCAGATTACCTTGAGGTCAGGAGTTCGAGATCAGCCTGGCCAACATGGTGAAACCCTGTCTCTAATAAAAATGCAAAAAAATTAGCTGTGCATGGTGGCATGTGTCTGTAATCCCAGCTACTCAGAGGAGAGGCAGGAGACTCACTTGAATCCAGGAGGCGGAGGTTGCAGTGAGCTGAGATGACAGAGTGAGACTCCGTCAAAAAAAAAAAAAAAAAAAGAAAGAAAGAAATCCAAGATGCTCTCATCCCTTTTTCCTGTCACAGAGGAAACAGCCAAAAATTTTTATTCACCTTAAGGGATTCTCCATGCTTTTAAATTTCAAGGGAAGGAGAGAAGACTCTGTAATAGCAGGATTTGGGATATCCACATTAGATGGATGACTTTTGGTGTGCAAGTGGGTCTTCCTGGATTTCCCCAAAATGACATTAGTGTTAACTGTCCAGTCCTCTCCAAGCTTTCATGACTGACAAACACTGAATTACTAAAGAGATTTAATCTGCGTGGCACCTGTATCAGGACAATGGTTGTGACGAGACAGGTGTGGAGGACTCCTTAGCTCCATGATCCTACTGCTCACACCCACTTTCTTTTAAAAGCCTCACCTACCCCAGGACCCAGTGACTGCCCCTGTCACTGCAGTTTCGTCCTTGGAGCCGGTGGGTCTGTGAATACACTCTCATCTCCCTTCTACCCTCATCTCCCTTCTGCCCTTTTCATGCCCCTCTTGGGTCCTGAAAGGAAGGAGCCCCTGAAGTACCAGCCTCTTGCTCAACCAGTGAGAGTGGACTGAAATTTTAGGTAAGATTTATCAGGAGTTCTTGCTGCAACTAGCTCAACATTAATTCTGATTGTTTTTCATAGAATAAATCCTCGGAGGATAAAGGAAAGGGGAGGAGGGTGATAGTCTGCAAAAGGAAGATGAGCATTGAGTGGATAGCAATAGAGTCACTCCAGACTTTTCACCTTGAATCCTCAAATTCAATAGCTAAGAGGGATTTTGTTTGATTGTTTGTTTGAGACAAGGTCTTGCTCTGTCACTCAGGCTGAGTGCAGTGGTGTGATCAAGGCTCACTGCAGCTTTGACCTCTAGAGCTCAAGTGATCCTCTCACCTCAGCCTCCCGAGTACCTGGGACTCCCGAGTACCTGGATGCACGCCATGCCCAATTAATTTTTTATTTTTTGTAGAGATGGGGTCTCATTATGTTGCCCATGCGGGCCTTGAAGTCCTGGGCTCAAGTGATTCTCGTGTCTCAGCCTCCCAAATTGCTGGGATTACAGGCGCAAGCCACTGTGCCTGGCCAGCCAGGAGATTTATTTTCCATTGCCCACAAAGCTGAGAAACCTTGGGCCCTCCTTTGAGATCCAGGAAACAGGTTTCAGCAGACTAATCTACTAAAGTTTCTGAGAATCAGAAGAGGTGCTAGGACTGAAGAAAGTCCATTGCAGTGCTTCTCACACGTTAATGCACAAACCTATCACACGGGGATCATGTGAAAATGCAGATTCTAGCACAGTAGGTCCGGCTGGGTTGGGACCCAACATTCTGCATTTCTATCAAGCTCACAGAGAACACAATTGCTGCTGGTCACCAGCCACGCTATGGGTAGCAGGAACATATGCCGCCTACATAAACTTGATTGGCCAGAGATTCTGTTAGGTCTGTGGCTACTGTTAGGGACTGAATGTTTGCATCTTCCAGATTCACATATTGAAATCCTAACTCCCAGTGTGGCTGTCTTTAAAAATGGGACCTCTAAGGAAGGATTTAAGCTTAAATGAGGTCATAAAAGTGGGACCCTGACTTGATCGGTCCCATAAGAAAACCTATAAGATGAGATGCTAGAGAAGGTAAGAAGGTATCCATCTGTAAACCAGGAAAAGAACCCCACATCAGAAACTCACATGCTGGTACCTTGATCTCAAACTTCCAGCTTACAGAATTCTGAGGAAGTACATTTCTGTTGTGACCCAGTCTGCGGATTTGCTATGGCAGTCCAAGTGGACTAATATATTCACTATGGTGCCCACCCAAGATGTTCTGACCCCATAACAGGAGTTCTGGAGAACCAAAAAGACTCCTGTGCTCTAAGGACTGGCCATCGACAATCTCTAAGCCCAGACAGGCTGGCTGTTCCCTGTGCTATAGTTTACTAGGACCTCAACCTTGCCTGCACATTGGAGTCATCTGTGAGCTTTAAAAAACAACCATGCCTGGGTCTCATACCTAGGGACTCTGATTTAATTGGTCTGGAATGTGCCGTGGAAATAAGGATTTTTAAAAGCTGATTTTCAATCACCAAGTGATTCTAAGGTGTAGCCAAGATTGAGAACAACTGCTCCAAGTAAACATTTTAGAGTTGAGGGAGGGGTTAAAGTCAGTCAGTCAGTCTCTCTCTCTCTCTCCCTCAGTCTTTCATCCACAAAATCTAAATGTGAGTCCTTTTGTTTTAGAATGAAACTAGGGTCTGTTTGCCCAGTGCATAAGACAAGATATCCACACCAAGTTTTGCAGCAGGAGAAAGAAATGTGTTTGTTTATTGGGCACCAAGCAAGGAGGACTATGCAGCTAAGCTCGCTCTCTCTCTCTCTCTCTCTCTCTCTCTCTCTCTCTCTCTCTCTCTCTCTATTCTTTCCCTCAACAAAGAGTAGAGGCTGACTTTAAGCCCTTAGAGAGAGAGACTGTGTGTGTGTGTGTGTGTGTCTGTGTGTCTGTGTGTGTAAGGGCTGCCAATGGCAGGAAAAGTTACGGAAACAAAAGCCTTCATTGCAGAGTCAAAAAATGAACAGGAAATGGTCATTAACGTCCTGCAAATGTTCTGATCTGCTCTAGAGGTCCTGACTCCTAGGTGATTAAATGTGAAAGAATTTTCAAAATCAGGCTGTGAAATGAGTCTTTTTAGTAAGGTGAGAAGGGAAGCCCTATTGGGTAATTCTAAACCTTGAAAAGTAAAGGAGAGTCCCCAAATTTCAGTGCCAGCATCCTATTTAATGCAGATCTCCTCTGCTGCTTTCTTCAGACATAATTGCAAATTTCCCCCTAAAAGCACGGAGTTAGTAACTAAGTATTTTGGTAGCCAATGCCTCACGAGGCGACAAGGCTCTTCTATGTCCTCTTGGAGCTCTCTGAGTTGTCCCTTCTACCCTAAGTCACCAGAGTCAGAAGACCCTCAAAAAATTTGGAACTAAAACACAAAAGGGAAAACAATAAGAACAAAGGTTATTTTCTCCTCTTTCTTTATTTACTTGTTTTAATTGGTATTTACATTTACCTATGTGAAACCATATTGCTCTGACCTTGTCACGTGGCATGCATTCATATCTGGAATGAGGTTAAGTCTTTTGGAGCTGTGCTACCTTTTTATTCTTAACCTGAGGAATATGAGAATTCCGACACCCATTGGTGATGAGCCTCCATTTACTTCTAGATTTAACCTAATACCATGCAACAATCTCAGATCCACAGTGCTCGAGCTAACTGTACTGGACAAGGCAACTGTGTTTCCAGGTGGTAGACATGTCTATGAGCTGGATTAAAGATGCAACAGATACAAACATTTCTAATTCAGAGGTGCTTTATCTTGCACATGGCGGGAACAGCAACTGCATATCTAGCATGTGGTATATACATAATAGTAAACATTTAGCATATTGTACCCCCATTTAATTCTTACAGCAATCCTATGAGAATACATATTGTGATATTAATAATTTCATCTTATAGATGAGAGAACTAGGTTCTGAGATATTAAGTAATTTCTTTGCCCAAGGTCTGGGCAGTTTTAGAACTGGGATTTTTGATCTGGCCATTACACTCCACTGCTCCTCGGAAAGGTCTGAAGCAGCTCCACTTTATGAGAGACGGAATTATGCTCCAACTCTGGTTAACCTGCAGGAGGTTTCTGAACAGGAACCATTCACAGTTTGCTCAGCTGCCATACTTCTCTCTATGGTGTTTGTTTGTGCTGTGTTTTGGTTTTCAAGACAATCATGAACCTTGCCACAAATGGAAGACATCTCATCTGTGATGGGCTCTGACAGGGCTGATGAGTTGGTTCCTGGACTCTCCACGGTTACTGTTGGGCTTTAGGCTAGAATTCTTCTGTACTTTCATCTCTTTGAATACTTTTTAGGCAGTAGTTAAGCAGGTCTGAAATTACACGTGAAATCAAATTTAAAAACAACTGATTATTTTCTCTTCCTCAGTCTTTCATCTACAAAATATAAATGTGAGTCCTTTTTTTTTTTTTTTAGAACTAAACTAGGGTCTGTTTGCCCGGTGCAGTAAGACCAGATATCCACACCAAGTTTTGCAGCAGGAGAAAGAAAGATGTTTATTTATTGGGAACCAAGCAAGGAGGACTATGCAGCTAACGCTTAAATCCTGACCTCCTTGACGGCTTGTAGGTTAGGGTCACATTTCAGGAAAGCAGAAGTTACAGGTACAATTATAAATCAATACATGGAGCTTACTCCTTGGTTTCGGCCTAAAGGGGTGGGGTATTTTGGGGGGTAGCTACAAGTCATAGGTAGATTCAAGGATTTTCTGATTTGCAAAAACTTTGTTTAAAAATTTGGGGTCAGCAGAAAAGAACGTTGACTCCAGTCCGTGAGTGTGACTTTCTTCAGGTCCCTCAGGAAGAAATTTAGAACAAAGAATGGGGCTCGGAGTTCAATCCCTAGGTCCCCCTTATCTGAGGTCTATGGTGGGCAGATTCCTTTGATCGGGGTCAGGTTTCTGAAAAGCAACTCTGGAAACATGTGTTAAGATATTATCTTTAGTTTCTATAGGGGAACCAAACATCCCACGTTTCTAGCTTCCATGGCTATCGTTTTAGGCTACAATTACCTTCTTGCTTATCAAGTTGCTTATTTACTTCTCTGGGCTAGCTAGGTACCTAGAATTTCACTGGAAGAAACTCAAGATTTTCCTTCATTTCCAGGCTTGGGGGGTGGGCACAGGTCCCTAAGAGGGGAGTCCCTGCTCTGTTTCACGTTTTCACTTTTTCTGAAATCTACAGCACCCCTCATCAACCTCTAGTGTCAGTTTCACAGTGGTTCCTATTAAGGCGTGGTTGGCTGGAGTCGCTCATCATCATTTCTATTTAAAAACATAAAAATGTGACAGTGTTAAAGTTAGACTGCTGAGGATAGGATGAAATCCTTCATCAATATGGAGGCTTCTGTGACCCAATCTCATCAGAAGATCCTTGGCTTGGTTGATTCAGTGGCGAGGATGGGTTTTGCACTGGCCTCTTTGAGCAGTTTTCTCTTTGTGACAAGGCCAGTGAGGGTTAGGCTTGTAGTCTAGGAATGGTAGTTCTGAATCAAGGTCAAATCTTGGTCTAATTAGTGATATAATCTGTTCAACCAGTAAAATTAATAAATGGAATTTGCCCAAGAATAGGTGAAGCTGGTACCTTTTATTGGAGAGACTCCACTGAGACCCCAGATATCTCAAAATACCTTTCCTTTTCTTTCACCTTGGCTCATCTTGGTCCTATTACCTGCAGTAAGATTATTCCCAATGCCTATGTATACAACAGATCTCAGAAGTTGAGCCACAGGATTTTGATTTTTTGCTAAAGTATAAAAATGAAGACATTATGCTGAGAAGCTCTGAAGAAATTATCAAGATTTCTACTAGTACATGTCAGTGAATTAGAGTAGGCAGCATAGCCTTAGATAATGTATGAGTTAAAGTGTTCCCCCCAAAAGATATGTTGAAGTCCTAATCCCTAGTACTTGTGAATGTGACCTTATTTGGAAATAGGATCTTTGCAGATATCATCAAGTTAAGACGAGATCATACCGAAGTATGGTGGGTCCTACTTAGCATAATCATTGTCTTTAGAAGAGAAGAAGAGATGTGGAGACAGGGAGAATGCCTTGTGACAATGAATGCAGACATCGGAGTGCCACGTTCACAAGCCAAGGAGTGCCAAGGACTGCCATCAATGCCAGCAGCTAAGAGAACGGCATGGAAAAGATTCTCCCCGAGAGCCTTTCAAGAGAGCATGGCCCCCCGCCACCTTGATCTTGGACTTCTGACCTCCAGTATTGTGACAGAGTACATTGCTGTTATTTGAAGCCATCTGGTTTGGGGTAATTTGTTTCGGCAGTTCTGGGAAACTCCTACAGACAGGAAGGAGAGGCTGGCCCTGGTGTAGGCGTTATGGGTTTCCATGGAATTAGAAAGCAGGCACTGTCTTCCTTGATGGCTGTAAGTTAGAGGCAGGAGCCACCAGCAGCACTGTGTGGGTAACTTTTCATGCTCATGGTTCATTCCATGTGGGAGAAGCTCCTGCAAGCCAACCACAGTTCTGCTAAAGCTCTGGGGCTGTTACCTTCAGGAGGAACCCAGGCTCACGGAGCAGCACAGCTTAGTTTACAAAGGATCAGGTGCTTGGGTGGGTGCCAAAAGAAACAGCCGCTTGCCCTACAATGTCTATTTCACAGCTGTGCTCAGGGCCAGTTTCCCTGATGAAAGACAGAGCACATCAACTTGCTTCTGTGAAATCTAGGAGTTAATGCACCCAGTGTTTGTTCCTGGTCTATTTGATTCTGTGCCACCTTTCTTAGGGTTAACTGACAATCCCCATTCTGATTTTTCCAACCTAAGCATTGCCTATCTCTGTGTTTATGGCCTTCCAGCAACACATTTTAGGGAGCTGATTTAGTTACCTTTAGTCTGCTAATTCCACCAGGTACTTAATAACTATTGGCCAATAAATGTTTATTTTTGCATCCAGAAAAGGATGTCCTTTGACATGAATGCTGTGGTGCATTATCCAGAATTCTGCTCAGGACTGAAGCACTTACTTTTCCAGCTGCTGGGAGTGTTGGCTGCTGAGAGCTCATGGCAAGTCTCTCCTTAAGCTTTGCCTGAAGCAGGTTGCCTGGTCCACAGTTAGGTCCTTTGCTGGGCACTTTCTCCATTTAATGACTGGCCAATGCAGGAGTATAAAGGCCCAGTCCCCTTGCCTCAAGTAAGACATCGCTCAAGGGTCATCCCTCCTCCAGAGCGCCGCATAGGATGGGCTGAGATCTTTATTGCGGCTACATCACAGTTTGATTTCTGCCCAATTCTCCTTCCCTTGCTTTCCTACAGGTCTTGTTCCTAAGAACATTGACTCCTCAGTGTGCACTCACTCCCTCACACAAATCTCAGTCTCGGGGACTGTTTTCCAGGGACACTGATCTAAAAGATCCTTCTACTGGATCCTATGTGAGTGAGAAATACACTAACCACACTTACTAGATACAGAACCTGAAATGTAAGAGCTACAGGAAATAAAATAAAATGCCACGCTGTCTCTGCAATGTCTCTGTCCCCAACCTAATGGCTGGGCCTTTAAGATTCTACAGCTCATCAGGGTTCTCATGGGTTCTGAGCATAGCACAGCTCTCAGTAGACATCCATTGAATAAGGTAATGGACAAGTGTTCACGGAATTTACCTTGGCCCTGGAATCAACTAAATGGGCTTTTAACAAGGTTTTATATCCCTTTGAGGCTGGGCACAGTGCTTCACACCTATAATCCCAGCACTTTGGGAGGCCAAGGTGGGCAGATCACTTGATGTCAGGAGTTCAAGACCAGCCTGTCTCTACTAAAAAAAAAAAAAAGCCAGGTGTGGTGGAGTGCACCTATAATCCCAGCTACTTGGGAGGCTGAGGCATGAGAGTCGCTTGAACCCAGGAGGTGGAGGTTGCAGTGAGCTGAGATTGTGCCACTGTACTCCAGCCTGGGTGAAAGAATAAGACTATAACTCAAAAAAAAAAAAAAAAGTTTTATATCCCTTTGTAATGGGGAGGAAGGTCTTTGGAGTCAGTTTCCTATGGTTATATTATTATTAAGGCCAAATAAAGACAAGAGAAATTTATTCTCTCACAGCTCTGGAGGCCAGAGTCCAAAATCAAGGTGGCCCAAACCATGCTCCCTCTGAAGACTCCAGGGAAGGTCTGTCCAGGCCTCTTCCCCGCTTCGGTGGTTTGCTAGTCCTCTTTAGCGTTCTTTAGCTTGTAGATGCATCATGCTGAGCTCTGTCTTCATGTTCCTATGGCATTCTCCCTATGTGTGTGTCTCTATGCCTGAATTTCCCCTTTTTATAAGGGCACCAGTTATATTGGAATGAGGTCCCATCCTACTCTAGTATGACTTCATCTTAACTAATTACGTCTTCAACAACCCTCCTTCCAAATAAGATCACATTCAGAGGTACTGGGAGTCAAAAACGTCAACATATAATTTTGGTAAGGACATAATTCAATCCATGATGTGGTGCCTCCCACCATTTTCTATGGTGTTTTCATTTTTGGGTTCTGAATCCCAGATTCTCCACCTTGCCCTGTGGTGAGAATGCTGGGGCTGCAGAAGGAAGGTGACAGAAAATATGGGACCCACAGCAGCGCGTCCGAATCAGAGGTGGTCAGGTTCTAGTTGTTAGAGGATTAATAATATTGCAGAGCCCGACCTCAACCACAGGGCCTGGCTGGATTGGGAAAAGGTTCTGTGCATTTGGTTGGTGGCTACAAACACAACTATGTATCATTCTTTAATTGAAGTAGATACTCCTCCCTCAAGAACAAGGAACTTAACTCCTCATTTCTTAAGTGGGCGCTATGCATGTAATTTCCTTCCAAAGTTTGGAAAGGGGAAAAAAAGAGTAATTTTACAGTAGAGAAACCTGACAAACATCCCTTTGGCCAGGAGATCAAGGTCAATGTCAACAGTGATAAGTCGTGTTGGTAGTGCGTGGCCTTGATATGATGCAATGAAAATGGCACTTCACCTCTGTGGTCTTCCTCCCCAAAATTCACCATCACATATAACCATCAGGGGAAAGATCAGACATGTCCCGACTGAGGGACGGCCTACAAAATACCTAGCACTTCTCAAAACCATCAAGGCCATCAAAACCAAGAAGGGTCGGAGAAGATGTCATAGCCATGAAGAGCCTAAGGAGACACAATGACCAAATGTAACGTGGCATTCTGGAGAGGACCCTGGAACAGAAAATAGACATTAACTATAAACTAAGGAAATCTGAATAAAATATGGACTTTAGTTAACATGAATGCATCAGTATCAGTTCATGGAGTGTAGCAAATGGACCACAGTGATATGTTAATAACAGGAAACTGGGAAAGGAATATGTGCAAACTGTAGCTCCCCAATTTTGCTGTAAATCTAAAACCCTTTAAAGATGAAAGAGTTTTTAAGAATATAATTTTAAAAGTACCCTTTGATTATTTTCTTTAAGTACTGATCATTCCACCTTGTGTTGAAAGGATTTATCTTTGCTTTCACTGGACTTCCTTGGCTTCCTTTTATCATAGCCTTAACCACAGGCTACAGAATAATTATTGAAAAGGCACCCATGCCCTTGTCATGAATCTGTGTCTCTAAGGCATTGCTGCCTATGTGTTTGAGATTTCTTTGGTCAGACATGTCTTTATACGTCTATTCTAATTTGTGGTTCTCAATCTTCCCTCTGCCAAGATACCTCTGCAGAGTAGTTCTCCACCTGGGCAGCACATGGAAACACCTGGGAAAGTTTTCCAAATCCTGTTGCCCAGGCCCCAGCCAGCTTCAGGTGATCCAATGTGCAACCCAGGTCGAGAACAACTGCTGTGTCCTACTCCCCCATGGCTATCCTCTGTGTTTCAGGGACTTCCTACCAGCCCCACTCACTCCAGATCTGCTTTATTATACTCCTACTTTGGTAAGCTAGGTGGTTTTTCATTTCAAAAACTTCAGTAAAGAGTTTTCTCCTTTATTTCTTAGTGAACAGTTTTATCTCACAGCTACTCAAGAACAGAAGGCTGGCTGGGTGTGGTGGCACATGCCTGTGATCCTAGCACTTTGGGAGGCAGAGGGAGGGGGGATTGCTTGAGCCCAGGAGTTCCAGACCAGCCGAGGCAACGTGGCGAAACCCTGTCTATACAAAGATGAAAAAAACCCATTAGCCCAGTGTGGTGGCAGGCACCTGTAATCTCAGCTACACAGGAGGCTGAGGTGGGAGGATCACTTGAGCCCGGGGGGTTGAAGCTACCGTGAGCTGTGATCGTTCCACTGCACTCCAGCATGGGCAACAGAGTGAGACCCTGTCTCAAAATAAAAAAATTTAAAAAACCCCAGAAAACAACAAAAAAAAACAAAACAAAAAAACAAAAAACAGAAGGCAGAGAAGAGTGGCCACTGTAAAAGGTTGTTTATTCCCAGGGATAATATTTAAAAAATACATAACAGGGAGGACATTGACCAATCTGACCACTGGTGGGAGGTAAACAATTGATAGGGAAGCGCTTGTTGGTTGAATACCAGCCCTGCTTATTCCTCCCCTACCTCCATTTAACCAGAGAACTTAAAGGAGTAGATATGGAGAGGGAAAGAGAAAATTCTTCATTCTTACTGTGCCTGACATGCTGGGAGTAATGGGGACACTGAGGCACCCAAGAGGCAAAATTAGAGTTCCCATCAGCTGCTCAGCCCCCTCAGAACTTTGAGAGGGAAACAAGATAGAAGCTCCTCCACCTTGGATTAATTTGCTCAAGCTGTCCTCCTAAGATTATGACTTATACTCCTTGGAAATTTTTGTGTACTTGATGCCTTTGGAAAATATGTCCAAGACTCACCTTTCACCCTGTTCCAGAATGAAGGCTGAATCCAGAGAAGTTTCACCCCGCTCCCTTCTCCAACATGACACAGAATAAAGAGGGTCAGAGTACAGGTATTTTACTGTTTTAACCTGAAACCTGGAAGCCAAAGGACAGACCTGCACAGGCTTATCTTCCACAAGTATGAGTCAATCACTTTGACCTATTGACTCTGCATCTGGTCACGCACTCCAGAATGCCATGGACAGCTATAGGATTCCTCACTGAGCAAATGTTGACTTAGCCTGTGGTTCCCCTGACATTATTATAAAGTCTATTCCATCAGAGACTAAGTTGTTAAAAAATGAAGAACTTGGTTTTAGTTCATTATCTGTTGTTCAAGGAGTATTTATGGAAAACTGCAATATTACTATTCCACGTGAACCAATCAATATACTGCCACTTTCACAAGTTAAAAGTGGGAAAAAAGATGGTCTTTGTTTTAGAAAATGCTAATATCTTATTCTTTTTTCAATTTTCTGTTATATGCTTAAGAAGCTCTTGTACTGTCCCTTAATTTTGCTATAAAATATTCTTTACATTAAATATTATAACAAAGACAAAAATTAATTTGGTCTGCATAATACCTTCTCTCTCAACCTAAGTGTCCATCAACAGATGATTGGATAAAGAAAATGTTACCTATATGTATACATATATATACATATTTTTGACTTTCAATGTCCTTGTTATGCATACACACACACATATGCGCACACACACAGACACACATATATACAAACCATGGAGTACTACTCAGTCATAAAAAAGAATGAATCATGTATTTTGCAGTAACATGGGTAGAACTGGAGGACATTATCTTAAGTGAAACGACTCAGAAACAGAAAGTCAAACACCATGTGTTCTTACTTATAAGCAGAAGCCAAATAATGTTTACAGATGAACACAGAGTATGGAATAATAATTATTGGAGACTCTGAAAGGTGGGAGGGTAGGGGGGTGAGGGATGAGAAATTTCTTAATGAGTACAGTGTACATTATTCAGGTGAAGGTTACACTGAAAGTCCAGACTTCATCACTACATAATATATCCATGTAACAAAACTACACTTGTACCTTTTACATTTATACAAATTTTTTAAAAATGATTTCAAATGATTTTTAAATGAATTACATATATACCCTAACTTGTTTTGTTCATTTTCTTTTTCCTTCCAATCTTTGAAAAAAAGTTTTTATACAATACAAACACATTTCCAACATTAAATATCCTTAAATCTTTAAAGTTGAAGGCAAAAACGTAATAACGATAAGCAAAGACAATGTTTGATCCAAATAACACATCTTACATTTTCTAAATGAAGGTGTTTATCATTGTAATTTGCACAACTGGTTTACTGCATTTTCCAGTATTTCTGCTGCTTGACTGTATCTGCTGACTAAAGTTAATTCTGTTAACGGTTATTATCCTAAAGGTTTTTTTTTTTTTGTAGTTTCTAAATTGGTTTAATTTGGAGAAAGAACATATGCTGTAGATTAAATAACAATGAAAGAACATATTTTAGTAAAATTTACGTACTTGTCACCCTATGTTATAATAAATGTTTCATCTAATTTTCAGATTGTTGTAATCTTTTCACTATCACTTGTTCATGAGTTTATGCAAAGCAGCAATACTTTGATAAATGATTCTTTACACACTTGAAAATTTTTTGTGCTTTTTGAGTGTCTATCATAATCAATCTTTTAAATAACTATTTATTAAAGGCAAATTCAACTGAAGAATAGTTTTGCTTATGTTGAGTTGCATTTTGCAATATTGTCATGATAATGACCTAATGAGGCTTTGCTTTTCTGATTATTTCTTGAATTAGAAAGTAATATTTGCTCATGTTTTAAAAACTGCTCCTGAATTACTGTCTTTTAATCAAGTTTTTAAAAACTGTTTTTATTAAAGTATTGTCCATACAGAAAATGCACAAATCATAAGAGTACAGCTCAGTAATTATGATAAATAATTATAACGAATTGAATGCCCCAGTGAACCACCACGAAGGTCAAGGTAAAAAATATTACCAGCACATCCAAATTTCTCTTTATGCCCATTCCAACGACTACATTCTCTTTCCTCAAAACTTCCCCTCTCCTCAAAAAACAAAACAACAACAAAAACCCACAACTGTCCTGACTTGTAACACTTTAGTTTTTCTGTCTGTACTTGATATGAATGGAATCATACTATATAATCTCTTTCATGTCTGGCTTCTTCACGGGTCCTAATGTTTGTAAAATGCATTTGTATCACGAGTGCAGGTAATTGCATTTATTATCTTTATTTCAATTTCATTGTATGACTGTACCACAACTAAGCTGTCTATTCTACTATTGATAGAAATTTTGGTTATTTTCAGGTTGGGGCTTGTGATGGTTAATTTTATGTGTCAACTTGACTGAGCTATGGGGTGCCCAGATATTTTGTTAAACACTATTCTGGGCATTCCTGGATGAGATTAACATTGCATCATTAGACTGAGTAAAGCAGATTGCCCTCCCTAATGTGGGTGGCCCTCAGGCAATCACTTGAACGCCTGAATAATAATTTTTAAAAAAAGGTGATCCTCCCCTGGCTAAGTGATAATTCCTCCTGCCTACTGGTCTTCAAGTCGAGACATTGGCTTTTTCCTGCCTTTGGACTTGAACCAAAACATCAGTTCTTCCTGGGTCTGGAGCTGCCTCATTGGCTCTCTGGGTCCCAGGCCTTCAGACTGAGACTGGAACTTACACCATTGGCTCTTCTGAGTCTCCAGCTTGCCTAGGGCAGATTTGGGACTTGTCAACCTCCATAATTGCATGAGCCAATTCCTTATAATAAAACTCCTTCTACATATACAAATCCTATTGGTTCTATTTCCCTGGAGAACTCTAATTCAGGGCTCTTAATAATAGTACTGTGAGCATTTTTTTTTTTTTTTGAGATGGAGTCTCACTCTGTTGCATGGGCTGGAGTGCAATGCTGTGATCTTGGCTCACTGCAACCCCTGCTTCCCCAGTTCAAGCGATCCTCCTGTCTCAGCCTCCTCAGTAGCTGGGACTACAGGTGCATGCTACCATGCCTAGTTAATTTTTATATTTTTAGCAGAGACAAGTTTTCACCAGGTTGGCCAGGCTGGTCTCAAACTCTTGACCTCAGGTGATCCACCCACTTTGGCCTCCCAAAGTGCTGGGATTACAGGTGTGAGCCACCATGCCCAGCCCTGTGAGCATTTTTGAACCTGTCTTTTGGTGTATTTGAGGCATTTCTCTTAGCTGTATGTCTAGGAGGGGATTTCTAGGTTAAAAAGTAAGCATATGCTTAACTTTAGTAGATACTAATAGTTTTCCAAAGTGGTTACTATGCCGGCTCTTTACCATCCCTACCTTGCTCACCAGGAGAGTATGAGTGTCTTCCTTGCTCCACATTCAGACCAGCTTTGTGTTGGTTTGGTTTGTCAGTCTTTCAAGTTTTATCCATTCTGTGAGGTGTGTACAGGTACTGCATTTTGGGTTTAATTTGCATTTCTCTGGTGACTAATGAGGTTGAGACATTTGTCTATCTCCTGTGAAGTGTCTGTTCAAATCTTGTTTTCTCTTTACCTTTACCTCGATATGTATAATAAATTTTAAAAATCACTTACTGATTTCCTCTTCTCTAAATTATTTAAATTCTTCACCTGTTAAAGGTAGTGTTTTTGTCTACTCATTATCAAAGATGAAAATTTTATCTCACCTATTCTATCTCTAGAATTTCTCTACCTCACAATTTGTGTTAGTTATAATTCTTCTAGGCTTTGTCTTAAAATTTTAAGTGATAGACTTAAACTTCTGTTTTGTGATAAAATATAGAATCTGTTGATTCCTCACTATATAAAAGAAGTCATCTGGAAAAGTCCTTGGCACGTAGCAGGGCTTCAGCAAATACTTGCTGAAGAAAGAGAGGAAGAGAAAGGATAAGAGAGAAAGGATAAGAGACAAGTAGTAGATAAGGAGTACATCCATATTTTTCTCCCCCATTCCCATACATTTATGTCAGTAATATAATTTTGTTTATATTTTGAAGGTTTGTAAAATTTACATTTTGATCTATATTATGGTTGCCTTCCACATTTTATCTATAAGCTGGTTTTAAAAATTCAAACTAATAAACAGTATATGATCATGTGATCACGATGACCGATTGTATCCCCCAAAATGGCTACAGCAGTATTTTCAGTCCCACGTGATCTTCCAAAGCCTTGCCACTCTCCCATCAAGAGCTAGAATCTAACTCCCCTTCCTTCGAGCCTCAGTGGGTTTCTGTTGACTACCTGGCCTAATAAAGTCCAGTGCCACTGATGCTCTGTGACTTAGTCCAGATATAACAGGCAACATAGCTTCAGCCTGATTCTTTCTTGGAGACCTGAGCCATGTCTGGCTACACTGAAGCTGCATGCTGGAAGGCCACATGGTCACAGAGAAATGCCAACGAATTCCCAGCTGTCCTAGCCCTCAGCTGTCCAGCTCTCTTCTTCCCAGTCCAGGCACCAGACATGTGCACACAGAAGCCTTCAAGATAACTCTAGGACCAGCCTCCATTGCACTGCAACCTCACAAGACACTTTGCACCAGAATCATCACCCAGTTGAGCTACTTCCACATTTCTTACCCACAGAAACCATGAGAGAGAATAAATGATTGTTGTCTTAAGCCATTAAGTTCTGAGGCAATGTGTTATGTAGCAGTAGATAACTAGAACAATCACTTACTGTAAAACCAGTTAGCATGGTTGAACCCATAGAGAAAAAGGAATATTGTTCTATTTTATTAAACTTGTGCCACTCACAGAAAAATATTTTAAACTCAAAATCAAATTAATGCTCTCTTCTTACTCTACTCAAAACTATGCCACATTTTCATTTACTTCATATCTGAAAACAACTGCTTTGTACAGCTTTAAAAAAATTTTTTTTCCATTTTTATCTGGCTTTCATTTTCTTTGTAAACAGGAAAGATAGTTGCTTTATATTTCGTGTTAGAATCTATCTTCTTCTTGAAGGCATTCTTCACAGAGTTCTCTGGTCTATTCACACTGATTGCCACATAGCTGCTATCAAACTGGGATTTTATTTCAGTACTGTCTAGATTAGCACCCAATATTTTTGGGTCTCTTTCTTGGATTCCTTTGTTCTATTAGAACATACACTAAGGGCTGGGCTTGGTGGCTCATGCCTGTAATCTCAGCACCTTGGGAGGCTGAGGCTGGAGGATTTCTTGAGGCCAGGAGTTTGAGACCAGCCTGGGCAACATAGCAAGACCCTGTCTGTAAAAAAAAAAAATTTGCTAGGCATAGTGGTGCATACTTGTCCTAGCTACTCAGGAGGCTGAGATGAGAGGATCACTTGAGCCCAAAAATTGGAGGCTGCAGGGAGCCATCATTGCACCACTGCACTCCAGCCTGAGCAACAGAGCAAGACCTTGTTTCTAAAAATAGATTTTTAAATTTAAAAATAAAAATAAAAAACAAATAACACTAATTTTTAAGGATGCATAAATCATAAAGTTTCTGAATCATTGCATATCTTGCAGTCGTCTCAATTTTGCCCTCACTCTTCATTGTTTAGTCTCCAATCATCTAGTCCCCAGTCATTCTACCTCAATATTTTAAAGACATGACTCCACTGTCTACTAACTTTCAGTGTTGCAGGACAAGCTCTATTGTCCATCTTGTATTTGTTCTTTGGAGGTAATCTATTTTTCTCTCTGAAAAACTCTGGGATTTTCACTTTAGCTTTAGTGTTCCAAAATTTATACAGACATGTCTAAGTATGGGCGACTGTCATTTTATTCAAATGCTTGACATTTGTTGGGCTTTTTCAAATCAAAGACCTGAGTCTTTTTTCAGAGCAAAGCAATTTTCTTTATTGTGTCTTGGGTTACATTCTCCCTTGCATTGTTTCTGGAACCCCTTTAAGATAAACACTGGGCCTCTGTATCTATTTTCACCGATGTAATTTTTCTTTTCTATTTTTCATGTCTTTTTCTTTTTATATCTGGTCTTCTGGGAAATGCCTTTTTTCAACCATGTCCCTAATTTGGTCTTCAGCTTTCATTCTATTTAGATTTATCATTGATTTCAAAACAAAATTTGACCATCATTTTAAATTTGCAATAACCTTTTCTTGTTCTCTAATTGATCCCCTTTGCCTTCAAAGCAGCCAGTACTTGTTTTATAGATGCAATAACTTCTCAAATCTCTCTGAGGATAAACATAAGTTTAATCTTATTGTTCTTTCTGTTTCTTCAGAAATGATCTGTGTTCAGCTCCATATTTCTCTTGCCTCTCATTCGTCAAATGCCTGGAGATCCTTTGTAGATCATTCACATATATAATTGAAGAATTCTGTTGATTACATAGGTCATATAAGATGTGTTTCCTGAAGAGCTGTGTTTATTTGAAAGGCTATTTTCTGAATGGGAAGGCTGATCATGATTCTGTGTAAGCGGATGACTCTGCCACAGTCAAGTTTCATCTAGCCAGCAAGTTCAGTGCTATTACAATTGTCCAAAGGGGAAGGACTTTATCTATATGCAGCGTGGAACTACACTTTGGACTGGAGCTGAGTTTCTGTTTATTGTAGAGGCTCTAAAGCCTTTCAGGCTGGACAATACTTCTGTCGCTACTCAAGCCCCACATCCCTCCTATAGAATGTCTACTTTCTACAGAATATACTCATTGGTGCTCCAGCTGGGGGAAAACAGCTTCTCTATATATGGAGTGGGGAGGGTGGCCCAGCTATTCTGTGGTTGGTCTCTTCTGTGGTTACCTAACCTGATCACTGCTCTAGGTCCATGTTTGTTCTTTTTTACTTACTGGCTCCAAGCTTGGAGCCTCTCTAGGTAAGGACTATGAGTGAAGCCATCTCACTTACATGTTGATGGCTTGTATATTACTCTGCTTTGGTATATCTATATGGATCACATGCTTTCTGACTCCCGGAAATTTATCCAAGTCATTAACATTTCTGCTGATGACACTCTTTCTGTTTCAGCATTCTGATAGACTTATTCATCCTTTATACATCTTTATTCTTATTTCAATAGGCTCTTGGAAGAAAGAGTAGGCAAATATGCATGCTCTGTGTGCCTTCTTGAACTGGGATAGTCCAAAAAATTCCTAAATTTTTTAATTACCTAAAAATATTTTATTTAGGCAATAAAGCATTTCTATATTTCCCTGAATCAGAGAAGATAGAATTATGTTACTGTTTCTAATGGAAAAACTCTGGATTCAGAAAGTCAGATGAATAATCTTGTCCACTATTGATATGGTTTGGACTTGTGTCCCCATCCAAATCTCACGTCGAATTGTAATTCCCCAATGTTGCAGGAGGGGCTCAGTGGGAGGTGATTGGATCAGGGAGGTGGATTTCCCCCTTGCTGTTCTCATGATAGTGAGTGAGTTCTTACAGAATTGGATTGTTTAAGTGTGTGGCACCTCGCTCTTTGCTCTCTTCCTCTTGCTTCAGACATGTAGGATGTGCCTGCTTCCCTTTCGTCTTCCACTATGATTGTAAGCTTCCTGAGGCCTCGCCAGTAGTACTTCCTGTACAGCCTACAGAACTGTGCGTGAATTAAACCTCTTTGTTTCCTTAATAAATTAACCAGTCTCAGGTAATTCTTTATAGCAATGTGAGAATGAACTATTACAACTATCCTCTTTCTAACAATTAGAGTAGCATAGTTATTTAAGGCTTGGTCTTTGAGTCAGACAACCTAGAATAGATTCTTGGTCACTTTACTTACTAGCTAGGTGACAATGAGCTTGAACTGTCTGGGCCTCAGTTTTCTCATCTGTAAAATGGATATTATGATACCTTCCTTGCAGGGTGATATAAAGATCAGAGTACTCAACAGAGTGCCTGGCATGAAGTAATCTAATGATATGCAGTAGCAGCAGCTGCTGCAATACGAGCACTATCATCACAGTTATGAGACATTCTCCCTGTTATTATTCTACCATCTGCTTGATATTATTTTTCTAATTCACCAGAGCTGTAAGACCTTTACGGGTTTCAGTCTTGTTTGGATGACCTTCAATCCCTGCCTCTGCTTTAATTTCCAGATTGCAGAAAGTATTTCAAAGATAAGGGAGTACAAATTAAATACAGATGATGGAACAGGATAAATATTATAATAACACCCATTGTTTTACAGCAAAGATTTTCCAGCACTTATCTCACTTATTCTTTCAAAACATTATGATGTATGTAGTTTAGGTATTTATCGGACATTTATCCAATGAATTTTTTTGAGCAAGTTAACTTTCTGGGCACCTGTTGTGGGGGACAGCAATTGTTTTTGCAATTAACACAGGATTTTTAAAAGAAACATTTAAATCAAATGTATTTCTCATAGTACAGGGGCCCATATTCTAAATGATAGAGAGACTCAGTTTTAATAACTGGTAGGTGCGCCTTGGAAACTGGAGAGTTGAAAAGCACTGCCCTGTGCTAAGAGTTTCTTTTCAAAAATCTCTTTCTTTTAAAAATGGGGGCAGTCCAACACAGAATTTCAATATATAAAATAGACAAAAAAGGAGCTGCTCTGGTTGAGAAGGGGGTTTGGGGACGTGGAACTCTGCCCACTAGGTATCCCCTTTCCTTTCAGCAGCTGCCAATGGGAAGGCTGCAGAACCACAACTTTATCCCTCTAGAGCAGCAATCTCTGGACCCCGGCCTTGGACGAGAACCGTGCCTCATAGCAGGAGGTGAGTGGCATGCGGGTGAGCATTACTCCCTGAGCTCTGCCTCCTGTCAGATCAGCGGCAGCATTAGATTCTCATAGGAGTGCAAACCCCATTGTGAACTGTGCATCCAAGGGATCTAGGCTGTGCTCTCCTTATGAGAATCTAACTAATAATGGCTGATGATCATAGGTGGAACAGTTTCATTCCCAAACCACTCCCCATATGGAAAAATTGTCTTCCATGACACTGGCCCTTAGGGACAAAAAGTTGGGGACCACTGCTCTAGAGTTCTAAGGAGCAGCATTTAAAAACCATTGATCTGACTTATTCCAAGGATGATTTCTCCAGTTTCCATCAAAAAGCTACTAGATTTAAGTGTCTTCTTTATATGCCAGACAAATGTCTACAATATATTTCTTTCTTTTCTTTTTTTTTTTTTTTTTGAGATGGAATCTCTCTCTGTGGTCAGGCTGGAGGGTAGTGGTGCGATCTTGGCTCACTGTAACCTTTGTCTACAGGGGTCAAGCGATTCTCTTGCCTCAGCGAGTTCGGACTACAGGCATGTGCCACCACACCTGCCTAATTTTAGATATGGGGTTTCACCATGTTGGCCAGGATGGTTTTGATCTCCTGACCTCCTGATCCGTCCGTTTCAGCCTCTCAAAGTGCTGGGATTACAGGCGTGAGCCACTGTGCCCAGCCCTACAATAGTTTTAATCTTCCTGGTTACCACTCCTGGAAGGCGTTACTATTCTATTGTTATAGTAAGGAAACCATAGTTCAAAGAGGTGGGTATCTTACCCAAAGTCCCACAGCTCATAAACAGAGGATTGGTTCCCTCACAAATGTCTGACTCCAAATTCTTTGTCTTTCTATTGCCTCAAAATGAATGAGAAAATCTCTAGGCACCTTTCTGGCAATACAATTCTATAATTTCAAAGTACTTTTTAAAGAGAGGAGTATAAATCATTGATCAAAACATACACACTGCTAGGTACAGTGACTCACACCTGTAATCCCAGCACTTTGGGAGGCCAAGGCCAGAGGGTCACCTGAGGTCAGGAGTTCAAAACCAGCCTGGCCAACATGGTGAAACTCCATCTCTACTAAAAATACAAAAACTAGCCGGGCATGGTGGCAGGCGCCTGTAATCCCAGCTACTCAGGAGACTGAGGCAGGGAGAATCGCCTGAACCTGGGAGATGGAGGTTGCAGTGAGCCAAGATCGTGCTACTGCACTCCAGCCTAGGTGACAGAGTGAGACTCCATCTCAAAACAAACAAACAAACAAACACCCTGAGCCAAAACTGAGATAGAGAAGGGAATCTACTAACAAAAAAAAAGAGGGAGAGAGAAAGAAAATTTGAATGCAGCCAGGGATGGATTTTGACTAGTCCATTTTCTAAAGTGATTGGCTCTTTCTAAATTTATTGTAGAGAGACATATTTTTTTAGGTGCTTCCCTCCCGGGTAGTTTTGCTTGGTTCCATCATTCTCAACAGAAACCCTGGTTACTTACCCTGCTGTTCATGGCCCTTGGGGTCTTGTTTAGTTTGTGATGATCTCCTTCTGGACCTGTTCTGTCAATGATTCTGTTGCTGAATTTCCTGGGCTCTCACTACATGCACTGCACTGCACTAAGTGCCCAGAGGCAGAATCCCCGCCCTTAAGGCAGGTACATACAGGTTAGGACAAGAGAGACATATTTGGGAGGATAACAAGGAAGTCATACTACACATGTCAGTGAGAATCACAGAAAAGAGTATTCTAGAATGCAGAGGTGGGAGCGCTCACTCACTGTGCTCTTGTCCGGTTAGGAAAGGCTTTGGGGAGGAAGAAGAGGTTGAACTGAGGCTCCAGGATAGACGGAACTTCAAGTAAGAGAGGAGAGGTGAGGTTAATTTCAGATAGAGAAACAGGCAATGGATAGAACGATCTGGCTGGAGAAGAGGGCTTGCGTCTGCGGGCACCATTATCTACTGGCAATACTGAAGACACTTTCTGTCCACCCCACCTCACCACAGGAATATAGGCTCAGTAAAAGCACCTTTTTCCATATGAGCCAATCTTGAGTCTTTGAAAAAATAAAAATAGTGTCTCACTAAAAGGGAGAAGAGATCACTTCTACATATGTCTTTCCTTATGTCAGCACCTTGGGGTAGGAATTCTGTGGCTCTAAATCCTTATGAAATAAAACTCTGCGTCGGGATTGTATTAGTTTTCTAGGGTGGTCATAACAAAGTACCACAAACTGGGTGGCTTAAAACAACAAACAGGCCGGGCGCGGTGGCTCAAGCCTGTAATCCCAGCACTTTGGGAGGCCGAGACGGGCGGATCACGAGGTCAGGAGATCGAGACCATCCTGGCTAACACGGTGAAACCCCGTCTCTACTAAAATATACAAAAAATTAGCCGGGCGAGATGGCGGGCGCCTGTAGTCCCAGCTACTCGGGAGGCTGAGGCGAGAGAATGGCGTAAACCCGGGAGGCGGAGCTTGCAGTGAGCTGAGATCCGGCCACTGCACTCCAGCCTGGGCGACAGAGCGAGACTCCGTCTCAAAAAAAAAAAAAAAAAAAAACAAAAAAAAAAAAAAAAAAAAAAAAAAAAAAAAAAAACAACAACAAACATTTATTCTCTCACAGTCTGGAGTCTAGATGTCTGAAATCAGGGCATTGGCAGGGCCACATTCCCTCTGTCACCTGCAGGGGAGAATCCTTCCTTGTGTCCTCTGGCTCTGGTGTCTTACTAGCAGTCCTTGGCATTCCTTGTCTTTGCATCTGTAGCACTTCAGTTGCTGCCTTTGTGGACCCATGGCTGTCCTCTCCCTGTGTGTCTCTCTCCACTTCTTTTTATTTATTTATTTATTTTTTGAGACAGTCTTGCTCTATCACCCAGGCTGGAGTACAGTAGTGCAATCTTGGCTCACTGCAACATCCGCCTCTTGGGTTCAAGCGATTCTCATGTCTCAGCCTCCTGAGTAGCTGGGATTACAGGCATGAACCACCATGCCTGGCTAATTTTTTTTTTGCATTTTTTGTAGAGACGGGATTTCGCCATGTTGCCCAGGCTGGTCTCGAACTCCTGAGCTCAGTCAATCCACCTGTCTTGGCCTCCCAAAGTGCTAGGATTACAGGCATGAGCCACTGTGCCCAGCTATTCTCTCTCCACTTCTTATAATGACACCAGCTCCATTGGATTAGGAGTCCACCCAGCTCCAGGATGGACCCAACTAGTTACATCTGCAATGATCCTGCTTCCAAACAAGGTCACATTCTGAAGTATAGAGCGTTATGTTTTGTAGGGTGATATAGTTTGAGTATTTGTCCCCTCCAAATCTCATGTTAACATGTGATCTGCAGTATTGAAGGTCAGCCCAATAGGAGGCATTTGGGTGATGAAGGTAGATCCCTCATGAATGACTTGATGCTGTTCTTGCAGCAATGTGTGAGTTCTCACTCTGTTAGTTCACGTGAGAGTGGGATGTTTAAAGGAGCATGGCACCTCTCTCTCTTGTTCCCTCTTTCATCGTGTGACATGCCTGCTTCTCCTTTACCTTTTGCCATGATTGTAAGCTTCCTGAGGCCTCACCAGAAGCAAATGAGGCACCATGCTTCCTGTACAGTCTGCAGAACCATTAGCCAAATAATCTCTTTTCTTTATAGATTACCCAGCCTCAGGTGTTTCTTTATAGCAACACAAAATGGACTAACACAGGGGGATGCAAGTCAACCCATCAAAGGAGTGAACAGGATGATTACAGGACCTGAGGAGAAGGGGTTTGGCTGGGGAGGAGAGGGCAGTGAAATTTTGAAGACCATTTAGCATCTACCTTAGAGATTGATCTTCTGGATGCCCCCTCTTACCCCTATGAACTTCTGTTTGGCCTCTTGAAGAACGTTTTTCAAGTGAAACTATGAGTAATTTCCTCACAAATTTCTGTGAAACTTTGGGGTCGTGAGTCAATGAATAAAGCATAAAAGCTGGGAGAAAGAGAGGAAGGGAGAAGGGAGAGAAGAGGAGGGAAGCAACTTCCAAGAAGCTAGAAGCACTTGTTTGGAGGTACTCAAGAGTGTCACTAGTAGGACTCTGTGCCCACAGAGCAAGATGGAGACTTGAAGCCTCATAAGATCTGGCCCAGGCAAATGGGAAGAAGCTGGAAAGAGTACACAAATCAAATCATACGAAGGAGCATATTTGAAAAAATTCACTGTCACTTGGAGTAAGAGTAACAGACTTCTGCCACGATGCTAGATGACATTATCTGAAGCTTGCTCAACTTGAATCCAAAGGGAAAGTAGCAAAATCAGCCCTGATAGAAAGATGCCTTATTATCAGGGTGTCCACCAAAAGAGCTTAGTAGGAAAATTATCCTAAACATCTGCAGATATGTGTCCTAGTCAAAAATTTCTAGTGGATAAAAAACATGAACTCAATTAAGACATACAATAATAGCTTTTGGAAATATTAGAGGGTCTTTGTGGGAAGGTCCCATAATTGCTATGCAGAAATGAGCCTGTGAAAGACAACCTGTGTGTCTCAGCCCCTGAGCACTGAGCTCCTCAAGCATCTCTGCTTTGCCTGCCATGGTATTTGGAGCATGTTACGTCCTTATTGCTTGCCAAATATGTGAAATCTAACTTCAATAAAAATAAAGCAGAGTGTATGCAGAAAGGCAACAAAATGAGAAAAATTAGTAAAGACTGGCGCTTCATCCACAAATGTAGATAATTATTGAACTTACATTAAGAATGTCATAAGAATGACTATAAAGACAAATAGAACAAAATTAAAAGTCCACAAAGTGACACAAGAACACCTTTGCACAATAAAGATGATATCTCAAATAACTGGGGAAACTTGGACTTCTTAATAAAATGTTTTGGGACAACTAAAAAGTCATTTGGAAAAATATAAAATTGTATCCAAACTTCACACAGAATATCAGGAAAAACTCCAAATGGATTAGCAGTCTCAATGTACAATTGAACCTGTTCATTTTTCCAAGAAAACGTGGGTGAATTTCCAACCTAGCAGTTGGAAAGCCTTTCTGTGACTCCGTATGCAGAAGAAATAAAGAAAAAAAATCAATATACCTGTCCAAGTATAAAGAAAATCTTTTTTGTGACAAAATAGACCACAAGCAGAGTCAAAAGAGAAATGACAAACTGGGAGAAAGTTTGGCAACTTAAGGACTAAGCTCCCTAATAGTTGAAGCACTCTAAAAAAATCAAGAACAACAACAAAACAAATAGAAAAATATGGGCAAAATGCACGAATAGACAATTCACAGGATAAGAAAGGAAATGGCTTTTAAGACGCAAAAAATAATCAACCAGGCTTACAAGAAAGAGACATTCAGACTAAAATATAGTGAAATATTATTCACCTACAGATTGGTGAATACTCCAAGAGTTGAACAATGTGTTCTGCTGGCTGCACTTGGAGCCTCTGGCACTTTACGCATTGCAGGTGGAAGAGCAAAATGCTGCAACCTCTGTGGAGGGGAATTTAGCAACAACCGCCATAATTACATACACATTTATCCTTTGACACAGCTTCTAGGGAGCCCCCTAAAACACATCTCTGCCAGTACAAAACAAGTTTGCTCAACTCCATTAATTGCAGAATTATTTGAAATAGCAAAGGATTGGAAATACAAATGCCTATCAGTGAGGCATAAGCAAATACTAAGGCCCTAGCACACAATGGCGTCCTCAGCCACATGAAAAGAATGAGGAAGAGTTGGGTAAACAGAGTGTCCTCCAGGATACACCGCTAAGTGGAAAAAGGGGAAACAGTGATATGGTATGCTGTATCTGCATATGAAAGCAGAGAAAATAAGCAAGTAAATATACACATATAAATATATTACTTATTTATGCATATGCTTCTATGTATATGTTCTGGTTCTTTTGTAGAAAGAAACACGGGAAGAATAAACCAGAAACTGGAGTCACCTCTAACAGATTTGAGGAGATGTGAGGCTGAGGTGATAGGAACAAAAGTGAGATATTTCTGAGAAAGTTTTTTATGTAGTTTTGATTTTGAACCACAAAAATGTTTTATACCTTAAAAAAATAATGAAACATAAAAGAAGAAGAAGAAAGTGACCATGCTAACTAGATCTTTAGACAACCATCGGAAATCAGGAGATTTTTGAGTCAAACTTTTCTCCAAAAACTTATCACCACCACCCAACCCCTGTGGCACCCAGCAAACTTTGGAAAGACTGATAAAAATGGAGAATGAGAACTAAGTCTGGGTGCCCAATGACAGGCTCACAGCCAGCTCTGGGGATCGTCTGAGAAGCAGGATGGTAAGGACTGCCAGCTCCAGAGACAAGCAGACTTGGGTTAAACTGGCCACTTGTGGCTCCTTGAGAGGTGAGCTCAAGAAAGCAACCTCTCTGGGCCTGTTTCCTCGTCTGTAAAGGAGCACAGTAACACCTTCCATGCTAGGTACTATAAAGCTGAAATGAAATAGTGAACAGTCTAGTACCTGGCCTGTGGAAAATTAGTCTCATCCAACCTTGTTGCAGAAGGACCTACCAATTCCAGGAACAAGAGGTGACCATGAGGTCAGGTGACCTAGACTTCGGAAGAAGAGGGGCTCAGGTAGGAAGCACACTTTTCTTTGTGGCATATCTAACTCTTTAGGTTCTCCTAGACTTGAGAGCAGTAGAAACAGAGAGGTCCCAGAGAGGGCATGGATGCGCATTTCCAAGGGGTGTGCTATGCATAGTGGGCCCTACAAACACTTGTCTGGGACCCAGAATTTAAACTCCTGTCTGCTTCCTTTTCCTTTTCAGTGTGGTTTCCCTTCTTCTCCAGAACTCTCCAGAAATCTCCAGAATTCTCCAGAAACTGCTGTGAAGGAATTTAAATTACTTTGTTTTCTTTTTATTTTTGTCAAAGAAAAATGATTCCATGAAGAAATGAGCTTTGAAAAATGCCTGCAGGAGATTGTTAAATCAAGCTGAGTGTGCCTGTTAATGGGGACCAGAACTGGAATTATTTTTTTCATTAATGTAATTTTGTCTCCGGAAGAAGCAGAGACAAAGAGGCACCTCTGGGTTCCTGAGACTGTCAAAGATGTCTGCAACTGAGGTACAACAAGGAATGGGCGGGGATACGGGCAAGAAGCAAAAGGGAGTGCTTGGGTCTGGGTTCCAAACTCACTTCCAATACATACTGATCTGGGTGTGACACTTTATTTCTAAGTCACCTTAATCAAGGTGAAAAAACAACACAACTATAACATTTAGGTAAATCAGTCTTAAAATCAGATTCATTCATTCATTCATTCAATTTGTTATATAAACATATATTGAATACCTGTTACACCAGCATGCATTCTAGCTGGGGAAGGTAGAGCCTAAGAAACCTGATTAAGGTAGCTGCTGTGATTGAGAGGAGAACTAAAACGAAAATCAGGATGGGTTCCTTGGTTTGGAAGGAATCTTAGAGGGCAGCTCACATTACCCTTCATGTTGCAGATCAAGAAACTGGGACCCAGGGCAGTGCCACCTAAAACCATTCAGTTAATTAAGGGCAGAATCTCCTAACTCCAAGTCCAGCACAACCTTCATCACAACCTGCTGGTTCACAGAACAACTCGCAAGTGCGTGAAAGAGAAAAAAGCCTAGATATACTTAGTTGGTAAAATACTTATTTATTTATTTATTTATTTATTTATTTGGTGAGTTGATGACTTAATTTTTCTCCTCAAAATTCTGGAAGAGAAGTCCTGAAGGGCAGGTGCTGGGCAGGTAGGGAAAATGTATTTAATTAATTATTTCATAATTCCCTCACAATTATGGGCTTCTTGGGATAACATCCATTAAGATCCTGAAGGAAGGCTTCGCTGTGCTAATGAAGGATGAGTCACCTTACTATCTTACATACTGGTTTGCTCTTCAAAATATGTGCCTTTGAATAAAAGGGCTTCACTATCGTGGCTGAACTTGGATTCACTTTGTCTCTATGGCAACCACAGCAAATCCCCACAAGTCACAGGAAAAGGGCACTTGACATCTTAAAGCACAATAGACAGACCCTTTATATCATAGCCATTCCTCTCACTGCTGGAAGGTAGAATAAAGGGAGAAGACACCATCAAACGTGCATTCCAGAGCTGCAGAATCAAAACCTTTCTGCACCCAGCCTGATTCTTTAAGCTGTTGCTGAGTTCAAGAGTCACTCATGAATATTGCTACTTAACAAGTGACAACTTCAACTTGCTCTCTGATAGTCTCCTCAACTACCCTGGCCCAAAACCCATGCAGAGTTGGACCTAGTTATAATTTACATACACGAGAAATTGATTTGGCTGCATAAGACAGATGAGCCAAATGAACAGTAGCTGAAACCCACAAGGTTGTATTCCTTTACACAGAAAGTCGAGAGGAAGGCAGCCCAGTGCACCTATGGCTTTCAACAAAGCTTTTAAAAAAACAAGATTCCTTACAGGAAACTACTCCACTCTCTTCCTCGTGGTCCCAAAGCCATCACAGCCTCATTTTAGGTAGCAGAGAAGGGAGGGATGATGAAGAAGGAGCAATGTGTGTATGATCTCTTTTAAAGAGATTTTACTGAAGTTGCCATACAGCTCATTGACGAGTACGTAATTACTTGGCTATACCTGGTTTCAGAAGAGGTAGGGAAATATAGTTTTTATTTCTGATAGTCTTATGGTTCTTTAAAAAGCAGGGGTTCTATTGTAAGGCTGGAAGGATGGAAGAGAGTACAGATATCTAGATACTTAGGTAGCCCACAGTCCTAGTGACCTTGAAGAGCTGAACTAACCCCTTAATGCCTCTTGATTCAAATTATAGCTCAATTTTTGCTCCCAGCTTTAGTCCACAAGCCCATTGGTTGAAATGATCTTGTTATAATTATGGGTCAATGATTCAATGATCCTAAGGTTGCAATATTTGTGGAGGTGTTACCTGTTGGTGTAGAAGAAGTTGTATAATGAAGTTATCAGGCAGAGGGATATGGAGGCCTCTATGGCCTGGCGTGGTGCTGGCTGGACCTTGTGGTGGGACATATCCCCTGGAGGATGGCAGCTCCTGATCTCAGCATTTTGAAGAGAAGCATGGTCAGGCTGGGTAATAACTGGACATAATATGAAGCAGAGGGATGTCTTCTCCACCCTTGTGACACAGTGACTGCTAAAAGTCCAAGCTTGGGTGTCAGCTTTGGGGTGGGGGGAGACTGAGAAAGCTGGAGCCAGCACCTGGAGGCCTCAGCAGCCCCAGAGGCTCAGGTGCATGAAAGGTTGGATTCAGGCATGGCGTTTTGTGCTGAGTTATTTATGGGAAAAGCTCACTTGTCTCTTTCCATGATTAGCAAGGGTCGTATTTTCAGGGAGCCTGGACTTACTGCTTCAATGAAGGAAGGGCCATAACAGAACAACTTAGATTCAAAATATCACTTTTTCACTTTTGAGGTTCAATAGAAACTTTCAAACTCCCAGAAGATATAATGAGTTGTCAGAAAGGGATTTTGTGTCTCAAGGCCTGGCTCTTGGGTATCAAAAGCAAATATTTCTGCCATAAGTGACAGATTTGGGGAAAATGCTTGATCATAAGGATGTAAGAGCCAATTTTCTCAGCCCATAAGTTTTGAGTCTATCTAGGGACAGGAAGAAGAGTCAGGGAAGAGAATAAGAGAGAAGGGCAGTGACGGGGCTCTGTATCCTGCTGCCTCAGGCTCAGTCTGGAAGGAAGGGTGTCAGGGAAGACCCAGACTGGTTTGGGGATTTTGTGCTCTGAATTTCCCTTGGGGCTCTGAGTGGAACTAAGAATCCCTAATGTCTCCTGCTCCACTGTGATATAGGCAACAAAAGAAGAGATGACAGCATGGGAGACAGGTTCGAGGTGGTATTATATGAACCCTATGCAAACCACCAATTGTGCTGATGGAGATCAGAATAAGCCACCCAAAAATATGCCACATTGGCATAAGGATTATTTTGAGTTGAAGGCAAATGAAAAACAGCAGATGCAGGAAAAGCTCCCTACCCTTCCCCTTTCTGCCTAAAAGCAGAGTATACATTTCCCTCTCTCAAGGTGTCACCACTCTCCTCTCCCATAAAGAAAGAGAACTCTTATCATGGGGGATGGTGCCAGCTCAGATCTGCATAAACAAACCTAACTGAACAGAACAGATCTTCCATTTGTTTCCTCTCATATGTTTGCCTTCCCACAATTTGTCACCCCTAGAAGCCCAAAACCTCTCCCTTTGTCTTGTCACTTCTCAAATGTATTGCTCTTTGTTAAAATGGTCTATAAGCTCTGAGGCCTCACAGCTTCTTTGGGTTTTCACTGTGTTTTCTGTGAGACTGCCATGCACATATAACAACAATTAAAATACTAACCTCAAACTAAATATGTATGCTTTTTTTCTGTTAATCTATCTTTTGTCAGTTTAATTTGCAGGGCCCAAGTCACTGAACATAAGGATAAAGGAAATAGGTTTCCCCTCCCCTATAGGAACAAGAGCAGCAGTGTTTTCCCCAGGGTCCTAGAGATTGGTAAAGGCAAGAGGTTGAGTGACAGAGTGTTTAAGCACACTGCAGTGTGGCAAAGGGACACATCACAGTCAGCAAATGTGGGTGGACTAGCACATGATGGCATTTACACAAGCCCACACTGCGTTGATTTTTCATCAGCTTCTCAGAATTTAGATGGCACCCCGAGGAGTGGGAGGAACAAGTGCTGAATGGGCAGAGTTTAAAGCTACAAGGGCTAAGAATACTGAATTAATCAGATCGAGTCATTTCTGCCATCAGAAAACATATAGGCTCAAGACAAACACTAAATTCAGGACAAAACAAAGAATGCCCCATATTTGGCAGTCCTGAGTTAAGAGCACGAGAAATTTGAATTTGCTACCGAATTGTATATCATCCAGCTTATTAAAAAACACTGGGCTTTACATCTACCTGAATGAAATAGTAAAAGGAAGATGCTATTATTTCTGACAGGGTCAAATACTATTCAATCAGGTATTATTCATATTTACAAATAAACAATTGCATAAAAACCTAATGAAACAAGGATCCTCTAAGGAGGAAATAGTTGACTTATCAAGGACTGCCCAAGAGAAGAGGTCCCTCACTGCCAGACCTTCACTATCTTCCAGCAAAATCTCACTGGCTGTTCTTCAAGTTGCTCCTCTGCTCAGCAGCTCCCAGAGGCTCTCACAATTTTATTCTGCCTCCCACTTCATGACATTCTCTGGGGAAGCTAGGTGCCATTGTTCTAGGATAATTACGGGCAAAGTACTGGATGGAGAGTCTTAGCAGTGGTGCTCTTACATGTGTGTTTTATCACCTCCTCCCTTCATTGAATTTCATTCTTTAGCCATGAAAAAGAAGCTATCTGTGCATGTCTTCAGTGGAGGTGACCAGATGGTCTCCCCTGGGTTTGTTGGGTTCCTGTCTCTGGTCACTTCATTGGGAATGATTCCGTCCATCTTCTGGTTGTCAAGTTTTGGCTCATTATATCACCTCTCTTAATTTTGACTTTCTCACGCATATAACTTGGATATTCACTTTCCACACACAAATGTTTAGGAATCAATATCAATCTCTGTGCCTGGCACACCGTGGGTGCTCATTAGTGTTTCTTCTCTTTCTTTTATTTTTGAAACAGGGTCTCACTCTGTCATCTAGGCTGGAATGCAGTGGCATGATCATAGCCCACTGTAACCTTGAATTCTTGGTCTCAAGTGATCCTCCTGCCTCAGCCTCCTGAGTAGCTAGAATGACAGGTAGTCACCTCCTTATGAGTCCCAGATTTCTGTGTGTTTGCCTGCATCTTCTTTTTTATTTTTTGTAGAGACAGCATCTTATTATGATGCTAAGGCTGGTCTTGAACTCCTAGACTCAAGCGATCCTCCCTCCTCGGCCTCCCAAAGTGCTGGGATTACAGGAGTGAGCCACTGCCTCCCGGTTCTTCCCTTTCTTGATACCTTTTCTGGAGTGAAGAATGTCTGAGCATTTCTTCACATCCAGCTTGTATTGGAATGTTTGAATAGAATTTGCTGAACGTCTTCCGTAACCAGTGCCGCATTTTGAAGCCATCTACAAAACTGTGTACTCATACGTTGCTCTATTTTTAACAGATCTGAATATTTCACATCTGTTTAGTAGGAATACTGGGAAAACTTGATTTTCTCAAAGGGAAAAGTTATTTTGTCAGTTGGATAAGTGTATCCAAGCAATAGGAAATCTAACTGACATACAAGAGCCCACTCTTTCTATGGTAAGTATTGAATTATGTTAGACAAAGACCTGAGAACTGTTGCTAAGTTCCCAATGGATGCTAAAAATAGGTAGGATGCTGTGGTTTCATTATCTGGAACAGGGGTGAGGAGACTTTAAAAATATCTAGTTAAGGGCCATTCATAGTCAATCAAGGTTTATTTAAATAAATAGCAATTAAATGTAGAGCATTTATACAAAAATAGAGGAAAAATAGAAATCATGTTCTATATTGGCTATTAAGATAAACAGAACATAAAACTCTACTAAACGAATACAGTGAAAAATAAAACCATATACTACACAATTTTGATTATCTGGAGCTCTTTAGAAAGGAGCTGATTGCTGACTTTTCTATGTGGCTCAGGGTTTCTATCTTCAAGACATGATTTTTTAAAAGACTTCAAATGGAAAGCTCTCTAAAATGCACCCCGTGCTTCCAAGCATTCTTAAACATAGTATGAAGAATATAATCTAACCTCTTCCTCATACGGTTTGCATGTGTGCTCCTCCAAATCTCATGTTGAAATGTGACCTCCAATGTGAGAGATGGGCTTAGTGGGAGGTGTCTGAGTGACAGGGGCAGATCCCTCATGCTATAGCTTGGTGCTGTCCTTGCAATAATGAGTGAATTCTCACGCTAGTAATTCATGCCAGATCCGGCTGTTTAAAAGCGCCTGGGAACTCCTCCCCTGTCTCTTGCTCCCTCTCTCACCATGTGACATGCTGGCTCCCCTTCACCTTCCAGCAGGACAACCTTCCCGAGGCCTTCACCAGAAGCACAGCAAGATACTGGTGCCACGCTTGTAGAGCCTGCAGAACTGTGGGCCAAATAAACCTCTTTCCTTTATAAAATACCCAGTCTCTGGTATTCCTTTAAAGCAATGCAAAACAGATTACTACAGGGTCTCAATTCATTCATATTAATATCTATTATTCTAGAGTCCTGTGTTAATACAACAATGTTCTCAATATCAGCTTAAGTACATGGAGCTGTTTCTATTTTTCTTTTCTCTTTTTTTGGAGACAGGGTCTCACTCTGTTGTCCAGTCTGGAGTGCAACAGTGCGATCATAGCTCACTACAGCCTCCACCTCCTGGGCTCAAGCGATTCTCCTGCCTCAGCCTCTCAAGTGACTGGGACCATAGGTGCTTGCCTCCCAGATTTCTGCGTGTTTGTCTGCATCTTCTCTCTTTGCCTGGCTGTGACTTCTTACTGCAGCCATATGTCCATTTCTCATACCCCTTATCTCTGTTAGTGATTGGAAAGTTGGGTCCAAGTTTGTGAAAATTTTTTATTTGTAAACTAAAAATATCTTCCTTCTGGTGAACATCTGACACTTTAAGAGGAATGGATATGAGTCTTTTTATTTTTTGTTTTTCGCTCTGCCTGTTCCAGATTATATTTTATTATCAATTGATGTATAATACAATAAAAGCTTTTTATAAACCATAAAGCACTAATACAACTATAAAGTAGTGTGAGTATCTTTAGGGATTTTTTGTGCAACCTACATTTCCCAGCTAGCTAGCCATGCCCAGCCCTTCTAGGCCCTGAACTGAAGGCACTTGTCCACCTACTGGTTATCTTTATTAAGTGACTGGGCAAGAGATGGTGCCAGTAGTGTAGAAATAGATTGTACCAGGATCTTGGATTTTACGTTCAGGAGTCACAGCTGGCTCATTTTTACAAGTTCAACTGAGCATCCTGGCCACTATGCTATTCCAGGCCGCAGGCTTGCTGGAAGCATTGGAGTGGGTGTCCACCCCAGTATAATTTCCCTAGAGGCCGGTGGGGCTTGGGGCACCTGGAACCCTCAGGGCAGTCTCCTCCTGCCGAGAGCAGCCTTAGTGGTTTATCCCAGTTTGCTGTACAGATTTCATTTGCTGTGTATGTCATGGTGTGAAAAATGCTGAGAAGGCCGGATGTTAGGTGGTTATACTGAATTGCAAGTCGTTGCATTTAAGAGTATGGATGGTGTGTTCTCTACCCTGCTTGGCAGGCTTTGCTGCGAATGCATTTTTTGTCCTTGTCACAGTAAACAGAGACATCTATATTTGAGAGTTCACTCTCACTAAGCTACTGATTCAGTTCTGTGGAAGACAACCAGGCTGGTCCTAATATATGAAAGTGTTTTAAAAGTTAAATTCATTCAGGCCGGGCTTAGTGGCTCATGCCTGTAATCCCAGCACTCTGGGAGGCAGAGGTAGGGAAATCACCTGAGGTCAGGAGTTCAAGACTAGCCTGGCCAACATGGTGAAACCCTGTCTTTACTAAAAATACAAAAATTAGCCAGGCATGGTGGCGCATGCCTGTAATCCCAGCTACTTGGGACGCTGAGGCAGGAGGCAGGCTGAGGCAGGAGGCTGGGTTTGAGCCCAGAAGGCGGAGGCTGCAGTGAGCCAAGATCGCTCCACTGAACTCCAGCCTGGGTGACAACGAGACTCTGTCTCAATAATAATGACGATAATAATAATAATAAAATTCATTCACTGGACATGTATTTCTTGAGCACAGACACTGTAATAAACTCTGGAGACACAGGATGAATAACATAAGACTCTTCCTCCAGTGGGAGGGAGATGGCTGGGTACACAAATCATCACCATCTGATATGATGAAAGCCCCGCACAATTCTGGCCTTCGTAAGGGGACACTTACCCTGCCCTTTCTCTCCTGTTCCAGACACGACATGAACATAACATGACAACAAGATTCTCAATCTCGCTAAACACCTCATGGTATGTTTCACCTCCTAGGTCATAGTTCTTTGTGGTATAACAGCTTATTACATGATTGAAGATTCATGGGTTCATTACATTGCTTATCCCCACATCCTATCTGCAGCCTCTAGTCCAAGATTCCCAAGGGCCCCACGACATCTGATGCATCTTAGCACAGAGCATGCTAATGTCGACTCATGCCACATCCCTGTTACACACAAGCAGTCAGAGAGGAAGCACGGCAGAGCAGTTTTCCTCTGAGCCAGACCTCAGAGGTGGGCGTGGTATTTTTGTTTTTCCTTCCACTAAACAAAAGGTTTGTTAAGCCTACAAACTTTCCACTGTGAATGAAGTTGAGACTTTTGTTGAGAAAGATCTGGAATGGAACAGATTAGGTTTTTAAAACTGAATTAAGCTTTAAAAAAAATTGAGTCAACTATGATGATAATAACATTTGACCTACAAGAATGAAAGGAAACCACACAAGTAAACAAAGCCACATTTAATGATGGAGGCCTAATTGCTTTGTTTTGAAAATACAGGATTATCTTGAGCTTCAAAAGGAAATGTGCTTACGCACAATTTGAAGGTTGCAGTTTCCTTCTCAAAGAAAAATGATTGAAGATTTCACTTGGGTAAAATTTAAGAGGGCTTTGTCCTTTGAGCACCTAAAATCTTCAGAGTTAAGTTGTGATTTGTCCTTTTTGTCTGATAATGACTACAACTAATGTTAACTGAGCATTTGCCAGGGACTATGCCAATGAATTATCTCTTACTAACCTGAAATACAGGACAGTAGTGGTGAGCCAAATTTTATGTTGCTTTTGTTGCATGATAAAAGATTCAAGAGATATAAAAGACAGAAAAATACGGTTATCTCTGAATACAGCATGTGGCATCGCTGTTGTACTGGTGATTATGTGAAGGGCAAGACCACTTTTGAAAACACGCTCATTACTCCTCCAAGACCACATTTAGAGTCTGTACGATCCAAGACAGCAGCTGTGTTTGTTATCAATTCAGATTCTACTTCGTACTTTGTGGACCCCAATAATGTACCAGCAAGAAACTCGAATCTCCTATGTTGAGAAAAATGTGACTTTGGCTGTAAGAAGGTTTCATGAGGTAAAGATTTTTAGCCTCCCTGAGCAAAAGTGTGTGTGTGTGTGTGTGTTTTCCAGCAGGGGTTCATATCAATGCTCGGAATATCTGAAGTACAGGCATTCTGGAATTAACGAATATACCACCCATTCAAGCAAGTCAGGGAGTTGTGTTGAAAACGGGAAGGCTTCTCATGGGCCTGGAAACCAGAAGGCAATTGCAGACCCCTCTTCCCAGGGCAGCCAGCTCACCAAGCTCTGTCACACTGGTTTCTTTCTGTTTATCCAACACATGAGTCATCTTTTGCATTGGGGCCTTTGCATCTGCTGTACCTTCTGCCTGGAAGGCTCCTTGAACTCAGCTCTTTTTTTATCTTAGCTCAAAAATCAAGATTTTTTTCCCTGACTGCCTTGTCTAAAGTAGACTCCCTCAAGTTAGGGCATCTATTCTAGTCTATAATTGTATGTTTATTGCAGGTCATTATTATCTGGCTCCCTTCACCTCCATGTAAGATCCATGACAGCAGGACCTGTGTCACTCTTGCTCACCACTGGACCCCACTGTCCAGCATGGTGCTTGACATATAGTTGTTGCTCAATGCACACGTGTGTATGTATGTGTGTATGTGTGTATGTGTATATGTGTGTGTGTATATATATATACACACATATATACATATATATACACATATATATACATATATACACACACATATATATACATATATATACACACACATATATACACATATATATATATACACACATATATATATGTATATATATTTAGAGACAGTGTCTCACTCTGTTGTCCTGGCTGGAATGAAGTGGCACGATCATAGCTCACTGCAGCCTTGACCTCCTGGGCTTGAGAAATCCTCTTGCTTCAGCCTCTCGAGTAGCTGAGACTACAGATGTGTACTGCCACACCTGGTTTCTTCTTATTATTATTATTCTGTAAAGACAGGGTCTTGCTATGCTGCCCAGGCTAGTCTTGAACTTCAGGCCTCAAGGGAACCTCCCACCTCAGCCTCCCAAAGTACTGGGATTATAGACATGAGCCATTGCATTGGCTCAATGCATATTTATTAAGTGAATGAATAAGTGAATTCGTGAATACATGAATAATATTGAATTTAGCTATATTAGCAAAATGGGATATTACAGGATAGCACACAAACCTTATTACTGTTGTTTCTCTGAAAAATATGCCCCCTGAGAATGCAACTTGTGAGTGGGTGAGAGACTACATATAAGGGTTAAAACGGGCTAGGGCATAAAAAGTAGAAATAACAATATAGATACATTAAATTTGCCTCTGCAGAAGCATAAAGGAAGTCTGCTTGACCTGAATAATCTTTAAGTCTGAAAATATTTCATCTATCAAAATCCAAAATCTCGTCACTCATCACTAGTTCCCACTCCCAATAACAGTTTTCTTGAAAAGACAGAAATGTCCACTCACATTCTTTTTTCTTTTTTTTTTTTTTTGAGACGGAGTCTCACTCTGTCGCCCAGGCTGGAGTGCAGTGGCGCAATCTTGGCTCACTGCAAGCTCCACCTCCCAGGTTCACCACCCACATTCTTGACTGCATCACGCTTCCTGCAAAAATTGCAGATGGAGAGGCAGGGGAGAAAAAGCATCAGGGAGGTGTTGAAATAACTCATATTAGAAACCCCTAATTCCACAGTCAGTTTTAAGTGGGCAACTCTGTCTTCAGAAGGCTTAGGCTTTTGAGTCTGTAGAAATCTACAGCTCACAATGTAAGCTGTTGGCTACCAGAAAATGAAATGATGAAATACTAATCTGATGAGTAGAGGAGGGAGGATGTTTCCTCATAGAGTTGTCTGCAGGTTGTGAGAGAGTGCCAGAATCTGGGCTTCTGGAGGAGGGAAAGAAGGCTGGAGGAGTCTGAAAGAGAAAAACAAAGTCCTCTGGTCCTGAGACCTTCCTCCAGGGATTGAGAGGCTGGGGTAGAGGTCAGGGGCTGGAGGGAGAGAAGTGGGAGCTGCAATTTGGGGCAGTTCTGGGATCTTCTGCTTCTATCCCTGCACGTAGCAAGCCATTGGGATTTTCCAAAGCTTCAGGATAGATGAGACAGTGCGGCCCAGTCTGAAATGGCCTCAGCTCTGTAGGCGGAAAGATGTTGGTGATGCCTGAAGGTTCTTGTGTGAGCGTGAGAGTAAGCCGGCAGCTAACTCCCTGCCACTGAGCCTGCCCCTTCTTGTCTTAGGGTTACAGTTTTGGGTTGCAGTGTAACTGACATAATCTCCAAAGATCTGATCATGTCTTCTAATGTGTCCTAAGTACCACTTGAGAGGTACCAAGTCCTGTAGAGATTCAGAGAAGGAAAAGTGCACTTCTGGCTGGGGGTCAGGAAAAGGCTCCGGGAAAAAGCTGGCTCAGAGGGATAAGGAGACTTTTAGTGGATGGGGAAAGAAAAGCATTCAAAGATGAAACAGCAAGAGCAAAGTACAGAGGGAACGCAGAGGTGTTGTCAAAGACTGACGTGGAGACCTGCTGCATGTGGTTGGGAAGAGAGGGAGGGGTTAACAGCCACTGGAAACTATGGATGGAGGCAGTGTTCTCAAGAAGAATAAAGAGGTAAAAAAAAAAAAAAAAAAAAAAAACAGAGGCTGATGACAAAGGAGGCACTTGAAAAACACCACTTTTGCCAGAGATTGATTGGCGTCACCTTCTCCTGAGTGAGGTAATCGTTTCTTTGACAATAGATATTTATTAAATTCCCACTACATTGCCAGGTGCCATCCTGACTTTGGAAATAAAGCAAAGGCTAGTAAAAATGAAAACAAAAGTCCCTTCCTTTGTGGAGTTTACATTCCAGCGGGGCAGATAGGAAGTAAACAAATAATAAAGTCAGTCAGATGGTGGTAAATCCTATGGAGAAGAACACAGCCCAGCCAGGGAGCAAGGGCACTGTCAGTGGCGCAGGAGCCGTGTTGTGTGGGACCCGCGAAAGCAGACGCTCTGCCTCCCAAGGTTTCATGCACATGCTCGTTCATTCATTCATGCTCTTTGCTTATATTTTTTTGCCAGGCACCGGAGCAGAGCTATAAATGAGATAAGTAAAATCCTCATGGAGCTCAGGGTCTCATAAGCAAGTAACAGATAAATAAATAATATAATGGTAAGTAGTGGTAGTGGTCATTGTGACAAAGAAAAATAGCAGAGCAAGGGGATAAGAAGGGAAAGGGGAGTAGTATGGAGATGATATTGGAGCACAGAAGGAGTGAACTACGAGTATCCCAGGAGGAGAAAAGCAAGGACAAATGCCCTGAGAGGAAATGAGTTTTGAGTGTCACGGAATGAGTAAATTCACGCATGACAATGTCTTCTCTCTCCTCTTCTCTTCTTTCTTTTATATTAAATACATCTGCTTCTCAGCAAAGGATCTGTGTAAAGCAAGGCATCATCTTACTGCAAGGGAAGACATCGCTGGGGTCTGGTTAGAAGATCTGGCTCTGTTTTCTCTAATGAAGGTCTTTATAGGAAATCTGCATTAGTGCCTTGTTTGTGTTCATCGACCCTCTGCTTCATGGCGGAAGGGCGCTTACTTGAAGGCCCCTAAGCAGGGAAGGAAGGGGAGTTTCTGTCCCCTCCCTAGCTGGCTTCCCTGGCACATGCTGATTTCCCTCCAATTCTGTAGTACATGTCATGACCAGGGGAGGAAAGAATTCAGCTGGACCACCTCAAGGACTGTGTGATGGAGTCAAAAACTTTGCTGATGTACATATTGGTGGTCAAGGAAGGCCTTCTGAACACTTACCTGGTGCCCACAGAGGTTCTGAGAGCTGGAAGCTGGAAACAGTCAGTCTGGGGCCCTAAAAGGTGTCTTCTCTTCAGTGCCGACATCAGGGGCATATTGGTGGTAGAAACAGGGTCTCCACGTGGCCACAGGCACCATTAATTGGTTCAGTTTTCTTGCATTTCTCCTGAGCTCATCCTGACCCTGTGCACTGCTGACCAGGAGTTCTAACCTGCAGCATCGTGGGTGGGTCCAGCTTGCAACCTCATCAGGGTTGAGTTTGTTACTCTTACTGATGAAGAAACTGAGACTCAGAAGGATAAAGGCCCTGTCCCAGGGTAACACAGTGGTGGGGCAAGGACATGAGCCCGGCTTCTCTCACTTATGAGGAAATCTGCAAGGATGATCATTGTGCTGAAAGAGGAGGGGGAGGGGGTCTGAACTTCTGAGGCAGCCTCGCTTCTGCAGCGTTGTCTGTGGGAAGGACACACCACCCTGGCTGCACATTAAAAAGCTGCACCTGGGCAGCTTTTAAAACTCCCGGGGCCCAAGTCTTACCTCGGGCCAATTAAAAGAGAATCTCTGGAGGGGAGACCCAGGCATTGGGATTTTTTTTTCCAAAACTGCCCAAATAGTTCCAATGTGTAGCCCAGGTTAAGAACCACTGTTTAAGGGCGAATTCTGTTGCAGCTGTTGAAAAATTTTTTTAATGCAATAATCTTGGAATTCTCTTGTTTTAAAAAGGACTAATAGCTTGCTACTTCTTCCTTCTCTGGTCACTGCAGAGTAGTCATTTTTCAAGATAAGGACCTGGGTTAAGTGAGCATAAAAACACGAATAAAAATTAAAATAAATTACTAAGTGAGAAATAAAAGCCATGAATAATGTAACAAGGGGAAGAGCTGGAAGAACTAGGGCAGAAAGCAAAGCTGAGGAAATAGAAGAAGAAGAGGGTCACTGCGGAAGCCTCTGTGAGGTCAGAGTCCAAATGGAGGAAGGAAAGCTGGTGTGTAAATCCTGTCTTTTTGATACTTGGGCCCAGTAAGTACCTTGGATACCTGAGGGATTTCAGTTCTTGCAGATGACTGACAAACTCCAGCCATGGGCTGCCAGCATCCCCCAGAAAGAGCAGCCACGCCCAGGTCTGTAGAGCGTGTTCTAGACTGAGCAGGACATGGTGAAGAGCAGTAGAACTGCAGTCACTTGGCCACGCATAGTGGCTCATGCCTGTAATCCCAGCACTTTGGGAGGCCGAGGCGGGCAGATCATGAGGTCAGGAGTTTGAGACCAGACTGGCCAACATAGTGAAACCCCATCTCTACTAAAAATACAAAAATTAGCTGAGCACGGTGGTACGTGCCTGCAGTCCCAGCTACTTGGGAGGCTGGGGCAGGAGAATTGCTTGAATCTGGGAGGCAGGGGTTGTGGTAAGCCAAGATTGCACCACTGCACTCCAGCCTGGGCAACAGAGTGAGACTCTGTCTCAAAAGAAAAAAAAAAAAAAGACCACACACCCATACAGGTGTCAAAAAAAAAAAAAAAAAAAGAATTGCAGTCATATGATCACATGAGCCCCAGGCCTTTGAATTGGAATCCAGGAGGGATGATGAGGAGGAAGAGGCCTTGTTCTGTTTGAAAAAGCCCCAGTGATTTGGTCACACTCCTTCCCTCTCCCTTCTCTTTTCTCCTCCACCCCTACATGGAGAATGACTGTCCCCACAAGGACTCACCCGTGTGACCAGCTCTCCTGCAGGTCCAAAACAATCCAAAACTTTGTGACTAGCATGTCATTTGCACCTTCCAGGCAGCTCCTGAAGGAACACACTCCCACTGGGAAGGGTGATGGGTAATGATTCCCAGAACCTGTCACTCAATGATTGACATTAGTCTTAGTCATGGTTACCACCAAAACTTCCCCAGAGGAGGGACATCCGGGTCCTCTGATTGACCAATAGCATTTTCTCCAGGAAGATTTGCTTCCAACCAATTCCCAGCAAGTTCAAGCAATAGATGACAAAATGTTATAAACCCAAATATTTTATCAAATGGTAACCAAGTTTTGGGTCTTCAGATTAACACATTCTTTCTTAGACACAGTCCACTAAATACAGACCTCACCATGAACGATCTGTTTGTTTGAACTGGTGATTCTTCATCATCAGGTTATTATGGTTGAAAGTGGAGAAGGCACGTACAATTGCCAGATATTTGGGGGACAACTGGAAGGCACTGAGTTTCCTAAATGACCTCTATGAAATTGTAGTTGAACTGGGGCAAGACAGGAGCATATTTCGATGCATTTTGTTCTCAGGTATTGTAAAGAGTTACATATATGTATATTTTTACTCCAACCTATTTGACCTGCAAAAACCTTCTTGAGGTATGGGAGTTTTGATTAACAAGTACTCATTACATTATCTGAAGACCTTGTCTGTAAGTCTAGAATACATAAACAGTTACTATGAACATAGCTGAGAAGGAAAAGTTGCCCTTGCAGGGCATTCCTGCCTCCTGGATACACTCCAAGTGGCACCTTTCCCTGCTTTATAAAATGGCATATTCCAGAATGTTATCAAAGTGTATCTTAAAAGATATCAATACCCTCAATGATTTACAGTGTCGCTATGGTTTCTTGTAAGAAAGAAAAAAAAATCCAAGTTGGCAAACTGGTATAAATGGTGCATAATAATATTTTTTTGATGACCTGGGACAGCCAATGGGTGCCTTTAATGTGAATGGCTGCAAAGGTGCTTTTGATACCTGTGTGTAAAGGTGGAAACCCAAAGCTTTCACACCACATGGTGTAGGCCCAGCAGAAGTGGCCGTAGATGCAGAAACTCCCAAACAAACATGTAACCTAACAACTCTATCAAACTAATCAAAATGTTCCCATTGAATCATCTAAAATAAGATGAGATCTCTCTCGCCTTCACAGAATTAGTCAAGTTCCTCTCCCATGTGATTATATCTCTGGCAAAAGCTTCCTTCAGGCCTAACCCACTTTTTAAAGCATGACTGGTATTGTACATTTGTTAGTGGGAAAGGGACACCTCTTATCTCTTAGAAATATAATTAGGTTGGGAAAAGGAGAAATAGTCACAGACCATTTGACTGGTGGCCAGGAGAAGAACGAGCCATAGGCTCAGCATTTGGGTGTTTGACCAATCCCTGGGGTCAGCTAGAGTAGCACAGAGAGAAACATGCTTGTTGACCAGATATTCAGAATCCCCAAAGCTACCCAACCCAAAGTCAAGCCATGTTCTGGGAGTCTCACTGATATATTTTAAACAGATTCCAGCTGGGAAAGATCACGCCCTACTGAGAAATAGTATGAGTTGGCAAATGTTTTGTGAATAAGGGCCAGATAGTAAACTTTTTTCTTTTTTTGAGATGGAGTCTCACTCTGCAGTGGCACGATCTTAGTACCATATTGTGGCAGAACATGGAAGGCGCGATCTCAGCTCACTGCAGCCTCCACCTCCTGAGTTCAAGGGATTCTCCTGCCTCAGCCTCCTGAAGAGCTGGGACTGCAGACGCCCACCATCACGCCCAGCTAATTTTTTTTTATTTTTAGTAAAGATGGGGTTTCACCGTGTTAGCCAGGGTGGTCTCGATCTCCTGACCTCATGATCCACCCACCTCAGCCTCCCAAAGTGCTGGGATTACAGGCATGAGCCACTGCGCCTGGCTGAGAGTAAACATTTTAGGTTTTGCAGGCCACATGGTCTCTATCAGAACTACTCAATTCTACTATTGCAGTGCAAAAGCAGCCACAGACTATGTGGAAACAAATGGATGTGGCTGTAGTCTAATAAAACTTTATTTACAAAGACAGGCCATGTGCCAGATTTGGCTGCGGGCTGTAGTTTGCCGAATTCCTCTCCCTATTTATATTATTGAGAATGATCTGTGTAGGTGGAAGACGGACGTGTTCACCAAATTATAGAGTATGATTTTTAGAGGCCAGTATAGGGGTAGCAAAGAATATGGACTCTGAAGCCTGAATTCAGATCCTTACTCCATGAGCTGGATAACCTTGAGCAAATTATTATACCACTCTGTGCCTCATCTATATGAGGCACATACTTTGATCTATACGATGAGGTTTTATTCATCTATAAAATGAGGATTATAATAGAACTTAGTGTTGCAATTTGGGTTCATCCCAAAGTGGACCCAGATGAAAGGACTTAGATATAAGTGATTTTTTCAGAGGTGATTCCAGGAAGTACAAGTGAAGGAATAAGGGTGGGTGAGAGCACGGGGAGAGAAGCTCTTGAAGGGGCTCTAAAGGAGCAGTCATTCTCGAGGGCAATGGGGGCACCATCATGTGAGGACCTTCACAGTACTGCAGAGGACAGGGAACTGGGATGTTTACCTATGCACACATGTTCCTCAATGTCATTTCATGTCAAACTGTCCACTGTGACTGCAGGTGTAATTGGGAAGTGGACTGAGGGCACACGGATGGGCAATAGTGTCTGCCACACGATTTCACAGGGCTGTTATAAAGATGACATGAATTTGTATTTTCAAGGCACATGGGGAAAAAATGCCTGGTCTTCAGGAAATGCCATTTAAGTGACTGCCAAATAAAGAGTGGGCATCCTTTGAAGCAGTAGGAAAGAATATTAGACATAACAAAAATTAAATTGTTGAAATTTCATATCTGTAAAGGTAATATGGATTGAACACTGAAACAAGTTCCACAGTAGATTATGAAGGAACACTAGAAATGCCAGGAAACATGTAGGTAGATTATAGGCAGTGGCCTCTTCAACTCTGTCAAGTTGTGAGTCAATATCATGTACTACATTAGCTGATGACAGTGATCTGGAGTGACCCTAGGAAGGCGGGGACACAGGAAAGCAAATAAAATGTATGCTATGTTTAATCCATGCCTAGTTGTTATAATTTGGCACTGTAATTAGGCACAAATGACATATTCTTTACTGGAATTATTATAATTTGAATTACTTTTATGCAACCTTATAAAAGTTTTTTTTTTTGTTTTTTTTTTTTGGAGACGGAGTCTCGCTCAATTGCCCAGGCTGGAGTGCAGTTGCAGGATCTCGACTCACTGCAACCTCTGCCTCCTGGGTTCAAGCAGTTCTTCTGCCTCAGCCTCCCAAATAGCTGGGATTATAGACATGTGCCACCATGCCTGGCTTACTTTTGTATTTTTAGTAGAGATGGGGCTTCGCCATGTTGGCCAGGCTAGTCTCGAACTCCTGACCTCAGGTGATCCACCCACCACAGTCTCCCAAAGTACTGAAAATACAGGAATGAGCCACCACACATGGCCCCATGAAAAGTTTTTATCTTATTTGGTTAATCCTTCAGTATCTAAAATTAGGAAAAGATTGTCCATTTTTCCTAATACAGTTTAATCATTTCAACCACCTATGTATATGAATTAAAGTGTAGAAACGTAACCCACATACTCTGGCCTTTTGTTTACAACCTTCCTGACTCCATTCCATTCATTCTCACCCTGTGGGGTCTCTCCCACATAGCCCCATCCGTCCCCCGTTTTTCATGTGATTTTAAGGCATATGCACATACTTCCCCTGAGAGGTCTGCCTGCTGGTAGACTCTGGGGAAGGGTGCTCTTATTGAGAGGTGACAACATGCTACCAGCCCTCGCTTGCTCTCGGCGTCTCCTCAGCCTCCGCGTCCACTCCGGCGGGCAGCCCTAGAGGAGCCCTTCAGCCCGCCGCTGCACCGTGGGAGCCCCTCTCTGGGCTGACCGAGGCTGGAGCTGGCTCCCTCTGCTTGCGGGGAGGTGTAGAGGGGGAGGTGTGGAGGAGGAGGCGCCGTCAGGAACCAGGGCTGCGCGCGGTGCTCGTGGGCCAGCGCGAGTTCCGGGTGGGCGCGGTCTAGCCAGCCCGGGTGGCTGCCCTGGGCAGTGGGCGGCTTAGTACCTGAGCTAGCAGCTGTGGAGGGTGCGTTGGTTGCCCTATCACTGACAGTCCGCCAGCGCGGCGCTGAAATTCTCGCCCGGCTGCAGCCTTCCCTGTGGGGCAGGGCTGGGGCCCATGCCCCAGCCGTGCCATGCCCCCATGGGCTCCCGCGCGGCACGAGCCTCCCTGACTGGTGTCACCCCATGTGCCACGGCACCCGATCCCATCAACAACCAAAGGGCTGGGGAGTGCAGGCACTAAGCGAGGGACTGGCGGGCAGCTCCCTCCGCGGTCCCTGGCGCCGCATCCACTAGGTGAAGCCAGCTGGGTTCCTGAGTCAGGTGAGGACTTGAAGAAATGTTATGTCTACCTGGAGGATTGTATATGCACCAATCAGCACCCTGTGTCTAGCTCAAGGTTTGTAAACGCACCGATCAGTGCTCTGTGTCTACCTATTCTAGTGGGGACTTGGAGAACTTTTGTGTCTAGCTAAAGTATTGTAAACGCACCAATTAGCACTCTGTGTCTAGCTCAAGGTTTGTAAACGCACCGATCAGTGCTCTGTGTCTACCTATTCTAGTGGGGACTTGGAGAACTTTTGTGTCTAGCTAAAGTATTGTAAACGCACCAATTAGCACTCTGTGTCTAGCTCAAGGTTTGTAAATGCACCAATCAACTCTCTGTAAAATGGGCCAATCAGCTCTGTAAAATGAACTAATCAGCAGGATGTGTGTGGGGGTGTGGGGGTGTGGGGGTGTGGGGGAGGAAGGGGGGTCAGACAAGGGAATAAAGGTAGGCTGCCCAAGCCGGCAGCGGCAACGTGGTCTGGTTTTTCTTCACAGTGTGGAAGCTTTGTTCTTTAGCCCTTTGCAATAAATCTTGCTGTTGCTTATTCTTTGGGCCCGGGCCACCTTTAAGAGCTGTAACACTCACCACAAAGGTCTGCATCTTCACTTCTGAAGTCAGCGAGACCAGGAACCCACGGAGGGAAGAACTCCAGACGGGAGGACCGAACAACTGTGCATGTGCTACTCTTAATGAACTGTAACACTTACCTTGAAGGTATACGGTTTCAGTCCTGCGGGCAGTAAGACCACGAACCCACCAGAAGGAACAAACAGCTCCAGACGCGCTGCTTTTAAGAGCTGTAAAACCATGAAGGTCTGCAGCTTCACTCCTGAAGTCAGTGAGACCATGAACCCACCAGAAGGAACAAACAACTCCAGACGCGCTGCTTTTAAGAGCTGTAAAACCATGAAGGTCTGCAGTTTCACTCCTGAAGTCAGTGAGACCACGAACCCACCAGAAGGAACAAACTCTGGATACACCATGTTGAAGAACTGTAATACATACTGTGAGGGTCCACGGCTTCATTCTTGAAGTCAGCAAGACCAAGAACCCACCGATTCTGTACACATTATCTTAGTACTATATTGTGGGAGAGATGTGAGGGAGACATCCTTGACCCCAGTGGATGATAGGAGGAGCACAGTAGATAGGAGCCCTGGCTCTTTTGTATTTAACAGTTCCAGGTAGATGGAAAGTGAAGGGTTGGGCTTAATGAGAAATAAGGCTCTGAGAAGAAAGTGTGCCAAAGAGTTGGTTCTTGTTTCCAGAATTTTACTACAAAAGCATAGACAACAGTCTTTGGCATGGGTCAATAGCTATAAGAATAAACCTAAAACCACTTTCAAGAACCAGGGGAATAATCTTGAGTGGGAAGAGGAGGAAACAGCCATGCCTCTCTATCGAGCCTCGCCAGGCTCTTTACGTTACTGAAATAGAATAATCTTCAGAGACGCTTCCAGCATGTGTCGCAGGCAAATGCTTTTGGCTGCAAGAAACAAAACCGACTGAAAGTGGCTTAAAGTATAAGGAAATTTAGTATTACACAAAAGAAAATGTCCAAGATTGCTAAATTCATTGGTTCAAAAAATGTAATCCAGGATCCAGGCTCTATTCTGCCAACCTTCATGTATCATCCTTGTTCTCCTGCTGGCTCTCCCTGTGGTTGAAGGTGGCTACTGCCTCTCTGTGTATCACAACAAACACAACCACATCCAGAGGAAAAAGAAACTGTCTTTATGTGTGCCTCTTTTAGGAGTGAGGAAACCTTTCCCAAAAGTCACCCAGCCGACTTTCTGCCAGAACTGTTTGGTCACAATAGACTGCAAGGTCAGTCCTAAACAAGCTATGGGCAATACCAGGACCATCATGGCTGGCTCAGATGGGTAAGAATTGTTTGCTGGAGCTAGGCTGGAGTTGGTGACTCCTTTGAGTCACATCAAGGAGAAACAGGTTCCAAAGCAACTTTGCAACTCTGCCAACAAAGAAGGGGGTGGATTGAATGTTGACTACCAACAGTAGGGTTATGAAGATGTCCTGGAGCTCCACTGATACTGTTTCTTTTTTCCAGCTTTTCCTGCTTATTAGCAAATGGCTAAAACTCCTTTGAAAAAATAAGAGCTCTTTGATTCTACAATTTCAAATGAAAAGCACTAAAGTATGAATGTGTCTAGGAAGAGTGTGAGTTGGATGAGTTTCCCTTTAATTGGAAAAGTCTAACATGCAGTCTTTTCTTCTTTGGAAAGAGGAAGAGTACTAGAAATCAGAAAGGTACTTGGTACCTCAAGAGGTTGGCATAACCCTTTGTATACAAATTTATTGTAGTATTTACCGTCTAATGTGGTTATTTACTTATATATGTCAGCCCTACCACTCTGTGAGTCCTTGATGGGCAGGGGACTCCACTATTCTTCATCACATCCCAGAAACCAGTGCAGGCCAGCACGTATTTCCTGTCATGCCAGGCTTCACTCATGCTCACCTTGGTAGAAACTGTGATGAGACACACTCAGCTCCGTCATGTAACCCAGACATACATTATAAGTCTGGCTCATGCTGGTCAGATGGTTCCAGCTGACTAAGTACCGTTTCTTGCTCCCAGTTCCTGATGACATTTTCTTGAAAGATTTTGTGCAAATCTAATTACCCTCTCCCCACACATATTCCTGCCTCTTACATTTTGAGTTACTGCTTCTCTCCTGCGTTTTTAGTTATTGCTTCTCAATTCTTCTCCCTTTTAGGTCCCCAGCCAGCTTCAAGCTCCAGAAGACACTCTTCTGCTTTATCTTTAACTAAATACGAGTCTATCGGTTATTTAAACATCTATTAACTACTGTAATACCACTATGGTTTTTGTCTTGGCTGCATTTGTCATTTCCTCTGATACCTTTTTTCTTAGGTTCATGGTTTCTTATTTTCCCCATCAATCTTCTCCTCTCCTGAGACCTATAGTCCCCACTGTTCTATTTCTGCCAATCACCATCTTATCTATTATACAGGAGCAGCCACCAAACTCTGATTTCCATCAACATGCAAAAGATGAATTATGTGTCCACAAAAAGGGGAACAAACACAAAAGAGGCAGTCCTGGATTTCCAAATGCCTCATACAAATGGGCAGTTGTACATGATCCCCCTGCACCCATCCCATCACCCTCTTCAGTGCATATAAACTAGGAGGCTGCAACATGCATAAATTCAATAAGTGCTTTCAGAAGCCTGCCAGGAAGAAATCTAATGTTCTTTCCCTTCTACAGCTGATCCTAGTTTGTACCCATGCAAATGATGCTGATATTTAGACAACTTTAAAGGGCTTATAAAGTCCACAAAGGACTCTGACACCCAAATTAAAGTTGTATCCTTAGTTCACCTCACTGTGCAAAAATATTGCAAAATATTTGGTGAAGTTAATCCCCATCTGACCACCTCCACAATCACTAACCACAACAGGAGAAGTTAAAAAAATGAATTCCGGGCGTGCTTTATGATTTATTTGCTGTGTGAGTTTTAAGCTAAAGCCTTAACTTTTGATATATATTTGATTTTCAGAATAGGCTGCAGAAGAACAACCTTAATGTAACTGCTTCCCTGTAATGTGAAAGACTGTCTCAGGCTCCTCTGAATCTGCTGTCGTTTCTGTTGGTTCATGAGGTTGGATTATATTTTGCAAATTTTCTTTAATGAGTGTATATGTGTATTGTGTATATGTTGCAGGTTCTTCTTTACTCCATTGTGGAGGTGACTGTATAGGCTGTCAATGTGTATTCCCAGTGGTACATGCTCTCTATTCGGCAACCAAGGAGAGAAAAAGTTGATCAGAGATGTGGTGGTAATGCATATGTAAGGGCCTAGAAACCGGTGGTAACAACATGAGTTTATGGAATTACTGCATACCAGCCCCTAAGGGAGTAATTGCAGATAGACTTTGAAGCTGCTTAATAACTGGCAGCATCACAGATTTTTGTAATCACCTGAGAAGCTGCAGATTAGCCTAATTCAGTGCCAAGTACACAGAGGGTGTGCAACAACCACTTGTTGAGCTGGCTTGAAGCTTAAGAAGAAAGGCTGAAGCCTGTGCACGTGGGAGGGGAGGAGCACCTAACTCATTCTCAGAAATGAATGAAATCTCAGTCCTCTGTCTTCTACCCCCTTTTGAGTTTGAAGTCAATTTTCCTAAGGTCAGTGTTTGAAGAGGAAGGAGTGGATTGGGGAAAAAGATCAAGGATGAGGTTATAAAGCTAATAACTTGAATTTACTAGGAACTTACTATAGATCAAATACTATCATGATGAATAAAAGGAAACTCTGGACTCAGGAGCTTTAAACTAACTCTGCTATGTAATTATGAAATTAATCTATAATATGTCTTCATAGTGTTCAGTCTACTCTGGCATTTTAAAATAAAGCAAAGTCATTTTAATTTGCTTTTATACTCAAAAACTGACAATGAAACAATAATAAAGGATTTCATTATGCCAAAAAGAAAGAAGACTGTGGATACAACCAGAATTAATGTTGATTTATAAAGAAAAGAAAATTGGCCAAAGTTTAGTACAGTTGTGAACATTAATCAAATTTGTTTTTTTTTGAGACAGAGTTTCACTCTTGTTGCCCAGGCTGGAGTGCAATGGCGTGATCACAGATCACTGCAACCTCAGCCTCCTGGATTCAAGTGATTCTCCTGCCTCAGCCTCCCGAGTAGCTAGGATTACAGGCATGCACCACCACACCCAGCTAATTTTGTATTTTTAGTAGAGACAGGGTTTCTCCATGTTGGTCTCAAACTCCCAACCTCAAGTGATCCACCTCGGTCTCCCAAAGTGCTGGGATTACAGGTGTGAGTAACTGTGTCCGGCCTCATCACAATATTCTTGAAAATGACTTATTCCAACCAGACTGTCCTTCTCTTCTGTGGCAGGAAGAAGCAATGTGCTGTAGGCCTAACAGCAGAGCAGGACTTGCTCTTTCATGTATTCCTTCAACAAATATTTATTGGATCTTATTAAGTGCCGTGCACTGTGCTAAACATGGAGGATATGACAATGAATAAAATGAACTCACTATGCCCAAGAAGGTCATTGTCTGGAAGGGAACAATGTAATGTCAATGTCAATAGAATATGAACATTTTAAGATAGGGAAAATATCAAGTGTAAGAAGCATATTAAAGGAGCATCTAGTCCACTTTTAGGGAGAAAAGGAGAAGAAGAGGGTCATCTAAAGCAAAGACCTGGAAGAGCAGCAGAAAGCAAAGATTGGGGCAGAAAAGTTTCAGAGAGAGGGAAGGAACCATTGTGCAAGGCCCCAAGTTCAGGGCCATAGCCAGGAAGGAATGAAAACAATGGTGGAGTCACGCTGGGAATTGGGATGTTGCTCTGGGCGTTCAGACTGTGTTCCTAAGGGCAATAGGACAATAACCATTGTTCTAAGTGGTGTAAATAATTGAAAAGTCTGCCAAAAGAAGGAAGACATTGAGCATACAAAATGCATCTCATGTGCTCTGGGGCATTAATCTCACTACTTGAGGCTCATAATTTGCATTTGGACATAGTTCACTAAGAGAACCAAATAAAACGTACACTGGCATCTAATATTTAACAATACATGCACGTGTATATAAGCATAAGCCTATTTACTATTGAGTTGCATGGTAATTGAGCTTCAATAACCATAATCAATAGTACTGTTACAGAGTTAAGCCAATTTTCTTTTCTCACTCTGTTAGCCTCTAAATGTGTATTATCATTGAAATATCATCGACTGTTCTTCACCTCATGCTCAAGTGATTAAATGCAAATTAAAAGGCAAAAATCCACAATTGTATTTCCTGGGACATGGGGCACCTCCCATCACTCCACACACTCCATGTTGAAATAACCTACATGTGAGTGAATCAAACAAGCGAAGTACTGTGTGCTCAAACAGTAATAGCCTAATAAGGTGGCAAGCAGATAGATTCTGAAACTGTAATTGCTTTGGGAGAGGAGCGTTTTTGTGGTGAGGCATAAGAAACAATCACCAAATAAAGGCTTCTAAGAAAAGTGCAGACACCATCCTAATTGCATAAAAACAGGAGGGCTTACACGGTCAATAGTAGACTTTTTGTTGCGGTCATTTTCTATCAGGCATATTCCTTTCTTTTTGTGAGTATTTTTATCCTAAAGGAGAGGTGTACCTTTCGCAGTGGAATAAATTGTGCCGTGAACAATTATGAACAGAAATAGTAAGTCAATATAAATAAAGTTGGTGAAACCTTTATTTCAGAGAATGCAATCTCAATGATTGCAAGCATGAAAAGAAAAATCTTTGTGACTTGTATATCGAGTCACACAAGCTTGATTAGGCCAACAGGAGCCACCATGAGACACGCACTGGAGGGAATGCAGAAGCCCAGGGCCCAGACCAAAGCCAGAATGAACTTTCACCCACCATCATCCTACTGGTTGGGAAGGGACAGAGGTGCATGAATCATGGTAGAACAACACAATCATTGTACTTGAACATATTTCAAGTGTGCCATATGTCTCTCTGTGTGTGGCAGGATGGTGTTCTCATTCTTCTTCCTTCCTTTTGTTTCTTTCCATAGCATGGTGATCTAAAGTTATGCAGTAAGTGGCAGTCAGTATCAGCAAGAGACAATTTTCCTTCTTTTTGATGACTTTTGCTCAAAGTGTGGACAACAGACCAGCAACATTGGCATCACATGGCTGCTTGATAGAAATGTAGGCCCTTGGGCCCTACCCCAAACCTACTGAATCAAAGTCTGTATCTTAATAAGATCCCAAATGATTCCTATGCTGTGGATAAGCCACTCTGAAGAATATGGGCTGGACACGGTGGCTCATGCCTGTAATCTCAGCACTTGGGGCCGAGGCGGATCATGAGGTCAGGAGTTCAAGACAAGCCTGGCCAGCATGGTGAAACCCCGTCTCTACTAAAAACAATACGAAAAATTAGCCAGGTATGGTGGTGCGTGCCTGTAATCCCAGCTACTCAGGAGGCTGAGGCAGGGCAATCACTTGAGCCCAGGAGGTGGAGGTTGCAGTGAGCTGACATAGTGCCACTGTACTCCAGCCCGGGTGATAGAGCGAGACTCTGTCTTAAAATTTAAAAAAAAGCACCTTTTGAGGCTCTCAGAAGCCACCATCTCCTCTAGGATGGATCCAGGAGTGAAGTCTTCACAACCTTCACGACATGAGGCACCTGCTGGTTGGAGCTAGGACACTGGGATGAGAGAAGCAGGGAGGAAAGAGAAACGGAGGGAGACAAATGTAGATGGGTCTCTCGGGTGCACACTGAGGCTAGCTCTGAATGCACTGATTGGTGACCCATGAGATACATAACACATTGCACTATTCTCTGGACTTGTCTAAAAGTGCGTTGACTTGCCTTGTGCTATTTTTTGTTGTTAGGAGGCACAATGACTTCTCTTTCGAGTTTTCAGAGAATAACTTAGCTTTGTTTAAAAATGGTAGTTTGGCACTAAGTGCCCATGTTTTGCTGACTCTCACTGCAGCCTGTAGGTACAAGACCCAAGCCCCCTGCAATGGCTCCCCCAAGACTATTTGGGGGAGTTCTGCAAGCGACTTATGCATGTGCTCCCAAACAATTACCATGTGGCGTCTGGACGACATCATGGCCTCTTCTGGGTAGATCCATAGTTTCTAGGGAGAGTTGCCCATGTTGGGCATGGCCGTCACTTTTTTGGGGTTCCACTGTGCCTGAAGGCCCTGTAGCGCCTGCTGACCAGACTCTCCACCACCAATGCCAGAGCCCCTAGGGGGCCAGAGCCAGGCAGAGAGGGCATACACTCTGTCAGAGAGCTACCAAAGCTTGGCTATGGCCAAGTCACTCACTGCTTTGAGACTTGTTTTCCCATTTATAGTAAAGAGCAGAACTTCCACCTTGCGGCATGGGTATATAGATAAGCAAAGGACCTGGCTCACAGTGGGCACGTTAGCTTACTGGTGTGGTCATGCTTTTTACCTTGAATACATTTGCAATGGACTTTATTTGACTAGGCTCTCGGAAGCTATTCCAGGGCCCTTTTTTACTATCAAGAGCATGTGGATTTCTACGGGCTGCAGGATGTAGGCTGTGAAGACAATCTGAGAGTGACTTCTAGTAACCCCACTGATCACCAGCATGAATGGGGTTGATCTGACTGGCTTCCATCTCATGCCCCCCATGAGACCATTCCTACCTGAGAAAAGAAGGCAATGAAGGAAATGGGGGACCTTGCCCAGGCGATCCCCTCCTGATCTTGCTGTGCCCTCCCCCTGCGTTACATCTGTCCTCCCTGATTCAATTGCCTGCCTTTGAAAACTGGAGCTGCCACTGTTCACATCCTATAGGCATCATCCGACCACCTCCTCCCTTCTGGCCCAAGTGTTCCCAGTACACCAACCTCATACATAGACACACACTACCACACACACACCACCTTCATACACAGGCACACACACAGTATACTTACACCACCCTCACCCACAGATCCACAGATACACGCATGCACTCATGCCCAAGCTGTAAAAGGAGAATAAATCTCAGGACCCCCAAATCACTAAGCCAAAGGGAAAAGTCAAGCTGAAAACTATGTCAGGCAAATCTGACTCTCATTTTTTTCCTAAATAAGACATCTACAAAGGTAAAAAGTCACATAGCTCCCTCACAATTTCCCCACAAGAAAATTCCTTGTGGACCAAGGACAGACAGAACTCAAAGTCACCCCTCTGCTCACCTGGGACAAATGCATACCCAGTGGCTTCCTCTGCCCTACCGTTTCACTAAGCCAGATTAAGGCATAAGTGACTATTCCTGTATATTGTGTATTCAGTGAAAGGCTAATCAGAGACTCAAAAGAATGCAAACCTTTGTCTCTTACCTACCTATGACCCAGAAGCTCCCTCTTCTGCCTTGAGTTGTCCTGCCTTTCCCAGCCAAACCAATGTACATCTTACATATATTGATTGATGTGTCATGTCTCTCTAAAATGTATAAAACCAAAGTGTGCCCTGACCACCTTGTGCACATGTCGTCAGGACCTCCTCCTGAGGCTGTGTCACCAGTGTGTCCTTAACCTTGGCAAAATAAGCTTTCTAAATTGTTTGAGATCTGTCTCAGATACTTTTGGGTTCACAAGACACACACATACCACATCATGGGCATACACATACCACCTTCACACGTGGACACACGCACATGCACTTACACACACACACTCTCAAACACAGGCACACACACATACACCACAGTGCACACACACACACTCTCATACATACACGAATTGCCTTTCATTGACACAGTTGACCTCCCTTTTATTATTACCAGTCAACCATGGAAATTTGAACATAATGCTTCAGAAAGCTCATAAATAACAGTAATGTAGTTTTTTTTTTTTTTTTTTTTTACTGGTTTCAAATCCCAATTTTCAAACTTCACATCATAACTTAAAAGAAAAAGAATCAATCTCGTGATCAAATATAAGACAAATGTGTTTCCCTTAAAAGGGTAGCTCCCGGGCCCCATGATATTGAGAACAATGTTCCATCACAGAGTATTTTCCCTTCCACATTTCCAGGGCTCCTCCCGACCCCTTCTCTCTCTGGCTTCTGTTCTGTTCCATCATCCATTGGGCAGAAACAACACTACTATTTGTCTACGGGTCATTTGTCTCAAGTTCTTCCATCATGTCCACAAAAGTAAGGCAGGAGAAAACTAGGAAGAAAAACAGTTGATTTTTTTTTTTTTTTTTTTTTTTTTTTTTTTTTGAGATGGAGCCTAGCTCTGTCGCCCAGGCTGGAGTGCAGTGGTGTGATCTCAGTTTACTGCAACCTCCATCTTCCCGGTTCAAGCAATTCTCCTGCCTCCACCTCCTAAGTAGCTGGGATTACAGGCATGTGTCACCACTCCTGGCTAATTTTTGTATTTTTAGTAGAGACAAGGTTTCACCATGTTGGCCAGGCTGGTCTCACACTCCTGACCTCAGGTGATCCACCTGCCTCAGCCTCCCAAAGTGCTGGGATTACAGGCATGAGCCACAGTGCCCAGCCAAATGAAGTTGATTTTATTTAAGTTATGCCACTTAGAATTTGAAGTCTTGGGTTCAAGACAGATCTGCTATGGACTAGTTGGAAGATTTGACAAATATGCTTAATCTCTCTGAGCCTCAGTTTATTCAACCAGCAAAGAGGGTTAGTAATATCTACTTGACAAGGTTTGGGATAGGAAAAATGAAATACTATTTCTTGTTCTTTTTTTTTTTTTTTTTCCTTCAGACAAGGTCTCACTCTGTCGTCCAAGCTGGAGTGCAGTAGCACGATCTCAGCTCACTGCAGCCTCGACCTCCCGGGCTCAGGTGATCCTCCCACCTCAGCCTGAGTAGCTGGGAACACAGGCATGCACCACCACACCTGACCAAGTTTTGCATTTTTTTTTTTTTTGTAGGCATGGGGTTTTACCATGTTGCCCAGGCTGTTCTCAAACTCCTGAGCTCAAGCGAGCCACCCACCTTGGCTTCCCAAAGTGTTGGGATTATAGGTGTGAGCCATTGTGTCCAGCCATGAGATACTCTGTCTACCTGACTATTCCCTGGCATAGGTGATGTATTATTTGTGAAAGTTCTTTGTCATCTTTAAGCCAACATGTATACATACACACACACACACACACACACGTATATAATATACAGTATACTACATATTTTAGGTATATAAATATATAAATTATAATAAAATATATACTATATAGTATATAGCATTTTACCATAACATATTTTTGCTATTTACTATATTTTACTATTATAATATATAATCTGTAAGAGTAGTGTGTGTGTATGTATCTATATATACACACACTACCCATTTCTTACACACACATCTCTAAGGGTGTAAGTCCACAGTCTAATAATTGTTTGTAGTTTGTAAGTTTGCAAAATAAATAACAGTATTTATTTTAACAAAAAGTCCTTTTTATAACTGGAAGCTAAATAGCCCTGAAATGAGAAACTGGGAATATGCTGCTAGGACTATTCAAAACTTTTTTTTTTCCAAGACAGAGTCTTGGTCTGTCACCAGGCTGGAGTGCAGTGGCTTGACCTCGGCTCGCTGCAACCTCTGCCTCCCAGGTACAAGAGATTCTCCTGCCTCAGCCTTCCAAGTAGCTGGGACTACAGGCACGTGCCACCACGCCCAGCTAATTTTTTTTGTATTTTTAGTAGAGACAGGACTTCACCATGTTGGCCAGGATGGTCTCGATTTCTTGACCTCGTGATCTGCCTGCCACGGCCTCCCAAAGTGCTGGGATTACAGGCGTGAGCCACCGTGCCCAGCCTCAATTCTTACATATAATAAAACCCTTTAAAAATCGTTTAAAACTAATGCAACTAGAAAAATTCTGCAACTAGAAGTGATTCCTGCCCCTGAATTTCTTCCAATCAGGTCAATGAACTACTATTAAAGTAGATTTCATTCAAACAAATTAAAATTTAAAATTGTAAAAAGATCAACATACATTTTGGTTTATTTTTTGGTAATCACATTATAAATTGAACTTCATTCACAAGTAATTTTTTTTTTCTCAAACTTCAAGAGTGAGCACAAACATCTATTTTCTTTTGTTTTGTTTTTTTCTCTTGAATATCTTATGGAAGTAAAATCAATTTGATATAAAGTTCACCCTTTCTGCCACCTCTAGTCTTATAGTCTGATAGACAAGTCATACGTTTCTTCTCTCAGTTTTAAAAATATTAAACCCCAAGATCCGAGAGTTAATTATACATATTTGATTAGAGTTTTCAGAGAAAGCGTCTCAACTCAGAATTGGTGATTTGGCCATAAAATTAGGTGGAAGGAGAAAACACCCTCAGCGGCTCCATACAGGTGGACCCCACCCTCTCCCCTGCTGAGGTCCCTTTGGCTTCCTAGGAGCAAAATATCCCTAGGTCCCTGACCAGTTCACATTGGAGAATCCTCCCATGACCTTTTTCTTTCCTTCTTTCTTTTTATTTTTTATTTTTTGAGACGGAGTTTCGCTGTTGCCTAGGCCGGAGTGCAGTGGCACGATCTCGGCTCACCGCAACCTCTGCCTCCTGGGTTCAAGTGATTCTCCTGCCTCATCGAGTAGCTGGAATTACAGGCATGCACCACCACGCCCAGCTAAGTTGTTGTACTTTTATTAGAGACCAGGTTTCTCCATGTTGGCCAGGTTCCTCTCAAACTCCCGACCTCAGGTGATCCACCTGCCTCCGCCTCCCAAAGTGCTGGGATTACAGGCGAGAGCCACCACACCCGGCCCCCATGAACTTTTTCTAAGACTGTGCATCTGGAAGGCCAGGAGAATGGGTCTTTTAAGCAGCAAGCTGTCATTTACATGAGTGGAAATCCACGGCATAGAGTTCCTTGGTTGTCTCACAGCCTAAGGAGGATTGTTTGGCTTTCTACCATCTTTCTATGCTAAGTGCAGAACTGTAACTCGATTAGCATTTTAATTTCAATTGAATTAGTGAGCCTGTTTTTGACCTTGTACTCAGAGACCTGTATAATGAGGGGTTAATTTAGCTGGGAGGTATAGGTTTTTGCCATAGTCGTGACTAAGCTATTAGCAGTGTTAGGGGAAAAATATTAAAAGTCGAAGGCATGTAGAATTCATGTTCAGGTACCTAGAGAAGGCTAGAATTAGAGATAACTTGGGGGAATGGGCTGGGTCTTTTGAAATATATCTGATGTTTCTCAGTTGGAAGGTGAATTGGAGGGCAAGGCTTCGGCGGTCCTTCATTCTCACTGACCAGCGTGCTTAGGTTTCACTGAGCATGGATGTCTCCTGTCTTCACCAGTCTTTCTATCCCAGTGATCCTCGAGACTACACATCCCATTGTATAAAAGCCATCTCTCCGGCCAGGCATGGTGGCTCATGCCTGTAATCTCAGCACTTTGGAAGGCCAAGGGGGGCAGATCACTTGAGGTCAGGAGTTCGAGACCAGCCTGGCCAACATGATGGTGAAACCTCGTCTACTAAAAATACAAAAATTAGAGGGGCGTGGTGGCGCATGTCTGTAATTCCAGCAACTTGGGAGGCTGAGGCACAAGAATCTCTTGAATCTGGGAGGCAGAGGTTTCAGTGAGCTGAGATCACACCGCTACACTCCAGCCTGGGCAACACAGCAAGACTCCATCTCAAAAAAAAAAAAAAATCTATTCAGCATCAACATTATGATACGTTCTCCATTATTTATGGTACGTGGATTTTTCCATGTTGGTAAAAGCTCTTTTTGATAATCCCTTGCAGATTTTTAATATAAAAAACATTGAAATTTTCTTGAAATAATAAAAAGTTAGAAGTTGAATGTTAAAAATACCCATGGCACAATATAGTGTTGCCATTTTTTGCACTATGAAGGGAAATATATTGTAGTATAGGATGTTGGCTCTGGACTTCAGAGATCATCTCAACCCTCTCACTTTGCAAGTAAGAAACTGGGTCCAGGAAACTGTTCATGAGGTGCCAGAAGTACTTCCTTGTCTCGAATTCTTCTGACAACTTAATAATTTCATGTGCCATAATTATATAATACAATAATTGCTCATGTAAACATTATTTAATAAATATAAACAAATTTACTGTAAGTAGTACTTATTTGATGATATGATTTGCCTTATACACTTTCGACAAGGATAAAAACTGAAAAATGTACTGTCACACAAAATATCTTTCCTCCACCCAGAAATCAGACTTGACTGAATGGGTCCTGAGTTGTTGGTTTTCTCCCCAGGTTCAAAGCAATAGGAAATGTCCCACTGCTTAGAATAATAAAGCATCTGATTTTTTAAGAAAAAAATTATCGAGCTCACTAGAAACCTTTTCAGAACTGAGATATTGATGTAAATAATTTGTTGAATAATAAATATTTAAAATAAGAGATTGCTGGATTTCCACTTATCACTGCAGTATGGTTCGCAGGACTCCGGAAAAGGAAAATATATCTTTCTCCCAAAATCTGGAGATAAAATTTCACTTGCAGTTTTTATGAAAGTTACAAGGTCCTTTAAAAGTTTTGATCAATCCCCCCATTTCCCCTCTCCTATGAGAGACAGTTTACTGAAGGACAAATAGAGGATGATATCCCTGGGGTGAGGGGAGGGAACAGAAGGGCTGAACATGGAGCCTGGCTGGCACTAGCCTGAGGAGCCACAGCCTGATCCCCTTTAGAGGAAGTAGGGTCAGGGGCTGCAGAGACAGGAAATGGAGGTTCCTTGCAGACCAGGGACAGGACCCTCAAGTCTGGAGAGCTCAGTTTTGTTCCTAGTTCCACCACTACCCACCTACCAACCTTAGGTAAACACCCTCCGTGGACCACAGGCTGCAGTGACCTACAGGAAAGGGCAGACTGAATGATCTGCCATTTGCCTCCCACCTCGCAAATTGTATGACTCTGTCTCCCAGTCACCCATTTCTTTCAAGAATGGGGCTCTCTGAAAGCAAGTCTGTCTGAAGGCAGCTGGAAAACTGGAAGATAGAACAAAGATATTCATTCTATCTTTATTATTTAAAAACAAAAACAAAACAGACACTGCCAAGATTGCAGAAACTTCGAGGAGGACCTACATACAGATTCCTGTCAAACTCCCCATTGAAGAATTCTGCCTAGTTCATGGTCCCCATTTGTAAAATAAGAACCTGCACTAGTTGTGAGTTGATAACTGTTAAAATTAGATGATGACTATATGGTACTCATTACATTATCCTGTCCACATTTGTATGTTTTGAAATTTACTAATTAGATTCTTGCTAAATTTGTTATAATTTTGTCTTTTGATAGAAGCAAAACTAATCTAATAAAGCTTTTAGAAAATGAAGTGCTGTCTGGAGAGGTTTCTTAAACAGAATGCAAATAGCATAACTGTAAACAAAAAGCTGGACAAGCTGGACCACATCACAAAGAGGAACTTACGTGCATCAAACGATACAACTGAGTGTGGCAAGACATGTGACAAAGTGGAAGGAAATAGATGCTTCATTTAGAATAGACACAGAATTTCTACAACTCAATCAGGAAGAAAGAAACAATTGTGCATACATATTCAGCTATCTGCGTTTCATTTTGAGAATAAATCCACATCTGCTCAGAATCATTTGAGCTTCCCGTCACGGTTTGTGTTTCTTACCCAAAGGATATTCCCTACTCCTGAATTCTCCCAGGAGCTTTGAAATACAGAATTTGATAGCACAGTGATAGTGAAGACAAAGAAACAGAAGCTCAGGTCACTTCTGTTCTATTATCCCTATCATCTAATAGAATAACTCTATTAGAGTTATTCTTTGTGCTTAAAATGTAAAACAATGAAAGAGAGTGCAAACTATAGGGTGTAATTTTGCTTGGTAAGTGTAAATTTTACCTCTGCACAAATGATTTTTACTGAATTTTAATACTATTTTAATTGTTAGTTTATTTTAAAACTGAAGGACAAATCAAGAAAATTATTGATAATTATGCAATTACTTCAGAAACTCATTTTGTCGCATAAAGTGTCATATGATCCTCTCTAAGTGTCAGATATTCTAGGTATTCTATTGCTTTGGTATCAAAAGACTTCTACTTAAAAAAATTATAAAATGTTATTGAGATATTAAAGACCTAGACAAGTGGAAGTTAAAGAAGTGAAAGGCAATTATTATAAATATATTAATTCTCCCCAAGTCAGTTTGTAAAGTCAAAAAACCTCTCTTTCTTTAATGAAACATAAAAGAATATAAATACATTTCAATACTTTAAAAGATTACACGTTTACCAAAAGTCACTTACGAAATTTAAAACATCAGCCATAGAATTAGACAAGTATTTGAAACATGTATAATTGACAACTAACTCATAACCAGAATATAATAATAAATCAAGAAACAAAATGTTGAATAAAATAATCCAAAAAGCTAGACACAAAATAATGCATACTGCATGATTCCATTTATATGAAGTACAAAAATAGAAGCAAATGTAAACTCTAGTTTTTTAGGGATGCCTTCTTAAGTGGTAAAACCATAAAGAAAAGAAAAGAAGCAGTTACTCTAGGAGTCAGAGAGCCCACGTCTTTGTTAGCACACAGGCTGGGCTTCTGGGAGCTGGCAACGGTCCATTCCCGACCTTCGTGGTGGTTGCACTGGTGTGTGCTTTGTGATCATTTATTGAACTGCACATACGTATGCACTCCTCTGGTTCTTTGTTCACAGTCATAACTTTTTTTTTTTGCATTAATGGAAGATAATAAAGGAGTGAAAGTGAGTTTATCCAGACTTCCCTTTCAAGAAACTTGGCTAAAGAGTCTGCCATAGCTCCTTGAATGAATCAACCACTCCACGGAAACTTATGCCGATGCCCTGTTGTAGGCCTGTTTAGTCATGTGTGGTTCTTTTTGGTAGACATCAATAGTATGATAGTGAAAAATATTACCCCTCCTGTGATGATGTGTGTTCAGGTAAATTATCTATCATGTAACAATCCTTCAAACACCACTCACCACCACCATATCCTCCCCAGAATTCTTCCAGGCCAGGCTTGTTCTCTCTCTGCTCCTCATTCCCCATCTCTCTTGGTTTCTCTGCACATGTTGGACTTATACACTGGTTATTTTCCACCCAGACCTTTAGACAGGCCAGGTTTTGAGCTGTCTATCTACTCTTTGGCTCTGCGTCCTCTCTCATATGACAGTTCTGCTTGTGAACCCTCCCAGGGCTCTCCCTCTCAGGTGGAAGTGTTTATACTACCCACCAAAGAGAAGTGTGGAAATTGTGCTCAATGGGATTGAAACCTTGCAACAGCACAGATGTTTTAGATATATAAGTCTAACATTGTATATGAATTATGCCCAAGATGGAAGTATTCTAGTCTGATGGAGATTCTGGTCTTGACTATGTGTTCTTTAAACCTATTAGCTCACAAATTTAAACAAAGCAAACATTTTATTTAAAAGTAGTCAAATCCCATTGCTAAAGCATTTTGGAGATTAATTTTTATTTCCAGCAGTTGAGTGTATAAACAGGTTTCATTTAGTATTCATTAAGTATATGATCTACTGTTATTATTTATGCTCAAGAAGAGGTAGTGGAAGCAATATCTCCTTCTAAAAATGTGCATGCTTCAGTAAAAGCCTATATAAAACATCTTAAATACTCCACAACAGTTTTTAGTTTATTTTATTGGAAATTTTTGCTTTTCCCTATAAATTAAAAATAAAGTAGCCTTCGCATTTTATTTCCACCTCAAAATCACTTCCTCAGTATGGATAGAATGACTGATTCCAAAACAAGTACTTTAAAATCCTGAAATTGTCAATGTTTATGTTTTTGTAAATGACAAATGACCACAGTGTTCTAGGCACGTATAACTCATTGTTTGATGTTTTGTTTTAATCCAGTTTTCGGTTGACATAAGCTCTCTATAAGGGAAAAAATGAAAGAATCTTTCTCTCTGGAAAGCTAAATATTTTAGTCAGGTTTAAAAAGTATGTGTGTGAGCCCCACAGCAGTCGTAAGAAATGATAAAGGCCGTTCTCCAAGGATTTGGTGTAGAGGGGTCATTTTTCATCTCTATTGTTTTCTTGTCATTTCTTTTAAAAATCCAGCCCATTGCCTTTTCATGTTATTAGGTGTCCCCTTTTTTTCTCAAGATTTCTGGGCTGTTGCTATAGCAAAAATAATGATGAAATTTAGCCTAATGTCCTTTTGCTCCTGAATTTCAAGTGGGGAACTACATAGCACTGCCCATGTCTCTCACGTCAACTACCTTGGGCCTTGTTTTTTTATGCCTGAAAGGAGGGTCTCCTCTGTACTTTGGTCAACCTACTTATCTTGAACATTGCTGATTTCATCAATGAGTGTCCATTTCTCCATTCCTATAATCCATTTCCATTGGAATGAAGACTAAAGTTGTGAACTGAATTGGTATGGCACCACTTTATTACCTTCCTTCCAAACTCAGTCAGTGATGCTAGCAGAGTGCTTAGGGATGCTGTAACATAACTAGCAAGGGTATATTTTATTGATTTATTCATTGATTCCTCAACTATTTATTGTTACCTACCATTTCGCAGACACTGGGCTGGATACCAAGGATACAACGTGGAAAAGACGAACATGGTCCCTGCCCTCGAAGGAAAACCAGCTTGTTTCAGACCCAGAAAAGTTCATACAACATCTCAAGCATGATAAATGTGGAAGTACAGGATATTACTGGAGCACCAGGAGGGTTACTGGATCCAGCGTTAGGGAATCTAAGAAGGCTTCCTGAAAGAAGTAATAGCTAAATAAAGATGTAAACATTAGTAGAAATTAAGTAGGCAATGGCCAGGCATGATGGCTCACGTTTGTAATCCCAACACTTTGGGAAGCCAAGGAGGGCACATTGCTTGAGTCAAGGAGTTTTAGACCAGCCTGGGCAACATGATAAAATCCCTGAGGGAGATGAGAGGAAGGAACTGGTTAGGCAGATAGTTAGGACAAGGTTCTTGGTAGCAGTCCTTCCAACAAAAGAGCAGCCTGGAAGAAATCAAGCTGCAAGTGTAGATAAGGAAGCAAGGTCCAACACCTTTGTCTCTTATGCAACCAGTGTGCTCTGCCTAAACATGGTGGGCTTCAGTGAGCACATTCCTTTCCTTTTCAGGCATACTCAGATAAGGGAACTTGCACAGGGGGCTTGCTTAAGACAGACCTGCAGGTGTATAGATAAGGAAAGTTCCACAGAACCAGACACGTCTGCAGTGGAAAATTCCATCTCCTGACACATGCACAGTAAGGAAAATAAAACAACATAGAGTAATTCAGGCTAAGGACCTGCATGAACACTAGAGGGATGGGGTGGAGCTGATAAGAATTTGCACCGTTTTTTTGGTGCCCTATGCAAATGAAACAGCCTGCTCCATTAGCTTGTTTATAAAAGCCTTTACATTCAACTGTGAAACAGCAACCCTCTCAGGCCCCCTCTCTGCTGCAGAGAGCTTTCCTCTTTCACTTATTAAACTTTCACTCTGACCTCACCCTTGGTGTCCACACTCCTTAATTTTCTTGGTTGTGAGACAAAGAACTCCAGGTAACACCTCAGACAACAAAACCGCTTCAGTGACCCTAGACTACTTCACCCCATCTCTACAAAAAGTACAAAAATTAATCAGGCATGGTGGCACCGCCTATAGTCCCAGCTACTTGGGTGGCTGAGATGGGAAGATGGCTTAAGTCCAGGAGGTGGAGGCTGCAGTGAGCCAAGATTGGACCACTGCACTCCAGCCTGGGTGACAGAATGAGACCCTGTCTCAAAAAAATAAATTAATTAAGAAGGCAAAACAAGATGACCAAAGGGATCCGTCTGTTCAAAGGCCTAGAACCAAAAAGAGAATATTAGCTACTTCAACAAGAATGTGTCTATAAGGGGAGACATGGTGTAAGAGCAGCACCAAGGGCCAGATTTTGAAAGACAGAATATGTAGGATTTTGTAAGCTGAGTTGAAATCTTTGGGATTGATTCTCCTTGTGATAGGAAGCCATGGGAGTGTTTTCAGCATGTGAACCCAAGCTACATCTGGTACTGGAAGTGGTTTCAGAGGAACAGAATCTCAACCGACGGGTCTCTCAATTGGTGATGATTCCATGTCAATCTCACTGGAGTCCTCTGGGTCTGTCACTAGAAAGCTGCTTGATGAATTTTAGTTGCTAGAAGATCCTGTGGCACCTTCTGAGCTGATGATTGGCACGAAGTATGGGCTGGGTGGAGGCTGAGCTTTGGGATTATCGCTCTTTCACTCAGCTGGGCATTTTCCTCTTGGGCACTCATGTTTACAGTGAATTTGGAGGACAGAAACTAGTGATTAGGCTGTGTCTGTGCTGGAAATGTTCAGTACATTGGACAAGTTGTTCTTTCTGAAGCATCACTAGTAGCTGCTGAAAATATCACATTACTGACTAGAGAAAGGATTGTTTGTGAGGCTTGTTGTTTTCCAGCCTCCTGGTTTTCTGTGCCCTGAAGTTTTGGGAGGCAGGTCTCTGTTCAGGACGCAGGGGTGCAGGACCTGTAGGGTATGCAGTGAGCACAATCACAGAATATTTTGTTCTTCACCAAATTTCTAGGCTTCAATTGAGCACAAACTCCAGTGCAGACCCTCATCACATTGTCATTACTATACAGTTGAGGGACAGTCCTAACTAGTGTCCTGCCTCAAGACCTCCCCAACTTTGAGGGGTCAGCTCCCTAGAACATCAGTTCTATTCTACTTTAAAAAGTATTGAGTGCTTCCTCAGCATTGGGAATAGTAGGTCTCAGCTCCACCTGCACGTTAGAGTCACCTGGGGAGATTTAAAAGTATCAATGACCCATGTTCACTATACGGGAGATGAGATTGATAGAAGCCCAAACTCAGCATCACAAAACATACCCTTGTAACAAACAGTCACATGTAGCCCCTGAATCTAAAATAAAAATTAAAAACAAAAATTCTTAGTGCCCAGACTATGGAGTTCTGACATGACAAGTAAGCAACAATGAGGAAGAGGCCCTAGGTGGGGGAAGGGCCCCAGGTGGGGAAGAACAATGAATAATTGTTCTGAGAGACGGCTAATCACAAACAACTTGCAGGCACAAAGATTTCTGTGGACACAGTGACCTTGTTCTGCACACAGCCCCCTCCAGCATGACCCTATAAAACTTCCCTCCAGCTTCTGCCTCTTTGCAGACAGCCCCTTCTCTGCTGTCCTGCCTGTTGCAACCTTGCAACGTATTATCATTCCTTTTCTAATAATTCTGCCTTTCTTTACCTATGACTGTCTTGGTAAACTCCTTAACCACCTGCACCACCAGCTCCAGATATTCACTATCTGCCACACAGACCACTTGAATCAGCATCTCTGTATATTTTTTATATCTCCTCAAGTTATTTTAATGTGTAGCAGAGTTGAGAATTATTAACCTACCAAACAATAGAATCCAAACTTCTTAGTTTGGTATTCAGAATCCTCCAGAATCTGGTCGTGACATGGATCTCATAACCTATCTCAGTGACCTTGCATGTACCTCAAGAGGCCCTCCTACTTCTGAGCTATGGGTCATAACAGAATCCCACCCAAAATGCCCCTCACTCTGGTCTGCTATGTCTGTTTGTCCAAATCTGCCTGCTCTCCAAGTCCTTCATCAAGGCTCAACTCCTCTCAGGTCCTCCAGCCTATCATGACCTTCCTTTCTGACTTTCTAACACTGCATTTTCCAAAAATACAACTTTATGGTAAGTCATAATAGTGACTTGCATTATGATTGATCTTTTGTATTCTTACTTTTTTTGCTTGCATGTGTGTCTCTTCTCCCCAGCACAATTCTTGAACATTCCCTCAGGGCTCAAGATCTTGCATACGGTAGGTGGTTGGTGAAAATGTATAGAATAAAAGAATGAATGAACACAATAACAGCAACTTTTTAAAAGTCTTTCAAATCAATTGGGGGTAGGGAGAGTGTGAGGAAAGAGTTAACACAGCAGGTCTGATTGCTTAGTTTTGCCATCTCCAAAGGTACCTGGAGCCATGATTTACCATCCTCTGGGAATGTGGCCCTCAAAGTATTCTTTATGCTAGTGACAGATTATTTTGTTAGAAATACCTGGATCAGTGAACCATGCCACACCAGCTTGTCAGTTTGCTTTGCACAAACATCAAGATTAATAATGTGTAGCTGCTTTTACTGTTGGAGTCTTGAGTTTTCTGTTGCCATGGCTGCATACATTCTAGGAGATGCCTATGTAACCAGCCCCCTACCCACCACATACCCAACCAGACTCACAGAGGCTTCCCTGGGTGGAGATACACCATATGCATCCCTGTATTTTATTGCTAGAGAGAACATTTCAATGTAGTCTCAGAAGGGAAATGACATGAAAGTCTGTGTCTGGGCTTTCTGGACTGTACTAGTGCATATCTTTTTCTTGTTGCTTTTCTTCCATGTCATTTGCTGTAATAAACCAGACCTGTGAGTATCAGATATTTTTTAAAAATGAATGAATGGAATAAGTGAAATGAAATGGCCAGAGGATCATGTGTTTCCTATTTTCCAGTGCAGAATGAGTGAATCTGTATTAAGATGCATTTACCTTCAACTGTAAAACCCACTCTGGCAAAGATGGGCTTTGCTTGGAAAAATATTTAACATATATGATTAAAATAGAATTTAATGAGTGCCTGAGTGTTTTAATGCTTGGATACCTCTTCTCTCACTTAGTTCCAGAGACACTTCTTGTACACAAATTCTTCTCACCAAATTGTTTGCCAAGCAAGCCTACCCCCCTGTTGCCTGTCATACTTACCTGGTATAGTATGTTCCGAACACTTTCCTACCCAGGCAAAAAGAATGCTGCAGTTTCATTCAGCATCTCCCCTAAAGGCAAGTTGAACATATGCTAGCATGTGGGTCACCTGTCTGCACACACAGGTAGTAGAGAATGGCTCAGATAAGAAAGAAAAGAGCAGGCAGGAGTGGTGGCTTATGCCTGTAATCCCAGCACTTTGGCAGGCAGAGGCAGGTGGACCGTTCGAGCCCAGGACTGCAAGACCAGCCTGGGCAACACAGTGAGACCCCATCTCTACAAAAAATAAAAAAATTAACTGAGCATGGTGGTATCTGCCTATAGTCCCAGCTACTCAGAAGGCTAAGGTGGGAGGATCACTTGAACCCAGGAGGTCAAGGTTGCAGTGAGCCTGGATAATGCCACTGCATTCCAGTCTGGGTGACAGAACAAGACCCTGTCTGAAAGAAAAAGTAACGAAGGAAGGAAGGAAGGAGAGAGAGAGAAGAAAGAAAAAGAAAGAGAGAGAGAAAGAAGAAAAGAAAGAAAGAGAGAGAGAGAGAAGGAAGGAAGGAAGGAAGGAAAAAGAAAGGAGAGAAGAAAGAAAAAGAAAGAGAGAAAGAAGAAAAAAGAGAAAGAAAGAAAGAAAAGGAGAGAGAAGAAAGAAAAAGAGAAAGATAAAAAAAGAAAAAAGAAAGGAGGGAGGGAGGAAAGAAAGAAACAAAGGAGGGAGGGAGGGAGGAAGGAAGGAAGGAAGGAAAAAGAAAGAGAAAGAAAGAAGAAAGAAAGAAAGAAAGAAAGAAAGAAAGAAAGAAAGAAAGAAAGAAAAAAGAATGAATTCAGTTTGACAGTGTCTGCTAAGGAAGGCTAATGACACCAGTGGTGGGAAAAAGCAAGACAGCCATAGTTTGGAATCTGAATTCTGTTCACATTATGCACACTTTTGATAGAGAGAACATGGCAGGAACAGAAAAGAAGCTGGTGATAACTTGATTGGTAAGACCTCTGAGAGTGAAGGGCAAGAAAGGTGAGAGAACAAGTGTTACAACAGTCCCCAGACCTTTGCAAGTTCCTTACTAATGCTCATAATCAATTATCTAAAAATAATTTTGATTTTTAAAAAATCTTCCTTTGACTTCCTCTGTCCTCTGTGTTTCAATAAGCTGTGGCAGACATGTTTCCTGACGTTGACATTTTCATCCGTAGAGAAAGCCTGGGGACTTTGGTAATAGATGATCGCAGGAATCTTGGATGACCGGCATGGGCTTTGTCTCTTTGTTTCTACTCTAATTAGATGATCACAGCCAACTCTCTTGACATATCCACAAGGGGCTGAAGAGCCTTGGCAAGGAATCCATCAGTCAAGCAGAGAGCACAAATGGGCTGGGTCAAAGAGGTAGCCAGAAACCGCACCTTGATGTCACATCGTTTGTCTGGAAATTAGTCCACAGGCTTGAAAAGGAGGGTATAAAACTTTGTAGATACATAATATAGATGAATCTTGCCATATTTTATTGTAGGTTAAAAGATCTGAAATTTGAGTTGACAGTAATTTTTAAAAAAAGAAAATTTTCACATAAACCCAGAAATGCTAAGGCAAGCTATAAATAATAAATTTGAGTAAGTCAATCATATTTTCATATGCTAGAATCACTTGATATTTAAAGGAATTCTACAATGGACATTTTTGCAGTATGAAAAAACATCCCATATGTTTCTCTGCATTTTAAACTGTTTTATGATCTGGATTATTCTGAAAGTTGTGTCCACTGAGTAAGATAAAAGATACTGTATTTTTGGTTGTGGTTGCTGCTTCTTTGTCCATTGTCCCCAAGCTTATTTAGCCATGATGACAGAGCGGCATGACTGCAAATCAAGGAATTTTTTTTTTTTTTTTTGTATTTAGCTATAACCACATAGGACTCCATTATATTCCACCAGTTCACTCTGCAGGAGAGGCACAGATAGAAGGCCACCTGAGCATTCACGTCCAGAGCTGTGAGGTGTGGAAGGCAGTCAGATGCCCCTGCCAGACAGACATGAATCATTGACTCCTCTCTTCTTCCTATGTCTTTCAACATATAAATGAAGTTGTGTTTATTTCAGGGCTTCAGGTTAAGGAACCTGGGAATGTTTCTTCCCTGGGAACCCTACTGGAGAGTGCAGATTTTTTGACAGCCAAGACACCTTGGGTTCTAAAGCACACATCTTACAATGAGATCAACTCTTTTCAGAAATTCAGGAACAGGGCACCCAAGTGCAAACCCAAACCCTGCACAGCTTGAGCTTTTCAAAGTAAGTAAGTAATTATGGAGGGCCTGCAATCTGAGACTGTGCTGTGTAACCTGGATTACCTCCATTAGCCCACGGAATATCATTATGGGCAGATGTTATTTATATCTCCTTATTACAAACAAGGAAGCTGAGAGTCTCGGAGATTAAACTTCTTGCACAGTCATAGCTAGCAAGTGGCAACATTCGAATTTTAACCTAGGAGGTCAGGTTCCAGAGTCAGTGCCCTAAAATGTTGTAACTTTACTGGCCACATCCAGTGAAGAGCTGCCACCTCCATTTCAGCTTAGCACTGAGCTGTTATTTCCTATTGAATCCCTTTTCAGCTTTCTGGGTCCTTTTTACATAAGGACCCTAGGCTTGCTGATTTTCTGTATACATATCTGCAAGTGTGTGTGTGTCTATCTCCTTGCATCCTTCTAGAGTGCATTGCAAAGGAATGGTAATGGGTGCTGCTCATTTGTTTCCCTATTTGTGATCCCTGGTTTGGGGCACCATTTTTAGTACTGATACAGTCTTCATTTCTATCCGTCTGAAGCAACAAGATGTAGAAAGAGACTCCCCGCCGATCCCTGTCATAACTGTTAAGCTCCACCAGGACAGAAAGCCCTTGCTGGTTTCTCAAATGATTTGTTTTTTCTAAGACCAGCAGAGCGGGCACAAAAGAACCAGCGAGTAGGCAAGGGTAGGAGCAAAACTGCAAATTTATTTTTGGTCACCTAGCTTCAGGGGAAGAAGGTGGGTAGGGAGAGGTCTGTCAGCCTCCGGCAAAGGAGGCCAAGAGAGTCCCCCGGTGAGCTCTCGGACGGAGTTTCTACAGTCCCGACAGGAGTAGGGGGCTGGGAAGTCCGTGTGGGGCGCTGGCCGGGAGCGGCTTTTCTGGGAGTGGGAGGGCAATAGGCGGGGCACAGGCGTGTCGGGGGCATTCCGCAGGTGCGACCAGGTAAATCTTAGTCTCTTCGGATTGACGTCACCTGGCGCATGCCCGGTTGGTCTGCACCTTCCCGGGCGCCGGCTGCATTTTCGCGCGTGTGGGAAAAGTTGGTGAAGAAGAACCCGGAAGTGCACCATCTTGCCTCCGTTCATCCAAACAGTCCAACCTTTTATTGGTAATAGTGATAAGGGGCGCCGTGGTCTGTCTGGCTACTTCCTGCTGTTAAGGGGCATCGTTAAGATCGGGGCCCATGGTTGGCATTTGGACGTACGGAATCTTGGCACGGAGAAATTTGATCAAAATGGGGACAAAACATAAAATAAGGCACAGTATTAGTATAGGAATGAGGAATGGAAGCATTTGTTGGAATATGGGCAAAACCCAGAAGGATGGTCCCGGCAAGGTTGGGGAGTATGAGATAGTTAAGAAAATTTAGTAAGCTTGAGGCGAGTGGGGGAAAGCCAAACTGATTTCCACTGATTGCTTTTGGTAGGGGCCCTTTTTAGCTGGGAATGAGGAACGAGTGCGCAAAGTAGTTGTTGGCCAGGCAGCAATTAAGGAGTGGAGTTTTTCGTGGAGTGGATGGCTTTCCGCTTACTCCTACTACAGAGATATTGGATGGAAGGCTAGGTCCAGAGAAGGACGGCAAAACAGAATAGGTAGCCTCGCTGTTGATTAAAAAATTGTCTTACCCGCTACCAGGAGAGTTACTCGCGGCTCGGCGAGGGTGATGGGGGTCCCCGAGTCTCGGCACCTTCAGTTGTCGTCATCCAGATGTAGGAGCTGGAAGGAGCTCCCAGGATCCTGGGAAAGGGGGTCACGTGGAGACGCAGCACCTGTTCTCAGGGTGGGGCAATGAGACTTCCAGTGTCCTCCCTGCTGGCAAGCAGGGCAGGGGGTTGCTGGTGGACGAGGGTTAGGACTTTCACTGGCCCAATGTCCTGATGCCTTGCACTTATAGCAAGGCTGCGTTGGGGCTCGGGGACCTTGCAGACACCTGTTGGCATAGTGTCCTGCCTTGCCGCACTTATAGCAGGCTTCTTTTGTAGCCTTGGAGTCTGTGGGGTGTGTACTCTCTGGCCTGGGGTTACGACTGGGCTGTAAAGCCACTGCTAGGAGCTGTGCTTTCTGTTTAAGGCGAGCTTGTCGCTGTGCTTCAGCTGTCTCCTCTCTGGAGTTATAGACCTTAAAGGCTAATTTAACTAGGTCTTATATTGGTGTCTGAGGACCATCCTCTACCTTTTGAAGTTTTTTACGAATGTCAGGAGCTGATTGAGAAATGAAATAAGACGCCAAAATGGTGGCCCCTGTGGGGGAGGCCGGATCTAACCGGGTATACTGGGTTAGAACCTCAGTCAGTTTAGGGTAGAGGTTAGGATAACCTGGAGGTCATGCCAAGTTAAGTCACAGGCCTGACAAAGGTATCTAAATTCCTTTATGTATGTGGTAGGATTAGCTGAGAAATCACCTAAACGCTTCTCAATTTTGGAAAGATCGGCCAGTGAAAAAGGGACATGTACTCTGACTACCCCCTCCGCCCCAGCTACCTCTCACAAAGGTGCTAACGCTGTAGGAGGGTGTGGGCAGGAGTGAGGGTGTCAGCAGGGCACTTAGAGCGGGTGTGTGCAGAGATAGGGGACACTAGGTGGCCGGCTGAGGACGTGGAAGGGGGCACCGGTGCAAGCAGGCTACTAGTCGATGAGGAGCAAGAAGGAGGAGTCTGGGCAGGAAGGGAGGGGGTGGAGAGAGCGGGGAGAGAAGGAGGAGTATAGGGCAGGTCGGGACGAGAGTGTAAGGCCCAAAAGCCTTGTATGTAATTAATTTCGGACCACTTGCCTAGCCGCTGGCAGAAATTGCTGAGGTCGATCATGCCACAGTGGAAAGGAAAATTAACCGCTTCCTCCTAAGGTCTTGTTCGAGCTGTAAGGTTTTTAAATTGGCTAGGAGGCACCCTAAGGGGGTGCTCTTTGGAAATTTGGACTGGGGGTTTCCCATTTGTTTCCTCTTTACTTACACAATGGACACAATGGAAATGGAAGTGGATCTCTGCCTGGCTTCTAAGTGTCCTTTGGAACCACCAGAGACAGACTGGAGGCTCATGGAGCCAAAGTGGAGATTACCTTCAGGCGGACGTCTCCGTCCTGAACGGGTCTCCCAAGCCACTTGGTGGCTCAAAAGTGGGCCTCGGACCTGCGCAGGATTTTTGGCTGAGGGAGGTAAAGAGGAGACAAGGGCACTTACCCCAGAGAGGCCGTGAGAGTGAGGGAAGCGGGTCTCAGGTCCTGGTCCGTCTGCGGCCTGGAAGCAGGAGGAGTTTCCTCAACCCTTAGAGGCCTGAGGAGGGGTCTCCTCCCGGGTCTTTGGCACCAACTGATTTGTTTTTCTCTAAAGACCAGCCAAGCGGGCACAAAAGATCCAGCGAGTAGGCAAGGGTAGGAGCAAAACTGCAAATTTATTTTTGGTCACCTAAGGTGTGGGGGAGGAGAGGTCTGTTGGCCTCCCGCAAAGGAGGCCGGCAGAGTCGCCCTGTAGAGCTCTCAGACGGAGTTCCTACAGTCCTGACAGGAGTGGGGGGCTGGGAAGTCCGTCGGGGCGCTGGCCTGGAGCGGCTTTTCTGGAAGTGGGAGGGCAATAGGTGGCGCACGGGCATGTCGGGGGTGTTCCACAGGTGGGACCAGGTAAATCTTAGTCTCTTCGGGTTGATGTCACCTGGCGCATGCCCGGTTGGTCTGCACCTTCCCGGGCGCTGGCTGCATTTTCCCGCGCGTGGGAAAAGTTGGTGAAGAAGAACCCGGAAGTGCACCATCTTGCCTCCGTTCGTCCAAACATCAAACCTCTGAATTAGGCTTTAAAAAGAGCACAGGATTCCAAGCACAAACAACAAATCTTCCTTCTAATCTGTTTTTAGATCAAATAATTGTATAGTACCAGAGCATAGTAATACGCAAACCTGAAATTTATCCTTAATAATACTCTCAGTAATACTCAGTAGATCTCATTATTTCAGTCTGCACAGGGTAATGCAGACTGGGTAATGCAGAGTGGATGTAAACAAAAGTTATATGAAAGTACACAGCAAGTGGTCTCAAAATGCCTACTGTGTGTCACTCAATAGAGATGTAGAGATGGATGGGATATTGACCTTCACAACGTAACAGAGAAATGAGACAATAACTATATAAGTTATATATAATGATAAGTGCAAAAGAAGTTCTCAAAAATTTTTTCTCAATATTTCATTTCCTTTTTTCTTCCCTTTCCCCTTACCACCTACCCTCCCACACCATATGATGCCGCTCTCTGCTGGCTTTTCTGGGCCACCTACTGTGACTTCTTATGAAGACCTAAATTTTTCCCTAGCAGCAAAGTTTCTGACCTATGTCAGCCTTATCTTACACATCAAAACTTAATCTTACTGTGTTCTACTTCCTCAAAACAACGAATAGACTCATCCAAAGATGTCAATTACTAATAAAGATTTGACAGTCATTTATATGTTAACAATAGCCTGTAATACCTTGACCCCTAGGGGTAAGACACTGAGCAAGAGCTGAAAAGACAAGACATATTAATAGACATAAACATATTGTTAAGAAGCTAAAATTTGTAAAATTGTTTCTGCTTGGGCTTTTTAACATGAGGTTTCTATCATGCCACCATAGAAATACCCATTATTTATCTGGGCCTTCCAAAGTCTTCCCTGATCTGTATACAGTTTAAAAGAAGAATTTTATTTTCCTCCATAATGATTGATGTTCAAGTCAAAGGCATCAGCAGTGAGTGTAAATTTGCATTTTAAATTTAGAATGATTTATTTTTAATGAAAAGTATCGCTGCTGCAGTTAGTCTAGCTGTGATAGGGATTAAAGATTGACATTGAAAGAATATTAGAAATATGAGCATCCCTATGAAGGAAAAGATTGGCACACTTGACTTCATAATAAAACCTCTGTACGAGAAAAGATTCCATAAACAAAATTACATGACAAACAACAGACCTGGAGAAAATACTTGCAACATACATAATCAAAGGGTTATTTAGCATTAAGACTCTGTGAGAAGTTCCTGACACTCAATAAGCAAAAGGCAGGCAACCTAATTTATATGAAGAAAAAAAATAAAGTCTACTCAGAGAAAACCACAAATGATTAAAAAGCGCATGAGATTCAAACCTTTAGAAAACTGAAGGAATTCCATTTCCTGAACCTCTGTTTGTCAATTTTTCATAAATCCTTAAAATGCTTTGTAAGGAAGTTTTTCTTCTCTTTTCCCAAAGAATTGCTTGGGAAGGGCTGTGTTAATTTCAGTTTCCTTCACAGTAGGTTTCTGACGTTCTACTTCATTAGTCTTCACTGTCTTCAAGTCATCTTGTTTACTCCTGATCTTCCACAGCTCTTCTCTCAGCAGCGCAGTGAAACCCTAACCCAGCAGCAACTTCAATCCTCTGGAATCCCCCGGCTTTCTCACTTAAGCTTAAAAATCTTCTTTTTTCTCAACCATCTAATTACCATCTGCATCCAGCATTTTGAAGTAATGTTTTGAAGTAATGGTAAGATGGACAACCTAGTTATTCACTGATTTCTTAGACACAATAGCATGATACGCTCTCTGGAAAAGTAAACAAGTTTTATGAGGGGAAACATGTACTGATACACAGAGCCAGTATCAATTCTAGAAGTCCTGATGTTCCTAATAGGGTAAAGGAAGTTAAAAACTTAAGATTTTCCCATCTGTAGCTTAGATCCCATAAACTTATTGTATGTATTATTTCAGTTAGTTTAGCTGTATATTAGTTGTCTTTAAAATAACACATAAATTTTAATATCCTATTTGGAAATAGAAGAAAGTATATAGATACAAAAAAAAGTGCTTGAGAAGAAGCTTAACCTGATGAATTAAAGATGTGCGAGCTCTCTGCTTATCAGACTGGCGAGGCTGGAAAAGATTAATATTTAGTGTTAATGTTGGCAAACAGTGCTGAGTGAGAGCATTAACTGGCCTCACTTCTCTGTACAGCAACACAGCAACATTTATCAAAAATATAAATAAATGTTTGTTTTACTCAGCAAATCTTCCAAGGATCTTTATGGCATAAATATTTGCAAAAGTGGATGAATATGCATGTTCGAAATTCTTGATTGTAGCCTTGTAATAATGAAGTCGTGATAACCATTTCAATGTTGGCCAACAGAGGAATGGATACACGCATTAAAATACATTCACAGGCCAGGTGCAGTGGCTCACACCTGTAATGTCAGCATTTTGGGAGGCCGATGCGGGCAGATCACTCAAGGTCGGGAGTTTGAGACCAGCCTGGCCTACGTGGTGAGACCTCCGCCTCTACTAAAAATACAAAAATTAGCTGGACGTGGTAGCACACACCTATAATCCCAGCTACTTGGGAGGCTGAGGTGGGAGGATTGAGTGAACCTGGGAGGCAGGGGTTGCAGCGAGCTGAGATCGTACCACTGCACTCCAGCCTGGGTGACAGAGCAAGACTCCATCTCAAAAAATAATAATAAATGAAATAAAATACATTCACACCACACATGCAAAGCAGCTAAAACATGAGTGAGAGTGTACTCCTATGCAAGGATGTCACTTTCTTTATTTTTTACAGTTCCAAGACAATGTATACACTATATACACTTTTGTAATTAGCAACAAACACTGTAATCATACATCTAGATGTAAGTGTGGGTATGTGTTCGTAGAAAACTGGGTGACTCTAACTGCTGGCAGTGACCTCTGGGGAGGAGCTTGGGATTGGAACAAGGGAATATTTAAAATTTTTATTTTAATTTCTAACTTGCATTAAAAAACAACTTTCATTATTAACATACTAAAAAAAAAGAAGAGAAGAAGAGTTTTAACATTTTCTTGTAAAATAGTGTGCCAAATTACCCAGATTCCATTATAGTGCTACTGCATTCTAGAAGAATTCTTCTGTTTCTTCAAATGCCTCCATTGATAATGCACATTTACCTGTATTTCCCACCAGTTATTTGAAAGTCTGGAACGAGCACTACCCTGAAAGTCAGGATGTGTGAGTTCAAGTTCCTGTTGACCTAGCTGTCTGTTTGCAGATCAGTACTTTCACTTCTCTGAATCTCTAAAAATGGACATTAGTAAGATGAGTGATTTTCTAAGTCTGCTCCCTGCAGACATAAGGAACTCTTCTCCACAACGACCTACCACCCACCACCCTGCTTTTCAGCCAGAGCTGCTCTGGTTCTCTCTGTTTTATTCATTTTCATATCCACCTATGATTTTGTCTGATTCTGAGCAACAGTCATTTGAAAATATTCAGCAGAGATTATTGTAAAGCTCCTTCTAGAATCAATACTTCTTGCATCTCTGAAACCCAGGTGCTGATTAGGGGAGGAAGTCAACCCTTAAGTTTACCCCAGCTAGGAAGCTGCCTGTCTTCCTCATACATCAGGCCAGAAGCATAGATCTTCTTTATTTTTTCCAGAACATAAAGTTGGGCTGTCGAGGCTGCAATGGAGATGAATGAGAAGAAACAAAGTGCGTGTGTCACAACACAAGAGGCAAAGAGGGCTGCTGGGGAAACAAGAAATTCTTGATCTCCCCTTTCTTCAAATGACCACTGAGCCAGTTGGCATTAGTCTTGGCGTAATGATTTTGCTTGTTGTCTATGAACATGCTCTATTCAGAAATAATAGTTGGCAGAATGCCTTGAGAATACATTCACTAGGGAATTGTAATTCATGCCTTACTGTTAAAGGTCATACTGGAAACTAGCACCAGCTCTTAATCAACAGCTGAATGGGGGAGGGCCAGGGCCTTATCTTCACTTCCAGAGCCATTGAAATTCAGTGCCTGTGTTCAGGGGCAGCACCATTCAGCCCAGTAAATTGTGTACAATTTAATAATTTGGCCTCCCAGGAAGCCGACAGGCCAAAGAAAGAGGCAGACATATCCAGTTTCTCAGCAAGAAACTTTTAGTAGGGACTTAGGAATAGAAGCCATGTCTGTGTCTCGGATGGTGGGAAGACAAGATGGTAGGCCCTGTGCCATTATCCCCCAGACCAGGGGCTTATGTACCATAGAGGAGGAGTGATTCAGAAGGAATATGTAGGACAATTGAAGTATGATAACGTCAACATTGTTGGACCCAAGGACAAGATTTGTGGTAAGTACCTGCTATCACGAGGAACAGTAGATAAACTGGAAATTTTAGGGGCCTTCCCAGAACTGGGGTTAATAAGGAGCCAGCATGGCAGATTAGCAAATCTAAGATGGAGTTGCTTTGGCCTCCATGGCATCCTTTCAAGACACTAAATATGTCATAGTGAACTCATCTCTAACAACACTGTCTGCATCATGAGTGGTATCCAGTGGCCATGGAACTATTTGCCAAAGTAGGAAGTAAAAAACAGTATCAAGATAGAGCATTCATGTGTCACATTCTCATTTCACAGACCAGACATAATGACATAGATTGGTCATTTATTCTATCATTCTATTTTTTCCATAGGAAAGTCTTAATACTGTGTTTAAAATATCACCAACTGAACCTACTTGACTTTAACTCATTGAATTCCCTAGTTGCCTCTTAACACTTCTATATATACCACATATCACTGAAATTAATTCTTATCCTTTGAATTTGTGTTATTAAAGGAAGGTTCTGTCTCCTATTTCTCTTATATTCCCTCTGAGATCCAAAGAAAATGTTAACAGCCAGAAGACTAAATGTGACTAATTTGTTTTTTTGCCATAAAAGAGACAAGAAACAGGAGAGAAGCAATTTGAGATATGTTACACTGACAAATAAGCATATTAAATGTCACAGTGTGCCTGGGCTGGACACTTTAAAGAGTAAGCCACAAAGGAAGGGAAGAGTGGATAAATAGGAAGCTGTCTCTGTTATTTAAATTTAAAAAAAAGTTGAATCACCAAAGGGCTGCCATATAAACAATTTTTAAGCACCTCTTACATGTCATTTTGTGTAAGTTATTTACTGACACAATAATGCTGAGAATCCAACCACCCCAAAACTCAGTGGCTTAAAACAATAAGCATGTATTTAGCTCAACACTCTGTAGATTAGTGATTTAGATTGGGTTCAGTTGCAGGATTTTTCTCATCTGGGCTTGGCCCACTCACACTTCTGGAGATGAGTTAGTTGTCAGCTGTTAGCTGGGTCACATGAGTCTCATCTTCCAGCAGGCTAGCCCAGGCAGGCGTTCATGGCAGTGTCAGAAGGCAAGAGCAAGAACAAGTTTCAATATGCAGGTCCTTTACAAGCCTCTATTTGCATCATGTTTGCTAACAGCCCGTTGGGCAAAGTAAGTTGCATGGCTAAGCCCAGAGGCAGAGAGGGAGGGCATCACACAGTTACAAAATAAAGAATATGAACACTTGAAGAAATAAAGAATTAGGGCCCCGAATACCATCTCCCCACAGACTGTATGCTCCCTTAATTGATGCCACCTCATTTAACTTCACAATAACTCTAAAGACATTTTTACTCTTACTTCCGTTCAATAGATATAAATATTAAGGATAAGAGAAAGACCAACCAGCTGGTGATGAATAGAGTCACTACCTCTTCCCCTCTTTTATAGGGTCTTCTGTCTGCATATATTTTAGAATTTCTCAAATTTTGATTATTTCAGAAAAGATTGGAAAATTATGGCAGAGAGAGTGAGAGAGATAGCTTTCAAATAGAATGGTGTTTGGCAGAGAATGGCAAAGTTAGGAGCCAAAGTACCTAGTCTATATATTCCACTTAACTCGGATCATATTTCCTTTCCAAAAGGAATGAATCTATTGTATGTAAATTATATCTAAATTTAAAAAGAAAAGAAAATGAATCTTACCAAGCTAATCTATACACAAAAAGAATACCAGATGGAATTGGGGAAAGAGGGAGAAACTAGTCAAGACGATGGTAAAAAACGTATGGAGCCAAGCGCAGTGCCTTGAGCCTGTAATCCCAACTATTTGGGAGTCTGAAGTGGGAGAATCACCTGAGGCCAGGAGTTTGAGACCACCCTGGGCAACATAGCAAGACTTTATCTTTAAAAAAAATTTTTTTTAATTAAAGAAAACATATGAGAAAATGAACAAATAATAGCCAAGAATATTCTGAAAAAATTAGAGCATTGGAAAGTCACTTGCCTTTCCATATATTACCATACATTATAAAGCTACAATAATTAAAGCAGTACTGCCACATGAGTAGGCGGATCAACAGACAGACTAGAAAGTAGAGAAATAGGGCAGATTTATGTAGGAATTTAGAATATGACAAAGGTGCAATCCAAATAATTAAAAAATGACAGATTATTAATATAAATAAATGCTGAGATAACTGGATAGTCATCTGAAAGGTTTATTGTATTTCTACCATAACGTACAATAAAAATCTTAGATCTGTCAAATATGTAAAAGTGAATGAAACAAAAAACCATGAGAAAAAAATGATAATATTTTAAAAATATAATTTCAAAATGGAGGAAGACTTTTTGGGTTTAACACAAACTTAGATCCCACTGAGAACTAGCTGGGAGACTGTGGGATACTCCTCAGAATTATCCCTCTGATGGGTGAAGAGACCAAGTTATTTATCCAGAACTCCTGTTGGTTGAGGGTACTGTTGGGGCATTAGCTCTCAGAACTTCTGGCTATTGCAGACGATCTTTACCAGTAGGCCAATGGGATGTGAGAGGGCACCAGTGGCATCTGATAGTATAAGAAGCAACAATCGTGTGTATTTCATTAGGTGAAATAGTGAGGGGTGACTCTTCCACTTTTTGCCTTGGTTCTGTATTCATGAATATGGTTTTGGGAGAAATAACATTGTATATTTGTCACTTGTTCAAAAGCATGTGGAACATCTTGTAAGACAGACTTCCAAATTGTGAAAGCTACAGTCTCTCGGATTCCACCATAATTGATTCTTCTGCAGGCCATTCTACCATTTTTAAGGTCAGCTTTTCCTAGGTGGTGGTATTCAGGGTAAGACTAGTGAATCCCACATGTATGAGCTAATCGCCTCTCTTCTTCTGCGGTAAAATTAATTTCTTGTTTGGAAGCAATACTCTGTGGGACACCCAACCACTTTTGGATATCTCAGGCCATAAGCCCCAAGTAGAAAAGCTGCTTGAATGTCAATTTGACCCAGCTGAATAACCTTCTCCAGCTTTGGGCTACAGTCATGACCAGAAGCTTTGAGAGTTACTTGGCAATAGGTTGGAATACTGTGCCTCTTTCTTAATAGCAGATAATGCAATGTGATGCAAATTGTCTTTCACTTGGAAGGCGTATCTTGAAAGTCTCAGTTTACTAAGCCCCTAGAATCTTCACTGAGATTCACTGAGGTCTCTAAACTTTCATGGGATTTATTACTCACCCTTGGACACATACATATTTTACCAAGACATCCAGGGTACTTGCTACTCTTGCTCAATCAACAAGATCTAATCAATAGGGTGGAACAGAATAGAGCCCTATGGGATGGTGAAGTGACCAAATTTCTACAGACTAGATTAAAGCAGTTAGCTGGATGTTGGTAAAGATGTATTGCTGGAGAATGAAAGTCAACTGCATTGTGTTGTATCTGCTAATTGGTATAGGAAAAAAAAAGTTTGCAATATTACCGTCTGCATATCAAACACCAGGCATTGTGTTGACTTGCTCCACAAAAAAAGACCACATCTGTACAGCATCTGCAATTGGAGTCACTACCCAGTTAAGTTCCCTAAAGTCCAGCTATTCTCCCCATTTCTGCACAGGTCAAAGACATCAGGTTTAAGAGAGATATGATTGGAATCAATTCCCACATACTCTCCAGGTCCTTGATGTTGACATGAATTCTGCATTTCCTCCTGGAGTGTGGTATTGTTTTGGCTCACAATTTGGAGGGGAGGAGATTTCATACTGCCGTTCTTCCCATAGTAGCCCTGACTCCATGAGTCAGAGAAAAAATGAGGGATCCCTTCAATTGCTAAATTATGCATTCAGGAACTGGATAAATAAATACAGCGTATATACATAGAATCCACTGAACTCTCTGTGAGACAAACTCTGGTCAAAACTGTCTTTATCACTAGAACCTCAGAGCCCCAATCTGAATGGAATACCTGTCCCCAAGGTTCCAGGAACTCTGGATACAAAAAATGCTTGAAACCCCCAACTGAAAAAAAAATTTTACACAAATGAAATAATTAAGAATAAAAAAAAAAAAAAAAAAAAGAAACCCCCAACTGACCATTGTTTCTGTCCAAGGAACTCATTTTACTTCAAGAAGAGAAGTAATGAGCCTACATGCATGGGGTTCAATGAAGACAGTATCCAGAACTGCCCCCAAAATCTGGTATCTTTCCCCAGTGCACAGGTACCCTGTAAATGGCTACAGACCTCTGTAGGGAAGACTAAGATGATTTATAGTATGTACATGTAGGGAACTCTGAGCATCTTCTCTTGAGCAGTCACCGGACTTAAAGTTTCATTGGATATATAAGCCAACCTTAGTAGTAACCTATCTATTTCAGTGCTAGAGATATATGATCAATAATCTGCTGGAAAAAAACATCCCCAAAGGAAAAACCATTCTAGTCATGGCTCCAGCCCTGTGGCCTGCTACAATAACCACACCCACCTTGTTTCTAATGGTTAACTTGGCTTCTGTCACTCTGGAATCTCACCATCCCCACTGAAATCAGGAATCCTATTCCAATGGCAGCATCTCCCTGATTCATCCTCAGCCTCATTGCCAGGGTCATGTTTGTATCCAGAATGCTAGCTGCAAAACAGTCTGGAAAATGTAATTGTTAGCCTTCAAGCTCCTGAGATACATGAAAAGGCTGAAAATGGTTGATGAGTGTCAATAGAAAAGACCCTCACAATGAGAGAAAGGACATTTTCTATGAATTAGGTAAAAAGACTGACCTGATGCTAATGAACAGGGTAGATAAATGGATTAGGGATGCCTGTGGGGTATACAAAGAAGCTTATTGAATTTGAAGGAGCATGAAACATGTCCTTTTGTAAACATAGCCCTTTGATTGCTCCAAAAATAGGCATAAGAGGAAACACATGACCCCAAAAAGGAGAGAGCTAGCAAATATGAATGTTTGCAATTAATAAAAATGATGTTTGCAAAGAATAATTATGCTGTGAGGAAATGGTGATTATATCCCATTGAGTGAAAAAAGAAATGTATGACACTACACTAATATGGTTTGACTGTGACTTCACCCAAATCTTATCTCGAATTGTAGCTCCCACAATTTCCACATTGTGGGAAGGACTCAGTGGGAGATAATTGGGAATCATGGGGGTGGTTTTCCCCTTATAGTTCTTGTTTTTACTATTATTATTATACTTTATGTTCTAGGGTGCATGTGCACAATGTGCAAGTTTGTTACATATGTATACATGTGCCATGTTGGTGTGCTGCACCCATTAACTCATCATTTACATTAGGTGTATCTCCTAATGCTGTCCCTCCCCCCACCCCCACCCCACAATAGGCCCCCGTGTGTGATGTTCCCCTTCCTGTGTCCAAGTGTTCTCATTGTTCAGTTCCTACCTATGAGTCAGAACATGTGGTGTTTGGTTTTCTGTTCTTGCAATAGTTTGCTGAGAATGATGGTTTCCAGCTGCATCCATGTCCCTACAAAGGACATGAACTCATCCTTTTTTATGGCTGCATAGTATTCCATGGTGTATATGTGCCACATTTTCTTAATCCCGTCTATCCTTGTTGGACATTTGGGTTGGTTCCAAGTCTTTGCTATTGTGAATAGTGTAGCAATAAACATACGTGTGCATCTGTCTTTGTAGCAGCATGATTTATAATCCTTTGGGTATATACCCAGTAATGGGATGGCTGGCTCAAATGGTATTTCTAGTTCTAGATCCTTGAGGAATCACCACACTGTCTTCTAAAACAGTGAACTAGTTTACAGTCCCACCAGAAGTGTAAAAGTGTTCCTATTTCTCCACATCCTCTCCAGCACCTATTGTTTCCTGACTTTCCCCATACAGTTCTTATGGTAGTGACTAAGTCTCATGAGACCTGATGGTTTTGAGAGGAAACCCCTTTTGCTTGATTCTTATTCTCTCTTTGCCTGCTGCCATGTAAGATGTGCCTTTTGCTTTCCATCATGATTGTGAGGTGTCCTCAACCACATGGGACTGAGTCCATTAAATTTCTTTTCCTTTATAAGTTACCGACCTTCAGCTTTATCAGCAGCAGTAATTAGTAAATGAACTAATTAGTAAATTAGTAAACAAACTAATACAGTAAGTTGGTACAGGAAGTAGGGGGCTGTGTTAAAAATACCCAAAAATATGGAAGCAACTTTGAAACTGGATAACAGGCAGAGGTTGGAACAGTTTGGAGGACTCAGAAGAAAACAGGAAAATGTGGGAAAGTTTGGAACTTCATAGAGACTTGTTGAATGGCTTTGGCCAAAATGCTGATACGATATGGACAATGAAATCCAGGCTGAGGTGGTCGCAGATGGAGATGAGAAACTTGTTGGAACTGGAGTAAAGGTGAGTCTTGCTATGTTTTAGCAAAGAGACTGGTGGCATTTTGCCTCTGCCTTAGAGACTTGTGGAACTTTGAACTTGAGGGAGATGATTTACGATATCTGGCAGAAGTTTCTAAGCAGCAAAGCATTCAAGAGGTGACTTGGGTACTGTTAAAAGCATTCAGTTTCAAAAGGGAAAGAGAGCATAGAAGTTCAGAAAATGTGCAACCTGACAACACGATAGAAAAGAAAAACTCATTTTTTAAGGAGAAATTCAAGTTGGCTGCAGAAATTTGCATGAGTAAGCAGAAGCCAAATGTTAATCATCAAGACAATGGGGAAAATGTCTCCAGGGCATGTCAGAGACCTTTACAGCAGACCTTCCCATCACAAGCCCATAGGGCTGGAAGCAAAAAATGGTTTCATGGGCCTCCCTGAAGTACGCAGCTTAGGTACTTGCTGCTCTGCATCCCAGCTGCTCTAGCCATGGCTAAAAGGGGCTGAGGTGCAGCTTGAGCTGTGGCTTCAGAGGGTGCAAGCCCAAAGCCTTCACAGCTTCCGTGTGGTGAGCCTGCAGGTGCACAGAAGTTAAGAACTGAGGTTTGGGAACCTCTGCCTAGATTTCAGAGGACGTGTGGAAATGCCTGGATGTCCAGGCAGGAGTTTGCCACAGGGGTGGGGCCCTCATGGAGAACCTCTGCTAGGGCAGCATGGAAGGGAAATGTGGAGCTGTGAGAAGAGAAACTGAGAGAAAAGGGCCACCTTCCTCCAGATCCCAGAACAGTCAACTTGCACTGGCAGTTCACACCATGCACCTGGAAAAGTTATAGACACTCAATGCCAGCCCATGAAAGGAGCCTGGAGGGTGGCTGTGCCCTGTAAAGCCACAGGGATGGAGCTGCCCAAGACCATGGTAACCCACCTCTTGCATCAGCATGACCTGGATGTGAGACATGGAGTTGAAGGAGATCATTTTGGAGCTTTAAGATTTGACTGCCCCACTGGATTTCGGACTTGCATGTAACCTGGAGCCCCTTTGTTTTGGCCACTTTCTCCAATTTGGAATAACTGTATTTACTCAGTACCTGTACCCTCATTGTATCTAGGAAGTAACTAACTTGCTTTTGATTTTACAGACTCATAGGTGGAAGGACTTGCCTTGTCTCAGATGAGACTTTGGACTATGGACTTTTGAGTTAATGCTGAAATGAGTTAAGACTTTGTGGGACTGTTGGGAAGGCATGATTGGTTTTGAAATGTGAGAACATAACATTTAGGAGGGGTCAGAGACAGAATGATATGGTTTGGTTGTGTCCCCACCCAAATATCATCTTGAATTATAGCTCCCACAATTGCCACATGTTGTGGGAGGGACCTGGTGGGAGATAATTGAATCACGGGGGTAGTTTCCCCCATACTGTCCTTGTGGTAGTGAATAAGTCTCACGAAATCTGATGATTTTATAAGAGGAAACCCCTTTCATTTGATTCTTATTCTCTCTTTGCCTGCCGCCATGTAAGATGTGCCTTTTGCCTTCAGCCATGATTATGAGGACTCCACAGCCACATGGAACTGTGAGTCCGTTAAATCTCTTTTCCTTTATAAATTACCAAGTCTCGGGTATGTCTTTATCAGCAGCATGAAAAGGAACTAATGTACATACATCATGTTCAACTTGTGTGCATGTGTACACACACATATAATGGAAGGAAGCATTTCAAACTGTTAAAAGCTGTAGGACTATAAACAACATAAGTTTTTATCTCTCATTTTTCAAAATTTTTGCAATTACTTGTATGCTAAAAGTTAACATTATTTTAATAAAGCATTATACAAAAGAAAATGTAATAGTTAATGAATGTTGTATTAGTCCGTTCTCATGCTGCTATAAAGATACTACCAGAGACTGGGTAATTTATAAAGAAAGAAGATTCAATTGACTCACAGTTCCACATAGCTGGGAGGCCTCAGAAAACTTACAATCATGGTGAAAGATGAAGTGGAAGCAAAGCACGTCTTCCATGGCAGCAACTGAGAGAGAAAGCGCAAGGGAAATTGCCACTTTTAGACCATCAGATCTCATGAACACTCCCTCACTATGACAAGAACATTACGGGGAAAACCACCCCATAATCCAATCACCTCCCACAAAGTCCCTCCCTAGGCACATGGGGATTACAATCTGAGATGAGATTTGGGTAAGGACACAGAGCCAAGCTGTATCAAATGTGTTCTAATTAAGGTCTAAAAAAGACTAGTGTTATCATTATTCAAAATCTCTAAAATTTGTATCTAATACAGTATGCAGAAGGAAACATCGTAAGAACTAGACTCGGGATTAGAAGAAAAATGTTGTGTTCCCAAAATCCTCAGTGTGGGTTTGATAAAAAATTCTGGAAGTAAAACCAAGCTCTAGACATCAACAAGTTCACTGACTTTTCATACTTGATTTTCCTAACAGAAATCCCTGTTGCTTTTACAAGAAAATGTAGATGAACTCAAACAATAAAAATTAAATTGCTTCATTTGAAACCAAACCCTCCAGCAGTATGCTTGAACTCTATAGTAACCTGTTTGGAATCCACTGACCTAGTCCAACCCACAACTTTCCAGATGAACAGATCCCCAGATGGAAGGGGCTGATCTTCCTCTCCTTTAATCCAGGGTCAGATAAGAGGAGGACCCATGCTACCTCTCAGCAGTCCAGGGCCAGGTGATTCTTATCATCATTGCAAGTCAAAGGTAGAGAAGAAAATCATGTCCCACAGGACTGTGAAAGGGAAAAGCCAAAGGTACAAACCATGTTGTCCTTGATGGGCCAGAAGGCAGAGACTAAATCTAAGAGCCAGTGCCTGCTTTTCTGACACTCCAGTGATGGCTTGCACAACTACTCCAGGTTAGTGTAGGGAGTCAGGATGGGGCAGATATTGAATGTCTTGCTGATGAGGGTCACGTGGCCAACTAGTGAAACGCTAGGACTGAAAGTCAGGTGTTTCAACTCAGTAAGATAGCCTGGCTAATTCACACACACACACACACACACACACGTAAACCTATGTAAACCACATAAACTTCATATTCCAGTGTTCACCTTATTGAAAATGTCCTTCTTGAGATCCTCCACGATCAATCTCAATGCCAATCCAATGAATAATTTCATTCATTTTCCTATGTAATCTCTCCTTTGTCCTTTTCTTTGGCCATCTTCTCACTATATATTTTCTCAGAACTCTCTCACCCTCTCCCATTGCATCAGTTAGCATCTAGTTTTAGTGATCAGACTCCAGTATGCTTAAGAGTCATCTGAAAAGTAGGATTAAAATGACGATCTAGGGCCCATTCCCAGAGGAGTTGGCTGCCAGAGTTTTGGGGGTGGGTGCAATGTACACAGATGGTCTTCGAGAAACACTGAACAATATGGTAATGATTCTCAAAGTGAATCTCCAGTCCAGATCTTTCTCCTGGGCTCAAGGCCTAAAATTTCAACTGCTCGATACATTTGGAGAAATTCTGTCACTTTAAATTCATCTTGCTCTTATCCACCCACCCTCAAATCCACTGTGTCTTTTCCTACATGTCCACTGTGGTCCTGCCATCTCTTCAGACTCTGCCACAAGGCTATATCCAGGTCCTCAATAATGGCGAGCTCCCACCTATTTTCCCCCTTTGCTGGCCTCTGCTTTCTCTTTCCCTCCCTTACTTATTTCTAATGGCTGAATCTCACCCAAAGATAGGAAGAGCCACTGACTACACAACATTCAGTACTTCCCAAATCTCTGAGTTCAGTCATTACAATGACTGCTACCAGTTTCCATGAAAAAAAGGAGAAAATATATGAATAAACATATTAATATTTCCATGCCCATACAATTTTTCCAAAACATTATTCATAAAAAGGATATCTAGTCGTCAACGTTGATGGAAGCTTCAAGACTAGTTAGGGGACAGGAAGTAAGAGCAGTTTGCCAGGTTGCTATGGAACTGATGGCTTAAAGCTGAACGTTAAGCAGACTTATTCTCAGAAGTCCTCTAATCATGATCCCCTCCTCACCTCCCCATCTATTCAAGCCCACCCTCCCTTCATCTGACCTTGGCTCCTCTACTTAGCTTTCTTCCTCTCCTCCACACTCACTCACTGAGAATCCCCAACTTTCTGGGCATTGCTTCTGCAGAGCAGTTGAACTCTTCCTATATGTCACTCTAAGCCTATCCCAACTATGTCTAGAGATCAACCTCACCAACTAGAATGAACCACCAATGGGTTTTTAAATATAGAGATGTTTCTCCTTCAAGAAAAAAAATTCCGTCACCAGCCCTTTCACATTTCTTTTTCCCTATGGCATAAGTAGGATCTTTTGAAATTGCTTTGATATTAGTCACAGTCTGACCACCATGATTTTTTTTTATCTCTTCCTCTTGTGAGAACAGTTGAGCAGAGTCATTACAGTAAATTGCTAGTGAGGCCAGTGTCTCTGGCTCAGTCCTCCTGAGGGTTAGTTAGCTTTGTGCTGTTGCCAGATCACAGCACTCCTCCTCCCTCCAGCTAGGCGTCTTGCCAGGGCAGGTTTATTACTAGAAAGGCCAGTTTGAGGGCAGCAGTTTGGAGAAAGAAAGGAAAAGGGTGTAGGGGAAGAGAGCACCTTTTCTTTTTTCTTTTTTTTGTTTTTGAGACAAAGTCTCACTCTGTCATCCAGGCTGGAGTGCAATGGCACGATCTTGGCTCACTGCAACCCCTGCCTCCTGGGTTCAGACGATTCTCATGCCTCAACCTCCTGAGTAGCTGGGATTACAGGCACACGCCACCATACCCAGCTAATTTTTTTGTATTTTTTGGTAGAGATGGAGTTTCACCATGTTGGCCAGGCCGTAGCACTTTTTCTTATTAACCTCAAAATATCCAGAAACTTGGAACCAGAATCAATCTTTCACTGTGTTTGAGTTAATGGATTATATGACAATATTCACCAGCCCTGCCCGTTTCCCCAAGAGCTCCTTGGTAAGATCAGGTTGCTTCCTTGTGAAATCTCTTCTTAGACAAGAAAACAGACTCTGATTTTATCCTTGGCCATAGTTAGCATCTTCCAATTTCTATTGATGGTAGCTTTGAAGTTTTCAATTTTTAACTTCAGAATCTGAAACTTTACATGCATCCTAAGTGAGCAGGTCAATGGCAGAACCCAGCCCTTGCTTCAGATGAAACAACATTCGATGGACATGTTTATTTTTCACTTATTTATCTATTTATGAGTCAGGGTCTCACTCTGTTGCCCAGGCTGGAGTGCGGTGGTGCAATTATAGCTCACTATAACCTTAAACTACTGGATTCAAGAGATCCTCCGGCCTCAGCCCATTGAGTAGCTGGGGCTACAGGTGCACATGCCTAGCTAATTTTTTTTAAAATAGAGACAAGGTCTCATTATATTTTCAAGGCTAGTCTCGACTCCTGAGCTCAAGTGATCCTCCTGCCTCGGCCTCCCAAAGTGCTGGGATTACAGGCATGAGCCACTGTGCCCAGTCATGATATGTTTATTTTTAAAGAAAAAAAAGTTTTAAATGTCATCCAACAATAGTGTAGTTATGAATAGAGATGGAAAAGGCTGATGACCCACTGGTTATTTTAATAGTGAACTAATTACAGAAGAAAAATGTATTGATGTGACTTATAGAAATAATTCTAAAGAGATTTAAAAACTTCGGAAATTTATGTGGTTTTTTTTGTTTGTTTGTTTGGGTTTTTTTTGTTTTTTTTTTTGAGACGGAGTCTTGCTTGGTCACCCAGGCTGGAGTGCAGTGGCGCGATCTCGGCTCACTGCAAGCTCCACCTCCCGGGTTCACGCCATTCTCCTGCCTCAGCCTCCCCAGTAGCTGGGACTACAGACGCCTGCCACCACGCCCGGCTAATTTTTTTGGTATTTTTAGTAGAGACGGGGTTTCACCATGTTAGCCAGGATGGTCTCGATATCCTGGCCTCGTGATCCGCCCGTCTCGGCCTCCCAAAGTGCTGGGATTACAGGCGTGAGCCACTGCACCCGGCCCAGAAATTTGTGTTTTTATAATCAGATATGGAAACTAATAACTTGATGCTTTAAAAAACATCCAACAATATAACTAATAGTAACTCAGTAGCACTAATTACAACTATTGCTGTTCTCTATCAGTAATTTTTAATTGTAAATTTTGTGGGTTTTTTTATGATGGCAATATAAGACGAGATATGGTCTGTGTATTCCAGTAAAGATTTTCCTTAGTTCCAGAACCATCCAGGTGATCTTGAACAGCACACTATGTAATAGAATCCCTGGTTTCAACTTCTGTTAAATAAGAGAAGTAATATTTCTAGATCCATTCATCTTAATACTCTATGATCTCGGACAAAAAAAAAAAAAAGAAAAACATTTAGTAGGATTAGCAATACAGCCTATTCCAATGACTATTACACACATCTTAACCCACAGTGCCATCCTTACATAGGGCAATTTCAAAATTGTTCTCCTACTTCCATTAAGCTTTAAGCAGCAATTCTTTTGTGGCTCACGGACCCTTTAGAGAAGCTGATGGAAACTATGGCCCTTCTCAATTTGAGAAAAAGAGAGAAATCCATACACAATATAGTATTATAATTTTAGGAGAGCTATTGACCTCTTCAACCCTGTAAATGGACTTTGCAAAGAACCATAGATCCCAGTTTTTAAAACTCTGGATAAGTATTTACTTTTAGTGTCTAGCCTTAAGAACTAAACTCAGACAAGATGTTGAATGAATATAAAACAAGGTTAAGACTGCAAAAAATAATCTTCCCTACCTAACTCATATTTTACACTACCATCAAAATATCTCAAAGCTTAGCACAGGGGCATTTCTCCCTCTTTCTAGCCCTCTGTGACCCCATTACCCCTCGAAGTGAGAGCACAGGCCCCCACGTGGTCTGCCAGGCTCACATCCACTCCAGCCTGTTGCCCAGGACTCCCTAAAGACCATGCCTGTCAAAACAGACATGACCCATTCCCCTGTGATACTCACCCGTGTGCCTTTTCTCACATTTTCCTCATTGCCTGCACTGCTACCTTCTTTCCTAGGTTTATCTGTTAACATCTTTCCACTTATTTGCATGTAAGATAGAATGTCACCTCCTCCATAAAGATTTCCCTGAGCTTTTTTGCTGTGTAGAAAGGCCTGCCTTAAAACCCTGTGGCAATTTATTATTACATATCACCTAGTTCCTTAAATTGATTCACACGGCCTGCCTTGCCCAATTGACACATTAAAGGCTACTGAATTATCAAATGAATGAATGGTAATGGTTATTGAATGAATAAATGAATGAATGAATACCTGAATTATAATAATGAAAGTCTGACTGGGTCAGAAGTTTACAAACTTGAGACACTGGGAAGTGAGAAGAGAGTAAACAACTGGATGGAAAAAATTAGCACTGGCCTAGGAGTCAGAATTCCAGGGTTCTAGCCCCCTCTCAAACATTTCTTTAGTGTGTTACCTTGAGTAAGTCATTCAATTTCTTTAATGCTCACTTTTCTTGTATAAATTAAATGAAATATAAAATATATATGTATGTGTGTGTGAACGTGCTTTGTAAACTAACTGACATCAAATTTCATATCACTATCATCATTATATTTAATTATCATCATTCATCACATGATTGTCAAGAAGTGGAAAATTGTACAATCCAAATAAAGGTAACCCAAGTAACTCAACTGTTTCAACTACCTTGATTTTATTCAAGCTTTGTAGACATTTACAAATTAAATCAAAAGTACAGGCAACTGGTGTTTCTCAATGTGATGATACTGCCCAACCTTCACTTTCTGTGATTATTTTTTAATCCAAGTATTTAAACACAGTCAAAATTTATTACACAACAATTGCTCTAAGCAAGCTTTATTGCAGGGGTTCTCAGTGTGGAGTCCATGGATCACAGGGTTGTCAATGTACTTTAGTAGGTTCCAAGAAATCTCTGTAATTTTATGCAAAATTTTATGAATCTGTGTTCAAAAAAAGGATCTGAGGCTGGGTGCAGTTGCTCACAACTGTAATCCCAGGACTTTGGGAGGCCAAGGTGGGCAGACAACTTGAGTCCAGAAGTTTGAGACCAGCCTGGGAACATAGCAAGACCTTGTCTCTACAAATAGTAAAAAAACTAGCTGGGTGTGGGCTGGGTGCGGTGGCTCACACCTGTAATCCCAGCATTTTGGGAGGCCGAGGTGGGCGGATCACAAGGTCAGGAGATCAGACCATGCTGGCTAACACGGTGAAACCCTGTCTCTACTAAAAACACAAAAAAATAGCCGTGTGTGGTGGGGGGCACCGGTAGTCCCAGCTACTCAGGAGCCTGAGGCAGGAGAATGTCATGAACCCAGGAAGTGGAGTTTGCAGGGAGCCGAGATTGCACCACTGCACTCCAGGCTGGGCAACAGAGCAAGACTCCATCTCAAAAAAAAATTAGCTGCATGTGGTGGCACACACCTGTAGTCCCAGTTACTCAGGAGGCTGAGATGGGAGGATGAAACAGGAGGATCACCTGAGCCAGGAAAGTTGAGGCTGCAGTAAGCCCTAATCGCACCTCTGCACCCTAGCCTGGGTGATGGGAGTGAGATGCTGTCTGAAAAAAAAAAAAAAAAAAAAAGCCAGATCTGTACTTCTTATCAAACCCTCGAAGAGACCCATGACCACAAAAAGTTTAGGAACATCTATTAAAGTTTAATGAAACCTGGAAATCCCCTTGGATTTGTACTTGCCTCACACAATGATAGGAGTAGGACTCCAAAATGTATGGTCATGGGAATCTAGCTAGAAAGTTGTTAAGACTGGCCATGGAAGGATAAAGAGGGCCTGATGTGGGGATTACAGTGGAAATAGAAAGGACAAAGCAGATGCAAGGAACATCTTCTAGACAGCCAATCCACCCTTGTGTAATCTGTCAGTTTTCACAGATGAGAGATTCTCTTCCATCACAAGGTGTTCTTAGCTCTGTCTGAAAGTTATCTCTGTTTTGGTCTAGGGATTCCATCTTCCTTCTAGTCTTATGTATTTCCAAAACTTAATGCATCAATAATTTATCCCTAATTTTGAAAGGATACCTTGAGGCTCTTGATGTATAAGTGAGGAATGAACGATGTTTTGCTGAGTTTGATTTGAGAAAAAGGGCCCCGCTGTGGGGGAACGTGGCTGGAGATGATACTGAAACAAAAAGGAGTTTCTGGGAAAGAGACAGGATAGATATAAATCTTTAGTCAAAGGAACTTTGGAAAAAGCACAGATGTTAAAAAAGGAATATTTAAGAAGCTTAGCTGTGTGGTATGCAATGGAACCTTTTATACCCCTTCGTGCCACTGATGTATCAGTAAAATCCATATTGTGGCATAACTCATAAATCTAGACTGACCAGTGATTTTCAGCTTTGACTGTCTGTTATAATCACCTGAAGAACTTCCAGTAAACAGTCAATGTTTGACTCTGTTCCCAGATATTCTGATATATTTGGTCTTAAGTCGGGTCTCAGTATAGTACTTTGAAAAAGTGCTGCAGGTGATCTAAAGTGATCTTCAAACCAACAGTTTAGGGTCTGGAATGGTGATTTGTAGTCTTCCTCTGATTCATCGGAATCATCCTAGGAGTTTTAAACAGTACAGATGTACTGGCTCCACCTTACCCCATTTAATCTGAATCACTGGACATTACAAGTTTTTGTAAAGTTTCCCAGGTGATTCTGATGCAAGATGAAGTTTAAAAACTGCTGGCTCTAGAAGAGAAATATACCAGGTCCTAGAAGACAAGATGAATCCATTCAGAAGCCATATAGACTGCTTCTTAATGGCACTAAGTAACTAATTCCAAGATGTCTCCCTCTCAAAAGGTACTTATCAACATTTTATTTCTATGCTAAATGAATGAAAACGATGGTAAGATCTATCCAAGGTTGATCCCACCCTCTAGACAAAAAAGAAGCGAGATGATTAGGATGAAAGCAAACTTCCAAGGCAACTCTTATTGCGCTTTAAGAATTCGTGCTTTCATACTGCTTTCTCATTAACAGCAATTTGAAGTAGTAACTCATAGAAACTCTAATGTAAAGTCGTATGAGGGAAAAGGAAAAGAAAACCATCTTAGAAGGACAGAGGTCTTTTCAATATTAATCTGGTTTCATTCAGCTTCGAAGAGAAAGAAAGATACACAGCCTGATCCATTTTCAGGGACCAGGAGGGACACGAGGGGCCAAGTAGAATGGGATGGGACAGTGGTGTCCTGTCACAGGTGGTAGGTGGCCAAGATGTCCCCAATCCTTTCCTGTTCTGGAACATTCTGTGCAGGCAAGCTGGTGGCCTTTCAGGGTGTTCTGGATGACGGCACCCCCTACACGCACAGTTATTTATTAAACAACCACTTCCTTTTGCCAAAAATAATAAAAAAATTGGTCTGGTGTAAAATCATGAGGCTTATTATTCCACAGCAAGAAAACCACCTCACAATTCCTCATAATTTACTACTTTGTAGTGTGGGCCATTTTTCTTTGCTCTCTCTTTTTTTTTTTTCTGAGACAGAGCCTTGCTCTGTCACCCAGGCTGGAGTGCAGCGGCATGATCACAGCTCACTGCAACCACCACCTCCTGGGTTCAAGAGTTTCTCCTGTCTCAGCCTCACGAGTAGCTCGGATTACAGGTGCATGCCCACGCGTCCAGCTAATTTTTGTATTTTTAGTACTGACAGGGTTTAACTATTTTGGCCAGGCTGGTCTCGATCTCCTGACCTCAGATGATCCGCCTGCCTCGGCCTCCCAAAGTGCCGGAATTACAGGTGTGAGCCACCATGCCCCGTCAGTGTGGGGTATTTTTTACTACTGAAGTATTTGGGGCTTAAATTTATAAACAAGCATACACACACGCACGCACGCGCGCACACACACGCACACGCACATGCACACGCACACGCGCACACGCACATGCGCACACACACCCACACACACGCACACACAAGCGTGCACACGCACACGCGCGCACACACGCATATGCACACACAGTTTCTGGGACATATTCACAGGCATACACACATGCACGCACAGACATTCACTCATATGATTTCTTTCAGCTGATCCTGCGTGTTCTGCTCTTGTTCATAACATGGGAGCACAGTTGACTGTTACTGCAGTGACTATTCCAATTATTAGGGCAATGAAATAGGTTGCCAGTAGCCATAGAAAGCTCATTAGTTTAAAAAATGCCAGCATTTTTTTTTTTTTTTTTTTTTTTTTTTTTTTTTGAGACAGAGTCTCGCTGTGTCGCCCAGGCTGGAGTGCAGTGGCGCGATCTGGGCTCACTGCAAGCTCCGCCTCCCGGTTCCCGCCATTCTCCCGCCTCAGCCTCCGAGTAGCTGGGACTACAGGCGCCCGCCACTGCGCCGGCTAGTTTTTTTTGTATTTTTTAGTAGAGACGGGGTTTCACCGTGTTAGCCAGGAGGGTCTCGATCTCCTGACCTCGTGATCCGCCCGCCTCGGCCTCCCAAAGTGCTGGGATTACAGGCTTGAGCCACCGCGCCCGGCCAGCATTTTGTTTTTTGGTGAGATTAGTTCCTTCCTTGCAGAGGACAGACTGTAATTACTCAATAAAGCTGCATTTTGTCACTCTGAAAGCTGCTGGCATACCACGTGTTTAAGAAAGCAACACTATGATTTTCCTCGTAACACCTGAATTCTAATCAAGAATGTTTAGTGCTGTAGTTTCCATATGAAAAAGAAAGCAGGAAGACAAAAGGCAAATCAAGAGTCTAACTGAGAACTGGCTAGAGCTGGTGAGAGTCCGTGGGCCAGCGCTGGAGGAATGAAGATGGTCTGTAATCATCCTGGATCATCCTAGATCAGCTCAGAGCCAGTCCAGAGTCCAAGGGAACAAGGCCATTGAGTTAAGACAAGGCTGATTATGAAAGATCTACAAAGCATGAAGTGTACTGATATGAAAAAAGTCTTTCTACTGACACATGGAAGATGATTCAGGCAGGATTTTTTTTTTTTTTTTTTTTACCATAACAAAGTAACAAATAAAACGAAAATCTTAATAATGATACCAATTGCTGTTACAGAATTTTTCAAAAATTGCCCTTATGAATACAATGGTAGAGTTTTCTGCAATTTTTTCAAAGCACTACTCACATCGATTGAGTGCTTATATTTGTCTTCAGGACCACATTTACTTTCGCTTTGCTTCTGTGAGTCAAGACTGGAAAGCATAAATTCAGAGACAAGGTCCATTCCAGCCAGGGAACTTCATGATGCAAGGCTTGGAGTAGGAATGAACAGTCGTGGGGAAATCAGTATGACAGATGACTCAAGAAAGACCTGGGTTGAAATTCTGACTCCCGTTAGCTATGCTAACCTGAAAATGTTATGTAATCTCTGTGCCTCAGTCATCTATAAAATGGCAACACAAATACTGTCTACTTCATGGAGTCATTAGAAGAATCAAATGAATTAAGCATTTTGTGCATTAATTCTTGTAAGCACTTAATTCAAGAGCATTACATGCATTAATTCAAGAGTGCTTAGCACAGCCCTCAGTAAGTCTTAGCTTCTATTAGTCGTCTTTGACTCATTCTTGTACCTCCTGCATCCAGCTCATTGCCAAGACTTACTGATTCTATCTCTATCTCTTATATCACCTCCACTTTTTTTTTTGTTTTTGTTTCTTTGACATGGAGTTTCGCTCTTGTTGCCCAGGCTGGAGTGCAATGGCACAATCTCGGCTCACTGCAACCTCCACCTCCAAGGTTCAAATGATTCTCCTGCCTCAGCCTTCCGAGTAGCTGGGATTACAGGCATGAGCCACGCCTGGCTAATTTTGTATTTTTAGTAGAAGCAGGGTTTCTCCATGTTGGTCAGGCTGCTCTCGAACTCCCCACCTCAGGTGATCCACCTACCTCAGCCTCCCAAAGTGCTGGGATTACAGGCTTGAGTCACTGTGCCCGGCCCATTTTTTTTTTTTTTTTTTTCAATTCCTACTGTGCTCTCCCAGTTCAGGCAGATCCTCATTATTTCTGATCTGAATTCCTATAGCACCTTCCACATTGGCCTCCTCACCCTTTATTTTCTCTCTCTCCAGTCCATTCGGTATACTGAGACTAAATTAATCTTCTAGAACTGCAGTTCAGTCACAGCCCTCTCTTGGGCAAAACCCTGTGAGTGCCCAGTGTCTGCAGAACGAAGCTCCTGGCATCAAAGCTGTCCGACGTAGGCCCAACAGACTCTGACTCCCACGACTCTCCTGAACGTCCTCTGTACCTCCAGCCCAAGCATGAGGCATGCATTTTTTGAACAGAACATCGTGGGTGCCTCCACACCATCCCCTTCTTCCACACGGGATACCTCCCTTTCCCTCCTCCTCTTCCCTCTCCTTCACTTCCTTACTATGGACTCACCTGAACATTTCTGCTTGCTACAATTACAGGTATTCTTTATGTCTGAGCTGAAATGCCATCTCTATGAATCAGCCTGCTTCCATCTCATCAAACAGATTCTAGTTCTCATCCTTTGAATCCCTACAGCACATTCTGGATATTTATATAAAGTAATTTTCCCTCTGTGGTACAGCCACGTGTATTTGTGTAATCTTCCCCTCACCGCTGTGAGTTTTCTGGGTCCTGGCCCTGTGTCTTACCCATCGTTGTCTCCACTGCAGTCCCTACGTGCTGTTGTAGAATTTAGCCTAGATTGAGAACTCAATACATGTTTATTGAGTGAAAGATGTTCATTGATATTAAAAATGTTGATGTTTCAATATCCAATGTAAACACAAAAACAAAAGATGGTTGGAATAAAGTCTTAAGACGTGGGAGGCCAAGACTAAGAATTCAAGAATATGTTTCCAGCACTGAGCTGCGCCTACCTGGCAAGTATAATATATAATTATTGTGGAGGTAGTGTCATGTAGCCTCTCAAGGCAGAGAGAAGATATTCCTTAAATCCCTTGCTGTTTGTCCTGATTATGAATGACTTTTCCCAGGCACCTGTGTTCCTAGAAGGGAGTAGACTCCCTGGTAGTGGCACCCTGAAGTGCTTATTTTCCTCAGTAAATTAATCAACCGGGGCTTTGGTTTGCAAATCAGACCAGTGTGGAATCTTCTTTCAGGGCCTGATCCTTGCTGGCAGAGTGCCAAAGGCTTCTAGGTGTGCAGCCAGCCAAGACCTTAGTTCTATACTTAGATGCCATAGAAGAGTGAAAGACCAAGACAAAAACCAAACAAGCGGAAATATCATCCTTTAATAATCTTCCTTTCCTTTTCTTAAAACAAGGCTAAATGCTCCTTTGGGACTCTAGTACTTCAAGATCTTCTGATTCATGCCAAACCGACGTAAATAATCTCTCCTGCCCTCTGCTCAGGACCGAAAGGAAAGTTTCAAGGACAGGCTATGGGATTGGGGGCGTAGGACCAGAAGGTTACATAAAGCAAGAGCTGGGGAGAATCCTCTGCCCACCCAGGCCCTCCATCTTTCCCTTAAAAACCTGTATTCCTTCCAATTCTCCTTGCTCCTGTTGAGCCATCCCCACTTTTTCCTTGGGCTGTTTGTCTCTGCCTGGGAGTCTCTGAATGTCAGGCTGTGTGTGTCTGTGTGCATCTGTCTCTGCTAATCTGTGATGCTATTAAAGTCGTTGGGATTGTACATATCAATATGCAAATTTATGCAACAACTAATGCGTAACTTAGCATTTTACTTTTGAGCCAAAAGACTACACATGACTACTTACAATGATTTTATCTCCCCCAGAAACTTTTGGTTATGAAAAAACAAATCTCTGCAGTTTATCTGGTTTAGCCATTGTCTCTGTTGTTGTTTCAGCCACCAGGAGAAAGCAGTCAGGCAGTGTTAGCAAAAGGGCTGAAGACTGTGGAATCCGCCCTAAAAAAGAAAGCAAAAAAGAGAAGTGTACACACTGCTAGCATATGGAAGCCAAGAAGGGAAACTTCATGCTGAAGACACTGAGCATAATCATTTTTAAATGGCAATGTGAGCTGGAAAATGTTTTGCTAACCAGTCTTTGGAGAATTGAGCTCTACACTAGAGAAGGAGGAATCAATAATCTTAAATGACCTGAGAAGAAAGCAAATAGCTGGAAATACTCATACACACCATAGAATTAATGAGTAAAGCAAGCTCCAGTTTGCTATATGGGTCTACGTACTTAGAAGAATAGATTTTTTATGCACATAAAGTCCCGGTACTTCCTATTTATTTTATTATTCGATAAATCAAGAGATTTAAGGGTCTAGCTATTTTGAGACCTTTGTTATATTTTTAAAAATCAAAAAAGTTTTATTCTCAATTTTCTGCCCTTGCCATCCAAGGACATTCAAGGTCACTTCTCACTGCTAGAACAGACCCATCCTGTAATGCCAGATACTCAAGCTAATGATTCAGGGATTGAATTTCTTGTCAACTAGCTTCAAATTCGTATGTTAAACAATTCTCAAAGGAAGCCTGACTATTCAAGCAGGTGCTCCAAGCCCCCAAGGGAAGGGGAAAGAGGCTTGGACGGGCCTGTAGGTGTAGTGGAAAGCTTGGGCTGCTCAGCTGCTCATGAGTAAACAAAAATGAGAAAGGACAGGAGAGGCAGCTCTGCCCAGCATTTTACGTACAGAGATGTTTTGCTGTGCAGTTGCCTCTGTGACACAGCCAATTTCTTGTCTTCTCCACCTCCTTTTCTCTCCTTAGGTTCAGTTGGCTCTAGAATCCCCTCTGACAGGGCTTTTTATGGTGTCCACAATGTGTCAGTTAGGATCACTTTGGGCTACATCTAACAAAAAGCCAACTGCAGAGGCCTCACCAAAGGGGCCTTTAGTTTTTCTAGCTGAATAAAAAGTCCACATGTTGGCAGAGCAGGGCAGAGACTTGAGGAAGCCTTGGAGGGTCCTTCAACCAGGGTCCTTCTAGTTTCTTGCTCTGCTGTCCTGACTGTGGTTTTTGTCTTCGTGGTGCAGGCTGGGTACTACAGGTGAGGCAGCCAGGTGGGAGGGAGTTCTTGGAGAAACTCCAACCGGCCTGCCCACTGGGGTGGAGCCACGGGAGGTTCACAGCGTTTGCAACAGGGAGGAGGCTGGCCCCTCCTCTTCCTGTGTGGAACCTGGGATTCAAACGACATCTAGCAGGAGACTCTGGCCTTCTGGAGAGTCCCTGTTTCCCCCTTTTCTTCCTTTTCACCCAATAAAACCCTGCTTTACTCACCCTTCAAATTGTCTGTGAATGTAAATTTTCATGACCATGGGACAGACAAGGATCCTGTCTTTAGCTGGGCTAAGGAAACGTCCTGCAACACAGGTACAGAAATGGTGTATGAAGAAGTGGGAACAGAAGAAGGAAAGGGAGTATGCTAGCTGAGCCTGTCCCTTTTCATGAGATAAACAATAGATTCCCAGAAGCCCCTCCCTATAGACTTCAATTTTGTCACCAATCTGGGTCACATGGCTACTCCTACCCATAAGAGAGCCCAAGGGAGTAAGCGTTTTTAACTGAGCCCATCATCATCCTGAATGAATTTACCTTCTCTTTGTAAAAAAGGAGTCGACATTGGGTAAGCAATGAATTAATCAAGACTGTTTCCTGAGCAGTTATCAAATGCGAGGGGTGGTGCAGGGTGTCATCTGTATGAGAAGATGTGTCTTACACCTTTCTATTATACAATGAACAAAGTGTTACTTAACCAATATGTGTTGATTTAGGTTAAATTCAAATAGGTCAGACGGAGGAGCCATAATTTCAATCAGACCCTGAAATTTAAGTGAAATGCAGGTAGGGAAGAATGTATGGAAGGATATTTCAACCTGAGACAATCATCTGAAGCTGTGGACTCAAGTTTTTTTCTACCAAACACACTAGACCAATGATATATTTAAGTGTGATGCATGTCACCCATTTTTAAGAAAGTGCGTATGAAGGCAAATGAAGGTAACATCACAAGGAAACCCTGGAATTCTCTTTGCTTTCTTTAAGACCCTGACAAGTATCTGTATTTATTTTTATTTTTTTATTTTTTTTACTCTTTGAGACCGAGTCTTACTCTGTCACCCAGGCTGGAGTGCAGTGGCACAATCTTGGCTCACTGCAACCTCCACTTCCTGGGTTCAAGCAATTCTTCTGCCTCAGCCTCCCAGGTAGCTGGGACTACAGGTGCGTACCACCACGCCCAGCTAATTTTTGTATTTTTAGTAGAGACAGGGTTTCACCATGTTAGCCAGGATGGTCTCGATCTCTTGATCTCGTGATCTGCCCACCTCAGCCTCCCAAAGTGAAGTATCTGTATTTGAAGTACTACCATTGACTCGTTCTATTGATTGTAGCAAAAAATGTCTACTTCTAGTTGTTATGGTCCCTTTCAATACCAAGGGAACTGCCTCTTGGAGATGCTTAAGCTTTATGGTAGCATAAAGAAAATGTTTCCCTTTATAAGTAGCACCTCACTGAGACTTGTTTCTCTGTCAAATGAATCCACTGAACTAATCTCTGCTTTTCTTTCTAACTCAAAACTGAGTGGATGTCAGCCATCCTAAAATAGGATGAAAGAAATTGCAATGTCTTCCTCTCAATTGCTATAGCAGGGCATGTACATTGACTAGTTTTGGACTGGCTTCATGAACACGTCCTGTGCAGTTACACAGGGCCCTGCACTTCGTTTAAAGCTCTGTTGCCACCATGTTGAAACTTGAGGAGTTTTTTGACAAGGAACCCTGTGTTTTCCTTTGTCATTGGGCCCACACATTATGTAGCTACTGTTATAGGCCATTATAGGAGAGTGACTAAGAAGTCAGGCATGGGGTAGGCATGTCTAGCCTAAATCTCTGGTCTAATTTCTACTAACTGAGCAATTTTCACAAATGATTTCACCTCTCTAAACCTCAGCTTTACCACATGTAAAGTAATGATGATAATTGTACCAACATCACAAAGTTGTTGGAAGAATCAAACATGATAATGTGTTTAAAAAAACACTGAGTACTGGCCGGGTGCAGTGACTCACACCTGTAATCCCAGCACTTTGGGAGGCCGAAGCCAGTGGATCACAAGATCAGGAGATTGAGACCATCCTGGCTAACACGGTGAAACCCCATCTCTACTAAAAATACAAAAAAATTCTTTGGGCGTGGTGGTGGGCTCCTGTAGTCCCAGCTACTCAGGAGGCTGAGGCAGGAGAATGGCGTGAACCCAGGAGGCGGAGCTTAGAGTGAGCCGAGATCGCACCACTGCTCTCCCGCCTGGATGACAGAGCAAGGCTCTGTCTAAAAAAAAACAAAATTAAAAAAAAAAATACTAAGTACAGCACCTGAAACATATCAGGTACACAATAAAAAACAGCAATTATGATTTGCTACATTTCATATATTAAATTTATTCAACAAAATATTTATTGAGCACCTGCTATGTGCCAGGCACTGTTCTAGACACTTGGGATAAGTCTGTGAATAAAATAGACCAAGATTTCCACCCTAGGCCTGGGAGAGGACCTTCACAACAAGCCCAGTGAATATAAGTGAATGTAATTGGAGGTAAGAGGTAAATGGGTAAAGAAAAAGCAAGGCAGGATAAACAGGGTAAGGGAGATGGGGAGGACAGTTCGCAGCATCAAATGAGGAGCTTCAGTGAAAAGACTTAAAGAGGTTAGAGAACTCATCTGGGAGAAAAGTATTCGAGAAGAGGTTTCCTCAGTAACGGAGGGCAATGCTTAACAGACCCTCCACTAAAAGTTATATTCTTCCCAGTAAAGGCCAGATAAGTCCATCCACCAGCAATCCCTCTCCACAGCACAGAGGAAATACTTTGTAATTAGTCATTGCTAAAATATTTTATAGAGTTGGAGGTTGCAACTCAAGCATTTGCATACATTTATAGCACCCAATTAGGGAAACAGTTCATTTTATTAAAGTGTAGTTTTGAGGAATAAAAACAGAGAAAGAACATTTGTTATTTTTATTTTTTATTTCTTTTTGAGATGGAGTTTCACTCTTTTACCCAGGATGGAGTACAGTGGGACGATCTCGGCTCAATGAAACGCTCGCCTTCCGGTGTTAAGTGATTCTCTTGCCTCAGCCTCCCGAGTAGCTGGGATTACAGGCACCCACCATCACACCCAGCTAATTTCTGTACTTTTAGTAGAGATGGAGTTTCATCACGTTGGCCAGGCTAGTCTTGAACTCCTGATCCACCCACCTTAGGCTCCCAAAGTTCTGGGATTACAGGCATGAGCCACCATTCATATAAGTATTTAAAATAACCAAGAGAAGAGTTTCTTCTGAACTGACAAGTCCAGGATGTGAACAACTGGGCCAGCATGGATGATGAAAGATCAAAGGCCCAGTAGGCATTAATGAAGAGAGAAGACCAAGACCAAGCCAGGACCATGTTGCTCCTCTCAGCCACACCTGGCAAAGCTTTGTCATGGGGAGGAATTGTTAGAAAGCACCAGAGCCACTCTGTATCCATCCTGTGGGCTATCGGTGGTAGGTTTTGCATAGCAAACAGTTTAGAATATTCTATTATATGTCATTTCAGAATATGTTCTGCTTAAGGTATAATTAAGTAGATGACCAATTGGCAATTACCACCATAATCCTGGTATCTAGGCTGAAAAGAATAACAAAGCAACCTCTTTTATAGAATAGATCCTAAACAAGATCTGCTGTTATGTGAGAGTGCCAAATTACCAAGTTAACCAGAAGAGGCGGAGGAAGAAGGCAAGCACGGCTAGAAGGAGGAGGAGAAGGAAGGAAGGAAAGAAGGAAGGAAGGAAGGAAGGAAGGAAGGAAGGAAGGAAGGAGGGAGGGAGGGAGGGAGGGAGGGAGGGAGGGAGGGAGGGGAGAGGAAGAGAGAGAGGATAAAAGCCACACAAAAATTTTGAGTTCCTAGTCATACCATTTGAGGCTTGTGTGTCCTGTTAGGGAAACCTCCTACTTTGATATAAAGAAGATGAGCCACAGACAAATTGTCAACTTATAGAGTGTTTAAAATATAAGTCCAAAACCTAAATATAATGGAGTTGATTTTAAATCTTTCACTGAACAAAAGTAAAAGAAACCATGAAGTGAGTATAATTTGACATTCCAAAGACAATATTCCTGCAACTGGTGTATGGGATCATTAGATGTTCACCATAGAAATTTCAACCTGGCATGGTGGTTCAGTCTCTGCAGTAAAATCTTAATAATTTAAATTCCACTAATGCACATAAGAACTGAGCTAAACTTTACCTTTGTACCATCTATGAGGAAACAGATTGCTTAGCAAATTAAATATGAATAAGGATTTAGATGGGTTATTTAACTTACCAAGAAAGCAAAACACTCCTTAGCAGCACCATTCACATTTAATGTATTAATTAAGGTAAAAATTAGAAAATTGTGTCAGTGTATATTACTGGCTAAAACTTCACTTATTTTAAATACAGTATTGAGTAATGTAGATCACACTTCTTTATTTTAAATTAGTGAACTTTATATCCTTTTAGGCAGATTCTAGGTCTGGCTAAGGCCCGTAGGAAGGAGCATCGAATTGCTTAGTCCTGGAGTTAATACAAATGATGATTCTGTCTAGTAATTTCTTCTCAAGCTAACTTGCCATGAGAATGGAGTCTCTGTTTTTCAACACATCTTTGAAAACAGCCTCTAAAAGGCTGACATGTGGCAACTGTCAAGCTCCCACCTGAGTTCTAGTTCCCTGGACATGGAAACTATTTTTAACCAGCTTTGCACATTTTTCACTAACAAATGATTTCTCCAGCTCCAGCATTGTGCCGTGACTCATCTGCTTTCCTAAGCACAGTCCACATGCAGGCAGTTGTTCTTGTCATAAATCCGCTGTGCCGTTTGGTCTCCTGTGTGATACTGTCTGTGACACATTAGGTGCCTTCCCTCTGCAGTAATACCCTCATTCACCATGCTCAGCCACAGGGTTTGTTTGAGCTGAGCGCTGGGGTTAATTGCCCACCTGTCCTTAGAGACTAGTCAGCTCTTCTCAGACGTCTTTCACGCTGACTGAACTTAGGAGACGACTACCCTAAGGGCAGTACTCAAAGGGAAACAACAAAGGGAAGGAAATGGCTGGCACTTCATCTTCTTTGGGAATGAAGGGAAGTGGATGATGTAGCCACAAGCTTAGTCACTTCCTCGAATCTGTTCAAGGATAATTGAGATGCATTAAATTTTTCTGAAAAGAAATGGGAGAGTGCTGAATTTTACCTGTTCCCTGAGTCAAAGGCATCCCTAGCAAGATAGTCTCTTCCCAAAACAAACACACACATAAGAACACATCAAGTGCAAAAACATAGAGAGCGACAATATCACTAACCATCAGAGAATTGCAAATGAAAACCACAGTGAGATACCATTTCATACCCATGGGATGATGACTATCAAAAAAAAAACCGACGATAATAATTGGTGAGGATGTAGATAAATTGGAGCCCTTTTGCATTGCTGGTAGGAATGAAAAATGGAGCAGCCACTGTGGAAAAGAGGATGGCAGCTCCTCAAAAATTAAATTCCACTTCTAGATATAAACTCAAAAACATTGAAGGCAGCATCCCAATAGATAGTTGCATCCTCATGATCATAGCACCATTACACACAATAGCCAAAGGATAGAAACAACCAACTGTGTTCAACTGATGACTAGATAAAACAAAAATATGGTACGTCCACACAGTGGAATGATATTCAGCCACATAATGGAATGGAAGTGTGATGCGTGTTACAACATGTATGTTGTACATACATGTTAAGGACATTATGCCCTGTGAAATAAGCCAGTCACGAAAGGACAAATACTGTATGATTCTGCTGTATGATTGTGCTGTATGATTCTGCTCATATGAGATACCTAGAATAGTCAAATTCATAGAGACATAAAGTAGTGGTGGTTGCCAGGAGGTGTTGGTGGGGGGATATGGGAGTCTTTGTTTAAAGGGTACAGAGTTTCAGTTTGAGATAATGAAGAGTAATTTAGAGGTGGATCGTGGTGATGCTTTCAGAACAATTTTTTTTTCTTTTTGAGTCTCGCTCTGTCACCCAGGCTGGAGTGCAGTGGTGCAATCTCAGCTCACTGCAACCGCTGCCTCCCAGGTGCAAGCGATTCTCCTGCCTTAGTCTCCCAAAGTGCTGGGATTACAGGTGTGAGTCATCATGCCCGGCCTTGCAGAACAATTTTGATATACCTAATGCCAGTGAACTGTACACTTTAAAGTGTTTAAAATGACACATTTAACGATATGTATATTTTACCACACGTACACACACACGCACACACACACAAACCCATGAAGAAGAAATGTGAGCAACGGGGCAGAGGGCTTCAGTAAGACTCATTTCTTTCGCAAAAGGGGAACTTACACGAAAAATTGCTTTTGCCTATTCCTTACAAAGTCAAAATGGAACTTGCCCTTCATTCTTACTGGTTGAAAAATCTTTCACAGTGTATTTGGTGAATTGAATCTTATCATAAAATCAGATAAGAATGTTTAGAAATCCTGTCCATTAAAGGAAATTATACAATTTTACAGGTCAACTAGATAAAATGTTTTCCTTCTATTTTCATAGTCCATATCAACTGTTTCCCTGAGGAAGGTGGGTCCATGGAAGGAACACCTTGGGTGCCATCTCATGTGTCAAGGCTACCTTGGCAGGGGCGGGGGAGCCACTGCCAGAGGCACCAAGCAGGAGGATGACCCAACACAGAACATGCCACCACTGATGCCAAGAGAAGCAGAACAGGGCCATGCCAGGGTCAAGGTGTACCTGCGCTAAGTTCAGACTTGTTAGGTGAGCACCTTGGGGCTGGGCTTGTTGTTTTTAACTAGTTGTGCCCTGCCTTCTTCGTGGCTACCTCTTGTCCATTTTATTTTTATATTTTATTTATTCTATTTTATTTTTTGGAACAGAGTCTCACTGTGTCACCCAGGTTGGAGTGCAGTAGTGTCATCTTGGCTTACTGCCATCTCTGCCTCCTGAGCTCAAGTCATCCTCCTGCCTCAGCCTTCCGAGAGGCTGGCACTGCAGGCATGCGCCACTATGTCTGGCTAATTTTTTGCATTTTTTGTGGAGATGAGGTTTCACCATGTTGCCCAGGCTGGTCTCAAACTCCTGAGCTTAAGCGATTCTCCCACCGCGGCCTCCCAAATTGCTGGGATTACAGGTGTCAGCCACTACATCTGGCCCTATTGTCCATTTTACAAAGGCCAGTCCAGTTAGTGTTTGTCAAATCAGGTTAAATAAGGTGAATTTATCTCTTTATTTTCTATAAATAAGTAATGATTTTTAAAACTATGAAAGAAAATTAAACCTGTAGTAACAACTCTTGTCAAAAACCTCTGTCGTTGAAAAACCTCCATAGTAACATTAGCCAGAAAGAGAAAGCTTTGAAGTAGGATGATTCATTTCTTTTATGCATATAACTGTAGCATGTTACATAATAGGTCTAGAGCACGTTTTATCTTGTTCAAAGAACATATAGTTCTAATCTCATGATGTAAAAACACGAACCATTTCATATATAATCACAGACCTCTCTATGGCTGTCTGTGTATTTGAGATGGAAAGTCTTTAAATTGTCATGTTTGGGCCTAAGAAACTAAGGGAATTAAAAATATATATATTGGCATGACAGCAGCTTGATAAAATTGGAGCAATTATTTTTGGTGAGTAGTATCACTGTCCTCTGTTGGGTGGTTTTTCAAGTTTTCATTATTAGGGCTCAGCAAACTTAAATGATTTTTCATCTTTGTGATGCGCAGCAGAATTTCACACTCAGCTTTCCGTCAACATCTAAATCAACATGAAGATAGGATTATTGCTTCTGCTTTCACTTGGTCCTCTAGCTCAGGGAGATTTCTGCTGTTTTTGCAGAGATTTGAATGACCAACATTCCCTAGAAAGCAAAGAACTTCACAAATTTTGTTTTGTCTATGTATTTTCTTTAAAACAACACTTTGAATAATGGTGACAGGGTATACGTTTAAATATTGGTTCTTTGAGTAAGTTTCACTGTTCTTAAAGTTATCTTCATTGTGTAACTTCCCTTCCTGAGCCTTGAAAGCCCACAAAGAATTTGCTAGGATAGAAACTACTGAGGTCTTCCGTTTCTGGAAATATTGTGGATAAGCTACTCTGGACAACCTGCCTTCTGAAATAACTTGAAATGCTGGATAAGCTTTATAAAAATCACTGAAAGTGCATCACTGAGCTGGCAATAAAGTAAGAAATCCAGAGAGGCCAAACATGCAGAGATGTCAGCAAGCAGCCAAGCTGGCTCTCACCCTGGCAGCAGGGCCAAGCCCCAGCAACTTGAAGCTTCGGCTTTGACAGATGCGTGGGGATACAGGGACAGAAAAGCAAAGACACCTGCCCACCCAAGGTGGCATCCTGATAACAGACTCTAATAAAGCTGGAATGCCACAGGACTATTCTCATTGTAAGAGCCTATCAGAAATAAACCTGCCTTACAGATGGAAACCACAAGGAAAAATGCCACTTCCAGCATGGGTTTGGGTGGAAGGGAGGAAAATTCTACTCCAACTGAAGTCGAAAGCTAGCTCTTGCAGATTTGCAGCTCAAATTCTCCCTACATGTGTTGTCCTACAAACTTTAAGCTAATAATTTATTTTAAGCATCATGGGTTGGTAATACCCCCAGTAGCCTAGAAGAAGCCAACACAGATACTTGCTGAATGAACCAGAAGGAATTATCTATCAATCCTCAAAAAAATTACTAATAAAACATGAACTTATAGTCACACACACACACACATACACACACACACACACACACACACAACAAAGAAGCCACCACACGCAAGAGCCAGCAGAAACAACACATAGCAAAATCAAACTCATGGTAATTTTAGATTTTAGATAATTTTAGATTTAGATATGGGCATAGACTAAAAATTAAGCATGATTTAACTATTTGAAAATATAAAAGCAATCAAAGCATGAATAAGAGACAGTAAAACAAATAGAGCTAGGGAAAGAAAGAAATATTTATGCTATTTATAAAATATAGCTATATATTTATGTGCCCCATATCTATTTATTTAAATTATAAATATATTTATAAATAAATATATATTTATAAATATATAAGTAAGTATAAATATATTTACAAATAAATATATATTTATTTATAAAATATAACATATAAACCCTGAAGGACTCACTAATAGTGGATTATACCCAGTTTAAAAAAAAATTAGTGCAGTGGCTCATGCCTGTAATCCAGCACTTTGGGAGGCCGAGGCGGGTGGATCACCTGAGGTCAGGAGTTCAAGACCAGCCTGGCCAACATGGTGAAACCCCATCTCTACTAAAAATATAAAAATTAGCCAGCATGGTGGCAGACGCCTGTAGTCCCAGCTACTTGGGAGGCTGAGGAAGGAGAATCTCTTGAACCTGGGCAGCGGAGGTTGCAGTGAGCCAACATCGTGCCACTGCACTCCAGCCTGGGCAACAGAACGAGACTCCATCCCCTCTCCCCACCACAAAAAAAAAAAAAAAAGAAGAAGAAGAAAGACAAGAAATTAGTGAACTGTAAAACTGATTTGAAGAAATTACTCAAAATGCAACATGGAGCAGCAAAGAAATGAAAAATGTAAACAGTTAATAAGGGTCTCAGAGACTAGATAGAAAAGAGCTCATATACACCCAGTTGCAATTTATTAATAGAATAGCGAGAATGAGAGAGAGAGGAGATGTTTAAAGAGATAGAGGTTCCAAAATTGTAGCAAGGTATCAATCTTCAGATTTTAAAATCCAAACAAAATATAGTGGACATATTTATTAGAGTCATGTCATTCTCTGCTTAAAAATGATAACCATTTATTGATAGAGTACTATGTGCCAGGTATTATCACAGTATTTTGTAATATGGAGTGACTTCATAGTCACAGACTCAGGCATGCAAAAATGTGTCTTTATCTTTGAAAAACTCAATGCGATGTTTTGTCTCCAAGCTGTATTCTGTCTGCTGAAGATATTTAATTCAGTTGCTTCCACGGAAACTCAGTCCATTTGAGTGAGTGAATTCTCTGTCAATTCAGACTTGCAACTCAGTCACTTTCAGGTTGAAATTTCCCTCTTACTTGTTCCCCAGCCTTTGTCCCCACAAGGTGTGGAGTTGTCGGCTTTTGTACTCAAGTCAGTAGTTTTCAACCCTGGCTGCCTATTAAAATCAGCCGAGATGCTTTTGAAAACTACCAAAGACCAGTCTCCCCATGTAGATATTTTGATCTCAAAGGTCTGGGGCGGAACATTCTGCAAGGCTGAAAATCCCTGATCGAAGCATGAGATGGGCTCACTACCGCAGGTCCACCTGGCCTCGTCTGGTTCTTGCCCAGCAGGTGAGCAGCAGCCTTCTCAACTTTAACACACACGAGCTCCCTCTGATCTCTTTACACTGTAGATTCTGAGACAGAAGCTCTGGGGTAGGGCCTGCAATTCTGCATTTCTAACACATGCGCAGGTGATGCTGATGCTGCCAGTCTTTGAGCACCACACTTGAGGTAAATAGCAAGGGAGGACAGAACAAACCAGATCTGTGGTTCTCAACCTTGACTCCACATTGAAATCACATGAGGGTATCTCCCCTCAGGCTGCCATAACAAAGTACTGTAGACTGAGTGGTTTATAAACAACAAAAATGTATTCCCCACAGTTTTGGAGGCTGGAAGTCCGACTTTGGGCACCAACATGGTGGGGTTCTGGTGAGGGCCCTCTTCCATTGTAGATGGCCGACTTCTCCTTGTATCCTCACATGGCAGAAAGAGAGCAGGCTAGCTCTTGGTCTTTCTTTCCTTCCTTTTTTTTTTTTTTTTTTTTTGAGACAGGGTCTCTAGGGTCTCACTCTGTCGCCCAGGCTGGAGTGCAGTGGTGAGATCCTGGCTCACAGCAGCCTCGCCTCCTGGGTTCAAGCGATTCTCCTGCATCAGGTGCCTGAGTAGCTAGGGTTACAGGTGTGCACCATCACACTCAGCTAGCTTTTAGTGTTTTTAGTAGAGACAGGGTTTCACTATGTTGGCCAGGCTGGTCTTGAACTCCTGACCTCAAGTAATCTGCCCCCTTGGCCTCCCAAAGTGCTGGGATTACAGGTGTGAGCCACCATGCCCGGCTTCTCTGGTCTTTTCTTATTAGGGCACCAGTCCCATCTTAATGGCTTCACTCTCATGGTCTAATCACCTCCCAAAGGCTAAACACCATCACATCAGGATTAGGGTTTCAACATATAAATGTGGGGAGTCCATGGTAAGGAGCTTTAAAATATAGTACAGTCATGCCTTGGTATATGCGGGGGATCAGCTCCAGAACGCCCCTCCACCACCACATAACCAAAATCCACGCATGCTCAGGTTCCACAGTCAGCCCTGAGGAACCCGTATATATGAAAACTCCCTATTCTCCAGTTTTGCATCCGGGGAATACCGTATTTTCCATCTACTTGGTTGAAAAAAATCCGTGTATAAGTGGAACCATGCAGTTCAAATTTAGGTTGTTCATGGGTCAACTGTAATGCCTGCAGAGCATGGTCAGAGATTCTGAATGATGAGACCAAAGTGTGGCTCAGCACTGAGAATTGCCGAAGCTCCCATGATGGAGAACGTCTGTTGTAGAAGATGGCCTAGGAAATCTACCGATGCTGACACTGCTTCCCCTGGGCTCCCTGGTTCTGGGGATCTGCTCAGATGACAGCTGCCACTCTAAGACCCCTGCAGGCCCACAGGCCCTTCACTATGGTGTCTCTCTCTCACATTCTGCTGACTTTTTCCTCCCACTGGGGACCTTGGGAACTCTGAGACGTGCAGCAGCCACCACCCTCTCATTTGGGAGATGCAGGAGTCCTAGGGCAGCCAATGATCACTCACCCTGCTCTTCACCATCCTTAGGACAAGCGACTCTAGGATGTCTCAATGGGCCTGTGGGAGAGGAGACTTCTCTCACATTCACCAAACTTCACACTGAAGAGGCTGCTAGGACCTTTTCCTGCCCTCTCAGATTTGCCTTGGCAGGACAGGACGACCCATGTCTAAGTTTTCTTGATGCTTCCAACTCTCATCTTCCTCCCTGGATCAGGGACAGGGCTCTCTATCTCACTGGGGATGGAAAGCATGGAAACTCTTTTCTCCCTGTTCATCCCCCCTTTTATAGGTGTTGTCTTACAACATCAAGGTGCTTTTAAATTTAAAAGCAAAGCAACTGGTATAGAGACACAGAATGTGTGTGACTTAGCCAAGGATACTTGGTCAGTAGGTGAAGAGCCAGGAGCCGGGAGCTCACTCTTGTCACCGCCACCCCCAGGGGTGTCACAGCAGCCTCCTCATCACCTTCCTTGTCACCATGCCCTATTTTCTGAGCTAACATCTGGTACCTTTAAACTATACATCAACCCTCCACATGTAGCTTAGGGTGCTTCAGAAGGCTGAGGACGGAGAAGAAACTGAGTTCACCGCTCACAGAAGAGAACATATTCTCTGTTCCTTTCTTGTCACTCATTCTCATTCTTTTTGCCTCACACTATTCATGCATGTATGAGAACAAAGGGCATTCTCCCCAGAATCTTCTAGCCATATAAGCAAGTGAACTTAAAAAAAAGATGGATGTATTTTTAAAAGATTAATGAGTTCATCATGGCCTGAAAACCAAAATCTTGATGCTGAAAATAAAAATCTCTGTCAAAACCTTCATTCTGGTGGTAAATATTCCTGATGCTATATTATATGTAAAAAACTGGGACATAGAAATGTAGGTGTATTAATTCAAGATTAGAGGAGAGAGGAAGGCCTGTGCTCACATTAAGAATAACTGCTTGGCATTACAGAGTCTTATTTCCTTTACAGTCATATAAGATTGCCAGGCTCTAGTCAACAGTGATGTGAATTCAGCTGTGAGTCAAAGATATTTTTACAATTCATAATCTTATATTTTTTTTGTTTACTTGTGGCAAGGAATGATGTTGGGTAATTCCAGCTGTGACTGCACAAGGCAAATATCTTAGGCTGAATGATACCATATGGCTGACAAAAGAGTGTGTGTGTGTGTGTGTGTGTGTGTGTATGTATGTGTATGTGTGATTTTCATGTTCCACTGATCCCAATTATAAGGAAAGATACAATATGAAAATATTTTGAAACAGATAAAATTCATCTCTGTATGAAATCTCTTAGAAGCAAAAATTTAAGTCACTAAGAACAGTAATTCTAGAATAAGTCATTTCAGAACTGAAGATATTTGTTGCAGGATGCTTTCTTGGCCTCATTTCTTGCCCAAAAGCTGTGGAAAGTTAAGGAAAGTGGAGTGAGAAGTAGCCTAGTAATAAAGCTCTTGTTGGCTCAGGGACTCACATACTGACAGTTAACAAAGTCAGTGTAGCCCTCTGGGTTCTGGAAGGGCTCACCTCATTGTTACTAGAGAGAGATTATTTTCTATGTTTCATGACGTCAGAAAAATAAATTAGTCATAAGCCTCTCCTTACTACACTGCATAAAGTATTTTTAAGTGTTTAATGTGAATATTTAGTATTTAATATTCACATTGTAATCACAGTATATGTAACTGTGTGCCTGAATCTGTCTTTTCAGTGGTTATGATTTCCAATGTCTCCCATATATGGCATGATAAAGAATTATTAACAAGTGCTAGTGAAAAGAAACATCCTTTATGTTTATGAAGCTTGTTAGACGTTCAAAGCAAGTCTCTTCTGTCTTCACACGACCCCTTAAAACTATATATTCCCTGCTTACGACGTTTTCTTGTTAGAAATTAAAGAACTTTCATGTGAATGAAAATCAAAGTGTTCATATGACAAGGGCCTAATGGGTATTGATTAATTCTATTTAAATTCGATTGCTGAATTTAGGATCAAAACTTGACTCAGGGGACACAGGATGATGGGACAACAGGGGTTGGGGGACTGCCTACATAGGCGGGAACTTCGGTGGGTTTTCCACCAGCCTCTGCCTTTTCCCTCTACTGCAAAAGCTGGAAACAAATGGGGATTGACTGATGCTATGGTGGGTAAAACTTTCCTAGCCACCACTGGGAGGAAAATAAATTACTCTCAATCTTACATTTCTAGAGCCAAACACAGTTGACCCTTGAGTAACATAGGCTTGAATTGCAGGGGCCCACTTATATGTGAAACTTTTTCAATCAAAGTTACGCCACGTACCTGTCCCTCCTGCTTCCCCTTCCACCTCCTCCACCCCTTCTGCCTCTGCTACCCTGGACAACAAGACCAACCCCTCCTCCTCTTCAGCCTACCCAAGGTGAAGACCATGAGAATGAAGACCTTTATGATAATCCACTTCCACCTAATGAATAGTAAATATAACTTCTCTTCCTTATAATTTTCTTAATAACATTCTTTTTTCCAGCTTACTTTATTGTAAAAATAAAGTATACAATACATATAACATACAAAATATATTTTAATTGACACATATATAATCGGTAAGGCTTCTGGTCAATAGTAGGTTATTAGTAGTTCAGTTTTGGGGGAATAAAAGTTATACATGGATTTCAACTGTGTGTGAAATTCCATCTGGGGGCGCCCCTAACCCCCATGTTGTGCAAGGGTCAGCTGTACACCCAGTATCCCTCAATTTAAGGCCTATCTGCTTAATCACAATAATTCAATCATAGCCAACATGTTTCTGCCTATTATATAGTATGAGCTCAGGAATTGTGTCTACTTTGTTGTATCCTTAATACTTAATATAGAACCATGTACACAACAGATAATCTAAAAGTCTTTGTTAAATAAAAGAATAAATAGATTTTCATAGAATCGAAAGACTGGAAATCTATGGATCCAGGAAATCTATCCCTTAGGTGGTTTTGAGCTGCAGGTAACAGAAAACTCAAAGTAACTTCAGAGCTGATCAACGGAGAAATTCCGTGATACCAACAAGTCCTAGGGTTTCTTCATTTCTCACTCTGCCCTCCAGAATGTTGGCTTCCTCGTGATTATCTTCTAGATTTCAGGGTGACTTCCTTGAGGAAATGCAGCTGCAGGATTCCCTGTTTCTGTTTGGAGAGAGAGAAGCTACCAAGAGTTCTTCCTTTCAGCCAAATTGAGCTGGATCAGGCCACCTGCCTGTTTCTTAATCACTATCTGACCACTCAGGTCTGGGTCCCTGATGCAGCCACACATGGGGGGTATAGGATTAACATGATTGATTTAACCTAATCAGCGTCTACTCTGAAACAGATCTCTTCTGCATACCCTATTGCTCTTCTGCAATGGATGAGAAAGGGGATGCATTTGGGGAATCAACTGCAATGTCCACCTAGAGGAAGAGGTGCAACTAGAGATTTAGATACATCTTTCACATCCAAATAAAGTGACGGTTGTCACATTTTTCCAATCAGTGCTGGAATTAGTAGTGTCTCTTTACAAATATGAAAAGTATCTCCAGCCAGGCGTGGTGGCTTACGTCTGGAATCCCAGGGCTTTGGGAGGCCAAGGTGGGCAGATCACCTGAGATCGGGGGTTCAAGACCAGACTGGTCAACATGGTGAAACCCCATCTCTACTAAAAATACAAAAATTAGCCAGGCATGAAGGCAGGCACCTGTAATCTCAGCTACTCAGGAGGCTGAGGCAGGAGAATCACTTGAACCCAGGAGGAAGAGGTTGCAGTGAGCCAAGATCGTGCCGCCGTACTCCAGCCTGGGCTGGGTAACAAGAGTGAGACTCCATCTCCAAAAAAAAAAAAGAAAAAAGAAAAGAAAAAAAACTCTCCATCAAAGGTCTATGCTATGGATACCTAGAGTGCTCTTCAATGCCACACAACAGATGAGCAAATCTGGAGTTTAAATTATGGCTACTGTTTCTTTACTATTGTTATTATGGCTGGGGACCCAGAAACTAAGTGTTCCTTTATTAATCGATTCAGAAGAGCTTGAACCTAAGACATGGCTCCGAGGAAATGGATATCTGCTTCACCAGTTCCTCTAAGTCCCTCTAGATTTCAAATCTTGTGCAAAGCATACTTAGATGAGAAGTACAGGAAGAAAGCTCAACAGAGCAAGCCAGTTCTGCAGAGAAAATTACTCACCGCTACTTGCATGAGGACAGAGAACATAAATGGAATGAATGGACAGGGCTGGGCTGTCCCCCAGGAGTCAGTTCTTGCCTAGGTCTAAGACAAGAAACACAGAGTAAGAAGATGGAACTCGTGCATTTGTCTTTGAGTCCCGCTAACCCCACCCATTAGTAAAATACTGCCCAGTGAAGCCCAAATACACCCAATAATATTATCAACTTATCCTCCCTTGTGGGGGACACAGACGAAGTTCTGGTATTAGATGCTCCCCTCTCATACAGTTAGGATATATTACAGATTAACTGACATCTACAAAGCACTTGACAGTTTATATTCACAAGCACTCTCTTGAGTTTTTCTTTACCCTTATTCTGTGCACAGTGACAACTACTGCCCATTTTACAGATGAAGAGACTGAGATTCAAGACTAACCAGATTTTATCAATTCCACAGCATGTGCTCATGGGACACTAGACTCTGAAAAAGGAAACCAAACTATCTAAATTTAGAATAAATTGTTTAATAATTGCAAAGGGAAGAAGGGAGCAATAAGGGTCAGCTTGTCTAGAAGCTTGTCCCTCAAAGTGAGCTCCAGGGACCAAAAGCACCAGCATCACCCGTGAGACCTTGTTAGAAATGCAGAATTTTAGGCCCCAGCCCAGACCTGGTCCACCTGAATTTTAGTAAGTTATCTAGAGGATCCAAAAGTACATTAAAATATGGGAAGTATGTATCTAGAAGGGTCTAGAAGAGATGGTACACTGTCTGGGGCATTTTATCTTCTACTGGAGATCAGCAAGTGGGGACCGAAGGGAGAGGGTATGCTGCAAGTACACTGTATGGATGGACTTGAGGATTCAGGGGTGACAAGATGCTTTCTAGGGAGTCAATGATGGGCATTAGACAGTCATACAGCACAGACTAAGGTCTCCTCTATTAGCTTCTGCCTCTGTGTTCAGGGAATTTCTATGCTGCCCAGACTGATAAAGCACTTCACGGGAGTGCTCTGGACATATTTTTGTTGGTACAAGGTTGGCAAGACAATTATTCAGCTACATCTTGGTCTTCACCTTTGCTCATGCAAAGTCTGTTACCATGATTGCAAAAATCTTTGCAAACTGCAGGTCAAACTCTCCAGGCAACAGGTAAGGAGATTTTTATATTTTCTCTTTTCTCTCTTATATAAAAGGAGAGGCAAGAGTATTTCTTCCTGCAGATTGTAAATTAGTTCATGCCCTATGGAAAGAAGTTTGCAGATTTCTCAAAGAACTAAAAATAGAATTACCATTTGACCCAGCAATCAATCTCATTAATGGATATACACCCAAAGGAAAATAAATCATTCTACCAAAATACACATGCACATGTATGCTCCTCACAGCACTATTCACAATGGCAAAGTCATGAGATCAACCTAGGTGCCTATCAACAGTGGACTGGATAAAGAAAATGCAGTACATATACAGCATGGACTACTACTCAACCATACAAAGAATGAAATCATGTCCTTTGCAGCAATGTGGATGCAGCTGGAGGTCATTATCCTAAGTGAATTAAACACAGAAACAGAAAACCAAATACCACATGCTCTCACTTATAAGGGAGCTAGACATTGGGTACGCATGGACATAAAGAGGGAAACAGCAGACACTGGGGACTCCAAAAGAGGGGAGGTGGGGACAGGAGCAGGGGTTGCAAAACGACCTATCGGGTACTATGCTCCTTACTTGAGTGACAAGATCAGTCACACCCCAAACTTCAGCATTACACAATAAGTTCATGTAACAAATCTGCACATGCACCCCCTGAATCTAAATTTTTTTAAAAAAAGAATATTCCCTCCTACAGAAGTGGTAACAGTTATGATCTAGCTTCACCATTTCCTGAGGCAAGATGAGTACACTGAAGTCTCTTTTCAAGAAAAGTTATCCCAAGAAGTCCAGTGTGCAAAGCATGCAAAGGGATGATAATAATAATCATAAAAATCAAGTCTTCCAAGAAAATTGGATTTTAATAACTGCTCTGTAAGGCTGGCATAGCCATCTGAGGTAAGGGAGGGGCCCAGCATATACTAGAGGACCAAAGACTAAAGAGAGTCATTTCTGCTCAATTACCTTCTGTAAGTTCACACAAGGAATTGTGTTTCATTTTTATGCTTCACAAAAACCTTCAGAAAAGACAGATTCTAAAAGCCAAAATATCCCCCTCCATAAAAAGCCCTTTCACATAATCAAGGCTTTTATTTCAACTTTTACAATACTCTTTGCCCTTCTGTGCTTTGTCCTGAAATCTTACAAAACCAAGATTTGGCTCTTTTATAATTCATGGCATGTGATGTTCTTGGCCCTTGAAATTTCTTTAGAAAAAAAGTGATTACATAGTTCAGTTCTGTTGCATGGGGCAGAGAGTCTTTATTTTTCCATGAAAGTCAAGGATTTAGACTTTTCCTGATAAAGTCAGGTGCCTGTATATTGCTGTCTCAGAGCAAAGTCAAACAAAGGAATATAATCAAGTGTCACTATTTTGTTTAACTAACTGGGTACGAGACCAGAGTAAAGCAATAAAAAGTTTGAGTTATGGACTCCACTTTAAGGAAATACAATTTTATTGCTTTCAAGTATATAGAAAACTCAAATTAGGCCAATCAAACAGTGTCAGATAAAGGTCCTTTGAGGATTTTCTTTAGCAAATAAACAAGGAAGAAGTGTAATGATCACAGTTCACTGACTAATTAATATTCTCCATTACACGAGTTTGTTATTATTACACTAATGCCACTGGTTTATTATCAGCTCACCAATACTCCTGATTTATTTTTATTCCTTAATAATCCTGCTTCTATAGCAAAACTCCCCCGTTTGTTCATTTAAGTGATTGTAAAATTTTCCGTTTAATATTTTTTACACTTTTAATTTGCCCAACAAAGGTTGATTTCAACTTTACCACTTTATAGTCAAGATTTAAAGGGAGACAATGGGTCTGTAGCTAAATGATTTTTAACTCTAATTTGATGATTTTTTTTCTATCAATGTGGTTTAGTGAGGGGAAAAAATGGAAACAAGACCTGAGTAGAAATCAAATTATTTACCCTCCCTGATCTTATTTCTTCCTCAGATTGGGACTGCAAGATACCTCAAAAGATTGTGTTACGATGAAATTGGATTAATGTATATTAGTATTTTGCTTACTGTTCTGTTGACAGAGAGACACTATTCAAATGTTGGATATTATTATTAATAATACTTTAAACTCTGGATTAATGAAGCCCAAGTTAATGACGTTTTCTTTTATGTATGAAAAGAACTTGTTCAGTCAGATATTTTTCTATGATGAATCACTCCTTTTCAGTAAGGAAGGTTATTGGTAATTCCCCTGTCTTTTTCAGGCCTCTCGAGCGCTACCCTGTTTGCAAAGTATTACCCATGATTTAGAAAAACAAACCTCTTTTTGGAGATTCAAATTAAGGTCTGCCTTCTCCAAGAAGTGTGCTGTGATTACTTCATTTCAGCTATTTCTCTCCCTCCTCTGATTGACTACACCCTGCAATTGGATGAAATTTAACAAACACAGACAGTCTTGACTGAAAGACTTTTCAACTTTATGATGGTGCAAAAACAATATGCATTCAGTAGAAGCCATACTTTGAATTTTGAATTTTGATCTTTTTCCAGGCTAGCGATATGTGGTACGACATTGTCTCATGTAGCTAGGCAGTGGCAGCTCCCAGTCAGTCACTCAGTCACGAAGATAAACACCTGATACTCTACAGCAGGCTGTGCTGCCCATGATTTTGCCCAGCTTTAGGCTAATGTAAGTGTCCTGAGCACATTTCAGGGAGGCTGGGCTAAGCTATGATGCTCAGTTGGTTAGGTGTATTAAATGCGTTTTCGACCTACAATGATTTCAACTTCAGATGGGTTTATTAGGACATGGTTAAGTCGAGGAACATCTGTACTGAAAATGCTCTAAGGTTAAGACACCGTCCTGGATGCTGGGGTAGGCAGTGAGGAGTGAGAAGGTCACAGGCTCCAACATGAAGAGAGGGCCAAAGGACAAATCCAACAGAGAAGCTCTCCAGGCCCCAGAATTCATAATCTACTGAAGGGCACACGTCGGACATTTACACCATATGAGGCAAGTAGTGGTAAATGAAAAATAGAAACAAAAAACATTGAGTGTGCAGAAAGAAGAGATTCATTCTGACTGAGAGCGTCCAGGAAGCCTTCTTAAGGAGAGGGGATTCTAGCAAAGTCTTGAAAGGTGTATTCAATCTGGGGAAGTAGTTAGATCTGCGGTTAGACCCAAGCTGCTGGATCTGGGGTAGGATTGCAGAACACTGGGGAAAGGAAGGAAGCTGGATCATGGGGCATCTAGTGGGATGGACTATTGACGCAGGTAGACACTTGTGTCCCTAAACCAAAGTGTGCCAAGTATCACCATTCTTTACTCTGCTTGAAACAACTTAACCTAGACTCTGAGCTTCTATGTCACCGAGTAGGTGGAAGTCCCATCTCAGCCATGACAGGCTTCTCTCTCTGTCCCTGGGAGTATACAATGCTTTTAGGGACCACAGAAAAAAGGAGCAGAAGCCTCTGTGCTCCAGTCCGTCACAGTCAGCACTGAGGTCTTCAGAGTCAAAGCCTGGGAGATCACATGAACGCTTGCTTCTTTCAGACCGAGAGTGAGGAGAAGGCATCTTTGCCTTGGCTGGCATCCCAGGGCCACAGTTCAGCCTCTCTAGACCAAAATTCAGCCATTTCCCTCTTAGGCCTTTCACCTTCCTGGGACTTTACCCAAGAGGTAGCCACTCCCAGGATGTCTATCTCCTCTCTACTTGGGAAAAATCACCGACTCTCTCCTCTTCTAATTTCTAAGATAATGCTTTAATCTTCCCACCTCAGGGATCGCTATAGTTGTATGAGTCCATCTAGGCTGCTATAACAGAGTCCCATAGACTGGGTGGCTTCAAGAAAAAACATCTCTTTCTCACAGTTTTGGAAGCTAGGAAGTCCAAGATCAAGGTGCTGGCTTATTCAGTTCTTTGCAAGGGCCTTCATCCTGGCTTGGAGACAACCACCTTCTCGCTCTGTGCTCACCTGGCCTGACCCGGGTGGCAAAGAGAGCTCTCTTCCTCTTCTTCTCAGGGCACTAATACCGTCATAAGGATCCCATTCTCATGACCACATCTAAACCTGCTTATCTCCCAAAGGCTCCACTTCTAAATATCATCATAAGGGGTTACAGAGTCAACACATGAATTTCAGGGAGACACAAACACTCAGTCCATAACAATAATGTGTGCAATGAGCTTAGGTTTTTGCAAACTGCGGGAATGCTGTCAGCTCTGCAATGCAAGGAATAGAAACAGTCCAGCTCTTTATTTGAAACGGGTGGAAGAGAGGAAATACAGAAAACAAAGCTCAAAGTAACAGTATCTCAGGAAAGAAATCAGCCACGTAGCTTATAGCTTTTCTCATATGGCTGTATTTTGCTGTTACTTCCCTTTTTATTTGGATGAATTTTCAACCCAACTGTGTCATATATACCTTGAGGCCAATAAATATGCTTTACATCTTTTCATCCCCTGTGGCACTCAGGCAAGTTGTATGATTAGAGAAAACGCTGATGAATTTTTGTTGAGTGACAAGAAATTAATGTTCTCCAAGCCTCCCAAGCATACTACCCAGAGCTGGCTCTATGTGGAAAGCAGTCTACGGCTTCTCATGAATATGGTATTTCCAACCATGTCCCAACACACACACAGATGTACGCACACACACTCCTTAGAGCACACATCAATCAAAAAATAAGAATCTCAAAGTCACAGAAGAGTTTCTCATTTTGGACGTTATTTCCCTTTTAGCTTTAGGTGATGGAGAAAGTGGCATTTATTATCACTGCAAAATGTTCTAATTTGCTGTGTGATCTTCATATGGGTTATTTACCCAATAGAAAAGGTATCAGATATAGAAGAAAGACTATGCCTCCTTGAAACCACATTTCCAAAGATTGCTGTAGTTGAGAGTCAGGAGGAACAGTAAGTTGGATAAGTCTTCATTATCATTATAATTTAAACCCAGTCTATAAGATCCCCTTCTTCTCTACAAAAGCACATGCCAGCTAGAATACACACACATGCGTGCGCACCCACACACATACACATCAACTAGAATTCTAAATAGATGTTGTATTGGTTTCCTATGGATAGAAATACATTTGTTGTAATGTTACTACAAACTTAGTGGCTTAAACAACAGAAATTTATTCTCTCACAATTTTGGACTCCAGAAGTCCAAAATCAGTATCACTGGGCCAATATCAGGGTGTTCGCTGGGCTACACTCCATCCTGAGGCTCTAAGGCAGGATCAATTCCTATCCTCTTTCAGCTTTTGGTGGCTCTAGTATTCCTTGGCTTGTGGCCACATCACTCCCATCATCCAGGTCAACATTATTGAGTCTCTCTCTGCTCCATCTTCACATTTTCTTCTTTTCTTACGTCAGATCTCTTTCTGCTTCCCTTTTATGAGGATACAGGTCATTGCACTTAGAGCGACCTGCATAGCCCAGGACCATCTCGTGACCTCAAGATCCTTAATCACATCTGCAAAGCCCCCTTTTTCTTACCAATTCAGGTAACATTCACAGGTTCCAAGGATTAGGATGTAGATATTTTTGGGAGGCCACTTTTCATCCTACCACAGAGGTGTTCTTATACCAACTCTGGAGCTCCCCTAAACTGTAATTATTAACAGGACAATTATCCAGTGTGTAGACTATTTGGACATTTTGCTTTTCTATTTTGTTATTCTCTGGCCTTTCTGGGCCACATTGTTCTAAGAGTAGAGAGATGAAACTCAAAGAGTCAATTTAACAATTAAATTAATGAAAGGTTGATGAGTAGCTTTTCCTTGCATTGCAGCTCTGACAAATGGTTGATGAGTAGTTTAATTAGTTGGCTAAAGTGAATATAATATTACCTGGGATTTGTTTATTCCTTGCTCAATTTAACTCAGATAATCAAGAATCAATAATAGAGAGTTGGGAACCCAAAAGGTAGATCAAATAAATCATTCATTTTCTTTTTATGTTTTCTTTAGACTCTTCTCTTGCTAGTTTCACAAATTATAAATTAATGAACCATGCAGAAGTAGACTGTGAAATCTGTCCTCACAGGCAGGAGTCTCAGTTCTGTTTCTGTTTACTCTGGAATTACTCTGGCTAGTCACTGTGAGAAGTTTGAAAAATGATAAGAATGAATCTATTTATTTCTTTATATTACACTAGGATTCTTTAAACATAATGGATCTAATGAATCCAATTTCTTTGTTTAACAAAAACTTCAGAAAGTGCTTTTGTATTTCTAATAAATATTTAATGATGTGGGTTTAAATATTTATAAATTCATTCATTCATTCATCTGTTTATTCAGCCACTATTTAATCAATGCCAACTGTGTGTTTGCCACTGTTCTGGTCACTGGGGTACCTTAAAAGTCTGAATGTGCCTTGTAGTACTCTTAAAGCAACGCTTAAATACTGGGAGAATCTAATTTATATGAGTTGGTTTGCACTCCTAAGATCCTAGGAAGAAGGATGTTAAAGAAATCTAAGTCAACATTGGCCTTGACTCACTCCTTCAGGTATCAGGCAGCTCTAGCAATGCTGTGTTGTGGATAGAAGCGCCTCTTTCCAACTCCCACTAGCCTGACTGCATTGGATAGAAAGCTCTGATATGGTTTGGCTATTTCCCCGCCCAAATCTCATATTGAATTGTAGCTCCCAAAATCTCCATGTGCCATGGGAGGGACCCCATGGGACATAATTGAATCATGGAGGCCGGTCTTGCCTGTGCTGTTCTCATGATAGTGAATAAGTCTCACAAGATCTGATGGTTTTATAAAGGGCAGTTCCCCTGCACAAGCTCTCTTGCCTGCTGCCATGTAAGACATGCCTTTGCTCTTCCTTCACCTTCCACCATGATTGTGAGGCCTCCTCAGTCATGTGGAACTGAGTCCATTAAACCTCTGTTTCTTCATAAGTTACTCAATCTCGGGTATTGCTTCAAGCAGTATGAAGATGGACTAATACAAGCTCTAAAGTTAGGATAGTGACTGGAAGGCCCCCTTTGGAGGGTTTAAACTTATGTTTCGACTACCCAACGTAAAATGAAGATCTGATCAATTAACCAGATGATTGAATTGAGGAAGATAGCCAACCAAAGTTATTCTAACTTTGGAAAGAAATTTTTTTCCACCTTCACGTTCTAATAGATGAATCAAAAGAATAGTGATTATTATCACATTAGCAGTATAAATGCCTATGTGATTCAGTGTTATAAATACACACACTTCAATTTTGCCTAGGTATTTTCATTATTCTCTGTACCTCCATCATAACTCCACTGTGTATGCTTATGATTTTTATCATTATAAATAAGTTATTACTAGGACAATAAACTTATTTATTTATTAAAACCCTTCATTTAGATGGTTGTATTAGGTTGTATTTAATCTCTTTATTAAGATGGTTGGCTTTCTGAATTATTTTGATATGCACTGAAAACAAGAAGTAAATAAATATAACTTAGAAAAAACAGTAGGGCAAGAGATTGAAAAGAAGGTTAGATTTCACCATCTTGGCACTGAGCGTGTATTCATCCCAGAAAACAGGAATTCTCTTCTTTTCAGAATGACTATGTTTTGGCAGGCAAAACTGCCACTAATTTATTGATTTCTTCTCTTCCTGTTAAAAAAAATAGTGAATATTTCACTTAAGCCTAACTTGTAAGTATCAAGACAAAAATACTATGACATCATCTTAGTATTTTTTTGAGTTGACATTTGCAGAACTCAAACATCCTATCTACTTTTTAACCAAGGATTGTGTATTATTGAAATTGGGTGGCTGGGTTTTACCTCTTTGCTCAGATGTGTTTGTGAAAACCATTAAGGGCAGGTATGGTGGTTCACACATATGAACCCAGCACACTGGGAGGCTGAGACAGGAGGATTACTTGAGCCCAGGAGTTTGAGACCAGCCTGGGCAATAAAGGAACACCCCATCTCTGAAAAAATCTTTCTTAAAAAATTGGCCAGGCATGGTGGGGCATACCTATAGTCTTAGCTATTTGGGAGTCTGACATAGGAGGATTGCTTGAGCCCAGGAGTTTGAGGCTAAGTGAGCTACTCTTGTGCCACTGCCCTCCATCTTGGGCAACAGAGAGAAACCCTGCCTCTAAAAATAAAAATAAAGAAAAGGGTTGAGTACAAATAAGCATTTATTGGGAAACAGTTATCAGTTTCCAGCCTTTGATCATCTTCCATTCCTCCCCCTGAATATTTCTTCCTGAATGATTGGTCAGGTGACAGCTTTAAGACTTAGCTCAAACCTGTTGGAGCCTGGCTGTCCAGATGACCTGGTGTAGCTGGAAAGGATTTTGCCCTGCATGGATGTGACACTGTAGGATGATGTCAGGGGCTCTAGGGTGGGACAGAAACAAGTGGAAACTGGATCTGCCTGTCACTAGCTACTTGACCAGGGCCAAGAGATTTTTCCCTTTCTGAGTTGCCAATTTCTCCACTGTGAACTGCACACAGTGGTAAGTACAGTGGTCACTGAGTGCGTGTAGCGGGCCTGCTGAGAGAATTCATTTAACCTTCTTCAGGCTCAGGGAATGCCCACCTAGTGGGGCTTCTCTGCATCCTATTCCTCTGGCCCTTGTCCCCGTCCTCTGCACTCTACCATGAGGAAAATCAAACTGAATTTTGATTCAGTTTGGGCCGTGTCTTTAACAGAAGCCCTATCTCTCGCAGTCCTGTACTTTGTCTCTGGTTAGTGCACAAGGATTAATGTACTTCAGGTGTTACCTTTTCCTTTGGACTGTGAATTCCGTAAGGCCACGGAGTTTGGCACACTCGTCTTTGTCTTCCCTCCATCTTACCCAACACCTGGAGAGGTACAGCCATTTCATAAGTGTAGGCTGAAATGAAATAAAATGAATGTAGTACATGCCAGAAGGTTGTTTCTTTTAAATACGAGTATACATGAATCTATGCATTCATGCGTGCATCAAATTTATATTGATTACTTCTTGTGTGAAAGATCTCCAAGCTCTCTCCTCAGCTTCAAATATGTAGAAACCTTCTGTTGAGCTGATGAGGAAAAAGAAACATAAATTTTTTAAATGACTGGTCTAAGGTGATTAAGTTATTAAAATGCTTTTTTAGTGCAAAACACTATTATCTATCTATGCATATGTACCTTTTCTTTCTTTTTTTTTTTTTTTTTTTGAGACGGAGTCTCGCTCTATCGCCCAGGCTGGAGTGCAGTGGCCGGATCTCAGCTCACTGCAAGCTCCGCCTCCCGGGTTTACACCATTGTCCTGCCTCAGCCTCCCGAGTAGCTGGGACTACAGGCACCCGCCACCTCGCCCGTCTGTTTTTTGTATTTTTTTTAGTAGAGACGGGGTTTCACCGTGTTAGCCAGGATGGTCTCGATCTCCTGACCTCGTGATCCACCCGTCTCGGCCTCCCAAAGTGCTGGGATTACAGGCTTGAGCCACCGCGCCCGGCCATGTACCTTTTCATACCAGGTTCAGACTCTCTTTTCTACTTAGGTTATGGGGAAAAGCTCATCAGCTTCAGTTGAGATTTTCATTGCTTTGAAGAACTCATTCCTAATTTTCATTGCCTTAAAAAATGATAAAAACTTCTTCGTTATTTTTATCACATTTTTGTCACATGCATTTATTGTCTTCTCTGCAGTCTCGCTATGCATCTCTCAACAGCCTCTTGACTCCACTGTGTTTTTGCATTGGATCCTCTGGGGGAGTAGAACAATATGGCCAACACTCACATAGCACTTATTGTGTGTGAGGTATTATATTGTAAGCACTTTACACTTAATAACTCATATTTATCTTCTGAGGTAGGTTAAGAAAAAAAAAAAGGTAGGTAGATAGTTTTTGCATCTGCAAAGCCCCACTTTGCAGATGAAAAAATTGACTTTAAGTAACTTGCTGAAAGCCCCACATTTGGTAAGCCATGGAGCTGGAATTTGAACCCAGGCAGTCTGTCATTAGAATCAGTGCCCATGACCACCATGCTCCACAGCCACAGGGTACAATGAAGATGGTGCATTGGACACATTTGAATGTAATCCACATGCAGATAGGGTTTGCATATGCTAGTGGGAAAACCCTTTGAATACTACCAGGACTCTATCATCTAGTCAATCTGTAACACCCAGAGGGAGTTCACATTTTTCTGTACTGCCATCCGGTGTAATGTCAGCTCTGTAGTCAGGCACAGGAGGAGATATAGTGGTGGATACTCAATAAGTACTTACAAAATATGAAGGATCACTAAACAGGAAAAGCAGATATTAATACCTTCACCTCTGTGGTTGTAATCAGTAGTCCTCCCTTTCATGAGATAAGGAATTACTTTATAATGTCAACGTTTTTCTATAAATCTATGTTGGGCCATTCTTGCATTGCTGTAAAGAAATACCTGAGCTGGGTAACTTATAAGAAAAGAGGTTTAGGCCGGGCGCGGTGGCTCACACCTATAATCCCAGCACTTTGGGATGCTGAGACGGGTGGATCACCTGAGGTCGGGAGTTCAAGACCAGCCTGACCAAAATGGAGAAACCCTGTCTCTACTAAAAATGCAAAATTAGCTGGCCATGATGGCACATGCCTATAATCCCAGCTACTTGGGAGGCTGAGGCAAGAGAATCATTTGAACTCGAGAGGTGGAGGTTGTGGTGAGCCGGGATACGTCATTGCACTCCAGTCTGGGCAACAGGAGCAAAACTCTATTTCAAAAGAAAAAAAAAGAGATTGGACTGATGACGAGTCTGCAGGGTGTACAGGAAGTGTGGCACCGGCATCTGCTTCTAGGGAGGCCTCAGGAAGCTTAAAAATCATGGTGGAAGATAAAGGGGAATAGGGACTTCATATGGCGAAAGCAAGAGCAAGGAGAAGAGAGCCAGTGGTAGGAGGAGGTGCCATAGTTGACAACAACCAGATCTCGCAAGGATTCACTCACTAACAAGAGGACAGCACCAAGGCATGAAGGATCTGCCCTGATGACCCAAACACCTCCCACCAGGCCTCACATCGAACACTGGGGATTACAATTCAACATGAGATACTGGGGGGATAGCCAAACAAGATCAGTATCCTTGAATGCAGCAGAATGTAGTGATCCTCTCAAACTGAGTGTAAGGGTTTGCTGTACAAAGCATATTACTCATGGCCTCTTTATTTACACTGGTGTGTTGTAATTTAAGTTGGCTGTTGCTGTAGTTTGATGTTCAGCCACTTGCAATCTTGGCTAGCTAACATAAACTCAGACGTTTGGAGTCATACAGAGATTCTTGTTTCCAATGTAGTATGTAATATAGTGACTTGGTGTGGGGGTGTCAATTTGATGACTTCAATATCTGTTACCTAAACATATAAAAAAAAATACAGTCTGTTTCAGTCTTATAGACTGTTATAAAACCAAATGAGGTCATGCCTGTAAACTGCTTTCAGCTCTTTGGTGGAAAATACATTATAAACAGTGTGTCTTCTTCTTATACATAATAACTTGCTGCCAGGGAAGAGCTCAAAATTACTTTACATGGAATAGAAGATATTCATGGAGGTATTTGGAAATTTATGTCAGTCTCCCTTGTACTTATTTTTGGAAATGGCAATTTTTCCCAAATAAGACATAGAAACTTATATGGGCAAATGTGGACTGTTAGAATAAAGTTTTCCTTTATCTAAAATTCTTCCCAAAACTAGACAAACAAGTAAAACCAGATAGGGTGTGTGTGTGTGTATGCGTAATTTTTATGAGAATTACAAATTGGGTCTGTTGATCTCAGGAGCTGTCAATCACTATATAATCAGAGAAGAAAATGTCTTGATGCTAGTATCTTTGTATGGTGGTTGTTTCTGAACTATATTGTATTGCTTTCGTATCATGCACATTGATATGTACACTGAGGTTCATTCTGCATTTGCAAAATAACTCATGAACAAGCCAATGTTCAAGATAACTCGAGTGAAAATAGCATCATAAATGTGTAATAACTATCTAACTATACTGGATCCTGCATGTTGGGAATTGGCAGAGGCCAGTCCTGGATGTGCTCGCTCACTAACTGGGATCCTAGGTTGTTTGAGAACCTGGAGGCAACGTCATGAGCAGGCAACACGATCGCTCTGACTGACCCGGCAATGAGGCACCCAAAGCCCCATCAGAGGCTTTGGAGATGCCATAGGCCAGGTGTGAGACTGAGATGGGCACCAGATGAGTGACCAAGGGCCTGGCACAAAGGGCCCTGCATGGATTTAGCAGAGCATTCCTCAGCCATTTCAGCTGGCTTCTATGCCTACCTGCTTGAGAAGATTTCCCTCCTTGGCTACTTAACAGGCACTAGACAAACTCTGGCCAGATACTTGGAGCAAACAGAAGCAGTTCTACAGATCTGTACTGCAATTATTTGCTTTACACAGATAAATAAAAACTGGGATCAAAACTTTGTTCAAGAGAAGTAAGTTATTAATCCCCCCAGAATTTTAAAAATTCGTTTCTGAATCAATTTCATTAGAACAGAAATAAGTCTACCTCAACGGGACAGATACGGAGAATAGTCTGAAATGAATGGAAAACCAGCTTGCAGTGCTGTCTGGTGGGTGTTGATAACAATGAGGTGCTTCTTTTACCAAAGCAGTGTGTCCAGGGCAGGTGACATGCTCAGAGATCAGGGTAGGGCAGGACGTCAGGGGGTGCCTGGCCAGCAGGAAAGATAATTGTTCATTTTACAGTTTGACCCCAGGTCTAAAGAATCTGCCCAGGGCTGGCCTTGAAGAAGGTTGCATTGTCCCTGCTTTCTGGCAAAGGTAGACTTTCTTTTTTTTTTTTTTTTTTTTTTTTTTTTGAGGCGGAGTCTCGCTCTGTCGCCCGGACTGGAGTGCAGTGGCCGGATCTCAGCTCACTGCAAGCTCCGTCTCCCAGGTTTACGCCATTCTCCTGCCTCAGCCTCCCGAGTAGCTGGGACTACAGGCGCCCGCCACCTCCCCCGGCTAGTTTTTGTATTTTTAGTAGAGACGGGGTTTCACCGTGTTAGCCAGGATGGTCTCGATCTCCTGACCTCGTGATCCACCCGTCTAGGCCTCCCAAAGTGCTGGGATTACAGGCTTGAGCCACCGCGCCCAGCCGACTTTCTTATTTGAATCCTAAAGGCTAAAAGAAAAAGAAGAAAAAGAAATTGTCATTAATAACTGTTGGTGACCTAAAACGTTACACGTCATTCAAACTAATATTCCTGTTGAATGTTGTTATTACATGTCACTCAAACTAATATTCCTGTTGAATATCGTTATTTAATTACATTCAAATGATTGACTTGCTTATTATACTAATGAAAGAAGGAAAAACTGGTAAGTGTAAACCTATCAGTGAAATGGTGCTTCTGACTCAAGAGACTTATCAGTAGAATGACACCATAAAGTTTTCACCTCAAGTAAGGCAAAGCCATATAAGGAAAAAATTCAGCCGGGCATGGTGGTTCATGCCTGTAATCCCAGCATTTTGGGAGACCAAAGCAAGTGGATTGCTTGAGCCAGGAGTTCAAGACCAGCCTGGGCAGCATAGTGAGACCCCTTTTATTTTTATTTTTTATTTTTTTTTATTTTTTTTGAGACGGAGTCTCGCTCTGTCGCCCAGGCTGGAGTGCAGTGGCGCGATCTCGGCTCACTGCAAGCTCCGCCTCCCGGGTTTACGCCATTCTCCTGCCTCAGCCTCCCGAGTAGTTGGGACTACAGGCGCCTGCCATCTCGCCCGGCTAGTTTTTGTATTTTTAGTAGAGACGGGGTTTCACCGTGTAGACCAGGATGGTCTCGATCTCCTGACCTCGTGATCCACCCGTCTCGGCCTCCCAAAGTGCTGGGATTACAGGCTTGAGCCACCGCGCCCGGCCGAGACCCCTTTTAGTTTATTTTTTGTTGTTGTTGTTGTTAGTGCTTATCTATGTCTTGTCATATTTTTACCCCAAATACACTATTTGTATTAACTATTTTCAGTTCATAGAATGTAGATGTATTTCCATGGCAGTAAGTTTTTCTGTATAACCCATATAATCATTTCAATGGGTGCATTATATTCTATAATATGAATCCCTCATCATTTAGCTGATCTTAATTTTAACCTTTTTATTGAACATCCAGGTTTGCTTTCTCTTCTTGAACAAAATACAGATGGTAATTCCTATGTATATCTTTGTTTTCTTGCTTAGTGAGGGTAGAAACAAGGTCTCTTGTTTATTGCTGCATTCCCAGGAATTAACAAAGCACACAGTAGACATGTAGTATAATAAATATGAACTGAGTGAATTAATGGCCTGGTTGTTTCCATAGGATTAGGAGTGGGACTTGATGGTAAGGCAGGCAGCCTGGTGATTGCGGTGGTTGAGCTGCTTGTGGCAGGGACCAGAAGTCATCTAGGTTTGCTGACGCTAGAGGTTGCCTGGGAGAGAGGAAGAGGCACAAAACTGGAGTTGACTTCTTCAGATATTCGCTGAAGGCCTACTGTACACATAAGGGCAGGAAATAAAAATCACTTCCTCTCTTGCTTTGTTTTTCCAAAGTGGTCAGTCTCCCTCCTGCAGGAAACCAACGTTTGAGGCCAGTTTCAGGCCAGTGTTCCTTGTCCTTTTCACCCTGTTATGCCAGCAGTAAATAGAGAAGAATGGCAAAGAGCCTACCAGATTTGAGTCTCTACTTACTACTGGCTCTGTGACCTTCAGTTGCCTAATCCCTGGAACGCTGGTCTTATCTCTGCAATATAGGGGTGATAATAACAGCTAATAATAATAGTTGTTGTACCTTGCAGGGAGTAAGAGATTAAGTGTTAACTATTGCTAGCTAATATTATTATGGATTCAGTAAGCTTCCATAGGTTCCCTTTCATCCTTTTTCATGAGAGAAAGCCACTGGAAGCCTCAGACAAACCAATTTACTGACACATGTGTATATGTTGAGTTTTCTAAAACACAATCATTTTATGAATTAGGGACCATCTGCAGCTACACTGGTTGTACAGTAACACACTCTTTGATTGAGCAGAGAAATTTTTGTTCTTGTTCTCCTAGCTTTTAAGTCATGCTTTTTTACCACATAGCTATTAATAAACAACAGTGCCTGGCACCTTGGTGGAAAGAGTCACTACTTACCAACACCCCCAGCCCTACTCCCGCCCTCTTACAGTAGGAGACGAGGTCTGTATGAGCTCAATGGAAAGCTGTTTCTGAGCTTGGGATTGGGAGAACAAGCTGCAAAATATCATTTGCGGGGTCCAGAATTTCAATGCATGTTGCTCTTTCAGAATAGAATAAATTGTTCATTTCTTCTCGGCTGACCACAGGTAACTCAAAGGTAACCCTAAAACCTCGAAAGAGAAGGAAGGAAAGTGAGCCCTGATGCGGAATGAGCAGTATTTATATTACTGAAAGATGTGGAGCTCTGAATATAAAAAGATAGAGAGTTAAGGGCCAGGCGCTGAGGCTCACACCTGTAATCCCAACACTTTGGGAGGCCAAGGCAGGTGGATCACCTGAGGTCAGAAGTTTGAGATAAGCCTGACCAACAAGGCGAAACCCCATCTCTACCAAAACAAAAACAAAAATTAGCCAGGCGAGGTGGTGCATGCCTGTAATCTCAGCTACTCAGGAGACTGAGGCAGGAGAATTGCTTGAACCCAGGAGGTAGAGGTTGCAGTGAGCTGAGACCATGCCATTGCACTCCAGCCTGGGCAACAGAGCAAGACTCTGTATCCAAAAAAAAAAAAAAGAAGAAGAAGAAGAAGAAGAGAGAGAGAGAGTTAAAAGACAGAGAGTATGGTTTACTTTAAGAAAAATTCTTGAATTCCCCACCAAAAGATCTTTCTTCTTTTCTTTGAGATGAAGTTTTGCTTTCGTTGCCCAGGCTGGCATGAAGTGGCATGATCTCGGCTCACTGCAACCTCTACTTCCCAGGTTCAAGCAATTCTTCTGCCTTAGCTTCCTGAGTAGCTGGGATTACAGGCGCCTGTCACCATGTCCAGCTAATTTTTTTTTTTTTTGTATTTTTAGTAGAGACAGTTTCACCATGTTGGCCAGGCTGGTCTCGAGCTCCTGACCTCAGGCGATCCATCTGCCTCGGCCTCCCAAAGTGCCAGGATTACAGGTGTGAGTCACCACGCCCGGCCCCAAAAGATCTTTAAAAATGGCATTTCTTAGAATCCCATCAAGTTCAAAGGTGTAGAGTTAGAAGATGACAGGTATATGTCTCAGGGACTTACCAACTGGAGCAGGAGCTGCAGGCTTCTGGTGGTAGACAGAAGACCAGGTCGTGTGTTCAACTTGAATCTTGGTGATGGGGCAGGTGACCATTCCTCTCTTGAATTTAAGGAGCCATTGATAAAACAACTGTTAATATGTTAAACACCCACCTTGGAGTCACAGAAGAAACTCCAGGTATCGCCCCACCTAAATCTCTATTAGTCAATTGTAACAAAACAGGCCATTATAGGTTGAACATCCCTAATCCAAAAATCTGAAATCCAAAATGCTCCAAAATCTGAAACTTTGTGAGCACTAACATGACACCACAAGTGGGAAATTCCACACCTGACCTCCTGGGACAGGTTGCAGTCAAAACATAAACTTCTTTCATATGCAAAATCATGAATGATGTTATATAAAACTACCTTCAGGCTATGTGTATGAGGTCTGTATGAAACATAAATAAATTCTGTGTTTAGATTTGGGTCCCAACCCCAAGATATCTCATTATGTATAATACAAATATTCCAAAATTTGAAGAAAATTCAAGGAGATTTCAACTCTTTCCAGCTGTCTTCTTCCATCCCCTAGCACAGAGATTGCTATCATCAACAATCACTTCTATTCCAAGCCCCTTCTTGGCAAAAGTGTGGGCTGCCAGAGCAAAACTGGACTGTCATAAACATATCTATACCAGGCAAGTGAGCGGCTGCATGGATTCACCAGAAAGACCACCACGGTCCCAGTGGACTCTGCCCTATGAAACTCTCTTGACCATCCTCAGAGAAAGATGTGTTCAGTGTAATTTGGCCCTGTACTACTTCCAAAGACCTTCAGTTACCAAGCCACAGCACATCCAAGCTACCATCAAAACATAATGAGGCTGGTATTCTAAAATGTTCAAAAAAAAAAAAAAAACCCGAATAATCCAGCCCTTGGTATAAACAGGCTTTTATTCTCAAGTCAGGAAGATAAACTGATACATATGCTTCCATTAAAAGGTTGACAAACTACTAAAAGTATAGCATATGTACTTAGAATGTTTGCTTTCATCTGTGAGGTCAATATCAACTGGATTTATAATATTCCACACTTCAGATATTGACACTGGGATGAGTGAAAAATAACTTTATTAAAATGTTTTTTTTATTGTACCCTTAAAAACAAAAACAAAAAGGGGCTGACTATTCTGCAAATTTTGAATACCATTTAAGACCTCAGAAAGTCTGGAGGGAACCACAGCTTCCAAAGCCTGCTGGCAACGTCAGCCTAAGAGAGTAAGTGGCATGCACAAGTGACTGAATCAAGACCACAACAAAGTATGGAAGAACTGGGCGGACAGCATCAGGAGTATTGGCAGGAATTTGAAAACCACCAGACTGGTTCCCATTGCAGTGTGCAATAAATAGTCTTCCCTTTGCTTACAGTTATAGTTTGCTGCTCCCTGTGAAGAAGGCCCTCCTTCCCCTCTTCTCTCCTTGTCCACCCCGCTTAGGTGTCTCTTTCATTGATGGTAAATAATGAAAATCCTTGGCAAGGTATAATCATAGCCTGATGACCACACTAAGTATATGCATTTGTACATCTGAGGGTCAGGGCGATGAAGAGGGAAACCAGTCCCTCTGTAATCAAAACAACTTGATAACACATATCATATATTGTAAATATTTAAAACACAGTTAACAAAAATATTTCTGATATTTTACTCCCTCAAGGGCATAGGCCCTTTGTTCAACAAATACCATGACTCCCTTTCTTCTAAAATGTATATCTGAATCTCTTTTCAGACACGAACCTCACTTTGTTTATTACCTTTGATTTCAAAATGTACGTTTGAGGCCGGCACAGTGGCTCATGCCTGTAATCCCAGCACTTTTTGGAGCTGAGGCAGGTGGATCACTTGAGGTCAGGAGTTCTAGACCAGCCTGGCCAATATGGTAAAACTCCATCTCTACTAAAAATATAAAAATTAGATAGGCATGGGGGTGCTCACATGTGGTCCCAGCTACTCAGGAGCCTGAGGCACAACAATCGCTTGAACTCAGGAAGCGTAGGTTACAGTGAGCCAAGATGACACAACAGCACTCCAGCCTGGGTGATAGAGTGAGACTCCATCTCAAAAAAAAAAAAAAAAAGTATGTTTGAATCTGGTCTCAAAATATGTACTAGAGTTTGTATTGTATGCTTATTAACTTTTGAGTCCAAGGATTATTTTCTTTGTAGACTGCAAAACAATTTCCAGAAAGGTGGTGAGGAGGAGGGCTTAGGTTGTACTCAAAATAGAACACTTGGAAAAATTACATGTTATGAATTCAGAGGGAGCTGTCACCAGGCTGGTGGATGTCCAACTCATTTCTTCCGGAATGTAGATTTTTTTTTAAGGGCATGGCAAAAGCCATATTAAAAAGAAATTCACTAGTAGCAGGAGTATGTGCTAACACAGACCTTCAGAAGATTTAAAAAGCTTACTTAACGCCTTCATACATCCAAAGCATGGAAGTATGAACAAAAGTGTTATGAAGAGCTGCTGAGTCCAGTTACCATTCTTTTTTCAAGTCTCTTACTTTAACAACACCTACCTGTGTTTTTCCATTTACATTACAAATTAGAAGAAAGTTAATATGAGACAGACCCTTGCTTACTTAAATGGCAAGAGTGAGGGCAAGAGCAAAGCCAGTTGATGAGTTAAGTTGTTTATTATTGCCTGCATTTACTCATTCATTCATTCCTTCATTCAACACTGAAAGACTGCCTTTTGTTGGGCCAGACCCCATGCCCAGCGCCATATAAATAAGGCTTTGTGGGGTGAGATAAGGAAAAATTAAAGTAAGTACTATATGATAAGCAAAATAATGGAAGGAGATGTAAGAGAAGTACAGAGAAAAGATGGCTTAATTCTACTTGGGAGAAATTACTCAAAGGAGATCTCTGGGGACTTCAGCTGGCATTAAAGAATGAAGATGTCTTTCATTGGGTTTTAGAGGGAAAGAAGGAAGATTCTAGGCAGAGACAAGAACAAGCCCAAGTGCACAGAGACGTGATTCAGCATGGCACACTCAGGAAATTTCAACTGTCACTGGAGCACAGTTTGCAAGGGAGAAAGCAGCAATAGATGACGCTAAAATTTCAGATAATATCCAATTGGAAGTCAAAGTTATTTTTGAAGCAATGGAAGCTGTGGAAGGGTTGCTTGTAGGATATGCTCCGGTCAGATTTTCATTTAGAGGGATCAGTCTGGTGACAGTCTTGGGGTTGGATGAGAAGGAGAAGCAGCAGAGAGTTAATCGGCAATAATCCTTGTGACAGAGGGTGGAGCCCAAGCAAAGGCTGAGGCAGTGGGATGGGGAGAACGTGTATTCAGTAAATATTTGGGGGTAGCATCAGCAGGTCTCTAGCCGTAGATGGATGGTACCATAGGTAAAGGCAGAAAGTTGAGATACCTGCAGCAGTCTCAGTGGCTGGCTTGTATTCATTATAGTAGGCCAGACTAGTGCTTCTCACACAGTTATAGGGAACTTTTACTTTCAATTTGTGATCACACTCACTGTCCATGAGTAGTATGTCACTCGTGCCATATGCAACTCACTACAGGAGTTCATCAGTACTCAACCCGGTTATACCCTGCTCAACGAGATGAATCCACTCATGACACTTAGGTATAATGGTAGTATCAAATTATTATAAAAGCTTCTTAATGCTGTACTCTCGAAACTATGCTTCTCTCATTGTGGACTAGTAATAAATTGTTCACGAATCAGCACCAATTCGTGAACTACACTTTGAATAACTAGATTATGATTAAAAAGTACATTTAAAATCGTCCCCAAATCTCAATGGCTTAACACAAGGGAAGTCTGTTCCTTGCTCACTGTTCACTTAACTGTCTGCACCTGATTGATAAGTGGTTCTCCTCCACTTGGTGACTCAGAGACCCAGGCTCCTTGCACATTCTGATGCACCATCCTCTAGGGCCTTCTCTCGAACTAGATTCATCTGCCAAAAAATAAAACAACATGGAGGAGAAACATCTACTTCTTAAAAACTGTGGCCCAGAATGGCTCATATCACTTCCACTCACATTCCGTGGGTTAGAACTCAGTTGCATGGCCACACCTAATTGCAAAGGAGACTGGGAAAGGTAGTCCAGTATTATACCCAGGACAAAGAGGAAGTGAACTGGGGGGTTGGGAGACAGTCCACGGACTCTGACACGTGAGTATTCTAGATGGTACTCAGAATGACGGTGCTAACAAACCACATAATTCCTTCCAGAAAATATGTTCAGCCTGAGGTGCAGTGAAGCCAAAGACAGACTCCTCAGAGGAGCTCAAGGCTTCCCCACAGTCCTGAGCTTCCACCTATCTCACAGCTTTGTTTGGATTAGGGACAGTTCAGATACAAGCGAAGGCACATCTATAGCTTCTGTGCAAGGCATACGTGCATGGTTAATTAAATATGCAAGGAGTGCCACATGCATATGCATGGACACTCAGAGGTTGTTTATTACCTTTGATTTCAAAATATATGTTTGAGGCTGACATATTGTGAATGGACTGGTTCACACTGTGCAGGAATAGATGCCCCTTTAAGCCCAAAGATTTACAATCTTCGTATCTCTACATACGGCTTTTATCTTGGCTTTATTTGGCAGTCTTGCGAGTCAAAATCATACCTTTTGAGGTGGGTCAAGTTGATTGTTCTTACAAGACAGACTAGGGGCTTGGAAAGAAAAACAAGATCATTTACAACAAAGGCTGAGACTCTAAAACGTTCAATGTGGATTTAGTCTTATTTATTCTCCACTTATTCATTGACTAAATAGCCTCTTGGTTCATTAGTTTTAAGTGCTACAGCTAAATCATTCACATTTCACAGAAAATGTATTGAATGCGATTTAAAATGTCACCCAAATAAAGAAATGTAAAAATGTCACCACCACTCTCTGAGTCCTCTTTATTGCTTTTCCCAATTCAACAACTAGTTTCCTTTACTACCTTTCCATTTTCTCTGCAATAGCCTAAAAATGGAATTGAGGCAAACATTTTTATGGATCATTGGGTTAAATTCCAGACACTTAAGGAAAAGGTTGCCACCCTCTTCAGAAAACAACTCCTTGTGCCACTATGTGACAAGGCATCAAATATTTTAATACAATTGCTAAGAAGACAGTAGTTTTGGACCTGGCACAGTGGCTCATGCCTGTAATCCCAGCATTTTGGGAGGCTGAGGTGGGTGCATCACTTGAGCTCAGGAGTTCGAGACCAGCCTGAGCAGAAAAGTGAAACCCCGTCTCTAAAAAAAGATACACAACAATTAGCCAGGAAGGGTCGTGCATGCCTGAAATCCCAGCAACTCAGGAGGCTGATGTGGGAGGATGGCTTAAGCCCGGGAGGCAGAGGTTGCAGTGAACCAAGTTTGTGTCATTGCACTCCAGCCTGGGTGAGAGAGGCAGACCTTGTCTCAAAAAAAAAAAAAAAAAAAAAAAAAGGAGGAAGAAGAAGAAGACAGTAGTCTTTTGTGGAGGTGTGGAGTTGGAATCCCTATCTGAGCTTCTCCATCTTCTAGCTCTGTGACCTGGGCAAGTGACCGAATCTGAGCCTGGACTTCCTCTTCTGTGAGATTTGGGCAACCCCACAGGGTTGTTGTCTTCAGTCACATGTGACACCAAAGCCTGGCATGTGGCACACACTCAAGGAATGGTGGGTCTACTATTGTGGCAGTGGTTTGTGTCCATCAAAGAGAGACTTTAGAGGCCAAACTCCACTCTTCAATCAGTAAGCATCACAGGGATCTACCATTGTCCACTGTCTCCCAGTCTCTATTCTGGGAAGGACAGGGAGGAAGCAGAGCATGGTTACTGTCTTGCTGCATGGCAGGGTGTATCCATTTGCTGGGGATGCAATAGCAAAGCACCACAAACTGTGTGGCTTAAAACAACAGAAACAGTCTCTCACAGTCCTGGGGGCAAGAAGTCTGAAATGAAGCTGTTGGCAGGGTTGGTTCCTACTAGAGATTCTGAGGGAGAATCTGCTTCCTTCTCACCCACCTTCTGGGGGCTGTTGGCAGTCCATGGCATTCCTTGGTAGGTATGTAGCTGCATCACCCCAGTCTCTGCATCTGTCTTCACATGGTCTTCTTCCTTGTGCATGACTGTGTCTCCTTTCTCTCTTTTAAGAACATCTGTCATTGAATTCAGTCTCACATTCTAATCTGTTGTGAATGGATATGATTTGGCTGTGTCCCCACCCAAATCTCGTGTTGAACTGTAGTTCCCATAATCCCCAGTGGGACTGTTACAGGAAGGGCCCAGTGGGTGGTGATTGAATCATGGGGGCAGCTACCTCCATGCTGTTCTCGTGATAGTGAGTGAGTTCTCATGAGATCTAATGGTTTTATTTGGAGCTTTCCCCAGCTTCGCTCTGCACTTCTCCTTGCTGCTGTCATGTGAAGAGGGACACGTTTGCTTCCCCTTCTGCTGTGATTGTAAGTTTTCTGAGGCTTCCCCAGCCATGCAGAACTGTGAGTCAATTAAACCTCTTTCCTTGATAAATTACCCAGTCCAGGGTATGCCTTTGTTAGCAGCATGAGAATGTACTAATACATGAACTCATCTTAACCTGATTACATCTGCAAAGACTTTCCAAAAAAGGTCACACTCATGGGTCTGGGAGTTAGGACTTCAACATATCTTTGGGGACCATCACTCAAACCATAACACAAAGGACAGCAAAGAAGCAGCCATTCTTTCTCTTTGTGGTGTTTGATTTCCACGGTGCCCTGGAATCCCTTTCACCCATTGCCTTGGCAAAGGTGTAGCAGGGACAAGAAAGCATTTCCCAGAGAGAATCTAAGGCCAGTTAACCTGCACTAAGCATCACTTGGGCCACTTACCCGTTGAAACTAGAGCAGCGCCTGGAAGCATCTTGGATGAAAGCTCACTTCCCTCTTTTTTCCTTGACAAGTTTCAGAGAGGAACCTGGTGTTGTCCACGGCTGTCTCCATATCTTCTTCCCTTTGTGCTCTGTCTCACCTCCTGCACTGAGGGATAGTGGCAGGGACATAGAAATTTTTCTCCAAGAAATATGCTCTCTACTTCCAACACTGCCCCATGCAGCTAGCAAGAAGTTCTAGGACTCAATCATACGAGATCTTTCTCAAAATCTGCTTAACTATCTGCATTAATAATCAGCTTGAGGTCGGAATGGGTAAGAGTTGGTGGTGTTCATCAGCACTGCAAGGTTAGTATACATTGCCACACTTCAATTCCTATATTTTCTCTTTGGTCGTTAGGCTCGCCTATGTGGAAAGAAAGACATACATGACATGAAACTTAAAAAATTATTTGCATGCATGAATAAAACATCATTTAAAAGTAATCAAATTGTTTTAATAAAGTTTTTTTATTCTGAATTGTGAGCACATTGCGAGCAATTGTGAGGGCCTGGGATAAAGAACAGGTGCTTGCAGCAGCTGTTTAAATTTTGTCAGGATCAGCAATGACCCCAAAGCCTGTGGCAATTACCCTCACTGACAAGTTGTCTTAAAAGATATGAAAATAAGGGGGCTCACCTTCCCAAATTCATCTTAGACACCCATTTTCATTGTTGTTAACATGATGCTTTTTTACAGATAATCAAAGGGAAGTAGGCCGTGGTGTCTGCGTTACTGACTTGTTGAACTATTACTGCTTTACTCAGCCTTTCTTTGTAATTATGAGGTGAGAATAAAAGGTGATAAAGCACAGGTTTTCTGGAAACAGCAATGCACTTACATTTCCCATTCGTATCTTGCTGGGCTCTTTTAAATTGTTCAGAGCCCTCAAGAGGGGTCACATTCACACCAAAACATTCGGACCAAATGAAGACATAAACAATGCACTTTCTCTAATCGTTGAACCCAGTCAGATAACATCTGATATAAAGCACAAGAATGAAGTCAGCCTGCAGAGGATTAAATCTGCCAGGCAGCACAGCTACAGATCAAGCTCGCTTCTAAGGTCAGACTCAAAGACCAACAAAAGACCAACAGGTGTGTAAAGTCTGGTAGGTTAAAGGTCTTCCTTGCCGTAGATATAGCATGGGGGAACAAGAGAGCCAAAGGTTTTGTTGAGACTTGTTAACTACAACTATGAGAGTTAAAAGTTGAGTTTGGATGTTGCTATACTTAGCTTATTCAAAGGATTATCTTATTTAGTTTTCTCTACCACTCAGAGATCTTTAAGATAATAGTAATAAGGCTATTATCTTAAAAGGCAAGTACCAACATGGATTCCAAGCACAAAGAAATTATATCAATGGAAAATGTAGCAATTTTAACTTACTTTAGATTGTTAGATATATTCTATTTTTACGCCAAAATGAAATGCCCAAAGGAAGAATATGAAATCCACGTTATTTTAGTTATACAGGAAGCTAGTCTATTCTTGCTGTTATTGTTTTTGTATGATAAAACTTATAAGAAAATGAAACTATGATTTTTATAAGAACAAATAATAAAACATCTAGAAGCACAAAATATTTCCCCCTTAAAAAATATTATTTCAAAGTAAGACTGGAACTGTTGTCTTTAAACTGAGTTGTTTCCTTGTTTAGTCTGATATATTACTGAAATTTACGGTTTTATCCTAAGGTAGAATTGACTAAAATTTAGCATGTAGAGAATATAAAGATCTTTAAATAAACATTTAGAACTTAGGCACGACCAGGTGCGGTGGCTCACACCTATAATCTCAGCACTTTGGGAGACTGAGGCAGGTGGATCACTTGAGGTCAGGAGTTCAAGACCAGCCTGGCCAACATGGTGAAACCCCGCCTCTACTAAAAATACAAACATTAACAGGGCATGGTGGTGCGTGCCTGTAATCCCAGCTACACAGGAGGCTGAGGCAGGAGAATCACTTGAATCCGGGAGGCAGAGGTTGCAGTGAGCCAAGATGGCACCACTGCACTCCAGCCTGGGTGACAGAGAAAGACTCCGTCTCAAATAATAAATAAATAAATAAATAAAACCTAGGCACTGAGAAGTTTACCAAAACATATATACTTGTTGTAACAAATAAATATAGATAGATAGTTAAGTGGTAGCTAATGAGGGGGAAGCCTTCCAAGGTGAGTTTTAGCTATGTTAATTCATCATTGACTTCAACCTAACGTGTGATATATAAGGATGAATTCTTTCCATTTATTTTATTCACCAAGAGAATGCTTTCTACTGTGGGACTGAATGAGTGGCAGATTATCTTTCTTTGGCAGCCATAAAATGCCAAATAGTACTTGTGGTACAAGTATCCAGATCACAGAAGCATACCGCATGGTCATTTCCATTTTTCTTTTCCATTTTGTAAATGGAAAATAACAGACTTGATGGTCCATGGTTCTACTGACCTCCACCCCACAGATGCTCTGCCAGATGTCTGGGAAAGCACATGATAAACTACTTGCTACCCAGGGGATGGCATCATTCTGATGTTCGGTGTTTTCCTTCACTTTTGGCCCTGGGTCTCTGCAGCGTGGGCCAAGGGATCTGATCCCAGCATGATCCTATTTCAACCCCTGGATGCTGGGAGCGTCCCAGCTAGAGGTTTTGTGAATTACCATACCAGATGGTGAGGGTCACGGTTCTCCAACTGGGGCTGAGTTTTATTACTGCTAAATTAATAACAGTGATTGACACAATAGGAGCTAACAAGAGATTTTTCCCTTCATTCTGGCCACTGTTAATTCTAGCATCTGTAGACATTAATTTCCTTAAATTAATTAGAATATTTGGTAATGCAAGGCAGCAAGGGGGACGGTGTGGTGGAGGGCAGCAACAATGATAGAATTTTGTAGACTTCTTTGAGTCCTGGTAAGAAAACTCAATAAGAACATACTCTTATTGTGTCCTGAAAACTGGTTAGTTGTTCCCTAAAGAAACAAGACCCTTCATTCTAATTTCTGTCTTACTGCTTCCTCTGGTTAAGAACATCGGATTAATGAAGTATTGTATTACGGCAATCATTTGTTGGGAAAGTACGAGCCTGATTTGGTGGAGATAGGAGGAGTGAGGGCAGGAACAGGGGGTTGATCCCAACATGATGCCAGAGGTTTATTTATGAACCACTTAGACTGTACCTGTTTAATTAAAGATGGATTTTCTCATTTTGGGGGTAGAGCCAAGAGTAGGTATACCTTCTGCTATGCTGCTAAGGTGGGCTGGTACTCATGAGGTACGAGTGAAACACAGTAAACTTAAATGCCACCTTCCATTAGATTGCTAGCAAAAAATGACTAGAGATTCTGTGTTTCACTGCTCCTGGAGGAGTGCTGAGCATGCGAGAGGTTGGGGGCATATCCACAAAACCTGCAGGCAGATCTAGGGGACAAGCTGCACTACCACAAATCTGGGCGGGTACCTCTCAGCAGCAACTCCAACTGGGTTGTCACCTCAGTCAGCCCTGGAGAGATGGCCACCATGTTCTCTCTATTTTTGGAGTCACGTGTCATTGAGAATCCCCAAGCACAAGCAATCCTCCAGTTTTTTCAAAATATATAGCTATACACTAAAAACATTCTTCAGGTTTTAATGTATTACTTGCAACTAAATTCAAACTGCTGCCCTAAATTTGAGTTGGATGGGCCAGCGTGATATTTTAGGCTCACCAGCTGGCTCAGGGTAGTCTGCAGACCAAAGGAAGGCAGGCTTGTTACAAAGCAGTGTTATTTGAGAAAAAATACCCCAAAAGTGCTAGGATTCTCACAGAGTTAATATCCAAAGTTTCCAGAGTTTCAATGGACATTCCAAGATTACTGGGTTTCATGGCAAAACCAAATGAGGGTATAGTTTCCCCAGCTTTTCATTCTTGAGTACAACCTAAAAGCAGCATCATACAGCCAAGACTCACCCACTTCAGCCTAAGAGGCATAAAATCACTTCCTGATCAAACCTGTATTAATTTAGAAGCTTCTAGATTATTGAATATCAAGCTTGTCCAACTCACGGCCCACAGGTCACATGCTGCTAAGGATGGTTTTGAATGTGGCCAAACACAAATTTGTAAACTTTCTTAAAACATTATGATATGTTTTTTGCAATTTTTTTTTTTTTTCGCTCATCAGCTATCATTAGTGTTGCTGTATTTTATGTGTGGCCCAAGACAATTCGTTGTCCAGTGTGGACCGGGGAAGCAAAAAGCCTGGACACGCCTGCTGTATTAATATCTATCTATCTATATAAATTATATATACATAATATATTATATATATTATATATATAGTGGGTGCCTAATACCTGAATCCCTTCTCTGGAGATTGAAGGAAGCAGTAGGATAACCTGGAGAGAATTCTAGGAGTAGCAGATATGGGTTCTTCCACTGGCCCAGAACTTGTTGTGTGATCTTAGGCAAATGCCTTAAAATCTCTGGGCCTACTTTCCCAGTCTGCACAGTGAAAAATTACATCTGAGTCTCTTAAGAACTGACTCATCTCTAAAACTCTAGGAATATCTCATCATACTATAGGCCAGAAAAATTGTTTAGCATTCATTTTCAAATCCTATATCTAGAAACATGCTTGAGGTCCCTTTATGTGTTGAGTCAATATTTGCCTAGGAGAAGTTCCACAGAAATATTTTAGAGGGATAGTGACTTATGCAGAAATGCAGAACTCTTAAGTGTTTCATCACATTACTGGTGTCTTTCACAAGACTGTTTCTTCTTCTTCCTTTTATTCTTGAACATTAAAATGTTGTTAAAGATTGTGTCAGCCACGAGGCCACAAGTGTGAAGCAGAGTTGAGTTTGCCTGCATGAAAATGGGTTAACGTCACCCCTCTAAAGTGGGTTGTTTTAGTCTCTCCACAATTTACAAATAAATTTTGTATTTTACCTAAGCTAGTAGAAAGTAACCATTTTTAACCAGTAATGGGAGATGAAAGTATGCGCATGTATGTTTATGCACATATGCAAATATATTTGTATATATATAAAGACCATGCTAATTATCATCACAAGTTAAAGTACCATATTCCACCTCAATAATGCTTTAAAAATATAAGGCAAACTATGTAATATTTATTAAAAAAGTTTTAATGGGAAAAAGTTATAAAACCACAAGATATATTCAAATCAAGACTTAAAATACTTTTCTTAAGTCTCTCCTACCGGTCTCATTTCAGACTTCAGTAAACCAGCTCTTTTTTTTTTTTTTTGAGACAGAATTTCGCTCTTGTTGCCCAGTCTGGAGTGCAATGGCAAGATCTCGGCTCACCGCAACCTCCGCCTCCCGGGTTCGGGCAATTCTCCTGCCTCAGACTCCTGAGTAGTTGGAGAGGCATAGGCCACCAAGCCCAGATAATTTTGCATTCTTTTTAGTAGACACGGGGTTTCTCCATGTTGGCCAGGTTGGTCTCGAACTCCCGATCTCAGGTGATCCACCTGCCTTGGCCTCCCAAAGTGTTAGGATTACAGTCGTGAGCCACCGTGCCCAGCCATAAGCCAGATTATCTTTTACTGGTCCTAAACTTGAAAAATGATTTTTACTTAAGTTTTCTGGGAACTTCTGTCCTGAGAAGTTTCCCTACAGTCTCAATATTATGATGACAGTCTCGTATTGAAGAAGACTGCTCTAAGCAAGTCTAGATTCAGAGAACTAGGAATTCTCCTTCCCCAATTCCACACACCAGATGTTTTTCAGGGGTGTGTGTGTGTGTGTGTTTGCGTGCATGTTTTCCCTCTCTTGTTTTAGCTTAACCAAACAAAAGCAGCAATGCCAACTATTTACTTACCATTCCAACATACCTAAGTATGGTACAATAAAAATATTCTAACCTGTTGTATCACAGTAGCTGTAATACCAATCTTCAAGTTATATTCAGCATCTGCCACAAGTCACATTTGTTTTTGATGTAAGTTGAATTTACTCATGTGCCTATGAAATGGAATCATTTTTATTATTTATGGTGTATCATTTACCTGCTGTACGAATATTTTTGCAGCTTTTTGTATGTGCCAGCTACTTTTCTGAGCACTGGGTATTCAAAAAGGCAAACCGAAACGAAATATAAATATATGGTGCTAAAGGCGGTCACAAGTCAGTTGTGCAGTAGAGGTAACCTGACTCCCTGAGGCTCACTTTGCAAGTGCTAAAATTGTCACACAGTTCCCCGTTGTTTGAACCAATCCCAGTCCTTGTGACTAGGGCAGCTGGTCAAATCATATATTCACTGCTAAACAGTATTATAAATGCATCTGTCTTGGGTAAAGATTAGCCTATCATTCTTGTGCCATTGGATATCACCCCTGTGCTTGTTGTCCTGAACAGTGTCCTAATGGAACAGCAAGACTGTGCCCTTCTCCTCCTGAAAGATATCATCCAAACAAATAAAGAAGTTGCTTTCAAAGACCTGGATGTGGCCATTCTCTTGGACTCTGTGCCAAGAAAGAAAGGTGTATGGAGGAAAGATCTACTGAAAATGTAAAAATCTTCAAATGGCAGGGTGCAGCCTTGGAGAAATATGACAAGAAGTTCATTAAAGTTATTGCTATGGGAAACAAAGCCAGTATCAACTGCCTGACTGCCTCCAAATTGGCTCCATCCAGCTTCAAGGAGAGCTTCAGTTGCTTGACTTGTTTGGATCACAACCAAACTCAAGCTCAAATTACTCTTAAACCTGGTGTGACTGCCGACAGTGCAAAGAATGTTACACATCTGGGGAAACCATTCCTTGACTCAGTATCCGTATGTCAACCAAGCCAAGGTGAAGTTGCAAGGAAAGGAAGTTGTTTACGGAGCTCTAAAACATGACAGCTGGCCCCAGGGAGAATTCACGACTGTGCAGCGACATGGTGCTGCTGTCATCAAGGCTTGAAAACCATCCAGGGCAATGTCCACTGCAAGAGCCATCTCCAACCACCTCAGAGACATCCGGCTTGGAACCCCATAGGGAGAGTCTGTGTCCACCGGGGTTATCTCTGATAGTGACTCCTGTGGTATTCCCAGTCATCATTCTACTCATTCTCTGTTGTATTCAAGAATAAGACCTGGACATTTGTTGAAGCTCTCTCTATTAATGATTCCTCATGTAAGAAGATGGATCTTACTGCAAAGGGACTGGCAGGGAAGAAAAAGAAACTGCTTTAGAATTGCTTTCTTCTGTCTGACTATAAATCATTTTGATGTTACTAAATGCCCCAAGCAGGAGAATCTAAATGTCGTCTTTTGACACTTGCATTAAATAATAATACCGCTATGTGTAAATTACTCGTGAAAAATAACATGTTTTGAGGATTATGTGTTTCTCAGGACAGACCTGCGAGTGACAGTTTATTATCATGCCATTAATCCTGCATTCTAAATAAAAATATATGTTCATATAAAAAATAATAAAGGCAGCACAGGTTCCACCCTCTCTGATAGACACTCATTCCATCTAGATTTTGCTTCTTCTCATTTCCTTCAGAAATAGATCCTAAAATGTACAGAGTCCAAGCAATGTGTGAGGTTCTATCCACATCTTCTTACCAGGCCAAGCTACTTTAAAAATATGCAAACAGTGTTTGTGTGTGCATAAGTAGGCTCAAAATTTATCACCATGATTCCAATGTGCAAAAAAATGAGAGATTTTCTTTAATTGACCTTATCTTGGTCTTGTTCTCTAAAATGCTTTATTTTTGTCAACTGAAAAGTAACAAATTCTTTTAACGCACTGTGCAGAGTTAACATGGCAGGCCTGAGATTGCTATCTTTAGAAAGCCCTGCTTGCGAGGTTGGCCCTTGGCTGGTGTGCAGGAATTTGGATTTGGGGAGGGTTCCCACCATTCCCAGAACGGATAAGAAGGACTCACTGTGCCTAAACTGTACAAACAATATGGTTTCTGCCAAACAACCTCTTTCCTTCTGAGGGTCTGGAATTTGGGTATGTGCCAGGCAGCAGTGCCTAGTGACCCGCCCCCAATACAAACCACAGATCCTAAGCTTCCAATGAGCTTCCCCGGTAAACAACACTTCGGACCTGAGGTCACAACTTATTGCTGGAGGAATTAAGTGTGTCCTATGTGATTCTGGTGGGAAAGGATCCTTGGAAGCTTGTGTCTGACTTCCCTGGACTTCGCCCCATGCGTCTTTTCCCTTTGCTGCTTGTGCCTGGCATTGCCATGGGTATGACTCTATGTTGAGTGCCATGGGTATGACTCTATGTTGAGTCCTGTGAGTCCTCCTAGTAAATCCCTGAACCTAAAGGTGGACTTGGGACCCCTGGACACATATTAATTATTGAGGTGTCCTATGTGCCAAGCACTTTTCTGGGAGCTGAGGATATAGCAGTGAGCAAAACAAAAGTCCCTGCCCCATGAATTTTACATGCCTTGGGGGTGAGAGGGTGGAGGAGGAGAGGAAGGAGACTTGTCTATACAAAATAGACAAGTAAATTGTGTAATGTGCCTAACGATGAGAAGTGATATGGAGGAAAATAAAGCCGGAAAGGAAGTAGGCAATGTTGGATTTGAGGCCTGTCACTTTAAATAGGGGAGTCATAGAAGGCTTTCAGTTAAGATCAGTAGGAGAAGGGGTAGGAATATCTGGGGAGAAGGCTTTCTAAGCAAAGGGAACAGCTGGTGCTACAGGCCCTGAGCTGCAAGCATGTTCAGTTCGGGGACAGCAAGGCGGCCAGTGTGGCTGCAGGGCAGGGAGCCACAGGCTGGAGGGGTAGAATATGAGACCCAAGAGTGCAGAGGGCTGGATCAGGTGGGCCATTGCCAGCTTTCTGGCTTTTATTCTGAGTGAGGCACGAAGTCATTAGAGGGCTGTGAGCAGAGAAGCGACATTAAAAGATTTGTTTTTAAAAGTATCACTGTGGCTATTGATGGAGAATACATTATAGGGTGGCAAAAGCAGAAGTAGGAAGGACAGTCAGGAGATTATTGTAATAACCTGGGATCCATGGGTGAATTAGATATGTAATGGGGGAAAAAGAGGGGAGACAATAATGATTCCAGGGCTTTGAGCCTGAGAACTTGATGAAGTTGCCGTTTACTTTGGGGAAACTGAGGAAGCAGCAGTTTTGAAGAGGAAGAAGATAGAAATTGGATTTTTTTTTTTTTTTTTTAGAGATGGAGTCTCATGCTGTAACCCTGCTGAAGTGTCGTGGCACAATCTTGGTTTGTTGCAGCCTCGAACTCTTGGACTCAAGCAATCCTCCCACTTGAGCCTCCCAAGTGTCTGGGACTACAGGCATGCACCACCACACCTGGCTAATTTTTGTATTTTTTTGTAGAGATGAGGTCTCCTTATGTTGCCCAGGCTGGTCTCGAACTACTGGACTCAAGCAATATTCCTGCCTCAGCCTTCCAAAGTGCTGGGATTATAGGCGTGAGCTACTGCTCCCAGCATGGAAATTTGGATTTTAGATGTGTTAAATCTGAGATGCTTAACAGTCTAGTAAAACCATACAGTTGATATTTCTATTTTGTAGATGAGGAAACTGAGGCACAGAGAGGTTAAATGATTTGCTCAGGACCACACATCTGAGAAGGTTTCATATCCTCAGTCTGGTTCCAGCATGTATTCTCTCAACCCCTCCACTATACTGGACTTGCAATCTTCTAAGCTAAAATGACTTCCCATGATGCAATAATAGATAAACATTAATAACAAATACATAAATATTATTCAAATAAGATTAATACAATATAATAAATAACAAATATTTATTTGTAAATATTATTATTATTATTATTTTGAGACAGAGTTTCACTCCTTGTTGCCCAGGCTGGAGTGCAATGGCACGATCTTGGCTCACGGCAACCTCTGCCTCCCGGGTTGAGGTGATCCTCCTGCCTCAGCCTGCCACGTAGCTGGGATTACAGGCATGCGCCACTACGCCCGGCTAATATTTGTATTTTTAGTGGAGACGGGATTTCTCCATGTTGGTCAGGCTGGTCTCGAACTCCCGACCTCAGGTGATCTACCTGCCTCAGCCTCCCAAAGTGCTGGGATTACAGGTGTGAGCCACTGCGCCCAGCCTGTAAATATTATTTATTTGCAGTTTGTTAGCATACGGATGGCTACTAAGTAATCGATAAAATCCAGTTTTCCCCAGGAAACTGTCTATCGGGAAGTTTCAAGACCGTGCATTGCCATTTGATATTGTTGTTCTGCCTATAATTAATGAACGATAACCTAATAATACAATAAAGAAAACAGAAGAAAGAAAAAAGGGAAAAAATATTGCTTAAAACCCTAGGAAGACTCCCACACTATAAGAGTACATATGCACAAGCTTAGTCTTTGCAGTGTTATCTGTAATTGCAAAGTATGGGAAATGCCCTAAATGCCTGAACAGAAAAGTGGTCAAACTACAGTATGTCCACACAATGGAGAATAATGCAACTGTAAAAAAGAATGAAGTGACCCGTATGAACTGATAGTGATTTCCACAATATATTGTTTAGTTTTTCTAAAAAAAGCAAAGTCCTAAACAATGACCGATAGTAGACTACTTTTCAGGTAGGAAAGAAAGGAATTTATATATATGTGAATATACTTACTTTTTCAAAAAGGTATACCAAGCATGAAAGATATTGTTCACCCACTAGAACAGTATGAAAGAAACGAGGGGAGGCCGGGCACAGTGGCTCACGCCTGTAATCCCAGCACTTTGGGAGGCCGAGGTGGGCAGATCATGAGGTCAGGAGATCGAGACCATCCTGGCTAACACGGTGAAACCCCGTCTCTACTAAAAATACAAAAAAATTAGCCGGGTGTGGTGGCGGGTGCCTGTAGTCCCAGCTACTTGGGAGGCTGAGGCAGGAGAGTGACGTGAACCCGGGAGGCGGAGCTTGCGGTGAGTGGAGATTGTGCCACTGCACTCCAGCCTGGGCAGCAGAGTGAGACTCTGTCTCCAAAAAAAAAAAAAAAAGAAGAAAGAAAGAAAGAAACGAGGGGGCACCATCACTTTTCTGAGTGTATGTTTTTATATGATTTTGACATTTGATCCATGTAAATGTTTTACATACTTTCAAAATAATAATAACAATAAAATCAATAGGGGGAAAGCCCTAAAATGGAAAGTACCCAGAAACAAACCTAGTGCATTTCAAATGAATAACAAACCACACTGGGGGAGAAGAGGAAAGAAGGATTCAACCCAAGGGAACTTTGAACACAGTGTTTCAATTATATACTCTCAGACTAAAGGCAAAAAGAACTCTAAACAAATGTTGAACTCTAGTTAATAGGTCTTTTGCAGTGGAATGACTGAGCAATTCTAAAACTGGTTTCAGTGAGTTTTAGGATTTAACCTAGATTAACAATGGGTGCCAGGTCTCACTATCAGAATTGGGAGTTACAGGCAGGGCACGGTGGCTCACGCTTGTAATCCCAGCACTTTGGGAGGCCAAGGTAGGCAGATCACTTGAGACCAGGAGTTTGAAACCAGCCTGGCCAACATGGTGATACCCTGTCTCTATTAAAAATACCACCGGAGGGCCACTGAACTCCAGCCTGGGCGACAGAGTGAGACTCTATCAAAAAAAAAAAAAAAAAGACAAAAAGAAAGAAAGAATACCTATAAATATGGAAAAGTAAAATTATAGAACGAAACTTGTGGTGTTGAACTGGAATTGGAAATATTACTATAAACTTCTGGTGTTTTTTGTTTTTTGTTTTGTTTCTTTTTTTTTAGACCATGTCTTGCTCTGTCTTCCAGGCTGGAGTGCAGTGGCGCAATCTTGGCTCACTGCAACCTCCACCTCTCTGGTTCAAGCAATTCCCCTGCCTCAGCCTCCCGAGTAGCTGGGATTACAGGCACATGCCACCACATCCAGCTAATTTTTTTGTATTTTTAGTAGAGACGGGGTTTCACCATGTTGGCCAGACTGGTCTTGAACTCCTGACCTCAGGCAACCCACCCGCCTCAGCCTCCCAAAGTGCTGGGATTACAGGTGTAAGCCACCACACCCAGCCAAACTCCCGGTTTTTAAGACAGATAGATAGGTTCACGGACGGATGGATGGATGGATGGATGGATGGATGGCTGGATGGGTGGATGGATGGGTGGATGGGTGGGTGGGTGGGTGGATGGATGGGTGGATGGGTGGGTGGGTGGATGGATGGGTGGATGGATGGGTGGATGGATGGATGGGTGGATGGATGGATGGACGGACGGACGGACGGACGGACGGACGGGTGGATGGATGGATGGATGGGTGGGTGGATGGATGGGTGGATGGATGGGTGGGTGGATGGATGGATGGGTGGATGGATGGATGGGTGGGTGGATGGGTGGATGGATGGATGGATGGATGGATGGGTGGATGGATGGATGGCAGACATTGATAGAGATAAGCATGTGTGTAGATGTGTCATCAGTAGTCCCTGCTGCCCAGTCTTTTCATGACTGAGGATTTATTACCAAAAATGCTGGAAACATTGTTGGCTAACAGGTCTCAGCTGCCAGCCCTTTTTGGAATTGCCTTAGCTGTTGCCTTAGCTCTCTTGCCTAGAGAGCCACCTTGCCTGACTTCACGAACCCTTCCTGGGGAGGCTCATATTCAATGACTGATTGACTCAGGGGTGTGAAGGCCTGAATCCCTCATCCCAACTCAGAACAACTCTAAAGGAACATCCAGCATCAGAGCTCCCATGGGATCAACTGAGGTCTGTGTGGAGACTGCATCACAGCCTATCTTCTCCCTGTGCCCAATCCTGCTTCCTTCCCTTGCATTCCATAGTAGTTCATCCCTAGAGCGCTCCCTAACAAACGTTCTGCTCACTAATTTCTGTCTGCGTTCAGTTCTCAGGGAACCCTTCCTGTAAACCGCATGTGTGAGTGCACACGCACACACACACATACACACATACACTCACATCCTAGCTCTTTCTTCTGAAAGGGCCTAGGAGCAATGACACTCCTGTAGCAATGAGCACTCCTAGTGCTCAAATATTAATATCTAAACATTATTTCCAATTAGCAGGGTGTGGTGGTACACACCTGTGGTCACGGCCACTCGGAGGGCTGAGATGGTAGAACCACTGGAGCCTGGGAGGTTGAGACTGCAGTGGGCCGAGATCACATGGCTGCAGTCCAGCATGGGCAACAGGGTGAGAGAGACTGTCTCAAAAACAAAACAACAATTATTCTCCACTAAAAGGAACAAGGGGTCCTTGGAGAAAGGGCTGATTCCAGGGTTGGAAAAGAGAAAATAAAAAATGATCCTGAAACATCTTGAACCAGAAAGTAAAGAAGTGTTCAAAGAAGGATGGGGTCATGTCAAAAGAACACGGGAAATAGCTTGAAGGGTTCCCACTAGCCAAATCTTGTACAATTTGAGCATCAAAATAATGACAATAACAAAGTATAGCTCACTGAATAAAATAAGAATCCATCAGTCTATACTGTGATAAGTAAATAAATTAATAAATAAACAAATCAATGAAAAGGAAAAGCTCTTTACTGTAGTAGAACACCAGCAAAAAATCCAGAAGAAATGAAATGATAGTCACCACTTGACAAACCTCATTGTTATGGTTGACTTGGGCAGGAATTACCAATGGATGTTAAAAACTATTGGGTAAGAGTTTTGGTGAGGAATAGAATATAATCTATACTACGTAATCTCAAAGTATCTTCCCACAAAGTACTTACTAGTTGCAAGGGGTAAGGGGAAAGGCAGAGGGGAATAATACCCTTACTCCAGGGAAACTGGGTAGATAGCATCTTAACTTAATGATCAAAGTTAACATCACCCATAATGGAATAAATTTACATCCTGCCTCCTGATATCATGCACGGAGAATACAACATCACTTGTGTGGTACTCCTGCCAAAAATGTATAACCTCAATCTAATCTGAGAAAACATTAAGAACACCCAATTAAGAGACATTATACAAAATAACTGGCCTGTATTTGTCAAAAATATCAAGATTATCAAGGACAGACTGAGGAGCTATTCCAGATTAAAGGCGACAAAAGAGATTTGGCAATGTGTGATCCTGGAGTGAACTCTGGACTAGATTCTTTTCTTCCTCTATTTTATCTTATTTTCACTATACGTGACATTATTGGGACAATTAACAAAATTTGAATAAAGTCTGTAGATCAGAAAATACTATTTTGTTAGTGTTCATTTCCTGTTTTAATAAATTATACTGTGGTTATTTTAAGAGAATATCCCTGTTCTTAGGACATACACACTGAAGTATTTAGGAATAAGAGGGAATCATGTCTTCAATCTACTCTCAAATATTATATAAAAGTATCACACACACAGAGAATAATAAAGCAAACGTGGTAAAATGTTAACCACTGGGGAATCCGGATGAAGGGAAGAGAAAACAACCTCTGTACAAAGAACTCTTTGTGCTGTTCTTGCAACTTTCTGCATGTCTGAATTATTTCCAAATAAATACATGTTTAAAATGTATAGAGGCAATTATTTTTTATTCTGGTAGAAACAAACGTTACCATCTTAACCATTTCTTGTTGTACAGCTCAGTAAGGTTAAGAATATTTCACATTGTTGTGAAACAAAGCTCCAGAACTTTTTCATCTTGTGAAACTAAAACGCTGTATCCATTAAACAACAACTCCCTGTTCTCCTCCCCCAGCCCCTGGCAACAACCATTCTACTTTTTGTTTCTGCACATTTGAGTACTCTAGATACATCATGTAAGTGGAAGTGTACAGTATCTTTCTTTTTGTGATTGGCTTATCTCATCTAACAAAAGTCCTCAGGATTCATCCATGTTGTAGCATGTGACGAGATTTCCTTCATTTTTAAGGCTGAATAATATTCCATTGTAGACTGCACTTTCTTTACCCATTCATCTGTAGAGAGGCATCTGGGTTGCATCCACCGGACGCAACTTTTGAATATCTTGCTTGATTGTCTGCAAAATCGAAGATACTCACTACTAGGGAAAAAATAAACTGCTAGAGAAAAAACTGTTTAAGAGTTTGGGGATGTATATTCACTAAGATGAAAAACTTAAACAAGCTGAATCAGAAAACTAAATAAGTATGCTAGATCAAATTTTCAGTATTCTACTGCTATACGTAGATGCCATTTCAGAGTATATGCTATATAGGCTCTGGTGCAATATCAAAAATATTTTTAAATATTGTAATTGGAAAAGTAGAAGATAGTTATACCTATCAAATGATTACAACTGAAGGTGACTTGCCATAGTTTAGAAATGTTGATATGTTTTTTCAAAATTATTGTAAAGATGATTTAGTATTTTATGTAGATTTTTAGAATATTTTTTACTTTAACATGGCAAAGGAAATGCAGAAATGATTTTAATATACATTTCCATGCAGTCACTGCATAGATATTTTAAGACAACACATTTAACAATTCACTTAAAAGAGGGAAGTATCACTAGAGTCATTATTTGAATAAGTTTTGTGCAGTTGTCATTGAGATTTAATACTTTCTATGTGTCTATTTCATGTTTGTAAATATGTAACTTTACTGCCTCTGGAAGCTGCATTGATAGTTTTATTTTTAGAAATCATTACATTAACTTGAGAGAAACTACCTTAACCAAGCAATCAAGGTTGTCAATGTCATGTGTCCGTCCTGCATCCTTTCATAAGACACAATGAGAATGTCACTTCGGCTCTGTGGAAATCTTACCCAAAACTTATACTTATTGTTGAATGTTTCATGAGAAAACATCAGACAAATTCAAACTGGGGGAGAGTCTACAAAAATACCTGGCCAGACTCTTCAAAACTGTCAAGGACATGGAAAAGGGGGAAAGTCTGAGAAACTGTCACAGATCTGGAGCGACTAAGGATAACTGACAATTAATGTAATATCTTGGAGGGAATCCTGGAAGAGAAAAAGAACATTAGTACGGAAACTAGTGAAATCCAAAAGATGTCTATAGCTTCCTTAATAGTAATATATAATGTCACCTTCCTAGTTTTGACAAATGTATGGTAGTTATAAGATGTTAAAATTAGAGGAAACTGGGCGAAGGGTATATGAAAACTCTGTACTATACTAAATTTACAAATTATTCTAAAATAAAAAGTTCAACAGATTCTATTAATATAAATTTATTCATAAGATTGCTAAAATCTAACTTGCTTTGAAAGTTGAACACTTATTCCCTCAAAAAGTATTTAAAGTGCCTCTCTGCTATGTGTCAGTTCAGAAAGGACTAAGTTAGCCCACTGAATACATTATTAAACAGAAGCACTCAGATTATTATTAGCCCGCATGACATCCCATTTTCTACTTTCAAGACCAGAGGGGAAAAAATTTTTGAAAGCTTTTATTGGAAGCGGAGGAAACCAGATAATGAAACTACAGACATAAAATAAGAATCAGTGATGATTCCATTCAAACATGGAGTCTTGAAGAATATTAACTATTAAGAAGTTGGACTGATGACCTGGAAAATAACCTCTGATTGACGAAAAAAGGCTACACTATTTAGTAGCCTACACTACTACACTATTACACTATTATACTAAGTATATATGTGTATGTATACTAAATACTACACTATTTAGTATACATACACATATATACTTAGTATTTATACACATATAACAGTATATATTTAGTATATATACACATATAACAGTCACAAAGATAAAATCCTTTACTTCCTCTCATCTGTATAACTTTAGATTGTATTTAGAAATTGTATTTAGAAAAGCTATATAATGTACAATTTAAGTCACCTATTTTTAGGTGGAGACTAAAAAAGGAAAGACATTATTTTACTGAAACAAAGTGATAAAATAGGAGAAGAAAATCCCAGGACTGGCATAATTAGAAGTCTATAATTTTAAAACTCTGCACTTAATCTTAAAATCAGTATTTTTGGGGGCTGGCTGTGGTGGCTCACACCTGTAATCCCAGCACTTTGGGAGGTCAAGGCAGGTAGATCACCTGAGGTCAGGAGTTTGAGACCAGCCTGACCAGTATGGTGAAACCCCATCTCTACTAAAAATACAAAAATTAGCCAGGCATGGTGGCAGGTGCCTGTAATCCCAGCTACTTGGGAGGTTGAGGCAGGAGGATTGCTTGAATCCAGGAGGCAGAGGTCACAGTGAGCCAAGATCATATCACTGTATTCAGACCTGAGTGACAGAGTGAGATTCTGTCACAAAAAAAAAGAAAGAAAAGAAAAGTCAATACTTTTAGCTCAAATAAATCATTTACCATAAGCCTATTTTGCTAATATTTTTGCTGTTGTTTTTAAGGTAAAAGTCTAACTAAGCCCACCAATAATGAAATTGCCAAAGTGCGTTTAGTGGCTTTTTAGTAGTTAGACAGTAAAATGAAATGTCATGTAGAAATAACCTCCTATTTAGATATGTAATCCATACTTGATCATCTACAGCTATCTACATTGAGTTACATGTTCCATTCATAATCTACAAGTTTTCCTCTGCTGTTCAACTACTATATTACCTACTTGGATTATATTAGTAGCCAGGACTCTGCTAAATATCTGGCTACCATAACAGGCTTACCTTGTGGGAGCCCAAGATAGAGGGTTATTTAGGACAGTTGTGCCCAGTTCACTACAAAAATAAATCACGTCCAACAGCAATGACAAAAATGTGGCCCAGGTTAAATATTTTCTCACATATTCAACAAAAAATAAAGGGAAAAATATAAATTTGAAACCAATAGAATTAAACTCCAAATGAAATAGAATAATTCTAGTTTTGATAATGAAGTTTCAGAATACCTACACTAGCCAAAAATGATTTTGATTATTCATCAAGTATGCTTCACTAAAGATGAATATACTAGGGACAAATTCTTTCTTAGGTAGCAGTAAGAAATTGTGAAAATGATTTTGTATATAACCTAATCTAACAGCCTCCCGGCTGGGCTCCATCACCCAGGCTAGAGTGCAGTAGCACAGTCTCTGCTCACCACAACCTCCGCCTCCCAGGTTCAAGTGATTCTCCTGCCTCAGCTCCCGAGTAGCTGAGAGTACAGTTGTAATAATAGCCAGTATTTATTGTAGGCTTTCTGGGTGCCAAGGACTCTGCATAATTTCATTTAATCCTCACCAAAATCAAACAAGCAAGCAAATTCCTCAAAGATTAGGAAAACTTGAGGAGGGTTCTGCCTTAATATTTGTCCTGGGACATTGAGATGGTGGTATTATAATTAGCAAGATTCAAAGGATTTCACGTAATTAGAGCATGTAGTGTTTTTAAAAATGAGAAGCATGGATTTAGTAGAATTTAAAGAGAGGCAGAACTTCCTAATATCTTTCCAGTAACCTACTTGTCCAAATAAAAATACCTGCTAAACATCATTTGGGAAAATAACCTGAAGAGTTAATTAGCATCTTGAATTGACAAAGTGGGCAGAATAATATTAATATTTATCCTTTGAAGTGCATCTAATGGAGTCTCGGTCTATTCATATTGGAGGTTTATATCAAAGTTTAATGTTCTTGGTTTGTTTAAAATATGTCATTAATATTTTAACTAATTCAAAAAAACTGCCACACTCGAATATGTTTAGGTATTATTTTTAGATAACAAAAGCCATGGACACTCATTAAAATAAAGTTTAAAATTAAGTAAAGTCAGTTTTTTGTTTTTTTTTTTCTGAGACAGGGTCTTGCTCTGTTGCCCAGGCTGGAGTGTGCAGTGGTGTGATCTCGACTCAGTGCAACCTCCACCTCCTGGATTCAAGAGATTCTACTGCCTCAGCCTCCTGAGTAGCTGGGACTACAGGCGTGTGCCACCACGCCCGGCTAATTTTTTGTATTTTTAGTAAAGACAGGGTTTCACCATGTTGGCCAGGCTGGTCTCGAACTCCTGACCTCGTGATCTGCCCACTTTGGCTTTCCAAAGTGCTGGGATTACAGACATGAGCCATTGTGCCTGGCCCAGATAGTTCTTTTCTTTAAAATTTCTTTTTGTAAATAGCTACCAGCCAAAATAATCACGGCCAACATGAGTGTATGTCCTTCAGGGTTATTTTTCTGTATAGATTTGTTGTGCATTTAATATTCTGTAATAATATTCTGCTGGTTGTTAAAACTTTATTCAGCGGTGAAGCAGTGAGGGAGAGGAGGAGATAAGACATCACCCTAAAGTCTCTGCCAGCTCCATCAGCAGCTCGGGCAGGTTCTGTCTGCAATCTATTCTTTTCTTAGATGATTTTTGATGAGTGAGGGGGTTGTTGAGCCCCCAGCTGCTGTTCCCTCAGAGGTCTGCTTGCTCTTGGGTAAAATATGGGGACAAAGGCTGATAGTGCTTTGAAGTATGTACCTACTCCCTTAGGGCTGGAGTGTTTGAAAACATCTACAAAGGACTCACTTATGTGCTGCTTACATATATTTCCTGCCATTGAGTCAATGTGACACTTCATTTTCCATTGCCATAATAGTCAGGCAGGAAAGCTGCAAACAGGAACACAAGCGGGAGAGCTGAGAAGCAGCCAGGCAATGTCCTCAAATGACCACAGTCTCATTATTAGAGAAGGTAGAAAGGTTATTCAAGTCGGAGGAATCGAATAGTCCCAGTGGATGAGAGATGGAAGAGTGACTAGTGAGCTCCTTTTGTAGTTTACTTCTTTTGGGGACAGCATCCACTGAAGGCTTGTATAGCTCTGAGAAACCTGCAATGTGAAGGTTAGGCCAAGGCGAAAGGGCCAACTCTTAACAAAGTTGACTTGCAACCCATCTAACTGGAATTTGATGGGGGAAAAGCGTGGCCCAACAAGTCAAGGCACAAGTAAGTCTCTAACCTGTTGTCCTTATGATCTTCAAATAAGAGTCCAGATCTAAAAGCCTCTTACATGACCATGAATTTAGATCTTGCCTAGAAAACAGCAAGAGTGTGTGAAGGACATTAAAGAGGTCTGGCTTTTAATAAATTTTTTGTTCAACTTCTCAATGCATGTCACATTCTGCTATCTTTGCTTTTACCTTAAAAATGATTATTCACAAATTGAAGGATATCGTACAAGATCTGTACTCTTCAAAATGCCAATGTCATAAAAGACAAAGAAAAGACTGATGAGTTGTTCCAGATTAAGGGAAGATAAAGAGACTGACAACCTGAACACAACACATAATCCAGGAGGTTTTCTTTTGTTATAAAAGACATTAATGGAACAATTGGTATAATATGAATAAGGTCCAGATATTAGATAATAGTACAGTAAGGATAAAATGTTAACATCTAAGGACTCGTATGAAACTATATGAAAAGTGCTTGTACTATTATTTTCTGAAGTCCAAAATTCTTTCAGATAAAAAAAAATAAAAAAGATACCCTTTAATTGTTAAAAAAAAATGTCTAAGATGGTTTTATTAACATCGTATAGGCCAAGTGCAGTGGCTTACTCCTGTAATGCTAGCACTTTGAGAGGCCAAGGTGGGTGGAGCTCGTGAGTTCAGGAGTTCAAGACCAGCCTAGGCAACATGGCAAAACCCTGTCTCTACAAAAACTATCAAAATTAGCTGGGTGTGGTGGCACATGCCTGTAGTCCCAGCTACTCGGGAGGCTGAGAGATGGGAGTATTCCTTGAGCCTGGGAGGTCGAGGTTGCAATGAGCCATGATTGCAGCACAGCACTCTAGGCTGGGTGACAGATGGAGACCCTGGCTCAAAAAGAAAAAAAAAAAAAATCACACAAATATTACAAGGCACCACTGTAAATACCTAGGATAGTTTCAATTATTGCTAACATGTGTTTTCCTTTTCATGACATTCACCAACATTCTATTGGCAAAATATAATTTTTCAGTTACAATAAGGAACAATCTGACTGGCCTTACAATATGAGTACCTCCTGGAGCAGCACATCCCATCAGTCATCTGCTAGCAAGAATTGTCTCCTAAGAAAACGGATTTACACAGCAGGACGTCAAATGGATGACAAAGGTAGGTAACACAGGCAAGCAATTTAAAGGAATAATATCATTTTTGCACTGCACATTTGAAAATCACTTTTCTAAGTATTTTTGCCTCGTTATCTGTTTTTATACTTTGCATATATATACCATTTTTGGCTTGCCATTTTTCAAGTAAACATTTTCACAGCTAGATGAGATTTTTAAAATATATATTTGAAGCTGGTTAAAAACAACTACAATCTGAGAAAGACCTCTTATTGACTAAAGTGGAGCTTAAAAAGGGAGAGGAGGATTTGGTTTGTCTCCAAGTGCCTAGAAATGTAAGCGATGCTTATTTTTAATCTATCACAATCCTGTATCTAAGACCTTCCTCGGACAATCTATGATAAATCAAAATATCTTTGTCATGACAAGAACAGTGATATACACCCAGGTAGAATCTTCATTTCATGAGTATGTATTTGACATAATTTGTTACGGAAAAGTGAATTAAAATTTTGTATTAAAAGTCTTTCCATCTAAACTAGACCCCAAGATCAAGAGATTTGGTGTTTGTCTTCCTTACATCTGTCATTGGTGGCCAGGTTCTGAGAAGAACAAATATTTTAAAAGATGACAGAAAAGAGAAAAATAACCATGAATTTTAACTTTCATTATTTTGAAAAGGAGGTGGATTCAAATGTAAGGGTTTCTCACACAGACAATTCCTCAATTATTTGCCTATTTAATTCTATTCAGTCTTCAAAACAAGAAGACAGTAAGCTCAGTAATTTTTGACAATGGATATAATTCAGATGACATTGCTATTCTGCCTATCACTCCCTCTTATCTCCCAGATCATTTCTCCCTGCCCCAGACACACTGACCTCAGAACCCTTGAAAGCTTCCTGCATGGACAGTTCCTCTGTTTGGAAGGCTTTTTGCACAGATACCCATCCATAGCACTTGTCCATCCCTCCATCACCTGCTTACAGTCTTGCTTCTGTAACTTTCTTCATGAGCATTCCACAGCCAGTGTATCCAAAACTGCAATTCATGCCTTGCCCACCTCCCCATGTGCCCTATGCCCCTTCCTGGCTTTGTTTTTCTGTTCAGCTGGTAGGTGTTCTAACCAGCTGATCTGTAATGACACCTCTCCCTCAGGCCTAAGCATGCCCTTCCGTAAAGGACAGAGGGGCCAACAAGATTCATTGTGTGAGTTTAGTGGGGATGGCTGTTCCCAATATTAATGGCACATTAGGGAGCCCCAACTTTCCAGAGAAAAAGTAACAACTGTTAGAAATGTTATAGATATACCAAGGGTATGCTAAATCAACCAGTGACGTATGTTGTGAAAGTGACAAGCTTTTGATCAAGATAGAAAACAAGATAAAAACTATGAGCGTTTTAGGATGAGGCACCTTCTCATTAAAGTTCAGTTACACCATCTCTGCCCAGTTTCTTTACTGCTATTGATATTTGCATAGTTTATAACACTTGGTATGCAAACCTTACCCGCCTTCAGTTATTCAGTGTTGTGTCCTTCTGTGTTCTCTGAAATTGTGATTATTTGAAAATGATTTGAAAATGAAGGTCTCCTATCTCCCTCACAATCTCTCAGTGGCTATTCATATCTAGCATCCTCTGTCAACTGTTTTCCTCTGTTTCTCCGCTTCTCCCCTCTTCTCTCGCCTGGTTCAGAATTCATGGACAAGATTGCATGGGAAGCCATGGGCATTCCAGGGTAAGGAGAAGCAGGCTGGTTCCTCCCTACCTACACTGTCCCTCTAAAAGAGATATTTCTGTTCACAGAGCTTAGGAACACAGCAAAGATTAGGTACAGACTGTCGACATTTCTCAGGTTGCCAAAAGCAAGAGATTCTGCTCTTCCTTGGGTCCAGATTTGCTGGAGAACAGGAGTCCAAGCATGTGCTCCTCAGTGGTTGCTGTAAAGCCGCTGCCCACTAAGAGTTGGGCCAGATAGGTACCTTGAAGCCAGGAGAGCAAACCAAATCTCTCATTGACTTACCTGGTTTTTGTGTAGTTGCCCTTGGTAATTCCTTAGTCTTATCTCTGGACAGAGTAAGGTGGGAATGGCCTCAGGCCCTCCCTTGGGTCTGAGTTTTAAAGCAAGTAGAAACTACCCTCCCCACCCACTCCACAAGGCCAGTGCAGAGGCAATAGTATTAAACAGTAATTCCAAGAGAGTAATTCTAGAGAAAGGTCCAGCTGCTCAAACTACATGGAATGTTCACCTCTTATCTCTTATCTCCCACCTTGGAAGATCTGGTTTTTAATTTCATTCAGGAAGACAGAAATGTTTGTGTACTCTCACACATGTTTCACATCTCAATGCATTTTCTATATCGTGGGCAAGTTCAAATGCATATCTATTAATGTTAACCTTGGAAAAGAACTATTAAGTCATCAACTGAGATTCGGGTTTGAGTTGGAGCCTCAGGCAGATCGGTTGTATGTTCTCTATTCTGTGGCTTCCAACTGCATCCCTGGCATCAGTGAGTCCCCAGCCTCTTTCAAAACTAGAATGATGGTGAACTCTGCTGTGGGAGGCTCAGCACCTAGGTATCACTACCCTTGATAAGTAACTCAAAAACACATGCCTATTGATCATTTCCATAAGTAAAAGGTAGGCATCAAAAACATTGTTGTTAAACAAAATGTACCCAGTTGGAAATTTTCTCCCAGCTCTGAGCATCTCTCAATGCTAAACAAGTAAGCATATCACAAAATGTGATCTTTCAGGGCATTTTAGTAGTGAGAAAGAAGACAAACACAAGAAAGGTTAGTAGTCCAGAGAAGAAAAGGAGAGAGCTGAGAAACAGTAATAGTTGTAATTATTTTTGTGTGGTGGTTGTTCTTTCTGGTTATAACTTTCCTAATAGTCATAATACCAGGTTTAGATTTGGAACTCTGCATCCAAGTCTGTCTTGCTCTCTTAATATATTTCTGGAAATTAACAAGCAGTATTTGATTACAACATGATAAATATTTAGAGACCATCATATGCAAAATACAAGAGTGAAACATCAATACTAAATAGAAATGTCTGATAAAATTATAGGTACTTCATTTTTTGCCTTATACTTTTCTGTCTTTTCCAAGTATTCTGCAATGAACAGTAACTCTCCTAATTAGAAATTTTTTTAACTGCCTGCTAATTAAAACAATGCCATTTCAGATCTCCCAGAGTTTTTAACATGAGTGCTGTCTATTCCTGCTTCATTCCTTCTTTTTCTCTTCAAACAGCCAGTTTCAGAAATGAGATGCTCTGGTTTGATGGTAGGCCAGGATCAAATTAAAGTGCTCCTGAGTTTCACAAGTCTAATATTTCAAATGAGACATTTCAACTCATTTGACACATTCTAACATGCTTGTGTTTGATGAAGCATTACTTACGTGAATCATTAGCTTTAATAATGTGTGAAAGCAAAACGATGGTTTTTTTAGGCAGTCACTAATTGTTCTTCCCTCGGTGCTTCTACAAATGAACCTTGAGAGGCCAAAAGAAGGGTGTGGCAGGTGATGAAGGCTGTCCTTCTCTGGAGACCCAGCACAGGGTTTCTGCAGCGGTACACGCAGTGTTGAGAATGCAGTGCGCAGATAGGTACCTAGCCATCCGGATCAGACCCAGTGCTCAATCAGAAGGAAGATTTTGCAGCCAAATGATCATCACATCCCACAAATATGATCTAGTGCTCAGTCTTGAGTCCTAGTATGTGAGACACAGAAAATCCGTGGTGCTCGGGTGTGTCTGAACAGCTAGGACTCCACTGGGTTAGCCAACTCTACTGCCTAGTTATGGTTTCTATTTTTAAATTCTGTATTCATACAGCTGACCTTTTTTTTTTTTTTTTTTTTTACTATGCTGGTTAATTTTAATGCTATCTTTAAAAGATGGGAGCTAATTGAGAGAAAAAGAGAGCAGACACAGATAACTTGGGCATCTCTCTGGCTTCAATCACGGCTCAATCCAGTACAGTTCCCACCCCGGGTGTTCAGAGTCTCTTATTTTGGAGTTAGACCCAGCTGGGGCTTGAAACTGGCTCCAGACGTTCGGTAGCATTAGCAGATGGTGGAATCCTCGAGGAAGTAATTCTACTGTGGGTTTTCTATTCCCTAACCAGGTCTTTTGAGCATAATGTGCTTTCTCACCAGCTCACTCAGCCTCCTCATTCTGTAACTAACCCGTCTCTCCCTAGCTCTACTCAAGGAAGAAATTACAAAACACAGATGAGAGAAAAGACAGTGAGAGACAGTGAGGAGAGAGAGGGGTCATGGTCCAATATACTCCATACATGCTAGTTGGAAGCCAGTATATATATATATATATATATATATATATATATATTATATTTTTTTTTTTTTTTTTTTTTTTTTTTTTTTTTCTTCCGGTCATAAGGATTCCTTACTGCCCGCCCCTCCTACCCCCAAGTGCCATTTTCCTATTTTTAGCTTTGTTTTTTATTTTAAGAAATCCTTCTCTTCAGTCTTATCTGGTGATTCTTAATTTCAAAACCATGGACTCCACCAACCATCCTACAGCAGAAGCACTATCTGGGTTTGGGTTAGAAATATCCCTGTCATGAGTGCAGTGGCTCACGCCTGTAATCCCAACTCTTTGGGAGGCAGAGGCAGGAGGGTCGCTTGAGCCCAGGAGTTCGAGACCAACCTGAGCAACATAGCGAGAACCCCATCTCTACAAAAAAATACAAAAATTAGCCGGATGTCGTGGCACCTGCTTGTGGTCCCAGCTACTCTGGAGGCTGATGCGGGAAGACTGCTTGAGCCCAGCAGTCTGAGGCTGCAGTGAGCTATGTTCATAACACTGCCTGCCCTCCAGCCTGGCAACAGAGCTATACCCTGTCTCTGAAAAAAAATTTAAAAAAAAATTCTTGTAAATCTTATACTTCCAACTATTTTGCAAATGACAATTTTTAAAAATACTTTGGGGCAGTGGCTCACACCTGTTATCCCAGCTCTTTGGGAGGCCAAGGTGGGCAGATCACTTGAGGTCAGGAGTTCGAGACCAGCCTGACCAACATGGCAAAACCCCATCTCTACTAAAAATACAAAAAATTAGCCGGGTGTGGGGGCATGGGCCTGTAATTCCAGCTACCTGGGAGGCTAAGGTAGGAGAATTGCTTGAACCAGGGAGTCGAAGGCTATAGTGAGCCAAAATCATGCCATTGCACTCCAGCCTGGGCAACAAGAACAAAACTCTGTCTAAAAACAACAACAACAACAACAGCAACAGTATTAAAAATGTGGGGTTTTGTTTGATTTTTGTTTTGTTTGGGACAGGGCCTCATTCCCTTTGGCCAGGCTGGAGTGCAATGGTGAGATCATGACTGACTGAAGCCTGGAATTTCTGGGCTCAATCCATCCTCCCACCTTAGCACCCTGAGTAACTGGGACTACAGACACATGCCATCATGCCTGGCTAACTTTTTGTATTTTCAGTAGAGACAGGGTTTTGTCATTTTGTCCAGGCTGATCTCAAACTCCTGGGCTCAAGGGATCTGCCTGCCTTGGCCTCCCAAAGCGCTGGGATTACAGGCATGAGCCACCACACCCGGCCAAAAAGTTTTAAATAAATTAAAGCATGTCAGATTTTACCTATGCTTCTACAAACTATTTTACAAGCTTAGATTTTTTTAAAACAATGAAATCATACTTGCAAAAGAAAAATCCCTGTGAAAACCAAAAATCTAAGTTATTTTTAAAGTAGTCCACGAAGGGGTATTTGGTTTGGGTTTTTGCTTGTTTTATTTTTTTTTTATTTTTTATTTTTTTCTTGACCAACCAATATTTCCCCATTCTACTCATTTCCACACCTGGTCCCATTGATTTCTATGAGTTTCCAGTCAGCCAGCTTTAGTTTCTGTTGTTCATAAACAAAAATACTAACCAATACAACTGGTCTCCCTATTGCCCCTTGCCTCTTCTTCCTGTTCTGAAACTTGTAGCAATTAAGCATAAATTAGACAAGGAATGAACCAAATGCTATCTCCCAGATAAATTCCGCAGATTATTAGTAAACTGGAATTCAGGGAATAGGCACCACAGTTAATACAAGAAGGGACTATTTCAGCCCACAATAGCTGAAATGAGGTGTATTTATAAGACAGAAAGATGTAAGAATGCACCTGTCCCTCTGCAACAGGAGGGATTAGGACTTGGACAGTTTACAATTCTACTCAGTCAGCTTTAGCAAAGAACTGTGTGTGGGAGGATCCCTCCTTTTTTTTTTAGCCTTAGGCTCTGATATCGTACCTACTTGATCAGAAATAAAGGCCACTAACAGATCCTTGGGACTTGTGAAGCGGGGTAGGGACAGGAAAAGTCATCATTAAGCAGTAACAGAGCTGACCTGATAGCCTCCCTTACATGCACAGGGACATTCAAATGCTTTTGTGAACATGATTGTCTTTGCTTTGCTTCCCAATAACACTGGGTAGAGACAGAGCAGATATTGCTGTCTCCATTTTACTGCTGACAACACTAAGCTTCAGACAGATGAAGTAAGTTTTCTCTTTTTTTTTTTTTAATTTCGTTGTTTTCTTTTTGTTGTTGTTGTTTAGAGACAGGGCCTTTTGCTTTGTCGCCTAGGCTGGAGTCGCACTAGCGGGATCACAGCACACGGCAGCCTCGAACTCCCAGGCTCAGGTGATCCTCCCACCTCAGCCTCCCGTGTAGCTGAGACTACAGGCAGGAGCCACCACAACCGGCTAATTTTTTTGTATTTTGTGTAGAGATGGGGTTTCACTATGTTGCCCAGTCTGGTCTCAAACTGCTGGGCTCAGGTGATCCTCCTGCCTCGGCCTTCCAAAGTGCTGGGATTACAGGTGTGAGCCATCAAGCTGGCCTGAAGTAAGTTTTCTAAGTTTCCATGGCTGAAACCCACATCATCTGGCTTCTATAAAGAAATAAAAAAGGTAGCCTATGTAATGTATTGGCAAACAGGAACAAGCGGTAAATGAGTGAATAGTTGTAGACCTTTAATAGCTACTATTGCAGTAAGGCCACCTGTTAGGTCAGGAGATGGGCATCTTACCTTAAGACAAGGACAACATCTGGTTGCCTGGGAGACGGGACAGGCAGGGTATCAGATACTGAATGAATGTTTAATGAATGGGTGAGATAAGGCAGGAGATAGAATGAGCAACCTGAGAGAAGGCCTGGTGCCCTGTAAGGCGTTTTGATTCAGCAGAACGAGTAAGGAGAAGCCCTTCTGGACGGTAACACACCAGCACTAGACCAAGACACCTGGCTCACTGGTCAATTGCAAAAACTTTCATACTCACACTGTTTTTCTCAATGATGAGGTCTTAATAAGGAACAACGATTATGCCACCCAGCAACCCACTGGGCTAAGCCTGGTGGAAAACAGTCTTTTTCCTTTTTTTTTTTTTTTTTTGAGACAGAGTTTTTGCTCTTGTTGCCCAGGATAGAGTGCAGTGACACAATCTCAGCTCAGCTACTACAACCTCCGCCTCCTGGGTTCAAGCGATTCTCCTGCCTCAGCCTCCCAGGTAGCTGGGATTACAGGTGCCTGCCACCACGCCTGGCTTTTTTTTTTTTTTTTTTTTTTGATGTATTTTTAGTAGAGACAGGGTTTCACCATGTTAGCCAGGCTGGTCTCGAACTGCTGACCTCAGTTGATCCGCCTACCTCGAACTCCCAAAGTGCTGGGATGAGCCACCATGCCCGGCCGAAAATAGTTTCCTTTAGGCTTTGGGTTGCTCCTTTTCCTTTTTGCTTTCACAACCGAAATGCGTGCTCGGAGTGATCCAAGATATCTGAAGAACAGTGGCAGCTTGCAGGTGTTTAATCATCGTAAATTCGAGATGGCAGAAAGGCGTCCCCGCCTGGAACCCCAGGCGATCGCTCACTCCGAGCAGCGTCGCCCAGCGGGCAAAGGCGGCGGGTGTGCTCCGGTGCCTCCTTTCCTTCCCGCAGCACTTGGCGCGCGCAAGCTGCCACCTCCCGGGGCGGCAGGGGGAACTCAGCCGGTGCTGGGAGGCGGGGGCCGCGGCCGAGGGGCGCCGCTATTGGCTGACCGGGCGGGGGAGGAGGGGCGGGGAGACCGTGATTGGCGGGGACCCGAGCTGAAGGGGGCGGGGCCGCTATATCTGAGGAGTCCCTGTCGCGCCGCAGGCAGTTGAGCTGCTAGAGTGCGGCGCCACCGCGGAGGACAGGGGGAGCTGGCGGGCAGCGGGTGAGGGGGCGGCGGGGACGCGAGTGGCGGCCGCGGGGCGCAGGACAAGGGTCCGCAGAGCTGCAGCCTTCGAGGGCCAGCCCTCTCCGAGTCCGGGACTGGGTCCCAGCCGTGACAAGGCGGCAGCCCCGCGCACACCAAAGAGAAGGCGGCTGTGGCGGCAGCGGCAGCCCCAGCCATGCTGTGTTATGTGACGAGGCCGGACGCGGTGCTGATGGAGGTGGAGGTGGAGGCGAAAGCCAACGGCGAGGACTGCCTCAACCAGGTGAGGGCGAGGGGCAAGAGGGGGCCCCGGAGGGTCCCGCGAGACCGAGGGGCCTCGCAGCGAAGCCTGGCACCCTGGCGCGCCGCCTCCTAGGGGCCGGAGGCACTGCGTCTTGCAGCCGGGGAGGAGAGCGTCCCCTCCTCTCCACGGGCGTAGGGCGCGCGGTCTCCTCCTGGCGTGCGTGGGGTGCGCGGAGAAAGCGCGCAGCGGGGGTCCCCAGCGCTGAGGGCCTGGCTCAGCCCGCAGTCGGGATCCACCCCCCAGCCGCCCATCATCCCCCCAATCCAGCACTTTCCCGGAAGAAGGCAGCTCCGCACACCTACCGCAGGTATGTGCGTGATACCGCCTGTCGGGTCCCCGCGGCGCCTGGCAGTGCCACCCGCGTGCCAGGATGGAATGGAGTGACTCGAAGCAATCTCGGGCCCCAGGGTATCTTGGCAGATAAGCCGGGCCCTTGTCTCACGCTGCCTCTCAGGCTGCTGCTCTCAAATGCACCGTTCACCTGCATCTCCGGGTTTGCGGGGGACGGGAGGAATAGGTTTGGGTCATCTACTGCTCGGTTGTTTTTAAGCATGTGGTTCCTTAAGAGTGAGGGACATCGGTGCCAAATAGCGCATAGGTGGTATGGCAGACAGCAAATGTGATCCCAGGAAAACGCTATACCCTCAACCCCTCTAGCTCTGAGATGTTTGGGAAACCGCATGTGAAGCTTAGCTGACACTTGTGGCGTGTTCCCTCAATGTGTTTGATTTTTGGAGTCCAGATGGTTAAAATTGCCCAGATAATAAGTCGCCAAAAATCAGCTGTGCAGAGTATGCTGGTGGAGGGAATTCTGGTCATTGGAATGAGAAGGAAAATACCCTGTAGTTTCCCCTCCTCATCTTTTCGAAGGCTACTTTTGAGGACTCCTTTTTTCTCTATTGCAATTGGTCATGCCCTAGATGTTAAAAGGAATTATGAGTCTCCATACCATAGGTCGTGGTTTGGTGTCATTGGAGCCGTAGAACTTTGTTTTTCCAGTTTAGATCAGGAATTGTAACACCACTGAACTTTGTAAAAAGTACCAGCAGTCGGCCTCAGGGAGTCGTTGGGTTTGCTTTGACATGTACCATTTGCTCATCCAGGCTGCATTCCTTTTTGTTTTAGGTGTGCAGGCGACTGGGAATCATAGAAGTTGATTATTTTGGACTGCAGTTTACGGGTAGCAAAGGTGAAAGTTTATGGCTAAACCTGAGGAACCGGATCTCCCAGCAGATGGATGGGCTAGCCCCTTACAGGCTTAAACTGAGAGTCAAGTTCTTCGTGGAGCCTCATCTCATCTTACAGGAGCAGACTAGGTAAAGTGAGCTAAAATAAACCACTGTCAAATAGACCTTTGGTTCCCTTTAGAAGGGCCGCTGCACCTTCCCAGAGATACTCACAGGCAAGTTTGTTTTGATGCGGAGTTCCATCTTAACTTACCTTTTCCATGCCAGTCCTTTTGTTGAGGTGAAGAGGGAGCTACCTACTTGGTCCGAGTGCATTTTCCAATTCATTTTTTAGTTTTTCTTGTCTTTACAAACTTGATGGGTGAGCAGAGTTGAATTCTTACGAACACTTCAGATAAGTGCTACCCCAGAAAAAAAATAAAAAAAGAAAGAAAAACCACCTGACCCGACTGACTGACTTCCTGATAGCAGCATCTAATGCCCGATAGTAACCTCTGCCTCAGCAGTGTTACTATAGGTCATTGCAGACTGTTCTAACAGAAAGCAGGAAACAGTTCCTCTTGGGTTACTTAAACTTGGTCAGTTTCTTCAGCCTAGTGTCAGATTACAGTGTGCAGCCAAGAGTTCTGTTTGACTTCATGCAGAATTTTTAAAGTTTTTAAGTTTCTTGAAAATGTAATTTCATGAACTCTTCTGAGCCTGCTGTAACTGAATTCCAACCCACAGATATATTACACAGGATTGGTGAGTTTAGATTGAATTTATCTCTCTACGTTGTAAAACACCACCAGCAGTGGTAGACAACTGAAGCTTGTGGTCTCATTTTTCAAACAAAGTATGTTCTCCCCTGGACTCACTCTAATACTTTTCTCAAGAACGAGCCAAACTAGGAAATTGATATTTAATATTTATTGAAAGGCAGGCGACTTCACTCTTACAGTGGCAAATAAAAAATTAAAAAGGAAAACAGCTACTTTAAAGACATAGCAAACTTTGGATCTAAGTTCTAATGTTTTTCATAATTCTTTGGCTGAGAGATATGCCATGCATGTGAAAAATGTGATTCTAAAAATTTTAAGTAATGATGAAGGAGCGTTATCCTTTAACAGTTTTTTACGTGACATTTGCTTGTTTGTTTTACCCAAGGACTGATAAAAACTCATTTTGAAAAACTATTCATTTGAATTTGAAATCTCCACTTTGCCTTGTAATCGAGCTTTAAAGGTTGAGGCAGATGTTTAATTTTGTTTCTGAATGAAGATGGTATATTGAATTCTTGGTACTCCTGAAAATATCTTGCAAAATATTCAAGTGATTGCATGCTTCAGGATGTTTTAGCTGTCTGTATTAATCAGAATAGGCTTTTAAAAATTATTATTTAAAGCTGATTTGTGAAAGCTTTGTGTTTCACTGTCATAACTTGCAGTCGAATACAAGATATAACACAACATATTGAAATTTTCATTGTGTAGTCCTATTACGATTTTGTAATTATTTCAAGATCTCTAGAGGCAACCCAGTTTTGATGGCACAAATTTATTTTTTAAATCTTCAGAAGCTTGGAGTACCAAATAACTGCATTTAAACAATGGCTGCAGTGATAATAGCATAATACATTTGTTTTATGAATGTATTCAGACTTTATAATTGACTAGTAGATGGTCTCTACCTGTGCTTTCCTGTAATTGGATTAGTAACTATTATCAAATCAATTTTATTCATGTAAGAAATAGGGACATTTTATGAATTAGAACTCAAATCAAATTTCCTGTCTTGGTTTCTCCTTTACTGATTCAATTGGCTTGGACTCTTGAGATTCATAATAGTACTCAAAGAATGTACATACCTAGTTCAACTAGGTAGTTTTAATTGATTGTAATTCCTTTTTGAAGTGGTATTGAAAAGTTAGTGTGGCCTTAACTTTTAACTTGCTTTTAATATATTGGTGAATTTTACTTGGTTTTGTGGGGTTGGCTGAAATACATAACTGACACTTAAGTTTTAGTAACTAGATAAAGTGATTTGTAATTAGCATTTATACCTCTTAATTAGGACATCAGAAGCTGTACTGGATCCAGTTTACAATTAGCATTGTTTTTGCATGCATGAAACTATAGAACAAAAATACTTATATTTACAACTGCTAGCAAATGAAGCTGGTTCATAAACTTCTTTGATGTTTAATTATTTGTTGTAAAATACTTACATAAAATGCCATGAATATACAATAGGTCTGTTTATGTAGTGAGTAAATTTAGCTTTGACAATCCAGTTATGAGAGGTGATTTTTTTACTCTTCTCTAAATCATGAGAGTGCATGTAGTATAGTGCACTGCAAGTGTCTAGACGGTTTATTAAATGGTGCTGAAATATCCTGGCAGAGTTGTCCTAGTTAACATATTAGTTCATATCAGATTAGGGAGGCCCTTGTGAGAATGATGGTCAGGAAGGCCTGTTTGTCATAGGACAGCACCAGGGAACCAGGCAGAATCCCTGTATTGTAGTTTCAGCTCTGCCACCAACTACCAGCCATCCAGACTGCCATGGGCCCAGCTCTACATCCTACTTGAAAGCCCCTGAAGAGATGGTTTCTAAATTTCTCTTAGCAATAACTTTTTTCATTGCTTTTGTGTTCTCTTTATATTATTTTCCTTAATGTTTTCCTAAATATGTGTCTCTGAAAATAGAAAAAGCACAAGAAGTGTTTGTTTGCTTAGATTGGTAGGTAGAGTTCTGATTTGGCCTAATTTTAGATTTGATTCTTCTATCTAGATTATGCTTTGCTCTTGAATATGAGCCTCAAATGTAAAGGGAGAGTCTTACTTTTCAGCTGGCATATTTCAGCAATGGAGACAGCAGGTATTTTCAGCAGATGTTTGTGATGCCATGGAATAAAATGAATAGTGAAACAAATTAATGTATTCTGGAAGTAGATCTGAAATAATAATCATCTTGGAAATTCTTGACTTTCACAGGCTTTGAGTTTACTGCAATTCTGACTGGATTTTGTCAACATTTCCAAAACCAGAGATTAGAGAAGTATATGCTTCATCTTCACAATGATAATTATACCATCCACTGCCAATAAAAATCTGTATTTTTTTCCTGACTTAGCCACGTTTTAGCAGAGCTCTGAAGTCTTTGCTAGGAGACATTTTGCTTAGGTAAGGCTCACCAACACATGGATTCTCTTTTCCAGAAAACAACCCCAGTCCAAGAGCTCTGTGAGTCCCAAACTAAATGTTCACAGAAATGCTATAATCCTGGATGCTAAATTTCATCCAGATTTCAATGATGCCAGGAGTGATGAGTTTGACTCTGACTTGTTGTCCCTTGTTAAATCTGTCCTATTCTGGCCTCAGCTCCATCCTCAGCCCTTGGGAAAGCCTTCTCTAGCCTTGCTTGGGAGACTAAACTCCCCCAAGACATCATGTATCTTTCCTTTATGGCATTTAATGAACTTATAATATTACATATACTTATGTGGCAATTTGTTTATTATCAGTCACTCTAATAACCTAAACTCCATTAAACAGAAAGCTGATCAACGTTGTATTCCCAGAATCTAATAATAAGTGCCTGTTGCATATTTGTTGACTCATCGAATTAAGAACTTGGAAGTAAACAAAAATGGAGTTAACTGATATAAGTTTTCCTAATAGATGTTGAGATGTTTTTCACTTTGCTTCTATAAACTGAAAAGTTGAGCGTATCTCAAAGAAATCTCACCATTTAAAAAAATGTTTTATAGTGATTATTTTCTACTTGAACTTAACTTAGAGCTTCCTCACATTCTTTTGCTTCCTTTCTTTCACCCCCTCTACCCCATCCTAGACCATGTGTTTATTGTGGCTATTAGTTCTTTCCTAAAAGAAACTACCACTTATTGGACCGTCTCTGAAGGTCAGATAGTTTTCAAGTTATAGCATCACTTTAACTGCAATCCATTTAGAGTCCTAAGTACATATTAACTAGGTATTTCCGTCTTCCAACAAAAATCACTTTTAGATGTGGAAACCTAGGAAAGATTGCATGCCCAAACACAAAATAGGCCCTGGAAAGTAAAAACAGTAAAAGCAGGCATGTGGTTATTTCCAAAGAAAGTATTTAATCGAATTTTGAATTTCTGATTTAATTTTTTCTTTTGTTAAGGCTATAGGATGTTTGTGTTATTTTATGTGTTTATTTCAGCCAAGGAACACCTGTCCGGGTACCTTTAGGCCCTTTTTGACTTTCTGGTACTTATATATTTGTATGAAATATTCAAAGAAGGTTTTTAAAATGTCATTTAAAATTAAATCTGAGCATTTAGAAGGCACCTAGGGTCAGACTCAGGGTGACCAGTGTTGAGCAGCTGTAGGGACACTGGGTGTGTTTCCTCTGAATGGTGTCCCACTGTGGCCTGTTCCCAGCCCTCCTCTGTACCAGCAGCAGGACCTAGCAAGTAACTCAGGGTGTGAAGGCAGTTAAAAAGATGATGAGGTCTGAAAATTCCTGAACCTTCCCGGCCTCGTGGAATAAATGTACCAAAAAGCATTCCTGGCTAATCCAGATTGTTGAGAAAGAGATTGTAGTTAACACTTTTAGATTTCAGGACTGCCTAGATTGGTGTTTGCCTAGGATGAGTATCTACTGTGAGTGAATAAGCACATTTTTTAGAAGTGCACATTTTCTGCTTTCAATTAGAAGTGTTCTTCTGGTGTGGGTTGTGATCACTTTTGAAGTTGGAAATTTTCCCAGCTGCTGCCCTCCACCTCTTTTAACTGCTTTAGAGCAGGAACACTTTCATCAGTGATTCTCGTTTTGTACTTTGGGCTTTGAAAAGGATCTCCTGAAGCCTACACAGAGGCCCAACTTGGTAATTATTTGGCTGTGACAAGTTTCTCAGTGGCAAGCCCTCCAGGAAGCAGATAGATGTGGTGGTTCATGTTAGATATGGCTAGTTATTTGAATCCTTGACCCTAAGGGATTTTTACTAGTATTACTTTCTTAAGTTCTTATGAAAATTTTCAAACATACAGGAAAATTGGAGATTTTTTACAGGGAACACCTATATATATACACACTATATATATGTACACTATATATTCTATATAGTGTATATATACTGTATATCTACTTTAGTATGTATTACATATTCATCCATTTATCAGTCCTCTACCCACCCATCAATCTGTCTTACTTTTTAGATGCATTTCAAAATAAGTTGTATATAAGTATGTTTCCCCCTAAATACTTCAGCATTGATAACATTAACTAGAACTCAATGTTTGCAGTTTTTTCTTTTGATGTAAAATTTATGTAAATCCTAATTGCACCATTTAATGATTTTTGACAAACGGCTGTGCTTGTTTAAATAAAACTGCTATCAAAATTTAGAACATTATCCTCACTCCAGAAAGTTCCCTCAGGCCCTTCTGCAGGCAACCCCTCCCCTTCTTCCCCACCCCCATCCGCCGCCTGCCACACCTCTGTCATGTGTTCTTCTACCAGAGATGAGCTATGCCTGTGCGGCTTTCTCTATATGGAATCTTGTGGTATGCACTCTTTGATGTCTGGCTTCTTTTGTTCATCACAGATTTTTTGAGATCCATCCACATTGTCGTATGTATCAGTGGTTGGTTCTTTTATATTGCTGGATAGTATTCCATTGAATGACTCTAGTGTTTGTTTATCCATACTCCTAATAATGAACACCTGTTTTCCAGCTATTATGAATAAAGCTGCCATAAACATTCTAGTATGTACCTTTTTTTTTTGTAGACACATATTTTCATTTCTCTTGAATGAATAAATACCTAAGAGTAGAATAGCTGGGTCATGGAGTAAGTAATCATTTCATTTTATAACTGCCAGACCTTTTCCCAAAGCTATTTGGCAATTGTGCTCTTCTGTACTCCCAGCAAGAATGTAAGAGTCTAATTCCTCCACATAGCTGCCAGCTTTCTGGTGGGTATGTAGTGGTAGAGTGTTGTGGTTTTAATTTGCATTTCTCTGACAATTAATATTAAACACTTGTTCGTGTTTTTATTGGCCTTTCATGTATCTTTTTCAAAGTATCCAAGTCATTTACTCATTTTTGTTGTTTGCCTTTTTTTTTTTGAGTTGTACAAATTCTTCATGTACCCTAGATACCAGTCCTTTGTCAGATACATGTTTTGTAAATGTATTTCCTCCTGTGGCTTACCTGTTTTTCTGATGCCTTTTATGAGTAGAAGTTTTTAATTCTGGTGAAGCCTAATTTATCCACTTTCTTCTTTTGTGATTTTTGCTGTGTCCTGAGAAACCTTTGCTACCTGGAAGTCATGAAGATACTCTTACGTTTAGTTTTTAAAGCGTTACGATTTTAGCTTTTACATTTAGGCCCATGATCCATCTTGAACTGACTTGTGTTTTACTGAAATTAAAGATACAAAACAGAAAACTCTCAAAGCAATTCTGTTGTGATTTGATAGTTTTTAAATATAACTTGGCAGTCAAAGTTTGGTTTAAAATAAACTGTGGTTAGGTGACTCACTGGACCGAGGCGGGCTGACTGATGATCACAGTGGCTTCTGACAAGGGGAGAGCAGAACCAGCCATTACTCCCTATGGCTAGAGTCAGCCATGGCTTTCCAGGAGAAATACAGTTCAATTATTGGTAATTGGGAGTTTGAAAAAAAAAATAGCTACTTAGCTGTTTTAAAGATGTAGGTTAGTTCTTAAATTTTGAGTTTAATAATGAATCTGGATGTAGTTATTTTACATTTGTCATTAAAAGCTCTTCAAAATAGTGTAATTGGTGAGGTAGCTGGAGGGCAGCAACTGAGAGGAACCCTCTGTGATGCACAGATCAACAGCTTCCGATTGGTTTGCAGGGAGTTCTGCTTTGATTCCTCGATAATTGCTTTATGAGACAAGCTAGTGTTTAGAGGAAAGTTCTCTGATTACAACTCTTAAAAGATAAATGATCTAACTTCATTCCTTAGCACTGTAAGAAGGAATTAATTTTTAAAAGAGAGAAAATTTGAAGTACTTTGAAAGAAAAATACAGTAAGAATATGTGATTCATTTTTAAAATTAAAATTTGGCATATCCTTACATTCACTCCATTAAAAAAAAAAATCGTCCATAATGCTCAGTAAATGTTAATTCATTTGGGCCCATGATGCCAGGACATGAGTTAGCCAGAATCTTATGCCTGGGGCCCCAAAATGTGATCCATGTATTAAAAATGTCAGTTTTCTCAGTAACTGGGTAAAACTTACAGAAGAGTCATGAATTAGAAGGTATAACCTGAAGAATGTTTAAAAGGTGCAGTTCGAGCTTAATTTGTGCTCATAGGACATATTCATGGACATTTGCTTAAGACAAAGAACACAGTTTTTTTTCCAAAGGCTTTCTTTCTGTTTGTGATTCTAGGATGTAGCCTATATTGAATTGAATATGTCATCTACTTTTGATCTTTAGTGCAAGAGCATTCATTGCAGCACAACTTCTTTGACCACTTCTGCTTGTTTTGATATTATTGGTAACCTTTCGCCTACTTTACAAAAAAAAGGGGGGGGAGGGCAAAACCCAGGAGCCCAGATAGTTACAATCCAGATGGTTTGAGAGGAAAATACTAAAAGAAAATACTTGATTTGGCCGGGCGCGGTGGCTCAAGCCTGTAATCCCAGCACTTTGGGAGGCCGAGACGGGCGGATCACGAGGTCAGGAAATCAAGACTATCCTGGCTAACCCGGTGAAACCCCGTCTCTACTAAAAAATATAAAAAACTAGCCGGGCGAGGTGGCGGGCGCTTGTAGTCTCAGCTACTCGGGAGGCTGAGGCAGGAGAATGGCGTAAACCCGGGAGGCGGAGCTCGCAGTGAGCTGAGATCCGGCCACTGCATTCCAGCCTGGGTGACAGAGGGAGACTCTGTCTCAAAAAAAAAAAAAAAAAAAAACCACCCATAAATATTGAGCCATCATTGAAGTTCTTGTTAGAAACGTATCTCTGAGCTCTGCTATCCTCTGTCTTGGAAAGAGCCTATTAGAGTGCTGACCTTTGCTACTAGTACTCCGTTGTACTGTTCTCCTGGAGAGCATAAACTTGTCACCCAAAAGCTAGATTGTGGCTGGAGTTATTTTGATGGGATATGTCTCTTCATTCTAAAAGGCTGGAAGTCCATCTAAAAAGGAACTCTCAGACATGTTTACCCTATAACCCCAGCTTAGGGCTGGGCACAGAGGCAATGCAAGACAAATATTTATTGACTGGAAATGAAAAGGTTACTTTATAGCCATGAAACTGCAAAATGCAGGAAGGGCCTATCAGAAAGCTGACATTGACAATAAGGAGAAGGATTTTTCATGCTTACCAGGCATACTCTGCAGTCCAGGCTAGAATGTGGAGTATGTCCAAAAGGTCAATCATCCCCCTTGCTAGACCTTTTCTTAAATTCTGGCCCATATGCTGAGAAGGATCAGTGGTGCTCTCAGGCTGCCTGCCACCTGTTTACATTCTGTTACTGCTTCTTTGCCTTTGATTTTGGCCACTGTCTCTCCAGAAGTGTAGGCATGGATAGGTTGCAAAAAGACATGGAATTGATTCAAAACTCTTCTTACTATTTAGTAAAGCAGGGGCTAGTCTCTAACTTTAGACTTGAAAAATAAGTTAAAAGCCACTTTTGCCTGTAATCCCAGCACTTTGGGAGGCCGAGGCAGGAAGATCACGAGGTCAGGAGATTGAAACCATCCTGGCTAACACGGTGAAACCGTGTCTCTACTAAAAATACAAAAATTAGACGGGCATGGTGGTGGGTACCTGTAGTCCCAGCTACTCGGGAGGCTGAGGCAGGAAAATCGCTTGAACCTGGGAAGCAGAGGTTGCAGTGAGCCGAGATCGTGCCACTGCACTCCAGCCTGGGTGACAGAGCAAGACACCATCTCAAAAAAAAAAAAAAAGACGCCACTTTTACATAAGCAGTAATTAAACTAAGAAGACTTAGTTTGTGGCAATATTCTTCAAGTCTTTCAGAGCGTAATTTCTTCTTTAGCATAAGCATAGATGCAGATTTCAGTTTCCTAACAGCACGCCTCCACCCCAGTTGAATACAGAAATGGGTACATTCAGCAAGATGATGTTTATCAAATGGTCATCTAAGAAGCCTTTTGAGGCCTGCAACAGTGTGGTAAAATAAACCATGGCTTGCTGAGAATGCTAGATCTCAGTCCTCAGAGAGCTATTTTACAGCAAGTTATTTTTGTGGCAATTCCTTTGCCCCAGTGGGGAATCCCTTCTCAGTTTAGCAGTATGTCAGAAATACTTTAAAGATTAGCAGATGTTTGGGTTAATAAAAAGCATGTTTATCTTCTTTCAGGCTATTACACATTCTTACTATGATTTCTTTACAGGGACTTTGAAAAAAGGAAAAAAAACTGTAGTATTTGGCAGAGTTTCATCATTTTAAATATTTCTTTATCATTACAGAATGCACAAAACATTGAATTTAAACACTGCTTAGTGATTAATGGCTCTTGTCAGCCAGACATTTTAGACTCTCAGTGTAGCACTTCCTTAGATTTGTAGCCTCCCTGTCTCCTCTTAGCTGATTCTTACTCGTTCATGTTCCTCTACCTGAAATGTCAGACACAGATATATTATAAATAGAAGCAGTGTTAAGGACATCGCACCTGGCCAAAGTTATAATTCGTTTGTTAATGGGAGGAATATTGTAGCAATATTAACCTTGTTTGAGAGGTTATGACAAGTCATCAAAGGAAGGTTAAAACTTCACATTGGCCAGGGACACATGTTATAACTGAGACCAATCTGTCTACAGCAGTTTAGATGCTCTTCAGAGTTTTGGGCATTGTGATGAGTATCTGAATTTTACAGGAGTTTTTAAGTGTGACATACCTTTTCGTAAATGTAGAGTATAGTATTGTATACAACTAGCAGAGGCTCAAACAGGATGAAACTAAGGTTGGAAGGTAAACTAATCACACATAATGTGCAGTTTTATGTACATTTTTGGAGCGCTGTGATGTTCGAGGCACTTAAGAAGTCATAGATAATATACATGTTCTGTCAAATACTGGAGTAGAGGAGTAGAGGATTTGCATGTGATACAGACCAATGGGTATCCAAGCAAGGGGACAGAAAGAACGGCCATCAGGACAGAGGGAGCAGCAAGACCAGAGACGCCATGGCATGAACATGCTTCCTGGATTTTCCAGAGAGAGGAATTGTTCCCTCTCCTGGGGCATAGCAGCTGCAGGGAATGACAGGAGACGTGGCTGGAAAGCTGGGGCCAGATGGCGGAGACTCCTCAGCTCCACGTTAATGACGTGCTCCCTTGGCAAGTCGTACAGATCCCTTGAAGGATTTTGAGCAGAGAAATGACAAGTTTATACTAGAAACAAGCAGCATGGAAGGTAGGCTGCCTGCATGGAGTCTGGAGGAGGAGAGCAGCTCAGAGAATAGCGTAAATTCTTCCTGCAAGTAGTATTGAGGAGGTACAAACAGGAGGATAGAACTGGATTTAAATAGTTTTCAGAGACAAGAAAGTCAGGTGAAATTGGACAGAGTCCAAAGTCAGTCTGTGGTCTCCACTGGGAGAAAAAGGGCTTTGGAAAGAATATATGGAGTTTGGTTTTGAATGAGCCGAAATTGAGGTAGTGAAGAATATCCAGGTGGTGAAGCCTATAGGAGATTGGACATTTTTCCTGTGATTCTTAGGAGAGAAGCTGGCACTGAGACTAGAGATAGGGGTATCATTTGAATAAAGGTGAGAATTTTGTCTTTATGTATAGGGTTCCTTAAGATTCTATCAGAATCCATGTCAAGATACATTTTTTCCGATTAAAATAATTTATTTTAAAACACTATAATGCAGAAACGTATATGTAATTATTTTATGTTTTGTAGCCTTAATGTTACCCAACTTGTATTAAATAAGTTTATCTTGTTTGGGTCACAACTTTTATTCCAAAGAAACTCAGTTCTTACTTTGATTTTGTCTTAATACTGATGGTTTTTTTTTAAAGTTCTTTAATGTTAAGCATTTTCAGTGTGACTTTTTAAATTGCTCTCCTTAAAAGTGACTGTGAAATTGCTAGGTAGGCTGAGACTGATGTCAGGTTATCCCCAAGCATAACCTCACTCTCACCTTGCTCTGCAGGCACATCTTTTTCTTGCACATCAAGGAGGCCCTCTTGGCAGGCCACCTTTTGTGTTCCCCAGAGCAGGCAGTGGAACTCAGTGCCCTACTGGCCCAGACCAAGTTTGGAGACTACAACCAGAACACTGCCAAGTATAACTATGAGGAGCTGTGTGCCAAGGAGCTCTCCTCTGCCACCTTGAACAGGTGAGGCTGCCATCAGGGCTACTGCTTATATTCATAGAGCTATCAAATGTATAAGCATTTCCAGAAGAAGATGAATCTGTGGTACATACACATAATTCATGAGGTTAAGACTGGGCCATTGCCCAATTTAACCAAGAATTTTTTTTTAATTTGTTAGCCTTTTATTTGAAAAATATATAAACACAATATGAAATGCTATATAATGAGAATTTTTTAAATCTCTGCCTTTAAGTACAAATCTCCTAAAATAAAAATATCTATTATGTATATTGGTGTTTTCTTCATCCCAGCAAGAATTAAACCAGGAGGTCTAACATAGGCATTTTAGTTATCTATTCCTGAGTAACAAGTTACCCCAAACCTTAGTGGCTCAAAACAACAAAAATTGTCTCACAGTTCTGTAGGTCAGAAATCTGGCCATGTCTTGGCTGGGTCCTCTGGCTCATGAGACAGTAGTCAAGCTGCAGGTGGAACTCTGTGTCATCTGAAGGCTCAACTGAGGGTGGCCTCCATGCCAGGTTGACTCCTGTGGTTTGTTGGCCTGCCTCCTTCCCTGGCTACAGGGGCCTCAGGGGTCAGCTCTATACTTATAAACTGTATGTGGGCAAATGCATGAGACTTTCCAATATGTAAATTTGGCTTATGTATATTGTTAGAGACTTTTCATAATTCTTCAATTCATCACCCATCCAGCATCCCCAAAGTGTTTTTACCACGTATTTAATAGTTGAGATCCCGGTGTCTTAGAGGTTTTTTATAGTAAGTTCGCTAAATACATGAAACATCAGTAATACATAAGTTTTAGCTGTTGTGATTCATCAGTGTTAGTATATTTCACTTGTGAAGACTACATGGGTTTCTCTCTAAAGTTAATATCCGTATACTTAATTCTCTGTCCTCTTGGTGTCCTCCAGCATTGTTGCAAAACATAAGGAGTTAGAGGGGACCAGCCAGGCTTCAGCTGAATACCAAGTTTTGCAGATTGTGTCGGCAATGGAAAACTATGGCATAGAATGGCATTCTGTGAGGGATAGCGAAGGGCAGAAACTGCTCATTGGGGTTGGACCTGAAGGAATCTCAATTTGTAAAGATGACTTTAGCCCAATTAATAGGTAAGCCAAGACTTAACTTTTTTTGACCTAAGCATGTGTATACATCTGTAGCTCTCGACATAATAGAAAGTAGGAAGGGATGTACTCGATAGCTCTTAGGGATGAAATATATCATTTTGGTATGTATATTAATTTTATTCAGGCCTCAATAACCATTTTAAATGTTACTCAAGGTATACAATGTGGCAGAGTTAACATTTTCCAAATAACCCATTCGCTGCCATAAAAAACTTGTTTTCACCTCTAGACATGCATGTGTACACACCCAGCACTTGCTCCTACACTTCCCTCCACATATGCCCAACTGCTTTTCACTGTATCTTTATGACGAGGCAGCATCATGGTGATGGGATAGCCCCAGAGGAAGCGTCTGATTTTTCTCCTAGGTCATGAGCAAATGGGGATCCCACAAAGGCACACACATGGTGAAGAATCAGTCCTTCTAGATCTGCTTTCTTTTCTCTTCTTGTCTCTTAGGATAGCTTATCCTGTGGTGCAGATGGCCACTCAGTCAGGAAAGAATGTATATTTGACGGTCACCAAGGAGTCTGGGAACAGCATTGTGCTCTTGTTTAAAATGATCAGCACCAGGGCGGCCAGCGGGCTCTACAGAGCGATAACAGAGACGCACGCGTTCTACAGGCACGTATCTCATGTGCTTGGTCACCTCAGCACCGCAGCTCTAAGGTTTTTAGGTGACAACCAGGTTTCTACAGTTCCTTGGATTGTTGTGTCAATGAGTCTAGTACAGAATTTAGGAAATTCTGAACATTTTGTTTCTGCAGTAGCAGTGGAGTCCTTGTTAATGTAGTCTTGTTTTACCCACAGAAGGTGCATGTGTGTGAGCCACACAAACACATTCTCTGCTTGCCTCCTACCGTGTTTTCTTATGCCGTTAATCTAGACACAAAGTGTGTTAGGAGATTTCTACGCCTATTTAATCAATACAACAACCCTAAGAGGTTAAGTATTATTACCCTAATGTTAAAGATGAGGGAACTGGGAGGATAAATATTTACTTAGTCTAGCACTCAGGTTCAAAGCCAAGTTTGACTACCCTAAAGGTAACCCTGAGTGGGTGGGCCTGCTCCACTGCCCAGGAGAAGGATAGCACGGGTCATCTTTTCTTTCTGGCAGAGCTGCTATCCTGAATCCTCACTGTGTACGAAAGGATTTTTAAATAACAATATTGATCCCCTCATTTCAGAGGGTACTTTGAAGGCAAGTTGTGATTGGACTCAGGTATTTGGACAATTAAAGTTAAGAAATTTAAGTTGTAGGCATCTTTAAACTTTTTTTATGTTAAAATAGATATACAACTTATGAAACAGAATGGAATATTTGTAGACATTTCTCACATAAAAGCCAAGACTTCAAGGCAGATGCCCTTTTTCTTCCATAAGCAACTTGACTCGGTAGCATCTGTCCTGGGGAGGGGGTATGTGCTCACTGCCCTCTGTATTTACTGCTTTATGGAAACAATAATATTAGGAGACGTTAGGGAAACAGAGATGTAATCACTGAGAATATCTACCAGACGTAAAATTGGAAGGACTTACTTTCATACGTGCAGACAAGAATATGAAACATCTGCTTGTTCTTGTTGACAACAGCGAATAAGGGGGCTGCCGGGCTCTTTGGTGTTAAAGTAGATGTTCAATCTTGCCTTGCAGGTGTGACACAGTGACCAGCGCCGTCATGATGCAGTATAGCCGTGACTTGAAGGGCCACTTGGCATCTCTGTTTCTGAATGAAAACATTAACCTTGGCAAGAAATATGTCTTTGATATTAAAAGAACATCAAAGGAGGTGTATGACCATGCCAGGAGGGCTCTGTACAATGCTGGTGTTGTGGACCTCGTTTCAAGAAGCAACCAGAGCCCTTCACACTCGCCTCTGAAGTCCTCAGAAAGCAGCATGAACTGCAGCAGCTGTGAGGGCCTCAGCTGCCAGCAGACCCGGGCGCTGCAGGAGAAGCTGCGCAAGCTGAAGGAAGCAATGCTGTGTATGGTGTGCTGCGAGGAGGAGATCAACTCCACCTTCTGTCCCTGTGGCCATACTGTGTGCTGTGAGAGCTGCGCCAGCCAGCTACAGGTAGGGGAGTCAGCTGCCCGCTTTTGCCTGCAGCCTCACCTACCCCTCCTGTTCATGGGGAGTAGGAGCCAGGTACTGATTTGCTCATGCACCGACGGGGACTGCCCATCTTCACCCGGAAAGGGTCTTTGTACTTAGTGACCTAAAAGGTATTGGCCTTTAGAAACATTTTAGATGAGTGTACTATTTTCATAATTACTCCAAATTATACAGTGTTTTCAGGTTCTGAAAATGAGGCTCAGATTCCTGGGTAACGTACCTAGTTAGCAGCTGACCTGAGGACTAGAATCCAGGCCTCCTTCCTCTATTTCAAGTTGCCTCCCTTTTTCTGACACTTAGGAGGATGGTCTTTGTTACTTAAGATATTTGGGAAAGAATACTTCTCAATTATCCATGGATGGGTTGTTGACCCTGTGATATTGGTGATTAATTTCCTTTTATGATTGCAAATGCTTCAAGGGCATATGGGTTGACTGTTATTTATTAGCAAGTCAAACTAATTTTAATATTAACAACAAAACAGAGAGAACTCACATATAGTTTTCTTCCTTTCTTGCATGAAGAAGAATTTTAAATTTCCTCTTACAATAAGTTTTTTCAATTTGTTTTTATTTCTCAGGTGTGTTTGCCAAATGTCACTATGGTTGTATGTAAAACTGGTCCTAAATAATACTTAGTCCTTCAGAAGCTGCTGATTTCAGAGCTAATAAAACCAAACGACCTCTGTGTCCTTTCCCCAGAAGCAGTCATAGGCTTGTCTTTTTCTGCCCAGCTAGTCCAACTCTCATCCATAAGTCTCTCCTGAGGGCTGATGATGGGCAGGGACTTTCTGAGAAGTCAGCCAGGAATGTGGAGCTGCCACCTACGGCTAGGAGCAGAGCCACCCTCCCTGGCCATGCGGGCATCAGCCCAGGAATGTTGGCCTGAGTCAGTCAGCTGAGCTAAGGACACACAATTTCAAGAAGGTCTCCTGCATTGCTGCCTGAAGTGTTATAGTCTACTCACGTAGAGACCACATTCTGCACAGAAAGACGTCTTCAGTAATTGCTTTACTCAATGTACTTTGTTTAGCGTGTGACTAAAAATATAATTAATTTCCTTCAGTTTATATTATTTCATAATACTTATTTTTAAGCCCTTGTAAAGTATAAACTTTCAAACTTGTGAGACAGCAAAGATCTCTACCATTTGAAAGCTAGAAATCACTGTGATCACAATTGATTTAGAAAATTAAATGCACTAGAGACCAGGGGTGCACGCAGAGACACAGGACCCCCACCAAGGCTTGCGTGCTAACAGAGACTGTTGGCTTTTCTTTTCCAGTCATGTCCCGTCTGCAGGTCGCATGTGGAGCACGTCCAGCACGTCTATCTGCCGACCCACACCAGTCTTCTCAATCTGACTGTAATCTAATCTGTTGTGCTTTTATTGGACTTGCCATGTTTCCATGAACTGCACTATTATAAACTATAAAAATGATAGATTGTGGAGAAAGTAATTGCTCCAACACCCATCTGCCACGCGATGTTAAAAAAAAAAAAAAAAAAAGGAAGAAAAATAACACAGCTACTCCTCACTGCAAAAACATATCCATGTGTAGAATCAACAACTGCAGTGGTGGGGACCAGGAGGAGCTCTGGGACACAGACACATTCCTTGGATGTTGATTTTTTTTTATGATCAAGTAAAGGAATAGGTAAAGTCTTTGATGTCAGTGAAGTGGTAACATAGCCAAAAAGTTGGGTACCTTTTAGGAAATGATGTTGTAAGTCTCCTTAATGTATCCCGAGGTAAGTTTCCTACCGGCAGCAGATTTTGTAAGAATTACTTTTAAGAATTTCGTTCTTTTTGTGTGGTCATGGAGCTCCAACCATTTTTAATAGGAAAGTTTTCCGTAAGTCGTCGTTTTAATGTCATTTCTGTCTTTATAACTTGATCAGGAATGATTGGAAGGCAAACAGATTTACAAATCAATTCTGTGACTTTTAAAAAGTTGACCATGTCAGATCTAAACCAGTGTGGCTAGTAAAAAGCAGCTCACTCATTGTGGGTGGCTCCCTATTCCTTTACACTCCCTCTATCCCTACCCCCACAAGCCTTTCGATTATAAAATACTACCAATTTTGTTATAAGATTACTGTGGGGTAGTCAAGGACTCCCCAGGCCTTCTGAGCTGGTGGAATATTTTATTTCGGACTGAAAACAGAGAGCACTCTCCTTGGGAAGGGAAAGCAGAGTTTGCTGAGAGACGGAGTCTCATGGTGTACAACTGAGGGTAGTTAACTCATCACTCCTCCCAAGCACTCGATCCCAGCTTCACCCACTGGTGTTGCTTTGCTTGAACTGTCAAGCCTTTTATAGCCTTACCAGAAGTATTTAGATATTGTGTCCTTTTCTGTGTTTTTTTTTTGGGGGGGGGTGGGGGTAGGGGGAGGTTTTGTTGTAAAGTAACTGCTTAAGTATTAACTTTGGGTTGTCCCCTCTGTATGTTTCAAAGGGGTTTGGTTCTTTTTGCTTCTGTATTCTTAAACATGTTTTCCACTCCCACTTGGGCATTTTGGAAGCTGGTCAGCTAGCAGGTTTTCTGGGATGTCCGGAGACCTAGATGACCTTATCGGGTGCAATACTAGCTGAGGTAAAGCTAGAAACCTACACTGTCACTTTACTGAGATTTCTGAGTATACTTTTCATATTGCCTTAATGTAGCAGTAATGTGTTTATGCATTTGTTTCTTTGCACAGACATTTTGTCAGATATTAAAACTCTACTTTTTTATGGCACATATTAGCATATAAGCCTTTATTCCAAGAGGTATTTATTTTTTCACTTGTAAAAAAATAATGTTTCCACGTAAAGAACTCTGTTATATCCTAGAGGACTCTGTCTTTTTATATTCAGGATAATAAAGACTTTAAAGCAAACATGGATGTGTGTATTGTCATAGTTATTGTCATTTAAGCCAGTTTTATTTCAAAGAAATAAGCAAGGGGTAACATCACAGTTGGTATCTAATTTGCTCCTACCTGGAATTTTTTTTTTTTAAGTAATTTCAGTGCTTTACAAATTCAGAGAAACTTCTCTAGTAACAAACTATAGAAATGATCCTTGAGAGTATAGTTTTTTTTTTTTTCCAAGAAAATTTGAAAATATTTAGGGTATTGGTTCTAATGGAGCTCACTTCACCTAGTTACTCTCTTATTTATGTTTTTGGGTGGTTGGGTTGTAATGTAGTAGAAAATGGAGTCATGTACATAAGCAGATGAAAAGAAAAAATTAGGAAAAGTACTGGAAGCTATTGGAGAAGGAAGGAAGTGGCAAAGTTGGAAGTTAACAATTAAAAAACCCAGCTGGTGCTTGTGCTGCTGGTGTGCGGCCCACTCAAGACAGGGGAGTGGCCTAGGTCATAGCAGTAAGGGCCTCGGGCTACAGAAGCTCGGACTGTATTCCCGCGGGACTGCTAGTCTACTCTTGCTAGGCCCTAACTGCTCTATGCTTGCCAGTGCATGGTCATCTGTTTCTCCAGAAATACATTTTGGAGTAGAGAATATTGTACAAAATATATATAAGTGATCATTATCTGTAGCAATTGGAGGAAGTCAATTTATTTTGTTTAATTAGAGGCAGGGGATTTGTTTTTACTGTGCCTATAACCTAAGTCAATCTTCCATTAATTTCTAGGAATTAACTCATTTGTTCATTCAACACATTTATTGAAACCTACTAAGTTATCGAGCCCTGGAAATTTAACAGTCATCAAGACATAAATGATTCTGGATGCCTGTATCATGTACTTAGCCTGTAACATGTACTTTTGTCTCTGCATGGAAGTTAGATAATATTCAGAATCCAAGAATATTGGCATCAGGCATACCAGTCTCAAAATGCTAGCCAGGTTGATGGAGGGATGGATGGATGACAGGCCGACAAATAGATAAGATTACATATTGTTCACCCCACTAGACCATATGGATGCCTTAAGCTCAGTGACTAACATGAAACCCACTATATTACATGGTGGCATCATAGAACTAGAAGGGAAGTGCAGTGGAGGCACAAGAGGCAGGGATTCATTCTGCTTAGGAGCCAAGGGTAAAGGTGCTTCACAAAAAAAGATCACTGAGTAGAGCCTTGACATTCTAGTTGGAAAAAGAAAGTGCATAGCCCATGCCAGGGCTGGAGTGCAGTCTGCTGGGGCTGGCCCACCCCTGCATGTCAGTGAAGCAGTAAGAAATTGGGCTCTGAAGGAACATGTGAAGTAGAGTCACAGTGGTGGGGAATCTTGAATTCCTGGTTTAACGTGGACATGGTTCTCCACTGCCTTCAGAACAAGGAACTTTTGGGACAGGGGTGGCAATCAGATCTGGTTCTTGCACAGAGAAGAGGTCCAAGAGCAGCAAAAGAACAGTGGCAGAGAACTCAATTTTGACCGTCTGTCAACATAAAAAGAATGAGACAGAGTCAAAATACTTTAGAAATAGGGTCAGCATTACCGAGAGAGACAAGTCATATGAAAATCCTGTTTCTGGCTTGGAATAGATAACCTTTAATGGAGAGACAAAAATGGGAGCAAGTCCTGAAGGTAGAAAGGAAATTGCAACAGGGTTTGGCCACGCGTTTGAGATGCCTGGTGATGGGCAAACCTGGAGGCAGTTGAAAGTTTGGGTTGGAACTTCCAGAGGATGATGAAGATAAAGAGAAACATGGGGTGGCCATTACATTTCATTGATATTTGAAGTCATGACAACTTAGAAGTCATCTATAGGAGTGTGAAAGGGGGGAAAGAATGAAGCTGAGCGTGTGTCAAGGACCCACATCTAAAGTGAACAGTGAGACGATGAAGGTATTTGAGAAAGAACCGGCAATGGGATAGGGATAATGAGGGGCAGAAAGCTAAGCCAGGAGGCAGCTGCAAAGATGCGGTCACCTGTGTTAGGACTGCTGCAGGGTCAAGGAGGGCGAGTACCAAGAAAGCCATAACGTGGCAGTATGAGGAAGTGTCAGGGCTTAAAGAGTGGATGCATGTTCAGAAGTGAGGGGATACTACAAGGTTACCAGATTGCAGTGAGCTGAGTACAGATGTGAGGTGAGGATGCGGAAGTGGTAAGTCAAGGAGATGGTACTATAAGAGAAATCAGGGCCACGAGAAGTGTTTTGATTTTGTGGGGTTTTTTTTTTTCTTTTTTATTATACTTTAAGTTCTAGGGTACATGTGCACAACATGCAGGTTTGTTACATATGTGTACATGTGCCATGTTGGTGTGCTGCATCCATTAACTTGTCATTTACATTAGGTGTATCTCCTAATGCTATCCCTCCCCTCCTCCTACTCCACAACAGGCCCCGGTGTGTGATGTTCCCCTTCCAAGCATGCACCACTGTAATGCATAGGAGAGGCCCTCCTCTCCTCTATGCCTACCCAGGGCCTCCCGTTTAAAACACAGAATCAATGTTCTCACTCATAGGTGGGAATTGAACAAAGATTTTGTGCTTTAAATTCGAGGCCCTGGGTAGGCATAGAGGAGAGGAGGGCCTCTCCTATGCACTACAGTGGTGCATACTTGTAGTCCCAGCTACTCAGAGGCTGAGACGAAAGGATTGCTTAAGACCAGGAGTTCGAGAAGCGAGGGTGAATGAAGATTCAGCTAAGGGGACAAGAGAGGAATAAATGAAGAGCCTGGATCTTTGGAACACTGGAGAAACTGAAGACTCAACAGGCTGATCTGCCAAAGGTAAAATTTACGGGACTTGAACAAAAGCATTCTTTGGTCTTTTTATTAAGGGTTTCAAAAATCAGTGATGAAACTAGAGAGTTATTCCCATCCTACCCCATTCCAGTATGTTTACTGTATATTTATCTTGTCACAAGATGAGCTCATGCAACGCTGGGAAGTTCTGAGGGGAGGTTCCCCTTAACTCTGCCATTGAACACCAAGTATCAGAAGCCCCACAGGAGAGCACACATGGGTAAACGCATTAGCTCTGCGAAGAACAACATGAGAAAAAAGGTATGCCCTGTAGAACAGAAGTGTGGGGAAATTTCCAAACACAAGCATTAAAGAAAGTGCAGCGGTGGTTCACGCCTGTAACCCCAGCACTTTGGGAGGTCGAGGCAGGTGGATCATGAGGTCAGAAGATCGAGACCATCCTGGCTAACACAGTGAAACCCCGTCTCTACTAAAAAAATACAAAAAATCAGCCAGGCATGGTGGCGGGCGCCTGTAGTCCCGGCAACTTGGGAGGCTGAGGCAGGAGAATGGTGTGAACCTGAGAGGCAGAGCTTGCAGTGAGCCGAGAACTCGCCACTGCACTCCAGACTGGGCAACAGAGTGAGACTCAGTTTCAAGAAAAAAAAGAAAAACAAAAAGTGCGTGCACACGTCACTGCATTTGCATGTGCGCCTGAAGAAGGAGGGGTCCGGGGATGTTGGTGTGTTTAGAGAGCCAAGAATAAATTAGGAAAGTTGAAATTTTTAATACCGTCTGACCAAGCGATGGGGAAAGGTACCTAAGTGGAATTTAAGCACAATCCGAATTTAAGACAAAAACACAATCATTCTTGTCTTTCTAACTGCTTATCACATTGAGTGCCTTCTTATAGACATTCCAAAACATTGCAAATTACTTTTATTCATATCTGCAGAATCTTCTTGAAATTCATTTATTTAAAAACTGCAGGACATTAAAGACTTAGCCCTATGCCTCTTCAAAACAAAACTATGTCAGGACCACACAAATGATACAGATTGAACAGACCTCAAAGAAAAAATATGCTTTAAGCAAAAGCTAAACATCTGTTGTTCATAAAGCTTGCCATAGTGCTAAGGGCAAGAAAAACTTAAAGGGGTAAGCTCTTTTTTCTATCAAGGAGCGATTCTTCTAGTTGAGGAGAAGGTATCTATGTGAAACAAAAAGATAAGCAGTTCTAAAACCAAAACTAATGAATATATAGATACATGTGTATTATATATGTATTCTTATATGAAGGGGTGCCAGTGAATGGGGGAGTACTTTTTAAAGTGGGTAAGTTGTTCTTTGTCTTGAAGTAAGTACAGGATTTGGATTGATGGAAAGGGAAAGCATGAGAATGCAAAAGAGCCCACAGGCAAGGAGCAAGTGTATGAGAGAGGACAGAAGTAGAGCCAGTTCATGAAGAGATGTGACTGCTGGAATAAAGATTTCAGCTTTGCTTTGATACATGCGTAAAAGCTACAGTAAGGTGTTTATACGTTTGATTCATGTGGGCTTTTATTCCTTAACTTGGGCATTGATTTACTAATTCAGCAAGGGCAGTGCACATTACATACCTAGAATATATCAGGCTCTGTGTTAGGGCTAGGGCAGTGGTTCTGGATCAGGGGCAATATTGGCCCCCAGGAAGCACTGAGCACTGTCTGGAGATCTTCTTCAAGGGTTGCAATGTGGGTAGGTGGCTACTGGCATTTAGTGGGTAGAGGGCCCGAATGCTGCTAAACCTCCTACAATGCACAGAATAACACCCCCCACAGCAAAGAATATTGAAATTTCCAGCCCAAAACATCAATATTGCTGCTGTTGAGAAACCCTGGGCTGCATGGTACAGGTATCTGAGATGTAGTTCTTACCTGCTCTGGGAATCCAAGGGCAGTTGAGGCTGTAAACTAATAATTCCACTCTAGTAAGTTCCCACAATCGAAGCAGGTATCAGGTACTATGGAAGATCAGAAGATGCCACTCGCTCTGCTTCAGGTTGGAAGTTGTCCTGGAGGAAAGTTGCATTGGAGAGGAGTCTTGGAAGGTGAGCCAGAGCTTGCCAGGTAGCGAAGGTGGGTGGAAGGAGCCAGTTCAAAAATGTAGCATATTTGGGGACCCGTGGGCAGTTTGGCATGACTGAAATACAGGGCATGTGGTTGGAGGGGTTGGGATGAAATAATGGGAGATGGGGTTGGGAAGTTAGGTTGGGGTCTTATCCAGGAAGGTGCTAGAGGCCCTGGTAACCCCTACTCCCAGCCCTACTGATGAGGTCAGTGTCCACAAAGATCATAAAAGGGAATCAAGAAGTGCTGGGTTCCTCAGTTCTGTTCACTGCACTCTTATCTCTTGTCCATAGATCTTCCTTCCTAGCCTGGGCTCTGCCGAGCCTGTGTCCTCTGAGTTTTTAGTAAAGTAAAGGTAACAGCAAAATAAAACCATTGCTAGTAATGTACCCTAGAGATGGGAGCTGTCAGGTAATCATTTAGAATTTAAAAGCTCATCTCCACATTCTTTCAGATGAAGAAAATGGTAGGATAAAAATATAGCACAGCTTATTAGTAACATCTTACCCATTTTTTCCCTAAATGGTTAGAACATGCTGCCTTGCCGTGCTCTTTACATCAGCGTTTCCGTTATTAAAGCTATTTTTCAGTTCTAAATCCTAGGAGGATTTTCCCCATGAATTTAACATGACTAAGGAAACTTGCTCCAGGGTAAAACTTTGCTGCAAATTATCTGAGATAGGCTTCTCAATAAAGAGACCAAAAATGAATCATAGCCTTTTAGTAGTTTCAAATGTGGAGTTACCGTTCCCCTTCATTGCCACTATCATGATTATTCATAATGGAAACGGGCCAGCTTTATAAATAATTACACACAACAAAAGTCCTTTGTGTTCAACGCTGGAGGCTGCTGCTGATACGGGCCGTGAGAGTGTGTGTGCAAGAGTTAGGGAAGAGAGCACGCGAGCCAGGCAAAGCTGCTGCATCTAAGCTTCTCAAAAGGTCATCCCTACACATGAGGTACGACACCCCTAGACCCAGGCAGCACGTTCTGAAATGGCACTCGGGTTACCTGTTCAAGCCCAAGGCCCTACAAATGTATCGCCATGATTTTCCTGGTCTTTAGATATTATATGGGCTCTTCTAAATGCAAGTGTAACTTACACAAATGAACAATTATACTAGAAAAGCAAACTATTAAAACAGCTTTATAAATCCCTCCAAGCACCCTCTCTTCTCTTCCCTCGCTGCAGGACAAAGGGTAAGCCATATCCCTATGCTTGTGTCTGTGGGAGCCATGAGCCCCACCTCTACTTCAGTAATAGATGCTAGAGAGCTTTTTCCTCTTCATATCACCTCTAGGTTTGAAAGCTCTTTCTCCTTTAAAAAAATTAATTTTTCTTTTTTTTTTTAAGGAGATGGAGGAGTCTTGCTATGTTGTCCAAGCTGGCCTCAAACTCCCAGACCTCAGCCTCTCGAGTAGCTGCGACTACAGGAACATGCCATCTTTTTCCTTTTAAGAAGAAGCCATGCCTCCCTTCTCCCCTCTGGTATTTAACCTAAATTTACATGCTGTACTTAAGGATCTTTGGTGGAGTCCCTGAGCGGGTGGTTCTAAAGGTTTGATGGGAATTGGTTCATTTCATTCTCATAACATGTCTATGAAGCAGAGATTCTCCCTGGCCTCATTTTACAGATGAGGACCTGAGGCACAGAGAGCCGGAGTGACTCGATCAAGGTCACAGAGCTGGAAAGAGGAAAGCCAGGAGTCACATACAGGGCTCCAAGTGTTCCCCACGCCCACCCAACCCACAGCACTGCTTCTGAGGAGCAGCCTTACACATGGCCCAGGATGCTTCAAAAGGTTTACCTTACCACAGACCACCTGAAGGGATGAAATGGCCAGTACACTTGTTCTCTTTGTCTTTGTTTTGCTTTGCTTTTAAGGAGTGTGACTAACAGCCCAGACCCTCTCCACTAGTGCCCTGCAGTTTGAGGGCACAACCTTTGATTGCACCAGTCCTCATGAGTGAGGCCTCTTTTGGCTTCCCCCTTTGGGCAGCCCCATCCTAGCCCAGGAAGCCATTTTACAGCAATGTATGTGTATACATTAATTACCATGCATTTTTATGGGGAAAACACCTTAAATAAACAGCTAGAAGGCAGACAGGTAAATCAAATGGGATGACAATTCTGGGATCTCCAGTGCTCTTTTTGACTGACTGAAAGGACTGTAGAAAACAACTGAAGGACTTCAGTCCTGGCAAGCCTTCGTGGTTTCAGAGTTTCCATGTTATTACTCATCTCCTTACTGGCCCTTCTCCTCCCAGCTTCGAATTTCCACCACTAAGCCCTGGGGAGAGAACAAGAACTGTGGGCCAGTCAGGCCTTAGCAGGGAGGCAGAGAATGCATGCACGTCCTTCAGCTGTGCAGCGGACCCCCAAGGGCAGCTCCTGTTCCAGGCCCACACCCACCGGGAATCTGGCCAAAAGACCAGAGCCAACTCCACAAAGCACTTCTGAGAAATGGATATTTCATTCAAGGCTTTGAGGAAAGATTCTCATTATATAGGAAATGTGGCAAAAAAATACCTAAAACCCCCTAACTTAAGCATCTCTGTTCCTCCCTTCCAGACACAATAAACAGTAACAGAGGGAGGGGCAGAAGAATGAACCTAATGACTAAAGGAAGGACAAAGTGGAAGAAGAGAAAGAACAAGGGAATGAAAAACACTTTTCTGTGAATGTAGATGAACCAAGTATCTTTGTTGGCTGAGTTTGCAAAAGGGAAGTGTATGGGGAGATGACAGTGAAGCAGGAAATTTCCCTGACCCCTTTGCAGGTGGGAACTGGAGTGCAGGTGCTGGAGCTAGCCGGCTGCTTTGGCACCAGCAGGGGTGAACTCCACTCAGTCGAACCCATTGCTCTCAGCCCCTCACGGGAGGGAACACACAGGTGAGTGGATGCAGGAACCGGGGTGAGTGCTTTCAGGCACTAGCAGGAGCAAAACTTTGTGTGGGTCCTGTGGCAGCATCTAGAGGGGAGAACCTGTGATGCTGTCCACAGACAGCTTAAGTATTAAACAGCTCAGTGGGCCCTCTGCCTTTTAGCATGAGGTAGTTGCTTTCCACCAGCAAGCGCAGAAGGTCAGTGTGACAGCCTTTGGTATCTGCACCTGTGGCACCTGTTCAGTGCCCAGGAAAAAATCAGGTAGCATGAACAAATTGAAGAGTGGTGAATGTGGAGGATTTTATTGCCGATGAAAGTGATGAAGGGAAGCTGAAAGGGGATGGAGCAGGAAGCTATGCTGTCAAGCTGTCTCTCTGATGTCAAGCTGCTTCTCTCCAACATCCAGCTGCTTCTCCTCCTTCTGACAGCTGAGCCTGGGGGTTTTATGGGCACAAGACTGGGGGCAGGGTAGGCAATGGGGGATTTTGGAAAAGGCAAAATTCCAGCCAGAAAACAGAGATGTAAACTCTCACTTTGGGCCATGGTATTGGGCTTTTCAGCTTGAGGGTGGGGCCGTCACCAGGGACTTGCCCTCTTCTGCCCAGAATTTCTCAGTCTCCTGTCCCTATAACAGTAAAATACACATGTGAAATTAACATATTTGCTGCTTCTCTGCTCTTTATGGCTCTGCATTACTTACGAACCATGAGGGTAAATTTCAATGGCAGGAGAGTGAAGGTGGTGGGATTCTTTCCAAAATTTCTCTGACCATCTCTATGCAATTTGTCAAGAGAAGGAAGACACAAGCTGCACCTCTTACTGCAGGCCTTACTGAGGCTTTATGCAAGAAATCAATTACAAGTTATCCATACAGATAAAGCTCTGGGGCACCCAAGTTGCTCAAGTACAGCTGTAAAAGGAGGATAAGTCTATCTGGCAGAGCCTCAGTTTACTGTCCTAGAACTTGAATATCTGTGGCTTGGGAATAAAGGAATGATCACATTTGAATGCAAATGTCCAGGGAAAGCAGATGTAGCTTGTTATCTTGAATAATCTGAGTAATAAGACAATGCCACCTGTTACCTAATGAAAACCAAAGACTGTCCTTGCCTCAATGCCCTAGATGCCAGTCACAAGGGCCAGCACCATTCCAAGTGTCTCCCTACACATGGACAAGCATTTCATGTGCCAGTCTTGCATCTGTAAACACATCTGCTCAGGACACTCCCTGCGCAAAACACTCAGTAACTCCCCATGGCATGCAGAGTTCAACTCATACACCTCAGCCTGGCAGTAAAACTCTTTCATCACTTAACATCTACATAACTTTCCATCTCAGGTCCCTGTCCCACCTGCCATTCCACCCACTGTTGAGGCTGGCATCAGCTACTCAGCTCCCTGAATGTGCTTTGCATCCCCCTCTCTTCTCACTCCTGGACTTTTGCTGAAATGTTTCAGATGCTTAGGGAGCGCTTTTCTCTTGCTTCCCTGCACTGCAGCGATATTCACCTGACCTGAACTTTCTTCAAGGACCAGCTTAAATCTCACTACTTGCCAAATTCTTCCATGCAAAATCAATTTCTTCCTCCATTGTAATACCACAGCACTTTGCACCAACACATACCATCAGAGGTGTGTATATGTTTCATGCATATGCTTAGATTACAATAGTTCCTTCATAGCATTTCTCATTATCTGGCATACTATACATTTACTTATGTATTTTGTATTGTCTGTCTCCTCTTCCAGAAAGTACAAAAATTTTGTATGCTTTGTTTATTACTGCATCCCCAATGCCTAGAACAGTGCCTAGCAGATAGTAAAGACTCAATAAATATTTGCTAAATAAATAGATGAATGGGAGCCTAGAGATCCCAGACTGTCTTGCTCATCTCCTCATCACCCCAGAGTGGCTGGCGAAGTGCTTTGCACATGCTTCTTGAATCTGACTGGATTGAAGAGCTGACCACTTGGGTTTGGCTATGTACATCTCCTCTGCTTTGAACAGAGGACATGGATTTAACTGCCAGTTACACAGCTGTGGTGCTATAAGCCAGGCAGACATGATGGGGGCTGAGACTCATACGGGAAACCCCTAGGTTAATGGGCAGCCCTAACTGCTAAATCTAATTAGGAAGGAAATCAGTTAAATTAAGAATCCTTCACGTAAGAAAACCAAACAAAAAGCTGTTGAGCAAAATTTTTCATTCTTCATTCACTTTAATCAGCTTCCTCGAAGAAGAAGAGAGGAGAGCAGGATTTCAGCAGGAGTGTTTTATTGGGCCAAAAGCCATGCTCCCATGACTGCAGAACCCCAAAAAGAAAGAACAATATGGTCTTTGGCCACTAGGTTCCTCTTTGGCATGTGCTCTGGAGGAAGCTGCCGCGTCACCTCTCCAAAGAGCCTAAGGATTATCGCTGTGAAAGCTCAGGCTCTCAGGCTTGAATCGTTGCCAACAGGCTTCCAATTTGAAGGGCTGATCCTCTTAATTGAGCAAAAGCATGCTGTCCCCACCTCCCCGCACTGAAGCAAGAAGCACCATGCAATTCACCTCTATTGCTGAAGTGGTTACTTGTGTGGTCTTCAGTCATTTGGTCCAAAAAGACTGAGATTTTTCTCAATATTTGCCATTTTAATGTTTGCATCATCATCTTTTGCAGCACCTTAAGTATCACAGAGCTGCCTCTTTCTTTTTTTCCTGAGAAAGCCTTCAGATAGATATGAAAACAAAGAGATATGAAAATATGAATATCCCTAAGAATTACCATCAATACCAACAGGATTGATATATGTGAAAAACTAGATATACATCTATACAGTATATCCAAGGCAAATATTCAGGAAGCAGAGTGGTCACGTTAGTATCAGCTCCATCAGGATTCTAGTTAAGCTCTTTCACAAACCTTGTGAACTGGGACAAGTCGAATAAGCTCTCTAAACTTTGACTTCCTCATCTGTAAAATAGGAATAAAGATAATACCTGTTCATGGTCATTTTGTGAAGATGAAATGAGATAATGCCATAAAGCACTAAACACTGTGCCCAGAATATAGTAACCACTCCGTAAATGTTGATTGAATACATTAATAGGCTGCCAGGCATCCTCCAACCACTGACCCAGACTGGCTACATTCCTGAGACAATGGGACTTATTCTCATCCTCAAAACAACTGGGTCCTGAGGCTATGTTTACAGCTGTGCTGGCTGCACACTGTACAACCCTAGGAAGCACCATTCAAAGTTTATGCTTCAAGGATCTAGATATTGACTATTACAATTTTATAGGAAATTATAACAATTTCCCAAGAGATGGAAATAAAGCATCATGAGAAGTGGGGAGGCTTTTTCCACTTTGCACAAAGGCACTCTACGAACAAGCCCTGGCCCTGGGCAGTAAAGACAAGCATTGGCGCCAGCCCCCTGGAATAAAGCAACTCAAGTTAGATGACTGTTGTTTTAGCCACAGTTGAGCATTCATGGGACTCTAAACACTGTAAGTATTGTGGAACAGGGCTCAAAAGCTGCTCTCGCTGGATGGTCTTTTTGGTTTGTAAATGTTAGCTAACCGTGTTTGCTGTCCTTATTATAATTATTATCTTATTTTACTAGATTCTTTGTTGTGTCCAGGCAGTCTGTTCTGTTCAAACACAGTGACCATATCTGTTCATCAGCACAATCCACCTGCCATAATAACGATGAAAAGGCCACCCAAGCTCCCACCACACCATCCTGAAGCCAGTCAGTCCTGCCTGGAATAAGGCTCTCTGCAGACTCAGCCTTCCTCTTTGGAATGGGAACATGTCCTGAATCTGGACAGAGGACTTGAATACCCTCAGGCTGTCTAGCTGAGGGTTGGCAAGAAGGATGGGCAGAATAAAGCAAGGAATATGAGCCCAGGGGATCAAAAGGAACCATCAGGGCAACTACCGCACAGCAACCAGAGATGGGCGTCTGGAATGGTCACCTGAGCAAGGGGTCCTGGGAGCCACAGATAGTCATAAGGACACGGCAGGCCACAGCCCAGAGTGGGAACCTCTCGCTTCTTCAAACCCTGATAGTATGCTGTCCGTAGCTCCCTATATTAGACATTGCCTGCTCACCCTCCTGGAAGTTTGTTCATACAAACGTGTAAGAATCACGACTCTGTCCTCCCTCTTACTTGTTTCTACCACAGTAGTAAATCCATGCTGGTTGAGCATAAACCTGTGCACTCTCTTTCATCCTATACCTTTCTCTGTCTTGATTGTAGTGATGGTGATCACCCAACTGTATGAATTTGTCAAAGCCCTAGAGCCATATATACCACAAAGAGTGAATATTACTGTGTGCAAATTAAGAGAGGAGGGTTATGGCAGTCACTGTTGATTGCCTGCACAACAGCTCTTCTCCCTGACTCTGCTTCTTTTCTCACAAAACCCTGATTTTATTTTATTCAGCCTCCTTTAGGGGAGGCTGAACCTTCCCAGCCTCATGGGGATACATCTTGATTAATCTAAACCAATTGGGAATTCGATTCCTCCTGTCACTGATTGGTTTGAAAATGATATTTGATAAGATTCTTGCCAATCTAAGGTGTGAGGGTCTGGGCCAGGTGCGGTGGCTCACGCCTGTAATTCCAGCACTTTGGGAGGCTGAGGCAGGCAGATCACTTGAGGTCAGGAGTTCGAGACCAGTCTGGCCAACATGGTGAAATCCTGCCTCTACAAAAAACACAAAAATTAGTTGGGCATGGTGGCAGGTGCCTGAAATCCCAGCTACTCAGGAGGCTGAGGTGGGAGAATCACTTGAACCCAGGAGGCAGAGGTTGCCTTTAACCAAGATCATACCACTGCATTCCAGTCTGGGTAACAGAGCAAAAATAAAAATAAAAATAAAAACAAAATTAACCTAAAACATTTTTTAAATAAGATGTAGAAGCTTCTGCTCAGGTTCTCTTTACAAAGGTGCTTCACCCGGCTCTCTGCTGCCACCCGAGCCGATTATGGACCAGGGCCTGGCGGGTCTCCTGCTCTGTGCCATAGCCTTTGACATCATCACACTGACTGGCTGCAGGCGAGTGACCACATCCGCACATCCTCGCTGGAGTGGAGACACTCCCACAAGGGCGGCTGCCAGGGTCTCATGGGGGCAGAAATGGCGAAGAGCAGCTGCTATGCTCCTCTGTGGCTCTGTCACCCTCAAGATCTGTTCCATCCTCTGCTTCTCTGCCCTCTATGGATCCCAAGCGCTTGTCTTCATAGGAGTGACTGGAGCCTCTCGCTCTGGCTGCTGTGTTCCAGATCATCCTTCTGGTAATACACCCGTGAAGTACACCCAGACCTTCAACCTTCATGCCAAGCCTGCTGTCACATCTGTAACTGGACTGACAGCTTCAGATGGGTGCCCACAATTATCCTGACCGGCTGTGCCTTCTCCTGCTGCTGCCTCCCAAACTGCGAAGATGACCTCCTGGGCAACTTCAGACCAAGTACTTACATGCATCACCTCAAGTGGGGAATGAGAGAGGGAGAAAATTGCTGGTGGGAAGATGGATTTAGAGGAAGGAACTAGTTGCAATCCATCAGAAGCCATGCTATACGATTAGAGCCCAGTTAAACTTGAGATGAAAATAGCAAGCCGTTTTTTATCCTTAGGCTGTTTTCCCAGGCTGCTTTGAACCTATTTTTTGGCAGTTGATATCACTAAACTAGTCAAAAATGCTAGCACAATTTGGAAGAAAATATTTCTTAAATATTGTTATAGTTTCATGTTCTTTTTTGATATATGTTTTGTGAAGTTAAACAAGATTTTCTTTCTTCTGATTACCTCTATTTGACAATATTTCCTTATATTATCCATAGCATTTATACCACATTTGTAAAAGAATATGAATAACTTACCTCTTTATATAGTAAAAATGAGAAGGCTTTCAAGATTTAATAATCTGATCAAATTTTTGTTTTTTCTAGATGGAATGGACTGAGTCTATTAAGTGCTAAAAAAAAGGAAGATATTGGTAAAAATTGTCAGTGACCAAACATTCCAAAAAAAAAAAAATGCAAGAAGATAAATATTTTTGCAACCCTCCATCTACAAAAAGAAGCAAAATAGTTTCCTATAGGCATAACATTTGTGAGAATTTGTTATTACTATCCTGCATAACAGACTTTTTGCTAAGCTTCACGTTAACTTGATGTACCACCCAGGAACCTATTCTTTCATGGCCAAGGCCTGTGTGGTAATCAGGCCTCCTTAAGTGAAACATGAAAATGAAATTTTCTCTTTTGAAGTGGTTTATGGGGTTAGGGTGTGGGAAAATGCTGTATTAATAAATCTGTACTGTTTGATGTCTCTATGTTCAGGCCCAGAGCAGACCAGATTGAAAGACGGACTGGGTCTAATTCATCATGACTGATAGATTTGATTAGATTGTGTAGTGAAGCACTAGCAGGGCCATTCCTAGTACAAAAAGTGCCATTCCAACAGCCTAGGGGTAAGAAATGGCTTGATTTTTGTTTTCATCTCAGGTTTAACTAGGCTCTAATCGTGTAAATGCAGCTTCTGATAGATTGCAACTGTAAGCAAAAACAACATATAGCTAAAAATGTGGTCTTCCTTGGTAAATAGACCCAAAATGTCTAATGTAAAACATGCAACAGAAGATTTAAGGAGTGTGAGTTTCTCTCAATGACATATATATGATATATCCAGAGGATTTTTATATTGTTTATACTTATACAATGAAATTCATTTTACGGTCGGGCATGGTGGCTCACGCCTGTAATCCCAGCACTTTGGGAGGCTGCGGTGGGAGGATTGCTTGAGTCCAGGAGTTCTAGGCCAGCCTGGGTAACATAGTGAGACCTCATCTCTAAAAAATAAAAATAAAAAAAAAACAAATTCATTTTATATATCGAATCATTATTTTGTAAGTTGTGCAATAAGCAATTGCAGTTTTCATTATGATTTTTCCCCCAATAACCAGGTATTCTAATTTTTAAAAAGAGCTAGGGGGCAGGGATTCAGGAAGATTATGTGCCCTCTGCTTTTCTGGCTTTTGGTATTGTGTAAGGATGTAATGCCTGGAGCTGCCACTGCAATCTTGTGAAGATGAGGGGTGCTAGCGCACATGAAGAGGATGGCAGACCCGATAGGTGGAAAGATCTAGCTCATCCTGACAACATTAAGCAGCTGAACTCACTGATCCCAGAACTTCAGGCCACCCCACCCAGCCCTTACCATCTCCTGTCCTACTGCCATGGGAGGTAATACACTTTCTGCTTATTGTTGAAGCTGCTTTATTTGATTTTCTTATTACCTGCAGCCAAAAGCATTGTGATTAATACGCTGGTCCCATACTGCTAGAAATGAATCACGCCTCCTGTAGAGTTGTATCCAACAACAAACACATGGCAGGTGTCTATTATATCATCCACAAAATGCAACGTGTTTGTTTTGCAGAAATTGTCTCTATCACCTGTGGGGTTTTGCTACCCATGGAGCTACTTGTACGTAATTCAACCAATTAAAAAAAAATGCTAGAAACTTAAGCCAACAAAGCTGTCAAAATTTGTCTTGGGTTCTTGGGTTAGACAACTTGTTGACATTTTATGATACGTTTCCTTTTTTCTCCTTTTTTTCTAGGTCCTTTCCCGCTGGTTGCGGAACACTCAATTATCACCTCCTCGTGTGTAGTCTCCCTCACTGAGTCAGCTCTCACCCGGGCCTTCCCATGACTTTTTTGTTGTCTTTATCTGTCTAAAGCTTCATCTTCCTTTGACATTTATCTTCATCTGGAAATTCTATATTCTTCCTGTTCCTCTTGTCTTCATCTTACATAGAATCAACATTGTCCATTGAAAGTTATGTTTAAGAAGCAATGTTAACAAAACTATCATGAAGTCCCTTGTACCTTGTTAAAAACCACTTTAGTCATCACTTTGTTGTTTTTTCAAATATATTTTTCTCTGGATTGAAACTGCTTACCATGCAGGTCATTGGAAGTCTCTTTATTCCCATTAAACTCTTTTTCAGGTTTGACATCTTTGCCCTCTATTAACTCAACTTTGAGTGTCTCCGTTTTAATCCAACAGAAAAAGCTCCTCCCCTATCCTTCCAGCCCCATGACTGTAAGATAAAAAATGTCCTGCTACAGACATCTTGCAGGCAATGTGCCAGGCAGGCAATGCATCAAACAGCCGACATTGATCAGAACTCAGCCCTTGTCATATCTCTCTTCCTAAAATGCCTAGCAGAATAATGTGTTGAGTACATGCTCAATAACTTAAATTGTTTTGAATTAAATCAAATTAAAGTTTTACAGTCACTGCTGGAGGGAGAACAGGCAACATGCATGAATTTTCACTGTTTGGAAGCATATGGAAAAAAACATCAATACTAGTAGGCTCTCAAGATCCCAGTGGCTAGACTCAGCCTGCCCATGACAGTCAAAAGTTTACTATTTATGATGTGGATTATCTCATATTAGTCCATTGCTTCACTTTCTACTGGCTGACACTTCTGGCATATTTCATCCTTTTTCTTCCTCTTTTTCTTTTTTTTAGAGACAGGGTCACCCAGGCCGCAGCACAGTGGCATAATCAGAGCTCACTGCAGCCTCGCTCCTGAACTCAAGTGATCCTCCCACCTCAGCTGACCAAGTAGCTGGGACTAGAGGCATGCACCACCACACTGAGCTAAGCATCTTTGATTCTAATATTAAAAATATCATTATAAAATATCTAGTAGGTATGGATTAATGAGTGAGTTAAATGGCACGTGTCTGACCTTAATAAGTAAAGGTTTGGGGACACCAGGGAGATAGTAATATCTGGGATCTTCTTAGCCCTCATTACCAGGACAAAAAGAAACAAAATGAAGTTTCTCAAAATGCCCATTTAGTACATTATTTTTATTGTAATAAACATATAGCTTTTTCAGATCTTATTTGTGTTCCTTCTATTGTTAGTCCTGAGTCCCTGTGGTAACAGCCAGATTTCATTTCATTCATTCGTTTATTCATTCTGACCATCATATGGGGGCCAAGCACTGTGCTGGGTACTCGGGGCACACCAGTGAACAGAACAGACAAAGCCCTGTCCTCTTGGAGCTTACATTCTAGTGCAGGCAACATAGGAATCATAAGAAATCCATAAACTCAGGAAGAACTCAGTTCTTTTTAGATCAATAAGGCCTAACTGTGAACTGTGAACTGTGAAGGGACGGCTTCCCTGAAGAGGAACCGAGACCTCATTTTAAAAGAAGACTTTTTATTTTTGGACATTCTTTAGATATTGACTTCTTCTGTTCTCTAGTAGAAGTATCTTGCAGCAAGGAATAGAAAGACTGAAATCAATTGATGTGATATTGGGAAAGTCCTGTCTTTTGCTTCTCTGGGCCCCTATGTGGACTTCTATGAATGAAAGAAAAAAAAAAAGTGTTTTTCCTATCCTCTCACTTGACAACAATCAACACAGAAGACTTCTGTGCCCTCTGGGCAAGAAGAAGTTTGTGGAGATTTCTCCCAACCCACACCCAATCAATCCATCCATCAATCCCGCAGGGGACACTAGCTGGGTGTCCTCTTACTCAATTCAATTCTGATGCTATCTACATGGAGGCAGCATCAGATCCCACAGGTTGAGGGCTCAGTCCCACAAAACTGCCCTCCACTAACCCAGGATCCTCTCCTTTTTTTAGGGTCCATTGATTAGCAATCTTAATTCCATATGGAACCTTAATTCCCCCCTGCCAAGTAAGGGGGAAAAACACACCCAAAGCATTCCCTCTATTCTCTCACTTAACAACAATCAACACAGAAGACTCCTGTGACCCAACTGAGGAGGTGTTTTTCCCATGCACCAAGCAAGCAAATAATTCCTCAGTGGACACCAACGGGGTGTCCTCCAATTCAATTTGATTCTGATGCTATCTACCTGGACAGAGTGTCAGATCCCACAGGTTGAGGGCTCAGACCCACAAGACTGCCCCACCCCGCAACACACACACCTTCCCAAGCAGATTGCAAGCCTCAGGTTGTATTATCTGTGCTTCTGACCAACTAGCTATACATTGGAGTACTCACAACCCTCCCGGGTTCACTTAATTTGTTATGGCAGCTCACAGATCTCAGGGAAACACTTAAGTTTTCCTGTTTGTTATAAAGGATGTTACAAAGGATACAGATGAAGAGATGTGTAGGGCAAGGCATGCAGGAAGGGGCACAGAGCTTTCACGCCCTCCCTGGGCACACCACCTTCTAGCCACCTTCCAGGAACCTCCACTATCTGGAGGTTCAGCTACCTGGAAGATGCCAGAACCTAGTCCTTTTTTATTTTTATGAAAGCTTCATTAGGGAAGCATGATTGACTAAGTCATTGGTCATTGGTGACCAACATAATCTTCAGCCCTTCTCCCCTTCCCAAGGTTTTGGGGTGGGGCTAATAGTCCCAACCCTCTAATCTTGCCTTGGTCTTTCTGGTGACGAACCCCATCCTGAAGCTACCTAGGAACCTCCAGCTATCAGTCAACTCAATAGCACACACAAATCTATTTATCACTTTGAAGATTCCAAGGATTTTAGGAGTTGTATGCCAGGAAAACTGGAAGATAACCAATACTGTATATATTTCACAGTATGACAGCCTCACTTTCCATGATAACAAAATAAGGATACTAGATAATCAACAAGGGTCTCTGTAGCTCTGAAATATTAACAGTGTGATTTTATAGAACACATGTAAGAAATCCTCTAGTTTTTTTTTTTTTATTTGACTTTTCCAATAGTTAACGTCTTTTTTAAATATCAGAAATCTAAGTGGTCAATACTCTTTTTAAACGAGCTTGTCTATCAGATCACCTTATTTTATAAATTTATTATAGCGAAGTTGCTGCAATCTTAGCATTTCTGTGAACTGGAGAACATGATTCAGACTTGTTGATGAGGTCCAAAATAACTGGGGAACATATCTCGGTAGGGTTTAGATTGTCCATAAATGAACAAGGAGGCATCTAAAGGAGTTTTGATCTTGCCTAATAGAAAAAGTTCAGGAAACAAAGGAGAGAAATAAGCTTAAAAAAATCTCTGGAGGCAGCAGGATCTGACCAGGAAAAACAACCACTAAAATGTTTGCAAGTGCCAGGGGGAAGGAGGTAACATTCCTCATATTTACAGACCTTTGAAGCTCATTTTAACTTGGGAACTTTATGGACACAGGGATAAGTCCAGGGCTGCCTGGTTAAGGGTTGGGTCTCATTACTCCCTAGTTAACAATTCACATTTTAAAATGAAAGAGCCAGATTTAAATGTAATCCCGTCCTTAGGCTTGAAGAGAAGTAAAATGCTATTTTTATCTAATACATAAGTAAAAGCAAGAAAATCCCCTCCAGACAGTGAAAGATGTTCATGACTCTATTGTAATTTCTGTCTGCAAATGTGTGAAAGACACTTTCAGGGGAAAAATGTTCCAGAAAGTAACCTTTTAAATGTTAAACCACTGCACTTGAGAAGCAAGATAAAGAGCTTTGGACCCAAGCTATTTTTCTGTTCCTTTTTCCTGAGCTAAACCTCCTGTGTAATAATTTCTTTGGAATGCTTTGTTCTGAAGAGATGTTTCATGTGACTGGTGGCACATCTCAGTAATTAAAGGCACACTGAGGCAAATTTGGCCTTTGGAAAACAACCTGGATAATGACTGCCTGTAATTATATAAATGCTTAGATAATAACTGATTTTCCATTTAATTTAATGGAGACAAAACTTAGCACAATGCCTCTCCTTGTAAATGGCCACTGTGTCTTCTGGGTAACTTAAGAACCTGGCAACTATATCAGGAACATAGTAAGTGCTTTATAAGTAGTTAGTAGATGAATGAATGAATGAGTGAATGCTTAATAAATGTGCTTGATCTGATTCTAAAACAATTTTTTTCCTTTTAGAAATTCAGCCATTTAGTCATCATTTTTTGAAGCATATTTCAAAAGCATACTAATATTGAAGAGCAATTAACAGAAACCAACTGACACTATGTCTTCATTAATGCTGTCCCTGCTTCCCAAATAAATTTCATGGTTTATAGTTCTCCAGAGGTGAGGGAACAAAGCCACCTGGGAGAAAAGTATCTGCTGGGGTTTTTGTTTTTTGTGTTTCTAAAACTGCCTCAAATTCAGAAAAAAAGGCCATAGTTTTCATGGCTATGGGGTCCACACTCTAGTCTCTGTGCAGAATCTTTCCCTAACGATTGGACTTGTTTTGGCAGCCCTCAGGGTAAATTACCCTCCTCCCTAGCCCTCAGCAATCACAAAGGCTTAACTCAAATTCTTCTTGTAGAAATGTGATGTGCACTTGGTCTTACCACTTGAAAAAAAAAATGTTTAAACACTGCACGGTTTACCAGAGCTTACTTTGACGTGTTCTCTGGGGTTAGTCAAACAAAGGGAGAAGGTCTAAGTAAACTGTTCAAGACTTTCAGCCAATGCTGAAATTGCAGTGCTGGAACTGCCTTTCCCCAGAGAGAGGGTAACTCTGAGGGTGCAGTTTCTAGACCAAGGCCAGGAGGTGCTGACCACAATGGGGGCATGGGTAGAGGGGGATGCCTTAGGCACCACTGAGGAAGTAGAGGAAAGATCTAACCCTGGAGATATCTTCCTTCTGATTTTTTAGTTTTTCTGGAGAACCCCTCAGAGTGTGGGAAAGTGTGTAGCGGACTGGGGTTTGGGAGTGTTACCTTCCTCCCAGCCACCCTCTCCTTTTCGATCCACTTCTTGCTGACACAAAATCTCCACGTGCAAAATTTTCTTGGTGACCTCTGTGCCCAGCTGCAAACAGCTTCCCTAGAAGGCAAATGTGACCTCAGCATTACACACAGGCATTTTCAAAAAATAAAGGATATTATTTAAATTAAGGAACAATTTAAGCAAACAAAAGACAGAATAATAAACAGACTCTGTGTGCCCACTACCAGGAGTAAACGGACTTGAACATTTTGCTTATTGATATGGTCTGGCTGCGTGTCCCCACCCAAATCTCATCTTGAATTGTAATCCCAACTGTAATCCCCAGGTGTTGGAGGAGGTGATTGGATCGTGGGGGCAGTTCTCCCATGCTGTTGTCTGTGATAACAGACATGTGTTATCACAACATGTGATAGTGAGTTCTCAACAATATCTGATGATTTTATAAGGGTCTGTTCCCCGTTTGCTTTGCACTTCTCTCTCCTGCCACCTTGTGAAGAAGGATGGGTTTGCTTTCCCTTCTGCCATGATTGTATAAGTTTCCTGAGCCCTCCCCAGTCATTTGCAACTGTGAGTCAATGAAACCTCTTTTCTTTATCAATTACCCAGTCTGGGACAGTTATAGTAGTGTGAAGCCGAACTAATACACTTATTTACTTTAGGCCTTTTTTTTTTTTTTAGGAAATAAGATTTTATAGAGTTAAAAAAAAAACCCTCCCTCAATTGAAGTATCTGTACAGCTAATCTTTCTATTCTTTTTTATCTTTGAATTGCTCATAATTAAAATCAAAATAATTTGCGTATTTGTAAATTGTTTTGATTTTAATTATGAGCATTTCAAAGATAAAAAAGAATAGAAAATAATACAATGACTATATACGCACCATTAAGATTACATGCATGATACTATTTTGTCTTATTTGTTTTAATCTTGTTCTAAATTTTTATTGTGGAAAATTTCAGACACATACAAGAGTAGGAAGAATAGTATAATGAGTTCCATGAACCCATCACCCAGCTTCAACAATTGTCTACTCATGGACAATCTTGTTTTATCTGTGGGGTAGTTATAGATAATATAGATTCTACATTCTCCCATATACCATTTATCTACACATATTTCATCAGGTATCTCTTAAAGAGAAGAATGTTAAAAAAAAAAACAGCAGCGCCATTATCGTACTTAAACGTAGTGATAATTCACTAGTGATTGCTATTAGGCAGTATCCACTCAATGTTCGAATTTCCAAAAGTTTTATTATACAAATACTTTTTTTTTCAGTTTTTGTGTTTGAATCAGGATTCAGATAAGGTCTACACCAAGCTTAAAGCCAACGCGCAGCCTGCAGGCCACATGTGGCCCAGGACAGCTTTGAATGCAGCCCAACACAAATTTGTAAACTTTCTTAAAACAGTATGAGATTTTTTTTGCAAATTTTTTCTCTTAGCTCATCAGCTATTGTTAGTGTTAGTGTATTTTAGGTGTGGACCAAGACAATTCTTTTTCTTCCAGTGTGACCCAGGGAAGCCAAAAGATCGGACACCCCTCATCTACACATTGACGCTGATTTGACAGAGATACTTATATCTCTTTCTTTCCAGTTTTTATTCTTCTAATCGCTTGTTCTTATCTAATTGTATAGACTAGGACCTCCAGCCCAGTATTAAATAGCAGTGGAGATCATGACTATCCCTTGCCTTGCTCCTTACTTTAATGGAAAGTCTCCAGTGCTATCATATTAAATAAGATGCTGGCTTTTGAGCTAAAATACACACACACACACACACACACACACACACACAATCACATATATAACATTAAAAAACACATGAATATAAAATATACATTATTTATATATTTCAATAAATGATATACCATATATAACCATATATAATGATATATGTAATTACATATAATCATACATATTTAAAAAACAAAATAGTCATCAATGTATATTTTATAAGTGTTAAGTTTATCAGGTGCCTTATCTGCCTCTGTGAAGATTATATGACCTTTTCCTCTTTAGTTGTCTAATATGAAGGATTATGTTATTAAATTTTCTAATACTGAATCACTCTTGTTAAAGATGATGCTGATTCCTCTAGCAACTAGAATTATAAACAGAAAAGGCTACAAATTATCTCAGAAAAAATATCTCGATCTCCTATTTGATAGGGCAAGAAAATTTATGTACCATACATATGTGTGACTAAAATAATTAACTACTGATGTTTAATTTTTGAAATATCCCTGTATAACAACTATAATTAGACATGAGTTTCATATACACCTTTCAGATGCTATTGCCAAGTACATTCCCAGTTTCTAAATATGTTTCTATTCTTTAGTAGAGTAAACAGCAAAAGGTGCTAGAAGGCAAATAAATGTGCAAGGAGACAGAGCAACACATGCCCAGAGTATTTTGTGCTGCCCAAAGCCATTTGGCTTTGAAGAGATTCAAAGGAACAAACATCTGATGTTCAGACACTGAGATGAAAGAGTTAAAGGGCTTCTTCCCCAAAACCCATAACCCTAGACTAATCGTAAGAGAAACATCCTTTGAATCCCAATTAAGGGACATTCCACAAAAGTCCTGACCAGGACTCCTCAAAACTATCAAGGTCATCAAAAACAAGGAAAGTCAGAGACACTGTCACAGCCAAGGGCCACCTAAGAGCAAACGACAACTAAATGTAATGTGAGATCCTAGATGGGTTACTGGAACAGAAAAAATACGCTGGGTAAAAACGGAGAAAATATGAATCCATTATAGGCTTTAAGTGAATAGTAACAATGTTGGTTCATTAATTGTAACAAATGCACCACACAAATGTAAGATGTTAATATTGGGGGCAACAAGATGGCAGACTTGAGCTGAGGAGCTGTCAAGTGATGAAAACTGGTGTGCCTAGGAGCAAATTTTCAAAGCATTTTCTCTTCAAAACATCCTTTTGAAGATGTTTATACCACCTGATAAGCATCTCAATACCCTGTGGCTGTAGCAGCAGTAAAATAGATGATAGTAAAGCAAATTGTCTTGAAACATTTATTTCCAATGCAAAATGGAGCTTTACATCGTGTGTGTCATAAATCTATGTATTCTTCTCTACCTGATGACTATCATTGCAAAGCAGAGCTTGCTGTGACTTCCAACGGCAGGACGTGAGCCTGATACCACTCTTCTGTGGACATTCCCTATGAACACACAAAACCCATCCTTCAACCAGATTCTGTGAACAATAATGAAGAAATACAAGATCAAGTGCTGAAAACCAGATTGGAAGAAAAAGGTGAACACCTTGAGCAAAGACCAATGAGAGGACAACTTAGCAAAACGTTCTTTACTGTTACGCACTGTCGGTATCCTCACGGACAGTACTAAAGACGTTGCAAGAAACTAGATCTTCTAAAAGACAGATGACTGAGGTACTCAGGGGAATCAAAGAGAAATGTTCTTCATTTGCCATTTGAGAAAATGCAATCAGAGGTGTTCACTAACATGTTATATAGTAAAGTCAGAATAATGAAATGTCTTTTCATATTAAAAAAATAATAGAGGGAAGTAGGTGTGGAGCATATGAGGACTGTCTGCACTATCATCGTAATTTTTCTGTAAATTCAAAACAGCTGTAAGATTAAAAGTTTATTTTTAAAAGGTAAAGGATCTTAAAAAATAATATAGGTACATCTTTTCTCCAGATGCCAAGATAAGTAGAATTATATTCTTGAATTCCCCATCTGTTTTTTTCAAACAACCCACTAGTGCCAGCTCAAGGAGCAGTTTGCTTTTTTCATTTAGAAGTATATTTAGAGGCCAGGCACGGTGGCTCACACCTGTAATCCTACCACTTTGGGAGGCTGAGGCGGGTGGATCACCTGAGGTCAAGAGTTCAAGACCAGCGTGGCCAACATGGTGAAACCCCGTCTCTACAAAAATACAAAAATTAGCCGGGCATGACAGCAGGTGCCTATAATCCCAGCTACTCAGGAGGCTGAGGCGGGAGGATCACTTGAACTCAGGAGGTGGAGGTTGCTGTGAGCCGAGAGCACGCCATTGCACTCCAGCTTGGGTAACAGAGTGAGACTCAGTATTAAACAAAAAAAAAAAAAAAGGAAGAAGAAGAAGTATATTTAGGCTTGTTTTGGTGAAGGAAAGTGGTAGGTGGAGTTAACTGGAGAAGTGATTTGGAGAAAAGCCAAGATGCAGCGTCAAAGCCCCAGATGGGACATACTGCCTTCCTCTCAGGCATTCACGAGTCAACAGCCGTCTTTCCCTGTCCCTTCTTTTCTGTCTCTCCATCTTTCCTTTTTTATTTTGAGGAGGTCAGGCCTGCAAATGAAGACAGAAACAATACTACTTCGAAACTTCTTTAGCACCAGTCCTTGGTGCTCCAGGCTGTGGCACGCTCCTCGGTTTCTGTTTAGCATTAGCTCTTCAGCTCTGGTCTTAAGTTCAGTATCTCCCAGGAAGCTTGGCTTTTCTGATCTTTTATTGTCTTGTTATTCTGCTTACCTGACATGGAGACAAAACCCTCTAGCTCCTTTGTAAGCAGCCTGGAGTCATCGCCCAAAGATGTAACTGAATCTTCCTCAAGATGTCATTCTATAAAAAGGGACCTGACCCAATGCTTCAGATGTATTTCAAAGACATGAAGGGCACATTTGCTGTCTTCCAGCAAGCCATTTAAGTATATAGTACTTGTTCAGAAAACTTGCCACAAAATCCGTCGCAAAAGAATTATTTCAATCAAGAAGCAAAACCGTCTGGATTTTTATGACGTACCAAGGTACACCAGTCCAAAGACACAAACACCACAAAGGCCTGGCCTAGATATCATGAACCATGGCTCTTGTTGAGACAGCTGCTGGGGTCTTGGGCATAGTGGGCTGTGCAAGGCTGGCTGTGCGGTCTAATGCACTTGGTATCTTCACCTTGGCTATAGGTTGCCCTTGCCAAAGTTTAGCTCCCTTTCATTTACATTCATCTTCTGCTCAGCTCCTTCCTACCGTGTTTTCTTTGAATTGATTCAAAAAAGGACTCTTCATGGTTTGCTTCTGGTCCAAAACAGTGAGCTCATGGGAACAACACAAAAGCAATTTTAAAAGGAGGAAGCTTTCTCAGGCTTTTGGGGATACTCTTCCGGTGATGGCAGGCTTCTAATCAGGGCAGCTCTGCTGTTTGAGATCACAGCCTGATCTCATGGGCTTCCTCTTTAACTTTTCAATATGGAATATTTCAAACTATTTCTCATACAAAAGCAGAAAGAATCGTATCATGAAACTCCAGCTTGAACAATTACCCACTTACGGCCAATCTCATTGGATGTGTATTTCCAGCCATTCCCTGACCTCCCTTCTTTCCTGGGTTACTCTGAAGCAAATCCAGGATATTATATAATTTCATCTAAAACTATTTTCCGTGCATCTCTAAAAGATTTGGACTCTTTCTGAAAACATAACCATTATTCTGTTATCACAACAAACAACCCAACAGTAATTCCTTGATATGTTCAAACATCCAGTGTTCAAATTTGCTCATTGCCTCAAAAATAGTTTTTCTTTGTATTATTTCCTCATTTATTTTATATGTCATTTCAAAGTGGATTGAAATAAGATTTACATATTGCAGTTGGTTGATGTATCTCTTTATAAAGTTTCCCTTTTATCTTCCTATACCACATCCTCCCTCCCCTCTCCCCTTTTTGGGGCTTTTGTTTCTTTCTCTTTTTAACATGAATAAGGTGAAGTAAACATTTAAAAATGGAACTCAGGGAGGAAAGCCAACCAACCAGTAGATGGGATATTTTCCCTTTCTTTTGAAAAGGCAGCTCCCTCTGGCATTGGACAGTGTTTTACTTTTTTCCCCACTGACATGCAAGTCCAGCAGGTTTCTCCTTAATTTGCTTGAGGGTTGAAAGCAGTAAATTCCAGGTCACAAGCAACACTGCCTATTCATTTGCCAGAGTGTTAAACATAAACACCCAGGCCTTGCCTCTCCAGCAATCAGCACTTGTGGATACAAAGTATACTCTGGTTTACAACAGACCTCTGGGCTTTTCCAGCAGCCTATTTTTACTCACTCACACACTCCACTCCAGCTTGCCATCAGTTGCACCGCAAGAAAAAAAACAAAGGGAAAGAAAGTTGAAATAGTTAATGTATTGCCACATGAATCTGCTTGGGTAACTTCATAGACTCTTAACACGAACGACCTGCAGAGTGGAGATGTTGACACTCAAATGGCACAGCAGGTTCCTTCACAATCCCATCCCCCTCTTTTCTTTTCCCTTCTTGTCCCACTTACCCCCACAACTCCCAAATGGTTTAATTAAAAAGTCATTTAAGGCGAGCATTGTGGAGAAGGATAGGCCAAGGGTTTCTCACTCTGGGATTTGGTTCAGATTCATGGTCTACACTGTGACAATGACCTCTGACATCGACCACAGCAAATTCGTACTGTTTTCCACTCTCAGTCTCCCTATCCCATTATGAACCTGTTATCGGTTCATTGTTCTATAATCATGTCTGTTTGTTTGTTTGGAGACAGTCTTGCTCTGTCACCCAGGCTGGAGTGAAGCGGGGTGATCTCAGCTCACTGCAACTTCTGCCTCCCGGGTTCAAATGATTCTCATGTTCCACCTCCAGAGTAGCTAGGATTATAAGTGTGGCCACCATGCCTGACTAATTTTTGTATTTTTGGTAGAGATGGTGAAAGATCAAATGAAGAGACTAAGAGGCAGAAATGAAGTCCACAGGCAAACAGCCCGGGCGGCGCCCTGACAGCCCGGGTGGCGCCCTGAGCCTCATTAAAGATCGACCCCGGACCTAACCGATTAAGTTATCTATAGACTCCAGACATTGTAAGGATAAATGTTGTGAAAGTCTCTGTCCTGCTCTAATTACCAGTGTCTGCCACATATCTTAGTCCTGGGCCCAGTACAAACACAATCCTCTATTTTGTCCCAACTTCCTGGGCCCGACACAAACACATGAGGAAAGACAACACCTGGGGAAGCTCCAATAAGGTTACAACCGTTTGTAAAAGCGCAGGAACCGATAAGAAGGCTGCTAAAAGCATAACTTCACATTAACATGTAAACCAATTGTAATGCTGTAGCCTAGAGAAATGCCTTGTTCCTCTGTAACCTGACAAGTCCTGTTTACCTCGAGCTATAAATAGCAAGCGCACGCATTGTTCCAGGCCCTCTTGTATGTTGTGGAACGGAGGGACCAAGTTCGAACTTGCATTAAAGATCCTTGCCGCTTGGCTTTGACTCTGGACTCTGGTGGTCTTCTTCGGGGAACAAACGGTCTGGGCATAACAATGGGATCTCGCCATGTTGGCCAGGCTGGTCTCAAACTCCTGACCTCAAGCAATCCACCCGCCTTGGCCTCCCAAAGTACTGGGATTACAGGTGTGAGGCACTGCACTGACCTACAATGATTGTTTTCTTTCTTCTTAAGCTAGGTCTGGCCATTGACACCCTTCAGCAGCAACTGGAAGAGTAGCTTCTCTGAGAGCACCTCAGAGCCTTGTGTTATGCCCACTGCAAAGCAGGCTGAGGCCTCTGTGCTGCACTGCAGGGGACTTTGCTCTTTCCTCACCACCATTCTCAACATCTCGTGTCTCTACTCTGTTTTGGGTGCTCCCACTGGGTTGCCCATGGGTTAAAGATTCTTGGTTAGTCAAAAAAAAACAATAGCAGGTCAAGGAACCTGCCCCTATTGTGTTATTTCTAAAACAAAGGACGTATCTTGCATTAAAATGGGGTGTGGGGGACTGTCTACTAAGATCTGGAGCTGGCTCTAAAAGGAGTAAGATCCCCATCACGGCCTGCCATTGTGTGTGGATTCTTTGACCTCTGTGGCCCAGGCTGTGTCTTCAGGTGAATGTAAACCCCTCTGTTAGTACACCTGTAGACAGCCTACATGCTCTGGGGTCTTCAAAACCTGAAATCAATTACTTCTGCCATTTATGACTTTCTTATTTAGGCAACTTTACTTCTCAAAGTATCAGGTTTCTCATCTGTAATAAGGAAATTAAAGTATATACTTCATATAGTTGTTGATAAGGTTTGGATTTGCATCCCTGTCCAAATCTCATGTTGAATTGTAATCCCTAATGGTGGAGAAGGGGCCTGTTGGGAGGTGTTTGGAAGTCTCCCCATATGATGGTAGGCATCCCCCTTGCTGTTCTCATGATAGTGAGTTCTCATGAGCGCTGGTTGTTTAAAAGTGCATGGCACCTCCCCCTTTACTTTCTCCTGCTTCGGCCATGTAAGACATGCTTCCTTCCTCTTCGCCTTCTGCCATGATTGTAAGTTTCCTGAAGCCTCTCCAGCCATGCTTCTTATACAGCCTGCAGAACCATGAGCCAATTAAACCTCTTTTCTTTGTAAATTACCCAGTCTCAGGTAGTACTTCATAGCAATGTGAGAATGGGCTAATACAGTTGTCAGGATAAAATAAGGTAGCACAATCAACCTACATTAAGAATGTTAAATCCCAGAACCAGAAATACCATTTGACCCAGCAATCCCATAACTGGGTATATATGCAAAGGATTATAAATCATTCTACTATAAAGACACATGCATGCATATGTTTACTGCAGCACTATTTACAATAGCAAAGACTTGGAAGACTGGATAAAGAAAATGTGACATATACACCATGGAATACTATGCAGCCACAAAAAAGAATGAATTCATGTCCTTTGTAGGGACACGGATGAATCCAAAAGCCATCATTCGCAGCAAACTAACACAGGAACAGAAAACCAAACACTGTATGTTCTCACTTATAAGTGGGAGTTGAACAATGAGAACACATGGACACAGGGAGGGGAACATCACACACCACGGCCTGTCAGGGGGTGGGTGGCAAGAGGAGGGAGAACATTAGGACAACACCTAATGCATGCAAGGCTTAAAACCTAGATGATGGGTTGATGGGTGCAGCAAGCCACCATGGCACATGTATACCTCAGTAACAAACCTGCACATTCTGCACTGTATCCCAGAACTTAAATTAAATTAAATTTTTTAAAAAATGTTATATCCCAACCTTTTCTTTCTTCTCCCACCCCCAAAGAATAATAAATTGCTTATGAGTCAGTAAGATGAATTAGTCTGCCATTGCTTTCCCAACTGTGGCAGAGTCAAAATGAAATAAGTAATAGGTTTTGTCAGAGGAAAAGGCTAATGACATAGCCCTGCAGGTTGGGCAATCCCTGGGTCTACAGCGATTTTTAGAATAGAGGATCAGGGAACTAATGGATGACAATAAGGGACTGCAGAATGTCAGAGCAAAGAGAAAGGTATAAAAGGTAAGATAGGAGTACCCCAAAGGTAAATGTCCTCTATGTTGGCCATTTTTGCTGCATTTGCTAATTCCTTTTTAAAATTTTTATTTTTAATTGACAAATAATAATTGTATATATTTATGGGGTACAAGATGAAGCTTTGATATATGTATACACTGTAGAATGATGATATCAAGCCAATTACCATTCTTCACATACTTGTCATTTTTTATGTAGTGAGAACATTTCAAATACATTCTTCTAGCAATTTTGAAATATACAATACATTGTCATAACTGTGGTCACCATGCTGTGTACCATAGATCCCGAAAACATATTCCTCCTTTGTAACTGGATCTTTGTACTCTTTGATCAACATCTCCCGATTCCCCACCCCACAGCCCGTGCTAAGGGGGTGATTTCATACTCATGTCTATCTCCTTGGAGACCTTCAAAAGTACAGATGCTTGAGAAAGAAAAAACACTCTGGTGGAAATATTATTGGCATTTTTAAGATAATTTAATAAGCTTTCAGTTAGTTTTCCTAGGCCAATGCATATTTTATATAGTAAATGGCAACATCTAAATCTTATAGGTTGAATCAGAATATCTATATCTGGTTTTCTCTGGAGAAAATATACTTTAGTTCATCTGTTCGAAGGACACAGCCAAACATCTTTTGAGAATAAATCATTTTACACTGTGGATATGTGAAGCTGCACTCCCTCAGGCAACTACGGGAAACCAGAATTAACCTAAATTTATTTCCAGTAGCAATAAAATTGATTCAAAATGGTTGAAATATACCCATTTAGTTTATGTAGTCTCATTAGAGCTGTAGATGAGTTTTACAAAACATACATATTCTGCTATTTCATGTTTCCCACTTTTCCTTATCAGAAAAAAGGAGTCAGAACAAAATGAAATGCCTCCTAAGCACTGATAAATAGTGTCTCACCGGACCCTTCACAAGGAACCTGAAACTCGGCTGTTAGGAGGAACCCATTTTCAGCCTAGGAATCTTACATCCATAAATAACTTGGCCAAGATCAACATGTTAGTAAGGTAGCATAATCAGGATTCCAGCTGTAGTATGCTGATTCCAAAGTTTGTGATATTTTCATTGAAGTTATTTGCTTTGCTGTGACAACAAATGAAACAACGTATGAGAAAGAGAAAGTGCTTCGTAGGCACTACGTCCCTAAGTCTTCCATTTCCATCTTCAGAATTTACAGAGCACACAATTTAAAGAGCAAGGGAGTTCTAAGGGCCTCCCCTGCAAGGGTACAGAGGTGAAGAAAGGCAAGGCAGTTTCTGAGTGTAACACACACAGTCGCAAATACGAATACACAAACAAATAGTACACAAGATCACATTAAAGGCTAAATGGGAAAGTAATGTCGATGTTAAAGATGAAACTATTTTAGCTGCCCCTTACCAAATAGTGAGCAGATGGAGTTAAAAAACTGAAATTATGGAGGCAGAAGTGTGTTTGGGAGGAAGAGATAAAATTTGAACGAGTTGTTCTGTCTATTTGCAGAAAACAGCAGCCCGGGTAACACATCTCAGCAGAGTACCTTGCACATAATAGGTGTTTAACAAACATCTGTGGAATGTTTGCCATTCTAGTAGCAATTATAGCTTGCCATGCAAACAATCTGACTACGTCTGTTGTTTTTTAGAATAAAGTTGGCTAAAATGAATACAGTCATGTGTCAGTTAAAAACAGGGATATGTCCTGAGAAGTGTGTCATTAGGCAATTTCTTTACGCAAACCTAGATGGTACAGCCTACCACACACCTAGACAACATGGTAGAGCCTACTGCTTCCAGGCTACAAACCTGTAGAGTTTGCTGCTGTACTGAATACTGTAAGCAATTGCAACACATTGGTATTTGTGCATTGAAACCTATCTAAACGTAGAAAAGGTGGTCAGGCATGGTCACTCATCCATGCATTTTGGGAGGCAGATGTGGGAGGTATGCTTGACGCAAGGAATTTGAGACCAGCCCTACCAACATAGTTAAGACCTCGTCTCTACAAAAAATAAAAATAAAAATTAGCCAGGCCTGGTAACACGTGCCTATTGTCCCAGCAACTTAAGAGGCTGAGGTGGGGGGTTGGTTGAGCCTGGGAGGCTGAGGCTGCAGTGACCCGTGGTCTCACCACTGCACTCCAGCCTGGGTGACAGAGCCAGACCCCAACTCACAAAAATAAACAAACATAGAAAAGGTATTGCAAAAATACTTTACTATAATTTTACGGTTAAACAGAGGGCTAACCTGATTAAGCTCACCAAATTGAACCTGCTTGCCTGCTTTTAATTGCTTACTTCTAATTGACCTTAAAATTCCCACTGGCTTACTTGCGGATAACACAGCTCTGACCATGAGTCACTGTAGTTAACAGTTGCTCAAAGCAGCAGCTCTTGTCCAATTCAAGTCTATAGAGACCACCAACTCTTCAACTGGATCTGTGAGGGTGGGTGACCTCTTGACATCAGAGGGCCAAAATTTCTACCCTTACATCATGATAATGCCATCTTTTTCCGTACATGGCTCCTATGATGAACCATGCAGCCTGATTTCGCTTGGGCAGAAATCCTGATTGCATCACCTTTCCTACTCATCAATCGCCTTTCCGCACACTTTACTTTCCACCCCATAAGTACCCTTAAGACCGTTTTAGGGAGGCAGAGTTGAGACTTGTTCTCCCACCTCCTCGCACAGCAGCCTGATGAATAACGTCTTTTCTCTTTCACAGAAACCCGTTGTGTCCGGAGTTTATTCCTGCCTGTTGGTTCGGGGACTCGCTGACTTCAAGAAATGAAGCCTCAGACCTTCAAGGAAAGTGTCACACCTCTGATATAACTGCCCAAAGAGTGAGCAGCAACAAGATTTATCGGTAAGAGAGAACAAACCTTCCCCGGATTGCTGCCGCTGGTTGGGTGGAGGGAGGGGGACAGCTTTTAATCCCTTATTTGTCCCTGCCCATGTTCCATTTCTGTCCTATCAGAGTGCCCTTTTTTCAATCCCCCCCCCCCCGATTGGCTACTTTTAGACTCCTGATGATTGGTGCGTTTTACAGAGCGTTAATTGGTGCATTTTACAACTCCCTTGCTAGCTACAGAGTGCTGATTGGTGCGTTGTACAATCCTAGCTACGGAGTGCTGATTGGTGCCTTCTACAATCCTCTTGTAAGATAGAAAAGTTCTCCAATTCCCCACTCAACCCAGGAAGTCCAGCTGGCTTCACCTCCCAAGGTGGGCACATTGATTGGCTTGTAGCATTCAGGCAGAACAAACCTGTTTACTAACAATGAGACTACTGTTGCAAACATGGTCCATCATTGACTGAATCACTGTTTTGTGGCACATTACTGTACATATTGCTGTTGCCTAAATAAGTCAACAAATCAAAATAGCAGGCTAAACGTGGCAGTCAAAGTGTAGGGCATTCCTGGGCCAAGACCCCTGCAGCAGACAGTTTGAGACTTACTGAAAAGTGTTATTCAGACTCTCCTTACTCAATGCACCAAAGTAGGTGGTGAATGTGAAAAATAATCTGTAGATCTTCACAACGTCTCTAGGGCTTGGATCTGGGAATTGACGCTGTAGAAGAGGCTGACCTCCAGAAAGACAAGGTTTCTTATGTCCACTCCTTTTCTAAGCTAAAGTTTAAGAACACATTGGAACACAAGTATTTGTGAACTACTACTGTCACCCGTTTTTTTGCAAAACTTATTTTTTGAGCCCAAGAGATTCTTTCCAAGCATGTTTTTCCTGTTAAATTAAAAAAAGAAAAGAAAAAAAAAAGTTTTCTGTAGGAAATCTAATCCATATGTTTCTTTCCTTTAGTCCTCAAACTGATGCCTGGTTAATGGGAGTTCATGACCAAATACCTTTCCATTAAAACAAGAAATTATATTTTGTTCACTGTAAACAAATTAAAACTCAGAGGTGTTTGAATCTCCCTTGAAGTGTGTTGCCCTAAAGCTTCTTCTTCTTTTCTTTTCTTTCTTTTTTGAGACGAAGTGTCTCTGTTGTCCCCCGGGCTGGAGTGCAATGGTGCCATCTTGGCTCAATGCAACCTCCGCCTCCTGGGCTCAAACGATTCTCCTGCCTCAGCCTCCCTTGTAGCCGGAATTGCAGGCGTGCACCACCACACCAGGCTAATTTTCCTATTTTTAGTAGAGACGGGGTTTCACTGTGTTAGCCAGGCTGGTGTCTAACTCCTGACCTCGAGTGATTCCTCCGCCTTGGCTTGCCAAAGTGTTGGGATTACAGGCACCTGGCTATACTTCAAGAGCGATCTAAACTGAAATAAGCATTTCCTAAGCCATGCTTTCAATCTCGTGCTTGGCTTTTAGAGCTCCTTGTTGTATACAAGCCATATACTGAGAATCGGGAACAAAAAGTAATACTGAAGCCACAAGAAAATTAGTTAACCTTGTCTTGTCAATTAACTCTTTAAAATCCTACAGAGCAACTTGAGGACTAGCTGTTCATTCCATTCATGAAAATTGATTGAAACCTTTACCACCACCTAGAGGTCATTGAGCTGTACTGCAGAAACTAAAGTGGCACTGTAAATTCTCAGGCATTTTATGGTTTTTCCATTACCACACCAAACTGACATAATACTGGATCCTTGGGAGAAATAAATGATCCTCATAAAAGAGGCACTTTTTAAACTCCCAAACATAGAGTAAATCAAGGAATGGGAAAGAACAGCTGGGAAAACAGGTTGTTCCAAGAATATCCCTTCCTTAAGCTAAAACTGCCACTTCCTGTACCAGCAACTAGATTTCGAAGATGCACGTTCAACACCTGCTTCAGAGAGGCAGCCATCAATGCCGCCATCTTGCTTTCTAGTAGAGAATGGCTTGGAAGACAAACAGAAGAGAATATGTCAAGATCCAACCTTTCAATGGCTGTAGAATTTTGGCGCACCATTCATTTTATCTTAAACCTAGAATCCTGGTCCATTCTTGATATATTTAGGTAAGACCAGAGTGAGTCAGAAGATGCAAAGTTAATGTCTCCCATGATTTCATTTCCTCTGGAAAAAAAAAATCATTTAAAAGATGTTTAGAAAACGTATCCAAAACTTTCCATCGGAGACTTTGATAAAAAAAAAAAAGGAAAAAAAAAAGAACAAAAGATCTCTTTTTCTTCCATGTGTTAGAGAATTAGATTTAGACTTTGCCTCTGAGTGAGAACCTCAGTCTATTTTGTGTCTGCAAAGTTGTCCGTTTGACTAGGGTTGCTAGTGACTCTGAAACCACCTTGGGTCTACACTGGATTTCTGTGGCCTTCTATTCCATGGAATTTGGAGAAAAAAAGGTTAGTTATGAGCCATTGGATACCAAGACCCCTCCCACAATCAAATGGACTTCCTGGTTTTGGAATTGATCTCTTTCTGCCTTGGGTTTTAGAGCCCATGGCCAATGTAGCCAACTATTATCTAGTCTGTAGGGAATCTCACCAATCCACAGCTACTTAATAAATGATCCTCAGAGAGCTAAACCATTACAGTGCCACCTCGGGCTCCAGCCTCTTGACAAGTAACAGGCCACTGTGAGTACAATGGTGTGCCCATGGGCTACTGCCGAGAATGACGAAGGGGAGGGCCCTGTGTGTGAGGTCATAAAATGACTGCTCTACAGGCAGTGTCTTTTGAGGCTTGTGAGCAAAATTAAAAAGTAGTATGTCAAGAACTAGCCTTCTTCCCAACTGAATGATTTCAAAATGAACTTTCTACAGGTGGCTTTCACTGCATGCAACAGGAAAGTGCGTCTTTACCAGGTTTGCCCACTTTTGTGTCTGGGACTATGGTAGGGTATCGAATAGTCTCCTGTAGCTAGAAGTTCTCTCCTTTTATAGCAATGCCAGGAGCATAGTTGGCTCCAGAGATCTCTGATCATTTCAGCTTTCTGCTCAAGAAAATTGCTCCACACCCAACTTACTTATTTGAAACTCAAAGACAATAAAGTTTACTGAGACATTCTACTAATAATTAACTGCCTTGGGGCCCAGAATATTTAAATCAGGGTTCAGCAACCTTTTTTCATTTAAAGGAGGCCTTTTAGACTTCCTTGGATGAAAGCAACCAGAGTTGTCCATGGAAAGAATTGGTGTGCTTTAGAAACAAGAGCCCAAAGCAACAGACGAGTGGGCTTGAGGCATCTCTTTTAAATTAATCGAAATGAGAATGGCAAGAAAAAAGCAATGGAAGAGTTTTGAACATGTTATATTATATATTTGCCATAAAGCCTCTTTCAGTAACACCCAGGATAACAGGGGGAAAAGACTGTCACTGGAAAAGACTGCCACTGGATGAGAATGGCACTGAATGAGTTAGAATTTGTGCTAAGGTGAGGGTGTCTGGAGTTCCACTTGGTTCTACACCTACGTCGGGACAATAATCGAAAGACAGTGCTATGCAAAGACTCATACTCAGAAATGCTTCCTAAACCATGGATAAGCCAAGAAGAGCACTGAAAGTCACGAGTTAAACCAAGAGCAGGTTGTCTGACCAAACTTTGCAACCCCTAGGGGAAGTCAGAAGGGAAAAAGGAGGAGAGAGCTGGGCCCCCAAGAATATACTGCCCTGGTACCAATTTCAAGATGCATCCTCCTACTAAAAAGGGCCATCCAGACTGTATGTTTTCCATTAAGAAAACTACAATTCACAATCTATTTAAATTACAATGCGAAAGTGAGGTCCCAGGACTGAAATGTGAATTTGAGAGGCTTGGCTCTAGTAAAGTGGTTTCCGTCAGAAATGGCTAAGAAATGTGACTTTTGTTTGTTTGTTTGTTTGTCTGTTTAGATTTGGGAATAGGAAGAAGCAGAAATAAGAACTCTTTACACATATTTTAGACTTTGTGATATGAAGACCTGGTATTTCTCTAGAGTTTCAAATGGAGTGTTTAGTCTTCTATGATGATGGTGATTGGTGTGGTCAAGATTATTACAACTAATTACAACCATTTGTTGGGAATGTTAAGCACAACATAAAGTATTGGATTCATGGGTTTTGTGGTATAGCCTTTTCTAAGGAATTTGGTGTTTTCATCTTATGCTGTCACAGTACCAGTTCCCAGACACTCCTTAAAAATATACAGTCAAAAATACTATTTATATGTGTGGAAACCAAAACATCCATCGTTAAATGAGAGATCTTGGGGCATCCAAGGTGTCATTTGACCAGGGACATTGTCTCCTGACTCTTGTCCTGTTATAGTCACCACTGAATAAAGTTATCTGCCCACCCTGCCCCTTCATGAGGTTACCTGTTAATGACACCTAGCTTCCCTGTGCAATTTTAATCATGCTTGCTTGGGCCTCCACTACCCTCACATTAGTCAAATGACCTGGTCTTGAGCTTGTAGGAGGCAGTGACATCACTGGGTAGAGGGAAGCACAATCCAAGTCTACATGTTCCTCTATGGTTGAAAAGACTGGATTCCCTAACAGTTCTTCCATTCATAGCATTTAACTGTCCTTTCTAAAAGATCACCTTTCACCTTCCCACCACAGAAACTGCAAAGAGTTATAAATTCTTTAAGTTTAAAAAGTTCATATGAAAGAACAAGTCCTTGATTTAGAATTAAAGGTTCTCAGCTTGAAGACTGCCCTGTCTTCCCCGTGGCCCAAAGTGTATACTCTTGGCCAGCAGTGGTGACCCACTAGCCACTGCTGTGGTAGAATTTTCCCAACAGGTACTAAAACCTGTGAAGTAAAAAAAAAGTGTGGGCCGGGTGCAGTGGCTCATGCCTGTAATCCCAGCACTTTGGGAGGCCTAGGTAGGTGGACCACGAGGTCAAGAGATCGAGACCATCCTGGCCAACATGGTGACACCCTGTCTCTACTAAAAATACAAAAATTAACTGGGCATGGTGGAGCGTACCTGTAGTCCCAGCTACTCAGGAGGCTGAGGCAGGAGAATCGCTTGAACCTGGGAGCCGGAGGTTGCAGTGAGCTGAGATCACGCCACTGCACTCCAGCCTAGCAACAGAGTGAGACTCCACCTCAAAAAAAAAAAAAAAAAAGTATGACCACTGTGCCAGGCCCCCATGCTTTTGCTAGCTAATAACAATTAAAAATTGAATTGAGTTGAGTTGAATTGCATTAAATTGAAATGTCTTGAATGATGGCTGATTCATGCTTGGGTAACAAATGTTTATTCATTTATTCATACAAGAAAATCCTGCCATTATGATGCTCATGGTCAAATGAATGCCTTTCAGAAAAGATTCCCAAGGGCACAGTGGGGATGGAGAAAAGCATTAGGAAATCTAAAAAGTATAGAGCCCATACTTGCCAAGTAAATATGACAAGGTCAACCTTATCATAGCAATAGAGGAGGAAGTATATTAGAAGCAATGAAAAAATTACACCTAAAATATGGCAACTTGAAATTTTTTAGATTTTATTTACTGAGGCTTACATTTCTGTGCAACTAAAATATTTCAAAAAAGGGATACGTCAGAGGGATCTTAGGGACATGCTTAAAAATAATGAAGATTTTGGAAGCAAAGCATGTGTTGCAGAGTAGGCTGCTCATTTTAGTTTTGGGTGGAATTATTTCCAGGAACACAGATCGGCTGAGTTCATAAAACAAAAGCTCCAATTCCAACAGTATGGACTTTGAGCAGATTTCACTACTCACACCAGAACATAAACCTGAAGGGAAACAAACAAGGCTCTATGTCCACCTTGAAGCTTTCCAGGAACAGGCCACTGGTGCTCAGAAAAGTCTGGGTGGGAAACGGGGTAGCCTAGTCAGAAGTATTTTGTACACCTTCCCAAAGAGGAATTAGCTGCCCTTCTGTCCTCAACCCGTCAGCTTGATTAAGGGCCTTTGGCAACATGTACTGAATCCTGGCACCATCAAGAAGCCCAAAAGAACAACTGCTCCCTTGGTACAGATGGCAGGAAGAAAGATCGGATGGGAGACTTGCTTTGATGCTCCACTGATTTTCTCCAGCAGAATTTCTGCAGCATTTGAGACAAAATGACTTCCTTTTTGCTTGGTTTGAGTGATGTCAGTTTCTGTGAGTCTGAATTATTTGCTTAATATGGAAAAGTGAGGGAAGTGTCCCTGTAAAATCTTAGAATGTCTGGAAACTCAAGGATAGAGACAAATTAAGCAATAAAGTTCTTGAATCCTAGGGTCTGGAAATCACTTTGGTTCTTTATAGAGACAGTGAACTGTAGTTAATACACTACCCTCTGTATAAACTGGGAACATTCAGACCCTAGGAACAAACTCAACAAATATTTGATGAATGAATGCTCAGACTTCATTTGAGAGAAATCAGTCAACACCATAAGCTTGCAATGGGTCTTTCAGGGCGTGTTTTGGTCCTTTCTCTTCTTTAAGCATCATAGATAACAAATCTTAACTGAACTTGTCTTATGCTAGGACAGCAGTGCAATGAGCCAAAAGTAGGAGCGCCAGGTCTAGATCAGTTACAAAGTGAATAATGAGCCCAGTCACTATTAAATGCTGGTCAAAGTTTGGCAACATGGTTGAGGTCTTCTGAGAAACAGAGATAGTTTAATGACCAGACTCCTGGGGCCAAGAACCAGGAGAAGGAAGCCATGTTCCCTCTGCTCAACCAAACACATCTGCACTGCTTCTTCCAGCAACAATGTACGTCTTCTCATCTTGATTTCTTCACTCTTGCTATCCCAAACTCTTGAAATGCCCTCATTTAAAACCCCCACCTGTTGAAACCCAGCTTTGCTTCCTCATCCATCTGAACTCAGAAGCTACCTCCTTCATGAGCCCTTTTCAGTCTGAAGTAATTTCTCCTTCTTTTGAGCCTCTATAGTGCTTTGAATCTCAGAGTACTTAGATAATTCTCTGCAACAATATTATTAGTAAGCTTGTTTTATCCCATCCTACTAGATGGATTATAAGCTTCTGGAGAAAAAAGTACTAGTATTAGTAATACTAATACACATACACACATATACTAGATACATATACACACAGTATATATACACAGACATGATATATATGGTATATATGTATATATACACATATATCGTACAATGTATATGGTATATATGTGTATATACACATATACCATGTAATGTATGTAATTTAGTGTGTATATTACATTTAGTAGCAGTAATATTATAGTGATTCTTGTCTCCCTTGCCTACTACAGTCTCAGGAACACAATGGATGTCAATGGACATTAGTTCAGTAAACTTAAGTGCCAACACTTGGCACAGGAAAAGACACCCTATAGAAGGGCTCATTCGCCTTTCCTCTAAGAACTTTTTGGTCATCTACTCCTGTCATCAAGATGTCAGCAGGGACTCCCTGCCCTCAGAGATTCGATCAACTTGGCCTAAACTCTAATTGTCTGGCTAGGATAAGCTGATGCCTTCCCCATGATTTCTGTCAAACTCTTGCACACACACCTTGTTTCCTCCCGCCTCTCTCAGTCTCAGCACTCTCAGATCCCAGCTGCCACTGTTTTGCATCACCTTCAACAGTTTGCTGGCCAGGCATGGTGGCTCCAGCACCATGATGGAATTCCAGCACTTTGGGAGGTCAGGGCAGGCGGATCCCTTGAGTCTAGGAATTTGAGACCAGGCTGGGAAACATGGTGAAATCCCATCTTTCCAAACAAACCAAGAAAAAAATTACCCAGGCATGGTGGTGTGTGCCTGTGGTCCCAGCTACTCAGGAGGCTGAGATGGGAGGATGGTTTGAGCCTAGGAAGTGGAGGTTGCAGTGAGCCAAGATTACTCCACTGCTGCACTCCAGCCTGGATGACAGAGTGAGACCCTGTCTCCAAAAATAAACAAACAAACAAATAACAACAATGAAAAACAGCATGCCAATCTGCCTCTTCTCTTGTTTTAGCAGAAGTTCAACCACAGCAAGCATCTCTGATTGTTTTGTAGACTTGATCCCTATGGTAGCACAGGAGTGTTCGGGTAGGTTCAGGGCCCTCTTACCACTCACTCTTCCCCTCCCCTTATCATTCCAGAGTTCTAAATAAGTCTCTTCTCCCTGCCTTATACAAGCAACTATGCCCATGCCATTCCAGGTCCTTCAGGGTTCGCATCTGCTACCTCAAATGGCTTATTAAAGTATTTCTTCCAGACCCAGACAATACTCTCTCAAGAATTCTGAAACATATTTCTTCCCTTCTTTGCCTGACAATCTGCCTTTGTATTGAACCATAATATAAGAAGCCTGTTTAGGGACTCTCCGGTTTTCCATATTCCTAGAGCCAGACTCTACTGAGTATTGCTCTTTTTAGCTTTCTCACCTCAGTATTCCTGGTTTCCCATTCTTAGCTCCTAGATCTCATTCATTCATTCTTTCATTTATCTGAGTGCCTACTATTCTATGGACCATGCACTTATTTTACAAAAACAATTAAGACAAACCACTTGTGTTCAGGGACCCCATTAAAATTAAGTCTGACTTACCTATTTGCTCAGCTGGTCCAAAGGAAATAGTTCTAGGTGTTATGTGTTATGCTAAGATGAAGCTGCCCCTTACAACAACCTGAGACTCAGTGACCAAGGTTCAAATTCCTGTATTTTTAATAGAAACTTGGCCAGGCTGTGGTTTCAGTTTCTTAGATTAGCAGAGGGAATTAGTAATACAATTAAACTTAAGACCAACTGAATGGCAGACCAAAAGAAATAGCTGAAAGCCAGAGTAATTAGCTGAAGGATAAAGAATGGGTTAATTTATCCAGTCAGGTTGGAACAGATGAGGACACTGAAAATAGTCTTCCTTTTATAACCTTTGGAAATGTTCTTGTTAAGACCAAATATGTCTCTTACTTGAATATAAATACCTTCCTTTAAATATCCTTGAAATGTTTGATGAACATCTAGAGTTAAAACACTATGTACTTTCATTAATTATCAAAGAAGGAGCCAAATATTTTGAAATGCTTGTAATACTCTTAAACAGCCATATCAAGATCAAATCTATTTTCTGACCTATTGAATTATAGAAAAAAGAGAACTAGCTGTATTAAAAATAGCGTGGCTTGTGCTGACTCCATAAGGGAAAATATGAAAGGGAATTCATAGTTATTAAGTATTCCTATGTACCAAGTGCTGTGCTGGTCATTTTATGTGGTGTCCTATTACCCCATTATCCACATATCCCTGGGGGAAATCTCCTTAAAGCAGATATTGTATTTTTGTTCCCACTTTACAGATAAGGAGATGGAAGTGAAGAGTGGAACCAAATCTGTGACTGCAAAGCTTATTCTCTTTAACGATGGTTCATTTTCACCAGGGTATTTATTTGTCTCCTTATAGAATTCACATGTGAAATCATGACTATTCCTCACCTTTGCAGAATTCCAAAGATACTTTGTCTACAAATTATTAACCTGTAACTCATAGTTTCACAGGTAATTTTATTTGTATGAGGATTATAGTTAGGACACAATAATTTGTAGAAGGAAAATATATTCCTTGTATTTCCTTAGGGAGGTACTAGTCAGAGGGCTGTGGAACTATGGATGGGCTGTTTACAGTCCTTTTTTATCTGAACTTACCACATTTTGTATTAAACATCATCACTAACCTAGCAGCTGATAAAATCTGTCACTTTAAAACTCAAAGGGATTCTAGAGGTCGTCTGGTCTGGTATTTCTCAAGTGTTGGTCTGTACACAGGCTACATGAGAATCACTTGGTAAGTGTTTTCAAAACACAGATTCCTGGGGCCCTCCCTGGGCCTTCTTTGCAAAAGCTTAAAGGCAGGACACTGGGAATCTGCATTTTAAGGTTTCTAAATTGATTATTGGGCCTAACCTAATTTTGCAACCTCTTATCCAAGACCATCTCTAACTCAGTGCAGGAATCCCGTCCTACACACCCCTGACCGGTAAGCAGGCAAGGCATTCTCCTCAGGGACACACACAGGAACAACATTGGAGAAAGCATGTTTTTTTGTTTTGTTTTGTTTTGTTTTGTTTTCTTGGAGACAGGGCCTCACTCTGTCACCCAGGCTGGAGTGCAGTGGTGCGATCTCAGCTCACTGCAACCTCTGCCTCCTGGGTTCAAGCAATTCTCTTGCCTCAGCCTCCCAAGTAGCTGGGACCATAAGCATGCACCACCATGCCTGGCTAATTTTTTGTATTTTTAATAGAGACAAGAGGCCTCACCATGTTGCCCATGCTGGTCTTGGACTCCTGAACTCAGGCAATCTGTCCACCTTGGCTTCCCAAAGTGCTAGGATTACAGGGATAAGCCACCACACCCAGCTGGAGAAAGTGTGTTTTAATGGGGTAATAATATCTTTTATTTTATTTATTTTTCAAAGAGAGAATATCCCATTATGTTGCCTGGGCTGATCTTGAATGCCTGGGCTCAAGTGATCCTCCCTCCCCAGCCTCCTGAGTAGCTGGGATTACAAGCATGAGCCACTGCACTCAGTTGCTGGGATAACACTAGGTTTAAAAATCCTTTCTACACCATGGAATACTATGCAGCCATAAAAAAGGATGAGTTCAGCCAGGCCCAGTGGCTGATGCCTGTAATCCCAGCACTTTGGGAGGCTGAGGCAGGCGGATCACAATGTCAGGAGGTTGAAACCATCCTGGTGAATATGGTGAAACCCCGTCTCTACTAAAAATACAAAAAAATTAGCTGGGTATGGTGGTGGGCACCTGTAGTCCCAGCCACTTGGGAGGCTGAGGCAGGAGAATGGCATCAACCCAGGAGGCAGAGCTTGCAGTGAGCCGAGATCACGCCACTGCACTCCAGCCTGGGCGACAGAGCGAGACTCCGTCCCCAAAAAATCTAAATAAAATAAAAAATAATAAAATAAATAAACAAAAGAGGAGTTCATGTCCTTTGCAGTGACTTGGATGAAGCTGGAAATCACTGTTCTCAGTAAACTAACACAAGAACACAAAACCAAACACTGCATGTTCTCACTCATAAGTGGAAGTTGAACAATAAGAACACATGGACACAGGGAGGGGAACATCACACACCAGGGCCTGTCGGGGGTGGCGGGTTGGGGAGGGATAGCATTAGGAGAAATACCTAATGTAGATGACAGGTTGATGGGTGCAGCAAACCACCATGGCACGTGTGTACCTATGTAACAAACCTGCATGTTCTGCACATGTATCCCAGAACGTAAAGTATAAAGAAAAAAATCGTAATAATGTTTTTAAAAATCCTTTCTAAATTTAATTTAAAATGTTACCTTAAACTTCCATTCATTGTTCTCAACTCGGCCTACAAGAGATACATAAAATACATGGAATTCTTTAGAACATCAGCCTTCAGATATTCAGAGACAGCTAATACAGTTTCCCTTGGGTCTTTTCTTCCCTGGGCTAAAATCATTCCTTTAATCTTTTCTAATAGGTCATGAATTCAGTAACCTATTATCTATTAAAAAGACAGTTCATGGAAGATCAAATCCAAGCGGCCAACAAATATAAAAATTAACTAATAGTGGCCGGGCGCGGTGGCTCACGCCTGTAATCCCAGCACTTTAGGAGGCCGAGGCGGGCAGATCACCTGAGGTTGGGAGTTCGAGACGGCCTGACCAACATGGAGAAACCTCGTCTCTATTAAAAATACAAAATTAGCTGGGAGTGGTGGTGTATGCCTGTAATCCCAGCTACTGGAGAGGTTGAGGCAGGAGAATTGCTTGAACCCGGGAGGTGGAGGTTGTGGTGAGCCAAGATTGTACCATGGCACTCCAGCCTGGTCAACAAGAATGAGACTCCATCTCAAAAAAAAAAAAAAAAAAAAATTTAACTAATAGTAAGGAATTCAAATTAAAATAACAATGTAATATTTTCCACCCATTAGAATGGCAAAATGTTCAAAGACCACTACTATTTCTTGTTGCTGGAAATATACAGAGAAGAGTACTCTTTCATATTCCTGGTGAAAATGTAGTCGTATAAACTTTATGGGACACAGTCTAGCTACATCTGTTTAAGTTAAATGCACATAAATATACTGACTTAGCAATTACTCCTCAAATTCTGTCCCTAGAAGAAAAAACTTATGTACCAGAAAATGGCCAAGTTTTGGCAAGAGTGTAGAACAATGAAAACTAACACACACTGGCCAGGTGTAGCGGCTCACGCCTGTAATCCCAGCACTTTGAGAGGCCGAGAGGGGCAGATCACCTGGGGTCTGGAGTTGGAGACCAGCCTGGCCAACATGGCGAAACCCCATCTCTACTAAAAATACAAAACTTAGCCAGGCATGGTGGCAGCGCTTGCCTGTAATCCCAGCTACTCGGGAGGGTGAGGCAAGAGAATCGTTTGAACCCAGGAGGCTGAGGTTGCAGTGAGCCGAGATTGTGCCACTGCACTCCAGCCTTGGCAACAGAGTGAGACTCCGTCTTGAAAATAGAAAAATAAAAAAAAAAATTGAAAAAAACACACATACTGCTAGTGGCAGCGTGTACCAATGCAATCACTTTGAAATCCTGTTTGCCAGTGTCTTCCAAATCTGAACATATGAATACCTTGTGATGTAGAAATACCACTCTTGATATATGCTCAATGGAGATGTGTGCATATGCTCACCAGAAGCAATGCAGAAGAATAGTGACTGCAACACTATTCACAGAAGTCTAAACCTGGAAACTAACAGTTATAGTTTGAATGTTTGTCCCCTGCAAAACTCATGTCAAAATCTAATTGCCAGTGGACCAGTATTTAGAGGTGGGCTCTTGAAAAGTCGATTAGGCCATAAGAGCTCCACCCTCAAGAGTGAGATTGGTGCTGCTATAAAAGGATGAATTTGGCCTTCTGTCACTCTCTCGGCTGCTCTCTTCTGTTATGTGAGGAACAATGTTCCTCCCCTCCAGAGAATGCCATTTTGTATGCTATTCCTTTTAATCCTGGGCTCAGGATTAAAGAGGCCTTGGTCTTGGACTTCCCAGCACCTAGAACTATGATATAAAGTTCTGTTCTTTACAAATTACCCAGTTTCAGGTATCCTGTTATAGCAGAACAAAATGAACAATACCAGTATCTTTGAAGACTAGAATGGCCAGATGGATTCTCATATTCTTTCAGTGGTATACTGTACAGGAATAAGAATGAATACTCCAAGCATCAATAGGATTGAATCTCTCAAAAGAAGCCAGGCACAACAGCATACAAATGCATACTTCCATTTATATACAACCTCCAAACACACAAAACATAGAAATTAGAAGGTAGCTGTTAATGAGTACAAGTAGATAAGATGAAGACTTCTGGGGAGCTGGTAATATTCTATTTCTTGATCTAGAAGCTGATTATATGGGTATGTTCGGTGTAAAAATTCATTGTGCTGCATATCTCCAATTTGTCTACCAGGTTGTTTTTTTTCTCCCAAACAAGCACACGCATCGGATTTTTAATGCATTGTTCTTTGAGAAAAACTGTAAATAAAGCAAATGCTGATTAGTTGGATGATGGCCAATAAATTAAAAATCTGTATACCCACATTATGGCTATTACGCAGCCACTAAAATAAATGAATTGGTACTATACCAAATTTATATATAATATCTCATTTGGAGAAGGCAAATGAGAACAAAAACTGCATTGTAGCTGGATTATAGCTCACACCTATAATCCCAGCACTTTGGGAGGTTGAGGCAGGAGGATCACTTGAGCCCAGGAATTTGAGACTAGCCTGAGCAATAGAGTGAGACTCTATCTCTACAAAGAAATAAAAAAATTAGCCAGGCGAGGTGGTGCGCACATGTGGTTCCAGCTACACGGGAGGCTGAGGCAGAAAGACTGCTTCAGCCTAGGAAGTCAAGGCTGCAGTGAGCTGCGTTCATGCCACTGCCCTCCAGTCTAGGTGACAGAGAGTCTGTCTCAAAACAAAAAGACAACTGCATTGTATATGTTAAACATGTAATCCTCATAACAACCCTAGGATATTGGCACAATTATTATTCCCATTTACAGAGGAAGACACAGAGGCAAGAGGGATTAGCTAAATAATTCATCTGAAAGTCACAAAGCTGGTATACGGTAGAATTTTTAGAAGCTAGAAATTCCTACCATTTCAATACAGAACCCCACTGAGAACTCCTTTTATCAGCATTGAGCCATTAATCAAAACTCTTCAGAAATGAAAATTCCAGAAGATGCAAAGCCAGATAATAATATCACCATCAAGTCAATGGTTAAATGTCTTTTCCCAAGACTACTAATAGTTAATATTTGTGGGGTGCTCACCAAGAGTCAGGCACAGGTCCAAGCCCTTAATTTACCTTTCTGTTAAACAATCCTATTGCACATAGACAAGTACTGCTGATCATCTACATCCTATAGATTAATACCCAATTCCAGGTCTCATTTTCTCTGCCCAATCCTGCCTCTCCAACTTAATGGAATTCACATGAGCTCTGAAGTGGGCAGATTTGGGCCTGCTCAAGTTCCAGCCTCTTATCAGCTATGAACTTCAGGCATGTAAGATAAATAAATCCTGATTATATTGTATTTTTATTTCTTTTCATTCATCTAGGTCAAGCTCAGATGTTATCTGCTCATTCATTCACTCATTCACGCATGCAGTCAGCACAAATTGAGAACTTACATTATGCCAGAGTTGCTGGACTAATAAAAAGATGAGTAACTCATGTTATCTACCCTCTATAAATTTCTGTTCAGTCTTCTGGGAGAGATAGCCTTACAAATGAACATACAAAATATAGTGTCCTATAATATGGTTGGAGGAAGAGGCAACAGTCAGCTCTGCCTGGAGGAAAAAGAGAAGAAAGACCTTCCAGCCTGAAGAGGAATTCACTCGGCAGCCAAGGAAACTGCATGGGCAAAAATGCAAGAACCATTTACAAGGACAGTGCCATGATCAGATTTGGCTTTCAAACAACTAGACATGGATGTGAACTATAGGTTGACATTTAATTTGACTTTTGAGTAACCTTTAATGTACTTACCTTTTTTGGCCTGGGCTTTTGAACTCATTTGCAGAATTAATTAGCTTTTAAAAACATTTTATGACTGGGCGCCGTGGCTCACACCTGTAATCCCAGCACTTTGGGAGGCTGAGGCGGGCAGATCACGAGGTCAGGAGATCGAGACTACCCTAGCTAACACGGTGAAACCCCGTCTCTACTAAAAATACAAAAAAAAAAAAAAATAGCCAGGCATGGTGGCAGGCACCTGTAGTCCCAGTAACTCAGGAGGCTGAGGCAGGAGAATGGCTTGAACCTGGGAGGCGGAGCTTGCAGTGAGAAGAGGTCGCGACACTGCACTCCAGCCTGCGCAACAGTAAGACTCCGTCTCAAAAACAAACAAACAAAAACAAACATTTTATTTAGGAATAATTTTAAATGTATAACAAACTGTCAAGAATTCTATGGAGAACTCCCCTATTCCCTTTACCCAAATTCACCAATTTTTATCCATTTTTAATATTTTGCCACATGTGAGCTCTTGTGCGTTCATGCACTCTCCTCTCTCTGTCTGCACACACACACATTAATTTTTTCTGAGTCATTTAAAAGTACTCTGCAGACATCATGACCCTTTACTCCTCAGTGTATATTTTTTCAGTGTATATTTTCTAAGAATAAGACAGTAATAAAATTCAGAAAATTTGATATTGACATAATACCTTAATCTGTAATCTATGCCAAATTTACCAATTGTCCTAATAATATCCTTTAAAGCAATTTTTGGTACATTATCCAGTCCAATAACACACTGATGTTCCTTAGAGACTCTAGGGAACAAACGCGTTATTTTGAAAACATTTCATTGTCACAAATTAAATTATTTTTAATGTGGGCTTTGAATAGTTTATTCAAGAACCAACCACCCCATTCCTCTTAAACAGATCAGCCCAGTCTTGAAAAGACCAGGTTTGTGAAGACACATTTCCTTACCCATTCTCTGAAGTGTCAAGTTGCTATTTCCAACACATACACACACAAAAAATTCAGAGGAAAATATCTGGAAATGTTCCTATTTGTTGTGTGCCAGAGGCCTAGGAGGTGACGAGAAACAAAATTGTTCCCTGCTTCTCTGTCAAAATCCTGGCATGTAGACCCTCTGTTTTCTCAATTAGTTATAGAATTTTAACTGCTGAATGGGCATTCTTTAACCTGAGCTGACCATTTGGAATTTAAAATTAGCAGAGTAATTATATTTACTGGGCCACTGATTCAAGGGAAATTGAGCTCAGCTGATGCATTTGCATGTCGTGAAATGGGTCATGACAGCAGATGGTCTTCCAAGAAGCAAAAATAACTTTGAAGTTGGTTGCTCTTTCTCCTTGACTTCTTTCATTGAACCCTGCTGCAATAATGTGAATGCTGAAAGCAAGTCAAGTGAATTTGGGATGTCTGGATGGATAATCAAGGAGAGTTGCTAGTTGTCAAAGAAGAATATTTTGATCTTAAAATAAATCACCATATATCGAGATCTGAATATAAAGCTAATGCTGTGTTCAATCACCACCATCATTAACATTTATTAAGTGCTTCCTCGCGCAGGTGCTATTCTAAATGCTTTACCACGTATTGACTTGTTTAATCTGCATCAAAACCTATAAGCAAGGATTATTATCAGCTGCATTTTACAAATGAGAAAATTGAAAGTAAGAAAATAAATTGACCACGTTCAAATAAAGTGCTTTGGTTTCTGCTTTTTGTTATATGAAATAATTGAAGCCTGAGGAGATTTTGTCTATATTAAACTCAGAAAAGTCATCTTTAGATTGTGGTTTCTAAATACCATTTCTCACTAAAGGAAACCAGGGCACCTTGGAGAAACGGCTGATTTGATATCTGGAGCTGGAAATGTACAAGATGAGCACAGAACATCTTGTCATACCAAGTGGCAGGAAAATGACTGGGTTTTTTTTTAAGGCTCAAGAGCTCTTATTGAGCAAAGAGGAACAGGTTTGAGCATCAATAAAGAGGAGAATTAAAATGAATGTAAACCGGCCGGGCGCGGTGGCTCACGCCTGTAATCCCAGCACTTTGGGAGGCCGAGATGGGCGGATCACGAGGTCAGGAGATCAAGACCATCCTGACTAACACGGTGAAACCCTGTCTCTATTAAAAATACAAAAATTAGCCGGGCGCGGTGGCGGGTGCCTGTAGTCCCAGCTACACGGGAGGCTGAGGCAGGAGAATGGCGTGAACCCGGGAGGCGGAGCTTGCAGTGAGTGGAGATCGCGCCACCGCACTCCAGCCTGGGTGACAGAGCGAGATTCCGTCTCAAAAATAAAATAAAATAAAATAAAATGAATGTAAACCGATAGGAAATTGTTGAAACACATGGACTGTGTTTAAATCCATTGGTTTATAATAGCACCAAAACAGAAACACATTTGGTATTCTTTAGAGGCTCTAGAGAACCAACACTGTTTTGAAAACTGATCAACAGGGAGAAAGAATCAAGCACTTTTTTCTTTCCTTTTCTATATGAACTGTATCTCAGTGTAACCAAATATTAAAAAGAGCAAGTTTCTTTTTACATAAGTAATCTACCCAACGAATGAAGAAGGAATAATTAAAATATCACTATTTGAATCACTAAGGAGCTAATGTTTCTCAGCAATGATCAACAATGGCAGGTAACATTTAGAAAATGACATTTTATGACTCTTGATGGAAGTATTCCACACCACCTACATAATAGTCTTGCAAAAAAAAAAAAGAAAAAGAAATCTGTCCAAGCCTCGTATCTAACAGGAAATACAGAGGACAGAGGAACATGTTAAGCAACACTATGGGGATGAAATCAGAAAAATCCACACTATAAGAAACTCAGGACAAAGGGTCTATTTCTTCTATACAACAACAATAACAAGAGTAAAAGACAAATGTAAGGAGGGATAATGTTTACATTAAAAGAGACTTGAGGACTGGGCATGATGGCTCACAGCTGTAATCCCAACACTTTGGGAGGCTGAGGTGGGAGGATCTCTTGAGCCCAGGAGTTCAAGACCAGCCTGGGCAACATAGCACAATCCTATCTAAATGTTTTAAAAAGAGAGAGAAACTTAAGAACGTATTATTAGCCAACAGTAACATATAGAGCTTTGTGGATCCTATTTCAAATGCACTTTAAAACAAAAAACAAAGCAAATTAGAACCAGAACATTTATAGATAATCAGGAAAATAGGAACATTGATATTAAAGATTTAGAATTACAATTTGGGAGATAGGATGATGATGTAATTATATTTAACACAGAATCTTTAGAGATACATACTAAAATATTTCAAATAAAATTATATGGTGTCTATGAGTTGCTTCAAAATAATTGGGAGAAGCCAGGTACAGTGGCCCAAGTTTAAAGTTTCAACTACTCAGGAGGCTGAAGCAGGGGAGATCACTTGAGCCCAGGAGTTTAAGTACAGCCTGGGCAACTTAGTGAAACCCTGCCTCTAAAAAAATAAAAATAAAAATAATTGGGAGTGGGTGGGGAAATGCATGGGGATATAAAGAAAAAAAATAACTAATAACCATTATTGAGCTGGATGATAAGTATGTAAATAAATAAATTAATTAATTAATAAAACTGAACAGGTCAGTAGCTTTTTTTCAACATTTTTAACCACTTAAGCTTTGTAAACAATTTTTTTTTTTTTCTGAAGCTCAGTATGTAAATAGATCAAGGCAAATTAGAAGGCAGTTGAAGAATGGTAAGAATCCTAGGGTCACACTTTTTCCATCCTCCAGCAAAGGTGCTAAAATAGTCTCCATGGAGAATACTGGGAAAATTCTGAAGGAGTTGATGTCTAATATCTAATATCTTTTTTCAAGTATCACAATGTTTATTGATAAATGTAAGCATATAAAATCAGGACATGAACATGACTTGATAAATTAAGTAGACTTAATTTTTTCTCTTTTTTTTTTTTTTTTTTTGAGACAAAGTCTCACTCAGTTGCCCATGCTGGAGTTCAGTGGCACAATCTCAGTTCTCCGCAACCTCCGCCTCACCTCCTGGGTTCAACGATTCTCATGCCTCAGCCTCATAAGGAACCAGGATTACAGGCATGTGTCACCACGCCCAGCTAATTTTTTGTATTTTTAGTAGAGACAGGGTTTCACTGTGTTGGCCAGGCTGGTCTCGAACTCCCAGCCTCAAGTGATCTGCCCGCCTCAGCTTCCCAAAGTGCTGGTATTATAGGCATGGGCCACCGTGCCCGACCCTTAATTTCAATACTGTAATAGGAGGGACCAATTCACATTGTCACCATTAGCTTCACACTCACAAACACCACTTCAAGGGCATTAACGATCTCTCAAAACTGATCAGTTTCGTGCAAGTAAACCATGTTTCTTTTTAAAAGACCTGTGCATTTGCCTAGGCTCAAGGATATTAAAATCTAGCAAATAAAGCCCATTACTAGAGGTAGAAGTACAAGCAATATACTGTTAGGGCAACAACCACCAATTACTGTAACAACCAAATGGATAATCAAATATTGGATAGTCAAATATTGTAACAACTCAAGTATTACTGAGCAAAATGCATTTCTACAGTATTCAGTCTTGAAGGTTAAGGTTGTGGGGGATTGTTACTTTATGAAATGTGAAATTCAGAGACGTTTCACAAGGTAAGAAGCTGTTTTTCAACAATACCTCCAAAAAGTCAAGGTGGGCGGGTGCGGTGGCTCACACATGTAATAACAGCACTTTGGAAGGCTGAGGCGGGCGGATCATCTGAGGTCAGGACTTTGAGAGCAGCCTGGCCAACATGCTAAAAATACAAAAATTAGCCAGGCATGGTGGTGGGTGCCTGTAATCCCAGCTATTCGGGAGGTTGAGGCATGAGAATTGCTTGAACCTGGGAGGCAGTGGTTGCAGTGAGCTGAGATCACGCCACTACACTCCAGCCGGGAGTGAGACTCCATCTCAAAAAAAAAAAAAAAAAAAAAGTCAAGATGTTCCTCTTGTCAGAGGAAGGATCTGGAAGTTGACCTAATAAAGATGGCCTGAACACTGAAGTTCTGGAACAAACACTTCAGACACGAGTGAAGTCTAGAATTAGAACCGAAGTATAGTGCTTCTGGTTACAGCAACCATCCTCGTGCTTGCGATTACAGACCAGTCTCACTCCAGCCTATTTAAGGATCTGAAATGTTGACAGTACATAAAAATGAACAAAGGCTGCAGTGCAATATGCATGTTTCCTCTATCACATCACCTTTGAAAGGAAAAGAGGTGACCGTCAGTGCCATTTGAATTGTGCGAGTTGACCACTCTGATGAGAGACTTCTTACCCGCCTTAGAGATTTCTTCTTCTCATGTTAGCATGTGGGTGGAAGCACATCTAGAGCGGTGGGCCTGGAGTGGTCAGCTCTTACAGACTATTTCAGAAATGACAGAAACAGTTTATTCACTTGTTCATTAAGGCCTGAAGAGTGTCAATTGTATTTAATTTTACCTTTCATTAGTATTTCGGCAGTTTCACACGTCTACATCTCAAGTATTTGGGAGTTTTTTATGCCCCCACGGGAGGTGCAATGGACTTTTTTTTTGAGACAGAGTCTCATTCTGTCACCCAAGCTGGAGTATGGTGGCACGATCTTGGCTCACTGCACCCTCGAACTCTCAGGCTAAAGTGATCCTCCCGCCTCAGCCTCCTGAGTAGCTGAAATTCTACCACTCCCAGCTAATTTTTTAAAATTATTTTTTTGGGCCGGGTGCAGTGGCTCATACCTGTAATCCCAGCACTTTGGGAGGCTGAGATAGGCGAATCACCTGAAGTCAGGAGTTTGAGACCAGCCTGGCCAACCTGGGCAACAGAGTGAGACTCTGTCTCAAAAAAAAAATAATAAAATAAAATAAAATATAAAATTATTTTTTGTAGAGAGAGGGTTATGCCATGTTGCTCTGGCTGGTCGGAAACTCCTGGGCTCCAGCAATCCTCCTGCCTTGGCCTCCCAGAGTGCTGGGTTTACAGGCTTGAGGCACCTCATCTGGCTGCAGTAGACATTTGGATTGACTTCAGAGCACCCAATCCACTCCTCCTTTACATCAGTGAGATTAGGCATTGACCCAACTCCACACATCTAAGCTAATCCTATAATTATATTCTCCCATGTCCGTGTTAGGTCTGAGATGAGCACAGGATCCAGAGATAGGCAAGTGACCTCAGCTGGCTCTATCAGATCAGAGGGAAAGAACTCTATTTCCTGGTGACAGAGAATTTTATTTTCCCAACAGATGTAAATTATGAAGCTCATAGCCTCAAACACTGCTGACAACCCTCCTCCTATCAAAACAGGTCTAGCAAGCAGGTGAAGCTGACCCTGGAACAGCATACAAAAGAGCAGGAATAAACAAGGTACTTGTTTACACTGTCGAACCACTGAAATTACCAATCCTAAAGCCACTCAGCTGCCTCTGAACTTCCTAATAAGTGGGATAAGAGATTTCTTTATTGCTGAAACTATTGGGAACAGGGTTTTCTGTCAGTTGGAGCCAAAAACATTATCATGGATACAAGTGGAGAAAACTAGAATTGAGTTTGTGAACGGCAGCTGGTAAATTACTCTTGCTACAAAATACTCTCGATAACTAGTTAAAGGAACCATATCCTTGTCATCACATAGGAGTATGAGGATTTCAAATTTTTTTGTTCATCTATTATTCTAATTTACATTTCCCTAATTAATAGGGAAGCTGAAACTATTTTTTGTACATTTATTAGCTAGTTGGATAATGCTTCAGTGAATTGCTTAATTATAGCCTTTACCTGTTTCAGTGAATTGCTTAATTATAGCCTTTACCTATTTCAGTGAATTGTTTAATTATAGCCTTTTATAGTTTTTCCACTGAATAGTTTGTCTTTATCAACCGTCTTAGTCCATTTAGGCTGCTGTAACAAAACAGCTTAGAATAAGCAACTTATAAACAACATGTATTTCTCACAATTCTGGAGGCCAGGAAGTCCAAGAGCAAGGTGCCAGCAGATTCAGTGTCTGGTGAGAACTGCTTCCTGGTTCATAGATGGTACCTTCTCACCGTAACCTCACATGGCAGAAAGGGTGAGGAAGCTTTCTGCAGCCACTTTTGAAGGGCACTAATCTCATTCATAAGGGCCCCACCCTTGTAATCAAATCACTTCCTAATATAGTTTGGATATTTGTCCTTGCCAAATCTCATGTTGAAATGTAGTCTCCAATGTTGGAAGTGGGGCCTGATGGAAGGTGATTGGATCATGGGAGTGGATTTCTCATTAATGGTTTAGCACCATCTCCTTGGTGCCGTCCCTGCAATAGTGAATGATTTCTTGCAAGATCTGGTTATTTAAAAGTGGGCAGCACTTTCCCCTTCTCTCTCTTGCTCCTGCTCACACCATATGTGATGCCTGCTCCCCCTTCACCTTCCACCATGATTGGAAGCTCCCTGAGACTACCCCAGAAGCAGATGTCAGCATTATGCTTCCTGTATTGCCTGTAAAACCCTGAGTCCATTAAACCTCTTTTCTTACAAATTACCGAGTCTCAGGTATTTCTTTATAGCAACACAAGAATGGCCTAATATGCCTCCTAAAGGACCCCTTCTTCCTAATACTGTCACCTGGGGCCTAGTTTTTCAAGATACAAATTTCGGGGGAACACAAAAATTCAATCTATAGCATCTTGATTTTTTAAAGTTTTTAATATAGTATTTTATTACTTGTTATTTGTTACTTGTATTTACTGGAAATATCTTCTCCCATTCTAAGTTTGTTTTGATCTTTGCTCTTGGAGTCTTAATATATAGAAATCTAAAATTTTAATGTAGTTGAGTTTTTCAGCCTTTTTCACTTTAGCTTGTGTTTTTTTGATGCTGTGTTTAAAAAATTACTTCATAGTTAGAGAACATAAAGATTTTCTCTTAATGTTTTTGATAAAAATAAAGTTCTCGGCCAAGCATGGTGTCTCACATCTGTAATCCTAGCACTTTGGAGACCAAGGCGGGAGGATCTCTTCAGGTGAGGAGCTCAAGAATAACCTGGGTAACATAGTAAGATCCTGTCTCTACAAGAAATAAAAAATTTAAACCATTAGCAGAGTGTGGCAGCATGCACCTGTAGTCCCAGCTACTTAAAAGGCTTGGGCTGGAGGATCACTTGAGTTCGAGAGTCCAAGGTTGCAGTGAGCTCTAACCACACTACTGTACTCCAGCCTGGGTGACAGTGCAAGATCTTGTCTCTAACAAAATAAAAATAAAAACAGTTCCACTTGTTATCCTTTAGATCTGTACTGCACCTGGAATTATTTTATGTTTAGTGATAGATGGGGCCTAATGTATTTTTTCTCATTATTACTTATTTTTCCTGAACCATTCATTAAATTGGCTATCTTTTCCCCACTAATTTGTAATGCTAACTCTGACAAATACCAGTTTTCCCACATAGTACTGCATTTTTTTCTCAATTGCTATGATTTTTTGTTAGTTTGTTTTTAGGTGGAGTCTCACTCTGTCAGCCAGGCTGGAGTGCAGTGGCATGATCTCAGCTCAATGCAGTCTCTGCCTCCTGGTTTCAAGTGATCTTCCCACCTCAGCCTCCCGAGTAACTGGGATTGTAGGCATGCACCACCACACCCAGCTAGTTTTTGTATTTTTAGTACAGACAGGGCTCCACCATGTTGGCCAGGCTGGTCTTGAACTCCTGACCTCAGGTGATCCATTAGCCTCAGCCTCTCAAAGTGTTGGAATTACAGGCATGAACCACTGCTCCCAGCCCTCTATTCTGTTTTATTGGATGATTTGTACATCCCTCTACCAATATTATACTCATAATTAAAATAGTCATATAATGAGCACCCATATCATATATTGGTTCTTTCTTTTCTTTATGCATTTTAGTGTCAGCTTGTCAAAACCACTGTATTACGATCTTAACTGACATAGAAATTAATTTTTGAAGAATATTAATCTTCCCATTCACAAATATGGTATATTTATTCCTCCATTATTGAGGTAGTTTTAGGTCCTTCCAGGAAGAAATGAAATCTCTCTATAATCAATAGAATTCCGTAATTTATTCTAAAAGATAAAACAATCAACTAACAGAAAATATTTTTGTTTTACTCCCTTGAAGAAATCATCAGTATTAAACTCCCTTTGTTGTGTTGAACAAATACTCTTTCTTTTTGTAAATGTATTTTAAACATCCCTTTTGAAATATGATAGCTGTAAAATCTGAGGTATGTTAATCCCTGTCTCTGTCCTCATTTCTCCCTGCATGCAAATATTTGGTAAAAGACAAAACCGTATTTAAAAATTTCAAGTTCATAAAGTGTTTCTTCCTCATATGTCTTTCAATAATGTTTTGCAATTTTTTTCCCCCAAAACAGTACTCCTTTTATTGAGTTTATTCTGTGGTTCCTATTGCTATTATGAAAGTGTTCTTATTTTCTATTACATTTTTAAATTAGATACTGCTGGAGTAGAATAACATTATTCAATTTGTATGTCAATTTTATATTCAACAAAATTATGGAGCTATATATACATACATATATCTATATATGTGTATGTGTGTATATGTATGTATAAACACACGCACATATCTATATATATGCAAGTTTCATTGCAAAAAAATGTTGAACCTGCCAACATTGCTGGAAGGAATGCAAAGTTTTGCGTCCACTTTGGAAAACAGTCTGGAAGTTTCTCAATATATTAAACATAGAGTTACTATGTGAACAAAGAAGTCCACTGCTAGATACATACCTGAGAAAAACAAATGTCCACACAAAAGCTTGTTCAAGAATGTTCATAGCAGCATTACTCAAAATGGGTGAAGGAAAGGAAATAGCACAAATGCTTATCAACTGATGAACAGATAAATAAAATGGAGTATATCCATACAATGGAATATTAGTCAGCAATAAAAAAGGAATGACATACTCATGCAGGTCACAGTATGGATAAATCTTGAAAATGCTATATTACATAAAAAAGCCAATCACAAGCAATGACATATTCTATTATTTCATTTACATAAACTGTCCAGAATAGGCAAATTGACAGAAGCAAAAGGGACTGGGGGTGAGAGGTGGGAACTGGGAATGACTGCTAACCAGTATTGGGTTTCTTTTTGGCATGATGAAATGTTTTACATTGATTTTGATGGATGTACAACTCTAAATATACTAAAAACAGTTCAATTGTACATTTTAATGGGTGAATTATATGGTAAGGGAATGATATGTCAATAAAGCACTTTTGTTTCTGTTTGTTTTAATTTCAACATTTATTTTAGATACAGGGGCTACATGTAGGTTTGTTACACTATACTGCACCCATGTAGTAATTATTGTATCCAATACGTAGTTTTTCAACCCAAGCCCACCTCCCTTCTTATCCACTCTAGTAGTCTGTAGTGTCTATTGTTCCCATGTTCATGTCCATATGTGAATAGAGCAATTTTTTTAAAGTTTCTCCTGAAAATTCTAAAGAAAACTCCCATTTACAGGAAATATGGGGAGATAGAGGGACACGTTAAATGACATCAGGAAAGAAACACGCGAACTTGTAATATAAAATATTCTACAGAACAATTTACTCAGCTTCCAAAGGACAGAAAAAAATGAGGAAGATGGAGATTTAAGAGCCATAACAATCAAATATGATGTGTGGACCTTGTTTGAAGCCTGATTAGACCAAAACAACTATAAAGAATTGTTTTCAGATTATTGGGCAACTGCAATTAAGGACTCCGAATTGGGTGACACAAAAGAGTTATTACAAATTTCATTGGAAGTGATAATGATACTGGCGTTTTTTTTAAAGAAAATGTGCACATTTTTAGAGAGCTATATTGAAGTGTACAAGTGTTAGGATATCTGGGATTTGTTTTGAAAATACTTTAGCAAATGAAGATAGAGGAGAAGTACATGAAGCAAAAGAGTACAACAAGTTAATGTTGAGTCTGGGTGGTGGGTATTCTATTCTCTCTTTTTTGTATATATTTATGAGAGGAAAAAAGAGGAGGAGAAAGAAATTATCTGTATATACTTAGTATTTTATGTATTGGGAACATTTTTAGAACTTCAGTTTTGTAATATTTTGAGTTCAGTTTGGTATACTTACTTCACAAGAGTTATTTGAGTACTTAAGGTCGTTTTGCTTGTCATGTCTAACAGGCAAAGTACTCATGAAGGAAAAAAAAAGTAACATATTTATAAATGTTGGCCTATTAGAGTAGTGTACTCTACTGTAAGGTGTTTTAAGTTTGTTGAAGAAAACAAATATTATTCAAATTTCTCTTAAAAGTTATTTTTATACTGTTGAATTGAATTGGGTAATATTTTCTTAGAATTTTTACATCCAAGTTTATAAATTAGATTATTCTATAATTTTTTTCTAATGTTCTTCTTATCTAGTATTGAAGTTATGTTGGTTTCTTAAATTGAGGTGGTTAATTTTCCTTTTTCTCTGTTCTCTAAAGTCTAAAATAGTTTTATAAGATAGGCATTATTTGTTCCCTAAACATTTGAAAAGTTCCCCTGCAAAAGATGCCTGGCCCTATTGGCCAGGCATGGTGGCTCATGCCTGTAATCCCAGCGCTTCGGGAGGGTGAGGCAGGCGGATCACCTGAGGTCAGGAGATCGAGACCAGCCTGGCCAACATGGTGAAACTACATCTCTACTAAAAACACAAAAGCTAGCCAGGCGTGGTAGCACACGCCTGTAATCCCAGCTACTCAAGAGGCTGAGGCAGGAGAATGGCTGAAACCTGAGAGGTGGAGGTTGCAGTGAGCCAAGTTCATGCCAGAGCAAGACTCTGTCTCAAAAAAAAAAAAAAGACTGGTCTTGTTGACTTTTAATAAGAGGTTTTGACTACCGATTCAATTTCTTTTAAGATGTATTTGTTATTTACTGCTGCATAACAAATAACTCCAGAACCTAATGACTTTAAAACAACATGTATAATACTCATAGTTTTGTGAGTCAGAAATCTGCATGCCTCTGAGTTGCTCACAAGGCTACAATCAAGGTGACAGCTGGGGTTGCAATCATCTCAAGACACAAGTGGAGAAGATCAGCCTCCAAGCTCACTCATGTGGCTGTCAGAAGCTCTAAGGTCCTCACTATATGTTGGCTAGAGACATTAGTTCCTCACTGATATGGTTTAGATGTTTGTCCCCTCCGAATCTCATGTTGAAATGTAACCTCCAATGTTGGAGGTAGGGCCTAATGTAAGGTATTGGATGATGGGGGTGGATCACTCACGAATGGCTTAGCCTTATCCCCGTGGTGATGAGGGAGCTCTCGCTTAGTTCACATGAGCTCTGGTTGTTTAAAAGAGTCTGAAACCTCTGTCTTGCTCTATCTCTTGCTCCTGCTCTTGTTATGTGATATCCTGGCTCCTCATCACCTTCCGCCATGATTGTAAGCTTTTGGAGATCCTCTCAGAAGCTGTGCAGATATTGATACCACACTTCTGTACAACCTGAAGAACTATGAGCCAATTAAAACACTTTTTAAAAAAATTAATTACCCAGTCCGAGGTATTTCTTTATAGCAATGCAAGAACAGACTAAATATACTTAACCCTTTGAGCTTCTCCAGAGGGCAGCTCACAGCATGGCAGCTGGCTTCCCTCGGATCAGCCAGCAAGAGAGCAAGGCAGGATGTAGTAGACAGGAGCCACAGCATCTCTGTAACCTAATCTAAGAAACGACATTCCATCACTTTTGCTGTATTCTATTCATTAGAAGCAAGTCACTAAATCCAAACCAGTCTTAAGGGGAGGAGATTACATAAGAGTGTAAATACTGGCCAGGCACTTTGGCTCACACCTGTAATCCCAGCACTTTGAGAGGCTGAGGTGGGTGGATCACCTGAAGTCAGGAGTTCAAGACCAGCCTGGGCAATATGGTGAAACCTCTTCTCTACTAAAAATACAAAAATTAGCTGGGCACGGGGGTGCATGCCTGTAATCCCAGCTACTCAGGAGACTGAGGCAGGAGAATCGCTTGAGCCTGGAAGGGGAAGGTTTCAGTGAGCCGAGATTGCACCATTGCATTCCAGCCTGGGCAACACAGCAAGACTCTGTCTCAAAAAAAAAAAAAAGTACCAGGAGGTGGGGATTTTGGTGGACCATCTCAGAGACTCTGTACCACAAAAAATAATTGGTTTTAGATTCTATATTTCTTCTCCAATCAATTTTGATGAGTTATATTTTCCTATATAATTATCCATTTCATTTGTTTTCAAATGTACTTGCATCAAGTTCTTCATAGCTTTATCACTTAGAATGTAGCTTTGTTATTGTTTAGGTGTACAAAGGCCATAAGAACAGTAGCTTAACTATGATAGAAATATATTTATCTTTCTTTTGTAACGTTTTAAGCATGACCAGTACAGGGGCTAATCTGGTGGCCTCATGGTATCAGGATCCAGGTTCCCATTCTCATTTCATGGCTTTCATTCCATGGTTTCAGATGGTTTATCCAGGTCTCACCACCTACTCCAGCCAACAGAAAGAAGACGGGAACACACCCTTTTATTTAAAGGTCATAACCTGGTCATAGAAAACATAACTTCCCCTCATGCTATTGAGGAATAAACTCTGATTTTTTTTATCTTGCCCAAATTTCTATCTAAGGAGCCTGGGGAGTCATGCCCTACAAATCATAAATTCTCATCAGATGGGTTTTATTTAACCCTATATATCGTGAGTTACTGTCCAGCCTGACTCTGGCATAACATTACGAGACAAGGGAGAAAATTAAAATATTGGCCAGGCACGGTGGCTCACGCCTGTAATCCCAGCACTTTGGGAGGCCGAGGTGGGCGGATCATGAGGTCAGGAGATCGAGACCATCCTGACTAACACGATGAAACCCCGTCTTACTAAAAATACAAAAATATTAGCCGGGTGTGGTGGCGGACACCTGTAGTCCCAACTACTTAGGAGGCTGAGGCAGGAGAATGGCATGAACCCGGGAGGTGGAGCTTGCAGTGAGCTGAGATTGCACCACTGAACTCCAGCCTGGGCAGCAGAGTGAGACTCCATCTCAAAAAAAAAGAAAGAAAATCAAAATATTTTACCCCAAAACATGTTTCTTTACTACATTTTGAAATGGCCCTGCAAAACTCTTCTTTGTGGGGGAAAATGCATCCATAAAGCATCTCTATTAACATAGCTAGATCTTATTTATTCCAGACCCTCCCAATCCTAAAGAGATTAACTAAGATCTGAATAAGAAACATTTGTCACCTATTGTCTCTAAGGGCAGCCGTTATAAGACTTCAAAAGAACTTTGGTCTCCACAACCTTTATCTTAAAGTGAACATTCCCTTTCTATCAATCCCAGGTCTTCAGACAAACTCAACCAACTGTCAACTAGAAAATGTTTAAATTCACCTGTAGCCTAGAAGCCCCTGCTTTGAGTTGTCCCACCTTTCTGGACCAAACCAATGTATTTCTTAAATGTATTTGATTGATGCCTCAAGCCTCTGTAAAATGTATAAAACCAAGCTGCGCCCTGACCACCTTGGACACACGTTCTCAGAACCACATGAGGGCTGTGTCACAGGCCATGGTCACTCATATTTGGCTCAGAATAAATCTCTTCAAATATTTCACAGAGTTCGACTCTTTTGGTCAACACTATCTTCTTCATAATCTCCTTTCTTCTACTGGCTTTATATTTACGCTATTACTGTTTTTCCAGCCTCTTAAGTTAAATCTTAACTTGTTTACTTTCAGTCTTTCATGGTTTTTAACTAATACAATTATACCTACTACTTAAATTGTATCCTCAGTTATTAATATGCAGTAATTTCATTGTTTTTTCAAAATGACCCATATTTTCAAATTTGGGGTGATACTTTGAATTAGTATTTTTTATTTCTAGGATTTTAATTGGTTCTTTTTCATATCTTCCAGTTTTATTTATATTTGTCTGACTTTTAAGATATATAGTTTCTTATTCTACCTCATATAATTTCTTTATCTCTCTGAGTATTATAAGCATAACTTTTAAGGTCTTTATCAGAATGTTCTTCACAAGTATCTAGAATAATGTTTTTCTGATTGTTAATTTTGAAAACTGTTTTTTATTTCAGTGTTTGTTTTTAAAATAGGATTTAGAATTGGGATTTGTAGGCTAATCTAGTGTGGGACATTTTTTCCCTTATCATTCTTTCTATGATAATCCCTCCCTATCTAAAAGGTTTGCGATTGCCTCCATGCCTCTTCCTTACAGAGTCTGAATGGGCCACTCCTACCTTTTGATTATATTGGTGATATTGAGAGATGAAGCCAGCTAGGCTTCTGGGTCAGGTGGGGACTTGGAGAACTTTTGTGTCTAGCTAAAGGTTTGTAAACGCACCAATCAGCACTCTGTCAAAAAGGACCAATCAGCCCTCTGTAAAATGGGCCATTCAGCAGGATGTGGGTGGGGCCAGATAAGGGAATAAAAACAGGCTGCTGGAACCAGCAGTGACAACCCTCTCGGGTCGCCTTCCACACTGTGGGAGCATTCCTCTTTTGCTTTCTGCGGTCAAGCTTGCTGGTACGCACTCTCTGAGTCTGTGTGGCCTTTATGAGCTATAATACTCACCACGAAGATCTGAAGCTTTACTCTTGAAGTCAGCAAGACCATGAACCCACAGGGAGGGACGAACAACTCCAGATGCACCACCTTTATGAACTGTAACACTCACCGCGAAGGTTTGCAACTTCACTCCTGAAGCCAGTGAGACCACAAACATACCAGAAGGAATGAACAACTCCATCTGCGCCGCCTTTAAGAGCTGTCATAGTCCCCGGGAAGATCGCAGCTTCACTTCTAAAGTCAGTGAGATTACAAACCCACCAGAAGGAACAATGTCCGCACACACCGTCTTTAAGAACTGTAACACCCACTGAGAGGGTCTGGGGCTTCATTCTTGAAGTCAGCGAGACCAAGAACCCACCAATTCCAGACACAGTATCACAGACATAGGGGGCAGCTTGCCTTCAGTCTCTGATTAAGAGGGCAGTAATAATGTTCCTCTACCTCCCCAGAGATGCGTTTTATGCATGTTCTGCCAGGTGGCATTTTTCAATAGACTTTTCAAAATCAGATCCAGACTGGTTTCAAGAAATGAGCCTGTCTCAAGTTTCTCAATTGATTTGAGTACGTTTTAGTTACATTTACCCTCCAGAAGCTGAATCTTTTTGCCTTGATGTTTGCTTGCACTCGCAGCTCAGTGGCTCGTGACTTTACTTCCTGGTTATTTCATGTTTTTGCTGTGGGTCAATGGAGATGTGTACCCCCATGGAGACGTTTGGAACAAAAAGGTGACTCACTATGCGTGGCAGACATTTTTGTGTTTGCTAAAATCTGTTTCCTCTATTTCCAGGGCACAAAACAAGACTACGTTTTCAGCCACCTTTTCAATTAGGTATGAACATATAATTTAGTTATGGCCAAAGAATGTGAGCAGAAGTGACACATGACATTTCTAGGCTTGTCCCAAGAAACCTTTCATGTCATGTTGCATACTATCTTTTTCTCCTGGTCTCCCCTAGAAGCGAAGGACTCAGAGATCCTAAGAGATAGAGGAGTCAAAAAACAGCAAGAGTCTGGGTCCATGAATCACTGCATGGAAGGCAGCCCTCTGGACATCTGGTTGAAATGTACTTGAGTGAGAAATAAATGTTTATTAGGTTGGCGTAAAAGTAATTACGGTTTTGTCCATTACTTTCAATGGCAACATTTTGGCAACATTTTCAATATTATTCCACTTAGATTTCAGAGCTTGTCAGTTACAACAGCTAGTACTTCCTTTAACTAATGCACAATGCCTTTATAATTTTGTTTTTATATTTGTGTATTTCTAATTTTCTGTTTTCCTATTTTATATATTGTTCTGTGTGCTGGAGGAGAAGAAATATCTCAAGGAATCAATTTACAAGGCAATCTTGGCCAGATTGCTGATCGTACATTTTGAGTAATCTCTACATAACATTTTCTATTCCCAATCAAGACAAGTATCAATCATACAGAAATGTGAAACGGTGTTGAAATGTTCAAGCAATGTTTTGGTGAATTTCATCTCTACCACTGCAGCAGCACACGGCCCTTGGAGCAAGACATAACTGTTAGCAGCTCTTAGTTCATCTCCCGTTATTTTAGGAAGCATCAAATAACCTACTCTTCAACACAAATCCATTAACTTCTAACTACTTGACTAAAGACATGTTTTTGCCAAACCTCTTTAATGCATGCCCTTGCTAGGCCAGTGGCTAGTGCTGTGGTAGCCCCCAAGGCACAGTTTGTCTAAATACAGTAGACACTCCCAATGAATATTTAACCAACTTGCATTTAACCATGCCATTCTACAGCAAGAGAGTTGCCCTTGTTTGATTAGGACTATTAAAGGGACCTGAGTCATTCTGACCACTCTCAAGAGTAGTTTCTCCCTTGCGGTTTTGAGAAGTGAAGCCAGCTGGGCTTCTGGCTTGGGTGGGGACTTGGAGAACTTTTGTATCTAGCTAAAGGATTGTAAACGCACCAATCAGCACTCTGTAAAATGGGCCAATTGACACTCTGTAAAATGGACCAATCAGCACTCTGTAAAATGGACCAATCAGCTTTCTGTAAGATGGACCAATCAGCAGGATGTGGGTGGGGCCAAATAAGGGAATAAAAGCTGGCCATCGGAGGACAGCAGCGGCAACCTTCTTGGATCATTTTCCACACGGTGACATCTTTGTTTTTTGCAATAAATCTTGGTGCTTCTCATTGTTTGGGTCTGCACTACCTTTATAAGCTGTGACACTCACCATGAGGGTCTGTGGTTTCATTCCTGAAGTCAGCAAGACCATGAACCCACCAGGAGGAATAAACAATTCTGGATTAAGAGCTGTAATACTGTGAAGGTCTGCAGTTTCACTGCTGAAGTCAGAAAGACCACGAACCCACGGGAAGGAAGAAACTGTGGACACATTTGAACATCTGAAGGAACGAACTCTGGATACGCCATCTTTAAGAACTGTAACACTCATCGTGAGGGTTGGTGGCTTCATTCTTGAAGTCAGTCAGACCCAGAACCCACCGGAAGGAACCGGTTCCGGACACAGTTTGAACATATGCCTGCTCTTCCTTTGATGCACTAAGGCACCTCAACAGCATACTAAATATGTCATTGAAGATTTCTGTTTAGAGATGATAGCAGAAGTAAAGGCCTCTGCCTGTCAAGTTTAATTCTGTCACTGTGCATTTCCTGCTGGGTCTTTTGAATTCAGACTCTCCCCTCCCGGCCACCCTCTCACATGTTTACTTCAAATTGTTACCAGCATGGCTGCATTGCTTCCTAACAGCAATCTTGCTGATCATCTTACTCTGAGGTCCTCCCTTTCTTGGGTGCTGCTAGAATTAAAACAGAATCAACTCCCTCGTGGTGCTATCATACGGGTTTCTCATAATGTGTTTTTCTCAATGAGTGTATTTATTTTTACTTTTTTACTTCTATTTCCTTTGCGCTCCCCACTGCCTTCTTAATTTTTTGCAATTCATTTATGTTCATTTAAAAAAGAGAGTTGCACAATCCTCTTTAAAGCTCATATCTGTGGGATGTACCTACAGATCAGTTTTTTGTTTGGTTTTTGTTTTTTTGCTTTGAGACAGATTCTCACTCTGTCACCCAGGCTGGAGTACAGTGGCACCATCTCAGCTCACTACAACCTCTGCCTCCTGGGGTCAAGCCATCCTCCCACTTCAGTCTCCCAAGTAGCTGGGACTGCAGGCACATGCCACCACACCGGGCTAATTTTTGCATATTTTATAAAGACAGGGTTTTGCTCTGTTGCCCAAGCTGATGTTGAACTCCTGAGCTCGAGCAAGCTGTGTTTCTCAGCCTCCCAAAGTGGTGGGATTATAAGCACGAGCCACTGCAGCAGGCCAGGTTAGTTTTTGCTTTAGGGGACAATAGTCAGGGCAAGATGGCTTTGGGGAATCTGTGTTGTTGTGTTTGTATACGTTTTTCTGGGAAGAAGTGTTATACATTTTGCTAGATTCTCCAAGTCATTTGGGACCAAATAAATTTAAAAACTATTATTGTGGTCAAACTAGGCGTGTACTCGTGTGTCTGTCTGTTTGCTTGCTTGTTTTTCTGCAGCATCCCGAAAGTGTAGGGCAGAGAAGGCTTTTAGGACCAGTTGTTCTAATTTAGATCATGCCTTGTCTTTGGCGAGTGTTCCTGTCGACCTCAACTGGATATTTAAACCAAAAACCTTGAACTTTTGTAAATTTGATAGCAAGGAAAAAAAGTCAAGAGCAAGGTTGAAGATTGAAGACTGAAATATAATTCCTGTTCTGTTTCAATTGCAATAAGAAACTCCTTATTGTGAATTAAGTGGTGAGTTTAGAGGAAAGAACAAGTACAATGAGGTAGGGAAGGCTCATCTTTGGAAAGCTCCGTTCAAGCTAGTTAAAAATCCTAGTTTCAAATTTAAAGTATTAACTGCACAGTCATTTTATTACGTGCATTGTACAGTTAAAAACATAAATGTTCACTAATAAAGGAAAGTGAGAGAAGTTAATGAAGAGATTATACTTCAAAGTAATGATATTAATCAGTCCTAAGCCTTCAATGTATTAATACAAAGGAATTAATTCCTTTGGAGGAATGTTCATTAAAGGAACAGTTTTTTAAGTCACAACATCCACCTGCCACTAACTTTCTAAGAGGTCACCCCACTTTGCTTCCCAAAGGCTCATACACCTTTTCGTGCCATAATATGTTCATATCCCGTTTCCATGGCTCCTTGAGGCCTGGCTTCACCAAACGTTCTCACAGCTCTGTATTTTGGCTTCTTCTCTCTGGGCGTTTACTACTGACCCCCTCAAATCCTCACTGAAAAGTGTGTGATGATTTTTGGTGGTCTAGGAGCTGGATGGAGCTTGCATCCTTTTGCACAACACACAAGCAGGTATAGGCCAAGCCTACTCAGAGCCCAGAGGTGTCTTCTGGGTCCACTTCTGTACTTGACTCTGTGCCGTCAGCAGCCTCACTGTGAGCCCAGCTGGCTGCTCTGCTGCACTGTCTGCACTTCATGAGCATTGCCTTATGGAGCCGTCACCAGCAAATCTTCCACTGGAGTCCCTGTGACAACAGGGGCCCAGGACACCGTGTATAGACTACCAAGAAAGAAACCCCCTATCCCCAACAATTCCTAGATTCGATTTTAATCAAGCAGTTTGTTCCCTTTCCCTGATCAGCTAGTTTACAGGAATTGCTGACATGGGGCAAGATTATGTTTACCCACTTTTCATTCTTTCTTTCTACCATTTGGCATCAGCTGAGCAGTAACATCACCAAAAGTCTGGAAATCCTTTAAAAAGAGGGGAGGCACTAGGCCAGTGAATCTATGAATTGGATAATCGGCTCCTGAATAATTAGGACCAGACTGTACAGTAAACAACACACCCTTCCCCGGGAGCCAACAGCAGGCCCAGCCAGAAACTCTCCCTGCTGGAGATGCAAGGGTTTTCCTTCTGCCAGCAACGCCCCCAATCCTGCCCTGCATGCAAGACCACAAACAATTCCCCTTCAGCGCCGACCTATCTTTCCTCACGTGGAGTGAATTTTCTGGACTTGAATGCGAATGTGACATGCTGACCTGGAATTTGCATAAGCTCCGCTTCATGTCTCTAAGTTTGCTCCAGTGAACAGATTTTATATCTGTTGGCAAAGGCAGGCAGTGGCACTAGGAGACAGGGGCATTTGAAACCACATTTTTTGGCTCATTAAAGCCATTCTGCCGATGTTGCTCCTCATGTCATTCAACCTATTTTCAAGCCGTTTCCTCAATGGTGCACTTCAGGGAGGTTGGGCACGGATTTTGCTAGGAACTGGATTGTGTCCATAAGTCTCGTCAGGGCCAGTTTATTCTTGGGCTCTGGCAACCTTTGAATAGCTCTTCCACCTTTGGGGGTTCCCACACAAAGCCTGCTCTGCGCAGTTTGCCCATGAACCAAGATATTTATTTCATGTTGTTTCTGAAGTCATGAGTGTCTTGACGTTGCTCCTAAAGTGGGAGCAGGATCTGTTTCCACCTGGCAGCAAATAGCCACTGCAAATATGTATAAACTCAGAAATCACGTTGGATGTCTTCCCTTTCCAGGCTGGTCAGAGAAGGGCTAGAGGCACAGAGTGCTTGAAAGCACCAAGAAAACATGCCTGACTCAGAGCTTTCCTCATTAATTAGGGTGCTTACAGAATTTGTTCACTCCAAGTCTGAAAAGAAAACAGCTTACTTCATTGGTAGACTGAAAAACTGGCCAACTTTCTCTTCTCTATTTTTTTTTTTTTTTTTTTTTGAGACAGAGTCTTGCTATGTAGCCCAGGCTGGAGTGCAGTGGTGCCATCTCGGCTCACTGCAACCTCCACCTCCCAGGTTCAAGCGATTCTCCTGCCTCAGCCTCCCAAGTACCTGGGATTACAGGCACATGCCACCACGCCTAGCTAACTTTTTGTATTTGTAGCAGGGACGGGGTTTCACCATATTGGTCAGGCTGATCTCGAACTCCTGACCTCGTGACCCACCTGCCTCAGCCTCCCAAAGTGCTGAGATTACAGGCTTGAGCCACCGCACCTGGCCCCGACTTTCTCTTCTTTTCCATCTCACTCTGCAGTGGGCAGTGTGGAGGATGGAGGGAGCAGCTGGGTGGTTTGTCCAGGTCACAGCTGCAGTTCTGTCTGTACGTGATTCCCCATCTTCCTTGTTGACCTCTCCCATCCTTATCTCTGGCAGAGGCCCTGAAAAGCATTAGCCCTGGCAGAAAAGATTCCTTGTCTAAAGCTCTGCCGCTTCTCATCCTTTCCTGCCATCCTAACACTCCATCCGGAAACAGTGCTGTGACCTACCCAAGCACACTCCTGATTGATCCCCAGTGCCTAAGAGCTGTATTGCTCTATGGAAATATACACTGGGTAGTATATGTTTCTCTCGATGTGCATTGGGGGCTGAATGTTAAGCATTAACTACCTGGTTAAAGGAGCCGAAGCACCTAATTCAAACTTCGGTTAGGGCTGATAACAGAAATTCAGTTCCTTAGACAGCTGAGGTACAAATCTAGGCCTTCCCCAGGGCAATTAGGCAAGAATGAAATAAGAAGGAATCTATATTGGAAAGGAAAAAGTTAAACTATCTCTACTTTCAGATGACATAATCTCGGATATTAAAAACCCCTAAGGTGGCCACGTGAGGTGGGTCACTCCTATAATCGCAGCACCAAGGCTGGTGGATCACTTGCGCTCAGGAGTTCAAGACCAGCCTGGACAACATAACAAGACCCCATCTCATTCTAAAAAGAAAAAATTAACAAGAAAAAATAAAACCTAAGGAATTCATTTAAAAACTGCTCAAATGAATAATTTTTTTAGCAAGGTTTTAGGATAAAAGATCAACATGCAGGCTCAGTGCTCATGCCTGTAATTCCAGGAGTTTGGGAGGCTGAGTAGGGTGGATCACCTGAGGTCAGGAGTTCGAAACCACACTGGCCAACATGGTAAAACACCATCTGTACTAAAAATACAAAAAATTAGCTGGGTGTGGTGGTGGGTGCCTGTAATCCCAGCTACTCAGGAGGCTGAGGCAGGAGAATTGCTTGAACCCAGGAGGCGGAGGTTGCTGTGAGCAGAGATTGTACCTCTGCACTCCAGCCTGGATGACAGAGCAAAACTCTGAATCAAAAAAAAAAAAAAGAATGTTGTTAAAATGGCAATACACCCTCGAGTTGATCAATAGATTCAATGCAATTCTTATCAAAATCCCAGCTGATTTCTTTGCAGAAATTCACAAGTTAATTGTAAAATTTATATCAAAATTCAAGAAATGCAGAAAAAACAAAATAATCTTGAACAAAGAACAAATTGGAGGAGTCACACTTCCCAACTTCAACATGTGTACAAAGCCATAGTAATCAAAACAGTGTGGTACTGGCATAGGGTAGACATACAGATCAGTATAGTAGAATTGAGAATCCAGAAATAAACTTTCACATTTATAGTTAATTGACTTTCAAAAAAGGTGTCAAGGCCATTCAGTGGAGAAAGAATAGTCTTTTCAACAAATGATGCTGGGACAACTAGATATACACATGTGAAAAAAAAAAAATGAAGTTGGACCCCTGTCTCACACTGTATACAAGTTCAGAATAGAGAAAAGACTGAAATGTAAGAGCGAATCCTATAAAACTCTTAGAAGAAAACACGAGTGTAAATTTTCATGACCTTGGATTTGACAATGGTTTCTTGGATATGATACCAAAAGCATGAGCAATTAAAGAAAAAATAGATTAACTGTGCACAATTCAGCTAAAAACCTTTTGTCCTTCCAAAGACACCATCAAGGAAATGAAGAGACAAGTCTACAATGAATGAGAGAAAAAATGTGCAAATAATATTACACGTACTACATACAGTTCAACACCAAAAAACCAAATAACTAAAAAATGGACAAAAATCTAAATAGACATTTCTCTAAGGAAGATAAATGCATGGCCAATAAGTGCATGAAAAGATGCTCAACATCATTAGTCATCAGGGAATGTAAATCAAAACCATAATTAAATATCATCTCACACCCATTTAGGATGGTTAACATTTTTACAAAACAGAAAATAACAAGTATTGACAAGGAAGTGGAAAAATTAGAACTCTCATACACTGCTCATTGGAATATAGAATTGTGCAGCTCCATGGAATACTATATAGCCATAAAAAAGAATGAGATCATGTCTTTTGCAGCAACATGGATGCAGCTGGAGGTTACTATTCTAAGTGAATTAAACACAGAAACAGAAAACCAAATACTACATGTTCTCACTTATAAGTCAGAACTAAACATTGGGTACACATAGACATAAAGATGGGAACAATAGGAACTGGGGACTCCAAGGTGATGAATGAGGATGGGAGGCAAGGGTTGAAAAAGCTACCTGTTGGTTACTATGTTCAGCATTAAGGTGATGGGTTCAGTAGAAACCCAAATCAGCATCATGCAATATATACATGTAACAAACTTGCACATGTAGTCCCTGAATCTAAAATTTAAAAATTTTTTAATAAAATAAAGTGGTGCAGCTGCCTTGGAAAACAGTCTGGCTGTTACACGAAAGGTTAAACACAAAGTTACTGTATGAGCCAGCAACTCTACTCTTAGGTATATACCCAAAAGAAATGAAAACATATGTTCACACATAAACTTGTCCACTAGTGTTCACAGAATATTGTTCATAAGAGTTAAAAAGTAGAAATGGCCCAAATGTCCATCAATGGACAAATGAATAAACACAATATGGTATTTCCACATAACTGTATACTTTTTGGAAGTAAAAAGAAATGAAGTACGGATACATGCTATAGTATGGATGAACTTTGAAAAGATTATGCTAAGTGAAGGAAACCAGTCACTAAAGACAACATATTGTATTATTCCATTTGTAAGAAATGTCCAGAATAGGCAAATCTATAGAAACAGAGAGTAGATCATTGGTTGCCTAAGGCTGGAAGGAATCAGGGGAGGCCTTGAGAGGTGATGGCTGAGAAATAAGGAGTGTGGCAGGTTTCTTTTTTGGGTTATAAAAATGTTTTAAAATTGGTTGTAATTATGGCTGCACAACTCTCTGAACATACTAAGAACCACTGACTTGTACATTTTATATTGGTGAATTGTATGGTATGTGAATTATGTCTCAATGAAGCCATTGGGAGACAAAATAAATAAATAAAATCCAGAGACGTTGTCCTAAGGATAAATACTAAATAGAGTCATTAGGCTGGGCTCTGGATTTGTCTATTCAATGTTTTTGTGGTGTTTTTCTTTGTCTTCCAGCTCCGGAAAAGGCCTGTAGTTCCAGCTACTGGGGAGGCTGATGAAAGGATAGCTTGAGCCCGGGAGGTCAAAGTTGCAGTGAGCCGTGATCGCATCACTGCGCTCCAGCCTGGGTGACAGAGTGAGACCCCATCTCAAGAAAAAAAAAAAGAAAAGAAAAGAAAAACAAAGTGCTTGCTTCAGTAGCACATATACTAAAATTGCAATGATACAGAGAAGATTAGCATGGACCCTGAGCAAGAATGACACAAAAATTCTGAAAAAAAAAAAAGAAAAAAAGCCTGAGCAAAGTGACTTGCCCAGGATACCACAGTTCACAGTGGTAGAACCACAACTGGAAACCAGGGCTTTGACTCCCAGGCACCCGCCCCTTCCATGAGTTCCATGTGCCATGTGCGTGCTATGTTTGTACTGGAGTCAGTGGCAACTGTCTTATTTGATATTCTTATTTTCCTCTATGCCCTGAGAAACCTGGTTTGTAGACAAAGAAGGCTATTTTTTGCTTCTAAAAGCTTAAGTTGACAATCTGTGTTGTTTTGTTTTGTTCCCCTGACCCAACCTAACAAGCATTCACATAGTAGACAACACATGCTTGCTGGACCTTACTTCCTGTCTGGTGACCCGGCTCCCCAGAGACTTGAATCTCAAATAAATGTCTCTGTCAGGAGGCTGAGCTCCCAGCTGTGCAAATTGGTCACAGATGTAATTGCATTTGCCCTCTGCCCTGGAAGAAAACATGCCTGTGGTTGGGGGTTTAGATGTCTCAGAATGAAAGACATTACTCCTGACTCTGGGTAATAGCCGTGACGCTCAAAATAAGCTGCCACAGAGACACACCATAGTGTTGCCAGATGTACAGGACTATTGCTACCCGGAATCCAGACCTGCACAGCCAGTTACCAAACTGTGGCCATGTCATTGACCAATCAGGCATAGTCAAGAACCTAGCTTTTCCACTGACTCCTCATACTTTCAAACATAACTCCATCCCCTCTTCACCTCTCCCTAATGCCCACAGGATCTCAGAAAAGAGCTCCATTTCCAAGTTCCCTGAATGGCAGACAATGGCAGCCCTAGGACATCTACACTGCACAGGCTGCAATTGCTGGAATCTAATTAAAATAAACATTGTAACAAGCTGCTGAGCCCCACCCAGTGCCTCAGGGGCCTAACACCGGACTGATTTAACCAAACATTTCAGTAATGCCCAATAAGGAAATTCAACTTTAAAGACCTCAGCAAGAGGTGATGAGGCTGAGTTAGACCATTTCTTTAAGCACTTAAAACCTGGAGAGGACAAGGCTATTCAGGATAGGGTCAGGGTAAGTCTGTACTTTGCCAGCATGCAAAGCGGGAGAAAAATTGTCTGACATCCTGAAAATATGGCAAACAATCTTATATCATGATAATAATATCCCCAGCTAGCTTTGTAAAACTAGATTTGTAGGTTCTGGACCAGTGAGTCTTTTTTTAGGAGCTGCTGGGCAGTAAACCTTCAGGGGAATGAAGACTGGCTGAATGAACTTAGAGGAAAGTTCATGAACATTCCTATTTCTGAAGGTTTTGCTTTCATTAGAGAACTGGCCAACAAGTACGTGGTCTAAACACTGGAACAGAATTGGACTTTCTTGTGCCACCTACTGTGAAGGGTCAAGACTAGGAGTGCAGGCCCTGGGGTCAGGCTGTCTGGTCTTGAATGCATCTTCTACCACCTATTAACTTTGTTACTTAGCCTTCTCAGGGCTTCAATTCCTTCATTCTTAAAAGGGGAATAATACAATCCATGCTTCACAGAGTTGCTGGGAGACTATATAAAATAATCCATATAAAATGCTTCAAGGAAGGCCTGATATGTAGCAGAGAGAAAGAGAAAGAAGGAGAGAGGGAGAGAATAAGAAAACTTTTGTTGGGTGCTTAAGCTTTCCAGAAAAAATAGAACCAATAGGATATGTGGTATAGAACCAATATGGATATGTAAGAGGAGAACTGGGAATTGGCTATGGGAATTGGATCACAGGATTATGGAACCAGGTAATTCCCATAATATGTGGTCTACAAGCTGGGGACCCAGGAAAGCTGATAGTCTGATTCAATCCTAGTCCAAAAGCCTGAGAACACCAGGAAGATTGCTGGTGTAGACCCTAGAGTCCAAAGATCTGAGAATCAGAAGCTCCAATGTCCAAGGGCAGGAGAGGATGGATGTCCTGGCTCAAGAACAAAGCTGGAATTCACCCTTCCTCCTCCTTTATGTTTTATCCAGGTCTTCAAAGGATTGGATGATGCTGTCCACATTGGTGAGGGCGGAACTTCTTTATTCTGTCCACTGATTCAAATGCTAATCTCTTCCAGAAACACCCTCCCAGACACAGCCAGAAACAATGTTCTACCAGCTATCTGAGCATCCCTTACGCAGCTAAGCCAATAGATAAAATTAACCACCACTTGCTTACCATGTTCCAGGCCCTTTGCTTTTCACCTTTGTCTGCTTGTTTTTATTTAATCCTCACAACACTCAGTGACAGATATACTTATTATCCTTTTATTATGGAAGAGGGAACTAAATTTAGCAAGATTATATTAATTGAACAGCATCACACTGGCAATATATGTCAGAATTTAAGATTCAAACTGCCATCTTTACAACTCTGGAACCCTAATTCTACCATATACTGTCTATGCCCTCAGTCTCCAAAGTGGGGTACACCTTCCCCTGGAGGAAGAAATAAACAGGCCCTGATTATTTAGGGGCATCAGTTACCAGGTCCTCAATGTCCATGAGTCCCCTGAGAACATGCCTGAGGCCAAGGCTTCCCTTTTTACCAAGAAAAGTCTTCCTTCTCCCACATTCCAAATCCTATCAAAGTGCATTGTGCTGGGTATAAAAACTTCTCAGCATGCCCGAATGACAAGCTGAGAAGTTTTTGTATGCAGCACAATGCACTTTGATACACACAATTTGAATAATTGAATATCTGGATAATAAACCTTTTGTAATTCAGACAATTTCCAATTTGCTTTTAACAAAAGTAGAGGAATACCTAATTGACTTGTCACTTGATGTATCACTTAAAGTAATTTTTGGTGAGAGACCATCATGTGATTTTTTAGCACATAATTCAGAGTTCAAGGAATGATTAACTTGTTATAACAAAATATATCAAAATCACCACAAGATATCACTTTACACCTACTAAAATAGCTATCATTGAAAAACCAAAAGATAACAATGATTGGCACAGTTGTGGAGAAATTGGAACCCTTGTGCACTATTGGTCGGAATGCAAAATGGTGCAGCCCTATGAAAACCAGTGTGGTAGCTCCTTAAAAATGTAAAATCACAATTTTAATTTTTCCATCATAATTGGGTAATCCTGGGTATTTACCCAAAAGAATTAAAGTCAGGATCTTGAGGAGGTATTAGCATTCCCATGTTCACCACATCATTATTCAACATATGGAAAAAACGTGAAGGTCCATCAACAGATAAATGGACAAAAATGTGATACATGCATACAATGGGATATTACTTAGCATTTAAAAAGATGGAAATCCTGCAATACACAACAATCAGGATGAACTTTGAGGACAGGTTGCTAAGTGAAATAAGCCAGTTACAGGATAACGAATACTACGTGATTCTACTTATATGAAGTATCCAAAATTATTGAATTCCTAGGGTCAAAGAGTGGAGTAGAGGTTGCCAAAGGCCGGGGGGAGAAGGAAATGGGGAGTTATTAAAAATGGACATAAAGTTTTAATTGAACTAGATGAATAAGCTCTTTGTCAACAATAATATTTCATACTTAAAAATTTGCTAAGAGGACACATCTCATGTTATATGTTCTTACTATAATAAAACAAAACATTTTTAAAAGTTTTTAAAGTACATTAATTCTCATCTAATTATTAAAGAGCTAGTTTCATCAGTGTTTACACTTAGTTACAAAAGTAAAATTAGAGAGTCTGAGGTAGGAGAATTGCTTGAGCCCAGATGTTTGAGACCAGCCTGGGCAACATAGTGAAACCTCATCTCTATAAAAAAATAAAGAAAATTGGCCGGGCGCGGTGGCTCAAGCCTGTAATCCCAGCACTTTGGGAGGCCGAGACGGGCGGATCACGAGGTCAGGAGATCGAGACCATCCTGGCTAACACGGTGAAACCCCGTCTCTACTAAAAAATACAAAAAAAATAGCCGGGCGAGGTGGCGGGCGCCTGTAGTCCCAGCTACTCGAGAGGCTGAGGCAGGAGAATGGCGTGAACCCGGGAGGCGGAGCTTGTAGTGAGCTGAGATCCGGCCACTGCACTCCAGCCTGGGCGACAGAGCGAGACTCCGTCTCAAAAAAAAAAAAAAAAAAAAAAAAAATAAAGAAAATTAACCAGGTGTGGGGTGTTGGCCTCTAGTCCCAGCTATTCAGGAGGGTGGGGCAGGAGAATCTTTTGGGCCTAGGAGGTGGAAGTTGCAGTAAGTCAAAATGGTACCACTGCACTTTAACCTGGGCAACAGTACAAGACTCTGCAAAAAAAAAAAAAAGTGACATTAGGAACTGGGTACTGTGACTTTCATCTGTAGTTCCAGCTACTTGGGAAGCAGAGGTGGGTGGATCACTTGAGGCCAGGAGTTTGAGGCTGACGTGTGCTCACACCTGTGAATGGCCACTGAGCTCCAGGGTGGACAACACAGAGAGACCCCGTCTTAAAAGAAGAAAAAGTAGGCCAAGCATGGTGTTTCATGCCTATAATCCTAGCACTTTAGAAGGCCAAGGTGGATCACTTGAGGCCAGGAGTTTGAGACTAACCTGAACAATACAGCAAGAACCTGTCTCTACAGAAAATATAAAAATTAACTGGGCATGGTGGTGCGTGCCTGCTGTCCTAGCTACTTGAGAAGCTGAGACAAGAGGATTGCTTAAGCCCAGGAGTTCGAGGCTGTAGTGAATTAGGATTGTACCACTACACTCCAGCCTAGATGACAGAGTGAGATCCCGTCACACACACACACACACACACACACGTAAAACTAGGAATACAATTTATATTTAACCACATTTCAGAGCTCTAGCATCAAGTAGCATTCATTCATAAATATGTGAACTAATTGGAAAAATACACATCTCATGAATAGATGCACTTCCAATAAACTCTTACTTTTTATGTGTAGCTATTTTCAAAGTATACACAATATATAGGTTGTTTTGGATCAATTGTATAATAAAAATTACTCAATCTATATTTATTTTTAACACTATAACTTACAGTTACAGGGACTTTAAAATTAATTTTATGGTTGTGTTGAGGAAAACTGTAATAGAGTGATCAGTAAAAGATATAAAATGTATTATTATACTAAGATATAATTCTATAGGGAAGTAGAAATATAATTTTAAGGAGAAAGGGAACAATCTAAAAGTTATGCTCATTTACTAAATAACTTGTATTCTTAAATGATGAGTAAATTAATAATGTTACAGTTTTTGTTTTTTTTTTGTTTTTGTTTTTTGAGACAGGGTCTCACACTGTCACCCAGGCTGGAGTGCAGTGTCACAGTCTCAGTTCACTGTAACCTCTGCCTCCCAGGCTCATGTGATCCTCCCATCTCAGCCTCCTGAGTAGCTGGGACTACAGATGCACACCACCACACCCAGCTAATTTTTGTAATTTTAGTGGAGATGAGGTTTTGCCATGTTGGTCTTGAATTCCTGACCTCAGGTGAGCCACCCACCTCGGCCTCACAAAGTGCTGGGATTACAGACGGGAGCCACCATGCCCAGCCTTATTTTTAAGTTTTTTTTTTTTTTTTTTTTTTTATTATACTTTAAGTTCTAGGGTACATGTGCATGACGTTTATATCATGTATAACTCCCCAATGCAATCCCTCCCTCCTCCCCCCTCCCCATGATAGGCCCCAGTGTGTGATGTTCCCCTTCCTGAGTCCAAGTGATCTCATTGTTCAGTTCCCACCTATGAGTGAGAACATGCGGTGTTTGGTTTCTCTTCTTGTGATAGTTTGCTAAGAATGATGGTTTCCAGCTGCATCCATGTCCCTACAAAGGACGCAAACTCATCCTTTTTGATGGCTGCATAGTATTCCATGGTGTATATGTGCCACATTTTCTTAATCCAGTCTGTCACAGATGGACATTTGGGTTGATTCCAAGTCTTTGCTATTGTGAATAGTGCCGCAATAAACATACGTGTGCATGTGTCTTTGTAGTAGAGTAATTTATAATCCTTTGGGTATATACCCAGTAGTGGGATGGCTAGGTCATATGGTACATCTAGTTCTAGATCCTTGAGGAATCGCCATACTGTTTTCCATAATGGTTGAACTAGTTTACAATCCCACCAACAGTGTAAAAGTGTTCCTATTTCTCCACATCCTCTCCAACACCTGTTGTTTCCTGACTTCTTAATGATTGCCATTCTAACTGGTGTGAGATGGTATCTCATTGTGGTTTTGATTTGCATTTCTCTGATGGCGAGTGATGATGAGCATTTTTTCATGTGTCTGTTGGCTGTATGGATGTCTTCTTTTGAGAAATGTCTGTTCATATCCTTTCCCCACTTTTTGATGGGGTTGTTTGTTTTTTTCTTGTATATTTGTTTGAGTTCTTTGTAGATTCTGGATATTAGCCCTTTGTCAGATGAGTAGGTTGCAAAAATTTTTTCCCATTCTGTAGGTTGCCTGTTCACTCTGATGGTAGTTTCTTTAGCTGTGCAAAAGCTCTTTAGTTTAATTAGATCCCATGTGTCAATTTTTTCTTTTGCTGCCATTGCTTTTGGTGTTTTAGACATGAAGTCCTTGCCCATGCCTATGTCCTGAATGGTACTACCTAGATTTTCTTCTAGGGTTTTTATGGTATTAGGTCTAACATTTAAGTCTCTAATCCATCTTGAATTAATTTTCGTATAAGGGGTAAGGAAAGGATCCAGTTTCAGCTTTCTACTTATGGCTAGCCAATTTTCCCAGCACCATTTATTAAATAGGGAATCCTTTCCCCATTTCTTGTTTCTCTCAGGTTTGTCAAAGATCGATGGCTGTAGATGTGTGGTATTATTTCTGAGGACTCTGTTCTGTTCCATTGGTCTATATCTCTGTTGTGGTACCAGTACCATGCTGTTTTGGTTACTGTAGCCTTGTAGTATAGTTTGAAGTCAGGTAGCGTGACGCCTCCAGCTTTGTCCTTTTGACTTAGGATTGTCTTGGCAATGCGGGCTCTTTTTTGGTTCCATATGAACTTTAAAGCCGTTTTTTCCAATTCTGTGAAGAAAGTCATTGGTAGCTTGATGGGGATGGCATTGAATCTATAAATCACCTTGGGCAGTATGGCCATTTTCACGATATTGATTCTTCCTATCCATGAGCATGGTATGTTCTTCCATTTGTTTGTGTCCTCTTTGATTTCACTGAGCAGTGGTTTGTAGTTCTCCTTGAAGAGGTCCTTTACATCCCTTGTAAGCTGGATTCCTAGGTATTTTATTCTCTTTGAAGCAATTGTGAATGGAAGTTCATTCCTGATTTGGCTCTCTGCTTGTCTGTTACTGGTGTATAAGAATGCTTGTGATTTTTGCACATTAATTTTGTATCCTGAGACTTTGCTGAAGTTGCTTATCAGCTTAAGGAGATTTTGGGCTGAGACAATGGGGTTTTCTAAATATACAATCATGTCATCTGCAAACAGGACAATTTGACTTCTTCTTTTCCTAACTGGATACCCTTGATTTCTTTCTCTTGCCTGATTGCCCTAGCCAGAACTTCCAACACTATGTTGAATAGGAGTGGTGAGAGAGGGCATCCCTGTCTTGTGCCAGTTTTCAAAGGGAATTTTTCCAGTTTTTGCCCATTCAGTATGATATTAGCTGTGGGTTTGTCATAAATAGCTCTTATTATTTTGAGGTACGTTCCATCAATACCGAATTTATTGAGCGTTTTTAGCATAAAGGGCTGTTGAATTTTGTCAAAAGCCTTTTCTGCATCTATTGAGATAATTATGTGGTTCTTGTCTTTGGTTCTGTTTATATGCTGGATTACGTTTATTGATTTGCGAATGTTGAACCAGCCTTGCATCCCAGGGATGAAGCCCACTTGATCATGGTGGATAAGCTTTTTGATGTGCTGCTGAATCCGGTTTGCCAGTATTTTATTGAGGATTTTTGCATCGATGTTCATCAGGGATATTGGTCTAAAATTCTCTTTTTTTGTTGTGTCTCTGCCAGGCTTTGGTATCAGGATGATGTTGGCCTCATAAAAAGAGTTAGGGAGGATTCCCTCTTTTTCTATTGATTGAAATAGTTTCAGAAGGAATGGTACCAGCTCCTCCTTGTACCTCTGGTAGAATTCAGCTGTGAATCCATCTGGTCCTGGACTTTTTTTGGTGGGTAGGCTATTAATTGTTGCCTCAATTTCAGAGCCTGCTATTGGTCTATTCAGGGATTCAACTTCTTCCTGGTTTAGTCTTGGGAGAGTGTAAGTGTCCAGGAAATTATCCATTTCTTCTAGATTTTCTAGTTGATTTGCGTAGAGGCATTTATAGTATTCTCTGATGGTTGTTTGTATTTCTGTGGGGTCGGTGGTGATATCCCCTTTATCATTTTTTATTGCGTCTATTTGATTCCTCTCTCTTTTCTTCTTTATTAGTCTTGCTAGCGGTCTGTCAATTTTGTTTATCTTTTCAAAAAACCAACTCCTGGATTCATTGATTTTTTGGAGGGTTTTTTGTGTCTCTATCTCCTTCAGTTCTGCTCTGATCTTAGTTATTTCTTGCCTTCTGCTAGCTTTTGAATGTGTTTGCTCTTGCCTCTCTAGTTCTTTTAATTGTGATGTTAGAGTGTCAATTTTAGATCTCTCCTGCTTTCTCTTGTGGGCATTTAGTGCTATAAATTTCCCTCTACACACTGCTTTAAATGTGTCCCAGAGATTCTGGTATGTTGTATCTTTGTTCTCATTGGTTTCAAAGAACATCTTTATTTCTGCTTTCATTTCGTTATGTACCCAGTAGTCATTCAGGAGCAGGTTGTTCAGTTTCCATGTAGTTGAGCGGTTTTGATTGAGTTTCTTAGTCCTGAGTTCTAGTTTGATTGCACTGTGGTCTGAGAGACAGTTTGTTATAATTTCTGTTCTTGTACATTTGCTGAGGAGTGCTTTACTTCCAATTATGTGGTCAATTTTGGAATAAGTGCGATGTGGTGCTGAGAAGAATGTATATTCTGTTGATTTGGGGTGGAGAGTTCTATAGATGTCTATTAGGTCCGCTTGGTGCAGAGATGAGTTCAATTCCTGGATATCCTTGTTAACTTTCTGTCTCGTTGATCTGTCTAATGTTGACAGTGGAGTGTTGAAGTCTCCCATTATTATTGTATGGGAGTCTAAGTCTCTTTGTAGGTCTCTAAGGACTTGCTTTATGAATCTGGGTGCTCCTGTATTGGGTGCATATATATTTAGGAGAGTTAGCTCTTCCTGTTGAATTGATCCCTTTACCATTATGTAATGGCCTTCTTTGTCTCTTTTGATCTTTGATGGTTTAAAGTCTGTTTTATCAGAGACTAGGATTGCAACCCCTGCTTTTTTTTGTTCTCCATTTGCTTGGTAGATCTTCCTCCATCCCTTTATTTTGAGCCTATGTATGTCTCTGCATGTGAGATGGGTCTCCTGAATACAGCAGACTGATGGATCTTGACTCTTGATCCAGTTTGCCAGTCTGTGTCTTTTAATTGGAGCATTTAGTCCATTGACATTTAAGGTTAATATTGTTATGTGTGAACTTGATCCTGTCATTATGATATTAACTGGTTATTTTGCTCGTTAGTTGATGCAGTTTCTTCCTAGCCTCGATGGTCTTTACATTTTGGCATGTTTTTGCAATGGCTGGTACCGGTTGTTCCTTTCCATGTTTAGGGCTTCCTTCAGGGTCTCTTGTAAAGCAGGTCTGGTGGTGACAAAATCTCTAAGCATTTGCTTATCTGTAAAGGATTTTATTTCTCCTTCACTGATGAAGCTTAGTTTGGCTGGATATGAAATTCTCGGTTGAAAATTCTTTTCTTTAAGAACGTTGAATATTGGCCCCCACTCTCTTCTGGCTTGTAGAGTTTCTGCCGAGAGGTCTGCTGTTATTCTGATGGGCTTCCCTTTGTGGGTAACCCGACCTTTCTCTCTGGCTGCCCTTAAGATTTTTTCCTTCATTTCAACTTTGGTGAATCTGGCAATTATGTGTCTTGGAGTTGCTCTTCTGGAGGAGTATCTTTGTGGCGTTCTCTGTATTTCCTGAATTTGAATGTTGGCCTGCCCTACTAGGTTGGGGAAGTTCTCCTGGATGATATCCTGAAGAGTGTTTTCCAACTTGGTTCCATTTTCCCCCTCACTTTCAGGCACCCCAATCAGACGTAGATTTGGTCTTTTTACATAATCCCATACTTCTTGCAGGCTTTGTTCATTTCTTTTTCTTCTTTTTTCTTTTGGTTTCTCTTCTCGCTTCATTTCATTCATTTGATCCTCAATCGCTGATACTCTTTCTTCCAGTTGATCGAGTCGGTTACTGAAGCTTGTGCATTTGTCACGTATTTCTCGTGTCATGGTTTTCATCTCTGTCATTTCGTTTATGATCTTCTCTGCATTAATTAGTCTAGCTGTCAATTCTTCCACTTTTTTTTCAAGATTTTTAGTTTCTTTGCGCTGGGTACGTAATTCCTCCTTTAGCTCTGAGAGGTTTGATGGACTGAAGCCTTCTTCTCTCATCTCGTCAAAGTCATTCTCTGACCAGCTTTGATCCGTTGCTGGCGATGGGCTGCGCTCCTTTGCAGGGGGAGATGCGCTCTTATTTTTTGAATTTCCAGCTTTTCTGCCCTGCTTCTTCCCCATCTTTGTGGTTTTATCTGTCTCTGGACTTTGATGATGGTGACGTACTGATGGGGTTTTGGTATAGGTGTCCTTCCTGTTTGATAGTTTTCCGTCTGACAGTCAGAAGGACTGTCTGTTGGTCTGTTGGAGATTGCTTGAGGTCCACTCCAGACCCTGTTTGCCTGGGTATCAGCAGCAGAGGTTGCCGAAGATAGAATATTGCTGAACAGCGAGTGTACCTGTCTGATTCTTTCTTTGGAAGTTTCCTCTCAGGGGTGACGCCACCCTGTGAGGTGTGGGGTGTCAGACTGCCCCTAGTGGGGGATGTCTCCCAGCTAGGCTACTCAGGGGTCAGGGACCCACCTGAGCAGGCAGTCTGTCCGTTCTCAGATCTCAACCTCCGCGTTAGGAGATCCACGGCTCTCCCCAAAGCTGTCAGACAGAGTCGTTCGCGTCTGCACCGCCCCCGCTCTTTCCCCTAATGGACTGCAGCTGTGCGCTGTCCGCAGAGGTAGAGTCTACAGAGACAGGCAGCTTCCTTGAGCTGCTGTGAGCTCCACCCAGTTCGAGCTTCCCAGCGGCTTTGTTTACTTACTTAAGCCTCAGCAATGGCGGGCGCCCCTCCCCCAGCCTTGCTGCTGCCTTGCGGATAGATCGCCGCAGACGGCTGTGTTAGCAGTGAGGGAGGCTCCGTGGGCGTGGGACCCTCCCGGCCAGGTGTGGGATATATTCTCCTGGTGTGCCTGTTTCCTTAAAGCGCAGTATTGGGGTGGGAGTTACCCGATTTTCCAGGTGTTGTGTGTCTCAGTTCCCCTGGCTAGGAAAAGGGATTCCCTTCCCCCTTGCGCTTCCAGGTGAGGCGATGCCTCGCCCTGCTTCAGCTCACGCTGGTCAGGCTGCAGCAGCTGACCAGCACCGATTGTCCGGCACTCCCTAAAGAGATGACCCCAGTACCTCAGTTGAAAATGCAGAAATCACCGGTCTTCTGTGTCGCTCGCGCTGGGAGTTGGAGACTGGAGCTGTTCCTATTCGGCCATCTTGCTCCGCCCCATTTTTAAGTTTTAATATTCTTATTTTGAATACTGTTATGAATGAATACCTTTCATCTTTTGCAACAACTTGAAACTTATGAAAAAACTTAAATGTCAACCTTAAAATGTGCAAAGCAATAGATAGATCAAAATTATTATGATATATAAGCAAAATGTTTGAGGGTGAATGATCTATATTTTCTGTGTGTGTTTGTGTGTGCATAAATATTCTATTGCGTTAACTTCTTGCCTCAATAACATTATGGAAATATAGAGGAGGTCAATCTGTATTTTCTAGATCTTTTCTTCCCCCTACAGCAGTGATCGCCAGTCTTTTCCTGGTAAGGACGCTTTGAAGGAACACCTAGAAGGAAATATTGAAAATGCAAGCTACTGACAGTTATTGGCAAGGCAGGATTGTTAATTAGCCTTCAAGATCAAGATTATCTGGCAACTAGTGATCAGACAGCATTGTACAATATACAATGACTACTGCATTGTGAGGTTTTCGTTAAAATGCAATGGGCTTTCAGAGAGCTTGGTGCAGAAAGGATCCCTTAGGAAATATTTCACAGAGGATGTGAGGTAGGCAATGAGTGATTGGTGAGCTCTAGGGATGGCATTCAGAATGGAATAACAGCCTAAGTAAAAGCATAGAGGGATGCCCAAGACTGTACCAACAGCAGTGAGTAGGCCTGCCAGCCTGGAGCAGACTTTGCCAGCTGAGGAGAGATGGACTCTGTTCCTAATCCCACATTTCACCAGCACAGTTACATTGAATGGGTCCCCAGTTCCAGTTGGGTTTAAACTCATTCAGGGCGAGGATCTAAACTTCTTCTTCTTCCACCTGCTGGTACCTTCTGCTCTTCTGCATTTCAATCTCGGTATTGAGGCCATCACACCCTCCCATGACTTTGTCTATTACCCCAGCACACTATCCTTTATTTCTATATCCTTTAGGGCATTGTAAATGGATATCCCTACATCAATCCCTACCTCAAACTCTACCCTCCACCTCCTTCACTCATCTCCCTCAGTCTCTTCATGGACTTCTCACAACTTTATGAATATTCTAAAAATGACTGAATTGGACCCTTGAAAATGGAGAACTTGATCATGGGGGAATTATATCTCAATAAAAAGTTAAGTGAACTACACTGAAAATTCATCCATATGAAAAACACAACTAAGAAACAGATTAAAATACAGAATAATTAGTGTTCTGTTTATATTAAATCATATTGCTTAGATGATCAATTTTAAAAGTTTTATTATATTTGCTTTAATGTAAAAAAAAATTCATTGGTGAGCAACTGAATGAAGATAATGGGAAGAGGGAAGAAATAAAAGGAGTGAGAGATGTTTCTGCAGGAATGAGTTCAGGTAAAAGGTAGAAAAGCAGGGCCAGTGAAGTTAGGGTATGACTAAGCAAGTGGGAGATCTATCTGGGGGGATAATAAATGCTACCTGAGTAAATAAAAGTCCGCATTTTTGTGTTAGGTTAAATAAGAAATTAACAGCATTTCCTTGCATTAACATTTGAACAAATTTTTATACTGATATGCATGTAAGTGTAGCCAATTTTAAGGACTAAACCATCTTGTTTGGGATACAAGCTCAAAAATGAAATAATAAAGAATCCTGGAAACATATGCTGATGTCAGTTTTTACTGGCAGTATTTGATTTAGCATTTTAGAAATGTCTTTAAAGTGGATAACACCTAAGATTCTTTGTATAAGATACTGAGGATATTTTACCCCAGATCGGTGGTTCTCAAACTTTTTTACACTTCATCTAATTCTGCCATTCCTGGACCTTCCATGTTCTCAAGTGAGGTTTCTCCCAAAGCAAACACCACCTCGCCCAAGATAAAACAGTTTGACCTTTTTACTGAAGGGGAGAGTGACACTATCTTAAGAACTTTCCTTTGTTTCTCCCAACCCAGCAGAAAGCACATAGGGAGTGGGTACATTATAAAGTAGAAACTAGAAAACGTGTTTATGGAGCAGTGACTATGATTCCTGTTGAAAGAAAAACTTGAGACAAAATTAATTTAACAGAGTATATTTGAGCAAAACCAATTCATGAAATGGGCAGCACTCAAAACTGGAAGGGGTTCAGAGAGCTCCACTCCAGCAATGTGAGCAGTGAGCTTTTATAGGCTGAGCCTGGAAGCAAAGTTCAGAAATTAGTTGATTGGCTACGGGTAGGCATTTGCCTTATTTGGATATGGTTTGATGGGAGGTTCCTGGCTAAACAACAAATCTACTGGTTGTTTGTGATTGGCTGAGGCTGATGTTGTTGTGGGTTTGTTGTTGTTGTTTTTGTATTTTTTTAAAGTCAGTTACAAGAAATGCGTCTAAGTTAAGTTTTGGCTCCTTACATAAGAGCTCTTGGTGCAGAGACAATCTTAGGCTAATGGCCTTCTTATTTGCTTTAATATCCTCAGTGAAACACAAAAAAGGCAAAGAGGGATTTAATGCATTGTAGCACAACAAAATCTTTTGAGCTGAAAAAATCTTTAGAGAATATTGTAGACCAACTTCATTTAAAATATGGGAAAATCAAATTTCTCTTTTGAAAAGATGAAGTAAACATACCTTTTCTTTTCCTTCTTCTTTTCTTTTCTTTTTTTTATTTTTTTGAGACGGAATCTTACTCTGTCACCCAGGCTGGAGTGTGGTGCTGTGATCTTGGCTCACTGCAACTTCTGCCTCCCGGGTTCAAGTGATTCTCCTGCTCAGCCTTCCCAGTAGCTGGGACTGCAGGTGTGTACCACTACGCCCAGCTAATTTTTGTATTTTTAGTAGAGACGAGTTTTCATCATGTTGGCCAGGAGGGTCTCTATCTCTTGACCTCATGATTCACCCGCCTCAGCCTGCCAAAGTGCTGGGATTACAGGCGTGAGCCACCATGCCCAGCCAAGTAAACATACTTTTTCTTTTCCTTTCTGGTAAGCACAAGTGAAACCTGATATAGTTTGGATGTTTGTACCCTCCAAATCTCATACTGAAATGTCATCCCCAGTGTTGGTGGTGGGGCCTGGTTGGAGCTGTTTGGATCATGGGAGCAGTTCACTCATGAATGGCTTGGTGCCATCCCCCGGTAATGAATGAGTTCCTGCTCTACTAGTTCACTTGAGAGCTAGCTGTTTTAAAGAGCTTGGCTCCTTCTCTTGCTCCCTCTCTCGCCCTGTGACACATCTGCTTCCCCTTCACCTTCCACCATGAGTAAAAGCTTACTGAGGTCTCACCAGAAGCCAGGCAGATGCTGGTGCCATGCTTGCACAGCCTGCAGAACCATAAGCCAAATAACCCCTTTTCTTTATAAATTAGCAAGTCTTAGGTATTTCTTTATACAGCCCCTGGACAATATATAGAAGACTGTTGTGGGAAGTCAGGGACCCCGAACGGAGGGACTGGCCGAAGCCATGGCAGAAGAACATAAATTGTGAGGATTTCATGGGCACGTATTAGTTCCCCAAATTCATACTTCTATAATTTCTTACGCCTGTCTTTACTGCTATCTCTGAACATAAATTGTGAAGATTTCATGGACACTTATCACTTCCCCAATCAATACCCTTGTGATTTCCTATGCCTGTCTTTACTTTAATCTCTTAATCCCATCATCTTCGTAAGCTGAGGAGGATGTATGTCGCCTCAGGACCCTGTGATGATTACGTTAACTGCACAAATTATTTGTAGAGCATGTGTGCTTGAACAATATGAAATCTGGGCACCTTGAAAAAAGAACAGGATGACAGCAATGTTCACGGAACAAGGGCGATAACTTTAAACTCTGACTGCCAGTGAACCGGGTGGAACAGAGCCATATTTCTCTCCTTTCAAAAGCAAATAGGAGAGCTATTGCTGAATTCTTTTTTTTCAGCAAGGAACATCCCTGAGAAAGAGAATGCATCCCTGAGGGTAGGCCTCTAAAATGGCCGCTTTGGGGACGGCTGTCTTTTACAGTCGTAGACAAAGGGATGAAATAAGCCCCAGTCTCCCATAGCGCTCCCAGGCTTATTAGGAGAAGGAAATTCCCACCTAATAAATTTTGGTCAGACCAGTTGTCTGCTCTCAAACCCTGTCTCCTGATAAGATGTTATCAATGACAATGCGTGCCCGAAACTTCATTAGCAATTTTAATTTCGCCCTGTCCTGTGGTCCTGTGATCTCGTCCTGCCTCCATTTGCTTTGTGATATTTTATTACCTTGTGAAGCACGTGATCTCTGTGACCCACACCCTATTCGTACACTCCCTCCCCTTTTGAAAATCGCTGATAAAAACTTGCTAGTTTTATGGTTCAAGGAGCATCACGGAACCTGCCGACATGTGATGTCTCCCCCGAACACACAGCTTTAAATTTCTCTCTTTTGTACTCTTTCCCTTTATTTCTCAGACTCTTAGGGAAATAGAAAGGAATCCATGTTGAACATCGGGGGTGGGGTCCCCGATAGAAGACAAACATAAGAAGACTCTGAAAGATGGAGAGAAGAAAGCAGACCAGTGAGGGGGCCTTAGGATCCAAGGACAATGTGGTAATGAGTTCCCTCCGTTTTCTTTTTGCCTCATATATTCCAAACCCAGAGCTAAAGAAGCCAGCAACTCTGAAACTTCAGCAGTTACAGCCAAAAAAAGACCCAAACAAAAGCCCACTCTCGGCCCAGCACAGTGCCTCATGCCTGTAATCCTAGCACTTTGGGAGGCCGAGGTGGGTGGATCACCTGAGGTCAGGAGTTCAAGATCAGCCTGACCAACATGGAGAAACCCCATCTCTACTAAAAATACAAAAACTTAGCCAGGCATGGTGGCACACGCCTGTGATCCCAGCTATTGGGAGGCTGAGGCAGGATAATCACTTGAACTCGGTAGGAAGAGGTTGCAGTGAGCCAAGATGACACCACTGCACTTCAGCCTAGGCAATAGAATCAGACCTTTTCTAAAACAAACAAACAAAAAAACTCAACACAAGCCTGAGCAACATAGAGAGACTCTGTCACTACAAATTTTTTTTTAAATTAGTCAGGTGTGGCAGTGTGCACCTACAGTCCTAACTACTGCAGAGGCTGAGATGGCAGGATCACATAAGCCCAGGAAGTCAAGGCTGCAATGAGCTGTGATCCTGCCACTGTACTTCAGCCTGGGTAACAGAGCTAGAGCTAGACCTTGCCTCAAAAAAAAAAAAAAAAACTAAACATGTAACTTATGCAAATCTTATGACCCAGCCATTGTACTCCTGGGCATTTACCCCAGAGAAATGAAACCTTAATGCTCATGAAAAACCTGTACACAGATGTTTATAGCACTTTTATTTTAAACACCTCACAAAGGAAATTTAGAAGTTTGGTAGGATACCAGTAGTCATTGAGCATTTATTCAACGTTAACTCTTTAATAGAAGGCTAGACTTCATGACCCTTATTATTTCAAATCTAAAGTACTACCATTTTATGCAAAGAATCCTTTTCTTGTTTTGTTTTGTTTTGTTTTGTTTCGTTTTTGAGGCAGGGTCTCTCTCTGGTTTCCAGGCTGGAGTGCAGTGGTATAATCTCAGCTCACTGCAGCCTCAACATCCTAGGATTGGGTGATCCTCTCACCTCAGTCTCCCAAATAGCTGGGACTACAGGTACATGCTGCCACGCCTGGCTAATTTTTGTATTTTTGGTAGGGACAGGATTTCACCATGTTGGCCAGGCTGATCTTGAGCTCCTGACCTCAGGTGATCCGCCCACCCCAGCCTCCCAAAGTGCTGGGATTACAGCCACGAGCCACCACACTCAGGTTAAAGAATCATGTTCTAGGCTGCTCAGAAAACACAAAGAACCCCTGGCTTTCAAAAGCTTCATGTGAGAGGCCAGGATAGATAAGCCTGGACCCTGGAGACCACGCCCACTGAGGGGTTTATGGGAAGGACCATACAGTTCAGAATGCACTGAGAGGAGGTGACCTGAAAATTAGCCATGATGCCCAGAGTCACAGGTGAGACATGGAATTTGTCAAAGGGAATCTAAGGTGAAACTCTAAGTCAATAGATTGTTCCTCTTGTCAGGGGGGTCAAGGAAGTGGTTTTGTTCTGAAAGTGAGAAGGAATGGACAGAGGCAGTCAAGCAGAGTGGTGAACCTGGGTGCTTCAAGGTCACTGGGCCACTGGGGGAAGACGTATCTCTTTTGCAGAGCTCAATGAGGCTTACAGTCATTCTCCAACATTTCCAATCCAGGTTCTTTCTTTTATGCATTAAGAGTTTGTTCAAGCTTCTTATTAAGTATGTGTATGGTTACAAGTCCCTACCCACTGCCCTTTCAAATAACAGTCATTTCTGCCCAAAGGAAGGATCATGACCCATGTGTACGTTTGATCATTGCTTAGTCCTGTCCTCAGATGTTTCCAATGCAATGATCTATATACTACTTGGGGACAGGGGCATTAAACACTTTAAATTGTATCTCCCTTCTTTTCTTCTCTACAGTATTCGATGACCTATTTCACTCAAACTCTTTTGATCTTTCTACTTCTAAGAAGAGATAGATATAGATAGACAAATACATGGATGGATAGATAGATAGATAGATAGGTAGGTAGCTTTTTTCTTTTTAATTATCTTTTCTTTTGTGAGACAGGGTCTCTCTTTGTCACTCAGGCTGGAGTGCAGTGGTGTAACACATCTCACTGCAGCCTCTGCCTCCCACACTCCAGCAATCCTCCTGCTTCGGCCTCCCAAAGAGTGGCGACTACAGGCATGCGCCACCACACCTGGCTAATTTTTGAACTTTTTGTAGAGATGAAGTCTCGCCATGTTGTCCAGGCTGGTCTTGAACTCCTGGGCTTAAGTGATCTGCCCACCTTAGCCTCCCAAAGCATTGGGATTACTGGCCTGAGTTACTGCATCTGGCCAGATAGATATTTTAAACCCAGTATTTGTCTACCTTTCTTCCTCCGTAGAATCTGAATGTACCAGGTGGCTGCTAGTTACACACCTGCGTAGGATGGGGCTTATCCTATATGTCTGCCCTATTTGTCTTGTTAAATCATATTATTATTCTGAACACCTGTCTTCTAAGGCAGACAACCAAAGCATACGGTACTAGCCCTTCCTAGTCCTTTTCCAGTCCAAACATTTAGACTGCTTTCTGCTCACCCCTGGGCAGTAACATCCTCATCAATTTCCTCTTAATTGACTAGAATGAATTGTAACTATCCCCATCAGCAATCACATCTGTTAAGGATTGCAGAGTGCCATTGTTGTACAGGGAGAGCATTTCATTGTAGTCACCAAAAATTTGCTAACGTGTGGACACAGGGACAGATACAGATGATTCAAAACTCCAGTTTCTGAAAAACTTAAGATTCCAAAGCATGGGGAAAATTGCCCTCTAGTGGCACATACAGCACACTACACCACAGCGTCCTTAGTCCAGAGCAGAGGACCAAATTCCAAAGATAATGACTGGCCTGCTGGAAGCCTGGCTATTTGAATCCTATTTTCTGTTTCTTCCAGAAATGCTGAGGTCCAGCCAGGATGTGACCCATGAAGGTTTGACTTAATTAAAATAGGCTGCTGACCTCTAAAACCAGGAAGAAATAATGAGTATGGAGAGGCTATATCCACTTTCATTGAGTGCTATCGGTAAGAATCCTTCACATTTCCTGCCAGTCTGCTCCCCAAAATTGAGTTCTGGTAGCAATTTTTCAGCCAGAAGCTACATAACTTGATTGGTTAATGATTTATTGCTTTATTACACGGTAACCTAGAGCAACCATCTCTTCTAAGCCACTTCGTCAATTTGGTGACAAGTAACCAACTCTCTGGAATGAGCAAGAAATATTCCCTTCCAAATTCCTTGAGAAATGTGGGGCTGGATTTAGACTATTCAAGTTCTTTTGACATATGTATCAAGACGATACAGTTTTTGCAAGTGTTCTAACAGCCTGTATAAATTACAGATGATGGGGAACTTTTAATGTAATAATTGAGTCCTGACATAAGAGACAGTGCAATGCTCAGGAAATAATACTGGCCTGAAAGCTTGGAGATATGGACTCTGTGACATGGCCTCTGCCACTAACTAGGTGACTTCAAGCAAGTCCTTTAACATCTCTGACCTCAGTTTCCCCCTTAACAGATAAAAGAACTGGACTAATAATTTCTAAGCATTTGCAGCTCTAAAATGATCTAATTTGGCCAGGCGCTGTGGCTCATGTCTATAATCCCAGCACTTTGGGAGGCTGACATGGGCAGATCACCTGAGGTCAGGACTTTGAGATCAGCCTGGCCAACATGATGAAACCCCATCTCTACTAAAAATACAAAAATTAGCCAGATGTGGTGGCTGGCACCTGTAGTCCCAGCCACTCGGGAGGCTGAGGCAGGAGAATCGCTTGAACCCGGGAGGCAGAGGTTACAGTCAGCCAAGATTGTGCCACTGCACTCCAGCCTGGCAACAGAGCAAGACTTCGTCTCAAATAAATAAATAAATAAACAAACAATAAAATGATCTAATTATAAAAACTCTTTTAGGACAGTTATATTTTGAAAGACTATCTTTTGGGGATTTTGTGTGTATTTCCTTAATTAATCCCAGGGTACACTCCCTTAGCCCATTCTTAAATAAAAACCAAGATTCAGGACGGGTGCAGTGGCTCAATCCCAGCACTTTAGGAGGCCGAGGCTGGTGGGTTCCTTAGGCCAGGAGTTCAAGATTCGCCTGGCCAATACATCAAACCCCATCTCTACTAAAAATACAAAAAAATTAGCTGGACGTGGTGGCGCACCCCTGTTGGGAGGCTGGGGCATGAGAATTGCTTGAACCCAGGAGGCAGAGGTTGCAGTGAGCTGAGATAGTGCCACTGGATGCACTCCAGCCTGGGTGACAGAGTGAGACTCTGTCTAAAAAAAAAAGAGTCAAAGAACTAATCAAACTAAGGGTGAGAAAGATGAGAATCAGCCCATGGAACATGCTTTTGCTGTCCATGAATCTAGGAAATGCCGGGGCTGGGGACAGGAGAAACAGGAGATAGAGAGGTGAATTACTCAAATGAGAGAAAGGGCCAGGATAGGTAGAGGTAAGAGGTCTCAGAGAGAAGTGGGAAGGAAGAGCCTCAAAAGGACAAGCTTCCATGTGTGTCCACACACCAGCTCACCACTCCAGCCCAGCCCTGGGGACAAGTGTCTTTCCTGAATAGTGGGGAGGAAGTGCACGCCCTCTGCGGGGTAGGGACATGAAGAATCACTTATTTGACCCCCTCCCCCTGATTACAGAAGCACTAAAGAGAACAAGTTGGGAGCATCTCCAAGAGAGGGAGGGCAGGGCACTGTCACTGGTACTCACAGATCCCAGAACTTTAGTGTACAGGTAGACTTAGTAATACTAATATTAGGAATAGAGACACGTGCACATCAGTTTTTATCCATCAATCAGGTGTTAGCATAATTTGCTATTTCCTTTTTAAGACAGGAAGTAGTTTTTGGTTGTTGAAATTGTTTCCTCTCTTGATTAAATTAATTATCCCTAAGAACTGAAGGCGTCAGTGATCTCTGAGAATTCTTCCAAATGTGAAATATAGTTATTCTGAGACATTTCAAAGCTCAGGCTATTGTATGTTGGGTCTAATGTTAAGCTTCACTGTACCAGAATTCCATTATGTGAAACATTACTTTAAATGAGTAACGCACCACCTAAAACATGGAATTCCTTCTTTGATACGGCAGCGCTGTGTGTAGTCAGGGTTTTGCATTAAATCTCACAGGCCACCTGTGATGGTTCATGCCTGTAATCCCAGCACTTTGGGAGGTGCTGAAGTGGGAAGATTGGTTGGGCCCAGGAGTTCAAGACCAACCTGGGTTGCTACATGGCAAAACCTTGTCTCTACAAAAAGTAGAAAAAATTGCCATGCAGGGGGCATATGCCTGTAGTCCCAGCTACTAGGGAGGCTGAGGCAGGAGGATCGTTTAAGTCTGGAAGTTTGAGGTTGCAGTGAGCTGTAATTGTGCACTGCACTCCAGCCTGGGCAATGGAGTGAGATCCTTTCCTTCCAACCCCCCCCTAAAATTAAAAAATTAGCTGGGGGCCGGATACAGTAGCTCATGCCTGTAATCCCAGCACTTTGGGAGACCAAGGCGGGCAGATCACAAGGTCAGGAGATCAAGACCATCCTGGCTAACACAGTGAAACCTCGTCTCTACTAAAAATAAAAAAATTAGCTGGGTGTGGTGGCGGGCGCCTGTAGTCCCAGCTACTCAGGAGGCTAAGGCAGGAGAATGGCGTGAACCCAGGAGGCAGAACTTGCAGTGAGCTGAGATCACGTCACTGCACTCCAGCCTGGGCAACAGAGCGAGACTCCGTCTCAAAAAAAAAAAAAAAAAAATTAGCTGGGCATGGTGGCATGCATCTATAGTTCCAGGTACTCAAGAGGCTAACTTGGGAGGATCCCTTGAGCCCAGGAGTTCAAGGCTACAGTGAGCTGTGATTTCACTACTGCACTCCAGCCTGGACAACAGAGCAAGACCCTGTCTCAAAAAAAAAAAAAAAATCTCTATTTGAAACTATCCATCAGAGGCAGGACAGATGCCAGAATGTGTTTTAACATTAACATAAATGTATTAAACAAATACATTCAATCAAATATAGTATTAGATGCTACGAAAAAAGTAAAGGCAGTCTTAAATTTGGTTATAGATAGAGGAAGCAACGTGCAACAAAAAAAAGGTTGTTTCATTACTAAAGGGAAAACAAGTAACTATGCTTATTTGTAAGTGTTCAAGTTTTTCAAGGAAGACTTCTTAAAACACAAGATTTTCATTTGATGACATTGTGCTTGTTTTTAAGCAGGGGTTGAAAGAAGGCAGAGAAATCAATAAAACTCTCTGTCTGGATAACAGAAGCCGTTTCCAGGGCAACAAGGGAGGAAGAAATGCCATGGATGTAAAGGACACAGCATTTGACTAACGCAACAAAAGAGATGAAAGAACACAGAGGTAGAGACAAGACCCTTGGTCAAACTGAGAAATGGGGAAAGTGTGGTGTAAGTGTTGGAGTTTCTCTATTTCATGCTGCAAATTGCCTTCTCCACCCGTGGGCCCCCCAATCCCTGCTCCAGCTCACAGAACCTTCATGCTTGCATTCTCTCTTCTGTGTTCAACAAAATTTCAGCTCAGGTAAAGATCAGAGACACACTAAATAAAAATCCTTACTTTTCACAGAGGCTTTGGCATTTTAACATAAGAAAAAGGTTTATACTAGAGCTTCCCCAAGGATGGCAAACGCTGCTTCTCCCGGGGGTCTCAGTGGAAGAAACCCAAGACGGGGACAGTGGAATCTGAATGAAGTCCGTGTTTTATCTTTAACACGTATGCGCATTTTCACAATACTTGTTCATACATCTGAGTTTATTTTCATATAAAAATAATGTTAACGATGATATATTATTATATTACAGCTTCCATTTATTAAATGCTATTGTGTTGGGCATAGTCATAAAGACTATGACATTAGTGGCCCCAAACCTTTTTGGCACCAGGGACCAGTTTCATGGAAAACAACTTTTCCATGGATAGCAACAGGATGGTTTGGGGATGATTCAAGAGCATTGTATTTATTGTGTGCTTTATTTCTATTATTATTGCATTGTAATATATAATGAGATAATTATACAACTCATCATAATGTAGAATCTGTGGGAGCCCTGAGCTTGTTTCCCTGCAACTAGATGGTCCCATCTGGGGGTGATGGGAGAGAGTGACAGATCATAAGGCATTAGATTCTTATAAGGAGCACAAAACCTAGATCCCTCACATGCACAGTTCACAATAGGGCTTGTGCTCCTATGAGAATCTAATGCTGCCACTGACCTGATGAAAGGCGGGGCTCAGGTGGTAATGCTCCTTCGTCTGCTTACTTCCTGCTATGTGGTCCAGCTCCTAACAGGCCATGGACAGGTACCAGTCCACAGCCTGGGGATTGGGGACCCTGATATACATCCATTATCTTTTTAAATCTTCTTGTTTTTTCGTTTTTTGTTTGTTTGTTTTGTTATTGTTGTTGTTTGTTTTTCTTTTTTTTCTTTTCCCTTTTTTTTTTTTTTTTTTGAGACGGAGTCTTGCTCTGTCGCCCAGGCTGGAGTGCAGTGGCGTGATCTCAGCTCACTGCAACCTCCACCTCACAGGTTCAAGTGATCCTCCTGCCTCAGCCTTGCGAATAGCTGGCATTACAGACATGTGCCACCACGCCCAGCTAATTTTTGTATTTTTAGTAGAGATGGGGTTTCACCATGTTGGCTAGGCTGGTCTCAAACTCTTAACCTCAAGTGATCTGCCCTTCTTGGCCTCTGAAAGTGCTGGGATTACAGGTGTGAGCCACGGTGCCCTCCTAGCCCTTTTAAGAAGAGACACCAGAGTGCTAGCATGCTCTCTCTCTCTCTCTGTCTACTTCTCTCTCTCTCTCTCTAACTCCCTCTCTCTACTTCTCTTTCTCTATCTCCCTCCCTCTGTCTATCTCTTTATATATCTCTCTGTTTCTCTCTCTCACTCTCTCTTCCTCTGTCTCTCCCTACTCTGTGAGGACACAGCAAGAAGGCATCTATCTGGAATCCAAGAAGAGAGCCCTCTCCAGAAATCAAATCAGCTGGATCCTTTATCTCAGACTTCCTACTCTCCAGAACCATGAAAGACAAATTTCTGAAATCTGTCCTCTCATGGGCTCAGGTAGTAAATTTTAATACTGCAGTCTTCACACTGGGGTGTATGCACCCCTGGACTATACAAAGGCATTCCAAGGGATACACAGGCACAGATTGTTTTAAAAGGGAATCCATGACTGGGCACAGTGGCTCACGCCTGTAATCCCAGCACTTTGGGAGGCCAGGGCAGGTGGGTCACCTGAGGTCAGGAGTTTGAGGCCAGCCTGGGCAACATGGTGAAAATCCGTCTCTACTAAAAATACGAAAAAATTAGCCATTCATAGTGTCATGCGCCTGTAATCCCAGATACTCCGGAGGCTGAGGCACGAGAATCCCTTGAACCCAGCAGCAGTGAGCCAAGATCACGCCACTGCACTCCAGCCTGGGTGACAGAGCAAGACTCCATCTCAAAAAATAAGTAAATAAATAAATAAATGGAATCCATTTCCATCAATATCCTCAACTTGCATCCACTTTCTTTTCTGAAACTGACCTGAGAATACCAGCGATGGAAAGAAAGTCTATTTCTTTTTCATCCGTGCCCTCTTATCAGTGCACAAATAAGATTCCCAACTTCCCAAAAGAAAGGTATCCCTCATGCCCAAGCTATCTTCATGGTGTTGCATTGCCCTGGCATATAGAATCTCTGGATGCTCTTTGAAATATTCATGTGGGTATCAGGAAAGGGGATGCTTCTTACCACTGGGTACAAATCATTTAGCAACTTGGATTTCTAAATTGTTACTTTCAATGCAAAAGAAGGACATGATCAAGGTGTTAGCTGGTAGATCATTGTAAATTAATGCTTGTTATAGACAGATCACCATTAGACTTTTAACATATAATTCAGAAAGAATTCAAAGAATTGAGGAACATTTCTCTGGGGTTTGTTTGTTTGTTTGTTTGTTTGTTTAGAGACAGGGTCTCACTTTGTTGTCCAGGCTAGAGTGCATTGGCACAATCATAGTTCCCGGCAGCCTTGGACTTCTGCATTCAAGGGATAGATCCTTCAGCCTTAGCCTCCTGGGTAACGGGCTACAGTTGCACACAACCACACCTGGCTAATTTTTAAAATTTTTTGTAGAGATGGGTTCTTGTTATGTTGCCCAAGCTAGTCTCAAACTCCTGAGCTCCAGCGATCTTCCAGCACTTGGTCTTCCAAAGTTCTGGGATTACTCATGAGCCACCATGCCTGGCCCTTTAGTGACATTTGTCTTCGTGACCAAAATTTCTCATAACTTCTATCTATAAAGACAAACACAATAATAGGAATAAAATCACTTCTGAACTCTGTCTCATCCTAGCAATAAATAATACTCATTCAGGCAGGGTGCAGTGGCTCACACCTATAATCCCAGCACTTTGGGAGGCTGAGGCAGGCAGATCACTTGAGCCCAGGAGTTCAAAACCAGCCTGGGCAACTTGGCAAAACACCATCTCCACAAAAAAATATACAAAAATTAGCCAGGCGTGGTGGCGAGCGTCTGTAGTCCCAGCTACTCAAGGGACTGAGGAGGGAGGATGACTTGAGCTGGGGGCTCAGTTGAGGCTGCAGTGTACTGTGATTGCGCCACTGCACTCCATTCAGAACAACAGAATGAGACCCTGCCTCAAAAAGTATAAATATTCATTCATGAATACATAAATTAGAAGGGAAGTGGGAGGGAAGCCTCAGGTATCTATGCAGGGCTTCACCTGAATTCCAGTTCTTCCCTTTTGACCATCTGGAAGGTTTGCACTTCCCCAACTCTCTTCGAAGTTAGATTTGGCCCTGGGGCTGGCATGGGCTAATAAGATAAATGGAGGTGACATGTATCATTTCCAGGCAGCCACATTCCCTTTCTCCTGCCTCAGTGATCATGGGTGCAGACGTGGAGAGGAAGCCTGCAGAAGCCTGGGTCCCAGAGTAACCCTGATGAGCAAATCATCTTGCTAGGTGGAACAGTAGTGTGAGCAAGAAATGCACTTGTTCCGCATCAAGCACCTGAGTGTAATCCAGCCCAAGATGTACCCAATAAAAGGTGTCTCTTAAAGAAATTTTACTTCTGATGTTTAATAATTATGTATATCTGTAATTTACTTAAGTCGTTTTGATCAGTTATGTCTAATAAAAGTTGCAACTATAATCGACCCCCCACAAAAAATGTTTTAACAATTAGATCATTATATTTACAGGAAATAATGAAACATTAATTTCAATTTATAGGATTCTTTTTTTTTTTTTTTTTTTTTTTTTTGCAATGGTGTCTTTCTGTTGCCCAGGCTGAAATGCAGTGGCACAATCTTGGCTCCCTGCAACCTCCACCTCCTGGGTTCAGGCAATTCTCCTGCCTCAGCCTCCCAAGTAGCTGGGATTATAGGCACCCACCACCATGCCCGGCTGTTTATTTTGTATTTTTAGTAGAGACAGGGTTTTACCATATTGGTCAGGCTGGTCTCAAACTCCTGACCTTGGGTGATCCACCTGCCTCAGTCTGGAATTGCAGGCATAAGCCATGGCACCCAGCCAATTTTATAGGATTTTTATGGCAGAGAAGTGTGATAGGATGATCAGGAAAAGCCTCTTATTCCAGTGCAATTTATTTCATAAAGCTGGAAGTGAACTACCCCAGGATAAATTCCTGAGGGGGATTGTAACCACCTGATGGGTTCATTTTGCCTGCTGTCCAGATAGAGCCAATCCATCAAGGCAGAGGAATTGCAATAAAGAGTCCAATCCATGCAGAGCAGCTGAATGGGAGATTGGAGTTTTAATATTACTGGAGTTTTATTATTATAAGGCACTTCATCGATCTGGGGGGGGAAGGCGGTTTGTTTCTGGATATGGCTGCCATTATCTTTGTTTTTTGTTTTTGTTTTTTTGAGACAGAGTCACTCTGTCACCCAGGCTGGAGTGCAGTTCACTGCAACCTCCACCTCCCAGGTTCCAGTGATTCTCCTCCCTTAGACTCCTGAGTAGCTGGGATTACAGTCACCTGCCAGCATGCCTGGCTAATTTTTGTATTTTTAGTAAAGACAGTGTTTCACCATATTGGCCAGGCTAGTCTTGAACTCATGACCTCTAGTGCTCCATCCACTTCGGCCTCACACAGTGCTGAGATTACAAGCCTGAGCCACTATGCCCAGCCTGTTATCATCTTTGTTTCAAAGTTAAACTATAAGCTAAGCTCCTCCCAAAGTTAGTTCATCCACTGCCCAGGAATGAACAAGGACAGCTTGGAGGTTAGAAGCAACATGGAGTCAGTCAGGTCAGACCTCTTTCACTGTCATAATTGTCTGTTATAATTTTTGCAAAGCTGGTTTCAGGATATGAAAATAGAAGTTCAAGGACAAAAATGAACAATACAATATTTCAACTCTAAAAGTAGAATTTTTTCACGCATTTTTTAAGCAAATGGGGATGGACCCCAAGGAGTCATGATATTAGTTTTCAAAACAATTTGACTTGAAATCAGCTAGAGGTTACACGGTTGTTTTTTTTCTTTTGACGGAGTCTTGCTCTGTCACTAGGCTGGAGTGCAGTGACGTGATCTCGGGTCACTGCAACCTCCCCCTCCCGCATTTAAGCAATTATCCTGCCTCAGCCTCCCGAGTAGCTGGGACTATAGATGCCTGCCACCATGCCCAGCTAATTTTTTTTTTTTTTTTAAAGTAGAGATGGGGTTTCACCATGTTGGCCAGGTTGGCCTCGATCTCGTGACCTCGTGCTCCACCCGACTTGGCCTCCCAAAGTGCTGGGATTACAGGCGTGAGCCACTATGCCCAGCCGAAATTATGTCTTTTAAAATTAATAAACTTATGATTTAAAATGTTGATTGAAAGTATGTAGAAGAATAAATAGTTTTATAAAATTTTGAAGGAATACTTGAACCAAAAATTTGAAGATGATGGTCTCATCTATCTAAGGTAGGAATTCTCAACCTTGGCAGTACTGACGTCTGGGTTATGTAATTCTTGGTTGTGGGGCTGTGCTGTGCACTGTGGACTGTTCAGCAGCATCCGTGGCTTCTATCTACCAGAAGCCAATATCGCCCCCCCATCCCCTCTCCAGTCATGACAACGGCAAATGTCTCTAGACGACTAAATGGTCCCTGGAGGAGCAATAAAGAGTTGAAAAACACTGACCTGTGAGTAAATATCTATGCCAAAAATGCTTTTCTTTTCTGCTGGCCACGACTGTCTTCAAAGTCATAAATTGCCCAGAAAACACTGACAGTGACTCTGAAATCCCCTCAACTGTATTGTCTATTTTCCTCCAAGCTTAACAGAAGTGGACAGCAAAGGATGACTTATGCCAAAACCAGCTGGTATAAGTCAGCTGACTCATGCATTTTTCCAGCCCGCTCCTGATAAGCACAGAAGTGCGTGAAATGGAATTCAGTTCTGCTGAAGAATGAGAAACTTGAGTTTCACACTACTCAGGACTGTTTCTTGTCTACTTACTTTTTTGTGGGTGATGGAGGTTCACTCTGCTGCCCAAGCTGGAGTACAATGGTGCAACCTTGGCCCACTGCAATCTCCACCTCCCGGGTTCAAGCGATTCTCCTGCCTCGGCCTCCCGAGTAGCTGGGATTACAGGCGCATGACACCGCATCTGGCTAATTTTTGTATTTTTAGTAGAGACGGGGTTTCACCCTGTTGGCCAGGCTGGTCTCAAACTCCTGACCTCAGGTGAGCTGCCTGCCTCAGCCTCCCAAAGTGTTGGGATTACAGGCGTGAGACACCCCACCCGACCACCAGATACCTTGTTTTTAATTCTTTTGAGTATATAGCCAGAAGTGGAATTGCTGAATCATATGGTAATTCTGCTTTTAATTTTTTGAGGAACCTCCATCCCGTTTTCCACGGCAGCTGCACTTTTCAGATGTCTTTTCAGGCTTTCACACTTCTGACGACCTAATGACTCCTCTCGGGGGGGCCTCCAACGCTTGACTCAGCAGTCCTGTGGCCCCCACCTAAAAGCTGGCTTAGTGCACAAGGACCATTTTCCACACTTCTGTGACTGCATCCCCAACCAATCACCAGCACCCATTCCCCTGCCTGCCAAACCTTTCTTGGAAAACCCTAGACTCTGAATTTTCAGGGAGACTGATTTGAGTAATAAAACTACAGTCTCCCAGTCAGCCAGCTCTGTGTGAATTACACTCTTTTCCTATTGTAGTTTCCCCTGTCTTGATAAATCTGCTCCATCCGGGCAGCAGGCAAGGAAAACCCCTACCCTTCCCAGACTCCGGTATCCTTTATTCTACTTTTTACTTCTATACTAACTACTTGATGTCCAATTTTATATTAGCTACATGGACATACATATACACAATAATCCAACCTGTCTAGAAGAAAAGAGATGTAGATTTCATAAAGATTAGATCTTACTGATCTGAACAATGGGATATTTTTAGTCGTAAAGGAGTAATAGGTAGGGATAAAAAGAGTTCATGAATCAGTAGAGGCAAAGATAAAGGCAGCTTATTAAGGAAATGGGCAAAGGATCAGTGGGCCAAGGAGAAAAAAGAAAGAGTAGCAACCTCCTGCTTTGCACATTCTGCAGGTAAACCAGCATGAACTGAGCAGTGAGATCTTCATTCAGTTACACAGGAGGGGGGAACATCATAAGCTCATTCAATGTCTGCAGAAGCCAGATGCTATGTGGCTATTTAGCTGTCTGAGTTAGGGGCTGTTTTTCTTGCAGCCTTATTTAACAACCACAGCCCAGCAGGGGCAAGAAGGAGAACACAGAAAAGAAACTAAGCTCTCGGTTTTGAAAGTCTGGAGAAACTCATAATTCAGGTACCCACAGAGTTATGCAAAGAGCCAGGAGACCAGATTTGATGTGGGTTTGTGTCTTCTGGTACTGGGGGGAAGAATCCGCTGCTTGGGCAGTTCAGAATACTTCAGTATTTGGTTTCTACTGTGCTCTGCTTTTCAAAGAGACACCCTCTTTAAAACTTATAATAGCCGGGCGCGGTGGCTCAAGCCTGTAATCCCAGCACTTTGGGAGGCCGAGACGGGCGGATCACGAGGTCAGGAGATCGAGACCATCCTGGCTAATATGGTGAAACCCCGTCTCTACTAAAAATACAAAAAACTAGCCGGGCGACGAGGCGGGCGCCTGTAGTCCCAGCTACTCGGGAGGCTGAGACAGGAGAATGGCGTGAACCCGGGAGGCGGAGCTTGCAGTGAGCTGAGAGCCGGCCACTGCACTCCAGCCTGGGCGGCAGAGCAAGACTCCGTCTCAAAAAAAAAAAAAAAAAAACTTATAATAAGGCCCAGCGTGGTGGCTCACGCCTGTAACCCCAGCACTTTGGGAGGCCGAGGCGGGCAGATCATGAGGTCAGGAGATCGAGACCATCTCCTGTGAAACCCTGTCTCTACTAAAAATACAAAAAATTCGCCGGGTGTGGTGGCAGGCACCTGTAGTCCCAGCTACTTGGGAGGCTGAGGCAAGAGAACGGCATGAACCCAGGAGGTGGAGCTTGCAGTCAGCCGAGATCACACCACTGCACTCCAGCCTGGGCAACAGAGCAAGACTCCATCTCAAAAAAAAAGGCCAGGTGCGGTGGCTCACGCCTGTAATCCCAGCACTTTGGGAGGCCGAGACGGGTGGATCACGAGGTCAGGAGATCGAGACCATCCTGGCTAACCCGGTGAAACCCCATCTCTACTGAAAAATACAAAAAACTAGCCAGGCGAGGTGGCGGGTGCCTGTAGTCCCAGCTACTCGGGAGGCTGAGGCAGGAGAATGGCGTGAACCTGGGAGGCGGAGCTTGCAGTGAGCTGAGATGTGGCCACTGCACTCCAGCCCGGGCGACAGAGCGAGACTCTGTCTCCAAAAAATATATATATATTATATATATATAAAATAAATCAAAAGTGAAAGGGGGGAGATGAGAGCAGAGTGTGTTGAAATCTTCCCACTTGCTTGCTTTCTCTTTCTTTGTTTCCTCCGGATGTTTATAAATACAAAGGAACAAAAAGCAAATTCATTGCAATAGCTGTATGAACAGCTTAAGCTGTCCTGCTGGTGTCCCAGGTCACCTTGTCAATAAAGGCAAGAATGCAGTCCTAGTATGTAACTGATAGCAGACATTAGAAACTAGAGTGGGGGCTGGGCGAGGTGCCTCACACCTGTAATCCCAGCACTTCGGGAAGCCGAGGTAGACAGATCACCTGAAGTCAGGAGTTTGAGACCAGCCTGGTCAATATGGTGAAACCCTGTCTCTACTAAAAACACAAAAATTAGCTGGGCGTGGTGGCATGTGCCTGTAATCCTATCTACTCAGGAGGCTGAGGCAGGAGAATCGCTTGAATCTGAGAGGCAGAGGTTGCAGTGAGCCAAGATCATGCCACATTCCAGCCTGGGAGACAGAGCGATACTTTGTCTCCAAAAAAAAAAAAAACTAGAGTGAGAATCAAAGGGTAGGCAGTGGCATATATGCAGGGATCTTCTTTTTGTGACAAATCTTCAAGAAGACTAAGGAATGCTTTAGAATGGGGAAAGGCAGGATAAACCATGGGATGCAGCACTGAAGAAGACTGAGCTAATGGGATAAACCGGTCTTCTTACAACTTGGCAAAAGTTATCACCAAAAGTCTTGATAGCATGTTTTACTTGAAAAGATCCTAAAATGGCTTCTACAGTTTACCAAACACACGACACATACTCAGAACTTTCGTCATTCTGTTTGTTCTCTATGCAAGACTCATTTCTGCTTAAAATAGCTCTCTGGTGTTCCTGGGTTCTATTACAAATCCCAGAGACTCCTTCTAGAAGTATAAATCAAAACAAACTCCTTTTTTTTTGAAGTTTCTTAGAAGTATAAGAGAATGGTGCCATAGGAATGAAATGAATCAAAAAGTATGGAATGAGACGGGGCGCGATGGCTCATGCTTGTAATCCCAGCACTTTAGGAGGCTGAGGCAGGAGGAGGATTGCTTGAGCCCAGGAGTTCGAGACCAACCTGGACAATATACTGAGACCTCATCTCTACTACTTCTACTACTAATGATAATAATGAAATAGCCAGGTGTGGTGGTGCACACCTGTGGTCCCAGCTATTTGGGAGGCTGAAGTGAGAGGATCACTTGAGCCTGAACGGTCAAGGTTACAGTGAGCCACGATCACACACCACTGCACTTCGGCCTGGGCAACAGAGCAAAACTCTAAGTTAATGAGGACGGAGGCCTACAATGGGAAAAAGTGGGGAACAATTTTTGATTCATGCTTAGCTCCTTATAGTAATGATCAAAGATTAATCCGGGGAAAAAGAAACACATTTCTCATATGAGAAGTTCCTAGGGTCTATAACACTTAAATAAAAATCCCAAACCAAATGTTGTGTAAAAAGGCCATTTGATTCACCAGTTGGCTTTTATATTATACGAAACTTCAGTGAAATACTTCAAGAGAATGGTATGGAAAAACCTTTACCAGATGAGTAATAATAATAAAAGCCTGGAGGTAAATTTATCATACAGCAATTGTTAGCAGGTAACACAACATTCAGAAGTTGGAAATAAATAACTGCAGAGGCCAGGCAAGTGAAATAAATGTGTAAATCAAGCGGGGGATAACACAATGGGAACTGGTGGGGCCTGCCCTGACCTGGGGGTCTGCCAACAGCTTGCACTTTCAATGACAGAAAGAAAGAAACACTGCACGTTAAACAAGGCAGATCAGCTCACAGAAAGCAAGTTTGCAACTCCTTTAAGTAGCATGGCCTTCTCAGTCACTAGAGCTTTCTACCCTAAAATTGGTCCCTGAATGAAATTTTGAAGGACAGGTTGAAAATTTGTCCCGTTTATAGAAAGAGCTTAGTGACTTAATAAATATTATTGTTTTTAACCGAGTCTTTTACCCTTACAAACTTGCTACTCTGAATTACTACTCCAAACACTCTGTGTTAACCTATTCAGAGGAGTAGCGGAAGAATCCCCTGGAATCCTCCTATTTCCGTGGCAGGGATGGCGACTCCTGTGAAATCACACAGCGTTCTCTTGACATAGATGCCTGACAGGAATGCTTTTCAAATCTCACTTCAGAAACAGGAAAAAAAAATAGGATTTTGTTTTTCACTTACAGACACTGATTCTGGCATTGCACATTCTTCTCTCACTATTTTGGTCTTTAGAAATCTGAGGGCCAGTCTGGGCACAGCGGCTCACGCCTGTAATCCCAGCACTTTGGGAGGGCGAGGGAGGCGGATCACTTGAGGTCAGGAGTCTGAGACCATCCTGGCCAACATGACAAAACCCCGCCTCTACTACAAATAAAAAAATTATCCAGACACGGTGGTGGGCTCCCGTAATCCCAGCTACTCAGGAGGCTGAGGCAGGAGAATCACTTGAATGCGGGAGGCGGGAGCTACCGTGAGCTGAGGTTGCACCACTGCACTCCAGCCTGGGTGACAGAGTGAGATCCCATCTAAAAAACAACAACATGAACAACAACAACAACAAAAAAAAAACGCAAAACAAACAAACAAAAGATATACTTGTTCAATGTTGATTAAAAGGATGTAAAATATGAATATCAAATGAAATAGAATATGAAGCAAAAGACTTTACTAAGGAAAAAGTAATAGAAATAGGACACTACATAATAATAGCAGAAATAATTCTCTCACACTCACACACACACACTTCATTAATTTGTAAAGTCTAGCAAAATAGTTCAAAATACATAAAGTAATAGCTAACAGAATTATAGTGAGAAATTAGAATTCCTGATCAAAATGGGGAATTTTAAGTATCAGAAAATAGTTTATTAAAGGCTAAAATAAGTAAGGACAGAGAAGATCTGAACCTAACCAAGATGCATGCTTTCCAAGTACACTGTGACCATTTATAAATATTGACCAGGTATTAGGTCAGAAATAAAATATCAACAAAATTTGAAGAAACCATACAATAAAAAAAACCTACATTTCTATAAATATTATAATTAAAACAAGATTAACAATAAAAAAAAGCTATTTAAAAATTGATAATGTTTGGAAACTTAAAAATGCACTCCTAGGCCAGGCATGGTGGCTCACACCTGTAATCCCAGCACTTCGGGAGGCCGAGGTGGGCGGATCATGAGGTCAGGAGTTTGAGACCCGTCTGGCCAACATAGTGAAACTCTGTCTCTACTAAAAATACCAAAAATGAACTGGATATGGTGGTGTGTCCCTGTAATGCCAGCTACTCGGGAGGCTGAGGCAGGAGAGTCATGTGCGCTTGGGAAGTGGAGGTTGCAATGAGCTGAGATCACGCTATTGCACTCTAGCCCAGGTGACAGTGTGAGGACTCCATCTCAAAAAAAAAAAAAAAAAAAAGCACTTCTAAATAATTATGTATTATGGAGGAAATCACAATGGAAATTGCAAATAGTTAGAATTAAGCAAAAAATTGTTAAAGAATAAATTTTAACATAAAAAGTTGGAATCATGACTCTCATACATAAAATGAACATTGGTCAAGAATTTTCTTTAACTCATTAATTAATGAGGTAACCACTAGGATGTTATAGCAAGTTCAAAGGGGAATTCAAAGAATGACACATGTACAGATAAAAAGAAATGCCAGGATGATCTTACAAATACACAAAAAACAGGTTTAGTTTCAGGGCAATAATCAATTGCATTCCACTGGACACAGTGGGATTATTTGCATGACTATGGACAAGATTTATTTGTATGGTTGTTAGTTTTCTGCAACTAAAAATAACTTTAACACAATGAAAGATGGAGATAACCTAGAAGGGTACAGTAGACAGGACACTTTTTTTTTTTTTTTTTTGAGGTGGAGTATTGCTCTGTTGCCCAGCCTGGAGTGCAAGAGGTGCAATCTCGGCTCACTGCAATCTCTGCCTCCCAGGTTTAAGCGATTATCCTGTCTCAGCCTCCCAAGTAGCTGGGACTATAGGTGCCTGCCACCACACCCAGCTAATTTTTATATTTTTAGTAGAGACGTGGTTTTGCCATGTTTGTCAGTCTTGTCTCAAACTCCTGACTTCAAGTGATCCACCGGCTTTGGCCTTCCAAAGTGCTGGGATTACAGGCGTGAACCACCGCTCCTGGCTGCTTTTTGTTCTTAATTTTGCTGTTAAAATGGCCCCACCCATAGTGCCCAATCGTTGCTTAGTGTTCCTGAGCACCAGAAAGCTGCCATGTGCCTTATGGAGAACAGACGCGTATTCAATAAGCTTTGCTCCAGCATGAGTTACAATGATGTTGGCCATGAGTTCAACGTTAACGAATCAACAACCTGTATAACATAAGCTGTCTTTAAACACAAACACACAGAAAACAAGGCTAAGTACTGATCAGTTGTTGAAAATGTTGTGACCAGAGGCTTGCAAGAACCTAACCCTGTTTTTCCCTTGGGAGCAGTAGTTCAGTGTTTGCCAATCCAGTGCCCAGCAACTTCACAGAACAGAACTGCCTTGAATCATGAGAATCAGCTCTAATTGGAAAGAACTGCTTTGAGTGGCAGACCTGATGCAGTCCCTGAATTCTAAATTCCAAGACGTCCTAATTTGGACGTGTTGACGGACAGCGTCTACACCATTCTTGTGCAGGAGTCGTGACAGATGCGATGCAGGGCAGAGTAGCACTTGGTTCCCTAACACACATGTCCTCAATTTGATACGGTACAAGGGAGAACACTGTGGAGTCAGTGAAGGGGCTTCACAGACAACATGTTATTTGAGCCAACACTTAGTTCAAAAATAGAGGTGGCTCCAGAATCAACCCGGCTGTAAACAGCATCACAGTTGGCCCTTTAAAAAAAATCTATAGTTTACAAGGAAAGGAAAAAGAACTACAGGAATAGTAATGTAATGAATATTCAGGTATACAATACTGTGTCTAGATAGAGGAAACATCTCACATCCACAAGGAAGTGAGATTAGTGGCAGATCCAAACTGAAAAACCAGTGAACTGAACCTGCCCCCTAGTTCTTCAAATTGTCTACTTTAGGCTGGTCACAGTGACTCAAGCCTGTAATCCCAGCAGTTAGGGAGGCCGAGGTGGGTGGATCATGAGATCAAGAGATCGAGACCATCCTGGCCAACATAGTGAAACCCCATCTCTACTAAAAATACAAAAATTAGTTGGGCGTGGTGGTGCACGCCTGTAGTCCCAGCTGCTAGGGAGGCTGAGGCAGGAGAATTGCTGGAATCCGGGAGGTTGAGGTTGCAGTGAGCCAAAATTGTGACATTGCACTTCAGCCTAGGGACAGAGCAAGACTCCGTGTCAAAAAAATAAAATAAAATAAAATAAAATAACAAAGAAAAAGAAGAAGAAAAAGCTTGTCTACTTTAACATTCTGAGTAAAAGTATGGGCACCACCCCACAGTGGGTTCTCAATAAATCCTGATAATCTGAAAGTGCTACTGTCCCTCTATTTTTCCTTTTACCTCAATCTCATTTTAATAAGACACCTCTGCAGCCAAGAGGCAGTATGGCACAGTGGTTACGAGTTGGATTCGGGGGCAGAAAGATCTTTGCTGTTTAGCTTTTTTGTTTTGCTTTGTTTTTAGACAGAGTTTCACTCTTGTTGCCTAGGCTGGAGTGCAATGGCATGATCTCAGCTCACTGCAACCTCCACTTCCTGAGTTCAAGCAATTCTCCTGCCTCAGCCTCTCAAGTAGCTGGATTTACAGGCTACAGGACTACAGGACCACACCTGGCTAATTTTGTACTTTTAGTAGAGACAGGGTTTCATCATGTTGGTCAGGCTGGTCTCGAACTCCTGACCCCCGGTGATACACCTGCCTTGGCCTCCCAAAGTGCTGGGATTACAGGTGTGAGCCACCGCGCCCAGCCCTGCTGTTCAGCTTTAGGCAAGTTACATAACTAATCTATCTGTCTCAATTTCCACATTTGTAATCTGGGTACAGTAATAGTATTTAATGCACAAATTTGTTTGAGGATTGAGATCATGTGCTCCAAGCACTTAATAGGGTGCTTAGAATATAATACAGTAATTGTTCAACAAATGCTAACTAATACTATTATATATCTTTATAGCTGTCACTGACTTTTGCATTTAATAATATGATGATCTGCACGTGTACAGCAGCTGTTCATGTTTGAAGAACTTTATAAATAATTCTTCTAAAGAAAACCCTATGTGCTCATTTGCTTTGATTTGTTCAAATAGGGTAAATAAAACAGGCAACAGGCCCAGTATTGGTCAAAGAGCTTCCTGAAGTCTTCCTTAAGTCACCTGAGATGCACATTTTCACATTCAAGTGGAACAAAGCAATGCTTTACCTTCCTGTTTCAGCTCTCATACTGTAAATAAGCATCTTTTTTTTTTTTTTTTTTTTTGACTAGATCTTGCTGTGTTCCCCAAGCTGGAGTGCAGTGGTGAGATCAGGGCTCACAAAATCTTCCCACCTCAGCCTCCCAAGTAGCTAGGACTACAGGCGAGTACCACCACACCTGGCTAATTTTTTAAATTTGTAGAGATGAGGTCTCACTATGTTGCCCCAGCTGATCACGAACTGCTGAGTTCAAGGGACCCTCTTGCCTCAGCTTCCCAATGTACTGGGATTATAAGTGTGAACCATGGCTGAGTTTCTTTTTTATTGTTGATCTAGTGTCTTGGTTTTCACATAGTTGTGCTTTTTATTGGAAATTTCACTGTTTAAAATGGCCCCAAACTCAGTTGCTGAAGTCCCACAACTTTCTATCTCTCCTTCTTTGTGTCCTTTGTTTTTTTTCTTTTCTTTTTTTTTGAGATAGAATTGCACTCTTGTTGCCCAGGCTGGAATGCAGTGGTGCAATCTCTGCCTCCCAGGTTCAAGCTATTCTCCTGCCTCTGCCTCCCCAGTAGCTGGGATTACAGCTGCCCACCACCATGCCCAGATAATTTTTTGTATTTTTAGTAGAGATGGGGTTTCACCATATTGGCCAGGCTGGTCTCGAAATCCTGACCTCAGGTGATCCATCCGCCTTGGCCTCCCAAAGTGCTGGGATTACAGGATTACAGGTATGAGCCACCATGCCCGGCTTTGTGTCTTTTCTTATTTACTTTTTTCTTTCAGGGAATACATACTTCAATGTGACCTCTATTTGCTTTATTTGGTAATCAGATACCTTACAGCAAGGTACTTTTCTCTTTTTTTTTTTTTTTTTTTTTTGAGAGGGAGTTTGTTGCACAGACTGGAGTGCAATGGCGCGATCTCGGCTCACTGCAACCTCCGCCTCAAATATTCAAGTGATTCTCCTGCCTCAGCCTCCTGAGTAGCTGGGATTACAGGCGTGTGCCACCACGCCTGACTAATTTTGTATTTTTAGTAGAGATGGGGTTTCTCCATGTTGGTCAGGCTGATCTTGAACTCCTGACCTCAGGTGATCCACCTGCCTTGGTCTACCAAAATGCTACCAAATAGCTACAAAGCTATTCTCTGTGTATTTAAATTCTCCCATTTTAAGCAAAGAGCAAAAGTCCACAGCTCTCACTACCTTTTGTAAAAGTCTAAACCCATGAGGAGAAGATTTCGGGTGTCAATAACAGGAGAGAGGAGCAGCACCTTAGAGAGAACACAATGGGATGAGGAAGGGGAAATATTCTTCTGGATCCTGAAGAGGAGAGAGTGTTTTCTGCAAACCTGTCCCCCACCCCTCGTCAAATGAGCACCAGGAGGATGTGCCCCAGAGACAACAGAAAGGACTCCAGGCACAGGGCTCCCAGTCCCAGCCAAGATTCCCTTACCCACAAGTGACAAAGAAGCATCAGAGCCACAAGACTCGAAGGGACTTTGTGGGCCAGGACAATGGGAACTTCTGGTGTGGCAGATAATTAAAACCAAGTCAGCAACTCGGCCTTTGTCATTGTGAGACCTGGGTACATTTGGTGTGGGGAAAGTCCCAGCAATGACTGAAAATAAATCCTGGGCCCCCATCTCAGCAAGGTGAGGGGCCAGAAACCAAGTCCAAGATATCTGAAAGAAAGTAAAGAAGGACAGCTTTCCTGCATACAGAGTTTGTGAGCTGAGAGTTGTAAGGACCACACAACAAAAGGAAAGGACAGAGACTTGCTAAATGGGGATGGGAAGGAAAGAGAAATTATTACCCATAGCCAGTGGGTATAGTTACCTGGAAATTGAATTATTTTGGCCTAAGCATTATTAAATATTTCAAGGTGCTTAACTTTTCTTAAAAGTGGCCTTCAAGGCCAGGCGAGGTGGCTCACACCTGAAATCTCAATGCTTTGGAAGACTGAGGCAGGAAGATTGCTTGAGCCCAGGAGTTTGAGGCTGCAGTGAGCACCACTGCACTCCAGCCTGGGTGGTAGAACAATACCCTGTTGCTGCGGTAAACTGAGGAACGGAGAGACCAATATGAGAGAAACAGGAGGATTGTTTATTTTAGGTACGCATCGGCTCAGTAGATTCATATCCAAAAAACGGCATTAAACAAAGACAGAGCGGGGTTTTTATAAGTGGACTTACAATAAATAAAATAAAAGCAGTTACTCATATGATAGGTCACATAATCTATAGCATAGCCTAACTTGTGGCCTTGCATAGCCAGTGGCCTTGTAGCTGCATTGAAAGGAAAACAAGAACTGACTAAATACAGACATTTGTAAAACATAATCATGCTTAAGAAGCCTGGGAAAGGAGTAACAGTAAAATAATTTGTCTTTCTCCCTTTTTTTGTTCCTTCAGCCTTGCTCTGGAGGGCGGGTGTCTGGAGCCCATTCCTTTGACCTTGGCTTCTTAAACAGTGTTATTTTATAACTGTCCTTGAAGCGAGCTTGCTGCACTAGCAGAGGAACACTTGTTCTTTTCTTTTTAACCTTTGCCTTGCCTGTTACTTTTCTTAGAGTGAATGAATGCATATTTATTTTTAAATTTCTGCCTCAGTTTCCCCCTTGATGTCTTTTATAAAAGAAGTTTAATAGAAGACATTACTATTGCTTAGTTCTGCCTGTAGAGACAAGTTTTCTTCTTTAGACAAAGGTTGATTTTCACAGAGCCATTAGCTGACCGGTAGTTTCCCTAGTGTTATTGCCTCTATAGTTGATTGAAAGCTTCTAACAAGGAGAGGTAAGAGACAAAGGAGTATTAAGCAACTTCCTAGTATGGCCAGAACCACTCCTACTGAAGTCTTGAACCCTCCAAAAAACGAAAACCAGCCTCCAAAGAGAGACTCTGGAGACCACCCTTTCCAAGTTTCAACTGGAACATGGGCTAATTTTCTCATTCTTGCAGTTATTTCCATAATTGTCTTTCCATTGTCATCGATTTCTAGGCAGCAATTTGTTAGACTGAACTATCCACATACTCCTCCTTCCCAGGCTAGGAGGTAGTCTAAAGCTAATCTGTTCTGATAGATAGCATTCCTCATTTTACTGGCTTGCTGGACCAGATGGGTCCGGGTTCTCTTTTGGATAACATATACGAAGGTTGCTGGGTATGTGTGTACGTAGACATGTATGGGGTAACCTGCAGTCCACATGGGTAAGTCTGGCTTTATAATAGTGAAATTTACAGGATTACAGGTTTTTGCTTCACAATCTGGTTTCACTGGCATTTTGGAAAGTATAATTGACCTTTGTTGTGTGCTAGGGTGTCACGATATGCAATACCAACAATCTGTCTCTGGGGTCCTAGGGGAACAAGGTGGAGTTACTCTTGGCATGCATATATATTTGTAGTTATTTCTATAGTATCTTTCCAAAGGTAAGTTTCCACAGATGGGTGAGTCTTGATATGCTACCTGACAAGCATCAAAATACAGAGAAATAGGCCCTCAGTAAAAGGGAGGGACCCTGGTTTGGTTTAAGAGGGGACCTTCTTTTGACCCTGCATGAATTTCAAACCATTCACCAGTTGAAAACTTGGGGTCATTCATTTATGCAACCAACAGACACATGAAAAAATGCTCCTCATTACTGGTCATCAGAAAAATGCAAATCAAAACCACAATGAGATAACATCTCACACCAGTTAGAATGGTGATCATTAAAAAGTCAGGAAACAACAGGTGCTGGAGAGGATGTGGAGAAATAGGAACACTTTTACACTGTTGGTGGGACTGTAAACTAGTTCAACCATTGTGGAAGACAGTGTGGCAATTCCTCAAGGATCTAGAACTAGAAATACCATTTGACCCAGCAATCCCATTACTGGGTATATACCCAAAGGATTATAAATCATGCTACTATAAAGACACATGCACACGTATGTTTATTGCGGCACTATTCACAATAGCAAACACTTGGAGCCAACCCAAATATCCATCAATGATACACCAGATTAAGAAAATGTGACACATATACACCATGGGATACTATGCAGCCATAAAAAAGGATGAGTTCATGTCCTCTGTAGCAACATGGATGAAGCTGGAAACCATCGTTCTGAGCAAACTATCGCAAGAACAGAAAACCAAACACCACATGTTCTCACTCATAGGTGGGAATTGAACAATAAGAACACTTGGACACAGGGCAGGGAACATCACACACCAGGACCTGTCATGGGGTGGTGGGCGGGGGGGAGGGATAGCATTAAGGGAAATACCTAATGTAAATGACTAGTTAATGGGTGCAGCAAACCAACATGGCTCATGTGACAAACCTGCACGTTGTGCACATATACCCTAGAATTTAAAGTATAATTAAAAAAAAAAAAGAAAACTTGGGGTCATAACATACATAAGGTTGGTTATTTCCTGGGTCACACATTGAGTAGGTGGTCTGATTATAAGTGCAAGTTCCTAAGTGAGTCCCTGTACACTCATAGTAAGTATGGTACAATAGAGTTCTAGTTATACTGTTCCCTGACCAAGTAGTATGTGTACAGTGGGGACACCTTCTATAGGTGCTTCTTCTAGCATGGTTAAGGGGGGTAACAACAGCAAAACAATGTACAGCATATTCATATCCAGCAAAGACAAAAGAGGTCCTTACTTGGGGAAGGAGGTTGAGCACAGCGACAAAACAATAGTAAAACAGTTAGTATTACAGGAAAACTACTAGTCCTAAGATTTCTAACTATATTTATTTGCTTGATGAGTCCTCAAGCTTTAGCCCTGCATAAACTAGTCAGCTTCCAGTGTGTGACTAGAGCAAGGCTTGCTGTTTCCTCAAGCTTCAGCTGTGCATAGACTAGTCAGCCTCCGGAGTGACCAGAGCAGGGCTGTCGTCCTCAGCAGCAACGCTGTCTTGTCGCAGGATCAGCCGAGTCAAATGGTCTGTGTCCTGCTGGTTGGTTTACTTGTACCTGAGCTGCCGGTTTCAGCCAACTGTGGTGGATCCAAGGTATAACACCTGCAATTTTAACAGCAGTGGGAGTGGACAAGCTTACTGTATGGGGCCCATCCCACCATGGGTCTTAGGGAAGTCGGGTTCTACTTTTTAACTTAAACAACAGAGTCTCTAGGTTTAAAGGGGTGTCAGGTTTACAGGCATTTTTTCATGTACTTAATTATGAACACTTTGCATGGCTATTTCTAACGCCTGCATTTGCTTTCTGGTTTTTTGTTTTGTTTTGTTTTTGTTTTTGTTTTTCAGACGGAGTCTCGCTCTGTCGCCCAGGCTGGAGTGCTGTGGCCAGATCTCAGCTCACTGCAAGCTCCGCCTCCCGGGTTCACGCCATTCTCCTGCCTCAGCCTCCTGAGTAGCTGGGACTACAGGCGCCCGCCACCTCGCCCGGCTAATTTTTTTGTATTTTTTAGTAGAAACGGGGTTTCACCGTGTTAGCCAGGATGGTCTCGATCTCCTGACCTCGTGATCCGCCCGTCTCGGCCTCCCAAAGTGCTGGGATTACAGGCTTGAGCCACCGCGCCCGGCCATGCATTTGCTTTCTTAAAGTTAATCCCCTAGTTCCTGGAGGTCACCTTTAATTTGACCTATGATTTGGGGGTGGCCAACTGAACAAAATCTTATAGGGCAAATACCCAGTTTGTTTGGTTGGGGTGCACCTGACTCGGAGGAGGACCATAGGCGAAACCTGATCCTATCTCAGATGAGTTTCCTAGCAATATTTCTTCAGTAGCTGCTTGAGTATCCAGTTCATACGTTCCACTTTTCCTGAACTTTGCGGCCGATAGGCTGTGTGTAACTTCCGTTTGATTTTTAACAGTTTTGTTAAATCTCGCACTATTTCAGCTACAAATGCCGACCCATTGTCTGACTTTAAAGTTATAGGCAGTCCAAACCTGAGGATAATGCCTCTTCATAGTACTTTAGTCACTTCTCATGCTTTTTCTTTCCTGGTGGGGAAAGAAGCCTGAATCCATCCTGGAAAAGGTGCAAATAAACACTAGCATATACCAGTAGCCTCCGGCATGGGGCATTTTGGTAAAGTCTATAAGCCAGTCTCACAGGGCATGAAGGCATGGCTCCTTCTCCTGTTCAGTCTCCCAGAGGAGGGATTCTTTTTCTCCCCACCTTTGTAACTTTATATAGTGGCTTAGCCATCAGTGAGAAATTTGGAATCCAGACATGGCAGAATCCTGCTGCCTTCAACTTCTAATGTGACCATGGGCTCCTGGAGACCTAATGAAAAGGAGCCCGGTCTGTCCTAGTTCTCACATCCTTCAGCTCCTGCCAGCCCGATCAGAGCAGTATCTGGGTTTTCTAAGGTGCGGCAGCGCTTGGCCGATGACTTCTTTATACCACAACTTTTACCACTCTCTTTATTACCTTCTGGACATTTATCCTTCCAGGGTCCTTTCTTTTTGCATCTCGTATATTGATCTCTTTCTAGCCTTGTCGGGCTCTCAAATCCCTGGCTAACTTGACCCCTTCCCCATCCACGTCCGAGTCCACGTCCTCTCACATTGCTAATCTTTTTCTGTAAAGACTGCTGCCAACAGATTGGCATTTTTCGTAAGCCTTCGCTCTGCTTTCTTTTTCCTTCCTGAGTTCTCCTGCTCCTACAGCCTGTGGGGCCAGGCGATGACACAGGCCCCACCCCCACGCACGCACTGCCATCCGTCTTCTCTGTTTCTTTCCAATTTTCCTTTTTACTTTCTTCTTTCCTTTTTCACACTCACTCTTACTTTCTCCCTTCCTTCTCCTTTGCTATTTTCCCAGTGCCAGTCCCTGCCCCACTCTTTTTCAAGGTAGAGCCAGGCTGGGGAAAGGGACTTAACCCTTAGCGTGCCTAGCTGCTTGGTGCTCTGCTTGTTGCTTTTGCTCTTTCCCATTTGTTCCCTGGTCATGGTTAACATACACCGTGGTGGCCACTTTTATAAGCTGGGTGGCATTCATGCCTGCAGCTTCCACTTGATGTCACCCTGGGCTTGCCTTACAAATGCTGTGTTTACCACGTGCTGATTTTCAGCAGCCTCAGGGTCAAATGGGGTGTAAAACCAGGATGCTTCACAAAGTCTCTGATAAAACTGACTCAGGCTCTTGTCAGTTCCTTGAAGCACTTCTGAAATCGTCCTTATATTAACTGCTTTCTTTTTATTCGCTCTTATCCCTTGCAAAAGTGACCTTCTGGGTCTCAGCTGGGGCCTTGGTCTGGGAACCAACCCTGAGTGTAGGCTTGGGCATTCACTGTGTCTTCTGGTGCCTGGGCTTCTAGCCAGCGGAGAGCTGCCTATGTTGCTCTGCTGCACTCCTCGGTGTTAAATAATGTGAGGAGGAGCTGCCTGCAGTCTGGCCAGGTTGGATGGTGTGTCAGAAAGATGGACTGCTTCAGATCTATAAGAGGTTGGGGCTTCTCCGTGTAGGAGTGAGTATGGTGTTTTCAGTTTAAGAGATCAGTGGTTGAAAAGGCTAGTAGATGAAAGTCCACTTGCCCCCCTGGACCTGGCCTTGGTCATCATAATAAATGAGTTCTCGCATCTCCCTGAGATGCATTTGCATAGCTCAAGCATGGCCAGATCTGAGACGGCCTGTTTGACAATCTTGACTTCTTTCCCTGGTCTCTTGAGACTCCGATTGTCCCCTTTGGGGTGAAACTTGGGGAGTGCTAGCACCTGAATCTGGTTCCTGGAGGGCTGTTAGCCTTGGTAAAGGGGGCTAGGATGGGACATATGGAGGAAGAATCTCTGTTCCCTCTGGCAGCTCCTGCAAAACGGGCTTCTCTTGCTTTCTCTGGGACTTCCCTTTAACTCTGTGCCTGCAGGTGAAGCTGCTAAATAGGGCTGGATCCAGGCCGGTCTTGTCTGTGCTATATTTAACCATGAATCAATTTAAGGAAATTTGTCTGGGTACCCTGGCTGTCCTCCAACCCCTGTCACCACCTTAAATGCACAGTCAATTATTCCTACCTATAGTTCTTTCAGTCGGCCATCCCACACTAAAGGAAGGTCATTTTAATTCACAGAAAGTTCCCAACCTTTATGGGCTTAACTTAACTCCATAATCCCTTGCAAAACCTTTCTTAAATTTTTGTAACATGCACTCCAATGGAGTAAGTTTTGATGACTTTCCTCCCATTTCTCCCTTTACGGCGCAGCACAATCACTCTTGCACACTCACTCTTCCTCTCGTTTAGTCCAACTATACCATCTGCTATTATGAGAGTTTTCAGATGCTGCTTGGCTTTGGAGAGTTCTTTATTTCCACTACAACTCTGAGCTGTAGGGCAGCTCCTACTAGCCATACGCAGATCGCCACTTGTCTTAGTTGGCCCCACACTTTCTCAGAGCATACAGTCCATGCTAAGAGATCTGTGACTCCTGACTTTGTGGCTGATGAGTCTAATTAGGTCCCTCTATTCACACACTTTCACACTCCCAGTTCCTGTGTTCATAACTGGGGTGGCAAGCCACTCTTGCCCCCTCCAGTTTCCCAGTAGGAGTGGTGAGCCACTCTTGCCACCTCTAGTTTCCTAGATGACTTAGCAAGCCACTCTCGCCACCTCTAGTTTCCTAAGTGACTTAGCGAGCCACTCTCACCACCTCCAGCTTCCTAGTTGACTTAGAGAGCCACTCTCGCCACCTCCAGTATCCTAGTTGACTTAGTGAGCCACTCTTGCCACCTCCAGTATCCTAGTTGACTTAGTGAGCCACTCTTGCCACCTCCAGTTTCCTAGTTGACTTAGCGAGCCACTCTCACCACCTCCAGTTTCCTAGTTGGGATGGCGAGCCACTCTTGCCACCTCAAGTTTCCTAGTTGGGGTGGTGAGCCACTCTCACCACCTCCAGTTTCCTAGCCGACTTAGCGAGCCATTCTTGCATCCTGTGTCGGCTGTGGTGTGAGTTTCACCCAGATTGACGAGCCACTCCAGTTGCCCCAGCCTCTCTGGGTCAGACTATTCAGCACACCCGGGGAGGTGATCAGACTCCCCTTCCATCCCCATGGGACGGGCCCTAAAACCTTACTGCAGTGTCTGAAGCACACTATTTCTGAAATCATCCTGTAGCCCTTCTTTAGGTTTTGTTGTGCTGCTAGGTAGGGGCACAGGGTAATGGGAGAGCTGATCTTCCCTCTGGGCTAAAGTTCTCCCAGCAGCACCTGGGGTCACAGGTTTTCTGAGGCCCGGGGCTCCAACCCCTAGAGGCAAAGGAGACGGTAAACCTACCTTCTCGGGTCCTTTTGTGGTCGCCAAAAATGTTGTGGGAAACTGAGGACCAGAGAGACTGATAGGGAGAACAGGAGGATTGTTTATTTTAGGTACGCATCGGCTCAGCTTTTTGGATGTAAGTCCACTGAGCCAGTGCGTATCTAAAATCAACAATCCTCCTATTCTCCCTATCAGTCTCTCTGGTCCTCAGTTTCCTGCAACACTGTCTCAAACAAAAACAAAAACAAAAACAAGGCCAGATGTGGTGGCGCTTGCCTGTAATCACAGCACTTTGGGAGGCCAAGGCGGGTGGATCACCTGAGGTCTGGAGTTCAAGACCAGTCTGGTCAACACGGTGAAACCCCATCTCTATTAAAAATACAAAAATTAGCCAGGTGTGGTGGCACATGCCTGTACTTTCAGCTACTCGGAAGGCTGAGGCAGAGGAATCACTTGAACCTGGAGGCAGAGGTTGCAGTGAGCCAGTATCATGCCACTGCATTCCGGCCTGGGTGACAGAGCAAGACTCTGTCGCAAAACGAAACAGAACAAAAATGAAAACAAACAAAAAAAAGTGGTCTGCACAGGTAGGGATTATGAGAAAATCAAGAAAAAGCAATTTAAAAAAAAATTTTTTTTTAAGGCTGGTCAAGTGAGGCAGAGTAGTGGAGAAGGAACAAAGACATCTGTAACTGGCTGCGATCAGTTAGTTGTAAACACCACTGCAAGAAAAAACCATGTTACGTTCTTCTGTCAGTTAAAACTCAATGTTACATTCTTCTGTCAGTTAAAACTCAATGTCTGGGCTGGAAACAAAATTGACTTAAGAAGTGGAGGCTCCATTTCAGTGAAAAATGTAGAAAACAGCATTTTTAATAAACTACCCAACACCAGATTAACCAGATTAAAGGAAGACTCTATGGGAATTTTAATGTGGAGATTATTTTCTTCCCTTCTGCCTTATTTCTGACACAGAAGATTTTAATTAAAAGAAAGGAGATCACCAGGATGGTAATGAGATGATTATGCCAGACTAATTTTGACTCATCTTAATAACAACAACCTTAATAATACCATTACAGGTTTTAATCTCTAACGTTATTTTAAAAATAGAATCATATCCTAAAGGCAAACCCCCTCATTTTGGTGTTGGATTTTGTAGTCTAAATTCCATTATGATGATACTGACTTGTCTATTTCAATAAGTTAAACAAACATACACACACACACACACACACACACATACACACAAATTTCCCTGCCGCAAGAGACAAGCAAATTGAATTTATATCTACTTTCTCTGCACAAATTGAGCTGGAAAAGTGAGACATTATTCTTAGTGTGTATTGTCCATCAGGGATGGCAAATTTAAACAACTATGTATGTGCCAGGAGGGTCGAGTCAGTTTTATGCATTAGAGATCACCCACCCACTCCATCTAAGAGACTTTGATTCACTCTAGCAGATGGTAGACCTCTGACGGGATGAAGGCCCGGCTAGGCCTCCCAGTCTTTAAAAGTAAACTGGCTGGCCAGGTGCAGTGGCTCACACCTGTAATCCCAGCACTTTGGGAGGCCGAGGTGGGTGGATCACGAGGTCAGGAGATCAAGACCATCCTGGCCAACATGGTGAAACCCTGTCTCTACTAAAAATACAAAAATTAGCTGGGTGTGGTGGAGCACACCCGTAGTCCCAGCTACTCTGGAGGCTGAGGCAGGAGAATCGTTTGAGCCCGAGAGGCAGAGGTTGCAGTGGGCCGATATCTCACCACTGCACTCCAGCCTGGTGACAGAGTAGGACTCCATCTCAAAAAATTAAAAAAATAAAAATAAAAGGTAAGCTGGCCGTTCAGATTTTCAGTGTGAAAATTCTCAATTTGTAAATGTTTTCAACTAGCTCAAAAATGTTCAAAGCACTCTACTGGCCAAACCAAGCATCTCTTCCATGAATTGTCAGCCTGTAGTCCCTGTTATGTATTATATTAACATTATTGACAATTAGGAATGTTTAGATGCAATATGTTTCAAGCACACGTGTGCACGTGTGTGTGATTGCATAAGGGAGGAGGTTGTAGTTTGAATAAGGATAAAGAAAATAGAGGGAGGAGGACAATCAGATATAACAGATTTTGCTCTTATACCCTAAGCCTTTCAGAATTTATATTCATCCCTGCTCTATTTCTGCTTGGCCATAAAGCAAAACTCCCCGAGAAGCCCAGCACATACATTTTATTTGGAATGTGGTGCTGGATGTGACCTGATATCTGGCCCCTGTGGAGCGTGGATTAGTAACTGCCTAATTTTACTGGTGGTTTTCCCCTTGAGTGACCTCTCAGTTGTGACATCAATCTCCAAAGCTACTTGCAAGAACCACACCCTCCCAGAATCTTAGCTCAAGGAGCTCCACGTGGAGATTGTCACAGGTTTGTTTCTCATTTAGGCAGAATTCTCTTTCCACGGGCAAACATAAAATTCTTTAATCAGTACTTGATTACTTAAGTTACAGAGCTGGAAGGCAACTGAGACATCGAGGGTGAAAGTTTTAAGGAGGCTAGAATATTATTTTGTCATAAAATGGAATGAAGTTGGTGGGTGCAGCGGCTCATGCCTGTAATCCCAGCATTTTGGGAGGCCAAGGCATGTGGATCACCTGAGGTCAGAAGTTCGAGACCAGCTTGGCCAACATAATGAAACCCCATTTCTAACAAAAATAAAAAATATCATCTGGGTGTGGTGGCAGGCACCTGTAATCCTAGCTACTCGGGAGGATGAGGCAGGAGAATCGCTCGAACCTGGGAGGCAGAGGTTGCAGTGAGCCAAAATTGCATCACTGCACTCAAGCCTGGGCAACAAGAGCAAAACTTCATCTAAAAAAAAAAAAAAAAAAAAAGGAACAAAGTACTGGTTCATGCTGCAACATAGATGAGCCGCAAAAACATCTATGAAGAAGACAGTTAAACAAGACTACATATGATATGATCCTACTTATATGAAATGTTCTGAATAGGTAAATCCAGAGACAGAAAAGAGGCCAGGCATGGTTAACCCCAGGAGTTTGGGAAGCCAAGGCGAGAGGATTGTTTGAGGCCAGGAGTGTGAGAACATTCTGGGCAACATAGTGAGACACTGTCTCTATTAAGAAAAGAAAGAGAGATAGAAAATAGATTCGTGGTGGCTCAAGACTTTGGGGGGCAGAGGCAAGGGGCACCAATGAGGAATGGCTGTTAAAAGGATTTATTTTGGGAGTGATGAAAGAGTTCTAAAATTGATTGCGATGATAGTTGTACAACTCCGAATAGACTAAAAATCACTGAATTGTACACTTTAGATTGATGAATTGTATGGTGTGTGGATTATGTCTTAATGAAGCTGTTATAAAAATAAACAAATAATGGAGACGAGACAACAACTGAAAGTAGCTGTTCTGGGACCCCAAAAAAAAATTTAAGGAGGCATCATTCCCAGGAATGAAATCTGCACTGTGCAATCCTAAAATTCATGCCTCCTTAGTGCTTGGTTTGCCTCACTGTAGTCGGTGGCCAGTCATGAAGAGTTATTTTAATCCTTAGTTCAGATTCACATGAACCAGTGTTAACCAAGCATCTACCACTGGCTCACCATTGGGTTCTATTTAGTTTTTCTCTTTCCTACACATCTACATTCACTGATACACTCCACAAAACAGCACCTACTTCATGCCAGATCTCAGCTACTCAGATAAAAATAAGACCCCTGACTCTTGACCTAACTTAGAGTCTGGTAGAGGGTGGGGATTTGGGGGTGGGAGTCTTAGCATTTTTTGTGTCATGAACATCTTTGGATCACTTCGCAGATTCTGTTTTAAATCATACATAAATAATTGAATATGATAATTTACTATCAAACTTTTAAAAAACAGAAAATTTCCTAACAATTGGACTGAAACTGCAAATCTGAGAAAAATGCCTTTTTTTTTTTTTTTCTGAGACAGAGTCTCGCTGTGTCACCCAGGCTGGAGTGCAGTGGCGAAATCTCGGCTCACTGCAACCTCGGCCTCCTGGGTTCAACCAATTCTTGTGTCTCAGCCACCCAAGTAGCTGGCATTACAGGCATGCACCACCATGCCCCGATACTTTTTGTATTTTTAGTAGAGACAAGGTTGCACCATGTTGGCCAGGCTGGTCTCGAACTTCTGGCCTCAAGTGATCTGCCCACCTCGGCCTCCCAAAGTGCTAGGATTACAGGTCTGAGCCACCATGCCCGGCCTAGAATAATGCTTTGAAATACACAAAACACAGAAGATTGTACAGGAAACTATACTGAAATACAGGTATTCCAACATGAACAAATTGTGATGTAATAGCTTAAATGCTTGTTTATTAATGTCTTAGATAAGAAGATCTACCAGCACGTTTAATAACTACTATACTTCTGAATTTGAGATGAGGGAGTTCAACACTTGTAATAAGGTATGAAAATATATATGATTTCCATGATGACAAAGACATAGGCAGCATTAATACAGTCATGGTCTGTGGCCCCCATTCAATGTTAATTTCAAGGAGAAGTTAGTGAAAAACCATTCAAGAACCCAGAGACCTCTTGAGGTCTGTCTGAGGCTGGGCACAGTGGCTCATGCCTGTAATCCCACCGCTTTGGGAGGCCAAGGTGTGTGGGTCACAAGGTCGAGAGATCAAGACCATCCTGGCCAACATGGTGAAACCCTGTCTGTACTAAAAACACAAAAATTAGCTGGGCTTGGTGTCACATGCCTGTAGTCCCAGCTACTCAGGAGGCTGAAGCAGGAGAATCGCTTGAACCCGGGAGGCAGAGGTTTCAGTGAGTCGAGATCTTGCCACTGTGCTCTAGCCTGGCAACACAGCGAGACTCTGTCACAAAAAAGAAAAAAAAAAAGTAAAAAAAGAAACTTCTGGTAGGCTGGGAGCAGTGGCTCATACCTGTAATCCCAGAACTTTGAGAGGCCGAGCCGGGCAGATCACCTGAGGTCAGGAGTTTGAGACCAGCCTGGCCAACATGGCGAAACCCCGTCTCTACTAAAAATACAAAAAAATTAGCCGCGTGTGGTGGGACATGCCTGTAGTCCCAGCTACTCAGGAGGCTGAGGCAGGAGAATCACTTGAACTTGGACGGCAGAGGTTGCAGTGAGCTGAGATCACACCACAGCACTCTGGCCTGGGTGACAGAGCGAGACGCCATCTCAATTAAAAAAAAAAAAAAAAAAAAAAAAAGAAAGGAAACTTCTGTTAGTAGGGAAACCACATGGCAGGCAGTGCCAATACAGTGTAGGGGCAGTTCAGCAGCCGGGGTTACAGAACTCCTCTACCCGGCTTAATTAACCGTATGACTAGCACAATTTTGGAGTCTTGGTTTCCTCAACTACATATTTTTAATTTTTTTTAACGTTTCTTTAGTTTCGGGGTACATGTGAAGGTTACATAAGTAAACTCGTGTCACGGTGGGGTGGGTCTGTGGTAGTTCATTTCATCGCCCATGTATTAATCCCAGTACCCAATAGTTATCTTTTCTGCTCCTCTCCCTCCTCCCACCCTCCACCCTCCAGTAGATCCCAGCACCTGTTGCTTCCTTCTCAGGGTTCGTAAGTGCTTATTTATCTCCCGCTTATGAGATCACGCAGTGTTTGGTTTTCTGTTCCTGTTAGCTTGCTAAGGATAGCAGCCCCCTGTCCTATCCACATTCCCACAAAAGACATGATCTTGTTCTTTTTTTGTGGTTGCATATTTTTAAAATTTTTATTTATTTTTTCAGACACAGGGTCTTACTCTGTCACCCAGGCTGGGGTGCAGTGGCATGATCATAGCTCACTGAATCCTCAAACTCCTGAACTCGTGCTCCTCCTGCCCCAGCCTCCTGAGTAGTTGCGACTAGAGGTGTGTACCACCATGCCCAGCTAAGTTTTTAAAATTTTTTATAGATCATGCAGCTGCACTCCAGCGTGGGTGACACAGCAAGACTCTATCTCCAAAAACCAAATAAATAAAAATTTTTTTAAATAGAGATGAGGTGTTGTCCAGACTGGACTCAAACTCCTGGAGTCGGCCTTCTAAAGTGCTGGGATTACTGGTGTGAACTACTGCATCTAGTCTCAACTGTAAAGAGGAGATGATGATAGTGACTGTGACATCTCAAAGGGCTGTTGTAAAGAAAACACACGAAATGCTTAGCACAATGCCTGACACATAGATACGTTAGTGTCAATTAGGAGCTTCTGGTATCCCGGGAAGCAGTTTTTGTTCACAGAAATAGCCATCCAGCCATTTTAAGGTTTTTTTGTTTTTAATTAATATTCATGCCTGTAATGCTAACACTTCAGGAAAGTGAAGCAGAAGGATCACTTGAGGTCAGGAGTTTGGGACCAGCCGGGGCAACAGCGTGAGACTCCATCTCTAAAAAAAAAAAAAAAAGTTACAGGTGCGTGTGGTGTTTATGCCCTGTAGTCCTAGCGGGTCCAGAATTGGTTCCTTCCAGTTGGCTCTTGGTCTCACTGACTTCAAGAATCAAGCCATGGACCCTCGCCGTGAGTGTTACACTTCTTTTTGTGTGTGTGTGTTTTTTAGTAGAGACGGGGTTTCACCGTGTTAGCCAGGATGGTCTCCATCTCCTGACCTCGTGATCCGCCTGTCTCGGCCTCCCAAAGTGCTGGGATTACAGGTTTGAGCCACCGCGCCCGGCCTAGTGTTACACTTCTTAAAGATGGTGTGCCCATAGTTTATTCCTTCAGATGGTCAGATGTGGCCGGAGTTTCTTCCTTCTGGTGGGTTCGTGGTCCCACTGACTTCAAGAGGCAAGCTGCAGACCTTCACGGTGAGTGTTACAGCTCACAAAGGGGGCGCATCCGGAGTTGTTCCTTCTTCCCGGTGGGTGGGTTCGTGGTTTCGCCGACTTCAGGAGCAAAGGTGCATATCTTCACAGTGAGTGTCACAGCTCATAAACATGATGTTTCCAGAGTTGTTTGTTACTCCTTGTGGGTTGGTGGTCTCCCTGACTTCAGGAGTGAAGCTGCAGACCTTGGGTTCATGGTCTCGCTGACTGCAGGAAAGAAGCTACAGACCTTCATGGTGAGCGTTACAACTCATAAATGCAGTGTGGACCAAAAGAGTGATTGAGCAGCAAAATTTACTGCACAGAACAAAAGAACAAAGCCACCACACCACAATAAAAAATCTGAGCAGCTTGCCTCTGCTGGCCCGGATGGCCACATTTTATTCCCTTATTTGGCCCCACCCACATCCTGCTGATTGGTCCATTTTACAGAGTGCTGATTGGTGCGTTTTTTACAGAGTGATGATTGGTGCATTTACAAACCTTTAGCTAGACACAGAGTGCTGATTGGTGTGTTTACAATCCTTTAGCTAGGCAGAAAAGTTCCCCAAGTCCCCACACGACTCAGAAATCAAGCTGGCTTCACCTCTCACTGGCTACTCTGGAGGCTGGGGTGGGAGGATCAGTTCAGCCCAGGGGTCCAAGGTTGCAGTGTGCTATGATTGTGGTACTGTATTCCAGCCTGGGCAACAGAGCGAGACCCTGCTTCTAAAAAAATACACAAATAAATAAAAATTACTATTCCATTTTAGCAAAAATATAAATTTAAAAACTTGTTTCTTTGTTAAGTTTATACAGTCTACTTAAAATTTTTATTCTAATTCTAGTAAATTATCATAATCAACTTTAAGGGGCTTTTGAATAACACTTGGTCCCACTTACAAACTTAAATACTTTCACATATGTTAAGCTGCATTTATAAATACAATCAAATAGATTTCCTTTTTAAAACTTTTTCTTTTTTTTTTTTGAGACAGGGTCTTGTTCTGTCACCCAGGTTGGAGTGCAGTGATGCAATCTTGGCTCACTGCAGCCTCAACCTCCTGGGTTCAAGTGATCCTCCAGCCTCAGCCTCCTGAGTAGCTGGGACTTGTCACAGGCACATGCCACCATGCCTGGTTAATTTTTGTATTTTATGTAGAGACAGGGTTTTGCCTTGTTGCCCAGGCTAGTCTCAGACTCCTGAGCTCAAGTGATCCACCTGCCTTGGCCTCCCAAAGTGGTGGGATTACAGGCGTGAGCCACACTGACCGGCCTAAAACTTCCAATAGTCTCGCTCCTTGCTACTCAATCTGTGGTCCCCGGAACCTCTGCTTCATCCAGGCATTTGTCAGAAGTGTAAAACCTTGGGCCCCAGCCTAGATGTACTGAAGCAGAATCTGCATTTTTCACAAAATCCCCAGGGATTATTATGCAAAGTAAAGCAGTAAACTAGCCAACAGGCAGAGCTTTCCGAAGTAATTTAACAACTTTATTATAAATACTCTAAACGTTCCAACAATCTACACAAACTTAATACACTTCACCTTGCCTTCATATGTTTAAGTCAATTAGGCAAACATACATTTCGAATTAGTAATAGAAGGCTGCTCTATTAACCCAACGGGACAAATTTTGTCAAATATTACAAGTGCACGAAATATCACGTATTTTCAAATTCTTTTTTCTTTTTATTTTTCCATAAGTTATTGGGGTACAGGTGGTATTTGGTTACATGAATAAGTTCTTTAGTGGTGTTTTGTGAGATTTCGGTGCACCCATCACCTGAGCAGTATCACTGCACCATATTTGTAATCTTTTATCCCTCCCCCACTCACTCTTCCCCCCAAGTTCCCAAAGTCCATTGTATCATTCTTATGCCTTTGTGTCCTCATAGCTTAGTTCCCATATATCAGTGAGAACGTATGATGTTTGGTTTTCCATTCCTGAGTTATTTCACTTAGAATAATAGTCTCCAATCTCATGCAGGTCACTGCAAATGCTGTCAATCAATTCCTTTTTATAGCTGAGTAGTATTCCATCATATATATATATATATATATATATGCATACACACACATATATACCACAGTTTCTTTATCCACTTGTCGATTGATGGGCATTTGGGTTGGTTCCACGATTTTGCAGTTGTGAATTGTGCTGCTATAAACATGTGTGTGCAAATATCTTTTTTGAATAATGACTTATTTTCCTCTGGGTAGATATCCAGTAGTGAGATTGCTGGATCAAATAGTTCTGCTTGTAATTATTTAAGGAATCTCCACACTATTTTCCATAGTGGTTGTGCTAGTTTACATTCCCACCAGCAGTGTAGAAGTGTTTCATGTTCACCGCATCCACACCAACATCTACTTTTTTCTTTTTAAGATGGAGTCTCACACTGTCACACAGGTTGGAGTGCAGTGACGTGGTCTCTGCTCACTGTAACTCTGCCTCCCGGGTTCAAGCAATTCTCTGGCCTCCCGAGTAGCTGAGACTACAGGCGTGTGCCACCACACCCAGCTACTTTTTATATTTTTAGTAGAGATGGGGTTTCACCATGTTAACCAGGATGGTCTCGATCTCCTGACTTTGTGATCCGCCCGCCTTGGCCTTCCAAAGTGCTGGGATTACAGGTGCAAGCCATCATGCCTGGCCACCAACATCTAATGTTTTTTGATTTTTTGACTATGACCATTCTTGCAGGAATAAGGTGGTATTGCATTGTGGTTTTGATTTGCATTTCCCCAATCATTAGTGATGTTGAGCATTTTTTCATATGTTCATTGTCCACTTGTATATCTGGTTTTGAGAATTGTCTATTCATGCCCTTTTAGACGACTTTTTGATGGGATTGTTTTGTTCTTACTGATTTGCTTGAGTTTGTTGTAGATTCTGGATATTAGTCTATTGTCAGATGTATAGATTGTGAAGATTTTCTCCTGCTTTGTGGGTTGTCTGTTTACTCTGTTGACTGTTCCTTTTGCCAAGCTCTTTAGTTTAATTAGGTCCCAGCTATTATCTTTGTTTTTTATTGCATTTGCTTTAGGGTTATTGGTCACGAAATCCTTGCTAATGTCTAGAAGGGTTTTTCCAATATTATCTTCTATAATTTTTATAGTTGCAGGTCTTAGGTTCAAGTCCTTAATCCATCTTCTTTTTTTTTTTTTTTTTGAGATGGAGTCTCACTCTGTCACCCAGGCTGGAGTGCAGTGGCCCAATCTTGGCTCACTGCAACCTCCACCTCCTGGGTTCAAGCAATTATCCCACCTCAGCTTCCTGAGTAGCTGGGATTACAGACCCGTGTCACCATGCCCAGCTAATTTTTGTATTTTTAGTGGAGACGGGGTTTCACCATGTTGCCCAGGCTGGTCTCAAACTCCTGACCTCAGGCGACCTGCCTGCCTCAGCCTCCCTAAGTGTTGGGATTACAGGCGTGAGCCACCTCACCTGGCCCCTTAATCCATGTTGAGTTGATTTTTGTATAAAGTGAGAGATAAGGATCCAGTTTCATTCTCCTACATGTGGTTAGCCAATTATCCCAGCACCATTTGTGAAAAGGGTGTCCTTTTTCCAGTTTATGTTTTAGTTTGCTTTGTTGAAGATCACTAGGTATTTAGGTTTATTTCTGGGTTCTTTATTCTGTTCTGCTGGTCTATGTGCCCATTTTTATACCAGTACCATGCTGTTTTGGTCACTATGGCCTTATAGTATAGTTTGAAATCAGGTAGCGTGATGCCTCCAGATTTGTTCTTATCCCCTTAATATTAAATACTATAATTTTGAATTTCAAAAAGCCTTTAATACTTAACTTTATTTCTGGGTTTTGAGAGATACTCATTTACTAAAAATAAACCATTTTATCACTTCACATAATTTTAGTTCACTGGTTAATTCTACTAAATATTTAAAAAACGAATCCCACGCCTACACAAGCGCTCAGAAAACACAGCATGGAACATTTCCCAACTAATTCTATGAGGCCACTCTTACCCTGATAAAAGCATCAAAAGAAAAGAAAACTACAGACTAATGTCCCTTATGAGCTCAGATGCACAAATCCTTAACAAAATGTTAGCAAATAGGATCCATCAATACAAAAAAGGATTATGCACTGTGACTAAGTAGAATTTATCCCACATAATTTTGGAGGTTATCTTCCCATGTAATTTTGGGGATAACCTTCCCCTCCCATAATATAATGTTAACAAATTGAATTCTGGGTATCACTTACAGCTTTGTCTAGGCAGTGAGAACTTTAACATAAAGTCATCATACTGATGGGAAACTATTATTGTTAGTATTAGCGTAATGAGAAGCAAAAATATGTACAAGATGCACAGGATGTTGAAAGGAGTCTCAGTTGGTGTGGGAGTGAAACTGTCCTATGCATTCTTCTTGCCTGCTGCATAGATAGAGCCAATTTACTGAGACAGCGTTACTGCAATACAGAAAGAGTTTAATAAGTGCAGAGCCAGCTAACAGGAGACTGGAGTTTTATTACTCAAATCAGTCTCCCCAAAAATTCAGAGAGTAGGCTTTTTAAAGGATAATTTCGTGGGCAGGAACTAGGGAGTGGGGAGTGCTGATTGGTCGGGTGAGGGATGAAATAATAGGCTGTTGAAGTAGGTTTTTCTTGCTGTCTTCTGTTTCTGAGTGTGGTCACAGAACTAGCTGAGCCAGTTTGCTGGTCAGGGTGGTGCCAGGTGGTCCATCAGAATGGGGGGACTGACTGAAACATATCTCTAACACCAATCTTAGGTTTTCAATAGTGATGTTAATCATAGGAGCAACTTGGGGAGGTTAGGAATCTTGTGGCCTCTGGCTACACAATGCCCCAGCCACGATTTGTAATCTTGTAGCTACTTTGTTAGTTTTACAAAGGTGGGCTGGTCCCCAAGCCTGGAGGGGGTTTGTTTTGGGAACGTGCTGTTCTCATCTTTGTTTCAAAGTTAAACCATAAACTCAATTCCTCCCATAGTTAGCTCAGCCAACACCCAGGAATGAACAAGGACACCTTGGAGGTTAAAAGCAAGATGGAGTCAGTTAGGTCAGATTTCTTTCATTGTTGTCATTTTATTATGTCAGATTTTTCTCACTGTGGTAATTTTTGCAAAGCCGGTTTTAGAAGAATCAGGGACTCAGGCTGATTCTAACAGGAGTATGATTTTGTGTCAGAGAAGAGGGCAGTTATAGTGGAATGTTCCAGAGGGAGAAGGAATGGAATGTGTAAAATGAACTTCTGTCTATTCTAATAGAAGGAGGACTGGCCAGAAAGAAGGAGGACCAGCGGGAAACAGCAAGGACAACCTACAGAAGCTTCTCCTTTAAGACCCTTATGAAACAATGAATAAAGCGCTCACCCACGCTGGCAGATACTTAACAAGGTCAGTTTCTCTTCCCTTTAAGGAGAATAATTTAAAAATAATCATACCATCTAGTAATTATATTTTACTTCTATTTTATCTGTAAAAGATCAGAATTAGGTTTCCTTTCAGTACTTCGCAAATAAGCAGCACATCTGGCCAGCTCCCAAGAATTTGTCAAGGGTCCTAAACATTGCACGGGCTGGACTAATTGTGGCTACTCTCATTCTCTCTCTGATAAATTTCATTTCCTTCCCTGAGACTTCACGAACTTCCTCTGGGGTATAGTTAATGAGAGCATGTGGGATGGGCTGAGACCTTTATCATCTTCAGACATTTGTGTTAAATTGAATATTGTGATGTATCTTTTATGGTCAGCCTTATATGCTAGCTCAGGGAGGACAGTTGCTAGCTCAGTTTGAGGCTGCAGAAAAATGGAAGAGAATGAAAGATGATTCTTGCCTTTGTGCAGTTAGCATTCTAGTTTGAAAATACAAAACATAATGCACATAATGTAACATGTGACTACAAATCTGTAACTACCGTGCATTGAGCAACTACTATGGGACAGACATTGTGCTTACATAAATGCACACACTTTAATTCTCACAAAAACCAGGGAGGAGATAGGGTTAACCTCCTCCTGTCCCGCCCCTTTTATGAGAAAACTGAGACTTAGAGAAATTGGCTCCTCAAAGGTCACCTTACTAGAAAGTGGTGGAACCAGGTTTTGAACTCAGGCAAAGAGATATTCCAGGACAAAAGAAGCTTCAGTGAAGAGTTGTAGTAAGTTCTAAGGACTGAGAAATTTATATTGAATTTTTCTGCGACCTTGGGCGAGTTATTTAATTTGTAGAAGCCTCATTTTTCCTTATCTGTGAAGTGGCTCTTTCTTCATTAGGTTGTTCTGAGAGTGAATGAGATGATGCATTAAGCCCGGCAGCACATTCCGAGTGTATAATAACATTCCGAGTGTATAACAAAGGCTCAGTAAGGTCAATAAGTGAATTAATGAACTCACATCACTGGTAACCCCCAGAGGGGACTCAGCCTCCACTGTTTTTCTTAAACAAAAATACTGATATCCAGGCTGGGCGCGGTGGCTCACACCAGTAGTCCCAACACTGGGAAGCTGAGGCAGGAGGATTACTTGAGCCCAGTAGTTCAAGACCAGCCTGGGCAACACAGTGAGACCTTGTCTCTTAACAAGTACAAAGGGAATCATGGCCTCAACAATCCCAGTACAGCTCAACAGTTAACTGCCCATGCTCTTTTCCTTAATGCTGTACAACCTCCCTGGGGTTTCTGGTTCTTTGGCAAGTGAGAGGCGCGCCCCTCAGCACGGGGTGAGCACACCGGGCTTGAATTTTAAAAAGGGGGAAGCCACGGGGCACAGTGGCTCACGCCTGTAATCCCAGAACTTTGGGAGGCCGAGGCAGGCGGATCACTTGAGGTCAGAGTTCGAGACCACCCTGGGCAATATGGTGAAACCCTCATCTCTAGGAAATAATTTCTAAAATAAGCCGGGTGTGGAGGCGTGCGCCTGTACTTGGGGAGGCTGAGGCGTGAGAATCGTTTGGGCCCAGGGGGTCGAGGCTGCGATGAGCGGTGATCGCGCCACTGCACTCCAGCCTCAGCGACAGTGAGAGACTCTGTCTCCAAAAAAAAAAAAAAAAGAAGAAGAAGTAAAAGCTCTCGGAGCGACTTTTCCCTTGGATGAGGCAGGCACACGCTAAGTCCCCTCCCCATCGGGGACCTTGGGGACAAACAGGACAGTGCGCATTTTCCTCCCCCGTCCTCGTTCGGTCACTGCCACGGGCTGTACACCGGCGGGGGAAGGACGGGGGCGGGGACGCGAGGAGGAAAGGCTAACCAGCCTGCCTCTCAGCCCCTGCCCTAGACGGAGGCGGTGCCCGGGGCGGGCCAAGCGTGACCGCGGGTCGGCGGGGCGGGTTTAAGAGCGCGGCGTGCGCGCCCGGCCCGCGCCAGCTCCCGGCCGCGGCACAGCAGCCCCGGCGCCCCCCGCGCCGCCGCCCCGCCGTCGCCGCCGCAGCCAGGAGCAGCCGCACCATGCCCCGCATAGATGCGGACCTCAAGCTCGACTTCAAGGATGTCCTGCTCCGACCTAAGCGGAGCAGCCTCAAGAGCCGAGCCGAGGTGGGGGCCGTTCGGAAGTCGCAGCGGGGCTGGGATTTTTTTTTTCCGGGTGGCGCGGGGCAAGTGGGTGGAAGGGGGTGGCACGGAGTTACCCTGCCTGCTTTGGTGTTTGAGGCTGGGGCGCTGCATCCCTGTTCCCCCGCCCCAGCACCTGCCGGGACGTGAGGTGTCTTTAAGGGCGGTGAAACGGGGGCTCTTGAAAATCTCTACACGTCGGTCCCGTTAGGTGGCCTAGGGGAAGTTCACAGTGAAACTCGACCACAGATGAATAGAGATCCAGTGGCCAGTTGGTTTAGAAGGAATGGGGGTACGAGGGCGCATATAGCAAGAAAAGGAAACTGGAGCTAGGGGAGAGGGGACGAGAAAAACAACTGCAGATCCCGGTGATTTTTGGCAGCGTCTCCTAGTGCTGAGAATTGCTGCTGCTTTCGCTTCAGGTCCGGGGTGGAATTTAGTGAATGCGTCTGAAAAAAACAGGAGAACCCAGGGCACAAGTTCAGTGTTTCCTTTCGGAGTTTGGCGGCCTTGCTGGAGACTCTGCGGTACTGGACAGTCCGCGGTCCCAGCCTAGCCCTGGAGAAGCGGAAAGCTTTGGGGTGGGAGAGGTGGGGGCGAATTGGAAGCCTCGGGCATTTCCCTGGTTCTGCCTGGATGTACTCAAATCCTAAGAACAGGTGGAGACCGGACTGGAAATAGCCTGGAGCTAGGGGAAGGGAGGTCAGCCCGTGAAGGATAAACTAGTTGCACTGAAAGGCAGAGTCCCCCGGGGTGGTGTGCGCTGGTGACTGTGGCTTTGCTGAGAGCTGGAGAGGAAGGTGAGGAAACTGGACACGGCTGAAGGCTGAGCCTCCACTAGGAGGCTGGGCCAACCTGCACAGCTCCGTCCGTCCAGCTCCACAAGCAAGACCATAAATAAATCCCCTCAGCAAAGAAGTCCGCTGCCCACTCCGGTGACAGGCCTAACTGCAGTGCCTGGGGCTGCCAGCCGAGGGCTTGCTTGGATTGGGGAAGCCTCCGCGTTAGCCAATGACTAAACCAAGTGGCCTTCCATAAGCGGCAGCATTGGCTGGCTGGAGCCCGGCAGGGCTGGAGGAGGTGAGGGAGGAATGATTAAAGCTTATCACCCCAGATTGGGTGACCCTGTGCGTGTCCCTCATGACCTTTCAGGTGCTAAAGAGGGGGCCTCTCATGGAACAAAAACAGTTTGGAGGGCAGGCCTGGGCCTCTGGAAGCATGAGCTGTAGCCAGTACCTAAGGCAAGACCAAGATGAAATACGGGGATTCTGGATATGCTAATAATTTGGTGGCCTCAATATTCTTTAAATATTCAAAATGTATTTAGAAGAGAGAAACTTATTTTTCAGAAAATTGGATGTTCAAAACAAAGATATGCTTATTTTCTGAACCAGAAAACATGTTGGGAAGGTAAAATATTGAACATAAATGTAATAGGGCCAGGCACAGTGGCTCACACCTGTAATCCCAGCACTTTAGGAGGCTGAGGTGGAAGGATTGCTTGAGGCCAGGAGTTTGAGACCAGCCTAGGCAACATAGCAAGACCTCAGCTCTACAAAAATTTAAAAAATCAGCCAGGGCAGTTGTGCACACCTGTAGTCCCAGCTACTTGGAAGGCTGAAGCGGGAGGATGGCTTGAGCCCAGGAGTTGGAGATTACAACAGAAGTTTAAAAAATTAGAGCAATGGTGCACACCTATAGTCCCAGCTACTTGGAAGGCTGAGGCGGGAGGATGGCTTGAGCCCAGGAGTTGGAGATTACAACAGAAATTTAAAAAATTAAAGCAATGGTGCACACCTGTAGTCCCAGCTACTTGGAAGGCTGAGGCGGGAGGATGGCTTGAGCCCAGGAGTTGGAGGTTACAACAGAAATTTAAAAAATTAGAGCAATGGTGCACACCTGTAGTCCCAGCTACTTGGAAGGCTGAGGCGGGAGGATGGCTTGAGCCCAGGAGTTGGAGGTTACAGTGAGCTATGATGGTGCCACTGCACTTCAGCCTGGACAACCCTGTCTCTAAAGCTAAAATGAAATTTATGTAATAGAATGAATTACTCCTTCTCAGAGAATACTATCACATCATGCGACAATGTCATGTAACACTTGGCTTTACAGTTTGGGCAGATTGTAACTACTAATGTTCCAGTTTGGGATGGCACCTTTGCAATCTTCATGTACACATTGCAGTGAGAACTCAGTGCCCTTGAGATGTCTTTTTTATATTTTCACGTTCGTGGGAGTTTGTCAGCCACGGGCCTGGAGACTGAAGTTAACCAGCATTGCGTTTCTAATCGGTTGCCATGATGGTTTAGCTCCCTGGTGCGTGAGGCTATTGCCTGGCCGACCACCCCCATGATCTGACTTTACTTGCCTCAGTGGCGTTGAGGGATCTAGTTAGGCCTCCCTAATCCCCTCTCAATGTTTTCTCAGTTCGCTTGTTGATGCCTGAAATTTTTCATAGGCAGATAAAAACTTTTCCTTGCACAATCAGAAGCTCAAAATGTGTGCATCCTGGCAGAAGTAATATCTGGAGGCAAACTGGAAACTGAACGGTAGATGACCGACATTGAGCCTAACCGGATTTGTGTGGAGCCAGGAAAGAGAACGTACACCCTGGGAGTAGAGTCTGGCTGGGGGAGGAGGGTTTTGACAGCTGATGATGGGCTTATCCTCGTGACAGTTTTGCTAAGGGCCAGGCCCAGCAATGGATCGTCAGGCTGTAAGCAGGAAACGGACAGTAAGAGTGATCTCCCCCTCAGAAGCTTCAGGACTCCTGCAAGGACATTTCCACCAGCCTCCCATAAATGAACATGAATGAAATGAATCTGAGCTCACCTCTGAGAGGCAAAGAATACAGGTAGCAGTGGCCCAGGTGGCTTTAGCCTGGATTCTCCAGAGAGGCATTCATCTCTCAAATGTCTAGTCCCTGGCATGGAAGAATAAAGCTCCACAGGGTCATGTGGGGACATTTGGATAATCTTTTTCTGAGAAAAAGATGAGTTTGTGGATTGAGACAAGACCTTTGTTTTCATCTGATATGCTGGGGAGCCTGCATTCTCCCTGAGTGTTTCCTTCCTTAGAACCCATTTCTGGCTTAAACATTCTACCCTAGTCCTTAAGCTAGTAAGAATGTGCAGTGGTGTCATCTTGGCTCACCACAACCTCTGCCTCCCGGGTTCAAGCTATTCTGCTGCCTCAGCCTCCTGAGTAGCTGGGATTATAGGCATGCGCCACCACACCCGACTAATTTTGTATTTTTAGTAGAGACAGAGTTTCTCCATGTTGGTCAGGCTAGTCTCGAACTCCCGACCTCAGGTGATTCGCCCACCTCAGCCTCCTAAAGTGCTGGGATTACGTGCCCGGAAATTTCTCCTTTTTATAAGAACAACAGTCATATTGGACTGGGGCTCACCCTCTTGACCTCACCTTAGCTTGATCATCTGCAGTGACCCTATTAACTAAATAAGGTCCCATTTACAGGTACTAGAGGTTAGGACTTCAACATTTTTTTGGGGGGAGACATAAATCAACCCATAACAGTCTTTATAAATTTTGCTTTGGAAAATTAAAGAGTTTGGCGCTGTTCTGAGTCATGAATGCATTAGAATCGCCTAGGGAGACACTCCAAAATACACATCATGTGTCCAGCACAAAGGTGGTGATTCATGAAGTTTGAGGCAGCTGGAGCACGAGTATTTTGGAACCACTTCTAAGAGGGTTCTGATGGGTACCCGGGTGTGCTGGACCAGCCTCTGAAGCCCTTTCCATTTGTGGAACCCTGCGGCTTGCTGGTAGCACTGCAGCTGGGCACGAGCTTCTCACGAGCCTGATAACTGATGGTGAGGCTTTCAGGGCTTGGATGCACATTCAGAAGTCTGGGCTGGGGCCACCAAACGCTGCAAAAGGCTGGAGGCCAGAACACAGTATTCTTACCTTTTAGCCAGGCATTAGTTTATCCCACGTGTTTTGAGCCACTAGAACTACAAAGTTGGAAGATGTTGTCCCTGTACTCAGACAGGTGTTACAGATAATGAGCAATCTATGTAATTATGTAATAAAATACAATATATAAAAGAATTGCTTGACTCGGTGCCATCTGTAGATCTAGGAAAAGGAGCCTCTGTCCTGGGTCCCACGTCTGCCCCCTTGATTGCATCCCTCCTCACCGGGCAGGGCCTGTGGGCTATGCTGTTCCTTAGGCTGTGCTCTAAGTACTTGGGATCCTGGATATCCCTCCCCAAGTGACTTTGAGCTGACTCTAAGGCCTGCGTGGGCTTCTTGCCCTGGTATGTTTCCAAGGGCCACCCATGATGCTGGTGTGCTCACCTCCAACCCAGAGCGGGCAAGTGGCAGTTGTTTATGGAAAAGTACGTGGGTATGCACAGAGCTTCATGTGCAGACTGAAGGTGGGGGGGCTGTTCCTCTGTGCATACATAAGGATTTAGGTGAGAAGGGAAGAGGGGCAGACTGAGGCCCAGGGCCAGCTCCCCACCACCATGTTCCGCCTTTCTGGTTGTGAATGAAATGGGTTTTTTTTAGGGTAGGAGGTTAGAACCTATTTTAGGTAGCAGTTTGTTGGACTTATTACATTGAATTATTTAGGAATGTGGTAGGTGGGCCTCTATTTGTACTTTTTTTTTTTTTTGGAGACAAAGTCTCACTGTCACTCAGGCTGGCATGCAGTGGCATGATCATGGCTCACTGCAGCCTCAGCCTCCCGTGTTCAATCAATCCTCCCACCTCAGCCTCCTGAGGAGCTGGGACTATAGGCTCGTGCCACCCAAGCCTGGCTAGTTTTTGTATTTTGTGTAGAGATGGGGTTTCACCATGTTGCCCAGGCTGGTCTCGAACTCCTGAGCTCAAGTGATCTGCCTGCCTTGGCCTTCCAAAGTACTAGGATTACAGGTGTGAGCTACCATGCCGGCCCATTTACACTTTTGAGCCCCTGACATGTTGGGTGGCAGGACTGGCTTTAATGAAGGCCTGTTAGAGAGCAGCAGAGATGTGTGTTAGCAGATGGGGGAGGGGACTTTGTTACTTTATGTTCCGTTTCAGGTCAGGCTTAGACAGGGAATCAAATCTATATTTGGCGTACTGGCCGGCTGTGCCAGACTAAGTGCCAAGTGCTGTTCCTGTGAGGCTGAAATAATTAAAATATTTATCTCTGCCAGTGAACAACTGGCCTGGGTTATGTGTGTGTGTCTGGGCGGATAAAGTTGGGGAAGATCACTTTATTTCTCATTCTTAGAATTAATGATGGCAAAGAGCTAGCTCATAAAAAGGACTGGAAATGAGGGGAAGCATTTACTGTTAAGGCTGCCCTTTTCCATGAAGAGCTCTGCATTTTGTGTCCTGCTGATAGGTTTTGGCGTGCCAAGAAAAACCCATTGTGATCTCAGCTGGGTGCAGAGTGTAGCAGCTAGCCCCATGCCTATTGGAGGATAGAAGAGTAATTTGAGACCAAGGAATTCTGATTGTTTCAAGCCCGCCAAGCCAAATGTTAGAGAGCCATTAGCCGCATACAGGGTTGCCGTGGGTAGATCCCTTCAGTTCTCTTTCAGAGTGTCGTTATAACGTGTTCCACTGAAGTATGACCCAGAGTCATCAGGAAGGAAGTGGAGAAAGGGACGCGCGGCTGCGCGTAGGTTCGTGCACTTCCAGCATCTCATTTCTCCTCACTGATTGCTGTGTGAGGCCTGTGCAGTCATGTTTATGACATCATTCATCCAAGATGCCTTCTGGACACAGAACCCTGTGTTGAGCAGCAAGAGAAATGAAAAGGCTTAAGGGGCGGAGCTGTCCCATGGTGTTTCCTGACTCAATGCTGATTGCAAAGTGAAAGTTGCCTCAAGTGAAAAAAATGAGGAGTATCTAGGTAAACATGGCAGAAAATGAGTCTTGCTGGCGTAATTCATGAAGCCAGGGTTAACGTAGGTCTAAGTTACTTCAGAAGCGTAAGATTCACACCTGTGCTTCTCTGGCCAGTTCCCCTTGGGGAAGCACTCACTTCTAATGTGGTTTGTGTCTATCAGAGTCCAGCCAGAGAAACAAACAGTGCTGACTGTTTAAAACATGGAATTGAATGGGGGGCATTCTCACACAACTGAGGATATTGAGGCACCCCAGAGATCAGCAACAGCAAGAAGCCACCCCAACCTTAGGGCGAGGGTCAGAGGGAGAAGACAGTGCTCTGGAGCCCAGGAAGGGACTGGGCTTGCTTAGGGAAAGCTGGAACAAGGAATACGCAGGCCTGTCTGGTCAGAGGATCCAGGCCTGGAGGCGACACAGCTGCTCTGGAGAAGCTGCCTAAGGCAGCGGGGTTCTGGGAGAACTACCCTGACTTCCCCCCACCCCTGCCTGCCACTGTCCTCCAGTTTCCCATCCAGTGTCCTCCACTGACCAATCCCAGCCAGAAATGAACTTGAGAAGTGGAACCTGTAACAGGTAGCCTTCCTGGGATAAGAGCAGGCTGAGGATGGTGGGTGGGTAGACAGGCTGGCATCTGCCCTGGGTCAGAGAAGTAATTCGGACTCTTCTAGCTTTTGATGAGTGCCTGGCTCTATCTAGCACGTGGCTTCTGTCAAGCCCGCCCTTGTGGCTGTGTTGTTCTGGATTGCCGATAGCAGGGTTAGTCCTACATGCCCTGATCTCGAAGTTACAGAATAATTGGAGCCCCCACGCCCACCCCTCTGCCCCCCAGCTGCTTGCAAGTCAAAGGAACAAGTGTTGATATGCGGGAACATATGGTTGCAATGTACTTTCCACCAGCTTTTTGAAAGATCCTCATAATTAAAGCAGCCGTGGAGGGTAAAAGGCAAAGGGATTAATGGTGTGGTGCTCACTGCAGGGCGAATTTGGAGTGGGGCTCTAGGTGAAAGGTAAGAAGTGAAGGGATTGTTCCAGGACGAGGGCCATGGTTGGCAAGGAAGAGTGGAACAGGTGCTCCCAGGAGGGGAGTGGTTTCTATAGAGCTTGGAGGTGGGGCGAAGATAACATGTACGAGGGTCTTTAGGGATGCGGATAGAAGGCGGCAGTGGAGTTGGAGAGGCTGGGAAAGGAGGAGAGAGCTTCCGATTCCGAGGCTTGTCTCGATGGTGGAATTTCCAGTGCCTTCTGCTGGTGCTTGAGCAAGGAAAGTGAGGAGCCCATTTCATTTGCACCTGAATCCAGTGCGTTACCTGGTTTCCTTTGCAACTCTGGTGTCTTTGGAATACTTGTCTTTGACCCCTAAGAGAATCCAGGGACCTTTGTGTTGTTCTTACTCACTCCAAACTCCAGAAATTCTGCACATTTCACATAAGAGCAAAGCACTCATATCTTCCACCATCCCCCTTTTTTTTGTTTTTGCCAACAGGTGGATCTTGAACGCACCTTCACGTTTCGAAATTCAAAGCAGACCTACTCAGGGATTCCCATCATCGTGGCCAACATGGACACTGTGGGCACATTTGAGATGGCAGCCGTGATGTCACAGGTGAGGCGGTAGGCTTTTGTTTTTTTCCTTTGCTGCTCACAATATGGACAGGTTATCAGGAGCCCACCCTGGCTTTATACACAGGGAAGAGTAGAAATGTGAGATGTTTGGGGTCATTCTCTGTCTTTCCTTTCAATCAGAAAGTGGACAGCGTCTGGACTTTGTGTTCAGTGAGATGGTCTAGATCTGCATCCATTGCTTCCGTGAAAATGACTGTGATGGTTTTGGAAATTAGAGATACAAAAAGAAGCTAGACAACATGAAGAGTGCCATATTGCAGAAAAGTGACAACCCCTTTAAAATTAAGGCAGAGCTGTTTTGTATGCAGTCTGTGCTGCAGCATTTACTGTATAATTATGTCGAATACATGTATCGAGTGCTTATGTGCAAAACACTGCAGATAATGTATTTCTTTTTTTTTAGATGGAGTCTTGCTCTGTCGCCCAGGCTGGAGTGCGATGACACAATCTTGGCTCACGGCAACATCCGCCTGCCTGGTTCAAACGATTCTCCTGCCTCAGCCTCCCAAGTAGCTAGGATTACAGTCACATGCCACCACACCTGGCTAATTTTGTATTTTTAGTAGAGATGGGGTTTCACCATGTTGGCCAAGCTGGCCTTGAACTCCTGACCTCAGGTGATCCGCCTGCCCCAAGTGCCGGGATTACAGGTGTGAGTTACTGTGCCTGGCCTGTATCTCTTAATTCTTGACACAGCTCAACAAGATAGGTTCCTTTTACAGATGAGGAAACTGAGGCAGAGAGGGGAAATTCTCTGGCAGAGAGGGGAGGGGTAGGTCACTTGCCCTAGGCCCTCAGCCAGATATATACAGAGAGAATCAGGATTCCAACCCAAACTGACTCTAGAATCTAAGGAATTTACCCCTCAACTTAAATGGACAGATCACAGTACAAGCTCAAGGTCTCTTTTAGCCAACTATGACAGCCTAATTTTCCATAAAGAGGGTAGTTAATATCCTGGCTTTGGATGGGTGTAGTGGCTCACACCTGTAATCCCAGGATTTGGGGAGGTGGAGGCAGGCGGATTGCTTGAGCTCAGGAATTCAAGACTAGACTGGGCAACATGGCAAAGCCTCATTTCTATAAAAAAAAATATGAAAATTGGCTCGGTGTGGTGGCATGAGCCTGTAGTCCCAGCTACTCGGGAGGCTGAGGTGGGAAGATCACTTGAGCTGGGAGGCAGAGGTTGCAGTGAGCCAAGATGGCGCCACTGCACTCCAGTCTGGGTGACAGAGCAAGACCCTGTCTCAAAAAAAAAAAAAACAAAAAATGAAAAAACAGAACTCATTGTGTAGATCAATCTGAGAAGTACTGTTTGTTAAAATAAAATTTAAAAACAAATTAAAAATAGTGTCCTGGCTTTGGGAAAGATAAAGGAAAACCCGTTTGTGGGCAGGACCTTTATGGGTGAGGGGGAGAGCATCTTCTGCATCCTAGATGTGGAATGTCTGCTGCACTCAGGGGTTCTGTCTTTCCTGTGGATAATGCCTGCCAAGTGAAAAGGTAAATCCAATTAGTTGAGAGAGCTTCTCACTGTGAGCAGCAAGTCTAACCACAGGAGGCGCTGAGATTCATTATTAGCCAGCGATTCGGAGGAAAAGATTCTCAAATAAATGATGAGCTCCCAAAATGGAGTAGGGGTGGTCTGTCGGATGCCATGATCACTTGCATGTCTGTCAGACCTCAGCCCCTACTGAGCATTGGGCCAGAGGCTAATAAATTAATTGCTAAGGAACTGGTATTTTTTTTCTCCTCACCCTTTCCCTGCTTTGCTCTGTCATGAGCCATTGCTACTGATGGATTATGTGTTAGTGTAAAAGTGAGGGGAACCAGGGAGCAATCAAGTCTGATTAATTCACATAATAGATTATAGTCCAGGAAAAACCTAGAACTTGCTGTGCTCTTCCCATATTCCTGGGAAGTCTCCCTGCTAAGGGAATAGCATAGACTGGTGTAGCTAACCGTGGATGGCTACTGTGAATTTCCTGTTTCTAGGATCCATAGAACTAGTGCAAGTTACTAAAGTCATAGAAGTTTAGGATGAGAAGTTGTAGATGGGGACGTAGGTAGCCCCAGAGAAGTTAGGTGGGAGGTTTCTGTTAAAGGGTAAGGTGTACAATCTCCATAGTCAGATCCGAGTTTGACTCTGGCCTTCGCCTCTTCCTAGCCATGCACGCAGTTGTTAAATTTTGTAATTTTTTTTTTTTTTGAGACTGAGTTTTGCTCTTGTTGACTAGGCAACAAGGCAGTGGTGCCATCTTGGCTCACTGCAACCTCTGCCTCCCAGGTTCAAGTGATTCTGCTGCCTCAGCCTGCCGAGTAGCTGGGATTACAGGCACTCCACTGTGCCCGGCTAATTTTTTGTATTTAGTAGAGATGGGGTTTCACCATGTTAGGCTGGTTTTGAACTGCTGACCTCAGGTGATCCACTCACCTCACCCTTCAAAAATGCTGGGATTACAAGTGTATGCCATCGCGCTCAGCAAATTTTGTAGGTTTTATTTGTTTTTTGTTTTTTTAAATAGACATGGGGGTCTTGCCATGTTACCAGGCTGGTCTCGAACTCCTGGGCTTCAGTGATCCTCCTGCCTTGGCCTCCTAAAGTGCTGGGATTACAGGCGTAGGCCACATGCCTGGGCAATTTAAATCTCTTAAGATCCATTTATGCTCATGAAGCTAATAATGCTGTTCAAAGTTGTTCCAAAAATTAAATGAAATGATACGTGGAAAAGACTGACACAAAGCAGGTCAGCAGGTCATAAATGCTGGGGCAATAGTCATAGATTTAGGGTTATACTTTATATAATTCCCACCGTCGAGAATACCAACTGCCCGATGGATTTACCTTTCAGCAAGAAGTGTTCAGGTTGTGAACACAAGAGAAAGCTTTTGGGGATAAGGTGGGGTTCTTCAGGGCTGGCTAAGCAGAAATTTGTGTTAGGATGGTCCTTCTCCTAGGTGGGGGACCTGCTGCCTGGTTTTCTCTTTGGACCATCTGTGCTGCTTTTGACCTAATACAGGTGTGGGTGGGAGCCTGGGTCGGCTGGGCAGGGCTCTGAGAATTCTCTTTTATCCCTCTACTGCCTCCTGGCAGAGCCTCAATAGTCCTGAATGCAGTATTGTCTAACCAGACTAGAATGGGAAACAGGGTTTTATGATTTCAGTGGTTGTACCGTTGTCTGGTTTTGGCTGCTAGGAGCATATTCAAAGCAAATTAAGCATGGATGGCAGGAACACTGATGCCTCTGTCTTGTTGGATCACCACCTCCAGATGGAGGAGCGGGGGGGCTCTCACTTGGCTTCCCATCCTAATGGTGCTGTTTTGTTTCCTAGCACTCCATGTTTACGGCAATTCACAAGCATTACTCCCTGGATGACTGGAAGCTCTTTGCCACAAATCACCCAGAATGCCTGCAGGTATGACTACAGCCTGGTTATCAATTACCAGTGTAGCAGGGGGAGCAAAATCTTCAGAGCTGTCAAGAGGATTTCAGTCAGTAGCAGAGAGAAATTGAGAGTTCGGTGTTTCTCTAGCCCTGTGCCATTGCCAGGGATTTGCTGAGAAAATTTGTTTCCATATCATGTTATTAAAATACTAGGATTTATCTGTAAGAAATGTCTGTTTTCCCTTGAAAGATGAAGTGTTATATCCCAAGAATTTGGGGAAGACCTGTGTTTCCTGCCAGCTAATTCAAGGTAGAGCCTGTCTTTTGGCTGTAGAAAAAACTTCTGAGTAAAACAAGGTGTTTTAGAGTTGAGTAAACATTATTCCCACCAGGATGGCTATCATCAAAAAAGACGGATAATAGCCAGGCACCATGGATCATGCCTGTAATCCCAGCACTTTGGGAGGCTGAGGTGGGAGGATTGCTTGAACCCAGGAGTTCAAGGCCAGCCTGGTTAACATAGTGAGACCCCCATCTCTATTTAAAAGAAGACAATTGTTGCTGAGGATGTGGAGAAACTGGAACCCTTGTTCACTGCTGGGAGTGGAAAATGGTGCATGCAGCTGTTTTGGAAAGCAGTTGTCAGTTCCTGGAACATTAACTATAAGAGTTACCATGTGACCCAGCAATTCCATTTCTAGGTGTAGACTCAACAGAAATGCACACATTTCCGCAGAAAAACTTGTACATGAATGTTCATAGCAGCGTTATTCATAATAGCCCAAAGTAGACTCAACCCAAATGTCTATCAGTGGGTGAAAGGACATACAAAATAAGGTATATCCATACAATGGAACATTGCTTAGCCGTAAGAAGGAGTCAAAGTCTGATACGGGCTACAGCATGGACGAACCTTGAGGATATTTCACTAAGTGAAAAGGCCAGAAGCAGCCGGGCACAATGGCTCACACTTGTAATCCCAGAACTTTGAGAGGCCGAGTTGGGTGGATCACCTGAGGTTGGGAGTTTGAGATCAGCCGGCCCAGCATGGAGAAACCCTGACTTTACTAAAAATACAAAATTAGCCGAGTGTGGTAGCGCATGCCTATAATCCCAGCTACTTGGGAGGCTGAAGCAGGAGCATTGCTTGAACCCGGGGGAGGTTCAAGCGGAAGTTGTGGTAAGCCAAGGTCGTGCCATTGCACTCCAGCCTGGGCAACGATAGAGAAACTCTGTCTCAAAAAAGAAAAAAACAAAAAAGAAAAGGCCACACGCAAAGGCCATAGCATCTATGATCCTATTTCTAGGAAATGTCCAGAATAGGCAAATCTAAGTCATAAAATAGATCAGTGGCCTGAGGGGCTGAGGAAGTGTGGGGAGGGAGTATGGTTAAGGGGTTTGGGACTTTCTTTGGGAGGATTATGAAAATGTTCTAAAATCGATCATGTTGGTTACAGAACTCTAAAATGTACTAACAATCATTGAATTGTGCTTGTTGAATGGGTATGGCATGTCATTATATTTCAAAAAGCTGTTAAAAACCTAAGCATTTTAAAAACAACAAAAAGCCCTGCTGCAACACGCCTGCACCTCCTCCTGCCACATTCAGGGGGTTCTGAGCCAAAGCCACAGGCAGGTCTCCCTGGGTTAGAGGTGCTCCCTGCTGGTCAGATCATTTATGATTGGGAAATGACTTCAGATCGTACCGTTTTCAAGGTCTCACTGGCTTTCTGTTGTTGTTGTTACTGTGCTTTAATTATGTATGGATTTTGATTAGTGAAAACGTGGTTTTGGAGACAAAATAATTCTGACTCAATAGTAAGTCCTTCATTTTTGCCATATTCATTTTTGCCGTGTTCAAGTGAATTATGCTTGTTTTCACTTTCTTCTGTTTTTCTCTATAAGTTTGGGAATAATGATTTTCTTTTTTTCTTTTTCTCAGACCTCCCTCCAACTTATTTATTTTTTTTGTTTGTTTATTTGAGGCAGAGTTTTGCTCTTGTCACCCAGACTGGAGTGCGGTGGTGTGATCTTGGCTCACTGCAACCTCCACCTCCCGGGTTCAAGTGATTTTCTTGCCTCAGCCTCCTGAGTAGTTGAGATTACAGGCATGTGCCACTTAGCTCGGCTGATTTTTTGTATTTTTAGTAGAGATGAGGTTTCACCATGTTGGCCTCAAGTGATCCACCCACCTTGGCCTCCCCGAGTGCTGGGATTGTAGGCGCGAGCCACCACGCCCGGCCTCCCTCCACCTTCTTTAAGGGAGCTTTTGGCAATGTATTGTTAACTGGAACTGTGGCCTTCATTACCAAGTGTGATACATCGACTTACTACACAGCCCGCCACCAAATAAAAGGCAAATTCAAAAGGGATAATGTTAAAAACTTAGTAGCGGTGAGAGAAGGCAACCAATCTCAAGTTCCACGTAGTGTACTTTAACAGAAATGAAGTAAGATTTAAAAAAAGCAGAGCTCTAGTGGGAGGGAGAGTGGGCTTGTGTGGATTGGGCTGGCACAGGGCAGAGCTGTGAACCACGAGGCCCAGACGTGAATGCACAGAGAAGGCTGGAGTAAATATGTGTCACGTTAACCATCAGCTCACACTCAGTCTCTGCGCTGCAGCTACATTGTTATGATTTGGGAGAATAACATAAAGGATATTAAGATAGATCACTCATATGTGGCCCAGGATTTGGAGATAAGAGTTAAAATATAAACAATCCATGTCTTAGTTTCACTAAGGCATAAATTAGTGAAAACAAGTCCTTTCCCAAGGGGCAGATGTTCAGAGAAGGGAGAGGTGTGAGGTTCCAGGGCACTGGTGGAAGTTAAGGGACAAGGGTGTTATAGGGGAGGATATGGTGGCTTCAGATTTAAAAATGTACAAGTGCAGTTGTGAAAGATCACGTCAGCCTTGTTTGTTTTCACACCTTGGGAAATTTTATCCCTTTAATAGGAAAACAGATTTGCAGTTCTGTGTACAGGTTGAGATTTGCGTGCTGTATTAGGCTGTTCTTGCATTGCTTTAGAGAAATACCTGAAACTGGGTAATTTATAAAGAAAAGAGGTCTAATTGGCTAATGGTTCTGCAGGCTGTACAGGAAGCATAGCATCACCATCTGTTATTGGGGAGGCCTCGGGAAGCTTCCAATCATGGTGGAAGGCGAAGTGGGAGAGAGAGATAAAGAGAGGATGGGAGGTCATACACTTTTAATGACCAGATCTCCTGTGAACTCAGACCTAGAGATCACCAAGGGGATGGCCCAAGCCATTCATAAGGGATCCACCCCCATGACCCAGACACCTCCCACCAGGCCCCACCTCCAGCATTGGGGATCATATTTCAACATGAAATTTGGGTGAGGACAATATCCAAACTACGTCACATGCTGCGCTATTATTTTATTGGGAGTAAAACTCAAAATAGAAAGGAGTTTATCAGAGGCATTTCAGACATCTTCCCCTCTCTTGTTCCCCAAGCAAGGCGCTTAGGGTGAAGGCCACAGCTTTCATGTGGGGAAGCCCGAGTTGATTGCTATTTCTCCTTCCTGGAAACTTTCTAGTTCTTGCACACTGTCCTCCCTTGAATTTCCCTGATATGACACAGTCATGCCAGTAGTGTTTTTTTTTTTTTTTTTGGCAGAGGGGGATGGAATCTTGCTCTGTTGCCCAGACTGGAGTGCAGTGGCATGATCTCGGCTCATGGCAACTTCTGCCCGCCGGGTTCAAGCTATTCTCCTGCCTCAGCCTCCCAAGGAGCTGGGATTACAGGCACCTGCCACCATGCCTGGCTAATTTTTGTATTTTTACTAGAGACAGAGTTTCAACATGTTGGCCAGGCTGGTCTCGAACTCCTGACCTCAGGTGATCCACCTGCCTCAGCCTCTCAGAGTGCTGGGATTACAGGCACGAGCCACTGCACTTGGCTAATTTTTGTATTCTTAGTAGAGACGGAGTTTCACCATCTTGGCCAGGCTGGTCTCAACTTCCTGACCTCTGGTGATCTGCCTGCCTTAGCCTCCCAAAGTGCTAGGATTACAGCATGAGCCACCGTGCCTGGCCAAAGTTTAGATAATTTAATGAATGAATCCCTTTTACCTCTGCTGTTGCATGTGTCTTGAGCAGGTGCATTGTGCATTTGATTAGGGTAGACCTAAAAGGGTTGTTGTACTGTCCCAGAATAGGTGCATAGATGGGGCAGGGTCTGATGTCTGAATGCTACTGTTCATGCCTGTCTTCTTGGTTTATTTTGGTGCAGCACGTAGCCGTGAGTTCCGGCAGTGGGCAGAATGATCTGGAAAAGATGACCAGCATCTTGAAAGCTGTGCCACAGGTTAAGTTTATTTGCCTGGATGTGGCCAATGGGTATTCAGAACATTTTGTGGAATTCGTGAAACTCGTCCGTGCCAAATTTCCTGAACACACCATTATGGTAAGTACAGTAGAATATTACGGTAGAACATTCTCAAAATGGGGAAGCCACGAGGGAGTTGTTCAGTGTGTCGGGGGAGCTGTATTCTCTTCAGAGCTTTTGGTGCTTCTTTGGTCAAAAATTAATTGAGGATCATTTGGGAAAGGATAGGTAGCCGCCATGGAAGATCTGAAAACTAGCTTTCCTCTATAAATAATAAAATCCCCATCAACTTCGTAGGATGTTGGCTCCAGTTTTTCGTAAGTATCATCACATGTTTCTTACTATCTGATACTCTTTTTTTTTTTGAGAAGGAGTCTCACTCTGTTACCCAGGCTGGAGTGCAGTGGGGCGATGTCAGCTCACTGCAACATATACCTCCCGGGTTTAAGCGATTCTTGTGCCTCAGCCTCCCGAGTAGCTGGGATTATAGGTGCCCACCACCATGCCTGGCTGATTTTTTGTATTTTTAGTAGAGACTGGGTTGTACCGTGTTGGCCAGGCTGGTCTTGAACTCCTGACCTCAGGTGATCCGCCCACCTTGATCTCCCAAAGTGCTGAGATTACAGGTGTGAGCCACTGCACCTGGCCCCATATGATACCTTTAAAAGGGTCTATAGTACTTATTAACAGAGAGTGTCTTTTAATATTGAAAACATGTGACTGGGTTTGAGTGTCACATATGTAGGTCCTCCATGTCCCACCCCTACTGCCAATGGAAAACTCTGCTGTAGGAGTTGGGAGTCCATGATATGAACATTTCATGACAGTCTGTTATCAGTGGCGAATCGGTCGGTGGTGTATTTTATCTAGGAGTTTTGTTTCTTGACTTTTCCTGTATTTTCCTAATTACTTGCACCTTAACTAGTTAGAATGTGGATTTGTGACTTTTGGGAAAGATGGATTGGCAGAAAAAGGGATTTAGAAGCTCTAAAATACAACTTGGGCTTTTGCAAAAACCTGTATTGTAATTAGGCAAGTTTTTGCTAATTCTAATTATGATGGCACATACTGATTGACCACTAGATAATTTACCTAACCCTTCGTTTTTTGAATTTTGAACTTCATTTCTTCTCCTATATGTCATCATTGTAAGAAAGTTGGAAGGAAGGAATTATTATGGAGTAAAGTCTTCTGTTAAAGGACTTCCAAGGATTGTTAAGTATTTTTATGCTTTTCAAACACGTAGGAAGAAAGGATCAAGAATTGTTCCAGCCGGGTGCAATGGCTCACACCTGTAATCCCGGCACTTTGGGAGGCCGAGGTGGATCACCTGAGGTCAGGAATTTGAGACCAGCGTGGCCAACATGGCGAAACCCTGTCTCTATTAAAGATACAAAAATTAGCCAGGCATGGTGGTGGGCGCCTTTACTCCCAGCTACTCGGGAGGCTGAGGCAGGAGAATCTCTTGAACCCAGGAGGTGGAGGTTGCAGTGAGCCAAGATCACGCCACTGCACTCCAGCCTGGGCAACAGAGGGAGACTCCGTCCCAAAAAAAGAAAAGAATTGGCCAGGCGCGGTGGCTCACACCTGTAATCCCAGCACTTTGGGAGGCTGAGGTGGGTGGATCACGAGGTCAAGAGTTCAAGACCAGCCTGGGCAAGATGGTGAAATCCTGTCTCTACTAAAAAACAAAAAAAGGACAAAAATTAGCCAGGTGTGGTGGCAGGCAACTGTAATTCAAGCTACTTGGGAGGCTGAGGCAGAGAATTGCTTGAACCCGGGAGGCAGAGGTGGCAGTGAGCCGAGATCTCGCCACTGCACTCCAGCCTGGGTGACAGTGAGACTGTCTCAAAAAAAAAAAAAAAAAAAAAAAAAGAATTGTTCCAAGGTCAACCAGCTGTACCAGTGTTAGAAGTGGGTTGGGAAATAGAAAAATTCACTGTGTTCTCTGTAATAGAACAGCCAACTTCATTGTTTTTGATGATGTTTGTTGAACACTATTAAATAGTAGGAAATATATATGTGTTTATTGGCCTCAGCCCTTGGTTCTTGAGACAGAACTCTTAAAACCCTTGTAGATAACGGTGCCCAGAGAATCTTTTGTTCTAATATTTGCTCTTTGATCCTGGTTGCTGACACAGCTTCTAGAACCTTTGTAATTTCCGGAGTGATGAGAGAGCACCTGGCACAGAGTTTCTGAATCCCTTGGGATTTCCTGGATGGTAGGAGTAGCTTTTGTTCTAATATTTGATCTTTGACCCTGGTTCCTGACACATGGTTCCTAAATCCTTTGGGATTTCCTGGGTGATAGCAATGCAGCTGCTCTTGTCCTAACAAGACAACTCTTTTTTTTTTTTTCTTTTTTTTTTTTTTTCTGAGACGGAGTCTTGCTCTGCCGCCCAGGCTGGAGTGCAGTGGCCGGATCTCAGCTCACTGCAAGCTCCGCCTTCCGGGTTTACGCCATTCTCCTGCCTCAGCCTCCCGAGTAGCTGGGACTACAGGCGCCCGCCTCATCGCCCGGCTAGTTTTTTGTATTTTTTAGTAGAGACGGGGTTTCACCGTAGTAGCCAGGATGGTCTCGATCTCCTGACCTCGTGATCCGCCCGTCTCGGCCTCCCAAAGTGCTGGGATTACAGGCTTGAGCCACCGCGCCCGGCAACAAGACAACTCTTAATGGGCTCCTGTGTGGGGGTTGGTACCAGATAGACCAAGCCATGATGAGAAGCTTGGAGCTTCCAGCCCCATCCTCCATTTTCCAGAGAGGGGAGAGGGCTGGAAGTAGAGTTAATAATCCATTATGCCTCCTTGATGAGGCCGTCATAGAAACCCCCAAAGTATGGGGTTTTGAAAGCTTCCTGGCTAGTAACACGTCTACATGCCTGGAGGGTGGCAGACTCCAGCTCTGTGGGGACAGAAGCTCCTGCACTCCGGACTCTTCTAGACCTCACCCTATGTCTCGCTTCATCAGGCTGTTCATCTGTATCCTTCATCATAGCCTTTATTAGTATGATAAACTGGTAAATGTTCCATAAGTGGTAATCCTTTGTATCTTTTGATCTTCTTTTTCTTGATAGTATATTTGAGATTCACCATGTTGCTTTATGTCAGCTGTGTGTATATATTCCTTGGTTCCTGGAGCTAATCTTTAATATCATTTCCCAGATACCTCACTTGCTCTTTTTCCTTCTCTTTACTTTCCAGCTGGTTTTATCACTGTTAAACTCACTCCTTAATGCTCTTTGTCTGTTTGGCCTGCCATCATAAAATACCATAAACCGACTGGTGTATAAACAACAGAATGTAATTGCTCACAGTTCTGTGATTTTGGACAGAAATCGAAATCAAGGTGTTGGCTGATTTAGTGTCTGGTTTCACCGTTCCTCATAGGTGGTGCCTTCTTGCTGTGTCTTCATACGGTGGAAGAGGCATACAGGCTCCTTGGAACCTCTCTTGTGAGGGCACTAATCCCATTCATGAAGGCTGCACCCTTATGACCTAATCACCTCCCAAAGGCCCCACCTCCTAATGCCATTGGATTGAAGATTCAGTTTCAGCATAGGAATTTGTGGGGGACACAAACATTCAGCCCATAGCACCCCAGAAGTCAGTGTGGGCACATGAGCTGAGTCACACTGGGGAAGGTGCATTCTTTCTGAATCTCACTTTCCTCACCTGTGAAAAGGAGGTTGAGGATCCTCATGGCTGGAGAATGACTCTGGGGCTCAGATGGGATGCAGTTTTATAACAGCGCCGCCTTCACTAGCAGTTGCTTGTCTCTGGTGAGTGTCATCAAGGGCACCTGCTCTGAGAACTGAGTCAGAGATGGAGAAGAAAGATGGAGGGTAATGTGGGGTTTGTTTTAAGAAGAGAGAGAAAATGTGTGTCACTCTTTAAAATGACAAGTGATAGTGGAAATGCATTAGTGTTCCCAAGCTGTCCATTGCCTTCTGCAAACTGGAGCTGCTGTGGGGTGTAGTTCACAGCCGGGCCTGCTGAGAGCTGCAAGCTGCCTGTTGGACAGGCTAGAGAGCCTGCCTGTCGCCTCTGGAAGGACAAAGACCAGGAAGGAGGGAAGTGCAGGAAGGAGGGGGCTGGGTAGGACGAGGGAAAGGGTGTTGTTACCAGTGTAGAACTTAGGAGTTGCTATGGGGGAGTTAACTGGCAGGAAAGAGATTGGTTCAGAGTTCCCACAGCTGTCTGGGAAGCCACCAACAGCGAGACCCTCTCCAGCACCTGCTGCCTGGCTGGCCCAGGAGTATGTTTTCACTGCTCTTACTGGTTTCCCCAGCAATGAACAGGAGACTTTGGCAAGGTAGGTGTTTATTCTTAAGCTGCTCTGTGCCTGCAGTTACCCTTGAAATCTGTGATTTATTTGGAAACCTCCAGTACTTTTATGTCCTTGGTTTTTGGTGTTTTTGAAACATAATTTCTCTTATGGCTTTTGGAGGCATAGTGAAGACGCATTCATATTTATCCAGTGTTTTGGAACTGAATGATGTACTATGAAGACTGAGTGTTATGGAATGGAGTGTTATTATGATTGTTACAATACAGTGAACAGAAAGGATGCTTGCAAACGTTCCAGGCAGAAGCTGGCAGTTCCCAGCCTCTGCACCAGGAGTGAGGGCTTGTCACTCCCTGTGCCCATTTCTCCTGTTTTTTTTTTTTTTTTTTTTCTTGCCTTTCACCTAAGATGAGCCTTGCCACATAGAGGTAGGAGAAGCAGGGATTTCTAGAGAACAACTTTGGCAGAAAAGGTCATATTGAGGGGCTGGCTGATTGAAGAGTATACCAGGTCCTGTGGCTGGTTTGCCTGGTGGCTTTCAGGGAGGAAAGAGAAGAATGTGTTTTGGGGTACATTCTCAGTACTGTGGAAAAAGGCACTAGCACAGACTAGGCACTTCTTTAAAAAAAAAAAAAAATGTTTGTAGAAACAGAATCTTGCAGTGTTGCCCAGGCCGATCTCAAACTCCCAGCTTCAAGCAATCCTCCTACCTCTGCCTCCTAAAGTGCTGAAATTACAGACATGAATCACCATACCTGGCCAGAACTTCTTTTATAATAACAAACCTTTGAGTAGAGATAATAGCGCCTACTTTTGTTGACGTGAAACTTACTCCTAGAGAGCTCAGGGAGCCTTCTGAGGGTTACACCACCAGTGAGAGCTGGATCTTGCATTCAGGGCCAGGTGACTTGCCTGGGCCTGCGATTTTTTGCTATTGTCCCCCACATGCCACCAACTCAGTCTTGCTGGTGAGAGGTGAAGCCAGCTGGACTTTCTGGGTCAAGTGGGGACTTGGAGAACTTTTCTGTCTAGCTAGAGGATTGTAATTGCACCAATCAGTGCTCTGTGTCTAGCTAAAGGTTTGTAAATGCACCAATCAGCACTCTGTGTCTAGCTAAAGGATTGTGAATGCACCAATCACCTCTCTAAAAATGCACCAATCAGCGCTCTGTATCTAGCTAAAGGTTTGTAAATGCACCAGTCAGCACTCTGTAAAATGGACCAATCAGCAGGATATGGGCGGGGCCAAATAAGGGAATAAAAGCTGGCCACCTGCGCCAGCAGCGGCAACCCACTCAGGTCTTCTTCCACACCGTGGAGGGTTTGTTTTTTCGCTCTTTGCAATAAATCTTGCTGCCGCTCACTCTTTCGGTCTGCACTATCTTTATGAGCTGTAACGCTCACCGCGAAGGTCTGCAGCTTCACTTCTGAAGTCAGCAAGACCACGAACCCACCAGGAGGAATGAACAACTCCAGGTGCGCCACCTTTAAGAGCTGTAACACTCACCGTGAAGGTCTGCAGCTTCACTCCTGAAGTCAGCGAGACCACGAACCCACCTAGAGGAACGAACAACGCCAGACGCGCCACCTTTAAGAGCTGTAACACTCACTGTAAAGAATGAACAACTCTGGATGCACCACCTTTAAGAGCTGATGCACCACCTTTAAGAGCTGTAACACTCACTGAGAAGGTCTGTGGCTTCACTCCTGAAGTCAGCGAGACCACAAACCCACCAGAAGGAAGAAACTCCAGACACATCCGAACATCTGAAGGAACAAACTCCGGACACACCATCTTCAAGAACTGTAACACTCACTGCCAGGGTCTGCGGCTTCATTCTTGAAATTGGCAAGACCAAGAACCCACCGGAAGGAACCAATTCTGGACACACTGGGACTTGGAGGTCCCTGTGTTGGCTCTGGGAAATGTTTTTGTGCTGGTGGCTCTTTCTGACCTGGTCTGGAGGAAATAGGTCCTTGAGATCTAATCTGTTAAGATTAGATAGAGGCCAAGTTCTACTACCCTGGGGCAATGCCATGTCAGCCGCTTTGGGCAGATCTCCGGGAGCCATAGGCTAGATTTCCACGGCTGGACCCTGATGTTTCCATGCGTGACTGGTGGCTCATTGGCCTGCCCACGTTCTTTCTCAAGGTTCTGAGCCACACGGAGACGTTTCCACTCTACACCTCTTCACAAAGAGACGGACACATCCTTTGAATGTTCTTGAAGGCTTGGGGCAGGTCTGGGGCTTCATCAGTCGAGTGTGCCTCCCCTGAGGTACAAGGGGTGTGTGTGGCTGAGAGCACCTCTCAGGCTGTGTTCCCTGGATTTTCTGTATTCACCCACTTTCTGGAATCATAGCTGAAAGCTAGGAACGTGATGTTATCTCTGAAGAGTCGCATAATAAACTCAGTTTAATGTGGCTATTGCCTTGATAGCAGCTATGTTTCCACTGGCAGGTAGTGGGACATTTTCCATGTGCTTGGGAGCAGTCACTGGGGTTGATACTCCTTTTTGTTGTTGTTGTCGTTGTTATTGTTGATACAGAGTCTCACTCTGTTGCCCAGGCTGGAGTGTGGTGGCGCGACCTGGGCTCATTGCAACCTCTGCCTCCCAGGTTCAAGTGATTCTCCTGAGTAGCGCACCTGGTTAATTTTTGTATTTTTAGTAGAGACGAGGTTTCACCATGTTGGCCAGGCTGGTCTCGAACTCCTGACCTCAGGTGATCCACCTGCCTCGGCCTCTCAAAGTGTTGGGATTACAGACGTGAGCCACCGTGCCTGGCCATATTTCTCTTTTTATGTTAGGGGTTGGCACATCATAGCCTGTGGGCCAAATCTAGCCACCTGCTACCTGTTTGTCAACCCTTGCCTGTTACCATCCCATGGAAAGGATTTTTCTTGCCAGAGGACCCCAGGAAAACCAGTAAAAAGTGGGTGAAGTTACTGTTTAATGGGTACAGAATTTCAGTTTGGGATGTTTAAAAAGTTCCAGAGATGGATAATGGTGTTGGTTGTACAACAGTGTGAATGTACTTAATGCCAGTGAACTGTACAGCTAAAAACTTATTTATTAACAAATAAATTTTGTATTAAATAATTTAAAATAAAATGAATTTTTAGGTGTACAGCTCAGTGGCACTAAGTACCTTCACGTAAAAATTTAAAAAAAAAAACAAAAATTTTACTTTTATTTTCTACATGTAAAATTTGCACCTAATAAATTTTATGTTATGTGTATATGACCACAATTGCAAAAAAACTAAAAAGAATGGGTAAAGGAGCAATAAACAGAAAGCACTCTTAAGTGGAGAGACTAACATTGTAAAGCACCACCAAGAGCTGGGCCTTGTGCTCAGAATTTGAGAGACTAAAGTGGGTACATCCACCCCCATTTTATAGCAGGATAAATGGAGACTCTTGAGTTGAAGTGATTTGCTCGGAAGTACCAAGTAATGAGGGAGGTCCAGCATTCCACCCCAGATCTTTCTGAACTTACTTTGCCATAGATGTTGAGGCCTAAAGGAAAGCTGGAAAAATTGGGGCAAAGCAGTTTTTGTTTTTATTTTTGCCCAGAGAACTTTTGTCATTCTATTCAGGCTGCAGTAACAAGATGCAATAAACTGAATAGCTTATATTATAAAAATCAGAAGTTGGCCTGGTGTGGTGGCCCATACCTGTAATCCTACCACTTTGGGAGGCTGAGGCAGGCAGATTGCTTGAGCCCAGGAGTTTGAGACCAGCCTCGCCAACATGGAGAATCCCTATCTCTACTAAAAATACAAAACACTAGCTGGGCGTGGTGTCACATGCCTGTAGTCCCAGCTACTTGGGAGGCTGAGGTGGGAGGATCACCTGAGCCTGGGAAGTTGAGGTTATAGTGAGCTGTGATTGCACCATTGCACTCCAGCCTGGGCAACAAAGTGAGACCCTGTCTCAAAAATAAATAAATAAAAATACAAATCAGAAGTTTATTTTCACAGTTCTGGAGGCTAGGGAGTCCAATATCAAGGCAGATTCAGTAGCTGGTGAGGGCCCGCTTCCTGGCTCATACATAGATGGTCGTCTTTTCATTGTCGCCTCTTGTGGATCTCTCTCAGGCCTCTTTTAGAAGGGCACTAATCCCATTGTTTAGGGCTCCGCCCCCATGACCTACCTAATCACCTCCCTAAATCCTCACCTCCTAATATCACCACCTTGAGGGTAAAGATTTCAACACGTTAATTTTGGAGGGACATAAACATTCAGACCATACCAACTTTTAAAAAAAAGGGTACAAAAGTAGTTGAAGTCTTGACTTGGCTACTTTTTTGTCTTTTCCATGACCTTCAACCTCTCCTTGACACAGAGGAGCAATTGTTGCCTTCCAGAGCATGGGGGAGCCAGAAACATTCTTGGCTTCCCTAGGAAGAGGGGTTGACTGGCAGAAACCTCCGTCTGCCTGCCTCAGTGCTCTGGACAAGGGCTCATTGCTTCCATATTGTCATGGCTGCCCAAGAAATGAATGTGCATGAACTGCCTGGGTGACTGAGCCTGCTGTGCTGCTACACACAGTCCCATTCTGACAGTCCTCCACTCCACACCCAAGGTGCTTCATGACAAGATAAAGGAGACTCCTCACTTAATCACCCTGACCAGCTGCTTCCTGGCCCCGGTTATCACACCCCATTCCCAGAGGCTGCTTGCCGGCACACCAGGGACTTCACTAAAGCCTGACCACACTCCTGTCGTATTTTCATTTCTGATTTGGTCTTTTCCTCTTTTCCCTTATTTTGCCCTTCTCGATTTCAAACTTGAACTGACAGCTTTTTGTTCCTGCCGATGGAAACTTCCCCGTCCTCCTGGCAGCATTCTTGCTGTGCTGTGCCTCATGGTTGAGGCATTTCATAATCACTTTGGGTTTTTCCACACAGTGGCAGTGACCACATTTGGACCATGGACAGATCCAGCAGCCACACAGGTAGCTGATGGGATGGAGAGACATGTACACAAGCTGGGTTACTAAAGTGGTGTCAGTCTTCTTGATGTTTTTAAACTGACTTTGGCCAGTTGAGGTGGCTCATGCCTGTAATCCCAGCACTTTGGGAGGCAGAGGCGGGGGGGATTACTTGAGGCCAGGAGTTAGAGACCAGCCTGGGCAACATAGCAAGACCCTATCTCTGTTTTAAAAATAAATTAAGTAAGTAGAACTTACTTCGACTCTACCTGGTTGTACCTGGTACGTCTATTGTGAGCTGACTTGAATTAATTTGTCTAAAGTAGCCCCTTAAAATGGTTCGTAGGTGTCGCCAGATTGGGGAAAAGAAATCCACATTGAAAATGAATTGGCCTACACGGTGAAACCCCGTCTCTACTAAAAAATACAAAAAACTAGCCGGGCGAGATGGTGGGCGCCTGTAGTCCCAGCTACTCGGGAGGCTGAGGCAGGAGAATGGCGTAAACCCGGGAGGCGGAGCTTGCAGTGAGCCGAGATTGCGCCACTGCACTCCAGCCTGGGCGAGAGAGCGAGACTCCGTCTCAAAAAAAAAACAAAGAAAATGAAATTGTGGCTGGGTGTGGTGGCTCATGCCTGTAATCCCAGCACTTTGGGAGGCTGAGGCAGGCAGATTTGCTTGCGCTCAGGAGCTTGAGACCAGCCTAGGCAACAAGGCGAACCTCTTGTCTCTACAGAAAATACAAAAATTGGCCAGGCGTGGTGGCACATGCCTGTAATCCCAGCTACTTGGGAGGCTGAGACACGAGAATCGCTTGAGCCTGGGAGGTTCACGCTGCAGCAAGCCATGTTTGTGCCTCTACACTCCAGCCTGGGAGACAAGAATGAGACCCTGTCTCAAAAAGAATAAGAAAAGAAAAAATGTGTGGTGGGCTTCGAGTAGCTTCTCTAAAGTTTTTGTGGTTTGGTTTGGTTGTTTAGCAAGTCAGCCACTGGGGAGGAACTGGAGCTTGCGCCCTGCTTCTTAGGCTCCTGTTAGGTTCTCAGGGACAGAGCTCATGCTGTTCCTCGCGCTTTAAAAAACAAAACTAAACACTCCTGCCCCCATTTAATTATAAAAGTAACACACTTCCTAGTATAAAATCCAGAAAAGATTAAAGAAGAAAATAATAAAAGTTAGATCATCTCTTCACCTAGACATCATCTGTTAGCATTTTGGTGTATTTTTTCATACTCACATATACTTTTTTAAATAACAAAATCGAGATCTTTCTATTTCTCCCAACATTATACTAAAAGCATTTAAGCATTTTTCCCACGCTGTTAAACCACTCTTAGGCTGGGTGTGGTGACTCACACCTGTAATTGCAGCACTTCGGGAGGCCAAGGTGGGCAGATCACCTGAGGTCAGGAGTTCGAGACCAGCCTGGCCAACTTGGCAAAACCCTGTCTCTACTAAAAATACAAAAATGAGCCGGGCAGTGGGGAGTGTGCCTGTAATACCAGCTACTAGGGAGGCTGAGGCAGGAGAATCACTTGAACCCAGGAGGCAGAGGTTGCAGTGAGATCATGCCACTGCACTCCAGTCTGGGTGACAGAAAGACTCCATCTCAAAAGCAAAACAAAACAAAAAACAAAAAACATCGCATGGTTGGGTCATACACTGTTGGCTCATTCCATTTTGGGGAATGTATTTACAGTTCTGCATTGTTATAGAGAATACATCTTTGTAGTTAAATGCTTGTCCACCCTTATGATTATTTTCTTGGGAGAGAATCTTAGAAGAATTATTGAATACAAAGAAGTGCATATTTCTTTTATATGGACAAATTGCTTTCTGGGAAAACATACTATGGTAAATTTTCCCAGAAGAAAGAGAGGTTCCGTCTGATGTTTTCTCTTTAGTATTTACTGTTTGCAACTACTGATAATTTGTTAAGTGAAAGGTAGTACCTCATTGGTACCTTAGTTTACATTTGGTTATTCGGGAGGTTGAACACTTTTTCCATTTTTCTTAGCCACTTATTTCTTTCAGTAGTGTGTTCATGTCCTTTGGCACTTACTCTGTGAGATGTTAGCTTTTTTCTTACAGGTTTGTAAGAGTTCTTACTATGTTAAGGATAATAACCCTTTGTCAAAATTGTAGATATTTTTCTCTACCTGGGTATTTGCTGATTGTATGAATATCTGTGTTTATGTATATGTAAGTTTTTTTTTCTTTTTTCTTTTCTTTTTTTTACATGGAGACGGGGTTTCGCCATGTTGCCCAGGCTGGTCTCGAACTCCTGGGCTCAAGCAGTCCACTTACCTCAGCCTCCCAAGTGCTGTGATTATAGGTGTGAGCCGCTGCACTTGGCCAAGTTTTTAGTTTTTATGTAGACGGCTCTGTCGTTACGTTTTTTCACTTTTATACTTATTGAAGGTATTCCAGGTTTCCTTCTGAATTTGGGGAGTATAACTTTAATTTTAATTCTTTAATCTACCTGTAGTCCTCTTTCTGGGCCATCTGTGATTTTTCCATTGTCAGCTGCTGTTTGGATTGAAGCTTTGAGCCCTCCTCATCACCTTTTCCCCACATCCTTTTATATGAAGTTAAAAGTCACTTTGTCTACGTTAAAAAAGAAAAATTCCCTCTGGGAAGCAATTCAGCAATTCCCTTAGGAAACAATTCAGCGAGAAGACACTTGGACTTCAGTGCAAAAAACATGAGTGGAATGAGTAAGGATTCATTTTGCAAAATATGACTTTGCACAGTTGTGAAAACTCAGCCAGGGCATCTTGCCAAGTATCCTATATACTGGCTGAAGAATCCACAGGGCAGTGAGTTGTAATAAAAAGGGCTATTTTTGCACTTCTAGACTCCTGCAGTGAAAGAACTTGTACTATTTCCAAACCAGACACATCCTTCTGGTTGATAGATTCTGCCACTTCCTGGAGGCTTGTGTGTTTATTCTTAGGCCAAAGTTTCCTGTTCTGTAAACTGAGCACGTGCAGATGCTATGTGGTCCATGAGGGCTCATCTGCCCTTTCCTGTCTAGATGGGAATCCCAGCCCTAGAGAGGGGGGCACACTTCTATTTTCTTCACTGTGTTTTCTAATTCTGACTCTCTGGGGTTCCATAGAGAGTCTTCAGGGGTTTTGCAAACTGTGAAACATTTTTTTGCCCAGCACTAAAGATTTTAATTACCAAGAGAGTGTTTCATTGCTGACTTTTTATATTTGGGGTCCCTCTAAGATTTTTTTTTTTTTTTTTTGAGACAAAGTCTCACTCTGTCATTCAGGCTGGAGTGCGGTGGCACGATCTTGGCTCACTGCAACCTCCGCCTCCCAGGTTCAAGCGATTGTCCTGTCTCAGCCTCTGGAGTAGCTGGGACTACAGGCATGCACCACCAGGCCCAGCTAATTTTTGTATTTTTAGTAGAGATGGGGTTTCGCCATGTTGGCCAGGATGGTCTCGATCTCTTGACCTCATGATCCACCTGCCTCAGCCTCCCAAAGTGCTGGGATTACAGGAGTGAGCCACCGCACCCGGCCCCCTCTAAGATTTTTGTTGTTGATTGCTGAAATGTCTGAAAAGCCCTGACCTGGACATTCTAAGGTCTCTTCTAGTTCTTAAATCCTATAATGCCGTATCTTCTCATGCCACCAGCTCACCCAAGGGGCCTTTCCCAAAAGTGGCCTCCAGGTATGAAATTCTGTGTTCCTTTTTTGTCCCCCAGCTGCCTGGTGGCTTTAGGACGTACACATCCTCGTGTTCGGGTGTGGAGTTCCTCACCTTTATACCAGCAATAGTAGTTCACGATCGTGAGCTGTATTCTTTCTGTCTCAGGCAGGGAACGTGGTGACAGGAGAAATGGTAGAAGAGCTTATTCTTTCCGGAGCAGATATCATCAAAGTGGGAGTTGGACCAGGTAAGACTTGTTAGGAGCACGGCAGAGGGCGTGTGTGGGGAAGAATGGGATCTGGGGCTTGCGGGGACTGGAGATCACTAGAAGGGGATGGATGCACGAATGACTCACAGATATTTAAAGCACGCTTTTTCTGGAAGCATCATTGAGCTTCTCAGGGAAGCCCCTGATGCAAAGTATTATTGAACTGCTTTTTGATGCCCCCAAGGACCTTCTAAATGAACTTGGATGTGGTTAGAATATGAGGGCTTGGTTTCAGAACCAATGTGGAAGGAAAGAACATAGATTTCACTAATGACCCCATGCACCTTGAAGAGGAAAGTGATAGGTGAAGGATCTGTAGAGACAGTTAATAAACATGAATGACTCCAGTTTATGTGAAGGTTTGAGGGACCCCACACATTGCAAATAAGCTTGCAGTGAGGAGGCCACATTTGAACTTGACCCATGGCCTAGGTAATGAGCACCTTTGGCTCCTCACCTGATACATATTAGATGTAGATTTTTGACCATGTTCTTCTCCCAGGTGTGCTTTCTTAGGACCACCCATTGGCATCTTAAGCAGAAGAACTAGGTGGAACCTTCTGTCCTTGTCATGGGTGGTGCCATTTTCTCATGGGGCAGAGTTACTGTTTGCTTGTCCTCTTTGCCATGCATGAAGATGAGCTGCCATGTTTTAAATTCATCCATGCACATCCGTTATTAACCAGACACTAACATTGAGGAGCAAGAAAGAAGATACACATTTTCACTTGGGACTAAAAAACAGCAAAGATTTTTCAAAAGAATCTCACACCCAAATGACACTACCAAAAAAGGAAGCAAACCTAACCCAACATGAGAGGAATCTGTGGGAAAACGCACAGCTGGGAGGCACTGGAGACGCTGTTGAGCTGTGACTTGGCTCCGTGATCAGCCTGAGGGAATTGGATGTGTATGAAGAGAATATTAGGAAGAAGAGCCCTGTAGATTCATAAAAATGCCCAAGCTTTTAACATACAGAGAGATTTTCAAGGTTAAGTTTTTTCATATTGCCACTTGTTTAAGCCAGTTAATAATGTATTCTGAGCAAGTGGGAAGAGGTCTTTACTGAGTATCTATCATTATTGAAAAGACAGAGAAAGGATAAGGCCCTGTTCTTCCTTACCAGGCTGCCTCCTCTTAGGGCAGGCTGTAATAGATAGACTGATAAAAGAACAAAATAGGCTAATAAACTAGGAAGACTCTTTTTTTCCCCAAAGGCAGGGACACTCACTAGTCACCTGTTTAATCAGAAATATGGACCTGATGTGGTGGCTCATGCCTGTAATCCCAGCACTTTGGGAGTCCAAGGTGGGTGGATTGCTTGAGCCCAGGAGTTCGAGATCAGCCTGGGCAACATGGTGAGACCCTGTCTCTACTAAAAATACAAGATAAAAATTAAAAAGTAGTCAGGCACAGTGGCGTGCACCTGTAGTCTCATCTACTTGGGAGGCTGAGGTGGGAGGATCACCGGATCCTGGGAGGTGAGGGCTGCAGTGAGCCAAGATCGTGCCACTGCACTCCAGTGTTGGTGATAGAGCAAGACCCTGTCTCAAGGGAAAAAAAAAGGAAATATGTATTGAGTGTTTGCTAGCTACTATTGTGTTGGGCGGGTGCTGTATAGGGTGTGAAGATGTGTAAGAAGCTTCTTGGCTCTCAAAGCTTTTTTTTTTTTTTTTTTTTTGAAAAATAAAACAACAGTGTTGCTCTGTTACCCAGGCTGGGGTGCAGTGGTGCAATCTCAGCTCACTGCAACCTCCGCCTCCCAGGTTCAAGTAATTCTTCTGCCTCAGCCTTGCGAGTAACTGGGATTACAGGCATGCACCACCATATCTGGCTAATTTTTTGTACTTTTAGTAGAGATGGGGTTTCACCATGTTGGCCAGGCTGGTCTCGAACTCCTGGCCTCAGGTGATCCGCCCACCTTGGCCTCCCAACGTGTTGGGATTCCAGGTGTGAGCCAATGTACCCGGCCTTCTCAAAGCTTTTCTAGATGTGATCTCAAGCATTTACTACACTTGTTTTCTTGCACATCTTTGTGTCTGCATTCTATTTCCCCAGAAGCTGTATTGTCCTTCTGCTCTCATTATCTCTCCCCACTCCTCTGGCTGTCTGTGTAGAACAGATGTGACTAAAGAGAACAAGGGGCCTTCTCTGAGCCTGATGCACGGGAGCCACTTCTTTAAATTGTTTGGAGACCATATTTAAGTCTCACACATTCTTTATGGTAAAAACATTGCGTATTACATATCTAAATGATAACAATACTGGATGTCTATTGATTGATAGATTTCATTCATTATTGAGCAACCCCTGGGAACTGGGAAAAAAAAGCATCAGAAATGGATTCCCTGCCCCTCTAGTCGGGAGAAAATATGTGCCAACTTTTTTCACCTAGGTGTTAATCAAAACCACCTGTGCCTTATTTTAAGCTTCTTCCTTGGCTGTTCCCAAGAAAGGCAACTGGTCTACCCTTTATAGGGCCCTCACTATGATCAGAGCCCCAGGCTTACTGCAGCTGAGGCCCCACTCCCGGATCTAGCAATTGAATGGGAGAGGAGGAGAACAGCCGAGGCTGAACCAGGGGTTACACCTCTTATTCTGCACAACCTCCGGTTGCAGGGCGGAGGGAAGGCGCCTTCGTGGGAATGAGACTTGTTGGCTCCAGGACTGTGAGTGACACATGGCAGGACACAGGGAGCTACAGGACTTCTGTGGACTCTGCCCCACAGCTGATGCAGGAGAGGGGCTTGCCCTGTCTCTCCTGGTTTCTCTGCTAAATCCAGGCCTGGGGAACACAGACAGAAATTAGCATCCTACAAGGTAGTGGTGGCCCAGAGCCAGAGAGGAGGCTGGGCCTCAAAGCATCCCACCTCCGGGTCTGGTGGGAGGGAGGAGTTCACTTCTGCCTTTACCCTGTTCTCAGAGCGCCCTCTCATGCACACCACAAGACATCCGGGAGGGTCTGAGTGAGTGGCAGTGGAGAGAGGGATGTGGGTGACTCATTCATTCTTGAGTCCACACATTCTTTCAGTGACTATTTATAGTGCCTTATTGTATACGAGGCTGTGTTCTCGGCACCTGATAACAACAGTGAATGTCCATGGAGCCGACCACCCAGCAGAGAAGACAGACCCTTAACATTCTCACACAGTTCCTGATTGAAATGCCTCTTTTTGAAACTGCGATGAACAACTCCCCTGGGGCAGTGACATTTAAGAAGAAGCTGGAAAGATGAGAAGGGGTTGGCTGGGCGGGCTGGTGCAGAGGGGAGTGTCCGAGAGAGAGAACATCGTGTCCAGAGTCCCGGTGGGAAGAAACTTGCCCCATTGGAGAAGCAGTGGGGAGGGAGGGGAGCAGGTGGAGCTGGATTCTGCTGATCTGGGTAAAGTGGGGTGCTGCGGGGACACTGGGAAGCTTGAATAAGGGGAGGTATGATAAAGAGGTCAGAGTGTGACTTGGCTTGGACCTAACTGGGAGAACAACCAAGACTGGGGCTGACTGTGGCACAGGCAGGCAGGAGGGTGCTGGCGTGAGCCCTGCATGGAAGTGAACCTCCGGCTGGGCTGCAAGGGACTTGAGGTGGGGCAACCAGGAGGGAGATGGACAAGCAGCTGGGCCCTGTGGAGCACAGAGCTGAGTGAGAGCAGGTGAGGGTGTGAAGGGTGTGCTTGCTGCAGGCCAGGCCCTGGGCTAAGAGGTATCCCTCCCTGTGCCATCTGCCCTCTGTCACAACCCCGGGAGACTGTGTTTCTCTTTGCATTTTACAGTCCAGGCAGTGAGACTTAAAAAAGGTGAGTCATTTGGCAAAGTTTGAAGGTAAAGAAGCTGCGAGGCTGTGGGAGGATTCTGAGAGGTCGTTTAAAGCAGAGCGTAGATTGTGGAAAGGTGGAAAGGAGTCGGCGTTTAAGTGTGGAGAGATCAGTGCTTGGCCACTGCATGGGAGCCGATGCCACAGGGAGGAGTGGCAGTGACAGGTGCATGGTAGAGGGGAAGGCGATGTCTGGGACATCAGGCAGTGACAGTGATGAGGACTGAAGGGGTACACGACCAGGCGGTGTGGTTTACAGCAACCTCCGGCGTGCAGGTTGGCAGCCCATTCCCCACATCTCCTCTGCCACAAAGGCTCACCCTGGTCACTAGAGCGGGGCTGCAAAGGTGATGGGGGCACATTTCATGTCACAGTGTTCTCATGTATAACCATCTCTTTGGGGGTCAACTTCTTTCTCTGTGCAGGTTCTGTGTGCACCACCCGCACCAAGACAGGAGTAGGGTACCCCCAGCTGAGCGCCGTCATTGAGTGTGCCGACTCCGCCCATGGCCTGCAGGGCCACATCATCTCTGTGAGTCTCCACCCGGGGCGGGGGCCAGGGGCGGGAGCCGGGGCCGGGGCTGGGGTGTCTTGGGAGGCCCCCTGCACCCTCGCTGCTCTTCTTCCACTGACTGAGCATCCTGTGGGCACAGGAAGCAGCTGGGCACTGCGGTCACAGTGCTGACATTCAGCAGAAATAGAGGCTCTGCTGCCCACGAATTTCACAGTGAGGGTGGCAGGCCTGGTAGGCAGAAGCCATGAGCAGGTTGGGTGGTGCATCCGATGAGGGATGTGCAGGCAGCTTTTAGAGCACAGGGTAGGCCAGGCCACAGGTTGCTAGAACAGTTGTAGCAAAGCCCCACAGACTGGGGGCTTAAATTTCAGTATCTCACCGTTCTGGAGACGAGAAGCCCAACATCAGGGTGTTGGGGGGCCATGCTGTCTCTCAGGGCCCCAGGGAAGGATCTGTTCCAGGCCTCTCTGTGACCTTCTGCTGGGTCCTTAGCTTGTGGCATCCTCCCTGTGTGTATGTGTCTGTGTGCAAACATCCTCTTTTCCTGAGGACACTAGTCCTTTTGGATCAGGGGCCACCCTCCTCCAGGATGTCCTCATCTGAACTGATGACATGTCCATTGTCCCTGTTTCCAAATAAGGTCATATTCTGAGATGCTAGGGGTTAGGATGGCAATATGCAAGTGTTTGGGGGGACCCAGTTCAACCCATAACAGGCCACGTATCCCGTAGTCAGGGTCAGGGAAGATTTCCTGGAGTGTAATAGGGAGACCTGATGGTTGAAAAGGAATTTTTCAGATGAGAAGAAAGAAAGGAACAGAAAAGCACTGGGGAACCAAATCTCAGTCACTGCATCTGGGGCGAGTGAGCTGAGAGGGGCAGGCGTGAGGGGCAGCAGGAGATAAGCTTGAAGGCAAGAATGGACAAAAGCGGTGGGATCCAGCTTTAAGGATGGGACTTCTCGGCCGGGCGCGGTGGCTCAAGCCTGTAATCCCAGCACTTTGGGAGGCCGAGACGGGCGGATCACGAGGTCAGGAGATTGAAACCATACTGGCTAACACGGTGAAACTCCGTCTCTACTAAAAATACAAAAAAATTAGCTGGGCAAGGTGGCGGGCGCCTGTAGTCCCAGCTACTCGGGAGGCTGAGGCAGGAGAATGGCGGGAACCCGGGAGGCGGAGCTTGCAGTGAGCTGAGATCCGGCCACTGCACTCCAGCTTGGGGGCAGAGCGAGACTCTGTCTCAAAAAAAAAAAGGATGGGACTTCTCCAAGAGCACCAGGGAGCTATTGCAGAGGTCTGAGCAGGCGAGTGCCCAACTCACTCCCTTGGGGCGGATTGAAAGGGGCAAGATAAAAAAGAGCCCAGCTGGGACAGCATTAGTAATTCAGTGGGGAGGTGACTGTGCCCTGTAGCAGGCTTGAGAGCCGTCTCCAGAATTGACTGACATTTGGGAGGCAGAATTAAACAAGTGTCGGCAATGGAGTAGGTGCTTGGAGGGCCCTGGAGAAGGAGGAGGAGGAGCAAGGCTACGACTGGCTTACGTACTGGCTCACGTGCTGGCTCACCTGGAAGATGGCTGCAAAGGAAGAGGTTCGGGGCTGGTGTGGTGTTCACTATGGCACGTGTCTGTTGATTTTGAGGTGCTTGAGGGGCATCAGAAGGGAAACTGCACATGAGGCATTGTGTTCATGGTTGGAGATCTGGCAGCTTTTAGTCCATAGATGATGAGTCTTGGGGAATGGTGCTGAGGTAACAACTGAAGCTAGGATCAAGGTCTTTCACTCGCTGTCCAGTGCAGATTGCCCGAGCTCCTTCTAATGCCTCATCCAAGTTTTTCACCCACCCATCCATTCATCCAGCAAGTATCTATTAAGCATCTACTGTGATAGAATCTAAAATAAATGGTTAAAGGTTTATTGGTTAATGACAGAGTTCTAAGACCCTCCACTCAATACCCTTTGCCCCAGTGAACAAATTAATATCCATTTACCAAGCAACTAGTGTGTAAAAGGCTGACATAGAACTGTCGGTCTACATTTGCTAAGAGGTTATTCAACTCACGGGAGCGGCCAAGCAGTAGTACCATTCCGCAGTATGTCAGTGGTTCTCAAATCCTGAGTGCAGCCTTGTCTGAGGCTGGCTGCATGAGGATCACCAGAGAGGCTTTTACAAATCAACATTCCCAGACCCCATCCTAGTGAACTGACTCTTTCACAGGGTGGTCCCCCAAATCCCCATATGTAATTAGTCCTGTCTCCATTGCCTAATAATGTTAACCATTGAGCATCTCCATCAAGTCAAAACGTGGACCCTGTATCATAAGTGTTACTTGAATGACCACTATTTCCTAAGTAGTGGAGTTGAGATTAATAAGGTTTTACTCTGAACATATGCTGAGATCCTCATGTCTTCGTAGAAACTTCAGACTTGCTTAGTTTACAGGGCTGTTTAGCCGAAGATTGGTGGTAGGGTGGGGTAGAGGCTCTGTGTGTCCCAGAGGTGAATCTGATTGGAAATCAAGTTAGCATCTCTTTACACAGTACCACCTAACTTATAGTGTATCTCAGCAGTTCTCTTAAGCCTGGTGCCCAGACCAGCAGCATGAGTATCAACGGAAAACTTGTTAGAAATTCTTGGGCCCCACCCGCGACGTTACCTACTGAATCAGAACTCTGCAGGTCAGGCCCCGGAACCTGTTTTAACAAAAGCCCTCCAGGTAGTTCTGATGTCCTCTTAAGTGTGAGAGCCACTGGCTTATAGAGTAGAGGCTCAGCATATGCTGGCCGGGTCCTGAACCAGGTCTCATCTGCTGGTGCCCAAGGTGGCAACTTCTCTGAATTTAGCAGTTAGGGACAATGACATCCCAAGCCTGGGGTACTGGTGCAATAGGAAGGTAGCACTTCTGATCTTGCTTGTGTTCTCTGAGGTTCTTTATTTTTATTTTTATTTTTTTACTTTTTTATTTATTTTTTTGAGATGGAGTCTTGCTCTGTCGCCCAGGCTGGAGTGCAGTGGCATGATCTCGGCTCGCTGCTAGAATGCCTCCCAGGTTCAAGCAATTCTCCTGCCTCAGCCTCCCGAGTAGCTGGGATTACTGGCATGTGCCACCATGCTCAGCTAATTTTTTTTGTATTTTTAGTAGAGGTGGGGTTTCACCATGCTGGCCAGGCTGGTCTCGAACTCCTGACCTTGTGATCCACCTGCCTCAGCCTCCCAAAGTGCTAGGATTACAGGCGTGAGCCACTGTGCCCGGCCTCCGAGGTTCCTTTTACATCAGTGCTGAGAGGTCTCCTAGATGGGGTTGGGAGTTCCATTTAGCCAGAAAAGCAAATGAATGGACTTAGTAGAATTTGGACCCTTGCCCTCAGCTCAGTCCTTGTAAGCAGCTGAGTGTCTTGGGGTTTAAAGCAGCCATTGCCCCTACACTCCCTTTGTCTAACAGGGCACGGGCATGTTTCTCTTACTTGCCAGTAGCCCTGAACCTGCTGGAAACCCACCAGATGTTTTGGATCCTGCCACTTGGTCCAATTTCCTTCTAGCTGTCCCATTTTACACTTTATTTGCTGAATTAGCACATTGGTGCTGTTGAAGTTCAAAGGAAGCCACAATGTGTGGTGTCTGTTCAGCATGTGCTGATACCCAAGAGGCTGGCCTTCAGTCGTGTTTCTACTTATTGTGGCCCACATGGGCTTCAGAGAAGCCGAGAGGAAAAATTCAGGATACTTCCTGCATAGGTGAAGATTAAGGTGGGATCAGTTAATTTTTTGTTGTCACACCATTATTTAGAAATACCTAAACAAATTCATTCAAATAATTAATCTTTTTTTTGAGGCTGGAAAATTTTCCCAACAAAATATGTTTAACCTAGGAAAAGTTAGAAATGCAAATAAACACAAAAAGGAAAATAAGTATTAGCGGTAACGCTATCATCTTAAGATAACCACTGGTTCTAAACTTGTTTTTCCATTTTTATAGCTGTGTGACCTTAGAAGAGTTGCTCAACCTTTCTGAGCCTCATTTCCCTCCCTCCCCCCCCACCCCCCGCCGTTTACACAATATCTCCTTCAGGTTCATGACTTTGAATGGCAAAATGACTTTTAAGTTCATAATAGTTGCTGGTTTTTAGTAGGTGACTGACTTGAACTCTTTTCTCTGCCTATTCCATGTTTGCCATCACCATCCTTCCTTTGTTTTAGGAATGAGCAAGTATTTTTCTTTTTTCTTTTTTCATTGTGAGTATTCAACATGTGAGCAAGTATTTTTTTTTTCCTTTTTTTTTTTTTTTGTTGTTGTTTTTTGACAGAGTCTTGCTCTGTCAACCAGGCTGGAATACAGTGGCATGATCTCGGCTCACTGCAACCTCAGTCTCCTGGGTTTAAGCGATACTCCTGCCTCAGCCTCCCGAGTAGCTGGGATTACAGGCACGTGCCACCACACCCAGCTAATTTTTGTAGTTTTAGTAGAGACTGGGTTTCACCATGTTGGCCAGGCTGGTCTCAAACTCCTGACCCTAGGCGATCTGCCCGCCTCAGCCTCCCAAAGTGCTGGGATTATAGGTGTGAGCCACCGTGCCTGGCCTGAGCAAGTATTTTTAAGCAAAAGAGGCAAGCTGACAGTTCACAAGTTATCATTCATGTCTCATGATGCCGTTTGTACTTAAATATAATGTTAACTCTTTTAGAAAAAACAAGAAAAGGACTCCTTGTAAATTACTGCCTTGAATACTTGCACAGAACAAAATACTAGCCCAAATGTTGTTGTTGTTTTTAACAACCTTTCAGCAGCTATGAATATTTATGTGTGAATATACATGTATGTCTTAGATTGCTGGAGCTACTCTGCTTCCCGAGAATGTGAAAAGACACTCTGAACACTTTTGGAAATATACACAGTAGCAGGAAGTAGACTGCCCTGTCTGTCCTAAGGCATCATGTGAAGTCGGATTGCTTTTGCTTAAATGTGCAACCATTAACCACATATGGTTGTTTGGTCTACGCTGCCCATTTCACAAGTGCAAATACCAAAGCACCCTGTGAGCAGATGACGCCGTAAATATGATTTCCCTTTTGCAACACGCCATACAGCTGTATTAACTGTGGATCTCTTGGCCCATCCTGGGAAGAGAAAGGCTGATTTTCTTGGGGTCCCAGTGGCACAGGGTTCCTGATTCAGGCCTCATCACTGACCACAGTGATATAAAATATTCAGGACACCACAGGAGACACAAATGAGTGAAGAAAAAGAGTGATTTTGTTTTTGTTTTATTTTTTTTTTTTTGAGACGGAGTCTCGCTCTGTCGTCCAGGCTGGAGTGCAGTGGTGCGATCTCGGTTCACTGCAAGCTCCGCCATTCTGCTGCCTCAGCCTCCCGAGTAGCTGGGACTACAGGCGCCCGCCACCACGCCTGGCTAATTTTTTGTATTTTTGGTAGAGATGGGATTTCACCATGTTAGCCAGGATGGTCTTGATCTCCTGACCTTGTGATCCGCCCGCCTCGGCCTCCCAAAGTGCTGGGATTACAGGCGTGAGCCACCGCGCCTGGCCAAGAGTGATTTTTTAAAAAGTCATGTTTTAGGCCGGGCGCGGTGGCTCAAGCCTGTAATCCCAGCACTTTGGGAGGCCGAGACGGGCGGATCACGAGGTCAGGAGATCGAGACCATCCTGGCTAACATGGTGAAACCCCGTCTCTACTAAAAATACAAAAAACTAGCTGGGCGAGGTGGCGGGCGCCTGTAGTCCCAGCTACTCGGGAGGCTGAGGCAGGAGAATGGCGTGAACCCGGGAGGCGGAGCTTGCAGTGAGCCGAGATTGCGCCACTGCACTCCAGTCTGGGCGACAGAGCGAGACTCTGCCTCAAAAAAAAAAAAAAAAAAAAAAGTCATGTTTTAAAAGGACTTATTTTAATGGGAGCATGAGTTTATTTAATGTGTTTGAGGCCAGAGTGTGAAACACTGTGTAGAGCTGGTTTTGATAAAGAGATAAAGCACTTTAAAATTAATTGGCAGGGCAAGTGAAGGGCATTTTGAGGTTGTACCTTTGAAAGGTAAAGTAAATAAATATGCCAGGATTTTGAAGCATTAACAAGGGGTATAGAGCCACAAGCCCTGTTCCTGTCTTCACACAGAGGGTTTGGGCCAGATAACATATGAGACCACCTCTGAAATAATTATTCCTCAGTGCTCTGTGGCCCTCTGGGGGTCAGAGAACCATGTATGAATAACACATTTGATTGAGGAAATAACTATGGTCAGTAAATGTTTGTAAAGAAAAGGTGCAGCCTTCACACTTAACCTTTTGATCAGAGCTGCAAAGAAGTAGTGAAACAGTATTGGAGTTCTAGCTCCTGGAGTGACAGGCCTCATTGGTACATAGAGAAAGGGGACTGAATCACAGAGACCCTATGTTCTCAGTTGGAGATTTCTTTACAAGGTAGCTCATCCCATTTCCCTGCCCTCCAGCTGCAGAGGTGCGTGCACCTACCTGCAGATTGTAACACGGGGTAGTCTGGGTACCCTGTCTTTTCTCTGTTCCTTCCCAAAGTAGGTCCCATCTTCTGGGGACAGGTGCTTCCCTCTGAGGCCCTGCTGTTTCTCCTAGACCCACACTTAGCTGTGGGCTGTGTCACCGTCACGTGAGCCTTGACACTGTTGCTGTCTCCCCTTGCGCCATAGTGTCTGGCTGCTGCTCCAGCGTACTGTTGCTGTCCATTTGCCCCTTGAATTGCACCCAGGCTACATTAGGAATAGTAGGTAGCATTCTGGGCATTTGGTGTCTTGGGTTTATAAGAAAATGCAGCTAGTGACTGGGTGCGGTGACTCACGCCTATAATCCCAGCAGTTTGGGAGGCCGAGGTGGGCAGATCACTTGAGGTCAGGAGTTTGAGAGCAGCCTGGCCAACGTGGCAAAACCCTGTCTTTACTAAAAGTACAAAAATTAGCCGGGCTTGGTGGTGGGCGCCTGTAATCCAGCTACTCAAGAGGCTGAGGCAAGAGAACTGCTTGAACCTGGGAGGCAGAGATTGCAGTGAGCCGAGATCACGCCACTACACCCCAGCCTGGAGGACAAGAGTGAGACTCTGTCTCAAAAAAAAAAAAAAAAAAAGAAAAGAAAAGAAAATGCAGCTAGCTCTGCATCCTGGAAGACTTGTACTGTGTGGCTGGTGTTTAAACATTACCTCCCACAGCTGAACCTTGCTGGGCAGCCCAAGATAACAGACTGGCCCTGCTACACATTAAACCAGCCCAAGTGTGGTCTGCGTGGACAGTGTGGGTGAAAGAACAGATGTTTGATTTTAAGGTAACTGTGTACCATACATGAGGAATAGGAAACATGGAAGTACCTGGAAAGATAAAAGGATTAACTCAATGTCCTTTTCTTGGCTCTTAAAAGATTTCAACCCTTGTACTAAATAAATCTCACCTCACAGCAGCCAGAGAGGGAAAAGTGGCTTCTAAGTGAGAATGAGCGTGGACGGTGGAATGGCTGGATGTGTTATAAAAGGGGCTGGCATGGGATGAGGGCCAAGCCCTTCCACTACTCACAGCCCCTGCTGCCTCCTGCTCTGCAACAGAAGTGCCCGAGCCCAGGTGGGCAGTGGGTGGTGCCAGCCTCTGACCCACAGAGGAAGCCTGGATGGGCCTGGGGAGTGAAAGGTGCGATATTGAGGGGAGTACACTCCATCAGACAACAACAGCCATGGTGGGGGGACTTGCGCTCATGGGCTTGCTGGGGGCTGTGGTGGGTCTGAACCCCCAGTCACTGGATCATCCGGGGACAACCTGGCTGAGCTCCCACTGATGTCTTGTCGTTGCTTTTTCCTCTGTGAAGGATGGAGGCTGCACGTGTCCAGGGGATGTCGCCAAAGCATTTGGTAAGGCCGGGCCCTGGTGCAGAGGGAGGGAAGGAAGGAGGAAGAGAGCTCCTTGCACCTCTCCAGGTGGCAACCTGAATGAGGAGGGGGACCTGCTGGGGAAGTTCTGGGCCTCCTGGAGTTTCCTCTCCCTGGGTTTCAGTCCCAGTTGGCCCAAATCCCAGCATTGATTTGGTTCTGGTCCATGGTAGAGCAGGCCACAAATGCCCTAGGAGATGGATCTAGGCGTAACGTCCTGCAAACCAGGAGTGGGTGAAGTCAAGGCCTCTTCATTCCAGGGAAGAGAAGGCTCAGGGGACCTGTCCAAGGGGACCGTGACAGGTGTGATGTGTGGGAACTGCAGACAGAGTTTTTTGGACCCAGCCTGGAGAAGTCCGGTGGAAGGGACTGGAGGAATCCTGCAGCGGTTTCTCACTGGAGGCTGGAGCCTGCCTCCCACTAGGGGGCAGCAGTGCCTGCTGTGAGCCCGTGGGATTGGGGATCAGGGAGCGGTGGTGGGTGGGCAGCAGGTCCTGAGCTTTTCTCGGGAAAGCCTCTCAACACCACAAACAGTAAAGTACAGCTGCCGAGCCCCGTGTTGGCCACTGAACTGCAAACTGCATTCGGAAGTCAGAGCTGGCCCTGTGGCTGCGGGCTCCAGAATTGAAATGGGGGTTGTGGGTGCCGGCTGGAGCAAAAACGCAGCTCTCACGCCTCAGCCCTTTGCTGATGCCAGAAAAAAAAAAATGGTGGCAGGAAACTTTCTGTCATAGGAATTCTGGTGTGTGTGTGTGTGTGTGTGTTTTGTTTTGTTTTGTTTGTTTGTTTGTTTTTGTTTTTGTTCAGGCTGGGTGCCGTGGCTCACACTTGTAATCCCAGCACTTTGGGAGGCCGAGGTGGGCGGATCTCTTGAAACCAGGAGTTTGAGACCAGCCTGGCCAATACCCCCATCTCTACTAAAAATCCAAAAAAAAAATTACCTGGGTGTGGTGGTGCACGCCTGTAATCCCAGCTACTCAGGAGGCTGAGGTGGGAGAATCACTTGAACCCAGGAGCCAGAAGTTGCAGTGAGCTGAGATCACGCCACTGCACTCCAGCCTGAGTGACAGAGTGACCTGTCTCAAAAAAATATAAAAAATAAAAATTAAAAAATGTTCAGACAACAACCCTGATAGTGACAAAGGAAAACGTTAGGATGGTGGTCTTAGCAACAAGGTTTCATAGCAACCCAAAGAATGTCATGAAAAATGGGATTTAACCTCATCCTAATCATAAATCCTATCTGTGGAAGGGAATCTACAAACCCTCCAGTGATTCCAGCTTCTTCTTTTAAGGTTGAGGGGACTGAGGCTCTAGGAGCGAATGACAAGGTCACAGTCCTACAATCAGGGGCAGAACAGGGAGAACACAGTGCCTCTGCTAACTAGTATTGTCACTTACCCTGTATTGTAAGGATCATCGGCCAAGGGCATTTTTACGGTTGGTTTTTGAGCTGAATCTACTTAATACAGGTGGCGGTCCGTCTTGGACTCTTTTGTGTTGCCTCACATGTGCTCTCTGTACACAGAGAGAGCCCAACACACTTTAAAGTGGCTGGTTGTTGAGAAGATGCCTTGTAGATCACAGTTCCCGGCCTTTGGACCACACTCAGCTCAGTCTCCTTTGGGTGTCATTCCCTCCTCCGCTGTCTCTCAGTCAGTGTAGCCATACCTGTACCAAGACTCAGTGGAGTGAGAGGGACCATGTCAGGGAAGGATGCAAGAGTGTCCCGAAATGAAAATGGTTGGGAACCCCCGCAAAGTGTTCTTTCAGTGGGTCTGTGCTCTGCGTTCCTGCTGTTGACATCTGCTCCTTTGCAGCTGCCGAGGAGGTGCTGTGCTCCTGAATTGTGGTCGTCAAGAATCCTGGCTGAACACCAGTTATCCTCTGTCTCGTTAAAATGATGGCAGGAGGACCAGGGAGTCACATTCGTGTTAGGAAGCCCAAAAGGGAGGGTCTTCAGAGGTTGCTGCCACGTAGGAAGGTTGCGCTGTGCTTTGCTTCCCTGAGTGCCAGAACAGCATGCCTTTCTGTCATGCTGAACAGAAGGGGCGGTAACGCCAATGCAAAACCCAGAGTGCTCTGCCGATGTTTAAATGACCAAATCGAAGGTATCAGGGCCACTTTCAGGGGTTCCTATGTTTCCTCCTCCTAATTAGGATTTGCCAGGCTCCCTTCCTCCTTCATCCTATTACTTAATACATCTGTACCTTGCTACTGTCTTGTTCTGTTCTAAATGTAAACCCTCAGTAAGACTTACTCAGGGGAGGTTGTAGCAGTTCCTTAGTTAATAGGCAATGAAGAATCCCTCTGCACAGTGATCCATGAACGAGATGGGGAATGATAACTATTTTTATTATTTCTCCCACATGTTCTTTTTACTTTTTTGACAGCTAATCATTCAGCATGTACCATGTGCCATGCACTTGGGATAAACAGAGCCAGCCCTGGGCCTGTTCCAGCATAGCCCACAAAGACAGGCAGCTTCAGTACCTCTGTCTCCTGTGCCTGTCCTGGAAATGTGCTGTCATTCGGTGATTAGTCTGGCAGAGTATTGACTCGGGAAGTCTAATGCGTAGCATTGTGGTGGTGCAGGTCGAGTTTCACATGACTTCCAGAACACAAGGGCTTCTTTCCTTGAAGCTGTCTCGAGTGTAGGAGCTTCAGTCTGTTCTGAGGCCCTTTCCTGATGGATAAGCACAGGGAATGTCAGAGTGCGGAGAGCTTCAGATACAGACGAGACACCTGAGGGGGCATCATAGAGGAGTCATAGCATTAAGCACAAGATTAGATAACATGCTTTCTAAGATACTGCCCCCCCGCTTTTTTTTTTTGAGACGAAGTCTTCTGTTGCCCTGTTGCCCAGGCTGGAGTGCAATGGCATGCTCTCAGATCACTGCAACCTCCGCCTCCCGGGTTCAAGCAATTTCTGGCTAATTTTTGTATTTTTAGTAGAAATGGGGTTTTATCATGTTGGCCAGGCTGGTCCTGAACTCCTGATCTCAAGTGATCCACCCACCTCGGCCTCCCAAAGTGCTAGGATTACAGGCGTGAGCCACCGCGCCTGGCGGAATACTGCCCAATTCTAAATGTTTCTCTGATTCTAAAAGAGTTAGATCTGAGGAAGGTGCTCCTAGTTAGCCATTAAAAGCCATTCAGCATGGTCCAGTGTATGGGACACTAGCCTTCAGTAGGCTGCGTTTGTTTCTCCCAGTGTCCCATGGCCCTGGATCCCTGCATGGAAGCCTGCCTTTTTGCAGGAGATAGGCACGAGAGGTCCACCCTTTCTCTTGGCTATAGCTGTGGGGGAGGGGGTGAACTGGGCAAGCACTGGATTTTTTGAGAGTCTGTTTCCCCTGAGCTCTTTTCTCTGCTACTCCCTTTTATCCCCACCGTTGGCATTTAGGAGCTGGAGCAGATTTTGTCATGCTGGGAGGAATGTTTTCAGGTCATACGGAGTGTGCTGGAGAAGTGATTGAGAGGAACGGACGGAAGCTCAAGCTCTTCTACGGGATGAGCTCTGACACGGCCATGAAGAAGCACGCGGGAGGAGTTGCTGAGTACAGGTGAGGAGGCGGCTCCGGGGCGCGCCCTCGAGGCCTGGCCTTGCCCTTGCTTCTTACGGAGATGGGATGGAAGCAGGTCTGAACAGCAGCGCTGTGTATATTAACATACCGTGGGAAGGGGTTCTTTTAAAAGAGCCCTAATTTGTATCCAGTTAGCATTTGCAGTGTGTGGGGTTCCCAAAAGCAAGTACAGAGAAGCAGTGTTTGGGGACGGGTTGGAAGTGTGACCAGGGGTGTGTATGTGAGTGGGTACCAGTCCTGAAGGCAATACTCCAGACCTCTGGGGGTGGGCGGAATTATTGCCTTGTCCTTCCAGTAGAGCCTGTGCTGAGCTATCCCTGTAAACTTAGATCTCTAGCTTGAGAAGAGTTCGGGATGAAAGGATTGAGTTGAAGAATGGCTCTCCTTTTGCACAGAAAACCATAGGTGTGGTCTAGACCACTGCACGGTGGCCAGGCCTTTCCTGAAGAATGCTGCATACAGCTCATACTGCGTCTCACCTGCCTCCAGGCTCTGAGAGTCGACACAGCAGCATTTTCAGCCATTTAGTTGTGTTATCCCCTGTAGAAGTGGGGCTTACTTCTGCTGATGTGTGTTTATTTTGTATTTTTTTTGTGGAGGAGTCATGCTCTGTCACCCAGGCTGGAGTGCAATGGCATGATCTCAGCTCACTATAACTTCTGCCTCTCAGGTTCAAGTGATTCTCCTGCCTCAGCCTCCCGAGTAGCTGGGATTATAGGTGCCTGCCATCATGCCCAGCTAATTTTTGTGTTTTTAGTAAAGATGGGATTTCATCATGTTGGCCAGGCTAGTCTCAAACTCCTGACTTCAAGTGATGCACCCACCTCGGCCTCCCAAAGTGCTGGGATTATAGGCATGAGCAACCGCGCCCTGCTCCTGATGTGTGTTTTTAATCCATGGTCTCCAAAGACACCTGGGTCTTTTCCTGATTCAATTCCATTTTAACTCTCTGCATGTGTGTTTTAAGAACCTGATGATGGGGCCAGGCACAGTGGCTCATGCCTGTAATCCCAGTGCTTCTGGAAGCCAAGGTTGGAGGACTGCTTGAGCCCAGGAGTTCCAGTTAAGCCTAGGCAACATAGCAAGACCCTGTCTCTACAAAAAGATTAAAAATTAGCTGGGTGTGGTGTCACATGACTGTACTCCCAGCAACTCAGGAGGCTGAGGCAGGGAGATGGCTTAAGCCCAGGAGTTGGAGGCTGCAGTGAGCTGTGATCGTGCCACTATGCTCCAGCCTGGGCAACAGAGTGAAAACCTGTCAAAAAAAAAAAAAAAGAACCTGATGACGGTATACTTACTGCCTCACCGTGCTCCATAGAGCCTACTGTTATTCTCAGCAGGATTAGTGCCAACAACAAGCTATACAAAATGGGGGCAGGACCAAAGGTCCTCCATCCACAGAGGGAAGCTGGCTGTGTGAATCGGCTGGTTGCCTTTCTCCAGGAAACCTCAGGCTTCTCTCTCCAGTTTTCAGACTCTATCCCGTGCTAGAGTGGAAACCTAAGCCCTCCCTGACTGACACTCTTTGAGGAGCTGGGATTCAGATGTATTATATAAGGTTTATAACAAGCTAGCAGCAAAATCTCAGAACTCCACTGAGATTTGTAGGTAGGGGGATTGGGGGGTGGGGCGTATTCTACCAGAGTTCTGTTCTTCCGTGGGGTTCTAGCAGACTTACTTCAGTTCTCATTCACCTCAGTCTCTTTCTCTTTTGGTGGTGAACCCCAATAAAGATATTATAATATGGGAAAAGCAGGATGGGAAAGATCGATGGGGACTGCATCAATCAGAAATGAGAGATGCACTTCTTCCAGGTAGTCCCCGAAGCCCTCTTTCCCCCATGCCGTCCCTGAGAGAGGAGGAGGTTGCACAGTTGGGTAAGGAGGAGGCACTAAGCTGGACCTATGGCCAAGAAACTTCGTGCTTTACCAGCAACATGTCATCATCCAAGGGCCTGCATGTGTCTCCTCTGTGCCAGAATGTAAGTGGAGCTTTCATGGGTGAGCAGCAGCTAGGTGCTTTGCCTGGAGTACCTTTTTCACCTTCGTGGCTGCATCTTTTTTGGGTTCTAAAAACAATTATAGAATCGGGAAGTCCAGAGCAGGCTGTGGCACAAACAGAAGCCAGAGAGCTGAAAGAAAAACCGTCTCCTGTAATTTCAGCAGTGTTTAGATATAACAGAAAAAAAAAAAATAAAAGAGATTCAGCAGTAGCAAGATTCTATTCTGGAAGTGGATTCAAATCTTTAACAAGGAAGGAAATTGCTGAGAAAATTAGAACCTTAATCCAAAGGCTGCAGCCTGAGCCTTGCAGGCTGTACCTGTCCTGCCTTTCTGCTTCTGAGTCTCCGTCTCTCTCTCTCTCTCTCTCTGTCTCTCTCTCTCTCTCAGTTTTCAGCCTCATGACCATGATCTCATCATGAGAATGCTTCCTGACTTTCACAAATTACTTATGGCACAGTTATGTACACACTGCTGGTTCTTTCCCTATCATTAACTATTTCATTCTCGTGCTGTCCCCGGGAATGAAGTACCTTCATTTTACAGATGAGCAGACTTAAGCATCAGCAAAAAATGAGCTCTAGATTCACACCAGTGAGAATCTAGAAATTTCCAACAAGCTCCAGGAAGGCCATGGAAATACCTTACAAAAACGAAATGTCAGTCATTGCAGGCACATGTGTACAGACACCTGTCTGGTGTCATGGAGTGCTGAGCCCTGAACTGTCCTGGGTATGACCAGTGACTTTGGCTTCCTGAGCTTGGGGCTCTACACTGGCTGATGGTTTAAGTAGCTAGATTTAACCCAAGGGTAGTCCTGCCTGTTCAGCGACCAAGAGTTAACCCCGTTTTGAAATTCTAGGTAACGAATGACTGGTCAAGAGATGCTCTTCAAGGCAGGTGGATCACCTAAGGTCAGGAGTTCGAGACCATCCTGGCCAATATGGTGAAACCCCAACTCTACTAAAAATACTAAAATTAGCTGGGAGTGGTGGCAGGCACCTGTAATCCCAGCTACTCAGGAGGCTGAGGCAGGATAATTGCTTGAACCCAGGAGGCAGAGGTTGCAGTGAGCCGAGATTGTGCCACTGCACTGTAGTCTGGGCGACAAATGCAAAACTTCATCTCAAAAAAAAAAAAAAATTAGAGAGATGCTCTCATGTTCTTTTTCCAGCTGAAGAGAATGGCTACAGAAGGTTCCAGAATTTGGGTACTTGTTAGAACTTGCATGGCCCTTAGATGAGAACTAGAATTTTGCCTAGATTTCAGATTTCCTTCTGGTAATACACACATCTGATAATACACACATATGTAATATACACACATTCTGGTAATATATACATGTGTCTGGACCACATCCCCATTTTGCAGTAAGGGGACATGACCTGTGTTATCCAAGTAACAATCAAGCAGTGTTACATGGTGGCCTTGTGAAGAGAGGGACATGGGCTCAGTGGGGACAGTGAAATGTTGCTTAGTGTTCATGCCATAGGCCAGACCTTCTGAATTTCTAAATACTCCTCTGAAAATGTGAAAGATGCTATCCAAAGCCTGGAAGCTTCCGGTGCTAAGACAGGTCTTGGTTCTCCTCTGATTCCACCTTGCTTGGACCCATACATGTGCAGGGCGATAGGTGTAGTGACCTGTAAGAGAACAGGGAGGCAAACTGGGGGTGACTGGTGTACCCAGCAAAGCAGAAAGACAGGCAGGCTATCAGAATGGAGCCACTTTAGTGAAATCACCTTGCTGGTGATTTCCATGTAAGCTAGTAGGACCTGAGTTACCCATTTTATGTCCTCCTCGTCCTGGTCGTCCCCCTTGAAGACACTTGGTCTCTGATCTTAGAGCAGGCAGGAGGTGAAGCTCTGGACTTTTCCTGTTGTTGATCTAGGAGGGCAGGAGGCTGTTTCCAGGGGGAATCTGCCAGGGCCATTCTGGGGACATTTTGGGCTCCTGGTTGTTGGGAAGTTGGTGTGCGTGTTGAGGTAGAATAGAAAGGTAAAGGTGGTTTCTGTTAGGGGCAGAGGGGAGCACCTTGCCGGAGAGAATGGCACAAAGCGGGGTGGTATGGGTCCCCAGCTCCTTCAAGGGCTCCTCACCAGGACTTTGCTCTTCCCAGCGTGCAGGGCAGCCAGCAGTGAGCCCGTGCCCTTTGGATGGGAGGAGTGTGTTCATCTGAGATGCTGGTGATCACGCTGGCACTTGGTAGAAATGTGGGGGTGGGGTCTGGTGTTCTGAGTGCCTTGGGGGCTGCAGAAAGTGCTGGAGCTGGGAATAATTCTAACTGGGCTCTTAAGGGCATGGGGGGTAGGGAACTAGGTAAAAAGAAAACTTCTTTTGTCTTCCAGAGCCTCTGAGGGTAAGACTGTGGAAGTGCCTTACAAAGGAGATGTGGAAAACACCATCCTGGATATTCTCGGGGGACTGAGGTCCACGTGCACCTACGTGGGGGCCGCCAAACTCAAGGAGCTCAGCAGGAGGGCAACGTTCATCCGGGTGACCCAGCAGCACAACACCGTGTTCAGCTAACCCCGGAAATGAAACGGTGTCTGGCTTGAGTGGAAGCATCCAAACCTGCTTTTCCCATCTCCCTCCTACTCTGTTCTGTCAGAGCTTCTGGCTGCTCCCGAATGGTGGAATGCTGTGTCCTCTCTCCTCTCTCCTGCTGCCTGGCGGCTTCGGGGCTCTCCCGCCTGCCTTCTCGGGGCGCAGACACAAGGCACCGATTGGGCCAACATCAGAGCCCTGCTGCCCAGAACTCATAACCTTGTTCAAACCAACACTCGCACCTTTGTCTTTTTCTCTTTCTCTCTCCCTTGTTTGTTTTTCTTTATTTTTTAAAAGAAGATGGTTTCACTTTAATATAATGCTATTAAGACTTGATGGAGTTGCTGGAGTTTGTATTTGCAGGAGTCAAGTTGAATGGTTTGGGATTTGTTTTGCCGTCTTCTTGGACAGGCCGGTGGCAAGCCACTCCTGGCGATTAGCAGACAAATCACCGTAGGAGGGCAAGGAGAGGAGGACGGTGCGGGAGCCGGGGAAGGACAGGCCGGAGTCAGAGTAGCTGGCATCCCCCATCTCTAGCTTTTGGTTGTTGCAAAAGAACAAAAGCAGTTTTTAACTGGACAGATGTAACATGAATTGTTTTCCCAGCTGATACTCACAAAGTTGGGCCAATGTGTTTTCCCCGCAAGTTTCATTACATGTGCTTTTCAGGGTCAAGTCATCTGTTGCTATCAGTTTGCCATCGCTATTAGGAAGCTGTCCCTGTCCTGGCTTCTCATTTCGTTTTGTTCTCCTCCATCTTTTTTCCCCCCTTCTCAGTCCCAACTTGTCTTACTTTGAAATTCCACAGGATGTTTTACGGGAAGGTTGTCTCCCAAGAAATTAGCAGATGGAGTCACACTGAAGAAGAGCCAAAGCTCTTCGATCAGTGGCATCCTAAAAGGCGTTGGTTTGAGACATGAGTTAGAGCCATTCCCTCAGTGTGCCAGTGAATCCTTTCCCTGAAGGACCACACGGCACTACTGTATATGGGTCCGTTAACGGGCTGGGAACAATGACATTGTCTTGGAGAACTGGCCTCTGCAGCTGACCTGCAGCAGTCCACCAGGATGCCTGTTTAAACAGTGAACACAGAAGAAGTGACGACCGGCCACTTACCTTTGACGTATTGCGTTCCAGGCCTGGAAAGTGTATGTAGATCAGGATGTTTTACTTTACTTTTTAAGGCTGAAGAGCAGGTACACAAGTCAGTTTTCTTTGGAAAGGCAAGCAATGACCCTGGAGTAGAGAAGATCCACAGGGTGCTGCTGTGCCAGGGTGAATGAATGGCCTGATTGTCCATGGTGACTGATGGCATGAGAAGGGTCCAACCAGAACTGTCACACTGGGATAATACAGGTCCACTGCTGGTCCTTTAAGAATACATTTAGAAATCCAGCCAGCAGCGTTGACTCCAATGCAATACTTTCCCCTACTAAATCCATTAACAATTTTTTTTTTTTTTTTGAGGCAGGGTCTCATTCGTGTCACCCAGACTGGAGTGCAGTGGCAGGATCACAGCTCACCACAGCCTCTACCTCCCGGGCTCAGGTGATCCACCGACCTCAGCCTCCCTGCCACCATGCGCAGCTAATTTTTGTATTTTTTTGTAGACAGGGTTTCACCATGTTGCCCAGACTGGTCTCAAACTCCAGGGCTCAAGCCATCCACCTACCTCAACCTCCCCAAAGTGCAAGGATTACAGATGTGAGCCACTGTGCCCGGCCCATGAAGAATAATTCTTGGACCTGTAGAAACACAAGGGTTGCACTTTGGAGACGGGAGGGCCGAGAGGCTGTTTAACATGGAGCAAGACGTGGGGCTTGGCTGCAGGCTCCCCGCCATGCTCTCTGTGGTCCTGTCTGTGTGAGGTATGAGGCTCTCACGCTGGTCCTGTGGAAGGTGTGTTTTACACGCATCTTCAAATGTTAGTTTCTAAGAGACTTGCAAAATAAGGGAAAGGGATGAAGGAGAGGACATCTTAAAGAAATCTATTAAAAATGGACCAGTAGTAAGGGAGCTTCTTTCAGAATAGAGTGGTCAGGGAGGGTGACACCCATCTGTCGCCTTGCAGCACCCTGAGGGCTGTGTCCTTTGTAGGGACACGTGCTGCTTTACCCATCTTCTATAAAAACTTTGCAGACTGGCCCTTTGTTTCCACAAACCAAAAGCAGATTCTTAGCAATCCAATTTTTAGGGAAGTGGAGACTGAGTAGTTACAAAGTCAATAACTCCTCAGGACCATTTTGAAACAGAGGCTTCAGAAAGAGAACATTTTTTTTTTTTTTTGAGACCAAGTCTTGCTCTGTCACCCAGGCAGAGTGCAGTGGCACAATCTCGGCTCATTGCAGCCTCCGCCTCCCAGGTTCAAGCGATTCTCATGCCTCAGCCTCCAGAGTAGCTGGGATTACAGGTGCCCGCCACCACATCCAGCTAATTTTTGTGTTTTTAGTTTCAGTAGAGACAGGATTTTGCCATCTTACCCAGGCTGGTCTCAAACTCCTGGGCTCACGTGATCCACCCACCTCGGCCTCCCAAAGTGCTGGGATTACAGGTGTGAGCCACTGCACCTGGCCCATAAAGAGAACTTGTAAGGCTCCATCACCCCTTGCCTTAGCAGGTTCATCTCGGCCTCTGAGAGGAATGGGGCTGGGGGAGTCCACATCGGAGTGTCCCTTGGACCAGGTGTCCTACAGGACCTGGAGATGAAACTAATAGCCTTGCTGCTGACCCACTGGGCTTCCTGTGCCGGCGCTGGGGGAGGAGGAAGAGGAGAGCCAGTGAACTCGATGCCATTCACCTTGGGCTGCTCTGGCTGCTCCATCTGAGGGCTCTGGCAATGCTTTTGATAGTTTCAAGGCCTGCCCCACTGCAGCACCTGAAGCTATGGTTCCCCCGAATTGATTTCACCAGCTGAGGTAAGTAGCACAGCCACTGGACCCCAAAATTTACCAGAACAAACAGCATCTCACACAAAAGGGGAAGGCAGAGATGCAGTCTGCTTTGCCAGGTTTGCCCACAGCACACGGGCACATTTGCCCGGGCTACTCCAGAGGATCTGGGGCAGCCCTGCTAGCCTGAGCTACACCTACGCAGCTCTGGTTTGCTGTGTGTCCTTTCACATATTTATTAAATAATGTGTCAGGACCTCAACTATTAAGTAATCAGAGGAGGGTCCAAAACACCTTCCCAAGAAGATAGTTCCTCCTTGGCTAAGTGAAAATGAATTTAACCCCAAGCGTTCTACCACCTCTGTGTATCCTTAAGGCTGGAAGGACTTGAGGTGGGTGCAGGTGGTTCCACCTGGAAGCCATGGGTTCTTGAGGAATTACTTTCTGGCACAACTGCTAAGCCACATCTTTCCAAGACGGCCCAGTGCAAAGCTGTAGTGTGGTACTCTGGAGGTAAATGGGGTTCCTCCACATGCTGAGAGACCTGCTCAAGGAGTTGGGTATTTTTTGTTTTTGAGGCAGGGTTTTGCTCTGTCACCCAGGTTGGAGTGCAGCGGTATGATTATGGCTCACTGCAGCCTCGACCTCCTGGCCCCACGTGATCCTCCCACCTCAGTCCCCCAAGTAGCTGGGACAACAGGCATGTGCCACCACACCCGGTTAATTTCATTTTTTGTAGAGATGAGGTCTTACTATGTTGCCCAGGCTGGTCTCGAACTCCTGGGCTCAAGCAGACCTCTTGCCTCGGCCTCCCTAAGTGTTGGGATTACAGGCATGAGCCACTGGGCCCAGCCTGCTCGCTGAATTTCTAATGAGCTTGAATTACAGGAAATAAAAATAAATTTTCCACTTTCAGACCACTAACCAGTTTAGAGCAAATCTGTAAAGAGTGTATAGATTATGCCACACGAGCCCATGAAGCTACCACATGTTTAAAGACAAATATACCTCTTGTGAACAGCAGTGTTCAGCTAGGAGGCATAAACATGAACTGAAGAAACCAAGACATCAGGTATGGCTGTGTGCCTTTTATCTTAGAACCTCGTCTCACACATACTCTTCACCCCAAAACATTAGCAGCGAAGGCAATGTCTCACGTCACACCTCCCCACCTCCGACCTACCCAGGGAGAACTTGTGAGCGGGAGTCAATGAGGAGGAGGAATTAGCACTCTTTTCCTGGCCTCTTCTTTGAGGACCCAACAGAAGGCAAAGACACACATCTGCAATTGGCACTGTTATTTTATTAGTACGAGTATACTGAAACAATAAACTTGTACTGGTATACAGACAATTTATTTAAAACAATTTTGTTCAAATTTTGAATCAAACATTGTTTTATTATAATAATGAAATAATTTCTACCTAGAAAACCTGCAAGCACCATCAAAGAAAGGGACCATAAAATTCAATAAACAGACTCGAGTGTATCCTACAAATAGACACACCACGATTAGAAAATAGAATATGAATTCTTCCATTTTTTAATATTTGTTTTAAAAAAGCTAGTGCAAGTACAATATTTTACACTGGAATTACAGAGAGTATGCACGCATATGGAAAAAAGTTCTCCTGTCACAATAAAAGCTCTTAACTATTATGTATGCACTTAAAATTTTCTTTTCAATAAGGTGCAAAACATCATTCCTTCCCTAGTTCTCCTCTGTACTGGCCATGTCAGTCTGGTAGTGCCCTCAACCCAAGTTCTGGTGTCTGTTTCCCTTGGCCTGTGGGAGGCATACGATTGGAAGTTTGGTGGGTAATGATCTGATATTAAAGTATCCAGTGGTACAAGTCTCAGAGATGACTCTGGAGCCAGGACTCCACTGGCTGGAAATGAAGACTGTCTAATCTGAAGGTCACCACAAGTACTGACAGGACTGTCTTGAAACCTCCTTTCGGCTGACACTAATTTGGGTCAAGAGTTGAGCAGTTCAGGCTGGGGAGAGGAAGAACCCCCGCCAAAAAGGGCAGTATTCACAGAACCGAATGCACAGTTCCAATGCACTGACTAAAGGATTTACCCCACTCCTGGACCAGATTACCAAAAGAGTAGGTGGTTCCTGTAAGAACCAGAGAAAACCTGTGCACTGAGCTGCTTGGTAACTGCTCTGAAGACAACAGCTTAAGCTAGTGTCACCTAATACTTGGTATTCTGGAGGACAGTATGTTATCTTGGTAAGGATTACTGTAAACAACGCTTCCAATGAAGGCCTTCAGATGGGCCACAGAAAAGGAGACAGGCTCATTGGCCATCCAGACAGCAAACAAACTAAAGGGAAAGAAAACGTGGGTGAAGCCTCCAACGTATCTGCAGTGGAAGACTTGAGTCCTTTCAGATAAGAAAAGGTATGGAAATTCTCAGAGATTGTTATTGTATAGATACTACCTGTTGGCCAAATGCACTTAATTTTAATACAGTTGAACCATTTGTATGCAAGTCATGAGGACATGAAAAACTGAAGCCGTGTTCCCTCCCGCCATTACACAGGAGAAAGTTAGCTACCAGAACAATTGCCTTCAACAAGAAGGGAGGGGACAAGATTCTGAATTTAAGAATTGTAAGTGGGGTGCTTAATATCCCCACTGCTGTCCAGTTTCCACTGTCCGGCTTGATTTTTGGACAGGAATACTATTCTGAGAAGTAGATCCGCATTTATTTTGGCCTCTTTATATTCAATAAAAATCACAATAAAACTAAAGTAAAATGAGGCATTTACATTGAAATCATGTTTTTACCCCCCTATTTAAATGAGGTGTGGGGGGAAAGAAGGTTAAATAATTTTTTTTTTTTTTGTCCCCATAATGAGTCCTGTTTGATTGGTAGCCTGGATCCCTTGTTACAAACACTTCGTGTTCAAGATTATATTCTTTGGGTTTATAGGAACAGGAAGTGCTGAAAATGTCAAACATCATCTCTGAAGAAAAAGAAGTTTCAATGGCTTAACAGTTTAGACTAAGAAGGGAGCTCAGAGAAGTACTTTTAGCATAGGAATGAGCAGTATTCTCAAATCACAGAATACCGAGTTCCCCTCCCTCAGACGAGGGCTATGTGTAACAAAAAGAACAATAAGCATAGGTATAGTTTAAGAGCCTTTTACGTAGTAATTCTTCCAGGCCATAACCATACAAATCTGATCATTTAGACATGACAAATTTCTATATACAAAAAAACATGTAACTTTCAACCCTTCTCTGCTTTATTTATTTATTTTTTTTACAAACAAAGTATGAAACTCATTGTTTCAACAGATCCATATCTTTCAAACACTGAATGAATCGTTTTGACATTCATTTTTCTTTTGTGCAATTTTTTAAAACATTACCTGTACTCCTCAAAGTGAGTGCTTCAAAATTTTGTTTTCTTCAGCTTCTCAAATTAGGTGTACATTAAAAAAAAAAAATTCCCACAAGGTATAGTGCTACAAGAAAAGATCCTATCAGTAAGGTAACATATTTGAAGCGAGGTCATCTATGTAAAAGAAATCTCAGCCCCGGAGTAGAGGTGTGCAAGTTGTTTGGAGTTTCCCTATGCCAGAAACACAACACGGTCCGTGGAAAAGAGAGGAAACCAACCCAACACAATAGCAGATGCATGTGCTTTATAAAAAAGTATATTCTCTGTATATTTATTACTTGATGTGTTCTTAAATTCTCTATTTCAGAAATTCTGGGTTAAAAACAAATGTGGAAGCAAAGGCCTCCACGCCACTTTAGAAAAAAAAAAAAAGTGTAATTCTCTTTCCTTTCATATCACCACCGAAGAAACCGAATTGGGCCACGGAGTCTGCTGGCCCTGTTTTCACCTGGTGCAAATGGAAGTGCAAAGGGTTTCAGAAGGCAACAGACCAGTCTGTTGAGCTGCTTGTGGTTCATGAAACCGTAGCCATGACAACCAACACAGCTCAAGAAGCCTGACCTTCAGTCCCGAGAGCTCTGCTTCCTCACCCATATCTGAAATAGCATGGCATTAGTGTCTTCAAAAGCACTGGAGATTTTTCTCTCTATGAAAGAAACAGGTTTCCTTAGTAGTCACAGATGTTAAAGGGTATTGTCAATCGTTTCCTTAAAAAACAAAACAAAACAAAATCCAGAGCTACAACAACAAAAATAAATTTTGGCAACATATTTCAGTAAAGATGAAACTATGTGCAAAGAGTGGATTTTATGATTACTAGGAGCTACTGTTCATCTTGAACATGCAGCATTATATTGCAATCTATGCGGTATCTAAGGAGTAATCCACAAGATGCAGGAAATCCAAACATTCCTTGAAATTGTACAACCCTACTCCAGAGCAGTCAAAGTGCTGCTTCTGGACACATCAGTGTACCACACACACACCAGCCCCGTCCCTGAGTAAGAGGTGTGAAAGGTTCCGCAGAGTCCCTTTAGGGGAGAAGGAGGGATGCTGCCACTTCCTGGTGGGGGGAAAACCCAACACACTCACCTAACAGAAAACATAGAGGCTCACAATTCCGAGTTAGAAATGGGATCAAGAACAACAACAGAAATCAAATCATCCCAAACTAAACTGGGTGAGTTAGGGAAAACGAAAAATTGACCGACATAGAAAATTATCCTGAAAGTCCAAATGAAAATGCAATTTGGATTTCCACTTTAAAAGATCTGAGGTAAGTGGCATCCATCTCTGTATCCCTCCCTCCCCCCTCTGCCCCAGTGTGGCCCAGACAAACTGCAATAATTCTTAAGTTAAACATTCTAAGGAACAGTCATTTTATATATTTAGAAATCCCTAGAAAGAGAGGTTCTTGTTTGTTGGTTTCTTATTAATAATATTATTTTTTTTTCTTTTCGCCCTGACTAATTTCTTGGTGATTGTGTTCCATTGTAAACGCAAAAGGCCTGCTGTTATTAGTTTAAAAATGGAAAACAGGAAAGAAAGAACAAAAGACGGCTGTCGGTAAATATTGCAAAGTGGACATAGTACAGAGGCACATGGCTGATCCTTGTAAGCTGAACGGCACCGAAGAATTTCTACCCCTGTCATCGTTCATGTTTGCTACACAGAAGCGGTGACAGAGGCTGCTCTGGGAGCCTCGGGGCCCACCAACGTCTGCAAACAGGACTGCGCGTTCTTCCTATTTGAAGAGAAAGCTGCCACAAGGGAGTGGTGACCGTGGGTGGCAGGTGGTCCCCTCCACAGCCACTGGCCAGCACGCTCAGAACGCACACACACAACAGGCCACACTTCCCGTCCAGGCTCAGAGGCAGGGCTCCAAGTCTCAAGGACACAGACCCCAAGGAGGGGCCTGCCCACTCGCAGAAAAGACCGTGGAAAATGGGTTAACTCCAGGCTACATGGCTCCAGAGTGCGTCTTAGAAATGAATCTGCCTCCTTCCTCTCCACACTCCACATTCACTATTCCGTGTGGTGACAGGGGACACTGCGGCTCCTCCCCCAGGTCTCCTTGGCTGGCTCTTTCTGCAACGTGGTGGCCGACGCGGGGCTCCTGAAGGCTCCCCGCCCCAGCACTCAGCATCCGCAGCAGGGGAAAGGTGGGAAGCTCTCTCCCTCCTGGCTCCTTCCCTCCAGCCCTGCTCTGGCCAGAATGGGAAAGACCAACCAAATAAGGAAAAAGCCAAAAGGGAATGAGCTTTAACTATATAGCACACTGGTCAGACTCTATTGGCACAGAAAGTATTGCACATGCTAAAAAAGCAAGAGAATGAAATGGGACAAGTGTTTGGAAAGAACCAATTATTTTATAATTCCTATACCTGAAATAGAACCACAAAAATTATGATGATGTTCCTATTGCTCCAAACCACGTGTGTTTTCCCATCTTAGTGTTGGTTTAGTGGATCCAGTCAGTTCAATACTCGAAGTAAGCCAAAAGGTGGTGTGTGTTTTTCTGAGTCCACATGAGTTGTAAATAGTGATACTAATGAGAACAAAGTCTATGTGGCAGCCCGTATTCCTCTTACCATCAAAGGTTAAAAAACAAAAAGAAAAAACAAAACCTAATAATTGCAAGTGCCCTGAGCAGAATATATGGAAGATTAAGCAAGTTCTCTGAACAGAAACGTTTAAAAAATACAGCACTAAATAAGCAGTATGACTGCAAGAATGAACCCACCCAGCTCTCTGCAAGCATGCTGAGAGGGTAATGAAATTCGAGGAAAGTCAAGGAACTATTCTAGCTATTCTAAACCTATTCAAATGTTTTTGGTACACCCCAGAAAATGGTTTACAAAAATCATTAGTCCTGGTGAGCCTTAAATGTAAATGAATACTAGACAGCCAAAATGTGGGTTGATACCAGAATTTTTTTTTTTAATTTGTGAAATGAAGGAAGTACTATTTTCAATGGGGTAAAAGAAAAATCAGGTATTTGTTTAGATTAGTTGCAGCCATCCAAGTAAGAATATTTAAAAATTTCTCCCTACTTATAAAACTGTTTTTTTAAAGCACTTTAAAGATGCATTCAAAACCCACAAATGATATTTCAGATCTCTGGGAATGAAAGGTTTAAAAACTATGAAATACCCTTTCTGGGTTTGTACCAAACATTAAATCTTGATTTGATTTTGAATAGAAAAAAAAAAGTCATTCTGAAAATAACATTAATAACAACAATAATAAAATAATTGTTTAAAACAAAATCTTGCTCACATATATAAATGTCTTTATGGAAAACTCTCTCAATGAATCTGAAGAAAATTCTCAGAGTTTCTAAGAGCCTGCTAAGACCTGGCTTTTTGTGACAGATGTGGTAAAAAGACCAAAATGAATTTTCAAAGGAACATAACCTTATAAAATGGCCTAGAGTTTAGGCAGGTTAGAAAGAAATTTTGCTACATTTATTTATGCTCGTTCAGTCCCCCAAACCTTTCCCACAACGTTATTGGATAAAAACTGCAGGAATATCACACAAATTATAAACTCAATATGTGCAAATCGCAAGGTTCTTTAAAAGTTCATCTTAAAAAGAAAAACACTGGACAAAAATGAGTATTCTCTTCTCCATCCCTTTTCTCTCAGTTTCTCTGCCAACTCTGCATATGCCTTGAACTGATTCTCAGACATCAAAGTGAAAAGTGCCTCCCGTCAGGTAGTACTTGGTGGTCATTTATTGTCACATACTAGTTCATAATTCACATTCATCCCTTTAAACCACATTGAAACTTTCAATATCTTGCTCTTCAGCAATTCTGCAGAGCTGAAATGTAGTTACAGTGTTGAAAAAAAGAAAGCAACTTAGTTTTTTTTGTTTTTTTGTTTTTTCCCCAAAGAGTTTAAAGTGAGATACAGTACTTGTTGAATGAGAGACCAAGATGCTTGGTAATAAAGTGTGAACAGTATTTTTAAATGCTTAAAGATAGTAATATATGCTCATCTTCAAAATCTAATTCCTCATGTCACACTGGAATCTGAAAAAAAAAAAAGTGGCACCCGAGTTGTCCATAGTCATGAACTATAAACAGTACTAGAGTTCAAAGACAAAAAGATTTTGCAAACTCAACGTGAAGAGCTTCTGTTGCTCTCACTGAAGGGCAGTTTGCATCTACCTCTTGGGAGTGAAGTCAATGCAATAACCTGATTGGTTTACCTAACACTGCACAGAAACCAGCGTGGGTGTTTGCTCTTCCCCCGCCCCCACCCCAACCCCCCTTACCCCATGTGGGGCCATGACAGCAGGGGCTTCCCTGTCCACCACAACACCCCGGTGACATCGCTGCACTAGTAAAAAGCAGAAATGAAATCCCGCATGTGGCAGTTGCTCTTTAAAAAAAATATATATCAGTGCAGTCAGGCCCCATAGGGGGAAATATATATCTCTACAATTAAAAGTTGCTTTTATTGTAAAATAGGTTGGAGAGAAAAATGTTCTTTTAAATGGTTAACTTTCCAAATCTGCCGTCTGACGCGTCTCCGCGATGCCCTCAAGCTGGGTTCCTGATGTTGATTTTGTACGTGGGAACCCCAGGAGGACACTGCTCTGAACCCCCTGTCCCATGCCGATAGCAAGAGAGTGAGGCAGAGGGAGGCAGAGAAAAAGAGACCCTCACTCGCCGCCACAGCGCCTGTGCACCCCCACATGCGTGCACCCCTGCAGGACCCTTCCCACGGGACTTTTCTCCTGACACTAGCGGGAGTCAGCGCCCCTGGCTGCTTCTGGGCCGCTACAGAAAGCAGGCGCTGTGAAGCCCCGTTCCTTTCTTCCCCGGGGATGCGTGGAGCCCTGACTGCTCCTGCTGTGCCCTTCCTCCCGCCCGCTCACTGACAGACACTCGTGGAAAAAGCATATGCACCAGTCTCCTGCGACACACCTGCTGTAACTCTAATGACAAGGTTAGAACAGAAACCTAAAATAAGAGGATAACATGTAAATACTGTGTTATTTAGCCTACAGTACAGTAATCTGGATACAAATGATAAGGGAGAGCCACGTTTCCTTTCCCCCACGCTGCCTCTACTTGCCTACATTAGACCGGCCTTCAATGCAAATCTTAACCTCCTGAGGAATTAGAGAAGGCTTGGGAAGAGTCAAAGGTGGTTCGTCTTCTGACTTCTCCAGTTTGCGGCTCTCTGGCGCCGACCACCTCCTCTTCCTCGTTGCCGCGGGCTTGCTGGGTTCTATTTTGGTGAGGAAGGGCGCTGCAGGCAATCCCATTTTCTCTGGAAACTTCAGTTCGCCATTCTCAGAGAGCATCTGGGCACTCCCCTGGTTGATTCCGTTTTCCTGCTCGGCATACCTGTGTCTGCTGCTCGCCAGGCCGTCGGCCTTTGAGTGCTTCAGCAGGACGCTGGCGGGATCCACGGGCTGGCCCTTTTTAACAGAGCCGTTCTTCAGGTTCTTGAGGGTAAGCGAGATGCACACATCCCCAACTGAGAGTTTGGAACACGGCAAATCAAAGAGCTGGCTGGTTCTCTCCGGACAGCAGGATGACCAGCCCTGTCCAAACACAAAAAAAGGATACTCTACCAAAACTTCAACGCTGACCTGTGGAAACAGGGAGAGACAGAGAGAGGAAGAAGGAAGGGAACAAATGAAAACATTTTATTCTTGTTTGATTTTATGCACACACACACGTATGAACTCACACATACACACATAGACACACACAGGCTGAATGGGGGAAAAATGACTCAGTGTGCAAACCTCCCTCCCCCCAGTCACACACTATAAATGAGGCTCTTCACTTTGGGTTGTACCTGTACTTACCATAGGCAGAAGCCAGTGAAAAGACCATCAATATTCAAAATATTCCACCAAGTGTTAGCTCTGTAGCTGTTAGAGCTACTCAATCAAACCCCAGCAATGACAGAACACCCACTTAGCTTTCAGCACCGAGCTAGGCTCTGCAGGTGGCTCAGAAGCCCAACATGGTCTGAGATTTTAGGAGCTCAATGGACAGCTGTTATTATCATACAGGACAGGATTAGACAGGGATCAGAGTGAGACTGTAGGTGAGTTCCAAGAGGCAGGCATGATGTGTTTATCATTGAGTCCCCAGCTCCTAAAAGGATGCTTGGTGGCAGGGCACAGTGGCTCATGCCTATAATCCCAGCACTTTGGGAGGCCAAGGTGGGTGGTCACTTGAGGTCAGGAGTTCAAGACCAGCCTGGCCAACATGGCGAAACCCTGTCTCCACTAAAAATAAAAAAAATTCGCCAGGCGTGGTGGCAGGCACCTGTAATCCCAGCTACTTGGGAGGCTGAGACACAAGAATCGCTTGAACCCAGGAGGCAGAGGTTGCAGTGAGCTGAAATCGTGCTACTGGGCGATCTAGCTTGGGCCACAGAGTGAGACTCTGTCTCAAAAAAAAAAAAAGGTCAATTTTCAATGTCCTTTCTAGATGTAGTAGACTAGGTAATTTGGACCAACCCTCCTTCTGAGGACAACTAAAAACTCTGAACAAAAATGTAAGCAAACAAATAAATTTAAAAACTCTGGACAAAATGTTTAAACTTTTTTTCTGATAGTACTGGACAGCAAATAAGATAGTAAAAAGGCCAGGTGCGGTGGCTCATGCCTGTAATCCCAGCACTTTGGGAGGCCAAGGCGCATGGATCATCTGAGGTCAGGAGTTTGAGACCAGCCTGGCTAACATGGCGAAATCCCGTCTCTACTAAAAATACGAAACTTAGCCAGGTGTAGTGGCAGGCGTCTATAATCCCAGCTACTCAGAAGGGAGAATCGCTTAAACCCGGGGGACGGAAGTTGCAGTGAGCCAAGATTGCACCACTTCATCCTGAGACCAGCCTGGCCAGCATGGTGAAACCCTGTCTCTACTAAAAATACAAAAATTAGCCAGGTGTGGTGGCAGGTGCCTATAATCCCAGCTACTCGGGAGGGTGAGGCAGAAGACTTGCTTGAACCCAGGAGGCAGAGGCTGCAGTGAGCCGATCTCGCAGCACTGCACTCCAGCCTGGGCGATAGAGTGAAACTCCGTCTCTCTGTCTCTCTCTCTCTCTCTCTCTCTCTCTCTCACACACACACACACACACACACACACACACAGAGTTCCTGGGTTGGATCAGGAAAGGATGATGGCCCAGGCAATTGAAGCTGGTGTTAGGGGCCTGTTTTCTCCTGAAGACATTTGAACGTTCCAAAGTGGAGCAGTTGGGAAACCAAGTGGGCTTTTGATGATGTTAAGAGCATAGGGAAAAGGTAATGAAGTTCAGGGTACACCAAGGGAGGGTACTCTCTGGTGAACCCCATTCTTTTCAGTTGTGACCCCAAAGCACTGTCCCTTAGAGGTGACAGTGAACCATAAGCCAACAGGCCTTTCAAGGTCTCAAGCTCAGATTTGACTCATCTGAGTTCCTAAAACTGGATTAAGGTCTTGAATTATTTTCACAATTTTGCAAATGAAAGCATTCAATTTAAAAAGGGGGGTGGTGGTCATGAGGAGACCAGATAACATGTATAAACACTAATAAAATATCAGATCTTAAAAACGGATGCTCCAGGGCTTCTCATATAGAGTCATACATATAGACTTTACAATGACTATGCTTACAATATTTAAGAAGATTAAAGACAGCTTGAGAATTTTGATAGGAAACTAGGACCTGTTTGTAAAAGATCCATGAAGCCAGGCATGGTGGCTCACGTCTATAATCCCAGCACTTTGGGAGGCTGAGACGGGGATGATCACTTGAGGCCAGGAGTTTCAGATCAGTCTGGGCAACAAAGTGAGATCCTGTTTCTACAGAATTTTTTAAAAAAAATAGCCTACTGTGGTGATGCACGCCTGTAGTCCCAACTACTCAGGAGGCTGAGGCAGGAAGATCTTGAGCCCAGGAGTTAGAGGCTGCAGTGAGCTATGATCGGAAGATGCACTCCAGCCTGGGCAATAGAGTGAGACCCTGTCTCTAAAAAAATTAATTAATTTTTAAAAAGATCTATGAGAATTATAAAATTAAAATATACACCCATTGAAATCAAGAATGCCATGAGTGTTCCAGTTGAATAGATGTGGATTAAGAAAGAATTCATGGGCCGGGCGCGGTGGCTCAAGCCTGTAATCCCAGCACTTTGGGAGGCCGAGACGGGCGGATCACAAGGTCAGGAGATCGAGACCATCCTGGCTAATACGGTGAAACCCCGTCTCTACTAAAAAATACAAAAAACTAGCCAGGCGAGGTGGCGGGCGCCTGTAGTCCCAGCTACTCGGGAGGCTGAGGCAGGAGAATGGCGTAAACCCGGGAGGCGGAGCTTGCAGTGAGCTGAGATGCGGCCACTGCACTCCAGCCTGGGCGACAGAGCGAGACTCCGCCTCAAAAAAAAAAAAAAAAAAAAAAAAAAAAAAAAAAAAAAGAAAAAAAAGAATTCGTGAAGTGGATTCTCTAATTAGAGCTTTAGAAGAGACTCCACAGAGTGAACATAGAGACAAAAAGACGGTTAATATGGAGGAGAGGGTAAGAGACAGATAAGATAAATTGAGAGGGGCCAACAGACACATAATTTGAATCCTAGGAGGAGGAAGAGAGGGGAGGTAACAGGGCAGAAGTAATAGTTGAGGAGGTAATGGCTAAGAATTTTCCCACACTGAAGAAGGATAATAAAACAGTTTCAAGAAGTCCTAGCCCAAACAGGAAAAATAAAAAGAAATCCTCACTGAGGCAGATGAGAAATAAATTGCTATAAATCAAAGACATCTTGTAAACTACACAGGAAAAAAATATCATTAAAAGTCTCTAGAACAGGCTGGGCATGGTGGTTCATGCCTGTAATCCCAGCACTTTGGGAGGCTGAGGCGGGTGGATCACCGGAGGTCAGGAGTTTGAGACCACCTAGGCCAACATGGTGAAACCCCATCTCTACGAAAAATATAAAAATTAGCCGGGCATGGTGGCAGGAGCCTGTAATCCCAGCTACTTGGGAGGCTGAGGCAGGAGAATCGCTTGAACCCGGGAGGCCGAGGTTGCAAGATCATGCCATCGCACTACAGCCTTGGTGACAACAGAGAAACTCCATTAAAAAAAAAAAAAAGCCTTTAAAACAAAATACATATTACCTCCAAATAAGCAACAATTGAACTCACACTTTACATCTCAACAAAAATAATGGAAGCCAGTAGACAATGGAGACAATGGAATATCTTTACAGTGCTAAAGAAAAATAACTGCCAACTGAGAATTCTGTATGGAGCAAAAAGGTCCTTCCAGAATGAAGGCAAAATAGAGACACGTTCAGACAAACAGTAATTAAAAGAATTCACCACCAACAAATCTGCATTACAGAAAATACTAAAAGGTGTTCTTTAGGTAGAGAAAAAACAAATCTAGATTGAAGTTTGTACAGGGAGGAATGAAGAGGAATGAAAATGGTAGATATGTGGTAAATCTAAATTAATATTGGCTATATGTAACAATATTTAAAATATTCGGGGGTTTTTTTTTTTTTTTTGTGAGAGGGAGTCTTGCTCTGTTGCCCAGGCTGGAGCGCAGTGGCGTGATCTCGGCTCACTGCAATCTCCGCCTCCCGGGTTCAAGCAAGTCTCCTGCCTCAGCCTCCTGAGTAGCTAGGACTAGGCACGTGCCATCATGCCTGGTTAACTTTTGTATTTTTAGTAGAGATGGGGCTTCACCATGTTGGCCAGGATGGTCTCGATCTCCTGACCTCATGATCCACCCGCCTCAGTCTCCCAAAGTGCTGGGATTACAGGCGTGAGCCACCGCGCCCGACCTCTGTTGGATTTTATACACATGCAGACACACAAAACCAGACATACATAATTGAAGTACCAAAAAAACTTTAAAAGTAGTAAATTTCCACGGATTGTGGCTTTTCTATTTCATCTTTTTTGTCTCCTTTGTTAACTCTGATTGATATAGTTGTGATACACTTCTAGAATGACAGATTTACTGGATCCACACAAGGCATGTTTTCAGAAGAGACAACTAGAGTACATTCATATGGCAGCCTGTAAGCATGAACCCATACGCCTGGGTGTATTACTGGGGGGAAGTTTCATTGTTCTGGGCCAGTTTTATAATGTGAAGCAAGCTAAAAGTTTTTGAGTGCCTACTCTCTGTCAAGCTCTCAGGTACAAACTTTACAAAAAGTATTTTGTTTAATGTTCACAACAGTATTAGTATGGAATAGTATAGATACTCCAATTTTATAAATTTTATGAATAGTCACAGAGAGATAAGTTACTTGCCTAACGTCATAGCTATTAGCTGATGGGTTTAGGATTTTATCCCAGTCTTTGGCCCCCAAACCCATTTTCTTTTTTCTATGCCTCCTGACCTCTACCCTTGTGAGCAAAGATATTACAATGCCACCAAAAGAGATGAACTCAGCATTCCCACTACCCCCCAACAGTGGTGAATATTGCCTGAAATAAGTAGGATCCAAAGGTATGAGCTCATGGGCTTGTTCCATGGTACAGATAATTGTGATGTAGTGTCTGCCTTATAGCCACTCATACAATTCTAGTTACCCTGTACAATAAGTGTGCGACACTATTCAGTTTCAAAACTACATTTACATCACACACACAAACACATATGTGCATATATACATAGACAAATACACTTACAAGTGACCGTATCAGATGGAGTTACCCACTGTATTCTAAGTAGGGGGACCGATCTAGAACTGGCTCCACAGATCCTCTCCCAAACCTTTCATAGCCATTAACAACATACACTGAACAGAAGGAAACCAATCCCACATCAAGTGGAGATTGTTTTGCTGCAAATCCAAGTCATAAAAATAAAACTCTCAGGTGTTAACATCTATCTCGTAAGACTCTCTACCAGAGTTGCTGTTTGCTTATTCTTGCCCATCACCAGGCAGAGGTAATGTGACATTCAGAAGACCAGAAGCCTTATTTCCAAACATGTCAGCCTCTTTTTTGGTTCTGTGTGTTCCTGGATAACTCCCTGCCTCTTTGTTGGCAGACGGCCGGACACCTACCCATGGAGAGGCCCTTGGTGTGTGAGCCACATTATACATACTTCGCTGGGCAGGCAATATTTAATTTTCTGAAAATAACATCTACTGTGTGCTCATAGATAAACCTATCTGAGGATTTCCACGTTACCAAGTATCTGTAGACTCATCAAGAAATGTCTACAAGCCCTTTATAACAGGTACTATAATTGATTACTGCAAAAACCAGGATACAGATGCTCATGTTCCCCACTAAAGACTTCATAATGTTGTTGGACGTTTTGAAAGCCTTTCATTATTTTCACATCTCAAAACTCCAAAGACACCACTCTTGTAATCCCAGCACTTTGGGAGGCTGAGGTACAACTGTGAAATAGCAAAAGAATGAATATAACTAACTCCATTTTAGTTTAAAGGGTTTTACCCTTTCCTGCATGTAGGCTAGGATAATTTTATAGTACCGAGAAAATATACACAAACAACAATCATGTACTTTTAGAAACTAACTCTGGGATTAAAGGGGAAGTATAAAAACAACTAACTATATATTGTTAAAGACTGATAGGAGTGGCTGGGCATGGTGGCTCACGCCTGTAATCCCAGTACTTTGGGAGGCCGAGGCGGGCGGATCACCTGAGGTCAGGAGTTTGAGACCAGTCTGGCCAAGATAGTGAAACCCTCTACTAAAAATACAAAAGACTGATAGGAGCATTGTGACCTGACCAAGGACAAAGAAGTTCCCAACCTTCTCGAACCCTCACTGGTGCCCAAATGTCTACGGTCCTCAGTTGCCTGTCTTTGCTTCCTGCCAAAGGAGCTGTGTCACCCTGTGAAAAGATGCCATGACCAGCTATCAGCTGGGTCCATGAAAGCTAAGGTGGGAGCAGAAGATTATTCAGATACCAACCTCCTTGTCTCCCCCATAGCCCCCTCCCATAAAAACCCTCCAACCAGCCTAAAAAATTGGAGATGGTACTTAATTTTTAAAAAATTATTATTATTATTTCTTGAGATGGATTCTCATTCTGTTGCCCAGGCTAGAATGCAGTGGTACAATCTTGGCTCACTGCAACCTCTGCCTCCTGGGTTCAAGCTATTCTCCTGCCTCAGCCTCCTGAGTAGCTGGGACTACAGGCATGTGCCACCACACCTGGCTAATTTTTGTATTTTTCAGTAGAGACGGTGTTTCGCCATGTTGGTCAGGCTGGTATCAAACTCCTGACCTCAGGTGATCCACCTGCCTTGGCCTCCCAAAGTGCTGGGATTACAGGTGTGAGCTACCGTGCCTGGCCTGGAGATGGTACTTTAGAAGCCTAGCTCATCATCTTCTCAACTACGCTGGCTTTCCCAATAAACCTGCGTTTCCTCTCACCAACCTCATCTCTCATATTTGGCTTTTGAGTGGTAAGCAGCCAAACCTAAGTACAGAGGCGGGAGGGTCACTCGAGCTACTGCACCACTCCAGCCTGTGTGCCAGAGTAGGACTCTGTCTCTAAAAACCAAACCAAACCAAACCAAACCAAACTCCAAACCGCCAAAGACAGGCCTTAGAATTAAATGCTGTGGTGTGAACCATAGCTAGAATAGCCTACCGAAAAATTCATGAGAGAAAAGTGATGGAGAGAGAGAATATTTGAGATGTGCACTAAAATAAGATGATGTTAATGGATTTTTTGTTTTGTTTTGTTTTTTGAGACAGAGTCTTGCTCTGTCTCCCAGCTTGGAGTGCAGTGGCACCATCTCAGCTCACTGCAATCTCTGTCTCTTGGATTCGAGCGATTCTCCTGCCTCAGCCTCCTAAGTAGCAGGGATTACAGGTGCCCACCACCACCCCTGGCTAATTTTTTATATTTTTAGTAGACACGGGTTTCCCCATGTTGGCCAGGCGGGTCTTGAACTCCTGACCTCAGGCGATCTGCCTGCCTCAGCCTCCCAAAATGCTAGGATTACAGACATGAGCCACTGTGCCCACCTGGCCTGTTAATGGAATTTATGTTAACCTAGATAGGCTTGGGAGATTCTTCCTTAATCACTTCAAAGGCTTCTCTTCGCTTCTTTTTTGCCTAAATTCTGCCTTTGCTTCCTGCCAAAGGAGCTATGTCACCCCGTGAAAAGATGCCACGACCAGCTATCAGCTGGGTCCATGAAAGCTGAGGTGGGAGCAGAAGATTATTCAGATAATCTGATCATTGTAGGCACATATTGGATAGCTTGCCAGCCCAATGCTAGTTTTCTCCTCACTAATTAGTTTGAACTATCTAGACAATGCACTTTCCCCTGCTTGGAGTCTGAATGTATGTGAAGGAAAATAACTTTTTTTCCCGTTCTTTGGTGAAAGTTAAAATCTTGTTGCACACATCTCAAATAGGTACACTCATGTATTCATAGCAAATCTATTTTTATTTTATAATTCGGTGTGTCATAAGGATATACACATTCTTAAAGGTTAACTGATCATTAACGGTTAATGAAGAAATCTCACTGAGGGATTTTTCAGCGAGAATATATATAATCAAATCTGTTGCTTGAAATTCCCTTGGAGAGGAGCCTTCTCCAGCTCAAAACATGCTGTCACTGCCAGCGGGGACTGGTTTGGATGTGAAACAGAGACGGTGTGATTTTGTAGGATGATGTCATCTTCAACTGGAACAATGAGTCTGTGAATTCCTTGAATTTAAGACCCATATGGGTGTTCCCTATGATGCTGACAGCTTCAAAATATTGTTATCATTATTATTATTATTTTGAGATGGAGTCTTGCTCTGTTGTCCAGGCTGGAGTGCAGTGGCACCATCTCGGGTCACTGCAACCTCCACCTCCTGGGTTCAATCACCTCCTGGGACTACAGGCATGACCCACCACACCTGGCTAATTTTTGTATGTTTAGTAGAGATGGGGTTTTACTATGTTGGCCTGGCTGGTCTTGAACTCCCGACCTCAAGTGATCTGCCCGCCTTGGCCTCCCAAAGTGCTGGGATTACAGGCGTGAGTCACCGTGCCTGACCTCAAAATAATATTGAGTGTTCCTAATGACACACATCAGGCTTTGCAGCTTTAGTAAAAGTTCAACAAGTGCACACCAAGCACCTGCGAGGTGTTAGGAACCTTAGAAGAGCACCTATGGGTTAAGACCTAGTTTCTTGCCTCCCACGAGGAGACGGAACATACATGCAAAACACAACACTTCACAAGGGCACATCTGGACACCAGTGACCACGCTATCTGATGATGTCCACTCAGATGTCGAACAGGCAACTCAAACCTAAAGTGACCTAAAACACATCAGACCTCCCTATGTGCCCGTGCCCGGTGGCCATCCCAGGTTCTTCCCCATCTCCATAAATGGTATCCCATTCTCCCATTCTTCTGGCTGCTCAGTCAAGGACCCGGGAATCACATGTTCTTCCGCTCTTTCTCTTACATCACATACATCCCAATGATAAACAAACTGTATGGGTTCCTTTTCCAAATACACCTAGAATGAGACTATTTTTCACTACCTCCACCACCTCTGTCCTGGCCACGCTGCGTCTCACTCGCTCAGTCACCATAGGCAAGCTTGATGTGGTCTGCATGTGCACCGTACTCCCTACACCACAGCAACAGTGGTCTCCTTGCTGGTCCTTTAACCCCACTTGCGCCTTCCATCTGGGCACCTGCTACTCTCTCCATGCATTTGGAATCTTTTTTGCCTCATGTACTGTTGCCACCCACCCTCCTTCTCAGAGACAACTCCCCTGACAGCTCTATTTAAAATAACAACACTCTAGTTTCCATAGTTTCTCTTTTCTTTTTTTATTTTGAGATAGGGTCTTGTTCTGTTGCCCAGGCTGGAGTGCAGTAGCATGATCATGACTCACTGCAGCCTTGACCTCTTGGGCTCAAGAGATCCTCCTGCCTCAGCTGCCTGAGTAGTTGGGACCACATGCATGCACCACCATGTCCAGCTAATGTTCTGTTGATGATGATAATGATGATTATTATGTAGAGAAGGAGTCTTGCTATGTTGGCCAGGCCAGTTTCAAAACTCCTGGCCTCAAGTTCCCTCTTGCCTTGGCCTCCCAAAGTGCTGAGATTACAAGCATGAGCCACCTAGCCTGGCCCCTTCTCCTCTTTATACCAGGGATCTCCAACCCCCAGGCAATGGATCGGTAGGAGTCCATGGTCTGTTAGGTACTGGGGCTGCACAGCTGGAGGTGAGCGACCATTCCCCACTGAGCTCCACCTCCTGTCAGATCAGTCGCAAGCATTAGATTCTCATAGGAGCATGAATCCTATTGTAAACTGAGGATGCAAGGAATCCAGGTTGCGTGCTCCTAAGAGAATCTAACTAATGCCTGATGATCTGAGGTGGAACAGTTTCATCCCAAAATCATCCCCGTCCCTCTTCCCATCCTGTGAAAAAATCTTCTTCCATGAAACCAGTCCCTGGAGCCAAAAGGGGCTGTTTATCTTCTTATGCATTCCTTTTTATTTACTTGGGTGAGACAGGCTGATCATGAGGTCAGGAGTTCGAGATCAGCCTGGCCAACATGGTAAAACCCTATCTCTACTAAAAGTACAAAAAAATTAGCCAGGTGTGGTAGCGGGTGCCTGTAAATCTCAGCTACTCAGGAGGCTGAGGCAGGAGAATTGCTTGAACCCGGGAGGCAGAGGCTGCAGTGAGCCGAGATCACGTGATTGCACCCCAGCCCGGGCGACAGTGCAAGACTCCATCCTAAAAAAAAAAAAAAAAAAAAAAAAAAAATCTGAAAGAATAGTTCTGTTTGCCTTCTGTATAGAAAAACATTGCAATGGTACAACTGGACAACAGGGGGCAATAGAGAGACTGCCTGTCTTTTTTTTTCCCTTTTTCTTTTTTTTTTTTTTTTTTTACCAGCCAGAACTAAAGTGGGCTATGGCCTCCCCCAGGGAGAAGGACAGTGCTTTCTCCAGGTTGTGGCTTACCCGCTAACAGGCAGCTTTCTCAGCGGAGCCATAGCCACCTCACCTTGTCAGATGCTGAGGTCGTCATGATTTTATTGAATCATATTTCAGTTATTTTCTCTCCACTCTCGTTCCTGCAGCTGTGTTAGTAATCATTAAGTCATTTTATGATCTTGCTGGGGTTCCACACATTTTCCAGAATGGTTTCTGATGAAATCTCAATGAAAATAAACTCATGGGAGCAGTACCACAGATAACCAAAGCATGTTACATAATGCCAGACAGCTCAGTAGAGCCCATTTTTTTCATCCAATAAATATATCCTGTTTCAAACACACTAAGCAGTATGTAGGACAGCCTTTATAACTTTTCTTTCTTTCTCTTGTTTTTAGATGGAGTCTCACTCTGTTGCCAAGGCTAGAGTGCAATAGTGCAATCTTGGCTCACGACAACCTCTACCTCCCAGGTTCAAGTGATTCTCCTGCCTCAGCCTCCCAAGTAGCTGGGATTACAGGCGCCTGCCACCACACCAGGCTGATTTTTTGTATTTAATAGAGACAGGGTTTCATCATGTTGATCAGGCTGGTCTTGAACTCTTGACCTCAGGTGATCCACGCACCTCGGCCTCCCAACGTGCTGGGATTACAGATGTGAGCCACCGTACTCAGGGATGGCCTTTATACTTTTGTCAGCTTGAGGCCCCTCTGTCTTTCATCTCTGGATGCACTGTCGCCAGCACCTCTTGCTTTTGGGGGTAGACCGCCTCCCACCATCCTTCACTCTTTCCCTTCCTCTTCCTGCTGCTGCCGGCAAGCCCATTTGCTCATCATTGCGGTTATAAGAGATCTGCCTACTTCTTCCCTCCAGCCCCCTCAACCGACTCCTCTAAAACCATTACCTCCAACTCCCATTTGGGATGGAGGAACCAAGACAGGGAGACAACACAGACTCACTTCTGGGCTCATACTTATTTATTCAGTGTCACCTTCCTAATCTGACTAGTGACTGCCTTTTAAGAAAAATTTTAGCTCCTCTGTATGAAAATTCAATAAAATTCCTTTTATCACTTAGTCGATAACTACTGTATCTAAACACTATGCACATACACGCATATTTATGCTGTTTGATTGTATATTTCAATCTTAGATTGGTGCTATGTCTATATACACACATATGTACATATCACCAAAAACAAGATAGAAGGAAAACAAAGCGTCTGTTGTTTAAATATGTCTCCCTTTTCCTTCACAAGAGTCCCTGTTTTCACAAATTGCGAAGGGCATCTGTTTCACAAAACATTTTGTCGTGACACTATCCCAGATACACAAATTTCGCTTGTTGCTGGGAGCAATGAAATCTCTCATAAGCTCGATTTCAGTGAGTATGTCTTGTTTTTGGTGAAATTATTAAATTGGGTATTCTTTTGTCTGCAAGTGAAATTCTCAGTCTTGTTTTACCTGTAAAGGCCAGTCTGCTCTCCTGGAAGGCTAGTCTGCATGGTTACATTCTCAGCATGAAAAAAATCAGAAAACCCTGTCTCAAGGATGAAGGGGATAAGCGAGAGACCCGTTTACTGCAATGTTTAAACATCATTAATAAAAACAGTCAAAACTCTTTGGCTGCGTGTAAAATCTCTGTGAGTGTTCTATTTAAAACACTGAATCATGTTCACGCAAAGCCTGACTCAGTCCTTGGTGGAAGTGTTTCAGGGTTGTTCAGTAAACCCACACCCTAGCACCGGGACGCCTCCTAATACAAATCCCAAATTAAAAGCTGGGATTTTCTCACACGTGGTAGCGTAGCTCACAGAGTTCCTTTGTGGGAAGGCCCTGTGGGGAGGCTCAGGGCTGGCCAGGAAGGACACAGTCCAGCGAGTGACCACAGCAGCTGTGATACGGAAGCCCTTAGGCACACAGGTTCTAGCTCACTTGCCTTCCTTTTCTGGGGCCTTAAAATGTGTGCCTTAGGCAGGGCAGAGTGGCTCATCCCTGTAATCCCAGCACTTTGCGGGCCTGAGGTGGGAGGATCACATGAGCTCAGGAGTTCAAGACCAGCCTGGGCAACATGGCAAGACCCCACGTCTACAGAAAAATACAAAAATTAGCTGGGTGTGGTGGTGTGTGCCTGTGGTCCCAGTCACTAGGGAGGCTGAGGTGGGAGGATTGCTTGGGCCTAGGAGGTCAAGGCTGCAGTGAGCTACTGTGGTGTCACTGCACTCCAGCCTGGGCAATAGAGCAAGACCCTATCTCAAAAAAAAAAAGATGTGCCTTGAAGAACAACATAATATTCAGTGCTAAAAAGAAATGAGCTATCAGAGCAACAAGAAGACATGGAAGAACCCGAAATGCATATCGCTAAGTGAGAGACGCCAATGTGAAAAGGCGACATACTGGATGATTCCAACTGCATGGCATTCTGGAACAGGCAAAACTATGGAGAGAGTAAAACGATCAGTGGGTTCCAGGGGTTTAAGGTGGGGTGTGGGGGACAAATGGTTGATGCATAAGGGATTTTTAGGGTGGTACAGCTGTTCTGTATAATACTGTAATGCTGGATACATGACATCAGAAATTCATCAAAAACAGCATGTACAACAGAGTGAACTGTAGTATAACTATGGACTTTAGTTAAAAATAAGGTATCGGTACTGGCTCATCAATTGTAACCAATCTATCACACCAACGCAAGATTTTAACAGGGAAAACTGTTATGTGTGTGGGACCTCTCTCTACTTGCTGTACACCTAAAACTGCTTTAAACAATAGTCTTTAATTTTTTTAAAAAATGCTATAAACAACAATGGTTGGAGAGAATCAAAACATGTAAGATGACCCAGTTGGGAGCACGTGTAGCACATAAAGTTTAAAGCAGAGCATTTTTCTCTTTTTTTTTTTTTTTTTTGGAGAGGTACAAAGACCCACAAACAAAAATGCGATTTGACATAGTTTCTCTGTTGGAGCCTTTCCAGCATCAGAACAGATAGGAAGTGTGTATTACCAACAACTGCGGCACAAATCCAGGGCTGCACTCTGCACACAGGGCAGTCACCAGCTATCTATTTTTTGATACGTTAGGATTCATCACCACCAAGCTCGGCATGTTCAATGTTGGCAAGTGGGTCTGCCTTGGCTGCAAAGGGACTGACTCTAAAAGCTTATGTGCCGCCTGCATGAGGGCCTTGGCTATTTTTAGGTACCAGCTAATCCATTCAATGCATAATGCTACCATCGATGACTCACAGCTCACAGCAGTCAAACTGAAAGATAGTAGAATGAAAGGCAAGCCATCGGTAGACACCCAGTAAGTACATCATGATAACAACTGCTGTACAAGCACACACAGGCACACTCACACCCACGCCAGGACAGTCGGGAGGAGGAAATGGCACTGAATATTAAGCAGCCACCAAGTCAGGGAAGCAGTCACCTCAGGAGGTGCTGGAAGCGACAGACGGCCCTAATAACACACAGAGCCTGGCATTTAGGAAAGAAGCAAAGGAACGTGTCAGCCCAGAGCACTTTACCAATACATTTTACAACTCCACTGAGCAAATGCTGTGTACTCTTCAGAGAAGCTGAACCTAGGAAGGGTGAAACAGAAGGATGGGATAATATAGAACGCCGCCAGATGGAAGCCAAAGGCTCCCTGACTGGGGCCATCCTGGGCAGGGCTGTCCCGGCGGACACGTCGCTAACAGTCTCTTACAGAAGAGGAGCCTGGGAGCCCTTGTTTCTGCATTGGTTGTCTTACCTATCTGGAGGGCTGGAGCACCAATGCATCCCTCACGTCCAGTTCATGCTCAGAAATAAGACTGATATGCTTACGCAGGCTGGCATGACATCACTTAGCCTTACAAACAGGAACAGTGAGAAGGGTGCTCTCCTCGGCCACTCGCGGGACTCCACCCCGAGGATTACAGGCAGGGTAAAAATGGCTTATTGTGCTCATTGGAAAAGCTCAGCCTCTTTCTAGACTTTCATCAGCTGCCTCTCCTTCCAGAAATGCTTTTTAGAACATGAGGTCTTTGATTTATTTTTCAGCTGTAAATCACTTTCTCAGGGCCAGAGCCATGTAAGTTGAAGCAGGGAAGGGAAAACTAACATTGCACAAGGTCCCAGTGCTACTGACGGGTGAGGGATACATTCAGACTCAGCTCTCTTCAGGGCCAGTTCCTGCATTTGCCAAGCAGCTAACCTACTTCCTACATGAGGAGGAGGTGCGAAGCCCCATCCTTCTTTTGAGTCGCATTGGCTCCCACGTTGATGCTATTGCTTGGGGGGTCCCATCTGGGATGCGCCACAGACTTATGGCCTCAAACCTGGAGGATATTAAGTGGATTATATTTGGCAGTGAGGCTCAAGGGAAGTGATTCTGTCATCCTTTGGGACTCTCAACCAGAATCAAGGCACGCCAAAGTAGCAATTCTCTTCCAGGGTAGGGAACGTGCTATCACCTTTCACTGAAGAGGAAGGAGGCTTCCTTTGGTGCACACAGTAACAATGGACAATACCTGGCATTCCCCTTTCCTCCTACAGCATCTAGGTGGGGGCCTGGGGGATGCATAGCCGCTTTGCCCGAGCGAGAAATGCTGCACCAGGCAGGGCAATGCCACAGGGATAGTGACAAACACGGAAAAGCATTTTTCTCCTACATTGCCTTGTCTGGAGCATCAGCTGGGACAACGCTGGGGGCATCTTTCCACAGTCTTAATGAGGAATTCAGCCCCTTAAAAATAATGCCCAAACTAAAACACCCCTCAGTTTTATACGAGATGGCTTTAGTTCCCACGAGGTCTGTATGCCGCTTAGCATGAGGTTCATGAACATGTTCATCTTAATACCCTTCTTGGTTTTTGGTTAACTGATGCTAATCAATTTTTACAAGATCTGTGCTGTTCTGGAAAGTATAAAAGTGAAGCATTAAAAAACTGAGCAGTCTCGAGAGATTATCTCCTATGAAGAATCCTGTGTGGCCGGGCGCCATGGCTCACGTCTGTAATCCCAGCACTTTGGGAGACCGAGGTGGGTGGATTGCTTGAGCCCGAGTTCCAGACCAGCATGGGCAAGATAGTGAAACCCTGTCTCTACAAAAAATACAGAAAATTAGCTGGGTATAGTGGCACACACCCATAGTCCCAGCTACTGGGGAGGTTGAGGTGGGAGGATCAATTGAGCCTGTGAGGTTGAGGCTGCAGTGAGCCAATGAGCCCACCACTGCACTTCAGCCTGGGTGACAGGGCAAGACCCTGTCTCAAAACAAGCAAACAAATGAACACAAAAACCCACACACACACACAAACAAAACTCATTTGCCTGGTTTAGAGAGGAGAGAGCTGCAGCTCAGAAAGGTGAAGTAACTTGTCCTGCCAGAGACCCAAAGCCACACCCCTGGGTCTGTCACCACCATACCGTATCACACGACTTTCCCTGGGGGTGTGATGTTGAGGGGGGGGTCTTATGAGGTCAGGCATCCTCAAGAGTCTGTTCATGCAGGATTTCTGCCTAGAGTCACAATGCCATCTGTTTTGGAGAAAACCATCTCTTCCACAACTTCCCCAATCAAATTTGTGATTTTGCTTATTAAGCTCAACAATTTGCACATTTCTGAATTTCTCTGTGGGTGCAGTGTCAGCGATGCCTAACCAGTTGAGAAGACCAGGAAGATTCTTCAGGCTAGAGGAGAAAACCCCTCAGGAAGGCACTGCAGAGGGAGAGAAGGATGTAGCCTTTGGAACCTCAATTAAGTCCAGATATGAATTATCTCTCTCCCTCCCATCTCCCCCTCTCATGCTCTCTGTCTGAATCTCCGCTGACTCGGAACCTGTCACTTGTGGCAAACACAGCTGGTGGAGTATTTTAGCTGTGATGATGTCAGCCGATTTCTGATAGGCTCCTCGGTAAAGTGACAAATCATTGGTTGCGTCAGGGCCTTGCACTTTTGTTTCTACACTGTGATGCCCTAGCTGCCTTTTCAGCAGGTCTCAGCACACTTGCCTTTCTTTGCAGAAGCCCTTCCCGGCGTGCAGCACAGCCACGCGGGGGCCCGACCCCACAGACCTGCGAACAGGCCCTGACAACACTTCTACCTGCTCGTCTGCACCCTGGCTGTCAGTAGAGAGACTTAGTGATCTCACTATGGGAAAAACCATGAGAACAGGGCTCTGACTTCACAGAGAAGCCAATTTCTCTTTCATTGAATCAATAATTTTGCAAAGTTTGGAGTAGGGAAAAACACACCTAGATTCATCCCCCCCAGGAACAGAAGAGGGCTGTAAGGGGCTGGGCGCGGTGGCTCGTGCTTGTAATCCCAGCACTGTAGGATGCCGAGGCGGGTGGATCATCTGAGGTCAGGAGTTCGAGACTAGCCTGACCAACATGGTGAAACCCTGTCTCTACTAAAAATACAAAAATTAGCAGGGGGTGGTGGTGTGCGCCTGTAATCCCAGTTACTCGGGAGGCTGAGGTAAAAGAATCACTTGAACCCAAGAGGCAGAGGTTGCAGTGAGCCAAGATCACCCCATTGCACTCCAGCCTGGGTGACAGAGTAAGACTCTGTCTCCAAAAAACAAAAAATAAACAAATAAAAATAAAAATAGAAATATTAAATAAAAATTAAAAAAAAATAAAATAAAAAAATAGAAGAGCCTGGGTTCTGCGGAGGCTGCCAGGCCTGCGAAGTGTGGCCCACAGCTGAAGTGTCCGCCTCAAGCTGAAGGAGATGCTGGCCGGCAAGGAACCGTTGCATTTCTAAACAAAACCTCTTTTCACACTTGCCTCTGTTCACAAAAATGTTTTAAGGATTCTACGTACCCTGAAAAGCAATGACTCTTCGCTCATGTTTATTTTCCGTGTTTCACCTGGGGTCTGTGAAGAGTCAACTTTGCTCAAGGCAGTGCATTTTCTTTCTCCTAGTACCCACCCCTAATTCATGCAGGAAGTGAGCACCCACTACAGAGGGCTGGTGAGCTCTGTTATTATGTCATTTATTTAAAAATCCTGATTTTTTTTTTTTTAATCAAATCTTCGGGGAAATCTTTCTTGGGCCCTTTCAAAGACTGTAAACCTACAGTGATTTCTCATAATACAAAGAAGACTATTCAGGGCTAAAAGCTCTCGCCAGTGCAGGGCCCTGACTTTGTGCAAGTCCCCACATCCTGTCATTCACGAGCAGTTCTGGAAAACTGATTTGGTCCTTTGCTCACCTGGACTTTTAAAAAATGCTCAAAAAAGCCAGACATGGGGACTCGTGTCTGTCATCTCAGGGCTTTGGGAGGCCGAGGTGGAAGGATTGGTTGAGCCCAGGAGTTTGAGACCAGCCTGGGCAACACAGCAAGACCCAATCTCCACTAAAATGTTTTTTACTTTTTAAATTAGCTGGCCATGGAGGTATGCACCTGTGGTCCCAGCTACTAGGGAGGTTGGGGTGGGAGGATTGCTGGCGTCTGGGAGGTCAAGGCCACAGGGAGCTATGATTGCGCCGCTGCATTCCTGCCTAGGAGACAGAGAAACACTGTCTCAAAAATGAGAAAAAGAAGCCCAAAATAATTCAAACCATTAATTAGTTTATCTTTTTTTTTCTCTTGTTTTATTTTATCTGAATGTCCCAAATAGCAGCTATTTCATGACTATTTTCAACTCAAGCTGGAAGGAGGCTCTGTCCCATTTGAGTGTTTTCAAATCCTAGATGGAAACACTTGTAGAAAGTGAGCTCGATAGCCAGGAAAGCTCTCAGCTGCAGGCTGAACCTGCTGGACTCCCAGCAACTTGGGCAGTGAAAGAAACGGGCTGTGGAATAAATGCATGTAATCGATCTAAGAACCTGGAAAAGGGTGGATTGAAGGAGCCTGTGGAAATTAAGAGAGTTAACCATACTTCAAGGGACTCATCTTGGCTACAGATGACTTTACCCCAAGCCCAGCAGGTCACCTGGGACAGCCCTGACTTCTCAGATTGTATTAACCATGCTTTTACTTTCTGATGCTTTGATATTTTAGGGTCTTGCGGATCCCAGAGGTATAGTCTCTCCCAGGATTAGCTAATTCCTAGAAGCCCGACTTTCACATGCAAACCAACCAGTCCAGAGCTAATTCCTAGGAGCCTGACTTTCATATGCAAACTAACCAGTCCAGAGCCCACTCCCCAACAGACTCCTATATGGGTCCATCACACTTGGGGCTAACTTTTTTTTTTTTTTGTCTGAGACGGAGTCTTGCTCTGTGTCCAAGCTGGAGTGCAGTGGCCTGATCTCGGCTCACCGCAATCTCCGCCTCCTGGGTTCAAGCAATTCTCCTGCCTCAGCCTCTGGAGTAGCTGGGACTACAGGCACACACCACCACACCCAGCTAGTTTTTGTATTTTTAGTAGAGACGGGGTTTTACCATGTTGGCCAGGCTGGTCTCGAACTCCTGACCTCTGGTGATCCACCCACCTCAGCCTCCCAAAGTGCTGGGATTACAGGTGTGACCCACTGTGCCTGGACCTTCCACCTGTATCGATCACCCCAGCACCAGCCGCCAGACAACTAGGGACAGCCCCTATGCCCCAGAGCACGCTGGAATTATCCACTCTAGCCAATCCTAAACCTGTTTATCCTGCCTCCCATGAAACCACAATAAAGGCTGTTGTTTGTCATATTTCCCCTCACTCTCTCCGCCTCCTGAGGCACCTGGTGCTTCCCCAGGTGCCCCCCACTTTATGGTGCTCTACACTTCTTGGTGTAGAGTGCCCCTTCCTCTCGGGATCAGAGAGTGTAACAAATTATCTCATCAAAGAGAGTTGTCTCCTGATCTATCTGTCAGCCTTATCACACCTAAATAATAGTAAGACATTATATATATGTTAGAGACGGGGTCTTGCTATGTTGCCCAGGCTTGAGTGCAGTGATAGTCACAGGTTCAGCCAAAGCTCACTACAGCCTCGAACTCCTGGGCTCAAGTGATCCTCCTGCCTCAGCCTCTGGAGTAGCTGGGACCAAAGGCATATACCACTGCACCCAGCATCCATTTTAAAACATGGATGTTGCAATGGGATGTGATTGCTTCAGCACCTAATCCACTCACTCCAGCAGCATCCTCTGTCTTTTCCTGGTAGGACAAAGTACAGAATGACCGCTGGAAGGACCTGAAGTCCAGCAGCCTTTCCTAATCAGGGTTCCTCATCCTAACCACAGAATTCAAGAAACAACTAGAGTGGTGAGTTTCTGAATTGTCTCAATGACTCCATAACTAGCCCCACTTTCCATGCATGGAGATCAATTCATTACACACAGCAGAGGTCACGGGAAAGTGGGCTTATTTTTTCTAGAGAATGCAGTTGGGAAAGGCCACATCTAAGGTCTAGGTGTACCTGAGAACCCTTAATCCTGCCTCATAGAAGCAATTCATCTTGCCAGGAGATGACGACGGCGTCGCGGTGTGGTGTCCCGTCCCTGTGCCACCCGCGCCAACATTACCTGGGCTCGGTGCTCCCCGACGGCGAACTGTATCACGGCCACACCCGGGCTATGGCTGTCTTCGATCCTCTCCACGGTGCTAGAGTCGATCTTCAGGTCGTTGCTTATCTCTGCGCTCTGGATGAAATCTTCTGTTTTTAAGTCTTCCACCTTCTTTAGCTCCCCATTGGCCAACTGGATGATGGAGCCTTTCATGAAGTAGGGAGGCAGAGTAGGAGGAGCCGCCGCCGGGGAGGCCACGGACTGCACCACGGGCAGGTGGATCTGGGCCTGCACCATGGCTGGGTAGGCGGACTGGGTGACCAGGGCCTCGGGGTTGAAGTTCTCACTCTTGGGAAGGGCGGTGGTGACGAATGTGTGAGGCACTGCAGCAAACTGGGGGGATGACGTGACTATGGCCGGGGCTGCCCCTGACGCTTCCATGTCAGTGCTGCCGACCGGGATGAGCAGGGGCTGTGTGCCAGGTATCACCAGGTGCTGGGGCAGGCTGCCGGCATAGGTGATTGCTTGCTGCTGGCCGCTCAGGTAGCCGATGACAGGGGGTTGAGTCCCTGCGTAGAAGGCCGTGGCTGGCAGTCCCACCGGGAGTGGCTCTGAAGCACTGTGTGTGGTCTGAATGACCGTGTGGGGTGAGAGCGCATAGGACCGGTGACCAGGCTTCCCTAAATGCAGGCCGCTTTTGTCGTTGAGGGTGGAGGGGGAGGCCTCGCGATGAGTGGCCTGTTGCACCTCCAGGTCGGACGCGGGCGTGTTGCTGTTGGGCAGGACCATCACAGAGGCCCGGACCCCTGAAGGATCACGACTGCTGTAGTCTGAGGGGCTCGGGTGAACCACCACGTGCCTGGACTCGTACGGGTGAGGAACCGACTTGCCACCTGCCTTGCCCAAGCCCAGATCGGCCGAGGACGGGGCCCCGTACCGCCGGCTCTTCTCCATCTCACCGTTCAGGACCTCCTTGGCCTGGATGGCCTGCTGCAGCCGGCTGCTCTCAGCTTTCTTGGTGGCCTCCCGAGGGACAAAGTGGCTGCCGGAGTCGGCGTATTGCATGACGACCTGGGAGGGGGGCCCCAGGGTGAGCGTGTGTGGGATCATCGTCTGATGGGGGTGGAGGTGGACGGGGATGGCCGGAGGAGAGGCGGTGCGGCCGGTGCTCTGCGGAGAACTGGAAATGTGGACGTACTGGTTCTGCTGGGCGGGTGGGGGGGACCCCGGGGTGATGAGCCCTGGAGCCCTGCTGAGGTGGTGGTGCTGCTGCTGCTGCTGCTGCTGCTGCTGCTGCTGCTGCTGCTCAGCCTTGTGTCCCGGCGTCTGGCTCAGACTGCCCATGTTGGCCAGCAGAGTGGAATAGGCCTCCAGCTGGGAGCGCTGGGATGGAGTGGTGGCCCCGGCGGCCGAGGCCACCGCACTAGTGACGGGGTTGGCGGCTGGGGGGATCAGCTGTGACGGGATGAAGCTGGCATAGGTCCCACTGTATTGGGAGGATCCAATGAACTGGAAGGTGTGCGGCAGGTGAGCGTACTGCACGGGGGACACCGGGGTCCCTGGCTGCGGTGTGGCGTACGCGGCGGGCAGCGTGGTGGCCACGGGGACAGACCTGGGAGCGCTGGGCGGGGAGTAGTCCAGCCCTGTGGACAATGCTTTGTGTAAACCTATTCCCTGTTGTAAACCAAGCTCCACCGAGGTCCCTGCCGGCCCATGCCTCCCGCCCCCGTGGCCCCGGCCACCAGGGTTGCCCGGGAGCCATGCTGTGCCCTCCACCCGGTGGTTGTCACTGGGCAGGGCAGGGGCCTTCTCCTCGGAGGCCCGGCTGGTGGCGGGGATCTCGCGCTTCTTGGGAGGCAGGCATTCGTTGCTCCGCTCTTGGTTGGATTTCATTTTTCGCCGTCCCCCCTCCACGGTGACTGTTTCACTGTCTGGCTGGCTCTGATTTTAGTCTGATAAACGGAAAGTCACATTTGATTTCTGTAGGGGATCCAGGCCCTTCATGAGGAATCATCTCCCCGTGGGTACAATCCGCCAGCAGCAGCTCTGGATGCTGGGAAAGGGAAGGGGGCAGTGACACAGGGAAAAGGAAAGGGAGGAGACAGGGAAGGAGGGAAAAGACATCAGAATATGAGCAGCGGGGAAAGAACATCTTTGGCAAGATTAAGACTAGGTCAATGTGAACTCCCCAAACCCAATCCTACCCCAAGCACTGAAGCAGATAAAACACTACCCAGCACTTTGGGAGGCCGAGGCAGGCAGATCACGAGGTCAGGAGATTGAGACCATCCTGGCAAACATGGTGAAACCCCGTCTCTACTAAAAATACAAAAAAATTTTAGCCAGGTGTAATAGTAGCTGGCACATGCCTGTAGTCCCAGCTACTTGAGAGGCTGAGGCAGGAGAATCGCTTGAACCCAGGAGGCAGAGGTTGCAGTGAGCGGAGATTGCACCACTGTACTCCAGCCTGGGCAAAAAGAGCGAGACTCTGTCTCCAAAACCAAACCAAAACCAAACCAAACCAAACCAAAACAAAAAAAACACTAGCCATGGCAGCTGCACATTGCAAAGGAAGATTATGAAGACACCGGGCAAGTGAACACTCTAACACATACATTTTTTAATGGGGTTAATAACTCCCCTAAGATGTTCTCAATATCCTCTCTCCTTTGTTTTTTTTCTCCTTTTCTTTTCAGAGGGTAGATGATGCAGTTCTTAAATTTCCTTTTCAGAAATGTTGGTTCCATTTCTCATCTCTCCTTCACCTGGCTGGAAAATAAAATGAAGCCTTTGGAGAGCATGACACCAGCTGGACCCTGCCCTCAGAGCCAGGCATTGAGAAAAAGCAGGTTAGCAGTGAGAGTCCAGAACAGTCCTTGCACTTGATTTCTGAATCCTCATCTGCCAGAGCCACTACTCTCCAAGATTCCCCTTAACTCTGGGTCCATACTGGACCTACGATTTCCTCTCACACACACACACACACACACACACACACACACACACATGCCAACTCAGCAGGGACCACCAGAAAGAATCCTGTTCTCCGCAAGTTTCAAAAGTATTCCCAGTACAGTCACTAATATGATAACAGAGTGAGACTGTTAAAAACGGAATCTGACTATGGTTTAAAAACCCAAATACCATACAAAAATAGGGCTAGTGCACTGAAAGCTTTCTTAATGGGTTACATGCTTGGTTTGTCCGTCTCTCTCTTCCAAGTTGACTTTGAAGTTCCCCTTCACACCGTCCCCTTTCTCCTTGGAAAGGAACAACTCGCCATTAACACTAGAAACAACACCTCTTTCAGACAGATCAGATCAGTGTGTTCAAACCTGGACATACAAACGGTGACCCTGAAGCCAGTTCTTATGGACAAGTATCTCAGTCTCTTACTAACCACTGAAGTCTGAGTTACCGCTGCTGTGTGGGCAAACCAACGCCCAACAGACAAGAGGCCGAACATCCGTGGAGCTGACATGAACCAGGCTAGCAAGCAGCAGATGTGATGGCTTCTACAGGTAGCAGCTGTAGGTATGCACAGCGCAACGCGCTGTGATCCTGAGAGCTGTGGGACTGGGCTTTGGGAATTCTACACCCTTGGGTTTTGATATCTCACATCCAGACTCTCTTTTCAGTGATCTGATTTTCTTTATTTCTTTATTTCTTTGGAGAGATGGGGTTTTGCTATGTTAACCAGGCTAGTCTTGAACTCCTGGCCTCAAGAAATCCTCCTTCCTTGGCCTCCCAAAGTGCTAGGATTCCAGGCGTGAGCCACTGTGTCTAGCCAATAATCTGATTTTAAAACAAACACAATAAAGAGCAGCCTTCAGCATTCAATCCTTGTCCATGCTGAAGCAACAGCGAAATCCCTATTGAAACACAACCCCCTTTCTCTCCTTTGCCCCCCTAATTTGTAACTTTTTTTTTTGGAGGGGGCAGTGATTTTGTTCCTTTTTCTTTCAGTCTTTCTTTTCTTTTTTTTTTTTTTTTTTGATAAGGTCTTGCTCTGTTGCTCAGGCTGGAGTGCAGTGGTGTGATCTTGGCTCACTGCAACCTGTGCCTCCTGGGCTCAAGTGATCCTCCCACCTTAGCCTCCCAAGTAGCTGGGACTACAGGTGCATGCCACCACACCCGGCTAATTTTTATACTTTTTGTAGAGGTGGGGTTTTGCCATGTTGGCCAGGCTGGTCTTGAACAGGCCTCAAGTGATCCACCCACCTCAGCCTCCCAGTGCTGGGATTACAGGCATGAGCCACTGTGCCCAGCTTGGAAGGGGCAATGATTTAATGGCCCTTGTTGGTTTTGCTCCAACATCATCAAGGAACATCACAGTGAAATGACAAATGACACAACAGAAAGTTCTCAATCCTTAATGTCTTGTGACCAGATATCTAGGAAGGTAGAGGTTTAGAAATTTGGTGTCTCAGTATCAAAGGACATTTCAGTGAGAATAGAATTTCTCACATGACAAGAGAGGAGCTTAAAGACTGGGATGGAAATGAAAAATAAAAAATAAAGTTAAAAAGACCTAAAACACTTATGATGAAGAAATGAAATGTTGAAGGAGTAATGTCACTTATTTACTCTCCCAACCTAGATTTTTTTTTTTTTTTTTTTTGAGATGGAGTGGAGTCTCACTCTGTCACCCAGCCTGGAGTGCAGTGGCGTGATCTCAGCTCACTGCAACCTCCGCCTCCTGGGTTCAAGTGATTCTCCTGCCTCAGCCTCCTGAATAGTTGGGATTATAGGCACCTGCCACCATGCCTGGCTGATTTTTGTATTTTTAGTAGAGACGGTGTTTCACCATGTTGGCCAGGCTGGTCTCGAACTCCTGAACTCAAATGATCCACCAACCTCAACCTCCCAAAGTGTTGGGATTACAGGCGTGAGCCACTGCGCCCCACCAACCTAGGGTTTTTGTAAGGCTCAAATAACTGTGTTCTGTACAGCCTTCCCTTGTAAAAAGCACAGCACATGATTTACACCCAATACTTGCAAATCAATTACAATGACAGAATAAAATTAAACTACAAAAGCATCAAAAAGGTTGCCCCTTTTGACTGTCTGATAAGTACTAATAATGAACTTTTATCTTTAAATTTCAAGAATCACTCTTAAGAAAGGGAAGGCCAAAACGCTCCCACATTTCCATACCAACCAGAAAGGAAAACTCATGCGTGAGACCTACTCAGAGAGAACTGGTCCATGCGCCCCCTGCTGACCCTCCTGTAGCACTGATCCAATAAAACCCCACAGGGTTTCGTGAGGGATATTCATGCAAGAGTGATATGTCAGAATGCAAAATGAGAACATTTGCATATAGTAGGCCTAGCCAGTAAGGGAATAGGTTAATTAGCCCAAGGCAGCACTAGGGAAGAAAAAGCAGTGGCATAAAAGTCCTTTCAAAGCCAAGTAAAATGTCAAACACATTCAGGAAGGGTCTATTAGCAATGCAAATGTAACATTGCCTGTACAATTGAATGCACAATACACAAAACTAGAAAACTCCTCTGAAGGTACTTCCTTGGGAAGCCAGCTTTCGTAAATTTGAAAAAGAATGCTGACTAGGTTCTCAGTAGTGCTCAGGTTTAATTACACTGTTTATTTGAGAGACATCGGTTTAGTAGGCCCTGAAGACTCACTGGGCTGGCCTTCTGCTAGATGATTGCTAAGACATATCGGCCTTAACACACAAATCCAAATTTATTCCTCTGAAAAGTTATCCATTGATAAACAGCATCTTTTCCAGAGACTGTCAATGAGAAATCAAGGACACAATGATTAAGACAGAAGCTGCAGCGACCGGGGGCCAAACTTAAAAATTTCCGCCCATCCTCCTCCTATATTTAGGACTATTTAGCAGTGCCGCACGGAGCAGACAGGGCTGTCTTAACGCTGAGGTACGTGTCCCTTCTCTGGGCTCCCCCGTAAGCTTTCAAGTACTGATTAAGGGGAAATCCTAGGGTAGAGATCGAGAATTGCTGTATTTTCGATGAACCACCAGAGGGCGCCCCAGGATGGCACCACATTCCTGGTCTGTTGGGTTATTATGGGACGAAAGAACAGAGAAGTAACTTATGAAGGTGGAAAAGTAGATCTGAAAAATAAGGAAGAGGCAAAAAGAAAAGAAGAAAAAAGAAAAATGGAAAGTGAGATTTCTGCTCTTAGAGTCTCCAGTTGCAGACAACTGGCCTCTGTGTCCTGAATCGCCCTCCCAGGGGCCCCCGAGGAGTTTATCTCTGGAAGCACCTGCCACAACAAAAAGATTTCTTCCAAACATGGACCCATGCACAATTATATCAATGCCAAGCTACCAGAGAGCCACATATGCAGATCGCACTGTTTAAACATTACAATTGGAAAAGGGAAATTGGAGGGGGAGTTAATAGATGAATCAAGACAAATGTATTTAGAGTTTGCTACCTATGGTTTGCCTGATAATCACTGTTCTGAATACATTCATCTTAAGCCACTTTGGAGCTATGCTATCTCTCTCTCTATCATAATTTCTAAATTTAGCCCAGTGGCATAAGGCCTTGCTAGTCGAAGTGTGGTCCTCTGACCCGTGACATCAGCATCCTCTGCAAGTTCGCTGGAAATGCAGAATCTCAGGCCCCACCCAGACCTGCATTTTAACAAGATATCCAGATGATTCATATGCACAGTAAGGTTTGAGAAATCCTAGTATCTATCAGATTAAATTTTCTACTGCTAAACTCTTAAGTAAATTAAATATCTCTAGCCTCTTCCTAATGGAGCAGGCACCAGGAAACCAAACTAGGTGTTGTACGTAAACACAGAGTTGATGAGGCTTCAGAGATAAACAGCTAATATTTAGGTGATGCTCCACTGGTGCCTCTGGGGTCGTCTAAACCCAATACAGCTGTAAATGACAAATGCCACTTTTCTTCTGGTTCTTTAAACAACTGCAGAGAAATATACTTTAAAAAGTCTATTACCATAAATTTTATACACAACTCAATCATTCCCAGGAAGAAAAATGAAATTTAACAAAGGAAGCTCCACACTTATATCTTTGCTATAATTTAGTTTCAAGAAATTTTTTGCTATTACCATGGATTCAGACTGCTTGAGAAGTGATAGGAAAATGAGACGCTTCTGTGCTAGGGACGCGGAGAATATATGCTCACTGACTGCAAGTCCAGTAAATAGCAGCTAACTGCTCGGAATGGAAGATGCTCTTAGAATTTGATATATAAAGTCCTAAAAATACATCTCAAACCTAGGGCAAGAAAATGGGTTGCTTTGCCTATACCCCCAATCCTGTGTTTCTCAGTTTGAATGAACCCATGGCTGCTTGGCCTGCATGTCTATGGACAAACAGGGCACAGTTTCAGCTTTAAAGAAGAGGAAGAGCAGGCTGATGAGTTTGGACCAGGACTGGAAAAACTATGTATGCAAACACTGAAGAGGGCAGAATACCTGGGTGTGAAGGCAGAGGTGACCTGGGCACAGCAAGGATTCTCAAAGTGCTGATTTACCAATCTCCTTCCAGCTTTATTACATCACTAAACTGGAAGGCCTGTGTGGCGCACTGGCAGAAGGCACTCCATTTTGGCCAAGCATTAAAAACAGGTCCAAACCTGACATGCTTGGAGTATTCAGAATGGAGAAAGGTGGGTTGTTGGATGATAGCTATAATTAGATGCCTTTATGGTTGACTGAACAGGCATACCCCCAAAGTGGATCACACATTCATTCATCAAACACTCATTCCATTTCTAGTATGTACGATGGGGACCTCAATTGTTCAATGTCAGCATGAAGCAAATGGTATGCCAGAACTATTTTTAGCTCTGTTCTATTCAACACTAATAAAGTGTTTTGGTTATCATATTTGGAAGTAACAGAAGGCTGGAAGGGACAAATGTTGTGATTAAGATTCAAATATATCTTAAGAAGCTGGAAGTGATGGTACAGAACCAGGAAAATTAAGATCAATGAGAATAAATGTAAATGCCTGCCCTTGGCTGCAACCTCTCAATTAGCCTAGTAGCAGGGTTGAAGAGATCTGGCTTAATAATGGTTTCAATGAAAGAGCCCAGGAAGTTTTTGTTTGACTATACACTCAATATGAACAACTGTTTGGTAGGGTTCTTAAAAAGTTGTAGTAATTATAAGCTTCATTTAAAAATGTTCAGGCTGGGTGCAGTGGCTCACACCTGTAATCCCAGCACTTTGGGAGCCCAGGAGCTCGAGGCCAGCCTGGACAACATATTGAGACCCTGTCTCTAAAAAAAATAAAAATAAATTAGCTAGGCATGGTGGTTTGCATCTATGGTCCTAGCTACTCAGAAGGCTAAGGCAGGAGGATTGCTTGAGCCCAGGAGGTTGAGGCTGCAGTGAGCCATGATTGCTCCACTGCACCCCAGTCTGGGTGACAAAGCAAAACCCTGTCTAAGAAAAGAGAAAGAAAATAATGTTCAGAATAAAGGAATAAATACTGCAACCATAGATGGCACAGGTAAAGCCACAGTTGAAATCCTGCTGCAAAGGCACGTGGGAAGGATGGGGCATGTCTGCGGGGAGGGATCAGTGGTACAAGAGGTCTGGAGGCAAGCAGGTGAGTAACAGCTGAGACAACTGGGAATGAGTGCCCCGAAGAAGGACAGAAAAAGCTGCAGAATTAGGAAGCAATGAGAATTGTTAAGAATGGACTGGGCTGCCTCATGAGTCAGGGATCTCTGGGTCACTCCAAGGGTCAGGATAGAAACTCAGGCATATGGGGTAGGGGTCCCTGGCCTGGTTGGGTGTTTGAGCTACTTACTCTGCATTTTTTGCCATTAGGCACATTCTGAGACTGTGATTCCACTCTGTATCAAGGTGGCTGGCTTGTCATCCCCGCCTACTATCACAGTTTCTTCTTACTGTGTCCTCAGTGGAAACTGACTATTGACCTTCTCTTCCATGTCTATCTAGCATGGAGTTTCACGGGGCAGGCCTCTTGGTCCAAAATGAGAAGGTTCCTGAAGGGGACTGAAAGCCCTGTCTAGGGACATCCAGGCCAGAAACCACCAGAGAGGCGAGCTGGGACCTGGCACAACTTTGCAGAAGATGCTGTCTGAGAGCCTCACCCAACGCGCTCGAGTTTCCCTTCTTGGCTCTGCACCCCTGGGAGATGGGATCTTGCTCTTCACAGAAGTGTGGTGAGTGAGAAGAGAAAAAGCAAGAAATGAAAGCTCCTAATCCAAGCTAGAAGAAGTGCACACAAGGGCCTAAGGACATAAAACATAGATAAATGTATATATGTTAATTTTTATCATGAATAAGCAAGGACAGTGGGTTGAATGGTAGATCCCTAAAAGTTATGCCCACTCAGAACCTGGGAATGGCTTTATTTGGAAAAAGGGTCTTTGCAGATGTAATTATGGATTTGGAAATGAGATCATGCTAGATGATCCAGGTGGGCCCTCAATTCAGTCAAACGTCCTTATAAGAGACAGACAGAGAAAGATGTGAGATGTACAGAGGTGAAGGCCATGTGGAGGCAGAGGCAGAGAACCTGGAATGACGCAGTCCCAAGTCAAGGATCATCCGAAGCTTACTAGAAGCAGGGAGAAGCAAGGAAAGATTCTCCCCTAGAGCCTTTGAAGACAGCATGGCCCCACCAGCATGTTAATTTTAGACTTCAAGCCTCCAGGAGTATGACAGGATATTTTTCTGTTGTTTTAAGCCACCATGTGTTTTGGTAATTTATCATGGCAGTCCTGAGAAACTAATCCAACTATCTTCCATTTATTGATCATTTATTATTATACATGCCAAGAACCTTACTTAAATATCTCATTTACTCTTCACAACAAATTCATGAGGTTTGTATTATTATCTCCATTTTCCAGATGAGGATACTGAGGCTTTCCCAAGGCCACATAGTCAGAGGTAGAACGAGCACTGGAAATCACTTTCTCGGTCTACCCAACTGTGATGCGGCTGACACTCACATCCTGGCTATGGCGATGGCAGCCTCATAGCGAATACGCCTATTTGTTTTTAATGTAGAAAAGGGACAGAATGCACAGGAATAAGTAGGGGAAAAGATGTCTAGGGGACTTCTGCACCATGTTGACACTAATCAAGGACTGCAGCTGGTGAGACGTTCAGTAAGGAAGAGACTGATCAGTGACCAAGGAAGAGAGGTCAGGATGTTTGTACTTGCCAGGCAAGCAAGCAGGGGACCTCAGGTCCAGCAGCCAAGTTCAAGACCACCCACCCAATTGTGATCCAGGCTATAGGAGCGGTGAGACTGCAGAAGGAGCCTCTGGCACAGGTCGGATATGAGGAACTGAGAGCACTAACATGCTTTTGAGACAAGCTCTCTCCCTCTAGTGCCACAAGAAGCAAGTTCAAGCCTGCAACCTGGCACAGGCTCCCCTGAGTCTATGGCAGCCAGCAGCACATACCACATTTTCCTTTTCTTTGAGGCAAGACCTTCCTGGGGGTGGTGGGTTGGGGGGAAATCTGCCACTACCACTGCCAGCTGGGATTACAGTGGGTCAAGGAAAGGCAGGAGAAAAGCGGCCCCACTACTTACATTATCAGCACCATGAAGAGTAGTGTTTTTTGGCTCCATGCATGTATAGATTTTTTTGGCAATGGATATAACGATACTTGAAGCAATGATTACAAAATCTAAATCCACCAAAAATAATAGTCTCATTTGGGTGCTCACTGGCTTGGGTAGCTCTGCGTCCAGTGTGGAGTTGTTCTTCGATTAAGTGCCTTGAAGGGGAGGCTGGAAAGAATTCCTCAAGACACACAGCTGCACTGGCTGCCATTCTGCTGACCTTGTCTTCTTGGCACGTGGTTAAATTGCTGTCTCCCTTATCCCTAAGTGGGGCTGAGTGATTTGCTACTACCTGTCCACATAATGGAGGGCCAGGCTTCATCATTTCTTAGATTCCTGGCTTCTGCCATTGCTATTCCTAGTGAGCAGGTAAGAGTTCTGGGGGTGCAGTTCATGAGCTCTGCCACCCCTGGAAACATCAGGACATTGGCCATGTGGCTGGGGTCCTCCTGAGTGGCTCATGGCACATGTCTGTGAGTGCTGCAGGATCGGCCTGGATGAGGAAGGAGGAGGGGCGGGGCCACAGCTGGGCTGGGCCATCCCTAGAAGCCGGCTCACATGGAAAACGCGCTGCAGTGGCTGTGTAGCCAGTGTCTGGCGGCCTGCCCATGCCGGAATTCCTGGAAAGGCTCAAGATGGAAAAATAACCATCTGGATCCAAGCTGGTCCCAAATGAATTGTCTGACAGAGGTTGAGTTGGAGTTTTTAAGAAAAGCTGGAAATGCCTTTCTGTCAAGACCTTTCCTGATTCAATACATAAGCAAATACTTTTTTGCTTTAAAGCACAGTGCATGCCAGGTGAGCTACCCGGGGGTACCACGTTTCTGTTTATCCACCACTCTGGTTGAGGGCTGGGAACAGTTACACAGGCGCTTTCCACACTGCCTGGAGTTAGTGGTTCTCATCCCAGTCCAGACTAACGTGTTTCAAAGCGAGAGGAAGTGGGCCCTCTTCATTATCTTATTTCGGGGACTGATGCAAGAAGCTGAAAAGTATTGGCCAAGGTAACATAGTTAGAACTGGGGTCAGGAGGATGAGAACCTGTCACTTTGACTCTCAATTGAATGTTTCTTACAACCACTGTGATAGATCTCACTACACAATGCATGAAGCATTCACATACACTGTCCTATTTAGAATATCAAGATACATATTAATATTATTATTACTAACTGATGATAATAGATCAATAATATTACTACTACTACTATTACTACTAAGGACACACAGAATTGTAGTTACAGAAGGCTACGGTGTAAGGTAGAGCACAGGTTCAAACCTTGGCTTTACCCCAAACCGCCTGATATCCATTTTTAAAAATACAATTTTGGCTGGGTGCGGTGGCTCACGCCTGTAATCCCAGCACTTTCGGAGGCTGAGGCGGGCGGATCGTGAGGTCAGGAGATTGAGACCATCCTGGATAACACGGTGAAACCTTGTCTCTACTAAAAATACAAAAAATGAGCTGGACGTGGTGGCAGGCGTCTATAGTCCCAGCTATGAGGGAGGCTAAGGCGGGCGGATCATGAGGTCAGGAGATTGAGACCATCCTGGATAACACAGTGAAACCTTGTCTCTACTAAAAATACAAAAAATGAGCCGGATGTGGTGGCAGGTGTCTGTAGTCCCAGCTATGAGGGAGGCTAAGGCAGGAGAATCGCTTGAACCCGGGAGGCAGAAGTTGCAGTGAGCCGAGATCGCACCACTGCACTCCAGCCTGGGCGACAGAGCGAGACTCCATCTCAAAATAATAATAATAATAATAATAATATAATTTAAATTTTACTCACAATTATACATGTGCCCCAGTTTAACGAGGCAAAAATTTCATTTCAACAATGTGTAAAGTTGTAATCTCTGCCTGTAAAATGGGGAAGAATTAATGTGCACAGTACCTACTATAACACACACTCAGTACATGGTTGCCATCATAGCTATAATTCAATAAACATTTCCTCATGAATTTTCAGTGATCACCCACGCTTATCTGTTGCTCATCTCTCCTGGCCATGATGTAATCAACACAACACCTTCAAACTATCAATTCTTTCAAACATCTGTTTTCTCCTTACACCTGTGATGGAAAAAGAGGAAGTGATGGGTGTTCGAGAGTTCATTTTTTTCTTTACTTGATAGACGGGATAATATTTATAAGTGCCCGATGTGCAGGCCCTTATGCACACCAACAAGAAGGAAGGCAATTCAACACACAAGCAGAATCAACAGAAAGCTCAGACGCTAAACTCAAGGGTGGCATTTCCAGGGAGGGGTTAAGTGCAATGCCTCTGTGCTTCACTCTGCCTGCTTTTCCACAATACTTTTTGGATGAGTAATTCCCAAGACGCATGGTGGGGAAATGCAGAATCCTCCTTCCACATCCCGCAGGGAAGGCTGCCAGCTGTCTACCCGCACACACACTCAAGAGCTTCACCACACAACACGATGCAAAGTGCCAGCAACCGCTCCAGGAGGCCTAGGCTGGATCCTGCCAGTCATCAGGGGGCTGGGTTTCCAGCATATGAGACAGCCCCAGTCTACAACAGAGAACATAAAACTCTCCATCAAGTCAGGAAAAAGGTCTCGTGGGAACTGAGGTACTCTGGGAGGGTCTTAAACGGTTCATTGTCCTTGGTGTGTCCGAATGAAAGGAAAGCCAACGCCTCCAGATAATTCATAACCTAACCAGTTGTTCCTCCAGGTGTCACACATTGGCTTCCCTTCTATGGTGGTTTCAGTCACTGAGACACTGCACAATTCAATGCTCTCGACTGCAAAGACCTCCCGAGACCCAGGCTCCCTAAGGCACAGCAGGCAGGACAAGTCACCATGCTTACTTGCTTACTTTGTGCAGGCTACAGCAATGCCTTACATATAAGTGACAACCAGCATATGATCACCCCGTTTCAAAGACAAGGACACTGAAGCTCAGAGTGTAAGTCACTTGTCTAAGATTACATGGCTGAAAACGGACAGAAACAACACACAAAAAGTCCTAATATGAAAACTTGGGTTCTGGTTCTTGGGTTGTGTAGTGGGTTCATTAGTATGTAGTGAATACTTTTTTTTTTTTAGATGGAGTCTCACTGTGTCACCAGACTGGAGTGCAGTGGCATGATCTTGGCTCACTGCAACCTCTGCCTCCCGGTTGAAGCGATTTTCCTGCCTCAGCCTCCCGAGTAGCTGGGATTACAGGCACACACCACCACGCCCAGCTAATTTTTGTATTTCTAGTGAGACCGGGTTTCACCATGTTGGCCAGGATGGTCTCGATCTCTTGACCTCATGATCTGCCCGCCTTGGCCTCCCAAAGTGCTGGGATTACAGGCATAAGCTACCGTGCCTGGCTGTGAAGAATTTAACCTCACCCAAACTGAGGTCTGGCCTTTGCCCCTACCTGTAGGGAGGTGATCTCTAGGCTTCTGGAATGTCCTGCCTCAAAGGAGTATGTTTATCTGCCTGGGGAGATTGGCCACTGGATAGAATAACAATGTGATTTATGATGGGGGCTTTGGGCCATGAGGTATACGTTCCAACCTCAGAGGAATGAATAATGTAAGATACTTGCCTGACCTCCAGGAGGGTCTAGGGATTAGAGGTCAGTCATGAGGACAGTAGCAATTGAGCTCCAATAAAAACTCTAGACGCTGAGGCTCAGGTGAGCTTCCCTGGTTGGCAATTCTCCAGGGGTACTGTCACACATCATGGCTGGGAGGAGGTAACACCGTTCATGACTTCATGGGGAGAGGGCAACAGAAGCCCCATGTCTGGACCCCTCCAGACCTCCCCTATATGCCTCTTACCCTGGCTAAGTTTAACATGTATCCTTTCCCTGTAATAACTATAACCATGAGTAGAACAACTTTCAGTGAGTTCTGTGAGTCCTTTTACTGAATTATCAAAATGGAGGGTGGTCTGGGAAACCCCCTGAACTTGCAATTCGTGTTGCAGGCACTGCTCTCTCTAACTTTGTAGTTGGTCACCTTCTTATAGCTAGTGATGGTCATACACTTAAATAGACCAAGTAATAAAATATAACAACGTTGAAATAAAATCCGTCAGCATTCAGGGATAAGAATGCCTTGTGAAACAATAATTAGGTTAATCTAAATTGGTGTACCCCAAAACTGTGGCTGGGGAATAGGCAGATGGGTAGTATAGAAAGGAACAGGGATATATACTACTCAATGTAATGTCACTGGGGCCAAAGGCCACAGAGAAAGCCTCCCTGTGGAAATCTACCCAATGACACACACGTGTAAGAAGCACTGAGTGGATCAATTTTTGGGGTACAGAGTTCAAAGTGTTGGAGCAATGGGGGGAACACATCAGCTAACTTCCGGTGTCTTAATATCCTCAGCCCACTGAATGAAACTGACTTACTAGAAATCTACCATGGTCATTGGATACTGAACATCCCAACAGACCAAATGGAGGAGTTGGCTCCCGCACTTGGCTCTCCAGATTTTGGGGACATACTTCCTCCAGAATACAAGGAGGACACACATGTACCTGGGACACTACTGGTTTCACTGTGTTTATGGTCATGCTGAATAATGGTGTATCAGTAGCAGCAACTCTGGCTGAGAGACCAGAACCCTTGCAGCCTTAGTACTAGGGCCATACTCTCTCACCTACAGAATAAGAAATCACGTCAGACTCACCCAGGCAGCTTTTAGAACCAACACCTGTGTCCAGATCTACCCCAGACCAACTGAATAAGAATCCCTGGATGTTGGGACCACCACTGGCATTTTAGGAAATGCACCAGGGGATTCTAATGTGCAGCCAGAGGTGAGAACCTCTGGTATAGAGGATTTTTTTTTTTTTTGAGACAGAAGCTCGCTCTGTTGCCCAGGCTGGAGTGCAGTGGTGGGACCTCGGCTCACTGCAAGCTCCACCTCCCAGGTTCAGGCCATTCTCCTGCCTCAGCCTCCCGAGTAGCTAGGACTACAGGCACCCGCCACCACGCCCGGCTAATTTTTTTGTATTTTTAGTAGAGATAGGGTTTTACCGTGTTAGCCAGGATGGTCTCGATCTCCTGACCTCTTGATCTGCCTGCCTCAGCCTCCCAAAGTGCTGGGATTACAGGCATGAGTCACTGTGCCTGGTTGGTACAGAGAATCTTTAAGCCCCCTAACTCCATCTGTCCTTGGCAGTATGTCTCAGTGATTTTTTTTTTTTTTTTTTTTGAGATGGAGTCTCGCTCTGTCACCCAGGCTGGTGTGCAATGGGCGCAGTCTCGGCTGACTGCAACCTTCACCTCCCAGGTTCAAGCGATTCTCCTGCCTCAGCCTCCCAAGTAGTTAGGATTACAGGTGCCTGCCACCACACCCGGCTATTTATTTTTATTTTTATTTTTAGTAGAGACGAGATTTCACCATGTTGGCGAGGCTGGTCTCGAACTCCTGACCTGAGGTGATCCAACCACCTCGGCCTCCCAAAGTGCTGGGATTATAGGCGTGAGCCACTGAGCCCCGTCTGTCTCAGTGATTTTAATTACAGCAGCCGATCCTTTCCCCCACTTTGCCAACACAAAAGTTGTGTTCTAACCTCCTTTAATCATACTTAAAATTATATGCTATGTCCACAATGAGATACCACTTCACACTCATCAAGATGGACATTATATTCTTTTTTTAAAAAAAAAAGAAAAATGGAAACTAGCAAGTGTTGGTGGAGATGGGGAAACTAGAACCTATATGCATCGTTGGTGGGAATGTAAAATGATGCAGCTGCATGGAAAACATTTTGGCAGTTCCTCAAAATGTTAAATATAGAATTACCATATGACTCAGCAATTCCACGTCTGGGTATCTACTGCAAAGCATTGAAAGCAGGGACTCAGATATTCCACACCCATATTCATAGCAGCATTGTGCACAGGAGCCAAAAGGTGTTAACAACCCAATGATCATCAACAGATGAATAAACTTTAAAAATGTGGTATATCCATATGACGGGATATTATTCATCCCCCTCTCCTTACAAAGGAATGACATTCCGTTACATGCTACGACATTAATAAACCTTCAAACATTATGCTAAGTGAAAGAAGCCAGACACAAAAGAACAATATTATATGATTCACCTTCTATGAGGAATCTAGAATAGTCAAATTCAGAGAGAGCATAGAACAGGCGTTAGCAGGAGCTGGGATGAGGGGGCAATGGGAGTTGTTTAACAGGTCCAGAATTTCAGTTTCGTATGATGGAAACATTCTGGAGAGAGATGGTGGTGATGGCTGAACGATAATGTGCCACTTAACTGTACATGTAAAAATGATTAAGATGGTAAATTTCATATTATGCATATTTTGTCACCAGTCAAAAATTTTAAAAATAAGTAGGTCATGATCTTAAAAGTTTGTGAAGAAACTGCATTTCTGTTTTGAAACGACATAGTGCCTCACTCCCTCATCTGCTTGGAGTTACAAGGATCTCTAAGATACCTGCTGGCATTAGCCTGTATTCCAGGACTGAACATCAGGGCATCCTTCAGCCTCTAAAGCTGTACGGCCTTTCTCACATCCACAAAGGGGACTGTGAGCTGTAAAAAGTGAAGCAGCAGCATCTTAGTGTCATTGCTCTGTCATGTCATTGCTCACAGAAGACTGCAAGCTGGCCAGTATCCCTGTATGCCTCTTCTCCCTTGATTCTGTCACCAGGTTACGTCAGTTCCACCCTCTAAATCAGGGGCTGGAAAACCTTGGTGATGGGCCACCTCGTAAAAATGTGTGGCTTTGCGGGCCATATACCTCTGTGGCAATTACTCAGCTCTGCCTCTGCAGGCTGAAAGCAACCACAGATAATTCGTAACCAGTGGGTGTGGGTGGCTGTGTCCTGATCAAGTCTCAACGCCTGCTGCAGGCCTCTGGGCATATGTTCCCTCTGCTCTGTTTAGAGTACTTTCCACAGCAGCCACCGCTCCTCCGCAATGCACCATCACCTGTTTTCTAATGCAGTGGTTCTTATACTTGAGCATGCGTGTCACATTCACCTGGAGTTCCCAGATGCTGCCGATGCTGCTGGTCCAGGAACCACACTTCCAGAAGCACCGGCCTCACCCATCTTTCAGGTCTCTCCTTCCATGTCACCTCCTTAAGGCTCTCCCCACTCCAACCCTATACCTTCTGCTTCTCCTCTGTGCCTCCTTAGCACCCTGCTCCATCATTCTCATCCACACACCATTCAGTAACCGTTTCCTCGACTATCCCCCAAGGCTCCAAATAGGCTAACACCAGCCACCCCCGCATGCCTTCAGCATGGTGGGTGTGATGGTTAATACTGAGTGTCAACTTGATTGGATTGAAGGATGCAAAGTATTATTCTTGGTTGTGTCTGTGAGGATGTTGCCAAAGGAGATTAACATTTGAGTCATGGACTGGGAGGGGAAGACCCACCCTCAATCGGGGTGGGCACAATCTAATCAGCTGCCAGCGAGGCTGGAATGAAAGTAGGCAGAAGAACGTAGAAGGACTAGACTGGCTGAGTCTTCCAGCCTTCATCTTTCTCCCGTGCTGGATGCTTCCTGCCCTCGAACATCCGACTTGAAGTTCTTTAGGTTTTGGATTCTCGGACCTACACTAGTGGTTGGCCAGGGCTCTTGGGTCTTTGGCCACAGGCTGAAGGCTGAGCTGTTGGCTCCCTACTTGCAAGGTTTTGGGACTCAGACTGGTCAACCACTGGCTTCCTTGCTCCTCAGCTTGCAGGTGGCCTATTGTGGGACTTGACCTTGTGATCGTCTGAGTCAATATTCCTTAATAAACTCCCCTTCATATATACATCTATCCTACTAGCCCTGTCTGTCTAGGGAACCCTGACTAATACAGTGGGTCCACTAACTGCTACTTCCTTAGGCAATCATTCCTAAAATCTCAGCAAAGCTACTTCGGACTGCTGCAAATCCTTGTTTCCATGTGTCTTCCTCATTAGACCATAAACTCCGATGCTGCTGATAGACTGAAGTTCACAACCCCTTGGGCTTCTAGGGTGTTGTCCATCCTTTGTTGGTTACTGTCCTTATCCTGTGTTGATCTCTTGCAGTTTGTCTTCCTTACGAGCTGGTTATTAAAAGGCAAAGGATTTCTGGATCGTTTTCTAGATTTTGGATGTGATGATAAAAAACTGAGCTCGTGACGGAGGGACATAAAATAATGTGTATCTGCAAAGAATCTGCCCCTAGAGATTCCATTTCTAACATACTTTCTCACGTGAGATTATTAAGTCCTGTTACTTCCTGGATCAGGAAGGACAAGTACAATATATTGTGTGAGATGTTAAAGACACACGCTATAGGGGAAGGCCTCTAAACATTCAAATCCAATTATCCAAAACTAATTACAGATTGTCTTAGGCTCAATCTCAAGGAAACGCTTAGGTAGTCTCTGGATTTACCGGAAGAGGTGTGTATTTACAAAGACAACAATTTTGTTGAAACCAGCCTAAACCAATCATAGGAAGGACAAGATCAGCTGTACACATCGGCCAAGATAAGAATTTTCTCTGCAATAATGTTTGTTTTAAAACTAGGGGTATGACTCACACTCGGTGAATGGGTGGCTGAGTTCTGACCCTCAAAAGATGAATGATTCATTTTGAAAAGCCCAGCAAGTGGGAAGCCTACTTTCTACCTCCACTGACTTCAGAATGAGGCTGCAGTGTAGTGGAGCCCAAGATGGCCCCCAGTTGTTTCCAGTCACCAGCAAGATGGACAATGGGATGACTCGCGACCTGCAGCTGTTTTCAATAAAAAAGCTGAGTAATTACAGCAGCCTCTCCTGGGGCTCACATGCGGCCCAGCACAAAGCCAGTGGAACATTAAGGACACTGAATGAGCTGCCAGAAACCCTTCAGCACTGGGCTGCCAAACTGCTCCTCCTCCCCCAGCTCAGCGTCATTAACTTAATCACATATTCATTCAATAAAAAAAAAAAAAACAACTGATACTCTCCCTGGATGTAGGCAACACCCTCTGAATGAGGCACACTGTCAAATCGACTGCATCCGGCAGGAGGTGTGAGGGCGGTTCTATATTCTTTTATTTAATTAATGTATTTGTATTTATTTATTTATTTAGAGACAGAGTAGCCAGGGCTGGAGTGCAGTGACGTGATCCCAGCTCACTGCAACCTCCGCCTCCTGGGTTCAAGCAATTCTCATGCCTCAGGCTCCTGAGTAGCTGGGATTACAGGCGCGTGCCACCACGCCTGGCTAGTTTTTGTATTTTTTGTAGAAACAGAGTTACATCATGTTGGCCAGGCTGGTCTCAAACTCCTGACCTCAGGTGATCCGCCCGTCTTGGCCTCCCAAAGTGGGAGTAAGCCACCGCTTGGGATTACAGGCGTGAGCCACCGCGCTTGGCCTATTTAATTTATTTTTAAATTTAGGGGCTGGGAGGATGGGAATCCTTCTCTAGGCAGTATGCCTCGGACACGCAGTGGAAGGGAGGTTAGAGTGAGCAGCTGGTCACAGACTAAAGAGAAGAAACACCTTGCTCCCTCTTTGCATTTAGAGACGTAAACACTTGATAGCATAGTTCTGACTCCTGAGCAGGAAGCGCATGGTTGACTTCAGTGTCATGTTAGACCGGGCTACTGGCATTTGGTAACTAGTGACTTTATGAAAGTCTTTCAACTTCCTCTCCCTCTCTTTTTTGACACAAGGTCTTATTCTGTCACCCAGGCTGGAGTGCAGTAGCACGACGGTAGCTTACTGCAGCCTCGACCTCCTGGGCTCAAGTGATCCTCCAGCCTCAGCCTCCTGAGTAGCTGGGACTACAGACTTGTGCCACCACATCCAGCTACATTTAAAATTTTTTTATACAGATAGGGTTTCATCATGCTGTCTGGGCTGGTCTCAAGCTCCTGGGCTTCAGCGATCCTCCCATCTTGGCTTTCCATAGTGTTGGAATTACAGGTATGAGCCACAGCACCTGGCCCATTCAACTTTCTAAGCTTTGATTTCCTCTTTAAGAAAAGGAAGATAGTACGGCCAGGCACGGTGGCTCACACACATAATCCCAGCACTTTGAGAGGCTGAGGTGGGCAGATCACCTGAGGTCCAGAGTTCGAGACCAGCCTGGTCAACATGGCAAAGCTCCGTCTCTACTAAAAATGCAAAAAAAAAAAAAAAAAAAATTAGCCGGGCATGGCGGTGGGTGCCTGTAATCCCAGGGAGGCTAAGGCAGAAATATCACTTGAACCCGGGAGGCAGAGGTTGCAGTAAACCAAGATTGTGCCATTGTACTCTAGCATGGGTGACAAGAGTGAGGCCGGGCGCGGTGGCTCAAGCCTGTAATCCCAGCACTTTGGGAGGCCGAGACGGGCGGATCACAAGGTCAGGAGATCGAGACCATCCTGGCTAACATGGTGAAACCCCGTCTCTACTAAAAAGTACAAAAAACTAGCCGGGTGAGGTGGCAGCCGCCTGTAGTCCCAGCTACTCGGGAGGCTGAGGCAGGAGAATGGCGTAAAAAACCCGGGAGGCGAAGCTTGCAGTGAGCTGAGATCCGGCCACTGCAGTCCAGCCTGGGCGACAGAGCGAGACTCCGTCTCAAAAAAGAAAAAAGAAAAGACAAGAGTGAAACTCCACCTTAGAAAAGCAAAAAACAAAACAAAACAAAAAGAAAATGAAGATAGTAATACACCTTATCTCATGAAGTTGTTATGAGAATTGCATGAGACAACTCAGTGCCTAGCACGCAGGCAGGTGGTAGTGCCTCAAAAAATGCTACTTCTCATGATGAACTGCTTTCCAGTTCAAACTACCTCCTAGGACTGTTGCAGCTAACAGCATAGGCTCGGGATCTAGGCCACCTGAGTTGAAATCCTGGTGTCCTTACTCCCCAGCTGTGTATATCTGATGCAAGTTAATTAATTTCTCTGATCTAAGTACTAACCAGGTCCAACTCATTCATTTCTCTGTGCCTCGGTTTGCTCATCTCCAAAGTGGGAATAATACTAGTTACTACCCCACAGGCTTGCTGTGAGTTCACACATAAGAAGAACTTAGATGAGGCCTGGAGTACTCAAGACCTACAAATACTGGCTGTGGTTGTTCCGATTATTTTCTAAGAAAGGCCCTCTTCTCTACCTCCTTCACTTTGGTCCTATTTTCATCTGCATTAAAAAAATCACATTTTCAGTACAGGCGCAGTGGCTCATACCTGTAATCCCAGCACTTTGAGAGGCTGAGGCTGGCAGATCATGAGAACAAGAGATCAAGACCATCCTGGCCAACATGGTAAAACCTGTTTCTACTAAAAATACAAAAATTAGCTGGGCATGGTGGCACATGTCTGTAGTCCCAGCTATTCGGGAGGCTGAGGCAGGAGAATCGCTTGAACCTGGGAGACGGAGGCTGCAGTGAGCCGAGATGACGCCACTGCACTCCAGCCTGGTGACACAGCAAGACTGTGTCTCAAAAAAAGAAAAAAAAAAAACCAAAAACCACATTTTCCTCCCTAGAATTCTTTCCCAGCTTACTTCCTGCATCATAGACAAGTCAGCTCCAGCAAAGATGGTAAATGGAATAATTTTTCATTAAAAGTTTCCCTGCCTCACTTCCCTTCATGAGGCATTTCAAGTCTTACCGGTTCAGAAAGTTTACTAAGTCTCTAAAATTGTCTTCTTCTAGAAAATACTCCACACTAGTGCACTGATTTTTTTCCCCCTAAACTGGACCAAAGCCTTGTTTGCAGAACAAATGGTCAATTACAGCTACATTCAAAAATAAAATTCAAATGTGCTCATGTTTTCAATTTAAGTATGTCTGTTGTTTGCTGTTTATTCCTTTGGTATAAATAGAAGCTTTCTGGCTTATTTGAACGCAGAACACATAGTACACTGTTTAGATACAATTACTCATTATAAATTAAATCAATCCTTTTCCTTTTTAGAAAACCGTGCCCTAACTACAATCTCTACAACATTATAAAAACATAAAATATGACTAACGATTTAATTTAAGGCCCTAATTCCCAGTGAAAGATAAATAATGCTGCTGTAGGCACCAATGACTGCAATCTAAATAGGCAATAAAATATTTAATGGACAAACGGAAACGCAAAAAAAGTAAGTTAGTCTCCTGTTTACAACAAAGCTCATTTTCTGTACTAGCACTGTGGACGTGGAAGATGCAGTTAACCTCTGTAAGTCTCAGTTTCCTCATCTGAAATACGTGAATGATGATAATACGTTTTCAAAAGATTGTTGAGATGAAGTAAGAGCAACTATAATGCCTGGCATAAGAAAAAAATCCAGGTGTGTTCTTCCTGAACTTCAGTCTCAGCTCAAGACCCCGTGAGGAATTTCCACTTGGATACTTACCACCCCTCTCAAATCAGCATGCACTCTGGTTCCACATTTCTGCTAATGGTTCTGCACCATTTCTCCAAGCACAGGCCAGAGCCTGATACTTGATCCTTCTCTCCCTCTTCACTCCTGGGGTGAAGCTTTAAGTCCCCTTTTTTCCCCCATATTTACTGTGTAGGAAAGAATTGGGCTTTGGCCAAAGAGGGGTCTGCCCTTTGCCCTTAGCTCCTAGGACATGATCTATGTGATATCTGATAGTAGTGTCCCTATTTGTGGGGAGGGAAGGATTTTGAGTCACAGCAAATTACTGAACCCAAGCCTCGGTTTCCTCATTTTAAAATGGGAATTGGCTGGGCGTGGTGGCTCACACCTGTAATCCCAGCACTTTGGGAGGCTGAGGCAGGAGGACTGTTTGAGGCCAGGAATTTGAGACCAGCCTGGGTAACAAAGTGAGGCCTGTCTCTACAAAATAATAAAAAAATTTAGGTGTGGTGGTGCATGCTTATAGTCCCAGCTACTCGGGAGGCTGAGGTGGGAGGATTGCTTGAGCCTGGGAGATTGAGGCTGCATTGAGCTGAGATCGTGGCACTGCATTCCAACCTGGGAGACAGAACAAGACCCTGTCTCAAAAAATAAAGAAAATGGAGATAATAACACGTACCCTGCAGGGTTAGGGTGATGACTAACTGTGAGGTAGAAAAAACTTCTCTTATTCAGCACGAAATTTATCAATGTTCATTTCTTTTTCTTTTATAATTATGAGAACATGAAGGAAATGGGCAGAGGATTCCAGGAGAATTCTGCAAAGATTTTCAGTCTTTTCATAATTGGCAGTAGAGTATTTCCATTTTCATTTTAAGTTTTGCTAGTATTCTTCTACTAAGAAACCAATTTTTTCCCCGATGCATTTTTTTTAATTTCAGGGTTTTTTTTTTTTTTTGAAACAGGGTCTCAGTCTGTCATCCAGGCTGGAGTGCAGTGGGCCAATCTCGGCTCATTGTAGCGTCAACTTCCCAGGCTCAAGCCATCCTCCCACCTCTGCCCCCAGAGTTGCTAGGAATACAGGCGCATGCCACCACGCCCAGCTAATTTTTATAGTTTATTGTAGAGACGGGGTTTCACCATGTTGTCCAGGCTTGTCTTGAACTCTTGGGTTCAAGAGATCTGCCTGTCTCAGCCTCCCAAAGTGTTGGGATTACAGGTATGAGGTACCACGCCCAGCCCATTCTTGAGTATGCAGGATCAATATTTCTCCTTATAATGTAATTCCAACAGAAGGGAAACCAGGTCTCCTTTCAGTATCGCAGCTTGAGCCTCCCAGTATCCCCTGATTTCAGAACGCAGGCTACAAACAGTCCCAGATGTGTGCTGACGGGTACTATATTCCTGGTCTTTCACAGCATTTACTTTGGATTGGGAAATGGGAAGTGAGGTCTCTCTTTCAGTATGAGATAATTTCTTAGAACAGGTTAGTTTGGCCTTTCCTAAAATATAAATAAGAAAGAGGCTTCCATCAGAAAAACATCTGAGTGTTAAGTAGATAAATGCATCCCTTCGACATTGAGACATTTTATCTCCACATCTGAGGCACTCTTATTTTTTCAGCAGAACATGTTTCAGAAACTTGGATCTTCTTCCCTGCTATGGTTTCACAAATAATCCAGTTTGCTTCCATTTTGCTCTGGTTAACCCATGGGATGGTGGGTGGGATGATGAAAAGCAGCAATAAGACAGTGACTGAGTCTCAATCTATAACGTTTCCAACGTAGATGATCAAATGAACCCATAATAAACAATATAGGAAGAACCGCACGGACAGCTCTCAATGGAGAGCCTGAAGGGACCAGCCAGGGAGGCTTATGCAAGCCAGGAATAGCCAGGCATGAGTAATGCCTTAGATGGGTGGGTTTTGTTTTCTTTCACAGCTGATTTGAAACTTCCCTCAATGACAGTGTGGAAGATAATGTTTGAACAAAATGCATGGATTTACAAGCTCCCTCACACTCATGCTGACACAGCATCACACGACGCTCTGCCTGGTCGTCTCCACATCTCAGGCTGGGCTGCATGGAAGGAAATGACCACAGCAAAGCACAATGAGGGCTCCCTTTGTGGCTCGAAAGCAGCACCATGGCAGAGTTATTATCAGATTTCAGTACAGTAGTTGCCCCCTTATCCATGGGGAAGAGGTTCCAAGATCCCCAGTGGGTGCCTGAAACCATGGATAGTACCAAACCCTATAAATACACTATGTTTCTTTCCTATATATACATACCTACCATAAAGTTTGATGTATACATTAGGCACAGTATGAGATTAACGATAATAGCTAATAATAAAATAGAACAATTACAACAGTATGACAGCATCACTAAGTGCTTTGGAACCATCATTAACTAAAACAAAGGTGACTTGAACACAAGCACTTCCATCCCACCACAGTGGATCTAAGCACCAAGATGGCCGCTAGGTGACTCACCGGCGGGGAGCGCTGCGCAGCCGACATGCCGGGGAAAGGGCCGATTCACGTCCGCCTTAGGACGGGATAAGGCGTGAGATTTTATCCTGCTACTCAGAACAGCACGCAATTTAAAATTTAAAACTTAGGAATTGTTTATTTCTGGAATTTTCCATTTCGTATTTTCAGGCTGCAGTTGGCCTCAGAAATCAACCTGTGGATAAGGGGTACGTCTGGCAGCAAGGTTCTAGGAAAACACTCCACACTAAAGGCGATATCTCAACAAGGCTGAGAACGAGGTCTATGACAGATATGTGCCAAGAAAGCAGAAAGGAAAAGCGCTCATAGAATGGGGAATGCTGCTAGTTGGTTAGTGGCTTCAGGAAGGTGTCAGATTCTTTTAACAATTACAGGAGGCCGGGCATGGTGGCTCAAGCCTGTAATCCCAGCAGTTTGGGAGGCTGAGGTGGGCGGATCTTGAGGTCAGGAGTTCGAGACCAGCCTGGCCAACATGGCAAAACCCCCATCTCTACTAAAAATACAAAAATTAGCCAGGCATGGTGGCTTGTGCCTGTAATTCCTGCTACTCAGGTGGCTGAGGCACGACAATCGCTTGAACCTGGGGGGTGGAGGTTGCAGTGAGCCGAGACTGCACCACTGCACTCCAGCCTGGGCGACAGAGCAAGACCTTGTCTCAAAAAAAAAAAAAACAAAAAACAAAAAACCATAATTATAAACACACTTGGCCATTAAACTTGAAACAGTAAAAAACAGCTTCATCTATGAGAATAAATAAATGAAAACTGCTATAGGTATTATGCTTCAAGATCACAAAATGCATGAGGACATTACAGTGAGGGTCCCCGGAGTCGATAATCAGAAATACATGTGATGATGTAAAAGTACACATTCACTGTAGTTTCCCAAGATTGTGTAGGTCTGGGCTGGGACCTAGGAATCTGTATTTTAAAAATCTCTTTTGGTGATTCTGATTGGCAGCTAGGTTGGGGAACTACTACACTAGACCTGTGCTTCTTAACCTTGGTGCTTTTTAACCTTGGCAGCACAGGAGAATCACCTGGAAAGATTTTCAAAAATCTTGCCGGTCACACCACACCCCAGGCCACTGAACTCAGAACCCATAAGGTGGGAGTGGACATCAGTGATTTCAATGTGCAGCCATGGTTGAGAATCATTGCAGTGGACCCTAAGTTCCCTGAGGGAGGAACATGTTCATGTATGTACCTCCCTAAAACAGTGCCCTCCACAATAAAGTCAGACCCCTTCCATTTTATTTCATTTATTTATTTATTTTTCTGAGATGGATTCCGCTCTGTCACCCAGGCTGGAGTGCAGTGGTACAATCTCAGCTCACTGCAACCTCTGCCTCCCAGGTTCAAGCGATTCTCCTGCCTCAGCCTCTCAAGTAGCTGGGACTACAGGCATGCGCCCCCATGCCTGGCTAATTTTTTGTATTTTTAGTAGAGACGGGGTTTCACCGTGTTAGCCACGAAGGTCTCGATCTCCTGACCTCGTGATCTGCCCGCCTCGGCCTCCCAAAGTGCAGGGATTACAGGCATAAACCACTGTACTCGGACCCTTCTATTTTATAAAGCTAGGTTACACATGGAATTTGTTTGTTTTAAGCCAAACTTTTCCCAGAAAACAAATTGAGTCCTTTTAAACAAAATTTTTAGATATTTAGAGGATAATATAATTATCTATGCTTTGAGGGGGTGAAAGCTCTAAAAAGAACCTCAGTTGCTTAGAGGTAACAAGTAGATCAAGAGGAAAGACCAACAGGTGCCTGACGACCTCTCTGGGTTGTTCTCCTGATTTGTGATGGGTATAAGAAATATTCATCATAAATGTCAGGTCCCAGATTTTCTGATATGCAGGAAACTCTGCAGAGTGGAGCAGCAGCCATGTGATCTTGTGGCTTATGGTCAGAGCACAAACACCCTCAGCATAGCTGGAGACTGGTCACAGCCCCTGACAGCTGCACACTATGTCCTGTAACACATTTGACTTTAGGGCACCCTGCATTTCTGCATCACACTGTGCACATCTTTCTTTTTCTCCTCTCTTGGGGGAGAGGTATTTATTTTAATTATGAAGTCCTCTATTATGTATGGTGAACTGTTTAACTCTGGGGCAGTCGAACTGCCTCAAACTCGGCTGCATAAAACAGAAGGAAGGTCCACAGCTATCTTCCCTTGGATTGGCCTGGGCTTCCTTCAGTTTGCTGAGAGCTGAATCCAGCTTGGATGCCCACAGATGCTTCCGTAATTTTGCACAAACTTACACACGGAGCACCTAAACTCAGGGGCACCTAAAACCAGTAGTGGTAATTCCATTTGATGGAAAACTGCAGCAGGAATTTGCTGCCACCTTCCATTTTCCTCAGCGCTAAGAACACCTATTCTTAGTGACAGGTGACTCATCTGCCACTCTTATAGCAGGCTCTTCTAAGTGAAGACACAAACAAGAGCAGTGTCGACCCTGATGGATGCGCTTGGTGGGGGAGGAGAAGCCTCATGGATAAGAAAGGGATGACATTTTTCTCTGCTCAATCTTTCCCCTTCCTGCAGGAATACTCACCCACCATTTTTTTTTTTTTTTTTTGAGATGGAGTCTCACTCTGTCACCCAGGCTGGAGTGCAATGGCATGATCTCAGCTCACTGCAACCTCTGCCTCCGGGGTTCAAGCAATTCTCCTGCCTCAGCCTCCCGAGTAGCTAGGGTTATAGGCATGCACCACCACACCCGGCTAATTTCTTTGTATTTTTAGTAGAGACAGGGTTTCACCATATTGGCCAGGTTGGTCTTGAACTCCTGACCTCAGGTGATCTGGTCACCTTGGTCTCCCAAAGTGCTGGGATTACAGGTGTGAGCCACCACGCCTGGCCCCTCACCCACCCTTTGGATGGCCAACTTGAGCTGCCCTCTCCTGCTTATTCTTGTAACCACAAACACCTCTTGCTCCAGCCACCACTTCTTAAAACTGCAGATGAACGGCTGACTCTGGGCCTGCCATTGGTTGGGCTCGTTCCTTCCCTGGAACCATTCTCCTCCTGAGAGCTCTCAAGTCACTCATTGAAGTAAGTCATTTAGACACATTGCCTCGAATGCTCCTCTTGCTCACATCTGTAAAGTTTAGCAAATAAAGCAAATGCCTGAATTTCCAATCTCTGGACATACAGGGAAACATTGAAGAAGTGATTTCCTCTCTTCTTCCTATGTTTCCTGCACACAGTATGCAAAGTATATCCAGCACTCTGCACAAAAACCTCAGTGACTAAACCATAGCGTGGGTCACGGATTTTCTTCCTCTTCCTTGCTTATTCTATGACTCAGAAGGTTCAAAGCAAAGGTTTTTGACCTAATTTGGCCTTAAGTGGGAAAAGGTTCCACTCCTGTCTCACATTGAGTTTCAAAGCAAAGGAGAAATGGAACAGGGCTGTATTTAATTCTGAATATAATCTCTTTGCTGTTGGCAATGTTCTGGGAATAGTAATGAATTTTTGCTTTCCATGAATAAATTTTTCAGAATCTAAAGTTGAGGCTCACATAATTGTTAGTATTTTCCCCACAGTGTTTTTCAATTTTCCTTGGAAGAGAAGTAGATTGAATCACAATACCTCAGTTTCTCATTTTGTAAGCTGCCAAGAACAGTATGAACTGTCCTGGAACTAAAGAAACATAATGACAAATGATACCAGGAAAGCCGTTTGAAATTCTTTGGGGAAAAAGCATATAACTTATGCAGACCACCCTGGGTCATCCAGTTTTTAAAAATCCCTGCATACTAGACAAACTTCTTTTGGACTATGCTTCTTTCCTAGGAGAAGCTCGAAGACAGAAAACTAATTTGCAAATTAGGCATTTGTCAAACATTTTTAGGAAGATGAATCTTGAGCAAAACAAACTTTTGATTATATTAAAAAAGCACCAAAAAAATTCTGTAGGTCTAGATTGAGAAAGCAGGGGTCATATAAAAAGCTAATATCGAGGACTGTGGTGACAATCAGACTGTAATACAGACAGTAATATGTACACCACCCCTTTATATTCTTTTCACCAACAGTCTCAAATGCTGGTTTCAGCATAAGGCCAAGAAACACAAATCTATATGGAATTTATGCAAATTCCTCATTGACTTATATCCACTTATAGTTATTCCATTTATAAAATGCAGCTTATTTTATAGGTGGTGAAACAGGCCTAGAGAGAAATGTGCACTACTAAGGTCCTGTGGGTTTGAGACATTTTATTTTACTTTTATTTATTTATTTATTTATTTATTTATTTATTTATTTGCTTTTTGAGATGGAGTTTCACTCTGTCACCCAGGCTGGAGTGCAGTGGCGCGATCCCGGCTCACTGCAACCTCCGTCTCCTGGGTTCAAGCGGTTCTCCTGTCTCAGCCTCCTGAGTAGCTGGGACTACAAGTGCCCGCCAGCATGCCCAGCTAATTTTTGTATTTTTGGTAGAGGCAGGATTTCACCATGTTGGTCAGGCTGGTCTCAAACTCCTGACCTCAAATGATCCACCCACATCGGCCTCCCAAAGTGCTGGGATTACAGGCATTAGCCACCATGCCTGGCCAAGATATTTTAATTAAATGCTTAACCAAGTCCAGAATTTGGTCTTTCTAACTCCACGTCCTTTACAATTTCCACTCTACGCCGTGGCTCCCTGTGCAGAAGACTGCAATCCAATAAGCTCAGTTCCCAAAGGGTCCAGCTCAGTAAACATGGAAGAGAGGCACAAAAAATTGGCAAGGCTCGAGGAATGACTGATGGAAGCTGGGTTGAACCAAAGGCGTGGGAGCTCTCAGGTAGGAATAGGAAAGGTCCAACTGCAATAAGATACCCAGGATGGACAGAGTGCTACGCTGGAGGAGAGGCAGGTAATGAAGCTCGTTAAAAAAGATAGTAAGACTCGTTTAGCTTTACGAGGCTCTAAGATAAACATACAGCAACTCTCCTGAAAGGAACAAGAGTAGGTAAGGGAATGGGGTGACAGAAGCAGCACTGGTACCTGGGAGGGAAGCTGACACTGGGAGAAATACCCAAGAGAGACAATCAAAAGGGAAGAAGAGCAAACACCTACCATAATTTTGGTTAGAGAGGGGAAAAGTAGTCAAGACGGCGAAGATGCAAGAATGGCCATAATAAAAAATAATAATAATAGATATTGGCAGGAATGTGCTGAAAAGGGAACACTTTTACACTGCTGGTGGGAATGTAAACTAGTACAACCACTATGTAAAACAGTGTGGAGATTCCTTAAAGAACTAAAAGTAGAACTACCACTTGATCCAGCAATCCCACTACTGGGTATCTACCCAGAGGAGACGTCATACGAAAAAGATACTTGCACATGCATGTTTATAGCAGTACAATTCGCAATTGCAAAAATATGCAACCAGCCCAAATGCCCATCAATCAATGAGTGGATAAATTCTTGTATGTATATACCACAGAACACTACTTAGCCATAAAAAGGAGCAAAATAATAGCATTCACCTGTTTGGGACTGGATACCATTATTCTAAGTGAAGTAACTCAGGAATGGAAAACTGAACACCGTAATAATGGCAGTGGCTGCTGCCATCAAGCTGGCTGTGCAGCTGGTGCTGCACACTACATGGAGCTGGTGGCAGCCCCGTTCATTCAGTTGGGATGGGAGCTCCGTGTGCCACTGCAGTCACCTGCACCGCAGCTGCAGACCCAGGTCTCCTTCTCCACGAAGCACACAGGAGCCCCGCCCTCTTGGGTGGGGCTACAGTCACCCAAACTGCAGCTGTGGATCCCAGCCTCCCCGTGCACTTGGGGGAGCCGGGAACAGGCAGAATCTGCCTTCCTGGGTGCAGCTGCAGCTGCCGCACCTATGGCCGCACACCTGGGCCTCCCACTCCAGGAACAGGCAGAAGCGGGGGACAAGCGGGAGCCCTGCCCCTTCTGAGTTGTCAGGGCGGGAGCTCCCGGGCGCAGCTGTGGCCAACCCTCCCAGGCACAGGACTGGGGCGTCTATGCAGCCTGCACCCTTGGGCGCCCCAGGAAGGACCCCCCATCCCTGCATGCTCAGGTGTGTCTGAGCCCACTGCCTGGCCTCTCTCCGTTCCGGGCACCCATTCAGATCTAGGAGCTGGGTTGGGGCCAAACCCTGGGGCCATGAATGGCAGCAGGAGGAAGACAGACTCGGAGGCGGAAAAGAGGGGAGTCCCCAGTTAGGTCCCACCTTCAGGCGAGGGAGGGCCTGAAGGCTGGGGGCCGGGCTGCCAGTCCTGCCGACCAGAGTGGGGACTCATGGTTCCTCTTCCGCCCACCCATGGCCGCCCATGGACCAATTGGCACGTACGTCCTCCCATCTGAGGTCCATAAAAATCCTGGGCTTAGCCACAGCAGGCAGGAGGATGGCCAGAGGACAAAGAGGGCAGAGAGAGAATGGGACTGGATGACCAACTGCAGAGAAGAGTACCCTCTCTGCTGATAGTTGGAGACGAAGGGATGACCAGCTGCAGAGATGACCTGCTGGCAGAGAGGAGCTACCCTCTCTGCTAAGAGGAGTGCTTCAGAGACCTGCAGAATGACTTGCCTGCAGAGATGAGCCACCCTTTCCAGGGCCTCCTCTCTGCTGAGAGCTGAACACTCAATGGGACGATCTGCTTACAGAGAGAAGCTACCCAGTCCTCTGAGTTGTTCTAACACTAAATAAAACTCTTCTTTTTCACCCTTCACTTGTCTGTATACCTCATTCTTTCTGGACGCAGGACAAAAACTTGGGCTTAAAGGCGTTGCGGCCATAGAGGTTTCCAACCCGAGAAACCGACACCCCAGAGATTCTATAACAGTATGTTCTCACGCACCAGTGGGAGCTCAGCTATGAGGATGCAAAGGCCTAACAATGATACAGTGGACTTTGGGGACTTGGGGGAAAGGGTGGGAGGGGGGTGAGGAATAAAAGACTACAAAATGAGTACAGTGCATCGTGCTTGGGTGATGGGTGCACCGAAAATCTCAGAAATCACTACTGAAGAACTGATTCATCTAACCGAACACCACCTGTTCCCCCAAAACCTATGGACATAAAAAATAAAAATAAAAAAGACGGAAGAAAACTAAGCCATCGATTATATTAAATGCAGCAGAGAAACTGAGAAAGACTAAGAAAGGCCATTGGATTAGACCATGGGTTCTCAGTCTCTGCTGAACATTAGAAGCACCGGGGAGCTTCTACAAGACACTAACCCAGAATCTGAATTAATGTCCACTGGATTAAACTGTATGGCCAGAGATGACTTCAAAGGGAACAGCTCTATAGTCTTATTTTAAAGTAGGGGAACAGATACACCCAGTGACATCGGAAATGTGTTTTCCAGTCCCAAGATTCAATACGTCAATTTGCGTTATTGATTATTTTAAGTTTACATATGTCAATGGGAAATAATGTGCTTGAATAACATATTCAGCATTTGAACATCTCATGCCTGGGATTACACTGGCTGAGCCTCCCACATCACCAAGCAAATGCTTGAATAAACATATGAGCTCTGAGCAAGTGCCCTGAGAGCCAGGGAACATGACTATGTTTCCATTTAAGTGAAGTAAGCCTCTTGGAAAACACTGTTCCTCTTGTTTGCTCCCTCTTCAATGGGTTTTTAAGTCCAGGGTTCATTCCAAAAGTCCTTTAGCCAATCTTAGTTTCTCTAATCGTAACATATTCCATGAGAAAGGAGATCCTATAAGGTCAGGCAAATTGTTGTTAGAAATGTGATCCAGCAACTTTAGGTTTGAAGAAATCCAGTGGAGAAAACACACACACAAGCCCACGTCCACACCCCACATTCGGACCTGTCTGTCTCCATTATCCCAATACACCACTGAGGTCTTTCCCTGTATTCAAGAAGGAGGTTCTAGAACAGCCCTGTCCATTTGTAAGGAATACCACAAGGTAAGATGCCTGAAACTAGCAAGTGAGAAAGTCTTTACTGATTCTAAGTAAATGACTCCCAAGGACAAGGCAATACGATGTAGCTCGCAGCTTCTTCAATGTTGCTGCACATTTATGACATACATTTAATTGATTTTAGCGAATGAAAATGCTCAATAGTGAATATGTCTGAGTCCCTATGGAAAATAAGTAGTGCAATACCTAAAGACATTTCAGTGTCTCTGAGAGGCAGGAAGAATCTGTGTTAGGGGTGTGACTCTATATAGAGAGACATTAAATTCACAGCCAAAAGGATAATAGTGATTATTACAAAATCAGGGGTAACAAGGGGGAAAGAGAAAAGAGAGGGATGAGAGAACGAAATGTTTCCTTCACATTCCGTTTCTGAAACAGGATTCAAGAAGGACGTTGTACCATTTGGTAGTCATTATTTTCGTTCACGCACATGGCTAATTATTTCTACAGCATTCAGATCTCTTTAAAACAAACATGTTTTGCACATACATGCCCACCTTTAAAAATATGCCTTTTATCACCTTTTCCACAGCCTTGAGGAAATATCTGATGGATTGTCTTAGGAGCAGTGCTTTGGGAATAAATGTAGATTATATGCTAAAAAATGTAACTTGTCCCTAAAACTTGCATAAACAAATCAAAGGACATTGTAGCATTTCAAGTATAAACAAAATGACTCTCAACTTAACTTGCAGATCTTTTTTTAATGTTCAGTAATAAATTTTACTCCCAGAAGATTATACTGTCCTCTCTCTTCCCAAACTTCTCCTCCTCCTACAATCCCCCAGTAGTTTTAATGTCAGACCCATAATTCAGCTGTCTGGCTTGAACTCATGATGGGAATCATTATATTTGATTTTCCTGTGAGGCCAGCCTTGAGTGAGGGTCTTCTGATCCTAAAATAGTCAATGTTTCTGTAGTTTCAGGAATTGTTCTCTGACAGCGCTTCACCTTCTTGAGGCTGTGGGCATGCGGTCATATGAAAACACGTCGTGTGATTATCTGATGAATTTGGGTGACTCCTTATCCAGCGAACTAGGAGGTTCTGTGTGTTCCTTCCCCTGAATTGCTGGGTCTGACGTGCAGATGGCCTTCGTTCCCTTGCTGGATGAGCCGGGTCAGCCCTGCTGTGTGTTGTCATAACCGTAGACATTCCGTAACTGGTGTTTACGTAACTGCTGGAGCTTGCTTCAAAACCAAGGCAGAAACCCGTGACAATGGAGACCATTCTTGCCTTCCCTACACATTAACCAGTTCATGACTATGGAGAAACAGGATAAGTAGCTCTTGACCTGACTGGATGGGTGGCATTAAAGGCCAGGCTCTGAAGAGCTGCTTGTAAAAATCTGGAGCTTAACACCCCTAAAACAAGAACTTCCTTTAAGCGTTGGAACTTCAGAGAAAGGAGCCATGTTACCCATTTCAGAGCAGAGAGATTCCAGGGAAGTCACCTGGGTGTCAGCTTCTGAGTACTGTCTTCTCACACTCACATTCCTCCTGTTCCTGGCCCCCACCCTCCCGTTCTCACCAGTTACCCCCATTATCACCATCATCACTTCACTCCCGCTCGGTCCCTCTCCTGTCATCACCCCCACTCCGGAGTGAAAGAAAGGAGACGCCTTACCATGGCTCTTCCCACCAGCAGCACCAGGAAGCTGCCACTGCCATTTCTATTTAAGTGGACAGGGATGTTGGGCAGAGAGACACTTGGAGCCTGTAAGGTTAAGCTAAGTGTTCAGATCATTCTTTGCAGAATATAATGTGAACATCTTGCTCTTGCTTGTACTGTAGAAGGTTCTCTACTCATATAGATGTGATATTCAGTGTATGTACGGGTTTACATTTCAGCACTAAATCTCCCACCCACTCATGTCACAAACCTTTATGGAGTGCCTACTACATATTAGTGATGAGTAGCAGGAATAATAATAGCTAATACCTACAAAGCACTTTCAGTCTGCTAGGGCTTTGCACAGACCAGCTCATTTAAGTAAGCACTCTTCTAGTTTCCATGATACCATCTGATTAAATGAGGTGCTTCACAGAAACAAATATACAGCGATATAATCTATATGTATGCTGTTCCTTGATAACGGAATCGTCCCCTTTGCCATCCCCACCCTGCCTACTTTTCTCAGATACCTTATCATGCTATTTCACCCCAACAGACTTTTTCTGGAAAAACGATGGCTTACTACATGTCAATTGGCTGTTCACAGTTTCAGAAATACAAGTGGAGAAACTTGGAAAACACCATCTATCAACCTCTAGATCTAAGCTCTCTGAGAGCAAGAACTATGTTTTTTCTTCTCCACCCTAAGGCCTTGGCACTGTGCCTGATACATACTTGATAGGTGCATGCTAAGTACGTGTTACATAAATTAATTCCATCATGTGCCATGTGCTAATATCCTGTCTAGTAATAACTGCTGAGGACTTCGTAATATTTGCTGACCGGGTTGTCCTGGTGTCTGATGCTTCACTGAAGGACAAAACAAAATTGATCATCGATTCAAGGTTCCACTAAGAGTAAATAAAGTGTGATGTGGGATGGAAGCCATGTTATAAATAAGAAAAGTTGATACTCTTTGACATGAATTGATCTGTTCAGCACCATCTAACCAAAGAACAAGGCAAAGTTTTCCTTCAAGCATAGAATGAGTTCCCTCTGGGATTTATAAAGTGGACCAATACAGAGGGGGCATGGCTCCCACCCCTACCATTTAAAACTAGTTGATTTTTAGTGTATTCTCCAATTTCACCTATCTTTCCCCTCTCAGCAAGCTGTTACGGATTTGTTTGCTGGAATGACTGGGGGTGGCAGGTGGGGTCAGGAGTGAGTTAGTAAGCATTTCATTTCATCCCCAGTAACAGGTAAGATGATTGAATCAGTCAGTCTGAGACGGGGCCAGAGTTACCTGATAAATATTGGGGCCATGCCACTGGGTGAAATCTTTTCGTTAAGTGACTCTGAAATACAATCCCAACCTAAATTTGCTGAGTCAGTGGGAATTTCTCACGGAATCCATGTTCAGCTGGCCCTAGAAATGATTTTGATTATGAGACAAGGTATTTTGGCAGCAGGTGCTGGCTTTTATTTTCCAGGTTCAGAACTTTGAAAGTGTCCCGTTCATTAAGTTCAAGCGCTGGAGTCGATTAAAGGTAGACCCTGAATGGTGTCTGAAGGACCCCCACTGTATTTTCATGACACTAAACCGTGGCACTTAGGCAGCTGGAAAAGCTGAAGTTTGAACTTCTGATTCAGAACATCTCATTTATAGAAAACAGTTCCCCAAACTGAATTGCCTGAACTTGACTAAATATGGGGCACCATTTTAAAAATGGCTTCACGCTGAGGTTCTAGATATTTTGAGGTGGTAAGAATAAGGTACGGTTTCTCCTACTGCTCAAGGATACTTCTGTTTCTCATATGCCAGGGACCCAGGTGTTGAGCCCAATAGAAAACCATAGAAATTAGCATGGATGTGATGCTGTTCATGAATGTCACAATCTCCTTAAACTGTTCTTTATTAAACTGTTCAGGGATCCATTCGTTCAGATTATTCAACCAACATTTTACGTGCCAGGCACATCACGGTGGTGGGACATGAAGTAAAATGTGACTTGGTGCCTTGTCTACTTCAAGGAGCTTCCAGTCCACAAGAGGCTAAAGGGGAAACGAGCAGTGACTGCAGCTAAAAGGCGGTTGCTCCTGTCTTCCCAGCATGGCGGTGACAAGCTAGAGGTACACCCAGGAGGGATGACCAGCAGAAGTCTGTCACCTCAATCAGCACTGTTGTTTTCAATAGCAGAGCGAGGAGTTCCAAAACAGAACTACTGTTTTTTGTTTTGTTTTGTTTTGTTTTTGAGACAAAATCTCACTCTGTTGCCCAGGCTGGAGTGCAGTGGTGTAATCTTGGCTCACTGCAACCTCTGCCTCCCAAGGTCAAGTGATTCTTCTGCCTCAGCCTCCGAAGTAGCTGGGACTATAGGCACGCATCACCATGCCTGGCTAACTTTTTGCATTTTTAGTAGAGATAGGGTTTCACCATGTTGGCCAGGCTAGTCTCGAACTCCTGACCTCAGGTGATCCACCTACTTCGGCCTCCCAAAGTGCTGGAATTACAGGTGTTGAGCCACTGCACCAAGGCGAATTATTGGTTTTCAAAGTGTTTCTTCTTCCTCTTCTTCATGCTGTAAGAACATTCGAATGACATCTGTGGGTTAACACCCCTTGGCTTTAGCTAGATGTGTCCATGGAAAAAAATGATGATATAACCAAATAGAAAATCTCTAGAAACATGATTTTACTTTTCATCTGTTTTTCAATTTTAGTCAATTCAAAGCATAGACTACAGTCAAAGGGTGCATTCAGTCCCAAAACTGTTTACAAGCAGTGTTTAGGGAAGACAATGGGAATCTGCCTGGGCCCAAACAACCTGCAGTGACCTCAATCAAAAAAATTACCTTTTCCTTCCCAGCTGTAGAAACTTCCTGCTGCTCTTCCACATTTATATAGAATTACCTGTGTCTACATCTATATATTAATCATTTCCACTTACATGCCTGCCTGTAATGGGTCTATTCAGAGTCCTCTATATCTATATAGCCATCTATCTATCTAATCCCCATATCTACTATTGTACAATTTTTTTCTGCTTACTTCTTTTTTCCCGTGTTTCAACTCATTCTGATCTCTTCTCAGCATCAGAGATTATGTTTATTTTTGTGGCTAAATCTTGGTCAGTCCAACAGCAATATTTAAAGAAACAATCTCGGATGTCTACCTTTTATTACCTATGAGGTCTTGGTGATATATGGAAAAGGGGGACTCTATGGCAAGTTTCATGACAGATTTGCTTGTTAAAAACAACAACAATAGTAGCAGTTCTAATACCATCTCCACCCTCCTGACCACTTGTCCTCTTGGAGGTCAGCTAGATGCTGGCAGTTCCCTAGGAAATGACATTATATTACATAGAATACCACATCAGAACCTGCCACCTAGCTAACTTCTGGCTCTGGCACCCTATCTGCTGACCCCTTTGTGACAATCAGGAGCAGGAATGAATTTAGAATATAACAAAAGGGCCTCTTGGATTTTGTTAGTTGATCAAGAATCTCAGAGACACTTAAACGATATATGCATGAAATAAAATAGGCCAGGCTGGGCACGGTGGCTCACGCCTGTAATCCCAGCACTGAATCTCAGAGACACTTAAACTATATATGCATGAAATAAAATAGGCCAGGCTGGGCACGGTGGCTCACGCCTGTAATCCCAGCACTTTGGGAGGCTGAGGTAGGTGGATCACTTGAGGTCAGGTGTTGGAGACCAAACTAGCCAACATATTGAAACCCCTTCCCTACTAAAAATACAAAAATTAGCTGGGCATGATGACAGGCACCTGTAATCCCAGCTACTCAGGAGGCTGAGGCAGGAGAATCGCTTGAACCCAGAAGGTGGAGGTTGCAGTGAGCTGAGATTGCGTCACTACACTGCAGCCTGGGCGACAGAGTGAGACTGTATCTCAAAAACAAAACAAAACAAACAAACAAACAAAAAAACCAGGCCAAAACGTCTAATCAACCCACGTCACATATTCACAAAAATATCTAATGGAGGTTCTGACTTAGAATAGAAAAGTCCTGACTTTAATGAGCTATGAAATGGGGGACTTAAAAAATTACAAATGTGTAATTTCTTTTTTTATTTCTTTAACTTTTAAGAACAATCTCATGCATAGAGCCCAAACTGGAGATCTGTAGCTTTTAATGACTTTCTCTCTCAATTACTCTGGGGGAACCTTCCTCCCCTGTGCTCCGACCTGTCTTAACAGACACAGACACGTAGCATAATTCAATAGTGCTGCCCTTATTAGCAGCCTCTGTGAACCCAAGTAACCTTGCATACAAGTCTCATGGAAAGCACACATTTGCCAGTTGCTATTAACCATTGACATATTGATAGTGTGGGGGTAACATTGTGTATGCTGATACTGGGGAGGGGGCAGAGATGGGAAAGGGGCAGTTATAAATTGCTGAGTTACTGTGTTTATATTCAGCACATCTTGCAGCAAAGATTCTGTTTCTCTTTCTCACACACACACACACATACAGACACACACAATCAGTGTAAAGATTCTGACCTATGCCTGGAAATACAATCCGAAGTCTAGATAAAGGGAAGAGCTAATGAAGGCTCACAGTTGAAGCTGTCTGATTTGTACACACTCAGCACACATTTAGACTTGACTGTATAGGTCAAATTTTCTCAGAAACATGCGATCATGGCTTTTTGAGCTCAAAATCTGTGGATAATTGTTGCTTACCCCAATATCCCACTTTCCTTCTTTTCCTTGGAAGTAGAAACCTTGATTTTGAGGTAGACACATTGCTGCCCAACTGAATGACTTGATCTTCTTCCTGCCTTGTAGCTAGGTACGCCTAGACTAAATTCTGGTTGACCTGAAGTAAACAAAAATGTGGTATGGTTCCTCTGGCAAGTGTCTTTGGAAAGGGGGTAGGTCCTTCGTCTCTTCCTCCTTTCTGCTTTCTGGAATGGTAATGTTAAAGGCTAGAGCTATGCAGCCATCTTCTACCTGAGAAATAGGCTGAGGCAGGCAGATCACCTGAGGTCAGGAGTTCGAGACCAGCCTGGCCAACATGTGAAACCCCGTCTCTACTAAAAAATACAAAAAAATTAGCCAGGCATGTTGGTGCGCACCTGTAGTCCCACCTACTCGGGAGGCTGAGGCAGTACAATTGCTTGAACCCAAGAGGCGGAGGTTGCAGTGAGCTGAGATCACACCACTGCACTCCAGCCTGGGAGACAGAGCAAGACTCTGTCTCAAAAAATAAAAAAATTAAAAAAATAAAAAATAAAATAAAATAAAGAAATATACTACAGGAAGGCAGAATAGAAAAGTGACAATGTTCCTGAGCCTGTGCAGTGACCATAATCACCCTGGACTGCCTACCTCTCAACCACTTTTATGTGAGAGAAAAATAAATGTCTATTTCTTTAGGCTTTACTACTTCTTCTTCTTCTTCTTCTTTTTTTTTTTTTTTTTTGGTGATATGGAACTGAACCTAATCCTAACTGTTACACATAGACCTTAGAGGTCATAATAGACTTCATTTTACAGATAAGGAAACTAATGATTAAAGATCAACTTTGATAAATGTCTCAATCGGGAAGCAGAGTTGGCAAATTAATTACACTTCTGTTTAATCTTCTTTTTCTAAAGATAGATGATGAAGGTTCTATTTTATATGCCTATCAGTATCTGCTAAATGAATACGGTTTTATATTTCACATGTCTGTGAATTTCTGAACCTCTGAGGTCTTCCAACTGGCACATCTAATCCCAAGTCACACATATTCAAGGAATAAGCTATTAAATAATAAAAAATGTGAAGAGGAATAGTAATGAACAGACTTGAGAAAATTTTCTTTTCCTGCTATGTTCATTAGATTCCACGTCTTAATCTGCATCTTAGTACATAAATCTACGAAACTATATTAATTTGCACTGGTATTTTAGAAAGTGCTAAATGGAGATTTTCAAATTTGGGTGATAAGTCAGTATCTGGAATGTTGAAAGGTATCTTTACTTCAATATGTGTGCAAAATAATCTATGCTGTAGCCGTAAAATATACCCCTGGATGTTTTTACAGAATAATACTGAAACACTCTCTGAAACTAATGGATATTGCTAAACTGACAAAACTCACTTACTAAATTCAATTAATGGGGTCCAAGAAATTAACTGCCTCTTTGTGGTGCTCCTCCATGCCCCCTCCCAATCTTCACTCCCACAAATCACAAAATAGCCATTGAAAATAGAAGGAAATTTTCTTCCTCTATGTTAAAGTAGCTTGAATCATCTACCTTGTCTTCTAAAACTCCTCTCTTGTTGCTTTCTAAATATCCAAATGGAAAATGATCCTGGAGGAATGGGCAGTATGTGGTTTCGCCTATTCTACTAGACTCCAATCCACACAGACAAAGAAACCCGATATCCAACAGAGGTTCTTCCCTCCTTCGTACCTCCACCCACGTGGATTAATAAACCTGATATCCAACAGAGGTTCTTCGTTTGGGCCTTCCCTCACAGTTACGGCCCAAAAAGCTAGGAAGGACAATGGGCATCCTTTCAAATAAAGAAATACGCTACAGAAATGAGCAGCAGAATCACAGTCCTGAACTCTGTGATGAATTTTTACTCATGCGGTGAATGCCCATGGATAGGGGTTAACCTCTAACATTGGCGCGCATCCACCCATTCGCTCTTGGCTCCTGGTAAGCACTTACAGGCATTTAAAGATATGCAAAGAGTATAAGTCTTCAATGCTCTCTGACCCTCACAAGCATCTCTGATAATATCCAACATCTGCTTAAATGCTAGCTTACCTTAAAGATAAACTCTCCTCTTTTATTTCATTCCACCAGGACTGAACCCTGACTTGGAACTATTTGCCTTGAAAAATGAGTTTTCTCTACCTCTGCAGAGGATGGCTGTTGTGTATAATGGTCTCTGAAATGCTAACAGAAGCCAAGAAATCACCTGTCATGAACTATGAAGCTATTAGTTATGAAAAGCAATACTGATATTTACCTTCTAACTCTTCATGCCGTAGGGTAAAGCAGCACACCCTCGATGTGCCTGGTGCCGAGCCAGGATAAAGAGAACATCTGCATCTCCCCTCCTCTGCCATTTTTGAACTGGAAATAATGCTCATGGTGATAACAATGTGGTGACTGTCGTTCAAAGCCCCTTCACACACATTATGATCTGATCTGCTCCTCCCAGGAATCCTGCATGAGGTGGGTATTATAAATGTTATAATGTCCAGAAGAGGGAACTGATGTAGAAAGTTAAGTGATGTACTCCAGGCGACCCCGATAGAGGCTGGCAGGGCTGCTGCTTCCACCCTGGAGTTGAGAGGAGCTGTTCTTTCCACATCAACACCCCCCGGACATATTTCACCAATGCAACTGTTTTTCATTTGGGTCTGTCTTTTCTTTGCTGTAATCAAAGATCTAAAAGCTACAGATTTATCAAAGAACTGAAGATAGTAATCAAAGATCTAAAAGCTACAGATTTATCAAAGAACTGAAGCTACTAAAATTGTTGGCAATGTGGTGAAAGAAACTGGCAAACACGATTTTAAGAAAAGTTGAGACAACTGTGACAGAAGAAATAAAAGCTTATTCCCCCGGGTGTTTATCTTCAGAACTAATATTTCTAATGTACAATGCACAACTAAGATAGCTTTTTTTTTTTTTTTCTTTTTTTGAGACGGAGTCTTGCTCTGTCGCCCAGGCTGGAGTGCAGTGGCCGGATCTCAGCTCACTGTAAGCTCCACCTCCCGGATTCACAACATTCTCTTGCCTCAGCCTCTCGAGTAGCTGGGACTACAGGCGCCCGCCACCTCGCCCGGCTAGTTTTTTGTATTTTTCAGTAGAGACGGCGTTTCACCGTGTTAGCCAGGATGGTCTCGATCTCCTGACCTCGTGATCTGCCCATCTCGGCCTCCCAAAGTGCTGGGATTACAGGCTTGAGCCACTGCACCCGGCCGCTTTTTTCTGATATAAAAATGAAGTGTGCTCATATTTGGAAACACAGAAAACTTAAATAAAAAACTGCTTCTAATATCTCCAACATGATATATCCACTATTTACATTTTGATTGTATTTTGGCATATATATATATATTTTAAAAGCTCACATATATCTGTGTATATTATAAAGTTAGAATAATTCTGAATACATAATTTTGAATTCTTTCACTTAACATTGTATTGTAACTAGAATTATAAAATAGAATCAACTAGTTTTTTAAACTAGTTAAAGGAAGAATGAAATAAAACCAGAAAAACCTTAAACTACAGTTTGTAACTAACTGTAAAATCCAAGATCTCTTGGGAAATGGTAAGGAATTTTGACATATAAATTAATGGAGCTAAATTTTAATCAGTGAGCAAATATTAATGGAGCCCTAAACACCTGAAATCATTCTAGGAGCCAGGCCTGGGATGTCGTGGTAGCTAAGCTCGAGTCCCTACTATCGGGAGCATAGAGTGTCAGAAATTAAGAGAATGCAATAAGTTCCAGTGGAGATGGGCTCAATTTACTTTCACACCAACTAGAATGGTGTGAAATAATGGTTTGCAAAGCAAATGAATGATGCATACCATCGTCTAAGAATAGCATTTAATTTTCTTACAAGAAGGAACTGCTTTAATTGGTTTAAAAATACTCACTACACACAAATATTTTGTTAATTAAAAATGAGTACCTATTTGAACACTTATATGAACTAAACAGGAGCTAATACATGAGATTAAAATTATGTAGTTACAATTTTTTTTTTTACTTTTCATTAATTGAATCAGACTGGACCTTCTCCAAGCATGTGAATGAGTGAGGATTTATTGTACCATGCAAAAACTTAGGATCTTTACAGGTATTAATATTTCTATTTAACACTAGTCCCATTTCAGCTGGTCAGGTAAGAAGAAATGTGATAGCAAAAGATATGCAAGATGTTAATCTGCTCTTAAAAAAATGAAACCAATATTTGACCTGAATTGATACAAGTGTTTTCTTTTTCTTTTTTTTTTTCTTTTTGAGATGAAACAGGGTCTTGCTCTGTTGCATCTAGAGTGCAGTGGTGCAATCATAGCTCACTGCAGTCTCAAACTCCTTGCTCACGTAATCCTCCCATCTCAGCTTCCTGAGTAGTTGGGACTATAGGCATGCCACTATGCCTGGTTAATTTTTTTTTTTTTTTTTTCAGTAAAGATGGGGTCTTGCCATGGTACCTGGGCTGGTCTCAAAATCCTGGGCTCAAGTAATCCTCCTGCCTCAGCCTCCCAAAGTGCTGGAATTACAGGCACGAGCCACCATGCCCAGACCATATAGGTGTTTTAATTTGGTTTAATCCCAAATGTCTACAGAGGTCACAGTACTTTACACATTTCTTTGACTTCTTTCTCTACTGGATCATGTGTTATTGTATAATTTCTTTAATATAATGACTGTGTGATTAAACCCAGGGCAAGCCAGAGTCAATAAATCAGTTTACATGTATGTGATATTGTTGATACACATTTTTAAAATCACATTTTAGAAAATCAAAAAACTAAGGCACTTTGCAAATCCAATCTACTTTTCTTTTATAAAACAGGAAGGAATATTAGAAACACAGGAAGTTGAACATCTTGATAAATGCCAAGAAGGAGACTGTGCCTTGGAGGAAAGGCTGGCAAGGAGCCAGTATCCTTCTGTGCCCCTGGTGTCACCAGACCCAGGGCCAGACCAATGAGAAAGAAGGGAAAAGGGAAATTAAAAGAAGCAGGAGATATGGAGAGGAATGAGAGAAAGAAGAGAATGAAAAAGAAGTTTAGAGGGAACAGAAGAGAAATTCACAGGTAGAATTGGTGGGTGAGCTGTGGAGAAACTGCAAACCGAGAGAAAGCCTTCCAACACTGAAATGCAGTAAGACTGCATTACTCCATGTGGGTGAGCTGTGGAGAAACTGCAAACCAAGAGAAAGCCTTCCAACACTGAGATGCAGTAAGACTGCATTACTCCATCACATGCTCAGCTCCAACCTTGCCCATTTGGATAAAGTGGATTCCATTTGGTAATGGTTGGCAGTAGCTGTCATTTCTGAAATGCCGAGGGCCCACGTATACAAGTTGACACCTTTATAGTAGTATTTATAGCTCAGACACTTTAAAACATGACTGTGGGCTGGGCACAGTGGCTCATGTCTGTAATCCTAGCTCTTTGGGAGTCTGAGGCAGGAGAATCACTTGAGCCCAGGAGTTCGAGACCGGCCTGGGTGACCCAGTGAGAACTCATCTCTACAAAAGAAAGGTAAAAATTAGCTGGCCATAGTGGCACATGTCTATAGTCCTAGCTACTAAGGAGGCTGAGCAGGAGGACCACTTGAGCCTGGGAGGTAGAGGCTGTAGGGAGCTGTGATTGCACCACTGCACTCCAGCTGGACAGCAAATTGAGATACTGTATCAAAATAAATAAATACACAAATAAGTGAACCTGTGGTAGAGTAGAGAATGTAGAGACAGAAGTTTATGTGGCAGGAAGGGGGCATGTGATACCAGGTTGAACAAGAGGCCCAAGTGGAAGGACACATAGGGCCATGTAGGTGTCCTGTTCTCCATGGAGGAGGTTTCTGGGGATGTCCCAGGCCATGTTGCCTGAGTACCTGTCTGCCTGAGACTCATTCTATTCCTGAAAGTCTGCAACCATCAGTTGTATTCTTACATTGATTATGGTTCAACGGTATGGTTTCTCCGTATACATGTCCTGGCCACCACTTAGAAATGATCCATAATTTCTTGTTTGGGTCTTAGGTTTTCCACTTATACAATTTTTTACTTATTTTATTTTCTATCTGCTTCATGGGCATGTTAATGTGTACGGTTAACAGGCAATCATTAGCAGTTACCAAGTGAAAGACAAATGACAGATGGAATATTTTGATCTGTCCCACTCATGTTTCTTGGTGAAGGTATTCAGGCCATTCCAGGGGCCAGTCTGGAAGCCTTATATGATCAGGTTAGGGCATGATGTAGTTTGGCTGTGTCCCCACCCAAATCTCATCCTGAATTGTAGCTCCCATAATTCCCACGTGTTGTAGCAGGGACCTGGCAGGAGACAATTGAATCATGGGGGTGGTTTCCCCCATACTGTTCTCGTGGTAGTGAATAAATCTCACGAGATCTGATTGTTTTATAAGAGGTTTCCCCTTTTGATTGGCTCTCATTTTCTCTTGCCTGCTGCCATGTAAAACATGCCTTTTGCTTTCCGCCATGATTGTGAAGCCTCCCCAGCCATGTGGAACTGTGAGTCCATTAAATCTCTTTTTCTTTATAAATTACCTAGGTTTGGGTATGTCTTTATTAGCAGCATGAAAACAGACTAATACAGGGCATCACACCCAAATTAGACCTGTTTCTCCTCTACTTCCATATGAACTCTGTAATGCTTTTCCTATTGCTGATAACAACCTGGTTGCAGACCAACATGTTTTATCAATGTTTTTCTGTAAATAGGGACATGTTACATAAAGCACCACAGCATAAACCATGTGATAATACATTGTAATGACACTCTAAAAATGTAGTAATCACTCAACAAAATCCTTAGCATCTGCTATGTACCTCGAATTATACCAGAAGCTTTTAGGATACGGGGAAAAAAAAAAAAGACATGGACCCTGCTAAAAAGGAACTTACAATGCAGCTGGACAAAATAAAGCTCACACATAAAAAAATTAGGGAACAAGACCATATTCAGTTAAGAGCAAAATTGCAGAGTATGCTCAATTAGCAAGCTAGAGGGTTTATTAGAAATAACAGTAGCTTAACAACTTCCCTACTATAAAACCATTGTTTAAGCCTGCTTTAACATCAGATCTGGTTTCCCACAACTGATTAACCTGAAAATGGTTTAGCACAACACTAATCCTTTAATTTAACAACCTATAAATGCTGTATATAACAAGTTCCACAGAGCCCTTTCTTGGATTCATAATAATGACCTGCATCTACCACACTATCCAGTGTTCATTTTAATGAGCACCTCTGGACTTTAATGAACAATCTTAGGTCTAAGTGAGCATCAATTAAAGAGAAAATGTCTCCAAAGGTATAAATGGTGATGTATCATCTGGGTTAGCAGTGTTGAAAGGACACCTGTGAACATCGTGAGGTTTGGATGGCAAGTATGCCCTCTTGACACAGAGCAAAGCTGGGGCCTGGGATGAAATAAGAAAGCCCCAGCACATAAATATTAGGGGAATACTATAGAAAGAGAAAGTCTGAAAGAAGAGAAATACATCTGAGCAACACAGAATTGCCACAGGATTACCTGCACGCATTCTTACACATTTCCAAGGACAAGAGGAGGGCACGGCATTCACCCGAGCCCCTGAACATATCTAATTCTGTAGGCATGCAAATGAGAATTGGTCCGACTGACTTTGCAGCAGCAACTCAGCCCTGCTAACTTCCCTTCAGAAGAACTCAGCTTGGGCTAGCAAAGAAAAGACGCCCACGCACCCACCTACCCCAGCGGCTTTGCAGAAGTGCTGCAGGGTGAAGACAATGAAGAAAGGCAAGGCTGGAGAAAGCCAAGGCATTCTGCCCTCTCCCAGCAAAGACAGCCTGGATGTGTTCAGACCCTATCACCGCATCAAAAGAAGAACACCAAGGAGAAAGGAGTCACAAAAGCTCTGGCATGCTCAGGAAGGCACCTGGATTTGGAAAGGATACATTATTGCCCAAGCTTAACTTCACTGATTTCCATGACTAAGCTATCTAACAGCAAACTCCTTTTTTTTTTCAAGTTAAACTTTAAGAACTACAGCTCTGTTACTTAGAGTCCAAAGCAAATATCATCAGGACAAGTGTCTCTGAGGAAACAGCTGTCAACAACTCTGCACTTCCTTTATCCACTACATGCTAACACCCATCCCGAGCCCAGCGAATGTCCTTCTATGCCTGGTTACAAAGATTGGGGCATTACAAAAATTCATCATTCCCCCTTCTCTCACCCTGATAATCATGGTAGTTTCTAGGGGACCTGGATGGAATTCTTTATTAAATTTTGGAGCATGAGAAAGGCTGGGTGGTGCCCACTTGTCATTTGTAAGTGGGTGCTGGATAATTTCCATCAGACCATAATGCTTGTATCTTTTTTTTTTTTTTCCTGCTCATTGCCTTTCTATGATACTAATTTAAGGGTTCTTTCAAACCCAAATTTAGCTCTCTGTGCCCACCTAGATTGCTATGAGAATTGAAATAGTCCAAGCTATTTGCTTTGGAAAATATACTCCATTGTGAATGAAAGGCCTATGGCCAAGGTGTTTCCTTCTGGCACCAGAAAAGAGAAAAGACAGAATAGGGAAGGGGCAGGGGGAAGTCTGATAAAAATGGACTATCTGTTCAGTTACCTACAGATTTTCCCACTGGGCTTTACTTTAGAAAGCTGTACAGGTTAATGCTATTCACAAGCCCTGGGCACTGGTGCCCCATGGCACAGCTGCCTGCGGGATGGCACATGGTACACTAATAGCACACTTATTATTAGATTTTCTGCATGGTTACATAAGCCTACAAAAGGGAAAAATGTAAATGATTCAAGAAGATATTCTTCATGCAGTTCTCATGAAATCTTTAATATCTTAAGACTTAGGAAGAGCTCTCCTGGCAAGATGCGATCAATTTTCACGCTTCATTAGGAAAAAAGCCCTGTCAGTGATGTTACAGAAATGGCTATAGGCAAAAGAGAAAAAAAAATTACACTCTGGACTGAACAAAACCCCAAGGCACTTTGGACTAAATCCTTTCTTTGTACCCACAGCATATCTGAAAGGAGAAGCAATGCTCACTTGGGGTGTGTGGGGATTGTATTTTGACTAGTCTGTCTACCCACAGAATTTCATGTAATCTAGGTGGAGTTGTTATCAATCTCCTTAGTCTTTCACGAATTTGAATGGACTGTAACTTAAACCAACAATCACCCCCAAGACATTGCAATGATACGAAGAAAACAGCTGACATGGGGCCTGTGGAGGTGGGAAAATGGTGGATTGGAGAGAGGCCATATACACATTGAATTTCTGCAAAGGCAGAGGCAAATTACGTCACCTTCCCGCTTTCCTTTTCATTTAAAATCTACAGGTTTTCAAGACAATTTCTCTTTATTTCAGGAGAACCGAGAATGCAAAATAAATGTCTTAAGCACACCATTTACATTATTTTTTTCTGACACTTGAATAGTTGACAAACTCTGAAATCACTTCTTTTAAACCTAACGTTGATACCAAATTCTACTTTGTGGACTCAAAAAAAAATTAAAAAAAGCAGTCTTCAGAATTGTTCAATTTAAAAGCCTTGTCATACTGTAGTTACATATGCTGAAAGAAGTTATTGTATGCAGAGAGCTGCAGACATTCTTGAAAGGTGAGGAGTATACAAAAATATAACCTGCAGGAACCTAGCAATCCAGCTTCAAAATGGCTTCATTCATTCATTCATTCATTCACATGAGCACTTCCATCAATTTACTTTCAGTATCCCTCATATATGGGATTAGTGCCCATCTATAAGGGACCCCAGAGAGCTACCTCACTCCTTCCACCACGTGAGGACACACCAAGAAGCTGTCATCTATGAACCAAAAAAATCAGCCCTCACCAAATACTGAAGCTGCTGGCACCTTGATCTTGGACTTCCCATCCACCAGCACTGTGAGAAATACATTTCTGTTGTTTATAACTTTATGGTATTTTGCTATAGCAGCCTAAATGGACTAAGACACTGCAAAAGCCAAAAATACATCCACTTCAAAGGAAGAAAAGTTTGAAACCATTCAGCTGGAGTGATTGTGGCACACTCTTGTTCTCTGCCTTGGAGAATAAGTCAGCTGATATGAGCCTGCGTTTCTGTGTGAAGAATGTACAGAGTTTGAAAGGAACTTCCTTCTTCTTCTCTCTGTCCTTCCCATTGCTGGGAACCTTCATGGATCATACAGGTTATATTAGGGTCTGGAGGGTCAGAGCTGAACAGGTTATAGTCCCTGTTCCCTAAGAGCCCATGGTCTCGTCGGGAGACAGGCACCAAGAAACCAACACAGCTCACTGGGATTAGTGCTCTAGTGGGGGTAGCTGAACGGTGCTCTAAGAGCAGAGAGGAACAAGACTATGTCTGTACTCCTGTGTGCACAGGAGCGGGTGGTGAGAGGTGGCTGCTGACAGGAATGTGGCACAGAGAAGACAAGATGTAAGCTGAATCCTGAAAGATAAGCAAAGCAGTTACCAAAGACAGAAGGGCAGCATTTGCATAAACGCTGAAGAATGCTTATAAAACTATGGTGGCATAGCATAAGCACATGCAGTGTTTGGGAGAACGGCCTGTGATTTGCTAGGGCTCCATCAGGTCTTTCAAGGTTAGAACAGAGCATCATCACACATAACAGCATGTGTACATAATATGACAAGCAATTGAGCTCCATTTGGGAAACTAGAGCTCTAAGCACCTTCTGCCTACTTTATGGCAAGGAGGGCCATCTCGAGCACCACCAGCCCTCTGTGGCAGCCATGGGGCTCGTTCATATCCCCCTGGCCCACTGCACACTGTGTGCAGGCACTCAGGCCACAATGCTTCCCTTTGTCTATGCCAGGTGGCCTTATTCTTCAAAGCTCTGGCCAAGTTGTAATTCTTGCCGAAGCCTTACTTGCCCACTGCTACCCAGGAACTCAGAACATTAACTGATTGTACCACTCCCCTGGTCTGTCCTAACTCAGATACTACCTTGTGTCAAAAAAACAACATACCTTAGATTTAGATACCATGTTATCACTCACCAGGCACTTTAATATACATTATACACTTAATATTCCCAGTAATTCTTTCAGATAGGCATTAGGCCCACTTTTTAGATCAGTAAACTCAGGTTTACATAGGTTAAGGGAAATTCCCAGGAGCACGGAATATGTAACTTGTGGAGCCAGGACTAGAAAACAAATCTACGGATTCTATGAACAGTGTTCTTCCATCACACCACTGGGTACCTCTTTTGACTTTCTTTGTTTATTTATTTATTTATTTATTGAGACGGGGGGGGGGTCTCACTCTGTCACCGAGGCTGGAGTGCAATGGTGCAATCACAGTTCACCGCAGCCTTAACTGCCCCGGTTGAAATGATCCGCTGAGTAGCTGGGACTACAGGTGCACACCACCACCTCTGGCTAATTTTTAATTTGTTTATAAAGACAAGGTCTTACTATGTTTTCCAGGCTGGTCTCAAACTCCTGGGCTCAAGCAGTCCTCCCACCTCAGCTTCCCAAAGTGCTGGTATTACAGGCATGAGCACAGTGCCCAGCCCTCCTCTTGACTTATTGTTATGATGCTGATCTAGCAATCCCACTACTGGGTATCTACCCAGAGAAAAATAAGTCATTATTCAAAAAAGATACTTGCACATGCATGTTTATAGCGGCACAATTGCCCATCAATTGAGTAGAAAAAGGAACTGTGGTATGTGTATATGTGTGTGTGTGTGTGTGTGTGTGTGTATGATGGACTACTATTCAGCCATAAAAAAGAATGAATTAACAGCATTTGCAGTGACCTGGATGAGACTGGAGACTATTATTCTAAGTGAAGTAACTCAGGAATGGAAAAGCAAACATTGTATTTTCTCACTGATATGTGAGAGCTAAGCTACGAGGATGCAAAGGCATAAGAATGATACAATGGACTTTGGGCACTTGGGGGAAGAGTGGGAGTGGGGAGAGGGATAAAAGACTACAAATACGGTACTGCTCAGGTGATGGGTGCACCAAAATTTCACAAATCACCACTAAAGAACTTATGTAACCAAATACCACCTGTACCCCAATAACTTATGGAAAAATAAAATAAAATAATAAAAATTTTAAAAAGTTATTATGATGCCATTTGTTTTGAGTAAGTACATGTTTTATCCTTGCGATACAGTGCGAATGAAGAACGACCTACCATCAATTCTATTCCTTTGTGTCCTCCATGACACTCCAGAACAATGATGTGCAAGCAGAAAGTCGCAGCTTATTCATTCACTCACTTGATAACCATACACCGAACATCCAGGAAGTGCTAACCAGGCACTGCACTAGGTATTAGGGAAACAGAGATGAGCAAAATTCAGTTGAGACTCCATGTCTTGTTGGGAGCCAGGCATGTGTAGAGGTCACTCTTGTGCACACTTATGACTCTACAGAGGCATCAGCAAGATGCTGGAAGGAGAAATAAGTCAGCAGCAACTTACTCTGCAAAGAAGTGTACAGGAAGCTCTAGATGGGTCATTTTTGGACATATCCTCGAGATGAGTTTTGAAAGGATAAACTCAATAAATGGCTTAGAAAGTAAGAAAAGAGGAAGGAAAGGAAAACAAGAAAGAAGGAACAAAGTAGGAAACGTAGGTGGGTCCACATGGACTGTACACATCCATCCAGCAGGGTGTAGAATGTTTCTCTCCCAAGGGCAATGCATTGGTTTAGCCATGGGATTCTCCTCAAAGGAGGATCTCAACATGCCAGCGGGTACTTCTCTGATTTTGGTCAGGATGCAATCCAGGTGTACATCACTGGCTTGTGACATCTGTGACCTGCCCAGATCATGTGCAGAAACAAGACATCGGATTCCCTCTGCTTAGAACAGAAGAAGCCAGGAGAAGAGGCTGAATACAGGCATCTTTAAGATTCATACCCACGGAACAGAGACTCTACTTTTCATCAGTTCACAAGCTTTCAGTGAGTGTCTACTATATGCCACGCAGACCACAGTGCAAAAAATTAAGCTTAATAACCCTTAAATATCATTCTCTGGTTCCAGGCCTCTTCAGAAGCTTGGCTATTTATTATCTAATATTATTGTGAGTTCCTGTGTCTGGATTTCTGTGTTTAGGCTCTTTTAGGGAGATAGTAAGGAACTGGTATCCACGTGACTTTTTTTTTTTTTAAAGCCTTCTCTGCCTGAAAATGCCAGACACATTTCAGATGTCAAAACTAACGTGGCATTCAGGGTGGGTGACTGATCCATGTGAGTGCTCTTAAGTGGGTGTAGAAGCCTGTCTGGCTCATTGTCTTTTCTGCACACGCGCATTCAAATGTGCACAGGCTTGTAGGCCATAAATAGCTCTTAGGGGAGTGTGAGATTACATCACAGACTCAAGAGGACCCCGTTACCTCAAATCAGTGAATGCTTGACACTCATCTCCCCAAAAAGGCACGCTGTTGAAAATGCAGATACTAGACTCACCCTGACACCAAAAAACTACCACTTGCAGGCATTGTTATGGGCTGAATTCTGTCCCTCCAAATTTATATATTGACATCCTGACCCCCTAATACCTCTGAATGTGAACTTACTTGGAAATAGCGTTGTTGCAGATATAATTAGTTAAGATGAGGTCATCCTGGGGGGGGGGTTCCTAATCTGATAGAACTGGTGTCCTTGTGAAAAGGGGAAAGGTCGGCCGGGCGCGGTGGCTCATGCCTATAATCCCAGAACTTTGGGAGGCCGAGGCAGGCAGATCATGAGGTCAGGAGTTCGAGACCAGCCTGGCCAACATGGCGAAACCCTGTCTCTATTATTACAAAAATCAGCTTGGCGTGGTGGCAGGCGCCTATAATTTCAGCTACTCGGGAGGCTGAAGAAGGAGAATCTCTTGAACCCCGGGGGCAGAGGTTGCAGTAAGTGAGATCGCGCCACTGCACTCCAGCCTGGGTGACAGAGTGAGACTCCGTCGTGAAAAAAAAAGGTGGGGGGAAATGTGGACTCAGGCACACAGGCAGAGTGCTCTGTGAGGACTGGAGTGACATGGTTACATGCTAAGGAGCCACCAGAAGCTAGGGAGTGACCTGGAACAGATCCTTCCCGAGCATCTTCAGAGACAGTGTGACCCTGCCCACACCTTGATCTCTGACTTCCAGGCTCCCCAGCTGTGAGACACTCAATGTCTGTTAAGTCACCCAGTTTCTGGCACTTTGTAATGGCAGCCGTGGAAAAATATTACAGGCATATAATGCCGTTTGTGTGAGAAGGAATGACTTAATCATCCAGTGGCTGGAATTTAGTTATTATATGATGCTATCAACAACATTCACTTCCTCTTCACATATATTGTGCCCCACACCTGAACTGCAAAATTCCCATTGCAAGTTAAGACAGGTGCCTTACCCAGTGACCTGAGCTGCCTCTCTTCCGAAAGGGACGACTCTGTCAGTCAGGTTATCCACAGTGAACATTACAACACACTCCACTATTTCTCAGGTATCTACGTTTGGTAGATTCTTCTCCTGCCCCTTGAGAAGCCCCCAGTGGTCAAACAGTCATGGAGAGTTATTACTAAAGTACCCAGTCTAAGAGCCACTGACATTTCTATACTGATGTATGTCTACATTTATAGATGTAAGACATGGACTTATACAGAAGGCAAGTTTATTCAAAACAGATAAAAACATCCCCAATTCAAGTTCCACTAACTAGTAATTGGCTATTAGTAATTTTACTCCCAAATAAATTAATAATTCATTTGGGCCAGGCCTGGTGGCTTACGGCTCTAATGTCAGCACTTTGGGAGGCCAAGGCAGGAGGATCTCTTGAGGCCAGGAGTTTAAGACCAGCCTGGGCAACATAGCAAGACCCCATCTATACAAAAAGCTTAAGAAAATAGCCAGGCATGGTGGCATGCACTTATAGTTCCAGCAACTTGGGAGGCTGAGGTGGAAGCATCACTTGGACCCAGGAGTTTGAGGATGCAGTGAGCTATGATCGTGCCAGTGCTCTCCAGCCTGGGTGACAGAGTGAGACTCTCTCCCTAAAGAAAAGAAAAGAAAAAAGAATTCCCTTGGAAGGTTTTGCTTTTTTAGAAATAAGATTAGCTAAGAAAATTAATAATGCAAAGAAGTTAGGGGTGGGTGGGGTGAGAGAACAGGAATATTTAAACTATTTTTTTAAATTCAAAATTGTTTTAAAATAGTTATTCTATTTCCATTCCTCCATGGCAATGAAGGTGCTGACTTTCAACGTCTGTTACTGTAGCCTATGTAGAGTGAAGGGTGGTCATCCAAGACTTACATCTAGAGCAGGGGTGTCCAATCTTTTGGCTTCCCTGGGCCACATTGGAAGGAGAAAAATTGTCTTGGGCCACACATAAAAGACACTATCACTAATGAGAGCTGATGAGCTAAAAAACCAAAAACAAAAACAAAAAACTTGCAAGTCTTGGCCCAATGTTTCTGGGGAGGCCTGGATGGCAGAGGTGAATAGGAGGGTGGGAGTGGGGAAGGTGGAAGTGGGGAGTGGGGAGGGTGGAAGTGGGGAGTGGGGAGCATGGCACCATGCTCAGAAAGACTCCCTGAAAGCTTTGTTACTCCTCTCTGTCCCAAGTTCCCTTTTCCCAGGGCGACTGCTCTTCCTCCCACCTTGCCCTCCTCTCTTACAGGTCCCTATAATGGCTGTTCTTATGTTCCCCACTCCCTACCCCACACCATATTTTCTCTTAAGGAGCAATTTGGCCTAATCGCAGTTTAATCATTAACCTTTCTGAGCTCACAAGGAATAGCAAGCTAAATAAGCACAGAACTTGTCCTCCTTAATAGTAAGGAAAGAGAATTGTAAATGTTTATGACTTGCTATATTTTTCTTTAATTCATGGCACATTCTATATTAATGTAAAAAGAACTGGGAGGACTGTTAGGAATACTCTGTCATACCAGCATCACTCTGCTTGAGCCCTTTATGCTATAATATTAAATGCAATTATAATTATATTTCCTATTTTCCTTCTTTTCAAACTACAAAACTTAGTCTTTCACGTAATGGGAGAGGTGATAGAGTATGGTGCTCATGGTAAATCCTCAAGGATCTAGAACTAGATGTACCATATGACCCAGCCATCCCACTACTGGGTATATACCCAAAGGATTATAAATTACTCTACTACAAAGACACATGCACACGTATGTTTATTGCGGCACTATTCACAATAGCAAAGACTTGGAATCAACCCAAATGTCCATCTGTGACAGACTGGATTAAGAAAATGTGGCACATATACACCATGGAATACTATGCAGCCATAAAAAAGGATGAGTTTGCGTCCTTTGTAGGGACATGGATGCAGCTGGAAACCATCATTCTTAGCAAACTATCACAAGAAGAGAAAACCAAACACCGCATGTTCTCACTCATAGGTGGGAACTGAACAATGAGATCACTTGGACTTGGGAAGGGGAACATCACACACTGGGGCCTATCATGGGGAGGGGGGAGGAGGGAGGGATTGCTTTGGGGAGTTATACATGATATAAACGTCATGCACATGTACCCTAGAACTTAAAGTACAATAAAAAAATTAAATAAATAATTAAAAAAAAGAGGAATAAAAACACATTTATTAATTAAATGTGGTACACTAATATTACACTAATAATCAAAATTTTGTTACAGGTAAAAAAAAAATCCTCAATATATTTATCTATTATTAATGATAATTAATACTGGATTTATACTGAAATAATTCCCCACTTATTAAAACACAATTCTTAAAATATAAGTTGCCCCTCCCTGCCACATACACTTTTCTGTTTGTGGTCATTAGATCATGCTGCTAACGGCTTTGCCTAAACAGTTTATTCATTTAACATCTACACACGAGGCACCCAGCTTGTCTGGGAACAAAGACGGGTAAGACAGCATCTTTTTTGCCCCAAAGGGATGATGGAATGGAGACACAAGGATATTACTTTGACATGGGGCACTCCTTTGGCCAATGAAGTAAAGATTAGTGAGTGAACATACAAAGAAATGATTAACCTGTCATAGAAAAGGTTATGAATGTTATGCCAGCTACAGGACACTTCAGTTTGCTCTCATGAGATTTGGTCAGTAAAGGAATTATCTGTGTAAAGAGAAAATCAGAAGCAACCTTGCCAGCCTGTGAACAAAAGACTAGCCAATGCCAGTTCCTACCGGCAAGGTCCAAACAGTCATGCCAAGGTTATATGGGGTATGTAGAATGTGTTCTCTCTGTACCCTGCCTTGAATTCTATTTTGCACATACAGGAAAGCCAAGAAATACATGCACCTGATTGCAACATATATAGTCATATTTTGATACTGCAGTTTGGATGGCAAGATTATTCAATCCCTTTCCCTACCAGAGAGCTTCATCTATTTTCTCTGACTTCTCCATGGATCCACAACAGTCAATGCTTTAAAAAATACGCAGGACACGGACCAATACAAAAATAAAGATAATCGTGATTAAACAACTGAACATGAAATAAGGCCACAGAAGGTTCTCTGAAAAGAGTATCTGACCTTCCTCAGACTGGTGTGACCATGAGATATGAGACTGAAGAAATGGCACAGATGGCAAGGAATGCAGGTGTGTGGTATCTCTTCTTCTTCATTCCCACTTCAGTTCAGCCTAACACTTCATTCACCAAATGAGTGATCACCAACTGCCTACTATGCGTCACACATATAAAACAGAAGATCTAAAAGACACAGTTCCTATTCTCAAGGAGCTCCGTTGAGATGGTTGGCATTTGTGTCCCCACCCAAATCTCATGTCGAATTGTAATCCCCAGTGTTTGGAGGAGGGGCCTGGTGGGAGATGACTGGATCATGGGGGTAGATTTCCCCCTTTCTGTTCTCGTGATAGTGAGTTCTCATGAGATCTGGTTGTTTAAAAGTGTGTAGCACCTCTCTTTTCTCTCCCTTCCTCTTGCTCCAGCCACGTAGGACGTGCTGACTTCCCCTTCTCCTTCTGCCATGATTGTAAGTTTCCTGAGGTCTCCCCAGGCATGTTTCCTGTACAGCCTGTGGAAACATGAGCTGATTAAACCTCTTTTCTGTACACATTATCCAGTCTCAGGTAGTTCTTATAGCAATGTGAGAACAGACTAATACATCTGTATCCAGTGTGCAGAGATGATCAAGAAAACAGACACTAAAAATCCTACATATGAGTTTCATGTGTGGGAAGCACAGTGTGGCTCAGTGAGACCAGGAGGGAAAAGTCAGGGTGGGCGCCTTGGAGCTGATGGCAGTGTTGAGTTTTGAAGAGTACACAGGAATGTGAATGCATGTGATGTGAGAGGGAACGTGGTCTAGACAGAGAAGGGAGCTCATGCAGAGTCACATGAGGGGACATGTCATATTCGGGGAAGCACAAGTATGGCATACCAGGAGGGGAGGAAGGAGGTAGTGAGTGCCCTTCTCTCCCCAAGATAGCTCTTGAAGGTATGGAGAATCTCAGAAGGGTTAGGCAGGAACATTTTTTGACTAAAAACGTCACTCTGGTCATAGAGTGGAAGATGGATGAGAAGGGACCAGGTTCTACAGGCAAGGCAGTCAGGAGGAACTTGCTGCAATGCCACTGAGCTGTCATCAGGTTTGGCCTGCTTCAGGGGCAGTAAGCATGGAGAAGAGGAGGTGGGCAGGGGACATGTCCCAGGCAGACTCATCACCGTGGCTGCTGAATGGCTGGACAGGGGGCACATGGAAGAACAGGATAGGGGCTTCTGGCTTGGCTAGTGACATTTGCTCAAGAGATACGGGAGAAATCATGGTCTAGTCCTTTCTAACTCAGTGCTTTAATTTCTCATTTTACCTCTAGGATAAAGTTTAAAATCTCTAACTTGACACTGAAAGTTCTCCACAATCCCCGTACACACAGTAGGTACTCAGTACATACCAGTTGATTCAGCAACTGAAACAAACACACAAAAATAACTTTCTCCATCTAACATATCGATATTTTTCTGATTACAGGTTTGGCTTACTACTTTGCCCTTGTGAAAGAAGAGAAATAGCTTGCAACTTATTCAAAGAATAAGATAAGTGCAAACATTTTTCTGATAACATGCTAATCTCAAACACATTTTCTCTCCTGATACAGGGCTACAATGTGTTCATCTGATTATCACCAACAATCATTCCTATCTCACTCTGGGTTAGGCTCTGTCCTCTCCTTCATCCTTAAGGCTATCAGTCTTCACGATAAAGAATTCCTAGGTAGAGATAGATGCTTGGGGTTCTAAAAGAACAAGTGGTAATCCTCACATACAATGACACATTCCAGCCTCTAAAGTAGTCTGCATTACAGGATCGTTATTATTTTTTCCGGCAAAGAAGCCACAATTCAGGAATCTATGCAAAAATAATGAAGTGAAGGTTGCTCCACCAAGTTTCCATCAATCACTCCTCCTTGCCATTCTGCCCTTCCCGAGATGACAGCATGTCAGCTGCTTTGAACGAGATCTACATCGCGTTCTCTGCATTGCACTTGCTGCTGCTTTGTAGTTTGCTGGGTAGTGGTGACAGCCCGTTAACCATAAAAAAGTGGGGAGTTCAGGACTGGAGGGGGCTGAGAACATTTTAACATATTTGCAAAGGCATGAGATTGTAAGAACGGTTATGTTGAGAACTTAAACGTTCACTTTCAGATCAGACTGAACTCTCAACACTTTTACATGAAAGAAATGCAAGGAGAAACCTATGATAAAACCAATACATTAACATGTGTGGATATCGTGCGCCTCTAGAAAGTCAGGAGAGCAAATATGGGAGCTCCTTGAGTTATTCTGACTTGCTGCACAAGGCCATCAGGGCTGGGTCTCTGACACTGATAACAGCTCTCTGGTGAAGGACCTTGTGTAAAGAGTATAGTGGCAACAAAAATAAAAGAAATGAAGAAACGCATATTAGGACTAAAAGACGTACATAGAGAGGAAACGAGCATAAGTCCTTGGGCTCATAGGCTGAATGCCTCTGAACAGGAACAGAATGTTACTCCTTCAAATCACTTTTTAAAAAATTTTGATTATTTTTAAAGGAGACGGGTCTCACTATGTTGCCGAGGCTAGTCTCAAACTCCTGGGCTCAAGCAATCTGCCTGCTTCAGCCTCCTAAAGTACTAGGATTACAGGCGTGAGCTACCATGCCCAGCCTCCCCTATATCACTTTTACAGAGATCTGTTTACCACCAGGGCTACTATTTCTTTGAGGACAAGGACTGTGTCTTAGTCATTGTAGTATGATGCGTCTAATCGCACCTGACACATAGCAGATGCTTAGTGCATGTTAGCTTGTTAAATACATGCATCTAGCGCAAGGGATCAAGCAAATCTCTGAATGACAGATTGACTAGGAATAGCGGGAGATCAGTGGCTCAATGGTGGTCACAGATCAGCACTCTCAACTAACCATGAGAACCCAGATGAAGCAGAAGCTAGGTTAAGCTGATCTTTTCCCCTCCTCATTCAATTGCCATTGCTCCCTATAGAGTCATCAGAAAGCCTGGATATGGCCCCTGTGGCGGCACCACATATCTCTGAATGCTGAAGAAAACAGATAATGTAGAGACACATGAACTTCTTCACTGCAAATTTACTGTGGAAGACCTCTCCATCAGCCACTGAGAGGGAGGTGGTGCCCTGCTACTTTGCTACAGAAGTCAAGCTCAGACTATGCTTGCTGGTGATTCTCAACCAAGGCAGGAGTTACCCTCCCAGGGACATCTGAAAAGGAGTGGGGCCATTCTGAATCCTTAAAACAACTTGGAGACATTATTGGGATGAGTAGCTAGGGATGAACCGGGAGGGCTTGTTGTGTTGTCATGAGCGGGAGAGCTCTGCATAGCAGAGGGCTGTCCTGCCTGCTTCGTTATGAAACACTGCAAGTTTAACAAAACACTCTCTAGAACAGACAGCATTGTCCTAGGGTTCTTCTGTATTTAATTCTTCCTTCCACATAAAATATCAAATCAAGCTATCAGATTATCTCCTGTCAAAAATATAGTATCTGAGGATATCTGCAATAATTTTAACAGTTACCATTGACCAAACATCCACTACATGCCAGGTAGTGTACAATACACAACCAAATCTTAACAACTACAACAGTGAATTTAGTGGATACTTTTTAAAACTCCCAATTGCATAAACTCAGCCAGAGAGGAAAAAAGCGACTCATCTCAGCAACTTACCAGTAAGTGGAGGAGCCAATATGTGAATCCAGGTTCCTCCGACTCCAAGTCCATAGATGTGATCATTAAACCACAATCTTGGTTTTCATGATGGCCAATAACCCAAAGCCTACTACGCACAGGGGAGTGTGAAGATCCCGAGAAGCTGGGGCAGAGCCTTGACCACTGACGGAGTCTCTTAACCAAAGCATCTGCAGTCAAGGTGAAAGGGGCTGCAGGTCCCATGCAATGCTGTCAGCTGCAGGCCTGGGAAGAGTTCCATCAGCAGTAATGATGCACCGTTTATTATGTGTATCTACCTCACTGCCTTCTTGACAGGATCCCTGCTACCAAAATACAGAACTTTCCTGAGAGTGATTCTTCACATAAAAATACAGGAAATTCCTGAAAAAAACTGAGGATCAAGTGACGGTTTCTCTGAGTAGCACTAGATTGACTAATTCCATCAGACATATGGACTCTCCCAAGACCTGGGAAGACCACAGGCAGGTATACTTTTGAAACAAGGATGCAGGAGAAATTCTGCTACGTCAGATAAAGTGTATTAGATTGGGTCTAGTATTTATCTTCTAAAGGAAATCTGCTGTCGTCACAGTTGGGAACTTCACAAGTGATTTCTATCAGCATTTTATGGACCGTATCAGAGAGCTGGCATGATTCAATAAGATTCAGAAAAGATGAGACTCCAGGAGGTCATGAGTGCTAACCACAGCCCAGCTAGTGGAATGCTATGTGACCTTTACTGACTTGTTTTAACATTCTCATGCCTCTGCTCATGGGTTACTGAACTTTTCTAATCCAAGATTCTCTGCACCCTACAGCCTCTAAAGCTACTTCATAGGCTTGTTGCAAAGATAAATAAAATACTGCTATAGATTCAAGTAAGCTCTGGATATGACTGTAAGAAATATATAATCATCATTATTATAAAAAAATAGAACAAGAGACTTTCTATTCTACTTTGTTTATACTGCCCTCCTGACCAATGCTGTCTTCATTTACTTAATTACCATCTATCATCCTTGTCTTTTCCTGAGCACTATGTGCCTAGATTAAAAAGATGATAGTGGCCAGGTGCGGTCGCTCAGGCCTGTAATCCCAGCACTTTGGGAGGCCAAGGCAGGCAGATCACAAGGTCAGCAGTTCAAGAGACCATCCTGACCAACATGGTGAAACCCCATCTCTACTAAAAGTACAAAAATTAGCCAGGCGTGGTGGCATGTGCCTGTAATCCCGGCTACTCGGGAGACTGAGGCAGGAGAATCACTTGAACCAGGGAGGCAGAGGTTGTAGTGAGTGGAGATGACACCACTGCACTCTGGCCTGAGTGACAGAGCGAGACTCCATCTCCAAAACAAAACAAAAAAAAAAAACAACAAAAAAAGAAAAAGATGATAGCATCCCTTGGTAGCAAATACATATGGAAAATTTCCATGTGGTTTATGCAGTTCTAAAAGAAAGCAACAGATACTGCATTTACTATAGACCCACTTTCCAATTTCATTTGACTTCCTTTTGCCTTGAGAGTCCTTAATTTTCTTGTCTTTTTTAGGCTGTAAGACTACTGAATGAATGAAGGGGAGGCAGCAGTAGTCTTGGTTTCTGAGCTTATCAACAATCCTTTCGCTACAAGAACTACGCAGCAGATAAGAAGCTAGCATGTGACACACCTTCTGCTCATTTTCCTTCCGGAGCAAAAGAAAACAAAGAAGCGAAGAGAAAAGGGTTAATGGGAAGCATTAACTAAACATTCAGGTGTACCCTGACTCACATAGGCACTGCATTCATTCTATTTCAAATAAGTGGGACCAGCCCACAGGGCTCCCAGGTTCATTGCACACAGCTAAATGCTTAACCTGTTCCTTCCAGCAGCAGGTGTCACGTGCAATGACATGACTAGCCCAGGATCAGTATTAAAGAGTCCTGTGTACGTTCACCTTTTGTAAACCCTCTCACTGACTCATTGTACCAAGCTATGTTCTTGCTATTCATTTGCCAAAATTAGATTTCCTTACTGCAAGAAATACATACAGATTAATAGGCCTACTCCTTATTTTATATATAAGGATAGTGAAGCTCGTTCAAGGTGACATAAAAAGTGTATCTGTAATGTCTGGCTAACATGAGCTTCCCAGGCTTTAAGTTAGCAGCTGGTCCCAAACTATAGACTCAAGTCCACCCTACTGCTGCTAGTTCTCTAACTGTGAGATCCTTGACCCATAGATCTGTACTTGTTTCACTTCCCAAGAACTTCTGGTAATGGTAATTCTCACCTCTGAATGCCGATGTTTTTTCATTGCCATGTTTTCAGTATCTGTTGTCCTGTCACCTTTCTAGCTCATCTTTATTACCCTCCATGCCCTGGATCTTGGGCTCCACTGGGAGATTTGCTGGGAGTATGCATGCAAGTATCTTTCTCTCATAAACTGCACTGCCTTTAGGATGCCTGAGTTTACACTATTTCCATAACCACCCATCCCTGAAATAGATGAACACTAGGCTTCTCCCTAGTTTAGAACTTGGGTTGTTAGACTCCTTGGGTCTGTCTTAACTTCTCTCCCTGTTTTCAGTTTGGATTTTCTATCTCCATTTGGCTTCTCTATCTCAGCATCATACCTCCCTGAAGATCCGTGGTAGTGGCAGTAATCCATTTACGATAAACGAGACAACATAGATTCAAGGAATGAAATACACACACACACACATACACACGCACGCAGGCACGCATGCACACAAGCAACCAAGATGGAATAGCGGGGAGTACACCAGACAAGAAGCCGGAAGTGTTGGTTCTAGTTCCAGTTCCTCTCCACTGCAGCATCTCAGATGTAAACTGGCATCAGTAACAGGTCCTGTCATCCACCTCCCAGGAAAATTGTCAAAGATAATAGTTATGGCCGGGGTGGTGGCTCATGCCTGTAATCCCACCACTTTGGGAGGCCAAGGCAGGTGAATCACCTGAGGTTGGGAGTTCGAGACCAGCCTGGCCAACATGGAGAAACCCTGTCTCTACTAAAAATACAAAAATTAGCTGGGTGTAGGAGCACATGTCTGTAATCCCAGCTAATCAGGAGGCTGAGGCAGGAGCTCTGAACCCGGGAGGCGGAGGTTGCAGTGAGCTGAGATTGCACCACTGTACTCCAGCCTGGGTGACAGAGTAAGTACTCCATCTAAAAAAAAAAGTTTCAGAAGGTCTTCTGAAAACAAGAAAACACTATTCAGATGAAAACTATTATATTTATAGATTACTGTTTTTTTGTTTTTTGTTTTTTTTTAAATAGAAGCTCTTCTTTGAATTACCTATATTGCAACAGCAGTACCATCAAAATTGTGCACGATTCAGAGGTTCTTAAACATGGCTGCCCATCAGAATCACCACTGTGCCTTTTAGGAAACACAGATTCTCAGACATTCACAGTCTCTAATGGCCCTGGATTTTCTGGCCAGTGCACAGGTAATGGTATTTTTAAAAAACATTTCCCCCAAGGGATTCTGATCAGTTAGGTTTGGGATCCACTTTTTAAAAATAACATGTTTCTCTGTGACGGAGGAAATTTAAGTATAACTATGATTCATGAATTTGTTATCTGTTTTTTTCTTCAGAGGATATCAGTTTAAGTGTTGTTTTTTAAACTGTAACTCTGAAGGCAAACAACTGGCAAGAAAGAGTTTTCTGGAAGAATGCTGGCTCTGGAAGGCACTGGAAGGTTCTGGAAAAGCAAGGTGTCCTATGAACTAGACTTTTCACCTGTAAGCATGGCAGGAAGAGGCTGTGCAAGGTGGTGGATGACTACAGGGCTTTGCTGTGGACTCCAGGCCTCTAATCCCTTTCAGTCTTTTTACTTTTCTGCCCTCAAAGCCCCGCAGCCTAGAGGGGAGAAGGCGGTGCCCTTGACTGCAGCCTCATGCTTCCTCCTGGCTTCTGGTGGCCTATGGTCTCCTTTACCATAGGTTTCTGGAGCAAAAATCTAGCAGCCAGATTACCAGGATCAGTGACAACTATGCAATAATTAGGGGCAGGCACCAGGAGGCAGAGAAACAGCTGGGTGGCAGAAACTCTCTGATACCCCAAAGGACACATGGAACTCTACTCAGAGGTGGTCAAGAACATGCCAGAAGCTTTGCTTGCCTAGTTGGCAGCAGAAATGGCACTAGCCAGCGATCACCCGTAACCTTGCTGCCTTCTTTACAGATGGCTGCTGTCAGGCTGTTTAATTTGGAGGAAATTCCAATGTCATCAGCAGAGACATGGCATTGGGGAGGGCTGCCAAGCACAAAGACAGAACTTGGCTTCCCCAGCTGATACCCATGGATACAGAAACAGGCTAGTCTTAACAATCTTTTAGACCTGACCTTAGCAGCAAACCAGATAACTGCTAGTCATAAAAGTGTTTCTAAATTGGCCTGATTTTCTCCCCTCCTCTTAGGATCCTGGATGCCTGTAATGCTATTTATCAGTGGTCATTTTGTGCTTACTGATTTGCTAGACATTTTTTCAATCCACTCTTTTTTTTTTTTTTTTTTTTGAGATGGAGTTTTGCTCTATTGCCCAGGTTGGAGTGAAGTGGCTCAATCTTGGCTCCCTGCAGCCTCTGCCCTCTGGGTTCAAGCAATTCTCCTGCCTCAGCCTCCTGAGTAGCTGGGATTACAGGCATGTGCCCACTACACCTGGCTAATTTTTGTATTTTTAGTAGAGACAGGGTTTCGCCATGTTAGCCAGGCTGGTCTCGAACTCCTGACCTCAGGTGATCCACCGTCTTGGCCTCCCAAAGTGCTAGGATTAGAGGCGTGAGCCACTATACCCGGCCTCAACCCATTCTTTATCTCTAAACTCACAAGACAGTGGTTCTCAAAGTGAGTCACCCAGGGCCAGTGGCATCATGACCACCTGTAAACTTGTTACAAATGCAAATTCTTGGGCTTTCAAGCAATCTGTGTTTGAACAAGTCCTCCAGGCAATGCCCGTGCACTTGAAATTTGAGAGCAACTCTCATACGAGGTCACATGGCTCCCCTTAACGTAAACACACCAAAATGAAGTAAGAACCATTTTCTTTCAATAAATTTCAAAACCTTCAGACATTTTATCCGAGTAAATTCATAAGCAAAACACAAGCACATACTGACTTTTTTGCTTAATAAATACGATTTTCTTAGATCCACTAACAGATCACGTTTCACCCACACAAAATAGTGTATGACTTACGAATGATCACAGAGAAAAATCACAGCGGCTTTTTAAATTTTTAATTTATTTTTATGTTATTGTGTGTGTGTGTGTATATATATATTTTCTTTTTTTTGAGACAGGGTCTGTCTGGGTTACATCCATAGCTCACTGGAGCCTCAAACTCCTGGGCTCAAGCAATCCTTCCACATCAGCCTCCTGAGTAGCTAAGACTATAGAGATGCACCACCACACCTGGCTAATTTTTAATTTTTTTTTTTTGAGAGGCATTCTTGTTTTTTTGCCCAGGCCGGTCTTGAATTCCTGACCTCAAGTGATCTTCTTACCTCAGCCTTCCAAAGTGCTGGAAGTGTAGCATGATGGCTCATAGTGAGTTGTTTTGTTTAAAATATGTGACTCTATCACCACATGATTTGCCTACAAATATGTCTAGCAAATTCATGATATATACCAGTGTGTCTGAATACATACCAGTGCTTATGGCACTGACGTTTTAAGTCCTGCTCAGAAAAACAAAATGCACTATTTAGCTTCCATATGTGACTAATTTTAAAATATGCTTTTCAGGCCAGACACGGTCGCTCACACCTGTAATCCCAGCACTTTGGGAGGCCGAGGTGGGTGGATCATGAGGTTAGGAGTTCAAGACCAGTCTGGCCAACATAGTGAAACCTTGTCTCTACTAAAAATACAAAAAATTAGCCTGGTGTGGTGGTGTGCACCTGTAATCCCAGCTATTCAAGAGGCTGAGGCAGGAGAATCGCTTGAACCCGGGAGGTGGAGGTTGCAGTGAGCTGAGATCGCTCCATTGCACTCCAGCCCGGGTGAGTGTGAGACTCGGTCTCAAAAAAAAAAAAAAAAAAAAAAACAATAAAATACGCTTTTTAATAATGAATCTGCAATAAAGCGTCATACATTTTCAACATGGGATTCTAACATGGAACCATCTTTGTTTTGTAATTCATGCCTCCCTCCCCTAGTTTTAACCTATGCTTGGTCCAGATACCATGGGTCTATGTTTCTGTGGTCTAAGACACTTCTTTAAGATAAGCCCGATGCCTACCACACATCTAGGAGTAAGTTATCAATTCTGAAATACTGGTTTCTTTGGCTTTTAGACCTCTTAATTGTTTTGGTTATAAAGATCTGCCTTTAACATTTTTCCTTCTGTGTTCCTAACTAGGCCTCTGAGTCTCCACTGTCAAAATGTGGCTGATCAGACTTGAGGCACCCCTCACCTCACCCTGTGATTATGGAAGGAAGTACAGGACATCGAACGACTCCTTCCCAGCCACGTGGATCATGAATGAGTTAAAATTTCAATCTTTTATTCTCCACCGGCCATTTTTTCCCGAACCCTTTAGGATAGCCAGAAAAAAATAAATAAATCTCTTCTTGGGAATATTTTCTAGAATGTTTTCATTTTAAAATTTATTTTCATTTTATTTCATTGTTAATTGACATCTGAAAAGTTTTTATATTTATGGGGTACAGTGTGATGTTTCAATACATGTATATATTGTATAATGATCAATTCAGGGTAATTAGCATATTTTCCACTTCAAACCTTTATCAGTTCTGTGTTGTGAGAACATTCAAATTCCTCTCGTCTAGCTCTCTGGAGCCTTCTCTTAAGGAGCAAAGAAGAGAATAAAAGACCCTATAAAATTCAGCTCTGTTTAAATCCTATCTTTCAAGTAACTAAAAAGTTGAATACTAGCCCCAATAACTAGATCCACAAACCATTTTTCAATACTAATTTTGTTAGCCAAAGAGATATGCACTAGAAAATGTGAGACCAAGAGTAGACGGCCCATCCAAAGTCCACAGAAATAAAAATCCATTTATGACTGCATTTTCCATGCTGGCTTTCCAGGATGATTCTGAACTTGCTAATTCATGGTACAACTTTGTACTGTAACACAGCCAAGGAGAAACAGTAGCATGTTGGAGCCAGGTCTGTGAAAGCTGACAGTTAAGCTTGAGAGCCAAGCGTTCAACATAGCCGATGTTAAAAGTTAACTTACATAAACTTATGGTTTAATAAATTATATTAAAAACTCCGAGGTGAGGCAGATCACCTGAGATCGGGGAGTTCGAGACCAGACTAACCAACATGGAGAAACCCCGTCTCTACTAAAAATACAAAATTAGCTGGGCACGGTGGTACATGCCTATAATCCCAGCTACTCAGGAGGCTGAGGCAGGAGAATCGCTTGAACCTGGGAGGTGGAGGTTGCAGTGAGCCGAGATCGCGCCATTGCATTCCAGCCTGGGCAACAAGAGTGAAACTCCGTCTCAAAACAAAAACAAACTCATCATCATTTCTCATTATTTTACCCTATATTACTATTATCTGTATGACTGAAGTTAATTATGTCTACTTGTATAATGGATATAAAGTTGTGCACCGCATAACAACATTTGGGTCAATCAGATTGCATATGTGACAGTGGTCAAATAAGATTATAATGGAGCCGAAAACTTTCTATTGCCTACTGATGCTGTAGCTGTCTAATGTAACAGTACAATACATTACTCATATGTTTGTGGTGCTGCTGGTATAAATAAACATCCTACAGTGCCAGTCCTATAAAAATACAGCACATGCAATTATGCACAGTTATAATACTTGATAGTGAAAATAAAAGACTGTTACTGGTTTGTGTATTTACGATACTATACTTTTTATTGTTATTTGAGAGTAGACTCTTTCTACCTATAAGAAATTAACTGTAGGCTGGGTGTAGTGGCTAATGCCTGTAATCCCAGCACTTTTGGAGGCCAAGGCAGGTGGATCATGAGGTCAGGAGATGGAGACCATCCTGGCCAACATGGTGAAACCCATCTCTACTAAAAATACAAAAATTAGCTGGGGGTAGTGGCATGTACTTGTAATCTCAGCTATTCGGGAGGCTGAGGCAGAAGAATCACTTGAACCAGGGAGTTGGAGGTTGCAGTGAGCTGAGATTGTGTCATTGCACTCCAGCCTGGTGACAGAGCGAGACTCCGTCTCAAAAAAAACAAAAACAAAAACAATGGACTGTAAACAGCCTCAGGCAGGTCCTTCTGGAGGTGTTCAAGAAGAAGGCATTGTTTTCACTGCAGACGATGGCTCCATTCATGGTGTTGCCTCTGAAGACCTTATAGCTGTTCAAGATGTGGAGGTGGAAGACACTGAAACTCACCATCATGACCCTGTGTAGGGCTAGGCTAATGTATGTGTTTGTGTCTTAGTTTTTAACAGAAAACTTAACAAAAAAAACTTTTTTTTTTTTTTTTAATAAGAAAAAGCTTATAAACTGGATGTGGCGGTGCACACCTGTAATCCCAGCATTTTGGGAGGCTGAGGCAGGGGGATGGCTTGAGCCTGGGTGTGGGAGACCAGCCTGGGCAACATAGTGAGACTTACTTTCTACAAAAAGAAGCTTATAGAATAAAGATATAAAGAAAGGAAATATTTTTGTACAGCTGTACAATGTGTTTATATTTTAAGCTCAGTGTTATTATGGAAGTTATCAAAAAGTTTAAAAAATTAAAAAGTTTATAAAGTAAAAAGTAAGCTGAACGTGGTTAATTTATTATCAAAGAATAATTTAAAAAACAAACTTAGTGTAGCCTAAGTGTACAGTCTTCATAAAGTCTACAGTAGTGTACAGTGATGTCCTAGACCTTCACATTCACTCACCACCCACTCACTGACTCACCCAGAGCAACTTCCAGTCCTGCAAGCTCCATTCATGGGAAGTACCCTATATAGGTGTACCCTTTTAAAATCCTTTCTACTTCACTTTTACTGTATCTGTTCTATGTTTAGATGCACAAAAACTTAGGCACATTGTGTTACAAGTGTCTACAGTATTCAGTACAGTAAGGTGCTAAGTGCTGTAGGCAATTGTAACTCTATGTCCAAGTTTGTATCCTAGGAGCAACAGGCTGCATCATATAGCTTACATGTGTAGCACGCTCTACCATCTAGGCTTGTGTGAACACACTTTATGATATTTGCAGAAGGACAATGTAAGGAAGGATGCATTTCCCAGAATGCATTCCCATTATTAAATGATGCATGACTGTCTTATATGATGGTGTGCTACTGTGCATCTCTTTACAATCTCATGGTTGGTAATGTCACATTGGTAGTTTGAAATTAGTCACAGTGAGAGTATTTATATTATAGAAATCAGTAAACACTACAAATCAGATGTCCTGTTATTCCCGAGCCAGTAGCTAAACTTTTTTTTTTTTTTTTTGAGATGGAGTCTCGTTCTGTTACCCAGGCCGGAGTGCAATGGCACAATCTTGGCTCACTGCAACCTCCGCCTCCAAGCGATTCTCCTGCTTCACCTGAGTAGCTCCTGAGTAGCTGGGATTACAGGTGCCCACCACCATGCCCAGCTAAGTTTTGTATTTTTCGTAGAGACAGGGTTTCACTATGTTGGCCAGGCTGGTCTCAAACTCCTGACCTCAGGTGATCTGCCCTCCTCGGCCTCTCAAAATGCCACTGTGCCTGGCCACCAGTAGTAGCTAAACTTTTATCAGCACACTGCTGGTATCCATTCTCACTTTTTCTTAAGTGAAATAGAACTAGGGAAGAACAGTAGGAATAGTCAACTTTCCATGATTACATGTGCAGGTACATACCACCAAGCCATATGCCACCAAATCACTGCTGTCCAGAGTAATTCTATTTACTGTCCAAGTAAATCTATTGCTGATTTACTCCCTCTGTTTATCTGCTACTGAAATTAGTCTGACTCAGAAACGTAATTGTATGTGTGTTGGCAAGAACTCACACAAGAATACTATCTTCAAGAAAAAAAACACCACTGGATGTATCATCCTTCACCATGGCCACAGAATATGATGAATATGATGGATTACCTCATTAACTCCTTGCAACCATTGCTATGTTGAGTTTCATTGTCCCTGTTTGACAGGTGAGATTAGGTGATCTGTCCAAGGCCACATATCTAGTAAGTTGCATAGACAGGACTCAAATCCAGAAATCCAAATCTTGTATTCTTTAGACTTTACCACAGGTTATTGCTTTTATGCCATTCTGTCATGAAAATGGGACTTTTTTTTTCAAAAGGTCAACATCTGGGTTCACTTCTCTCCTTCCTTTAGTTAGCAATGCAGCCAACTTTGAGGCACCCACATCTACGTTTATGAATACCAACTCCCCCATCCAAGCTCCCCTTCCTTCCCACAGGCAGAAATTACAACCCCACTGCTGCAACGTCTTAGATAAATCAAACGCAAACACACTTCCACCTGAATTCCTAAAGATGTCCTAGGCATGTGGGCATCATTAGGAAGTGTTTTATACTTTGTGTCTAAGTTATTCAAACCTAAAGAGAAGCCTAAGGCATCTAATTTAAATCCAAATAGAAATAATCGTGAATAAAGACGCCAGGTTCTTGCACTTAATGGTGAAAATAAATATATATGTATATGTGTGTAGTTTATTTTATACACACACACATTTCATGAGGGGGAAAACAAACTATATACATACATATATACACACATATATATATGAACATGTGCGTGCTCTCTATACACACATACATACGCACAAATATGTGTGTTTTGTGAGTGTGTATGTGTGTGTCTAGCTTGTTTTTCACCTCCTCCAGGAGTTATACAGCAAAAAAGAAGAAAAAAATCCCTGCCCTTTATCAGATATGTACACATTTTATCCTTGCAATATGTCTAAAATGATTTCATGACTAAATCCTGGGAAAAATGTGAAGAATGCTTGGCTAGATGGCAAGCTTTTCCAGTAAAAACACAACACTTCTTATGAATTGTAGCACTTGGAGAAGCCTTTTCAACATGATGCACATTTTTGTTCTAGCTTGAGACTAAATCCTGTTTGGAGGTAGGTTTTCTTTGGCTTTCAGAGAAAGTTGAACCGATTGTTCAACATGGGTCTGCGGGCCCTCCAGCATGGACTCACCACGAGAGGACGATGATGCGCTATTCCATTAAACATGCCTCTGTCTCACGACTCCAGCCAGGGTTAAAACCTTCAGATGTTTTCTCAACACATTAAGCAGAAATAACCATCACAACGGCAAAAACTAAACCCATCTGTCCCCTTGTCAGGATTTTTGAGATTGTCAACAGACTGACCTTGTGGCCCCAAAGCATTTTGGAAGCCATGTAACAAAAGTTAAATGTGTCGGTGAACGCACACAGAGAAATTCTTAGAGGTCACTAGTGAATTACTAACACTGTTACCCTGGGAAGAGACGATGGAGTTTCCATTTTATCTCAGAGGTTTGGTGGGTGTATGGTGATGACTTAAAATGATGTCAGGCTACACAGCCAACACTTTCTTGGAAAGGACTTTCCCTGCTGTTCTATTAAAACTGTCAGCAAATAGGGCCGAGGCGCTCACTGGTCTGTGCCGAGGACACCTTAAAGTAATCAGGCTGTCAAATAAAGGCAAACACTTTCTCAGCATTTCTAAAGACGGAAATAGCGAAAAGTGTGTTGCGTTCCAAGCATATCAGACTTAAGTCATTTCTGCCTCATGGTTCTAGAAGACAAGAAAGAGGTGGAGGTGGCAGCAAGTGGGGAGGAGAGCCACATAATTCTCCTTCTAACCCTCTGGCTCTCAACCAGAAGCAATTTCGTTCTGCAAGGGACACCTGGCAGTGTCTGAGGACATTTTTGATTGTCACAACTGTCGGGTGCTACCAGCATCCAGCGCACAGAGGCCAGGAATGCTGCTAAACTTCCCACAATGCACAGGACACCTCCACCCCCTCCATCTTCTCGCTTCCCCAAATAGGATGATCTGGGCCCCAAATGTCAATTGTGCTGTTGAGATTCCCTGCTCTAAAGGGTAGCAGAAAAGATCAGCTGCAGCCAGAGAATTTTCCATTGACCTTCTAACTGTTGCCTGGGCTCCTGGAGGACATCCTCTGAACATGCTTGTTTCCTTGACCTAAACACTAGCCTCACCATGGTCCACAGTCCAGCAGCATCAGCATTACCAGGGAGCATGTGGGAAATACCGAATCTCAGGTCCCACCCAGACTCACAGAACGAGAATGTGCATTTCCACTAGAACGCTGGGGGCTTCTTCACACTTGAAACTTTCAGAAGCACCAGACAGACCTCTCTCACCTATCCTTAGGTCTGTTTGTCCTTCTACTCACTCAGTACTAATTATTTCCATTCTGCCCTCTGAATACACAGTACTCTAGTAAAAAGTAGCTCTCTTCTTGCTTCAGTCTTTCCTCAGAACATTCTCTCCAACCCAGACTTTAACCTTGGCTCACTGCAGAGAGCCCTGTTTCTCCCACAGCCTTCTGAGGTAGAGACAGCTCAACCCCCAAGCCCCTGTGCAGGACTCCATGGCTACTTCCTCTATCCTCATTCAAAAATTCCTTCTCTTCTGACCACATGGCCATGCCCAGACCACATGGCCGTTGGCTTCCAATTATTGTTGCAAGGTACCAGTTTTCAAGCCAGTTCTAGGTGCCTGGATCATGGCATTCGTATTTGCCCTCAATCCAACTGTGGAATTCTCCAGTGACTATGTGAATGACATCTTACACAAGAATTCCTGGTTCTTGAACCTTTTCTACAGCGGCGACAACCACCCACCCCTTCAGAACATTCATGTATTAATACAATAATTATGATGTCGTATCTGACTCTGTGCTAAAGATATTAAGAAGATTACCACAGTGCCCTTGTTCTCAATGAGCTTACAGTCTAGAAGAGGGAAGGGAGGGAGAAGTATTTTAGCACTAGAAGAAGCTTCAGGAATTACAAGCCAGAGAAAAGCTCAAAGAAGGTCATGGTCTACTTTTTGGCCATTTTTATTGGCTAACACTCCAACCCAGTAGTTCCCACATGCTGGTCTGAGAACCAGGGCCAATCCATGGAAATGAAGAAAAATAAAGACAACATAGTAAATGTATCATAATACTAGATTTCTAGGACTTATTCTGATATTATATTATTCTCACTTCGGGGCTGTTAAAACATCCTTTCCTTTTTCAAAAGATTGGAAAATTTATTTTAAAGTGTCCAGTGTCCTTACATTAAAATAAAGAGTTGACCCACATATGCTAGTACCCCATTAATTTTCTAAAACTCATCCTTGAAACCTGGAAGTGGCTTTCCAGGTCTACATGGGAGGGGCTTGCGTAGGCCAGGGACAGTCTGGTTGTAGCAAGGGTTGCCAAGACTTGCTTTGAAGCCACATTTGCCTGTCTCTTTACAAAACATGGGAAGTCATTAATTGTTCTTAATGAAAGATTCAATGTGCCAAGTCAAGTGGTTAAAAACTCTTGGGGGACCAGGCTCACATCTGTAATCCTGGTGTTTTGGGAAGCTGAGGCAGGAGGATCACAACACCAGGAGGTCAAGATCAGCCTGGGCAACAAGGTGAGACTGTTGACTTTACAAAGCATAATTTAAAAATTAAAAAAAAAAAAACAAACAGCTGGGTGTGGTACATGTGCCTGCAGTCCCAGCTACTCAGAGGCTGAGGGTGGAGAATCGCTTGAGAGAGCTGTGGCTAGGACTTGTAGTTGGGGCAGATGAAATGGTCTAAGGTTAGGACAGCAACAAAAACAACTTTGGCAGATTTTGCCTCCATTGGGAAGAGTGCTCCTGGTGGACACATTTTCAGTCTCAAAAAGGAAAATAATGTTGACTTTTAGCTCTTCAGCTCTCAGCAGCTGCCACAAAAGTACCATGTTTAAATCTCATGAGTGTAACTGAATATTTTCCCCTTTAGGGTCAATGGCTGTGTCTCAGGGATCACTTGTTTCTTAAATCTCAGGCTGCTACATTTTCTCAACTACCAGTTGTATTAGTCCGTTTTCATGCTGTTGATAAAGACATACCCAAGACTGAGCAATTTACAAAAGAAAGAGGTTTAATTGGACTTGCAGTTCCACACGGCTGGGGAAGCCTCACAATCATGGAGGAAGGCAAGGAGGAGCAAGTCACTTCTTACATGGATGGCGGCAGGCAAAAAATGAGAAGAGCGCTTGTGCAGGGGAATGTCTCTTTTTAAAACCATCAGATCTTGTGAGACTTATTCACTATCACGAGAACAGCATGGGAAAGACCTGTTCTCCATGATTCAGTACCTCCCACCAGGTCACTCCCACACACATGGGAGGTCAAGATGGGTGGGGACACAGCCAAACCATATCACCAGTTGACCTATATGGCTGGAAAAAGCAAGACTTCTCCCCCACCGTTGCCAGTTTTTTTTTTTTTTTTTTTTTTTTTGCTTCTAGTTCTAACACTTGGTCATTTATTTCTCTGGAACTCAGAATATATTTGATGCACATTATTGATGTTCTCCTTCCTTTTTACTTACCCTTCAATGTTTTCACAAAACAGGGACAATGTGCACAGACCAGAAGATTTTATGGTTTTTCTAATTTGTTTTTAAAAATTAGAGACAACTGGCTTACAGCAATTTTCCAGTTAACAACACACACACAACCCACAAGCCAAGAACAACAGAAGAGGAGAGACAGAGAGAACATAAAACATTACTTATGAGATCTTTCCCACTGCTTAGCATCAGATCTATAACGCATGCGAGGCTTAGCTGGAACAAATGATGAAAGCTGCTCCTCCTTTCAAGTGAGGATCATTTACATGGGCCCAGACCACTCCTGTTCTCATTTATTCAACTTCCAGCCCTCACTGACATTAACCAGGAACAGAGAACATCTGGCGTCAGGACCAACTCCCACTGTGCCCAGGGCTGTTGTCTCACTGTTGCAGAAAAGGCCAGAGGGCAAGGCTGCCTGGCTGAAGATGGGCCTCAGAGGTTCTAGGCTTTTTATGGAATTAGGCATGAGAAGCAGCTTTGCTTTTATACATCAAATGTTATCTTAACTCCGTAGAAAAATTTCACAAACTCCAAAACCTTCCTCTTGAAAAACAGGAGGAAGGTGGTTTTAACCCAGCCTGAATTCAAATCTGTAGATACTGAATTTTTTTTAACTCTCTTAAAACAATACTTTGGATTTTGAACATCTTGATTATATATACATATACATGTAGATGTGCATGTGTATATATGTATGGATATAAATACATCCATTCATACATCACATATGCACACACATGTACACACACATACACTCAGAAAGATTGGGACTCTGGCAGGAACCAGAATTCTGTCATATCCCAAACCTAGCAGAACAAGTTCAACTTTGGAAATGCATCATTGCCTTCACACCAGAATCACAAACACACGGGCGAGAGGTTGACATCCCAGGTCCTTGATTTCTCAGCTGACACATCAGAGTTTATACATTTTCTAAGAAGGGGAAGTTGTTTAAGTTCTTTAAAAAAAATTTTTTTTAAGACAGGGTCTCCCTTTGTCACTCAGGCTCACTGCAGCCTTGACCTTCCGGGTTCAAGCGATTCTCCTGCCTCAGCCCCCCAAGTAGTTGGGACCACAGACGCATGCCAACACATCTGGCTAATTACTGTATTTTTAGTAGAGACAGGGTTTCACCGCATTGGCCAGGCTGGTCTCCAACTCTTGAGCTCAAGTGATCCTCACACCTCAGCCTCCAAAAGTGCTAGGATTAGAGGCGTGAGCCACTGCGCCCAGCCCTAAGCTCTTTAAACTCAGCAATTTTCACACCACATCGATTACCCTGTCCCCTCCCTCAGTCCCATCCTCTGACCACTTCATCTTCTTCCACCTCCAAAACTCTCCTCGTCCTGTAAAAAAGCCCAGACAGCAGGAATGGATAATCTATAGGTTGTGAGGCTGCACGTGGTTATTTCTGGGTTTCATGTTCTGTTCTTGAAGTAAGCGTAAAGACAATAACATACTCTCCCTACTATGGTTAAAAGAATTCTCAGGATCTTCTGAAAAAAATAATAAAAACTTAAATAAATGTGACAATATAGAGACACTAGAGGGAGCTCTAAACGTCTAGTGATAGGAAAAATGCTGAAATTATGTATCCTAAAATTGAATAGAGAAGCTACTGCTTTGTGGGATAATGCGGTAAATTCTGGCTTTAGTGATCTCTGTGCCCATTCTTAATACTGATTCAGAGCAGAAGATAGTTAACAATATCAACATGTGTGCACACGGGGCAGGAGGTGGGGGAAGCAAATAAAACTGTCTTAAACATATGACTCTTTACCCAAAAAAGGAGGCCATTTATTCTTCAGAGGCTTCCACGGGGCCTCTGAAAAGTATACTCTGAAAATATTTTCTTGGAGAGTTCTTTTAAGTAGAAAGATTTAAGAGGCAGGAACATAACAAAGGAAGGATCGGACCAAAGTGAGCCTTGTTGGAACTGAGCCTGTTTTGTTTTCCCATTTTCCACTAAAAGGTGCTTTGTCTTTTGGGAGGAATCTGCCCTCTTCGTCCCACCTTTCCCTCCCAGAGCCCCCAGCAATGAGAGGGCGTCTGGCTCACCTCTGTCAGATCCAGAACCTGACTAAGCACAACATGTTCTGTCCTGATGGGACTCAAGAGATGCTGAGTGAGGGGGCATTTTGACACCTTTGGGGCCCCTGTCATGCTCAGCTTCCTGCTCAACTTTTAAAGTACAAGCTTACTGGAGCAGAGCAGGGCAGAGTCTGCCTGATCATCTTTCCTCTAATTAGGGTCCCTGGGTTGTATTCAAGCTGTCCCCATCCCCCACCACATGTGCACCATACGCGCATGCATGCGTGAACACACACATACACACACACACACTCCTAGTTGTTAGTTTTCTGGGTCATTTCCTGTGAAATGTCAGTGTTCCCTGTTTAATGGCCGGATCTCATCCTGGGAGTCTGACTGAGAGCAAGGGGCTGTCGGTACAGGCTGGGGAGAGGGTCCCACCCCCATCTCACACCAGATTTTGTATTGATAATAATCACATCTCCACTCACCTGTTTCTAGCCTGGGAAACTTTCTTCCTTCATTCAGCAATATTTATCGCGCACCTAAAACATTAATGCCACTGTGTGGGGCTTGGAAGATGTCCTGGTATTTGGGTAATTTCTCAGAAGCAAGACTTTCTCATTTGGGTCTCTGAATATCAAATGTGACCAGCCAACGAGTATGTACATTTCAGTGCCTCACATTCTCCTGGAGAACAGAGTTTGATACGAACATTAAGTGGATTTGCATCAGTGCTCCTCAGCACACACGACAGAATATATATCTGTTCTGGACTAATAAGTGTATCACAGGCACAAACAACTCTGTAGCCAACTTTTGATTAAAGACACAGTCTCTACCGTTAAGGAGCAGCACATCTATATCACACCAATAAAAGCCAAGAGTCCTAGCAGTCTGCTACAAACAACTACATAGTGAGAGTTAGGAACTATTCTGGATCCTGTATTTTCTCCTAAAGACCTTTATTTAAAATTTCCAACCTATCTCCTTCCCACTCCACTCAGTCTCATCTGACATTGCTTCCCCCAAGTCCACTGTGATGTCATGCACCTTGTGGATGGCAATGATCTGTACTATAATTCAAAATGGTCTCAGGGAGCTGGGAGCACAGAGAAAATACACCGGTGATGCAGGAAGCAATAAAACAATCTGTTTGAAAAGCATAGGTTTCATAAAAGGTTAGTGCTGGAATGGAAGTGATCTCAGAGATGAACTCTTGCAAGCACTCTGGTGGCCAAAGCATCCAAATTCCTGGTTGCTGTGGTTGGCTGGGGGAGTCTACAACCCCAACTCCTGCCTTCAACTCTTATTGTAGACTACTTGCAGCTCATCCTGTCCTTGGACTTGGCTAATATTTATGCATACCATGTGCAAAGTACTGTTAATGTCCTTTACACTCATGAAATCAGCGCTCAGATGAAGACATTAAATTTACTAGAGGTGAAAGAAAAGTCGGGAAATGGGAAGAGGTGCTGGAAGTGGGGCTGGGAAGGAAGGCCGCACTTCAGTGCTCTTGGTAGGGTTAACTCGGTTCCCTACTGCTTCATGAAATGCCAGGGTATGAACTGTAGCATGTGAAGGACCTTTTACTGCACAATGTTCACTCTTGGAAAGACAATGCTAGAAATCTGTGTTTGAGCTATTTCTCTCGCTTTTAATGCAGATTCAGCTGATTGTTCAATGTGAGGCCCTAAAACAACCCTGTCTCTTCACAGCCTTGTCTTCTTTTCCCTTTCTTTTTTCTCCCTATGACTTTCTTTCATTAAATTAAAACGAGAGACTAAAAAAGTGGAACATTTGAAGGAATGATGAGGTCAACAGCATTCTCAGATTCCTTTCTCTCTAAATTAATCACACCAAGGAGAACCCAAGTTAAATAATTTTTCAAGAATCTAAATACAAGTTTAAATAAAGCTTTATTTGGTTTTACTAACAGCCAACCAATAATTGAGTCACCTCTATTTTTAAAATAATGTCAAGATCAGGTAGCTCAAACCTAACGGATAATGGGCATTCATAACTTTTGAGGGCATACTAGACACCCTATTTCCTTAATGTAAAAAGTAAAGTAGAGGTTCCTCTTCAAAGATTTTCCTCACCATCTAATTAGGAATTAATAGTACTTTCCCTTAGAAGCAAAATTTATTCAAAGACCTGTGCTAACATTCTTAAATATCTGCTAGCCATAAAAAAGAAATCAATGTACTTTATGTTCTTAGCTCCCACAATTTAGCCTAAATATTTGCCCTAGCACGCTTATACTGGTCCAAGCAAGCATTAGGTGATAGCCTGTTCCTCTTCCTTATTTGAAGGTTTTTTACCTTTCGCAGCATTCCACAAGTTAGTTCCTCCTTCCTTTGTTCTCTTCTGCCTTTGCAACTTTTAAAAAGTTCTAAGTTACTAGCCAATCGGGACAAATACAGAATGCGAGGTCCTGTTCCAGCCAACGGAAACCAGGCACAGCAGTAGGGTGGACGCATCAGGTTATAAATGACTCTGTCTCCTTTGTTCGGTGTACTCTGGTGGCAAAACTGCTGGCGAGTGTACCCTTTCTGCAGAAAGTAAAAATGGCCTTGCTGAGGAAATTAAATTTATGTTCAAGTGCTATTTCTTCACGGCACCGAGGAACAAGCATTTCTAACACTTAATGTGTGTACTATGGAATCAGATTTGTAAAAGTTCATAGCGGAAGGAGACTAGCCATCATCTATGAGGAAGTTATGGCTCAGAGAGATAATGGGGCATGCCTGAGATCACAGAGGAAGTAGGAATGATGACTGTTAACTTGGCTTCATTTTAAAAGATCGTGTTGTGATCACTACCCTTATCTTAAAGCCTTAACTTTATGTTAATGAAACAAATACATTATTACATTTTTAAAATGTTCTCCTCTAAGGATATGCCTTTATCATTCAAAATAATATGGTCAGAATGAATGGGAAGGATACTGCTGTGTCCACCAATGCCTAAGTGGACATTTAAATGGCAGAATCTCTTCTTCCAATGGCACATTGAAATCACTGAGAGATGACCTTCTCATAGTAAGGCTGTCCTAAGGAATATGTTGACACATGCTCCTCAAAAGTATCTGTATCAACTTTTGGATGCCGAAACTGGTTTTACTCACAATGTCTGGCTTGCCTATATAGCATATGAATTCAATTAGATATTAAAAGGTACTTATTAAAAACCATACTTTAGTTGGTGAAGCTGAAATGCAGAGAGGGGACTAAAATCCCCAAGGGCACAGTTGTGGAGTTAGGCTAGAAAGCTGTGCTGTGAAATCCAAGGCCAGTAGCTTTTCATCATTAGACCACGTAGCTAGAAGCTCCACTGGAGGGTCTGAGCTGCAGGTACACGGTTAACCCAGGCACATCAGGTCTCATCTGGGCATGTCTAGATATGTCTGGGTGGCCTGTGAAGTGGATGGATGTTCTGTTCGTATGGAGGCCTGTTTGATGAGCCTCCTGGAAGAAAGAGAAACAGGCAGTGACAGGACACCTGCCAGGGATAATGGTGCCACATGGTATCTGAAGTTCGGTAATTCTTCAACCTTCTTAGCAGTTTGCTGTGTGAGGAAGGAACTGACCCACAGTGGTTGGGTTAAAGCGCATCTGCTTGGCATGTGGGATTGGGGGCATGGGGGTGGCAATAATAGGGGATGTAACATTGGGAATATCTACCAACCCAGCCCCTTGGGGAGGGGTGCAGGAAGAGACAGTGGGGCCATAAAGAACATGAGGCCACCATGTTTTGTGGTCTCAGAAGAGAAATTTCACCACTCAGGAATAGAGAGGAAACATATGCCTACTGCACTTGGCAACAAAATAAAAGAAGGACCGATCATCAACCCTCGTGACGTCACAGGGCAGAAACGGGAGTTGATAATAACATTTGAGAAGGGGGTCTGGGGCCTTGTGAAATCTCAGTTACTTCGCGTCTCCTTTAAATAAACTATATTTTAAATACTGGCCTCATCAAAGCCTGCTTTCACACTGATTTCTCCCATTTCTATATCCACTCCATTATTAAATATGTTAAAGAATTACTGTCTTAAATACTTTCCTTCATCAAGTGGGAACCCTGGAAGAAGATGAGAATGAGGAACATGATGATGATGATAAAAAAAAAAAAAAAGTTAACAATAACTTGGGCCTATCATCCGACAGGCACTAAGTGTATATCATGTATTTTATCACTTCATTTTCATGATAACATTTCCTGGTTTTAATGATAAGGAAAGTAGGGATAATGTGGTTAAATAACGTATGCAAACTGAAAAACATTTGACATTTATTTTCTCACAACTAATAAGTAGCTGAAGTAGAACTTGAACCCAAGTGTATTTAATTCCAATTACAAATAAAAAACGAAACTGTTTTTAGAGTTGAGGTCTCTGTCACCCAGGCTGGAGTGTAGTGGCGTGTTCTTAGTTCTCTGAAGCCTCAACCTCCTAGGTTCAAGTGATCCTCCTGTCTCAGCCTGCTGAGCAGCTGAGACTACATGGATGAGTCATCATGCTTCACTTAATTCCAAAATTTAATTCTTACCTCGGCAACCAACAGGGTGTTTGGCACACAGTAGGTGCTTCACAAAAACTGGTGATCGAACAAATCAAAACAATACATGGGTTCTAAGGTTTAGTCAATCAAATGATGCAATAAGCCTCATTCTTTGTCTAAATTGGTTAAGTATACCTCAGTCATTTAACCTAATAGAAACAGTCATTATAATCAAATAATGTCACAGGATCGATATTTCCTGCTAAAGAATAAATGACTTGGACTTGCTTTGACATTTATGTTCTAAAACTTACTCAGTTTTGCCAAGACATTTATACATCAGCAGGAGATGGTTACCCCGAGAAGCTGCTCCATTCCACACAATTGCCTTAGTGTCTGTCCTCTTTATGAAAGGCACAATAACAAGAGGAAATTAAAAACAAACCAACAAGCAAACAAACCATGGTAACTGTAGTTGTTATGAGCACCGACTTTTAAAGTCTAATTAAGAGTTTGACTTGCTGGCCAGGCGCGGTGGCTCATGCCTCTAATCAAAGCACTTTGGGAGGCAGAGGCAGGTGGATCACTTGAAGTCAGGAGTTCGAGACCAGCCTGGCCAATATGGTGAAACCCTGTCTCTACTAAAAACACAAAAAGTAGCTGGGCATGGTGGTTCATGCCTGTAGTCTCAGCTACTCGGGAGGCTGAGGCAGGGGAATAGCTTGAACCTGGGAGGCAGAGGCTGCAGTGAGCCGAGATCGTGCCACTGCACTCTAGCCTGGGCAACAGAGTGAGACTCGGTCTCAAAAAAAAAAAAAAAAAAAAAAAGAATTCGACTTGCTGTTTATGCAATTTTAAAAGCTGGCTTTTGTAGGTCTAAGATTGTTGTAAGACAATTTTAAAAGCTTCCAGAAATGCAGAATCTGGGCTCTTCTTTGCCCCACCACCCCATTGCCTCACATGTCTTGGTTTATGGTTTTTAAACAGCGAGTTCTAGAGAAGTTCCACAAAACTGTGCTCCACCTGCTGGCCTTCTGGGGAAGCTGCGTCGGGGCTGATGATGCCGGATGCGGGTTGAGTGAAAACAAGGAACAGATTTGAGTTTGTCCAAAGCATGCTTGGTACTTGAAAATTAACCCTTCAAGACTGGGCATGTGTCCAGTGATGCTCTGTGGCTGGCAAAGATGAGCATCAAATCACCAGACGTGCATGGAGAGCGTGAGCTGAACGACCGCCGTGTAGGCTTGAAAGAGGATGAAGCAGAGGGTGGCACAGGAGCCCTACCTGGGTGCTGGTACGGCCTTGGTATCTTGGTTACTATGACCCCGTGCGAATCACAGCATCTAGCGGCCCTCCTTCCCCCTTACTATGACTTCCAATTTTGAAATACTGTGACTCTGCTGTGTACTTAATTGACATCTCTTTCTGAAGGAATTTACGATCCAGTTGATGATATAAGATCCACTATCATAAGCCAATCAGAGAACCAAACAAGTGCTGAAGAGACCTCTATGGAGGAAGAGGACCTGAAACAACCAGTGAAGAATAAATCGGATTTACAAAGGTGAGGAGTAGGGAGTACATTTCTTTCCTAATGTTTGCACTGGGATTTCTGACGAATACCTCAAAGGCTATGTTGGACTTTTTCTGATGTAGCGATATTTTGGAGATTATGATTCAACCAGTGGTTTGTCTAAACCTGTTTGAGGATGCTTTCTAACATATCATTCCCTTCCCTACATAAAGGTAATATGCAAAAAATCCAAAAGGGTGCAATCATTTGTTTCACTAGAGTCTTCTTTATGTTCTAAAGTCTTAATTATGCATTTCTTTCAAATTGTGAACCTCCAATGAACTACAAGCATGTCAGAATTACATCTATTCAGGTCATATACAACATCCGTGGAACAAGGTGAATTTGAAGTTAAGTCTCCTCTTAGTGTAGCAGTACGTCTTTTGAATGAGAACGGCCAGTGGTAAAGATGGAAAATAGGTGGGTGGCCAGGCACAGTGGCTCACGCCTGTAATCCCAGCTCTTTGGGAGGCCAATGCAGGCAGATCACTTGAGGCCAGGAGTTTGAGACCAGCGTGGCCAACATGCTGAAACCCCGTCTCTACTAAAAATACAAAAATTAGCCAGGCGTGGTAGCACAGGCCTGTAGTTTCAGCTACTTGAGAGGCTGAGGCAGGAGAATCACTTGAACCCGGGAGGTGGAGGTTGCAGTGAGCTGAGATCGCACCATTGCACTCTAGCCTGGGTGACAGAATGAGACTCTGTGTCCAAAAAAACAAACAAACAAAAAGATGTAAAATAATGGAAAACAAAAGCCTAAAAGATCCTTGCTGAAATCAGCTATTAGTCTGTTCTCTTTAGGAAAATGATACATTACGCATAGTCAATAATAATAACATAACTAATTTTATGTCTTATTGACTCTACGGTACGGCTATCTCTATTTACTACTACCACATATGACTTTAATATTGATATTGAATTAAAGTCAGTGCAACATCTGTAGTATATTAGTAAATATGCAAAAACGGGAAATTTGAAGCCCTATTTATAGGCGATACTCAGAGAAGGCCCAGGTTTGGTTGGTGCCAACTGGAAAAAGTTTATATCTGATTATATTAATAGCAATATTGATCTGGCATTTTGCCCTGGCATAGTTTTTTACCTTCTCGAAGGTTAAAAAAAAAATCTCCCTGGCTGCATCAGGATTTAGACACTGGGGAGAAAGAAAGGATAAAGAGAGAACTAGAGCAAAGATGTGGATCATTGATGAGGTTCAAGGATAATTAAACTCCTGCCCATAGCTGGCCTGGGGGAGAAATGAATGTCACCGTAGTATGGATGCTGCTGGCTCACACTGTGAAGAGAAAAGACCTTGCTTCCAGTCAATCACAGCCCTGTTGAGATATACTTTCATGCCTAATTCCTTCACCCTCTGAAGTCCAACATTATTTAACTGATAAGATATGCCACATATCATTTTGTCCTTTGTGTTTAAGTTGTTCTTACTAATATATATGTCTTATCTCCCTTAGTAGATTGTCAGCTTCTCGAGGTTATCTTGAATGTTTTAACTTAGTTCTCTCTCTCTCGCACTATCTTGCTTAGGGAAGACACCCAATAAATATTAGTTGAAGACATGACCAAGTGCATCAAGTACTGTATAGGCTTGCTAAATAAGGGCAGTAAAAATGCTGTTGGATCTTGTAGACAAATTCTGAGGATGTAACATTGGATGAAATTAATATAAATGTTGATGAACTGAATTGTGAACTATAGAATATGAATCCTGTCAATAGGAGAAAACTTTTTAAAAGCCTTCTTTGTTGTGCATGTTTTTAGGGATTCAGTCCAGTCAGGGTTTTGAAAATGAAACATTGATTGTTTGTAGAAGTGATGCTTAATTTGGGGGAAACTCAAAGTAAGAAATTTAGTTTGAAATAAATCAGGTCTTAACAGTGAGAGGCTATTAAGATTAATAGACTGTCTTGGGCAGCCTCCTGCATGTCCCTTCTCTTCTAAAGGGTTACTACTAGACTGCATCCTTTTCTGCCTTATCTCAGAGGCTCATTAAAGCATGTAACCAGACTGCTCAGATTTGTACTATACTAATTTTCCCCTTCCAAAAGAAACCAAACAACAAAATAAAACTCCACCAAGTGGCTGAACTAACTTCAAATATTCATACAATTCTATCCATGGCAATAGTGTCAGTTTTTCAGAAATTTCATTGCCAGGCTCCCCCACTTCAATGGACAATAGAAGAAAATGTGCCTCAATGTCACAAACTTCAATGCCGCTCAAGGAACTAATTAAATCTCCTAGGACGCCCTCACCCACACCCTAAGAAATTTGAAGGGTACGCAAAATCCAAACTCAATTCAACACCATTAAAATAAAAGGCCTTTACATATAAAGCTTAATCTTGACTTTCTTTGTCCTTTTCTCCCCACAAAATAGTAGATTTCCAAATTCCCCAAAGGTCATGAGTTTGGCAATGGAACAATGGCATCCCCAGAGTGACTGCCTTGGGGAGAGAGTTTACTCCTCTCTTGGCCATGCCGTGGGGGCTGTTGTCTCTCTTGGGAGCTGCAAGCATCATCAAAGTGGATGAGGGCTGGCCACAGCAACAAGTCTGGTCTCTGTGGAGGGGGTAGAACACCAGGTACCTGTAACCCAGGTATTGAGAGGCACCACTTTCTAGTGGAAAGTGGGTGTCGTTCCACTAGAGGAAAACTAGTCCTCTAGTTTTCTAGTATTAGGGTGATGAGGTCTCTGTCTATTCACAAGAAGAAAAAGAGTCATCCTCAACCATTCCCAAACTATGTTAGAAATGAAGAAAGGGGAAGGGAAGGAAGCACTTGCTGAGCACTTCGTTTAAATGTGCCAGTCATTATGCTGCATATTTTATATTTAATCCTCACACAACCCTACAAAGTAGAAATGATGACTCTATTTAAAGACAAACTGAAACTCAAAAGAACTTCCTCGAAATGATACAGTTAGCACATTATGGATGCGGAATTCAAACCCAGGTCTGTCTAGTTCTGAAATCCATGTTCTTCCCATATACCATGCTGCCTCTCAAAAGGAAACACTGTTTTTTTTTTTTTTTTCTTTTTAAGGTACAAATATAGTTTGACCATTTGGAAGAAGATGTGGCTCGGAATCCATTCCTTTTGTTATAGGCTTGTGCTATAAACATCCATCTTACTCTTAGTTTGACCTTTGTGCCGTGGGCTCATGTCTGTAATACAGGAACCCAATCATTTCTGAAAGTCTATCTGACAGTGATATTGTATGCAGCAAATGTTTAATGAATGAATGAGTGAATGTGAATCAATGGCTGGGGGAATACATAAATAAATGAATGAATGAAAGTGAAACTGACGAGCCCATACTGGGACTGACTTGGCAATGTGGGCCTCATGAAAGCAGTGCATGTTAATCACTATTTTTTTTGAGCTTTGTGACATGTTGTTTTGGTGTTTGGAGAAAAAGTCTGTGTGGTGGTGGTCTGGGCTTTTTCACTGACGCAATGGCCCACCTGATATAATGCTGATTTCCATCAGCCACTAAACTTAGCCTGAAGACAAAATTTCCTTTGGAAGGATTCAGCTTAGGGGAACAGATAATAAGGAGGTGGTTATTTGGGGAAACAAGAGTTACTTTACATTCCTATAACATATTTCTAAAAATGAAACACATTCTCAAAGTCAGAAAGTAAGGAAAATCAAACATTGCTCTACTTTGGGTTTTGAAAATGAAACATTGATTGTTTGTAGAAGTGATGCTTAATTTGGGGGATAAGAAGCGAACTTCTTTCTATAGCCTCAAGGAGCTAATTAAAATGTGACAAGGCAGTGATTATATACTTAGAGGTATCGATAGGCCCTTAGTTTTCCACAGCACAGATAATCTCATGCCAGCTCTCACTTATGTTAAGTGTTAGACACTTGCTACAGGAATGGATTTCTGCTCTTCCGTATCTCTCACTGTTCAGGGACCCTGGTCAGTTCCTCAGCATATTGTACCCTAAATGAGATGATGAGACAGCATCGAGCCAACTGAACTAACAGAGAGTGAGGTAGTAATGCTTATGGGTCACTGTTAAAACCCATCCAACCCATTTTGGTATGATTCTTGCAGTTACTAAGGCCTGGCCTTCATTCTCTCTCCGCTCAGAATTCACTTTAAGCTATTATAAGAAAGCTAAAGATAAAACAGCTTCTGCATAATGAAACACTAATCCCCAGAGTGTGACGCCCACGACACAAATGAATGCTAGACAGAAGATAACCAAATGTCTAGACTTATTCAAAACCGCTTCTCATAGTTCAAACTTGTACTCACTGCTTCATCAGCTTATGAACCATAAACTGATTTAAAAACACACATGCAAAACTGAACAACAACAAAAAAAACGATAAGCCCAGTAGAGCCTCTTCAGTCAGGCCTTTTTATTTGAGTTTATCTACCCAAACACAGTAATGCCTCCTTAAGCAGACACCAGCTTACTGAAAATATATACAATTTGTAGCATCTGAAAGAGAATATGGACTTTGTCCTTCAATCTATTGGTGGACTGGAATGTTTCCAGTGTAGTCAATTTTTCTGCCTCTTTAAAATTAAATTAATAAAAGTGTACAATTTAAGGATCTGTAGATTTGTGTTCAGCACAACAGATGAAAAGTAGGGCTACTGGATTCTAGAACAAAATGCCACTTATAATTAGCTGAGTATATATGACATCTCAGGCATTGTACCAGGGGCCCAGAAAATTACCTCATTTCATTTTTATAATAATTCAGAAGCACCCACTTTCCTAGCTAGGATACCTACCAACTGTGTCCTTAGGCAAATTATCTTCTATCTTGGTTTGTACAACAGAAGAAATAATTTTAAAATATATGGAATACAATAAAATTAAAATATGGCCAATTAATATTAGGCAGTGAAACAAGAAGTGGTTTTTTTGTTTGTTTGTTTTTGGTTTTTGGTTTTTTTGAGACAGTGTCTCACTCTGTCACCCAAACTGGAGTGCAATACTGTGATCTTGGCTCACTGCAACCTCTGCCTCCTGGGTTCAAGAGATTCTCCTGCCTCAACTTCCCAAGTAGCTGGAACTACGGCACCTGCCACCACGCCTGGCTAATTTTTTGTATTTTTAGTAGAGACGGGGTTTGGCCATGTTGGCCAGAATGGTCTTGAACTCCTGACCTCAGGTGCTTCACCTATCTCGGCCTCCCAAAGTGCTGCGATTATAGGCATAAGCCACTGCGCCCGGCCCAAGTGGTTATTATTTCAACACAGAAGTCCTTGTTTACCCGAAGCAGGTGGGAAATAGGGCTTCGTATAAAACCAGAGCAGAAGTAACAGAGAAAAGTATCTGTGAGTGAGTCCTGCCTGGTTCTCACTAGTCCAGCCTTGGGAAAAGGCTTGCACTAGTCCAGCCTTGGGAAGAGCTGGGACACCACAGGTAAGCACCTTCATTTACCCTTTGCCTGTTTGGCAAAGACAAAGTAAACTAAGTGCCACTTTTATTAATGGGAAATCATCTTACTTATAGCAAAAACAAATGCTCAAACCTCATTTGTTCTACGGTTATCCAGATCCTTCATGCTGTAGGTAGGGAACAGAATGAGGCTCTGAGAGTTCCCTCCTCCGCGTCTCTGCTGGGAGCAAAAATAATCTCAAAACAGGAAAAAGAAGGAGGGGAAATTTTTAATCGGTTTTTTCCCTCCCTTCAAAATGAGTGGGGAGAATTATATACGGGCAGCTACATATGAGCCAGTACATATAAGTCAATAATGCAAAGAGGATCATCAGGAAAGTGTTTAATTTTTTCACAAGAAGTACCAAGCTTTCAAAAAAAAAAAAACCCAGACTTTCTTCATCATCCATTTTGCAGTCAGTGTGCTGATAACAAATGGTCATTATCTAGTTTCTGGAAAGTAGTGTCTATGAACTGGAAAAGAAAAATTGGTCAATAATTGATATGGCTGTGTGTACTTGAAGTAATACAACTTATTTTCTTAGAAGGGTCTCTCAATATAGATTAAATTAATGTAAAATAACTTTCTCCTAAAAAATGTAAATTAGAGAGTTTTTTTTTTTTTTTTTTTGAGACGGAGTTTCACTCACTCGCCCAGGCTGGAGTGCAGTGGCGCGATCTCGGTTCACTACAAGCTCCGCCTCCTGGGTTCACACCATTCTCCTGCCTCAGCCTCCCAAGTAGCTGGGACTACAGGCGCCCACTGCCACGCCCAGCTAATTTTTTTTGCATTTTTAGTAGAGACGGGGTTTCACTGTGTTAGCCAGGATGGTCTCGATCTCCTGACCTCGTGATCCACCCTCCTCGGCCTCCCAAAGTGCTGGGATTACAGGCGTGAGTCACTGCGCCCGGCCATTGGAGAGATTTTATTGGCTCAATAATTAATACTACATCACACATCTACTTTCCTCTGTGCCTTCTATCCCTGTGGCCTTTTACAGACAAAGCTTTTGCTATAACCATGGAGCACACAACAGCACAAACTATAAAATATAAGAAAGTATAACACCTGCCTTACAGGGATGTTGTGAGGACCTAATCAGACAATGCATGAAAAGTACTCAGTACAGTGCCTGGCCCAGATTAAGTATTCATAAATGTCAACTATAATTATTATTCCTTTTATATAAATTTTTATTTCATAGGGAGATGGTTCCTAAAGAAATTTCCTACTCATCTTGCTTGTACACCCCAAACGTTTAAAATAATTTCACTGTATCCAATACCTCTGACTCCTCTTAATCCCATCACATTTTTACTGCTTAGTTCATGGTTCCTATCTCTTTCTCACTGTGTTACAGCCGAGCTGGTACACGCTGGAATTCCTCTAGTAGGCCTTTAGTTTCCATAAAGCAGAAACCCTGTACCATGTACCATTGCATACTCAGTAGAATGTGGTTTATATCTTGCATGGTGTAGGCTTTTAATAAGTATTTATTGAATGGATACATGAAGATATGAGTGAATAATGGAATAAATCCTGGGGCCCAACAGGCACCTAACCCTACAATATTTCTAATCTTTTGTCAACTTCCCCTAAGATATTATTTTATTTATTTATCGTTTAGAGATGAGGTCTTGCTCTGTTGCCCAGGCTGGAGTGTAGTGGTGCAATCATAGATCACTGCAGCCTTGAACTGCTGGGCTCAAGTGATTCTCCCACCTCAGTTTCCCCAGTAGCTGGGACTACAGGTGTGTGCCACCATGCTAACTACTTAAAAAAAATGTTTTTTTGAGACAGAGTCTCACTATGTCACCCAGGCTGGTCTTTAACTTCTGACCTTAGGCAATCCTCCTGCCTAAGCCTCCCAAGTCACTGGGATTACAGGCACAAGCCACCACACTAAGCCCAATCAATAATAATTTCCAACCCATGGCTTTTAATGGAAAGCAGAATAAGAAAGTCTTTCTTGATGTCTACTTCAACAAGTAGAGAGAGGGAGTTACAACTTTCTTTCTTTTTTTCAGACGGAGTCTCTCACTCTGTTGCCCAGGATGGAGTGCAGTGGCACGATCTCAGCTCACTGCAAGCTCTGCCTCCCAGGTTCAAGTGATTCTCCTGCCTCAGCCTCCCAAGTAGGTGGGACTACAGGCGCATGCCGCCATACCTGGCTAATTTTGTGTAATTTTAGTACAGATGGGGTTTCGCCATGTTAGCCAGGATGGTCTCCATCTCCCGACCTCCTGATGGGCCTGCCTCGGCCTCCCAAAGTGCTGGGACTACAGGCGTGAGCCACCACGCCTGGCCACAACTTTTTTTTTTAATGGTCTACTCTGTTTCTCAGCTTATGAACACTGTATCTCACTCTCAGACAACTGATGACATTCATGCTTGAAGAAGAAATCCATGACCAGGTACCAAAGAAGGCTAATTATAAAGGCAGTTTTCTGCCTGCCACTACCCTAGTTCATCCTTAAAGATTTGGTTCAAAAGTCAGCTTCTCAAAAGCCCTACATACTATTCCACCCTGAACCTCAGAGCTCTTGAGGTTAAAAACTACGTGAAGGAATGGATGAGTAAATGAATGAATGAAGGGAAGGCGTGTTGTTTGAGACAGGGTGATTAATGGGAGCATGGTCCCAACACTCTGGTGTAGCAAAAGATTGAGAAGTGAACACTGCTGTAGAGCTACAAAAAGATATTCGGCACATAATAGGTGCTTAAAATGTTCATTAAATGAAAGAATTAATGCATAACCCTTCTTACTGAATGTTTGTGTCTAGAAGATGCACTGCCTCAAACTATTCCCATTATAAAAGTAAATATTGTTCCTGTGTACCATTAGTCCCTTCCTCTAGACTACTAATCCCTGGCTCCTGGCAAAAACTCCTTGCATTTGTACAGAAATGGAATCGTTTTTTGGCCATATTAAGTGATACTTTTTTCCTTAAGCACATCAACTCCCTCTGCGGCTTTCAGGAATGCTTAGCCTTTAGAATAAAGTAAAAAGTACAGAAATCCACTGGAATACATGGCCTGGCATATGTCAAATCAAAGAAGAAATAGAGAAGCAGGGAGCATTCATGAGATCTGAACAGTGTGACCATGCAATACTCCCAACACTAATAATTGTAGGTGTTAATGGTAAGAATTTGTTATAAATGATACAACATATTTTTATTTGTTCCTTAGCTTTCAAGCATTCGCTTGATGTCATGGTCTGAAATTTGGCCAAGGTGTTCCTATTTTCAGGCCTTGATATGCCCACAGATGCTTCCCTGGTTATCCTTCATTGAACCAACTCCTCCACTTACTAGCTGTGTGACTTTGTACAAGTAAGGTAACCACCCACCCTAAGCCCCAATTTCCTTTTCTGTTGAAGAAGGGTAATAATGGTACATATGTCTTACAACTGTCATGAGCTTTTTGTATTGTTTTCTTCTTTGAGATGGATTCTTGCTATGTTGCCCAGGCTAGTCTCAAACTCTGGGGCTCAAGGGATCCTCCTGCCTCAGTCACCTGAGTAGCTGGGAGTACAGGTGCGTGACACTGCGCAGGGCTTCCCATGAGCTTTTGATGAGCTGCTGCATGTAAATATTTTAGCACAGTGCTTGGCACATAATACATGTTCAATAAATGTTATCTATTCCAATCATTATTGTAATTAATAGCCAATCCTATTCTTATGATAGTTCTATCACTATCTACTCATTTGCCTGGTAATCATAGTCTTTGTATTTTATAAATATATACACTAATATATTTTATAAATCTTTTTATAATATTTCAAATAATTTTAAAATGCCCAAATGGCTGTTTTCTTGTGATACACCCATGAAGTGCTTTCCACGGTGGGTATGGCAGTGTGCAAAGGAAAAGGCCTGGCCCTGGGCAGTGCTATTTTCAGAGTGTGTGAGGGCCAGGCAGCACCACATCTCATATTTCCCCTTGAAGAAATCAGCCAACGTAACAAGCAAAGGTGCCGGGGAGGCCTTGAGGGTACCAGTGTACAGGGGACACTGCTACATGTGCATGCTGAGTGGCTGCCCGGGTCTGCCTTTGTGCACTAGGAGAATGTGTGGTGAGGTTGGAGGGGACAGAGCTGGCAATGTGTGAGAAGGACTCTCAGGGCTGCTGCCATCATTTGGCAGAGTCCATCCTTCTAGTCCAACCCAATCTCGCTCTCCGGGAGGGGACGGATGAGGACTGCTCATCCTATTATCTACAGGGTTTTTAAAGAGTGGATCCTCATTCTCTGGCCTGGGTAGCCATGATCCGAGGCCATTTTGCTCTGGTGCACAGATACAAAGACTGGGGATGGGGAGGACAGTAATCTTTCATACAAGGACACATACACCACCACATTGGTGCCTTGGAGAATACAGCCAACGAATACTCTGCTGCAGCATAAGTGATCGAAAGTCACACGCTAATGCAAATTATGTAAATCCTCGCTAAATGACATGAATAGAATGGAGATCACCACAGCACCACTGTTCTCCATAATGTGAGCTGCAGGGTTCTATGCTGTATTTTACTTCCCTGGTAAGGAGGCAGCTAGAGAGACGGTGCGATGACTTTCACTGTCTCTGGGGACTTTCAAACAAATTAGCGACCTTGTGAACAGTCCCAGGATGCCAGCTTCCTAAATAAACATTAAAATGCATTTACTGTCTGTATCACTTAAGAGGTTGAGAATGGAGGGGGGAGCATAACTGCAAACATTTGCGGGTTTTAATTTAACAATAGCTTAGCTATTAGACAATATAGAGTATTAGAAAGACTGTCTTAGAAGACTGAAGAAGTGAAGCTGGTGTTCTGAGTATGTCTATACAGCCTGCATAGAGGCAGATGTATATAAATGATCACGTTACTCTGCCTAAAATGGATAAAACTTGGAATAAAACAATCCACATTTAGTAGTACCCTGAAGCTGACTCTAATTTGTATTCACTGTGACAAGTCCTTACTCTCAAACTTGAATTATTAGAAAGTGAGAAAACAGACATTACTTTTGGGAAGCTGGGAGATGGCTTTATATTCTAAGTTGCCACCAGATAGAATGGCCCGTAACAATGACTTGGAAGGCTATTACCTTATAACCGGAACCTACAAAATCTAACAGTTACAGATTCTCTCTCTCTCTCACGCTGTCTCTCTCTCTCATGTGATTTTAATTAAAGATTTAAACTGCTAAGAGACAAAACTGAAAACATGTACGTAATCCAATTTTGCATAATGCCTCTGCAGTTTCGTAGTTGATTTTCCCCATCTGACCCTGACTTACATATGATATACACATATTTACTGGTTTACGGTAGGAAAACTGCTCTGGCTGGGTACTGGCACTCGCCTTTGCGATTCAGGCATGAAACCATGAGGTACCCGGCTGGAATTCAGAAGAAGTACATTAGGACAGAGGGGCAGCTTTGTATTTATTTATTAGGTTCTTCCAACTTAAGTTGCCACGGTAGCGTGAACTTTTTAAAAACAGTTGCTTCTGGCCTTCCTGTTTTAGGCTTTTATCTAATAGAGTGTGAGAAGACATGAGTTCACATTCAGCTAAGGGTGAGATTATTCAAACTGAAACCAACCCCACATATCAAACCGTGGTGTCATTTTCGTCACTTTAACAGTAGAAAGGACACAGGAAAAAAAAGAATGAAATCATTTACTGAACTAACAGTTACATTTGTCCCCTCCTGCCTTGGATAAATAATGACTAATTTTTAAATAACGGATTGGTATGGCTCTGAGATTAGGAGATAGACAGTATGGAAAGGTGCTCAGACCTTTTAGGTTTGGTGCTTTCCTGTTTCTCTGAGTGGGCATTTTTCAAAACTATTTTGAATGTAAAAGGCTGTAGAGTTCAACACTGGGCTTCCTCCTACTTTACGAGGTTATACACAGGTTCAAGGGTGAGGGTAAAGACAAGCAGGTGCAGAGTTTCACACGAGTGGGTGGTAGGGGGCGTGAGTATGCACACATACATATTTGTGGGAGATGAGTGTGCATGCAAATAGGTGTGCAGAAGTGAGTGCACACAAATGCATGTGTGTGGGTGAGTGTGCATACAAGTACATGTGCAGGGGGTGTACATCCATACACATGTGCAGGCGTGAGTGTGCACACAGTGTGCAGGGGCCGTGACTGTGCATGCATATGTACACTGCAGGGGCAATATGGAAAAAACATGGAATACAATGCAGTTTAGCCATGATTGGCAGCCAAGATTGACCTTCAAGCCCATTTCATGGTCACTGCATATGCATTTTTTATTATATGCCAATCCCAGGACCTGGTGCAAAGCCAGTAAGAAGTAAGACCTTCATCTTCTGAAGTATATAAGGGTTTTTTTTTTTTTTTTTTTTGGTCTCTGTGCTAAGAAGAATGGCCATATCATATTCCTCTTCATTCCAAGTTGGAGCAGAACAGCCTTAGGTTGCTGCCAACTGTTATCCTTCGAGAGGGCCACACATTTTGAGGTTTCAGAGATGGTGAGGTAGATTCTACCTTGAGAAATATCAGACACTCAAGTACTCTGGCGATACACTGAGCAAATGTTTCTGCCAGCAGAAAGATACAGGTGGGTTCACGGTGGCGCAGGTGAGGGAAAGGAAGCTGTGAACAGTAAGCGCACTTTCTATTCTCCAGCCATCCCAGTACCACAATAGTTCCCGTTCTTTCTCCTCTTCTGTAATTTCTAAGACCTTTGCCTTAAGTGAATGGATCCTCTGCAGACAACCATAACTGCATCTATTTACGTCCCTGCTCTTTGACTTGAAAAGTTCGCCCTTTCTCGGAGAGAGACTTGGAAAAGAGAGGCGTGAAGGGTGTCAAGCCCTGGCAATTCTGCCTCAGTGAATCCAATTTCTGCCTCCACAGTGAAATCTCCCTAGCTAGTTGAGAGGCAGCAGTATTAATTGTTCCTGCCTAAGAGTTGTCAAGCAAATCAACCTGAGAACTGGAATCCACCCAAGACACACCTATGCCTCTTACAATAAAGACTCAGCAAAGCATCCTGCCCTTCACAACACCCTCCTCAAGTGGGGAAATTACTACAAATAATGGACACATGACAACCAGGAACTCCTTCACCCACAGAGAGATGTTTCTTTGATCTACCTTATCTCTGCCATCTATGTTTTCCTAACCTGGGCCAATGTGGTCCAATTTCAGTTCTTTCATATTTTCACAAGTCAGAGGGAAACCAGGAATCTTAAAGGTTTACTACTGAAAAGCATTTTATTTTCAGTAAGGTGCTTTAAAAAATAGAATTGTCATATCTGGACTGATTCAGGTAAGAAATTCCAGAAAGGGAACTCTAGAATTCATTTGGCATAAATGGATAATTAGTGGAATAAAGCGCCGGGGGTAGGGGGAGTCTTGATAATCACATGCCTGTCTCTGAATATGCTTCACCTGTTAGCCATCAGGTCTGAAAATTGTAGTGCTGGCTCTGTTCGGTTATTGTTCCAGTGTGATCTCAATGGCCCTGAAATTCTTCTTTGTCTTTTTGCATCAGGCTACTTTTCATGATTTCACTTTGTTCCCATCCTCACAGCCTTCTACTAAGCAAGATCTCACGATATAAATGAAGGTTATCTTCTTTTCCTTTCAGTCACTCCTCTATACAGAAATCTCCTAAATAATTGAGATGCTGCCATCAATCAGTCAAACAAGCAACCCCCCTGAACTGGGTCCTTGTGATGTTCCAGCAATTTAATTACAAGGAATGCTAGCTCCTAACATCTCAGATACCATGGGCTCGAAGACTTGTAACAAGTGATATTAGGGCAGCAATGGTTTCCTCTACTGGTCTGGGATTTGGGGTTTTAGGGGCTCTCTTTACAGATGAGAGAATTTTGCAGCTTCTTGCCACTGGCTGCAACGTCACTCCCCGGTGAGGTGGAGGCCTAGAGAGAGGGGAGGGTGACTTAGGGTGGGCAGGGCCTAGTCTTGATTACAGGCTCTCAAGGGTTAACCTCAGGAGGACAGGACAGGAGAGAAGACAAAGTGAAGCTTTGTGAGTGGACAGAGGTTAAATAAAGGGGTTTCCAAGTTAAGTACAGGGCTCCTGGAGAAGCAAGTTGGAGGCTGCTGGTATCATGCATCCACATGCAGGGCTATTTAGTGGTACCTGATTATTCTGATCACAAACAATGGGGTTTTTATGCATCATTTTTCTTCAGACAGTGTCTATCTGAGCTGCTTGAAGCAAATGAAACTTATGGATTGGACTAGCATTATGAGAATGCTAGTTTCAGGAGCTATGACTGTGCCTATAGCGCTTTGTAAGAATTTACTATATAAAGTCCTTTTCACCCCTCGGAGCACTTTTACATCCTTGGCATCACATGATCCTCCAGGTAATCCTATAAGACTGGAAAAGCAGGTGTGAAAATCCATGTCTTATCAAGACCCAGTGGGCCTACGTGATCTGTCTAAGGTAGATGGAGGGCAGGTGGCAGCGCACAGTCTGGAACTGCTTTCTGATTTTGTTTCTTCTGTCATGGTTGCTACAACATCATTGCTCCTACAGGCAGAATCAAGAGCTACGGGTTCAAGAGACGAGAAGGAGGAAGCACACAGGCCGGGAGTGTGCATGCATGTGAGTGGAGCCTGTGTGCACAAACATTCAGTGATTTGGAACCATTTACGCAGCTCATCTGGAAAAATCACAGCAGAGGAGAGGTTTCCTATGGAGAAGTCTGTTGGGAGCCTGACTTTACCCCTCTCTCTTTGCCCCAGGCTGCACTGGCAAACCTTCGGCTATTTAATAATAGTATCTAGCTGATTTATGTCCAGGGTTGCCCAATGTTCTAGTGTGTGCACTGTCAGGCACAAACAAGCACAGACCAGCTCATGCCCCACAAGCAAGTGGCCATTTTATGGGGAATCAACTGGAATTCTCCATTGCTGTCTCTGTCTACCCTGCTACCCTGCTATTCAGAATGACGGTGGAAGGAATGCTGAAGTAAGCTTCTGGAAGATCTCACTGGGCCTGGCTTTGAAAGAGAGGATCAGCTGGGATCTCTGAATAGATGAGGAGTCAAGGTGAAGATGGAAACAGAGAAGTGTTTCAGGGGCAAAGGAAATGTGGGTGCTCCATGACTCTCTGAAGGAGTCCAAGGGTTGGACCATTCAGAACCCTTCAGGAAGACTCAGCCTGCCTGGGCTGGAAGCAATGTCACTGTTGGTGTTGTGTCTCCTTTGCGGACCTTCCCAAACCATCCGATGGCATTGGGTCAGAACTAGTGACTGTTGCATTTTGCACTCAAGGCCTTCCATGAATGGCAGTTTCTGGTATCTTTGCAGACTATTCCCTAACATGCCCTTTACACATAAATTCAGCCAACTGAAATCACAGCAATATTCGAGCTATGGCCTTTTTTCCCTCTACTACTTGGTAGTACTGGATCTCCTAGTTCTTTCATATTTTAAAATGCACAGATGCCTGATTTCAGATTCTGTGAAACAGAGCACAAATTAATATTTACAAATGCTTTCTGTCTCAGGACCCCTCTGTAGCTACTAACTTCACATTTGGGAAAAAGTAGACCCTGCTTCATCCCACTGTGCCAAGTTGTTTACCAAAAGTATCCCACCAGGCACTTGTATTCCTCACCCAAGTGTATTACTTTAAAATGCCTTTCAGTAAAGGAGAATTTGAAAGCATTTTACCCGTTAACTGTCTGGGAATGCTCCCAACATAATATACTGAAACATGGAAGACTAGCTGTAGGTCCAGGTCACCTGGTAGTGAACCATGGAAAGGCATTATTCACGCATCTTAGAGTCTGCGGATTCTCTATGCCTTCTTAATCATTCTTCAGGTTTTACTTTTTCCTTCAAAACGGCAGATTTCAGATGTATTTATGAAACAATTCAGTTGTAATCTGGGTCCCTAAAGCTTCAGTGTAGACATTTATCTTGTAAATAACAAAGAGATGGGTAGATTTCCTAAGTTCTCATGCTGTCCCACCTCCTGCCTGTGTTATTCACTCTTCGAAATTTAAGAATAAGAAGTCATCTGGGAGAAAGGGGATGGGACAGAGCATCCCTGAAACACGGCTCAGGGCTTGGTTCCCTCCTATGCCCATCACCTGCTCCCTCACTCAACCACAAACACGGCTGCAATATCAGGGTTAGTGTTCCACACCCCACAGCAGAATGACCCTCTGTTCTAGAACAAACAAAGTGTGCACCCTATAAGCATGATGACACTAGAATTAGACTTCAAAGTTAGCCTCAAGATGCTCACAGACTGATATTAACCACTGTCTGCCACAAGCATATGGCACAAGACAGGCTGAAGCAGATCACAAGGAAAGACTCGGTGGCATATTGGCCCACAATACTGCTACAGAGGCAGAGCTTAGAGAGGGTGCTAGGCAAGGCATTCATCCGCTATTTCACTCTGGAAAGGGGATCAGTTGGGGGAAAAAAATCTGCAAACCTTTTGAGGACAGAAGGCAATATTGCTTGAAAGTTATGAGTAATGAGCCATTTTGGGAGAAGGAAGTTGATTCTGTCATTCATTTTGACAGGGCTTCTTAACACAAAAGGAGGAGAGGGCTGGTGGAGAGGGTGGGGCACTTGTGGGAAGGTGCAGAGAGGACAGAAGGGTGAAGCCAGCCAGGCAAATGAGAATGAGAAATTGCAATTATGGACCTTATGGAGGAGCTGCTGGTAAGCTACCCTGGCCAAAGGAAAATGTTGATTGGACCAGTTTTCAGAGGGAAACAGACAGCTCTTCTGCAAGCAGATGGATGACAAATCTCTAGGAGGAGGCTGTGTTGTTCATGTGTGAAATGGTCTTAGCCAAGGAGTAAAAGCGCCAAGCCATGTATGTAAGCAGAGCCACCTGGCCTGTGTGTGGTGGTGGGGCCGAGTGTGTGTGTGTGTGTGTGTGTGTGTGTGTGTGGTGTGTGTGTGTGTGACAGAGAGAGAGAAAGAGAGAGAGAGAGAGAGGGAGAGGCAGAGAGAAGAATGGAGAGACACTGGCAGCAAAGTCTCTTGCTGAAAACTCCAGGACACTTTAACCAAGCAGCCTCCATTTGTATATCTCTCTCTGTCTCTGTCTCTCCGTCTTGTTTTTTTCTTTCTTGTTTCCCTCTCCCTCTATCCAGCATCCCCTTGCTGCTTTAACCTTTTTCCCCATCTCTTCGATGTATATTGTCTTGTGGAACTATAAGATCCAAAAACTGGGGGGAAGAAAAAAAAAAAAAAAAAAAACAAGTAGAGGCAGGATCGAGATTAAATTGGCCAGAAAATAATCTGCCAGCAGAGGCCAAGCTCAGAGCAAGCCCTTCAGTGTCGCTCACCTAAAGCCCCGCCCCCCACCAATAAAGTCTATTCTCATGGACTGGATTGTATGCTGGAGAAGAGCAAGAGGCATTTTTGTGGATGGGCACGGTCTAGATCCAGACATGGAACTCTCCATGTCCTTGACTGGGGGCCATGCTTCTCTGCAGTACAGATGTGGCAGACATCCCTTCCCAGGCATTCGAATTGTTCCTTTAAGGTTAAGGTAAACTAGGGTTTGTCTTGGCACTGTTGACATCTTGTGCTGGATGATTCTTTGTGGTGGGGGCTGTCCTGTGTGTTGTAGGATGTTTAGCAGCATTCCTGGCTTCTACTCACTAGATGCTGGTAGCTCCTCCCCAGTCGTGACAAGCAAAAATGACTTCAGACATTCAGACATTGCCAACTTGCCCACGGCGGGGGGAGCAAAATTAGAATCATGGAGGTAGATTTTACAGAGAGTTGGCTGGTTCTAAGTGGAAAACTACTCTCTTATTGCACGAAGGTTAAATGCACTCACACATGACACACACACACATTCATAAACACACACACGATATGACGACAAAGCCCTTAACACAGAGTGGTCCTCGTTTCTGATTTTTCCACATTTCCATTTGCCTGATTTGTTGTTAATGCCTCTAAAGTTTGAGCAGAACATCAAGAGTTCCGTTTTCAAAGTGACCTCAACTGCCTCTAGTGTTTCAGGTGTTGAGCTCTAGAAGCCAGGATGGAAGTTTTCAGGCAGATACAACTCCCAGGCTTTCATTCAGCTTCTATAAAACAACAGTGCATACAGGCACATGCCTCATCACCAGTGTCTGCTGTGTGCACCCAAAAAAGAAAGCAGACGCAGAAAGATGATTGAAAATGTATTCCACAGGGCTCTAGGGTTGTCTTGAAATCTCTGTTCTGAAACACTATAAAAATTTCTCACAGATTTTCAGTGACTGGAGGGATGGGACCGTGGGAGGGGGTGCTCAGCTGCACTCTTTTCTTGTTGAGCTGATTCAAAGGAACAGATTTTATGTTGATAAATGTACCTGATACTGACTTTAATGTTCACGGACTGGGTCTTTTCTATATGTAAAATATGGCTGCAAGGCATAAAAACATGGACAAGACATGGCCTCTTGTCTCTGGAAGACCAGGCTTTTTTTTTTTTGAGATGGAGTTTTGCTCTTGTCACCTAGGCTGGAGTGCAATGGTGCGATCTCAGCTCACTGCAACCTCTGCCTCCCGGGTTCAAGTGATTCTCCTGCCTCAGCCTCTGTAGTAGCTGGGATTACAGGCAAGCACCACCATGCCCAGCACATTTTTGTATTTTTAGTTGAGATGGGGTTTCAACATGTTGGCCAGACTGGTCTCAAACTCCTGATCTCAGGTGATCCACCTGCCTCAGCCTCCCAAAGTGTTGGGATTACAGACATGAGCCACCATGCCTGGCCGACGAGGACTCTTAATAGCAAATACTGGGTTGGTGCAAAAGTAATTGTGGTTTTTGCCATTGAAAGTAATGGCAAAATCACAATTAATTTTGCACCAACATAATATTTCTTAAGTGCTTGCACTAAGAGCTTGACATTCATTTAATTATCACAGCAACTTTTTGAGGTAGCTATATCATTATTAAGCCAAGTTTGCAGATAAGGAAAGGAGACAGGGAGAGGCTGAGTACTTACTCCAATTACAGCACAAGCTGATGCCAGAGGGGGATGTGAACCCAGGCTGGCTCACTCCAGCTAATAGTCAACCATCACATGCTGGGCCAACCTGCTCTGCTAACACATTCACACAACTCACTACACAACACCAGGCCGACTGTAACACTTTCTCATAACCATAAATAATAAAGGGACTTGGAAGCCCCAAGTGGGGTGAGGTTAATGGGTTTGTGGTTAGAAGGCTTTGCGGAAGAGGGGATGGGAGCTGGGCCCTGAGGTAGAGGAAGGATTTTGACGGGCTGGGTCAGATGGAAGGAAACATGGTGATGAACGTGCAGAGAACGTTAGAATTACAATGTGGAGTAAGGTTTGGTTGGGACACAGGCTGCCAGTGGAGCAGTGGGGGCTGCGGGGATAGGGGGCTGGGGAGGTCACCTGCTGGACACCCTGGCGACCTGTTCCTGCACCTGTTCCCTCCTCACTAGGTGATGGAGGCAGAGAGGACACGGAAGAGAGGAGACATGAGAGCTATGCGGTGGCCCGGGTGCATCATTTCCTCCAAACCTACATTTAAACTCTCCGCCCTACTATTTCTTCCCCATAGAGAGATCCCTTAGTTCTTTCAAACTCCTTTTTCCTTACTGACTGTAGAGACCCCAACTTTCTCACTGGCACTGCAAAATACATGCAGAAATTTGACAATGGGTGATAACAGGATGTTTGGAGCCCTTTTAGCATTAATAAACAAACAAACAAACAAACAAACAAAAAAAACAGTAGCAAGAGCATCAGAGTATTTTTTGTTGGTTTTTTTTTTTTTTTTTGGAGAAAGAGTCTTGCTCTGTGGGGGCTGGAGTGCAGTGGTGTGATCTCAGCTGACTGCAACCTCCACCTCCCAGGTTCAAGTGATTCTCCTACCTCAGCCTCCCAAGTAGCTGGGATTACAGGTGCCCACCACCACACCTGGCTAATTTTTGTACTTTTAGTAGAGACAGAGTTTTGTCACATTGGCCGGGCTGGTCTCAAACTCCTGGCCTCAGGTGATCCACGCGTCTCAGCCTCCCAAAATGCTGAGATTACAGGCGTGAGCCACTGAGCCTGGCTGGAGTTTTCTCTTATCATAGAAGCACTCTGTGTTTCTATGAGTTTTAGCCCCTTCGATCCACATAAAAACCGCAGGCAGGTATTACCGCCTCTCTCTTGACAAATGGGGGCATGGAGACACAGGCAGTTCAGAGATTCTTTTCTGAAGATCACATGGTGGCTGTGGGACGTGGAGCTCAAACCCAAGTCTGTGGATTCCTAGCTGGAGGCAAATTCTACCACATCACATTTTTAAGTACACGTGCCTGAAAACCTTGCCACTCAGGCAAAATCACAATGAGACTCAGAATCCGTAAGCGACTAAATTTGCCTGGAGTGACATTATTTTTGTGGCGGGTGTTGAGACTGAGAATAGAGTTAAATGTTAGAAACAAAATTCTGAAGTTTACTGATACATGGCTTGGACCCCAAAGGTCCCTGCACTCCTCAGACAAGTGTCGGAGGAAAACGGCCCCATCAGGGGTGACACAGCGGCATTTGTCCACTAGTATACTCCAAGATGTCGCGAGTCCCTGAATCCCCCACATCTCTGATTTGGTCTTCCAGCAACTATTAGAATAAGGCTATATGATTTGTGCAACAACAACGAAAAGAAGGCAGGAAAGAGGGAAGAAAGGCTAGGAAAAAAAAGAAAGGGAAAGAAAAAGAACACCGTACTCCGACCACTAGTTATTAACAGCCCAGCCTGTGGTACACAAAGCTGACAGCTATTATGAGTAATTAGCACAAAGGAAGGTTCTGTATACACACTATTTCCAGACATGTTTTTGAAACAAGGGCTTTGCCTTTTACCACCAATAATTTGTCTTGTTGTATGTTGTTACTTACACAGATGTTCCATAATTTTTTGCATATGGCTCAGCCAAAGAAAGCTTTTTCCCCTTCCATTTTTGGGAAAGATGCAACTGACTGTGTAAGGGAGAGGAGAATGTCTAGTTTTTACATAATTTCTATGGCGATGATAGGGGTGCAGTGGCTGGTGCTGCTGGTGTGTGTGCGTGTGTGTGTAGTAACAAGATTCTCCACCCAATCTTGCCAACCATATTTTATCTAACTCTCTTGACTGAGTCATTCCTATGGGATTAGGGAGTACTGCGTACATCCAAGGTTCGTGGTGTTTGCTGGGATAACACATTATCAAAAGCCTCTCTAAAAAGGGTTGAATATTTACAGAAGAAAAAAGAGGCGGGAGAAATGTGAATGCATTTGAGATTTTTTTGTTGTTCTTTCTTGGCAGTCTTTACAACTGAAAACAGCAGAGCCTTCTCATGTTTCTATGACCTTCCTCAGCACAGTCCGGAATGCACATATACGGTATCAGAGAGCAGCCCGCCTCCACGTTTTCTTGGGAAGGAGGGTCTGGGCGGATGTGGGGGTTTTTGGGGGGAAGTGGGTGTGGGGGTAGGAGCAGGAGCGTAGATAGAAGGAGTGGTGAGATTAAATCCAAGCATACCAGGTTTTTAGAATAGAGAAATACAACTGGCTGAAGTTATCAGGGAGGAAGGGCAGACTAAAAAATATACATCTCTTTTATTGCGATACCACCAATTGAGAGAACATTCTGCTTGGGGGGGATGTCTGCCAAGGACTTCTAATTCAGTTTGTTCCACCCGTTTTATTTTTAAACTCAAGTGCAGATTTTATTCCTGGAATGTTATAAGATTGGTGTGGGCAGAAATGGGCAAATTTACTTCAGAAGTGCTTTATAACAACTTGGAAAAGACCCTCTAAAATTCTCCAAGTACATTTTAGGGGTGAAGTTCATTTCTTTTTTTTCTGAAGAAAGCTACTTTGATTTTGCAGAATTAAAACTGGAGTATAATTTTGAAAGCATTTCAAAATAGTGATGCTATCTATTAGGTATTTAACTATTTTCCAGGGAGTGTGATAACCATTTGCATAGTCTCTCATTTAATTCTCAGAACTACCTCATCAGCCCCATTTATGGGCAAAAAACTAAGGCAGGGCGAACTGTCAGGGTTGAGTTCAAATCCAGATCTCAACCATATCAAAATCCTTCTTCGCCACTATGCAACTATGCTTTTGCGTATTCATACCCAGGACATCATAAACTACCAATACAGACGATGGATTAAATAAGTATACAACTTGGCCATTAGGCTACTATTTATCATTCTAACAGGATGGGGGCAAAAGCAGATTCCTTAGCCTGCTTTTCTGATGAGAGATCGCGGGGGAGCCAAAAGTAGTTTGCAAAAGAGGACCAGTCTCTGTGCAGGAGTTTTGGTGGTAAACATGTGAGGGTATCCAGAGAGTGGTGGAACTGGTGGATAATCTATTTATTTTGAAATGCCAAATGGCACTAATATAAAAACTTGTTCAACCTAACTTTGGCAACATTAAATATGAAGGGAATGTACCTTCTTCCCCTCCTCCAAAAGTATTTACTTCAAAAATCGATTTCCTCTGTCACTGGTTATTGCTGCGTTTTGCTCAGTGGTTCTGAGAAACCGCATGGAAAATCACAATGTTACACTTGTTAAATTGACCCTGCAGGGCTCTACCACCAGTACATGCATCATCCCAAGAGGTAAAAAGGCAAGATTGCCAGGCTCATGCTGAGAATATCATCATGAAATCAAGGAGGATATGCAAATCTGTCTGTTCCATAGCTCATTTGCATAGTTTTTCATTGGTTTTGTAGAACCTCTATACTAAATGTCAATTTCCTTTTCTTTCCTAAAGCTTATTAGCTGCATGTGATGTTTACAGCTTGAAGACCAAACAGATTTAATAGTTAAAACATTTAAACTATATAATTAAAAAGCATGCAAGGAAGAGGGAAAAAAAAGAGGCTCTGATGTAGATCAAACATGTAGATATATTTGTGCTGTTAAAATATGCTTTCCAAGTTTGGAAGATGCGGAGGCCTCATGCATGTCTGTGCACACATAAGCACCACCACAAAATTTGCTTAACCTATTTCTTTTTTTCTTTTCTTTTCTTCTTCTTCTTCTTTTTTTTTTTTTTTTTTTTTGCAATGATCTAGAAAAAGCAGAGACATTTGCTTATAAACTATGAAGGGCTTGAACCCAGTCACTGAGTACACATTTTACTCACAACGAAATCTGAATGGAAGCCTGCCAATGTCTGGGCTGACATTCAAACATTCCGAGTTTCTATGTATTTCAATCTCTCAAAACTAATGTTTTAAAACTCTTGATATTTTCTGAGGCACTACACAGTTCAATCCTCACCTCTCAGTTCAGAGTGAATATACAGCAATAATTCTGCTTGAAAGAAGTGCAAAGAAGGTCTTGTGCTGTGCAGCATGTAACTTGATCTACCGCAACAACACAATGAATAGATTATGGGTTTTGTATTATTATTTTCCTTTGTGCATCAGATCTAGAAACAGGGTGAGAAAGGAAGGTTGAAGAAATCATTTAAAAATCTATAAACATTTAAATATTAGTTACTTAAGTAGTAGACAATGTCCTATAGCCATGCTTTATGGAATAAAGTGTAGAATCTTTTGCATTTCATGTGGCATCTGAGTACAGTATCTACTGCTACCAGTTATTAGTTCACAGCTCGGCCAAGAAGTAATTGGTGATCCACACCTTCTGAATACTTCTTTATTGGGAACTTAAGCACAATTAGCTGATACCTCAAATTTCACCTGGACTGCAGGAGAAACAGCTGTTCAACATTAAATTAAATTGTATAGTTGTTGGCTTTAAGGAGGAAAAGCAGAACTGAGTGCTCTTAGGAGATTTTAGAGGTGGACAAAAAACAGCAACCTGCCCCTACAAGCAACGAGAGATGTCCCTCCTGGTTAAGCACCCCTTTGTCACATGCAGCCCAGGGGAAGTTGTGATAAAGCATCATTTGAAAGTTTTAATACCGTTGGGGCTATAAGCACATTGTCTTGATGGAATTCAGCTGTGCAGCTCCTTACTGTCAAACACGATCCATTCTGTTTTAAATTCCTTCCTCTAACTGTGACAGGCAGCATGATGAAACAGGTGCATTAAGTGGCAAGAAACAGAACAAAAGTTAGAAAAGTGCTCAAAGGAAGGGCAGAAATAGTGAAGCCAGAGTGACAGTCTGTAGACCTGGGTCTCAGCAGCTCTGCCCAGGAGTTCCTGCCAGAGCCCAGGCGAGCCAATGATTGGCTCTGTGCCGCTACCTCCTCATCTGCCAAACGGGGGTCACCATGCATCCTCTAACCTCAGAGAATTTTTGTGAAATTGAGAAACTTACAACAAGCACTCAGCAAACATGGATGCCAAACTATTATCTCATAATTCAATGTGCCCAAATCAGACTGAGACAAGTAAAACCCCAAATTAATTTGATACCATATGCTATGGGTTACATTTTCCAAAAGCCTTCAGAAATTGGCATTTATAATATTTGTGGGTTCATCCTTTTCCATGTACAGAAACATGTGCACACATCAAAACAGACCCAGTTAAGTCTTAATTATCTAATGGAAGATTATCCAAGATTCTTACTGTTTCTCCCTTTTCCTGTTGCCCATTTTTAGCCTTTGTTTTTGGCAATTCCTCCACTATTAAAGAAAGGAGATGGCAGGCAAATCAATCAGCCCCTTTCCTTCTTCACTGTAATTTCAATTATCTGTGCTACCTCAGCCTCCATTGGTATGAATGGGTGAGGAGGTGTTGTCTTTGTCCTCAGAATCGGATGGAAAATATGTATTTGTGTTATTGGAAAATGATGTGAACTTAATTTCTCTTTGCCTTCTAAAACTTTGCTTACTGAAACTTTACTTACTGAGATCTGTTTATTTAGTTCTATATTTAAGTACCTTCCTTTTAAAATAGAGAATACAAGTTAATGTTTCTTTGATGACTCAGTGTGTATTATCAGTAACAGTCCATTCATGATGTTGCCATACCACACAGCATCATTTTCTATCTGCTTCTGATTGATTCTTCATTCTCCCTTGATCTCAGTTTGTCATTTAATACATCTAAGTTTTTCATTCAACAAATCAAATACTGATGGAGAATCTACTATATGCCAGGCACTGTGCTGCTAGGAGCTGAGGACTGAATGGGGAGAAACAGGAAGCTTCTTGCTCTCATAGTGCTTCTTAGGGATAAAAGACATTCATGACATAATCACATAAATATCTATTTTTATATGTAAAAAATGCTGTTAAAGAAAAGAACGGGGTGATGGGAACAGTTGGAAGAGGCGTAAGAAGGCCAGGGAAGCTGTGGCTCCTAGAGAGAAGGTGGGTTTTAGAACTAGAATGGTGACAGTGGGCCTGGAGAGAGGGAGTGCAGCATTCGAAAGACACTGAGGAGATTGCATCAGTAGGACTTGGTGACACATTAGATACAGAGGAAGAGGGAGAGAAATGCTTCAAGAAATGCCTTTTAGGCATCTGTCTTGGGTAACCAGATGACTCCAATGGCTGAGATGGGGAATTCTTGGGTATGAGGTTTGGTGGGATGGTGATGGTTACAACTTTGGCTTTGAACATACTGAGTTCAGGTGATATTGTGATACCCCAAAGGAGCTGCAGAGTAGGTAGCTGGAGACATGGGCCCGAAGATGATGAGAGGTCTGGCCTAGAGACATGGATGCAGGAGTCATGGGTCCATTAAACCACTGTGAGTTTGGATGAGATCATCTAGCAGAAAAACTTAGGTGGAGAAGCAAAGTAGTCTAGAGACTAAGCCATGAGGAACTCCAACACTTAGAGGTGTAGAAAGCAGGTAGAAAGGGAACTAGAGACTAAGCCATGAGGAACTCCAACACTTAGAGGCATAGAAAGCAGGTAGAAAGGGAACACCTGAAGACTTAGGAAGGAGGTGCCAGAAAGGGATGATGGCACCTGAAGAGAGTGGTGTTCAGGAAGCCAAGGGAGGAGGGTATTTAGACAGGAGGGGGAGAGCAGAATTGGCAAAGCTGTGGAGAAACTGAGATGAGAACTCCTATTAAAAACACACAACTGGTCCAATGACATGGGATGGCATGGAAATCATTGATGACCAAGCAGGAGACAGGGGTGGACTGCAGGGGACAAAAAGCAAGCTGAAGTCAGCTAAGGAATGTCCTCGGGCCATCTCCTAGCAGAGGCAGTAGAGCTGTAGTTGAAGGTACAGGCTCTGGAAGTGAACTGTTACGACCCAGGTTCCACTTAACCATGAAACCTGAATCAAGTTACTTAATTTCTCTAGGGCACAGTTTTCTCACCTGTAAAACAAGAGTAACAGTGCTCACCTACTAGGTTGCTGTGAGGTTTTTTTTTTTTTTTTTTTTTGAGACAGAGTCTCACTGTGTCACCCAGGCTAGAGTGCAGTGTTGCGATCTGGGCTCTCTGCAATCTCCACCTCCCGGGTTCCAGTTATTCTCCTGCCTTAGTCTTCCGAGTAGCTAGGACTACATGGCCCTGCCACCATGCCTGGCTAATTTTTGTATTTTTAGTAGAGATGGGGTTTCATCATGTTGGCCAGGCTGGACTCAAACTCCTGACCTTAGGTGATCTGCCCACCTCAACCTTCCAAAGTGCTGGGATTACAGGCGTGAGCCACAGTGCCTGGCCTTCTGTGAGGTTCTTAACATGTAAGTCACTTAGCCCAGTGGCTGATGCAGAACCACTCATAACCACCTCATAACCAATTAAATCAATATTTAGAACCACCCCCAACAACAAATAACTGTTTATCCTCATGGGAATAAAAGATTTATAATGAAGTATTTTCCATTAAATGGTGATAGATGCTAAGCAGAAAAAGGGGCTAGGGTAGTGGTCTGGTGACAATTTTTTTAGCTTGTCAGTCAAAAAAGGCCTCATAGAGACAGTAACTTTTGGAAAAAAGCCTGAAGAAAGGGAAATAGAAAGCAATGTGGTGATTGGGGGAAGAGCCTTCCTGGCAGAAAGAACAGAAGGTACCAAGGTCCTGGGGTGGGCTCCTATGTGGCATATTGGAGGAACAGCATCCAGACGGGGTTCCTGGCACTGAGTAAAGGGGGTGGGGAGCAGGAAATGAAGTCAGAGGGTGGGGGTGACAAGTTATTTGAGTCATGATAAAGTCTGAGGTCCTTACTCTGAGTGAGCCGTGAGGTGCTGGAGGGTTTTGATCAGAGGAGCTACAGGGTCTGGACTGCATTTTCACCAGTTCATGCTGGCTGTTGCATGGAGGAGATATTCTGAGAGGAAGCAGAGAGACTACTCAGGAGGTTACTGAGGAACTCCAGCCAAGAGATGGTGGCACTGTGGACCAGAGGAATTGAGTAGGAGAAAAAAAGCTGTCAAGGACAACACCAACGACTGTGGCCTGAGCAACTGGAAGGAGTTGCGAAGACAGTGGGAGGAGCAGGTTGCCGTAGAATATCAAGAGTTCATCCCACTGGAGGCAGTTAAGAGACAGTGGGATATGCAAACCTGAGGTTCAAAGAAAAGGCCCAGGCTGGAGAAGGTGTCAGCTTTGAGATGGTTTGAAGACATCAACAAAGAATAGACCAGGTTTGAGGACTGAGCCCTCCGGCTTTCTCACATTTGGAAACCAGAGGCTGCTACTTTCCGCTCTGATTGTTCCACTTGTGATTAGGCTGTACCGGCTGTGGGTGGGAGTGCGAATCGGCACCACCCCCGTGGAAGGCTATTTGGTGCAGATAAGTTCCATCAACTGGCAAACCCAAAAGCTACACATGTATATATGGGAAGGACTGTGCGGCACAGGTGCACAGCAGATCTCAGTGCCCTTCACCTGATGTTTCTGCTCTTCCCAAGCACTAAGGAGCTGAGCAAACAGCAAGTCAGAAGGCAGGGCCATGGGAAGCAGAGGCCAGAGGTAGCTGGGAATTAAAAGGACAACTTATAACTTTACTGTTCTGCCAAATACCTACAGAACTGATAAGACTCCCTGGATACTTTTGTTGTATTATTTTCTAACAGAAAACATAGATAATCAAAGCTCCCTGTGTCTCTTCCTGCTTTAATTATAATTTGATTAACTTACAAATTATTGGTATTCCCTTTTGTTCCAGCCCATTTGAGGATATAATTTCTCTTCATCTCTTCCTAAATGCATAAGTTGGCTCAGCATAAAGTATAATTACTTGATAACCATGGAAGCTAGTAGCAGAGAGTGTAAGGAGAGCTTCCTATATTTTGAAATGCATTGTCCACGGACCTTGTCTGGGGAAGAGGGTGCCACACTAATTCTGGCCTTGGCTACTACAGGTGTTCAAGAAGCAGCATCATGCTATAGAAAGATGTGACACTTCTGGTCGGGACTTCTTATAGCAGTGGTCCCCAACCTTTTTGGCACTGCTCCATGAGGCTATGGGTAGGGGGATCAGGCATTATATTCTCATAAGGAGGGTACGACCTAGATCCCTCACATATACAGTTCACAATATGGTTCATATTCCTACGAGAAAGAATCTAATGCTGCCACTGATCTGACAGGAGGTGGAGCTTAGGCTGGCTGAGCTGGCTAATGCTGGCTCGCCTGCCACTCACCTCCTGGTGTGCCACCCAGTTCCTAACAGGCCACAAACCCACAATGGTCCATGGCCCAGGGGTTGGGAACCCCTGTCTTCTAGGACCTGACACCCAATTTCTGCCATCTGAAAAGCAAAGAAAGATAATGGACTCTGTTGACTTTTTAGCAGAAATAAAAATTTCTCGTTTATTTTTCTTCCATTTTTTTATCCAAAATATTACAACACAGAATAGGACACAGACATTGAAATAATACATTTAGTGCCAGCTTTGAGTCAGAGTTCATTGTTGTCAAGAGAAAGGTAAAGGTGACGTTCAATCCATCTCCCTTGTAGATAGTAATTTTTAATTAGTTTTAATCAGAAATGAGAAGTCCTACAGTTCATCTTTGTAAGTCTCCTGAAACATACCAAGATATTTTCTTTCTGTAGACTCAGAGCACATACAATCAGATGACTGGTCCACTTACTGTTTATATTGTATATTTTATCCAAGAATGATTTACACTTATAAATCCAGTAAGGAGGATCTCAGAATAATATTTATGAGATAGGCTGAAATTTAATAGCAACACTTCTTAGGTAGATGGACTACCGAGAAACTCTTAAAATAACAGAATGAAAAAGAAGGTAGTGGTTCTGTACATAAGCCCTGTCAGCTGGTACACGGGAGGCACTCAATCAATGCCGAATGAAGGAGTGACTTTGTAAGAGGGACTGAGAAGCAATTCAAGTTGCTATTCTGGAATCTCTTGTGTAAGAGGGGAATCAAGTCTAACAGAGTCATTAATAGAATTTAATAAGGAAAGCTTCCAAAAGAGGAAACTCCAGAGTTACCCTTTCATTACTGAATTTCTCAGATTCTCAGTGGATCAAAATTTAAACTGCAGAGAAAACAAGACCCTTTGCCAAAAGGTGCTAAATCTAACATACACTATAAGAAGCACGTTTGCCCATCCTGCATTCCATGGTATGAAGGGCCTCCAAGAATTTAAAAAGGACAAACTAGAAAAAGCAGAGAGTTCCTTTATAATATTACTATCTAGCTAGTGAAAGCCAAAAAGAAAAATATGATGTCAATGGCAATTTGGCAACTATATTTGTAAGGTTATAACAAGTCAATTCTCCGAGCTACAGACTTCTTTTCAGGGGGGAATAAGGGCTGGGGTGGGGTGGGGATGCTGACTTGCCCATCAGAATGTGTACCAGAGTGATTCAGGGGGCTTTTTCAACCTCAGAGCTACCATTTATTCAGTGTCCGGGTCCTAACCAAGCCTAAACTTGATCTACATTGTGTCTTTTGATGAATGAGTAGTGGTTGGTTTCATACTGTGTTAATTTGGAAAAGATATATGTATTAATTTTATTTTCTACATATGTTAAACAAATAACAAATTGAGCGTGTTTTGTTTTTCAAGGCACTTTGTAGTTTTCTTGTCCCTAAAAAGTATTTAACTAAAAATCTGTGACTGAAACCAAACTTTTCACATTTCGAAGTATTTGAGGTTTTATTCAGAGGCACAGTATTTAGCAGAAACATCTTCTCAAGCACTATTAAAAAACTAAAGTGGGGTCGGGTGTGGTGGCTCATGCCTGTAACCCCAGCACTTTGCGAGGCTGAAGTGGGCAGATCATCTGAGGCCGGAATTTTGAGACCAGCCTGGGCAACAGGGTGAAATCCCATCTTTACCAAAAATACAAAAATTAGCTGGGTGTGATGGCAGGCACCTGTAATCCCAGCTACTCGGGAGGCTGAGGCAGGAGAATCACTTGAACCCAGGAGGCAGAGGCTGCAGTGAGCCGAGATCGTGCCATCGCACTCCAGCCTGGGGGACAAGGGCAAGACTTCATCTCAAAATAAAAAAAAAAATTAAGTGGGGCCAGGTGCGGTGGCTCATGGCTGTCTGTAATCCTAGCACTTTGGGACGTCTAAATGGGTGGATCACTTGAACCCAGGAGTTCAAGACCAGCCTGGGCAACATGGCGAAACCCCATCTCTACCAAAAATACAAAAAATTAGCCAGGCATGGTGGCACACACCTTTAGTCCCACCTACTTGGGAGGCTAAGGTGGGATGATTGCTTGAACCCAGGGGCCAGAGGTTGCAGTAAGCCAAAACAGCACCACTGCACTCCAGCCTGGGAAACAGAGTGAGACCCTGTCTCAAAAAAAAAAAAAAAAAAAAAAAGAAAAGAAAAGAAAAGAAAAAAAAATTAAAGCGGAAATTCAGGAAAGATGATGGTACCAATGTCAAAGGTAGCACAATTTAAAAAAATTTTTCAGAATCCCTGCCCTCCTCCTCCCGGCCAATAACAATAGCAATGATAACAACAACAAAAACAGACAAACTGGAATTACAGAGCCAAAAATCCATGGACCACATCAGGACAAAATGAGGTTACTGTGTAGCCCATAAACCTGAAGACAGGAACGGGCATGGCTGAAACATTTATAGTAACAGAGCCAGGCAGAAGCAATATCTGTGCAAGAGAAAGTTGGAGGAGAGGCAGTGGACATCTGAAGGTTTTGGGACAAAGGGCTCCCAAGCTTCCAAAGGCCCTTATGGCATGGTCAGCAGGTTGATGAGCTATTTTTAGCACAGCAGCATCACTGGCAAGGGGTCCTGCAGAATCCAATTCACGGGGCGAGGGCAAGGAACCCTGGGAAGGTCTGAAGGTGCTTAGGTGTTATAGAGCCGGGGCACTCTTGAGACCAACAAATCTAAGCTTCCTTCTACGACTGAATCACCCTGAGAAGATTACTTCTGAGAGCAGAATCTAAATTGAACATGGCAGTAATAATCTAGTCAAAGTGAAGGGAGGGGGCAGATTCAAGTGAAGGGAAGTAGAGAAGATGAAGCTAAGAAAATATAGGTCTTATTTTATCGTTCCATGGAAACAACAGAAGAGGGAGTTCTACGGTCTAGACAGTAGAAAATATTTTCTGGCCCATCCCTTATCCCTAAAAATACAGGAAAACTCACTCCACTTAAAAATGAGTAACAAAATAGGATTGTGGTCAAATGCAGTGCACAGTTATTGTAAGAAGAAAAGTCAGAATAGCATTCTTACCCAGGACATGCCCCCAAAACAGATGAGAACGTTAGTATTTCAAAAGAGCTAAAAGAAAATGAGAAAGTAAGAAGAGATAAAGGAACACTAATCCCAATAAAAACATTCAGAAATGAAGTGATTGGAGAAAAGAAAGAGTTGGATAGAGAGAGGCAAAAGAACATGGGAAAGAATTTGAAGTAAAAGAAAAAAAAATCCATTTTTGAGATGAAGACCAAATAAGAAGGAACACAAGAGGGAATGCACACAACAGATAATCCTTGAGGAGTGCTAAAAAATAGAAAGGAGAAAGTGTTAAACATCAAAAAGAAATAGAATTCAAGAGAAAGACTCAGAAAAGGAACACGAGCAAAGAAAATCCAACATAACATAATAATAAGAGGCTTTGAAGAAGAAAACCAAAGCAATAAAAACAGCAAATGCTTAAAATCGTGACACAAGCACAATTTCTAGAAGTAGAAAAAGATTTGAAACTATATATTGACAGAATACTCTATGCCCCTGGAAAAACTGACCTAGGAAAGAAAACAAAACAAAACAAAAAATTCTTTGGACACTCAGGTAAAATGGCTGAGTCACTTATAAGGGACAGAAAATTAGAGTGTCATCCAATTTTTCAAGAGCCAGGCTTCATGCTAGAAGTCAATAGCATGACACTCAGTAAAGGCAACTAAGCCAAGGATCTTATATCCAGCCAAAATGATCTTCAAGACAACAACAGTCTGTTACGAATATGCGAGGACCCAAGGAATATTGTTCGCAGAAACCCTCAGTAATCTGCAAGGGAGAAGAGTCAGGCAACCAGTCTGGCTGGAAAGGCACTGATACAAAGACTGGGTAAGCATTCATCGCATCATCAGCTGTAGGTCTATTACCGAAAGATGATTACAAGGAAACAATATTACATAGAGCCAGAACGATATAATGACTATGTGCTCTGATAATATAGACAGCATAATGATTTAAAAAAAACATGCGGGGAGAACATGAAAGGAAAGAGAATAAGCTCACTAATACAGATGTTAAGTGGGAGTAAAAAGATATTACTTTAAATCAAATGATGGCCAGAGAAGAAAAGGAGAAAAAGGGGTACTAAGAATTTCAAAACCACTCAGAGTTGGAAACGAATAAACAACAGCTAAGAAAAGTGTGGGGGACATGAAGGGTATTATAATAAGGAATTATTCTAAATGTTTTTATTGGAAGGCTGGGCATGGTGGCCGACACCTGTAATCCCAGCACTTTGGGAGGCCGAGGCGGGTGGGTCACTTGAGGCCAGGAATTTGAGACCAGCCTGGCCAACCATGGTGAAACCCTGTCCCTATCAAAAATCCAAAAATTAGCCAGGCGTGGTGGTGCCCACCTGTAATCCCATCTACTCAGGAGGCTGAGGCATGAGAATTGCTTAAACCCAGGAGGTGGAGGCTGCAGTGAGCCAAGATGGTGTCACTGCTCTCCAGCCTGGGTGACAGAGCGAGGCTTGGTCTGGAAAAACAACAACGAAAAAAACAAACAAACAAAAAAAAAAAACAGCGGGCATGGTGGTGCTCACCTGTAGTCTCAGCTACTTGGGGGGCTGAGGCAGGAGGACAGCTTGAGCCTAAAAGTTCAAGGCTGCAGTGAGCCAAAACTGTACCACTGTACTCCCAACCTGGGTGACAAAGTGAGACCCTGTCTCTAGATAAATAAATAAATCAATTGGAGCAAAAAAAAAAAAAAACAAACACCTACCTAAATAATATGGTTGCTTATAATAAAAATGAAGGATATGCCTAAAAATGATTATGTTTAGAGAAAGGAGAAAATAAAACAGACAGGCATGTAAGACAGATTTCAAAGACTTCAACTTGTTTTGTGGGTTTCATTTCAGGAAAATTTAAATATTTTTATATAATTATTGAACAAGAATCAGTTTTCAAAAGCCTCTTAGAAAGTCTCAAATTAAAATATATGAACTCAAATGTATATCCAGTTATTGGCATAAACACACAGACTGTAACTATTCCAAGTGACCCTAACACATTGTAATACAATTGTCCATCTCTAGCCCAGTGGACTAAAAACCAATACAAAACTAAACAAACAAAATAAAAAAAAACCTTAAACGTTTTCAGTAAGCATATTGTTACAGTGTCACTGGCATTTTTGTTCAGAAATTATTGCAAGTATAGTGTGGGATAAAGTAAATGAGTAAATTGTGTTGGTGTGAGTAAGAACTGCTATTTTCAGTTTGAGAGAAAGAAAATACTGATGTAAAATGAATGAAGTTAAGTAAAAGCCTTGTGGCACATCAGTATAAACTCATGATGTATTTTACCTTAAAAAATACGTACACACAATCGATCTATATCTATATCTAGACAGACACAGATTTCCTATCTCTGGCTGTGTCCACTGGAAAGGAGAAACAATATTCAACTCCATGAGAATAGTCCCCCTGGGGCCCAGCCTTTGGTCTCCAAATATCATTTCTCACTAAAAGAAACCAAGTCTCCTTGGAAAAAGGCTGATCCCAGAGCTGAGGCAAGAAATGTACAAGATGAGCCTGGAACATAGTATCATATTAGAAAGCAAGGAAACTATCAAAGACAGCCAGTATTGCATTAAAAGGACTCAGCAGCCAAACTGAATAGGATCCCAGTGCTCAGACAGGGGACCATCTGAACATGAAAAAGGGTAATCACTGTCATGGATTGAAACAACAGATATGCTACAATCTATCAATTTACAGTTATGCTTTCAAAACATAGTTACTTGGTTTGACACTGTGAACTAAGTGTATCGTGAAAATTGGTAAATAGACAGAATCTAGTATATTATCCTGCTTTTCCTAGAGAACCTGAAGCACTGGGTAGATAAATTACAGACGCAAGGACTTTCTCTTCATGAACAATAATTCCTGCTAATAAATGAACAAAGAATAATAGACTACCACTATTTGCAATCCCTGATAAATTTCTGAATTCAGATGACAGTCTTGCTGCAGAAAGAGATGCCACCAACCAATCCCTCCTGAAGGAAATACACAACACATCACCAACTATGAAGTAGTCAGGCAAAGCAAAGCAAACAAAACAATGCCTCTAGAACTTCCCAGCAATTCCCAAGAAATTCAGGAGACAGAGGGACATGCTTAGCAACACCACACGGAGGCAATCATCCAAACCCAGACGGATGGGAAATTCTACCAGACAAATGGTCTGGTTTCTCAACAGAAAAAACTGCAACATAAAAAAAGACAGAGGTGATACCAAGTAGTGTAAAGGAGGCTTAGGAGACAGAAATGACCTTTATTTGGATCTTGGTTCAAATAAACTTCTAAAAAATCCTACAACATAAAATAAAATGTATTAATAAGTCAATTAGGAAAATATGAATACGGATGAGATATTTGACGATATTGAGAAATGACAGCTAATTCATTCTTCGGTGTGATGATGATGTTGTAGTTGTGCATGAGAAGAAGAATCCCACTTGTTTACAGAAATACTAAAATATTTTATAGATATTTTGAGTCAACAGCAATCTGTTATGAAGATGCAAGGTCCAGGGAATACTGTTATTTGGAATTTGCTTTAAAATAATCCAGGTGCAGAGGTGGAGCAGAGAAAACGATGTTGATTCTGCTGCTGAATGGGGTGATGAGGCAAAGGCGTTCATTTACCACCTCTCTACTTTCAAATGTGTTTGATATTTCTATAACACAAAGTTAGAGTTCCTTTGGTAATTCAGCAGGGTTTCCCAAATGTGGTTTCCCACAGCTTTCCTCTGGGATACCTATTAAAATTCACATTCCCGATGTCAGCTTACTCGAGGTACTTCTCAAAATTGATAGCTGCCCAACCCCAGATTTGTGAATCAGAATTCCTGGGAGTGAAGTCCAGAAAACTGTATTTTACATACACTATGCAGGTAGGTCTTCTGCACACTGCATTTTGCTTTAGTTATTTGCATGAAATAAATTATTTCTTTTTCAAAGCGTTTAACAGTTTAAAGTTTTTTTTCCTATTAAAAGAACTTTACAGTGACCTAAAATATCCTTCACATGTTGTTTCATTTCAGTAAAATATATCCTGTTGGTGTCATCTATCAACAAGTACATAGTCTTAAAATTTTTATTATGGGAGAAGGGGATCAGACCACACTCTCTACAGTTTGCTGAGCGTGTGATTAATAAACTAGAGTAACTAAACTAGTGTACCATGGATGAAGCTACAGATATATGCCTTTTGTATGGAAGACATGCTTGGTGACAGAGAAGATAAGTTTGCATTTTTTAAAAAGTGATTTGAACCCAGCTATAGCATTAGCATATATTCCCAGATTATATAACTATTCCTAGACTCACAAGCACTGTTTTCCAAAAAGAGTGTGTCCCTTATCCTTAACAGAAAGAACATAATTCTTTCTAATGATAGTGCTTATCACTGAAAGCCAAAGGCTTGTTGAATGACTCAGTTTCCCTGGCAAGTAAATATAGTGTACCGGGATGATAGACAATCAGAAACAGATATCAATAGCAAAGGTATTTTTTAATTGTATTTTAAAAATTTTTTTAATTAATTAATTTTTTTGAGACAGGGTCTCGCTGTGTTGCCCAGATTGGAGTGCAGTGGCATGATCTCAGCACACTGCAACCTCAGCCTCTCAGGTTCAAGCTATTCTCCTGTCTCAGCCTCGTGAGTAGCTGGGATTACAGTTGCCCACCACCCACCTAGCTAATTTTTGTATTTTTAGTAGGGACAGGGTTTCACCATGTTGGCCAGGCTGGTCTCAAACTCCTGGCCTCAAGTGATCCACCTGCCTCGGCCTCCCAAAGTGCTGGGATTAGAAGTGTGAGCCACCGCACCCTGCCTATTTTTATTTTTTATCAAGACAGAGTCTCACTATATTGCCCAGACTGGTTTTGAACTTCTAGTGTGAAGCGATCCTCCCATCTTGGCCTCCCAAAGTGCTGGGATTACAGGTGTGAGCTACTGTGCCTAGCCTAATAGCAAAGGTACTGATTAAGAAAAAAAAAAGGAGAGCAGAAAGGGACAGAACCAGCACTTAGTAAGCATTACTAAAATGCTAGTTACAGTCTTAGAAGCTTTATATAGGATTTCTAATTTAATCTTTATTGAAACATGTAGCTTTTAAACTTACTTAAAAGCCCCAAAGATTCTACCAACGGGCTTCAGCGCATCTGCATTTTATTTTTAAATTGAATTTCTCACTATTAAGTAACTGTAGTTTCAAAAAAGCACTCCATGTGTCATATAGTAGAATAGCACTTAATTCAGGGCCTAGGGTCTAAAGTTCCCACCCAATGCAGAGTGTGTGGGTTCAAAAGTATCCTCAAAATTGTAAGGTGCAAATCAAATCCTAATACTGTTCCACTGAAACCTTTCAATGCTTCCTATTACATTTATGGTAAAAATCACAGTCCTGGTCCATGTCAAGGCTTAGAAGGCCCTAAATGATCCAACCCCAACTATGTGAAACCCTCCTCCTCTTTCTTCCTGCCCACCTCCTCCCTATGTTTTGCTCCAGCATAGTGGTCTCCACACTCCCTTCCACATCCAGGCACAATCCTGTTCCTACCTAGAATGCTCCTCCGGCAAATGAGTTCTCTTCATTCAGGTCTCTGCTCTGATGTGTCCCTCCCTGGTCGCCCTGTCTAAAAGAGCAGGCCCCCTCTTCCCTCGCCCCTCTGATTCTTCTCTTCATTCATCACAGCTGATGTTACACCACAAAGTCCTTGCTGGTTTGTTTCCTGTGCTAGAATGATGCTCCTTATGTATTTATTATTGATATATCACAGGTGCACATATTTTGGGGGTACAAGTGATATGTACTATTGAATGCTAAAACTTACTCCCTCCATCTAACTGTATTTTTGTATCACCCATTAACTGACTTTTCTTCATCCTTGCTCCAACTGCAGCACCTATGAGTCTCAGCACAGAGAAGGCACTCTGTAAGTATTGGCTCAATAAATAGAAGTGTCTTACACTACCCATCAAGGACTCTATATACAGTTTTTGTTTATACCACCCTGTGCAACAATGCTCACATACAGTGGAATTTGAAAACCACAGAGCTAGGCTAAGGCCCAAGAGGAAAGTCTACATCAGATCTGTGTCTGGATATCCACACCACTGCACCTTTGACATCCCTAGCGGAGGTCAAGCTTTCTTGCTTTCGTGAAGGGTTTTCTTAACTCCATTTTGTTAGTAAGTCTCAATATCTTCAAGACTTGCCAACTGATGTGTTTGTTGCTGTTGTTGTGAGGGTTAAAGGGGATAGCAGAGATATTCTGAAGTTAGATTCTTAGTTAATCAAATGTAACTTCCATCCTGGCATCACCACGACTACTAATGGGCCATACTGTACTGCCAGGCTTGTGCAGGTCTCAAAATAAAGGTATCCTGTCATCTCAGTGACAACCTGTTTCTCAGGTAGAAAGGTTGTAGCGCTACCATCATTTTTGTTTGTTTGTTTGTTTGTTTTTGTTTTTTTTTTTTGTTTTTTTGAGACGGAGTCTTGCTCTGTCGCCCGGGCTGGAGTGCAGTGGCCGGATCTCAGCTCACTGCAAGCTCCACCTTCCGGGTTTTACGCCATTCTCCTGCCTCAGCCTCCGGAGTAGCTGGGATTACAGGCGCCCGCCACCTCTCCCGGCTAGTTTTTTGTATTTTTAGTAGAGACGGGGTTTCACCGTGCCATCATTTTTTTTAAACATATAAACTCAAGTTCTCCTTACTTCCACTTGCATGAAATTTCACAAGTAAGCACCCTAGTATAGCATGAGTACATCATGGTCAATTAACGGCCAAGGCCAGACAAAACAGCCTGAGTTCCTGTCCTCAGTGAATTTTGGTATGTAATAAACGTATACCATAAAATGGTGTAATAAAATTAAATTATTGGCATTAAACTGTCAGAGACACCATGCTTATGTTAGCCAAATGTCAGAGATTAAATCTAAAGTTCAAGATTGGACTCACCATGCAAAGCAGAGACAATTTCTTCCTTTTAAAATTGAAAAGAAAGAGATGGGCCCTCCCTCAGGCTTATGAGTTTCTTCTTGTTTTTTAAGGACACCAATGAGCATCTCATTAATGTTATAATTTAAAAAGTGTTTGCTCGCTCTAATGGAAGATTTAGGCTAGAGGAAGCTATCATTGGTCCTCCAAATTGCAGGCTTACCAATTAAAAAATGTAAACGGTTTCACATTGTTAGTGATTTCAACTTTGAAACAAGCCGTTTCTTCTCTTCCTTTTGTTTCAAGTGAATACGCTTTAAGTGGATACGTTTAAGGGAAAATATATCCTGAGCTTGCAAGGTAACTGTTTAAAAAAATAAAACAACTCTTTATTATTTGCAACTCCTTATTTTAGGGAATCAGGGTTTTCTCAATACTGCACAACAACATAAAAAATATACCTAACAACAAAAGGCAATAAATTGGAAACTGAAGCTGAAGAAGACTGCAGCTGTCATCTCTAACACTGCTTTCAAATTTCTGTGTTCATCACAAAGCTTCATTGTTCTTTCTTCTTGATTTTATAAGTCAGCATTACAAGCTGAAATCTAACATACATTATGTTATCAAAATTTTTCTTTATTCGTTTCATATATTGAGGTTTCGAGATTGTTTGAAAAAGAAGTAGAGACTAAAAATATTTGTAAACCACCAAGTAAAGGCAATGAATGATACAGAATTTGTACCTGTGGGTGATCACTGCCATAGCTATATAATGCCTAAATACAGGAAAGAGAAGCAAAAGTTTACAAAGACTGGTCCTTGTGGAACTATGTTCCCCTATATGATTGCAAACGCTCAGATATAAGTAATGCATGAATGACTTATTTAATCTTCCTCTTCTTTTTCACATGTTTGGGAGAAAGTAGGCAAAGCCTGGAACAATCACTGATGCAACATGTGTTTACACACATGCATGGTTCTTAAAGAGAATGGAAGGACGGCAGCTGAATAGTTCCATTTGCCAGTGATAACGTAGTTCCCACCACCCTTCCCATCTAGTGCTCTCTGATGCAAGGGAAGGAATGTGCTTTGGAAGAGAGGGCAGGGGTTTATTACTCAGCGAGACATAGGTTCAAAGCCAGCACATTTATTATTAGCAGAGTAACTCTGAGCTGACTCACTCCCATTCCATCGAGCCTCTCTTATCTGCAACATGGAGATGCTGTGAGTTTCTGAAGATTCCTTAATATCTCATAAAAATAACATAAAACCACCTCCATATGAAGTACTCAATGAATAACGTCCTCTCTTCTGGAGACCTTGTAGAAATGCTGATCAGGCTGCTCCAGCAACCGAAATCTTGGGAAAGGACCTTCTAGGTGAGGGATGCCAACCCCATTCCTAAACATCATGGAGAGGTCCTCTCAGAAACACAGCTGCCCATCCCCACCCTAACCTCTTTCAGCCTCACTTTAGTGGTCATCTGTGAACGTACCTGATCCGAGCACTAAAGGACAATGGGGATGGGGGGAGAGAACAAAGATTAAAAGTATACCCCCAAGGGCCAACTCTATGAAGAGCCAAATGGCTGTTCCTTGATAATTACTTATTACGAATCATTCCGTTCTCCAGGACGCTCCTTTGGCTTAAACCGAAGTCAATCTTTTCTAAGCATTAAATGGGGACATCTTCTCTTCCCATTTAAAAGCAAGCATTTGCCACTTCAGCTGTACAAATTATATAGGATTGAAAATAGTATAATTGGCTGGGTGCAGTGGCTCATGCTTGTAATCCCAGAACTTTGGGATGCCCAGGCGGGTGGATCACCTGAGGTCAGGAGTTCGAGACAAGCCTAGCCAACACAGTGATACCCTGTCTCTACTAAAAATACAAAAATTAGTCTCTACCAAAAACACAAAAATTAGTTAGCTACTCAGGAGACTGAGGCAGAAGAATCAGTTGAACCCAGGGGCCAGAGTTTGCAGTGAGCCAAGATCACACCACTGCACTCCAGCCTGGGCAACAGAGCGAGACTCCGTCTAAAAAAAAAAAAAGGCCAGGTGCAGTGCCTCCTGCCTGTAATCCCAGCACTTTGGGAGGCCGAGGCAGGCAGATTACCTGAGGTTGGGAGTTGGAGAACAGCCTGACCAACCTGGAGAAACCTCGTCTCTACTAAAAATACAAAATTAGCCAGGCATGGTGGCGCATGCCTGTAATCCCAGCTACCCAGAAGGCTGGGGCAGGAGAATCGCTTGAACCCAGGAGGCGGAGGTTGCTGTGAGCCAAGATTGTGCCATTGCCCTCCAGCCTGGGCAACAAGAGTGAAACCCTATCTCAAAAAAAAAAAGAAAATAGTATAGTTGAAAGAAAATCGGAGTTTGTAAATTAGAGTTCTCTTTTCCCCCTTTCTCAAAGCAAACAGAAACAAACTGCAGAAAAACGTGTTGTTTAAAAGGTTGCTATCCTCCTGTTTCTACCTTTAGTCTTGCTGCCTTTGTCTTTCTAAGATGCCAGAGAAGTTTCCTCTGCATATAGAAAATATTCTGGGATTTGACTGTCTTGTGGCCTCACTAGGGAAGTCCACTTAGGGGTCCGAATGTCAAGCCGTTCTTAGATTCCCTTTCTTTTTGCCCACAACACACGAGGTTGTAATGTGGCTCATGAACAAGACAGATGCCTACTACAGCAGGGAGAATTCTGCAAATGACATTCAATGACATCCACAGAGAGAAGACCTGGAACTTCGTGGAAAAGAAACACGATGTTTGGTCAACTGAGCACCAGACTGTGAGCTTTCTGAGGGCAAAGATTATGCTTTCTCCCAGTTCGGGGTGTATTGCTGGCATTCAGTAAGTTATTTAGTGAATGAATAAATGCAGGGATGAATATGTGATGAACAGGTTACAAATATGGTTCAGAATTCATAACTAGTAATGGATGATATAAGAAAGTACACCTTTCCAGATTTTGTAGACAGCATAAGATTAAATTCAGGTGGAAAAGGAAAACATTTAGGAGTATCCATCTCTGAGTGATGGTGTGTCAGTCTTCAGAGGAAAAACTGAATTTTTCTTTAAAAAAAGCCAGTGGGACAGTCGTTTCTGAAAACTCCTTTGTGAATCAAAACCAGAGGAGGCCAAGTGACTGAGCATTCAAATGAAAGGGTAAAAAAAGAAGAAATGTGGCTGATTTTTTTTCCCACTCTCACTGGTGTGAGATTTTAAAGACATTCCTTCCTGTCAAAAGGATGGCGTCAAATGTATTTTAAGTATCAACATAAACCTGCCTCTTCATATCCCTCTTGTTCTTATAGTACATCTATTCTCGTCTCATTCCACCACAACAAGTTTTATAATAGCAGGTAGGTTTGTGCATTTATCACTTTATCTTTTGAAAATGTTACAGACAATTAATTCACATTAAAACTCTATTACTGATTTAGAAGTTCAAGATTTAGAATTTAAGGATTCTGACGAAAGTTTAGCTTAAACCTACTTTAGCTGACTATATTTTTTAAAAGGTTTAGGAATTGTTTACCTCCGTTAAGCGTTATCAAACTTACTTTATCACCATCATTTGCATCCAGATAACATGCTAATCGAAAGTGATTTAGTCTTTAAAGTAAATCTTTACACAATTTTATTAGATTTGTTGTGGATGAAAATTCTTGAGATTTGAAGTGAGAAAATAAAAGAACTGGGTTCAAGGTCTGTTTGCAGTGTGTACCGCTTGGGTAATCTTACATAATCATGTTGCTTTTCTCAGCATCAGTCTCAGTCTCATCATTGATAAAGAGGGGGTGCACTCCCAGCACTTTGGGATGCCGAGACGGGTGGATCATGAAGTCCTGAGATCGAGACCATCCTGGCTAACACGGTGAAACCCTGTCTCTACTAAAAATACAAAAAATTAGCAGGGTGTGGTGGTGGGCACCTGTAGTCCCAGCTACTCGGGAGGCAGAGACAACAGAATAGCTTGAACCTGGGAGGCAGAGGTTGTAGTGAGCCGAGATCGCACCACCGCACTCCAGCCTGGGTGACAGAGTGAGGCTCTGTCTCAAAAATAAAATAAAATAAAATAAAATAGGGGGTAAAAAACCATAATTGTCTAAGAATTGCTCCGAGGATTACATCAGTGTAAGGTAATGAACTTTACTGAACTGTATGCAAAAAATATTACTTTCATCATCATCATCACCATCATGATCACCTGGTGATCTCAAAACTTCGAATGAGAGAGGGTAAGAAAGAACCCACTGGATCCCCTACTCTGTACCTGGCATCCTGCTACAGGCTGTGCACATATATCACTTTTTAGGTTAAAACAACAGCCCAAATGTCTATACATAAATTTGTATCTGCTGTATAGGAATGAACTATACTTCCAATTCTGGAAAATGAGGTGCAGAGAGGATTAAGTAACATGCTTGAATTCAGGTATGCTTCAAGAATTAGATCGAAGCTGGGCAAGATGGCTCCCGCTTGTAATCCCAACACTTTGGGAGGCTGAGGCAGGCAGATCACTTGAGCTAAGGAGTTCAAGACTAGCCTGGCCAACGTGGCGAAACCCCATCTCTACTAAAACTACAAAAAAGGTTAGCCGGGCATGGTGGCATGTGCCTGTAATTCCAGCTACTCAGACAATCGCTTGAATCCGGGAGGCAGAGGTTGCAGTGAGCTGAGATTGCACTTCACTCCAGCCTGGGCAATAGAGCAAGACCCTGAAAGAAGAAAAAGGAGAAGGAGAAGGAGGAGAAGGAGGAGGAGGAGGAGGAGAAGGAGGAGAAGGAGGAGAAGGAGGAGGAGGAGGAGGAGGAGGAGGAGGAGGAGGAGAGAAGGAGGAGAAGGAGGAGGAGGAGGAGGAGAAGACGGAGGAGACTGAGAAGGAGAAGAGGAAGCAGAAGAAGAAGAAGAAACAAGAAAGAAGATGAAGAAGAAGAAGAAGAAGAAGAAAAAGAAGAAGAAGAAGGAGGAGGAGGAAGGAAGAAGAAGGAAGAAGAAGGAAGAAGAAGAAAGAAGGAAGAAGAAGAAGGAAGAAGAAGAAGAAAGAAAAAATAATAAAATATTTACTGAGTGCTTACAATGTGTGCCAAGTACTGATTTAGGTACAGGGATACAGCAGTGAGCTGAGCAGACAAAATCCCTGCCATCAGAGAGCTGACCAGGAACTGAATTCTCCCGAATTCAAAATCATTGTTTTCCCCACTCCATATTGTGCCAGTGCTTAGAGCTTGCACTTGCTCTCTCTAAAGGAACTACTGGTATAGAAAATAACACCTGGGCAGCAGCATAATTCATAAATGGTTAACCCTTGCTGCTAGGGGCTCTGTAACCTCAGGGGTCAAGACTGCCTGAGGGCTGAGGCAATCAATACTTTGATATATCTGTAGCCCATTTGTAACAAACTGGCTTGAGAAGTTGCATTATCTACAGTGTAGTCAATGATTCAGGAATATCCCTAGTTTGTACTGATTTCCTCCCATGTTAATTATTATTGCTACACAGTACGTATAATTCCTAGTATTATATAGAGACTGGCAACTTAGTGCTTTTGGCAGGTCAGCAAGATGAGGTCAAAACAACCTTTGTAGTCAGCAGATAAAACTAAACAGCCATCAGAAACATTTTAAAAATATGCTATTAAATTATTATAGTAGAGACCAAAACCAAGAAATTAATGCAAAAGAACCAAGAGATTTCTTAATCTTACCACCAGTTCAGATTCAGCAAAGGAACTAAAAGCTGTGATCTGAGAGCTTGTATATTATACCAATTAAGCAGCTTGGATATAAAAAGAGATAGATAAGCTCACCTTCAGGAGGACTCAGCAGTGACCACCACTGTTATGTATGGAAAGGAGTAAAGGGAATGGGAGAGGATATATGAATTTGAGGTCAGGAAAACATGTGGCAGGCATTGGGTTGGAAAGACTGTATTTACTGAGGATCTGAAGTGTGGCAAATGCTCTGGAAGACAGAAGGAAGGAAGGAGAGCATCTTTACAAGTAGCACCCAATCTAACCAGGCAGTAAGACTCATCTTGATGTAAAAAAGAAGTAACCACACAACAGAGCTGTAGAAAACGTCATTATGAGAAAACAAACAATCCAGTTTTTTAAATGGACAAAAGACCTGACCAGACACCTCCCCAAATTAGACATAGAGATGGCAAGTAAGCACAGAAAAAGATGCTCCACATTATGAATCACTAGGGAACTGTGAATTAAAACAACCACAAGATACCACCTATGAAAATGGCCAAAATCCAACATGCTGCCAACAGCAAATGCTGGCAAGGATGCAGAGCCATAGGAACTCTCAATTCATTGCGGGTAGGAATGCAAATAGTAAGCTACTTGGGAAAACAGTTTGGCAGTCTCCTACAAAGCTAAACATACTCTTACCAGGCAATGTGGCAAGCATGCTCCTTGGTATCTACACAAATAAACTAAAAACTTAAGTCCACACCAAAACCTGCACTCAAACGTTTATAGCAGCTTCATTCACAATTGTCAAAACATGGTGAATGGGTAAATGAACTGTGGTACATCCATACAATGGAATATTATTCAGCACCAAAAATAAATAAGCCATCAAGCCATAAAAATGAGAGGTAAGGGCAGCTGGACTTCCTGGGTTGAGTGGAGACTTGGGGAACTTTCCTGTCTTACAAAGCGATTGTAAAACACACCAATCAGGAACTTTCCTGTCTTACAAGAGGTTTGTAGCATCAATCAGTGCTTTGTAAAATGCACCAATCGGTGCTCTGTAAAATGCAGCAATCAACACTCTGTAAAATGCACCAATCAGCAGGATTCTAAAAGTAGCTAATCGCAGAGAGGATTGAAAAAAAGGGCACTCTGATAGGACAGAAACAGAATATGGGAGGGGACAAATAAGGGAATAAAAGCTGGCCACCCCAGACAGCAGCGACAACCTGCTTGGGTCCCCTTCCAGGCTGGGGAAGCTTTACCCTTTTACTCTTCACAATAAATGTTGCTACTGCTCACTCTTTGGGTCCATGCCATCTTTAAGAGCTATAACACTCACCGCGAAGGTCTCTGGCTCCATTCTTGAAGTCAGCAAGACCACGAACCCACTGGCAGGAACCAACTCCGGACACATCTTGGGGGCTCCTCCCGGATATCACCACATGGTGAGACCATCAGACCCCTTTTGCTTGCTATTCTGTCCTATTTTTCCTTAGAATTCGGGGGCTAAATACTGGGCACCTGTCAGCCCGTTAAAAGTGACTAGCACAGTTGCCAGACTAAAGACACGGATGTCAGGCTTTCTGGGAAAGGGCTCACTAACAACCCCTGACTCTTCGAGTTGGGAGTGTTGGTTTGTCTGGAACCAGCTTCCACTTTTCCTGAACTTCCAGGCTGAGACAAGGGTCGACAGGGAGGAAAGCCATTCAGCTCCGGGGTCTCGACAAAAAGTTGGCTGACCCTGCAGCCATGAGTGGAACTCTCAGTTACATTGCCCAAGCGAGACTCACCCATCTATCCTATCTATCCTGACCCTTGCCTCCTGGGTCCTAACACCTATCAGACAAACTTCCTCCTGCCTCTCTTCTCCAAGGCTAGTCCTGCTTCTAGAAACTCCCTGTCCCTGGTGCTCTTCCAGTTTCTCCTCTAAGGATGATTTCTAATATAAATTTCAGGACTCTGCTCCCTTCTTTAGGCACCCAGGCTCACCAATCAGAAAGACATATTTTTTGCCCAAAGCCCCACTGTGGGGGACTATTTGGAATTTTAGGATCCCTCCTCAGACTAGCAGGCCTAACAAAGGCTATTCCTGAAGCCAGGGTATGGGGAGCCTCAGAAATTACATCCTTCCTATTCATATGATGAGAAGTGAGGACAAAAGGCATCACTCTTCCAACCCTGGAGATCCCTTCCCTCCCTCAGGGTGGGGCCCTCCACTCCATTTTGAGGCATATTACCTTTACAGGACAAGGGTAAGGTCCCAATACCAACAGAAGAAAACACTTAGGACTCGACAGGTTTTCCAGAATGCGTCGGTAAGGGCCACTAAATCTGACCTTTCTCAGTCCTTTTTGTGGTCTTAACAGGAAAGGCAAGGGTGCAGGTTTTCAAGAATGCATCGGTAAAGGCCACTAAATCTGACCTTCTTCGGTTCTCTTTGTGGTCTAGGAGGAAAACTAGTGTTTCCACTACTGCTTTGGTGAGCACAACTATTCTGAAAGCAGGGTCCAGGGACCCTTATGGGTTCTTGGGTGGGGAAAGAGAGAGGGGGGAAAAAAAAAAAAGACCAAAACAACGGGTGGTTTTTTCTTTCAGATGGGAAACGCCCAGGCATCAACAAACTCACCCTTGAAACGCATCCTAAGCCACTGGGGCCAATTTGACCTGCAAACCCTGAAAAAGTGGCAGCTTATTTTTTTCTACACTACAGCCTGGCCTCAATACTCTCTCTCTGAAGGGGAAAAATGGCCACCTAAGGGAAGTATAAATTACAATACTATTCTGCAGCTTGATCTTTTCTGTAAAAGGGAAGGGAAATGGAGTGAAATACCTTATGTCCATGCTTTCTTTTCATTGAAGGATAATCCACAACTATGCAAAGCTTGCAATTTACATTCCACAGGAGGATCTCTGAGATTTACCTCCATATCCTAGCCTCCCTACAGCTCCCCTTCCTATTATTGATGAGCCTCCTCTAATTTCCTCCACCCAGAAGGAAACAAGCAAAGAAATCTCCAAGGGACCACAAAATCCCCCAGGTTATCTCCTTCAAGCTCTAGGGAGAGGGGAATTTGGCCCAACCTGGGTACATGTCCCCTTCTCTCTCTCTGAATTAAAGCAGATCAAGGTAGACCTGGGGAAGTTTTCAGATGATCCTGATAGGTATATAGATATCCTACAGGGTCTAGGGTAAACCTTCGACCTCACTTGGAGAGATGTCATGCTATTGTTAGGTCAAACAATGGACTTTAATGAAAAGAATGCAGCGTTAGCTGCAGCCTGAGAGTTTGGAGATACCTGGTATCTTAGTCAAGTAAATGATAGAATGACAGCTGAAGAAAGGGACAAATTTCCTAACAGTCAGCAAGGCGTCCCCAGTATGGATCCCCACTGGGACCCAGACTCAGATCATGGGGACTGGAGTCACAAACATCTGTTGACCTGTGTTCTAGAAGGACTGAGGAGAATTAGGAAAAAGCCCATGAATTATTCAATGATGTCCACCATAACTCAGGGAAAGGGAGAAAATCCTACTGCTTTCCTTAAGTGGCTACGGGAGGCCTTAGGAAAATATACTCCCCTGTCACCTGACTCACTCGAGGGTCAATTGATCCTAAAAGATAAGTTTATTACCCAATCAGCCACAGATATCAGGAGAAAGCTCCAAAAGTGAGCCCTGGGTGCTGAACAAAATCTGGAGGCATTATTAAACCTGGCAACCTTGGTGTTCTATAATAGGGACCAAGAGGAACAGGCCAAAAAGGAAAAGCAAGATAAGAGAAGGCCGCAGCCTTAGTCATGGCCCTCAGACAAACAAATCTTGGTGGTTCAGAGAGGGCAGAAAATGGAGCGGGCCATCACCTGGTAGGGCTTGTTATCAGTGTGATTTGCAAGGACACCTTAAAAAAGATTGTCCAACAAGAAGTCACCCCCTCGCCCATGTCCACTATGCCAAGGCAATCACTGGGAGGTGCACTGCCCCAGAGGACAAAGGTTCTCTGGGCCAGAAGCCCCCAACCAGAAGAACAACAGGACTGAGGATGCCCTGGGCAAGCACCAGCTCATGTCATCACCCTCGCTGAGCCCCAGGTAAGTTTAACCATTGAGGGCCAGGAAACTGACTTCCTCCTGGACACCGGTGCGGCCTTCTCAGGGTTAATCTCCCATCCCTGGACAACTGTCCTCAAGGTCCGTTACCATCTGAGGAATCCTGGGACAGCCTGTAACCAGGTATTTCTCCCACCTCCTCAGTTGTAATTGGGTGACTCTGCTCTTTTCACATGCCTTTCTTGTTATGCCTGAAAGTCCCACACTGTTATTAGGGAGGGATATATTAGCCAAAGCTGGAGCTATTATCAACATGAATACGGGGAATACGTTACCCATTTGTTGTCCCGTACTTGAGGGAATCAACCCTGAAGTCTGGGCATTGGAAGGACAATTTAGAAAGGCAAAAATTGCCCGCCCAGTCCAAATCAGGCTGAAAGACCCCATCACTTTTCCTCATCAAAGGCATTATCCCTTAAGGCCCGAAGCTCATAAAGGATTATAGGATATTGTTATACATTTAAAAGTTCAAGACTTAGTAAGAAAATGCAGCAGTCCCTGCAACACCCCAATTCTAGGAGTACAAAAACCAAATGGTCAGTGGAGACTAGTGCAAGATCATCATGAAGCAGTAATTCCTCTATATCCAGTTGTACCCAACCCCTGTACCCGGCTCTCCCAAATATCAGAGGAAGCAGAATGGTTCATGGTTCTGGACCTCAAGGATGCTGCCTCCTGCATTCCCCTGTACTCTGACTCCCAGTTTCTCTTTGCCTTTGAGGATCCCACAGACCACATGTCCCAACTTACATGGACGGTCTTGCCTCAAGGGCTTAGGTACAGCCTTCATCTGTTTGGTCAGGCACCGGCCCAAGATCTAGGCCACTTCTCAAGTCCAGGCACTCGGGTCCTTCAGTACATGAATGATTTAGTTTTGGCTACCAGTTCGGAAGCTTCATACCAGCAGGCTACTCTAGATCACTTGAACTTTCTAGGTAATCAAGGGTGCAAGGCGTCTAAACCGAAGGCCCAGCTCTGACTATAAGAAGTCAAATATCTAGGCCTAATCTTAGCCAGAGGAACCAGGGCCCTCAGCGAAGAATGAATACAGCCTATACTGGCTTGTCCTTGCACTTAGACATTAAAACAGTTGCGGGGGTTCCTTGGAATCACCAGCTTTTGCTGACTGTGGATCCCTGGATACAGCGAGATGGCCAGACTGCTCTATAATTGAATCAAGGAGACCCAGAGGGCAAATACTCATCTAGTAGAATGGCAACCAGAGGCAGAAACAGACTTCAAAACATTAAAGCAGGCCCTAGTACAAGCTCCAGCCTTAAGCCTTCCCACAGGACAAAACTTCTCTTTATACGTCACAGAGAGAGCAGGAATAGCTCTTGGAGTCCTTCCTCAGACTCATAGGATGGTCTCACAACCAGTGGCATACCTAAGTAAGGAAATTGGTGTAGTAGCAAAAGGCTGGCCTCACTGTTTACAGGTAGCTGGAGGCTACAGGTTTTTACAGTGGTGGCCGTCTTAGTGCCAGAGGCTATCAAAATAATACAAGGAAAGGATTTCACCATCTGGACTACTCATGATGTAAATGGCATTCTAGGTGCCAAAGGAAGTTTATGGCTATCAGACAACTGCCTACCTAGATACCAGGAGCTACTCCTTGAGGGACTGGTGCTTCAAATACATATGTGTGCAGCCCTCAACTCTGCCACTTTTCTCCCAGAGGATGGAGAACCAATGACCCTCACCAAATTATAGTCCAGACTTATGCCGCCCAAGAGGATCTCTTAGAAATCTCCTTAGCTAATCCTGACCTTAACCTATATAATGATGGAAGTTCATTTGTGGAGAATGGGATATGAAGGGCAGGTTATGCCACAGTTAGTGATGTAACAGTACTTGAAAGTAAGCCTCTTCCCCCAGGGACCAGCGCACAGTTAGCAGAACTAGTGGCACCTACCTGAGCCTTAGAACCAGGAAAGGAAAAAAGAATAAATGTGTATACAGATAGCAAGTATGCTTATCTAATCCTACATGCCCATGCTGCAATATGGAAAGAAAGGGAGTTCCTAACCTCTAGGGGAATCCCCATTAAATACCACAAGGAAATTATGGAGTTATTGCATGCAGTGCAAAAACCCAAGGAGGTGGCAATCTTATACTGCCGAAGCCATCAGAAAGGTGAAGGAGAAAAGGCAGAAGGAAACTGTCGGGCAGATGCTGAGGCCAAAATTGCTGCCAGGCGGAACCTCCCATTAGAAATACCTATGGAGGGACCCATGGTATGGAACAACCCCCTCCAAAAGATTAAGCCCCAGTAGTCCCTGATCGAAACAGAACGGGGACTTTCCCGGGGGCATAGTTTTCTCCCCTTGGGGTGGTTAACGACAGAAGAGGGAAAGGTACTCATACCCGAAGCCAGCCAATGGAAAATACTTAATACCCTCCACCAAACTTTTCATATGGGTATTGAGAACACTCGTCAAATGGCCAAATCCCTATTTATAGGGCCAAATCTCCTCCGGACCATCCAACAGGTAGTCAAAGCCTGTTAGGTGTGCCAAAGGAATAATCCCTTGGTCCATCGTAAGGCCTCTATGGGGGAAAAAAGAATAGGTCACTATCCTGGAGATGACTGGCAATTAGAATTCACCCATATGCCTAAGTCAAGGGGATTTCAATACTTGTTAGTCTGTGTTGATACCTTTACAAATTGGATAGAAGCCTTCCCCTGCAAGACAGAGAAGGCTCAGCAAGTGGTTAAAGTCCTAATTCATGATTTGGGCTTCCCCAAAGCTTACAAAGTGACAATGGTTCGGCTCTTAAAGTCATGGTAACTCAGGGAATTTCCAGGGTGCCAGGGATACAATATTACCTTCTCTGCACCTGGAGACCACAATCCTCAGGGAAGGTCAAGAAGGCAAATGAAACACTCAAGAGGCACTTAAGGAAACTAACACAAGAAACTCATCTCCCATGGCCTACTCTCTTGCCCATGGCCTTGCTGAGAATCTGAAATTCTCCTCACAAAAAGGGACTCAGTCCATATGAAATGCTGTATGGACGACCTTTTCTCATAAATGACCTCCTACTTGATCAGGAAATGGCCCAGTTGGTCAAACATACAACTTCTTTGACGAAATATCAACAAAACCTTAAACACCTACCCAAAGGATGTCACAGAGACAAGGGAACAGAGTTGTTCCAACCAGGAGATCTAGTGTTGGTCAAGTCCCTCCCCTCTACCTCCCCACCTATGGATTCCTTATGGGAAGGACCATACTCGGTAATCCTCTCTATCCCCACAGCAGTTAAGGTGGCAGGAGTGGAATCTTGGATTCACCACAGGCGAGTTAAACTTTGGACACCCCCTGAAGAACCTCAGGGTTCAGGGAAGAACCTCAGTGGGACCGTCAGCTCAGGAGTCCTGAGATCAGCCAGACCAGCCTCGATACACCTGTGAACCACTGGAGGACTTGTGTCTCCTATTTCGGAAGGAAACATCCCAGACTAAAAAGGCTCCTATAGCTGATCCTGAGGAAAAACCCCTTCCTACTTAAAAAAGATAAGTGAAAACCTACATAATCTTTAACACCTCTCCTTACCCCTTTAATGGAATCCTTTTACTGTTTCATCACATTCTTAAGCGGTGTACTAATCATTCTCTTTGCAGTAGGACTACATACTGTAGTTCCTGCCAGGACAAAAATACTAATCGCATCAACCTTTTTTACGCGCAATCCAGCTTTTACGCCCTTATATTTCCAACCTCACCTATTACACGAGCAATGAAAGGCCCATACACGGCCCTGTAAGCATGAATACTTTCCAAGTCCCTTTATGCATCCAATGTAAGAGGTTATCAAGCCTGCCCCTGGGGCACCTACTATCTCATCAGTGTAATTACGCCCTCCAACATCAAGCTCCAACTGATCATAGTAACTTCCAGGTCACCCAAACAGCTTCATTCAGACAGCTTGTTTGCTTCTCAGAGACCACCCCCCCGCCCCCCCCACCCAAATCATCACCTCCTCTCTGCTTAACAAACTGTTTGGGTTTTGTAATGGCAAACATACTCCCTGTATGACCATTCACCCTGGACCCCCTCCAGCAGCGCCCCCACCACTAACGAATGCCTTCTCATGCCCTCTTTCAATCACTCTCTTGAATGGCTCCTGGTAGATACAAAATGTTTTTTTCTCCAAGGGGAAAACAGAACACAGGGAGTCACTCAGTTTGCTCCCAACACCCCTTTCCAGCCACTCACCAGAGCTACCTTGGCAAGTACTCTAGGAGTATGGGAAAATGAAAACAACAAACTCACACACCTTTTTAACATACACAATCAGTGTCTACCCAGCCAAGGCATATTCTTATGTGGAACTTCAACCTATATCTGCCTCCCTACTAACTGGACAGGCATCTGCACCTTGGTCTTCCTAAGTACCAACATTAACATTGCCCCAGGAAATCAGACCCTATCAGTGCCCCTCAAAGCTCAAGTCCATCAGCATAGGGCCATACAACTAATACCACTACTTACAAGGTTAAGAATGGCCACTGCTACAGGAACCAGAATAGCCAGTTTATCTACTTCATTATCCTACTACCACACACTCTCAAAGGATTTCTCAGATATTTTGCAAGAAATAACAAAACCTATCCTTACTCTACAATCCCAAATAGACTCTTTGGCAGAGGTGACTCTCCAAAACCACTGGGGCCTAGACCTCCTCACTGCTGAGAAAGGAGGACTCTGCACCTTCTTAGGGAAAGAGTGTTGTTTTTACACTAACCAGTCAGGAATAGTACGAGACACCACCCAGCATTTACAGGAAAAGGCTTCTGAAATCAGACAATGCCTTTCAAACTCTTATACCAACCTCTGGAGTTGGGTGGCATGGCTTCTCTCCTTTCTAGGTCCCATGACAGCCATCTTGCTATTACTCACCTTCGGGCCCTGTGTTTTTAACCTTGTCAAATGTTTCCTTCAGGATCAGTACCATCAAGCTACAGATGGTCTTACAAATGGAACCCCAAATGAGCTCAACTCACAACTTCTACCAAGGACCCCTGGACCGACCCACTGGCCTAGAGAGTTCCCCTCTGGAGGACACTACAACTGCAGGGCCCCTTCTTTGCCCTATCAAGCAGGAAGTAGCTAGAGCAGTCATCACCCAGTTCCCAGCAGCAGTTAGGGTGTCCTCTTTAGAGGGGGGATTGAGAAGTGAGGCCAGCTGGACTTCCTGGGTTGAGTGGGGACTTGAGGAACTTTCCTGTCTTAAAAGAGGATTGTAAAATGCACCAATCAGGAACTTTTCCTGTCTTACAAGAGGTTTGTAAAATGCACCAATCAGCACTCTGTAAAACGCACCAATCAGTGCTCTGTAAAATGCACCAATCAGCGCTCTGTAAAATGCACCAATCAGCAGGATTCTAAAAGTAGCCAATCACAGGGAGGATTGAAAAAAAGGGCACTCCGATAGGACAGAAATGGAACATGGGCAGGAACAAATAAGGGAATAAAAGCTGGCCACCCCAGCCAGCAGCAGCAACCCGGGTCCCCTTCCATGCTGTGGAAGCTTTGTCCTTTTGTTCTTCACAATAAACCTTGCTACTGCTCACTCTTTGGGTCCATGCCATCTTTAAGAGCCCTAACACTCACCACAAAGTTCTGCGGCTCCATTCTTGAAGTCAGCAAGAACACAAACCCACCAGCAGGAACCAACTCCGGACACAAAAAGACATACAGGAAACTTATACACATATTGCTACACGAAAGAAACCAATGTGAAAAGGGTACATACTGTATGATTCCAACTTTATAACATTTTGGAAAAGGTAAAGCTACAGGGATAGTAAAAAAAAAAAAAAAAAATCAGGGGTTTTGGGGATTGGGAGGAACAAATAAGCAGAGCAAAAGGGATTGTTAGGACACATGTCATCTATTTGTACACAGAATGTACAACATCAAGAATGAACTACAGACTTTAATTAATAATAATGTATCAATATTAGTTCAATTTCAGCAAATGTAGCATGCAAGATGTTAGTAATAGGGAGACGGTTTGTCAGTGGTGGAGGAGGCCAGGAATATAGGAACTCTTTGTACTTCAAATCAGTTTTTCTGTAAACCTAAAATTGTTCTATAAAAAAGCTTATTCATTAAAAAACAACAACAATAACACTGTACTGACAGCTGTTTGAAGTTTTCCCCAGGTGTCCTTCCAGATACTACCTAGAGCCAAGTGGAATTAATCAGGCAAGGTGCAACAGCCGGGTGCGGTAGCTGATGCTTGTAATCCTAGCACTTTGGGAGGCCAAGGCAGGTGGATCACCAGAGGTCAGGAGTTCGAGACCAGCCTGGCCAACATGGCGAAACCCTGTCTCTATTAAAAATACAAAATTAGCTGGTTGTGGTGGCAGTTGTCTGTAGTTCCAGCTACTTGGGAGGCTGAGGCAGGAGAATCGCTTGAACCTGGGAGGTGGAGGTTGCACTGAGCCAGGATTGTGCCGCTGCACTCCAGCCTGGAAGACAAGAGTGAAACTCCATTTCAAATAAACAAACAAACAAAAAAATCAGGGAAGGCCATAAAGATGACTCCCAGCCAAGGTTTGAAGGGCTAGAGGAAAGTCATTTTTTCAGCCAAGAACTAGGAGGATGCAGTGATTCAGATGGGGATCAGGTCAAGGGCAGGATTTGGGATGGGATGAATGCGTCGGGAAGAGTAGTCATCAGAGCATCATGTTTGACCGTAAGACAAGAGCCACAAGCCTCCAGTTCTTTAGCAGAAGAACTGGAGGTAAAGATGGGTGCATCAAAGATAGCCTGTGATTAGGAGGTTAAAATGAAATCTGAAAGAGAGAGTCACTCCAGACCCTGGGAAAGGTCATGATGCAATCAAAATGATGTACCAAGAGGTATCTCTGCTAAGGCCAGGCCACGTAAAGACATGAGAGGTAGGGAGGCCCACTACAGGTGAGGTCATGAGTCCTTGCTTTGAGGGAAGGTAAACAGACAATACAAGGACTCTAAGGGAAAGCACAATTTCCAAGAAAAGCCATAGTGAACTGTGTCCAGGAAGCTGAGATGGAAGAGGAATAACTTTTTAAAAGTCCTACATGTGAGGAGGGAACCCAAGAGGATCACTCCCTATCAGGTAGGGTTCCTAGATTTCTCCTCTTACAGAATTCTCATCTGATCATATTTAGGACAGAGCAAGAGGGCAGTTCAATTGCTATCAGCAGAAAAGAGAAAAGGGGGCATATACAATTGGTGAAGTCAAAGAATTTTCACTCTTATATTCATACACTGGAAAAGTCAGTGGTCAGAAAAACATTTTGAAAATCTGTATTTATTCAGACGGAAAGACGTTCACAACTTTTGCAATGTGAGAGAAGAAAGTTTGGAAAAGTGTATCATGCATGATTCCATTTCTGTAAAGTTAGATGTATTTATTTTTTTTTGTGTGTATATATATATATATATATATATATATATATATATCTCCATAGACAATCTTCTGGAAGAAAACACACTCAAATGCTAATGGTGGTGAATATCTATGGGCAGGTGGATAATAATGACATGGCAGATTTTTTATATTCCTAGTTTGCATTTCCTTAATTTCTCTTCAAGCTATTACAGAGAATCCATGTAAAAGACTAATTTTTTCAATGAAAGGATTAATGTCCTTTCCATCTCATAATTCAAGTTTCCAATAACGTCTTCCTTGCTGAGGGTAGAAAAGTCGGTGCCTTACACAAAAGCCAGTGTTTGCATTAAATGACTGTGGTGCAGCCTCGCATAACATAAATGACTTCAACAGCCACATCCTGATGCACAAGGAAAAAAAAAGGAATGGAAATTTCAAAGAGCTAAAGTCACAAAGAGTAATGGAAGGAGTAGTAACAACAGCAGCAAAGGGAAATGCCCTGGGCGGGGAGGAGACAGACCCCCACCCACACATCCCCAGCACTTGTTTTCTTGACTCTGGAGTCGCTTTCTTGATTAGTCTATTTAAAACATTGTTATTGTTTCAAAAATTGTGGCTAAAAATAACATCAAAATGCACAACATATGCAGAAACACCCCATGATACAGATTATGTATGAAGAGGACGCAGCGATGTGACCAGGAATTAGCATGAAGCGTGGTTACGCTATCATGGAGATATGTTCCCCATCCACACACCAGAGGGAGGCACGGTCCAGTCACCAATGTCAGGTTTTAATGTTTGGTTTTATTTGTCAAAACTACTGCTTTACATGCAAAGGAGGGAGGAGCGGTGTGGTCCTTGAGGTGGGGGATGGAGGAAGAATTACAGAAGAACAGGCACCCCAGTGACAGTATTTTTAAAGGCTCTATCTACCATCTTTTCTGAACTAACAGTTTCACCTTGAAATCTGTTACAATAAGTACCTTTAACCAAAAGCCATCTGTTTTCAATTCTTTTCTATGGGCATACATTCACTATAGCTATTTACTGTAGCTCATTATTTCAGCATATTGCAATTATCATTCTTGTAGCCTTCAATCCTATTGCATTAATGTAGGAGCATGAAAAAGCCAGAAAGGAAAACTTAAAACAGTTCATTCTAGACTGTATGGCCTGTTAACAACCCTGTCCAAAATTTTAGTAGGTAAAGAAGCTGAACCATTGCCTAAAAGAAGACCAAAGGATTGTCTGAAGATTCCATTTATTACTTGTTTCCTGTTCTCTATAAAACATGGATATTCTCTTGGTAAAGACATTCCATTTCTATTTCTATCTAGTGACCATTGAATATTTTGTAACTTGTTTACCTATTAAATAGGGAATTATAGCAATAATCATAGGAATTGCAGTGGCAATAACAATAAAAACCAGAATAATAATCTGTCTCCTATTAGCCTTCATAGTAACATTACTAAGAACTAGTAAACTCTGAGGCTAGAGCCTCAAGTAAGAATTTGATTTAGGACTGTTTTTTTAAAATTATTATTTTTATTAAAAATTACTTATTTTATTTTATTTTATTTATTTATTTTTTTGAGACAGAGTCTCACTCTGTCTCCCAGGCTGGAGTACAGTGGCTTGATCTCAGCTCACTGCAAGCTCTGCCTCCCAGGTTCACGCCATTCTCCTGCCTCAGCCTCCTGAGTAGCTGGGACTATAGGCGTATGCCACCACGCCCGGCTAATTTTGTTTTGCATTTTTAGTAGAGACAGGGTTTCACTGTGTTAGCCAGGACGGTCTAGATCTCCTGACCTCGTGATCCGCCTGCCTTGGCCTCCCAAAGTTCTGGGATTACAGGTGTGAGCCACCGCGCCCAGCCAGGACTGGTTATTACCTTATACAGGGAAGTACCATCAAAGTACTCTGTTATCAGAGTAACTTGTTTCCAAGGAAGCCACTGTGGGATGAATGAACAGTCCCTGGAACCAGTAAGCAAGTCTATGCTATCCCTGGGCTAGGAGTTGCTGGTATATACTGAAGTACACAGTTACAAATCAATGCAAAGTAAATAAACCAAAAGAGGCAAAAGTCACTCCCCTTTCTACACAGACTGTTCACAATGTCCTAAGAGAATGCAAGCATTTTAAAACTGCACACGGTTGATATTGGAAATATTGAGATTTAGAGCAACCAGAGAAGTTTTCAGATGCTTGAGAATATACATTGAAACATCATCTTACTTTTGAATAGAAGAACACAAACTTACTTAGATAGACGCTTCTTCTGAATGGAAGTAGAAAAAAAAAAATGGGTAGGAAGGTGACAGAAAACTATTTCAGAGGTTGATCCACTCATCTGGACCAAGTTCCTGCACCTAAAAATAAAGGAAGTTAGATTTTACGTTTTCTAAAATCTGCCAAAACTGTGCAACAGAGTTGGCCCTTGGCCATTCAAACCTTCTAGAAAGGCAGAGTTTTAAAATGCACTTACAGCATGGGCACCCAATAAATGCTTGATGAATAAATGAGTGAATGAATGAACGCATGAAAGAATGAGTGAGCAGCTTATTGAAAGTTGTCTGTGACATTCTATTAGGGTCTGAAAAACCAACAGCAATTATACAAGAATCTTGCCCTTAAGAAGCTTCTATTCTATCAGGAAAAGCAAAAATATAAATAAGTTTAATACAGTGTGATACTTGCAGTAATAATGCAAGACCTTATCATGGAGCAATTAGTGAAGAACTAGGCAAGGGGGTGAAGAAAGTTTCTAAGATAGGATCTAATTAAAAAAATTCACACCAAGGTGCTAATATCTTATCTGTGGCCTCTGCCCCAGGATCATATGCATTTTAATAGAAAACTAGCTGAAGGCTTTGCTTGATACTTGAGGACTGAACTCCTATTAGTAGCATTTCAGGCCTCAGGAAAGAGGTCAGCAGAGAGGATGCTTCAAATAACACTATTAGGCAGAAAGTCTACCTACAGTTCTATCATGAAGAAAGGTTCAAAGTGGGTAGCAGGTCTTCAAACACTTGTATCTAACAAAGACATAAAAGAGAGTTGGTGAAGCCTGGGTGCGGTGGCTCACGCCTGTAATCCCAGTGCTTTGGGAGGCTGAGGAGGCAGATCACCTGAGGTCAGGAATTTGAGACCAGCCTGACCAACATGGCAAAACCCTGTCTCTACTAAAAATACAAAATTAGCCTGGTGTAGTGGCGAGTGCCTGTAATCCCAGTTACTTGGGAGGCTGAGGCAGGAGAACTGCTTGAACCCAGGAGGCGGAGGTTGCAGTGAGCCGAGATCACGCAACAAGAGCGAAACTCTGTCTCAAAAACAAAAAAAAGAGAGTTGGTGAATGGTTTCAAAGAGATATTTGCACACTCATATCCATAACAGCATTAACAATGAACTAAAGGTGGAAGCAAGCCAAGTGCCCGTCGATAGATGAAGGATAAGCTAAATGTGATGTATTAACATACAACAGGATATTATTCAGCCTTAAAAAGGAAGGAAATTCTGACACATGCTATAGCATGGACAGACCTGGAGGACATTATGCTCAGAGAAATGAGCCAGGCGCAAAAGGACAAATATTGCATGATTCTACTTGCATGAGGCACTTACGGTAGTCAAAATAACAGACAGAAAGTAGAATGATGGTTGCCAGGGGCTAGGGTGGAGGGTGAAGCATTAGTGTTTTATGGGTCTAGATTCAGTTTTGCCAGAAAAAAAAGAGGTCTGAAGACAAGACGATGGAGATGGTCTCACATCAATATGAATGTATGACTATACACTTAAAAATGGCTAAGACAGTAAATTTTATGTTATGTATATTTTACCATAATAAAAAGAACTGGAAAATTATGTTGGTGAACTATATCATAACTTTCAAACTTACATGCAAAATTATTTGATTATTATTAAGTTAGTTATTTTATGCGGAAAGTTATAGCACAGACATCAGAATGGGTAGTATGGATTGATTAGGTAGGCAGCTGCTTGCTTCCTAATCTGTTTGAAAAATGACATCCAAAAGATCTCCCCTGGGATCAGTGGAAATCATCATTAAAAATTTCTGGCCACGCTTGTAATTCCAGCACTTGGAGAGGTCAGGACAGGAGGATCACTTGAGGCCAGGAGTGAGTCCAGCCTGGGCAACATAGTGAGACTGCATCTCTATAAAAAATAATTAAGAGAAAAATTAAATCCTTCCATCCCTTAGCCCTTGAAAAACGCAATTATCCTAGCCAAGGTCTCTATCAGCTTAATGTGAGTGTCTTAACAAGACTGTTTTTCTCCACAGGCCAACCAAGGTAACTAGACTGATGTCAGGCATTGGAAGAGGGGAAATATCTGACTGGAAAGGCAACAGAGAGTGACCAGCCACTGAAAGGACAGGCAGGAACCACTGGAAACAAACTGTGCCTACTTTGAAATTTCCCCCACAGCACAGATGACCTTTTGCCACAAGTTTTCATACAAGCTTTGCTTTCTCATTCCAACAATCTCCCTGCTATCTGAAAGACTCCTGGCAATTACACACATACACACACACACACACACACACACACAAAATTCAAAACTTGGAAAGGGCTTTATCAGAAGATGAACAGGTCTTCTACTAAATAATTCTCAACCATCACAATGTAAGTTAATCACAGAAAGTAATTTTGAATTTTTAGTGTCATCCTGGAACTGAACTATGGTTAGTAATTTAAGATTGAGATGAACGAAGTGAATGGAGATGCTTTAGAGCTCGGTGTTCCTGGTTTGCTGCAATGAGTAGTTACATTTGAAGAATCTAGATATGTAAATGATGTAATAGATAAGGCAGACAGATTGGATCAGGGGGCTTTAATATTAAGATAAGTGACAATGATAGCTCACAGTTATGACCTTATGCCTATATCATAGAGTGACACTAGACAGCCAGTGAAATGCAAAGCAGCCATGTGCTCTGGATTAGATTCTCACCTCTCCATAGCTGGGCAGCTTTCAGCAGAGCATGTCAGGAGTGTGCATATGTGCGCATGTGTGTTTGTGTGCATGCAGGCGTGTGTGTGTGTGTGTGTGTGTGTGCGCGCGCGCGTGAGAGAGAGAGAGAAAGTCTGTCATTGTAATATACAGGGAGTTTACATAAAAGAAGTTTAGGAGAGCAACAACAATTTGAATTAGGTTCGCCTATTTTTCTTTATAAGACACTTAGAATACTTAACAGGCCTTACTTCATCAATCTCCGCACCATCTGTCAGACCTTAGGTTACAATGACCACCCCTATACATTAATCAAGAAGAGGCAACCAAGTGTGTAGCTCTGAGAAAAGTTCCACTCTTTCAGACTTGACTGTATTATTAAAATTTCTAAAAAGGTAAACAACAGGAGGTGGTTTTAATCACAGCGTTGACTTTATTTGCATACCCATGTCCCCGGCAGCTTAGAATGGTTACAGTGCTTAAGGTAACATACAAAGTGCAGGTGAGTAAGAAAAGAACCTGACAAAACTCAGTGAAATAACACGCAGGTGGCAGCATATGCACACCTGCGTCTTCACCCCACTTCCAAAAATAAGAAGACTCTATTTTTTTACTCTCTACTCCATATACTCTAGAACGGATTATATACATATTTTTAAAGAGTCACATACTGTTTCAATATTTTATGCAAAACTTCATGTAAGGTCATGTGTTTGTACAAAACAAAACATGGAATTGGGCATCTCTCCGGTCACCTATAAAGTTGAGCTCATCCCTTCTTCTGGCACTTGTTCTATACTGTGTTCTGGAAGTCAGACCAGATTGAACACAGCAAACCATATCTTCCTTTCAGTATAGAATGCAGTGAGTCAGTGTTTATGCAATGATCTGCTATTAAAGCAAATAAGCAGAATCAGGAATTCCAAAACATGCCATGTTTTCATTTCCATTTCACATGAGTATAAAGCTCGCCAAATATGGGTACTTTAAATTAGGAAGTCTCCTATCACACACTTCTTTATCAGTCCTCCACATAACTGTTTAACTAAGACTCTGATAAAAATGTCAAAAATGCTTGCCATGGTTCTCAGCAGCAAACAAATGCCTGCAGGCTCCGACCGTGCCCTGGGGTCTTTCAGACCCTCTCCTGTCTTTGAAAATGCATCCCATTCAGTCAGCAGTGCTGGTGATAAGACATGGCACGCTGAGGGGCTAACCCACCAGCCCCAAAGGTGCCAGAGCAGAACCCTGCATTGAGTTTAATGCTGACACAGCACTCCAATCAGGAAGTCTGTTCGAACTCTTTCATTGGAGAAAATGTCAGAATCTGAGCTACAAAAGTGGCCCGCCTGCCCCTGGAGGATTAGGTTCTGGGTTTTTAGTTTTCCTTCTTGTCTTCCTCTGTTCCCACAATTCCCATTTATTTTCAATTATTTGGTTGGGGAAGGTGTCCCTCAAGGAAAAGAGCACAGGAATGAAGGCAGACTGCCCTACTTTTAGACTCTTCTGTATTTTCTTTTTTAATGAAAAAATTAGAAAGAAAACCTGGCAAATTATTATCTGCATCGCACACATTTTGATGCTCCCCTCCCTCATTTTTATCTATAAAAGATAGCACTTTCAACATTTGAGTTAAAACCCCAAGGACTGAAAAATACCCAGCCGCTCTGACCCGATATCAGGCAGTTGCAGTGACAACAAACTGGTCCCCAAACGTACCGGTGAAAACCGCACGTTCTCACTCTTGGCAATTTGAATTTGGTGAAATGAAACAGTCATTTCTATTTTTGCCTTTTGAAAGAGTTACGCTTAAAAGTGTAGTTAAAAGGTCAGATCTGGAAATTAAAGGCTAAGCATGGTCCTATCTGAGGTCAGAGAAGCATTTTGAGAGCACCCCAGAGCCTTAAGAACACATTGTTTATTTTGAGGTCAAAGGGAAAAACATGTTGGAAGGAAAAGTCTTTGGCTGGATGATGACAATGACAAGAGACTTTCAGAGACTGGAATCTCTTTGACTCAGCTCCTTGGTAGGTGTTTATTTAGAATCCAAGCACATTGGAGTCTGGCAGGATCCCACAAAGGAGCGAGGTGAGGAACACTGGTGGAGTTCTCCCACCAGATTCATACAGATATTGCTGATGACCTGAGCTTCTGTCTTTTCTGCTCTACCTTGAAGGGCCTCCAACCCCTTTTCTGGTCACATTGTTCTGAAAGTACACGTCAGCTTTGAGCCACCTCTCAGTCAAGTCCTTCCATCTTCTCCTATGCTATCCCTGGGTCATCTCTTTGGAAATTTCCTGAATTGTCTAGGCTAATGAGTGCTTTTAGGCTTCTGCCACCTAACCATGTCTCTACACATCTTATTGATCATGTCAACATCCTGCTTAAACTCTTTCAATGACCACTCCCCTGTCTTCAAGATAAACTCTAAACTCCTCAGCAGAGCTTACTGAAAAGACACTTTATAATCTGGCTTGTTCTTCATGAGACTTCACATATGCCTGACTCCAGCCACTCCGAACTACTTGCAGTCTTCCAGCACACCATGTTCTCTCTTACCTTTGAGCTTTGCTCATGTTGTCCCCTATGTGACTAGAACTAGAGTTTCCCCATCCTTTGAACTGAACAAATTTAGTAATTTGCTTTGGTTAAAGGGAAATTAACAAGCATCTTGAAGCAGAGCTTGAAAAGCACTCATGCACTGGGGTTTGCCCTCTCTTGCTGCTTTTGGGAACCCTGAGCCTACAAAGTGAAGAAGCTCAGACTACTCTACAGGAGGATGAGAGGCCACCTGAAGCAGAGACAAGCTGTCCCAGCTGAAGATCACCCATCTCTCAGGCAAACCAGCCTTCTAGTAGCCACACGAGTGAGACCATGCTGGATTAACCAGTCCCAGCCAAGCTGGCCCAGACTAAAATAGCCCAGGTGACCTACAATCATAAGATTGTGGTCTTGGACCTTAACTGTTGGGATGGCTTGTTACACAGTATATGTTAACTGATACATCCACTTCGTTTTCTGGTTAACACCTACTCATCATTCAAGTCTGAGGATGAAAGCTTCCCTGATCCCAGAAGATCTCACACACACACACACACACACACAATCGCTCTCTCTTTCTGTAAATATTTGCTGAAAGAAGATAAAATAATGTAGATATCCATCTTCAGACTTTCTTCTATCCTAAATTTCAAAGAATTAGACTAGACCGTTTTTACCTATCACCACCTAGACACGGTAACCACATCAAAATGTATTTTAATGTTTTACTTTTTTAGAGTTCTACTCATATCAATAGCCTTTGGGAATCTCCCTACTCCTTTTATAGATGAGACTATTATAGCTTCCAAACTCATTCTGCCTTTCAGTTTGACTAATACTATAAAATTCACCTAAAATTCCAGGGCCCTCAGCATATGCACATGGATAATTCTGACAAATGTGTCACCTTCACTGTCATAATTATTCTACTATATACATGTCAAGGAAGCAGAAGGTCTTAACAATACATAACTGAATTCATTGTCAGTGTAATGACAATGACAGTTAATGACAACTCCTATTACAAAGGAAATGTCTCTACAACAAAGAGACTAGCAAGTTGCAACTGCTCACCTGTTCACTTCAGCAACACATCATGATAGATTTTGTTTTGTGAAATTTATCATCATAACAGCATCATGGCTGCCACAGTTATTAGGGAGCAATCACTGGGCAAAAACTGAACAGACTTTATCGCATTTAACTCTCTTAATAAGTCATGAGGGTAGGTATGGTCAGACCTTCTTTATAGATGAAGTAAATAAGGCTCAGAGAGGTTGGGCAATTTCCCACAGGACACACAGCTAATGAGTGGCAGGTCTGAAATCTGAACCCAAATGTGATTCAAAGAGCCTCTTATATGAACTAATACTTTAAATCTGATGCTGTAAGTGGCAGTGATAATGATATTCCTTCAGAATATCAGGAAATAGAGGCACCCAGAAAGAAAGTAGCTTGCCCTTGGTCTAAAAGGGCAGGGATGGGAAGAGAACCCAGGTGTCCATGCTTAGCCTGAAGTTCCTGCTATTGGACAGCGCCCAAGGTGTCCCTAGCTTCTCCTTAGTCATTAATTTTTTTTTTTTTTGAGATGGAGTCTCACTCTGTTGCCCAGGCTGGAGTGCAGTGGCATGATCTTGGCTCACTGCAACCTCCACCTCCTGGGTTCAAGTGATTCTCCTGCCTCAGTCTCCCAAGTAGCTGGGACTACAGGCATGCGCCACCACGCCCAGCTAATTTTATATATATTTTTAGTAGAGATGAGGTTTCAGCATGTTGGCCAGGCTGGTCTTGAACGCCTGACCTCAGGTAATCCACCCACCGTGGCTTCCCAAAGTGCTGGAATTACTGCGTCCGGCCTAGTCATTAATATTTTGATTCACACCTACCCTTGTGATCAACGACAACTTATTCAGGAAGAAGAGACAATGGGTTCTTTCTATTCTAGTATGCTTCCAAATATTTATTGTGTATCTAGCTAGGTGGTAAAAAGAAAAGAACATGAAGCATGAAGTTCATGAAACCTAACTGGGCTATCATCTACTTTACCAAATTTCTTCTAAAAAAGCAACCATCAAACCCAGAGAAGAATCTGAATCTTCTAACTTTAATGCCATTCATATTAGTTGTATTTCTTATTCACATGAGAGAACTATCTTTATTACCTGTGCACCATAAAGAATGATGAGTATTTAAACACTAAGTGTTGAATGAACAGTTATACAATAATCCAAAAAAACAAAACTGTACTTCTCCACAGTATCAAAATGCACTTAATAGGTATTTATTGTTTCAGGAACACACAATATCTTCTATCATTTAAATCATTTCGGCAATTTAAAATAAGGACCTGGCTGGGCACACTACACCCTGTCAAACAAAACTGATTGACTTTATCTCATACGAAACATCCTGAAAATACAGGATGCTCTGAAAGTGCCAACAGCTACCCTTGGAGTTTTTCTTTTTCCAAAAATTATTTATTTCAATTTCAGTCCCAGATCTTCACTACCAGCCCTTATTTCAGCTACGGTAGGAGAAATGAATACTTGTTGAGTATACAAAAGGTGCTAGAAATGGTCAGTTACACCCTAAATGCCTTTCCCATCATAAGCACACAGTTTCATGCAATTATCTCAGCTTGAGTGTGGTCATTCAGTGGAACAAATGAGGAAGGTCAGTGAGACTACAAAAACTCTTTTAGTCGTGAAGGGAAAGGCAACAATGCATACTTCATACTTCCTTTTATCTGTGCATCTTCCGTGCTCGGGGGACACCCTTTCATCAGTCTTCCTGGTTCCCCATTTCCTTGCAAAGACCCACCTTGAGTATCTTTCTTCGTGAAAAATGTCTTGGCATCTCCAGGACCACACAGACCAGAAGCACTCTCAGGAGAAAATGTCACCAAATCTATTGCCTGGGGGTTTCCACAGAGAAGTGGCCATGGAGGGAAGCCCCCAGGTCTGCCAATGTCACTTGACTGGCCATTTTAGATTTCATCTAGGCAAGGCCACCTTGGACAGGGACTTTAAGGTACAATCCACAGTATTTCTATGTTCTTTGGATCCAAATCAGAAAATGGTGGAAAAAGTCATTTAGTGCCAATTCAATGTGGCATAAAGAGCGGAGAGCAATTAAAAAGAACAGTACAAGGTGGGCCGTATTCCTCTTCAAGGCTGGGAGCATGGATAAGTTACCAGAGCTCTGTAAGAAGGCTCTTGTTACACTGGACAGCTTTCAGGCCAGACCTGTCAACAAGAAAAGTGGCCAAGAGGGACTGTCATGGTGTTTTCCCTTCCTTCTGCCTCCCTTGACCTCTGATTCCTCCGAAACATCTACTCATGTCTCCAACTCTGCATGCCAGTGCTGATAAACAACCAGAACATTAACCTGATTCACAAGAAAAACTGACACCATGAGATGCTCTGAGATCACCTAACATCTTGGCCCGGCAGTCTCCACATTCTGCCTGGACTACCCATTAATTCATTTGTTATTCTCCATGAGATTCTATCTGTACCAGAAAGACCATGTGGTCCACGATCCTTAGTAAGTGACACTCCCATGATACACTTAGTAAGTGACGTCTTCCTCCTGGAGGCCTGCCCAGATGAGGGAAATGGAAAATCCTCTCTGAGCAAGGTGACTGCCAACTTCCTTCTGACCCTCTCGAGGCCACCCTCTTCCACCGCCACTCCCTCACTTCCCTCTAACGAAGTGCCAGCCAGCACATTGCTAGGACAACTGGCGTCACTGCAGAGGCACAGAAATAGATCACCAGTGGGGCTGGGAACCTGGATTATAAACTCCGATGACAGCAATGAGATACTGATTGGCAGCTAATCTGTCCCCTACAGTGAGTGACAGAGTAACACTACCCAGTGGGCAGCTCTCACCTTGACACACTACCCTTTCATCTACATTTGTGCTTGATGTGGTGGTGACTGAGAAGGGGCAAGGAACTAGCTTTAGATAGACGCTGAATGACTCTGTTTTGAATTATGTGAGCCAGTAGATATGGAGTAACCACCTGACATCTGCACGTTTAATTTGTTAGTTTCCTGAAAATTAGGGAGGAAGGCTGTTCACAAGCAGAAGTATGAGAGCCAGAAACAGGTAGAGCCATTGAGGTTGCCAAAGAGAAAGAAAAAACAATCTGTTTGGACAAGTAATAGCTTTCTCCTTTCTGAACAATAGCATTCTTCTCCTCTACCTCCTTTTAGAGATCAAAGAAGAAAAAGTCAAAGGAAACCGGAAAACTATGGCTTGCCATGGTAGAAGAAGAGAATAATCTTTGTGCCCAGTTCTCTTTGTTCTCCAGGGTGAGTTTTACAATGCTTATAACGGGTAGCAACTCGTAGGAGCCCCAGGCATTAAGACTGCCTATCAAAGTCTTGGATATTAGCCCTGGAGAAATTACATTTTTTTTTCAATTCTATGCAAGCCACAAAGGCTTGGGAAGAAGAAAGGAAAAATGAAATGAAGAGCAACCTAATGGAAACTTTAGAATACCATTTTGTCAAGAGCATTTTCATTTCTAGATGCACAAAGGAAGGCTGGTGAGGATGGCTGATGTGCAGATTGAAACACGTAACCAACAGCTCGGGACCTGTGCAGGGGTCCAGCAGCGAATTCTGCTAGCAATGTGGGCAGGTCACCTCCCAGTGCCAGGCACTCAAGACTGGGAAATGATCATAAGATGCTGTTTATAAAGATATTGAGAAAGAAGTAGAATTTAAAAGTAGAAGAAGATGGTTAAGAGTGCAAAGAGCATGATGACAAAAACCTGCCTGAGTTTTGGAAATAAAAGATGACAATAGAGGATCACCATTTGTATACCATTTATGTTTCCATTTAAGGAGACTCTTCTTAAGTAAGTTGTTTCAGGAATATAAGCACAAATAGAAAAAAAATTACTCTGAAAACTTAATTTCTCTAACATAGGTTTCAAACAGCTAATTTGCTATCACACCTAAAAATCATTTTATACTTGTCAAAAATGACTTTTTCTGAATCATGTAATATACTTGTTTAGGTGTCTGAAAAAGGTTAACATAATCCTCAGGATTTATAGAAGATGGATTAATTCTATCAGTCTACGATTCTACCTAGCAATAATTTATTACATAGCTACCACTGGAAATTTAACATGAATTTAAGTTGGAGACGTGGTTAATATTTTTATGGTATAATATGATTCTTTTACAAAAGTGAAAAATTTAGATAATTAAAAAATGAAGTTACCTATTTTTCTCTTTACATTAGTCCTAAGGAGTAATTTATGTGTTGTTAAGAACCAATAGATTTTGTTTGGGTTCTATGACAAAACAATGTCAACTAGTTTTTATTACTATTCATTCATCCCTGCCCTTCTTTCTTGTGGATTCTTGAACATTATATACCACCTAAAAAACATATATTTAGTTTTGGATATGTTTTTCTGTCCAAAGTTCAGTTGGAAACACTGCCCTTACTAACTCCGGGAGGCATCATTCTTTAGGCATCTCAAGTTCCTGCTTCAACTTTTACATATAAAAATCTAAAATGGGGCAAACCGGATTCAGCAGCACATCGAAAAGCTTATCCACCATGATCAAGTGGGCTTCATCCCTGGGATGCAAGGCTGGTTCAACATTCGCAAATCAATAAACATAATCCAGCATATAAACAGAACCAAAGACAAGAACCACATGATTATCTCAATAGATGCAGAAAAGGCTTTTGACAAAATTCAACAGCCCTTCATGCTAAAAATGCTCAATAAATTCGGTATTGATGGAACGTACCTCAAAATAATAAGAGCTATTTATGACAAACCCACAGCCAATATCATACTGAATGGGCAAAAACTGGAAAAATTCCCTTTGAAAACTGGCACAAGACAGGGATGCCCTCTCTCACCACTCCTATTCAACATAGTCTTGGAAGTTCTGGCTAGGGCAATCAGGCAAGAGAAAGAAATCAAGGGTATTCAGTTAGGAAAAGAAGAAGTCAAATTGTCCTTGTTTGCAGATGACATGATTGTATATTTAGAAAACTCCATTGTCTCAGCCCAAAATCTCCTTAAGCTGATAAGCAACTTCAGCAAAGTCTCAGGATACAAAATTAATGTGCAAAAATCACAAGCATTCTTATACACCAGTAACAGACAAACAGAGAGCCAAATCATGAATGAACTTCCATTCACTATGGAAGAGAGAGAGAATGAAATACCTAGGAATCCAACTTACAAGGGATGTAAAGGACCTCTTCAAGGAGAACTACAAACCACTGCTCAGTGAAATCAAAGAGGACACAAACAAATGGAAGAACATACCATGCTCATGGATAGGAAGAATCAATATCGTGAAAATGGCCATACTGCCCAAGGTTATTTATAGATTCAATGCCATCCCCATCAAGCTACCAATGAGTTTCTTCACAGAATTGGAAAAAACGGCTTTAAAGTTCATATGGAACCAAAAAAGAGCCCGCATTGCCAAGACAATCCTAAGTCAAAAGAACAAAGCTGGAGGCATCACGCTACCTGACTTCAAACTATACTACAAGGCTACAGTAACCAAAACAGCATGGTACTGGTACCACAACAGAGATATAGACCAATGGAACAGAACAGAGTCCTCAGAAATAATACCACACATCTACAGCCATCTGATCTTTGACAAACCTGAGAGAAACAAGAAATGGGGAAAGGATTCCCTATTTAATAAATGGTGCTGGGAAAATTGGCTAGCCATAAGTAGAAAGCTGAAACTGGATCCTTTCCTTACTCCTTATACGAAGATTAATTCAAGATGGATTAGAGACTTAAATGTTAGACCTAATACCATAAAAACCCTAGAAGAAAACCTAGGTAGTACCATTCAGGACATAGGCATGGGCAAGGACTTCATGTCTAAAACACCAAAAGCAACGGCAGCAAAAGCCAAAATTGACAAATGGGATCTAATTAAACTAAAGAGCTTCTGCACAGAAAAAGAAACTACCATCAGAGTGAACAAGCAACCTACAGAATGGGAGAAAATTTTTGCAATCTACTCATCTGACAAAGGGCTGATATCCAGAACCTACAAAGAACTCAAACAAATTTACAAGAAAAAAACAAACAACCCCATCAAAAAGTGGGCAAAGGACAAAAGAAGACATTCATACAGCCAACAGACACATGAAAAAATGCTCATCATCACTCGCCATCAGAGAAATGCAAATCAAAACCACAATGAGATACCATCTCACACCACTTAGAATGGCAATCATTAAAAAGTCAGGAAACAACAGGTGCTGGAGAGGATGTGGAGAAATAGGAACACTTTTACACTGTTGGTGGGATTGTAAACTAGTTCAACCATTATAGAAAACAGTATGGCGATTCCTCAAGGATCTAGAACTAGATGTACCATATGACCCAGCCATCCCACTACTGGGTATATACCCAAAGGATTATAAATCATGCTGCTATAAAGACACATGCACACGTATGTTTATTGTGGCACTATTCACAATAGCAAAGACTTGGAATCAACCCAAATGTCCATCTGTGACAGACTGGATTAAGAAAATGTGGCACATATACACCATGGAATACTATGCAGCCATAAAAAAGGATGAGTTTGCATCCTTTGTAGGGACATGGATGCAGCTGGAAACCATCATTCTTAGCAAACTATCACAAGAACAGAAAACCAAACACCGCATGTTCTCACTCACAGGTGGGAACTGAACAACGAGATCACTTGGACTCGGGAAGCGGCCTATCATGGGGAGGGAGGAGGGGGGAGGGGGGAGGGATTGCATTGGGAGTTATACCTGATATAAATGACGAATTGATGGGTGCAGCACACCAACATGGCACAAGTATACATATGTAACAAACCTGCACGTTATGCACATGTACCCTAGAACTTAAAGTATAATAAAAAATAAAAAACAAAAAAAAATCTAAAATGGGCCAGGTGTAGCGGCTCATGCCTATAATCCCAGCACTTTGGGAAGCCGAGGTGGGCAGATTACTTGAGCTCAAGAGTTTTGAGACCAGCCTAGCCAACGTGGTGAAACCTTGACTCTATGAAAAACACAAAAATTACGCCTGTAATCCCAGCTACTTGGGAGGCTGAGGCAGGAGAATCACTTGAACCCAGAAGGCAGAGGTTGCAGTGAGCTGAGATCGTGCCACTGCATGCCAACCTGGGCGACACAGCGAGAGACTTTGTCTGAAAAAAAAAAAAAAAGATCTAAAATGATCCTGAAGAAAATGGTGGCCTGGTGACCATGTGCTACAAATCCTCATGCTATGTTTTTGTCAGTGTTCAAACAATTTCTGATGGAAAGAAAGCTCTGGCTCTGAGCTCTCACATGCCCAGACACAGAAATAGTACACAAAAGACTATTCCTAGTCTCTTCTCAAAGCCTCCTTTGTCTTCTCTAAATACACACATAGATTGGGTTGAAATTCTACCTCTGTTTGAAGGCTCAATTTAGATGTCTTCCCTGAAATTCCAGGGCTGATGACTCTTACCCATCGTCCCTTTCGTACACCTGATTCCGCCACCAAGTTCATCCTCCCATAGCACCTTCCTAGAGTCTCAAACGGCGGTAAGTACAGATTACTCAGCACTGGATCCCTGATGGACTCCAGAACATCTTGGCACACAACAGTCTGTTAATAAATATTATGTATTGAGTGAACTCTAAACTTAAAGAGAACACAAAAGCATTTTACCTCAGCACTATTCAGTTACAAAGCAGCCTGACCAGGCTATTGATGTTTTCCTTCCCGCATAGAACACGAAGGTTGTAAAAGATCCATGAACTTTTTTCCTTCCACAACGTCTGAGTGTTCTTTGCATTTTCCTCATCCTGTCCAAGATGCTGAGCGAAGGAGCTGAGTATTTGAGGAAGAAGGCGCCGAGGGGAAAGGGTGTGCCTGGGATGGGCGCACTTTGTTAGCTGCCTCAGGAGGTAGCTCTGACACCACTTCTTAGAAGCAGTGACTCCTGCAAAGACCCTGCCAAAGGTGCCAATCCCAAATAACACACCAGGGGCAATGGCCAGGAACTAGCAAAGCTGTCAATCAGAAGCCATTTGAGGAAGTCTGAGGAAGAGAGAGAAATGGGTGAAAGAGAAAACTCTAGAAGACTTGAAGCGATTCCCAGCGCACTTGGATGGAATAAGCTCAGTCAGACCCTCTCTGCCTTTACAATCTGCAGGTCAATTTGCAGGACCATTACAAGCAAGGATTTAAGAAAAAGGAGATTGTTCTCCCTCACTTGTCCAACAGTGGTAGAATCTCCCCTTCTCTCCTGACCCTCTTACCTACTTCAGATTTTTTTTATGATAGTGCTGGAGAATTTGGTATCACAGATGGCAAATCTAAAAGGTACAAATTGACAGACACGGAGGGAAATTCCCAGATTGCTCTTATTAGAGAGTGTGTGTGTGCAATTCTCTTACTCTGGAGATTCAGAGTAAGAGAAATTCAGCTCCCACTTTTTAAGACTTATACAGACAGCATAATGCTGTTTACACAGGTACAGAGGTATTTATTTTAGTCTCTCCATTTCTTCCTAGGAATAATGTAATGCCTGCACTCAGAGCAGTTATTCTGAAAAGGGACTACACAGACACAGAGAATTCCAGAAACCTTTATTATTGCTGTCCTCAAAAGCTAAATAGCACAATGCCTCCCTAAGAAAGCTTTTGTGAACTTCCCATCACACACCACAGAGACATTAAATGGGTTTCATTTGTACCAGCACACCATTTTTTCATTCTAAGGTGTGCACTGGAATGAAGTGCTATTCAGTCAGCCCCTTTCTAGGGAGATACAGCACTTCGGGCCCGGTCCTACTTTGAAAAGAAACATGAACGTAAGTAGTGATGAAATGATGTGATGATAAGAGACAAAACCACCACCGTTCACAGAAAGCCAGGGCAGGATGCTCACAAACAAGTGACAAAGCAAACCACTCAAATGGAAAGGAGAGGAAATACACACAGTGCAGACTTTTAAAAAAAGTATTAGAAAATCCCCAAACTCTACTGATAGGTCTAGAAAACTTTTTTTTTTTTAACACAAATTGTTCCCTCCTCACATTTCTTTATACATATCAAGTATCCACTTCTAAGGAAAAGAAAATAGTCTAGACGCTCCATCTCTTCCCCACACCCTTAAACTGCTGTCAGATTCAAGCAATCTCATCAGAACAGCATGTATGTTCCTTTTCCTAATGGCTCAGGCCCACACATGAGAGGCCTAGGGACACACTTACTCTATCCTTAGACATTCATTCAGTGAATATTTACTGACTGCCCATTATGGGAGCAAGCAGTATTTTAGGTACTATTCATTCACCAGGGAAGAATAAGAATAAGAATAAGAATAAGGAGTAAGAATAAGAATAAGAATACCATCCCTCCTTTTGCAGAGCTTGCAGACTAGTTGAGGAGACTGATGATTAACAAATAAATATATAATATGTAAGATGCTTAAAAGAAAAAACACAGAAGGCTAGAGGACTGAGAGGGATGCGGTGGATGCTATTTTATGTAGATCAGGGAAGGCTGCTTTGATAAGATAACTCAAGAATTCTTAAGGAAGCAGAGAAGCTTAGGAATGAGATATGGATCTCTCTCCTTGCTTAGACTCTAACCAATATTTGAGCACAGAGGTGGTTAGTTTTAGAAAACTCAAGTTCAAAAATGGCTCCTGTTTATTTTCAAAAGGACCAATGAGTATGGACCCTAAATTTAAACAGCTAAAGCTATAGTCTAAGGATGGTCTCAAAGAAATACCTTTGAATTGTCATATGGTGCCTAGGAGGGTCTTGTGGAAAGGGTTTCATAGTAGTGAAAGATGTAATAACTCTTGTTTTCTTTTAACCCTAAGACTGTGCTCAATGTTTTAAAAACAGTTGTAAACGAGGTAGTGCCAAATCATTGATTTTTAGGAACCCAAGAAGGTAAAATAAAGGTTCAATCGGCCTCATCTAAAGCTGATACTTTATGCAACATAAGACACTTCCTGCAGAGAACCACCACTGCACGTGATTTAACTGAATTTTCTCAAGTTGTCCATCGTAAAATGAATCCCCGTGGTGGAGAGGGCCCAAGGTTATATAACTAACAACAGCACTGTGCATAAAATCCAGGTCTGCTAACTCGGAGTTCAGTGTCAGCACCATTCTCTTCTTGTACAAGATCCCCCATCTTAGAGCCAGTCTGAAACATGTTCAGGGGCAAAGGCCATCTGCTGGCAAGTGGTGGCAGATTTGAGAGGCAGTTAATGGGACATGCAGAGGAATGAATGCAAGGAGGAACATCTGCAGGAACTGCTGAGCATGGGAACCAGTACTTCCAATGGCTGCTGTGATTATCACTCACACATTTATACACCCACTCCCAGACCCTGTCCATGTGCAAACACGCATTCTTTGAAAATCGCCTGCCTTCTCCACTGCAACAACTCTCCATGGCACAGGCTTTGGGGTACGCAGGACACTAAACCCAGGGAAGATAGAAAACCAGTGTTGTGAACATGTGCCCAGATAATGAAAGGTTACCAACATCACAGTTTACTAAGAAAACGAGGAACTCCCACTGCCCCTACCAAGCAAATGTGGTTTTGAAAAGAAAGTACTGAGCACGCAGAAAAAGTTCACTAGAATTTGGTATTTTCTTGCTCTTCAACACACTCCATTTACAGAAGGATTTTAAAATTATTTCAAGTCTGCCATGTGGCATCTTAAAGTGTACACTTCAGAAGTTCTTTGAAAACCTCACTTAATCTTTGAGGTCTGACAGGGTGTCACACGAACAGTTCAAAGCAACGGTTAAAACAACAACAAAAAAACCCCACTAGATTTGAAACAAAAGCTATCTTGATTATGGTAACTGCACGAGTTATTTTAATAGAGCCTGAAACCTAAAGCAGTTTTACATAAGACACTTGTTTCCTAGGATAAAAATGCTTTAAACAATACCACCAGAAGTGCATTCTAACAGTTACCTGATTGGGAAAATGATTTCTAGTAAAACGCAATGTAACTGGAGTACCCAAATCTAACATGGCCCACAATTATTCCTTGATAGTGACAGAAACTTTTACAGTAAGGTTTTTTTTAAAAAAATAAATAAATAAATAAGTAAAATAGTGCTTTCACAATGCTCTGCCCCTTACAGGGACCCTAAACCAAGATGCTGATTGCTTAGTAAAAAGGTAGTATGGGCTGGGGACGGTGGCTCACACCTGTAATCAAAATATTTTAGGAGGCAGAGGCAGGAGGATCACTTGAGCTCAGGAGTTCAAGACCAGCCTGAAAAACATGGTGAAACTCTGTCTCTACCAAAAATACAAAAAATTAGCCAGGCATGGTGGTGTGCACCTGTGGTCCCAGCTACTCTGAAGGCTGAGGTGGGAGGGTCGCTTGAGCTTGGGATGCAGAGGTTGCAGTGAATCGAGATCACACCATTGCACTCCAGCCTGGGTGACAGAGTAAGACACCATCTCAATTAAAAAACAAAAAACAAAAAATTGAAAATAAGGTAGTATGGAGCAATACACAGACTTGCAAAATATTGCTTTATGGGGGCGTTCGCGACTTGCCCAAGGTTGCCAAGGTACTTGATCTCAACAGTAGGAATTGGATTCAGGTCAGTTGATTCCAGGTTGACTGATTTCCACTAGACCCAACGTGTACAGAATGGAAACACAAGGAAGCTTCAGTGTCTCCCGCTGTCTGCTTTCAATGAAGCACTGGGAAAATTTGCATTTAATAAGCTCATATTAATATTACTAAATTATTTAACCCTGAGGATATGCCATGGATACATATGCATATTTTAATACAAATGTTTAGAAATCTATGAAACAAAAAATATTAGGAACTATTTTTTTCCATGTCAATACTTTTCTCTCTGATATATGCTGCACTTTGCTCTTTACGAATCTTGTAGGCAACTGCAAAAAAAATAGGTAATACATGCTCAAAAAAGTTTTCTGGCCGAGTTCACAAGAAGCTGGAAACCTAAAAATATATATATAGATATATACACATACATAAACAAGAATATACATATATATTGCAGAAATATTCATATGTATTTATATACACACAAAAACAACAAAAATTTAGAAGAAATTGGCTTGTCATTTCCCAAAATTTGAAGAGAGTATCTTCTCATCCTCAGAGGTGTTCATAGGCCATCCTGAGTTTCATGTAGCTATATTCTTTCCTGGTCAAAATCTCCTAACTTTATTTTGTGACACAGTCCAGCAACAAGGTAAACTCTCCAGAAAGTAGCAGGGCTGAGCACCCTTGCATTATTTCCTAGTGGAAGGGCTCCCTGAAGTCACACTATGTCATCTCTTCCATTTCCTGATACTAAAACTTGTCATGCAAGGTGGCCATCAGGTGACATGTGGGAACAAACTTTTCTAGTCTCAAAATCCCAAGCCAGTAACCTGATCAAAACCAGTAAATCAGCTCATTTTGAATAAGAGAAGTACCACACATAACTGCTTATAACTTGCATACCTCAAGATTTTAAAAGCCAGAGAGAAAAATGTCATTTTCATCAACTGCAGAAGAATAATTGCTGGATGGAAACTCTGATTGCTAATCCTTAGCCTGGAGAATTTTACCCCCTACTCACCAACCTAAAAGAATTGCAATAGCCCAGTTTAAAGGGGCTGCTCTAAATCTGATACTATTTGGCTGAACCAGTAGAAAAGGGGTTTCTACAATGAAAGAATCACTGTATTCTATCCTTTTATTCCTGAAGTAGATAGTTTGCAGCATGCCATAGAAGCTGAGAGAAAGGCAAGTTCCAGCAAATACAAACAGGACGTCTTCCCTTCAAAAAAGAAACTAATTGGACGATCACCTAGAGCTCATGCTAATACCCCTTCAACACCTGGCTCAGTTACATCAAGTGATTCATGAATCCTGACCAGGCAAGCCACTACAGATATTGTTCTTGGTTGTTAACTTACAACATTCACTGCGTACTGTTCACAGGTAGCCTCAGCCTATACTTCACCATGGAGACTTCCCACAGGCGCTGGAGGGCTCCTGAGGGCTCTTGGGCTCAGGCGTGGTCTTTCTTCCTTTCACAGAGAAGTGAGAAATACCTAGCATGGAAATAGAACAGAAGAAAAAGAAAAAGGTAAATGCATCATCAAATCACTTGTTATCTCAACAAATAAAGTCTCACGACCAATTAGACGAATTGATACTTCACCAAAGATCATTTTCTTAAAAAAGAAGTTCAATGTTCTTGCTCTTTTCCCAAAAAGAACACAGCACGGTACAGCCAGACTCTCCTCACCCCAAAGTTGAAGCCATTTCTGGGAGATTTCAGACACAATCTTAGCTGAGATGCAAACTTGCAAAAAAGCTTCAAAACAGGCCACTTGGCTTTACTCTTCTGCAAAAGGAGCCAAGGACTAGCACCTTCTACCACTGTCATACCTTCCTGGGTCATGGAGAAGATCAAGAGGATCATTCTCGCAAAGCACACACAGTTCCCGAGAAGAAATCCACTATGTAAATGCAAAGCGTTACTGGCGGTCATAAGCCTGTTCCTGAGCCCTGGAGCCAGAATACAAAAGTCAGCACTGGCGAGGCACCAATCATCAGCTATCCCTGGAGCATCCAAACGTCTGTATGCCCTACTGTGCTGAGTTTCAGGAAAGAAAAGGAACAGAAACGAAGAATCTGGAATCTCTGGGAAAAAGAAAGTGAAGGCATCCAGCAGGAAGCTAAGAGAAAGAGTGTAAGGTGGGCAGTAGGGCACATGCAGGAGCGTGGTTATTTGGTACACGGCTCCCTCAGATTGCTGGTTTGCAGCGTTTTGTGCACTGAATGTTTGCGACGCTGTGAAATTTTCCACTTGGCTGTCTGCCATTTCCGCCCACCGAAGACAACACTTACACCCACCAAAGTAGCACAGCGAGGCCCTGATGGAAAAGGATTGGATAACTTTTTGTTTATTTGCTGTTGCTTTTAATGAAAAGACTTATTCACATCCTGATCATTAATATTTTCCACACCTGGATTTCTTGATTTTTTCCCCCCCTTTTAAGGGTGACTGAGGAACAGCTTCTCCTGGAACGATACTATCAACTTATTTTGCCTTGTGTACTTTTGAGAAGCACACTTGAGGCACAGGAACTTATATTAGCAGCTTTGGGGATGATGAGAAACAGAATTTAAGTGCTACACTAGAATCTTGTCTGCTTCCCAAATACATCATCGACAAAGGCCAGTCATGTTTTTCCTTTCAAATCATGAGCATGCACAGAAAAAACAGAGTTATAGTACTAGCATTGTGGGTGTCATTAATACCATTTCTCAGGAAAAAAAAGAGTGGTCCCTCATCTCTAAAAAAAAAGACAAGAATGAATAATAACAAATCGTAGATTTGGAATTGGTAACACACTGACAAGTAGACCTCAAAATAAAGAACCAATAAAAAATGGAGAGACAAAATTAGGGCAGAAGAGAGAAAAGAGGTGTCTGTTACATATAATTAACCAACACTTTCATAATGAATACAGTTTACCAAGTGCTTTCTCATTAATTAAATCATTCACTTGAAACAATTTTACTTGGTACTTGCTATATTCACCAGGCTCTGTGTTTGACGGGGGAATACATGGTAAACAAAATAGCTTAGGATCCTGCACCCAAGGAGCTCACTGCCTCAAGAGGAACAGACATTAAATAATTATATGAGTTTTAGTGGATGCATAAAATGTGAAAGCTGGATAGGCAGTATGAAGGAAAAATGAACATTGTAATTTGTAGTCATGATGGGGGTACCTCACTTAGAAGGGTCTCAGGAAGGCTTCTCTTACAAAACTAACATTCAAGCAGGAAGGTCAAAAATGAGTAGAAGTTAGCCAGGCACCAGGTTTCCAGGTAGAGGAAACAGTCTGTGCATTATATGAACTGATCTAGTGAGGTACAACTGTTTTCTGTGATTTCACTCCTTTTTATTTTGCCATTTCAACTGAGTCCCCTTGAAAAAGAAATGAGTGACACAACTGTTCTCCGTACCTTGAAATAAGAGATGATTCATCTTTCTGACTGCTAGGCCATCAGAGCAACACACACCTTCTCTGTGATTAATTTCTGTGAGAGGAACACCCCTGATGCAGGTGTTATTCTTGATGTGATGGCAAATAATGACCCTGCTCTCTAATGCACCCCAAGTCACTCCATCATCACAGTGAACTAAAAGGAAGCTCTCTTGTTGACACCTGCGTGCCACAGCTGAAGTTAAGAAACCCTCCCCCAAAAAGGACTGAAAACAGATCACATTACTTGTAGACTTCTTTTTTTTTTTTTTTTTTTTTTGAGGCGGAGTCTCGCTCTGTCGCCCAGGCTGGAGTGCAGTGGCCGGATCTCAGCTCACTGCAAGCTCCGCCTCCCGGGTTTACGCCATTCTCCTGCCTCAGCCTCCCGAGTAGCTGGGACTACAGGCGCCCGCCACCTCGCCCGGCTAGTTTTTGTATTTTTAGTAGAGACGGGGTTTCACTGTATTAGCCAGGAGGGTCTCGATCTCCTGACCTCATGATCCGCCCGTCTCGGCCTCCCAAAGTGCTGGGATTACAGGCTTGAGCCACCGCGCCCGGCCTACTTGTAGACTTCTGAAAAACATCTTAAGTACCTTGGATCAGGTACTAAATTTCTGGCTGCCCCTTGATGATTACAGTATTTTTATTATTTCTCTTTTGAACTTAAACAGCTTTTATGCCCACCGTTAACAGTGTTCTGTCAGCCCTCTCTCTTGGTTCTTGGTTCAGTGATCTGTTTACTTACCCACATGAGCCGCAAGCAAGGTGCAAAGAAATTAAAAGCAGTGGAAATGTCATGTTCATCTGAAGTGTTTTCTTCTTCCCTATCATCCCAGATCTGGCTCAACTTAATTCTTCCACTAAGGAAAATCAGTAGTTTGCTTTCTTCATCCTACAACATTAAAGCATCATCCAACAGGCTCATTCATGTTCTCCCCATGAATGGAGTTAAGTCTGAAAGCCTGTCTGAAACAAATATGCCAAACTTCTATTTGAGTCTCTTTCCATTTAAAATACCCAAGATAAAATGTAATTTACTCTACAGGCTTCTCATACAAACAAAAATATTAACAATATTCCACATTCAAAGTCTCAGAGTACAAACCTTCACTTTGACCTGGCAACTTTGACTCACTCAGAAAGGAGAGAGAGAACAAGAAAAAGCACTTCCTGAAGCCAAGCTGTCCAATATCTGGCCATCGGACCTGGGAAATGACGCCGGGCTGTCAGTTTCATCCTCTGCCTAGAGGAGAAAATGACACAATGCCAATTTCTCCTTCCCCAGACTGCTCACAGCACTTACAGTCTCTACCACACATTCTGACCCAAGGTCCTTTTCAGTTCAGCACTTTGTTATACTGTCTTTTTATACTCCACTAGATTTATTTAAGTCTTGAAGGCTCAAAAAGTTTCTAAGCTCCCTGATGAAAGAAACCTTGCCATGCCCTTCTTTTGCAACCTCCTAATAGCGTCTAGTGGAAGAGCCTGGATTTAAATTAAATGATCCATATCCAAAACCTGTTCTAGGACTTAACCCTTACGCCAAAAGAATCACCAGTCTACAGCTATACGTTAAGCCCATTTCACCTTTCTCTGTCCTCCAGGGACTTGAAACTCTGATGATGCCTGTCATCATCATGTGTCAGCCCTCCACAAACTTGAAAAAAATTAAATTACAACTTAGCCTTTATATTCTGTTCTTCCAATCCATTACATTTTTAGTCACTAGTGGATTTTGAACAGTTGTCATCTCCTTTCAAGATTTACAAACTCCCCCATTTCCTCGTCACCAGCAGCTTACATCCTTAGTTCTCATAGCTTCTCAAAGTCACTATTAAGGAAACCTTCATGGCATGAGAGGGGAGATGCAGACCTCTGAGGCAGTGATACTCAAACTTGAAGCAGCATCAGAAATGGCTGGAGAAGGCCAGGTGCAGTGACTTATGCCTGTAATCCCAGCACTTTGGGAGGCTGAGGCAGGAAAATGGCTTGAGATCAGCAGTTCAAGGCTGCAATGTGCTATGATCACGCCACTGCACCCCAGCCTGGGCGGAAGAACAAGACTCCGACTCAAAAAAAGAAAAGAAAGGAATAGAAATGGCTAGAGGGTGTTGTTAAATCAGACAATGCTAGGACCCATCTGTGGGATTTCTGATTCAGTAGGCTTGGGGTGGAGTCAGATAACTTGTATGTCTGACAAGTTCCCAGGTGATGCTCGTCCAGGGACCACACTTTGAGAACCACTTCTCTAAGGTTAAATGTTTCTGTCAATTACAGGGCCAGAGAGATGCTGAGGATCTTTTGAGTATATTTAATCACCATATGATAGCTACATTGAAACCAATGATACCTGTCTATTTCAAAGAAGCGATAAATGACTGAAAAAAAAAAAAAACCCAAAAACCAAACAACAAAAACTTCACACACTATATAACCCAGGTTATTACACTGTGTGTGGCCTCTCTACTTGGGCTCTTAATCCACTCTCCTCCTACTGGCTCCAGATCCTGCTGGGGTCAACTCTACCCGCAACTTCCCTTCAGTCTTTTTCCTTTCTACCGGAAATTTCACACACTCCAAGCATACTCAGTCACTGCTATTCCTAAAAGACCTTATCCATACCCTAATACGGTCCCAAATGGCTGTCCCCTCTCTCCTGTTTACCAACAAACAGTTGTACTACACATTCAATGCCAGTATTTCCCTACCTATATCTTAAAACTCTGGAGCTTGATTTCCACCACTTTTCTCTGTGTTAGTAACCTTCCTTCTCCTCCAAAGGTCACGAATGTTCCTGCCTTCTAAATGCAGTGACCTTTGCTGAGTCCCCCTCTTAACTTCTCTAACAATGTCTGATACAGTTCACCAGTAATAGTTCCTTCCATTTTCTTTTCCTTTTATTTAGTAGACTAGCATTTTTGCCTGAACAGCATCTTTTCTGGAATGATCTCTCCCCTTGGCTGTTATCTGGGCTGGGATGACTTCACACGTTGGCCCGGAAGATGGACATATGACCCAGGTCTGGACAATCGTAATACAGCAACCCTCTAGCCACAGTGACTGGTCTAGGGGTAGGCATGTACCCAAGGCAAGCCAATCAAAGGCCTCTCTCAGACTACCTGGAACTAAGAGGAGCAACACACTCTTTCCTAGTGAGACCATGGGAGCATGATGCTACTAACAGCTAGTTTCTTTATCCACCTCTTAAGGAAAGTCCACTGGAGAAGGCAGCTTCCCAGTAGAGAGCAAAGCTGAAAGACAGAAAATCTGAGTCCTGATGATGGTAAAGTCCCTTGGATTCAGCCATGCCAAAAGTTAAGACTGATCCCTGAATTTTTCTTTTTTTTTTTTTTTTTTGGTGAGATGAAGTCTTGCTCTGTCACCCAGACAGAGCAGTGGCACGATCTCACTCACTGCAAACTCTGACTCCTGGGTTCAAGCAATTCTGCCTCAGCCTCCCGAGTACCTAGGATTATAGGCATGTGCCACCACACCTGGCTAATTGTTGTCGTTGTTGTTTTTGTTTTTTCATTTTTTTTTGAGATGGAGTTTCGCTCTTGTTGCCCAGGCTGGAGTGCAATGGCGCAATCTCAGTTCACTGCGAACCTCCGCCTCCCGGGTTCAAGTGATTCTCCTGTCTCAGCCTCCTGAGTAGCTAGGACTGCAGGAACCCGCCACTACACCCAGCTAATTTTTGGTATTTTTAGTAGAGATGGGGTTTCACCATGTTGGCCAGGCTGGTCTTGAACTCCTGGCCTCAAGTGATCTACCCGCCTCGGCCTCCCAAAGTGCTGGGATTACAGGCATGAGCCATGGCGCCTGGCCTGATGCCTGGAATTTTTAGTTATAGTATGATAGACCAAATTCTAATGTAGCCCACAAGATTGCCATGCCCCCTGGCAGACACACACCTCTTCCCAGTTAGTCAATGGTACAGTAATCAAGGTTCTGCTGTTGTGAAGGGATGTTGCAAATATAAGTGAGGTCCAAAATCAACCGACCTTAAAATAGAGAGATTATCTTGGTGAGCCTGATCTAATTAAGAGAACCCTAAAAGGGATGGGGCTGTACCAGGAATGAGATTCAAAGTGAGAGACGACATGCTGATGGAGGAGGCAAGTCATGTGGCAAGGAACTGAAGGTGGATGCCAGGACCTGACAGTGGCTCCCATCTCACAGCCAGCAATGGAACAGGGACCTTGGTCCTACGAGACCACAAGAAACTACATACAAAAAACCATGTGAGCTTGAAAAAGGCCCATGAGCTCCAGATGATAAGGCAGCCCCTGTTGACACCTCAATTTCAGTCTTATGAAACTCTGAACAGATAATTCAAGTAAGCTATGCCTGGACTTTGGACGTCCAGAAACTGAGATAATAAATAGGTGTTGTTTAAGTCATTATATTTGTAATTTATCATACAGCAATAGAAAACCAATCCACATATAATACAATAAATTCCTTTTTTTGTTTGAATCACTTTGAGTTTAATTTGTCTATTGCAACCAAAGTAAACAAATATTCTTAATTTCTCTGAGATGGTACTTTCTTGGGTTCCTTATATTACTCCTTATAGCCCCTCTTCAGTTTTTTGCTCTCCCTGTTCTTTCTAACCCTACGGGACAGATTTCCTAAGGCTATCTGCTCAGTTCTCTTTACTTTCTATAATGATTTCCTTCTACTGTTTATCATTCTTAAATCTGTATCCTGGTCCCTGGTATCTCCTCCTACAAACTCCTGGATATATGCAGTGGAAATAAATTATGTTTATTTCAAAATTTCCCAGTCCCTTGCTCCAAATCCAGCTCCTCCTCTTTAATTTCTGATGGAAGCTGACAGTATCATCATCTTCTCCTCTTTCTCCCACATTCCATCGGTTTTCAAGTCCTACCAATTCTGCACCCTTTCTATCTTCACCACCCCATGCTAGTTCAGACTGAGTTCCTCTCACAGCAGCCTGCTCATTGGTCTTCTTATCAATGCTCTCTCTCTAAACCATTTGAGTCATCCCTGTTGGATCGAACTTCCTAAAGTAAACATTATATAACACAACTTCCCCATGCCATCCATACCTTCATTGGTTCCTACAGCTTACTGAACATCTTTGAAATTCTTTATTTGATGTTGAAGATCTTCACAATCTGGCCCCAGCATGCTTTTCCAACTTCATTTCTACTTCTCCCTCATGCACACTGCAGCAGCCACAGTGAGCTTCTCACTTCCTCTATGAGAGCCCGCATTTCTACTCCACGTGTCAAAATGTAAGCCAGACCTCCCAAGACCAGCTCAAATCCCACTTTTTCTATGACTCTTTCTTTTATCCTCTTATTCTACAACTTTCTCAATCAAAAGGTTTTTGTTGTTGTTGTTGTTTTGTTTTTGCAGGTGAACGCCTATGGTTTAAAAATTCCTTTTCCTTGTGTTAGTAACCATTTTATTCCTTATCCTAAAATAGGTGTCATTTCCCCAAGTGGAATGTGGTAACTTCCGTAAAGGTAGGGTTTCTGTCTGTCTTCTTTTTGTAAGCTTCATAGTGCTTTTGTAAATGATAACTCTTTGCTCAATATTCGTTGATTAACGATTGGTAACATGGCATTATATTGCATTATACTCGAAGATGTTATATGTCTTTGAGTCTCTGTCCTCCATGGTTATCAAATGGAAGAACACCCTTTTGGGTGACTTGGAGAAAAATCATCACATAAGCTTCTAAGGAAACTCCCCAGTCCATCAGTGAAATGTTCCACAAGAGCCTCTTTTCTCAACTCAGGACTAAAGCTTACTCTTTGTATTTTCTTTCTGAGGAATAAAGAGAAGCTGCCAGGGCTGCTAGCAATTGCAGAGTTCAGAAATGCTTCCTCTGAATGAGCACACTCAGCCCAGCAGGGTGCAGAGCCCTGTCTCCACCCTGCCCACCAAGGAGCTTACGTGGCAGGCAAGCTGGGCCAAAAACACCCCTTTCCCAGGGAGAGGCATCTCCAGTGCAGGGCTGGAGTGAGGGTCCAGTTAGACCTCAAGAAGAATTGGATGGAGGTCAGCGTGGGAGGCAGGCCAAAACTCAAGGTATTCTGAAGAACATGATTTATTCAAAACATATGTGTTCCCCGTTCTGTCAACATTTCATCATTTATGTGAGTTATCCATTGTAAAATTTCTTACAAACTGGCTGTCCTTGGATACCTAGCATGCACTCAGAGTATTCTCTGTGTATATTAACTGGTTTGTGTTTAAGGAATGAAATCCAAAATTAGTATCTGCCTAAAGAACACATTATCACAGAGATAAATACGCTGGAAAAATGTCTATCCTCAAAAGTTTTTTTAAAAATTACAGTTCATGTTGATCCATGCCACTGTTTCTTATCATTAGCATGGCTTATCACATAAAGGTAAGGATTTATTCACACACAGACTCTGCTGGTGCGTGTATTTGTATGCAGGTTACATCTTAAGGATGTAGTGCAAAGTTTGCTATGAAATATAATTATACATGGGAGAAAAGTATATCTGCATATCAAGAATAAAATGAAAATAAAATGTAAGTTGAACATAGAGATGATAAATAGCCAATCTGTGCTGAGCAGCTGTAGAATGACGTCTCAGGAAATTAGTATTTTAAAGACAAGATGTCATGTGCTCCTATTGACAACTTATTCCTGGCCTTATTTGTTCAACACACAGGTCCTTCAGGGATTGTTGTAGCACAACAGAAAGAACAGTGGGCCAGAAGACAGGGAGGTCTGGGTCTAGAAGCCCGGAGACTCCATAACCCCTGAGTTACACATCCCCTTTCTGGTTGCCATGAGTCATCACACACCTTCTGCCCAGAGGAGAGTTTTATTCATGCCTGCTTGAAAAGGTCAGTGTTTAGGTGTTGCAGAAGTGCTTGGTGAAAGTGGGGAAGGTGGAGACACAGCCTGTGCCTCATGCTTTGATAATTTCTGAAGCATTTGTAAATCATGAGCAGCTAAGCTCTGCAAGATGCTAATGTGTGCAGTCCAGTCCTCTGACTTTAAGTCTCTTTCAGTTCCTGCTCTATTTGCCCCTTTTTAATAACACAATTAGTAAAAGTTCTAAAAAAGAAATAGCTAAATATTTTCCTCTCATTCTCTTTTTGCCATAATATTGGGAGTTATATGATAGTATCTTCAACTATTTCATTTGGCCTGACTTCACAAAGTACCAAACAGGGAGTGAAGACAAAATGAAGAGACAGAATCCACGTATGCATCTCCCAACTTCTGTCCTTTTGAACAGACACAAGTAACAGAAGTCACCAAAAGTATTAAAAACACGATCTTGGAAGCATCCTATCAAAGCCACAACTTCCTTTTCTTTTTATGAAATATTACCATGCAAAATTACATGGCTACAGCTGGGACATCAAATTATGCTTTAAAAAATGAGTATTGGGGCTGGGCGTGGTGGCTCATGCCTGTAATCCCAGTACTTTGGGAGGCCAAGGCAGGCGGATCATTTGAGGTCAAGAGTTCAAGACTAGCCTGGCCAACATGGTGAAACCCTGTCTCTACTAAAAATACAAAAATGAGCCAGGTATGGTGGCAGGCACCTGTAGTCCCAGCTACTCATGAGGCTGAGGCAGGAGAATCGCTTGAACCCAGGAAGCGGAGGTTGCAGTGAGCCGAGATTGCGCCACTGCACTCCAGCCTGGGTGACAGAGTGAGACTCTCTCTCTCTCTCAAAAAAAAGTTAGTATTGGTATATTAGTAAAAGTCATTCAAAGCTCAAAAACAACAGAATTATCTTCCAAAATTCAAAATCAGTGCCAGATTTAACTACTTAACTTTTGCATAACGTTTGCCCCCACAGAACTTTCCATAATAATATTACGTCAACTGCACTCATTTTCTTTTTGGTCTACTTGTTTTACTAAATTAAAAGCCAACAGATACAACAACTCCATACTTTAAACTCCTCTTTTAATACTATTTCGAGTAACTGCCTCCTTGTTTAAATATTACAATTTTCTGACGCAATCAGAACAAAAGTATTGCAAGACAAAGGTGCTATTGAAAACTTCTCTTTTTCTGGAGGAGGCTTCATAAAAGCATTCTAGCTTAAAACTGGGATTTCAATGGTCTCAACTGTGAATACCGTGTAGCAGAAATGCCACTTGGCATTATATCTAGGGATTACCTGTTGAAACACCAAAGACAGGTATACTTTGATGTGGGTTACGTAGGGCCAGGTAAGTAACAAGAAATACAATTATTCTTTCTTTCTATGAATGTGGCACTGAAGATTTGATACCATATTTGGAGCACAGATCCATCATGTGGAGGGATGGGGAAACACAAGAGAGGGGTGCTGAGTGTGACCACATGCCCACACGCCTGTCTGAACCCGCTAGAAGTCACACTGCATTATGAAGGACTCTGTATTCCACTTGCTGCAACATTTCCAATGCAAATAAAGGAAAATATCAACTACTATTTTATGAGTAAAGGACGCTGGCAAGATGCAGCCGTGGTGTGTCTTAAGAGTCCTGAAACTCAGTTACAATACCTGATGACCGCGTTTCATTAAAAACCCCAAGGAATTTCTTTACACCATGAGCATTCTACAAGTTTCCTACCTCTCTTTAAAACTAAATATTTAAAACTCTTTAGAATTAGCAATATCTGTGTGTCACCTGGCTCTAGGACACACATTCTCGGGGAAGAGCATATCCCCATTTCTATTAGTAGAAAGAATAACAGGATTTCTCCCCTCCTCCTTCATCTTGCAGATTTAGGGGTTTATCCTAGTATCATGGCTCAGGGGATTCTCACACTTACAACTCCTAACATATCAAAAAAGGAGAAAATCTCTCTTCACTCCTTAATTGTTTTGTCGAATAAGCTCTCAAAAGTTCATTTTTGTTACCTTTTTCAGGCAAAATAAGAGGCCTTTTACAAAAATTCTATTGCTAAAACAATGGAATTCTCCCGGGAATGACTTCGTTATGGAAATGAAGTGACAGCTTCTTTTATCTAGCCAGGCAGAAAGTCTGCATTTATAAAAGGCATTCAGAGCACTCAAGTGTTGTGTGTGGGAGGACAGAAAATGCTATTTTTAATTCAGATTGCAGCATTCCTCCCATCCAGGTCTTTCAATATAATCATAATCATAATAAGACTGATCTAAAAAGAAAAAAAAAAGATTCCCATTCCTGCTGACCCCAGCAGAAAAAGAGAGAAAAAAAGAAAGAAAGAAAATTAAGAAAATGATTAATACAGCTTCCTTCCACCTTTAGACCATTCTGTAGGCTTGGAGATCCACCTTCGAGGCAATCAGAGCAGACTATCCATTATCCAGAGTTAAAAGCACTTAAACTCTGCTAGTAACGGCATCACGTCTTCTCACACAAATTTACATTTTTGTTCGTGTGGCTTTCACTCTCCTAAGTTTGCAGGAATTGCCTGTGCCTGCTGGGAAACGCTGTGCGAGTTCCTCCATCTGTTTCCAAGACTTAACATTCCTTGGTGACAGTGCAATGGATGAGTCTAGCCTAGTGGCACGGCCATGCTGGGAACTTGACTTCTAATGTCAATCACTGGAATGTACTTCTAGTAAGGAAGAGATGCCCAAGCTTCTGTTTGAGTCAGCACAGACCTTTCCAGGTCAGGTGTAGAATCTGGAGTGATGAATGGAAGTGCTGGAAAGGAAACGAAGACCAGTGTAGATGTCTCTTTGCAGAAGTTGGACATTGGAGGAAAAAACAGAATAAGACGAAAATAGAATCACAAAGGGTAAAATGACTGGTTTAAAGCTACACGTGCAGGATTAGAGAAGAGATGGGGTCTAAGGGGTATTTTTTAATGAAGATAAAATTCACATAATACAAAAATCAGCATTTTAACTATTTTTAAAGTGTGTAAGTCAGTGGCTTTTACTCCATCCACATGTTGAACAACCATCATCACTATCTAAATCCAGAAGATTGTCATCACACCCCTTACCCATGAAACAGTCACTCCCTGTCTCCCACTCCTCTCAGCTCCTGGCAAGGACTAATCTATTTTCTGTCTCTAAGGAGTTGCCTATTCTGGATGTTGTGTATAAACTGAATCATACAAGATGTGGCCTTTTGTGTCTGGCTTCTTTCTCTTGGTATAAAGTTTTCAAGGCTCATTCATATTGTAACATGTACCAGTACTTCATTCTTGTTTTAGTTCAATAATACTCTATTGTTGGCTATACCACATTTTGTTATTTATTCATCAGTTGATGAACATTTGGGATGATTCCATATTTGGGCTACTATGAATCATGCTGCTATGAACATTCACGTACATGTTTTTGTTTGAATACTTGTTTGCAAATTTCTTAAGTGCATACCTAAGAGCAGAACTGCTGAGTCATGTGGTAATTCTGTATTTAGCTATTTGAGGACCTGTCAAATTGCTTTCTATAGTGACTGCATCATACTACATTCCCACCAGCCAGGTAGGAAGATTCCCATTTTTTCCACATCCTTGTCAACACTTGTTATTTTCTTTTTTTAAAAAAATGATGGCCATGATAATGGGTGACCATAATAAAGTGGTATCTCATTGTGGTTTTGGTTTGCATTCCCCTAAACACTAATGATATTGGACATCTTTTCATAAGCTTATTGGCTATTTATATATCTTCTTTGGAGACATCTCTATTCCTTGCCTTTGTCCATTTTTAAACTGGGTTGTTTGTCTTTTTCTTTTTGAGTTGTAAGAGTTCTTCATATATTCCAGAAACTAGACCCTTATGAGATACTGATTTGCAAATATTTTCTCCCATTCTGTGGGCTGTCTTTTGACTTTCTTGATAGTGTCCTTTGGCTCACAAAAGCTTTGATGCTGATGAAGTCCAATGTATCTATGTTTTTCTTTTGTTGTTTGTGCTTTTGGTGTCATATCTAAGAATCCATTGCCAAATCCATGGTCATGAAGATTTACTCCTGTTTTCATGTAAAAGTTTTATAGTTTCAGTTCCTACATTTAGGGTATTGATCCATTGTAGTTCATTTTTGTATATGGTGTGAGGTAAGCATTCAACATCTTTCTTTGGCATGTGTCCCCTGTGACTTTTTCCATTGTCTCAGCACCATTTGTTGAAAAAGGGTAAGAGAGATTTTGAGTATGAAGTGATTTTAGTCTTTTCTCCTGAAAAAAGAAAACTTTAAAAATATATATTATTTTAAAAATTAATTTTCTGGCTTTTGGTTACACTATGACTGTATTCAGCCAGTATTTAAATGTTTTACCTCATCTCACATTTTAAAGATGCAGCAAGTTTTCCAGAGTGATGACCAACCAGAGCCATGATACTGAGCTTTCAGGGAAGCCAGCCACCTTTTGAGGTGGTGCTTTCGCAAGAACTAATTTCCAAAAGCAACAGTAGCTTGAAATTGCTGACTTTCCTATTCTTTGAGTTGCATTTGCTTCTGTGTTTGTGCCCCTCTAGTGAAGAGCCCCTGTCTTCAGATATCCATAGACCTCTGTTCTCTTTCCAACCCCAACACCCACCCATTAAGATTGGCTTTTTGGAGAAAACTTAATAAACGAATTCATACCAAATTGTGTATAACCAAGAGAAATAATACACTTTTAGCATGATAGCTAAGACTCTGTTTATTTTAAGCAAAAAGAATACAGTGTAGGTTGTAGAATTCTGGCTATCATCAGTTCAGCCAATGCAAGGAGTGAAAACTTTTAAATTCCCCTAAAGCATCCGTTCTCCAACTTGGCTACACATTGTGATCACGCAGGGAGATTTAGAAAGTACAAATGTCTGGGTTCCACCCACAGAGATCCTTACTTAACTGGTCTGGGGTACACCTCAGGCAACAGAATTTTGGAAAGCTCCCCAAGTGATTCTACTAGGCAGCCAAGGTGGAGAGTCACTGCCCTGAAGTCAGCAGAGGTTGCTACCTACTCCTCCCACAAAGATGGCTCCTCTCATCACCTTGCACCATTTGCAAGCAATTAGGGATGTACATTTACATGTTTTTAAAAGTCTTATAATTTCTGATTAAAACTAACAAAACTTGAATTTCTTTTATAAGTTATCATTCACTCTTCTCAACAACCCTGTAAAAGTAGGTTTATTGTTCCCATATGACAGACGAGGAAACAAACTCTGAGAGATTAATTAAGGACAGTCCTAGATCACAGAACTTGGAAGTGGCAGAAAAATGATTTTAATACAATTCTTTCAACCCCACAGTCTGTATCATTATAATCTCCCAGTAATTTCAAAAGGGCCAGCCACTGTGAGTGTGGGCATATAATCTGGTTGCATCGTTATTGTGGCACCCATCTTGTAGAATGGGATGAGGTGATATTAACTCACTGAAGAGAATAGCGGGCACTACCTCGATCGGTTACAATTTACCTTTTTTCCTCTATATTGTATGTATGTGGGTGTGTGAATGTATGTAAGTGTATGTCCACCTAAGGAAAGTGGACCTCAAGGGTATATGTGAATTGAGAAAAATATGGCCCAACTACAAGAATGTACCTGGGTAGGGTTTTCAGAGATGGCACAGGTGTAGTAATTCTTTCCAAGATGTGGTAAGACTGGTAAAAGGTCATGAAATACCTTAATTATGATAAAAATAACAAACATTGAGGAAACTACCAATTCATTCATTTATGGATTCATCTAATGCCTATATATAGATTACAAAGCTCAATCAGTAGTGAGTGACAAGACTGAAGAATGTCAGGCAAAAATCTCCAATACTTAAATATTCAGGTTCTTATAATAGACAAGACACAATTTCCACATAATATCATCTTGTCTGCCAATGCATGGGGCACATTAACAAGCCTTGACACAATAGTAGAACAAATCAGAATTAGTAAAACGTATTGTTAATGATGGCAGAAATTGGGAAGTGAGTTTCATGTCACTTTTTTCTCTTATTTCAAACTGGTGCACTCAAACAAATGTGTAGGTTTGTGCATGCGAGTGTGCACATATGCATGCATGCACACGTGCATACACACACTCACACACAAGGCTTGAGAGAAGACTCTATTTTAGTTCTGTCATTCTTCACAGGTCTAACAACTTACTTTTCCTTAAAACAAGGAAAGGAGGGCTGTCATGTTATTATTCTGTTTCCATTATTATGCCATAAGGAAACTGGAAGAATTCTTTATTTTTAAAATATTTTTAAATTTTACTTTAAGTTCTGGGATACATGTGCAGAATATGCAGGTTTGTTACATAGGTGTGTATGTGCCATGGTGGTTTGCTGCACCTATCAACCCATCATCTAGGTTTTAAGCCCTCATGCATTAGGTATTTGTCCTTCCCCTTCCCCCCTACTCACCAATAGGCCCTGGTGTGTGATGTTCCCCTCCCTGTGTCCATGTGTTCTCATTATTCAACTCCTACTATGAGTGAGAACATGCGGTGTTTGGTTTTCTGCTCCTGTGTTAGTTTGCTGAGAATGATGGCTTCCAGCTTCATCCATGTCCCTGTAAAGGATATGAACTCATTCTTTTTCATGGCTGCATAGTATTCCATGGTATATATGTACCACATTTTCTTTATCTAGTCTATCATTGATGGGCATTTGGGTTGGTTCCCAGTCTTTGCTATTGTAAATACTGCTGCAATAAACATATGTGTGCATGTGTCTTTATAGTAGAATGATTTATAATCCTTTGGGTATATACCCAGTAATGGGATTGCTGAGTCAAATGGTATTTCTGGTTCTAGACCCTTGAAGAGTCGCCACACTGTCTTCCACGATGGTTGAACTAATTTACAGTCCCATCAACAGCGTAAAAGCATTCCCATTTCTCTATAGCCTCGCCAACATCTATTGGGAAACTGGAAGAATTCTATACAGTAGATTTAGGAGCTGCAAAGGAGTAAGGATTTGCTGAAGATTTTCGTAGGCAAGTATTAGAAGTTGGTTAGACGAGAAAAGTTTTCGCAAGTGGGAGTTGTACCTCCTTGTCTCCTAATTGTAGTGAATCTGTCAACCTTCTTTTCAGTGTATTAAGACTTTACTCTTCAAAATCATTCTCAGTATGCTCTGAATTGCTATACTTTTAAGTTAACTACTTCTCAAAGTGCTGTTTAAAAACTGACATCTTCAACCACATTTCAGGCTTAGAATCTATCTAAATTTGCAAAGTCTCATTGGTTCTTATGAAAGTGCTACTTTAAAAAATACACTTGACAGCCAATCTCTTGAAAATGATTTGTGCAGAAATTGTGTTCAAATTACTTTATATCAAGACATTTAAGAGAAAATGTGGTTTTCTTTGTAATAGGCTAAAAATAATGATATCCTTTATCTTCAACTGAACATGTACATATGTTGTATAAGCTGTTGCATTTAAACAAATTGAAAAACAGTAGGATTCTGGCTATAGTCCATAAAGAAACAAAACTTGCCCAGAATATCATTTTAAGCATTAAAAAATACAATTAACTGCTATTTCCCACAAAGTTCAATGCTACACACAGAATCGGAATTGTCAACCAGGTCCAAAGCATCAAATTATAAAACCTAATGTCTCAGAAATAGACAAGAAAACTCAGAAAAAATAATTATTACAGTCCAATTGCACACAAAGAAAAGTGAGAATAAAAGGCAAGCTACATAGTTTGTATTTCTACAAATTCCTTTTGAGTTACTGGGCAACATTCTACTTAAGTGGACCCTTATGACGGTAGTATAATGAAAATATCCCTAAGTCATATCCCTAAAATAATTCCCACTGAACATTTCATTGAATGCTCAGTATGTGCAAAGTACTGTGAGGTCAGGTTCAGAAATGGAGAAAGCATGTTTATTGCTTTGAATGCAGAATATTGATTTTTAAAACACTAAGCTAATCGTCACCAACTCTAGTAATTTTTGATGATTCCTCATTGCCAAGAGCATTGATTTTCAAATGTGTTTTTTAAAAGCCAGAGCTCTACCTTCAAACGAAATCTTATATAGAAATCTAATACACAAAATAAATAAAATTGAGGCTACTTACACTATCTAATTTCATTGGCTCCTCCTACTCCTCATCCATCACCACCAAGTACTTCTGAAGGCAGCCCCACGGAGGTTCACAGGGCAGGGGTTGGGAGACTGAGAAATCCTTAGGCTACTGGAGAATGTGGTCTGACCTCCTCCGAGCTGAGGAGTCCGTACTCCTCAACATGGCCTATGAGACCCTCTATGGTTTGTTCCTGGCCTCATGACACGTTACCACCAATGGAGCACTGACTGTTCCCTGCACACACTCTGCACCATGCTGTTTGTTCCCTGTGCTTTGTCCATGCTGTCCCTCGGCAGGTGATCCCTTTATGTCCGTCTTCTCTTTGACAGATGCCAAGACACCCCACAACTCTGCACAGCTGGACACAGTCTTAACTCCACATACACAATCATATTTGGCCCACCACGCTGGCTGGTAATTATTGTTCATATGGCTTTCACTTAAACTAACCTGAGAGTAACACAAGCATAGAAAATGTATTCATAGTTATACTCCAGCTTGAAGCACAGATGTTGACCTAACAGTGGCTTCATAAATGTTTGTTGAATGAATGAAGAAAGATGGATGGATGAGTGGATGACATGACAATACACTTTCATCAAACTAGGGAAAAGCCTTTTTTTTTTTTTTTTTTTTTTTTTTGAGACGGAGTCTCGCTCTGTCGCCCGGACTGGAGTGCAGTGGCCAGATCTCAGCTCACTGCAAGCTCTGCCTCCTGGGTTTACGCCATTCTCCTGCCTCAGCCTCCCGAGTAGCTGGGACTACAGGCGCCAGCCACCTCGCCCGGCTAGTTTTTGTATTTTTAGTAGAGACGGGGTTTCAGCGTATTAGCCAGGATGGTCTCGATCTCCTGACCTCGTGATCCGCCCGTCTCGGCCTCCCAAAGTGCTGGGATTACAGGCTTGAGCCACCGCGCCCGGCCGGGAAAAGCCTTTATGTAGATATACATATATATTACATATATACTTCTAAAAATTGTGGTAAACTACACAAATATAAAATTTACCATCTTAACCATTTTTTTTTTGTTTTTTTTTTTTTGAGATGGAGTCTCGCTCTGTCTCCCTAGCTGGAATGCAGTGGCGTGATCTCGGCTCACTGTAAGCTCCGCCTCCTGGGATCACGCCATTCTCCTGCCTCAGCCTCCTGAGCAGCTGGGACTACAGGCGCCCGCCACCGCGCCGGGCTAATTTTTTGCATTTTTTTTTAGTAGAGACGGGGTTTCACCATGGTCTCGATCTCCTGACCTCGTGATCCGCCCGCCTCGGCCTCCCAAAGTGCTGGAATTACAGGCGTGAGCCACCGCGCCTGGCCTCTCATCTTAACCATTTTTTAAGTATACAGTCAGTGGCATTACCTTCACAATGGTGCACAACCATCACCACCATCCACCTCCCAAACTCTTCATTTTGCAAAACTGAAACTCTTTAACATACATACATTTTAAAAAGTCTTAAAAACGTAATTTAATGATCTAGGGTGTGGGGTACCCAAGTTCTTCACTTCCCCCTTGCCCCCACCTGCTGTGTATCTTGTGCCTTTCAGCCACACTTAGGGCATCTTTAGCAAGAAATGTGGTAAATGTGGTTGAGACAAGTGGTCAATGAAACTCCTGCCTACGAGCTTAGCTACTAGCTAGCAGCTTGGGCTGCTCAAAATGAATTTCCTGGATAATTTTCCTAAGCCCTCACTGACTCCTACTCGCATGGATTGTCAGGAGTCAGCTTTCACTCCTGGGACTGGTCTGGGCTTCCAGAAAGCATGCCTTGTAAAGAACAGAGCCTGTGTGTCAAACAGCCTATATACAATACACATCTTATATATGACAACCATGTGATTTGTCATTTTAACATTTCTGAACTCAGGACTTATTTTACATATGATTAGTACATAAAAGAGTGGTAGCACCCCCACCCCTAGAAACTAATCATTAAATCTACAGTGCATATTATCATCAGCGACACCACAGAAATCAAAGAAAACTGGTATCTATTTCATATTTGCACAGAATCATTTTTAATTTTAAATGTTTTTCATATAATGATCACAGTGCCGATCTCACACTTGGAGGAGCATAAAGAAAAGAAGGAAAAGGACTGAAAAGGGTGACAAGTCACTCAGGTGAATGGGATGAGGCCGGGAGGTGACCAGGCCTGGATCAGACATAAACTGCTCCCCACAAAGGCCTCTCCACAGCGCTCAGCCTCAGACTCCCCCCATGTGTAAAATGACACAAGGGAAATGAGAATCAAACCAGGGTTAAGCTGTTCCTGACGTGCCTCCTGCACCAACTTCCATCCAGCTCTCTGACCTTCTTATGAGGCTCAGGAGTCCTCCTGGGGGAAAGAGCTGCAACACCTGCTATTCTACTTTGCATGGTTGGTTCAGGCTCTAGAAAACAGCAAGAGCCCCCCTCCTCCTGCAAACAGCAGTAGCTCTACTTCTGTTTTCCAACTGGGATCATGGCTACTGCTTTCTAATTCTCAGCAGCTAATGACACACGCCCTCCGAGGAACCTAGGCCACTGAGTGAGAGGCCCAAACTCAGCCGGACACAATCCCCACTTCTCCCTCTCAGCTGTGGTCAGCTGGACACCTAGGCACACATGGGGAAGCCACTCAGTCCTTGCCTGAAAGAAGACAACATATCGGCAGCCCAAATCTCAACCTTCTTGACTAATAGGCATGCTTACCATGTGTTGAATTTAACCAGCCAGCACCAAACCGTCAGACTTCCTGTTACTCAGAAATAAGTAAACAGTATGAAAAAGGTCCCTTATTAGGTGGGCTCAGGGTGCTGGTATCAGGACTATTTTTGCGTACTCTATCATTAGGTCAGGCTGACATCCCAAACCTTAAAAAGTTAATAAGGGAAAGAACGCATAAACGCATATAAGCTTTATATGGAAGGTTAAGTGCACTGGCAGCCTACTAAAATAGAAAGTTAAATACAGCAATGAGATTTTGAAATTTCCCCTTGCAATAAAAAAGAAGGGGCCTTAATAGGAACACAAGCCAGGCTTGCTGGAAAAGCAGTCTTTGTTCCTTAAAACAACCTGCAATAGACTACTTCTGGAGGACTTAAATTTCCGGAAATATTGTACCATCACTGACCCGTGTACATGGTTATGAGGCTCTCACACCAATAGCACTCTCAGGGAGAATCGACAGTTTAAAGAAAGCAAATCAGCATCTCAGTAATAAGATGACTGAGAACATAAACTATTATGGATTTATCTTTTAAACACGTAAGTAATTTTAGTGTTGCTTCCCTTGCCAGAGTAAATGAGTTATAAAAACCTCTGCTTTCTCATAAAAGCCTCCACATACCCAAGGAATGGTGAATGACGTTACAATAAGCAGCACGTGTCCCATTTCCTCCCATAAGGAATAATCCTCTTTTTGTGATTCTCCTTTTCACTTCATCTGGAGGGCAGTGTCTTCCCCCCTAGAAGAGAGGCCCAGGCTGAGAGCATCATGGTTTTGGCAGGGAACTCAGAAAATCTTGGCATCAGGGCTTACTATAAGCTGAGTTAAACAGGAATGGAAGATCATTGGAATCCCTGGAAAGACAGAAAATATTTCTAGGGTAGCACAGAAGTTTGGCCTTTTCGCTGGTGATTTGTTTCCATTTGTTCACATGCTGTGACTCATCATTTGGGTGACATGGAGCAGGCAGCATCATTTCAAGCTCATCATTTTATTAAGCAATGAGTCAAACAAAGAAAGTGGTTTAAGGGAAATGGTCATTTTCTAATGACTTTTCTCTAGTATGAGTTTATTTAATAGTTTTACATAAGCAAAGCTGATGTCTCCTCTGACCTCCCCCTTTTAAAATTTCCAGAAAATAAGACATTCTGATGGAGATCAGGCCACAAGACAGTAGTTCAGAAAAGGGTAATTTTTGTTTTAATTTTTCTCCTCACTCCCTATTTAATGGTGGCCAGGATATCGAAATTCTCTGGAAAACACAGAACCCATTTACATGATGAATTCAATAATATATTATAATGTCTTACTCAGAAGTGTTAGGAGAATTGATGAGTTAATGTCGGTAAATCACTTTGCAATTCTCAGGTCAAAGATGTGAAATGAACATTATCATTACTTGTTTCAGTGGAGGCTCACTGGCGAAATGTGGTCTAGTGGGCCTAATTAGGAAACAAAAGCTTATAACTTTGCAGCAAGAGGGGAAAACATTTTTTCAGTACTTCCTTTTACCTATTTCTCTTCTGTGCTAAGGGAGTAAAGGGCATGCCAATGATTATTGATAACATCATTCAACTCCATGTAATTAGTTGACACTAGTGAAATAAACCAAACGATGTAGGGATGTATGTATAGATGGATGGATGAATGGACAGATGGATGGATGGACAGACAAATGGCTGGTGACCAAAATATATATACTCCTCCGAGTTATATATTAAGGCTGCTTTTTTAGAACACTGTCCTTCTTACCCAAATTATCACTGTAGAAGCAGATCATCATGCTTTAAGCCTTAGAATATGATGGATTTCAATTACTGCATCATATTTGTGAGATTTTTGGTTAGGAACTTTTAATATGAATTTGTCCAATTTTTTCAGTAACGCAAAACATTTTGCTTTAATTTAATCTGTTGCTATTCCTACCCTTGCTGGCCAAACTCATAAAATAAAGATTTTCTAATATATGGTATTTAGAAATTCTCTAAACTATAGAAGGTGTTTGACGTTAATGAATAAATAAATGGATAAACAGATGGGTAAAAGGCATCACCCAACCACAGCACTGCAATGTCCAAAGGAACCCTGAAAGGTTCCTCATGCCTCTAGGAAAGACTGACCTTTGAATATGCCAGACGAGCATTTTTCTTAGCAAACATTTATGAGCAATGGGCTCAATCACTATGTTAGTGTTTAAGGGCTTTTACTATATAGAAGCCTTTTCGTTTACTAAAGTCTCCAAAGTCAAATTTATAATTGTTATGTATGCCTGAATAAAAGGTAAGGTAATATGAGGTAGTTTTTCTCCAGAGAGCCCTCAGAAAAGCCTAAGTACCCCTAATTTTTGAGTTCTTATGAAGTTTATCATTTTATTTATTGGTCTCTTAAATAAAGTAGTCTTTATGGAAGACATATTACCTTAAAACTACCTTGATAAATGCCAGTTTGGCATGTTTATATGTTTATAACAGCCACCTAAGAGAACTGTTTTTCCTTTTGGTTTTTAATGGAAGAAAACAAATTTGACTAGTAATTATTCTTGGAAGTATGACTTTCCTAGTTGCAAGCACTGGATGTCACTATAAATAAAAAAGCATTTTAAAGATTACTTTTTAAAGCAACACAGTAAGTGGTTAAGTTGCAGAGTTCATGAAAATACACTCACAGGAAGAATGAAGAAAAACATGTCTTAATAATATAGTTTAGGATATTGTTATAATAATGGTCCCCACAGTACGATGCCTCCCTGAAGCCATGCTCACATTAACTGTGGGCTTGGCTATATGTCTTGTTTTGGCCAATGGGTCTTAACAAATGTAACCAATGAATACAGGAATGGGCACTTGCGGCTTAGGATGAAATTTCTGGTAACAGCATCAAACACAGACTAGATGAACGTCAAGATGATGTGCTTTGAAGAACGGTATTACATGACCTGCAAAGTAGTTCAAAAGATGAGGAAGATACTGATATAGTAGATAAAAGTTGTAAGTAAAATTATTTCATATAATATGAAAGTGTAAGAAAGCAATATGTCTAAATTAATGTATATATTATTTCAAATGTCTTTGAGATTAAATAATTTAAGTACAAATCTGATGGTTTAATAGAAATCTCTAAATCCTTAAATGCTTACAGTCAAACTGGTCAAAAAATTCATTGAAAGGATAAAGGATGGCATAAATGTGAATTTCTATGGTATAAATCAGGCCCAGACTTCTTGAGCTGCAGGCCCGAAGACTCAACTGTCTATCTGAAATATCCCCTAAAAAATGTCTCAAACCTCCGACCTATTAGGATGGCTACTATGAAAAAAAATTTTTTAACCAAAAAATAACAACTGTTGGTGAGGATATGGAGAAACTGGAACTGTTGTGCACTGTTGGTAGAAATGCAAAGTGGTGCAGCCACTGTGGAAAACGATACAGCAGTTCCTACAAAAATTAAAAATAGAATTGCCATGTGATCCAGCAATTCCATTTCCAGGTATATACCCAAAGGAACTGAAAGGAGAACCTCAAATTTGTACACCCACATTCATAGCAGCATTATTCACAGTAACCAAAAGGCGGAAACAACCAAACTGTTTATGGACAGATGAATGAATAGACAAAATGTGATATATACAAGAGGGGAATATTCATCAGCCTTAAAAAAGGAAATTCTGACACATGTTACACCATGGATGACCTTGAGGACATTGTGCTAAACAAAAAGTCACAAAAGGACAAATCCTGTGTGATTCTACTTACAGGAGGTCCCCAGAGTAGTCAAATTCATAGAGACAGAAAGTAGAATGGTGATTCCCAGGGGGAAGGGGGATGGGGAATGGGGAATTTATGGTTTACTGGGTATAGAATTTTGCAAGATGCAAACAGCTGAGACTGGATGTGCAATAATGAGAATATACCGGATACCATTGAGCTGTATCTTGAACCCAGCTACCTCTCTCTGATGTCACTGCCACCATTCAAGCCCAAACCACTATCATTTTCTATCATGTCAACTACAGGTTTCTTACCTGGCCTCCCTGTTTTTCTTGCCATCCTTTTAATGTCAGACAGTAAAAAGTGTCATGAAAATAGCAAGGCAGGGTAAGAAGACTGGCATACTATGTTAGGGAGGATGGACAAGGAAGGTCTTTTGGAGGTGACATTTGTGCATTCATTCAGGTCATTTTTCCATTCAAAAGTATTCGATAGCTCTTTCTGACTGTCCTATTTACGGTAATTCTGTAACCACAGGACTGAAACCCTGACAGCCCCTGGATACCTTCTGATCCTTCTCTCTCTGTATCGCATCTATTCTCTCTTTTCCCAATTGCTAAGAGTAATCATGCTATCTGTCCCATCTATTACTCCTTCTCTTGGAATGGGCTGTCACTCCCCACTCCCGTCTCTCCTACATACACATGCCAGATGAATCTTTCTAAACTGCAGTTTCAATCTTCTTTCTCGTTTCAAAATCTCTTGTTGCTGGTTCCTCTTTGCTTCCTGAATTAAGTCCAGAGTTTCCATCCCAGACTGTCTGACAGTCTACAATATGGCTTCCACTTACCTTCCCAACTGTTATCTCCCACTTTTCCCCATCACAGGCATACGGGCAGCCCCTAGTTCCCAGAATGTACTCTTCACTTTCCAGAATCTGTGTCTCTGGTCTCAGTGGCCCTCACACACCTCCCCCCGATCCCTGTTGCAAACTAAAATCCAATTCCCAAATCACCTTCTCTGTGGAAACTGGCCTGATTCTCCCAATCAGAAGTGATCACTTCTATCTTTAACCCTCTGAAGCATGTTTTACTTTTATACACAGTTTATCGCCTCTGTCTTATGCCGTATTTATTTGTATACTTTTCCTAGTTCCTTTTCAGATCATAGGATTTTTGAAAATCAAATATGGCTCCTGTCTTCTGCATCACCTAGCAACTTGTTCCTTGAAGTGTGGTCTTGGGACCAGCAGCATCTCAGGCCCCATCTCAGACCGACAGGATCAGAACCTGCATTTTAACAGTATTCCCAGTGGATTCCAACCCACTTGATCAGGCTCACAGCAGCCACTCATCTCATACTTGACTGGTTGAACTGACTAGGAAAACAAAGTATGAGAAAACAAACATAACTTACATAACTCATTCAAAGATCACTGTGAGTGAATAATGCTTTAACTATATAAAACTAGGGCCAGCCACAGTGACTCACACCTAGCACCGTGGGAAGCCGAGGTGGGAGAATCACTTGAGTCCAGGAGTTCGAGACCAGCCAGAGAAACATAGTGAAACCCCATCTCTACCAAAAATACAAAAATTAGCTGGTCATGGTGGCGCACACCTGTAGTCCCAAGCTACTTGGGAGGCTGAGGTGGGAGGACTGCTTGAGCCCCAGGAGGTCGAGGCTGCAGTGAGCTGTGAGTGCACCACTGCACTCCAGCCTGGGTGACAGAGTGAGACCCTGTCTCAATAAATAAATAAATAGAAATAAAAATACAGTAAACGTATACAGAAAGCAGAAGTTTAATTTTACTAACCTTCTGAGGGAGGAAAACAAATGTCACCTTGGCCAACCAAACAGATCTGGGAAGATTTTGTCTTTTTATAAAGCTTGTCTATTTATGGGTGGGAAGTCAGCAGAAAAACTGCTTGCCAACAGTACATTTCTCCCACTTTAATGAAATCGGTTGGCTGTGAAAATATGTGCATCAAAGTTTTAAAGAGTTTTCTGTCACATCCAGTAGACTTACAATACAGATTGCTACAGATGGAAGATTTATCCTCATTTGATGTAGCAACAGCACTACGTTCTTTGAACTGTAACAAAGCTTTTGATTTTTTTTTCCCCACGTGGTAGACGAATCTTAGTAAGAAAATACAGACTTGATATGACACATACTCAACTACTGTTAAGTGGGTGCTTAATTTAGTTAGGGATGGAAGGGTGGAAGCTGGGGAAAGTCCTGCTTAGAGGGCACCTCGCTGGCCACTAGAGGGCATTAACATGTGAATAAAATCATCCCGATTTCCAGGATTCAAACGGTAGACACCACGCATGGGAATTAATGGGGCTACTGCCTCACTCTTCCTTTCCCCTTATAAATGGCCAGACAGCTGACAACTGCAAAGATGTGGAAGTATATCTAAACCCTTTTCATGTTTTAACACAATAGACATTTAAGGGAATAAACTTGAGCCACGCTAGCTGCAGGACTAGGATTGACATACACTTCCTTCAGGGTGCCCAGTTTCCATTCTTCAGAAGTCCACAACCTTCTGAATAGCATCCGTCTTTTCTCCCTCAGAATCAGCCTAGCAGCAAGTCTGAAGCCTCCACAAACTTCTCACACCTGTACTTCTAGCACTTTGGGAAGCCGAGGTGAGAGGATTGCCTGAGCCCAGGAATTCAAGACCAGCCATGTCTCCAAAACTTCCAAAACCTTCTCCAGCCTGCTTGCTAAAAATTCAAGTCGATAATCTATCCACTGCAAAAGGATATTTCCTTCAGGAAGCGGGAGGAAGATAAGCGAGACTGGGGAAGACTGAAGACGACAGTCCTCAGTCCTGAGGAGAAGGAGCAGGAAGTGACTGATGGTCAGTCCCAGGCCACCGCCCTGCCTTGGTGGGCGTCTTTGCCATGAGGTGGCCTTCCAGGTAGCTTGGCTTGCTTCTGCACCTAAGCTTATAATGGCAAGACTCTAACCTCGCCTCTCCAGCCCCCATCTTTCTCCTCAAACGGTCTCCCTAATCTTTGTACATACTCATGGGTTTAATTACTAGGCAGGATGCCCTGAGGCAGCCAGGTGTTAGTTGGCAAGAGAACACACAAAGGCCTCCCCTCCACTCAGCATCAGGGCGATCAAGATATCATTACCCTCAAAGCCAGCTCCTCAGAAGTTCTGCCACTACGGCAGATATGAAAGGCTTTACCGGCCGGGCGCGGTGGCTCAAGCCTGTAATCCCAGCACTTTGGGAGGCCGAGACGGGCGGATCACGAGGTCAGGAGATCGAGACCATCCTGGCTAACACGGTGAAACCCCGTCTCTAATAAAAAATACAAAAAACTAGCCGGGCGAGGTGGCGGGCGCCTGTAGTCCCAGCTACTCGGGAGGCTGAGGCAGGAGAATGGCGTAAACCTGGGAGGTGGAGCTTGCAGTGAGCTGAGATCCGGCCACTGCACTCCAGCCTGGGCAACAGAGCAAGACTCTGTCTCATAAAAAAAAAAAAAAAAAAAAAAAAAAAAGAAAGGCTTTACCACATAGTTTTCACACACAGTTCTTCTTCCTCAGAAAGCACCATTTGTTTGAGTATCCGTAAATAACTCCTACAGAAGACACAATTTGCTCTAATGTTTTGGAGCGATGGAATTTATTACGATCACAGAACCAGGAAATAGCTGAATGTGAAAACAGGAACATCTCAAATCACCCCTCAGCTCTAATAAGAGTAGGGCATTTCCAATTAAAAGCCAAGTCATTGCTGTGTTTACTGCTCTCTCTCAATGAGGGGCCGCACTCCCAGGACAGGGTCAGCATACTTAGCATTTCAAATACTGAATAAAAACAACAGCATCTCCAAGTTCTAATCATTTATAAAAGGTATTCTCTTCTAAAGATAAAGACAACTTTAGAATTCAGGCCCTTTTATTTACTCCCAATCGGTTGAAAAGTGAAGAGAAACAGAATGGGCTGAACAAAATATATAGCAGGCTCTGTGGTCTGCTTTTTCTAAAAGTTCTGCCCACAGATTTTCAGACACCAACAGCAACAAACAGTCATTCCCTCCCTCCCGCAAGTGAGGGTGAGAGCCAACGCCAGGAGCTACAGCAACAGAAGAATATACATTAAAAGAGAGACAGGACAGTGGCTTAGACCCTCTGCCTGCCATCACCATCACCTCCTAACCAGAAATGACAACAAGCAGCACTTTCTAGGAATTTGTTAGTGGCTGTGATCACGTGTCCTTCTTGCACTCACATTTCTCTTTTGACCAAATATTATTTAGTAAGATGTGGCTGAGTGACCCCTGGGAATCACCATTGAAACGGAAGGCTTTCTAAGTAAAATATCTGTTCAGTATCTGTTCTTGTGCAAAGCACATTTCAAAAGTTCAGTCAACAGCTAGGAAAATGATTGGGGCACGCAGAATCCCTTCTACGCCTTCTACGTGTATGCATTTTTCAGCTCCTGAGTTGAGAAGACATATTAAAAACTCAGCAACATGTTTATACTCATTAAACAGCAAATGTCCTTTCAAACAAAATCCAACAGGGCAGAGATTACTGTTTGTGCTAATGGAAAGTGATCAAAAGCCCCAAGATTCTTTGGTTAGCTGACTCTAAAGCCTGTTCCTGCTTGAGTTTCTACACAAAGTACATCAAAAGAATATAGATATCACTGGAGATTCTAAATGTTTAAAGTCTCCAGGACTAGCAAGAAAATAGGCTTGAAACTATAGGAAACAGGGAACAGAACAGTACTGTTGACTTCCACCTTTTCCCTGCAACACAATACGTTACAATCTATAAATAGCTTAGCCTGTCCGTTTAAATATGCACCTCCCCCGGAAAAGATAGCGGCTTCCAATCATCTTGCTATTTGCAAGGAATCTTACTCACAAATCAATCTAACAGGCCATGGTGATATTACGGGGATATAAAAGGGATTGAAATGATCAAGAGCACCACGTATCTTCCAAGTCAAGTGGGGTCCTATGCCTTGCTGGTTTGAAGAAGTGGGAGAACCTTCATCAAGAGCAGCAACTCAGGTGTCTGTCCACTAGAGTAAGCAGGAGGTTCTGACCAGCAAGGGTAGCCTAGGGCGTGGGAGGGAGGGAGACAGTGACTTCAAAGCTTTCCTGTTCTGTCACACTTCCTGCACCTCTGCCCAGAGGTGGCCGCTCCACAGACCCAAGCAGAAAGCAGACAAGAAAGGCAGGATGTCAGGAATTCTCTTCTCTCCCAGCAGCATCTTTCCAGTTCTAGCCTAAATGCAGGGAAAAAAGATTTGGGGCTGGGGCACCCCTGAATCCCAGGGAGATCAGGAGCTCACTGATTGCTTGGAGCTGAAGAGTCGCTGTGCGCAAGCTGCACACGGCCGTGGCTTCTCTCATTAGCCTCTCTTCTACCACTAGAGCCTGGCAGCTATGAAAAGTGACACGACAAGCCAGCCCCAGAAAGCAAAATGGGAATGCAATACATTCCTCCTCTCACCCATCAAACAGTCTTCTTCCTCCTTCTCCCAAATCAAAACTGACTCCCTCTCGTTGGATCACAAAGACCAAGAACGTAATATGCAGTGGCCTTGTGGAGTTTAAAAAAAAAAAAAAAAAAAAAAAGACTGTCAGCTTGCAAGAATTTTACCAACCGGCAAGACATTACTCCTCATGTTCCAGAGCCATAGGGAGGCTGCGTCTGACAGCGAGGCACACCAGCAGCAGAGAGACGGTTCTCATGGGTGGATGGTGAGCCCTCTCTTATCAACAGCTAGACTAGGCAACCACATATTCCGTTTTACTTTCTTGCCCACATTTAAACCATTTTATCTCCACTAGAGGGCCAGGACGGAGATGAAATTTCAGCCTGGCAGTTTTGCTGCTGATTTAAGATTTGATCCTAAACCTTGGGGAGGGAGGACTCGAAGGAAGGGATGTGGGGTTACGGCAACTCAGATACTCACAGTGGGCAGATCTGGGTCCCAGGCAATCCCTGGGTTCTGCCACCGGCTGTCTATCTCATGGGATGACACCGCTATTAAAATAATATCCACAGCACTTTGGGAGGCCAAGGTGGGCAGATCATGAGGTCAAGAGATTGAGACCAGCCTGGCCAACATGGTGAAACTCCACCTCTACTAAAAATACAAAATATTACCCAGGCGTGGTGGTGGGAGCCTGTAATCCCAGCTATTTGGGAGGCTGTGGCAGGAGAATCGCTTGAACTCGGGAGGCAGAGGTTGCAGTGAGCCAAGATCGCGGCACTGCACTCCAACCTGGCGACAGAGTGAGGCACCGTATCAAAATAATAATAATAATAATAATAATAATAATAATAATGACAACAATATCCACAAACTACAACACAGGACACTTTCAGTAGCCACCTGGGCTCAAAAATTGAGTTATCTCTGACTCCATTCCTTTCCTTGTTTCTTTCTTTTTTTTTTTTTTTATTGAGACGGAGTCTCGCTCTGTCCCCCAGGCTGGAGTGCGGTGGCGCAATCTCAGCTCACTGCAAGCTCCGCCTCCCGGGTTCACGCCATTCTCCTGCCTCAGCCTCCTGAGTAGCTGGGACTACAGGCGCCCGCCACCGTGCCCAGCTAATTTTTTGTATTTTTATTAGAGACGGGGTTTCACCGTGGTCTCGATCTCCTGACCTTGTGATCCGCCCGCCTCGGCCTCCCAAAGTGCTGGGATTACAGGCGTGGCCACCGCGCCCGGTCTCCTTGTTTCTTATATCCAAACAGTTGCTCAGTTTGTTCAACTCTTTCTTTGTAGTGTTCCCCACGTCTGTCCCTTTATAACACGCCCACGGTAGTTCTCAAAACCTTATCTCCTTATACCCGCAACTGCCTTCCCTCTGGGACCCTAGACTCTGTTTTCTCCACCATCTCACGGGCTATGGACACAGCTGTAAAGTTCATCTCACTAAAACATGGTTGGTCACATCCCCAACTTGTTAAAAAATCTCCAGTGACTGCCAACCCCCAGTTCAGGACCCCTCCCCACAGCACTGCCTATTTACACAGTGACCACTCCTCCCTCCCCACCACCACCACCCACAAACCATACACCAACAACAAGCACCATGTCCTGGGAATCTGTCAGTGGCTGGGACTCGATCCTCCTGGCAGGCAGGTTTCTCTTCACCATATAATACACACGCAGCGAATGTGGTTGAGGGGTCCTCATTCTTTGGTCTGACACATGTGGTGTGACCCCTATCTCCCTGTCCAAGGCAGTCTCCCTCTTTCTCTCTCTGAGTTTTCCATTCTCCACATTGAGTCCCACATGGAGCTTCCCACTTACTTTACATGTTCGGTTGCTGTGTTTTGCTCAGCATATGTGTGGTCCCTGTCTGGAAGACCCTCTTCATTGATCTGGAGCTGAATTGTGGTCTGTTCACCAGGACTCCAGATGAAAGATGAAAGCATGAGAGAAGTGGATGCAGGAGAGGGATGGTATAAGGTGGTCCGTACACCTGGGATGGAATCATGGGAGCATCCCGGACAGGTTAATTTTGCCTTAATAAAGCTTCTTAATTTTCAGCAAGCATAGTGGTCTCCATTTCATTCAGGAGGAACAAGGTTAGAAAGACAAGATGGGACTAGATAACTCGTGAACTGTGAGTTGAGCTGTGGACTGTTAGGCAGTGATGTGTCTAAGACAAGGCCAATGTCTGGCAGGCCAGGGCTTTAATATAAGTTTAGCCACCTGCTAAATGGAGTTTAATTTGCCCGTGTCCTTATGATTGTCCAATCACCACAGCTAATTAATGTTAACTATGTTGTTATTTTTATTAATGCTCTTTCAATGTTAGTAAATATTTTTGAGCCAGATCTGATTGTTCCAAGCCTGGGCTTTGGGGGCTGCCAGGTATATTACTGCTTCAACACTATCAGGAGCGAGTCACAATGCATTCTTATGTTCATCCATTCTTTTACCCTATACATTCATCGAGCATTTACCGTGTGCTGTGTGAGAGCACTGGGATGATGTGAGTTATATAAAAGGCTAAAAGTCATGCTTAGGACATAGCAGGTGACAAGTGTCCCTTCTAGGCCAAAGCTTTGAAGCATTTAATTGCTGGTGCAATTTTCCAATTTTTCTCTCTTCCAGTGATCATGAAAGAGGCCCCGAGATGGCTGGATAAAAAGATCAAAGCAGACTGCATCATGGAGTTATGCATGGAGGACAGTTGTCCTGGAGAGATATCGCATCCACAGCGGTCACTGCATGAATGAGAAATAAACTTTTATTTTGCTAAGCTACTGAAAGTTTAGGGTTGATCATTTCTGCAACAAAAGCTTATCCTATCCTGACTAATATAATAGCTTTTATTTTCTCTATTATTACCATTTGGTAATGAATCATGTCTAACAATGCCTCATGATAGGCTTTATATTTACTACCCTCAATATCTTTTAATTGCCTTAATGTCACATTTACTCACTCCTTGCCACTTAATGAGACAGGAGCCTCTTGAAGATAGTGACCTTGGCTTGTACTTTCAGGGCTTACCTTTTCACCCTCCAACTCACATTTTCCTTTCTCCCTCACCATTTTCCCAAAATTGAGTTGTGAGCCTTGCAAGCAGTAGCTGTTTAACTCATAACTGATGACTTGATATTTTCCCACTAGGAAATAATTCCCAATATGTAACGACAATTATCCATTTGCATTAACCAATACCACTCTGGAGGCATGGATAATCAGGAATTCAGTGCAATGGCTACAAGAAGGCATTAGCTATTCATCTGTGACTTTATTTTAGCCATGACCTTGATTGTATGTCAACCATGGCTCATCATTTTTACTTATTTGTGTTGACCCTAGTGTCTTTAGGTCTACTTAATGATTTTGGTCTGGGCTTCTAAAATTCTCATTCAGTCATTTGTTTATTCACACAAATATAGTAGCACAGAATAAAAGCTATGGAGTCAGGCTAGCTGTGAGACTGTGGGCCAGCCACGTGACCTCTTTATGTCCCCAGTTTCCTTATCCACAAAATGAGAGTTTAAAATGTATCTTGTAAGGTTGTTGTGAGAATTATACAAGTTAATATACACAAGATACATAAAAGTTATTTTAAATTTTAAGATAAAGCAGTACTGGGCATGTTGTAAGTGCTTAGAATGCTAATATTATCATCTACTGAGCACTTACTACATGGCAGATATTAGAGGAACAAGAAGGATTAACAGGTTCCCCAGTTCTTCAGGCATTTGCAGTCTAGTAAGGGTAATAGATATGTAAACAAATAAGTGAAGTATTACAGAGCCAGAGAGAGAGAGAACAGAAGTACATACACATACATATGCACAAAAGGACACAGGTATGTAGTTACACACACATGCACACAAAGATGCACATGTGCACGCTCACCTACATGAGAGCAAACACACATACACACATGCCAACTACTGCCAACTGATGAGCCACATACAGAGCAAGAAGAGACCACGATCACTGAACTAGCTCTTATAGGCTTGCCAGACAAGACAGGGCACCAGGGATTTCCAGGTAATTAAAGAGTGTGAGCAGAGGCATCAAACAACATCTATGCGTTTATCCATTCAACAAATGTTGATCAAATGCCTCCTATGTGCTTGACACAGTTTTAAATACTGAGATACATGCAGTTCATGAGACTGACAAGGCTTTTGCTTTCACTGAGCTAACATTCTAATAGAGGAGACTAACAATAAACCCGCAGTCGGATGCAGAAGCCCAAGCACCATGAAGAAAACACAACAGGTAAGAAGGCTTGAGTGAGCTGGGGGCGGGTAGGCCTGATGGTGTGCAGGGAACAGAAACATGGTCAGAGCAGGAAGGAAACACCACGCCCCACCCCAGCTTTCTACGGGGGAGGATTTCCCTTACACCCTCTGACCTCTTGCTCCAACCTTTTCTTCCTCAAGGGTGTAGAATGAGTAACCCGGCTGGCGCTAAAGCCAACACGGTCTATGCCCCTCTCCTTGGATAGGGTTAATCTATAAAATTTTGAGCAGGGTTAGGAGGGATTTGGGCCTCTTCACACAGACAGGTGCCTGTAGACTCAAAACTTTCCTGCAGGTGGCCTGAGACCAAGCTAGACTGGGGAACAGGTAGGTGGCAAGTTAGCACATTGCCCTCAGTCACACAGCAGCATTCTGGCCCCCGTCTGCCTCAATACTCTTGTCTTATTTCTCAGTGGGCTCAGAACTTGGGACGGGAAGAGAACTCTTGTAAGATAAAAGTTTTCATAAGATAAAAACCTTCCCTCCCCTAAACAGACCTCAAAACCAAATTAGGAATCACTATCCTTATCTATCAAACCTAATCTATCTGTCATCTTAATGGAAAAAATCCCTCCTATCTCTTACTTAATAGTTCAAAAAAATTGCTAGGCTGAGAAGTCTTGACCCCAAGACAAATTCAATACAGTGAATATTGGGAGTGAGGTGAGAAAAAGGATTATTTTGGTGCCAGTATAAAACCCAGGGGTATATGCTATGGTCAGTAGCCACAAAGAGGAAGATGAGGAAATGTGAAGCTTTTAGATATTCTTACCTTGTGACTTTATATCTACATTAAAAAGAAAACCACATTAGGAAAATAATTTCTTGAGTTTATCTTTTCTTTGAAGAACTGAACAACATTTTCAATATATTTACACACTTGCCTCAGAATTTCCTTGGGAGATAGGGTGAGAATACAACGTTGTCATGAACAAATATTAATGTCATGGTTACTATCCGCAGAGCTCAGTTGTGAGCATTAGAGAATTTTTTTTAAGAAGATGAAGAAGAAGATACATGGTTCCTATCCTTGAAGGGCTTAGTCTCTACCTAGAAAACCACTCAGGCCCCCAAAGCAATGTATATCAAAAAAGGAAATACAAGAGCAATGTCAAATGGATGGTAAAGATTTTTTAAAATGCTTCAGGAGTTCAGAGGGAAAAAAGCATCTGTTGAAACTAAGAGTTCTTACAATGCTTTCATTAAGGATTGTATAGATGAGAAAACATCACAGAAATGTGAAAGCCCCAACCGCACATCAGTAGAGAAACTGCAATTAGAAACTGCTTCTCTGGTCCAAGCTCCCAGAAGATGAGAAATGGGTATTGCCTTTCTTTGTTTTTGTTTTTTTTTTTTTTTTTTTTTGAGACGGAGTCTCGCTCTGTCACCCAGGCTGGAGTGCAGTGGCCAGATCTCAGCTCACTGTAAGCTCCGCCTCCCGGGTTTACGCCATTCTCCTGCCTCAGCCTCCCGAGTAGCTGGGATTACAGGCGCCGCCACCTCGCCCGGCTAGTTTTTTGTATTTTTAGTAGAGACGGGGTTTCACAGTGTTAGCCAGGATGGTCTCGATCTCCTGACCTCGTGATCCGCCCGTCTCGGCCTCCCAAAGTGCTGGGATTACAGGCTTGAGCCACCGCGCCCGGCCGAGAAATGGGTATTGCCTTTCTTTGTGCAGTCCTACTGGGCCTGGCATTGCGGGCTCCACGGGTAGGTGTCTCCTCAATCTGCAGTGTATTAAATGAGCACACTGTTTCCCTGGATTTCACATTGCTCCATGTCGCTACTCACACATTTCAGCCAGGAGCAGCTGACCATGATGCACAGGAAGTATCCTCCCCACCAGGCCATTCTGACAGAGCCGCTGTGCCACAGGGAGGATGAAAAGCACAGGCTCTCCACCTCCTTTCAATTGCTAAGGCAGGCAGGTGCTGCCAACCCTGCTGACCCATTCAGAGGCCTGTAGAACGTTCCTACAGGCATTGCCTTCTCTCTCATCAAGTCCCAAGATGGACCGGGACAGGAGGCAAGTGTTAATAGCAGAAGTAGATAGTAACAATTACGAAAACCACATTCTCCGCATATCACAGGCCCCAGGAGGGGAAAGGCAAGAGTGGATAAGGTGGGAAATAAAAGAGGGTATCAGGGCTGCCCTCATCCTGCCCAGGATACACTGGCTGTCACAGTCATTATACGTTTTCTGGCAGCACAGTCATGTTGCTATGGAACCAATGCATGTCATTGCCACCTGGCCTCTAGCAAATAAAATCACAGTGCTGGCAAGAGCATTTCCCTGGATTTCCCTTAAAGAGATACCATTGATGGTGACTGCTGTTTGAGCTTAGAAACAACAGCAGCATTGTTCCCAAGACCCAGCCCCATTGCATACTATGAAACTGAACCCAGGGACTCATGTTTTACAAGGTGTATGTGCATGTGGGGGCCAGCTTCTGAGCTTCTTTTTAGGAAAAAAAAAAATACTCATGGCTTCTATCTGTGTTTAGTTTTTTTCTTATTTGGTAAAAGCAAACGGCTTGCAATATTTTGGATAATAATTTGATGCCCTCTTGAATGTTGACATCAAACATGACCCCAGAAGGAAACCAAAGTAGCCACAAGTGGTCTACATGGGTTCAGACGGTCCTTCTTTCATTCCTTCACTATTTCGTGCCTCAGATCCTTCTCTACCACTTTATTCTTTACCCAAGGAATCCTATGATGTAGGCATGGAAATGGACATTTCTTCACTTTCTCGAGGCCCTTAATTGCCCCCTTCTTTTAGTCTAATTAATCTCTTGACTCTAAAGAGACCTTTACATTCCCCAGACAGCAACAGGTGTCAGTGACCCACACTGTATTGTGGTGAGCTCTGAGAATAAACCTTTTGGGCTTTTCTCAGATAAGACAGGAAAATGGAAACCTTCATACTTCTAATGAATGCTAACTCATGTAGACCAGCTCTGTGGACAGGAGAGATCAATATTAGGGTAATTCAGCAGATGATCCCTCACAAATCAGCAATCTATGTTCTATATTCCATTCAGTATGTTGGTAGAAACCAATTATGTCTGTATCTACATAAGGAGATGATCAAGTTCCACAATAATGACTCTAATTAGGAAAGAAGACAAAGTGATTAAGTTGACAAGTTGGATAAAATAATAAACACAAGCTCTTAATGCCACCCTTTGACCACTCCCTAGGTGAGATGAAATGTTTTGGAAATAAGCGCACTTAGTTCACCAACCTAAATGAACACAATTCAAAGCCAGATTTAACCTAGGATGTCTTAAAACACACACACACACACACACACACACACACACACACAATCAAGTCTACCTTCTGGTATTCTAACTGAGAATCATGTTCTTAACTTTTCTCCATCTTATCGCACAACTGCGCTCTTACGTAAAAACCAACATAACTTTAAAAAAATGAATAAACGGGGCCGGGCGCGGTGGCTCATGCCTGTAATCCCAGCACTTTGGGAGGCTGAGGTGGGCAGATCACGAAGTCAGGAGATTGAGACCATCCTAGGTAACACTGTGAAACCCCGTCTCTACTAAAAATACAAAAAATTAGCCGGGCATGGTGGCAGGCACCTGTAGTCCCAGCTACTTGGGAGGCTGAGGCAGGAGAATGGCCTGAACCCAGGAGGCGGAGCTTGCAGTGAGCCAAGATCGCACCACTGCACTCCAGCCTGGGCGACAGAGAGAGACTCTGTCTCAAATAAATAAAATAAAATAAAAGAATAAATGTTTCTCAAAAGTCTCTATGACAGTAGGTCAAATTTGTACTTCAATATAGGAACCCTGATAGGCATTCTTCTGCAGGTGCAGACAACCGCGAGTCGGGTGTGTGGGTCGGCAGCTGGACTGCACACACCTGCAGGTGTACTGTGACTTCTAGCTGCAAAGCAGATGTACCACCAAGTCTCAGCATGTGACAACGTGGCATTGCAGATGCAGTGGTTTGGAAAGGGCGCAAAGGAAAATAAGCTTTCTCAGATGACGTCCATAACAGAAGTGTTCTGGGTACACTCGCTCTGCCAACCCCTTTACTTAGTAGCCAACTATGATTATGAGAAAGTCAAACAGTCTACCAGCATCAGTCTTGACCCTTGCCTTAGGGGTGATCCTTATTAGATTACCAAGACCACTTTAAGTTGAACTACCTATAATTCTACAGCCTCAAAAAGAATCTGCAGATTCCAAAACCAGTCTTGTGCAGGGCAAACATCACGCAGCTAGGAGCCAAACACACCTGTGTCATAATCCCAGCTCTGCTACTCTCCATGAAGCCCCACAAAGGTGATGTGAAGCCTCTGGGCCTCAGCTGCCTCATCTGTACATAGGGCCTTTGCCAGACAAGCTCTCAGGTCTCATCTGGGGCTCACATCCTATTATTCTTGGTCATGGAATTCAAGAGACATCACAGTCACTTGAAGAAATTGGATGGTTCCCCCGTGCCCACAGCTGTATTTCTGTGCACCAGTTGCTGAGGGAAAGAAACTTCCTCTTTGTGAGCTGGACAAGTCAATAGCAATGATGATGACCTCGCAAGAGGCAAAGCATGTGAACACCAAAAAGAAATGGCAGAAAAAGTCTACAAGGGAAACCATCCTCTCCAAAGGACCCAGTGATAAGGAGAGTCGAAGAACAGGAAAAATACCTTGGTTCCAAGCACAAGAAAACTAGAGAATGCATGCTGTCACACACGTTTTCTTGGCGCATCATAGTAATTGGATAACATTTTGATGTGGGTAAAAATACAGGAAAGATTCAAAGGATCACTCACCCTATGAAAACAGCAGCTCGATTTCTTTTCACGAAGAAAATGGTCTAATTTCTTTGGAAAACTGGAAGAGAAAAAGAGATTTAAAAAAAAAATTTATAACTCCATTTTCTAAATCAGTCCAAATGAGCAGGCCTAGAGGTGATAAGAAATTCCAGCCCCTAGCACTTTGGCCTTTATTAGGTGCACAGTAAATGTCTGAAGAACAATAGATGCGTGATTATTTGGCTGACTATACGAAGTTTAAAAGCAGAGCTTTGAACAATCGATACGTAGAAAACAATCACAGGCATGATTCATTTATCATGAGATGTATGGTCCTTGTGACAAAGAGTGCCCAAGAAATCAATTTTTTAGGTGCGTTTTTTTTAAAATGTCATGTCCTCCATGCCCACCATGATGCTTATTGAAGAAGCCTTTTTTGTGTTTTTTTTTAAAGTCATGTTTCTGTAGAGATATTGCCCAGGTTGGTCTTGAACTCCTGGCCTCAAGCGCTCCTTCCACCTTGGCCTCCCAAAGTATTGGGATTACAGGTTTGAGCCACTGTACCCAGCCTTGTTTCGTTTTCTGGGATAGGGTCTTGCTTTGTCACCCAGGTTTGTCATAGATCTATGCCCATTTTATAGTTGGAAACCCTTAGCCCCAGGGGACTGAGCCACTTGCTCATGTGTGTACGGTTGTGAGTGGCAGAGTTGAGCTGAGACCCTGGGATCCTCTCTCCAAAGTGCCTCTCATGGGGGAATTCAGTGACCATGGGTGGGGGTGCCATCATAGCTCACTGCAGCCTCAAACTCCTAGACTCAAACTCCTGCCTTAGCCCCCAAGTAGCTGGGACTACAGGCATGTGCCACCACATCTGGATTAAAATGTTGTGTTTTTTCTTTATTTGCAGAGATGGAATCTTGCTACATTGCCCAGGCTGTGAAGAAGTCTTAGTAAATAACCAAAGTACCCCATTCCTGCACTTTGCTCTTTCCCGAAATGGTATACTCACAGCTTCACTCCCCGCAGTGATTTGTATGTAATTAGGCTCATATGGGAATGCGGACTTGGCAGAGGGGCGCTGGAGGCCACATATCAGGCTGACTAAGTAATCCCGTGAGGAAGCCACGGTGTCTGAGATACTGACGGGTCAAACAAAGTGTGGGAAAGAACAGAGATGATGTGAATGTTGGACAGAGGAAGCCTGAAAGACAAAGGGAGATAAGGGAGCGACGGCAACAGACTGTTTAATCTACACCACCCAAGGAACTAAGTTCAAGATCCAACTCAACAATAATTTCCAGAGACTATTTTAAAGACGCCTTTGCAGGTTTAAGAGAGGCTGTGAGGCAAAGCTATTCCAGCTCCTGACGTTCTGTGGGCAAGTTGCACAGGATTCCAGAACCTTTGGGATTCATTCTATGTGCTGTGGAAGGCCACAGCTTTCCTGCCCTTTTCCTCAGAGGACGTGGACTGCATGTGGCCACCAAGGCAGGATAGAGCTTCTTCAGGATGGCCCACCAGCCTGCAGGAAGATTCCCAGACTCTGTTTCTCAGAATCTAAAGGGCACTCCTCCAAGTCCCACAGAGCAGTCCACAAGTATTCAACGTGACACTGACTATGCAGTCAGACTATCCTAGGCTAGGCGGGGCTGCAAAGACAAAGGTTATGCTCCAATTGAAAAAACTGCCAGAAAACCATGCAAACATTGAAAAACGGTAGATACTGACAAAATCTGAGTATCTTCTTTGTTTTAAAGCAACACTTTATAATCCACTCACACGCATTGACCTTTTCATCCTAACAACAGATGAGATGTCTACAGTATGAATTCTTGAGACCACAAAGATAGATTTCAAAGTCAGACCTCAGTCTGAGCCTCAGCTCAGTCACAGAGGAGCTGTGTGGTTCCAGTCACTTAAACTCTCTGAACCCTTTCCTCATTTGTATAACGGCAATAACAATACCAACTTCATAGAATGTTTCTAGTTTTTAAGGTGGCATTTGGTACACAGAAGAGACTGAATAAAACCAAAAGGCATTATCACCATTTGGCACAACATGTTCATATATCTGTAACAATGGAGGAAAGACACAGGAGAGATTTTGGCGACTTAATAATTTGCCAGAATGTGACTGAGTGTGGTGGCTCACTCCTGTAATCCCAGCACTTTGGGAGGCTGAGTGGGGTGGATCACCTGAGGTCAGGAGTTTGAGACCAACCTGGCCACTATGGTAAAACTCTGTCTCTACTAAAAATACAAAATTAGCTGGGCATGGTGGCATGCACCTGTACTCCCAGCTACTTGGGAGGCTGAGTTCAAGGAAAATGGCTTTAACTTGGGAGGCGGAAGTTGCAGTGAGCCAAGATCATGCCATTGCACTCCAGCCTGGGCAACAAGAGCAAAACAAACAAACAAAAAACAACAAAAAATTTACCAGAATGTGAGTACCTGCACCGTATTCCCTTTTTCCTCACCCCTCACAAGTAGATGAGACAAGTAGCCACAAGATCCAGAAATCCTACTGCTGGGTATATACTCAAAAGAAAGGAAATCAGTATATTGAGGACAAGTCTGCACTTCCTCTGTTTGTTGCAGCACTGTTTACAACATCTAAGATTTGGAAGCAATATAAATGTCTACCAACAATGAATGGATAAAGAAAGTGTGGTATATACATACAATGGAATATTATTCAGCCATAAAAAAGAATGAGATTTAGTCATTTGTAACAACATAGATGGAACGAGATCATTATGTTAAGTGAAAAAAGCCAGGTACAGAAAGACAAACTTAGCATGTTCTCACTTATTTGTGGAATCTAAAAAATCCAACCTACTGAACTCATGGACACAGAGAGTAGGAGGATGGCTACCAAAGGCTGGGAAGGGTAGTAGGGTGTTGGAGGGGAGGTAGGGATGGTTAATGGGTATAAAAAAAGTAGTTAGAATAAATAAGATCTACTATTTGATAACACAACAGGGTGACTGTAGTCAATAACAACTGTACATTTTAAAATAAAGAGTATAACTGGAGTGTTTGCAATGTAATGGATAAATGCTTGGGGGGATGGATACTCTATTCTTCATGATGTGTTTATTTTACATGTCTGTATCAAAACACCTCATGTACCCCATACATATACACACCTACTATGTACCCGCAAAAATTTTTTTAAATTAAAAAAAAATTACAGGACTATGCAGTCAAAAAAAGTGGATGAGACAAATGAGAACAAAATAAAACTGTTTACTATATAATAATTAGATAAACAGAAAAACTCAAGTAATACAAATCCACAGAAGTCCCATTAATAATCACTATTAACATTCTGGTTATATGACCCCAGACTCTTTCCTATGCCCAAGTATACAGAGTATATTGTACATACACATCTAGAAATAAATCTACATATATACATACAATCTATTTATAACATACTATGATAGTATTCATAGTGTTTTGCTGTCTGATTTTTTTTACTTATTAATTATATTGAAAACCTCTTTTAACATCAACAGATGCATCAACATCATAATTTTTGAGGACTGCAAGAGTACTGCATTGAAGGAATGAACCAATAAATATTTATTTGTTGAATTTACAGAGTCTACCAAAGTGTCCCAAGTTTATAAGAAATGACTACATATTGTGGTAGCATGTGGTTCTTTTTCTTCTACATTTTTCAAGATTGAGAAAGGCAGGCTGAATAAATATAAAAAGCCTTAACAGCAAAAAATTGTTTTGGTTTGAGTGGGTGTAGCATAGAAGAACACAAACTAACACATATACCACAGGGAATAGAATCACACAGTAGAATATTCAGTAGGTGGCCAGGTGCAGTGGCTCACACCTGTAATCCCAGCACTTTGGGAGGTCAAGGCGGGTGGATCACCTGAGGTCAGGAGTTCAAGACCATCCTGGCCAACGTGGTGAAACCCCGTCCTTACCAAAAATACAAAAATTAGCTGGGCATGGTGGCAGATGCCTGTAATCCCAGCCACTCGGGAGGCTGAGGCAGGAGAATCGCTTGAACCCAGGAGGTGGAAGTTGCAGCAAGTCGAGAGTGCACCACTGCACTCCAGCCTGGGCAACAAGAGTGAAACTTCGTCTCAAAAAAAAAAAAGAATATTCAGTGGGTGTCCAACATACCAAAAAAGGACTCAACTTTAAAGACTCGGGATAAAGGGTGAATTAGGGATGGCTAGATCAAGTACTAAATCATTAAGTCTGAAGTCAAGCAAATGTCCTTGTTTTGGGCTCCAATCATGGTAGAGTTACTTAATGATACAGAGAAAAAATTAACTGAAAACTGTATGATCTTGAGTGATCCTAGAAATTAAATCACTATTTGAAGGTGAAAACCTAAAAAAAAAAAAAAAAAAACAGGACTTACCATATTTCTTTAGAAGGTATCAAAAATTAAAATGTTCATTCGGTGTTAATATTTCTAACCCAAGTTCATTCTCAAAGAGAATGGTTGGTTTGCTAAAAATATATGTGATAGGATTTGCTGAAGTCACATGACACACCCTTGCTCTCAATTAAGGGTGCCATACCTCCCCCAGCGACTAGTGACATTCCAGGGAAATCCTACTCTTTAGGGGAGCCTGGGGAAGTGAGTGTATCCCTGCAATGGGCAGAGTGTGTGGAAATCATGTCTCCAGTCATGAAGACACGAATGCAGTTAACCTTTTCTGAGTATCCAACACTGCTCCATGAATCAGGCAGCAGATAGGGCTGGCAGAGAGCAGCAGAGGGAGAAAGAACACACAGCAGCAGCAAAGAAATGCCATAGGAGATAGATACTGGCTGCAAAATCCTGGCGAGATCAAAGGTGGAGATGCAAAGTAGAGCCACACAGAGTCTGATCTGTGAAACCAGGGTCCATAACCAATGGTAGGTGACAGTGCCTTACAACAAATGCTCCCTAAATGCTTCAACCCTGGTCCAGCTGACGCAATTTTTAAGGGGAGTGGTAATTTGTGGTGGGGGTCATGCTCTTAGAAAAAACATGTCTATTACATTTTGACCATGTGAAATAGAATCAATGTTAGGAAACAAGAACACAGACCTTAAATGTCAGCACTGGATGGAGTCAGACAGAGCATTTCTTAGACAATTCACTCTAGGCACTTACAATATCATGGAATATGAACCGAGCTACTTTTAACAAATCTCTTTTCATGGTACAATTCAGAAGCTGGTGAGATGTTTCTAGATCTAACAATGAACTTCTTATAAGGACAGAGTTTTTGCTTTGCCCAACTCTCTTGTAGTCATTGCTTTTCCATGAGTGAGCATTAGATGGTCAGGCTGTGTTGTATGCTATATAATGGCTTTTTTACACCATCAAGACTAAATCTTGATGGGCGTGGTGGCTCATGCCTGTAATCCCAGCACTTTCAGTGGCCGAGGCGGGAAGATCATTTGATGTCAGGAGTTCAAGATAAGCCTGGGCAACATGGCAAAACCCCGTCTCTACTAAAAATATAAAAATTAGCCAGGTAGCATGCCTGTAATCCCAGCTACTCAGGAGGCTGAGGCAGGAGAATCTCTTGAACCCGGGAGGTGGAGGTTGCAGTGAGCTGAGATCGCACCACTGCACTCCAACCTGGGCAACAGAGTGAGACTCCATCTCAAAAAAAAAAAAAAAAAAAAGACTAAATCATACATTGCTTCCAAAGGTAGCTCCATATCCTTTGAAGGTATATACGCGAGGGTCCATAACATATCCTGTATTCCAGATCTAGCCATAAAACCGTGTGGTTTAGATTCTAACATCCAAATCTAATTGTGTGTCTGGTAAAAATGACTTGCCCAGTAAAACTGTGCTGATACTATATGTTCCACAGTTACGTTATCATTATATTTTGAGACTGACTGACTTTTGGAAACGTTGTCTTGTGATTGTATTGTATCATCCTGAGTAAGCATTAAATTTCCTTAATATTTGCCACAACCATTTGCTAAGTGGCTAATTTGTATGAACACATTTTTATCTATTATCTCTAATCCTGACAAAAAATCTCTGTAAAATAGGTTTTATTAGCCTCATTGCACAGATGAGGAAAATAAGGCTCAAGAAAAGTAACCTAACCAAGGTCACCAGTAAGTGACAAAGCTAGGTTTGTCTGGGTTTCACAGCCAAAGAGAAAAGATGAACTCCCTGACAACATGCACGAGAGATTAAAGTCTCGATACGTAAGCATTCTGACAAACAAAAAATAAGCACTTGCGGCCGGACACCATGGCTCATGCCTGTAATCTCAGCACTTTGGGAAGCTAAGGCAGGTGGATCACCTGAGGTCAGGAGTTCAAGACCAACCTGGGCAATATAGTGAAACCCCATCTCTACTGAAAATAGAAAAATTAGCTGGACATGGTGGTGTGTGCCTGTAATCCCAGCTACTTGGGAGGCTGAGGCAGGAGAATTGCTTAAACCTGGGAGGTGGAGGTTGCAGGATGCTCTGACTGTGCCACTGAACTCCAGCCTGGACAACAGAGCAAGACTCTGTCAAAAAAAAAAAAATCTTTGTCAGATTTTTTTTTTTTTTTTTTGAGGTTAGCAACCGAGGATGTGAGAACAAAAGTTACCCATGACATTCAGTGGAGAGTTGTGTATTAGTGCCCAACAGGTGCCAGGCAAGCGTTCTTCAGGCAGCACAGCAGGACCAAAGTGCTGACAGTGGCAACGGCACAAAATGTAGCCTTGGCAAGTCAGTCTAACAATTACTTTGCATCATTCTGATTATGAGCCACAAGCATGCAATCAACAGCATAGAGACAGTCTTAAATGATCTCCATCAGCACTTTACTTTAGTTATCAAAGCATGGCAGATTGAACACACGCTCATCTGACCTAAGCGCAATGTTAATAACCCAGACACAAAGAATGTGCAGGAATAATAATGGCTCAAGAGCACTGGCCTTGCTGGGGGGCCATTGGTTATAACAGACGTATTTTATTTTATCCAACTTTTTTCATTTATTACCTCAGAGCAGACACATATTATTACGTGTTTCTCGTCGGATAAATTTATCCACAGTCTAACTCAATTTAAATTGAGTTAGGACTTCAGTGAGTTTACAGATTCCCTAAACTTACTATGGCATGATGTACATGTCTCTACGAGGAGCACTTTTCACACTCCATGGTCAATGTTTGTCCTACTCATCTTCTCCACTAAATTGTGACCCAGCTCTGATAGCCTGGATTTTACATCATTTATCTCTGTGTAGCAGACATTCAAAATATGCAGAAATGAATGAATCCTCAGAGAATCATAAATAAAAGGCATGCTTATTGAGTCCGTGAATGTCCCCAAGTTGGAGAAGTCACTAGCATTTCAAAGAGCAACATCTGAATTCCAAAATTTGTCTAAAATTGAAAAGACGATTATAAATATATACCATGAAATTTGGTACGTATCTGTTCTTAAGGAATTAAAACATATAAATATAAAAATAAGGAAATACTCCTCTGATATTGACTGAAGAAAATCATTTTCAAAGGGACTCTTATCAAAGCTCTATTTTCAACACTAAATCTTAAGATGTAAGGGGCAGATACTATTTTGAGAATGGTTTTCAAGGAATGTAATTAAAATCAACATAGGCTGTAGAACCAGATCCAGAAGAGAAATACTGATTGCTATATTTCCGGGGGGAGAAAAGGTCAAATTGCCAAAAAGTAAAGAAAAGGGCATGAAAGTTTTCAATACTGTATCAGTGCCCATCACTTCACTCACAAAGTAAATGAAGCAGTAAGATTCCATGAAAGGGTTAAGGGTTCATTTTGCTTTTAGCTAAACATTGTACCTGGAGCAAAAGGTAACCTCTGGTCAGATTCATCCACTGTCAGAATCTTATTTGCACTGTACAAAATGACTACTCCACCGTTTTACTTAAAAAAACATGTACACTGGGACCTACGAGAGGGTGGAGGTGGGAGGACAAAGATCGGGAAAAATAACTAATGGTTACTAGGCTTAGTACCTGGTGACAAAATAATCTGTACGACAAAGCCCCATGACACAAGTTTACCTATATAACAAACCTGCACACGTACATCTGAACTTAAACTGTAAGTTAAATAAATAAAAAAGGAAAACACCTACATGTAGATGTCAATCAGGTTTTCTGATTTCCTGGGTGTCTGTGTTCGTGGGTGGGTATGAGTGTGTGTGTATGTGCAGGATTTCTTTTCCATTATCTCAATGGGTATTATACATAATTTTTAAGTCAGTGCTTAATACTCTTCAACTGCCAAAACATACCATATAAACTCTTCAAAGACAGTGTCCATACACCTTAACAAGTACTCTAACAGCTAGTATAAGTTTACTGTATACATGGTCAAGGCATTGAACAGAATTTGTAAAAAAAAAAAAAAAAAAAAGTCAGCACATCAACAGTATCTCAAAATTCCAAAATGGGCAATCACTGCCTTAGCAAAGCTGTACCTCTGACCTGGAGACAGAGGGGAAGAGATGCAGGAAACCATCTTTAGGGTGCCAGGCAGCAAGTTGCCTGTAGTCTGCGTTTCCGGGCAGGTCCTCTTCCATAACTCCTCTCACCACAGCTAAAGATCACAGCTACTTCACCAAAGATTAGTACGAATAGGAAATATCACAGGGGAAAGGCAGGAGTCAGATTTTGTGACTTTAAAAAGTTCAACCCAGGCCAGACGTGGTGGCTCACACCTGTAATCCTAACACTTTGGGAGGCCCAGGCCAGTGGATCACCTGAGGTCAGAAGTTCGAGACCAGCCTGGCCAACATGGCAAAACCCTGTCTCTACTAAAAATATAAAAATTAGCTGGGCATAGTGGCAGGAGCCTGTAATCTCAGCTACGCGGGAGGCTGAGGCGGAAGAATCGCTTGAACTTGAGAGATGGAGGTTTCAGTGAGCCGAGATCATGCCACTGCACTCTAGCCTGGGAAACAAGAGTGAAAACTCCGTCTCATAAAAAAAAAAAAAAAAAAAAAGCGCTACCCATGTTAGAAACCTTTTGGTCACATCTGGTAACAGCCCCAGTGATGCTAAGGACATGAAAGCCATTGCCCCAATCAGGGTCTATCTTATTCAATAAATACTTAAAACAGTAATATCTACTACATAGGCTTTATTATTTTCAAACTGAATAGCTTGCAGTCAACATCACTACATTATATATATGGTTTTAAAAATAGTATTTCTTAAACACCTAGAACAGCCAAAGGGCAGCAAACTTTTTCTACAAAAGACCAGAGAGCAAATGTTTTGGCTGTGTGGGCCAGACATCTCTGTTGCAACTACTCAATCTGTCATTGTAGTGCAAAAGCAGCAACAGAAGATACTCATACAAATGGGCATGTCAGTGTTCCAATAAAACTTAATTTACAGAAACAGGCTGGGGTGATATCTGGCCCATGGTCCATAGTTTGTCAATACCTGGTTTAGAATATTATTACACTGAACAATTATAAGATGGACTCTCAACTTCCTTCCTTTCCTCTAAAGAGATTATTTTTCTTAGTGAAAAGTTAGAGGACGATATCATACAGTATCCAAAAGCAGTCAGTGGTGTATTCTGCAGCATCCACCACTGAACCTCATCCACAATAAGCAGATATGGGCAAATCTTAGAATGCCAGGTGGAGTTTTCCAGAGTGGTAAGTCTCTACATATTCATCTCCGCATTACATATGTGCAAAGGGAACAGGCTGCACCATGGAACCCCAGATAAATGCTAAATAGCCTCTTGAAGCAGTGTACTATCTAGGAATGCAAGAAGACTCCTGAGCAACAACAAAAAACAAACACCTTGATTAAAAAATGGGCAAAGGACTTGAATTGAAATTTCTTCAAAGAAAATATGCAAATGACCATTAAGCACATGAAAAGACACTCAGCACCACTAATCATTAGGAAAATGCAAATCAAAACCACAATGACATACCATTTTGCTCACATTAAGATGGCTTTGATTAATAACAACAAAAAACAATCCCCAAAACAAGAAAATAACAAATGTTGGCAAGGATGTGGACAAACTGGAACTCTGTGTACATTGCTGATAGAAATGCAAAATGGTGCAGCTGCTGTGAAAAATAGCACGATGGTTCCTCAAAAAATTAAAAAATTACTACATGATTCATCAATTCCACTTCTAAGTATATACCCCAAAAACCTGAAAGCAGGCACTTGAACAGATAATTGTATACCAGTGTTTATGGCAGCGTAATTCACAATAACCTAAAGTGGAAGCAACTTAAGTGTCCATCAATGGATGAATAGATTAAAAAATGTGATATATATGTGCAATGGAATATTATTCAGCTCTAAAAGGGAAGGAGATTCTGACACATGCTGCAACATGGATATGCAGTTTCGCTTTGGGAATATGAAAAGTTCTGAAGATGGATGGTGGTGATGACTGTAATATAATGTAAATATACTTAATGCCACTGAACTGTACACTTAAAATTGGGAAAAATGATGACTTTTATCACAATACAAAGAAGAGGAAGAAGACCCCTGTGATCACTTGACCTTATAAGGGAGCTTTTCAGGTGATCTGTTTGGATCAAGATACCCCAAGAAGTTTCAAATGAGAGTTGAAGCTTGAGAGTGTTGGTTTATGGGAGGCAGTTGATGAACTGTGGCCTCCTTTGAGTGTTCCAGGAAATCAGCTTCCACATCTGGAATCACTGGACTGAAAAAAAAATATGAGAGTTCCTTTGATTCAGAGTGAGCTCTCACATGAGATTTGTAATACGGCCAGAATGCTTGCAATATCCTTTTGTGAGTTTTACAACTTCAGAGATTCCATTTGACAGCGGACCAGGAGTAAAGTCACTGATAGGAACAAAAGCTACGAAAATTTACCATAACTGATGGAGGGACATAAGAAAGGGCAAAGAGGTAAAAGAAATCGGCATAATTAAGGCAAAGTCAACCAATCTTTCAGGATCACAGTGAAAACTCACAATCTCCAGTTACTCCAGTAAGGGGAGTCTTCTTCTTTCCCTAACCCTATTCTCCTTTGTCATGCATATGACTGCTTTTAGGTGACTTGTTTGAAATGTAAGCTCCTTTGAGTCTAATTCGGCATAGCACTTAACACCATATACCATGCACAAGAGATGACCTCATGGAAACTGTCCCTATTTGCATAGCACTATTCCCTGGATTACTCAGGTATCATCCTTGCAAAAGTCAAAGTGATACAGGGTTGCATTACCTACTACAAGCAGAATAATGTTGAGTCATGGTTTCTCAGCTGAAGGAAAATGATATCATTTCTTCCTATATTCTTGGTAAAAATCAGAAGATACCTCCAAGCCAGCCCAACCATAAATCCTACAGCCACATATATATGACACTGACGACTACCTTCGGGTGACAACAGGTTTTCCCATGCTGCCAAAATAAAGTAGAAGGCTGGGTAATGGTCTAGTACATTTGAATCATGCACTCCAACTCAGTTACTGAGAATGGCCATTAGAGGGTCCGAAATAACCCGGTTAACCAAAATATTTTCTGACTGTTAAGAGTTTTAACCAACATGCAGTAAAATGCAGTTTTCAATCAGGGGCATACATCTCTACTGCAACCATTTTTTGACAGTTTTTTTAGAGAACTGAAACCACCGAATAAAAATGTGGACATATAAAAGACCGCTAGAAGAAAAAATAAATAAATTCAGGGTAAGAGTATATACTAGATATTTAGATAGCTGAAGCCAGTGGTGTGTGGAGAAATGTTTAATAAAAGTGGGAGGGGAGAGAGGACCCCTGATTTGTAGCATTTTCAGACTTCTATAGTGTAAACACTCTCACCATGGCCAATTTCAAGGTAGTAATGTGATGTCAACCTGCTCCCCAAATTCCCAAACATTTAATACTTGGCTCATAAAAGTGTATGCAAGCTGGCTCCACTATACCACTGGTCCATTTCCTCATCCCACCAAGAGCAGTCAACCCTACTTCCTACCTAAAACAAATCCAAGAAGCAAAGTCCTTCATTCTTTTCAGCATCCTTCTTATCCATAGATATTTAAGAGACCATCTGTTCCCACTTCCATGTCTTTGCTTCTAGCCGCCTCATCTGGAATAAACCTTGCTAAGTCTGCTCTTGTATAAACAGCTTTCTTTGAATGCTCTTAGGCTAGGTCCCACCAGCCCTTCTGTATTCTGATTTTCCACAGCACTTCTCTGTTGCTGTCCTGTCATTTGATTCTAGAGGGCAGGGTTCTGTGAGGGCAGGGCATCTGCCCACAGGAATAAGCACAGCACCAAGTCTGACCTGGATTGAGCTGAATAAATGAAATCTGTTGAGTTGACTGACCGGGCTGACTTCTGTCCAGTCTGCCACAGCGAGCTAGGCTCCTCCTGCAGTGAACTAGGATTGGTGAGGGACTAAAGTGAATCTGTAGCATGAAGATTTCACAGGGCACTCACTACTGCCCACACCAAACTTCCACAAAAGGAAGGGGGAAAGCTAATGTGTGTTAGACATAAAATTTCTGCAAGCCCCAGCACCCAGAACTTAGTTCTTAACACCATTCTCCAATAAAACGAACCAG